>NC_081321.1:90029183-92529183 GCF_026419965.1 Kogia breviceps
ACCCACAATGAAGACACTGCATTCCTAACCTTTATACGGCAAAATCCCCCTATGTACAATCTGGCACCAGGGCCTGCCAATTCTCCTGATGTTTGAAGCCCTTCTCATTCTATTGCAAACATTCCATTTCAAACCCAGCCTTTTAATCTTATCCTAAAACAGGGGTATCAAACTTCGGTAAATGCCCGGAGAGTAAATATGTTTTACTCTGTAGGCCATGCGGTCTCTGATGCAAGGACTCAACTCGGGCTTGGCAGCACAAAAGCAGCCACAGAAATTCCTAACACGCGAGCATGGTCGTGCTACAATAAAACTTTATTTACAAAAACAAGTGCTGGGCCAGATTTGGCCTGCAAGCCCTAGTTGGTGGATCTCTGTTCTAGAACATTGGTCTCCTCGGTTTGTCTCCCCACTTCCAATCTCCCTCTGTTCCTACCAGCCTTACTCACAGGTGCCAAGGGATGTTCTTAATGAAAACCCTATTCCCACCACATGTTGCAGTTTGACAATATACAGAAGCTTCTCCATCTGCTTCAAGGTCATCTATAAAATTCAACAAACACTTGGTCACTTCCTATTGAGTACATGTCCAGTGCTTAGGGGCTGTGTCATCTCATTTTAATTTATACAACACTTTAATGAAGGGGGTGTTCTCACTAACTCTATTTGACAAATGGAAAAAAAAATAATAAAAGAAGTAGACACATGACTTAACCTGTTCAATGTCACCCCAGCAAGAGATGGCAAAGGGAAAGACTTGAACTCAGGGTTCATTGGCTCCAGATCAATTTCTCTATTTGCCCCGAACCACAATGTCTCCTATTTACCCTCCTCCAAATAAGTCCAATCTAGTTTATTGTTGCTTCTGTTTCATTTCCTGGTCCCTTAGCCAGTGGTTCTCAATCCTGGCTACCATTACAATCCCTTGGGAAACTTAAAAAAAAAAAAAAAAAAAAAATCCCAGATTAATTAGCTCAGAATCTCTGAAGGTTACGCTCTAGTTATGAGCATTTTAAAAAGCAGCCACCCTCCCGTGTTCTCATGTGTAGTCAAGGTTGAGAAACCCTGGCTTAGGCATTTCCCCCAATCCTCAGGCTGAGACACCATAAACCCCATTTGCCACTGTTTGCTCCTTAAGGCAAAGTTAAGGAATGGGCTCCGATGCAAAGAGGTCTTAGCAGCACTGCCGCACTTAATTCCGGTACTGCTCTTACTCCAGTCTCTACTGTATTCTTAGAATAGCTCCCATCATGGAACCCAGGGCCTTCCTGATTTCCTATAAACTAGGCTGCCCGGCATTCTAGCTCCTCCACGCTTGGGGTTGTTTTGCTGCTACCCATCCCCCTTCCTTCCAGGATGAGAGCTCTTCCCAAAGCAGGGTTCTACTATTTTAGTTGCCAGACCCGCCAGCTTCCCTGGTTCCAGACTCTGCCCTCTATGACCAAGATGTCACTTCATTCCAATGATTTACTCCAATTTCTCGCCTTCCACGTAAGGTTGCATTCATTAAGTAAGCATTTTGTAATTTTAAAAAGCACAATGCCTTCCTTGCAATCAACATAAAAACTTCGCACCCTCCTTCAATGCATTTTGAAATTGCAAACTAAATTAAATATTGTGGCCAAAGTCATTTTAGAAAACTCAGTTCAATCTTTAAAGTCTAAAAAAAAAAAAAAAAATCTTTAAAATCTCACATTTAAAAACTGCTTTTAAATTGTGATCACTGGATCTCCACATGACAGCTGAGTCTACTAACACATCACAAGCTCAGCTGTCACTCTTGGTAGGTTACAGGTTCAGAGTAAGACACAGGTCTGGGTGGAGCTATTTTCCCAAGTTCCGGAATTGTGGAACCAGATTTGCCCAGAGGAGGAAAAAGGGAGTGATGACATGAAAAGGCTGTTTGCTTGTTACGGGATAAACAGGGAACGTTTTTACCCCAAAATGCCCCAGAGTCATTTCCTGGAATCATCTTTGGCAACCCAAGCAAACGTGAGTTCCAGCAAAGACCTTAGAGCATTTCTGGCAAAGACCAAACACAACAGAGCTCCCAGCAAGCTTCTGAAAAGAATCAGCAACCGGCAGGCCAGGAAAAGAAGCCTAGATTTGTTTCATCATAATAGGATAAAAAGCAGCTTGACTTCTTTTCCTCCATGAAATTATTTTGCAGAACTTTGTCTTAAAGAGCCTCATTAAGTCAAGAAAATGAAGACATTTTTAGCACCGATTTGCTGTATCCATAGCTGGGTTTTGGCGAGAAGCGCTTAAGGGTGTCCTAATAAGCAATGATGTCAGTGGTTTGCCCCTTGAAACTTCAGGATCAATGATTTCAAAGCTTCAAATGTTTGGCGCCAAATATCCTAAGTTCTGAAAGTCTGAGGCAGTTGTTTCTCACAGCAGAGTAACTGAATCTTTCCACTTCTAAATCTGGCCCATTTATTTCTCTTTGATGTCCAAGGAATCTAAGTATTAATAGAAAGACTTTGTTGGTAGCATTCAAATCGTCACTGAACAAGACAAAGGATAATGTATCTAGTGCTCTATTTTTTAATATAATTGAATGGCATGACAGCAGAGTTGAGTTCTTAGATCACCAGGTGATTTAGAAACAACTATTGAGGGAAGAATACAGTGCATTCCAGAAAATGTGCTGTTTATTCCAATCTAGAGAATCAACCAATGTGTGAGAGCAAAATAAATTCATATTCCAGTCACCTTTGCTCACTCTCTGCCCTTACTCAGTTAACCAATCACTTTTTGCATAGCCTCAAAGACACCCAAACTTGGGCTTCCCTGGTGGCTCAGTGGTTGAGAATCCGCCTGCCGATGCAGGAGACACGGGTTCGTGCCCCGGTCCGGGAAGATCCCACATGCCACGGAGTGGCCGGGCCCGTGAGCCATGGCCGCTGAGCCTGCGCGTCCAGAGCCTGTGCTCCGCAACGGGAGAGGCCACAACAGTGAGAGGCCTGCGTAACACACACACACACACACACACACACACACACACACACAAAAGACACCCAAACTTTACTGGTGGTCTCCAACGGCTGAGTTTGAGAAAGTGGTGTTTCCCCTCCCAGAGTCTCTTGAGACATGTTCCATTCACCTGCAATAGTTGGAAACAGTTCCCTTTATTAGGAAAGACACCAAAACTAAAACGAGCAATATGATTTTATCCTTTGTAAAACGTGAACTGGACATCCCCAAGTCACCAACACGGCCCCTGACTGTAGAATCGGACTCAGGAATATTCTAGAATTTCTCCTTCATTTTCTCTTCGGCAGCACTCAAGATATATGACTTCATATTCCTCCACGATCTATTTTTTTAACCTTGGCAATGTATGTGTTATTTTATATGAAATAGTCATAGCCCTTATAAAATCCCACTAATAAGTTCCAAGAGTGGCAAATCATATATGTTGGGGAGAATCATATTTTATGGTAAAAATGTTTTAATGAGGCTTTTTGTTTGTTTGTTTTCTTTTTGGTAACTAAAATCTTGTTCACATCAATAAAGCTACATGGGATGACTCTTTACCAAGGTTTTAAAATTTTACGTTCGTCACACTAAGGATACTGAAAACTGTCCTTTTCTAAAAATGTGAACCCTTACTTTCCATAAGCCTCACACTGTCATACTTGGTGGCTATATTTATCAAAAAACATTTTAAAAGAATTTAAAACATAAAATGAAATTAATAAAAAGAATTTTAATGGGGAGTATTGACAGCAATGTCTGGTTCGGATTACAGAGGGATGGAAGATCTCAATGGCAGGCGGCAGATGCTTCGGGACTCCAGACAAAATCAGCAAAGCCCTGGCCCATCCCATTCTGCTCCCTTCTCCTCCCCAGGGCTCCTAGATCGTCTCATTTCAGGGGTGAAGTGCCAGAGCGGAATTCAGATCTAGGGAAAAGAGTTAGGGACTCTTGCAAAAAGGACCCACAAGAAAGACTGCCTTGCATCCTGAGTGCCTCTTTCACTGGACTGTGTCAGACTTGAACGATGGCGCTCTGCTCATCTAGGGAGGAAGGGGGACCACCAAACAGTACCCTCAGGCTTAGAGATTCTCCTGCTTTTGGTGGATGGTACTTTCACGAATGTCCCGGGGGTAAAAGAGGAAAACTGAGAGCAAAGCATGACTAGAAGGCGAGACAGTAGTCTTCATGCTCTACGTCAGGGATGGTGGTCAGTGCGCTTATCCACCACTGCATCTGAAATCGGGCACAGGCCCATCTGAGCAAAAGCTCTCTTCCTCTGGGCTGCATTTAAGTGAGGATTAACATAGGGGAAAAAGCCCTTCTCCCACTTCCGGTATTTCAGGACGTCTCGTGTCAGTGAGGACTGGCTTGATTTGCATCAGATTTGGGGGGTGGGGGGGTCTTCTGACACACCTCATCTCCTCTACACTGAACTGACTCTGAGACAAAGCCTCTGCCCTTGGTGCAAACCTCATGCAGGCTGCACTACATCAGGAGAACCCAATTCTGGCCTGCAGTGTTCACGGTACAGTTAGACCTGATGAGATACTGGAAAAAAAGGAGTTGGAAAGGAGATTAGAAGAGAGAGTTATCAAAGACAAGTAGGATGCTTGATTTGCACTGGTTAAAGTTAGTAATGGCTACGGAGCCAACCACCAGCACGAGTAGCTGCCATAAAGAATATTCCTACATATTTCAAAGAGAAGAGGAAGCACGTGTTTTTGTGAATGTGGTTGATTCCTTCAATAGCATCCCCTTCCTGTAAACTGCCACGTCACCTAAATCAATGTTACCATCCTCGGCTCAATTGTAAATGAAAAACAAGAGAAAACAACCAAAAGCCTGACTGAACATGCTCTTGCCTATAAATGACTGCTCTCCTTTTCTCTCCTTTTCCTTTCTTCAGAGTCTCCAACCCCCTCCACCCCTTATCAGCTTGACTTACTTAAAATTATATTCCAATTGCCATGAGCATCTGTATGGAAACAAAATTTTAAGAAAGAAGAAGGAAAGGAAAACCCTTATCATCCTGTTTTCACCCTTTCCTGACAAATCCAAACCATCCCTTGGGAGGAAATCAGAAATGAAGAATGAGGTTTTATCAGGATAGACTGGGGGGGGGGCGGGGGAGGGGTAGATAGAAGATTTTTATCAGGAGCTCAGCTTGACAGAAATAGCATTTTTCAGGATGGGCACTTGGCAAAGATAAGACATTGCCAAGAGCAAGATAGATGTTTGGGTAAAATATCGTGCTAATACCTATTAAGCAAAACCTGCCATCTCTACTTTTGACAGATGGTTATTTTCTTCCAAGTCCTACTCCAGGGATGATTAAGATTTTTCTATAAGGTGCTTCCAACCTTATCACGGAAGCAAAAAGAATTAAAACTAAGGACCCTCAACTCAGCTCCACTGTGAGGCAAACCCAGGATTTTCCTCAGCAAATTGAAAGGAAGCATGGGCTTGGGTACAGGGAGGACTTAGAAAGGACCCAAGGGATGCCTGGATGGTGATGCTCCAGTACCAGACCCCAATTCCTGGCCCTGAAGAGAAGAGTCCCTTGTAGGCCAGAGGCCCACCCGAGGCTGTACTAATGGGACTGACCTCAGAGGCCGTGTCAAGACATCAGAACAGATCTGTCAAGAGGAAACCCTTATTCGAGGCTTTCTAGACTTTCTGGAACTGCTCTTGAAGTCTCCTGCACTTTCTGACTCCCATCTTCTGGCCCTGCAGAGCACCTCCAAGAACCAGTGATCTTCAACGTCCAGTATTTCCAAAGCCTTTACACACGGCAGCCCCATGCTAAGATCCTGGCTGACATGACCAGCAATTGGAATAAGCATTAAGTATTTGTGTCATTCCCTTTGCAGGACTTTTCACCTGGTGAGTGACCACCGCTTCTCCAATATCTGGTTCCAAATTCCCTTCGAGGAACCCTTCTCCAATCTGCCCAGGGTGGGTTGACCAGTCCACTCCTCTCCCCATAAGCGGATTTCCTGTAACCTCCCACCATGGCTCTAAGGTGATGATTCTTACTACGTTTGTAGCAGCTGTTCATGCAAACTGCTTTTGGCACTGGGACTTCCATCCCCTCAGCACCTGTTCGGGGCAGACGCTGTGCCAGGGAAGGCAGGGACCATGTTGAGTCACTTTTGTTTCCCGAGAGCCCAGCACCAGGTCTGTAAGCAATGAGCATTCTTATGTGTCCCCAACTGCGGAAAGAGACGAGGACTCAGGGGTTACGTGATGTCCTCACATCCAAATGACAGCCCTTCCTAAACCTTCCGCTCCCCACTTCAGCCAACGGCATCACTGTCGTTCCCAATGCACAGGTCAAAAACCTAGGGCTCATCCTTGAACTTCTTCCCTCACCTCCCACGTACGCTGCGTTAGCAATAGATCTGAATGTTGGCTCTGCCTTCAAAGCATACCCCGAATCCAAACTCGCAGCACCACCACGCCAGCCCAGGTCCCACCATTTCCCACCTGGACTCATGCAACAGCCACCTACCAGGCCACCCTGCCTCAGTCTACTCAGCAGCCAGATGACACTTAAAAATGGTCCTCAGGGGCTTCCCTGGTGGCGCAGTGGTTGAGAGCCCGCCTGCCGATGCAGGGGATACGGGTTCGTTCCCCGGTCTGGGAGGATCCCACGTGCCGCGGAGCGGCTGGGCCCGTGAGCCGTGGCCGCTGAGCCTGCGCGTCCGGAGCCTGTGCTCCACAACGGGAGAGGCCACAGCAGTGAGAGGCCCGCGTACCACAAAAAAAAAAAAAAAAAAAAAAAAAATGGTCCTCAGACCCCACCACCACCCTGCTCAAACCACCCCTCGGATGGCTTCCCGTCAAACTAAACACAAAACCCGAACACCTTAACGTGGGTTACATGGCCCAACAAAACCTTGACCGGGGTTATCTTTCTGACCTTAGAATGTTCCTCCATTCCCTCTACAGCCACCACACACTGGCCTTCCAGATGTTCTCGAATATACCGAGCACTGCCCCACCCTGGAGCCTCTGCACTTGCTGCTGGCTTCCACGATCTTAACTGGGAAACCTGCGTGAGTACCAATCCTCAGAGAAGGATCTGTACACCAGCCTCTGAAATCCCATCCCTGCCCGTCCGTCAGCCCTGGTCTCTGTCATTCCTTCTCTGGTTCTTCTTCTCCACTGTACACATTACACTACCCTCCCCAAGGAGACATTTCTTTGTTTCCTTCTTGTTTGTCTGTCTCCACCCCTGGAATACAAGTTCCGCGGTGGAAGCATCTTTTGTGGATCTGTCTCATCCACCATCGTATCTCCAGGGTCTAGAACCAGCCACATAATACGCAGGCAGTCAAGGTGCTAAATGACCAAGGCAAGGAATACAAGCAATTACTAGCACGGTTCAATGGCAGGAACTGGGTTTCAGATGAGGATGACAGCTATAGTTCCCTTACTGACCACACATGTTGGCTGAGTGAGTCTCACACATTATCTTATTTAAGTCCCAAATCTCTGAGGTGGGTTTTATTGTCTCCATTTTAAAGAAGCAGAAGCTCACTGAGCAAAAGTAACTTGCCAAGACTTTCTGCAAACAAAGGAAAGAGGTTGAACTGAGAGCCCCCTTCCCCCCAGAAACCCTGTTTTCATTCCATCTTCTTCCTTTATTTCTGAAGGAAATAAAGGTTGCATTCCCACGTGACAAGTGGGGACACCCTGCATGTAGTACACTTATAAGATAGACAAGTAGCAGGACAGTTTCAATAAGGATCAAGAAAGTAAGGAACTTTCTGCAAAAAGATGAATAAGAAGAGAATTCGAATAAACCTCTTCGAACAGCCCAATGAACTCTGCTCAGGCACAGCTAGAACGGGGGAGGCTGACAAAGCGACCTAAATACACTATCAGATGTCCCAGAGGGCAAGCACACACAGGATAAAGAAAAGGAAAAACAGGGAGGACAAAAGTTCCTGATATCTTGATCTAGACATCCTGGGTGCCCTGCCTTGCAGTCTTCTTGTATCCTTTCACCATCAGCTTTATTTTATTTTACTTTTTTAAACTGAAGTACAGCTGATTTACAATGCTGCGTTAATTTCTGCTGTACAGCAAAGTGATTCATACATATATATATATATATATATATATACATACACACACACAATTTTTTAAATATTCTTTTCCATTATGGTTTATCCCAGCACATTGAATATAGTTCCCGGTGCTATACAGTAGGACCTTGTTGTCCATCCACTCTGTATATAATAGTTTGTATCTACTAACCCCAAACTCCCAGTCCATCCCCCTACACCCCTCCCCGTCTTGTGTCCATTTTTATTTTTACAGATTACCCAAACTTATTTACTGACATATAGTTTTTGTTTTTTGTTTTTTCACAACTTTATTGGAGTATAATTGTTTTACAATGTTGTGTTAGTTTCTGCTTTATAACAAAGTGAATCAGCTACACATATACATATGTCCCCATATCTCCTCCCTCTTGCATCTCCCTCCCTCCCACCCTCCCTATCCCACCCCTCTAGGTGGTCACAAAGCACTGGTCTGATCTCCCTGTGCTCTGAGGCCGCTTCCCACTAGCTATCTATTTTACATTTGGTAGTGTATATATGTCCATGCCACTCTCTCACTTCGTCCAAGCTTACCCCTCCCCCTCCCCGTGTCCTCAAGTCCATTCTCTACATCTGCGTCTCTATTCCTGTCCTGCCCCTAGGTTCATCACAACAATATTTTTGTTTGTTTTTAGATTCCATATATATGTGTTAGCATACAATAATTGTTTCTCTCTTTCTGACATACTTCACTCTGTATGACAGACTCTAGGTCCATCCACCTCACTACAAATAACTCAATTTCCTTTTTCATGGCTGAGTAATATTCCATTGTGTATATGTGCCATATCTTCTTTATCCATTCATCTGTCGACGGACATGAAGGTTGCTTCCATGTCCTGATTATTGTAAATAGAGCTGCAATGCACATTGTGGTACACGACTCTTTGAATTATGGTTTTCTCTGGGTATATGCCCAGTAGTGGGACTACTGGTTCATATGGTACTTCTATTTTTCATTTTTTAATGAACCTCCATACTGTTCTCCATAGTGGCTCTATCAATTTACATTCCCACCAACAGTGCCACAGGGTTCCTTTTTTTCCACACCCTCTCCAGCATTTATTGTTTGTAGATTTTTTGATGGCCATTCTGACTTGTGTGAGGTGATACCTCATTGTAGATTTGATTTGTATTTCTCTAACGATTAGTGATGTTGAGCATTCTTTCATGCGTTTGTTGGAAATCTGTATATCTTCTTTAGAGAAATGTCTATTTAGGTCTTCTGCCCATTTTTGGATTGGGTTGTTTGTTTTTTTCATATTGAGCTGCATGAGCTGCTTGTATATTTTAGAGATTAACCCTTTGGCAGTTGCTTCATTTGCAACTATTTTCTCCCATTCTGAGGGTTGTCTTTTCGTCTTGTTTATGAAAACAAAATGAAACTCCACTACGAGTTTTATGGTGTTGGGCCTTACATTTAGGTCTTTAATCCATTTTGAGTTTGTTTTTGTGTATGGTGTTAGGAAGTCTTCTAATTTCATTCTTTTACATGGAGCTGTGCAGTTCTCCAAGCACCACCTAGTGAAGAGGCTGTCTTTTCTCCACTGTATATTCTTCCCTTCTTTATCAAAGATAAGGTGACCATATATGCATGGATTTACCTCCAGGCTTTCTATCCTCTTCCACTGATCTATATTTGTTTTTGTGACAGTACCATACTCTTCATTACTGTAGCTTTGTACTATAGTCTGAATTCCGGAAGCCTGATTCCTTCAGCTCCGTTTTTCTTTCTCAAGATTGCTTTGGCTATTTGGGGTCTTTTGTGTTCCATACAAATTGTGCAATTTTTTGTTCTGGTTCGATGAAAAATGCCATTGGTAGTTTGATAGGAATTGCACTGAATCTGTAGATTGCTTTGGGTAGTATAGTCATTTTCATAATGTTGATTCTTCCAATCCAAGAACATGGTATATCTCTACATCTGTTTGTACTATCTTTAATTTCTTTCATCAGTTTCTTATAGTTTTCTGCATACAGGTCATTTGTCTCCTTAGGTCTTTTGTCTCCTTAGGGAAGTTTATTCCTAGGTATTTTATTCTTTTTGTTGCAAAGGTAAATGGGCGTGTTTCCTTAATTTCACTTTCAGATTTTTCATCATTAGTGTATAGGAATGTAAGAGATTTCTGTGCATTAATTTTGTATCCTACTATATTACCAAATTCGTTGATTAGCTTATGTAGTTTTCTGGTAGCATCTTTAGGATTATCTATGTATAGTATCATGTCATCTGCAAACAGTGACAATTTTACTTCTTTTCCAATTCGGGCGCCTTTTATTTCTTTTTTTCTCTGATGCTGTAGCTAAAACTTCCAAAACTCTGTCGGATAATAGCGGTGAGAGTGGGCATCCTTGTCTTTTTCCTGATCTTAGTGGAAATGGTTTCAGTTTTTCACCACTGAGAATGATGTTGGCTGTGGATATGTCACATATGGCCTTTATTATGTTGAGGTAAGTTCCCTCTATGCCTACTTTCTGAAGGGATTTTATCACAAATGGGTGTTGAATTTTGTTGAAAGTTCTGCATCTATTGAGATGATATGGTTTTTCCTCCTTCAATTTGTTAATATGGTTTATCACATTGATTTGCATATATTGAAGAATCCTTGCATTCCTGGGATAAACCCCACTTGATCATGGTGTATGACCCTTTTAATGTGTTGCTGGATTCTGTATTTTGTTGAGTATTTTTGCATCTATGTTCATCAGTGATATTGGCCTGCAGTTTTCTTTCCTTGTGACATCTTTGTCTGGTTTTGGTATCAGGGTGATGGTGGCCTCGTAGAATGAGTTTGAGAGTGTTCCTCCCTCTGCTATACTTTGGAACCAGAGTTTGAGAAGGATAGGTGTTAGATCTTCTCTAAATGTTTGATAGAATTCGCCTGTGAAGCCATCTGGTCCTGGGCTTTTGTTTCTTGGAAGCTTTTTACACACAGTCTCAATTTCAGTGCTTGTGATGGGTCTGCTTATATTTTCTATTTTTTCCTGGTTCAGTCTCAGGAGGTTGTGCTTTTCTAAGAACTTCTCCATTTCTTCCAGGTTGTCCATTGTATTGGCATATAGTTGCTTATAGTAATCTCTCATGATCCTTTGTATTTCTGCAGTGTCAGTTGTTACTTCGCCTTTTTCATTTCTACTTCTATTGATTTGAGTCCTTTCCCTTTTTTGCTTGATGTGTCTGGCTAATGGTTTATCAATTTTGTTTATCTTCTCAAAGAACCAGAGTTTAGTTTTATTGATCTCTGCTATTGTTTCCTTCATTTCTTTTTCATTTACTTGTGATCTGATCTTTATGATTTCTTTCCTTGTAGTAACTTTGGGGTTTTTTTTGTTGTTCTTCTTCCTCTAACTGCTTTAGGTGTAAGGTTAAGTTGTTTACTTGAGATGTTTCTTGTTTCTTGAGGTAGGATTGTATTGCTATAAACTTCCCTCTTAGAACTGCTTTTGCTGCATCCCATAGGTTTTGGAACATCGTGTTTTTATTGTCATTTGTTTCTAGGTATTTTCTGATTTCCTCTTTGATTTCTTCAGTGATCTCTTGGTTATTAAGCAGTGCATTGTTTAGCTTCTATGTGTTTGTAGTTTTTACAGATTTTTTCCTGTAATTGATATCTAGTCTCATAGGATTGTGGTTGAAAATGACACTTGATATGATTTCAATTTTCTTAAACTTACCAAGGCTTGATATGTGACCCAAGATATGATCTATCCTGGAGAATGTTCCGTGAGCTCTTGAGAAGAAAGTGTATTCTGTTGTTTTGGGATGGAATGTCCTATAAAATCAATTTAGCCCATCTTGTGTAATGTATCATTTAAAGCTTCTGTTTCTTTATTTATTTTCATTTTGGATGATCTGTCCACTGGTGAAAGCGAGGTGTTAAAGTCCCCTACTATGATTGTGTTACTGTCGATTTCCCCTCTTACGGCTGTTAGCATTTGCCTTATGTATTGAGGTTCTCCTGTGTTGGGTGCATAAATATTTACAACTTTATATCTTCTTCTTGGATTGATCCCTTGATCATTATGTAGTGCCCTTCTTTGTCTCTTGTAATAGTCTTTTTTTAAAAGTCTATTTTGTCTGATATGAGAATTGCTACTCCAGCTTTCTTTTGATTTCCCTTTGCATGGAATATCTTTTTCCATCCCCTCACTTTGTCTGTACGTGTTCCTAGGTCTGAAGTGGGTCTCTTGTAGACAGCATATATATGGGTCTTGTTTTTGTATCCATTCAGCCCATCTATGTCTTTTGGTTGGATCATTTAATCCATTTACATTAAAGGTAGTTATCAATATGTGTGCTATTACTATTTTCTTAGTTGTTTTGGGTTTGTTATTGTAGGTCTTTTCCTTCTCTTTTGTTTCCTGTCTAGAGAAGTTCCTTTAGCATTTGTTGTAAAACTGGTTTGGTGGTGGTGAATTCTCTTAGCTTTTGCTTGTCTGTAAAGGTTTTAATCTCTCTGTCAAATCTGAATGAGATCCTTACTGGGTAGAGTAATCTTGGTTGTAGGTTTTTCCCTTTCATCAGTTTAAATATGTCTTTCCACTCCATTCTTGCTTGCAGCGTTTCTGCTGGAAGATCAGCTGTTAAGTGTATGGGGATTCCCTTGTATGTTATTTTTTGTTTCTCCCTTGCTGCTTTTAGTATTTTTTCTTTGTATTTAATTTTTGATAGTTTGATTAATATGTGTGTTGGCATGTTTCTCCTTGGATTTATCCTGTATGAGATTCTCTGTGCTTCCTGGACTTGACTATTTCCTTTCCCATATTAGGGAAGCTGTCAACTATAATCTCTTCAAGTATTTTCTCAGTCCCTTTCCTTTTTGCTTCTTCTTCTGGGACCCCTATAATGTGAACGTTGGTGCGTTTGATGTTGTCTCAGAGATTTCTAAAACTGTCCTCAATTCTTTTCATTCTTTTTTCTTTATTCTGCTCTGCAGCAGTTACTTCCACTATTTTATCTTCCGGGTCACTTATCTGTTCTTCTGCCTCAGTTATTCTGCTATTGATTCCTTCTAGAGAATTTTTAATTTCATTTATTGTGTTGTTCATCATTGTTTGTTTGCTGTTTAGTTCTTCTAAGTCCTTGTTAAATGTTTCTTGTACTTTTTCCATTCTGTTTCCAAGATTTTCAGTCATCTTTACTATCATTTCTCTGAATTCTTTCTCAGGTAGACTGCCTATTTCCTGTTTATTCGTTTGGTCTTGTGGGATTTTACCTTGCTCCTTCATCTGCTGTGTGTTTCTCTGTCTTCTCATTTCACTTAATTTACTATGTTTGGGGTCTTCTTTTTAGAGGCTGCAGGTTCACAGTTCCCCTTGTTTTTGGCGTCTGCCCCCTGTGGGTAATGTTGCTTCAGTAGGTTGTGTAGGCTTCTTGGTTGAGGGTACTGGTGCCTGCGTTCTGGTGGATGAGGTTGGATCTTGTCTTTCTGGTGGGCAGGACCGCATCCGGTGGTGTGTTTTGGGGTGTCTCTGCCGTTATGATTTTATGCAGCCTCTCTGCTAATGGGTGGGGTTGTGTTCCTGTCTTGCTAGTTGTTTGGCTTAGGGTGTCCAACACTGTAGCTAGCTCATCGTTGAGTGGAGCGGGGTCTTAGCGTTGAGATGGAGATCTCGGGGAGAGCTTTCACCATTTGATATTACGTGGGGCTGGGAGGTCTCTGGTGGACCAATGTACTGAACTCGGCTCTACCACCTCAGAAGCACAAGCCTGACACCTGGCTGGAACACCAAGACCCTGTCAACCACACAGCTCAGAAGAATAGCGAGCAAAAAAGAAAAAATAAAATAAAATAAAACAGAGCTATTAAAATTAAAAAGTTATTAAAAGTAAAAAAATTTTAAAAAGGAAAGGAGAGCAACCAAACCAAAAAACAAATCCACCAATGATAACAAGTGCTAAAAACTCTACTAAAAACAAAACAAAACAAAAAAACACAGACAGAGCCCTAAGACAAATAGTAAAAGCAAAGCTGTACAGAGAAAATCACACAAAGAAGCATACACATACACACTCACAAAAAGAGAAAAATGAAAAAAAATCTATATATTAAAAAAAAGGAGAAAGAGAGCCACCAAATAAACAAACAAATCGACCAATGATAATAAACTCGAAACACTAAACTAAGATAAACATAAAACCAGAAACAACTTAGATGCAGAAAGCAAACCGCAAGTGTACAGCTGCTCCCCAAGTCAACGTCCCCAATTCTGGGATGATTCGTTGTCTATTCAGGTATTCCAGAGATGCAGGGTACATCAAGTTGAATGTTGAGATTTGATCCGCTGCTCCTGAGGCTGCTGGGAGAGATTTCCCTCTCTCCCCTTTGTTCGCACAGCTCCTGGGGTTCAGCTTTGGATTTGGACCCGCCTCTGCATGTAGGTTGCCTGAGGGTGTCTTTTGGGAAGTCTGAGGTCTTCTGCCAGCGTTCAGTAGGTGTTCTGTAGGAGTTGCTCCACATGTAGAGGTATTTCCAATGTATTTGTGGGGAGGAAGGTGATCTCCACGTTTTACTCCTCCGCCATCTTGAAGGTCTCCCTCTTGTGTCCTTTTGAAAGAATGCCAGCCATGGGTCGCCTAAGCTTGAGAGCTACTGCAGGGTGAACCTAAGGCCATTATTCGTGGAGCTGTAAGCAATCCCACTGCTGCAAACAGAGATGGATCTATTCTGCCTTCCGCAGTCTATAAAACACAAAGGAGGTGGGGGCAGAGGAAAGAGGAACACATGCTAATAAAAGGGGTCAGGAAGACTCAGCTGCCAGGCTCAGGCCAGACAGGAGGAGGGAAGAATGGTGGGAATCAAAACCTTTGTCTGCAATCACCAGAGTATTCAGAGACGGGTTGCAAGCAGCAGTACCCAGGGGGGCCTAGAAATGGTTAACTCGCAGTTACTCTCTGGATGAGTAGCTCAGCTGCTCATCAATAGAATCTCCAGCTGATAATTATTAAGTGAAACTCAGGGCTGGTATTTGCATATGTAAAGCACGCTTCCCTCCAAAGCCACAATGGGAGGGAGAAGCACTTCCTGATTGTGCAGCCCCGGGGAGGTTTGGGTAGGGTGGGGCTCCAGCCTGCTTTGCATGTGCTTCTCTGCACTCATCAAGCCAGATATTCAGCAAAAATAAACCCCACGTCCCAAAATACGCCATTTGTCCAAATCCCCAGCTCAGATAAGAGACCTTTCTCTCCAGCTCTGGCAAGGATGCATTCTAGCATGATACGTGTCTTATAAGGCCTGTGATTATCCAGTCTGGAACACGTGGGCATGCACACACACACACACACGCCTGGGTTATTTTACTGGATGATGGCGCAGTTATTAGTTTCTCCAAAAAGAAGGCTTCTATCCTCCGCACGTAGTTGACACTTTTCAGTCTTTGCACCTGTCGATTAAGAAGCTTTAGCCCGGAAGAAGCAAGAAGGAAATGCAAATGGCATCAAATTCCAAGTATCTGATGGCTTATCTCTGTGATGACATTTATCTTGGCTTGTGAGAAGGAAAGAAGTTACTGAGCTTGTCTCTCCTCCCACAGGAAAGGATGCCACACAGGGAAAAGCCTTCGCTCCCAGGAGTATAGAGACGACCCTGTCCCTTAGCATGGCTTGAAGAATCAGGGACTTGAAAAGACCAGTGTCATTTGTAGGCGCTAGGACATGCTTGTAATAAGGAAGCTGTCAGGACTGTCTAAATTTACAGGGTATCTAAGATTATACCCATGACATTCCAAAGACAGAAACAGAAAATGGGATGAAAAACAATATAAATGATGAATTCTGGGTCTCTTCATCCTTGGTTAAGTCCATGATCCTCTTGGGGCCTCAATGCCCTCATCTATAAAATGGGAGTGAAGATGCTGCAGGAACCCTCTAACATGGCACCATCAGGGTATGTACATACTAACAACATTCTATCTTAATTTACCACCTATATACGTGCCTTCATTTGACAGCCTTTTGGTATGAGGCTAAGGCTGCTTCTGTAAGAGCATACCCAGGGTGTGAAATTCTACATTGCCTTTCTGCTTCATGTGCTGAGACCACAAAGAAATTGCCAAATGCTTTTGGTTTGGGTATCTTTAAAATGTAGGGAAAACTTGAAAAGACATCTGTGAAGTAATCAGAGGACAGAATTCCCTTCTCATTTTTATCTTTTCCCCCATTTTTTTTTTTAGTTGTCTTGGTTACATTTCATTTGATGGCTATTTTTTTATGGCAATTTCGGTTGCCATTCCAAAATGTACAACGTAGCTGTTTACAGAAATGCTTCTTCCTGTACTATGTCACTGTGTTATGTGATAATTAAATTATATTATTATTAATTAAATTATAATTAAGTTAAATTATATTATTTAATTATATGGTAAAGGTACACCATAAAAGCCTTGATGACAGGTTAAAACGACTTTTCCTAAAAACACACACAATTCAACTGGTGGGATCAACAGTGCCAAACGGTACTGGAAAGCAGGTCAATAGCAGGAGACTCCGCGTGCCCTAGACAGTGAACAGTGCTTTGACAGAGGGGCTGGAGCAACGCTGGGTACTGGGTGTGTTCGTAAGTGGAAGTGAGTTAGGAAATCCTCCACTGAGCATGCACTTGGTGGCACTGCTGGGAAGAATACCTAAGATAATGCACAGGAGGCATTCAGCTTCCCTTGTCAGGTAGGAAATGAAGGCTTGGTAAAAATTTCTTAGTAGTAGTTGATCTTATTACTTCCGTCAAGTCACTTGGATGCTGGTTTTGAAATAACCTCCCATGAGCTTCTGATAAAAATAATACTCAATACTCCTTCCCATTGGTAGAACACCGTGAGACCAATTTGGAGCATCTGTGGGTGTGCTAGTCCATTGGTCCTTCACGTGAAGTGACGTACGTGTAGAGGGAGTCACTGTGCCCCCTTCTCCGTGAGGCAAGTGAGATCCAGGGGCCCACGGGCACTTGCCTAATATCTCCGGGAATATTGGGATCAGGACCAGAGAACAGAATTCTCCTTGTGCTATTTCACATTCCCTGAAATTGTTCTAGTGCACATTATGCTGCTTTGTATACTCCTTCTAAAGTTATAAAGATAAGTACTTAATGACATGAAAAGGAGCACAGAAACAGATCTTCCTCTGCAGAAGGAAGAAGTGAGGAAAATCTTCCCCTGCAGCAAGGGAGCCATCACACAGGAGGAAACAGAGGGGTTCCCAGCTGTGCTGACCTCGGGCAAGTCATTTGATACCTCTAAGCCTCAATGAACAGGGAAGAAACTTTTCTGTCTACTTTCCAGCGCCATTTGGGAAATGCATTTTTTAAAAGCCTGTGGGAAAGGCCTAGGTAGGAGAAGGAATCTTATGGGAATAAGACGTAATATTCTTCCTGAGTGAAGATACACAGGACTCGGTATTACTATTACTGTTATGATCAGCCAACGTCCACGCACCGTTATTTAATTCACGAGTAAAAACAGCCATCCATGCAGATGAAAGCATTACCATCCTCATATTATAAAGTTAAGGCAAAACTAAAGGAAAACAATGTCCACAGGGCTCTGAAAAGCCATCTGCGTCATTTTAGCCTGGTGGAGGACAGTCATCATGTCAGAAGGCTCCTGATGTTACATTAGTTCCAGGAACAGACACGAGAAATACACAGGGCAGACGGCAGGCACCTGAATGGCCACCATCTGCTAGCTGAGCCCTGGAGCGACCTTTCCCACCCGCTCTCGTGTAAAACCCAAGTCCTGCTCCCTCTGAGAGGAGCTGTGCCACACAGTCCCCAAGTCTCTATCACCTCCCAGTGAAATGACTGCAGCACAACCGTATTTTCTAGAATGCTACAGGGTGCTGGGAGTTCAAACCATCAGGCAACATAATATTATTTCCCTCTCAAGGAAAGCACAAACACATTTGAATCAAGTTACATCTACAATCTCTGAGCCAAAGAGATGTGTGTATGGGTCAATGTCTCACAACACGAATAAACGCAAAAGAATCAAACTGGCCTCCACTGTTATTTGTATTGTAATTCAGGAGGACGGCGTGCTTGTACCCAGGGAGGTCTGTAGTAAGTGGCCAGGGAGCAAATGAGGCCATGGGAGGAAAGAGACATGGCATGTCCTTAAGGTCAGGTCTTTTCAAAAGACATCCTCATACAAATGAAAAGAGCCCTGCAGTTGTCAACCTGTCTGTTTGGAACTGTTATTTTGATTTCCCCCAGTGTACAAGCTTATTCTGAACCAGACCCAATAGGTGTTTCACTCACTCACTCATTCATTCATTCAATTCACACAGTAACAAAGCATCTGCAATGTGACAACATGAATATACAGTCCCTTTCCCTCGAGGAACTGAAAGCCCAGTGCACAGAAAGATAAAGTCAAGACAAAATGACAGAGCAAAGAGATTAAGTAGTAGGATTAAGGACAGAGTGTGCTAGCGGAGCATGCAGACGCACCCCTGAGCTCAGTCTTAAAGATTCAGGGAACCTTCTAGGAGTCATCATATCCATGCTAAGAGCTAAAGCATGAGAGGAGAAGTATTCAAGCAGAGGAAACAGCACATGCAAAGGCTCAGAACCATGGTTCCCAAACTGTGTGCCCAGGTGCCCCAGTGTGACACAGTAAACCCCCAGGGGCACCACAGACATTTTAAAAGTTCCAGAGAAGCACAGCAATTCTCAGTATCTGCTGGGCACTTCCTGTGCGAACCAGCTCAAGGTAGCTCATGGTTTCCACGTGAGATTGTACCACATTCCCTATTTTTTTTTGCAAAGCTGGGTTTTCAGAATTTGCTGTGATAAAAAGCAGTAGCTGCGTGAAAATCAATGTGCAACGGGTGTCCAGTCTGATTCTAAGGTTTGAGAAGCTGTGCAGCCCAACAGGGAAACATCCCACAAGGAAATAATTGTGGTTATTTCAGAGTGAAGTGTAAAATTTCTTTCCTTCACTTTATGTGCATTGTTTTTTCAAACAGCTACTAAACTGTTAGGACATAACCACTTAATAAATGTAATAGTTAAGTATTTCATTGGCCTATGGGCGGGGGTGAAAACATTACTAAAATTGTTACACCAGGGGTCCCAAGAAATGAGAAAATGTGAGAAACCTGTGGATTAGAGCCCAGAGGCACAATACTTACAGCAGACATAAAATCCTCTCATATGACTAAGACACTGAGGGCAAGGTGAGGACCGATGAGAGAAGATGCTAGAAAGGCAGATGGGGCAGATCCCAAAGAGCCTTGTAAGCACATGAATGAACTTGGCCTTCACTCTGAGGCTGGGGCAGGGCACGGTTGTCACAAGAGTTTTACGCTTCACCTTTGCAAAAAATACCACCCGAATTTAACTGGACTTTCCCCAGTTCTTGGAATTGCTGTATTTCACACCCATCATGTGGATACCATGTGGTAGAGTCCACCTGAGGAGTGGGGGGTGAGAAGCAGACCAGTTCTGACGGAAGCCATCACAAGCTCTCTGCTGGCAACATCATCTAATCCACTGAAACGTAAGGAAAAACACAGTGTGAAGTGTAGAAGGCTTTACAGACAGAAGTTATCACCATCTAGCATTCATATATGTGTGCTGCGTATTCTAAAAGCAGTCAATGTACAATTAATATAAGTCCTGCCTCGACCCCTTGCACGGTGGGTTGCTAACATCTCTTTTCCTTTTTCTGTATCATCACCAAAGCTTATGCCTGGTTATTCCTCTAATTCCTAAAAGAACTTTTGGAAAAAACGAGAAAGAGCTATATGGTGAACTCTGAACTGCTTAACTTCAAGCATTTGTTTTTTGTTTTAGGTTTTTTTTTTTTAATTGAAGTGTAGTTGGTTTATAAAGTCATGTTAGTTTTTGCTGTTCAGAAAAGTGATTCAGTTATGTATATGTATAACTTTTCACATTCTTTTCCATTATGTTTTATCACAGGATATTGAATATATGGTCCCTGTGCTATACAGTAGGTCTTTGTTGTTTATCTATACTAGTTTGCACCTGCTAATCCCAAACTCCCAATCTATCCCTCCCCCACTTGGCACCCATGTTCTCTACGTCTGCGAGTCTGTTTCTGTTTCATAGATAAGTTCATTTGTGTCATATTTTAGATTCTACATATAAGTGATATCATATGGTATCTGTCTTTCTCTTTATGACTTACTTTGCCTAGTATGATAATCTCCATATCCATCCATGTGTTGCTGCAAATGGCATTATTTCATTCTTTTTTATGGCTGAAAAATAGTCCATGATCAAGAAACATTTGAAACAAGGCATGCTGTCATTTCTCTGAAGTGTCATCTAAGAGTTTTAGGAATGCTTACTCTTCTCATCTGCCTGTGTGATTTACAATAAAGCATACGGAAAACACATCTCCTAAAACGTTTTAAATGAAGGTTTATTTTTTCCTTTAAAATGTTATATTGAGTAATGATGAAAAATCTGAGAGTGAAATTAAGAAAACACTCCCATTTACCACTGCAACAAAAAGAATAAAATATCTAGGAATAAACCTACCTAAGGAGACAAAAGACCTGTATGCAGAAAATTATAAGACACTGATGAAAGAAATTAAAGATGATACAAATAGATGGAGAGATATACCATGTTCTTGGATTGCAAGAATCAACATTGTGCAAATGACTCTACTACCCAAAGCAACCTACAGAGATTCAATGCAATCCCTAACAAACTACCACTGGCATATTTCACAGAACTAGAACAAAATATTTCACAATTTGTATGGAAACACAAAAGACCCCAAATAGCCAAAGCAATATTGAGAACGAGAAATGGAGCTGGAGGAATCAGGCTCCCTGACTTCAGACTATACTACAAAGCGACAGTAATCAAGACAGTATGGTACTGTCACAAAAACAGAAATATAGATCAATGGAACAGGATAGAAAGCCCAGAGATAAACCCACACACATATGGTCACCTTATCTTTGATAAAGGAGGCAAGAATATACAGTGGAGAAAAGACAGCCTCTTCAATAAGTGGTGCTGGGAAAATTGGACAGGTACATGTAAAAGTATGAAATTAGAACACTCCTTAACACCATACACAAAAATAAACTCAAAATGGCTTAAAGACTTAAATGTAAGGCCAAACACTATCAAACTCTTATAGGAAAACATAGGCAGAACACTCTATGACATAAATCACAGCAAGATCCTTTTTGACCCATCTCCTAGAGAAATGGAAATAAAAACAAAAATAAACAAATGGGATCTAATGAAACTTAAAAGCTTTTGCACAGCAAAGGATACCATAAACAAGACCAAAAGACAACCCTCAGAATGGGAGAAAATAGTTGTAAATGAAGCAACTGACAAAGAATTAATCTCCAAAATTTATAAGCAACTCATGCAGCTCAATAACAAAAAAACAAAAACCCAATCCAAAAATGGGCAGAAGAACTAAATAGACATTTCTACAAAGAAGATATACAGATTGCCAACAAACACATGAAAGAATGCTCAACATCATTAATCATTACAGAAATGCAAATCAAAACTACAATGAGGTATCACCTCACACTGTTCAGAAAGGCCATCATCAAAAAATCTAGAAACAATAAATGCTGGAGAGGGTGTGGAGAAAAGGGAACCCTCTTGCACTGTTGGTGGGAATGTAAATCGATACAGCCACTATGGAGAACAGTATGGAGGTTAATCAAAAAACTACAAATAGAACTACCATATGACCCAGAAATCCCACTACCAGGCACATACCCTGAGAAAACCATAATTCAAAAAGAGTCATGTACCAAAATGTTCATTGCAGCTCTATTTACAATAGCCAGGACATGGAAGCAACCTAAGTGTCCATCGACAGATGAATGGATAAAGAAGATGTGGCACATATATACAATGGAATATTATTCAGACATAAAAAGAAACGAAACTGAGTTATTTGTAGTGAGGTGGATGGACCTGGAGTCTGTCATACAGAGTGAAGTAAGTCAGAAGGAGAAAAACAAATACCGTATGCTAACACATATATATGGAATCTAAGGGGGAAAAAATGTCATGAAGAGACTTGGGGTAGGACGGGAATAAAACACAGACCTACTAGAGCATGGCCTTGAGGATATGGGGAGGGGGAAGGGGAAGCTGTGACAAAGTGAGAGAGTGGCATGGACATATATACGCTACCAAACATAGGGTGGATAGCTAGTGGGAAGCAGCCACATCGTACAGGGAGATCAGCTCGGTGCTGTGTGACCACCTACAGGGGTGGGATAGGGAGAGAGGGAGGGAGGGAGTTGTAAGAGGGAAGAGATATGGAAACATATGTATATGTATAACTGATTCACTTCGTTGTAGAGCAGAAACTAACGCACCATTGTAAAGCAATTATATTCCAATAAAGATGTTAAAAAAAATGTTATATTGAGGAAAAGCTTCTTACCAGTCACAGAAAAGCTTTATCAATCTAAAGCTAAACTGACTACATCATCCCCACTTCTCTGGCACATCCAGAAGTTAGAGAAAAAAAACATTACGGTTAACAGGTAATCAAAGTCAGCCTGTCCACCCTGGGTCTTCGAAAGAAGGAAGAAAGATGTCATAAAGGCTGGCCTGGAACAAATGCCCAGTAAAGGAGGCAGGAGCACACTTGCACCTCATATGCTCCTTCTCTTATGTAGGACAGAGAATGGTTAGGGGACAAGAGACTTTGGCCCTTCCCAAGATCTCCCACAGAAAAACCTACTAGTTTTGAAAACTGCAGCAAGAAAAGCTATCCTATATTTATTAACCCTTCCAGCTCACTGCTCAGGGTTCCAGGAGGGGTGAGCTCTGCCAGAGCAACAAGCAAGCCTGGGCTCTCCTCCCAGTCGTCACTCACCCCTTCCCAGGGAAGAGGAGCGACACAGCTGATCCAGAGTCTATGTGAAGGAGGTGCTCGACCTCAGCCTGACCCTGTTTCCCTGCTCTTTTGGGGCCCATCTGCCTCCAGGGAGCATGTGTCACGAGTCCCCACGGAGAGGACCTGATGAGGTTTGCTATGCTGCTTAAGATGGTCTGATTTGGGCGAGGAAATAAGTCCACCTTGTGGAGACACATTCATTCTCCAAGTGGTTTCAACAAAAAGCAGTACCTTGATCTCTTTCTGCCTGGTCCTATTTCTCTCTCTCAATGTGTTCTCATCGCAGATGTGGAAGAGAGGGGTATTATGCACTGACCCCTAAAACCTTGACCGTATAAAGAAAGTTAAGTGGAAAGGTAGATTTGACAAACCACAAATCATTTGCTTCTCACAAATATGATACGGAGCCCCTATTGTGTGCAAGACATTATTTAGGTGATGGGGACCCTTGGGGAAGAAGGCAGATACGGTCTTTCCCTAGGAGCTATTTATAGTTCAACAGGCGTATAACCAACCCCCGCTTAATTACTTAGTCATATTTGTGATAAGTACAAAGTGCTGTGAGAGACCTCATCAAGATCCTCTGTCTTGGTCAATGTCTCCACCGGATGGGCAAGTCTCAGACCCAGGAACTACTCAACACTAACGCTGTCCCCTCCCCTCACTCCCATACTGGACCATAGCTCATCCATCATCTAGTCCTAGCTACTTCATCTCCCCATCACCTCGCAGGGAAATCGGATGCTTTCCATCCCCACCAGCAACTCCACATGCTAATTTCCCAGGTGGTCTCTCCCCAGATTGTGGTGAATGGCCTTCCAATTGATCCACTCAGATCCATTCTTTTCTTTTTTTAAGCCGCGTTTAACTGTGGTAAAATGAAGACAGCATAAAATTTACTGTTTTTACCATTTTTTAAGTGTACAGTGCAGTGGTATTAAGTACATTCATATTTCTGTGTGACCATCACCACCATCCATCTCCAAAACTCTTTTCTTCCTGCAAAACCGAAACTCTATACCCATCAGAGCATAGCTCTCCGTTCCCCCTTCCCTCAGCTCCTGGCAACCACCATTCTACTTTTGGCCTCTACGAATGTGACCACACTAGGTAGCTCACATAAGAGGAATCACACAAGATGTGTCTTTTGATGGCTGGCTTCCTTCGCTTAGCAGAGTCCTTGACTTCAAGTGTTTGACTTCCATTCTACTATCTGCAGCACCTGGCACTGTTGAACAAATTAGCTCAAGAAAACTTGACTTGGACAGGTTCAGAAGAGGCATATGCCTGAGAAAGTGAGATCTGATCCAAGGACTGCAAAATGAGAACGAATTCACTAGGCAAAACTGGAAGAGGTAGAAGATCCAAAACAGAAGGGCAGGAAGTCACAGCCCTCAGGTGACAAGGAGGTTGGTATATTTGCAAAACTGGAAAACAAACAACATAACACAAAACAAAGGCCATCGTCGGGGGAGCAGTGTGAAAGGGAGGGGCGGGGGTTCAGGTGACGGTCTGCCTAATGCAGCAGGGCCTAAAGGCCTCAGCAAACTGACGTTCTCTGAAGACTTCCAATCCCAGCAAGTTCCAGTATAAACAGTACTACACTATCGAGGGACTTTCCCAAAGAAATGTTTCTAAGCAGCTCTCCAAGAGCACCCCCGACCCAGCACACACACATAAGGACCGTGTACAGGGCAATAACCCTCATTTCTTATATGCATTATCTCAATTAGTCCTCCCAACACTTCTCTGAAGGAAATAGTCTCTCCGGTCTAGAGGACAGTAAAGTGAAGCAATGACTTACCAGGTCATTCAGCTGGTAAGTGAAAGGGCCTGAGATTTGGACAAAGATCTGTCTTCAACATCCATGATATTTTCACCAAGTCATGACCTTTTATTTTTTTTTCTTAATGCTTACTTAAATTCTGGTTCCAAAAGACAGTTCTATGTTTTTATGCACTACAGACACCAGCAGTCTAAGTTGTAGGTGATATTTTGGTAACAAAGGATATTTTTTGCACAAAATATCAAAAGGTGGCTCATGCAGATTGTGCTTAATGTCCTTGCTGGGAGACTCGGGTCACAGCTCTGAGGTTCCCCAAGGAAGCCAGACTCTGGAGGTGAGACCAGAGGAGCAAGAGCCAGTCAGTTACAGGTGGGAGAATCCTCTGAGCCATGTCACTGGCCACATGCAGCTCTTTGCATATGACAGTGTGTCTGGTGGGTTCAACCTACACGTCATACAGTAACAGATTCAAAGGGGAGAAAAAAATAGCTAGCTGAAAATGGTTTATAAAGACAGTAAATGAGAACTGAGGATGGCATCAAACGCACTAGACAAGTAAGTGAAAAGTCAAACTACATAAAGACCAATAGAGCTATACAATAAAAGTTAAAGTCTATCAATTCCCATCAAGACACTGAGATCCTTGAACAGGGGTTGGAAAACTTTCCCTATAAAGGTCCAGATACTAAATATTTTAGACTCAACTGTGCCATCTGTAGCTCAAAGTAGCCACAGACAGTATATAAAGCTGTGCTCCAATAAAACTTTATTTACAGAAACATACGGTGAGCCTGACTTGACCTGCAGCCCGTAATTTGCCAAGCCCTGTAACTAAAGGTCAAAAACAAGTCTTCTCCAGATTCACAGATGTAGAGAACTAGTGGGTACCACTGGGGAGAGGGAAGCGGGGAGGGGCAAGAGAGGGGTAGGGGATTAAGAGGTACAAAATATTAGGTATAAAATAAGCTACAAGAATATATTGTACAACACAGGGAATATAGCCAATATTTTATAGTAACTATAAATGGAGTATAACCTTTAAAAGTTGTGAACCACTACACTGTACACTTGTAACTTATATAATGTCGAATAGCAACTATATCTCAGCAACAACAAAATAATAAAGAACGACTCTCACATCCTTCAAAGCAATAACACAGAGCTTGGATTTCACACCAGAAGGGAAATTAAAATGTTTCCCAAACTTTTGTATAATTTTCATAAAACCCTACACTCTGTGAGGCAAATATCATTTTATCCCCATTCTACAAAAGAAGGAACTGAGGCTCAGAGACCTTGAAACAATTTGCACGGGGCCACCCAGGCCGCAAAGGGCAGGGCCAGGAGTAGAATCCAGGCATGCTGGGCTTTCGGCATTCAGGTGCTTTTCACCATGCCATAAGGAGATGGCCCTTGAGATGGGACAGATCCAAAGGGGATTCGGTCTGCAATCTTTAGGGGCAAGGAACGGAAACTCACTCAAACCAGCCAACTGGAAAAAGGACAGGTTACCATAAACCCATGGAAATGGTGTAGGAACAAAGTACTCTGAGTCTCGGAGGGACTGGAAAGCCACTGGAAATCAAGGCAGCTATCTCTCCATGTCTTATCTCCCTCTTGCCATCCCTCGCTCCATCCCTCCCCATTTCCCTCCTTCCCTTCCTCCCCCCCCCCTTTCTCTCTCTTCCTCCTTCCCTCCCAACCTCCCTCTTTCAGAAGCCTGAAAGTCTCTCCTCCGTGCTTTCCTCAGGAATCTACAACATTCTCCCTGCTCGACCAGCCAGCGTCCTCTGCTGCCTCTCAGGTACATGCCTTCACATCCCCAGTTGACAAGAGAGTGAGGTCACTGGCCAAAGTGGTACCACTGCCCTGACGGCACCCTCTCTTTCTGCTCTAGACCCACAGCTTATGCCCAGTGTCTCTTGGTCCAAATTCTTGGGATGGAGCATCCAACTGGTCACAAGTAAGTACAGGGAACAACCGGGGGTGGGTCACAGATGCATTCTTAGTCCAATCAGCCACAGCCAAGGACAGAGTAGGCCTGTGATGCCAAACATTTAGGAACGCCTGCCAGAGCCACGGGTGAAAGCCAGTTCTTTGAGAAGCTGGCATTCACCTCAAACATACCTAACATCAGAAAGAAAGGAAGGATGATTGGGCTCTACAATGCGAGAGAAATAGCAAACAGATTGGAGGCGCACAAAGCCAAGCTGGAATCAAAAAATTACTTAAAAAGGAGTGGGACGTGTTTACTCAATTCGGGAAGAATCTGGAGGACTTGGAGAGAGACCAAATGAGAGTGATAAAAATAATCAGATGCATGAAAAAATCCAATATGCAAAACTAAAAAAATACAATTGTGCAAAGGCTGTTCTTATTTTATGTAAAGGGACACTACTCAACAGTTCAGAAAGCTGCTTTTTAACCCCATAATGGGCAAATCACGAGGGAGTAAGAACCAAAGCGGGGGCACCTATCTGACTCAAAAAAGTTGACAGTAAATTCCAACAGGGGCTGCGAATGGGTACAAAAAAGGGTCTGAATCGACATAAATAACTTGGTATAAATCATAACCTAAATGTGTACACAGGACACATGGTGGCATGGCTGGGGTAAGTAGCACTCAAAGATTTCTTCTTCACTTTATAAGAGATTTCATCGTGGAGATGCTAGACCAGGAAACCTCATTAATTTCTTTGATTTCTCTGTCCAAATGGTCCTTAGGCAACGAGAGATACATCTCTGCTCAAGTTCTGTTTTTAGCACAAGCACTAGAAGCAGCTCTCAGAACAGCTCTCTTTCTGCTTCTCCAAGCTGACCCAGATCTCAGCATTTCTTAATGACGTGCTGAGATCCGAGGACAGCTTGTGATTTTGATGTGATTTATCCTCCACAAATCTGAGCAGAGCGCGCTATGGTACAAAAAGAACCCTTCGTGATTACCACAAGGAAGGGGCATATCCGAGACAGTGGTTTTTTTTGTTTTTTTTTTTTTTTGCTGTACGCGGGCCCCTCACTGTTGTGGCCTCTCCCGTTGTGCAGCACAGGCTCCGGACGCGCAGGCTCAGTGGCCACGGCTCACGGGCCCAGCCGCTCCGCGGCACGTGGGATCTTCCCGGACCGGGGCACGAACTCGTGTCCCCCGCATCGGCAGGCTGACTCCCAACCACTGCGCCACCAGGGAAGCCCCCAGTTTTGCATCTTGATGGCTAAGACATTGTGGTAGGGGTAGAGGTGACACCCCATCTATTCCCTTTTCTCGATGTTCTACTAGTAAAAGAGTTGACCACTGGGGAAACAGTCTCAGTGCTTTAGGCAGTGAGTCTTAATGGCAGAATTATCTTTAGAGCTTTGTAAAAAAAAAAAAAAAAAAAAATATATATATATATATATATATATATTTATTTATTTATTTATTTCCCAGGCCCCTACCCACAAAACTCCAATTCAGCACATATGCCATTATATTTTTTAAATTTAATATGGATCTGGGAATTGCCCATCTAGAGAGCCCTGCAGATGGCTCTGTCATAGAGTCAGCCTTGAGAACCGCTGGTTTAGGGCACGAAACATTTAAACAAGGACACCGACGCTTTCGGCAAGGACAAAAAGCAGAGGAATAAAGGTCTCCATGGGCCAGCAGGTGAAGTTTGGAGCTGCCCATCCAGTGAGCTATCTGAAATAGAGCAGCTGAGTTACACATCCAAGAGGTGGCTCAGGAGAGAGGGCCGAATGCTGAGCCCCAGTGGAAATGTCAGAAGAGGCGGCTCATCTCTGCATCGGGGGAAGGAGGGTCTGAACAGACGTGAAGCTTCTCTGAAACCCCACGAATCCAAGATTCACACAGGGGTAGGATGCCCTGAGGCCTCTGAAATGGCTTTCCAGACCCGTGTTCAGATTGAAGATGACACAAGATTACTAACACTTGCTTCTCCCTTTTCCCTGAACACTTTGGCCCATCCCTGATTTGTAAGAAGTCATTCCCAAACATTCACAGGGTGTTTTAAAGAGAACCCCTTCCTCAAATACCTTCCGGAACGGAGTGTACACACATGTACCGTTTAACAAATGTACAACTGAATATTCATCTCTAAGACAGTCCTTCTCCAGATCACTCCATGGCTTCCTCCTGACTTCAATGAAGCTTTGGCCCAAAGGCCACCAGGTCGGAGACACCTGCCTTGGCCACGCCATCTCAGATAGCCTCCTACACCAAGTACCGCTGGTTATCTGCCTCCTGCTCCTTCTTCCTTGCACATAACCATCACGTGACATTCTATTGTTTAAACTTAATATCTATCTCGCCCATTAAGATACAAGCTTCCTGAGATCAAGGTGTCGGTTTTGCTCGCTGGTTACCTCCAGTACCTACAAGAGCACCTGGCACAAAGTGAGTCCTCAAATCTTCATGGGCTAAACAATCAATGTAGGAATTGATCTGCGTGACAGCCACTTGCCGGTTACAGGCTGTAATGAGTTGATCTGTGCTCCCCCAAATTTGTTATGCTGACGTACTAACCCCCAATACCTCAGAGCGGGACCCTTTTTGGAAATAGGGTAGTTGCCGATGTAATTAGTTAAGCTGAGCTCAGACTCCAGTGAAGTGGGCCCCTAACCCAGTATGACTGGTGTCCTTAGAAAACGGGGCTCTGTAAAGGAACATGCATGCAAGAGAAGGCCGCGAAAGACTGGGGTGATGCTGCCACAAGTCAAGGAACTACCAGGAGTGGGGAGAGAGGCTGGAAAAGACCGCTCCCTAGCACCTTTGTGGGAGCACGGCCCCGCCCACATCTGGATTTTGGACTTCCAGCCTCCAGAAATCTTAGCGACAATACGTTTCTTCTGCTTAAGCCACTTGGGTTGCGGCACTTTATTATAGCAGCCCTAGGAGGCTAATATACAGGGACTCCAGATTGAGGAAGTCACATTCAAATCTCAAGCTGTTAACGGTCCCCATGTGGGTCCCCCAAAACAAGGGGCTGCAGGCCAGTTTCAAAAAAATGGGATCTCCATTGAGTCTCTGAACACTGATAAAGGGTAGTAAGTACTGGGAGTAAGTGGACAGGTGAGACGACCACTTTCGTGGGAAACACACTCAGGCGAATTCAGAGATACAGGCATGTTTACAACAAAAGCAGTCAGTGGTCTTTTGCCTGGACCTTTCTACTTCTAGAACTGAGGGGGAGGCCAAAAGAGATCTTTGATAAACCAAGATGTACCCATCGGGTTTTACAGTAACTATTAGCTGGGAGCAGCTCTTGCCCCATCCATCGAGCCTTTGGGGGGGACATGAGAAACAATCTGAACGGTTGTGCCATCCTCCTGGGTCCCAATGAACAGACTCTTGCCTTTTGCAAAGGGTGAGGCCCACCCGTGAGTGTGAAAGATGCAGATTCTTCTTGCATTTAGCAAAGAGAATCCTGACTTTCAGATGTCTCATTGAGGCGCTACCCAGAAGGCAAGTCATTATTTCCACTCAGATGTCTTCCCAGAATACCCCCTTGTCATCTGCTTTCAAAAAAAACTGAAAAGATGATGTTGTTGGAAATGTCATCTGCCTGTTACGCAGAAGCGAAATCAAAGTGCTCTTTGTGTTAAATGTGACTATCATCACACTTGAAATCCAGAGCATAAATGTTACTAATCCCTTCTGCAGTCACCCACCCAGTTATCAGCTGGAGGAGGCTGCAAAGACAGATTCAGATTTCGTAATTTCGCCTCTTATTTTTTTCTTGTTCGTTTAAAAATAGCAGTGTTTTAATTGCACTCAACTTAATGTACTATACCTGCCAGTTCCAACACCCTTCATTATTTATATTGCTGGAAAAGCACTTAAAAATCAAATTGCATAATTTGTACTTGTACATCTTTAAGGTAGATTTATATCTGAAATTGTCAAATAGCAGTGACAGCAGTGCTCTGAATATTACACTTTAACAAGTTGGCAACCCCTAAACACATACAGAGAATAATGGAAACTGGTCATTAGTTATTTGAGTAGGTAGCTATTAAAAGAGGAGTTGAAAAGTCAATCCCTGTCTGTAATTTTTAGGAGCAAGGGGTCTAGGGTCAGCTTGCCCAAGTTCAAATCCCGGGTCTGCTGTTTACTAGCCCTGTGTCCTTACGCCCGTGACTTCAACTTTCTGTGCTTTTATCTTTCTCCTCTGTTAAATAAGAACACTAATAATACCTACCTCAAAGGAGTGTGGTTAAGATGAAATCAGATAACACACATAAACGTTTACTTTCAGAACGGTGCCTGGCATACGGTAAGCACAATTTAAGCACTTGCTAAAATAAGTATGTCCCATAATATTAGTAACTACTACCACTCATATAACAATAATAATCCTTATTCCTTCACTCTATACTAGAGTGATTCTATCAACTAGATTTACACCAAATATTCCCTCTGGATTTCTATTTCTCAATTGTCATTCGGGGTGGGGGGGGTTCCCTGTGTTCTCAGAAAGTGTTTGCTAATTTGGAATTTTCACTTTGAGGATATATATATATATATATTTTGCGGTACGCGGGCCTCTCACTGTCGTGGCCTCTCCCGTCGCGGAGCACAGGCTCCGGACGCGCAGGCTCAGCGGCCATGGCTCACGGGCCCAGCCGCTCCGCGGCACGTGGGATCTTCCCGAACCGGGGCACGAACCCGCGTCCCCTGCATCGGCAGGCGGACTCTCAACCACTGCGCCACCAGGGAAGCCCTGAGGATAATCTTTTAAACCTTCATAGAAGCACAGTCAGGATCATCTGGACAGCTATCTTAAGAGTGGAGTCCAATGTCACTGCCCGCTTCTGCACCTGTGTTTATGGTCATGCTAGCCCCAGGTTGTACCCACGACCTTAAGTGTCCTGGGCTAGTGAGAACAGAACAAAGACTGGATACCTAAATGACGCCGTGACACCATACAAAGGCCAAGGATGCAAAGTGGTTTGGGGCTGTCTGGCGGGAAGACAGGAAAGCAACAAGGAAAGGCAAGCCATCACGTGGCACACGGGCATTCCTAATCCTATGAAACCACGGTCCATCCCATATTTGTGCTGGGAGGGTAACACAGCACCACCTGACATAATAAAATCATGTTGATAATTTGAACTTTTTGTTGATTTTGTAGTTCTGTTAGAAATATTATATAGATCTGTGTATTGTACTATTCCAGTTGATTCCAGCTATCTCTTCACAGACGTTGCACCAAGTTGCACATGTAAGTAACATTATAATGAGAATTATTTACGTCTGTGAAAATTGTGCTGCTTGGGGGAGGGCTGGCAAGATACTCAAGCTGAAGAACCTTAGCCTAAAGAGAGACACATGCAACAAATGGCCTGTGGTCTGGCCCTGGCCTCTCTCCCCTCCCCGAGCACCCCAGGCTATTCCCTGTCACCAGGCCTCTACTATTTCCTCCAAATGGGAAACTCTTACACAACTCTCATATCCCTCCAACACCCGTCCATGGATGTCCTCCAACTCCAGCAGGCGGAACTTAGCTCTTCTTTGCCTGGTTCTGTCGCCCTGCATGCAGCCTTCCATTTCAGCAACTATCTCTTTGTGTGAAACCCTCTCTGGTCACATCTGTGTTCTCAGAAAACAGAAGGCTGCTGCAAACCAGAAACCACAGATTTTTTTTTTTTTTAACATCTTTATTGGAGTATAATCGCTTTACAATGGTGTGTTAGTTTCTGCTTTGTAACAAAGTGAATCAGCTATACGTATACATATATCCCCATATCTTCTCCCTCTTGTGTCTCCCTCCCACCCTCCCTATCCCACCCCAAGACCTTGCATCTTTGAATTGCCGGATCTACACCAACTAACGCATAATGTGCCGTAAAGCAGAAGCTCGGTGAAAATACACCTATGAGTGTATCACCTGCCGTGGGCCAGACTCTCTGCTGTGTGCCTGTTGCTGTGTTACCTGAACCCAAGGGAACACCAGAGACGTGTGGTTTGATCTCACTGGGACTTGGGAAGCCAATCCTTAGCCCAAAGTGACACCAACAGCATCTTCCCTGGCGGTCCAGGGGATAAGACTCTGTGTTTCCACCGCAAGGGGCACGGGTTTGATCCCTGGTGGGGGAACTAAGATCCCACATGCCGTGTGACACAGCCAAAAAAATAAAAAGTGACACCAACAGCAGGAAGTTCATCCCAGGTTTCCTGGTTCCAACCCACCATGTAAGAGGAACAGTAACAGTCATGGAAATAACAACAGGTAACACATTATAAGCTTCCACATAACAAGTATCACGCTAGGCGCTTTGCAGTTTTATTTTAGCCTTAGAAATCGGTAAGACATATGCTGTCATCATCTCCATCTTCAGAGGAGAGGAAACTGAGGAACAGAATGATTAGGCAATGTACCAAAAAGACACACAGCTGCTAAATGGTGGAGACGGTGAGCGAACCATCTACCACGCCTGCCTCTTCCCAGCAGGCTGACTGTACACCACCAGGAGAGGGGGGGACCCTCTTTGTAGCCCTTCACGAAAAGCCCAACTGTGGGTCCAGAACTACTAGAATAGAATTGTTTTAATGGAGGTAAAGCCTCCACGGAGTCTAGGACACGGCAGCATCTTCATATTACTAGTGCTGGGAGGAACAGTTGTAAAAGTAACAAGACTGCTCTAGCCGGAAGGCCGTCCCTTGCCACGGCAGCCAGGAGAGCAGTGAGGTGCTGAAGGTAAACTATTCCGAGATACTAACGTAAGAGTTTTACAGGGAGAAGGTCTTTAGTAAGACACGGAGCAAGATTTAGTACCAAATGTGCTTGCCCTTAAGTCAGCAGCATCAGAAATCATCACGGGTGGTACCCAAGGTGAATACAGATGGTGTATGGGGAAGGAGTGTCGTATGACCTCTCTCTCCGGACTTCCTTCTCTCTGGCACCGGTTCCCTTTCTCAACCCAAGCTCCCCACCACCGACACCTTGACAACAAACTAAGAGGAAACGTGAGAAAACCGTGATACAATGACAGAGACCAATTAGAGCAGTAAGACTGGCTCTGGGCTATCCATGTGTTTTATACCCTCGTGTCCCTGGTACCCACAGGGCGCAACCTACCCTCAAGGAACAAGACTGATGCAGGAGACCCCTTGAGGACCTTTTCTTTGAGGACTAATCTCATGTTTCACTGGCTTCCTAAGTAGTACTGCCTATTAGCAATGGAGGGGCTCATTTAGGAATAGTTATGGCTGCACAGAATGCCATGGGAACTGCGGAATTTCAGGACCTAGCTCATTGGGGGGGGGGGGTCACTGTGTTGTCATGACAAGTTTCTCATTAGTTACGAGTCAGGCACCCAGGGATGGAGAAAAATGTTGCCAAGTCAACTAAAGTATATCCAAGAAGCAGAGAACCTATTACACATAACACGACCCTCTCCTCCCAGCAACCTCCTGCACATCTGGCCAAGATGGCACTCCACTCCTATCTGCCTTCCCACAGTCAAGGCGCCTTCCCTTTCTCCACCCCCCAACCCCTCCTGCTGTTCCAGCCAAGGCTCTGAGCTTTTTTACTTCACTTCCTTAAGGTGCCCTATGACGTCTGCTGAGGGTCCACAGCATTTTGAGCTCTTCATTTTGATAACTTCCTAGGGTGGAACCGCCATGCTTCTCCAGACTCCTAACAGCAGAGGTTTCCCTGGGAATAAGCATGTAATCAAGACAGAGCCCACTGAAATCCAGCCTTAAACTCTGCACACAGGGAGGGGGAGGAAAAGAGCAACGGGCTCAGGAAGGCGTGTGGGGACAGCTGGCATAGGTCCCAGAGACGAGAAACAGGGAGAAGGCAGCATGATGGGGACCCAGAAGCCCTGGGCGCTAGAGGGGGTGCTGAGCCAACAGGAGGACACTAATATGCAAGAGACACCCAGAGCGATTCTGCCTGAAATGCTGACAGCAGACCCTCCTGGAGGCATCTATGAAAGTGCGTGGAAATTCCTGAAAATAGGAATACGAGGAACACGTGCTACCGAGCTGCATTCAAAATTGCATCGCTAATACCCAAATTATGAAATCCAAGGCTGCCCTACTGGGACATCTGGGGGAGCAGGGGGTTTTCTATGCTTGGCATACTCCAGAAATAATGGCATCAGAATCAATTGCGAGGTTTGTCCAAATGCATGTTCCCAAGCCATAACCTCGGTCTGACTGAACCAGAATCCCAGGCGAGAGTCTCAGGAATGTGCCACTTTTAACAAATCTCCTCTGTGGATTTTATTCCCACGGAAGACGGAGATCACTGCTATGTAAAAGTTGTGGAAGCAGATCTGGGTGCTAAGTCTGGTCCTGAGGATGAGGACAGCTTTGGAAGATGTCCCTCAACTAAGCAATGTCCCCGCTGAGGGCTGAATGTGGGTCTGGTACTCGCATGCCCACAACCTTGTAGAGAACAGAGACATAACCCTGACACCAATAAAGCAAAGAGCACGCATGTCACGTTTTCACAGCGCCTCAACTTTCTCAGCTGTAAAACGTGGACGATCCCAGCACGAGCCCACCTGGCTGTGCAAGACTCAAACAAGAGGGAGACAGATGTGGAGAGCAATTAGCAGAAGGTCCGGCACAGGATAACGGCTCAAAAGATGATATATTCATCTATGACAGTATCTATCGATCCATCTACCTAAACGGAGTGCATATAAATTTACCAAGTGTAAAAAAAAAAAAAAAAGCAGCAAAACATGGCAAATGACTCTCCTTTCTGTGGGCACCTGAATCTTTAACCCGTCACAGCTCAGGGATACAGCAGGCAACGTGGTCCACAGTTGACCAGGGCCTGAGACTCAATATTTCCTCTCGTGAACTAGAGCTTAAGGAACCAGCTTAGGACTGCCTGACTCTCTTTCCCTGGCATATCCAATCCATCACCAAGTCCCACAGGTATCACAATATATCCTGAATCCAAATACTTCTTAGCACCTCCACTTGGGAACACCACGGCCTGGACCAACACCAGCTCTGTCTTGGGAGACAACAGCCTCCATCCTGGCTCTGACTACAAAATTCCTCCCAGCGAACACTCTCTCCACACAGCAGGCCCCTGCTCTGAGCCCCTCGATGTAGGGTTCCAGCATTTAGCAAATAAAAGTACAGAATACCCAGTTATGTCCAAACTACACAATTAACTGTGGTTTATCCGCAATTCAAATTTAACGGGCCATCCTGTATTTTATCCAGCAACCCTCTACCAATGGCTTCCTGCTGCACTTAGAATCAAACCCCATCTCCTTACTAGCGTCTGTGAGGCCCACACCACTGGCACTGGCCTCACCCTCTGCTCCTCCTCCTTGCTGTCCCTTGGGTACATCAATCTTGCTGGGCCTCAAGATGGCTACACGTGTCATTCCTTCTATCTGGGACACTATTTCCTCAGATCCTAGCTTGGTTCCATTCCCTGGTTCCATTCAGCCCTCTAAATCCAAGACGGCCTCTTCAAGGAAGTCCTCCCTGTCCCCAAACCCCACTCTCCACTCAGCCCCCTGGTCTCCATCTCTTTACCTTGATTATTTTATAACATTCATTGTTAGTGGACAGAATTTCTTATCCATTGCCCTTATTAGAAAGCAAGTTTTACGAGCACAAAGACTCTCTTAGTCATGAACGTACCCCCAGAGCTGAGGACAATGGGTGGCACAAAACAGGTGCAAAATAAACAGTCATGGAGTGAAGGAATGTTGGAAAAGGCACTGCATCTCACTCCGCTCAAGGGAGCCGCACAGAAACGTTGCCAGCCTGAAATGCCGGGAGGTGGGGGAACGGCTCAGGTACAGCTCGTGCTGGCCAAGTGTGGCAGGACGGGAGGGGGCGGGGAGGCAGTAAGAGGACCTGTTCATCAGGTAGGCGCAGTGCCAACCTGGGACGCCTACCTAAGAAGTCGAAGTATCCCCAACGCCAATTCTTGTCCTATTATTCCTCAAGAAAAGGGCCCTCACAAGGAAAACAAATCTATGGTTACCAAAGGGGAAAGGGTGGGGGGAGGGGATATGGATAAATTAGGTGTGGGATTAGCAGATACACACTACCATGTATAAAATGGATAAACAAGGACCTACTGTATAGCACAGGGAACTATACTCAATATCTTGTAACAACCTATAATGGAAAAAAGAATCTGAAAAATATATATACATATGTATGTATAACTGAATCACTTTGCTCTACACCTGAAACTAACACAACATTGTAAATCAACTATACCTCAAATTTAAAGAAGGGTCCTCAATCAGCTTCTCTCCATGGATGGAAATAGTAAAATGTCATGCCTGCAGAGAACTTCCATATGTTCATTTTCTCCCAAGATTCACTGCAACCACATGTGGGAGGTCTGACTGTCCTCATTTTACTGGGGAGGAAAGCAAGGCTCAGAAAGGTTAGGTAACTTACCCAAGGTCACACAGCTAGGAAGTAACCAAGTCAGGATTTAAACGCAGTGAAACGTAGCCAGTTCAGCAGAGGGACTCAAGAGCCGGAATGTTTGGGATGAAACCCAGGCCTGACGCCCTCTCTACCATAATGCCCATCTAAAAAGCAGCCACAAGAGCATGACTTGCCCCACAGAGACACACTGAAGATTAAACGAGTCCTAACTGCTGAGAACACCGCCTGGCACACAGGAAGTAGAACCTAAGTGGTAAGCACCTCTTTAAGCTTAGAGTTTCGGAGTCCAAATCCCTCGTGTGTTGCACTGCTTTGAACACCTCCTCTGGCTCCTGCCCCTCCTTCCCTGGCCATGTCAACCCCTCTCCAACCCCTCTCTCTGGACCTGGGTCTCCTCATCTGCAAGTTGACAGAAATGGCCTTGGCTGGTCATTAAGCACCCCCCACCCCATGCTAATTAGCTGGGCTCCCAGGATCTGTCTGCTTCTTACCTTCCGGCTGTTACATGTAAGCTACTTGGCCCCATTGCATCTCCCGAAGTTTTCAACCCTCCCCACCCATTGGCCTGAACCTTCTCCAGTTCAGGAGGAGCTTTGCAAGATTTTATGTCTCTCTTGAGCACATACCCAAATGTAAAAACACTACATTAAGCACCAGGCCCTGATTTAGAGCTCCACGCCAGTAAAATAAAAATTATCGTTCCCACAGTAACCATCTCTCTTCCTACCATGCCCATATTTAGAACTGTGTATTACTGTACGGGTTGACAAATTTACTGCCTCCGTGAGTGTGTGTATGTGTGTGTGTGTGTGTGTGTGTGTGGCTAACTTATAAGGAATGCAAAAATTCATTCCGAACTGGTCTGACTTCGGGGAGATGAAATTCTCAGCCACAGTCATGTGGTACTGATCTCTCTCTGCCTGTGGTCCATTTCCTGTAACAGGAATCAATACACAGTGAACCCGGATGGATGCTCAAGGAGCCAAACTCCATCCTCTGCTCCTGTGCAACGTGGAACAGGAAGCCCCAAGCCAGCATGATTCCTGGGGCTTGTGTCATGCCGTGTGTCTGGGGGCTGACTTCAAACACTGCTGGAGTTTCAGGATTTGGTTTGGCAAGTTTCAAGACAGACAGAAGCACAGAGATGAGACAGAGAGGGGGGAAGAAAGAAGAAGAAGAAAAAAAGGCATGGAGCAGGGAGCTGGGAGGAGAAATTTAGGGAAACAAAAAGGGAAGGAGGAACTGCAGGGACTCCAAAAAGTAGAAAAGACCAAAGGAAAGAAGGAGTGCTAGGTCAAGTCCCAAGAGAAGGGAGTAAGTAGAAGCATAAAGAGGAAAAAAAAAAAAAAAGAGTATAATTAAAATGGAGGGGACCCGGCCTGAGGAGCGGGGGCAGGAGCTTTGAGACTAGGGCAGCGTGAAAGAGGGCAGACAGCAGAAGCAAGAAGAACTACGATCCTGCAGCCTGTGGAACAAAAACCACATTCATAGAAAGACAGACAAGATGAAAAGGAAGAGGGCTATGTACCAGATGAAGGAACAAGAGAAAACCCCAGAAAAACAACTAAATGAAGTGGAGATAGGCAACCTTCCAAAAAAGAATTCAGAATAATGATAGTGCAGATGGATCCAGGACCTCGGAAAAAGAATGGAGGCAAAGATCGAGAAGATGCAAGAAATGTTTAACAAAGACCTAGACGAATTAAAGAACAAACAAACAGGATGAACATTACAATAAATGAAATAAAAACTACACAGTAAGCAATCAATAGCAGAATAACTGAGGCAGAAGAACAGATAAGTGACCTGGAAGACAGAACGGTGGGATTCAATGCTTCAAAACAGCATAAAGAATGAAAAGAAATGAAAACAGCCTAAGAGACCTCTGGGACAACATTAAACACAACATCATTCGCATTATAAGGGTCCCAGAAGGAGAACAGAGAGAGAAAGGACCACAGAAAATATTTGAAGAGATTATAGTCGAAAACTTCCCTAACATGAGAAAGGAAATAGCCACCCAAGTCCAGGAACCATAGCGAGTCCCATACAGGATAAACCCAAGGAGAAACACATCGAGACACATAGTAATCAAATTGACAAAAATAAAAGACAAAGAAAAATTAGTGAAAGCAGCAAGGGAAAAACGACAAATAACATATAAGGGAACGCCCATAAGGTTAACAGCTGATTTCTCAGCAGAAACACTACAAGCCAGAAGGGACTGGCATGATATATTTAAAGTGATGAAAGGGAAGAACCTACAACCAAGATTACTCTACCCAGCAAGGATCTCATTCAGATTCAATGGACAAATCAAAAGCTTTACAGACAAGGAAAAGCTAAGAGAATTCAGCACCACCAAATCAGCTCTACAACAAATGCTAAAGGAACTTCTCTAAGTGGGAAACACAAGAGAAGAAAAGGACCTACAAAAACAAACCCAGAACAATTAAGAAAATGGTCATAGGAACACACATATCGATAATTACCTTAAACGTGAATGGATTAAATGCTCCAAGGAAAAGACATAGACTGGCTGAATGGATACAAAAATAAGACCCGTATATATGCTGTCTACAAGAGACCCACTTCAGACCTAGGGACACACACAGACTGAAAGTGAGGGGTTGGAAAAAGATATTCCATGCAAATGGAAATCAAAAGAGAGCTGGAGTAGCTATACTCATATCAGATAAAATAGACTTTAAAATAAAGAATGTTGCAAGAGACAAGGACGGACACTACATAATGATCAGGGAATAAATCCAAGAAGAAGATATAACAATTATAAATATATATGCACCCAACGTAGGAGCACCTCAACACATAAGGCAACTGCTAAAAGCTATAAAAGAGGAAATCAACAGCAACACAATAATAGTGGGGGACTTTAACACCTCACTTACACCAATGGACAGATCATCCAAAATTAAAATAAATAAGGAAACACAAGCTTTAAATGACACAATAGACCAGATAGATTTAATTGATATTTACAGGCCATCCCATCCCAAGACAGCAGATTACGCTTTCTTCTCAAGTGCGCATGGAACATTCTCCAGGATAGATCACATCTTGGGTCACAAATCAAGCCTCAGTAAATTTAAGAAAATTGAAATCATATCAAGCCTCTTTACTGACCACAAGACTATGAGATGAGAAATGAATTACAGGGTAAAAGACTTAAAAAAAACAAACACACGGAGGCTAAACAATACGTTACTAAATAACCAAGAGAACACTGAAGAAATCAACGAGGAAATCAAAAATTACCTACAGACAGATGACAATGAAAACACGACAATCCAAAACCTATGCAGCAAAAGCAGTTCTAAGAGGGAAGTTTATACCTATACAAGCCTACCTCAAGAAACAAGAAAAATTTCAAATAAACAATCTAACCTTACACCTAAAGGAACTAGAGAAAGAAGACCAAACAAAACCCAAAGTTAGCAAAAGGAAAGAAATCATAAAGATCACAGCAGAAATAAATGAAATAGAAACAAAGAAAACAATAGCAAAGATCAAAAACTAAAAGCTGGTTCTTTGAGAAGATAAAATTGACATACCATTAGCCAGACTCATCAAGAAAGAGGGAGAGAGGACTCAAATCAATTAAATAAGAAATGAAAAAGGAGAAGTTACAACAGACAACGGAGAAATACAAAGCATCCTAAGAGACTACTACAAGCAACTCTATGCCAGTAAAATGGACAGCCTGGAAGAAATGGACAAATTCTTAGAAAGGTATAACCTTCCAAGACTGAAACAGGAAGAAATAGAAAATAGGAACAGACCAATCACAAGTAATGAAATTGAAACTGTGATTAAAAATCTTCCAACAAACAAAAGTCCAGGACCAGATGGCTTCACAGGTGAATGCTATCAAACATTTAGAGAAGAGCTAACACCCATCCTTCTCAAACTCTTCCAAAAAATTGCAGAGGAAGGAACACTCCCAAACTCATTCTATGAGGCCACCATCACCCTGATACCAAAACCAGACAAAGATACTACAAAAAAAAGAAAATTACAGACTAATATCACTGATGAACATAGATGCAAAAATCCTCAACAAAATACTAGCAAACAGGATCCAACAACACATTAAAAGGGTCATACACCACGATCAAGTGGGATTTATCCCAGGGATGCAAGGATTCTTCAATATATGCAAACCAATCAATGTGATACATCATATTAACGTATTGAAGAATAAAAACCATATGATCATCTCAAAAGATGCAAAAAAAGCTTTTGACAAAATTCAAAACCCACTTATGATAAAAACTCTCCAGAAAGTGGGCATACAGGGAACCTACCTCAACATAATAAAGGCCACATGTGACAATGCCACAGCAAACATCATTGTCAATGGTGAAAAACTGAAAGCATTTTGTCAAAGATCAGGAACAAGACAAGGATGTCCACTCTCACCACTATTATTCAACATAGTTTTGGAAGTCCTAGCCATAGCAATCAGAGAAGAAAAAGAAATAAAAGGAATACAAATTGGAAAAGAAGTAGTAAAACCGTCGCTGTTTGCGGATGACATGATACTATACATAGAGAATCCTAAAAATGCCACAAGGAAACTACTAGAGCTAATCAATGAATTTGGTAAAGTTACAGGATACCAAGTTAATGCACAGAAACCTCTTGCATTCCTATATACTAATGATGAAAAATCTGAAAGAGAAATTAAGGAAACACTCCCATTTACCACTTCAACAAAAAGAATAAAATAGCTAGGAATAAACCTACCTAGGGAGACAAAAGACCTGCATGCAGAAACTATAAGACACTGATGAAAGAAATTAAAGATGACAGAAACAGATGGAGAGATATACCACGTTCTTGCTTTGGAAGAATCAATACTGTGAAAATGACTATACTACCCAAAGCAATCTACAGATTCATGCAATCCCTGTCAAATTACCAATGGCATTTTTTATGGAACTAGAGCAAAAAATCTTAAAATTTGTATGGAGACAGAAAAGACCCCGAATATGCAAAGCAGTCTTAAAGGAAAAAAACAGAGTTGGAGGAATCAGACTCCCTGACTTCAGACTCTACTACAAAGCCACAGTAATCACAACAATATGGTACTGGCACAAAAACAGCAACATAGATCAATGCAACAAGACAGAAAGCCCAGAGATAAACCCACGCACCTATGGTCAACTAATCTATGACAAAGGAGGCAAAGATATACAATGGAGAAAAGACAGTCTCTTCAATAAGTGGTGCTGGGAAAACTGGACAGCTACATGTAAAAGAATGAAGTTAGAACACTCCCTAACACCATACACAAAAATAAACTCAAAATGGATTTCAGACCTCAATGTAAGACCAGACACTATAAAACTCTTAGAGGGAAACATAGGAAGAACACTCTGACGTAAATTACAGCAAGATCTTTCTTGATCCACCTCCTAGAGTAATGGAAATAAAAACAAAAGTAAACAAATGAGACCTAATGAAACTTCAAAGCTTTTGCACAGCAAAGGAGACCATAAACAAGACGAAAAGACAACCCTCAGAATGGAAGAAAATATTTGCAAAAGAATCAACGGACAAAGGATTAATCTCCAAAATACAAAAACAGCTCATGCAGCTCAACAATAAAGAAACAAACAACCCAATCCAAAAATGGGCAGAAGACCTAAATAGACATTTCTCCAAAGAAGACATACAGATGGCCAAGAAGTATATGAAAAGCTGCTGAACATCACTAATTATTAGAGAAATGCAAATCAAAAGTACAATGAGGTATCACCTCACACCAGTTAGAATGGGCATCATCAGAAAATCTACCAACAACAAATGCTGGAGAGGGTGTGGAGAAACACCTCTTGCACTGTTGGTGGGAATGTAAATTGATACAGCCACTATGGAGAACAGTATGGAGGTTCCTTAAAAAAACTAAAAACAGAACTACCATATGACCCAGCAATCCCACTACTGGGCATACACCCAGAGTAAATACCATGATTCCAAAAGACACATGCACCCCAATGTTCACTGCAGCACTATTTACAATAGCCAGGTCATGGAAGCAACCTAAATGCCCATCAAGAGACTAATGGATAAAGAAGTTGTGGTACATATGTACAATGCAATATTACTCAGCCTTAAAAAGGAACGAAATTGAGTCATTTGTTGAGACGTGGATGGATCTAGAGACTGTCATACAGAGTGAAGTCAGTCAGAGGAGAAAAACAAGTATCGTATATTAACTCATGTATGTGGAACCTAGAAAAATGGTAGATGAACCGGTTTGCAGGGCAGAAGTTGAAACACAGATGTAGAGAACAAACGTATGGACACCAAGGGGGGAAAACCGCAGTGGGGTGGGGGTGGGGGGGTGATGAATTGGGCGACTGGGATTGACATGTATACACTGATGTGCATAAAATTCATGCCTAATAAGAACCTGCAGTATAAACAAACAAAAAACAAACAACTAATACTAAACTTTCTTTGGGTTATTTATATGGATATATGTTAATATTAATATTTCAGACATTACATGAAATTTCTAAAAATCTTATATGTTCTGGTATAATGTTGTAAGTCATAATCTTAGTTATTACTTTAAAATGTATATCTCAGAAATAACTAAATTTCCTTGTCAATTGCATTATTATGAGCTTTCTTCAAATCTTTAATCGTGGTCAGTTTTAAGCTTTTGTCATTTACAGACAGTTCTGGGTGTACTCTGATGCTTTTGCAAAAATGTTCCTATAAAAGGTTTCATCTTCAAGGAATTCATGGAAAAGACTCTGACAAGGACAGGTTTCTGATGACTGACTCTACTGCTGAACTGAATGAATAAGCATTTTCAGAACTCTAATGGAAAACTGACGAATTCATAAACGTGCTAACAAAAGATCAAGATAAAAAAATAATTACATGGGACTGAGTGAACTGATGAGGATGATTATAATTTGTGTGACTTTCTGTTTGAATTAAAAAAAAATCCCACAAGGACTCAGAGGCAAAAAATATACAAATCAATTTTCACTGCAAAGTAAAAGAGCTGTCACAGTGGAGGGTTACTGGACTGAATGTTAATATTATGACATAGTATGAGTGTGTTTCGTGTTTGGTAACTGCAATCATTGCTGCTTTTGTTGCGGTCATCCACTTACAATGCTTGATGTCAGTTTACTTATCTCTTGTAAAAAATAAAAAAGTGTGTGTGTGTGAAAAAAAAAGGAAAAAAAAACTACAATGAGGTATCACCTCACACTTGTCAGAAGAGCCACCATCAGAAAATCTACAAGCAACAAATGCTGGAGAGGGTGTGGAGAAAAGGGAACCCTCTTGTACTGTTGGTGGGAATGTAAACTGATACAGCCACTATGGAGAACAGTATAGAAAAATAGAACTACCATATGACCCAGCAATCCCACTACTGGGCATATACCCAGAGAAAACCATAATTCAAAATGACACATGCCCCCCAATATTCACTGCAGCAGTATTTACAATAGTCAGGTCATGGAAGCAACCTAAATGCCCACTGACGGACGAATGAATAAAGAAGATGTGGTACATATATACAATGGAATATTCCTCAGCCATAAAAAGAACCGAAATTGGATCATTTGTTGAGATGTGGATGGATCTAGAGACTGTCATACAGAGTGAAGTCAGTCAGAAAGAGAAAAACAAGTATCGTATATTAACGCATGTATGTGGAACCTAGAAAGATGGTACAGATGAACCGGCTTACAGGGCAGAAATAGAGACACAGATGCAGACAACAAACGTATGGACACCAGGGCGGGGAAGCCGCAGGGGGGTGGGAGTGGGGGTGTGATGAATTGGGCGACTGGGATTGACATGTAGACACTGATGTGTATAAAACGGATGACTAATAAGAACCTGCTGTATAAAAAAATAAAATTTAAAAATTTAAAAAATTTTTTAAAAATGGAGAGAAAACTGATATGAATAAATAATCTTTTAAATACTTATAATGTACATCTTCCACAATGCATGTTAAAGAACTTTTACCCATAGACGTTCAATACCTATCATTTCCCCATGTACTAAATGCTTCCATGGGTAATCCTATCACGGTGTGAAGGGAGGAGCCATGCAGGCTGGGCGCCAACACAGGCTTCACCCTGTAATAGCTCTATGACTTTCAGCAAGTTGGTGGACCTCTCTAGGCCTCAGTTTCCTCATCTATATTGAGGATAACAGTCTTGTCCCATGGGTGGTCGTGAGGACTGAGTGCACACATGTAGAGCCAGAGAATGCCATACAAACATCAGAGCTATACAAGCTTTAGTGGTTGCTCTGATCACTCAGTCCTCCAAACCACCCCAGATGTAGGCATCTGCATCCCCAGTCAGCCCTTGAAGATGCTGGTACCCAAGTTAATACACCCAATAATCAACAGGAGATGGAATTCAAACACACTCCATGCTCCTTAGACTAGAGACCAGGGGGCAGGGAAAGGAGGGAAAGAGAGCATGGAAGAGATGGGGGAAAAAAAAAAAAAAAAAAAAGAGGGAGAAGCATCCTTTTCCCCTTAGGTAAGATGGCAGATGGCGAGAAGGCAAAGAAATCAGAGAAAAAGAGAAAAAAGGGGTGGGCTGGGTAGAGAGATCCTGAGACCTTGACAAAGGAAACCAAGTTGAAGGTCAGCATTTGGACCAGCTCCCATCTGGCCTAGTGGGTCCCTCTAGCCAGCGAGGGCAGCCCTGGGAAGGGTTCCCACTGGGCTGGTCCTCCCACACAGCATCTACCCACCCAACACTCTTCTGGACTCATCCAGCACCACAAAGCCACCGCCGCTGCACAGAACAGGGGCTCCCATGGACCCTGCTCTGGAACCTCTTCAAAGCATGAGGGTCCGTCCCTTCCTAGTTCCAGAAGCTGTGTTAGAGATGGTGAGGCAGCAGGCCCGACAGCCCTCGCCTGGGGAGGGCCCAGCCCGACTGTGAAGCCCTGGCAGTTGCACACGTCACCCTCTGGCCTGAGACTAGAGTAAATTTCTGTGCACGTCATCAAGAGAGAATGAATACTGAAACCTCACAAGGACTCCGTGCTGTTGCTTTCCACGTGCTGTAAGCAGATGTGGAGGCATCCCCAACTGCAAAGTGTTAATCCAATTGACATTTGGGGGAGGAGGAGGAGAGGCTGCTGGTCACGAAGAGTGGTTTCACACTCTTTCAAAAGATGGGAAGAAGGGGAGAATTAAAAACAGATTTGGTGTTGCCGTAACACTACGAGCCACGCACACGACATTGATCAGAGAGCATCAGCGTGGCTGAGTATTGGACGCGGCGGTACCAGTGGACTCCTTTCTCACCAGCAAATGTTGACTGTGCAGTAAGAAGGCCTGTGAGTCCAAGACTGGAACACGGCCCTTCACGGGCCAGGAGTGGGCAAGTCAGCAAGCAAAATACATGTCTCTCGGCTCACGTGCGTACATCTCCCTACACGCTCAGACACAAAATCTGGCCAAGCCCCATTCAACTCTCCTAAGCCTCCTGGTGTGTCCTGGCCCATCACGGCTGACTTTTAACAAGCAGTGGCAAAGGCTATGACTCCTCTTAACACTGGACCTCCTCCTATTCTCTGGGCCCTTCGATGGTTCTGACGTGGACCCAACGCGAGACCCCTAAGGAACCAGGGAGGGCCAGGGTCTGGGAGGGGGGGGTCTCTGCTCTTCTCCAGGCAGCACCTAGAACTCTGGGGGAGCAGGACTCTTCCTGCCTCTGCACCCACGTTCCTTCTTCTGTGTTTCAGTTTCTGTAATATACCTTTAAAGGCAAGCATCTCCCTCGTTATTCCAATAATTCATTCCTGAAAATAAAATGGCGTGTGCCACAAAGCTAACAGGGAACCAATTTCCCACAATTTTCACTGGGAAACGTTATAATTAAAATTATAAATTAAGATTGTAATTAAAACTTAACAATGCATTAGATATGAAGCCAACTCCCTCCTCCCCATTTTCTAAATTGAAATAAAGACGTCATAAACATAAAACACCTGTACAGAAGTGACAAATTATCTTGTGAGGATGTAAAATGCTAAAAAAAAAAAAACCCCGGTGCTTCCTGATCAGAACACCGTCCATGCGGCTGTCAGCGTGAGGCTGCTGTGCGTGAGGCCACCACCTGGCTGTTCTCAGCGCCGGCAGCACCCCAGGCCCACGTCGCCAGTTTGCTGATGCTCTCGGCTTCTCAGAATGTCTACACACAGTTCCAATTTTCTACCAGTTGTATCTGGTCTAGGACTTAATAATACTTACCGTAATACATTATTTTATTTAAAACAGTATATTGATTTTTGCAACATAAATATTTTCCCTATGTAAACATCATCCCCCGAAATATTCTATCGATATGTGCTATTTGAAAAAAGGGGCAGCAGCATTATCCACAGTCCCCCGCTCCCCAAAAGGCAGAAGAACCCAAATATTCATCCAAAGATGAATGGATAAACAAAATGTGGTGCATACATACAAGGGCATATCACTCAGCCTTGAAAAGGAAGGAAACTCTGACACATGCCACTAGGTGCATCAACCTTAATGATATTTTGCCAAATAAAATAAGCCAGACCCGAAAGGACAAATAATGCACTATTCCACGTATGTGAGGTACTTACAATGGGCAAATTTATGGAAATAAAGTAGGACGGAGGTTATCAGGGGCTGGTGGAGGGGAAATGAGAAGTTGCAGTGATGAACCAGTTTTGGAAATCAATCGCGGTGATGGTTACACAACACCGTGAATGTACTTAATGCGACGGAAGTGTACACTTAAAAATGGTTTAAGTGGTAAATTTTGTCATGTATGTATATATATCGTTTTGGGTTTTTTTTTCGGTTTGTTTTTTCTTTTGGGCCGTGCCACACAGCATGCAGATCTTAGTTCTCCAACCAGGGATCAAACCTGGGCCCCCTGCAATGAAAGCACGGAGTCCTAACTACTGGACCACCAGGGAATTCCCTATGTTATGTATACTTAACGACAATTAAAACAAGAGGCACTCTACTTGGAAAACCTCAACCCAGAAGTAGGCTGTAGGTAGTAGGTTATCAATATCTGGATGTAGTGCATTCTGGAATAGAGTTTTTCCTGGTGACATAGCAGCTTGTTGAATGGCATATGGAATGTTAGAAAAGAGGGCTCAGTGGTGAGAGAAGGCTTTCAAGAAATGTGGGCTGGCTAAAATATTTTAGAGGTTCTCTCCTCCTTTTCATAAACATACTGAAAACCTAGAGAGACTGGAATCACCATCCGTAGTGATGCCATCCCAGGGGTGCTCCCTAAGCAGTCTTGTTTCTGGAAAGACCGCTCTCTGTTTGCTTGATACCAGCTATGAGGGCGAGAGCAATGGTCACTATAACCTCGCCGTGCCTGCCTCTCATGGGCCTGTCTGCAAGGGGCTGGCCAGAGCATCTGAAATGACACAAGGCAGAGATACTGATATTTTTCAGGTGGCTTGAATCACCTGATGCCTCCTGACTAATGAATATAGTGAGGATGTAGTGGGAAGTTCACCGTTTTTCAACTCAAACTTTTTGGCCACTACTGTTACCTAACAAAATCACCTAAGATTTTTGCATGACCCAATTGATTTAGGTAAATTCGCACACAAAAAGAAATAGGGTTAGGTAGCCCCCCCCTTCGTCCCTTCCAACTATAAAAGCTGACACTTAACCTTATCTCTGAAATGGCTAGTTGTAGTCTTTGCATGGCTGTGGCACCGACTCTGGGGTGGAGAGGCCAGGATGGGGAAGCAGAGAAATCAGAGTTTGGGACTATCATTCGAGACTAAGAGAAGTAGTTAAGTCCTCATTGGGCATCTTCTGTGGATGGTGCTGAGTCCTTTCTGCTCTATATTCAGTTCAGCGAAAATCACCGCGTCCCATAATGTAGTGCCAGAGAGCTGGACTAACTTTCTTAACAATCAACCACCACCTGAGGCAGGAGAGGAAGGAACCACACATTCTATGATTTTTTATTTTTTTTAAGATTTTTCCCTAACATTTTCTTATGAGAGTTTTCAAACATACAGTAAAGGTAAAAGAATTTTACAGTGAACATGTATATCCCTACACCTACATTCTACCATTATTAACATCTTACCATACTTGCTATATCATACCTACCTATCCTTCTAGTCATCCATCAACCCATTTTTTAATTTAATTTTATTTTTTTGAGGTACACGGGCCTCTCACTGTTGTGGTCTCTCCCGTTGCGGAGCACGGGCTCCGGATGCGCAGGCCCAGTGGCCACGGTGCCCATGCTGTCCTCACAGGTCCCAGCAGACAAGGTGGTCCTTATGGGGAGAGCTGTCCCAGTGGCTTCTTAACCACAGTTTCCCTGGCGATCTGGTTCTGGGAGGTTCCAAGAACTGCCCCTCAGCTGACAGTCTGTGCCTCTAGCTTCTCCTGAAATTCTGCAAGGCACCTAATAATGGCAACAAATCCTTTTCTGCTTAAGCTCACGCATTCTCTAGTCTGTAACTGAACTCTAATAGATGGGAGTCCCATGACTAATTACTGGCAGAGGGGGTTTCAAAACCCTGATCTCTGCTCTTTCTTCCACAGTGCACTGCTAGAGTCTCTCTCTTGACAACGTTCTTCAAAGAAGAAAGAGTTGAAAGTCCCATGTTCTATTTTGAGAACATGCACTGGGAATGAACTGTTTGTATTTCTATGTCATATCCTTTGTCCACTTTCCCACACCTGCTGTCCTCATTACCTGGGTTGGTTTAACCGCTACTCAGGAGCCAGGTACTGTGGGTACTTCCCAGGCAGCACAGTGGTGACGACACTGAGAACATTTTTCTGCTCTGCCTTGTGACTGCAGTTGAATCAATCAAGACATTTGTTTCTTAAAAGACTGAACTCACTCTAGGAAACAGAGAAGGATGCAACCTCAAGTGGCCTCCCATCCTTACCTACATGTGGACAAACCCTGAACTTAGAACCCAAAGATCTGGAAATCAGAGCCCAGCTACATCCCAGCTTGGGCTACTGATCAAGCAGTTTTTGAGCTTCCACTGCTCTAGCTCCATTGGCTTCCTTGCTGTGACGAACATATTTTTGGTCTTTGTGCCCGGTTCCTGGCACACAGCTCCTAAAACCGTTGGAATTCTGGAATGATGAGTGTCCTGTGTATGCTAATGAGATGACTGGTGAGTGGGGGACCCCTAGAGAGCGTTAGGATGGGGTCTGGTCACCAGAAAGACCAAGGCATGATTACAGGGTTGCAACTTTCAGCCTCCTCCCTTGCCCAATGCCCAGGGAGGGGAGAGGGGCTGGAGACTGAGTTAAGTACCAATGGCCAGTGACTCAATCAATCATGCCTGCACAATGAAACCTCCATAAACCCCCTAAGCGACAGGGTCCAGACAGCTTCCAGGTTGATGAACACATCACGGTCCTGGGAGAAGCATATGCCTCGAGAGGGTGCATATGTGATCCCTGCCTTGTTCCCAACTTGTATCCTTTAATAATAAACCAGAGGTAGTAAGTAAAGCACTTCCCTGAGTTCCAAAGATGGGGGGGTTGTGGAAACCCCCTGAATTTATACCCAGTTGAGCAGAAGTACAGGTGCCAACCGGAGACATGTGACTGGAATCTGAAGTGGGGACAGTCTTGTGGAACTGAGCCCTTAAGCCACGGGGTCTGAACTAACTTTGGGTAGTTAGTGCAAAAGCATTAAATCGTAGGACAACCAGTTTGAGTCCTGAGAGTCAGAAAACTGGTGTGGGAAGAAACTCCCAAGCATTTGCTCTCATAGTGTCGTAGGTAAAAATTGTGTAGACTTGTTCCTCCAATAAGACAAGCACAGTCCTGCCACAGGACCTTTGCATCTGCAATTTCCTCTGGCTGGAACCGGTTCCCTTTTTTTATCTGTATGGTGAGCACCCTCACTTCACTCTAGTGTTTACTCAAAAAGCCTTCCGTAATACCTGGCATATCTTGAGTTTTCTTCTTATAGCACAGATATGATTCAGTCTTATAACCAGCCATCTCTTGATATCCGTGGGGGATTGGTTCCAGGACCCACCCGTGAACACCAAAATGTCAAGTCCCTTATATAAAACGGCATAGTATTTAACCTATACACATCCTCCTGTGTATTTTACATCACTTCTAGATTACTTATTATACCTAATACAACGTAAGTGCTGTGTAAACAGTTGTTGGCGTGCGGCAAATTCAAGTGTTGCTTTTTGAAATTTTCTGGAATTTTTTTCCCAGAGTATTTTTGATCTATGGTTGGTTGAATCCATGGATGTGGAACCTGCAGATACGGATGGCCGATTGTACCTATTTTCCACGTCAGTATTCCCGGTATCTGGAATGGTGACTGGCACATAGTAGGAGCTCAATAAATCTGAACAGTGAATGCATGCCGCCTGTCTGCATGTTTAGTGGGGATCCAGGGCCCTCATCTCGAAACCTGAGGTCACAACGCTGACCTTTGACAACCACCGTAAATATCAACTGAGACGGATTATACGAAAAGCCGTGACAGTGAAACATGTGCCCAGCACGTGGTGGATATTTTTTAAAATTTACTAATTCTAGGACAAATTGTTTTTCACATTCTGACATCTCTGAAATCAAGTAGCCTCCAGCAATAACTAGAGAGCATACAGCAGTAGTAACACAGCTGCACCACTAGCACATTCACAATAGGTGCACAACAGGTGTCAGTGGCTTCCATGAAAATCCTGGAGACAATGATGGGGGTGGGGGGGTCACTTTTTAACCCCTATCCCCCAAATGGTTGTGGGAAGGGGCAGGTGGAGGGGTCCAATGTGTCCACAACATTCCCAAAAGAGGAGCCAGGAGTAGGCTAGCTCCACAGAGCTGCAAAGTGGGCACAAATGCTTTCTCAGGATTCTTACAAGAAATCTGATGCTCACAGCGATGTGGAAGACAGTACAATGGAGAAAACACAGACGGCAACGACACCGTAGAGAAGGGATTCCAAAGAGTGAGGCTCAATGCGAAGAAGCTTTAAGAATACCTGAACCGGGACTTCCCTGGTGGCCCAGTGGTTAAGAATCCGCCTGCCAGTGCAGGGGACACGGGTTCGATCCCTGGTCCGGTAAGATCCCACGTGCCACGGAGCAACTAAGCCCATGTGCCACAACTACTGAGCCTGCGCTCTAGAGCCCACGAGCCACAACTACTGAAGCCTGCGAGCCACAACTACTGAAGCCTGCGCGCCTAGAGCCTGTGCTCCACAACAAGAGAAGCCACCGCAGTGAGAAGCCTGCTCACCGCAACGAAGAGTAGCCCCTGCTCACCGCAACTAGAGAAAGCCTGTGGGCAGCAATGCAGCCAAAAATAAATTAATTAATTAAAAAAAAAAAAACCTGAACCAACATGTTTGCCCATATTTTCCTTCATATGTAGGCATAGCAGTAATATATGATAAAACCCACCTAACTAGGTCTAAAAGGGCTCTTTCAATAAGTATGGGGATATATGTATAGCTGATTCACTTTGTTATAAAGCAGAAACTGACACTCCATTGTAAAGCAATTATACTCCAATAAAGATGTTAAAAAAATAAAAAACAATAAGTATAAAAGATTCAAAGGGATGAGAAAACATTGTGTCATAGCTTAATTAAAAGCCTTTTTAGGGCTTCCCTGGTGGCGCAGTGGTTGGGAGTCCGCCTGCTGATGCGGGGGATACGGGTTCGTGCCCCGGTCCGGGAGGATCCCACATGCCGCGGAGTGGTGGCTGGGCCCGTGAGCCATGGCCGCTGGGCCTGCACGTCCGGAGCCTGTGCTCCGTGGTGGGAGAGGCCGCAGCAGTGAGAGGCCCCCGTACCACACACACACAAAAAATCCTTTTTAAATGTCTTGGCTTTATATAAAATAATGTTGTGTCTTACAGTTGGCAGCATCTAAGATTAGGTGATATAGGAGATTTGTTTGAGAAAAAAATTGAAACAAAACTCTAAGGCACTCTTGACCTCAGATATTCCTCTACTAGTTCATCCATTGACTTAATATTCCTGTATTGAATTCCCACGTGTATTTTCAGGCCTAATTTAAATCGCACGTTTCCCCGGGGGAAAGAAACAAATCTGGGTGTTTCTCAAGGACAATGATCTCTTGAAGGGTTGTCCTGGGGCCAGCAGTATCAGTATCATCTGGAAACTTCTTAGAAATGCACATCCTTAGGCCCCCCAAGCCTCCTAAATCAGAAATTGGGGGAAGGGGGAGTTGTTAGAACCAGCCCTCCAGCTGATTCTGATGGAGTCTAGAGTTCCAGAAGCCCTATTTCAGGAAAATCACCCAGCACCATATGCCAGCAGCTTTATCACTCAAGTTCAACTACTCACTGAAGTTTAACTAAAATGTCCTGGTAATTCATCCTATGCCAGGCACTGTGTTGGGGGACAGATGCTGCCTTGAAATCTGAAGACGTACATGTGCAAATGAATAAATAAAATATAAAATAGAATGAAATGAAGGCTGATAGAGGTACCAAGACCACACTCCATTCAGGGGACGGAGGACAGATGCTGATTCGAGAGTCCGGGTGGACTTCTCAGAGGAGGTGGCAATGTAGGGTAAGAAGGTTTTGGATAGGTTTTCTATGGTAGAGGAGAGAGATGCACTTAGGAACTAGGACAAGCAGAGGGCGAGAGCACATTCAGAGCCCCAGGAGCATAGGGGGCCATCAGTCAGGTGTGCTCTGAAATCCGATTAATTCGACACCCACTCCCCCCACCCCACCTTTACATGCTCACCACGCATTCCACTTGCGGCAAGGCCGGCCAAGTTGCCAGCCCAGAGCCACTCTCCCTCGTCTGCTTAGGAAGAGAACCCGGCTTCCATTCAGGGGAGTAAAGCAGCCAGAGAAAAGACTGTTTACCCGACAGCCTCTAGGGCAGCTAAGCATGGCTGTGGGACTTCAAGGAAGGCCACCCAGAGGCACTTTGCCCTCTGAGATGTGTGCCCGTCCTGGCCTTCTCCCTGCTTCTTCTTGGCTGCTGGCCTGCAAGGATGTTGACACCCAAGAGCCACGCTGGACACTGAGGTGCTTCGGCGCACAGCTGAGGATGGCAGAACCGCGAGATAGTATCCTGGGATCTAACGACACCGTGAAACTACCGCACCACGCTACAGGGCCAACACCCTGACTGCTTGGACGTGAGAGAGAAATAAGCTTCCCTCTGGTGAAACCACTGTTACGGGGGACCTGCTGTCACGCCATCGAGCCTAACTGTCACGGACGCACCACGCTCTTTCCAACGGCCTCCTTTGAATCTGCAAAACTCCAGGTTCTTCCTCCTGTGGCGGAACACCTCTGCCCCCACTCCTCACCTTCCTCTCCACCTACTGCAGTTCTTCTTGAGAACATTATCACAGACCCGCCCAACCCTCTAGCCTGACAGCAAAATAAGGGCATCATTTCCAAGCACCTTCACCCACACTCCCTGTAGCACCTTCATCCCCCCTACACCTCACGGCTCAAAGCAGGACCCAGGTACCGACTACATCAGCGCCACTTGGGAGCTCGTCAGAAAGGAAGACTCACCAGCTCACCCCAGGCTTCTGAATCAGAGTCTGCATTTTAACAAAATCCAGGGAAATGTGTATGTCCATCGCAGTCTGACAGACATTACCGTCGTCATCATCTTCACCTACAGCTGCTCACCTCCAGACCACAGATTGGGAAATGCATTCTCTGGCTACGCCCTCCTGTCCCTCCAGGTCTCTCATTCTTTGTCAATCTTTGCTACAACTCTAAAAGCCACCTACACCGTCCTGAATTGCTACTCACTCCTCCCTGGACAAAATAATTACCTTCACACTTCCCTGCTTTTGTTTTATTTAACTGCTTCTGCCTGGGATGTCCCCTGAAGCCTCTGACCCCCCGTGGATCCACTCGCCCTCCAGTGTGCTATCAGTTCAGATGCCACCTCCAGACCACGAGTATTTTGGGGAGAGTGACTGAGTCTATACCCCATCAGCAAGGTGGTACAGCAGTGGGCTCTGGAGCCCACGCCACTTACTGGAGGGCAACTGAAAACATTTACGGCAACTTGTCTCTGCCTCAGTTTCTTCATCTGTAAAACTCAGATAATCATGGGACCTATATTTCACGGGGCAGTTCTATCAAGTAAAGGATGTGATGGAACTAAAGAACTAGGAACAACGTTTGGCACATAATAACTACTTAATAAATGCTAGACATTAATCCTGGACGCCAAGCCCTAGCATGGGAGCAGACACACGGTGTGTTCTCAATCCATGTTGACTGAATCGAACTTGCAGTTTCTGCATTGACTTCTGTGCCTTCATTGTTCCTGGGCTCACGAGACTACCACACCCACTCTTCTCCACAGCCCAGAAAAAAGTCCAAATCCAGCCCCCCACAGGGACATCATTTAGATGAAAGAACATTTTCTGCAGCCATCCCTGTCCTCGGGGCCTCGCCAAGAAACAGAAAAGCGGAGCAATATACATGTTAAGTGGAACTTGTCTCTTTGCTCTCACTTCCTTAGGCTGATCTCCTGCAGCCCAGCAAAGGGAATTAGACAGCAGAAAGGACAGGAAAACATGGGACCCGGACATGCTGAAGCCCAAAGGACTCGGGTCCCAGGAGGAAATGCAACTGCAGGCCCACAAGGCTGCATGGAAATCAGGACAAAGGGCTTCTCTCCTCGGGAATGTCTTCAAGGTAGGAGGTGGGCTCCTGCCCCGGTCCCCTGAACACCCATCAGCCAGTGCCTACGAAATGCAGCCATGGGTCTATGTGGCAGGAATAAGAAGGTGGTTACAAGGCAGTCCCTGTCTGCAAGGGCGACTGGGACAGACAGACAAACTGACAACTATATGGGGTGTGATAAATGCTACTAAGGGTACAGGTGCAAGACGTGAGGTAAGCAGGGAGGAGAGGCACGTTACCAGATCAACAGGACTGCAGGGGACGGGGGTCCAAGGAAGTCTTCCTACAGAGAAGACCCTGAGGCTGGGTTCTGAATAGGAGCTAGCCTGGCAAAGAAGGCAGGAAAAGGCATCGGAGGCAGCAAGAACACAAGATACAAGGACACGTCGGGGTAGGCTGAATAACAGTTCCCAAAGATGCCCGAGTGCTCATTCTTGGAGTTGGCGAATGTTACATTGTAAGGCAAAAGAGGCTTTGTAGGTACGATTAAAGATCGCGACATGGGGAGATCACCCGGGATTCCCTGGCTGGACCTGACACAATCATAACATCCTGACAAGAGACATGCAGGAAGAGCTGGCATCGGAGAAAAGGTCACTGTGAAAACAGAAGCAGAGACTGGAGACATGCGCTTCACAGATGGAGGCAGGGGCCACAAGCCGAGGAATGCAGCCCTGCCGACACCTTGACATTAGCCCAGAGAGACGGATGCTAGACTTCGGACCTCTAGAAGTATACAAGAATAAACCTGTATTAATTTAAGGGGCTAAGTTTGTGGTAATCTGTTATAGCAGCCACAGGAAATTTATACACATACACTGTTTGAGGTACACCTTCAGGAATGTTAAAGAAAAATGTCAGAAAGATGAAACCAGCTGAGGAGACAAGCCACGGGCCAGATCACAGAAGGATTTGTGTACCAGGCTGAATTATCCTCAATACAGAGCTGCTGGCTAAAGGATATCAAGCGGAGGGAGGAGAGAATAAGAGCGCTAAAGCACTGAATCATCAAACTTTTAGGTCTTCAATCTTAGGAATTACCACATGCCCGATTCCCCATTTTTATCGCCTCTCTCATTTCCTTTATCATAGGCTGTAATGACTTTACGAAAGGAAGGAATAACCGGCTGGTAGACGTAACGATTTCCAGCCCCCCACCCCCAAATCCATGCAAATGTTTCCAAAGACGCACACCTGTATTTGTAGAGCTGCGATCCGGGATGAGTACGCATCAGTGGACAGCCGGACGGCACCGGAAATTGGGAGCTTTCCCCGAAACTCTGACCAGATGATTACCGTAATATGTCTAAAAAGGCCGCGTGCTGAAATAACCACCCCCCGACCCCCACCTCGAGGAAGGGGGAAGGCAACGGACAGGCTGAGTGCTCGCTCGGGGCCACAAGCTCGGTGAACACCCGCCTCGCTGGATTCGCTGAGGATGCTCGATCGTCACCCTTCTGGGCACGCTCTCGGTGCCACCGGGGGGATCCCGGAATCTCGCGTGACCAAGCTCCAGTCCCCGAGCACAAGGCCCATCAGAGAACCCAGGCAGAGGAGACCATCCCTCTGTCTTGCACCTACAAGCCTCTGCCCAGCGTCTGCACACAGAACGGCCTTTACAAGTACAACTGCAGGCACTCCCAGGCTCCCTGTCCTCCTACCCTCTGTGATTCACATCCTCCCTGCAACACACGCTTCTCCCTCAAGGCCTCTGTCAGCCATGCCCTTTGCCGAGTGTCACTTGCTGCCAAAGGAATCATCTAAGGTGGCGTCTAAGCAGCCCCGGATCTGAACAAGCTGGATTTGCTCTGGCACTGCCTCCTGACCCCTGAGGCCACAGGACAGGCCCTGCAGAGGTTCCAAGGCAGTGCGCCTTGGCTGTGGCCAAAGCGGGGGACCCAAAGGGAACGGTCCTCAATGGAATGATTTCAAAAACCGCTAGCCCTACACCGCCGCTCAACTCCCTCCCAAATGGGACACCCCCAAAATGGAAAGCCATGTGCGCCTCCCAGGCATCTGACATTCCCCACAGCCCCAGAGGGCTCTATGGTATTAAAACACCCAAGATGCCTGGCAACGCTGGGTACGTGTGGAGTCTTCAATCTGAGCTGCTGTAAACAGTGCTGCTATGAAGCCCTCTGACAGGCTCCACTCTACCCAGCTCCACCTTTTCCTTTAGAATCTGTATGTGAGAACGGTACATTCCTAAAAATAGAATCACTGAGTTAAAGGGTAAGCACAATTTATAGTCCTTGGGATGAACCAACAGTTTACTCTCCAGAAAGAGCAATGCTGATGGGACCAGCAACTCAGAGTCGACGGCCGTTGATGGAGCCCTGGCTTTATTCCAGCACCGAGGTAGGCACCTCACTTCTGTTCTCTCTTTTCAGTATCCCACAAAGCTCAGTTACCCCCATGCAATTGATGCAGAATGTGAGGTCATAAAACAAACAAAAAAAAACCAACTGGCCCAGGGCAATACAGTTCTTCTGAGACAGGGCTGGGAGAAGAATCTAAGTCCCGGATTCCTCCAGTTCGGTGGCATCTGCTGAAATTACTCAGATCTTTGAGCTTTCCCACACGACTGCAACAGCTTCCATTTATTAACGATAACCACAGGCCAGGTTCTAGACTGGGTACTTTATTACGTACACTCCCACATCCAAGCAAGTCAATGAGGCAGTCAAAACGATGCTGCCGCCACTGACGAGAAGAGCACCGACCCGCTCCTGCATGCTAATAATATGTTCGAGGCATTGTGCAAAGCACTTTATGTTCATCTATTATTTTAACTCTCTTAAAATCTATAAGCGAGACATTAAGAGGCCCAGTTTATAGATGAAAGGATTGAAGCTCTGAAGAGTGACTTCCCTTAAGGGTCCCACAGACTATAAATGGGAAATACATCCATCAATAAATGGATTTGAACACAGGGCTGCCTCCCAAACCTAAGCGTTTCATCTCAATGCTAGACTGCCCCAACAGCCAGCATCATCCGGTGGGTGGCGAGGAAGAAGGTTTCTAAAGAAGATGGTGAGAAAAATCAGCATTCCATTTTGGTTCCTCTTCCCCGCGATGTGCTGGCTGTGTGTAGTTTGATCTGTGCTGCGTTTATTTCAACGCCATCCGACTGACTGGCTGCATACAAATGCAAGTCTTTCTCTTCTGAGGGCTGCTTCCCCTTATAGCAAGGGAGAATCACAAGGGTCGGCCCACATCCCGACACAGGCCTCCAATGGCTGAGACGGACCCTATCATCAGAGCCCGGGAGAGGACAGGAAGGCCCCCTCTCGGGGCGCCCTCTGCAGTGCAGAGGCAGGAGTAGAAAGATGAGGACTCCTCGAAAGTGGCAAAAGTAGCTCTGTAGAAGGGGACCAGCGTCAGGCTGGGAAAGAAGTCAGAGGTTCAAGTCCCAGCTTTGCCAGCAACCCACTGTGTGACCTGGAGCAAGTAAGTCTTGGCCTCATGAACACTAATAAAATTATTAAACAACGTGATGTAATTTTGGACTCCCCTGTGGAGGCAGTGGGGGAGACTCTTAGCAAAGAATGACCGAATAGCTTTAAAGAAAGGATTCAGCAAATCAAGACAAGATACCTGGGTCCTAGATCATTTGCACAACTCACCTACCATTAGAAGTTCTTGTCCTCAAAATGCACAGGTATAAACCCATGCATTGGCCTTTGTCTGCCCTAAGGCAGCTACCATCACAGAGTCTTCAGGATCCTACACCAGTTCACATCCTGGTAACACTGAAGGTTGAAAGCAGACTGAAAAAGAAATCATTACCTCCATCATCAAGTAAGAATTCACTCATCTCCAGGAGATGCAGAGTTGGCACACAGAGACCCATTCCAGCTGAATAATGTTATGACTAATAAAGAAATGGGAGGAAGGGGAAGAGCCACTCTCCTTCCTTACTACCCTGATATGAGTGGGATGTGCCTTCCCCTTTGTCGTCCTCCTGCCAATTGCTAAAGGGACGCCTCCCATGCCCTCTGGCACCAACAGGCTGATGGTTTTACTGTGTGTCCCTCAGTCAAGACACACGGAATGCCCAGATGAGCAGGAACAGCATTTGACCTAAAATAACAAAATTCATAAAGTCAAGTTTGGCTTTGCCAGAGATGCTCTTTTCACAGTAACTTTGGAAGTCTCCAGGTGTTAACAGCTGGAACTGGTTCTCAGGTTCCTCTTGCTGGGGTTTACAGCTACATTTGCAGTGTGCACCCGAGATTTTCCAAGCACACAGGACTCCAGGCACATATGCATCAGCAACCCTCCACCACCACCTCTCTCCAATTGCTCTGGCTTCCCGGCCAAACTTACTCCCTGCTCCCAGTTCTTTGGAATCAAAGGAACTTTTTTTTAAAACATCAAGCTGCTTGGGGAAAAAAAGGTGTCAATTTGTAAATTCCCTACTTGGCCCTGTCTACCTGCAAAGATACAGAAAAGTCCGGGGGAAGGGAAAGAAGAGGATTGTGTTTCTCTTTTTAGTCTCCAGATGGAGCTGACTCCCACTGGCTACCCACACACCCAAGTGGCTGATATCACTGTTGTGATTTTAGTAGTGCTGTGCAGGCCTTGGGCAAGTACCCCCATGAAAATCAACAACAGCGAGCACATCTGAGAAAGCCAGAGAGAGAGAGAAATGAGGGAACCAACATGTCCTTGGCTCTGAAAATGTCTGCAGAATCTCCAAGCAGAGACTCATCAAACGGACATTTGTGCACATGTGCCAGCTGGACCAAGCCAAGGTTTTTCAGAGGTGGAGACACTCGAGCAGGCTGACGAAGTCCGAAGGGCTGAGAACGATGCGGCCCCAAATATCACCTTGTAGGACCCTTGGGAAAAAGGTCTGTGACCATTTCCCAGGAGGGATAGCTCAGGACTCAACCACCACATGGCCTGGAGGAGAAAAAGTGCCTTCAGTGGAGCCTGGCACTGCCACGTGACCAGCCTCCACCGACTGAAGAGGAGCTGCTGACACTCAGAGGAGCTGGCATGTATAAAGGAATCTAGTTAACATGACGGTACACCAGAGCCTGAGTCCATCCACCAGAAAGGGTGCCGTAGAAGGTGGCAGTGGTGGTGAATGTGTCCACAGAGACCTGGATGGAGATGTCAGCCTGAACCTGTCTTACTTGGCTTTGCCAAGATGCCTGCCCTGTGTCACACACCTTAACCTAGACATCATGTAACATGTCTCCTGAGTCACTGTATCTCTTCAGGTGACTGTCATTGTAGCAGGTTTCTAGGACTGCCATAACCAAGGACCACAGAGTGTCTTAAGCGAGGGAAATTCACTTGCTCGCAGTTCTGGAGGCTGGAAGTCCCAGAACAAGGTGTTGGCAGGGTTGGTTTTCTCCTGAGGCCTCTCTCCTTGGCTTGCAGACAGCCATCTCCTCCCTGTATCTTCACATATTCCTTTCTCCCTCTGTCTGTGTCCCAATCTCCTCTTCTCATAAAGACAACGGTCATACTGGATTAGGACACTCATGCTGTCCATACTGGACAGCAGTCATACGGGACGTGACCTTAGTTTACCTTAATTACCTCTTTCAAGGTCCCATCTCCAAACATAGTCACAGTCTGAGATATTGAGGGTTAGGGTTTCAACATAAGAATGTTGAGGGGCACAAGTCAACCCATCAAAATCATTACCATCTTTATACCACTGAGGGACACGAGACACAGGAGGTAAACGACTTCTCAAAAGCCGTATCACTCATGTGTGGCGGACCTAGGATTCAAACCCGTATCTCCTAGACCCTAAAAACATGATCCTTTTGCCCCGAAAGAGCTGCCTCTGACCAGTGCTCGGGCTGGTTCCATAGCCTCCCAGAGAGTCACAGATCTAAAAAGCGTTGACACTGGGACTTGCACCCAGGGTCTAGATAATTTTACCCCCAGTGGTTAATTGCATTGAACACGCCAAGACTACTCAGATTAAAACTGCTCTTTGTTGAGCCAGTGACTGTCTATCATCACAACTCATTCTCCTCTGTTCAGAGTTGTCCAGACACCACGACTGGGTAGTTCTACACGTTCTCCACTGCAATGCACCAATTTTAAAAAACCCTCATTGCAGGCCATTCAATGGTAGAATCAGGACAACCCTCAGAGAACCCCCATGTGATTGATGTCTGTTCTCCCAATTGGATTTCACGCTTCCTAACAGCCTCTTAATGGTGCCTAGTGGAAAACCTGGCACGGAGTAGCCAGCTCATAAATATTTGTTGGATACATGAATGTATGTATGCATGGATGGAGTGCTCAAGGCAACCTCAAAAGACCCCTCCCAGTTTTAAATTCCATGATTCTGCTGCAGGAGGTGACACTGGGATTGCTGCTTGATGGCTAAGGATTGTATCAGACCCAAATCAGTACCTTTCCTTCACACAGTGTAACTTCCTCGACCCAGCCAGCAGGTCAGGGCAGCATCACCAACGGAAACGGAAATGCCCTTGAGGATAATGTCCCTTGCCCAGGTACAGCATGATAGAGAGCCCTGGGACCAATTAAACTTCCCCCTTAGAATTAATCACAACCCTAACTTGATGTTCTTTCTTCTCTCGCCAGACTCTTACTAGGTGGAAAAAAGAAGAAAAATTTCACAGTCATTATCTAACTCCACTGTCCCCGGGGTCTGTGCTCCTATTTGGAAAATGCAATCGTCATTCAACAAATGTCTGTCTGAGTACCTCTATAAGCAAAGAGTTACCATGGGCAGTTTCCAAAGAAGCGGAAGACGATAGCTCATGGAGGCAAGGCATTTACAAGTAATTCAAGGAGGTAAGAAATATTCGAGAATGCAGAATAATATAATGCAAATTATATTAAAATGCATTTAGTTTTTAAGGAGTCAGTGAATCAAAGAATTACATGGGAAACCAAAACTGGAAATCCTGGCCTTGACCCCAGGACATAGCTAGATCTGGGTCTAACGGATGACCGTGGACATGGTTTGACCCGGGTACTGAACAACTTAGGAGGAACGATGGTTTAAATTAAAGGCGCAGAAGCCCTACTACGTGTCATGGAAAAAGGGACAAAAAGGAGGTGGGGCTGTCTGGGGAAGGAAGCCGGAGCTGACAACTACAGGGTGCAGGGGGCTCCTGGGGGACCACGAATGGTCCTTTCAACTGAGGTGTTTAGACCGGACGCAATGGGCTCCAGAAACCCATTCAATTATCCGGAGCAGAGGAACAAAAGGATGCAAGTGGTTTCTGAGGAATTAACAGCACTCCAAGTGCACTGCTTTGATTGGAGCAGAATGAATCAAGGAAGGTGGCCCCAACGGCGAGCATGATGATTCAAGGGCACTGAGGAGGTCTCATACACTACAGAGAGAGAGAGCAGATTTCTTTTTTTGGGGGGGAACTGGGAGGGGACATTTATTTATCTATTGAGTGTCTGTTATGTGTGAGGCATGGCTGTTGTTTGGTGGAAAAGACAGGCTTAGGCACAGGCCACAGGAAACGGAGACCACAATCCAAACACCAAATAGAAACATACACAGTAAATTACAATGAGAAAGGAAGGGTGGTGTGGGGGTGAAAACTAACCGAGGACAGAGGTTCAGGGAAGAGAGCAAAGTTCTTGAAAAGCAGGGACACATTGCAACAGGTCATTTACCTCAACAGTGGGGTACGAGAGTGGAATATAAATATTGTGTAATTTTTTTCTCAAAAGACCAGTTATCGTTTTTAGACATTTCCAAAGCAACAAATCACAGCACTGGAAAAGAGCACTGATAAACTGTTCCAAACCCTTGTTTTAGGACGTCATTCATTCATCATTGACTAAGCCCGTACTGTGTCTGAGGCACCCTGCTAGGCACACAGAAGGCATGAGCGGGCCAGGGATGGTACGAGAGGTAACAGGATGAGAAACACCTGACTCCAACTTACTTCCTCGGAGGGGTGGCAGTTTTGCAAGGTGAACAAGTGGAAACAAGACAGAAGAGAGAAATGAGTCTGTGCTAAGGTGCAAGGGCCAAGTGTGGCCTTGGGGCTACCAAGTTTGTCAACTGCCGGAGCTGAGGGAAGGAAGGACAGACAAATGGTAGCTGCAGCAAGAGAGGAAGAAACGGAGACTCCAAGAGCAGACTGGATTGATCTCTTTCAAGGGTTCTAACCTCTGTATTACAATACTCTGCTACTACCCAGCCTCAATCCAAATCCTTCATACTTGCATTTAAATGTGTCCTAAAATACCAAATGGAATGAAAGTCTGAAGAATGCTCTGGAAACCAGGAATGGCATTGATCATCTTACTGTAAAGAAGGGAGGTAAGCTGCCCACAGTAGACTAATTCACACGGTGCTGTTCAGAACGAAATACGTGCCACCTCCAGCCAAATGATATGAGCAGAAAACACCCCTGAGAGCAGAGAGAAAAGAGCAGAGTAGGGGTAAGCGAGCAGAAATGTGGGGTTTAAATAAAAGTTGCTTCTTCCAGATTTCACAAAATAAAGATAAGAGCTCACGCTTGCTGCATATTTAGTGGTGTGTCATTTTATAGATGCGGAAATTGAGATCCAGGGAAGTAGAGTAACTTGTCCCAACCGTCCAACCAGTAGAAGCTAATGCCAAGATTCAACCCCAGGTCGTTCGCCTCGAGAGAGCTTTAATCACTCCTGTACCCCATTCAACAGCCCGTGGGGTGAAGCACAGGATGGAGGATGCCGCCTTCATAGGGAAGCTGGGAACCTGGGTGCCGGGCCTAACATTGGACATGAACTGCCTTGGACCAGTAAGGATGTCAGCCTCAGCTGGAGAAATGGTCCTTCCCTGAGCATCCAAGCAGTCTTGAGGCAGCCAGGATCAGCTGGTTCTTGGGACCTGAGGCCTTCACGGGGAGTGTTCCCTGAGGCCAGGGACCCACTGGCTGTGAGGCACTGCAGAATGACAGTCCGCTGGGCAACTAGGTGAGCCACACGCTCTACTCCATCATGGATGGAAAAATATCAGGAAATCTCAACTTGGCCCCAAAGATGGCCAAGGCGTAGAAATGAACAGATGGAGAATGGGAGGAAACCAAGACTGGGTAGAGTCACAGCAGTTGAGAAAGAGAGGGATGGAGGTATGGAGAGAGGGACGGAGGGAGAGAAGAATGGAGAGAGGGAGAATGTGTGTGTGTGTGTGTGTGTGTGTGTGTGTGTGTGTGTGTGTGCGCGCACATATATGGGTATCATGCAACCTACTGAGGCCAGCAACAAAAGCTAGTAACATACTAGTCTTTAAAAACAAAACAAATGGGCTTCCCTGGTGGCGCACTGGTTGAGAGTCCGCCTGCCGATGCAGGGGACGCGGGTTCGTGCCCCGGTCCGGGAAGATCCCACGTGCCGCAGAGCGGCTGGGCCCGTGAGCCATGGCCGCTGAGCCTGCGCGTCCGGAGCCTGTGCTCCGCAACGGGAGAGGCCACGACAGTGAGAGGCCCGCGTACCATAAAACAACAACAAAGGAAGTAGAGGCATAAACGGGGAAGAAGAGCCAGTCACCTTGGCCCCCAACATCCCTCAGCAGCCTCAACCAGAGTCAAGTTTAAATTATGTTCCCGTGGCACTGACTCTAGCGCCTTCAGGGATTTGCCTTACGTGGCAGTTGTACTCACAGAGGTGTGTTATAAATATCTGGTGAGGGTGACGATGACAATTACTCATTTACAGCCCCCTACGCTGCCTATCCCCACGGCTCATTTGTTTTCTGTCTGTCCTCCAAATCTCCCCTTTATGAACCTCTCCATCTTGAGAGCAACATCGCATCACGTGGGGGCTGAGAATTGCCAAGAAGCTCGGAGCGTCATTTCATATCAATTTCTTATAATTAATCAGTTTTATTTAAAGAAGAGGAGGGGAAATAGATACATCTGCAGAGCAGGGAAAATGGATACAGCTTAGAGAACAATTAGACATAACAGTCCCAGAAGGGTTAGCTGTTCAGATGATCATTAAAGAAATGGATGGAGTAGGTTTTTAAAAAATTTCCAGCTCTCCCTGCCTCCCCCGAATTGGATAAACAAAAACGAGAGGGCTATCTCCACTTCCTTCTGGAATCCCATTAAAATGTATCCCCAGACAGCCTTTCACTAAGAACCTCCCACCTTGGCTGTGCCACTAGTATACAAATGCATCGCACCACCTCTGGCTTTTGGAAGCACATCAGTTACAGTTTGGGGTTCACTCATTACTGTAGTTATTGGTGGTTTATTTTTAAACACACCAGCCAGCACACACGCGGCTGGACACGGTGAACCAGGCTGACGCTCTATGTAATCTGACAGTTCCTTAACTACCTAGTTGGTGGTTTTGTTTTGGGCTTCCTCCCCTCCCAGGTATAAATTTCTTAAGTTATAAGTGGTAAACCCCTGTATCTGTTTATTCTTTGATAGCATTAAAAAGCAGTCCCCACCAGTCAATAATGATGAACTGGACCATCTTGCAAACTGGTCCAGGCAACTGAGGACTGCCTCCTGCTTTTCTACTAAGTTGGCTAAGACAGCTGCAAGGGTAGTGGGAATTATAGTGGCCGGCAGGACAGAAATGGTCTGTCTCCCTACTCTATCGCATGATCTCATAACTCCAAAGCAATGAAAAAGTTGATCTTTGCCTGGAAAAATGGCAAGTGTCTGCTCTGGAGTCAGACAAACTAGTTCAAATCTTGGTTTCTTTGCCTGTGCACCCTTGGGAACACCCCTTCCCTCACACTAAGCCTGTGGCCTCATCTGTAAACCGGGGGAAAAATATTATACCTACTTCATAGGATCAAACGGGCAAAGTCAAAATTGAGACAAAAGACACCACGCTGGAGATACAGACAAGTAATAACTGTTTTGATCATAGAAATGCTCAACTGATAAGTGTAATACAAATGTACCTGAGTAACAAACCAAAGACAAGAAAAACAAAAGAAACTTGACAAAATCTGCAGTGTCCAGGTAAAATGGACCATGACATCATCCCATATTGTCACCCAACTTGTCCTCCCATAGGCCCGTCACCGGCCCCTCCGAGACCAGCCAACAGCACGCAGCAATCTGACCCACTCAAACCTCACTCTGGCCTCCTGGGCGCCCTGAACTCCAACATAAGCCACCTCAGATTATGGAACGTTGCAGGATGGCGACCTCATGTGTCCTGAGCAGCGGCCTCTGAAGGTGCAGAGGTGGCATGAGTGAGGGGTCTTTGGGATGGTCCTGTCAGGAGTGGCAGGACGGGTGGGAGAGAATTAGTCACTCAATGCCTCGTCTCATTTCGTCACCACGCCCTGCTGAGTCTGGGTTCCTCAGCCCTTTACTCAGACGGAAAAAGTGAGGCTCAGCACGTGAATCTGCCCATCCCCTTGTCCGCCCCACAGTTTAGGAATGTCAACTCAGCCCTGAAGTCCTCCAAGGCCCCCCGGCTCACTCCAGGTCATCCTCTGGAATTCAAGTCACAGGCAGTCCCCCCCAACTCCTGTCCTCAGGAGGCACGCTGCCAGAAGAACTTTTGTAAAAGTGGGGTAGACCAAATGAGGGCAACATGGAGAGGAAGGGGCCTGGATGCAAGGAGGGGGACCCAAAGACACGCTCAGCTAGTGGGAATCCTTGCCTCCTGCTCTCTTGGTCTTTTGCATGAGAAGCTTGGGCTAAAAAGAATCAGAGTTAGGCTGTTCCTCTGAAATCCTCATTTTACACGATCAGAAATTGAAGTCTGTGAGGATATGGGGAGGGGGAAGGGTGGGCTGTGACGAAGTGAGAGAGTGGCAGGGACATATATACACACTACCAAATGTAAATTAGATAGCTAGTGGGAAGCAGCCACATAGCACAGGGAGACCAGCTCTGTGGCTTCGTGACCACCTAGAGGGGTGGGATAGGGAGGGTGGGAGGGAGGGTGACGCCAGAGGGAAGAGATATGGAAACATATGTATATGTATAACTGATTCACTTTGTTGTAAGGGAGAGACTAACACACTATTGTAAAACAGTTATACTCAAATAAAGATGTTAAAAAAAAAAAAAAAGAAAGAAAGAAATTGAAGTCTGGAGAAAAGCAAGCAACTGGGCAGCAAGTTCCTGGCCAGGGCAGGACTGGAACCCATGGTACTTACTTACCACTGGTCTTTCTCCACATCTTCAGATCAACATGAGCCATTCCACCATCCCCGGAGCCCTCCCCACTGCCCCTCAGAGGCACCACAGATCCCTTGCCATCCTGCTTCTTTGAGTTAATATTCCTAAGGGCAGGCTGGTACCCTGATATCGGGGTAAAACCTGGGCGATTACCTCGTCCACAAGTGGTCCCTCCAGGTCAGCTGTGCGCTGCCATCCCCGAAACTACAGTGGCCTTTTTGCTGACTGCAAGGCAAACATTCTTCCATGGCTTCTCCACCAACTAAAACAGTAGCTCCCAAACTTAAGTGGACATCAGAGTCACCTTGAGGGCTGGCTAAAATGTGAGAACGCAGGGCCCTACACCTCCAAGGCAGTAGGTCTGGAGTGGAGTCCAAGAACTCGCGTTTCAAACAAGTTCTAGGTTCCGAAATTCTCTCTCCCAAACTCCCCCGTCCAGTGACAGGTGGCAGGGACAGAAAATCAGACCCCCATCAGCAACTCCGGTGGCATCAGATACACCAGGCTAAAGTCGCCCTACTTTCAGACACAGCTCAAATCTCTCCTGTGATCACAGACAGACGTCACTGAGCAAATGACCCCGTACTGACATGCTGTGGGTCCCAGCTGGCAGTGGGCTTTCTTTTCACTGCTCTGAAACCAACACTAAGAAATATCTCTAAGGAGTTACAAACCATCCACAATTTATTGAATTTTGAGTTAATTCTCCATCACTAACTACTAATTCCAATTTCATGTTTCCCTCTAGATAAATTGTTCCAACCCTTTGCACAACCTATGCCCAAATTTCCACCTCATCCCATATGCTTAAGAAGGATTCAAACAGGTCACCCTCACTTTGTGAAACAGAGGCAAATCGTCAAATCTATTTCCATTAAGTCACTCCTATGCCCTTGGGTTGCCAGATTTAGAAGAAAAATACAGCACACCCAGTAAGATTTGAATTTCAGATGAACTAAAAAATTTTTTTAGTGTAAGCATGTCGCATGCAATATTTGGGATATACTTACACTAAAAATCGTTGAGCATGTATCTGAAATTCAGATTTAACAAAGAGCTACGACACCTGTGCACTCATTCAAAAAAATATACTTTGAGCCTCTACTAGGTGTTACTTGCTACAAATGCAAGACCTACAGGTAGGGGTGTGTGGTAAATGTTTAAAAAGTGCCTCTTGGGGGAGGGGATGGCTTTCAGTACTTGCTGAGGCTTGAAGTTCCTACAACCATCTTGCAAAAACATGAGGAGACCAAAAGGCCAGCAGAGATGCCCACCCAGAGCACCAGGCTATTGAGCCGCAGAACTGATGGCAACAGCCTCCTCCCTCCAAGATCTTAGACAGCAAGACAGATACACGCTTATTTAAGCCACTGTTCGCTGGTTTTTCTGCTACTAGTACCAAAATGACTCCCAAGAGATACACAAAGATGCTCCTCTTTGCTATGTATGCTATCTTCTGCCTCTCCAAGTACAACAAAAGTTGTTTCTGTTTACGAGTCATGCTGGTGGATCTCTTCTTTCCTTCACTTTCATTTACTCATCCACCCACCCACCCACCCATCACACACAGTGTACCATTTACCTAGTTATTCTATTGTAACATCCAATGGTGAAACACTCTAGAGCTATGGGGAGACATCCCAATTAGTGCCTCTGATTGACTCTCCAAGAGTCCATGACCGATGTTTACCATCAAGGGCCTCTTTCAAAGAGTATTTTGTAAATCTGCCCCCAGATGCTACCACAGAGTAAGGGCTTTTTTCCTTCCAGTACTGATAAGCCCCAGATTATTCTCTCTTCTCACCTACTCAGTACACTCTCTTCTCTTATTATCATCTCTTCTCACCTACTCAGTACACTTCCTTGGGGTCAGATTACAACACTGTAGAAATCCAAAAAAGCCACGGAGGAGCCCTGAGGACCAAGAAATCCACTCCAGGACACGCCAGTACCCACAGTGGGGCAGGAGTGCTCTCAGCCACAGGTTATCCGAGAAGGCTGCTGACCCAGCAGATGCTTCTTTTGTTAACCATCCCAAGCACTAATGACTGTGCTTAAGAAACCAACTGGCACTTACTTCTCTCTCTGGTGCAACAAATGGAAAAGGAAACTTAATGCATGAAGGGTGAAGGCCACCAAAACCATACATGGAACCACTTAACCAACCACATCCTAAAATTTCATTTCAAATATACTCCTCAGAAGTCACTTTGTCCCCAAAGAGTCAGGCTGTCCACCCCTATTCCAGCCCTCCTGGGCTGGGCCTCCCTACTCCTGGCACCATTAATTTCCATCCTCTGAGACATCTTTTTATCTGTCATCATTATTTCATTCCTTCCATCTCAGCTCTAAAGCATTTCTCTTTCTAAGCTCCAAGTGCCTGCAATACTTTGCAATATATGCCATTTGAAAAGAGGCTCAGGGAGGGAGGAGTCAATATGGTGGTGCAGGAAGACGCAGAGTTAGCGTCTCCCCACAACTAGGGCGCGTGTTGGCAGCTGGTGGGGGACTCTGACCCCCCAGGAGATGGGAGGAATCCCAGAGCGAACCGGTAGGACGTAGGGGGACCGAGGGGGTTGGAGAAGTGGAGGCCAGACAAGATCGGCGACCCTGAGGCCGGGGAGATCAGGAGACGCAGACGGGAGGGGCACTCCCAGACCCCAGACCAGAGGAGCAGGAGAAGAGAGGAGGGCATCTGCCCCACCCACTCGAGCCCAGGAAGCCTGCTGGGCTCCCAGGTAAGTTCCCTGCCCTCTGAGAAAAGGGGTGGGGGGCACGCCTGGGCCCCTGCTGTTCCTTGAGCCTAAGCCCCACTTCCCCCAAAGCCCCCAGGGCCTTTTCCACCCCTGTGGGTCCTGAGCACTGGCCCTGCCCACCACCCAAACCTCGCTCTTGCTTAGGCCCCACTCTCCACAGTCAAGGCTTTCCCCTCACTTTTTTTTTTTTTCTTTTCCCTCCTCCTCTTTTTTACTATTGTGGTAATGATGTACCTTCTGGTTGCTGATTCATCTATATTTTAATTTTTACATTATTTTCTAACATATGTTAAGTTTCCTAGTCTAATTTTATTTTCTACTTTGTTACTGTTCTTTTTTTTTGCCACCCATGCAGCTTGTGGAATCTTGATTCATGAGCCTGGGGTCAGGCAGAAGCTCCTGTGGTGGGAGATCCAAGACCGAACCACTGGACTAACAGAGAACCTCAGATCCCAGGGAATATTCATCGGAGTGAGGTCTCACAGAGTTGCTCACCTCAGCACCAAGACCCGGCTATACCCAATAGCCTACAAACTCCAGTGTTGGAAGCCTCAGTCCAAACAACTAGTAAAATAGGAACACAATCCCACTCATTTAAAAAAAAAAAAAAAAAAAAAGAGAGAGAGGGACGGCAAAAAATAATGTCACAGATAAAGGAGCAAGGTAAAAACTTACAATATCAAATAAATGAAGAGGAAACAGGCAATCTATCTGAAAAAGAATTGAGTAATGATAGTAAAGATGATCCAGAATCTCAGAAACAGAATGGAAGCACGGATTGAGAAAATACAAGAAATGCTTAACAAAGAACTAGAAGAACTAAAGAACAAACAAGCAGAGGTGAACAACACAATAACTGAAATGAAAAATGCACTAGAAGGAATCAGTAAGAGAATAATGGAGGCAGAAGAATGAATAAGTGAGCTGGAAGACAAAATGGTGGAAATAACTGCTGAGGAGCAGAATAAAGAAAAAAGAATGAAAAGAATTGAAGACATTCTCAGAGGCCTCTGGGACAACACTAAATGAACCAACATTCGGATCATAGGGGTCCCAGAAGGAGAAGAGAAAAAGAAAGGGTCTGAGAAAATACTTGAAGAGGTTGTAGTGGAAAACTTCCCTAACATGGGAAAGGAAATAGTCACCCAAGTCCAGGAAGAACACAGAGTCCCAAACAGGATAAACCGCAGAAAAAACACACCAAGACACATATTAATCAAACTAACAAAATTTAAATTCAAAAAAAGAATATTAAAAGCAGCAAGGGAGAAACAAAAACTAATATACAAAGGAATCTCCATAAGGTTATCAGTTAATTTTTCAGTGGAAACTGCAGGCCAGAAGGGAGTGGCAAGACATACTTAAAGTGTTGAAAGAGAAAAACAAACACGTACAACCAAGATTACTCTACCCAGCAAGGATCTCATTCAGATTCTATGGAGAAGTCAAAAGCTTTTCAGACAAGCAAAAGCTAAGAGAATTCAGCACCACCAAACCAGCTTTACAACAAATGCTAAAGAAACTTCTCTGAGCAGGAAACACAAGAGAAAAAAAAGACCCACAAAACCAAACCCAAACAATTAAGAAAATGGTAATAGGAACATATATGTCAATAATAACCTTGAATGTAAATGGTTTAAATGCCCCAACCAAAAGACACAGACTGGCTGAATGGATAAAAAAAATAAGACCCATAAATATGCTGTCTACAAGAGACCCACTTCAGATCTAGGGACACATATAGACTGAAAGTGAAGGGATGGAAAAAGATATTCCATGCAAATGGAAATCAAAAGAAAACTGAAGTAGCAACACTCATATCAGATAAAATTGACTTTAAAATAAAGACTGTTACAAGAGATACGGAGGGACACTACATAATGATCAAAGGATCAATCCAAGAAAAAGATATAACAATTATAAATGTTTATGCACCCAACACAGGTGCACTTCAATACATAAGGCAAATGCTAACAACCATGAAAGGAGAAATCGACAGTAACACAATAACAGTAGGTGACTTTAACACCCCACTTACACCAATGGACAGATCATCCAAACAGAAAATAAATAAACACACAACAGACCAGATGACACAACAGACCAGATAGATCTAACTGATATTTATAGAACATTCCACACAAAAGTGGCAGAATACACTTTCTTCTCAAGTGCACATTGAACATTCTCTAGGAGAGATCACATCTTGGGTCACAAATCAAGCCTCAGAGAATTTAAGAAAATCGAAATCGTGTGAAGCATCTTTTCTGACCACAATGCTATGAGATTTAAAAATCAAATACATGAAAAAAAACTGTAAAAACCACAAATACATGGAGGCTAAACAGCGTGCTACTAAATAACCAAGAGATTACTGTATAAATCAAAGAAGAAATTAAAAAATACATAGAAACAAATGACAACGAAAACATAATGACCTAAAACCTATGGGACAGAGCAAAAGCAGTTCTAAGAGGGAAGTTTATGGCAATTCAATCTCACCTCAAGAAACAAGAAAAATCTCAAATAAACAATCTAACACTACACTCAAAACAACTAGAGAAAGAAGAACAAAGAAAACCCAAAGTAAGTAGAAGGAAAGAAATCATAAAGATCAGAGCAGAAATAAATGAAATAGAAATGAAGAAAACAATAGCAAAGATCAATAAAACTAAAAGCTGGTTCTTTGATAAATCCTTTACCAGACTCATCCAGAAAAAAAAGGGAGAGGATGCAAATCAATAAAACTAGAAATGAAAAAGGAGAAATCACAACTGACACTGCAGAAATACAAAGGATTCTAAGAGACTACTACAAACTATATGCCAATAAAATGGACAAGCACGAAGAAATGGACAAATTCTTGGAAAGGTACAACTTTCTAATACTGAACCAGGAAGAATTAGACAATATAAACAGACCTATCACAAGTAACGAAATTGAAGCTGTAATTTAAAATCTTCCAACAAACAAAAGTCCAGGACCAGATGGCTTTCTATCAAACATTTAGAGAAGAGCTAACACACATCCTTCTCAAACTATTCCAAAAAATTGCAGGGGAGGAAACACTCCCAAATTCATTCTATGAAGCCACTATCACCCTGATACCAAACCCAGACAAAGATATCACAAAAATATAAAATTATAGACCAATATCACTGATGAACATAGATGCAAAAATCCTGAACAAAATACTAGCAAACAGAATCCAACAGCATATTAAAAGGATCATACACCATGATAAAGTGGGATTTGTCCCAGGGATGCAAGGATTCTTCAATATACACAAATCAATCAACGTGATACACCATATTAACAAATTAAGGAATAAAAACCATACGATCATCTCTATAAATGCAGAAAAAGCTTCTGACAAAATTCAACACCGATTTATGATAAAAGCTTTCCTGAAAATGGGCATAGAGGGAACCTACTTCAACATAATAAAGACCATATATGACAAACCCACAGCAAGCATCATACTCAATGGTGAAAACTGAAAGCATTTCCACTAGGATCAGGAACAAGACAAGGATGTCCACTCTCACCACTCCTACTCAACACAGTTTTGGAAGTCCCAGCCACAGCAATCAGAGAAGAAAAAGAAATAAAAGGAATACAAATTGGAAAAGAAGACGTAAAACTGTCACTATTTGCCGATGACATGATATTCTACATAGAAAATCCTAAACATGCCACCAGAAAAGTACTAGAACTAATCAATGAATTTGGTAAGGTTGCAGGATACAAAATTAATGCACAGAAATCTCTTGCATTCCTATACACTAATGATGAAAAATCTGAAAGAGAAATCAAGGAAACATTCCCATTTACCACTGCAACAAAAAGAATAGAATACCTAGGAATAAACCTGCCTAAGGAGGCAAAAGACTTGTACTCAGAAAACTATAAAACACTGATGAAAGAAATCAAAGACAACATAAACAGATGAAGAAATATACCATGTTCTTGAATTGGAAGAATCAATATTGTGAAAATGACTAAACTACCCAAAGCAATCTACAGATTCAATGCAATCCCTATCAAACTACCAATGGCATTCTTCACATAATTAGAACAAAAAATCTTACAATTAGTATGGAAACACAAAAGACCCTGAATACCCAAAGCGATCTTGAGAAAGAAAAACAGAGTTGGAGGAATCAGGCTCCCTGACTTCAAACTATACCACAAACCTACAGTAATCAAGACAGTATGGTACTGGCACAAAAACAGAAATATAGACCAATGGTACAGGATAGAATGCCCAAAGATAAACCCCCACACACATGGGCACCTAATTTATGATAAAGGAGGCAAGAACATACAATGGAGAAAAGACAGCCTCTTCAATAAGTGGTGCTGGGAAAACTGGATAGCTCTATGTAAAAGAATGAAATTAGAACACTACCTAACACCATACACAAAAATAAACTCCAAATGGATTAAAGACTTAATGTAAGACCAGACACTATAAAACTTTTAGAGGAAAACATAGGAAAAACACTCTCTGACATAAATTACAGCAAGATCTTTTTCGACCCACCTCCTACAGTTAATGGAAATAAAAACAAAAATAAACAAATGGGACTTAAACGTAAAAGCTTTTGCACAGCAAAGGAAACCATATGACAACCCTCAGAATGGGAGAAAATATTTGCAAATGAAACAACAAAGGATTAATCTCCAAAATATACAAACAGCTCATGGAGCTCAATATCAAAAAAACAAACAACCCAGTTAAAAAATGGGAGGAAGACCAAAATAGACATTTCACCAAGGAAGACATACAGATGGACTAAAGGCACATGAAAAGATGCTCAACATCACTAATTAATAGATAAATGCAAATCAAAACTACAACGAGGTATCACTTCACGCTGGTCAGAATGGCCATTATCAAAAAATCTAGAAACAATAAATGCTGGAAAGGGTGTGGTGAAAAGGGAACGCTTCTACACTACTGGTGGGAATGTAAATTAATACAACCACTATGGAAAACAGTATGTAGGTTCCTTAAAAAACTAAAAACAGAACTATCATACAACCCAGCAATCCCACCACTGGGCATATACCCCGAGGAAACCATAATTCAAAAAGAGTCATGTACCACAGTGTTCACTGCAGCTCTATTTACAATAGCCAGGACATGGAACCAACCTAAATGTCCATCGACAGATGAATGGATAAAGAAGATGTGGTACATATATACAATGGAACATTACTCAGCCATAAAAAGAAAAGAAACTGAGTTATCTGTGGTGAGGTGGATGGACCTAGAGTCTGTCATACAGAGTAAAGTAAGTCCGAAAGAGAAAAACAAATACCATGTGCTAACACATATATATGGAAAAAAATGGTAAAAAAAAAAAAAAAATGGTACTGATGAACCTAGTTGCAGGGCAGTAATAAATTCTCTATGTCTCTAGACATAGAGAATGGACTTGATGACATGGGATGGGAGGGTGAAGCTGGGGCGAAGTGAGAGTAGCATCAACATGTATACACTACCGTATGTAAAACAGTTGGCTGGTGTGAAGCAGCAGCCTAGCACAGGGAGATCGGCTCGGTGCTGTGCGATGACCTAGAGGTGCGGGATAGGGAGGATGGGAGGGAGGCTCAAGAGGGAGGGGATATGGGGACATGTGTATGCATATGGCTAATTCACTTTGTTGTGCAACAGAAACTAACACGGTATTGTGAAGCAATTATACTCCACTGAAGTTCTATTAAAAAAAAAAAAAAGGCTCAGGGACTTCTCTGGTGGCGCAGTGGTTAAGAATCCATCTGCCAATGCAGGGGACACAGGTTCGAGTCCCGGTCGGGGAAGATCCCACATGCTGCGGAGCAACTAAGCCCCATGCTCCACAGCTAATGAGCCTGCGCTCTAGAGCCCACGAGCCACAACTACTGAGCTCGCGCACCTAGAGCCCATACTCTGAAACAAGAGAAGCCAACACAACGAGAAGCCTGCACACCACCATCAAGAGTAGCCCCTGCTCGCCACAACTAGAGAAAGCCCGCTTGCAGCAACAAAGACCCAACGCAGCCAAAAATAAATTAATTTAAAAAATAAAAAGAGCCTCAGTTACACCCTGCAGTGTGGACAACCTTTTCTGTTGCACTGCAGACAATTCTAGGTACTATCTGTACTTCTCCTTCAATCAAGCCAAATGAGCTATTATTTAACATCAGTTCACAGTCCCTTATCAGCACATTGACTAGTGTCTAGAGAGCAAGTGCCCAAGGATGTCAATTCCTTGAGGAATTGATCCAAGAGGCAGACCATAACAAACGCCCACCTTCCTGCTCCGAGGATTCTTGGCTAAGCGTCATCCATCCAAACCACAGCTGGCTCACCAGACCACACTGTGCAGAGCCAAACCAGATGCTGGGGAGAAATCTAAGACAGTGACCAACCAATATATGAGGGGAATGAGGCGGACAAATTGGAAGGCACGGAATGAGGCTAAGAAAATAAACAGACAGGAAGCTTTTTAGAGGAAATCTGTTCACACCGAGGATAATTAATTAATGTGCTGACTGGACTCCCCAAGGCAATCACAGAAGCTGCAGCCATGATGATTTTAATAGACTTAGGTTTTTATTGGGTGGAAACAACATAAGCCAATAACGAGCTGCCTGGCCACATGGTCAATGGGCTGAGTTCCTTCCTTCCTGATCCACGATTATTTCAACTGAGAATGAAGCGGCCACCCCACCCCAACTCCAAGTTACCATCATTTTTAGCTTCAACCAGCCGGGACTGCACCATTTAGAGGGGAACACCTTACTTCTGAATGTCCTGGACAAGTCCGTCATTGTTTGCGTGTCCAGCCTGAGTCCGCCTGCCCCTCTACGGATCACACCAGCCAGGGATGCCTGATCCGAGACGGCAACAGGGGGGCTTCAATCAGCAGTGCTGAGCCAACCAGAGTTATTCTCCTGGAAATTTTAAAGAAGGCACAGAAAGAAGAAGTTCTCGCTGGAGGTAGGAGACTAAGGTGACATGCATTCAGAGTTGGGGCTGAAAGACCGTACTGGGTTGTGCAGAAGAAGAAAGAACAGAGCAAGCTGGACAGATGGAGGGGAAAAGACCACAGCTGATGAGCAGAGACACTGAGGAGAGGACGTGGGGAGGAGGAATGAGAAAGAGAACAAGAGAGTCACAGGAGAAAGATGGAGAGACACAGACATGGAGACAGAACTAGAAGAAACAGACCTTATGGCCTACATCCTAGAAGAAAAAGCCTTGGTTTCAAAATTTTCAGGTAAAAACTGAGCTGTACACTTGCTGCTCCCGGGTTTCTGGGCACGTTACCCCAGTCTTATAAATAAAACAGCCATCCCCCTCTTCGAACCTGAGCATAGCTGTATGCCTTGCAACTGAAATATGCAGGATTAGAACTTGCATCTTCTTGCGCTAAGTACAAAGGTTACTGTCCTTTTAAAAGTCAAAACATGCCTCCATCCAACAAACATTTGTTGAACATCTTCTGTCTTTGACCCTGCACTTAGCGTTGGGTTAGAGCAATGAATCAAAACACAGCTGGTACCCACCCACAGAGTGCAGAAAACAGCAAGAAGATGTCCAAGCACCCACAATTATGAGCTGTGCTGGAAAGTGCTATTTATAACCTGTGTTAGCAAGGGGGCATGTGGAGACACAGAGCTTCCGCCAGGCAGGGCACAGGTGGGTGCTGGTTGAGAAAGTCATCCTGGAAGAAGCAACATCTAAGTCTCGACCACAGCCAAGAATCAGCGAGGTGAGGAGAGGAGAGAAGGGTATTCCAGGCAGTGTGGCTCCAGTAGGGTGCCGGAGCTGGTTCCTACTGGTGGGAGAATTTACACCTTAGAAATGGGTAAATGCTATATATCAGGGCCTTTTAAAAATCATTCTTTTCTGAGAGTTGGTAGACCAGCATGCACCTGAGGTCCAAGGCTAGAGAGGACGGTTTGTGGTTATACAAGGTTGACACGTAGGATGTCAGAAAAGGAACTGGCCAGAGATACAAAGTGGACAGGGGCCACGCCGAACAGATCCAAAAACTTACACTGTCCTAAGCCATTGTGGAGTGGGTGGGGGTTAAGTAGGGAGTGAAATGGTTGGTTGAAGGGATCTTCTGGCTGCACCGCAGAAGATGGGTGCTAATAAAAGCTAAAGCAACTGAAGCCAGAGGGCTGATGGAAGCAGAGCCTGGCCCTCCAGGACCGCCACTCCCACGCAGGGCACTGTCTTGGCTCTGGAAGGGCAATTCCTTGGGTCCCTGGTGCCTATGGGATTCCCGAGGGAGTGGAAGGAAGCCAGAAATTCAGAGCATTCAAGGCAAATCAGATTTTGATGGGGGGACTTCCCTGGCGGTCCAGTGGTTAAGACTCCATGCTTCCAACACAGGGGGCGTGGGTTCGATCCCTAGTCGGGGAATTAAGATCCCACGTGCTGTGCAGCGCAGCCAAAAAAAAATTTTTTTTTATGGAAAACAAAGGCAGAAGGAAGTAGGATTCAGTAGTGTGGTGTCAACTAAACAATGTAACTGGGCTTTATTATTTGCAACCACTTGTATGATTGAGATTTTTGAGTAAAAGTGACTTTGGGATCAGGTGTTGTGTAGGGGAAAGAGTTCTGAACTTGGAGCCACTGGCTTTCAATTGAAATCTTGGCTCTCCAGCTGTGTGACCTTGGGCAAGTCACTGAATCACAGCAAAACATGTATTCCTTCTGAATTTCAACTGTCTCATTCAGAGAATGTGGGCAAAAATACCTGTTTTCTCAGCTTTATTATGAAGACTGCATGAGAATTTGAATATGTGCGTCTCTTCTAAGTACAATACTTGACAATTATGGGGGATTGATCATTAACTTAGAGACTGCCCACTTAACTTAAAGGTCTGGATAAGCTGAAGCAAAGAATAAGAAAGGTTACAAAGAAGAAATGCATTCATGAACATTTTCACGAAGTGTCTGGAACAGGTGTCTTTTAAGTCAAATCTAGGCTCTGATTGAAGAGCATCGTACAAATTTGACAGATGTAAGACCAGGGCAGCCAGAGAATAAACATGGGTGGTGCTCCTTTTAAGCTGATTGGTTAGTACAGGCTGAATGTACAGAAGAAAAACTATACGTGGTTTAAGGACAAACAAAATTCTCTTCTCATAGAAGCTCTAGACTTCACATCCCCTCTGCACGTAAAACCATTGATTGGTCTGAGCAGTATCTTCCTTGGTCCTAAATGGAAACAGAAAAGCGCTGTGTGCAACCCCTACTCCATTTCTTATTTTTTAGCTTTGTCTTTGACATACTATTTTATAACCGGTGGTCTGAAGTACAACAAAGCACCTGGATAAGAAATTAACTTTGTCAATTTTAAGTCACTATGAAGACATCAATGATGACGACGATGATGAAAATAGCAATGACACCAAACATGATAGAGACGGTATTCAAAGTCCTTCAATGATATGAAAATAAGTTGAGACTTATGATGTGTACGGAACTAAATGGATGTTATGCGGACACACCATTCCTGCCCTCGGAATCGAGCGGCCAGACAAAATCACACAACAGTCACAGCAGAAGGCACGTCATAACAACTCCTGCAATGCAGGGAGGCACTGTGGCAATAATGAGGAGGGAGAACATAATTCTGAGCAGACAGAACATGGAGCGGTATTGGTAGAGGAAACAGTTCAGATGGACTCTGCAGAGAGGATGGGGTTGGCCTAGGAAGGAGGTGGGTCCTAACGGCACAGAGACAGAAGAAGGACACATGCATTTGGGGAACCGACACCGATGGCCAAAGCACAGGTATGCTGAGAGTTGGGGTTATAAGTGGAAGCTGAGGTTGGTGGTTGAGGGCCAACTGGATCGATAGAGTTGGAAAGGAAAGTTGGAGGAAGATCCTGGATGGTAGTAAATGTGAGACTGGCCTGCCTCTCTTGCTCTCCAGGCAAGAAGGAGCTATGGAAGGCTTCGGAGCAGGACGGGTGCAGCCTTTGAGATAGGTCCCTCTGGAATCTCTAGAAGAACGGAGGGAAGAAAAGGAGGCAGAAGGCATGGTCAGATAAGAGCTAACAAGGGCTAATTCAAATAAGACAGCCATTAGGGGCAAATACAAGAAAGAAAAGTTTTAAGTTTAAAAGAATTTTATGAAGCGCCTGTAAAAGGGGAAATGCAGTAATGAATTTCTAGGCTGGTGGCAAAGCCAGCCCAGAGTTGGGTTCTTGGTAAAAGCAGCACAAGCCCCAAGATCAGGGAGGAAAGGAAGCATGCCACCTCTGGACCCCTCAAGTAATAAGTCCAGGACTTGGTTAATATGAAAAGAACTTCTGGGTACTACCACCCCCGTGCCTCCTTTCTTCTACCAGCCAGTTCATGTCTACAGACACTGTTGAAATCCTACTATGTGCCACGTTCTGTCAGGTGCGGAGGGGGAAACAATGAAAAAGGCAGTTGCTGATTCCAAGGATCTTACACACACACACACACAGAAACAGCTGTGATACATGCACATTTGGGTAAAGGATATATGAGGTTTCACCAAGGAATCATGGGAAAAGGGGATGGAGGCACAGGATTCGGAAAAGGATGAAGACACTGTTGGAAGGTGGTATCAGTGCTGGACTTGAAAGGAAAAAAGTCCCGTCTTCTAGGACCCTGCCATCCACACAGCCTTCCCAAACCCCCTTTTCTTTTCCCACTCCCCGTGCGTTACGGTGCCTTTGGGGGACCTCACTCGTGCCCACACCTCTCAATGCCACCTTCAGCCTGAGCAGAGCCTGGCCCTGGCCACCGATGCAACTGGGACTCATCAGTGAGCCCAGTCCTTGGCGGCAGCCAGCACAGGGAAGAAAGTGAGGAACAGACAGGGACAAAGTAGGTAATTAAGTAGTTAATCCCACTGGAGGATTGTAAGTAAAGAAAAAAGTATGGGCAACCCCTGGTAAGTTAATGACGACTCAAGAAAGCAGGTTTGCTTAACCACAAAACCATGCAACAGGAGTACAAGACAAGACCCAAAACAATAAAACAATGGGGGCATGAGACCCACATCCTGCCCAGTGAGCTCAATAAGTTAATGTTTCCTAGGACATGCTCCTCTGGGCACATTAAAAACGAAAATATAAGGAAAGGGTGACATGATACTGAAACCTGAAGTGATCTGCCAGTCTTAGCATACGTGACCATCTTTTTGCTCATTTCTATTGTGCCATGACAGTCCTGGCTTGACCGTGGAGGGACAAGAAAGCTCCCCTGCCTGACGTGGAAGAGGAGCTGACGATGGAAACACGACATCTACTCAAGAATGAGGAAGGGGGTATCCCCACCACCACCACCTTTCATCGGATTATAAGACTGTAGCCCACTAAGTTCTCGGGACACGGCACCCTCTCGCCCGGCCGCTTGCAAGCCTCACTAGCATCCTGTTCTAATAAATCACTTTGCCTCTTGCTGAATTCTTTCTGTGCTGAGACATAAAGAACCGGAGCTCCGTGGAGCGCCCCCCACCCCACCCCCCGCACCAAACACCACCTAGCAGTTTCAGGATCTGGAAGCACCAGAAGGAAAAACCTGGGGCCAGCTCAGACCAAATCAGTTTCCTGCTTTAGAAATGGAATGATGCTGACACGTCAGCTGCAAAAGGCAGCACAGCCTGTGAGGGGAAGGGTCAAAGGAGACTTCGTGGAGAGAAAAGCGTGGACCAGGGACAGGGGGGAACAGGCGGGATGCCAAGCAAGAGCGACAGAGGACAGCAGAGGGGACGTGTGCAAGGAAACACAGGCCGGGGAGCAAGAGGTGCGTGGGCAACGGAGCGTGCCGCGGTCACAGGCAGATTCCCTGAGCAACGCTGAGAGCAAGACAGCTGGTTAGAGGAGGGACGGTGATGAAAGGCACGTTCCTATTTCCTCCTAAAAATCCCTCATGCGTTCGATGAGAAGGATGGAAAGGTCCCCTGCATGTCGGGGGTGAGCAAAGCACGGAGCACAGCAAGGGTCCCAGAACGAAGAGCCCAGGACACAAAGACAAGGCTGACGATGCTGTGGGGATCAGAGACGTGAACCCGGGGCTGTCAGCCACCGAGTTCCACAAGGTTCCTCATGCCCTCATCTGTACATGCAGGTGGGCTCATTAGCCAGGAGACAACTCTCTCAAGATGGAGAAGGGAAGGGTTGGCAGAACATGGACTTGACCTCACTCAGAGCTTTAACGGCCCTGGAGGCCCGTCCCTCCCAGGAAAGGGTGAACGAAGGCTCTGCACACTCTCAGCAACTTTGTATTAACACGGAGTCATCTTTTCTTTTTTTTTTTTTTTATATTGGCCTATAGTTAATTTACAATGCTGTGTTAGTTTCAAGCGTATAGCGAAGTGATTCAGTTATACATATATATATATATATATATACAGACACACACACACATATATTCTTTTTCAGATTCTTTCCCATTATAAGTTATTACAGGACACTGAGTAGAGTTCCCTGTGCTACACAGTAGGTCCGCGTTGTTTACCTATTTTATGTAGAGTAGTGTGCACATGATAATCCCACACTCCTAATTTATCTTCTCCCCCACTATCCCCCCCCCTTTGGTAACCGTATTGGTTTGTTTTCTATGTCTGTGAGTCTGTTTTGTGAATAAGTTCATTTGAACCATTTTTTTAGATTCCACTGTAAGTGACACCCCATGCTACTTGTCTTTCTCACAGCGTCATCGTAGTGTCTCCTTTCTCAAGCGAGAATCTGTCCCCGTGTCCATCTATCCGTTCATTCAGTTATTAATTCACCGGCTATTACTGAGTGTCCAGGACACGCCAGGCACTCTTCTGGACACTGAACAAGATGGACAAATTGCCAGCCCTCGGGGCATCCACATTCTAGCGGGAGAACACAGACAAGCAACAGCCTCAACAATGGCAGAACACAGTGGACGTGTAAGGTGGTGATCAGAGCTGTGAAGAGAAGAAAGCAAGGAGACACGGGCGGGAAGGAGGAGGAGGAGGACCGCTATTTCACCAAGGACCCTGAGGGAAGGCTTCTCTAATGAGAGCACAGGTGAACAAAGACCTGGTGGGAGGGAAGGAGTGAGCTATGATGGATCTGGGGGGAGAGCATTCCCACAGGGGCCAGAGCAGGGGGCACAGCCAGGAGAGCAGCTGTGGCGGGATTCGGGGAGCTGAGGGGGCGGCGGGAGGAGCAGAGACAGGAGAGGAGCTGGTGGGGTGGGTCAAAGGGGGAGCAGGTTGCAGCAGCTCCGGAAGATCCCGGAAGGCCGACGGTCCGGTCCGATGGAGAGTTTGGAGCAGAGGCGCTGTGCAATGTGGCTGTGGGTTGAGAGGACCCCTCGGCTGCTGTATGGGGCACGCACAGGGGAGGTGGCGGTGCTCTGCCCGCCAGGTCCTGGAAGGATTCTGAATGCACAGGAGAATAGCACTGACAACCCGACGGTGTCTGCTCTTCCAAAGATCCAGCCACTCTGAGTCCCGGACAGTCTCTCCCAGGCCAGGGTTCATCAGGAACCAGGGGACCAGCCAACAAGGTCTTCCCCGTTCCGCAAGGCCATGTTCACTGGGAATCAAAAGAAGAGACCTGTCCACCAGGAAGAGGCCTGAGAGCCAGTAAGCCTGCCTCATCATTGTCCTTCTGATGTATTTAAGTCAAAACAAAACACTCAAGACGACATCGGAAGATTCTCCTACCCCATCACAGGCCCCCTAGAGGGCAAGAACGACAGGTTTACACTCCTTGTTTCTCCAAGCTTTGTTCCAGACACTGTACACAGTAAGCGCTACATAAATACCTAGGGGCACAAATTCAAGAACTACATCACCGTCATCGTCAGAAGAACAGCCAATGTTCTTAACAACACTTAATGATGTCTTATTCTATGCCAGTACTTCACCGCTGAGGGTGACTTTGCCCCAGGTGACATCTGGCAGTGGCCGGAAGCATTTCTGATGTCACAACTGTACATGCGTGTGTTGGGGACGGGGGGGTGTGGTGCTCTGGCATCTGGCAAGTAGAGGCTGGGTAAATGCCAAACTTCATTCCATACCAAGAATTTTCAGGCCCCAGACGTCTAAGTGCTGAGGTTGAGAAACCCTGCTTATTTAATCCTCACAATAATCTTTATTTGAAAAAAACTGGACCACGGGGACATTAACTTGCCCAAAGACAGCTTGGTGAGGACCGTTCTGAACTATAAAATGACGACAGCGTAAGGCTACGGGCAGGCTGAACTGCTTCTGGTCAACGTTTCTAACACCACATATGCAGGTTTTTTCTTCCCTCACATCAGCTGAGTGTCCTCCAATCCAATTCACTTCCTGGAGTTAGTGCAAACCCCACAGGTGAGGGGCTCAGCCCCACAAGACCGTGCCCTGCTTCACACACCAGTCACAAGTTTGGGCCTCCTGTACCACTGACCACCCAGCTATAAGGTCTGGAGTTCCCCCACATCCCCTCCTGGGGTTCGCAGATTTGCTAGACTGACTCACAAAACTCAGGAAAGCACTTTACTGACCATCAGTGGTTTATTATAAAGGATACAGCTCAGAAACAGCCAAACGGAAGAGATGTGTAGGGTACATGTGAGGAGGGAGGGGCACAGAGCATCCGTGCCATCAGGGGGCACCACCCTCCCAGCACCTCCAAGTGTTCACCAACCCGGAAGCTCTCCAAACTCTTTGCTTTCATTAAGTGGCCATGGCTGAGTAAGTCACTGGCCACTGGTGATTAACTCAATGCCCAGGCCTTCTCCCCTCCCAGTTGGTTGCGCTGGCAACCAGTCTCCAACCCCCCAGTCCCAAAGCTATTTGAGGGCCCATCAGGTATCACCTCATTAGCATAAACTCAGGTATGTTTGAAAAGGGCTTAGGAATAACAAAAGACACTCCTCTCACCCATATCACTCAGACAACTGCCAGGGTTTTAACAGCTCTGTGTCAGGAACCAGGGCAGAAACCAAGTATATATTTCTAATTATCACACAGGTAAGTAGATAGGTCGAGTGCACCAGATAGGCAGACAGATTGAGACAAAAATGAGAAAATCAAGAAATAGGAAAAGATGAGGGCATGGACCAAAAGTCTCTCTAAACCCAGCTCTGCCAAGAATTGGCATGTGGTTCTAGGCCTCCCCGTCCCCGCTCTGAACCAGCACTCACCACTAGGAAACTTCAGGAGATGCAGATCACTCACTTCTGGCTTTAACATTTTGGGGACTAATTCTTCTCTGGAGCAGAAACATTAGCTTTGTGCAAATACTGACAAACTTGTGGCGACACTCATCACACGAATCCTGAATTCCTTCCCCTTCGCCCAGAGAAGGCACGAGTGCCAAATGCCTTTGGAGGTACTTTTGGAAGGAAGATAGGAGGGAGGGAGGAGTATCTGTTGACATCCACCCTGTGTCAAGCATGGTGCCAGGACGGGGAATGTTCTAATACAAAATGCATGAGGTTCCTCTTAACCTTGTTAAGTGTTAATTACCTGCCCAGGTCCACAGTGGGCAATTCCCCCAAAGCAACAGTTGGGGGTTCTACACAGGGACTCTGCCTAACTCTCTACACGACAAGCAGGATAGGATGGGTGGGGGGAAGGAGGCGGCATTCCTCCTTCCCTGCCCCTGGCAATATTCACCTTCCACTCAATAAATCCTGATGTTCATCTTAATAGAAGTCAATACCCATTTAACGAGGAAAGAGCAATTAAGGCAATATGAGTGAGGGAAAGAGAGAGGTTTTCAGATGAGATGTGAGTGGATTTGGAAAAGCAACGTAGGGAGAATCGTTTGCCATGGTGAGCAGCAACAGGCAAAGGCTGGCAACAGAACCAAGATTTCATGAAGGTCAAGGTGAAACGGCAAATCCACAGGAGTTGTTAAGTTTAAGGATAGCCAGGAAGAGGGCTTCACAAGCAAGAGCACCCCCAAAACTGGCCCCCCTAAAAACATTAACGTTTCCTGCTTCTCATGACAGCGTTGTTATGTGGTTGTTGAAAAGAATCAAGAGATGTCAGATTGCTCTGAGACATCAAATAAAGCAGCTTGGGTGGGTCTGATTAAGCCATTTAATTAGTACCCGCTCTGGGCTGGGCACTGAACTAAGAGTGATCCAGTCACTATCTGATTCAATCTTCACGTTAAAGGAGGTGGTAGATTTTACCCCATATACACCATAATGAGGGATCCAAGGCCCCAGGAAGTATTTTGCTAAACCAAGAGAAGTAGGAGAAAGGGGCTGGGCTTCCCTGGTGGCGCAGTGGTTGAGAGTCCGCCTGCCGATGCGGGGGACGCGGGTTCGTGCCCCGGTACGGGAAGATCCCACGCGCCGCGGAGCGGCTGGGCCCGTGAGCCGTGGCCGCTGAGCCTGCGCGTCCGGAGCCCGTGCTCTGCAACGGGAGAGTCCACAACGGTGAGAGGCCCGTGTACCGCAAAACAAACAAACAAACAAAACAAACAAAACAAAACTCAGGAAGAGAAAGGGCCAGCACTCCTATCTCCTGCCACCAAAGTGTAGCCCTGGGGATGGAGCTGGAGCACAGAACATGAAGAGAAATGCAATTTGAGGGCCCTGTGGCTTTGAACCCCCCATGAATGCTATCTCATGGGAATGAGATCAAGGTCAAGTTCATTTGTTTGAGGAAGGAGACAGATAACGAGTCTATTTATTTTCCTTGTGGAAAGTATCATCATGACGTCCATTTTACAGATGAAAAAAAGTAAAACACAGAATGTAATGTGATATGCCAAAAATCACAGATCCACTGTCGAATAAGGCTGGGACCTCAAACCAGGCCCCTTCTCTAGAAAGCAAAGGCAGCGAAGGTCAGAAAAGGAGGGAAAAGGGGAATTCCTGAGGCTTGGGAAGGTCAGGAAAAGCTTCCTAGGGGAGGTGGGACTTGAGCTGAGCTTTGAAGGATCGGTAGGAGTGGGGCCAATGCAGAAAACACCAGTAGGGGTGAGCAAAAGATCAAAGGACTGGGGACGAAGGCCAGACAGATGGGCCTGCATACACCAGGCCTGACAGCAGACACCAACTGTCCCCCGAAAACCGAACTAAAATCCAAGTCTGGCTCAGAACCCCCTGCAGATGGCCCTCCACCAACTATGCCACAGGGTTCATACGATCGGACCCTCGCTGACCTTATCATCAGCCCAACCACCCCTGGTGTTTTCCCGAATTCGTCCATCGACTCTTTGACACACAGGTGGACGGCACCTCCAGCCTAGAGATACTATCCTGCAAATTAAAACATTGCCAGGAGATTTATTCCAGGTACACTCTCTGCGGGAAGTTGTCCTTTACACTCAAGAACAGACCTACTCCCACGTCCTCCCACTCCCAGGAGGCCCTGCCTTCACCCAGCGGGTAGGAGACTATCCCAGACTCACCTGCACTGCTGCCTTCCCCACCAGCTACTCGAAGCAGGACCCGGAGCTCTACATGTGGGTGTGATGGACGCTCAAATATCAAGTCCACAAAAGAAGACGGAGGATAAAGGAAAGGAGCAATTACAGGTCTGCTCCTTATCTGAAAGTAGAGCATTATTCTACAAAACCTTCCTTCCCTAAGCCAGAATGGCCTAAAGCAAAGAAGCAATTCCCTAAGGACACATCTTGCCAACAGGTGCACAAAATAAATCACGATGAAGCACAGATGCTCACAGACCAAGTTCAAAGCTACGGTGGCTTGATGCTGAGTGTAGTTCCTGGGGAAAGAGCTTGGCGGGGCCGCTCTTGCTGCTGGTGGGTTGGTGGAGGAGGGAGGCCAGGGTACTTCTATAAGGGTTCGAAAAGCGAGGGGCACCTGTACGGCCTTAGGTGAGTGTCTTTTGGTCTAGAGCTGGCCTCAGTTCTCTCAACTCGGCAAAAGAAATAATGCCCAGCTTTCTCTGCTTGTCTGGTAACATTTGCAAAACACAGAAAACAATTAATGGATGTGACTGAATTTCTAAGAACTACCCTGAAACCTCTATATCCAAACAATTGCAGTCACCTCCAAGGTACTCACAATCAGAGGCCACGTCACTAACTTTCACGCTGCTGCCAAGCTGGCTGTCGCCTTGGCCCCTCTCTCAGGGATCTGCCTGTGGGGCCTTGCACAGGCCTCAGTGCCTTTGCATATACTTTTCTGTGTCCAGAACACCACCCACTCTGTTACCTGTGGCCAGGCAGATCACCTCCTGTGACAAGTCTTTCCTGACAACCACCTTTGGAGACGCAGTATCCTATTCCATGTCCCACAGCCCCCTGTGCTAACTACCATCATACCACTTTTAATTACGTAATTTTGCTTCATTCACCTCTCTCTCACACCCCCCCCCCAGACTATAAGGCTCTGAAGGGAAAGAGCTTATAGCTTTTACCTCTGTACCCCTAATATTCAATAGAGTTCCTGGCAGAAAGTTGGCACTCAAAGTTTCGTTGAACGCCTAAATGGACGAACAAATAAAATCCACACAGCATTAAGCAGCAGAACTGCGTTGTTTAGTTCCTGGTCTAGGACTCTCTGGTATGCAGCAAATCTTCTATTTTTAATACACCCAAGATTCCTGGAGATGACGCTACTGCAGAATCACGGAAACGCGACGAACAGTTTACAATCCTCGACACACTCATCAATTCAACGTGACAACATTAATTTAATGAACTTAAACACTGGTGACCTCCTTAACACATCCAAAGTTATTCACACTGGGACATGCATCCTTCAACACTGCTTGCCAAAGAGAGACTCAAATAAAGATGACACATGTCTCTTTCAAATGTTAATTTGCATTTTAAACTCTGATACCAAGAACGTGGCTTTTCTCTTTGGGAAGCAGGAAATCGAAAGAGATTAGCTGACTTTTGGACCCATCCATCTATCAATCCACCCACCCACCCATCCTTCCTGTAGGACATGTCCACCATTAGACCTTAGGAATTCAAAGAGTTCATCTCTACCACCACATTCTATTTAGAGAGACAAACAGAAGTAAAGACAATGTGATATGTTAAGTGTAATAATCAAATGATAAACAGCTAGAGGACTCAGAAGAAGTGAACCGTTTGGTGGAGAAAAGTATTCACGAAGGTGGCATATATCCGTCTCCTGGGGCTGCCACCAACTGGGTGGGGCTCAGACAACAGAAATGTATTCTCTCTCAGTTCTGGAGGCTGGAAGTCCAACATCAAGATGCCAGCAGGGTTGGTTCCTTCCGAGAGCCGTGAGGGAGAACCTGTTCCAGGCCTCTCTCCTAGCTTCTGGTGGCCTCAGGCCCTCCTTGGCTTGTAGGTGGCATTCTCCCCGTGTCCTCACTTTGTACATTTCTGTGCCCAAATGTCCCCTTTTTATAAGGACGTCAGTCATATTGGATTAGGCCTCACCCTAATGACCTCATCTTAACCTGATCGTCTGCAAAGACCCTATTTCCAAATCAGGTCATATTCACAGGCACTGGGGGTTAGGACTTCAACATCCATCCTTTCTGGCAGCGGGGGACACCATTCAACCCATAACATGGTGAAGACAGATACAAGCTCACCAACAGGACGGCAGAAAAGAGTGTGGGCACGGTCAAGTGAACCGAGGTCTGGGAGACCCTGGGACTGTCTGGGAAGCAGGCCAGTGACAGCTCAGGGCACGGAAGGTGGGACAACGGAACTGGAGGCCTTGACAATGGCTATCGTCCTATTGGTGACGAGAAACCACTGAAGGGGTTTCAGCAAGGAACTGAAACAACAGTGTGGTGCTTTGAAAGACGGTTTTGGCCATCTGCAAGATAATTTTTATTCTGTCCCTTGGTTTTCCTTCGTCCCAAGAACTGGCGGGGAAGTCACCATTCAACCTTCACATTTCAATGGGGGAGGGGAGTTGGGGTTCATGTTTCTCTTTCCTAACAACCTGGCCTCAACTCTGGCACAGGACTGCTCTGTACGTTAAGTACCAACTCATCACAGTGACCTTCTCCCACTTCTGTTTAGACTGGGGGGCTGGCAGGCCACCCCCCTTACACACCCAGGGAGTCAGGGGCAGACAGAAAGAGAAACTTTTCCACACTTCCTCTTGCTGCCCTGGGCTCACTCATATTAGTTTCCTAGAACTAGATGATACCCAAGCCAGAGGACCACAGGGTCCTTCAGACCATGTCCGTTGGAACTGTGAGGACATCTCAGGTAACACCCTGTGGCGTGAGGTCAGGAGAATGAACAGGTGAGGAAATCCAGGCCTCCTGGTTCTGCCTTTACCTGGAGCAGCTCCATTTTTATCTTTTTTTTTTTAACAACACCTTTATTGAGATGTAATTCACATACCACAAAATCAACCCCTTTAGGGCTTCCCTGGTGGCGCAGTGGTTGAGAGTCCGCCTGCCGATGCGGGGGTCACGGGTTCGTGCCCCGGTCTGGGAAGATCCCACGTGCCGCGGAGCAGCTGGGCCCGTGAGCCGTGGCCGCTGGGCCTGCGCGTCCGGAGCCTGTGCTCCGCAACGGGAGAGGCCACAACAGTGAGAGGCCCGCGTACCACAAAAAAAAAAAAAAAAAAAAAAAAAAATCAACCCCTTCAAAGTACACAATCCCGTGGTTTTTAGTATATTCCTAGAGCTGTGCAACCATCACCACCATCTAATTCCAGAACAATTTCATAAGCCAAAAAGAAACCCTGAACCCACTCCCAGTCACTCCCCATTTTACCCTCCCCCAAACCCTTGGAAACCACTGATCTACCTGCTGTCTCTATGGAATGGCTTATTTTGACTTCTCATATGAATGGAATCATAAGAATGCCCTTTTGTGGCTGGCTTCTTTCACTTATATTTTCAAGGTACAATCATGTTATAGCATGTATCAATACCTCGTTCCTTTTTAGTTCTGAATAATATTCCACCGTATGGCTAAATCACATTCTTTTAAATCAATTCATAGACATTTGGGTAGTCTCTACCCTTTGATTATTATGAATAAGCTGCTATGAACATTCATATATGTTTTTGAGTATCTGTTTTCAATTCTCTTGGGCATCTACCTAGGAGTAGAATTGCTGGGTTATAGGCTATGTGTAACCTCGAGGAACTGCCCAACTGTTTCCCAAAGTGGCTGGGCCATTTGACATTCCCCCCAGCAAGGTCCAAACGTAACGATTCTTCCACATCCTCTCCAACACTTGTTATTTTCTATCTTTCTGATAATCACCACCCAAGTGGGGGTATGAAGCAATACCCCACTGTGGGTTTGATTTGCATCCCCTAATGACTAATGACGTTGAGCCTCTTTGTCATGTGCTTATTAGCTATTCGTAAATCTTCTTTGGAGAAATGTCTACTCAAGTCCTTTGCCCATTTTTAAACTAGGTTGTCTTATCTTTGTTGAGCTACAAATGTTCTTCATCTATTCTGGATACAAGTCCCTTGTCAGATATGATTGGAAGTATTTTCTCCTATGTTTTAGGCTGTCTTTTCACTTTCTTAACGGTATTCACACAATAGATTTAAATTCTGATGAAGTCCAATTTTTTTTTTTTTTTCTGGCTTGTGCTGTTGGTGTTGTATCTAAGACAACTGCCTAATCCAAAGTCACACACAAAAAAGGGCTTCCCTGGTGGTGCAGTGGTTGAGAGTCCGCCTGCCGATTCAGGGGACACGGGTTCGTGCCCCGGTCCGGGAAGATCCCACGTGCCGCGGAGCGGCTGGGCCCGTGAGCCGTGGCCGCTGAGCCTGCGCGTCCGGAGCCTGTGCTCCGCAACGGGAGAGGCCACAACAGTGAGAGGCCCGCATACCACAAAAAAAAACAAAAACAAAGTCACAAAGATTTACTCCTATGCTTCCTCCTCAGAGTATTACAGCTCTCGTTCTTATGTTCATGTCTACAACCCATTCTGAGTTGAGTTTCATTTCTACCCTTTTGAGGGAATGGTAACCTACATGAAATTTGTTTAACCCTCCCAACACCAAGCCACCTTCTTTTACAGATTCTAGAAAGGAGGAGCATACACTAGAGGCCAAACCTCCCCCAATGCACCCAAGGCTCCAGTGTGGTGCAGGTTGGAAGGGATCCTCTTCCCCTCTTCGGAGGCTGTGGCACCCCCGTGTAAACACTGGGAATCAGCTCTGCGGCAGCCCAAAAGGACCCCGTGTGCTTGCAACAGACTTGCCGTGCCTGTCATCTGCTTCTCACTCATCCTAGAACTCTTTCTAATTAATCTCAGGCCCCCTGAGACTCACCCCTGCCACACGCTGGCCCCCACGTATTTAGGGGACTCAAGGATCTTTATCAAAACCTTACTTCCCCAACTGGCTCATTACCTTGCAACAATTCAATTCATTGAACACTTACCAGCACCTTGCACTCAGCCCCTAAGATACAAAACTGAATAAGGTGATATGGCCCCCTACCCTAGACGAGCTGTCACTTCAGCCGGGGCTGGGGGGAGACACACACTGAACACTGGCACTTTATCACCTTCCTGATGTTTAATACTACGAAATGCAACTGCTAATATTAATTCCTACGTGCCTGGTTCCGTGCTTTGTGCTCTGCGTGCATTACTTAACTCCTTAACAACTTGATGAGGCAGCAACAACACTGCCCCATTTACAGCACACATTAAGCACCAATTCTGCACAAAGCACACTAATATAATGGGACAAGTAAGGACCAGGAGCAAAGAGTGAGTTGAGGACTGCTTCCAGTACAAGGGGACTGGGGGTCGGACGGTGGAATTTTTCTCAGGGAAAAAAGCAGAGAATGGGGGCAAAAATCAAGGCATACAAATATCTGCCGAGTTAGAGAAAAAGTGAACAGTGATGCGTGCAGATAGGAGGGAGGTGGGGCATGTCAAGGAGAAGGGTGTGGCGTCTGTCAGCGTTCATATCCATGGACCACCACCTGGAGAGCCAGCAAACTACATGAGAAAAAGCCACAGACAAACTTGCCTCGTGCTGATACATAATATCATTGCAGACCCTGTGCTTTGGAGACAATCTGCGCCCCCACCCCGCCCCAAAAGCTGTCAATGAAAAGGAAAATGGCATTAATAAAATTCAGTGTGAGCATATGATCTAGGCGTGGGGAGGCAGAGATGAGGCTGTTTGATTACTTACAATAAATATTCAGGTAATTGAGTTTGGTTCTTAACGCTAATGTCATTTTCTGCTAATTTAATGTCCTGGGAATCCCTCTAAGAAGATTGCTGGTGGAATGAAAATAGAGCCATCTGGGAAGAAGAACCATCTCCCCAATCCAGGTGTGCTCAAAGGCTGCAAAGAAGGCCAATCCCTCCGAGTAGAGGGAGTTCAATAGATCCTCCGAGGTGGTCTGGGCGTGAAGGCTGCGCGCTATGCGGAGGGGGCAGTGGGTATTTGAGATCCTTCGCTGTGGAAGCAAACTCATCAGGCCCTCCTGCACCAGGCACGTGGCAGGCCAGCAGGACTCTCACATACCTCGGATGACTCCTGGTGGTGGTTTGGGTGCGGGGGAGGGGTGTGTGTGTGCAGGAGATGAGGTGAGGGGCGGGCGACAATGTGCACTGAGCCATCTCTGCTTCCAGAAGGAGCATGGAAGCACCCCCTGCCTCCAGCTGCAATGGAAGCTTCTTAGTTTACCCTGGAGCAATCCCCCCTTATGCCTGCTCTCCCAGCCTAATTACTTATGGCATCCTCTTTCATCCTTTAAAGCATTCCAGTCTGGACAATAAATTGCTCTGCCTTCCCAGGTACGGTGGGCAGAACGTTAGCAGTGAGCTAAGTTTGCTGGGTGCCAGGGGGCAGGAGGAAGGGAGGCTCGAGGATCACTCAGAGAACGAGGATGGAAAGGAGCTTTTCCCAAAGGATAGAATTTGGTTCCCTCTCTGCTCCCCATATGCCACTGGGACAAAGGCACCGAAATGCCCAGCCTCGGTTTTCTCATCTGAAAAACGGAACAGCAATACACATCTGGCAAGTTGATTTGTGAGGATTCCACGAGACAATGTACGTAGTAATTTACTTGTGCCGGCACAGCGCCTGGCAAATAATAGAATCTCGATGCGCGATAAGCTATTATTGGCAGTCAGTTCACACCAGCAGGAAGAGCTGGGATGCTGAGCTTGGGAAAAAGCTCCTTTCCTTCCTGATTCTCTGAGTGATTCTCAAGCTTCCCTTCTTCCTGACCCTGACCCTGTCCCCCCTGACCCCGGCATCCTCAGCTCACCGCTAATCACAGCAACAGAGCATAAAAAAGACACCCGGGTGCTGGCGTACTTCTCCAAGGGCTGAATAGGATTTCATAAACCAAAAAAGCCTACCGCCTCCAGCTGTGGTATTGCCCTGTTCTAATTTCCCCAGCAGTAGTGAGGACAATGGAGCTGGAGTTTCCATTTGAGGGAGCATGTTTCCCTTCCCTCCATCTCCTGACAGTGGTCTGCAATTACAGCGCACGATGCAGGGAGGCGAGGGGAGAGAGGGCAGAGAAGTGACCCCCGGAAACACATCTGCAGGAGCAGATTACAGAACTCCCCACAGACACTGGAGCAGCCCCTGAGCTCATGGCGGGGAGCAGGGCAGGGAAGCAAGAGCAGAAATTTTAAAATGCAGCTGCTCCCCGGGCCTGATGAAGATTAATATCTCCTCCCTGATGAGATGAGGGGGCTTAATTGCTTCTATTAATACAGAGTCACTGAGGGCCAAAGACGGGGGCATGGAGGGAGGTGGGGGAAGGGATGAGAGTGCCTCGCCAATACCGCACAGAAGCAGAAAGGGACACCCTGAATGTACGAAGACAGGATTTCTTCAAGGCTCAAAAGTTATGACAGATACGTGCTAGCTGAGGCACTGCATGAGACCATACAGCATCAGATGTACTTTGTGCTTTTTTTTAAACTAAGACCACTGGACCAATTTGGCTAAACATGCTGATCTCAAAGACTGGATGATCTCAGCAAAGAGACTGTCATCCCCTTGCAATCTCAAGATCCCAACCGAGGGTCTTCCAACTCCACTCTCCATGGACCACTCCAGGCCATGCTTCAAGACTCAGCCCAAGAGGCACCTTCTTCATGAAGCTTTCCTGGACATCCCCAGATACTCATGAGTCCTTCCTTCTGGACCCCCAAAGACAGGCGTGCATACTTCTATTCTACTACAGTAATTCTTGTGCACTGCAGTTGGGAGCCATCCTCCCATTTAAGTCTAAGACGGCTGCTCTTAGGCTTAAATGCTTGCTTCCTACCGTCCTGTAACTTCCCTGACCCATTAAACAGTGTCTCCCATCACCTCATCTCCTGCTTTCCTCCAAGGACCCACTATCCTCGGGGAATGGGCACGTGGAGAAAGGTCATTGTCCCCTAAGACCAAAAGAGAACAATTTTTCTTGAGGGCAGGGACCATGGCTCAACCCTCTTTGTGTCTTTCTCAGATTCTAGTCCACTGTCAACCATACGCTGGCTTCTTAATAAATACTTGTCCCGTCCTCTAACAGGAAAACAGGGGAGTGGAAAACAGAGGCATCAAAAATCAGCTGGCTGCACAGAAGAAACCTCAGCATGACAATGAAATGTACAAATACATCAGGGGTAACACAGGTCTATCCAAAAGTATTGAGACCTTTCTCAAAGGTGGTCATTAAAAAAAAAAAAAAAAAAAAGGCAGCAAAAAGGAATATCTCCTCCTCTACTCCCTACTAATCCTCACTCACTCAAACACCGGGTGAACTTCATCTCAAATAAGCTCAAGATGCCTGATTCCCCCAATCTCACAGCATCTGACAACTGGGCTTAAGGGCTTGGGAAATGTGGACTCAGAATGGCAGAATCCCAGAAAAGCAAACCTCATGCAGAACGTTTACCCTCGTGTTTCACAGAGTGAACTGGAACCATTTCATGAAGTGCACGAGAAACTTCCAATGTCAAGGGGGGTTAGTCTGGGATTCATACAAGGGGACAAGCCATCACCAAAATGTGTCTGGTGATCATATTATCTGTGCTGCGTGTAGAATCATCAGCTCACGGGAACACGAAGTACATGCATATAGAATAAATGCTGCGGCCTTACAAGTGTGGAGGCTTCTTTGCCCCCAGCTTTTCATTACAGCCACACCTTGGAGATACCACGGGTGGGCTTTTCCAGACCACCACAATAAAGCAAGTATCACAGTAAAGTGAGTCCCACGAATTTTTTTGGTTCCCCAGTGCATATGAAAGTTACGTTTACACTACACTGTAGTCTTAAGTGTGCAACAGCATTATATCTAAAAAAAAACCATGTACAAACCATAATTTTAAAATACTTCATTGTTAAAAAAAAAAAAAAATGCTAACCATCACCTGAGCCGTCATCGAGCGGTAACCTTTTTTGCTGGCGGCGGGTCTTGCCTCCGTGTCAATGGCTGCTGACTGATCAGGGTGGGGGATGCGGAAGGCTGGGGTGGCCGTGGCAGTTTCTTCAAATAAGACCACAGCGGGGTCTGCCACGTCCATTGACGCTTCCTTTCATGAAGGACTTCTCTGTAGCATGCAATGCTGTTTTTATAACACTTCACCCACAGTAGGGCCTCTTTTAAAGTTGGAGTCGATCCTCTCAAAATCTGCTGCAGCTTTATCAACTAAATTTATGTAATATTCCAAATGCACTGTTGTCATTTCCACAACTGATTAAGTTCACCACCTTATATGGGTGTGGTTCGTGGCACCCCAAAACAATTACAGTAATATTATCAGAGATCACTGATCACACAGCAATCCCACTCCTGGGCATATATCCGGACAAAACTATAATTAGAAAAGATACATGCACCCCTATGTTCAAAGCAGTACTAGTCACAATAGCCAAAACATGGAAGCCACTTAAATGCCCACCAACATGTGAATGGATAAAGAAGATGCACATATATACAATGGAATACTACTCAGCCATAAAAAAGAACAAAATAATGTCATTTACAGCAATAAGGATGCAACTAGAGATTATCATACTAAGTGAAGTCAGAAAGAGAAAGACAAATACCATATGATATCACTTATGTGTGAAATCTAAAATATGACACAAATGAACTTATCTATGAAACAGACCCACAGAGAACAGACTTGTGGTTGCCAAGGAGGGGTCAGGAAAGGATGGAGTGGGAATTTGGGATTAGCAGATGCAAACTATACAGAATGGATAAACAACAAGGTCCTACTGTATAGCACAGAGAACGATATTCAATATCATGTGATAAGCCATAATGGAAAAGAATATAAAAAAGAATGTATACATATATATAACAATCACTTTGCTGAACAGCAGAAATTAACAACATTGTAAATCAACTATACTTAAATTTAAAAAAAGAGATCACTGATCACAGATCAACGTAAGAAATATAATAATGAAAAAGTCTGAAATATTGCAAGAATCACCAAAATGTGACACAAAGTGAGAAAATGCTGTGGGAAAACAGGGCCAATAGATTTGATGTTGTCACAAACCTGCAATTTGTTAAAAAAAAAAAAAATTGCACTATCTGGGAAGCACAATAAAGCTAAGTGCGATAAAATGAGGTCTGCCTGTAGATTAGTCTTGACAACACGATAGCTAACCTATACCCCAAAAAACAAAAACGAAAAACAAAGCTGACATATCATGCAACAACACGGCTCCCTCAGGTAAGTTAAAAAAAGACAAATTTAAAAACAACTGAATCACTCCCACTGTGGACACCGCACAGTAGGGGATTTCAAGAGACCCAAAGCCGGTCTGAACCTTCCAGGCACTGCCAAGCTGATAGGAGCATAAATATCTGCAGAAAAACCAGCAAATGAAGATCAAACGTTGGTCACCCGCGGGTGGCTGCAAGCATCTCTAGTGGAATCGAGACTTTCCTAAATGCCCACATGTGCACAAGCGGAGCACAGAAACGCTGAGCCAGCAATTACACCCAACCCCGCTGGGCTGGGAGTGCTTAGAGCATCAGGATTCTGGCTGAGGCACCAAGCCATCTCCCACACCCAGGACTGTAATTTCTCATTAAGCCACAGGCAGGGGTGGGGAAGACCCGTGGGAGGGGCTGTAGGGGAACAAGATGCTGAGGGAGGCAGCACAGTCAGAGCCTCTGGAAGGGAGAAAAGGGCAGTAGCCCCTGGGACAACCGTGCAAAAAAAAAAAAAAAAAAAAAAAATCCAGCCTTTCCAAGACCCAGGGCCAGAAGGCGGGTGCAAACCGAGGAAGAGGATCGGAGCCTGGATCCACGCTGTCCCTCCCGATGGAGCCTCGCTCAGGATAAAGAACAACTCCTGGACTCAGAGTCCCTGCAGAAGCAGCTTCAGCTTTGAACATCCATCAACGAGAAGCGTGCCAACCACCACCGACCCGCTGTGCTTCTGTACCTCTTCTCTCGGTGGCTCAGTCTCCTCCTCTGTAAGACGGGGATGACAAGGGTTCCTCTCTACACGCAGAGATCGTATAGCTTAGTAAGTCAAAGCATGGTCCCTGGGGGCCAGAATGGCAGGCGAGTCTGAGCCCAAGCAGAGTGACCTTGGGCAACTAATTTGACCTCTCTGGACCTCAGTGTCCTCACCTGTAAGTGGGGGTAATAACAGGACCAACTTCACAGGGTGGTTGTGAGGACTGAATGAGTTAATCCATGTAAATCACAGACAGCACCCAGCATATAGTAAGTGTTCAATAAATTAGTGGCTATTATTATTACAGACGATGGTGACGTTCTTTCGCGTCCCTTTTCCCTTAAAGGAGGCTAATGTTTGCAGAACAAGCCCTGTACACCTGGCACCGTGCATTCAAGGCTCACGTATTAGCTCACGTTAAGTATCACACCCAGTCCCCAAAGAGTGATGAAGAGCCGAGGGTCAGAAAGGTCAAGGGCGGCTGTGAGGCCGCTCAGCTGGAGAGGGGCAGAATCGGGCCCGCCACCCACACGCCTTCCACCCCAGCATACCTCGAGCACACGCCTGACAAAGCTGGCACTCCAGCTTTACTTCAACCGCATTTTTATGATAAAAGTTACAGCACAGTGTATACTTCACTCTGGAAACGAAAAAGGCGGCCCAAGCTTTCTTTCCATATAAAATCTTTTTCTTTCCCTAGGAAAGATGGTTGACACCGGAGTCCTAGCTCCCCTTCCTGCTGGGTGCCAGTGGTTCGAGGGTCCCCATACCCAGCTGTGAGCAGGGTGGGATGCTTACCGTCAGGCCCTCCCTATGCTCCCTCTTTATTTTGCTCTCTCGTGTCCCCAACCGGCCATCGATCGCCTGCCCCACACCTGCTCTCCCTCCAGGCTTCTCCACCCAGCGTCCACTTGCTCCCATCAAGACCTGGGAGTCATCTTTGATCCTGTCCGCCTCTCACCTTCACAGCCCAAACGTCACCAAGACCTGGAGGCTGTCCCTCCAAACCCTGTCTCCAGCCGGCCACTTCCGCCTCACCTCCACGGACACCATGTGAGCTCAGGTCACCTCACAGCTCACCTGGATGACCACGTGAGTCACCTAGCTGGAGGCCTGGCCTAAACTCTTATGCCCCTTAGATCATTCTCGACAGACACCGGGACTGATGGTTTGGAAACATACACCTGGTATGTCTGGCGGAATATGACCCCTAAAGCTGTCCACATCCTAATCCCTGAACCTGTGACTACGTTACCTCAAAGGATTTTGCAGATGTGATTAAATTAATGCAAAGATTATGCTAATTCTCCAGGTGGGTACAATGTAATCACAAGGGTCCTTATAAGAGGGAGGCAGGAGAGTCAGGGTCAGAGAGATGCAATGATGGAAACAGAGGCTGAAATGATGTGATGGCTGGCTGTGAAGATGCAGGAAGGCACCAAGAGCAAAGGAATGCAAGTAAAACCTCTAGAACCTGGAAAAGGCAAGCAACAGCCTTCTCCCTGGAGCCTCTGGAGGAAATCAGCCCTGCCAATACCCGGATGTTGGCCCAGCGAGATCGATTTTATTTTTTTAAATATTTATTTATTTGGCTGTGGCGGGTCTTAGTTGCGGCATACGGGATTTAGTTCCCTGGTCAGGGATTGAACCCGGGCCCCCTGCACTGGGAGCATGGAGCCTTAACTGCTGGACCACCAGGGAAGTCCCAAGACCAATTTTAGACTGACCTCCAAAACTCTAAGAATAAACCTGTGTTGTTTCAATAGACCTGGTTGTGATCGTTTGTTCCAGCAGAAACAGGACACTAACACACATAGCCTCGCTATCAGCCTAGACTCAGGCAGACACCCCGTGGACTTTAAAAGCATCCAAAGTCCTATCAGTGGCCTGTCCATGGGGTGTCTGCCCATGTCCCCAAACTCATCTCCGACCCCGTATCCTCTTGTTCATCTACCCCTGACCTGTTGGACTCCACCAGCTTCTCCCAGACACATCCAGTTCTTTCCAGCCTCTGAGCAATTACGTTTGTTCTCTTTGCTGGGGTGTTGTCCCCACACAGCTGGCTCACAATTATATTTCAGGCTTTAGCTCAAACGTCACCTCGCCAAAGTCCTTCCCGACCACAATATCCAGACAGTGCACGCAGGTGTCATTCTCGTCTGCTGACTCGTAAGCCCCGTGAGTACTGGAGTATTTCCAAAGTACCCAAGTGTGCCCGGGACACAGCAGGTCCTCAATGAATTTCCGTTGAGTGAATGAATAAGTAGATGAGGCAGTATGAAATCAACACCAGACTGCAGACCCTGCTTCTAAAATGCCCAGCGGTGGACGGATGGCACAGGAGAGGTAACGTTAGGGGCTGAGAAGAAGAGCACCGGGAGGGTGGTGTGGCTTGCCGCTGGGGCCTTGAAGGGTGGGCAGGAGCTGGGAGAGCGAAGGCGTGAACTCAGGCTCCGAGGCTGCTCTCTGAATGATGCAATGGGGCATGTAATAAATTCCGAAATTCTCCTATGGGGCTAAGTGCCCCCATCTTCGAACCCACAGACCCCAGCTGCTGACTACACACTCAGAGGGAGAAAGCACTTCATCTTTTGACTTCTGCCCTAGATCCCTGGGCGGACCAAAACTAGCTTGTTTCCAAATGCTTTCCGTACTTCTAGACAATGGAAATGGACTCAATCGGGGAGCCCTGGAAAATCATGAGCTGCTAATGAAATTCTACCTGTCCTTTGTCAGGCCGGCTCACCTTTAGATATACTTCATGGTTTTCTTCCTCATGGAATATTTCCTCTGATCTCCACAACCACTCTTAGGGGAGGTCAGGGCAGACAGCATCGCTCCCATCCTACAGATTAGCAAACAGAGTCCTTGACGTGCCACGTGGCTGTTTGGTGATGTAGTCCCTTCTAGGTGCCAATGACTTGAAAACTTGGACAAGATATATTCAGCTTCCCTGGGTCTTCGTTTTCCCTAAGAGGAAGACAATGCTAGCCTAGCTTGACCCAGAGCTGCTACAGATCCAACAAGAAAGCTCTGCCGCTTACAAGCAAAGTGGCCCTGAGCCATCGACTTAGCCACTCTCTGTTCTCATTTTGCTTTTTTCGTTACGCTGGCAACAAGTCCAGTCCGACTGCATGTAAATGAAGCCTCCGTTTTATAATTATTGGCCAACGACTATGCACCAAGAGATTTTCTTATATTTTATTTGCAATTACAGATCTGAAGTTCACGGATAGATGACCTCATCAAAAATAAATGTAATAAAACAAGGAGCTGGGATTTACTGAGAGGCCGATATGCAGCAGTTGCCTACCTGCATCCTCACACTCAGACCTTCAAAGAAATCTCTATGGGAGGTACGGTTGTTCCCATTTATACATGAGAAAACTTGAGGCTTAGAAAAAGTAAGAGACGCACCTGGGGTCACACAGCTGCTACGTGGCACAGACTCAGAGCTTTCTGGCTGCCAAGCTGTGCCCCTCCCACTCCGATTTGCTGTCCTCGTTCCTGGGAGGTAGACGCTCCTCTCAGATAGGCAATGGAAATGCTTCATGATGTACGTGGGACACCTTCAAGTTTCCCTTTCACCCAGGCTGTTTCACTCCTCTGTGTCTAAATCTTACTTCTGATCCCTGGTCGCTGGTATGGTGCTCAGCACAGAGGACGAACTCCATGCAGGCTACTGATCAGAATGTAAAGGAGGGAGGAGGAGGCGGCCCAGGAGGGAAGCAAGAGGCTGAGCATCAGTGGTTAAGAGCAAGGGCTCTGACTCACACAAGCTAAGTCTGCACGCACTAGCTCTGTGTCCAGGGCAGGTTCTTAACGTCCTGCATGTGATCTGTAAGAGGGGATGAGGGTAGGTCCCACCTCAGAGAGTGGCTTCGAACACTGCACAGAGCAAACGCTGGCCAGAGTTAACTTCCACTATCCTATAGTGAGGACAGAAGGGGGGAACTCCCTCACAGCCAAGAGGAGAGCAGCGATGTCACCTGCGAACGGAACAAGTGAAGAAGCGGAGAACATATGCAATTCCAGGGTCTCTTTCTGATTACTACCTGTCACTGAAGCATCTGGAAGGCAAGGCAGAGACTGTTTGGGGCAGAGAAGTGGACCAAAGGGAAAAGCAGACTCCTTTCTGCTCAGAGAGCCACCTGAGCAGGACTCTCTATTAAGAGACTGGGGAGAGAGGAATAGAAAAATTTTGTAAATACTCACTCCCAGAGATGCTTACTTAACCGCCCCTTCATACCACTTCACCTCAGTGTTTATCCGAAACATGAAAGGAAGCCGTGTGTGAGACGCTCCTCTCTCTCCTGACCCTTCTCCCTCGCTGCCGCCCCAGAACGAGCCCCCAGGTGTGCCCAGCCTCTCCCAGCACGGAGGTGTGCCTGCGTTCATTTCTGGACTGCTGACTTCAAGAGTTCTGGAACCCAAACTGCCCCAGATCTCGGTGCAGTGAGCCAGGCACAGCATCCTACGGAGCGTAAACCACAGGTACGGCTCCTGGGAAGGGAAGCCGAGGGCCCAGTTACCTTAGTGCTCAGAAAAGACTGACCCTTACCTGTCCCCGAAGTCTGGCCAATCAGCAACCAGGACAGAGGCACCTGGCAGCTAAGCCCAGAAGGCAAGCAAAGAAAAGCCATGGTTTGAAAAGTCAGCACAGCTGAGCCCACCTAGCCTGGAGAAGTTTGAATCTAGTACCTTTTTCCAAGTATATGTGAAGAGTTATTTATACACAGGAAATGACCAACTTTTCCCAATCTCCGTGGAGAACAGAGCAGGAGGAAGGAATCTTACACAGAAAAGAGGAAGATCAGTAATGCCAACTTAAGAGGTAAATGGAACCTTGCCTAGATCTTGGTGAACATAACTGCCTGGGTTAAATCTTAACTCTACCACTTACTACCTCTGGAACCTTGAACTGATTTTTGAACTTTGCTGTGCCTCATTTTCCTCATCTGTAAAATGGGAATATCAGTACCTACTTTATAGGGCAGTTCTGAGGAACACATGAGTTAATGCAAGTCAAGGATCTAAATGCTCCATAAAGAGTAGCTAATATCATCCTCATTTCTGGCACTTCAACACCGATTAAGCATCTACTTCATTCCAGGTGTTGTGCCAAAGACTAAGGTATTCGGCGTTGACTACAGAAAGGCAAGGCCTCACCACCTGAAGGGTGTAGAAATCACAGTAAATACTAATAACAATTTATCCAGCACTCATTATGCACCGGGCACTTTTCTCATACACACCATTAAGTCTACACAACAGCTCTGAAAAGGAGGTAAGTTATGGGAGTGAGGTGCAATTCAACACACGGGATTAACAGGAGCACAAACGATATATTAGCTGAGGATAATAATATCACCCTCAGGAACTTGGTTGTGAGGACTAAGATTTAAATGTCAAAGGAGATAAAGCGGCTTTGTGAGACAAACGGCAGCCACTCAATCAGTGCTGTCATCACCTACCTGATTCAACCTTATTAAATTCAAGTCCTGGAGGCCGGGGGCTGAGGAGGGGAGCTGAGATCAGCCACCCAGAGGCTTCACTTTAGCCAGGGCACACTTCTCAAACTGGCCAGAAGGTAAGGATCACCTGAGGCCCTTGTTAAAAATGCAGAAACCTGGGCGCCTCCCCTGCAGACTCCCATTTAGCAGACCTGGGCCAGGGCCCTGGCACTGGATTTTTCCTAAGTATCGTTCCAAGGTGGGCTGAGCATCTGCATGTTCAACAGGTACCCAGGTGATTCTTATCATCTAGCAATTCTGGAACCAGAGAGCCGGGCGACTTCCTTACAGGCTGGAGGAGGAAATACTCTTCGGTTCGTCCTAGGTTAGCAGCCAAAGGCAAGTGCAGGTGGCTTGCTTCCCAAGGAAGAGACAGGATGAGGAAAGAGACTTCAGAACACAGGTTCTAAGACCCTGTCCCCCAAGGCCTGTGAGATGGGTCCGACGCCTTTCCTGGCTTCGTCCCCCCGGCTCCCTCCCCCCCTCCCCCCTTCCCTCTGGCCACCCTGATTCCTCCCTGTTCTTCTGCAAAGGCACCAAGTGCTCTCCACATTCTGCTATGCCCTCTGCTTGAAATGCTTTTCCTCCCCATCTCTGCCTGGCTCTTCTTAAACATCACCAGAGAGCCCTGTGCAGACCACGCTATCAAAAGTACTTTCCCCCTCCCCATTCCTCACCAAGCCTCTCGGGCTTTCTCTTTGTAGCATGGATCACCACTCAGCAGAGTAGGAGTCTGTCTGTGAATCATCTATCTCTCTTCCTGCACTAGACAGGAGGAGACACGCCCATGTAATTCACAGCTCTGTCCCCAATGTCCTAAAACGGCGACTGACGGTGTTTGCTGAAGGAATGAACCACCTTGGATGATCCACCTAAGAAGTCTGAAGCTCGGCCACCTCATCTCGGACACAGAACACCCTCCCTCCCTGATGGGGCTGTGGGAGGATTGTTTACATTTATACGGGAGAGCTCGGATTCAACACCACCCTGCTACCTACCTGTAACTGCTACCTATTGGTGCAATGGAGACACTTCCTTCTGGGATGTCACTGCAAGCTTCAACACCCAGCACTGGCTGTGCACCAAGAGAAGTCAAGATGGGCAGGAGATGGGGCATGGAGTGCCCTCTGCTGGGGCAAAAATGACAAATACCCACTATCTGAAGAGCCCACCCTAGAAAGAGAAGGAACCTTGCCTTTTCAGGTTTCTTCCAAACAGTGCGATCTTAAACACTCAACTCTGTTGACTCCTTAAGCAATTTCTTGCTTCAGAGAGCAGTCAGCATATAAAACCCAGCTGAACACAAAGCGACTCTGTAAATCTACTCTCTGCTAGGCACGATGGACTCCTTTTCATCTGCACAAAACCCCTATTAAGTAGGAAGCAGCACCTCCAACTTTGGAAGAGACAATTGGAGCTCAGAGAGGTTAAGTTACTCAGCTGAGGACACACAGCATTTAAGAGGAGGTGTGGGAATTTGAATAATGTGTACTGACTCAGCTACACCCCATCAGAAAAATCTTTAGAGAAGTGATTCCACTTTGCATCAGAGGATGGTCCTTTCTTTCCTCTTTGTGACTCTTTAAATATTCTCACAACAGGTCACCTGTGTGAAATAACTTGCTCCAAATGTGGCCGATGGGTTCATGACTGCCTGCAGGTGTATTTATGACTACAGTTACAATATTTGTCTGTGTCTCCTTGCCTCCTCCCTCCTAACCCCCCCCTCCCGCTTTCTAACTGCAAATGTCTGGAAATATAGATGGATAGAAATGAACAAATGGGGCATTGACCTTTTGGCTTTACTAAAAATGTTAACGGACACATCAATATCAAGCAGTGAATCAGGTGGGGATTCCAATTACACTACTGGCTGAGGCTTTGACCTTAGTTCATTCAGTCACATGCTCTAGACCTTGGGTGCCTCAGTGAGCCTTGTTTAGACCAGGTGGGTGATCTTTTGCATCTTTCCTAGGATGACCTTCCAACATTCTAGGAAAATAAGAGAGGGGAAGAAAAGTAACACTTACTGCCATTCTATAACATGTACTCTACTTAGCCTGTTAACACGTGCACGAGGTAGTTTGTTTCCCTTCTCGTGGAGGAGAAACCGACCAGCAGTGATGTTACGCAATTTGTCTACTGTCACCCTGTGATTTAAGTGTCACCTGTCATTTAGGGACACGCTCCCCCACCATCAGCTCCTGCTCTAGGTAAAGTCCCTGGGTAGTTTTCAAAGGCTTGATCTGATTAGGTTGTAAGCCTGCCTAGATGATTCCTACGGTCCATTCCTGCTCATAACTGTATGAGTCTATGGCAGAAACAAAACACAAATTGCATTAAGGGTTTAACTGAATTTTCTGCTCATTATTGGCTGACGATAACCCCATCAGCCACAGAACATGATCTGCCTTCTCGTCCAAGATGGCCCCTGTTCCCGTCTCAGGGTTTGTCTTGTCCTTGTCTGGAACTTAAGCATTTTCACTTTAAAATGTCACCCACCAGTTGTTTCTATATCTGCAAGTTGTTGGGAGAGAGCAGGTTGCAGGCTCTTTACAGGCACGGCCTGGGTTCCAGTACCAGCTCCCTTACGTACAACCGGGGGGACCTTGGCCAAAGAGTTGAAGGTCCGTCAGCCTGCTTCCTCATCTGTAAAATGGGACAAGTGTCAAGGTATTTGGAGGAAAAACTGAGATCACATATGTAAAATACCTAGCCCAGACCGTGGCAGACAGTAAGCCCAAACGTCCAAACTCAAAAAGTTAACATGGCCCTCTCACCTCTGCCACGCAAATGAGAGACAGATACTTCTTCAGCTTCGGTCCTAGAATAAAGGAGATGTGAAACACAGCCAAAGTTCCACACACTAATGAAAAGTGTGCTCAGCTTTTCACCTTTTCATTCAGTGCTTTCTGTGGAATCCACAGTCACCCAGCAGCAGCCAGGTGGCTGACAGGGTCTTGGTGCTCCGGCCGGGTGTCAGGCCTGTGCCTCTGAGGTGGGAGAGCCGAGTTCAGGACATTGGTCCACCAGAGACCTCCCGACTCCATGTAATATCAAACAGCGAAAACTCTCCCAGAGATCTCCATCTCAACGCTAAGAGCCAGCTCCACTCAACGACCAGCAAGCTACAGTGCTGGATACCCTAAGCCAAACAACTAGCAAGACAAGAAAACAACTGCACCCATTAGCAGAGAGGCTGCCTAAAATCATAATAAGTTCACAGACACCCCAAAACACACCACCGGACACGGTCCTGCCCACCAAAAGACAAGATCCAGCCTCATCCTCCAGAACACAAGTCCCCTCCACCAGGAAGCCTACACAACCAACTGAAGCAACCTTAGCCACTGGGGGCAGACACCAAAAGCAACGGGAACTACGAACCTGCAGCCTGAGGAAAGGAGACCACAAGCACAGTAAGTTAAGCAAAATGAGAAGACAGAGAAACGCAGCAGATGAAGGAGCAAGGTAAAAACCCACAAGACCAAACAAACAACCATGAAATTGGCAGTCTACCTGAAAGAGAATTCAGAGAAATGATACTAAAGATGATACAAAATCTTGGAAACAATGAAGAAACACTTAACAAGGGCCCAGAAGAACTAAAGAGCAAACAAACAATGATGAACTACACAGTAAATGAAATTAAAAATTCTCTAGAAGGAATCAATAGCCGAATAACGGAGGCAGAAGAACAGATAAGTGACCTGGAAGATGAAACAGTGGAAATAACTACCGCAGAATAAAGAAAAAAGAATGAAAACAATTGAACACAATCAGAGACCTCTGTGACGACATTAAATGCACCAACATTCGAATTATAGGGGTCCCAGAGAAGAAGAGAAAAAGAAAGGCACTGAGAAAATATTTGAAGAGATTATAGTTGAAAACTTCCCTAATATGGGAAAGGAAATAGTCAATCAAGTCCAGGAAGCACAGAGAGTCACATACAGGATATATCCAAGGAGAAACACACCAAGACACATATTAATCAAACTATCAAAAATTAAATACAAAGAAAAAATATTAAAAGCAGCAAGGGAAAAACAACAAATAACATACAAGGGAATCCCCATAAAGTTAACAGCTGATCTTTCAGCAGAAACTCTGCAAGCCAGAAGGGAGTGATAGGACATATTTAAAGTGAGGAAACAGAAAAACCTACAACCAAGATTACTCTACCCAACAAGGATCTCATTCAGATTCAATGGAGAAATTAAAAGCTTTACATACAAGCAGAAGCTAAGAGAATTCAGCATCACCGAACCAGCTTTACAACAAATCCTAAAGGAACTATTCTAGGCAAGAAACACAAGAGAAGGAAAAGACCTACAATAACAAACCCCAAACAATTAAGAAAATGGTAATAGGAACACACATATCAATAACTACCTTAAATGTAAATAGATTAAATGCTCCAACCAAAAGATACAGACTGGCTCAATGCATACAAAAACAAGACCCATATATATGCTGTCTACAAGAGACGCACTTCAGACTTAGGGACACATACAGACTGAAAGTGAGGGGATGGAAAAAGATATTCCATGCAAATGGAAATCAAAAAAAAGCTGGAGCAGCAATTCTCATATCAGACAAAACAGACTTTACAATAAAGACCATTACAAAAGACAAGGACACTACATAATGATCAAGGGATCAATCCAAGAAGAAGATATAACAACTGTAAATATTTATGTACCCACCATAGGAGCACCTCAATACATAAGGCAAATGCTAACAGCCATAAAAGGGGAAATAGACAGTAACACAATCACAGTAGGGGACTTTAACACCCCACTTTCACCAATGGACAGATCATCCAAAATGAAAATAAATAAGGAAACACAAGCTTTAAATGATACATTAAACAAGATGGACTTAATTGATATTTATAGGACATTCCATCCAAAAACAACAAAATACACTTTCTTCTCAAGAGCTCCTGGAACATTCTCCAGGCTAGATCATATCTTGGGTCACAAAGCAACCCTTGGCAAATTTAAGAAAATGGAAATCGCATCAAGTATCTTTTCAGACCACAACGCTATGAGACTAGATATCAAAGGAAAAAATCTGTAAAAAATACAAACACATGGAGGCTAAACAGAACACTACTAAATAACCAAGAGATCACTGAAGAAATCAAAGAGGAAATAAAAAAATATGTAGAAACAAATGACAATGAAAACACGATGACCCAAAACCTATGGGAAGCAGCAAAAGCAGTTCTAAGGAGGAAGTTTATAGCAATACCATCCTACCTCAAGAAATATCTCGAATAAACAACCTAACCTTACACCTAAAGCAATCAGAGAAAGAAGAACAAAAAAACCCCAAAGTTAGGAGAAGGAAAGAAATCATAAAGATCAGATCAGAAATACATGAAAAAGAAATGAGGGAAACGATAGCAAAGATCAGTAAAACTACAAGCTGGTTCTCTGAGAAGATAAACAAAATTGATAAACCACTAGCCAGACTCATCAAGAAAAAAAGGGAAAATACTCTAATCAACAGAATTAGAAATGAAAAAGGAGAAGTAACAACTGACCCTGCAGAGATATAAAGGATCATGAGAGATTACTACAGGCAACTGGATTCCAATAAAATGGACAACCTGGAAGAAATGGACAAATTCTTAGAAAAACAGAACCTCCCCACACTGAACCAGCAAGAAACAGAAAATATAAACAGACCAATCACAAGCACCAAAATTAAAACTGTGATTAAAAATCTTCCAACAAACAAAAGCCCAGGACCAGATGCCTTCACAGGCAAATTCTATCAAACATTTACAGAAGAGCTAACACCTGTTCTTCTCAAACTCTTCCAAAGTATAGCAGAGGGAGGAACACTCCCAAACTGATTCTACAAGTCCACCATCACCCTGACACCAAAACCAGACAAAGATTTTGCACACACACAGAAAAAACTACAGACCAATATCACTGATGAACATAGATGTAAAACTCCTCAACAAAATATTAGCAAACAGATTCCAACAGCACCTTAAAAGGATCACACACTATGATCAAGTGGGGTTTATCCCAGGAATGCAAGGATTCTTCCATATACACAAATCAATCAATGTGATACACCATACTAACAAATTAAAGAATAAAAACCATATGATCATCTCAATAGACGCAGAAAAGGCTTCCAACAAAACTGAGAACCCATTTATGATAAAAACCCTCCAGAAAGTAGGCATAGAGGGAACTTACCTCAACATAATAAAAGCCATATATGACAACCCCACAGCCAGCATTGTTCTCAATGGTGAAAAACTGAAACCATTTGCACTAAGATCAGGAACAAGACAAGGCTGCCCACTCTCACCACTCTTATTCAACACAGTTCTGGAAGTTCTAGCCACAGCAATCAGAGAAGAAATAAAAGGAATCCAAATAAGAAAAGAAGAAGTAAAACTGTCACTGTTTCTGGATGACATGATACTATACATAGAGAATCCCAAAGATGCTACCAGAAAACTCCTAGAGCTAATCAATGAATTTGGTAAAGTAGCAGGATATAAAATTAATGCACAGAAATCCCTTGCATTCCTATACATTAATGATGAAAAATTTGAAAGAGAAATTAAGGAAACACTCCCATTTACCACTGCAACAAAAAGAATAAAATACCTAGGAATAAACCTACCTAAGGAGACAAAAGACCTGTATGCAGAAAACCATAAGACACTGATGAAAGAAATTAAAGATGACACAAACAGATGGAGAGATATACCATGTTCTTAGATTGGAAGAATCAATATTGTGAAAATGACTATACTACCCAAAGCAATCTACAGATTCAATGCAATCCATATCAAACTACTAAAGGAATTTTTCACAGAACTAGAACAAAATATTTCACAATTTGTATGGAAACATAAAAGAATCCGAATAGCCAAAGCAATCTTGAGAAAGAAAAACAGAGCTGGAGGAATCAGGATCCCTGACTTCACTGTATACTATAAAGCTACAGAATCAAGACAGTATGGTACTGGCACAAAAACAGAAATATAGATCAATGGAATAGGATAGAAAGCCCAGAGATAAACCCATGAACATATGGTCACCTTATCTTTGATAAAGGAGGCAAGAATATACAATGGAGAAAAGACAGCCTCTTCAAAAAGTGGTGCTGGGAAAACTGGACAGCTACATGTAAAAGAATGAAATTAGAACACTCGCTAACACCAGACACAAAAATAAATTCAAAATGGATTAAAGACCTAAATGTAAGCCCCGACACTATCAAACTCTTAGAGGAAAACATAGGCAGAACACTCTATGACATAAATCACAGCAAGATCCTCTTTGAACCACCTCCTAGAGAAATGGAAATAAAAACAAAAATAAACAAATGGGGCCTAATGAAACTTAAAAGCTTTTGCACAGCTAAGGAAACCATAAACCAGACAAAAAGGCAACCCTCAGAATGGGAGAACATATTTGCAAATGAAGCAACTGACAAAGGATTACTCTCCCAATATACAGGCAGCTCATGCAGCTCAATATCAAAAGACAAACAACCCAGTCCAAAAATGGGCAGAAGATCTAAACAGACATTTCTCCAAAGAAGATATACAGATTGCCAACATACACATGAAAGGATGCTCAACATCACTAATCATTAGAGAAATGCAAATCAAAACTACAATGAGGTATCCCCTCACACCAGTCAGAATGGCCATCGTCAAAGAATCTACAAACAATAAATGCTGGACAGGGTACGGAGGAAAGGGAACCCTCTTGCACTGTTGGTGGGAATGTAAATTGATACAGCCACTATGGAGAACAGTATGGAGATTCCTTAGAAAACTAAAAACAGAACTAACATATGACCCAGAAATCTACTGGGCATATACCCTGAGAAGACCATAATTCAAAAAGAGTCATGTATCACAATGTTCATTGCAAGCTCTATTTACAATAGCCAGGACGTGGAAGCAACCTAAGTGTCCATCGACAGATGAATGGATAAAGAAGATGTGGCACATATATACAATGGAATATTACTCAGCCATAAAAAATGAAATTGAGTTATTTGTAGTGAGGTGGATGGACCTAGAGTCTGTCATACAGAGTGAAGCAAGTCAGAAAGAGAAAAACAAATACCGTTCACTAACACATATATATGGAATCTAAAAAAAAAAAATGGTTTTGAAGAACCTAGGGGCAGGACAGGAATAAAGATGCAGACGCAGAGACTGGACTTGAGGACACGGGGAGGGGGAAGGGTAAGCTGGGACGAAGTGAGACAGTAGCACTGACATATATACACTACCGAATGTAAAACAGATAGCTAGTGGGAAGCGGCCACATAGCACAGGGAGATCAGCTTGGTGCTTTGTGACCACCTAGAGGGGTGGGATAGGGAGGGTGGGAGGGAGACCCAAGAGGGAGGGGATATGGGGATATACGTATACATGTAGCTGATTCACTATGTTATACAGCAGAAAGTAACACACCATTCATTGTAAAGCAATTATACTCCAATAAAGACGTTTTAAAAAAAAAAAAAAGTTAACGTGAGCCCGACCAGGGTCAGCAAGCGAGGTCAGCAAAGACCAGGGGTTCTTTCTTCTCAATTCAGCTCTGAGCACGGGATGACAGGGCCAACCAGGAAGGGCAGGGACCGTGACGAAGTGGAGCGTCCACACACCGGGCAAAGGAACAGCTACTACTCAGCTCCAGCCAACAGGTGTTACTGTGAAATGAGGGTCCAGTTTGCCAGGTATTTCCATTTTATTAAGAAAAGCCAGATATGATTTTTATGTGCAATCTCCAAATGTTTAACTGTTAATAATGAATTCAAAAACGGTAAAGGCAGTTGGCAGGCCAAACCCAACACATCTGCAGGCCAGAGGCAGCCAATTACTGTTTAACAAGCAATAAACAGACATTGCTATTGCTTCCATTATAGTTATAGTTTAAATAGTACATAGCCTTTTCATGTTTTCCTGTCTCCTACAATACAGTAAAAGTTTCCTTTCTTTTCCAGGCACCACAGCTTTACAAAGATGTTTATTGACTAATGCAGATGGGAATGTTTAGCCGATGTGGTTTGGTGCCCAGGTTATGAAATAATATTATTTCTATATTCATTGGAGCTATGTCATTGCCAGAGTTCCGGTAGGAATACTGGTCTTGTTTCAAACTGATGAAAACACTCTTTCAGAATTAGGGTTTTATGGGCAAATTTCCAATCTTGAAGTCAGAGCTGTGATCAGACCCTCACAGGGGGAATACATGTCCAAATGGTGAGGTATAGAAGGAAGAAAAAAATGGAAATGTGGTTACATAGAAATGTTAAACATCTATCTCCAAAGAAAAGTCCCATGCTTAAAGAGCAGTTGAATTTCAAAGGTAAACAGTGACACAGATTCTTAAATCCCAAAGGTTAATAAAATCCCTCTCATCTGAAAAGAATGCAAGACCCACACCAGCTCTTCAAATTCAGGTGCTTATTTAATTCAGGTACTTATTCAAGACCTGCACAGGTTAAAAAATAAATAAATAAAACACATACAGGAAAGTAAACAAATCATAAACGAAAAACTGGATGGAATGTCACAAAGTGAACACACCTGTATAATCACAGAGGTTAAAAAGTAAATTCAATTACTGCCAGCACCCCCAAAGTCTTCTTTTTGTCCTGTCCCAGTCTCATCTCCACCCCTAGATTACTGTTTGCCCATATAATTCAAATCATACAGTATTTATTCTCTTGTGTCTGTCTTCTTTTGTGCAGTGTTATCTGTGAGTAGATTTTCATGGCTCTGCTGTACTTCATGATATAAATATGCCACTATTTATCTGTTTATTTTCACTGTGGACAGGCATTTCGCACACACCGGTGTGAACGTGCTCTTACACACGTCTTTTGTGCTAATGCAGACACATGTCTCTCTGGTAGACGGCTGGGGACAGAACCGATATGTTGGGCTGATAACACCAAAGAGTCTTCCAAGTCGTTACCCAAGTGGCTCTCATTTACTTAAAATTCGTAGACCGCTTTAACCATCAACAGGTTGATGAAATCCCCCTCCTTTTGTTAAATTGGTATCTGAAGCTAAAAAATAAATGAAATCACTTCCAGACCAGAACCCCCAAAGATTTGGCAGAAGTTCTGGCCCTTTCATTTCAGAAAACCTTAACCTATCACCGGTTACCAATGAAGCACCTATTATAGGCAATGTATTATAATCCTAAATTGTTTCAACAGGCAAACACGTCTGAATACAATGCCTTTTCCATGAGCGCTAAGTCCTGCTAGATATTCATGTATCAAATCAAAATTATTGAAGCCAAAGCTCCTGGAGCAGGATAAGATGTCCATATGAGAAAAGAGATGGTTACTTTGTCTCTAAAGAACAATAACAAGATGGAGGGGATGCAGGACCATACGACTGGGGGGGAGGGGGAGGGAGGACCAAACAATGGTTCCACAACTATGTCCTCATCCTAATCCCCACAACCTGTGACTATGTTACCTTACCTGGCAAAAGGGACTTGGCAGGTGTGATTAAATTAACGATTTTGAGATGGGACAATTATCCTGGATAATCCAGATGGGTTCAATGTAACCGCAAGGGTCCTGGTAAGAGGGAGGCAGGAAGGTCACAATCAGAGAAGGAGATGTGACCACAGAGGCAGAGGTCGCAGTCAGAAAGAGTAATTTGAAGATGCTACTCTTCTGGCCGTGGAGATGGAGAAAGGGGCCACAAGCCAAGGAAAAGAGCAGCCTTCAGAAGATGAAAAAGGCCGGGAGATGAATTCTCCCCTGGGGTCTCCGGAGGAAACCAGCCCTGGCAGCATCTTGGCTTTTTAGCCCACTGAGACTCACTTTAGGTTTCTGACTTTTGAAACTGTTAAGATAATAACTTTGTGCTTTTTAAAGCCACTACATTCGTGGTAACTGGCTCCAGCAGCCACTGGAAACTAATACAAGGTAGCTGCTGGGATTAGTGGAAACCAGTTTTCCTGACTCCTGGTCTAAGACTCTTGCCATGAGCTTTTCCAGGAGATGCAGCCAACTGACACATCACGGTCATTCTCTCCACCCCAGGCAGGATCACCGGTATGATTTTAAGATCAAAAGCTGGGTTTAAGAAAAGTAGAGGTTACCTTATCAACCAACTCACAACCAAATAAAATCGTGATAGACTTCCCCTGCCCTCTCAGATTCCAAGACCTTGAAGAGATGCCTTTTTGCCCAAGGCAAGAACCGCAGACACACGCAGCCCCTGTGCCCTGTGGCGGGGCACCACTCGCGGAGTCTCACTTGCACATTCTCATCTGTTATAGGCTTTTGCTTAGGCCCGGCACTGATGCTATTAAGCACTGGCTAGGAAAGCCCTTCATTTCTGATCTATTAAAAAAAAAAAAATCAATATGACTTTTATATTACCCTTACCATCTCATTTCACATTCAGCATCCTATGTTCTTATGCCCCATAACATCCTCCTACGGTAATATCTGTATTCAGCTGGGGACATTGGCAGGAAGGCGAAAGAGCTCGGCTGCCATCAAAGCTGCCACACAGCCTAGCCTCAAGGGCTAATGAAACCCTCAGCACATTATCCGCTAGCACCTTGCACGGTCTGAATTCACAGACCTCCTGGCACCGTGTCTGGGCTGACGGATGAGGAGAGGGGATGCAGGGCTGGGAAATGACTCATGTTTGGTCAAGCCCGCATCTCCCCTCCTCCTCTGTTCACGTGCCCCGTGATCCCCTGTGACGATAAAACAAAGAAAACGCTTTAACTTACAACTCTGGTTCTCGCTGCAACTCTTCAACGTGGTCAAATGTCAGGACCTCATTTCTTCCTGTTGAAATTTATCGTGACGACTCTCAAGCCATTCATTTCAGGAGGAGTTTGTGTTGATAAGAAGCGCATGAACAGTGAAGAGGGTTCAGGAACGACAAAATGCAGGCGCGGACTGGAATCGGCTAGGAATTAATATCCTAGGCCTGTTCATGACACCGCTTTTAAACGGTCTGGACGTTGCGGCCTCTGAAGACACTTGCTCTTAAATAACACCCACACCCTCGCCGGCCCACCTCCCTGACCACAGGAAGCCTCTACGAGGCGTCTGCGCAGAGCTGCTTATAAAGGATCAGAGGGCAACGTGTGAACAATTTTCTTCTGAACCACTGAAAAGCACCCTTTTCCACCTGCTGCTAACTCAACAGCAGCTGAATGCCATCTCCCTGATGGGTAGAAAAGAAAGCACCACACCCCACAAACCAAACTCTCATGCCCATGAGAAAAGGCGATTCCGGCAGAAAATAACAGACATGCTCTAAATTCAAGTGGAGGGGTGTTTAAGCAGAACTAGTCAAGTCCCAGAATTAACATCCCAACCAGAAGGCAGGTGAGGCTCCTGGCACCATATCCTGAGGTGTCAAAATCAGAGATGCTCAGAGAGCCAGGAGGAGCCCTTGTCTCCCACTGGTTCCTGCTGCCCTTTACGAGCAGAATCCCTTCCTGCCAACGTTGACTAAGCACCCACCAGGGCAATGCTCAGGCTGTGGGAATGTGATGATGAGTAAAACAGACTCTTGTCTCCAGAGTCTCACGGGCAAGTGGTTAGAAAGACAGCAAACAAGCAAAATATCCCTCGGTTGAGTGTTGTCCGAGAAGTTTCCATATAGGATCAGACATTAGAGGAAAATGACACTGAACATGGGCGCTGAAGGTGCAGGCTGGGAGGAAGGGTTGTGGAAAAAGAGAACTGTATCCTGGGCAGAAAGAACAAAGAGCAAAAATGAAGGTGTTTTCTCAGCGTGTTGGACGAGGCACCCTCACCTGAGTGAAGACAGAAATTATAAGCTAAGGGAGAACGCCTGTGAAAGACCCCAGAGCCATGATAAGGAGTCTGGAGTTAATCCGGGCAGCAATGAAGACAGCTGTCAGCACTTAAAGGCAGAAGGGTGCACATTGCTTCGCTCATCCACTCATTCAACAAACAGTGCTCCTGGCACGTAGTAGGTGCTAGAGATGGAAGGAGGGACAGAGTGAACCACTTTCCTCCGGATGCCTGTAGTCAGTCGTGAAGACAGAAATTATAAAAACGAGAAAAACGAAGTGCCCTGAGTATGAGGGAGGGGAAAGGCTGAGGAGTTGGCGGGGAGCGGGGGCGGTGTCAGGACGGGGTAGCTGAGGAAGCCAGCGAGTCAAGGGTGAGGGGCAGTCATGTTTAAGCTGAGACAGGAGGGTCTAAGGCAGGCAGGCAAAGACAGGAGGGGAAGGAACGACGCGTGCAAAGTCCAGAGGACCGAGGGCGGTGCACACCAGCCTCAAGGAAGTCCAGGGTGGCTGGATGGGGAACGTGAAAGAGGGTGCGAGGAGACGGGGCCGGAGGGCAGACGAAGGTGGCTGCCACATCAGTCCTGATGCCGAAGGGTGAACGCAGACAGCTGAGCCAGCGCATGAGAGGAGCCGAAAGGAAGGAAACAAGAGACACAGAGGCAAGAGGTCAAGATCAGACTCAAGAGGATATGGCAACCAAGCGATGGAGGGAATGAAGAAGGAAGAGAATGAAGGCTTAGAGCCTGGAGCAAGGGTAGCTGGGGACGTTAGTGGAGATGGCACAGGAACAAAGGAGGGTGTGGGAAGAAATGAAGTCAGTAGCATTTAGGAACTTCAGGATTAAAGCACCAGCAAAACAATCCCCTGATTAGCATCCTCAACCAATGGTCACTTGGCCTTTGACAAACAGCTCTGGGAAGTGGGGGGGGTGGGGGGGGGGTGTCTCAATGCTTTCCCAGACGGTGCACTCCAACGCCTGGCAAATGTGTCAGAACAGCCGTTCTTTCTTACACTGAGAAAGGTCCTGCTTCGCCACACCTTTTATGCACTGATCCTGGATCCACACCCCCGAGCAAATCACAATAAGCCTACTCCCTCCTCCTGTCCTATTTCCCATTAATTGGAGAAGATTCTGCTCATTTCCAATTCATTCAAACCCAGTGCTTAGAATCATAAGCGTGTAGAATGTTAGTGCACCGACAGGCGAGCTTCATTTCTACAAGGCCATTTCAAGCAGGAAGAGGTAAAGAGAGAGTCATGATCATGCCCCAAATCACCAACGACTCTGGCCGAGTTGATTTTAGAGCCTGAGACCCTGACCCCAAGCCAGTGCTCTCTCAATATGTCGTGCTTCTCGCGTAATCTGACTCCAGAGCCTTATGCGAAGAGCATCCACATCTCAGGGAGAGTTCTAGACTCTGCTCTCAGGAGTTGATCCATTGAGATTAAACAGGGTTGGAAAATAAATACACCCACATAAAGCCTGAACAGCATCACCATGAATCCAGGCAGCTACTCTGTCCCTGATTTATGGCTCCACCTGCCTTGAAACAGAAAACTCAAGGGTATCGGTAAGTGGACTGAAAAGTTGTTATGTTTAACTACAGAGCGAAGAATGTCTCTGCAGGCTCTTTTGGAAGTGTACCGATGCCTGGGGCAACCGGCAGGAACTCTGAGGAGGAAACCTTTGTCTCTGGATCAACACTCAGCCTTTCTTAGTCTCAGGATCTCCGGGTCAGGACCGGTCAGGCACATCACCCCGTGCAATTGCCCCTGATGTCCACACTTCCGTTTGCACAGCTCTCATCCCTGCCTCCCAGGGCAGCTCGTCCCAGCAGGGGACAGAAGGACCCTTATTATGATAAGCTTGACATCTGGCTCCCTGCCACGTCCCTCCAAAGATTCAGGGGCCGTCAGAGTAAGCCTGATCTCTTTCAGGCGACGGCCCTTTGACTGTTGGCTGAAGCTGATCCTGTACACCTGGAGCCTTTGCTTCTCCAAGGCAAACAGCCCCATTTTTTGCCACTATTTCGTATGAAACAAGGTCTGAGTTGACACGATCATTCACCTATATTCTCCTAAATGTGCTGACCTGTCTAGATTGTTCTTAAAGTGTGGCATCCAGAAATAAATGCAGTGGACCAGTGGACTAACTGGGCCCGGTAAAAGAAATCCGTCCCCTTCATCTTTCTAGCTAGAATGCTTCTGTTAATGGACCCACGTCATCCAGCCCCTATTTAATGCAACCTATCTGCCAGCCTAATACAATCATTCAAAGTCAAGGAGCACAGTCCCTCTATCGACCAGGGCTGGACCAGAGAGCATGGTGCTGTAAAGCGACCTTCAAGTCGATATCAGCCCATCACTAAGTGCAGCGAGGTATGAATGTTCTCCAGAACCCAGATCAACTCCTAGTTTCTCCTCTTTGGGGAACTGCACCATTTACCTTTGGGGGCCACCCCTCCCCAGTTTCCCTCCACATGCTTAAGGGAACTCTACTCTACCCTGTGACCAGAAATAGGCACAGGGCTCAGGGCTGCCCTTACCAGCCTCCCCCCAACCACAGTGAATGCTCTCCAGACCACGAGTAACCAGAGGCAATCCAATCAGAGGTAATGCTGGAGAATTAGGGGGAGGAAGTCCTCCTTTTTCTACAAGGGACTGGTAAGGATAAGTTGTAAGCCAAAGCTTTCACTGTGTAGGAAAAGCTACTCTTGAAAGGAACCATAGCAGAGAAAAGTAGAGCAAAGGAAAGTAGAGAGACAGAGCTACAAAAATATCATTGGAGCCCCTGGATCCAACCCTGCCTGAAGCCAGCCCTACCTTTGAACTTACTACTTTTATTAGTCCCCAAACTGCCTTTTTGCCAAAATAATTTGATGTTGGGTTTCTACCAATGAATGAAATATCAAAATTGTACAATCTCCCTCACACACATCCAAAAACATCATGTGACACTTTGTCAGCACCCCCCCAACCCCCCACCCAAAGTCTACCCTCATTGAAGCCCAATCCACAACATGGTATTACAGCTCTCAAGTCCAATAATCCAGGCCACATCTTGCCTGGCTTTGGGTCCTTGGGGACGTCACTGAAGCTGATCTTCCTTTTGCCCTCCTCATCTGTCCCCACCACATAGGATTACAGTGGAGGAAGAGCTAACAGGTGTCAAGTCCTTACAACAACGCCAGGCATGTAGAAATGCTCAAAATATTATGGTGTATATTGTTATCATCATTATTGTTATTGTTGTTATACTATTATTATTATAGTCACACTGGCAAAGTCAATGTTTTAGTGTATTAAACCTGTGCCAGTACCGATGCTCTTGGCCTTCTTTCATACGGTCTCTGCCATCAACCCTGGAGAATGCTTCCTTCTACCTCTTCCAGTGCCAAAACCAACTCACCTTCCTCCCACTGATCTCTTTGCCAAAAATTAACCATCCACTGCCATGCATAATCTATCGAGCTGCTCAGATGAAAGCTCTACTACTCCAGGGATGTCTGGGGCAGGAAAGGGGCGGGGTGTGGCCCTTCCCTTGCTGTGCAGGCACAGAGTTCCACCTCGTTTATATTCAGCCTAGCGAACTCAGGGCAAACCTCAGGCAGTGAACTCCTAATTAAAAGGTAGCCTTGAGCTGTCAATAAAATTACGCATAAAGGACATGTTTAAAAAAAACACAGTAGTGACTTTCCTGGAGATATATATATATATATATATTTAACTCAAGCGTTGCGGTAAATAAACAGAAAGTGTGCTCTTCAACACGGCCACTCCTTCCCTCCCCGAAGCTTAGAAAACCATATTTGATACTCAGAACACTGCACTGCATTTGAAACCGCTGGCTGGAAGGATGTGAGACTCATCTTTTCTGTGGATTTCGGGAACGCGGCAGGGATAAGCGTTTATTTGTTTGGGAAAGGTGACTCCTTTGCTGAGCTCCTGTACTCAGCCGGTCGGCATCACTGCTCATCTTCTGTACCCAGCACGCCTGACAGCCTCAATCACCCTCTCCCCCAGCGCCCTGGGCTTGCTTTATCTTAACAGAGTATCACGTACAGCAATGAACAGGGATCACGTGTTAACCTGTCTCCTCCACTGCACTCCAAAGGTCCAAATGTGTTATCACCGGATTCCCAGTACCCGGTTTAGCATAGATGTTAAACAGTAGCAAAATTCTGAATGTGCAGATAAGTCAATGAATAGATGAAAGAATGAATGAAACATCTCACTCCACAAATAACTAAGTAATTCCCCCCAGGACCCGACCTCTTCCCCTTTATCGACGCGCGATCAGCCTGCACAGCTGCTCTCTGATGTTTGTGTAACCTCCGCCACGCTGCTGCATCCAGGGGGGCGCCTTATTTTTGCTTTTGTATTTATCTTTTCCTCCTCCCATTACTGACTCCCTCTAATCGCCTCTGTAAACCCAGGCAAATCTTTTCCTGTGATCGGGCATCAAAATTCCATTGTTCTACAGAATGAGAAACTGGGATTAGAAGACTTGGAGGTTCTTCCTAGGACTCTGGGACAGCCAGTGTTCCTTCCTCCTTCCATCCCTCTCCCTGTGGGAAAGCATCTTTCTTACCTTCAAAGCTCCCAGCAAACAGGTAAAGCCAGGTGACGGCTGGGACGCAGAGCAGAGTCAACGAGGCAGCCAGGAATTTCCGTCTCCCTCTGCAGATTCCCAGCATCCTCTCAGAAGTGGCAATCCCTAATCCCAGCGCCGTTTCTCTGCCCGGAGCATGGAGTCCTCGGCCTCCCTCATAATACTTTCTGAAAGAAAGAGCAAAGAGGAAGGGCTGAGTTCTTAGTTAGCACTGTCAATGGATGCAAATTGCAAAAGAGAAATATACCCTGCAGGTCCTGAGACTGGTTCCACTCATCTACAATCTCCTGCTAACCTTTCATCCCAAGAGATGATGCTGCAGTCTTGCAGTCTACCCAAACTGAGAGAGTTCTTTACAAAATAAACAAATGCAGGATGATACAAACTATAGCAGATCTCTCTCTCTCTCTCTCTCTCTCTCTCTCTCTCTCTCATGCATACATACACGCGTATCTTTTACAGTTTAGGTGAGTTTTGAAGCCTGGACTAAACACTTATTAAAAGAGCACCTAGTTAGCATCTTATATGTACCAAGCACTGACCAGGTACCGTGTTTTCAAAAATGACCAGAGTGAGGGTTGGCTTTAAAGAACACCGTCTAACAAGAAAGACCAACATAAAACATCCACAGGAACCCCGAGAATGTGATGACTGAGATTTGCACAGACCTCTGTGGGAGGACAGATGAAAGTGCCGACCCATCCACGTTTAGTCAAGAGGGCAAAACAGTTCCCGTGGTCCCGGCAGAGAGAACTGCGGAAGGTGGGCAAGGATAACAGACAACACGCTCGAGGGAAAGGAGACCGGAGAGGCCCCAGCGTCATGGGTGGGAGGCTACATCTCAATCACAGTGGAAAACCTAGAAACACTCCACAGGGACTGTCTTAGTAGCTTCCACCCTTTCACAGAAGATGTCCAGAAAAGCATGAAACAATTCAAACATGCGGAGACCAGAGAGGAGCAGACAACCTACAACCAGCCTGCAGAAGGACAATCGTGGACCACACAGGAGGCTGGCTGAGACAGGTTCAAAGAAGACGCAGTGCTCTCTCAATATGTCATGCTTCTCGTGTAATCTGACTCCAGAGCCTTATGCTAAGAGCATAAGGTCAATCCAGACCAAGTAGAGGGCAAATGATCTTTCATCTGAGTACCTGACCAGGAAGGCATGTGACTTACAAAAACATTTAAAAACCAACAGACCACACAATCTCATGTCCTCCCAGCTCCTAACACAGACATCACAGTGGCTGGAGGTGGAGAGAAAAGTCCACGTGGAGCCTCCTTCACACAGCAGAACTGCCACGGCAGACAGTTATAAAAGGCTGCAGATTCCTGAGGAAGGGATGACCACCAAAGGGCCGGTTTAGATGTCCCCTTGAATGTGTCCTTCCCTCTGCCGTAACCCTTAAACCCTATGTGACAATGGTCTGGTTTAAGTGTCTTCCTTCCGCACCAGCCTTGCTGTTTCCAGAAGGTAGGGGCCCCGTCTGACTCACCTTGTATTCACTAAGACTTAAGACTACCGCCTGTCACCTGCAGAGCCTGATAATTGTCTGTCGAACAAAGAAACGGAATCAGATCCGAACCAAAGGAGACCCTCTCAGGCTTCAGGAATCTGTGTTCCGCAACTTGCCGGCAATAAACGCCCAACGGAGCCAACCTCAGCTGTCAAGGCTAAGCTTTCTTCTGTGACCACTCTGAAGGGATTTTCTAAATGGCCCTCTGGAAATAGATCAAAGACCACAGGGCTGGAGGGTGTGCAAGAGAAAGTCAAAGCTGAAAAAGCAAAATCCCTTTAAACAAAGAATGTGGACTTGAGAAGTCCCCCCCCAGGGAAGTTTTCCGTTCTGAAGTTAGGGAAACAAACCCTACACGCAAACTCCGCTAGGCACTAAGAATGAGAAGCGTGGCAATGCTGGTGATCTCTCAGGAAGGGGGAGTGTTGTGAGGAGAGGCTGTGCATTTAGAAAGATCTGGATGCAAATCCAGCTGTCACACTTGACTAGCTGTGACCTTGGCAAGGCCCCCTTCTCTGGGGAAGCTTCATTTTGTCCATCTATAACAGAAGTGCTGCCCTCTGTAGTGGGGGATGGTATGAGCCTTAAATGAGAGCACCCTAGAATAAGTGACTAGCAAAGGTGATCAAGCACAAGGCAGACGTGACCCCACCGACCTTCCAGAACACCAAAGAGCAGCCTTACTTACATTTTTTCATCTCCTGCCATGCCCACCCTCCCCCACCCCAACAGGGTTTGGCAGAAAATAGATTTCAACACATAGGTCTTGACTGACATGGCCTATGAGTATTTTAAAACTGAAAGACCCACCTATTTAATCCTCCTTCAGGTGGTAGGAACCATTACACTAAAATCACTTGTTTTTTCACAGCTCACTTAATTATGGTAAAGGCAACTAGCAGAAAGTAGCACTTATTATGTGTCAAGCACCTTCCAGTGTTTTTTTTTACTTGTTTGATTCTCAAGCTAGCCTATGATGTAGGTGTTATTTTTTCCTTCCCATTTTATAGATGAGAAAACCAAGGTACAGAAAGATGGATTAACTGACCAAAGGTTACACACACCTAGGGCAGAGACACCTCAGGCTCTGTTCTCCTTAAGTAATTCATTCTAACAGCTTTGCCAGGCAGGCATTTTCCTTCTGGTGGTAACTAAAGCCACCATACTGAATCTTATTATTTTCTTTCCCAGGGTCAAACATATCACCAACTGTTTGCTCCCATTCCCCCCCCCACCAAAAAAAGTGCAATAGACAGAAATATAATTGGAAAAGCAATAGAAGAATTTATAATTTAGAGGAAAGTAGGAACATATATGGAGCAGAACTCAAGTGATATTACTATTTAAATAATACTTTTTAAGACTCTACAACAGACAGCAGAAGCAAGAAGAACTATAGTCCTGCAGCCTGTGGAACAAAAACCTCATTGACAGAAAGATAGACAAGATGACAAGGCATAATAAGGCTGTGTACCAGATGAAGGAACAAGAGAAAACCCCAGAAAAAAAAACGAAATGAAGTGGAGATAGGCAAGCTTCCAGAAAAAGAATTCAGAATAATGATAGTGAAGATGATCCAGGACCTTGGAAAAAGAATGGAGGCAAAGATCGAGAGGATGCAAGAAATGTTTAACAAAGACCTAGAAGAATTGAAGAACAAACAAACAGAGATGAACAATACAATAACTGAAATGAAAACTACACTAGAAGGAATCAATAGCAGAATAACTGAGGCAGAAGAACAGATAAGTGACCTGGAAGACAGAATGGTGGAATTCACTGCTGCGGAACAGAATAAAGAAAAAAGAATGAAAAGAAATGAAGACAGCCTAAGAGACCTCTGGGACAACATTAAATGCAACAACATTCGCATTATACGGGTCCCAGAAGGAGAGAAAAGAGAGAATGGACCAGAGAAAATATTTGAAGAGACTACAGTTGAAAACTTCCTTAACATGGGAAAGGAAATAGCCACCCAAGTCCAGGAAGCACAGAGAGTCCCATACAGGACAAGCCCAAGGAGAAACACACTGAGACACATAGTAATCAAACTGGCAAAAATTAAAGACAAAAAAAATTTATTGAAAGCAGCAAGGGAAAGATGACAAATAACATACAAGGGAACTCCCATAAGGTTAACAGCTGATTTCTCAGCAGAAACTCTAGAAGGCAGTGGCATGATATACTTAAAGTGATGAAAGGGAAGAACCTACAACCAAGATTACTCTACCCAGCAAGGATCTCATTCAGATTCAATGGAGAAATCAAAAGCTTTACAGACAAGGAAAAGCTAAGAGAATTCAGCACTGCCAAAGCAGCACTACAACAAATGCTAAAGGAACTTCTCTAAGTGGGAAACACAAGAGAAGAAAAGGACCTACAAAAACAAACCCAAAACAGTTAAGAAAATGGTCATAGGAACATACATATTGACAATTACCTTAAAAATGAATGGATTAAACGCTCCAACAAAAAGGCACAGGCTTGCTGAATGGATACAAAAACAAGACCCATATATATGCTGTCTACAAGAGACCCACTTCAGACCTAGGGACACATTCAGACTAAAAGTGAGGGGATAGAAAAAGATATTTCATGCAAATGGAATTCAAAAGAAAGCTGGAGTACCAATACTCATATCAGATAAAATAGACTTTAAAATAAAGAATGTTGCAAGAGACAAGGACGGACACTACATAATGATCAGGGAATAAATCCAAGAAGAAGATATAACAATTATAAATATATATGCACCCACCGTAGGAGCACCTCAATACATAAGGCAACTGCTAACAGCTCTAAAAGAGAAAATCGACAGCAACACAATAATAGTGGGGGACTTTAACTCCTCACTTACATCAATGGACAGATCATCCAAAATGAAAATAAATAAGGAAACACAAGCTTTAAATGACACAATAGACCAGATAGATTAATTGATATTTATAGGACATTCCATCCAAAAACAGCAGATTACACTTTCTTCTCAAGTGCGCACGGAACATTCTCCAGCATAGATCACATCTTGGTTCACAAATCAAGCCTCAGTAAATTTAAGAAAACTGAAATCATATCAAGCATCTTTTCTGACCACAACGCTGTGCGATTAGAAATCAGTTACAAGGAAAACAACGTAAAAAACACAAACACATGGAGGCTAAACAATACATTACTAAATAACCAAGAGATCACTGAAGAAATCAAAGAGGAAGTAAAAAAATACCTACAGACAAATGACAATGAAAACACGACAATCCAAAACCTATGGGATGCAGCAAAAGCAGTTCTAAGAGGGAAGTTGATAGCTATACAAGCCTACCTCAAGAAACAACAAAAATCTCAAATAAACAATCTAACCTTAAACCTAAAGGAACTAGAGAAAGAACAAACAAAACCCAAAGTTAGTAGTAGGAAAGAAATCATAAAGATCAGAGCAGAAATAAACGAAATAGAAACAAAGAAAACAATAGCAAAGATCAATAAAACTAAAAGCTGGTTCTTTGAGAAGATAAACAAATTTGATAAAGCATTAGCCAGACTCATCAAGAAAAAGAGGGAGAGGACTCCAATCAATAAAATTAGAAGTGAAAAAGGAGAAGTTACAACAGAAAACGCAGAAATACAAAGCATCCTAAGAGACTACTACAAGTAACTCTATGCCAGTAAAGTGGACAGCCTGGAAGAAATGGACAAATTCTTAGAAAGGTATAACCTTCCAAGACTGAACCAGGAAGAAGTATAAAATATGATCAGACCAATCACAAGTAATGAAATTAAAACTGATTGAAAGTCTTCCAACAAACAGAAGTCCAGGACCAGATGGCTTCACAGGTGAATGCTATCAAACATTTAGAGAAGAGCTAACACCCATCCTTCTCAAACTCTTCCAAAAAATTGCAGAGGAAGGAACACTCCCAAACTCATTCTATGAGGCCACCATCACCCTGATACCAAAACCAGACAAAGACACTACAAAAAAAAGAAAATTACAGACCAATATCACTGATGAACATAGATGCAAAAATCCTCAGCAAAATACTAGCAAACAGAATCCAACAACACATTAAAAGGGTCATACACCACGATCAAGTGGGATTTATCCCAGGGATGCAAGGACTCTTCAATATACACAAATCAATCAATGTGATACATCATATTAACAAATTGCAGAATAAAAACCATATGATCATCTCAATAGATGCAGAAAAAGCTTTTGACAAAATTCAACACCCATTTATGATAAAAACTCTCCAGAAAGTGGGCATAGAGAGAACCTACCTCAACATAATAAAAGCCATATATGACAAACCCACAGCAAATATCATTCTCAATGGTGAAAAACTGAAAGCATTTCCTCTAAGATCAGGAACGAGACAAGGATGTCCACTCTCACCACTATTATTCAACATAGTTTTGGAAGTCCTAGCCATGGCAATCAGAGAAGAAAAAGAAATAAAAGGAATACAAATTGGAAAAGAAGAAGTAAAACTGTCACTTTTTGCAGATGACATGATACTATACATAGAGAATCCTAAAGATGCCACCAGAAAACTACTAGAGCTAATCAATAAATTTGGTAAAGTTGCAGGATACAAAATTAATGCACAGAAATCTCTTGCATTCCTATACACTAATGATGAAAAATCTGAAAGAGAAATTAAGGAAACACTCCCATTTGCCACTGCAACAAAAAGAAAAAAATACCTAGGAATAAACCTACCTAGGGAGACAAAAGACCTGTATGCAGAAAACTATAAGATACTGATGAAAGAAATTAAAGATGATACCAACATATGGAGAGACATACCATGTTCTTGGATTGGATTTATCAATATTGTGAAAATGACTATACTACCCAAAGCAATCTACAGATTCAATGCAATCCCTATCAAATTACCAATGGCATTATTTACGGAACTAGAACAAAAACTCTTAAAATTTGTATGGAGACACAAAAGACCCTGAATAGCCAAAGCAGTCTTGAGGGAGAAAAATGGAGCGGGAGAAATCAGACTGAAATTAGAACACTCCCTAACACCATACACAAAAATAAACTCAAAACGGATTTAAGACCTAAATTTAAGACCAGACACTATAAAACTCTTAGAGGAAAACATAGGAAGAACACTCTTTGACATAAATCACAGCAAAATCTTTTTTGATCCACCTCCTAGAGTAATGGAAATAAAAACAAAAATAAACAAAAGGGACCTAATGAAACTTAAAAGCTTTTGCACAGCAAAGGAAACCATAAACAAGACAAAAAGACAACCCTCAGAATGGGAGAAAATATTTGCAAGCGAATTAATGGACAAAGGATTAATCTCCAAAGTATATAAACAGCTCATGCAGCCCGATATTAAAAAAGCAAACAACCCAATCCAAAAATGGGTAGAAGACTTAAATAGACATTTCTCCAAAGAAGACATATAGATGGCCAAGAAACACATGAAAAGCTGCTCCGTATCACTAATTATTAGAGAAATGGAAAACAAAACTACAATGAGATATCACCTCACACCAGTTAGAATGGGCTTCATCAGAAAATCTACAATCAACAAATGCTGGATAGGGTGTGGAGAAACGGAACCCTCTTGCACTGTTGGTGGGAATGTAAATTGATACAGCCACTATGGAGAACAGTATGGAGGTTCCTTAAAAAACTAAAAATTGAAATACCATATGATACAGCAATCCCACTACTGGGCATATACCCAGAGAAAACGATAATTCCAAAAGACACATGCACCCCAATGTTCATTGCAGCACTATTTACGATAGCCAGGTCATGGAAGCAACCTAAATGCCCATCAACAGATGAATGGATAAAGAAGATGTGGTAGATATATACAATGGAATATTACTCAGCCATAAAAAGGAACGAAATTGGGTCATTTGTTGAGACATGGATGGATCTAGAAACTATCATACAGAGTGAAGTAAGTCAGAAAGAAAAAAACAAATATCGTATATTAACGCATATATGTGGAGCCTAGAAAAATGGTACAGATGAACTGGTTTGCAGGGCAGAAGTAGAGACACAGATGTAGAGAACAAATGTATGGACACCAAGCAGGGAAAGAGGCGGGGGTGTGGGGATGGTGGTGTGCTGAATTGGGTGACTGGGATTGACATGTATACACTGATGTGTATAAACCTTATGACTAATAAGAAACTGCTGTATAAAAAAATAAATTAAATTAAATTAAAAATTTTTAAAAAGACTCTTTACAGCACTTATTTTCCTCCTTTCCTCTCTCCATCTGCAAAAGTTAATTTCAACTGGCACAATTTGTACAAAGTTTTAAAACAGAGTCTAGGGTGGTTTGCCTTTTATGATAACACTGGCATCTGAAATTAAACCCAGCAGGTAAAAAATATTCCTTCATGAATCTGACTTTTAAATGACACCTCTATGCACTAGAAACACATTTTAAAGAAAAATCTCAATTTATATCAGAAGTTCCTCCAGGAAGTTAATATAGGAATCAACATAAGAAGAAAGGAAGGAAGAAACCGGAGGTGGGCTGGAAATTACATCCCAAGCATGTGCAAGTGTTGATGCATTAACTAGAAAACCAGTCTCTAAACTGTTATTGCCTGGGGAAAGGGAGAAGGCCGAACTTATTAATCCAGGTGTCTAAGAGTCATCTCTAAATGCCCCTCTCTCAAATCCAACATCCAATTCCTTAGCCAAGATGGTCAATTTCTCCTCCTAAATATCTACTCCATCTGTCTTCTCCCATTTGTCTTAACCAATAAAATTCACATCTATGAAATATACTGTATGAGCCAGAAAAATTCCCATGAGCTGTTAAACCACAAAAGGTAGGATTCAAAGTTGAACATAAAATATGATCGCAAGTATCCTTCAATCCAATGTAATAAATTGTATATAAACATATAAATACCTACGTAGCTATAGATATGAAAAAGGTATAAGTGTTGAAAGCTTGGTATAGCATATGGATAATTTGAATATACATGAACATATACTTTTCCTAAATATTATATAAATATAAGAATTCAAAAATATTTAAAAGCTTAAATCACTATGTCTTCTTGTTATATTGCTTTCAATTCAAAACACCTCAGTGCAGACACTGTAGTATATACGTGTTACTTTTACCTTACATGCTAGGGGCAGTGAGTTAACGTATGTAGGATCCTAGTTGGGAATATATCCTCGAGGGGTTGCTGGTTACCACCTGAAAGACCCCAGTCAGAGGCCCACATTCCAAACACTGCTGTGTTCAGCCATCTCTGATCAACAACAGAGGCTGTCTTTTTTTCTTTTTTTTTTTTAATAGATCTTTATTGTAGTGTAACTGCTTCACAATACGGTTAGTTTCTGTTGTTAAAAAAAAAAAAAAAAAAAATGAGACCACAGAGGCTGTCTTTTAATTAGCATCATAGATGTTAGAAATGATTTTTCATGGGTGTTCAAGACGTGTGGATTGTCCAGAAACAATGCACATGAAGAGGGAATAAAAATCTAAGTAACCTCCAGAAACAAAGTCTAAGGAACACAAATGGCCAAACCCATGAGAACCACTTAGGATCCCAAACTGATCCTAGGACAAGTAACAGACTTGGGCCACTGATTTTTCTAACTAAAAGAGTGGCTGCATCCTGAGAGTCATAACATTGTCATCCCTGAACTAAGAGGGCAAAGAGCTTATAAAACAGGTCCTACAGCAGACAGAACCTCTGCCGATGTTAGCTTGGCTGTTATCATTATTTGTATTGTTGCTAGTATGACAACCCCACCTCATGTCTATACCCAAGCCATCCTCTCACACATACCCCAACCATCCTGCAGTGTCCTTCCTCCTCTGCCGGACCTCAGGAGGAATTTCAAGTCCTTACTGCTTCTGTGAAACCTTTCTGGCAAGTCCAGACCTAGAGGCATTCCTTCTCTTTGTTTCTAAACCCCAACAGGTGTCACAGGCACATTCCTCCTCACTTAATTGTTTTCTAATCATTTCCTGTCATCTCTCCACATCAGACCAAAACCCCTAAAGGCAAAGGATCCAGGTCTTCTACCAGCATTTAAGACGAAGGTTTACAGTAGCTATCCCAACCCAAAGTGTGGTCCCTGAACCAGCAGCCACTGCAGAATATCGGCCCCACCCCAGTCCCAATGAATCAGAATCTGCATTTTAAAAAGAGCCTGAGTGATTGGAGAGCATGTTACTGTTTGACAGGCCTGTATTCAAGCACTTAGTAAATAACTGGTTAATACCCAAAGCTGGCCTCTCCCCTCACCTCACCCTGCAGGGACAAGCCAATGCAGGAGGGAGTCCAGTTCTCTTCCTGGGCTTCTTCGATTGCCTATTTACTACAACAGTTCTCTGCCTGATGGAAGTAGAGTTTCTAGAAGGAAAAGTGCCTTTTTCTAATTAAACACAAGCATATTATGGACTAACGGTAGCTCTGATGACCCACCCTGACCTCCTGGCAAAAGCAATTCTTGCACATTTGAATAATAACTGAGCCACACCATCCACAGAGGCACCACCACACCCATTTTACAGAAGGGAAAATCGACGCTCGAAGAGGCTAAGGACACTGATTTAGTTGTTGGAAACCCTGGGATTCAAATTCTAGTATTTTCTGAAAAACACAGGAAAAGAGTTCTTTGCTACAGGACACACAATTGATGACCAGCCTGCACCTCCCCAGTCAGAGTAGATACTTCAAGGGCAGGCACCTTGTCCATTCTGGCCACTGCTGCTTGTTTGTTGCCAGCACAGTATCTGGCACACAAGGAGGTGATCAATAAATATGTGTTGAGTGGGCCAAGGCCTGAATCTCTCAGTGAGAGCCAGCAGCCTCCCTGGATGTTCAGTATCACACAAACGACTCCTGTCACACAACCTCCAGCCCACTCTTTCCTCCCAAGTCCAGCGATGAAATCCTGTGGAACGTCCACTGTGTCACCCACACGTTCCTCTTTATCCTCAACTTCCCCTCACTTCATTCTACCTCCAGCTTTGAAGGGACAATCTGTCCCCAGGACCACTGCTTTCCCAAGGGAAAAGCCTTTTTCCACCTCTCTCTCAAGGCAAACACACAACTGGAAACAAAAATGCACACCCTAAAAGTTAAGAATTCTGTTTTATTCGGTGGACTTTCGGAGGACTTCAAACCCTGGAGGCAGCCTCTCAGTTTGCTCTGAAGAGGTATGGGAGGAGCCAGGATATACAGGAGTTTTGCAACAAAAACCAGGTAGCTGGAACATCGAAAGGTTCCTGTTAATTAAAGAAAACCAGACATCTCAAAGTTAATGAATTTAGCGCTTTGCTGTGTCTGGGAAGATGCGAGAGTCTGGGCTCCCTGAAATCACTCCTTTGAAATGCACCTTAGCTATCCAGGGCCTGTTCTTTGCCAGCCTGAGGCTCCTCAAAGTGCACCATTGGGGGTGGCTGCAGTGGCCGAGGTGGCATTCTTAGTCCGCAGACCTAAGTAAGGGCTAGGAAGTGGGTCTCCACCCTCCCGGCTTCCAGTTGTCGCTATGGAATCTTCTGCCCTTCCCTCTCAGGAAGACCACTGTTCCTCCCAGGCACCACCATGGGCTCTCTGTCCTAGTCAGTCACTAAGCAAGTAAGTCCTGGTCACCCCTCTCATTCTTGGAAGACTTTAGTTCTCACCACGCCTCTCCACCTTAATACCGCGATGCAAATAGCCAATTCACGATATCTGCCACTCCACGTGGGCCAGGATCACATTCTAGAACAACCTCCGAGACAGCAAATGTCAACATGAGTGGCCGCCCAGCCCCCTCTGGTCGCCTCCCCAGGCTGCCCTGACACAAATGCTTCTCTGGCTTCACGAACCTCAATCCACTGGCTTTCTTCATTACTATTCATCCAGGTCTAGATGTTCTTTATCTTTTCACTTATTCGGCTCAGATGCCCTGGTTTATGATTGTAACTTCCCTCTGCAAGGACTCACACCTCCCTTGGCCCTCCTTTTTTCCAACCGTACTAGCCTGGAGAAATCTGATGCTTCAAATGAACGAACACAACTATGCTTGTTCTCCACGGCTTTCCGTGGGAAGCAAATGTTACGGTATGAAATCGTGCTCTCGGGCAGGCAGATTCGTTCCCTTTAATCATTTCTGGTTTCAAATGGGCGGTCACCTGCTCAGAAATGCTACTGTTCTTTGGTAAACTCACTCTCCTATCCTCTGAGGTTTTGTTTTTTTTGTTTGTTTGTTTTTTTTTTTTTTTTTGGTTGCATTGGGTATTCGTTGCTGGGCACGGGCTTTCTCTAGTTGCAGCGAGCGGTGGCTACTGTTCGTTGCGGTGCGCAGGCTTCTCACTGCAGTGGCTTCTCTTGTTGCGGAGCACGGGCTGTAGGCGCGCAGGCTCAGTAGTTGTGGCTCACGGTCTCTAGAGTGCAGGCTCAGTAGTTGTGGCGCACGGACTTAGCTGCTCCGCGGCACGTGGGATCTTCCCGGACCAGAACTCGAACCCGTGTCCCCTGCATTGGCAGGCAGATTCTTAACCACTGAACCACCAGGGAAGTCCCTGAGATATTTATTTCATATATGCCTTTTCTTGCCAAATCTCTTCTTTTCAGAATGGTAAGTTCCAGGAGTGTTTCAGGAATCAGTTGGGGATGCATCTTTGTTTCTCTACCCAGGTGATATCCCCAATTCCAATGGCTTGTAAAACAATTCCAATGGCTTGTAAATCGATCTCTAGGCTAATGACTCCCACCTTTGTATCTCTAACCCTAGCCTCTCCTTGACCTCCAGATTGACATGTATCATGATCTTCCTCTACTGCACAGCCCTCAGACCTCAATTCCCGATTTCCCTTCCAAACCCGTCCCTCTCTAGATCTTTCCCACCTCCATAAAGGGCAACATCATCTACTCCATCGCTCAGGGCAGATACCTGGGAGCCATTCTCAATGCCTCACTTACCCCTCTCATCTTGTCAAGTCCACGCATCCTCCCATCCTGCCATTTTCACCTTTAAAAATATGTACTCTTTCCCATAACACACCCATTTCTCTCCAGTCTTCCTGCCACTATATGAATCAAAGCCACCATCATCTCCCATGTGTGCTTCCTGCAGCAACCTCCTATCTCTGATCATGCTTGAAATCATTCAATGTTTCCCCCAGCTCTCAAATCCTAAGCTCTCTGCCACGCTGACAAAGACTTGCTTGGCTAACTTCTAACTATCTCTAGGGTCGCACTGCTGGCAAGTCTAGATCTGGCTGCATCTCTTCAAGTCTAGATCTTGAAAGCTACCAACTCAAGAGAGGTCTTCTTGGACACTCCTAGGCCTAAGTAGCCTCCTCCCCAACCCACTTCACTTTATCACCACACCCTGGGTGTTTCCTTTACAGGTCTCATCAAATTTTGGAATTATCCAATTATTTGACTACTCATTGAATGGCTGCCTCACCCACTAGATTGTCACCTCCACTTGGGCAAAGTCCACGACTGCTTTATATTCAATGCGTACCCAGGCACATAGGAGACATTCCTTAAATGAACAGATGAAGGTGCTGGGAGAGCCTCGGCAAGCAGGCACCTTGCTGTCACTTGTATTGTTCCCAAAGCCCTTTTAAACAAAAGTCTGCCAGCTAGCTGTCTGACTGTACAACATCTGTAATACGAGAAACAAAATCCACACAGCACCTCAAGTAGGTCCCTGCAGCAACGGTGTGCCCCCTTAGAAACCCTCTGTTACGTCTGAGGTCCCTTGCAAAGTTCACTTCAGTAACTTTCGCTCCTTTCTCTGCCCCGGGAGGAAGAGCACACAAGAGGCACTGGACCTGGAGCATCCCTCCTAAAGGCCTACCGGCAGTCTCTTCCTTCCTCCACCTCCTCCTCTGCACATCAGGCCCCAAAGCCTGTCCCTCCTGCAGATGAACCTGTAGCTTCGGCTGTCCAACTGGCACTCGGGATCTCTTTTTTCATTCGGAGAATGGCATTTGGCCTAGGAGGCACTGTTCAAAAACTGATCATGTGAGCTGCAAGAGTAAGAGCCACATGCAATATGCTTTGAAACAAAAAGTAACAACGTGGCGTTCACTGTATTTTAAGGTCTCGAAGGGTCCATCCCCTCCAACTTACTTGGTCCTGATCCCACTGGGAAGTCAAATTCTCCTGCTCCAGGAAAACAGGTCCTTTTACCTCAGAACCACTGTGATGGCCCAGATCAAGGGCAGAGGCCTCCCTAGGGTCACGAGCCCAGTTTTCAACCACCCATTTCCCCAAAACTCTGCAGTTGAGACATGCTACCTGCAGCCTCAGAGTTCTGCCTGTTTTGTTTCTAATTATGTTTCAAAAAACAACCCCCAGGGCTTCCCTGGTGGCGCAGTGGTTGAGAATCCGCCTGCCGATGCAGGAGACACGGGTTCGTGCCCTGGTCCGGGAAGATCCCACATGCCGCGGAGCAACTAAGCTCGTGAGCCGTGGCCGCTGCGCCTGCGCATCCGGAGCCTGTGCTCCGCAATGGGAGAGGCCACAACAGTGAGAGGCCCGAATACCGCAAAAAAAAAAAAAAAAAAAAAAAAAAAAAACAACCCCCAAGGCACAGCGGGAATTTCATACGGGCCTCACAGCATTTATAAGAGGACTGGGCATCAGGACCTGGGCTTTGCACATAGGCTGTAGGATCTCAGAAAGTCATTCAATACCTCAGAACCTCCCATCTCTTTTTGTAAAGGCCCATGGCAATATCAAGCATTAAGGGTTGTTGCAAGGATCAAGGGAGATCAAATGAAACCCAAATACAATTATACAACAAAGTAAAATACTACAGTAGTACTAATAACATAAAAATGAATTAGTTTAATTTTAGCTGCTTGACCAATCAAATTCTAAAGACACCACAGACACTACTGCCTCCTTGCTGTGACATCCACGAAGCATGTAGAAGGGCATCTTAGTCCATCTGGGCTGCTATAGCAAAAATATCATCGATTGGGTGGCTTAAACAGCACACATTCATTTCTCACTGTTCTGGAGACTGCGAAGCCCGAGACCAAGGTGCTGGTAGATTCTGTGTCTGGCGAGGACCGTGTCTGGGTGCATCCTGGTTCACAGGTGGCCATCTTCTCCTTGTGCCCTCACATGGTGGAAAAGGTGAGGGAGCTCTATGGGGTCTCTTATAAGGGCACTGATCCCATTCATGGGGGTTCCACCCTCATGACCTAATCACCTCCCAAAACCATTACACTGGGGGTTAGAATTCAATATACAGATTTTAGGGGGACACAGATATTCAGTCCATATAAAGGAGGAGAGGGAATTAATAAATATGACTGTGCCCTGGCCCAGCCTCAAGGTGGTACATATCAGCAAAGGGAGTACTATACAAAGGAAAGAACATCCTAACATCTGCCAGGAGGAAAAAAAGAAATGTGCTGAGCAATTATTCAATACGTTACTGCTCTTTATAAGGGGACAACTTCCGTTCTTTAAAAAGGGACTGCCCCATGAAACAAATTCTGCTTCAATACTTAGTACCAGGAAATGATTCTCCCATGAAGAACCAATATGCTTCCTTGGATAAGACAATAGCTACTCTTACAAAACTCATCCTGTTTTCCATATCTACTTTTAAAAAGGTAGAAGTAAATAAGAGAAGTTAATTTTAATGGTACATTTTGTTCAACTTAGCATGTCTAATAAAATATTAGCATTTTAACACACAGTCAATACAAAATATTAATGAGATATTTTACACTCTTTTTCTCATTCTACATCATCAAAATCCAGAGGGTACCTTATATTAACAGCACATCTCCATCTGACCTAGCCACACTTCAGGTGCTGCAGAGCCATGATGCTGGATGGTACCAGTTTAAGTGTCTTCTAGGCCTTCACACCATCCTGTTTAGGGAAGTAAGTTTGGCTGCGGGCTTGACAATGGACTTGAGGCAGAGAAGGCTGGTGGCTCTGCAGCAATACAGGTCCAATAAATAGCAACCTTGAGCGGGTGGTGGCAGAACTAGAGAGAACTGGATTTAACCAGAGTGGGGAGTGCTCAGGAAAGAGGGCAACGTTCTTTGGGCAGCTAGGATGCCAGTCACCACACTGACACTGCCACGCGGCCTGAGGTCACTCAGGCTTCACCACCAATCTGGGAGACTCCACTTTACAGATAAAGGCACCGAGGTTCAAAAGGTTAGGTAACTCAGTTCACACAGCTGGGAAGAGGGGCACTGGATTAACCCCAAGACTTCTGGCTTCAGACCCAATGTGCTTTCCTCAGGGGGACATCAAAGGCCACCTCAATGTGACTCCTGCCAGCCTAGTCACTCCAGGTCCACCCGAGTCATACCTGCCGGTGCAGGATCTCCAGGTGAAGGAAGGCACCATGTCCTTCACACTTCCCTGCCTTTCCACTGCCGCCTCCTCTTGCTACGAGTCTAACTTCGGCTTAGCAACATGGTAAGCCTCTAAAACAGTGGTTCTCTATTAGGGATGCTTTTGCCCTCTACCCAGGGACATTTGGTGATGTCTAAGAGACATTTTTGATCATCAAGACTAGAGAGAATGGGGTACTACTAGCATCTCGTGAGTTGAGGTCACGGATGCTAAGCATCTTACAAAGCACAGAGCAACCCCCAAACAAACAGTTATCTAGCCCCAAATAACAACAGGGCTGAGGTTGGGAAACCATGGTCTAAGGCACCGCTTCTTCAGGGGGGTGGACCCATCCATCCCTCATTAAAGGGCTCAGTGCATGTTTCCGGGGGGAACATGCCAATAAGAACTACAAATTCACCGTGGTCCTCTTCTCCTCCAAAATCGCCTCCCTTGGCCTGCGGAAGTGGAGTGCACTGACCTGCATCCCAGGTACTTTTCCTAATTTCCTTCCCTTCTATTATACCATACAACCGGGATTCTGCTTTTTAAGGGCAGGAACGCAAGCCTGGTAAAGACATCAATAGGCAAGAAGTGAGAATATCACTTCTAGCACAGAGCTCTCTCTGGGATGACACAGGTGGTGAAGCATAAAAGGGGAAAAAGAATCGTGAAGCAATCAAAAATTTCCACTTACAATATTAACCTCTCTCAACAATGTATTGCCAAAGAGATCTCCAATGCAAATTGATCTTTCCTGAGGACATACACTTTTCCTGGGGTCAGACTCCAGCTCCGGGAAGGCTGATTTTTATGTTTTTCTTCTGAATGTTAAATCAGCTTTTAATCACATCCAAGAGGCTACCCATGAAGCCACCCATCGGAATGTTTTGGTCTTCGTTCTTTTGATTTCCATTCTGGAAAGGGATGATTTATGCAGGCATGCCTCAGATTTTCATTCTGCTTAAGCAAACGTTCATAAGCATTTAACAAGGGCCGATACTGCAAAATGCACTCCAGTCTTCCCAACTGTTGGAGGATTACGTGTCTAACTTGCAGAGTCTATTTTTTCCTCCACGTTCAGAGGCCGATGGAGATTTTATGCAAATATCTCTTGTGGCAAATGAAAATGAAGGCAGTGAGTTCTTTGCTTTTTCTCAACTCTTTGCCATTCATCAATTCTACACAGGCCATGTTTTACTGGGCATACGCTCTATTCCAGGCCTGGGGCTTGGGGCCAGGGTTACAGAAGTGAACAAGACAGGGTCCCCACCCTTGAGGAGCCCTGTGAGAACACAGTGGACAGACAGACACAGATCCCATGAACATGAACACAAGACAGGACCGGGGGAGGCAGAGGTCTCAGGAAAAAAAACATCTGATCTGAGCCAAAGAGGACGCCACAATGTCAAAAGGCTGGCAAGGCAAGAGCAGTCATCCCTGGCAGAGGGAACCACTGGGAGAAGTCAAGGGCATGCCTGGGGCCAGGGGATGGCAGCAAACCATCCTTCCAAAGGACAGTGCGCAGAGACATCACATAACAAGACTGACGGGTGGAGGGGATGAGACCGGGACAGCCTTGAATGCTAAGTGAAGGAGAACGTCAGCTTCATTCCACAGCTCCTGGAGAGCTACTGAAGATCCATGAGCAGGAATTACAGCATCTGTGCTGGAGGTAGCTAACACCTCTGCAAGCCATGTGAGGACTGAGTCCGTGCAGGAGAACGTGCAACCCAGAGGCCAACCAGAAGGCTGGGAGCCAAGCCTAGAGCCATGTCCTTGATTTGGGAACATTTCTGTTAACAAAATGCTCATTTGGCCCATGTGTGGGTACAATGAAATGAATGTATCCCTCAAAATTCATATATTGAAATCCTAATCCCCAATATGACGGTATTAGGAGGTAGGGGTCTTTCAGAGGTAATTAGGTTATGAGGGTGGAGCTCCCCTGAATGGGATTAGTGTCCTTATTAAAGGGGCTGCCTCCACCATGAGAGGATACAAGGAGAAGCCAGCAGTCTGCAAACCAGAAGAGGGGCCCCACCAGAACCCGACCATGCTGGCACCTGATCTTGGACTTGCAGCCTCCAGAACTGTGAGGAATAAACGTCTGCTGTTCATAAGCCACCCACTCTATGGCACTGTGTTACGGAGTCCTAAGGGACGAAGACAGTGGGGCGACACTGTGCTGAGAGGGGACCTCTGGCTGCAGGGGATAAATCACAGCTGGTGTTCGAGCAACAGCATTCTCCTTTGCCAGGGGTTGGTTGGGGGATGGCCCCTGACTCAGTCCTGGTCCTGAGCTGCAATGAGGGAAAAGGCACGGTGTCACTGCGCCACAGGAGGAAGAATGCCACAAAGGCCATTCCTCTTTTAGAGGGACAGAAACATTATTTGCCTCAGATCACAGAAAACATCTCTCCTAGATTAAAGAGTAGATGCTGAAGGGCCTCCACATTCCATGATATCTAACTGCCCTGTGTGATGACTCCCAGTAGTTATATATTTTAACCCTTCTTCCATGTTCCCCTGATTTGGGCCACATAAATATCCTTGCAATGAAAGAAGAACGGATTTTCTTTTTATTGAGGTAAAATTCACAGGACATAGAATGAACCATTTTCACATGTACAATTCAGTGGCATTTACTGCACTCATAGTTTTGGGCAACCACCACCTTTATTTAATTCCAAAAAATGTCCATCACTACAAAAAAAAAAAAAAATCCCATACCATTAAGCAGTCACTCCCTACTTTCCCCTCCCCCGAGCTCCTGGCAACCACCAATTTGCGTTCTATCTCTATAGATTCACCAATTCTGGATAGTTCATTTAAGAGGAATCATACAGTATGCAGCCTTTTCTGTCTGGCTTCCTTCACTTCATATGTTTTTGAGGTTCATCCATTCATACACTAGCCTGTATCAGTGTGTTATTCCTTTTTATGGCTGAATAATATTCCATTGCCTGCATGTACCACATTTATTGATCCATTTATCGGTTGAGAGATTTGGGTTGTATCCATCTTTTGGCTGTTGTGAACAATGCTACCAAGAAAGTTTGTGTATAAGTACTTGTTTGAGAAGAATGGCTTTTCTTGAGTTTACCTAAATCCCTTTGTTCTATGCACATAAGGAAGCATCTTTATTATTATTAATGGCTTTAAATTTCTAGAAGCTGGCACATGGGGAGCTCAAGTAACAGCATCTACTTAGCATCTACCGTGTGCCTGGCTCTGTGCTGGGCGCCTGACAGCATTTACATCTCGTTTAATCCTCCTAGAACTCCTAATAGTTGTGTATCATAGTTCCACTGTAAAGCTAAGAAAACCATGGCTCAGTGTGGGTTAAATAACATGCCACACATTAAGAATCCGCCTGCCAATGCAGGGGTCACGGGTTCGAGCCCTGGTCCGGGAAGATCCCACATGCCACAGAGCAACTAAGCCCGCGCGCCACAACTACTGAGCCTGAGCTCTAGAGCCCATGTGCCACAACTACTGAGCCCGTGTGCCACAACTACTGAAGTCCACGCACCTAGAGCCCGTGCTCTGCAACAAGAGAAGCCACTGCAATGAGAGGCCTGTGCACCACAACAAAGAGTAGCCCCCACTCGCTGCAACTAGAGAAAGCCCACGCAACGAAGACCCAACACAGCCAAAAATAAATAAATAAATTTATTTTAAAAATTAAAAAATAACATGCTACACGTCACACACATAGTATGGGGTAGAACCAGGATTCAATATGGTGGAGATGTGCCCAGCATGTTATCTGGTACAGAGCAGCTATATAATGAACACTAATTTATCAAGCATTTAATGACAGTTTGACCATTAAAAAACAAAAGAACTGGGAGTGGGATAAGAAGGTACAGTCTCCTCTTTACTTTTCCCCCTCTCATAACTAATTGTACTTTCATGGTATAGAATGCTTAGTGGGTTACTGCATTACTTTCCTAAGACTGCTGTGACGAAGTGCCACACACTGGCTGGTTTAAACAGCAGAAATTTATCATCTCACAGTCTGGAGGCTAGAAGTCCAAGATCCTGATGTGAGCAGGGCATGCTCCCTCTGGAGATGCTTAGGGGAAGACCTGTTCCAGGCTTCTCTCTGAGCTTCCGGTTATCCCTCAGCTTGGGGTACCACAACTCTGGCCATCACATGTTTGAGGGTTCACCCTCATCAAATATGATCTCATCCTAGCTAACAACAACTGCAATGATGACATCTTATTTCCAGAAAAAGAACACATTCTGAGGTCCTGGGGGCTGGGACTTCAGCATATAAATTTTGGGGGAAACACAGTTATTTTTTTTGGCTGCACTGGGTCTTCACTGCTGCGAGCGGGCTTCCTCTCGTTGCGGCGAGCTGGGGCTACTCTTCGTTGCAGTGTGTGGGCTTCTCACTGTGGTGGCTTCTCTTGTTGCGGGGCACGGGTTCCAGAGGCGTGGGCTTCAGTAGCCGTGGCACACGGGCTCAGTAGTTGTGGCGCACAGGCTTAGTTGCCCCTCCGCATGTGGGATCTTCCCGGACCAGGGATCAAACCCGTGTCCCCTGCACTGGCGGGTGGATTCCTAACCACTGTACCACCAGGGAAGTCTCTGGGGGGAACACAATTCGTCCCATAACAGTTACCTTCCCCATCACACAAAGGTCAAGCAAAGAAACCACCATGAGGCAGAGTCAGGAAGAGACGTTTCAGTTCTATGGGGTCACAGGGATACCTGGTCCCCAGAGGGCATGAGTCAAAGAGCAGGACTGACTCAAGGCAACTGAAGGATGGACAGGATGGCCTGAAAGCTACTATGGTCTCAACACTCTAAATGGTGTGAAAGGAAGAGCATAAAGCAAGCTTCAGAATACCTAGTCCTAGCACCTTACTCCATGACCCAACTGGACACTCACTTCCCTCTGGGCCTTGGCATCCAATTAAAATAATTACAGGCTCCCACACTGATCTCTGACACCCGAAACACAACATTTGCTTATCAGCTCCAAAATCCATCAGGAGATTTCAATCCCTCCTCTGCAGAGGTGCAGAACTATTCATGGCTTCTAACAATCTCCTCCTTTTCTAGCTCCAGGTAAGAACTCTCAGCTAAGGTTCCTGCCACTTTCAAATTAAATCAGATTGAATCGCAGGCATCCAGCCTTCTAAAAAAAATCAAATCGTTCCAATATATCTCACTCACCTAACACGTTAGACAGATGCAGCACATAAAGTAAACAGTCTAGTTAAGAAGTGCTAGTTCATTAGTTGTGGGGCTGTCAGGAGAACCCAAGAGCTGTGATAACACACAAAACTGTCCCCATCTTAGAAGTCAAGCTAAATGCTTTCATTTTATCATACAATTCATAACCTTGCTATCTGGCCTTAAGGATCAACAGCCTGGTGGTTTTGGTATCCAATAAATTTGTCTTCGTTTGGACGTTTTTCATTTTCCCATGCCACGTGAAGAGAGCAGGATAAGGTAAATTGTTCCTCTCATGGCATTTGTTTTTCTAAATCTATGATTTCACACTGACGTGTTCCACAAACCAGTGAAGGCAAAGAGAGGGAAAGAGAGTAGATATCAGAGGCCCCATCCCAAGATCAAAAAAGCTTCCAACTGGGATCATCTGGGACAATTAATTTAAGAAGTTCCCAGCAAAGGTCAAAGGTCAACTGGTTTATCCAGGGTGAACCACCATTCGCCTAGCAAAGAATTCCTACTTTGTACTTACTATGTGCCAAACCCTGTGCTAAGTAATTTACATGAATTGTCTCATTAGTTCTCAGAGGGGAAGTGCCTGAAAAAAAAACAGCCACTGTTTTATACACACACACACACAAAGGTGTATGTAATGTATTTACTTTTTTTTCCCCTCACTGTTGTGGCCTCTCCCGTTGCAGAGCACAGGCTCTGGACGCGCAGGCTCAGCGGCCATGGCTCACGGGTCCCGGACCGGGGCACGAACCCGCGGCCCCTGCATCGGCAGGCGGACTCTCAACTATCAACTACTGTGCCACCAGGGAAGCCCTACTTATTTTTATACTTATTAGAACACTGAAACTGAAAGAAAGCAGGCAATTTCAGCTTTGTAGATAAGAGAAAGCAGCAGGAAACTTAAAGAACAAGCATATAAAAGGCATATATATGCATATAAAAGGCACATATGCATATAAAAGGAACATATATATGCATATAAAAGGCATATATGTGCACATAAAAGGCATATATGTGCACATAAAAGGCATATATATGCACATAAAAGGCATAAATATATGCACATAAAAGGCATATATATATATATATATATATATATATATATATATATATATATATGCACAGACTCAAAATCACTGAGTTTAAACCTAACAGAGAAGTTGGGAGTTGGGGAGGGAGTAGTTCTTGAATCCAATACAAATTATCTGAATAAGGAAACTGGGGCTCAGAAGACAAGGGAATGACACATTCAAAGTTAACCGGAGAGCACAGGACTGAATTAAGTCTAGATTCTGAATTCTAATCTTCTCAAGCTGCTGTTTCAGTTTTATCATCATCGTCGTCATCATCATTATCAAATCAACACATATTTTTTAAAAGGTTTAAAGGACCTAAATATAGGAAGACTCATGATATAGAAGCATTCAAGATGGAGGAGAGAGAAACCCTAGAAGAATCTCCCAGTCCGAATCCACAGAAACAGAAAGTGCTTAGCCAGGACTCGAGGAAGAGGAGGGTGGAGAGTGAATGCTGATATGTGTGGGGTTTCTTTGGGGGTAATGAACACGTTCCAGAAGTCAACAGTAATGACAGTAACACAGTCTGGTGAATATACTAAAACCCACTGAACTGTACACTGTGAAAGGGTGAAATTTATGGCATGTAAACTAGACTGCAGTTGAAAAAATACCAATGGCATCAGAATAGTCAGGCTCCAATAACACAGATGAGCCCCTACCAAAATAAGGAATCAAGTTAAAAAAAAAAAAAAGATTCTACCGGTCAACCTTATTTACCCTGAGCCATTTCTAGACATAAGCATGTCAGGCAGAACACTCTAGTTCTTTGCCTGCCTGCTTTAATCTACACAATAATCCTGTGATATGAATGCCACTGTCCCCAATTTACAGATAAAAAACTAAATCTCCTGAAAGACTCTAAGAGATGTCCTCAAGATCATGTAAGGGGTCAAACCCCTGTCTTCTGATCTCCTATCATAGCACTTGGCAAAACATATTTTAGTTCATTGGGTCTGGATTTCTCTCATCGGAGAGTGAGTTCCTTTGAACAGGGACCACTTTTTTTTTTAGGAAAAGAACACTTTTGGAAGAACAGTTTGAGATTTACTGGGAGACAGACTGGAACAGGTGGATGGGAAAAGAGAGAGAAAGCTGAGAAATGAGAGTTTCCATGAAAGGAAGAAGAGGGGTCTACTAGAGGAACTTCATGCAGAAGGGTTGTCATTGTTAAGTTAATCAAACAAATATCCACTGCAGCCTACTGTGGGTGAGAAATCTAGCTGGGGACAAGAGACAGGGGACAAGAGATAGGGGACACGATCGTAAAAACAGCAGCCTCAGTGCCACTGCATGATTCTGACTATCTTGGGTAGGGAAGAGGCTCTAAAACCCCTGGCGGCCACTGATCAGCAGGCTCTGCTGTAAGCAGGGGCCTGGGAGGTGTGGGACTGGATTCTTCTTTCATGAATGGGTCATAAAGACGTCCTACGGACTCAAACAGAGGAAATTCTAAGTTGGTAAAACCAATCAATGCTGAGCCACTAAGACGATCTTTCACTTCCTTCTTCCTTTTTTCTCCTTTTGTGAAGGACAAACCCCAGTCCATCCTTCAGAGGTCGCCTCTTTAGTGAAGCTGACCCAGACTCCTTTGAGCCCCCCCCCTCCCCAATACTCTACTAAGTAGAACTCTTGTTCTGTTCTGTTTAACAACTGCAACCAGTGCTTTATTGCCAATGACTAAAACAATAATATTACTACTAGTAGTAGTGCTATTTTCTATCATATCCTGAGCAGTCTCTTTGTACCAAGCACCGTAGTTTAAGGGCTTCAGGTACAGTGTCTTACGGAAATCCAACCCCGTAAACGAGGTGGTACAATCCCCATTGTATAGAAGAGGAAACTAAGCAATTTGCCCAAAACCACACAACCAGAATGGAACAGCAATCGGACTCCAGACCATTTGTTTCCCACCACACCTCCTAGAACAAGACTCCAAGAGGTTAACTAAAGCATTTCTGAATGTTCCTCTAAATTTGAGGGAATAGAAATTGAAGGTAAATGTTTCTAATGTCCTAATTTTCTTTTTAAACCACTTCGGAGTTTAGGTACTCCAATATAAGATTAAATAATACGCTGAAAGACTGCAATGAAAGTGACAGTCTACCCTCGAAGAGGTCTGTCTTTCTGTTTTCAGGAGGTGCTTGCAGGCACTAGTAAGCACAAAATGAATGTATTATTTATATGTATATATTAAAAATATATATATACACATACAGTTATACATATATGCATATATACTTTATATTTACCTACAATAATATATATACTATGTATGGTATATATACATATAGTATATAATATATATACAGTATGTATACACACACACACTATATGTATATATCTTTTACTTTACTATCCATTTTATGAATTAGGAAATTGAGGTACAGAGATATTAACTCAGTAAAGTCACTTAATAAGTAACTGGTCAAACCATCTCTCACTCACACACTTCCTAGCATTCTTTCTAAGACACCTCACCCATTAATTCCGGAACAGCTGCTGTGTTCGGGGATCCACCAGGCTGACAATTAACACAACGGAAGTAACTAAAACATGAAGAAATCCAGTGCTTTATTTCTACCAACCTCTGAGAAGTTTAAAAAGGAAAAAAAAACTCTAAAACCCATGCATTCGGATCACAGGCCCAACGGGGGAAAAAAAATTAAATACCCCAATTTGTTCTTATTTACAAATACTTTAAGCTGTTTGTCAAACAAAATGATTTTGTCTGCCAGATGAGGTCCCAGTTTTCTAAGTTCATTAACGGCTGATGAACAGAAAGGGTCACCCTGATGCTTTAATAATCTGGCCCTGACTCCCGTCAAAGCCACTCAAAAAAAAAAAAAAAAAAAAAAAAAAAAATCCAAGCTGTCAGGAGAGAAAGGAAATGCTACTTGATCCAATTTATGCACTATTTCCATGCAAACAAGGAGCAGATATTTACAGGCATGCTGTATTAAATCTCCACAACCAGGGCAGGGTTGTAGAAAGGAATACAAGAAAGGAAAAAGGCAGAGAATGTTTAAAATGCCCTGTGTTGGAAGCCACAGGGAGCTCTAAATTGTCTGGAGGCCAGCTCTGACTGTCACTTTTTTCTTCTTCTTCTTCTTTTTTTAAATCCTGTAAGTAGTAAAAGCATAACTCAAATACTAAAACTCAGGACCATCAGGAAACGAGGAATTCCGTAAGAAGCCTGTCATCTGGGGCTTAAGTAGGGCCCACACTATTCAGATGATGGGAAGACGGGAAGGAGGCTTTCCAAGTTCCAATAAGGTCCTTGGTAGGAGGGAAACTCAAATTTTTTACTATGACATGTACTTTATAATGCAAAGGAACACCAAGATTCATATTCAAGTGCATTAATAGGAATAATAAAGCATCCCTAATATATGTGTCTCCCAATTGCCCCATAATCAGCTATCAAGGTAAGATTCAATATTGCTACTCCATAGCCAGAGGGCACTTCTCTTTTGAGGAATTAGGCACATTCAGTCAGTTACAGCTCTTGGAACTCCACATCAGACTCTCCAGAGCTGAGAGAGGTCACCTAAGAAAAGATGGATTCTTTTTTTCCAGGAGCTGGGAAATGGTATGAAATATTCTGACCTTATACAAAGGCACCACGGAGGGAGGTTGGAGACCCAGCTCTCTCCCCACTCCCTCCGGAGGGTCTCTATGCATCCTTGCCTTCCAGATCCTTCTCTCCTTTAATCCCCTTAACATCCCCCACAAGTCTCAACTCTCACTTGCTCAGGGAGTACCTCTCCTTCCTAGCATAATTTACCATCTTTACCAAATACATTTATTTGCAAGGTTATTTTATTTCGTTACTTTCTTACCCTCTAGAGTGTAAGCTCCATAAACTCAGGGGGGCTTGCTTCTTTCTAAGTAAAGTAAATATCACACTTTATTTCAACTAATGGCTGTTATTATTTTTCACCCAGTCTTAAACAGGAACTACAGAAAATCTTTTTAAGATTTTTGAAGCACCTTGACTTACAGTTTAACCCAAACCTCTGCGGAAACTGCTGGAGAGGCAAGTTGCAGTGCCTGAGGACCAGGAGGCAGGCTGGTAACTTTAATCCAAGAGGTGATATTTTTTCATCCTTAGTAGGAAATGAGAGCAGGTGGGGATTAATCAGGGCATTTTCCCCTATGATGCTTTTAAAAACAAGTCTTCATGATAAAGTGTCAATATTCTTCATTAAAAGAGAAATGTCTTTTAATTTCTACAATTTCAGACTTCTACACTTGACACTAGATATTAAATAATATACATTTCAAAAGCAAATAAAATCAATTTTTATAACTGGCCTTTTGGAATAGCCTTCCTTCCAGTTATCTGCCAGGTCAACTCCAAACTGTCCTTCCAGACCCCACTCAACCCTCACCTCCCCCGTGAAGGTTCCCCATCAAGCAGAGTTCAGCTCCATCACAGTAAGAAAATCAAGCATTCAATTCAGTTTTTTTAAATCTTCCCATTTTAGTTTAAAAAGACTCAGTGAGCAAGTTTCTTCCCCCCCTTTCAACCCTCAGTATGGCGCTAGTATATCCTTACAGCCCCTAACACTTGACAAGGGGAACTGAGAATTTGAGAATTCCCATCACCGAGCTTTTGGCTGGCAGCAGCACCTGGCCAGACTCGAACACGGGATGGTTCCTTTGGTTATCTGCTGCTTACGGAGAATGGTATACATTTCTTATTACCATAAAGGTATCCATACACATAATAAGGTCTTAAGAAGATGTGGTCAAACACTGAACGGGAGGACAGGAATGACGGAGCTGACAAAGCCCTGCCCCACCGAAAACTCCACGAAGGCAGGGATGGAGTGTCCAGCTGCTTCCTGGCCCGTATCCGTGCACTTGGCATAGCACCTGGAACAAAGCAGCCACTCAACAGTTATCTGTGAAGGGAGCCTGAGACTCGGGGACACAGCTGAATCACGGAAGGACACAGCGGGAATTTAAACCACGTCTTCTTACGCTAAGCCCTAAACATTTTCAACGTTGGAACTCTATTCCAAAGTGCTTCAAGAGCCAATAAATATTTAAGTGAATACAAAGAAAACAAAGATAGATCTTTTCCTTGGGGCATTTATGAGTCCACAGAAGTACTTAGAATTCATACCACCCAGTGACTTCCATCTATCCTTTTGCCTTCAAAGGTGCAATGAAAGGCCAAACGGTACCTCAGTAGAGGTTGACCAAAGTTTCGGCTTATCTGCCCATCACAGAGACTGAAAAACTCCACATCCAGGGCTTCCCTGGTGGCGCAGTGGTTGAGAGTCCGCCTGCCGATGCAGGGGACACGGGTTCGTGCCCCGGTCCGGGAAGATCCCACATGCCGCGGAGCGGCTGGACCCGTGAGCCGTGGCCGCTGAGCCTGCGCGTCCGGAGCCTGTGCTCCGCAACGGGAGAGGCCACGACAGTGAGAGGCCCACGTACCATTAAAAAAAAAACAAAAACAAAAACAAAAAAAAAACAAAAACAAAAAAAAAAACCTCCACATCCAGAGGATCGACCAATCTGACACGCCACCTTCCTAAATTCAGCAAAATATAAGACAGAATTGACAGGCGTTTCCAGAAGCTGGTTCAAATTATTTTTTCATAGTAATACCTATCCTATACCTATACCACAGAATATTTACTTAGATTACTGCTGAAATTTCAATCCTCATTTTTTTTTTTTGGCCTTAAAACGCCCTCACACACATGTCCTTTCAAGATGAACGTCAGGTAAAAATTCTACCAAAAAAAGCTGCAGTAACTTTTCTTTTTATGTACCATAAACAAATTTCCTGAAGAGACATAAAGAGCTTTGTTTTATAACTTGTATTACCTATAAAGACTTTAAATGAAGAAAGAGCCCACTTTCCTAGAAGTAACTAAGAAAAGCTCGTAAGTGATGAGATAAATCGTTCAAATTAAAAAGCCTGTGAGCTCCATACTGAAAGAGCCGCAGCCATCCTCAAGTTTTCATCAAGCAATTTAGGCTTGGTGAGGATGGTCTGACAGCAGCGCAAAAGAAAGATGAACAGTCAAAAGCAGTCACAAGAACTACAAAAGCAGGCTAGTTTGGGGCCATTTACTGTCGGGGCAAACTGCTCTTCACACCTCAGTGATTCCCATGGATTATGCACTATGGCACAAAGATGAAATGAGTCACATGAATGAAAAGTTTAAAGAAGATGCAGACATGCCTGTTGGAGAAGGGAGACAAATACAAGTTTAGACATTTTCCAGAACGTAATTATGCATTCTTGGGGGAGACCTTCAAGATGGCGGAGGAGTGAGAGGTGGAGACCGCCTTCCTCCCCACAAATACATCAGAAATACATCTACATGTGGAACAACTCCTACAGAACACCTACTGAACGCTGGCAGAAGACCCCAGACTTCCCAAAAGGCAAGAAACTCCCCACGTGCCTGGGTAGGGCAAAAGAAAAAAGAAAACACAGAGACAAAAGAATAGGGACAGGACCGGCACCTGTGGGAGGGAGCTGTGAAGGAGGAAATGCTTCCACACTCTAGGGAGCCCCTTCACTGGCGAAGACGGGGGTGGCGAGGGGAAGCTTCAGAGCCGCAGGAGCTGAGGTCACATCCCAGGGAGAGGACCGGGGCTGGCTACATGAACACAGCCTGAAGGAGGCTAGTGCACCACAGGTAGCCGGGAAAAACTGTGGAGCTGCCTGAGAGGCAAGAAACCACTGTTTCAGGGTGCGCAAGGACAGGGGATCCAGAGTGCCGCCTAAACGAGCTCCAGAGACGGGCGCGAGCCACAGCTATCAGCACGGACCCCAGAGACGGGCATGAGACGCCAAGGCTGCTGCTGCGGTCACCAAGAAGCCTGTGTGCCAGCACAGGTCACTCTCCACACCTCCCCTCCCAGGAGCCTATGCAGCCCGCCACTGCCAGGGTCCCGTGATCCAGGGACAACTTCCCCGGGAGAACACACGGTGCGCCTCAGGCTGGTGCAACGTCACGCCGGCCTCTGCGGCCACAGGCTCACCCCACATTCTGTACCCCTCCCTCCCCCCAGCCTGAGTGAGCCGGAGCCCCCGATAAGCTGCTCCTTTAACCCCATCCTGTCTGGGCAAAGAACAGATGCCCTCAGGCGACCTACATGCAGAGGCGGGTCCAAATCCAAAGATGAACCCCAGGAACAAAGAAGAGAAAGGGAAATCTCTCCCAGCAGCCTCAGGAGCAGCAGATTAAATCTCCACAATCAACTTGATGTACCTGCATCTGTGGAATACCTGAATAGACAACAAATCATCCCAAAATTGAGGCGGTGGACTTTGGGAGGAAAGAGATATATCTTTTATTCCTACTTCTCTTTTTGTGAGTGTTTATGTATATGCTTCTTTGTGTAATCTTGTCTATATATCTTTGCTTTTACCATGTGTCCTAGGTTTCTATCTGTCCTTTTTTTTTTTTTTAGTATAGTTTTTAGCGCTTATCACTGGTGGATTTGTTTCTTGGTTTGGTTGCTCTCTTCTTTCTTTTTCTTTATTACTTTTTAATCACTTTACTTTTAAGAATTATTTTTTACTTTAATAACTTTATTTTATTTTACTTTATTTTTTTCTTTCTTTCTATTTTTCTCCCTTTTCTTCTGAGCCACGTGGCTGGCAGGGTCTTGGCGCTCCAGCCGGCTGTCAGGCTTGTGCTTCTGAAGTGGGAGAGCCGAGTTCAGGGCATTGGTCCACCAGAGACCTCCCGGTTCCACATAACATTAAACAGCAAAAGCTCTCCCAGAGATCTCCATCTCAACGCTAAGACCCAGCACCACTCAACGACCAGCAAGCTACAGTGCTAGACACCCTATGGCAAACAACTAGCAAGACAGGAATACAACCCCACCCATTAGCAGAGAGGCTGCCTAAAACCATAATAAGCTCACAGACATTCCAAAACGCAACAGCAGACGCGGTCCTGCCCACCAGAACGACAAGATCCAGCCTCATCCTCCAGAACACAGGCACTACTCCGCTCCACCAGTAAACCTACACAACACACTGAATCAACCTTAGCCACTGGGGGCAGACACCAAAAACAATGGGAACTGTGAACCTGCAGCCTGTGAAAAGAAGACGCCAAACACAGTAAGTTAAGCAAAATGAGAAGACAGAGAAACACACAGCAGATAAAGGAGCAAGGTAAAAACCCACCAGACCAAACAAATGAAGAGGAAATAGGCAGTCTACCTGAAAAAGAATTCAGAGAGATGAGGGTAAAGATGATCCAAAATCTTGGAAACAGGATGGAGAAAATACAAGAAACATTTAACAAGGACCTAAAGAACTAAACAGCAAACAAACAATGATGAACAACACAATAAATGAAATTAAAAATTATCTAGAAGGAATCAATAGGAGAATAACTGAGGCAGAAAAACAGATAAGTGACCTGGAAGATAAAATAGTGGAAATAACTACTGCAGAGCAGAATAAAGAAAAAAAAGAATGAAAAGAATGGAGGACAATCTCAGAGACCTCTGGGCCAACATTAAATGCACCAACATTCGAATAATAGGGGTTCCAGAAGAAAAAGAGACTGAGAAAGGGACTGAGAAAATATTTAAAGAGATTATAGTTGAAAACTTCCCTAATATGGGAAAGGAAATAGTTAATCAAGTCCAGGAAGCACAGGGAGTCCCATACAGGATAAATCCAGGAGAAACACGCCAAGACACATATTAATCAAACTATCAAAAATTAAATACAAAGAAAAACTTATAAAGCAGCGAGGGAAAAACAAAATATAACATATAAAGGAATGCCCAGAAGGTTAACAGCTGATCTTTCAGCAGAAACTCCGCAAGCCAGAAAGAAGTGGAAGGACATATTTAAAGTGATGAAAGGGAAAAACTTAAAATGAAGATTACTCTACCCAGCAAGGATCTCATTCAGATTTGACAGAGAAATTAAAACCTTTACAGACAACCAAAAGCTAAGAGAATTCAGCACCACCGAACCAGCTTTACAAGAAATGCTAAAGGAACTTCTCTAGGCAGAAAACACAAGAGAAGGCAAAAACCTACAATAACAAGACAATTAAGAGAACGGTAATAGAAATATACATTTTGTTAACTACCCTAAATGTAAATGGATTAAATGCTCCAACCAAACACAGACTGGCTCAATGCATACAAAAACAAGACCCGTATAAATGCTGTCCACAAGAGACGCACTTCAGACCTAGAGACAAATACAGACTGAAAGTGAGGGGATGGGAAAAGATACTCCATGCAAATGGAAATCAAAAGAGCGCTGGAGTAGCAATCCTCATATCAGACAAACTAGACTTTAAAATAAAGACTATTACAAGAGACACAGAAGGACACTACTACATAATGATCAAGGGATCAATCCAAGAAGAAGATATAACTATTGTAAATATTTATGCACCCAACATAGGAGCACCTCAATACATAAGGCAAATGCTAACAGCCATAAAAGGGGAAATCGACAGTAACACAATCACAGTAGGGAATTTGAAAACCCCAATTTCACCAATCGACAGATCATCCAAAATGAAAATAAATAAGGAAACACAAGCTTTAAATGACACATTAAACTAGATGGACTTGATATTTATAGGACATTCCATCCAAAAACAAAAGAATACACTTTCTTCTCAAGGGATCAAGGAACATTCTCCAGGATAGATCATATCTTCGGTCACAAAGGAAGCCTTTGTAAATTTACAAATATGGAACTCATATCAAGTATCTTTTCCGACCACAACACCATGAGAGTAGATATCAATTACAGGAAAAAAACTGTAAAAACTACAAACACATGGAGGCTAAACAATACTAAATAACCAAGACATCACTGAAGAAATCAAAGAGGAAATCAAAAAATACCTACAAACAAAGGACAACAAAAACATGATGACCCAAAACCTATGGGATGCAGCAAAAGCAGTTCTAAGAGGGAAGTTTATAGTAATAAAATCCTACCTCAAGAAACAAGAAATATCTCAAATAAACAACCTAACCTTATACCTAAAGCAATTAGAGAAAAAAGAACAAAAAAAGCCCAAAGTTAGCAGAAGGAAAGAAATCATAAAGATCACATCAGAGAAAAATGAAAAAGAAATGGAGCAAACCACAGCAAAGATCAGTAAAACTAAAAGCTGGTTCTCGGAGAAGATAAACAAAATTGATAAACTGCTAGCCAGACTCATCAATAAAAAAAGGGAGAACACTCAAATCAATAGAATTAGAAATGAAAAAGGAGAAGTAACAACTGACACTGCAGAAATACAAAGGATCGTGAGAGATTACTAAATGCCAATAAAATGGACAACCTGAAAGAAATGCAGAAATTCTTAGAAAAACACAACCTCTCAAGATTGAACCAGGAAGAAATAGAAAATATAAACAGACCAATCACAAGCACCAAAATTGAAAATGTGATTAAAAATCTTCCAACAAACAAAAGCCCAGGACCAGATGACTTCACAGGCGAATTCTAGCAAACATTTAGAGAAGAGCTAACACCTATCCTTCTCAAACTCTTGCAAAATATAGCAGACAGAGGAACACTCTCAAACTCTTTCTACAAGGCCACGATCACCCTGATACCAAAACCAGACAAAGATGTCACAAGGAAAGAAAACTACAGGCCAATATCACTGATGAACATAGATGCAAAAATCATCAACAAAATACTATCAAACAGAATCCAACAGCACATTAAAAGGATCATACACCATGATCAAGTGGGGTTTATCCCAGGAATGCAAGGATTCTTCAATATACACAAATCAATCAATGTGATATACCATCTTAACACATTTACAGAGAAAAAAACCTATGATCATCTCAAGAGATGCAGAAAAAGCTTTGGACAAAATTCAACACCCGTTTATGATAAAAACCCCCCAGAAAGTAGGCATAGAGGGAACTTACCTCAACATAATAGAAGCCATATATGACAAACCCATAGCCAACATTGTTCTCAATGGTGAAACACTGAAACCATTTCCACTAAGATCAGGAACAAGAGAAGGTTGCCCACTCTCACCACTATTATTGAACGTAGTTTTGGAAGTTTTAGCCAAGGCGATCAGGGAGGAAAAATAAATAAAAGGAATCCAAATCAGAAAAGAAGTAAAGCCATGACTGTTTGCAGATGACATGATACTATACACAGAGAATCCTAAAGACGCTAACAGAAAACTACTAGAGCTAATCAATGAATTTGGTAAAGAAACAGGATACAAAATTAATGCACAGAAATCTCTTGCATTCCTATACACTAATGATGAAATATCTGAAAGAGAAATTAAGGAAACACTCCCATTTACCATTGCAACAAAAGGAATAAAATACCTAAGAATAAACCTACGTAAGGAGACAAAAGATCTGTATGCAGAAAACTATATGACACTGACGAAAGAAATTAAAGATGATACCAACATATGGAGAGACATACCGTGTTCTTGGATTCGAAGAATCAACATTGTGAAAATTACTACACTACCCAAAGCAATCTACAGATTCAATGCAATCCCTATCAAACTACCAATGGCATTTCTCAAAGAACCAGAACAAAAATTTCACAGTTTGTATGGAAACACAAAAGACCCCAAATAGACAAGGCAATCTTGAGAAAGAAAATCAGAGCTGGAGGAATCAGGCTCCCTGACTTCACACTATACTACAAAGCTACAGTAACCAAGACAGTATGGTACTGGCACAAAAACAGAAATATAGATCAATGGAACAGGATAGAAAGCCCAGAGATAAACCCAGACCCCTATGGTCACCTTATTTTTGATAAAGGAGGCTAGAATATACAATGGAGAAAAGACAGCCTCTTCAATAAGTGGTGCTGGGAAAACTGGAGAGATACATGTAAAAGAATGAAATTAGAACACTCGCTAACACCATACACAAAAATAAACTCAAAATGGATTAAAGACCTAAATGTAAGGCCAGACACTATCAAACTCTTAGAGGAAAACATAGGCAGAACACTCTATGACATAAATCACAGCAAGATCCTTTTTGACCCACCTCCTACAGTAATGGAAGTAAAAACAAAAATAAACAAATGGGACCTAATGAAACTTAAAAGCTTTGCACAGCAAAGGAAAACATATACAAGATGAAAAGAGAACCCTCAGAATGGCAGAAAATATTTGCAAATGAAGCAACTGACAAAGGATTAATCTCCATAATTTACAAACAGCTCATGCAGCTCAGTATAAAAAAATACAGACAACCCAATCCAAAAATGGGCAGAAGACCTAAATAGACGTTTCTCTAAAGAAGATATACAGATTGCCAGCAAACACACGAAAGAATGCTCAACATCACTAATCATTAGAGAAATGCAAATCAAAACTACAGTGAGGTATCACCTCACACCAGTCAGAATGGCCATCATCAAAAAATCCACAAACAATAAATGCTGGAGAGGGTGTAGAGAAAAGGGAACCCTCTTGCATTGTTGGTGGGAATGTAAATTGATACAGCCACTATGAAGAAGAGTATGGAGGTTCCTTAAGAAACTAAAAATAGAACTACCATATGACCCAGCAATCCCACTACTGGGCATATACCCTGAAAAAAACATAATTCAAAAAGCGTCATGGTGAGGATATGGGGAGGGGGAAGTGTAAGCTGGGACAAAGTGAGAGAGTGGCATGGACATATATACACTACCAAACGTAGGGTGGATAGCTGGTGGGAAGCAGCCGCATAGCACATGGAGATCAGCTCGGTACTTTGTGACCACCTAGAGGGGTGGGATAGGGAGGGCGGGAGGGCGACGCAAGAGGAAGGGGGATGTATATATATGTATAACTGATTCACTTTGTTATAAAGCAGAAACTAACACACCATTGTAAAGCAATTATACTCCAATGAAGATGTTAAAAAAAAAAAGATCCGTATTGTAACAAAATGAGAAAAAAAAAGAACAGTAATGTACCACAATGTTCATTGCAGCACTATCTACAATAGCCAGGACATGGAAGCAACCTAAGTGTCCATCGACAGATGAATGGATAAAGAAGATGTGGCTCATATATACAATGGAATATTACTCAGCCGTAAAAAGAAATGAAATCGAGTTATTTGTAGTGAGGTGGATGGACCTAGAGTCTGTCATACAGAGTGAAGTAAGTCAGAAGGAGGAAAACAAATACCATATGCTAACACATATATATGGAATCTTAGAAGAAAAAAAATGGTTCTGAAGAACATAGGGACAGGACAGGAATAAAGACTCAGAAGCAGAGAATGGACTTGAGGACACAGGGTTGGGGGAAGGGTAGGCTGGGACAACGTGAGAGAGTAGCATGGACATATATACACATTACCAAACGTAAAATAGATAGCTAGTGGGAAGCAGCCGCATAGCACAGGGAGATCAGCTCGGTGCTTTGTGACCACCTAGAGGGGTGGGATAGGGAGGGTGGGAGGGAGGGAGATGCAAGCGGGAGGAGACGTGGGAACATATGTAAATGTGTAGCTGATTCACTTTGTTGTAAAGCAGAAACTAACACACCATTGTAAAGCAATTATACTCCAATAAAAATGTAAAAAAAAAAATTATGCATTTTGGGCTTTGTTTTTGGAAATTTTGCTGCTTACAAGGCAAAGTGTTGTTTCATCTGGAAACTCAACTGTAAGGAATATTTTACTGCTAACAATGCCTTATTATTAGGCTTTGGGGCGCTTTATGGATAAATTTCCACCGGCATAATACTTCTAAGTTGCATTATTATTGGCATATTGTTATTAGCATATTATTATACTAACAAATGATATATTAATATTATTTACATATGCTAACAATAATGATACATTAATATTATTGATTAATATCATTGTTATTTATTAATATATTAACAATATTATTAGCATAACATTAGTAGAATGTTATTTTTCTATATAATAATCTAGCTGATTATTATAGAGAAATCCTTATGGACTTGCATACCGAAGCTAGGCCAAAGGCTCACTACTACTACCGCTAGCAACAGTATTACTAGTACCACTACCACTAATAACAACTACGACCATCTTTGTAGTAAAAATACTGTTAAGTCTTATTTGTGTCCAAGGGAAAATGAAATCTTCACGTGTGTCATTTGTTAAGCTCCATGCTCGGATAGGCCCTGGATAACATGATCTCACTCAACCCTCACAACAGCCGTAATGGGTAAATGACGCTCTTATCATTTTCCCCTTTTCTATATGAGGAATGGGATGCCGGAGAGGCTGAGTGGATACCAGACGCACCAAGTCCAAGGCCAGCGTTACCGTCACTCTAAGAACTGGACACACTAGGACTGCAGCCTTTCTAGGATGAGACAGGTTAGAGGAGAAAAGCATGACCAGGGAAATCTGTTATTAGAGATGCCCACTAAGAGGGCAGGATGTGGGCGACCGGGAAGGAATGAGAAGCACCTTTCATGCTCTAAGAGCAGTACTACAAACCAGACTCCTCATCACGTGTTCAAAAACGAAAAGCAAAGCACACACCAAGAAACAGAGTTACAGATGTAGAAAATAAACTTATGGTTACCGGGGGGGGGGTAACGGGGGAGGGGATAAGATGGAAGGCTGGGATGGACACATACACACTACTATATATAAAATAGGTAACTAATAAGGACCTGCTGTATAGCACAGGGAACTCTACTCAATACTCTGTAATGGCCTATATGGGAAAAGAATCTCAGAGTGGTTCTATGCATATTTATAACAGATTCATTTTGTTGTATACCTGACACTAACACAACACTTTAAATCAACTATACCCCAATAAAAATTATTTTAAAAAAAACAGCACACACCCCCAAAACACAACAAGCTTCCAGATTTTTCCTCCATAGGAAATGCAGGCATTGCAAAGGCCCTGTCCCCGCCATCCACACCCGTCTCTCTCTCCCCCTTCCCTACCCAACGTGACTCAGTCCCCACGAGAACACAGGCTTCCCTTTCCACTGGGACCAGGAGTTTCCCCCAAACCCCACCCCTGAACAAAAAAAAAGGAAAAGGCAGGTGGAGGGCGGGGTGGAGCGGCCACTCAGGGTGAGGGGTAGAAGGGACTAACACTGACCCTCTAATAGCATCTTACTCAATATCCACGAATGACTTTTCACAGAAAGAACCAAGACCCCTGAGCGCGTCCGGAGAAGGGAGTTCCGGGACTGGCTCAGGCATCACAGGCAAAGCCACCCCAACTGATGAGATACCTGACTGCACTCCCAAGGCATCTCCGAGACAGGTGTTCCAAAGCGCACGGTCACTCTTATTAGTGATCCCGAGAAGACCTGGAAAACGTGTCCCCAAAGTTTCAAATTTCACCCTCTCTCACCACCCTGGATCATTCCAGGGCTGCCAGTTTCCAAAAAATGTAACAGCTGGGGGAGAAAGGAAACAGCCAACAGCCCCATCTGATAACGGACACTAGCCTTTTCCAGGTTTAAAGGAGGAAGGATATCAGAGGTCTCAGCTCCTGCCTGGCATTGATAACTGCCGCCCACAGTTGGGCCGAGAGAACTCTCCCAACCAGGGAACAGCTGCTCCCAGCAGCTCCCTTACATTTACTTAAATTAGGACTTCGGGTTCGTTTTACTACAGTTCCATTGTAGGAAATGAAAGCCTCCACTGGCCAATTGCCGCCTGCAAACCTGAGACCCAGTGCAGGCTGTGAGTGAAAAGTGAAGAATTCCCCAGCCCTCAGGAGCACAGCTTCCCTTCCAGAATATGGATGGTGGCTGTCACTTTCCGAGTCCCTCCTGCCACCCCCAAGAACACGAGGAAACTTCTCCCTAGGTAGGACTCTTCCCAGCTCCTGCCCTAATCTACCTGGCAGGTTTGCCTTACTTCCTCCTCTCTGCAGGCCTCTGCTTATTTCAATAAGGCCAGCACCCTTTTCTCCTCAAAACTCTGTCTTTTCATTGCCTCTCTGCTATAATCATAAAAGAAGGCCGGTGTGAGAATTTCTTGCTTTCGTGTAAACAGGCTGAAAGCATGAAGATTATAAGTCCATGCTTGATGAGATGCCCACCCTCCTAAACTCACAAATCCGCAATCTTCCCCAGACCCACATTCAGGTCTGTGAAGTACGTGGTTGGACCCCATGTGTCTGTGCATATAATTTGTGAATAATTTGCAAATGCTGAAGGACGCTGTGTCTCTTCCCAGATACTGGACCAAAAAGATGGGGTCTGGTGGGAAGGAGGGAGGGAGGGAAAGGAGGGAGAAAGAGGGGGGAGGGGCCAAAAGCCCTGGCATCTCAGGCACCAGTAGTCCCAACTGGGCCTTGAGGACTCGGGCTGGAGCGTGACGCATCTGCCCACAGACCTAGTTTTTTCAGCCAAAACTGCTCTCAGGAGGAGCACGCGGGCAGCAGATCGCAGAGGAACCAGACGGCTATGATAGTTGATCCCCCTGGCTCTTCGGGCAGATATTTCAAACCCAACTCGACCTCTCACTGCCCTGTAGCCTTGGGCAAGTCACACAAATTCTCTAAACTCAAGTTTCCTCAATCTTTAGCATGGAGTAGGGCTCAGTGAGAGGTAATCCTTGCTGCGGGTCCTATTTAAAGAGAACTGATCTCTAAAGAGATTCAGGCTCCATCTTGGTCAACTGTGTCACCCAATAGAAATTTTTGACTCTCTCAGCCTCAGTGTTTTCATCTAAAAAGTGGGATGACAATAGTAGCAAGCCATAGGGCTGCTGAAAGTTCAGCGTGGAATAATGTTAGTAAAACAACTAGGAAAATGTCCTGGCATACGGTGCATACTTGGTTAACTCTTAACCATAATAATTACCATCTACAAAGATGTAAACAATTTGATTCTGGCAGCATTAATAGATATACATACATGGAGTTGTATAAATGTGTCTCTGTGTGTGTGTGTGTGTGTGTGTGAGTGTGTGTGTGTAAACACAGTTGACAATGATTAAGAGTGTAGACTCTGGAGCCAGACTGCCTAGGCTCAAATCCTGACTCTGCCACCTATAGGCTGTGTGACTTTGTGCAAGTCAACTGACATCTCTGGGCCTGAGTTTCATAATCTGTAAAATGGGATAACAACTGTACCTCCCTCACAGAAATTTTGTGATGTCTGAGTAAGCTACAATATATATATAAATGCTTAAAACATATTAAGTGCTCAAACATTATACAGGAAATGCAGAATACAGACATAAATTAGATACAGCATTATCGAATTTAACATATTAGAACCTTTTCTGAGAGTCAGTTTCAATGAAAAATAAAGAACAAACAGCTAAGAATCTAAAACATTGGGGTGGGGGTACCTGGAGGAAGCCGTGATGTCTAACACACTTGGGGGGAGGGGCATCCAAAATTACCCAAACGCTAATAAAAAAAGGAAAATAAACCTTTAAAACCATAAATCGAAGGAGGAGAGGTGTCAGGAACTGTATCTGCCTTGTAAAATTACCATGCCGGAGAAGAACACAATAAAAAAACTGAAAGAAAGAAAATAGCGAAATCCCTCTACTGAAAGACCCTGGGGAAATACAGAGAGACGGGGACAAGGAGGAAGACGAGGGGACATTTCTACCTTAAAGGTGACGTAGTAAGACTTGGCCTCTTCTAAAAGCACCTAGTAGGTGCTCATTAAAGTGGGATCCTACGAAGAACATGAGAAACAGATGGGATATACAATAGAACACTACTCAGCCATAGAAAAGAACGAAATTTTGCCACGTGCAGCAAGGAAGATGGACTTGGAGGGCATTATGCTAAGTGAAATAAGTCAGACAAAGAGAAATCCTGTATATCACTGATCGGTGGAATCTAAAGAATACAACAAACTAGTGAATATGACAAAAAAGAAGCAGCCTCACAGATATGGAGAGCAGACTAGTGGTTACCAGTGAGGGGAGGGCGTAACACAGGGGTAGGAGAGTGAGAGGTACGAACTCTTGGGAATAAGATAGGCTCGAGGATGTACTGTACGACATGGGGGATATAGCCAATTGTTTTACAATAACTGTAAACGGAAGTAAGCTTTAAAAATCGTATAAAAAATACATTTAAAGGATAATTTTTTAAAAAGAAACAGATGGGGGTCGGTGGGTGCATGAGTGGGTGGCTGGATTTCAAATAAATGTGGAAGTAGGCGGATGAAAGGGGACAAAGGAGACCGCTCTCACCTTCCCAGCTGCGCCTCCTGCTTCTCAGCACACCCCATTCTCCGGATGAGCCCCCGTAGCCCCACCTTGCTTGGTACAGGTGACCTCTGAGGCCTTTATCTGCTTGCTTTACCCCCCCCGCCAGGCATTTGCTCCTCTCTCCTCCTCCCAAAAGGTCCCAGATGAGCCAGCTGTTCGGGTTTGGAGAGGAGTTTAACCACCTCAAGTTTTACGGCTGGTTCCAAGCAGTGTAATCAAAGCCCCCATGCCAGTGATTGATTCAGGGTCCCCATGGGTCTGAGTTGCTCCGATGACTGTAGAACCCACAGTGTTTGGGGGAAGAGGACAGTCTAGAAATTTGCCTGAGACACAGCTGGAGCCCTGGTCAATCTCGCCTGAAGTCAGCGCATCAGTCAGTGGCTTATCTTTTTTCCTCCTAACAGACTCATCTGCCAAAGCAGCATTTTAAATTTGGATTAAGCCCGATTTATCATTTTTGTTTGTTTTATGAGTTGTGCCTTGTGTGTCCTCCCACCCCCGCTTTTTTGAATCCAAGATTAGTAAAGTCACTTGAACTAATTCCTTAACCCCCCCATGACTCGGTTTCCTCATATATAAAATGGGGAGAGTAATTATAGCACCTGCTTCATGAGTTATTTTAAGAATTCAGAGTTGAACTATATAAAGTACTTACACAGTACCCAACACACAATGTTTGCTGATGCTGTTGTTGTTATTATTATTATCAGAAAATGCGTAACGCCTTCTTTCACTCAGACCAGCTGGGGAAAGTCCTGAGAGCAAATTCCAGATAACTAACTACAAACAAAAATGCAGGTGAACAAACATCTGTACACTGGAAAGATCTGGTTGAGACAGAGAGGACTAAAGAATGCTCTGAATTCAGAAATCAGGCCAAGCTTCTCAAACAAAACATAAATCAGAAACAAAAGGAATTGTGACCCGAGGCAAAGCCAAAAATAAAATCTATAATTTGGCTTCTTCAACTCACAACTGCTAATTCCATAACTGCCATTCCCACCGTGAAGGGCTCAGAATTGCAAAGAAGGCACTAGAAAGGGGGCTTCGACCCCTTTAGCATTTAAAGAAATGTTCTTCAGCCCTGCTGAATGTTCCAGACCACTCAGTTTGGGTGTCTTCTTTGATTAGCACCGGCAGGCGAGGGAGGGTAATTGCCACTTGCTTTAGGAAATGGCTGTGTCCCCAGCTATGTACTCATGGGTGGCTCTGTGCCAGCTTGATGCCAAATGAAAAGAATATTTTAAATTAACCTTTGGGGAACTCCCACAAGAGGAGGTCTTCTTCCCTTTGCTTTGCCTAAATGGTCCTGAAGACAGGGACAGAGAACAGCCCCTGCACTGGCCCCCTTGTTCAGATAATCTCCTAGGACACGTGGCAGGGTGACAACTTCACTTGTTACCTTACCTCTCTCCCCACTAGGAGGAATCAGGCACACCCTCCTGTGTGACCCTAAGGAGTCTTAGACCCATCCCTTTCCACCTGGAAGTATTTGTTCCCGTGTCTATCTCCCTTCCCCAGGCCATACGCAGGAGGGCAGGGACCCCACTCAACTCATTCCTGTACCCCAGTGCACAACACATAATCAACTCTCAGTAATGCAACAAGCTGCCCGGCAACACTAGATGGATGGGTGAACGGGTAAGTGGGTGAACAGGTAGACAGACAAGTGGATGGGTAGGAAGATGGGTCGATGGGCGGACCGACCAAGGAAAACTACAAGAAGAGTGAGGTAGACCAGGGAAGAGCAAAGTACAAAGCACCCAACTCTACCAAAGCCTTACAGCCACTTCTGGAACTCCTCCAAGACAAGAGTCATAAACCGCTCTTTAATAAAAGCTACCGTTACATCACGAAAGTGGCAGAGCACTTTGTTTCCCCAAAGTTCGAGGAATTCTGCTTTTGTAGAACTTATGTTTTCTCTCTCAAATTGAGATTGTGTTTGTCTACGTCTATCATCTCTGTAGCTTACACGGCGCCCCACATGTGGAACTGTCTTGGGAACAAGTCGCCCACGGAAGCACGTGGGGATGTGGGTTGGTTTCTGAAGGCAAACCCGCCCGGCGATCTGACCATTTTACAATGTGCTGTGTATGGAGTGAGGCCCCAGGAGATGCTAAGGGCATTCACTGGTCTGTAAGGTAACACGACTGACTGTTTAATAAGGCAAACAACCAAAAGAGGTGGGGGTGGGGGGGTTGTCAGAGGTCCCCAGGTTCCATGACTCTCTCGGAGGACTCACAGGACCCAGCACAGACTCCCACATACTCATGGCTACGACTTATTACAGCCAAAGGATACCAAGTGCAACCAGCAAAGGGTAAAGGCAAGTGGGGTTAAGTCCGAGGAAACCAGGCACAAGCTTCGAGGGTCCTCTCCCAGTGGAGATCCCCAGGACGTACCTAATTTGCTCAGCAATGAGTTGTGACAACATGGGTGACATGCGATCCACCAGGGAAGCTCTTTGGAGACTCAATGCCCAGCGTTTTTTACCGAGGACTGTCAGGTAGGCATCCTTTGCCTAACATGTACCAAAAGTCCAGACTTCCAGAAGGAAAGAAGTGTTCCGTGCAAACTGTATTGTTGGTACAAATGGGGTAGAGGTACAGGGGGTCACACTTCTGAGCTTTGGGCAGGGTGAGATCCCTCCTAAAATCGAAGTTCTCAGACACAAACCAAGGGCTTCCTATGGATAGCGGTCGGGCTCATTAAGTCAACTTCTTCTGCAGAGGGGATACACACAAATGAATTTTGGCCACAGTACTCTTCTTGGGAAGTCATGCACTGATTCCAACAAATGCTGCCTTTATAATCACAGTGGTTTGGGATTTCTCTTTGGCAGTTGCCTTGGATCCCTATATGCAAAATGTTTGAAACTTCAACCCACGAAGGTGGACCTTATCTCCAATAACCAAGGTATAGACAAGCCTTTTTGGTTCAAACCACAAATTAACAATAAAATAATAAAACTGGATCTTTCTACCTTGCTCTCCAAGCACAGAAGGCAAGGACCATCCCACCATTCATTCCTCAAACATGTATTTGGCACCTTCTGAATCCCAGATAATTTCTCAGTTGCTAGAGACACACATACGAAAAAGAGGGCTGCAAGACGCCCACAGCCCTGCTCACTGCTGTTCAGTACAATAAACATTTATCAGCACACACCTGGGCACCGCTGCCCAGGGAACATTTTGCAGAGAGCCAGCTGTATTTGTGTGGTTTTGATACCAAGAGCAACCTACTTTTATTTTCCCCTGGGAGTAAGACTGCAACTCTTTGCTTTAAAAAAAAAAAAAAAAAAAAAGGGCTTCCCTGGTGGCGCAACGGTTGAGAGTCCGCCTGCCCATGCAGGGGACACGGGTTCGAGCCCCGGTCTGGGAAGATTCCCACATGCCGCGGAGCGGCTGGGCCTGTGAGCCGTGGCCGCTGAGACTGCGCGTCCGGAGCCTGTGCTCCGCAACGGGAGGGGCCACAGCAGTGAGAGGTCCCCGCTCGCCGCAACTAGAGAGAGCCCTCGCACAGAAACGAAGACCCAACACAGCCAAAAATAAATAAATGAATAAATAAAATTAAAAAAAAAAAATCTGTTTTTAAAAATAAAACTAGCCCCCAATGTTCCCAGTGCAGCCCAGATTTTATTTTTCCAGAGCATGGAGAGACTGCAGCCAAGTTCAGGCTCCCCTTCTCTGCTAACACTCATTTCCTAGCCAATCTCAGCCAGGCTCATGGCCTTAAATGCCACCTTAGTGCTGGCAACTCCCAAATTCTATCTCCCAGCCCAACCTTGCTCTAGAACCCCAGGCTCGTGGCCACCTGCCCGGCCCAGTGTCTTCATGTGCTTATCTACCTAAAAAGCATCCGTAATTCCATAAGACTAACACCAAACTACTAATATCCTCTTCCAAATTGGTTACTCCTGTGATCTTCCCCATTAGAGAAAATGGAAGCCCCCTCCCTCTTCCTTCTAGCTGCTCAAATGAGAAACTAGATTCACTGCTGACTCCTTTGTTTCTGTTAGTTTCCGCATCCAATGTGTTGAAGCAGCCTCAAAAGCACGTCCAGATTCCGATTACTTCCCACCACTGTCACTACTGCAACTCTGGTCCAAGCCAGCAGCATCTCTTGACTGAATTACTGTCCTCCTTTCTTAACTGGCCTCTCTCCCTTTACCCTTGAAGCCAGAGGGTCCTTTTGAAAAGCAAGCAGGTCATCTCTCCCCTGCTGGGAAACCTCCAGAGGCTCTCTCACTCCGTTTCAACTGGAGTAAAGACTCTATCTGCAATTTTCCCCGTCTGACCTCAGCTCGTAGCAGGGCCACCATGTGACCCATGCACACTGTGCCCTGAACAAGGGTAGTGGACAGTGCCGGCGGAAGTCCAATCCGCCCCTCTCATGAGCCCTGCACCTGGGCTGCACCTCAGAGGAGCTGTCTCTTGTTAATTTGTATAAGGCATTTGGGAGCTAGACACAGCACTGTCTCCTGCTTAATCCTCACTCAGCCTGTTCCTAGACTACAAGGGCTGTCATAGGGAAGAACAAATCTGACTCCATAATGGATCTGTTTCTTTAACCTTTGTATTCTATTGCTTTTGCTAGAAATTAAGAATGTTGCCTAAACCCTGAAATATACAAGACAGCCCATTCTCGGGCTCTGACCTTTAAAGGTATAACATTTTTCCATTCACATAGAGATAAAAAGTTGCAGAACAGAGAATAACATTTGTCTTGCTAGAGGTTTATATGAACACTGTGACCTGACCTGCGTGGACACCTGCAAGAACAAAGGATTCCGGCAACCAAGAAGTCTGCAGCAACCAGCCACACCTCCTCCCCTTTTATTTAGTATAAAAAATGCCTGAATTCTAACGGGTAAGATGGTTCTTTGGGACACTAGTCCACCGTCTCCTCAGTCAGCTGGCTTTCTGGATAAAGCTGCTATTCCCTGCCCCAACACCTAGTCTCTCGAATCACTGGCCTGTCCTGCAGCAAGCAGTATGGGCTTGGACTTGGTAACACGGCCATGCTCTCTTCAGCCCTTTGCCTTGCTGTGCCCTCTGCCCAGGACGTTCTCTCCCTCACCTCCCTCGGGCTCCCTCAATGGTCCCCTGATACATCCCTGTCTAAAATGACAGCCCATTATTCCCCATCCTGTCAGGCCCCATTTCCTTTCCCTTTCTTTTCTTCCATTTCTAAAATGTTCACTATCACTATGAACTTTGTTTAATGTCCATCTTTCCTCCCTAGAATCTTTTTCACTATTTTTAAAAATTTATTAAAGTGAAATGCAACATACCATAAAATTAACTGTTTTAAAGCAAACCATCCATCCACCACCATGTAATGCGTTCAAAATGTTGTGCAACCGCCATTTCCATCTAGTTCCAAAACAGTTCCATCACTCCAAATAAAACCCCTATATCTTGGGCAGTTTCTCCCCATTCCCTCCCCACCCCACCCCCACCCCCAGGAAAACCCTGGTCATGATCAACCTGGATTTTGTCTCTGTAGATTAACTACTCTCGATAGTTCACGTAAATGGAGTCCTACAATGTGGGACCTTTCTAGTGTCTGACTTCTTTCACTGCCCCTCAGTAGAATTTAAGCTTATGACAGCAGTTTTTGTGTTATTCACCGCAGTATTTCCTATGCTGAGGAAAACAAAAAACAAACAAACAAACAAACAAAACCAGTAGGCCAAAATAAGTGTTTGTTAAGTGAATGAGTGGATGGACGGGTAGGTAAATGAATGAATGAATGAGTAAATGGGTCGCATCACCCAGAAGCGGAAGGAAGAAACAAAAGCAGATTCATGCAAGGTTCCCTGGAGGAGCTGCAAGGATCAGACATGACTGTGAAACCAAACCCAGAGGTGGCTGCACAAACTTGGTACAGACATGCATTAGAATGGCACAGAGTCTCTGAGTCTGGCCTCCAGGACAGCCTGGAGCCTTACAAATGAATCTGGCATGTTTTCTAGATGCAGCGCTTAACACGATCTTCAGCAGAAACACCTCTCTATATAACCACACACTGGACGAAGACAAAGAAGCTATCTGAATGCTTTCCAGGAACATGGCTAGTATCATTATATTGAAATTATCTGTACTATGACACGTCCCCAACTATGACCTCCTTGAAAATGGGAAGAGAGCTTATTCGTCTTTGAATTCTGGCCCCCAGAGCAGTGTTCAGGCCTCTGAAGCTTCTCAGGGATGCCAGCTGCCCTGCTCAGAGGGAGACAATGACACTCAGAGCTGACCTCAAATCTTCTTCCTTGCACTTTCAAACCAGGCGCCTCCCAGAAACACAGCTTGATCGGTAGTTTGATGCAGCAGGTAAGACCCCAGCAAGTCATAAAGAGCAAAGCCTTGGGGAGAGCTTGCCTGGATACAATTCCCAGCTCTGCCACTTCCAAGCTGCGTGACCCTGGCTAAACTTCTCAGCGTCTCTGTGCTCAGTGTCACCATTTGCGAAATCAGGATGACAGCCATCTGCTTCACAGGACTGTTGGGGAGGGAGTTAATCCATATGAAGTGCTTAGAATAGGGACCAGTGCGTAGTAAGTGCTTACTTAGTAAGCGTTCGTTTTCATAACCATGTCTTAAATTTTTAAGTTCCTCCATCTCCTTATGTGGAATAAGAAGGATGAAGTCTTGCCAGAGAGCTGGGAGGAGTCAGCAAGGGAACATATGCAACTGCTCTCGCCCCCGCCATCACAAAGGTGCTTGACACAAATAAGTGGGGGTAACCCAGGTGACAAGCCTTCTTCAGTCATGTATAAATTTCATCAGCCGTTATTTGTTGAGTGTTTATAGACTGTGAGGGAGGCACTCTGCACAACTCTGGGATCAAAGAGACATAAATAAGACCCAGAATTTCCCCATCCCAAGGATGCTTAAGATCTGACACGAGAGATGGATGGAGTCCATAGGGCGAAGTGTGCGCTGGGATCCTATTTCTTTGAGGATGCGGCAAAAGGAGCCAGTGTTTCACACACCGCCATACCGTGCAATGGCGGCCCTCAGGCTGTCCACAAATATCACTTGTCGGGCTCTGAGCACATAAGGATGGAGCTGCTCTGCCCAGGCATGGCTACATGACTTACTCTGGCCAACGAAATAAGAACACGAGCGATAAAGAGGAAGCTTTCAGAACCAGTTGTGTGCCTTCCTCTCTCCGCCAGCATGACCAGCAACGGTCCTGATGGGATGGCCTCACCATCCTGAAACCCATGGTGAAAACAGCATGGGGTGGAGCCCCGGGTGACCAGCCTCGGATGGACACACAGTATGTGGAAAACTGTGACTATCGTCTGCCTCTGAGATTTCTAACCCAGCATCATGTAGCCTCCTGAAATGCACATGGTTAACTTGTGAGTGGAATTGGGTAAATTCAGTGTCCAAAATAAGTGGGGAACTCGGAACTCTTCCTTCTTTTAAGTGCCAGAATCCTGCAGGCTGCTCCTCCCTGAAGTCAGCCAAAGGGCTACCGCCATCACCGAGCTGTGGTGGGGTCTGCTTCCATTCCTACTGGTATTACTGTATTTCTCACAAATAGCTCATTAAGGCAATTACCAGTCATTAGCACAGTAGCGCAAGCATCAGTGCAATCACACACATTAATAAAACACAATTTAGCAGAGCGAGTAAAGGCATGAACAAACTAGGCTCCCTTGTGGGGAACTCCCGGCTTGAGCTGGAGAGAATTTGCACTAAAGGAAAGCAATGCACTTTCACAGAAGCCCGGTGCTGCTCTCAGCACCTTCTTAGTCATCGTTTGCATGATTCAGTTCAACCAACAAAACCTGAAGTCTTGAAGGATAAGGAGGAATCTGGAAGGCAGAAAAAGTTAATACGCTTTCCAAGAGAAGAAAGAAACCCCAAATCTTGGAAACACTGGAGAATATGTCAGATTTAGAGAGTGGGGAAGTATACTGAGGTAGGGCCCAAGGCCAGGAAGGCTGGAGCCCAACTGGGAACAGATTTATACGTGCTATTAGGCTGTTCGGACTTTTTCTAGACACAGTGAGGAGTAATCAAGGAGGCTTAAGCAGGGGCTGCCCTGAGCTGCTCTGGGCTTTAGAAAAACCACAGTGGCAGCACGAGAATGATGGATCAGGAGACACAGGGAGGAGGAGACCAGGCCGGCCACTAGCGCCAACGCTCCAGGCCAGGGATGATGGGAACCCCGCCCAGAGCTGTGACAGATGGAGGTGAAAAAACCTGCTGGCGACGTCATGAGGGAATGGACTAACAGGGCTCAACTGGACGACCTAAGCGAGGAAGGGCCAAGGAGAGGGGAAATTGGGGAGAGAGAGAGAGAGAGAGAGCAAGTTTCTAAGGATGACTCTGAGATGTCCACCTTGGCGACATAATGATGCCATTAAAAGAGATTTGTAGAAATGTTTTGATAGGTTTAACCTGGGTGGGCCAATGCAGAAGACAATTAACACATGTAGATATAGACCTTAAAAACTCAAGTCTTTTCTTGGTCTTCCCTGGTGGCGCACTGGTTAAGATTCCTCCTGCCAACGCAGGGGACACGGGTTCGAGCCCTGGTCCGGGAAGATCCCACATGCCGCGGAGCAACTAAGCCCGTGCGCCGTAACTACTGAGCCTGTGCTCTAGAGCCCGCGAGCCACAACTACTGAGCCCACGTGCCACAAATACTGATGCCTGCGTGCCTACAGCCCATGCTCCGCAACAAGTGAAGACACCACAATGAGAAGCCCATGTACCACAACGAAGAGTAGCCCCCGCTCGCCCCAACTAGAGAAAGCCTGCGCGCAGCAACGAAGACCTAACGCAGCCAAAAATAAATAAATAAAATTAATTATTTTTTTTAAAAAGTTTAAAAAAAACCCCGAAAACTCATTTCTTTTCTTACTCAAGGGCACTTAATATCTGAAGGTCCAGGAACAAGAGGCCCCAGAGGGTCAGTTCATGAGGTCAAGGCCATGTTAAGCTCCAACAGGCTCTGAAATGTACTGAGAATTGTGCCTGCCCTACTCTGCCTTCCTACAGTTCCAACAGAGAAGCTCACCCGCCCATAGCTTGTGACAGGCAGTTTCGTTTTGCACAAGGCTCTTTTGGGCATGTATTGTCTTTTCCTTGTCATTACTTGCCCTAGATGTGTGCCCAAGTGATGGCTCTGCATACCACAATGTCATTTCTACCTACTTAAGTCTCCAAGGAAAACCAGGATTCAAATGAGAGACCCCCAGCGTGCATGTTCCAGCCAGGGTGGGTTGTCATCGGTAAGACCTCAATCACACGTTCATCTTTCATCTGCCGGCTCAGGGCGCACATGGCACAGGCCTCGCCGGGCCGTCCCATACGTCTATCAGACCCTCTGAGATGCCCCCCTTGGGATGCAGGTCCATTGCTGAGTTCTCCTTTGTGTCGGGCAATTCGTTCCATAAGCACAGTCAAACCTCAACAGCTGTCCAGGCCAACAGCACAACATGGATCAAGACATTCCTTCACACTTTGTTCACTCATCCAACAAACACAGACTAGGGCCTGACAGCACGCCAGGCCCCGTGCTAGACAATGAAGCACAGAGATGAAAAGAAAACCATCTGTCCTTCAAGGAGTTCACAGCTCCCTCAAGGAGACAAAGAAAGAAAAAGACAAATAAAATACAGGTATATTTAATGTGATTGGTTCTGGTGGCTTTCTGTTTTTAATTCCCATTAGGTGGTACCAAATTAGTATATAAATGCAGGCGATTAGTTTAGTGTTGGCTTCAGTGGTTGTCTGAGTCCATTCAAGCAGCTATAACAAAGTACCACAGACTGGGTGGCTTATAACAACAGAAGTTCATTTCTCATAGTCCCAGAGGCTCCAAAGTCTAAGATCAGGGGGCCACCATGGTCAGGTTCCGGTGAGAGCCCTCTTCTGGGCTTCCGACTGCCAACTTCTTATATATCCTCACACGGTGAAAAGCAGGTGGTGGTGACTCTTGTAAGTACACTAATCCCACTTATGGGGGCTCCACCTTCATTTAATTATAATTATCTCCCAAAGGCCCCACCTCCTAACACCATCACTTTGGGGGTTAGGATTTCACCATATGAATTGGGGGAGGGGGGGTGAGGACACAGACATTCAGTCTATTGCAGTGGTGTTATTAGAAACATATCTACTGCATTAAGAAGTGCCATTCTGGGCATATACCCAGAGAAAACCATAATTCAAAAAGACACATGCACCACAATGTTCTCTGCAGCACTATTTACAATAACCAGGTCATGGAAGCAACCTACATGCCCATCGACAGACAAATGGATAAAGAAGACGTGGTATATATATACAATGGAATATTACTCAGCCATAAAAAGGAACGAAATTGGGTCATTTGTAGAGACGTGGATAGATCCAGAGACTGTCATACAGAGTGAAGTAAGTCAGAAAGAGAAAAACAAATACCACATATTAACACATGTATGTGGAACCTAGAAAAATGGTACAGACGAACCGGTGTGCAGGGCAGAAACAGAGACACAGACATAGAGAACAAACGTATGGACACCAAGGGGGGAAAGCCGCGGAGGGGTGGGGATGGTGGTGCGATGACCTGGGAGATTGGGATTGACATGTAGACACTGATGTGTATAAAACTGATGACTAATAAGAACCTGCTGTATAAAAAAATAAATTAAATTAAATTAAAATATTTTTTTGAAAAGGAAGTGCCATTCTGAGAAACAACAGGATGTCAAGCTTGTAGAAATATACCAGTGTCACACAGAGTCTTTTGTTTGCCTTGTGACAGTCAAGTATCCCACGACCAGAAACAGAACAGGGTACCAATACTGTCCCCGCCAACACGTCTCAGTGGAAGACAGGTGAGTCTAGTAGGTAGGATCCCCTCTGCCTAACAGACCGGGGGATACATGAAACAGGGTTGAGAATGGTGAGTGCTCATCTTCAGAGGCGGTGATATGCTGCAGGTCCCATGTGGACACAACCATCGGGAAAGCCTCCACTTCCGGCTACCCTGGCTCCGAGCTCGGATGACAGAGCACTGCCTCACGATGCTCTGTCTTTTCTGCTCAGAGATGTCGTGGGGAAACGCATTTTCACTGTGAACACAGGAAGCCCAGGCACCCTTGACCACCACACTCTTTCCGCCTTGACGGACAGTTCCGTCTCTTACACTCTGCAATGCTCCCAACTTCGCAGCCTTTACTGGAGAATCTTTAGATGCAAACAACTGTCACGTTAAAACAACTCCATGAACACTGAACAGATATACAGGGAGGGAAACGATTATTTACTGAGTGTTTAAATCTTGCCAGATATAATCCACACTCTTGCAACAAGCCTAGAAGATAACGATTCGTTTTTCCCATTTTAAGGAAAAAATTAAACAGACCATCACTAGGGTTAAGTTACAACCTGATCATAATGTGGGGTGGGCAAGAAGACGCTTTGAGGCCAAGATTGTAAGTCAGGTCTGTCTGGCCTCCAAAATTAATATCCCTTCCATGACTCTCACTCAATCACCTCAAATTCCAGAATGCTCTCCTGAAAAGGCTAGTCTGGTGGACTGTCATCCTCCTCTAAGCATGTCTATTACTCAGGTCATCCTCCCCAACCTGACCTCACCCACCACGGTATGTCCCTGGAGCTAAGACACCGGGTGTATGTCAGGCCAGCAAATGACACTTCTCCAATAGTCTCCAATGGGGCCAATACTGCATCTGGTTCTTGACATACCCATGACAATGACAGTGACTGAAATGGTTAATTTCATGTGTCAACTTGGCCTAGAGTCCACGGTTATTCATCAAACACTAATCTCGGTGTTGCTGTGAAGGTATTTTGTATATAGATGTGGGTAACATCTACAGCCAGATAACTTTAAGTAAAAGAGACGAACCTCGGGCTTCCCTGGTGGCGCAGTGGTTGAGAGTCCGCCTGCCGATGCAGGGGACACGGGTTCGTGCCCCGGTCCGGGAGGATCCCACGTGCCGTGGAGCGGCTGGGCCCGTGAGCCATGGCCGCTGAGCCTGCGCGTCCGGAGCCTGTGCTCCGTGACGGGAGAGGCCACAACAGCGAGAGGCCCGCGTACCGTAAAAAAAAAAAAAAAAAAAAGAGAGAGAGAGAGAGAGGGGAACCTCAATAATGTGAGTGGGCCTCATCCAATCAGTTGAAGGCCTTCAGAGCAAAACCTGAGGTTTCCCAGAGAAGAAGAAATTCTGCCCCCAGATTACAGCATTCAGTCCTGCCTGAGGTCCCAGCCTGCCGGCTGCCCCGCAGATTTCAAACTTGCCCGCCCCAACAATCATGTAAGCTGATCCCTTAAAATAAAGCCTCTAGGAATACGTGTATCTATACCTGTCTATATCTATATCTCCCACTGGTCTGTTTCTCTGGAGAACACTGAATGATACAGCGAGCACCATATGCATTAACGTAATCTTGTGTAAACTGTTCATCTGGGTAAGACTGCCTTTCCTACGGACGAGGAACCTGCCTCTCTTCCTGCAGCCAAATAACGTGTCCAAGGAACACACTGATGTTAATGATGATCATGATGTGGACTCAGACCTTCACACTCAAAATGGTATGCTGCTTTCCCCAAGATACACGGTCCCCCAGAAGTCACCTCAATCCCTAATGGGAACACCAAGGAAAGGAGATTGAACGATTTGCCACTGGCTACCCTTTGAGCAAAGCCCAAGGGAGATGGGCGCCCACAGCCTAGCCGCAGCCTCTTGGAGGGGGAGGTGCAGTCTGGTGGCTGGAGTCGAACGTGTTCAGTATCTCCCGGAACAGTAAGGAGACCAGGGCAGAACCAAGGGAGGGGGGCCAGCCAAGGCGAGGGTTTCCCTTGCTCCTCATCCCCTTGGCTAGGCCCTGGGCCCCCCTCGTCTGCTCCCTTATCAAGCTGTCCAGCTGTTCAATATGAATGACAAACTCGCTGTTCTTCACCCATTCACTGGAAGCCTTCACGTAAACCTCATTAACGGGCACGGTAATTGCTCTGTGAATACTGCCCATTTTCCAATTATGTTCCTTTCCTCAGGCCGGGCGAATCTGCCACCAGAGAAAAAGCACTGTGCGGCCTTCGTCTGTTCTAGGACACGTGGATGAGTGACTGGCTTTGGACAGTGGCTTCTACAATCGCACAACAGAACCCTCTGCATCCAAGACCCAATCTTGGGAACTGAAGGATGTGCAGAGTGCAGGCACCTGTCCGTCCACGCAGCCCAGGGACCCACACACTTGGGGCTGCAACTTCAGGGAAGAGGCCGGCTGGCTGTGAAAAAATGAAGTCTCGACACAGAGTTGCAGCGAGGATCTGAGCTCCTTCTCTGCCTTTCCCACAAGGGACAGCGCTGGAAGGTGTGTGTGTTCGCATCCGCGCCGTCGCCCTGCGAGTTCAGCGCCTGCAGAGAACAGGGAGGGTCCGCCTTAGGGAGAGGTGCTTCAGGAGGAAGGAATGCAGCTGCAGAACCATGTGTAGATCATCGTAAGCACTTCTTAGGAGATTATCAACTGCTCATCACCTCCCCCAGAACAGGCAACCCTCCTGAGTCCAATTATCTCCAAATTTTTCCTCTTTTGCATTCAATTTGCTCATTAAATGAGCACACAAGGCATGGCCTGGCATTTGGACGCCTGCACTGTTTTCACAAACAGAAAGTGTCTAAGAGATGAAAACTCAAGGCCTGACTCAGAGAGCATCCCGCTGTGTGGCCTGTGTAGGAAAGAAACGAGGAGTGAAAAATCATCTTGGAGTGGTGCAGGGTAGCATCTCGATTCTCCTGCCTGGCTTACTCCTCAAGAGGTAGTTTGGCTTTGAGAGAAAGAGAGAACATATGTAAATATATAAATAAGTTGAGAGATGGATAGCTAATTGATAGGTAGATAAATAGATGATAGATAGATAAAACATACATAAATATAAATAGAGATGGATGACTGATAGGTAGATAGATAGATAAAACATATATAGATAAAAGAAAATAGAGATGGATGACTGGTAGCTAGATGGATGGATGGATAGATCGATTGATCGATAGATAAAACATACATAAATACAGATAGATTGATGATTGTTTGATAGATAGATAAGATAGATAGATGATAGATAGATATGTTGGGGGTCAAGATTCTAAGTCAGGTCTGTCTGGCCTCCAAAATTAATATCCCCTCCATGACACTCACTCAATCATCTCAAATTCCAGAATGCTCTCCTGGAAAGGCTAGTCTGATGGACTGTCACCCACCTCTAAGTGCCTCAACCACTCAAGACATCCTACTCAACCTGTCCTCACTCACCACAACCTGTCCCTACAGCTAAGACACTGGGTGAATGTCATATATGTGTGTGTGCGTGCGCACACACACACACACACACACACACACACACACACGAGTGTCAAATACATACACTCGAGCCTCAGCAGTTTCCCCTTTGCCAGCCACACAAGTGTCCCGGCACCTGCCTCCAGCCGTGCCCCGTGCAAGCCCACTCCCACCACTGGCCTGTGCACGTACTGATGTCCCTGCTCGGAACACACGTGTGCACAGTCGCTCAGGTTTAAAGTCCTCATGTATCACATACTGTTGTAAGCCCCTGGCATGTACAAATTCATCTACTGCTCAAAACTGCCCTCCTGCCTCTCAGGCCATGATGACAGTGTTGCCATCTCCATTTGACAGCCAGAGCGAGACAGTGAATACCTTGCCCAAGGTCTCCCCGCCAGAAGGGGGCTGCTGGGCTCCAGAGTTCAAGCTCCTGACCCCTGTGCTGGACCATGTCTCAGACTCTGCCGGCGTCACTCCTTACGGAAGGCTCCCCTGACGGCCTCCTTCCTCTCCTTCACCCAGAGCCAAGGCGCTCCACAGCCCTGTGTGTTCAGGGGCCTTTCTCGGGCCCTACCATTCCTCCCTGCACCTGCTCACTTCCTCATCTGTCTCCTCTCTCTAGACCGGGAGACACCGGGGCAGACCCCAGAGCCTTCGTGGCTGGGTACCCAGCATGGCATCCAGCAAACCCAACTCCCAGAGCAGCAGCACTTTCAAGTGGTCGCAAGGCCACCACGTCCACACGTGAGAGATCACAGAAGGGAACATAGAAAAAATATAGAGGACGGAGCTGCTGGAGCCGTCGGACGCAGCTTCCTAAATGAACTGGGGGCAGGAAAAACCTGCTGGCTAAACAGCTGCCTAATAGATCTGCCCTCCCATCGTAGCCGGGCTCCTCCATGAATCAGCAGGCAGTAGCGCACCTTCTACTGGCAAAAGTCTTCAGTGTCATTTTTATTAGTTATGCCTTACAACTTCCGCTGGGTCAATATTATTGAGGGGGTCAGCAGTAGGACAGGACAAAGTAATTAGCCACGTGTGACACATGGGAAAGCTGAAGGAGGGAGGGAGGAAGCAACAAGAACAGGGGCAGCAAGAATGACCGGGTAGGGGGTCAAAGGGCCTTTACAGGTTTAGACTCCAGTTCCACATCTAATCTGACCTTGGACAGTTCACACCTATAAAAATGGGGATATCGCTATACCTACTCATACCGGCACAAATATTCAAATCTCCCTATGACACAAGGGCCAGTTCATAATAGTTGAGTACGTGGCATTTCCCCTCCTACTCAAGGTGGGGAACAAGGGAGCGAGGGGCCCAGGATTCCAACGTGGCGGCCCCCAGGCTCAGGGTCAGAGTACGGTTTACAAAATTTGTTCGTGAGTATGGACTAACCGTCCTTAGACAGCCAGGGCATTTTCACGCAAAAAGTGGGAGAAGGTCTTTTAGTTAAAAAAAAAAAAAAAAAAAAAAAAAAAGACAACAACAACAAAAAAACACAGGTGGTATATTTGGGTGCCCTCACTCGTTCACAATATTTACTGAGCTTCATTATGTGCCAAGTACTAGTAAAAAAAAGGGGGGGGGGCAGGGGGGTGTCTACTGTCTCCTACATGTCTCTCAATATCCAAACAGTCTACCCACATCCTCTTAGCAAGTTTTGAGACGTCCGCCCACCATGCCTCTTTCAATCCCTGCTCTGCACAGGCTGGTTCAAGCCTCCGCCCTCATGACAGATGCTGGCCCCCCAGAGTCACGGGCAGCTCCTCTGCCTGCTCGGGACTCGGCTCGCCGTCATCCCCCAGAGAAGCCTGCACAGACCTCCCCCTGCAACGTGCCCCCCCACGGGTCACTCTCCACCACACCCCTGTCTTCAGTTTATTCCAGGCACAGATTGAGATCCAAAATCAGCTTGCTTACTTGCTGATAGATTGCCAATCCAATAGGAATGTGCACTCCACCGGGACAGAGGCCCTGTCAACTCATTCAGGAGTGTCTCTCCGGAGCCTGCTAAACTGTAGGTGTGCAGTACATACTTTCTGAATGAATAACAGGGAAAGGGAAGGAGGAGAGGGGAAGAAAGTCGGGGTTGGGGGGAGAATCCACTCAGGGCGGCGGCACTAGATTGTAACTGACTATAGCGTAGGCAGGCAGGTAGGCAGATGGCCCCTAGAGAAAAGGCTTGCTCGATGGAGGTTCTCATAAACACGTGTCGAAGCCTGCCTTGTCCCCTGCATGTATTAATCTTGATCCTTCTGCTTCTTAAGGGTAGCAGCTCTGTGTCCTACCCTTCTGTGCCCTGTGGACCTGAGCAGATGGTACACAGCAAATACTCACTGGGTAACAAAAACAAAGAGGATCTGCCCATGCTTTTTTGTTTATTTGTAAACGGATGAGACACCCGAGGACACCAGCCAGCCCAGTAACTTGTCAAAGGCTCACAGAATTCAGTGGGTGAGAATCCAGGTCATCCCAACTTGGAGGGCTTGGTTTTCTGTGAGCTCCCTGGGATGGCTAAATGACTTATTAGTCCCTCCACCACCCCCCAGGAGGGCATCCTCTCTACAACCGGATTCCACCTAAGGCTGCAGGTTACTCCTCATTCCTACTTCCCACGGGCATCCTAAGAACTGGTGCTGTAAATATCTGGGCACACGGTACGTGCTCAATAAATACGTGTTGATGGACTGATTTATCCCCACGTTCCAAAGCAACTTCAGAGACCACCAGTTTGAAGAAAACTGGACTCATCGATTTCACCAGCAGCCTCGTCCCCGATGGCAAGCGCCTGGAAGTTCACACAGGCCCCCGTGGTCTTGGTAACCCAAGGGTATTGATCACAACAGCCAATTCCTGTCAGGTCCATCATCACATCACATTTCATCTCCTCCCAGTGGTATGTGAGCTCAAAGCCCACCATTGGTTTAATATTCTAATTATATTTAACAACATGCATGGCAGGGCTAAACAAAAGATAAGGTACTCCACACCTACAAATGCTCGAGGTGACTTTTTCTGAAGTTCAGGCTTTCTGGCCACAAGCTCTGGATCCCTCTGCGGTCCTCTAAGAAATCTCAGGTTCCCACCCCAACCCTCCGCTTTTCAGTTGTATCGCCATCCAGGGCAACTCTAGCAGGCCTCTGGCTATTCATCCACACCGTTGGTTCACCATATGCCATTTATTTTCCTGAAACCAACAACCTTCACCACCACGTCTCCTTAGTACCAGCTCCTGGCCCTGGACAACCTCGAGAAGTTGACTCCACTATCTCAACTTCAAACCCCCCTCCCTCTGTTTATGACTTACTCACTTCATTAAATACTTAATCCAACCAAACCCACTCCAATTAACCCACACAGCCCCCTAACCAGCCTCTAATTTCCCATGAGGGGTGATGGGGGAAGACAGACCTGAATGTGAATCTCACTCCCCTATCAATAATCTCTATGTGCCCTTAAGGAAGATTGCTAGCGTCTCAGAAATTCAGTTTCTTCACCTCTAAGCGGGGCCCTTTGTGGATAGTGGCAACTGTCCACCAAACCCTGGGCAGGGTGAGACATTCCCCAGCCTCCACGCAGCGAGGGGTGACCGTGTGACAAAGTTCTAACCGGTGGGACGTGAGCAGCAGTGATGTGGGCCCCCACCCTCACTGCTCATGCCCCGGCCCTCTGCTGTCTGGACACCCGCGTCCAGAGTTTAGAAATCGCATGCGGACGCTGAGTTTCCTGCAGCCGGAGTCACTGTGTGGAGCAGAGACACCCCCCTCCTTTATTCTCCCCAACATACTGAGAGGGGGAAACAAACATCTTGGGTCATCAGACAGTCTTGGGTCTACTCAGCCGGCTCTACCTTATGCACCATTCTTCTAGCTTGACAGGACGGCTATGATAATTAAACAATGAAAATGTGCAAAACACAGTGTAGCAGACTGGGCACAGACCCTGGCAATATGACAGATATTTGATTAATATTTTTCCTTCCCCCTTTACTTTCTCCTATAGCATTTTGCCCCAACTCTTTAAAGGAGAAGAGAGGTTACCAGATATTAACTTCCCCACTACGGTAAGTTTATCCATATTCACCCCTAGTTTTTAATTATTAGTCATTAATAATTACTAACAGCCAGCATTTACATGTCAAACTTTAAGTGCCTTATGTGCGTGATTTCATTTCATCCTTACAATAACCTTATGAGGTAGGTATAATTAGTATTCCCATAGTATAGGAATCTAAGGCTCGGGGGGTTAAGAATTCTGCCCAAGGTCAAAAAGCTAATACAGAACCAGAGCCTGACTCCAAAGCTGATGTTCTCATCCTATTCAAAACAGGATGCTCTTTTCTGTCAAACCTGGTCTTCCTCCTCATCCACTACCACCCACCTAGTTGCCAGGAATGTGTAGGTCCTCCCAGACTCTCCCTGCTCCTTTATTCCCCGTGCTTAACACCCGCGGCAAGTGCCACCCTTAGTAATAACATCATCCCACCGCTACTGTCTGAATTCAGCCCCTTCTCATTCACACTCACTCAAGGTCTTGACTGGCCTCGTTACCTCCATACTTGCCTCTTGCAGTCCTCCTCCAGGCTGCTGCTCAAGATTCATGCTGTCTAAAACCCACAGCTCTGCTGAAAAGCTTCATGGGATGCACCGTCCTTTGTGCTGAGGTCCATGGTAGCTGACACACACACTGACATGATAAATGTACTTGTCAGTTTCACTGCTCTGGACTGTACGCTGCTTAGAGGCAGGAGCCCTTCCCCACCATCACTACATCTACGCCAGGCTCTCCCTCGGTCACTGGGAACACAACGGTGAAGAGAACAAACAAAAATCTCGGTCCTCCCGAGAGCCTCCTCCAGGTTACTGGATCTCTAATTGCTTCTCTAATTGCTTCGTATTGGTTGGCAGGCATTGTGACAAGAACACAGACTGGAATAAAAAAGCATCCTAGCTTTGCATACAAACGCTGCCACTTACCACGGACGCGGAACAAAGTCGGTGGTCTTCTCCGAGTCTCAATCTCTTCGTGGCAAAGTGGAAAAAACAGCAGCTACTGAGGGCTGTTACTGGCTTACATGAGACGATGTACCCAGAATAGGCTTGGAACAGTGGCTGCTGGCACACAGTAGGTACCTCCTAGTTTATTTCCCCATCTCGGAATTGCAAACTCCCAGAGTGTGGGGCAGGGCAGGGCTGTGGGAGGGGAAGGATACGTGACACTTCTCTTTTTTCCCTGCCATGCCTTGGGGGTAAAAACTAGCTGACAAATGTTTGTTTGACTGTTAGGTAGTGAAGATCTCCAGGAAGTGAGCCAAAGATATTTAAGAAGATTTCTTTCCAACCACCTGCACAAAGGATGCCTAAGAGCATGTGAGGAGAACAGAGCAGAGATAACAGGCGAGACTACTCAAAATGATGCCACATATCCTCTCTGACCCCAACCAGTGACCTTCTGTTTGCTGAAGCCCTAGCAGAAAGATGTGTGTGTGCGCGCGTGTACGTACACATATGTGCTTATACCAAAGTAGCTCAACTGCAACACATTACTGGAAATGCTCAACAATGATGAGCATAATGAACAAGAAAAAAAAAAAAAAAAAAAAAGAACAAGGGAGTGAGACTGAAGTCTGCCCAAAAGATCAAGCAAATGATCAAGTCTACACAGGAAGGAAATGGAAAACTATGAACAGCAATGCCCCAATTCCCCAGGTACCATTTAAGTGACTTTTTTAGGTGACAAAAGTGTTACTGTTTTTATTGCTAAAACGTTTAGTTTTAACTAAGCAAAAAGACACTTCCCTGATCTTATAATCAATATAATAAATATATGCTAAATTTTTCTTAATGATCCCAGTTAATCACGTATCCCCGACCTTGGCACATTGCCTGACAAAGAAACTGTGCAGCACTAAATTTTACTCAAGCTGCAACAGCGTTAGGTGTGCCCTTGGGAGCTACAAAGGGGTCCAGGCAATCAGTCCTACGCGGTAGATCTACTTGATCTGATAGTTGGTGGACACGGCTTTCCTATACTTCTCCTAGAGGTCAGACCCACTGGTCACTCGTGTTTCAGGCCAGCTTCTCAAGCTCCTCTTTCAAGGGCACTTTTGTTATACCCTCTAGCTTAAGAGTTCAAACATGAAGCCGGATGGAATAGTGTAGGGGTCCTTCAGGCTGTCAGGAATCTGCTGGAGGCCTGAGGCACTCCTATCCCCATTTTACACAAGAGCTTTAAATTTAACTAGTAGAGGACTTCCCTAGTGGCACAGTGGTTGAGAATCTGCCTGCCAATGCAGGGGTCACAGGTTCGAGCCCTGGTCCGGGAAGATCCCACATGCGGCGGAGCAACTAAGCCCGTGCGCCACAACTACTGAGCCTGCGTGCCACAACTACTGAAGCCCGCGCGCCTAGAGCCCGTGCTCCGCAAGAAGAGAAGCCACCTCAATGAGAAGCCCACGCACCGCAATGAAGAGTAGCCCCCACCCGCCGCAACTAGAGAAAGCCCACGTGCAGCAATGAAGACCCAACGCAGCCAAAAATATATAGATAAACAAATAAATTTATAAAAAGAAAAATTTAACTAGCAGAGGATGGTTCCCGAATTTAAAGGTTTGACCAATTATAAACTCTAAACACTTTCTACTAATAACAGCACCTACCTCATAGGGTTGTAATGAGAATTAAATGACTTAAGAGAGGAAAAAGGGTAACAAGCAGTGCCTGGCACATAGTAGGGCCTCAATAAACGTTAACTGGCCATAAACTTAAATATAGTGACAGCCACCGTCCACCAGAGCATCTTAGCACAGTCTGGAGGGCGAGGGTGGCAAGGTGGGCAGCAAGGATCAGTCTACTGTCCCATTCATTCTACTAAAGCTCATCCCAGAGGTAACAGCTTGGACCTTTTCTTTCTTACACACAAGATGGGGAAAATGGATCAGCTTGTCTCCAAGAACCAGTCTTTAAAATGCTCTGACTTGGGGTTCTAGTGCTTGACCAATAAATGAGGAACTTAATAACTAAGCATCCCAGACAATTATCTAAGTCCACCCTACAGAGAACCCTGGCCTTTGCTACACAAAACCATGGAGCGGCCCCAAATGCCACTTTGGAGGAAAAACTTCATAAAGGGACGTTCCAGAGGCCAGTTTGCGCATTTCGGAATAGGGATATTTATCAAGTCTCCAGATACGGGAGGGGGACGGAGACGGAGGACAAAGCCCACCTAGTTTTTCCCGCTGCCTGTGGTGAGAACAGAAGAGCAGGTGTGGATGTGCAGAAGCATCACGATGGGGAGGAAGCAGCTGAGAACGCGAGACAGAAACTGCCACGCGTGGGGGAGAAGGCAGAGCAGGGAGGTCGAGGACATCGCCAGAACCGAGCTGGGAAGGGACGCTGCTGAGGACATGAACTCCGCCTGTCCCACACCCTGATGCCAACGACAGACAGACTTGCCATCCAGGACACATTTTAAACACAGACACAGCCATTTCTCTTCTTTCCTACAGCATCTTTTTTTTTTTAATTGCGGTAACATTCCCTATATCTGCTGTAACACGAACTTGGTGGTTTAAAAGAACAGAAACACTCTCTCACAGCTTGAGAGTCCAGAAGTCCAAAATCGAGGTGTCACAGGGCTGTGCTGGCTCCGGGGGAGAATCTGTTCCTTGCCCCCTCCCAGCTTCTGGGAGGGCTGGCTGCCAGCATCCCATGACTTGTGCCTGCAAGGCTCCAATCTCTGCCTCTGGTCACCTCGCCTTCCCCTCTTTGGGGTGTGAGAATCTCCCTTTGCCTTCCTCTCCCAAGGACACATGTGATTGCGTTTAGGGCCCACCCCTCCCCCAACATCCGGAATTATCACCAGTGGGCTTTTCCCTACTTTCAAATAAGGTAACATTTACAGGTTCCAGGGATTAGGACCTGATATCTTTGGGGGGCATTTTTCATCCTGCTACAGTTCTCTTCTTACCTATTCTTAGGAAAATCAAATATGTAACCTTTCAAACCAAATGAGTAAGAGTCACCGAGCTAAAATATCCAAGCTGGAAGTAGCCTTGGAAATCAGCTAATTCCTGTTTCCTCCAACTGAAAAGAGGAAGCCAGAAGTGAAAGTGATTTGCTGGGATTACCCAGAAGACCCACCCGAGCACACAAGAGCTATTTCAATCCACGGCTTCTCCTAGGACATTTAAGAGTCCTTTGAAAATAGTAACCTATTACCCTCTTCCCCCTCCCCACACAGAAAAATACATCATGTATAAAATTTGGGAGCCATCTACTGCATAAAATGAGCCACATCTCTACAAAGGGGTATCATTTACCAAAAAAGCAACCTCTGAGTTAGCCCAGCAGACTGGAGATAAAAAGTCCAAGGGTTCTAGCCTGCGTTCACACCTGGACAATGTGAACTCAAACCTGTCACACAGTGGCTGATACAGAGACCACGAGAGGTGGCTGATGAGAGGAACGATGAGATCAGGGCTGCTCTTGGAGAAGGTAAGCTGGCATCGGGTGCACCGCTGCTTGGAGCAGCAAGAATGAGCCACGGACACTGCAAAGGAAGCGCTTATCTTCCTCCCTGGATCTCAGGGAGCACTGGGACCATCTGGACAGCTGTTGCTGAAACACAGGAAGTCCCCTACGTATGAACGAGTTCCATTCCAAGAGCGTGCTAAGTCCAATTTGTTCGTTAAGTCTAACAAAGCTAGCCTAGGTGCCCAACTAACACAATCGGCTATAGCGTACTGGACTGTAATAGGTTTATAATACTTTTCACACAAATAATACGTAAAAAACAAACACAAAAACTAAAGAAAGCATTTTTAATCTTACAGTACAGTACCTGGAAAAGTACAGTGGTACCAGCTACATCACCGCTGCTTTTACACTTGCTTCCAGACATCCTGGGCTTGAAATAAAGATACCGTACTACCGTACTCTAAACAGAACTGTACAGTAACGCACACAAAAGCACAACCACTTGTAGAGGATGCGTGCACGTGACAATGTACGCCAGACACGTGAACTAACTTATGTGACTGGACATGTGGACGCACGTTCCCATCTTTGAAAATCTGCAACTTGAAGGTTTGTATGTAGGGGACTTAGAGTTGTTTTAGAAAAAGATTCTTAACAGCCTCTCAGAGAAAGGAGCAAGTGATCACAGCACCGAATGAAGTGAGGTGAATGAAATCTGCAGAGATTTCTGGGCCCCATCCCTAGAGTTTCAGCTTCTGTAGATCTCGGGTGGGGCCCAGGAACATGCATTTCTAACAAGTTCCCAGGTGCTGGTGAAGCTGACAGCAAAACCTTGAGAGCCACTATTCTCTGGAGGACCTGGAGGGCGAAGGGTGGGGGGGGGGGGGAGAGAAAAGCGGTAGAAATGCGACCAAAGGGATGGATATCGGAGACAGTGCTGGGAGAATTCCTGAGATTCTGCGGGATCGGAAGACATGGGATGGCAGCAAGGGACAAAGGTGGTACTCGCAGAGAGAGGGAGCAGAGGAGGGAAGATGAAGAAATCTTTCTGTATTTGACATACTGAGTATCACGCTGCCGGCAGGACAAGTGGGAAGATACATCCACGCCCCAAGGGGGTGAGTTCAAAAATGAGAAAAAGCCACGTTACCCGTAGGCGACCTGCCTTTGAAGGGCAGGAAGGGACTGGATGGGAGAGCTCAAAGGGCAAGCTGGGTCCCAGGAGAGCCCTCTTCCAGAAGCGCAGAGAGGAGGCCTCCGCCGAAGGAGGTGTCAGTGTGACGGGGTCAGGAAGGGTGAGGACTGCAAAGACGTGACGAAAGATGTGACGACCAGGTCGCCCACGGCATCTTGCGGGACGGAAGCCAGACACTGGCGGCCAAGCTGAGAAAGTCAATGCCTTCTCCATAAGCCCTTCTTTGGAGCCTGGTGATGAAGGCAGGTGGAGACGATGCTGGGTTGAGAGAGAAAGGCTTTTCACTCTCTGAAGAGGTGAAAGCCATCTAAAGAGAGACGGAAGAGGTAAGCAAGAGAAGTGATGTGGATGGCCTGAGTGCCACGAATCAGTAAAGCAAGGTAATGGTAACTCCAGGAGTGCCTTCAATGCCAGCACCCAGTATCCCAGGGGTTTCCCAAAAGGAGTATACGTGTTTCTAAATCCCCAGTTGCTAAAGCAGTGCTCGGCACCAATGGCATCCTCAGTAAAGGATCACTGAATGAAGGCAATGAGAGAATATAATAATATTAGAATGAGAGAAAGAAAAGAATTCTTTGCACATGAAATAGGTGTGTAACCCTCCCCACCCGTACTCAGCCACTAAAGCCTTCTTGCTAATCACACTCCCGCCCTCAGGGCCCTGTCCTTGCCCTCTCTCTGGAATGCTCTTCCCCACTTATCTAGGTGACTTGCTTCCTCACTTCATTCGGTGCTGTGATCACTTGCTACTTTCTCAGAGAGGCTGTTAAGAATCTCTTTTTTCTAAAACAACACCCCACCCCTCACTCATGGACTGATCACCATCTGACCCCTTGTACAGTAACCTGCTGTATCTTCCCTTCTCGGCCCCTCACTTGTTTCTTTGTTTACTAGAATATAAGATCCACCGGAGCAGGGCCTTGGCTTTGTTCATTCCTGTATCCCCAGTGCCTGATGTAGTAGCCGGCACATAGTAGGTGATCAGTCAATATTTATTAAATGAGTGAATCCACGACCTTACCTCTCTGGAATTTTCCCAGCCTTGTAGTCCCTTTAAGGCCTCCTGGAGGAATGTAATTGAACAGTAGAAGTTAGGGGGAGTGCTAAGAAATAACTCCCCCCACCCCCCCCCCCCACACCCCGGCACCTGCCACTGCAATCAGAAGAAAACTGATGACTTGGAAGAAAAATCCAGCCACCGTCTGGCTGTTCAAGGACCCCTCCTGGGTGCTAACAGCATTGTCACTCAAGATAATGAAGATGAAAACAAACAGTGATCCAGGGGGACAGGTTCCCAGGAGGCGGCCCGGCCCGGCTGGACTTAACTCCTTCCGAGCCAGGAGCCACCGAGCTTCCAGGCATGCTGAGGCGATAACACCCGTCCCTGACGGTGAAGGCAGGAGGTGGGGGCAAGGTGCCCCCCCCCGCCTGGGAGATTATAGGTGACTTGCCCCAGAAGAAGACGAGATGGAGAAATTCTAAGCAAAAGTGCTTAGGCAAGGTAACGGCCATGGGCCATGAGGAATGGTACCGCCATGACACATAACAAACCATTTGCCCTTCAGTCAGCAGGGTCCTTCCGGCTGGGAGCCAACTGTGCTCTCAGCTCATTTATTAAATTATTAATAAATTATCATGATTATTTCAGCTCATTTATTAAAGTGGTGTACGCTCTCAGCCTCAAGGTTTGAGACCCATGGCCACTCTGTCTTCAAGGGACCCTCCATCTCTGAAGTACAGAAAGAGGCGGTCCAGCTGAATCAATTGCCAGGAGCAAGCGCTGAGCACATTCGATTAGAACATGGAACTTCGGGGAGCTCAGGGGAGGAGCCGAAACCAACGCCGACAGACGCCAAGGCAAAGGGAGCTGGCGGCTGTAGTCCTGCCTTCATCCCAGCTCAGGGGTAAGAAAACCATCAGGGACACATCTCCTCCGTGAGAGGCAGGAACGGTGCACGCTCTGTCAGACGGCCCGGTTCTGAATTCCACATCTGCTGATTATCAGCTGTGTGATTGTGGACAACTCACTTGACATCTCTGTGCTCAGTCTCCTCAAAGGTAAAATGAGGATCACAGCAAGTTACGACCAACCAGGGCTGTTATTCAAATTACATGAATTCATGTATGTCAGGTACTTCATGCAAGCATCCTAGAGGCTGGAGATGATGGTGGTGGTGGTGACGGTCGAGGTGGTGATGGCGGCGATGATGGTGATAAATGGTGATGATGGTGGTGATGGAGAAGAAGGAGAAGAGGAGGAGGAGGAGGAAGGGGAGGAGGAGAAAGAGAAGGAGAAGGAGAAGAAGAATGGTGATGGTGGGGACAGTGCTGGTGGAAACAGTAATAGTCATGGTGATGACATGACACGGATCACATGTTGGCAGAGATCCTGGGGTTACACAGAGCAAAGGAGTGACCAAAAAAACTTCACAAGTGTTTCATAAAAATGCAGTATTTGGGGCTTCCCTGGTGGCGCAGTGGTTGAGAGTCCGCCTGCCGATGCGGGGGACGCGGGTTCGTGCCCCGGTCCGGGAAGATCCCACATGCCGCGGATCGGCTGGGCCCCGTGAGCCGTGGCCACTGGGCCTGCGCATCCGGAGCCTGTGCTCCGCAACGGGAGAGGCCACAGCAGTGACGGGCCCGCGTACCGGAAAAAAAAAAAAAAAAAAAAAAAAAAAAAGCAGTATTTTGGTTTGCATTTGGCTGCACGTGAGCACCATTCCTCTGTGTCTGCTTTCTGAGTCCTCCAGCAACACACCTGAAGATGAGGAGACAGGTCTGGAGAGCTGAAAAGGTACCAAGAGTCGGGAAAGAGCTGCAGGGGGGGTGGGCGGGAAGCTCTTCGGCAGCTGCCACCTTTTCCTAGCTGTGCTGGGACCTCATGCCCGCCCCGGCCCACGGGAGCACTTTCAGGGCTGACACGGAACCCTGAAACTAGCTGTCAGAGGCTCAGGGAGCTACAGCCACAGACTTGCTCCTGGGGGTTTTTCCAGCCGCCTCCAGGCTCACCGACCTGTGTCCCAGGCCAGCAACGCTGAGCATCCAGGAGGACGGCTCCACAATACCTCAGTAGGTGAGAAGAACACAGAGCCGGAAGCAGACTCCCTGGATTCAAATCCAGACTCCAGCACATGCTGTGTGATTCTGGGGGAATCTGCTGAAACTCTACAGGGGGGCCCACTTGGAACTGTGTCCAGCGTACAGTTAAGGGTTATTATTAGACCACTTTGCTAGGTGGGACCAGACAGGGCCTGGCAGGCACCCTGTAGTGTCTGAGGTGTGGCCCTGCCCACAAGTGGGTAAAGGCAGGCCACAGGGATTCAATAAGCCCCAGGGCACACATGTACCTTCAACTGGAAAAGCCACTTCGGAGAACGCTCCTATGTCCCACTGTGCGGGTGCCATGAAGTCTTCACCAGAACCCTGAAAGCACCACGCTCACCAAGGAGCTTAGAATATACTAGCCTGTAGAGTGAGTTGACTTTTATGCTGTTAATGAGATTATGTACTCAATTAGATTTTAAACTCCTCAGTACTACCTAAACACGGAAGAGCACCTTACCACTTACGAAGTATCATCAAATCAATAACCCTGTGTTATGGGCGGAACTCTGTCTCCCCCATCCTCTCTATCCCCTGCAAATTCATATATTGAAGTCCTAACTCCCAATGCCTCAAAATGTGACTGCACTTGGACATGGGGTCTTTAAAGAAGTAATGGAGGTTGAATGACATCACTAGGCTGGTCCAATCTGACTGGTGTCCTTATAAGGGAAGGAGATTAGGTACTTCCCTGGTGACCCAGTGAGTAAGACTCCATGCTCCCAATGCAGGACACCCGGGTTTGAACCCTGGTCGGGGAACTAAGATCCTGAACGCATGCCGCAACTAAGAGGCCTGCACGCCTCAACAAAGATTCCGCGTGCCTCAACTAATACCCAGCACAGCCCAAATAAATAAATAAATAATAAATAAATATTTAAAAAAAAAAAAAAAAAAAAAAAAGGAAAGGAGATTAGAACACAGACACACACAGAGGGATGGCCATGGAAAGATACAGGGAGAAGACGGCTGTCTACAAGCCAAGGAGAGAGGCCTCAGGAGAAACTACCTGCAGATTCCCTGATCTACTTCCGGAACTATGAACAAATGAACTTCTGCTTTTGAAGCCACTCAGTCTGTGGTCCTCTGTAATGGCAGCCCTAACTAATCAATGCTCCCCAAGATGCATCAGTCTCGATGTGTGATTATTGTCATTTTACCACGGGAACACTGGAATCTCAGACTTGCCCAAGCCAGCCAGCCACCAAGTGGTAAAGCTGAGATTCAAGAGAATCAGCTGTTTCCACCACTTTCTGAGGATATGACAGTTACTCAAAAATATTTACCGAGTATCTTCTATGTGCTAAGATCTTTTTAAGGTGCTAAGGATATTATAGTGATCAAGAAGTCCCTTCTCTCATGGAGTTTACGACTACAGGAGGAGATAAATGGTAACTATAGTCAAATAAATATAAAATATCTACCTTCAGAAATAAGTGGAGTGTGTTGAGAATATAAGCGATTTTTTTCTCATTCCATAGTTTTGACTCTAAACATTTAAGCCAAACTATTAAAGTTTCCTTTCTAAAAAGTTAAACCATAAAAGTGAATATTCAAAGGGAAATTGCTGGGGACAGGGGGGGAAGAGCATCGCTCATTTATTTCATTCTTCTTTAAGTAAATGAAAGAAATCAGACAGGAGCCAAGTCATCAACTCTGAGTAAAAGTTTCTATCATGTTAACATGCCTCAGCAACAAAGCTGTGGTTTTAGAAATGATACAGTTAGCGTTTGCTATGCAGGAAAAATGTTTCCCTCTAAAGTTTGAGGCCAAAGCTATTTCAAAGAATAAGCATGCTCAAGGCAATGGATTTTGTTTTCCTTTACCCAGATGAGAATTCACACAATGGCTAGCACATTCTGCCAGGGAAGATTCTTGCAAAACTGCACGGAGCTGAATTTCACTTTATGGTTGGTGCTTAGCCATAAATTATTATTACATGTTTACAGGGGTTTTATGTCGGTATCATATTTTACTGCTGGAGAAGCATTTACGCAATATGTGGCATCCTTAAGTGTTTTTTCATTTACAGTTCTGCACTTTGGGGTCTGTAACGGCAGACGAGTATCTGTAAACCCCCTATGACTGTCAACCCCCTGGATGGCCCAGGGCTGTGTCCGTGGGGATTAACAGCACTGCAGCCTGCGATGGAGGGGTTGCAAGGACTTCACATTTTCTATACCCCTCCTTGAGTGCGCTACGCCTCCGCAGTCACATTAATTCATGCATTGGAGGGCATTCAAGACGGAACCAGAAATTCAATAGCATCCCCCAAGCTCGTGGCTCTGAGCTGCCTAGCACAGAGGCAGGTGAGAAATGACATTTGAAGACCTGGCAATATCTCCCAGCACTCGTTCACTCATGCTAAGAACATGGTGGCACCGACAGCAGCTTGACTACTTTCAGAGTCCGGGTAACTATGAGCTCAGTTAGAATCCAGGATTCCGAGCCCACCTGGCATATGGACAAATCCCCCTGGTTCTAAGCTTAGTTCTGTCATCTTTAAAATAGAGAAAATCACAAGACCTACATCCTAGGGTTAAAGCAACAGGGAAATGCCATCAGGCACGTAATAAGCTCTTGACCCCGGGACTGACACAGCCTAGGCACTCAAGTTATGCTATTTAGATGAACAAGGTCACTGCTTATTGGTCAGAAAGATCCGGACAAGACCCACAGTTAGGAATCACTCTTTCTTCTGACCATTTTAGCCCTGTGTCCAGCCGGACTTTGCAAGGTCAGCAACAGGGTTCTGGGCCCCCAGAAGGGATTCAGCAAAGCCCTTCAACGTGCACACAGAACTCCGTGTGTCTTACGCACACTCCGTGTGCGTAAGCGCACAAACAAGCGCTTTCGGGGAAGAGGCCAAATTATAACAGCCCCTTAGTTAACGGAATCACAGCCAGAAAAAGCTGACGGTGAGCAGTGTGGAGTCCAGCTCTCTCCTCTTGTTCAGCCTGCTTCCCGCAGGCGGGACAGAGGTGGTGTGATGGGAAGAAAAACAAAGGAGTCAAATGGTTCAGAAGTTCAAATCCTGGCTCTGTGCCCTCCTCGCTAGGTGACCCTGGGGGGCTCTTTACCCCTCTGAGCATCATGACAGCCCAGAAACACTGGGTCAAGGCTACCTCCCAGGGTTGCTGGGAGGGTTAAATACAATAATAAATGTCTGGCATGCAGTGGTGCCAACTAAGTGTTAACCTCGCCATTCACAGTCCGCTGGGAAAGCAGAAGGTTCTTCTTGGCCAACAGGACCAACTGCCCTATCTTTCCGTCCATCTGCTGCTTCCTTGCACACCAAGAACCCTGGCACTTTCACTATGCCTGCACCAAGCCAGGCTCAATCTCACCTGCCTACACCTCCCTAGGATTCAATGTTCACTCTTTTGCCGCCGAGCTCCACCCCATGCCTCAGCTGTGTCCTTTGATTTCAAGTGGCAGCACAGCTTCAGAAACGAGCCACCTGGGTTCAAACATCAGCCTTGACAGTTCCTAGCTGGTTGCTTGAGACCAGTAACTCAACCTCTCTGTGACTCAGGTTCTTCACCTATAAAATGGGGATGATCAAATATCTATTTTTTTCACTGGAAAAAAATTACTTAATCCATACGAAGTGTGAGGACAAGGTCCAGCACATTGTAAGTCCTAGCTGCACTTAGTATCTGATTGCAAAAAAAGTGACCCAATGAAGTCAGCTCAGATAATGGCATTTTCCCAAGAACACTTAGAAGACAAAAGGGAGACAGGCCCTCCCAGAACTTCAGAACAGCAGCTGTACTACAAGCAAGCAATGCAGAGCCAGCAGCTGGAACCCAGGTAGCACAAGGGACCCAGCTAAGTGAGTGTGAGCTTGGCCACAGGCTGATTCAGCTGCTCCCTGTGTCTATGAGATCTGGCCCTGTCTTCTCCAACCTCACGTTCACTGCTACATCTCAGCCACAATGGCTTTTCTCTGTCCTTTGAACAAGACAGGTCTATTTGCACCTCAGGACCTTTGCATTTGCTATTCCCTCCGCCTAGAATTCTCTACTGTCCTGTCTTTGCATGGCAGCTTTATCATAGCCTTCAGCTGTCCCCTCCCCAAGGGGCCCTCCCTAACCACCCAACCCTTCCCTTTCACCATCTACTCTCTGGCCCCCAATCTGGATTATTTCCTTCATGGCACTGATTCTTAAAATTTTTTTTTTTTTTCTTTGTGGTACACAGGCCTCTCACTGTTGTGGCGTCTCCCGTTGCGGAGCACAGGCTCCGGACGCACAGGCTCAGCGGCCATAGCTCACGGACCCAGCCGCTCCGCGGCATGTGGGATCTTCCCAGACCGGGGCATGAACCCGTGTCCCCTGCATCGGCAGGCGGATTCCAAACCACTGCGCCACCAGGGAAGCCCCCCAAAATAATTTTTTTCATACTTCCTTACCCTGGAATATAACATCCAAGAAGGCAGGATTGTCTGTTTCCTCATGTCCCTAGAAGAACACCTCATCTGTACTAGGAATGCCGTGACTGTTGGCCACAGGAATGAACTCCTCTCCTGCTTCACTTCCTGCTACGAAGTGGCTGGTTCTCTCTATATTTCTAGTGCAGACTCTCAAAAGATGCATGTAACTAACACCATTATCACACACAGGTTGATATGCTAGCTTGCTACAAAGGATGCTGCCCAGACTCTGGAATGGCCAGTGTACCAGCCGCTCACCCTGAAGCCAATGAGCACATATCCCTAGGGCAGCCCATTCAACAAGGCTGAGGCCATTTCCACTGGCAGGTGTTGAGAATGTGGCAGATTCCAAAACAGTCATGTCAAAGGCACAGAGTCTTTGTAATACTCTTTATTCTATATATGTAAGTCCGTTTCCCCAACACTATAAATTTCTTAACAACAAACATTTTCGTAACTGCCCATAACACCTTCAAGAAAGGCTAATTCAAATGGAGGACCAGAACCAGATGTGAAAGGCAAAACTAGAGAGTCATAACAAAGAGGAAAAGATAGAGGCCTCAGTGAAAAGCCTTCGCAAACTATAAAAACGTCTGTAGGTGACCATGAACATTTAAGTCTTGAAGCATCTTCAAGAAGCCACGGGAAAAGAGCTGACCCAGGTGAGAGCGTCCGTATTCAACGGCCCCGGGTGGGATTGATGACTCTGCCAGAGGCCAGAGAGGTCTCTGAATGGGGGTTTTGGGTGTACTGAGGTGCTGCACCTCCAGCCCTGGGCCAGCAGGGCCCCTTCCATTTACCCCAGCGTGCTGTGCAAACATTATCATTTTCCACGGGGTTTCAGGGTGCAAGGAGTCAGGAAGTGCTGCTTTAGAACAGGGATCGTCAAACATTTTTACGTAAACGGTCAGGCAGTAAATATTTTAGGCTTTGGGGGCCATAAGGTCTCTGCTGCAACTACTCAACTCTGCCACTGTAGCAGAAAGAAGCCACAGGCGTCAGTAAATTAACAGGTGTAGTTGTGTGCCAGCAAACCTTTGTTTACAGTTATTGACATTTAAATATCACATAATTTTCACATGCCGCGGAATGGTATTCTTTTTTGTTTTTTTCTATTCTTTTTCCTTTTTTTCTTTTTGGATCACTGAAAAACGTAAATGCCATTCTTTGTTCACGGGCTACACAAAAACAGGCGGCTGGCCACAGTTTTACCAATCCCTGCTCTAGCCCATTCCCCATTGCTACCTCTTATCACATGGTCAGAATGTCAAGGTCCTCCTGACATTCTATGCTGGGACTAAGTCTGCTGGAATCGCCTCCACTCAGTGCTCAGTGACTCATAGAACCGCCAGGACCCCAAATCATGTTTGTTAAAAATTGTCCTTCGGTCTCTGATGATTATTTGCATCAGGGGAGGAAAAATGAAAGGAATGGACCACTCTCATGACAGAAAAATCTATCCCAAGACAGGGAGCCAACATGGAATTTTTGGTGGAAAACTCTACTCTTACCTCAACATCAGCTTCAGAAATAGCCCAGTTCACAGACCTACCAGGAAGACGAGAAAGAGGAAAAGAAAAAAATGTTTCCTCTAGGTGACCTGGGGCAGAATGAATTATATCTGTTGAATGAGTGCATAAATGAATGAACAAATAAACATATTTTAGCATGCCCAAACAGAAGACGTTTTCATCATTCTACCAAAACTAGTCCAGATCACCAAACACAGAACATCTAGTGAGAGTAAGATTTAGTAGCCTAAAGAATGAAAAGATGAAAGCTATAGAGACCAATTGATTCTTTAATAAAATTCTTAATTTCCCTAGAGCCAGGCCGACTGCCTTAAAACATCTCATTTACATGAATAAAAAAATAAGAAAAGTGATTACTGACTACCTACTAGGTATGAGGCACTTTCACATGCATCGCCTCTTTTAATCTTCATGACAAACACACTACAGAGAACCATGATCCTTTATTTTTGCAGACGAGGTCACCCAGACCCAGGGAGTGTGGACGCCAAGGTTTCAAACCCAGATCCACACAACCTTAAAAGCCCAGGCCCTTTCTGCTGCATACAACATAAAACTGTTCATTCCCGTCACTTGTGGATTATTAAAATCATGAAATCATGAAATGATCCACAGGCCAGGTCATTTGAGAACATGCCTCTAAAATGCCTCTGAATTGCAGAAAGTAAAACACTATGAAACCTACAGAGGAAAATGTATAATGTAAGAAACACATCCATAACCGACTAGGTTTGGGATTCTTTCCTACTCTGTATATAATACAAAAGCACTCAATTTTACAATATCACAGGCAAAACAGCTAGCATGGCAACAAACAGGCACCCCACCACCACCCCATAATGAACAGCTCCTGCTGAAAAATCTTGGAAAATTAATCACAGCCACATACACTTTATATTTTTTTTTTTTTTTTTTTTTTTTTTTTTTTTTTTTTGTGGTACGCGGGCCTCTCACTGTTGTGGCCTCTCCCGTTGCGGAGCGCAGGCTCCAGACGCGCAGGCCCAGCGGCCATGGCTCACGGGCCCAGCCGCTCCGCGGCATGTGGGATCTTCCCGGACCGGGGCACGAACCCGTGTCCCCTGCATCGGCAGGCGGATTCTCAACCACTGCGCCACCAGGGAAGCCCGTTGCTTTTTTTTTTTTTTTTCACATACACTTTAAAAAAAAAAAAAAAAAAAAAAAAAAAAGGATCTAATTCAGAAAAACAAAAATGGTCCTAAAAATAAATACAGAATCCTTTTGCAGTTTTACTCTGAGACCTTAAGCACTGCTTTCACATATATTCATTTAAAATTATTTTTGGAACTCAACTCACTTTGGGAAAATACTGAGTGTTATAATATAGTCTAATCTCTTCTGTTAGTTTTAATCTGTGAAAGTTTTTTGCTCTCTAACAAAGTCAAAATTTGGTTTGAAAGGTTTTAGCACATACCCCTTGCAGATATGTAATATCCGATCATGGTTTTACCACTTTGAAAATGTTTTTGGATATTTATTACTTTCATCTTTACAACAACCCTAGGTCATAGATAAATACTCATTGTTTACTTCCTTTTACAAATGTGTAAAAACAAAAGTCTCACAGAGATTGGAAGGGGGCTCTTCCAGTGGCAAGTGATAGAAAAACGAGTCTAAACAAAACACAGAATTTAGTGGCTTTTAATCTACAAAGCCCAAGGGTAGATCTAACCTCAGGTAAGGTTTGATCTAGGTCTATGGTGTGACCTGGTCTCTCTCCATTTCTCAGTTCTGCTTTTATCCATACTGACTTCATTCCCAAATGCCAAGCTGTGGAGCGACAGCTGCTAGGTAGGCTATTATAGCAAGGATGTGTACAGCTACATCCTCTAAGGTTCAAGGCCACTGGAAAAGAACACACACACGTCTCTCAACAGTCTCTACAAAACCCCCATCACATTTTTTAAAAATTTATTTATTTATTTGGCTGCATTGGGTCTTAGGTGCAGCAGACAGGATCCTCGTTGCAGCACGCGGTCTTCTCTTTAGTTGTGGCGCGGGGGCTCCAGAGTGCGCAGGCTTAGTTGCCTCGCGGCAGGTGGGATCTTAGTTTCCTGACCAGGGATCGAACCCGCGTCCCCTGCCCTGGAAGACGGATTCCTAACCACTGGACCACCGGGGATGATTCCCCACCCCCCACCCTATCACATTTTATTGGCCCTGAGGAAGCCACGTGCCCACCCAAATTACTGTGGTCAGGGGTAATTTGAGTCATATGTCTCACCCTGAAGTCATGCAATATCATCTATATCAGAATTCATGGACTGAAGTGTGGATTTCCAAAGAAAACTTGAGCAGGGTGAATAAACGCTGAGTTGGAAAACCAAGAGGTGCCCACTACAGACTCTGTGACTTGCCCAAAGTCACAGAGATACAAGGAGACAAAATCAGGAAAGACTCAAGTAGCAATCTCTGAAACCAAGTACTCCAAAAACAGTGGCAAATCTGTTTAAAACACAGAGAGTAAATCACAAAAAGCCTCCCAAACTGAATCTCCTGGTCACAAATAACATTCTAAAATAGTGATCGACTGCCTACAGAACTTCAAAGAAAGCCAAGTCCCTTTTACAAAATATAAATTTTGTAAAATTAAACGAAGGTGACCATTATCTAAATCAAAATCCCTTTATAGCTCTAAATGGTTCCTCACCATCTGCAAAGCCAGAACATTATACTCAAAAGGAAAAAGGAAAAGCTTTTGGACCTATTTTTGTCCCTACACTAATGTACAGCACCGACTCCTATTTATTAAGTACCATCAAATGCATGCTATTGCACTGGCTATATGCAACTCTCAAATGACACTTATTTTCAGTTGGAGATTAGCATCTCAAACAAGAGGGCCTTTTTTAATAAAAAATAAAATTAAAAATAGATTTGCCATTGCCTTTTTAATGAAACTGGTAGCTCTGCCGGCTTAGAGGGGAAATGACATATTTCTTGGGATTTTTACATACTGATCTGAGCAGTGCATTAAAAAAGTCACCAATATTCACATCTTGAGAAACTGCTCTATGCCTCTCCTCTAACTGTACATACCATCCCCCCACTGCCCCTCCACAGCGGGCCCAGGCAGCCAACATATGCTCTTCCCCCAAACACAACACCCTCTAAAACCTGACACGTGCAGGTGGCACAGCACACTGGGTGCAGCCTGCCAGGTATGAGCCAAATAAGAGGACGATTTAGCCCGGCGCCATCCCACAGAACTTCCTGCGATGACGTAAAAACTCTGCATCTGTGCCATTCAATACGGTAGCCACTACTTACATGGGCTATAGAGACTGAGAAACGATTTGTATTTAACTTTATTCTAATTATTTTTAAAGTAATCACATGTGGCTAGTGTGACTGAATGGGAGAGCAGCACAGATACCGCCCCTGAAAATTTCTCCGGCATATGTCATCAATGGCTCTCTCCCACTTGCATTTTCTATCCCAGCACAAAAGAAACCACCTGCCGTTCCCCAAATAGGGTACCTGCTTGTGCCTCTGGACTCCTACACGTGCTGTTCCTTTGGCCTGGAATTTCCACTCCTAGCCTGCCTGGTAGACTCCTCTTCATTCCCCAAACTCAGCCCAGATTTCACCTGTTCTCTGGCGCCTCCCCTGATCTTTCCTCTCGCTTCCCCACTCATGAGAGTAGGTCACCTCTCCTTCTCCCCTGCCTCCGTGCTTGCGTACTTCTGTGGCTGGGCTCGACCATGCTGCGATGGGTCGTGAGCCTGTCCCTTCCACGGTGGAAGGCAGTAGGGCATGGTGGTATAAGGGAGCACTCTGGAGACAGCTGCCTAGTGTCAAGTACTGGCTCTAGCACTTACTAGTCACTCTATAACATCAAGCAAGTTACAGGACCTCTCTGAGTTCGGTGCCCCATCTGTACAATCAAGTTCTTAATGGTAACTCCTTTATGGTTTTTGCAAGAACTAAATGACCAAACGCCGATAAAACATCACCCGGTTTGCCTGGCAAGGAGCAAAGACTCCATAAAATTGAGCTCTTTGGCATTATTTGTCATCAAATTATTAGACTATGCACCTTGGAGAATGTACTAGGTCTTAGCCATCTCCGTAACCCAGAGTCAGAGTACACAGTATACATTCATTAAAGATTATTAATCCTAAACTCAGTTCTGAATACACTCCATAATGCTAAACAGCCTTGTTCTAAATGTCAAACTAAGAGACTAAAAAAGAACAGAGGTGGGCAAGGGCGGAAGGCTGAGGTCTCAGAAAGACCAAAGATATTTATGGGTCCTCATTCAAAGTGCATCCAAACTGACTACCACCACCCTCCCCATATGTCCCACCAGACCCTCTCCCCATGCCCAACCCGGCCAAGTCTTGACCAAAATGTCTCCCTCAGGGACTTCCCTGGTAGCAACAGTGGTTAAGAATCCGCCTGCCAATGCAGGGGACACGGGTTCGATCCCTGGTCTGGGAAGATCCCACATGCCGTGGAGCAAATAAGCCCGTGTGCCACAGCTACTGAGCCTGCGCTCTAGAGCCCACGAGCCACAACTACTGAAGCCTGCGCGACTAGAGCCCGTGCTCCGCAACAAGAGAAGCCACCGCAATGAGCAGCCTGCACACCACAACGAAGAGTAGTCCCCGCTCACCACAACTAGAGAAAGCCCGCGTGCAGCACCAAAGACCCAAAGCAGCCAAAAAAATATTTTAAAAAGTCCCCCTCTTTTCCTAGGTGGATATCTGGATGGGGGGGGGGGGTGGAGGAGAAAAACCTTCAATGTACCGAAACAGCCCTACACACCTGGATTCTGGGTTCCACCTGTGCACCTGGCCCTGAAGGATGGGGGCATCTCCTGAGCTCCTCCGAGGCTCCTGGGTTTCACAACAAGCATTCAAAATGATTAAGTGTTCAATATACAGGCTTTCTAGCCCACGTAGAGTCTCAACGGAACTGCCTGTTCCCCAAATTCAATGTCTTCCTCCTCCTCCAAGGCTCCCTGGCACAGGCACTTAGCCAGGAGTTTAGTAAAAGACAACACTGGGGTGCGTGGAGTGCACAGCAAGTGCATCTCTAACGGGGCTTTCTCTTTGGCTCTTCGCACGCAGAGAATGATGTCAGCCCAGCTTCCGCTTTCTGGGCAAAGCAGCACTGGAATCCAGAATGCAGGTGATCGATCTTCCTGGAGGACCCTGTGCAGGAGGTTCTTTTGGGGCCACGCCACGTGGCATGCAGGATCCCAGTTCCCCGACCAAGGATCAAGCCCGTGCCCGCTCGCAGTGGAAGTGTGGAGTCCCAACCACTGGACCACCAGGGAATTCCCCGAAGGTGTAAGGGGTCACCAGTAGCACAACTGAGTAATGCAAGGGACATCTAATAAGAGGTCTGGGCTCTGCAATTTGCCTGCAAGCTTGGACACATCATCTTCCCTGTCTGGGTTTCAGTTTCCAGGTTTATAAAATTAGGCGGTAATTTCCAAACTTTCTTTTTGGGGAGTAAAAACACCTTTTCATCCCAAATGAAATCTTACACGGGGAAACTCCAATATATAAAACATACAGTGGAGCAGCTGTGATCAGAGTGCATTTGTGGGATTCGTGAAGCCCCACCTACCTAAGCCTCTCTCCCTTCCCTCCAGGAAACCCAGAATCCTAGAAACTCAGAAGATGGTGTTAGCAAACTAGGTCATTTTTCTAAGATCACAACAAATTGGAATATTTCAGGATGTTACTTACAATGGACCTTATGACACCTCTCAATGTGGAGTGGATAAAAAACAAGACTAGACTGATGATTTCACTTAAAAATTTTATTATGAAAAATGTCAAAAATATTTGAAAAATAGTCAGAAAAGAGGAAATCCCCTATATACCAACAAACCAGCATCAACAATTACCAAGTCTTCTTTTATCTCTACCCTACCCATTTCCATATCCCTGAGATTATTTTGAAGCAAATCTCCAATATATTATCCAGCTAGTTAAGAATATTTCAATATAGTTATGTAAAATATAGAGATTTAGAAAAACTAGATCTCAGTTTCATTACCAATACTAAGAAAAATAAAAACATTAATTCTTCAACATCATATGACATCCAAGGTCACTGTTCCATTCTGTTTTTCCACATTATTAATTTGATGAAGAACTGAGTCATTTTTCTATAGAGTTTCCCATTGCCTGAATTTTCCTGGCTGCACCTGTTTTGTCATTTAACATGAACTTTCTGGTGATTCCAGAGTTAGATCCAGGGTCTTGACCAGATTCAAGTTCCATCACGAGGCACAAAGCATCTCTTTTTTGTATTATTGGTAACCGTTGATGGCCACTTTCTATATTAGATTATTTTTCAGCTTCTTATGTATCTTCCAAAATGCTTCACACAATAGATTAACACATAACGTTATATTTTTAAAATTTTACCCACATTCCATTAAACCCTACTATTGTTCTGAAACCTTTTACTTAATGATTTGAGAGTATTAATCTTTAAAAAATTAAAATTCAGTAAGATATGCTTAACACATTAATAATTATAGTTTAAATTCTGGCATGTGTCCAGAATAGTGCTTTATACACAATAAGTGACCGATAAATAGTTCCTGAATAAACAAGCAATGCCAGTAAATCCAGTGGATTTCTTAGAAGTAGTGTTATACTATCAATTAATTCACACAAGAACTCCACCAGATGTACTGTGTGATACACCCAAGACTTCTAAAAATTCCCACTGTCTTCTCAGATTACAAATTAAGCAAAGCCAAGCAAATCCTGTTCTTCACCATATCACATTTTGTCTTTTTTTAAAACAACTGCCTAAAAATCCACATGACTCCATCTTTTTACTGCCTTAACGCACCCATTTACCAGTTTTTTCCTCCCCCAAATAGCCTCAGCATAAACCACAGCCCCCGATCAATAATCAAACCAGTAGTTCCTGCCTCCCCCACTAACACTAACTGGTGGTTACAACATTAGCAGCCGGTTTCTATGTAGCCAAGCCTTAGGTACCCAAAATGATCAACGTCACCACCGTTCTACTTCACGACTTGGAACTTGCTGTGGCGAGGAACAGCCACACCCTGCGGTCCACTAACTGTCCCACAAAAGAAGCCAGAGACAGGAGCAATCATAACTAAATCGGGCAACACAGTTTTTGGGGTTTTTTTTGTCCTCTGTAGGCTTTTTTTTTACACTAGAAGGCTACTAATCCTTATATCTGCCTTGCAAGCTCAGAGTATCAACAAGTGGGTGGCTTATCAGAAAAAGACTAATTGGGCTTCCGCGGTGGCGCAGTGGTTGGGAGTCCGCCTGCCGACACAGGGGACACGGGTTCGTGCCCCGATCCGGGAAGATCCCACATGCCGCGGAGCGGCTGGGCCCGTGAGCCATGGCCGCTGGGCCTGCGCGTCCGGAGCCTGTGCTCCGCAACGGGAGAGGCCACAACAGTGAGAGGCCCGCGTACCGCAAAAAAAAAAAAAAAAAAAAAAAAAAAAAGAAAAAGACTAATAAAAAGTGTCCCACCCAGTCTATCTCAGCCACCCCAGTATTTTTCATTAGGAACCTATTTACAGCTAAAGTATGTAGTATATACGGAGGGAAACCAGATGGTGGCTAAGGGGTTATTAAACCAGGTTTGTAGGCCCAAGGAGACAGTGGAATAAGACAGGGCAGGTGATAAAGAGTTTTCAGTAGCAGCTCTCTTCCTCCTCCTACTCCTCAAGGGCCACTGAATCCCTCAAAGTGAGAACCATTCCCTCCAGGATTAAAGAGGAGAAGAAAAGAGGCCCATTATAACCTGTCCCAGAGCAGGAGCCCACCTCTGCCTCTGCCAGATGAGGGAATTCCTGCAGCCACGGGAATACCCAGCACTCCTTGCACGCTGCCAGGCACTGGACCCTTATCCAGTGGTCTCACCAAAGGCGTGCCCACCAATTACAGATCCCTAATTCTGAATAAACTGGTATTCAACTGATCCCTTGAGGACCTGGGATCAGCTCCTTGATCCACCCCTAACTAGCCTCGTGCAAATACCTTATCTGAGACACCTCTCTGGTCTCCAGATCGGAAGACCTCCTAATAAGGTTTTCACAAAGGATTAAAAAGGCTAACTGCATGATACAGGCGAATTCCTTTCTTCCCCACCCCACCCCATCTCTCTGCTGTTCTTCATCTGCGCCTGAACCCTGCGGACAGTTCCCGGACCATTCTCTCAGCAAGCACCAGCTCTGCCACAGGGACCATGCACAGAAAGATACGCAGAATATAACCTCTAAGCCCTGTGCCATTCCTGGCCTAGGGGTGATGGTGTGTCATTAGCCTTCATCACCAGGCAATGCCTTGGCCTCTCTTGAGTCACCCCAGGATGGGATGCTGCATCAAAATAAGCCTGTCTCCTAAACTCCGGGTCCGGCAGACACAGGCAGGTCCATTCCACACACACGCCAACCACCTGGGTGGGTACGGCCAGCAAATGTCATTTTTTCAGGAACCAGTACCTCTCCACCCCACCATCCAGCACCCTGACAATTTCGCCGTATCTTCAACGATATCCATATTTCTGGGGAGATACTGTTTCAGGCAGGGGGAGGAACGGGGACCCCAGCATACTGCAACAGACTCCGAATTGGACTACAGACAAGCAATTCATCGCCAGGCAGTACTCACAGGCAACTCACTACCGTCTAAACACTGAGCTAAGAGTTTTAACTGTACCAATTCCATTAGTTCCTATCCCAACCCTGGTATCTCAATTTTCCACATGCGGAAACATGAAGGTATAAGGAGATTAAATAACAAGCCCCAGGTCACATGGCTGGTCAGGGGTAGAGATGGGATGGGAGCCATGGCTCTGTAGCCTTAGGTCTTCCCCACCCAAAAAAAGGGAAGGAGGTCCAAGAAACCAGAGCAGCCATAACTGCACATATCAAATCCATCCAGAGAAAAGGCATATTAACTCTCTGGATTGATGAGGAGACCCAGACCCCAACCCAGTCCCCAGCACCAGTAACAACACAGCCTTCCGACAGGGACCTCACCTCTCCTAACCTCCATTTTCCCATCTAAAAGATGACGGTCCTAAATAATGGGGCTTATGTTCTAGAATTATCTGTAAAGACACAGGGAGCAGTCTTAAGGCTTTGGGACTTGAGGTCAGAAGGACCTAGCTCAAACATAGGCTATAAAACCAAGTGACTGTGTGGGGGGGTGTAATTTAGCCTCTCTGTGCCTCAGTTTCCTCATCTGCAAAAGGGGACAATGGCCTTGCTTTAAGTGCTGAAGGAGACAATGAGGCACACGCTGGATAGTGTCTGATATCTGCCACCCAGTAAGTGGGAGGTGGCAGTACTGTCATCATCTTCATCCTCATCTGAAATTCCACAGAAGGAACGCCTCCTCCTTTTAATACAGGTAAGACCTTTGAAGAACTTTATTTGGAAGGATAATCTGGCTAACACATTTTCCAATTTAAATCCTTGAGCAGTTAGAGTGGTGGGGATAGGGTAAAGGGTTTAAAGGTAGCAGCTGGATCCCGGGCCCCTCCCTCACCTGGTCGAAAAATAAGCCTGGGGCTTTGTTGGCTCCCCTCCTTCTTCTAATTCCGCCCTACCTCCGACATGCCCCTCTCACCACACTCCCATTCCCAAGACCCCACCTGTAACCTAACGGGTCTTTAGTAAATACCCCACCCTCACAAGTCCACATCTGCTGAATGATAACAACAAGGTTCCTATGGCAACCCTCCTTTCTAAAGTTGGGTGAGTGGGAGACGCACAGATCATTCCGCACCTGGCTTGTGTTGCGTGAAAGTCCTCGAAACCGCATGTGATGTTTTTTCTCCACAATTAAGAGTCAGGCTTTACGCTTTTATAGCACATGGCCATTAATTAAGTGCTCTCACAGATGTTACCTGCTATGTGAGACGAGGAGAGATGACTGACACTAGTTTTACAAATTAAGAACATTAACAATTAGAGCTGTTAAGAGCTCCTATGTAGTAAAATCAGGGTAAGACCTTAGGTCTCTCAACTCCCAAATCAGTGCTCTTGAGACGGGCACTGCCTCTTGGGAGTTTACCTCGTCCTCTAGCAGGCCACTCCACGAGAATTTCTCTTTCGCTCACCTTCATGCCTGGAGGCATGTACACCCCAACCCCTGCGTTTTTGCTTTCTGTCACATCCTGGTTTGTTTCAACTACCAGCCAAGTGTATGTATGACTTAGCCCTGAAATTAAACTGTGCACCCTTTAAAGCGGGGTTCATGCTAAAAACGGTTTGACATCTGTTAAGGAGCAACCACCTTAGTTCAATAGTGTTGCGATTAAGAGTCTGAGCTTAGAAATCACAATATGATATGATGTAATATCACAAAAACCTAGGTTCGAATCCCAGTTCTGATGCTACTAAGCTGTGTGATCATAGGAAAAGTCACTTAACTCCTCTGTGACTCCATTTCTTCACGGGTTTAATGGAGTAACAGTGCTGACCTCTTAAAGTTATTGTGAGAATTAATGGGAGCTTGATGCAGGTAATAAAGTAAGCTCTAAGAAATTTTATGCTATTATTATCATTAATATTATTATTAACCAACATCACCACAACGTTACAGTTAAAAAACTGAAGTTCAGGGCTCTGTATCTTGCCCAGGGTGACACAGCAAGTAAGCACTGCAGCCCAGGAGGTGATTCAAAGATGCCACCTTTTAGAGTCCCCACATGTACAACATACAGTAAATACTCAGGAATTACAGAACGTGACACCTGTAAGGAGAGTCATCTGGTCAACCTTCTCGTGTTGCAGATTGGAAAATTCTGGCCCAGCAGATGGCACACCTGTTCAATTTGTTTAGCTAGTAATACACTTGTCCCTCGTTATCCAGTGGGGATTGTCCCAGGTACCCCAGCCCCCCACCCCCGCCAGATACCAAAATCCATGGATGCTTAAGTCCCTTACATAAAATGACAGAGTACAGTCAACCTTCATATTCACAGGTTCCACATCCGCGGATTCAATCAACCTCGGTCCGAAGATTGAAAATCGATCCGTGCTTGGTTGAATCCTTGTGAATAAAGAACCCGCGAACAGGGAGGGCCGACTGTAATAACCCACACAGTTGTAGAGTGATGCCTAGTTACAAAGTTTTATTCACCCTGAGACGTGGTGCTGAAGCCTCCAGCCGAAGACCACCAGGAACTCACGTGAAGTCAGACACGGTTGGGTTTACTACCATGCCACAGAGAACCGTGCTATCTCCGTAGAGGATGTTAGGGGGTGCTCATTTTACAGATTTGGGCTTGTTCAGTGATTAGGGGGAGGGTTCAAGGAGACACAGTCTTGCTGCAGTGGGTGCAGTCATAAAGCAGGAATGCTGTGCCCAGGTATCCTTGTAAACGTTTACCTAGGAGGCATCAGGAACACAGGGCTCTGGCTGTAATTGATAAAGACACAGCAGTCATTCGTATGCTCTGAGAGAGGCAGGTACTTGGTCAGTTTTGCAAACTGCACAATGTTCTTATATTTATCTGTACTCCGTCTTGATTACGGAGTGGGCTTGTTTTTGTCTTGTTCTGTCATCATCACAGAGGAACCCTGTCACATGTCAGCAAGCTGTGAAATTCTTCATGTCCACTAGGAGAACATCAGGGCCTAGCTATCAGAGCTGGTCCAGGGCCAAGCTGACAGCGGTCAGAAGTTGCCGGGGTGTTTTTGTTTTTTGTTTTTGTTTTTTTTTCTTTTCTCAGTAATTTGTTCAACTATTCATAGTACATGTCTGTGTCAGGCAATTTCAAGGGGGTCTCGGTGCAAAATAAGTAAAGATCCCAACCCTTAATGAGGTGACATTCCAATGGGGGAACAAGCTAATTAAAAATAAACATAATACATTAAAAAAATAAATCCTACAGTGTGTTAGAAGGTGGTAAGTGCTATGGCAAAAAAGAAAAAGCAGAGCAGAGCCAAGGGGACTGGGAGTGCTGGGCTCGGGTAGTAATAATAAGCAGGGTGGTCAGGGAAGGCCTCCTCCATAAGAAATTTAAACAGATGAAGGAAGTGGAGGAGGTGACCATGAAAATCAGCATCAACCTTATCCCAGTTCAGAAATGAGAAAAGTGAGACTTCGAGAGGTCGGGGAAATGTGTCCGACTCTGCCCAGCAATTACATGGTGGAACCGGGGAGCAGCCGGAGTCTCTGCCTTTCCGACAACAAACCAGATCTCAGATCATCCTGGTGCAGGACCGGAAGCAGGAATGACTCCAGACTCATGGGTGGAAGCGTGAGGTCTGAAACCGGGAAGAGCCTCTGCTTTCTCCCTCTCCCACAGGCTTAGCATCCATCTATGGATCCACACCGCAGGGGATCAGGACATGCCCTCCACCAAAAGATGCCACTCTGGCATAAGGACAAGTTCGAACAGAAGGCATTGAGAAAAAGCAGGCATAGGGAGAGAGCAGAAGATTCATCCTATCTCCCTGAAAGCAGGCTATAAATTCCCCTGTGAAGGTGCCCCCATCTTCCCAAACCAGGAAGGTAGGGAAAGCTTCCTTATCATCAGAGATGAAGAGGACACCAAGAAGCATCCGCATAAACAAACCCTGCCAAGTGCCCTTTTTCTGCCATTTCCCCATGTATCCACCGTCCCACAATTTACTGCCCCTAAACCCCTTTCCTTTGTCTTGTCACTTCTCTACAGACTTATCCTCCTTTGTCGGAATAGTATACAAGCCTTCCATCCTAGCTGCTACTGTGGGGGTTTTTTCTTCTCTCTATGAAACCTCCTCCACCCATCTCTGCCCCACTCCCGTGCCACGTAAAACTTTTAACATCCAATAAAATCTGTAGACTTTTCTTCTGTTACTCTGTCTTTTGTCAGTTTATGTCACAGGTCCGGCCAGTGAATCTAACAGGGTAGAGGAAAATTCTTCTTCCCCTGTTAAGGTGCCAACCTCCCAAGAGTTTACCCTGTGCAGCCAGGCCATCTGCTGAGCACTTCACACGTTATCTCAGTGACCCCGAGACGCAGTTCCAACCATTAGCTTCAGTCAGCAAAGGACACAAGGCTATAAATGGCTGAAGTTCAATATCACATAGCTGGTAAGAGGCAGAGTCTATTTTCAAGCCCAGACTGCATAACTCCATAGCTGGAACTGATCTGCAAAACACCACACACCAGTATAACGTTTACAGATGTATGTGTGTGTGTATACAATCCCTAATAATATCTACTGCACAGAGTTGTGATACTAAATAAGTATGCCTAAGGCAGCAAGAACGCCTCCCTTCCCACATCAGCTGCACTGGCAAGAGCTTGGTGCTGAAGTATGTTCACAAGGACAGGATTTGGGGCTGTCTTGTGTATCCTCAGAAGACACAAGGATGGGGTAGGCACTAAATAGTCACTGGATGGATGGATGGATGGATGGATGGATGGATGGATGGGTGGGTGGGTGGATGGGTGGATGAGTGGGTGGGTGGGTGGATGGGTGGATGGGGTGGATGGGGTGGTTTGGGTGGATGGGGTGGGTGGGGTGGATGGGTGGATGGGTGCAGTGGATGGGTGGATGGGGTGGGTGGATGGGGTGGATGGGGTGGGTGGATGGGGTGGATGGGGTGAATGGGTGGGTATGTGGATGGGGTGGATGGGGTGGATGGGGTGGGTGGATGGGGGGGATGGATGGAGGGATGGATGGATGAAAGCACTTCCTTCAGCTCTTCGCTCTCAACACTCCAGGGACACCTCTGGTTCAGCTGTGGACATGAGGAAGCAAGTGTGAAAGTGAAACTGCTCTCAGCAAATCCCCAGCTGAGTCCCAACCAGGCAGGCAGAAACACAGCAGGCACCCAGCCCGGCCTCACATGACACTCCTTTTAGATCCTGAACAAGAAGATTAAGTTGTCTTATGGGGGTAAGTAGTCCACCAAGGCACTCTAGAATTAACTCTGAAATCTACCTGTATCCAAAAAAAAAAAAAAAAAAAAAAAAAAAAATCAAATCACATTCAAATAGCTAACGTAAAGTTATAGTTGATAAATGCAATTATTAATAAGCTTTAAAAAAAAAAAAAAAAAGGAACTTGCCCTGGACATAAAACACAAGCCATGAAGGACTGCTCAGGAAGCTTTGTCAAATATAAAATGAATTTGAAAAACAGAAGTGACTATTAATTACTTTAGCAGTTGCCAGCAAAAAAAAAAAAAAAAAAAAAATCTTGTCCTTGGAGCATCAGTTTCAGTTTCTCAAGAGAAGCCTTCTTTTATATTTCAAGGGCTGACCTTTCACCCATCTGCTCACATCAGCCCTCTCCAGCAGATTCCTTACTTTTTTAAAAAGACAAAGTAAATCCCCCAGCCCTCTAATCAAGCTCCCTTACTCATTTGAAGGGTAACCTTCACAGAAAAGAGGCTACTTGATAAATTCCAGGAAAGTAAAAATAAAACATAATGGAAACGACGGTCTAATCATCGAGGCTAATTACAAAGGAAGAGTAAATCACTTTTTTCCCCTCTAAATGTCTCTGGTTTATTATAAAAAAACACCCATCTAACAAAGACGCCCTTTGTTACTGGTCTGAGTAAGTACAGAAGGAATCTGGGCAGACACAGCTGTGACTTAACACACATAAAATCGGAGGTTAGCTTTTGAAATCGCCTCTCATATATTTCCTGGTGACATATTTAAATGCATATGACATCCCAATTAGATGCGAGAGGCTGGGGAAGGTGCTGCGAGGGGCGCCATGTTCAATCAGGGCAACTGTGTCCTCGACTAGCCCATGGCCTGATAAAGATGACGCACCTCATACCAGCTGATGGAGGCGTCACAGAAGCTGAGGAGCAGGACAGCGGGGCATCCAGCAGAGAGGCGTGCCTTCCATCGGGGGGGTCGGGCAGGTGACATTCAAGCTGGGCTTGAAGGACGGGTGGGAGGTGGAGGGGTGGGGTGACCACTGAGAAGACGCTGACAGGTGATTCCAGTTGTCCCCAACGTGTCCAACGCGGAGCCAGGAAACAGACCTCGAAGGCCAGCGAGCCCCTCATCCTTAACCAGGCAGGGCTGCACAGGAGAAGCTGGGAATCTTGTTTACAGAATGCATGTGCCAAGCCCCAGACAGAAGGAGTCAGAATTTCAGAAGCGGGGCTTGGTCATGTGCTTATGAGAAGGGCCGCCAAAGCATTCCTTATGGGCAGCCCCCCTGAAGAACCACTGATCAACACTATCACCTCATTTTTCAAAGTGGGGCAAATGAGGCGTAGAGGAGGGATTCCTTATTCATTCAGTCATTCAATGCATATGTATTAAGTACCCCCCCCCCCGGGAATCTACTGAATAAAACAAAAATACCTGACTTCATTAAACATTTTTGCTCACTGAGTCCTTGCAGCAAAACCATGGACTATTTTTCTCACCCCCCCCCCTTTTCTTTTTTTTAAGATAAAGAAACTGAGGCATAAAAGGTTAAGTGAACACAAAGGATAAATGACGGAGTCAGGGTTCAGCCTGAGTTGTTTGAGAAGCATCTTTCACCCCAGGGCTGCTTCCTGAGGGGACCTCCTGTGGACCCAGGCCCTGGGTGATGAACGTTAAGGAACGGCCTCTGTTTTTAGAAGCAGGGTCAGAGCCAAGGTGGGAGGAGCCATGGAAGAGAGCTCCATGCCAGACTTCCACTGAAGAGTTTCCAGAATGTTCCACAAGCATGGCTGCATCAGCTCTTGGGTGCCGTGCTGCTCCAGAAATGTTCTCCATCCAGAAAGCCACACACCCTCCAAAGAAATAGAGAAACCATTCCTGATGGAACCAGCTGTGTGGAGGGTCTAAGCAGTTACTCCCCTCTCAGGGCCTCAGTGAAGTCCAAACTAAGAGGCTAAAACAAAGCCTCTGAGGTCTCTGCAGCTCCTAGTAGTGATAAAGAAAGAAATCTACCAACCGCCGGCAAAGAGAACAAGACACATGGGGAAATGGATAAAGAAGATGTGTATACGTGTATATAGTACACGTATACACACGCACACGCACACAAGCACAATGGAATATTACTCCGCCATAAAAAATAATGAAATAATGCCATTTGCAGCAACATGGATGGGTCTAGAGATTATCATACTAAGTGAAGTTAAGTCAGACAAAGACAAATATCATATGAGATTGGTTACATGTGGAATTTTAAAAAGGATACAGATGAACTTAATTACAAAACAGAAACAGACTCACAGACATAGAAAACAAACTTATGGTTACCAAAGGGGAAAGGGGGGGAGGGATAAATAAGGAGTTTGGGATTAGCAGATACAAACTACTATATATAAAATAAATAACCAACAAGGTCCTACTGCATAGCACAAGGTACTATATTTAATATCTTGTAATAACCTATAATGGAAAAGAATCTGAAAAATATATATACCCATATAACTGAATCACTTTGCTGTACACCTGAAACACTGTAACTCAACTATAGTTTAATTAAAAAAAAAAAAAAAAAAAAAAAAAAGACAGAGAGAGAGAATCCCACTGGAACTGGGACTTAGAATCACTTCTGCATAAACATGAGGAAGCCATTATGTCTTCTGTGATGGGAGAACCAGAACAGAGCCCTGAACTTAGAGGCGTTTCCATGGGGATTTAATAAAACTCTGAAAATGCTTCTCATCTTACCTGGCCCACGACAGGTGCTCTAAAAAAGGGCTGATGCCTCCGAATTTGCTTCTAAATGTAGTTTCCAAAAAACAGTCTAGGCTCCTCTAAGGTTAGCTGTCTGATGAACGTGTCTGTCATTATCTTTTTCTTCCAATCTTTGCTTTGCCAAGAGCAAGCAGAAAAGGCAGAAATTGCACCTTAGGCCAAGGTTCGTGGGGCAGCTAGAACTTGGCGACCTCTGGGAGCTCACCTCATCACCCACCGCCTCCTTTGTCCTGGAAAGAAAAGAAACAGACTCCCCTCAAGGGCAGGAGAACATTCATTATGAGCTGCTGACACTCAAATAGCAAGGAAGCCCCCAAATGCTGGAGTTCAAGAGATGGGGGCAATAAACACCCCCACTGGACACACAACCGTAAGAAATGGGGTCAGAGAAAGGGTGAGTTAAAGTAAGCATTCAAGGTCAGTTTCTTAGGGAACATACTAAGAAAACATGTTTTTAAATCTTTCTTATAGTTGTTGATATATAAATGTTAGCAATTGGTAACTAACGCTCTCCTATTTAAACAAAACGCTTACTTTAAATAGAAAATGACAGACTGGATTGGACAGAAACTCTGGCACATCCCACAGGAGGTCTCGCCTGTGCCACCATAAGCCCCGTGTCTGTGCCTGCCATCAGGACTTGAGAAAAAAATTCCAGCCTCAAGGGAGCTACCCATGCAAACTCAAACCTATATGATGATAATAATGTCACATTACCATACTTGCTAATTTCAGAATGGCAACTCAAGACAATCAGGTTTTTAAATAGGAAAAGAAAGGCAAGAGCTTTACAGGAACTCAACAAACTGGGATACAGGTCAAGTACACTTTGGGGAAATCATGGGCACCAACAGAATACAAACAAAAAGCCTTCACTTGTGTGGCTTCTGGTGATATAAACTGGGTCTCCATAAGGCTTCTGGGAGAAGTGCTGTCTAAGCAGGGATTGAAAACAAAGGTCCAAAGCCACCTCAGGCTTAACAAGAGCCAGGTGAATGTACTTCTCTGGACAGGCAGGGCCAGACTTCAAAGGCACGTGAAAGTTCCAGGTACCGGACGTCATCCAGAACTGCAGTCTTCAGATGACTCACTGAGCCCAGAGCAGAGGAGGGGTGGGCCCAGGCTGGTCCCGTGAGGCAGAGCCAGGGCCAGAAACCAGGCATACTCTGCTTTTGCTGCTACACACCCTGCCCTCACACCCTGGGACGCCTCAGAACCACCTGGCGAGTCACCGCAGAAGCTCAGGTAGAAAAGCAACAGCACCACAGCAGCTAGGTTGCACGAGGAGCTTGAAGACCCTCAGCCAACCTTTCTAGAACTTTCCCCATTGGCCCCTTTATAGAAAACATCATTCCCTCATCTATCAAAAATCTCAACTCCTACAACTATAGGATCTTAGCAGTAAAAAGGTCAGAAGTCGAGGACCAAAGAGAGGACTGGATTTAAATGCAGTTCTGTCACGCTGCTCTCAACCGATTAATAAAATCAAGAAAACATGGGCAAAAGGTGGAAACAAACCCAAGTGTCTGTTGACAGTTGAATGGAGAAACACAACGTGGTTTATTCATGCAAGAGAATATCATTCAGCCTTATCGTTCATCCATGCTACAACATGGATGAATTTTGAGGACACTGTGAAATAATGTGAAATAAGCCAGTCACAAAAGGACAAAACGCAGTATGATTCCACTTACATGAGGTACCTAGAGAGTAGTCAAATTCATCGAGACAGAGAGTAGAACGGTGGCTGCTGGGAGAAGGGATGTTTAACGGTTATGGAGACTCAGTCTTGAAAGATGAACGATTCTGTAGTTAACCCTTCTACATTGTACCTTTACCAATGGTGAAGATGGCACATTTGATGTGTATTATACCACAATTAAAATTTTTTTAAAGATGTCTTTTTTCAAATCAACAAAATGACACCTAAGCCCAGGGCCTGAAACAAGATTTAGACAACACAATGTTCATAATCTAAATACAGGACCCGGCACACAAGGGGTGTTCAAGTAGATATTTGTGTCTCCCATTCTCTTCATTTTCAAAATAAGAAATAAAGCTGTATTTACAACACAGAAGCAGATTCGCAGACACAGGACACACATTTATGGTTACCGAAGGGGAAAGGGGGTGGGGGGAGGGAAAAATTCGGAGTTTGGGATTAACAGATACACACCACTCTATATAAAATAGATAAGCAACAAGGACTTACTCTACAGCACAGAGAACAATATTCAATATCTTATAATAACCTGTAATGGAAAATAATCTGGAATATATATATATATAACTGAATCACTCCGCTGTACACCTGAAACTAACATGGTATTGTAAATCAACTCTACTTCAATTTAAAAAAAGAAAAAAAAAAAAGAAAAAGAAAGCTGTGACCCAGACAAGTTAATAAGCACCTGGAAGAGAAACCAGAGCAGTTAGGAAACTCTGGAGTCAGAAGGTCCTGGTGCAAACCTGGTTTCTCCACTTAGTCTCCAGTGTGGCCTGAGGACGGTCACCCAGCCTCCCTGCAGGCAGCAGAATCATCCAGAGCTCAGAGGGGACCATTCTGAGAATAAATGTGTGGAAAGTGCCTGGAACACACTTTAAGTACTCATAAATGTGAGCCTCGTTGGAATCAACAAGACAAAGTGGGGACGAATCCTACCTGGCCGATCGCCAGGCCACTGCCGTGACCCCCCACCGAGCCAGCCTGCCTCTCAGGCCAACTGCCAGAAGTGGAAAGATGCACCCACATCTTCGCTCCCAGAAATCATAGGCTGGCCAGGGCTCCAAAGCCTCCTCAGCCTGAGTGTATGGGGAAGGGGGCAGGGGGGACCACCCAGGCAGCCTCCACCTCGGCTCCTTGTCCTGTCTCCTCCTGCTCTTTGCGCCCCCTCTTCCCATCTGTGCAGCGAGGAAAAGGTCAGCAAGCACAGCTGTGTCCTGCTCCTCTCACCAAAACTCCACGTTAAAGGGAAGCCGGCATGTGCCCAGAGATCACAGCAAACTGTTTTTCCCCTCAGTTAACCTGGTGGCCAAGGCCAGCCATACTTGGGCGAAGGATGCAGCCTTTAGCACCACCCGCTCTGCCAAGGCAAGCAAGCCTCGCAGTTTTGCTAAATGTTCCCCCACTCACACCCCCCCCCTTACACACACACACACACACACACACACACACCTTTAGCCTATTCTTACCACAACAACTCAAGAAACGAGGGGGCTTCCCTGGTGGCGCAGTGGTTGGGAGTCCGCCTGCCGATGCAGGGGACACGGGTTGATGCCCCGGTCCGGGAAGATCCCACATGCCGCGGAGCGGCTGGGCCCGTGAGCCATGGCCGCTGAGCCCGTGCTCCGCAACGGGAGAGGCCACAGCAGTGAGAGGCCCGCGTACCGCAAAAAAGAAAAAAAAAAAAAGAAACGAGGACCAGCCAATGGCAGCACATTGCCACAGAACAAGTCAGACACGGACTCGAATCCCAGCTGTGAACCCTGCAAAGGCTTCAGGGTCCTCACTGCAGAAAGGACACACCGCCATGCCTGGCAGCCCAACACTGCTATCGGGATCAGGGTCCGCAGATGTCCCCATCCCATATAGGGTGCCACCCCCAGTCCTGCACTCACAGCTCCCTCCAGCCCCACTGGCTCCCCAGCCAAGAAAGGCTGTAGCAGGAGGTACACAAGTCACCTCCACTCAGCACCCTGAGGCCAGAAATAGGCGCACAGCCCTGCCTAATTCAGAGGAGCCGGGAAGGGAATCATTCCCGTCGCCCCGGAGAGGAGGATCAGATCTGGGCCAGAAGCAGACGTTTCTAACTCAGACACAGTCCCCCATCCTTTAGAGCTCACGGCTAGCGGAGGAGATGAGACACACAGACCCCTAAGAACACACATGGAAAAGGCCACAACAGAAGTTCACACCAACTGCTAGGGGAGCAAAGACGACTCCGCTCACTCCGCCTGGGAGCCCGCGGTGGAGGGTCCCGCCATCAGGGAGGGCTGCTCCGCGCTGGTGACAGCTGAACCCCGCCAGGAACAACACCGGACTTTCCCAGGGAAGGGGGCAGAGGGCAGTCACTGAGCAGTAACTCCAGCCCGGCCTTGAGGGACACTGCAAGCTCCTGCCTTTTCACTTCTCCAGAAGAGCTTCAGGTTCCCCCGCAACTAGATTATGATCAACTCACTCAGGACGGGCCTACCTGACACCGTAGCTGCCAGAAGCAGAGTCACCAGGACCACGGAGATGGAACTGCCAGCCAGGACACTGGGGTCCCAGGAGAGGCAGCACGTGGGCATGCAGGCAAGACAGGTCTAGATTCAATGCCAGCTCTGCTACCTGTCCTCGGGGGCTACCATGATGCTGCGTGTGGGCTTGGTATCGCAAAATACAAATTCTTGTTGTAAGAGCTGTGTCTTCACCAATACAACAACAACTGTATTGATAAAGAAGGGGCAGTCCAGAAACACAATGGTCAAAATTGTTATGAGGAGTAAAAACGGTCAAAACTATAATCATTGATGTTACTATTAGAGCTTTTTCTCTATTAGAGCTAAGATATACTGAGTGAGTGCTTATGATGTGCAGGTTTTACCTGAAGAATCTCACTTAATCCTTACTAATCCTACAAGATACTACTATTATTATTACCCTATTTTATAGATGAGAAAACAGGCACAGAGTCAACTGAGTTACCCGAGATCGTGTGAATGTGGTAACAGAAAGAAGATTCCCTCCACACTGGGCCTCCGCAGGGTGGCAGATGGAAACACAGCAGCCGACAGATTAGGGTTCAAGTCTCAGATCTGCCCCTCAACAGCTGTTTGACTTTTCACCCCTTCAAGTCTTTTTTTTTTTCCTGTTTTTTTGTTTGTTTTTGTTTTGGCTTAAGACAAATGTATTATCTAAGAGTTCTGAAGTTAAGTCGCAAATGGGTTTCACTGGGCTTATAGAGGTTCCTCATTTCTTTTTTTTTTTTAACATCTTTATTAGAGTATAATTGCTTTACAATGGTGTGTTAGTTTCTGCTTTATAACAAAGTGAATCAGTTATACAAATATATATGTCCCCATATCCCCTCCCACCCTCCCTATCCCACCCCTCTAGGTGGTCACAAAGCACCGAGCTGATCTCCCTGCTATGGGGCTGCTTCCCACTAGCTATCCACTTTACATTTGGTAATGTGTATATATGTCCATGCCACTCTCTCACTTCGTCCAAGCTTACCCCTCCCGCTCCCCGTGTCCTCAAGTCCATTCTCTACATCTGTGTCTCTATTCCTGTCCTGCCCCTAGGTTCATCACAACAATTTTTTTTGTTTGTTTTTAGATTCCATATATATGTGTTAGCATACAATATTTGTATGATAAAGATAAGAGGGGAAGTAGAGAAACCATTGTTGGCTTCATGTTACTAGGGAAAGCTACACCAGCAAAGTACATTGCGATACAGAGCATCAAAGCCTTCCTTTACTTGCTTCAGAAACACATGTCCACATACATGTTTCTAGACAAGACTGAGAGCTCCTTGAGGGCAGGAATGGCGCCTTGTTCACCACACTATCCCCAGTACTGTGGAAAATGGGATGGGACTCAAATGCTGGATGGAGGGATGGATTGGTGGATGGATAGATCGGTGGGTGGATGGATGGATGGATGGATGGATGGATGGATTGGTGGATGGATGGATGGATGGATGGACAAAGTGATGAAAAAGATGGGGATGGTTTGGGAAGCTGCATGACTGCCTAGAAACAGCAACAGGAAGAACAATATGGATTTAACTGGTCAGTCAAAGCCCTCAAAACAAGGCTTTCCCCAGAGCCCTGTGGTCACATTTCTCCTTTTCCTTTTTCTCAAAACCCAAAGCACTCATGACCTGTGGTCACTTGTATTTGGACTGTGCTCCTGACATGGTCTCATCCCTCCAGCCTCTCTCTCTCACTCTCTTTCCATGTGCCTTTACCAATCACCTTTACCCCAGTTCTGCTCCTAACCTGAATTCCTGGCCCTGCCTCAAGATCAGTTCAGTTTCTGGATAAGCCACCGGCATGCATGACAGGCCCAGGGCAGCCTGCAGAACATATTCAGATGAATTTTTATCGCCACGTATGGCTGACCTCTACGGTGGAACAAAATTCAGGGACCTCTGCTTTCTGCTCTGTCATCCCAGGCCTGACACAGAGCCCACTCTCACTCACCCATCCTCGAGAAGGGAAGGTGCAGCTGGGAGCAGTCAAATCTGATCACCACGCCCACAGGCTGCATCTACCTGCTCCACCCAGCAAGATGCAGAAGATTTCAGCTCCACTTTCTCTCCTTCCCAGCCTGACCTTAAAATATTATCAGCACTACATCAAGAAGTAGGTTTCGTTTGGTTGGTTTGTTTTCATTACTGAACATTCTGGTAAGGAATGTTTTCTTTTTTCAGAGTGACACTGACGCAACTCCACTTCAACTTTATAAATGTTTTCAACCTAAATGAGTCATTTGGTGGGAACAGTGAGTTCGCAAGCCTGCATATGGGTTCACTCCTTTATCAAGAAGTGCAGTGGATTGTGTTTGGGGTTGAAGAACATTTAGAGGAATGAGATCCCATTTTTCATGGCAATACACATGGAAAATAGGGAGAAAATTAGGGAGATCATTTAAAACTCTGGGGTCGGACAGAGTTCTCCCCGGGGTAGAATACGGCTACACCACTTTCTTTCTGTAAAATCTTGATGGTGGGAAGAGGTACTTAATCTCTAACCATTGTTAAGTCCTCTGCAGTTGTGAGGATTGATTTAAATCACTTCCTATATGTAAAGCAGTTTTTAAAATTTCAGCATATAGAAAGTACTCAATAAATGTGAGCTGTTACTATTATTTAGAGATAGTGTCGTAGGGAGCTGTGCTGTCCAATATACTATTCACTAGCAGTATGTGGCTATTTAACTTTAAATTAATTAAAGTTAAATTTAAAAACCAGTTCCTGAGTCACACTAACACATTTCAGGTACTCAGTAACCACCTGTGGGTAGTGGACAGGGCAGATACAGGGGAGTTCCATCTTGCCCAAAGTTCTCTTGGATGGCGATGGCACAGAAATTTTAAAAAATGGCTTGATGCTAGAGGATCTGTGTGACCTTAGGCAAGTTATGTAACCTCTCTGTGCCTCATTCCCTCATCTGTAAAATGGGGATAATAGTAGCTACATTATTCAGTCATGGTGAGGAACATCTGCTGGGCAAGTGCTTACAATAATGTTTACGACAGTAGTAAACACTCACCAGCTGATACCCTACAATGAGGGACAGACATAGGCACAGTGAAGAATGGGTTGTTGGGAGAATTAGAAAGATTTTTATGTAAAGTACCTGCCGTGAGGCCAAACACCCAGCAGACGCTCAGTTCACTCACTCGTTTCTTTCAACAAATGTTCACAAAGCACCTGCTGTGTGTTAGGCATTCTTCTAGGCACTGGAGACAGACACATGAACAAAGCCCCTGCCCTCATGGAGCTTACAGTCTCGATAAACGGGGTATGATGTCGACGCAACAGAAACACCAACATTTCCATTTTTACCACATATTGAATGCCCCCAACAATAAAAAGGGAATGCTGTCAAGTAGAAAGCCAGCTACAAAGGGGGTGCCTAATAAAAGTGAATGAATGAATGAATGATGAATGAATGGAGGGAGCTGGGAGGAGGCTCAAAAGATGTGTAAGTAGGGAGCTGGGCCCTGGGTGATTCAGTTAACTACCCCATGATGGGTGTGGCTGGCTCAGAAACCTATTGCCAAGCAACACTAATAAATGATCCCCAAGCAGTCCACAAGCAGAGTTATGTATGAATGCTTAATCATCTTTAACATGAGGCTTAAAACCCAAACAACTGGGATAGAGAAGGCCTTCACATGCATGCCCTCCGGCTTCTATTCTGGGATGTGCTCTGACTCACCCTGTCAGCAGGGCCAGCTCCCTCCCCTTTGTACTACCCAGGGAGGAACAGAACCAACGGGGAAGCTGGCACCCACCTCTCCCACTGGGCAAGCAGCCTTTCACTGGCTCTGGACACACAGAGCCACCCAAGAGGGAGGCATCCCGCTGCCCAGAAAACTCCTACCCAGCCCCAGACTGGCCTGCTGGCCTGAGCAGCTTAGCTTGCATGCTGGCCTGGGTTCTAGGACTCAGGAGGCAGAGCTCTCCCAGAGAGAGACAGATGGCACCACACCTCTGCATGTGTTTCTATTTCCAAACTCTAAAGCTCATTGTGGTAGGTTTGCAGCTCCCTGACACAGCTAAAAGTCGTGGGAGGGGCTATGTGGAATCATTGGATCTTCATCTTACCAGCAGGCCAGGCCCTAGCAAGTCATTTCAAGTCCTTCAGCCTCAGCCTTGTGTAGTACGGAGAAATGGTGTTTGCTTCACAATGCTGTTTGTGGGATTAAATGAGTAACTTGTATTCAGTAGGAACTAGTTTAAATTCTATTTAGTATGTCAAGATGGGCAGACAAGAGGAGATGTGGTTCGAGGCCCCAATCCTGTCACTATCTATCAGGGCCATCTGGTCTACCTGGGCCTCACCCACCTCCTTATCACTCAAAGGAGGGGGCCTGACTGGGTCCCTGCTGCCCACCCCGCAATCTCTTGCACACGACCTTCCCAAATTTACAACCACATTGCTTTATATCCTGCTGAAAAGAACACAGGGCATATGGAAATTCAGTACCAGAATTCATCCCAGCAACCTCTTCCATCCGCATAAGACTTACTTCCAAATGGTCACATCAGGACCAGGACGTGTGCTGATGATAGGTCTCACACATGAAAATAAATCACCAGGGATTAACGTAAAAATGCTTGTCCTGAATATCACACTTCAAAACACACAGACGTGGGTGAGATCTACAGTTCTTCCTATGCTTGATATTCTACAGTGATTTCCGCTAAGATTTAACCTGGCCAGGAGGACAGGGCTGGCCCGAGGGAAGCGATGCTCCCTGCACGGCCTAAAAGGATCTCCGTCTATGTCTTCCATCACCCACAGCATTCAACTCCCACCACACCATGGCTTCCTCTTGCGGTGGCCCTCCCCAACACGTCCTTAGCAGAATTACAGGCAACTTCCATTCCCATCCAAGTGGATTCTTCCCACTGGAAGCGCTTCTGTACACTTTATAACACTCACACGTTTAACGCCCCTTTCTAGTAACTGCCTACCCCTGGTTGGTCAACCAGAAATCACCAGACATGTCTATTTCCATTTGTTATGTATTTTCTGCATGTCTCCTCCGTGGCAGGCTCGGCCTACAGACAGGACAATGGCCATGGCTGACCTTGAGGGCCTCAAAAACAAGTGGGGGACAGCAAGGACATGAATTCACCTCAAAACTAAATAGGCTGCCATAAATGCTTCAACAGAATTATAAAAGATGATGCGAATTCAGAGCAGAAGTGGCTGATTCCCAAGGTAGGAAGTGGCAAGAGTGGTCTCGAACTAAAGCTGAAGACGAGCAGAATTTAGACAGGGAGAGGGGAGGGAGATCCCTCAGTTTAAAGTACTAATTTCTGATACATGCTCATCCCTCCAGGCCCTTCCCTTTAGACCCATCCTCTCCTTGAAGAAACTCCCAGCCCCTTGATAACCACTTAGATTTCCCTAGCATCCTCCCACTCCTCGCCTGTCAGTTGGCTACTCTGCGCTTGTTCTGACCCTTTCAGGCTGCTCACCTTTCCCCAGTCCCCGGGCCCTGACCCAACACTGCACTCTCCGAGTTGGCATTAAGTGTAGCAAGGCTAAAATTAGGACTGTTTCCATAGATATCCAGACTTCTCTGTAGCAAATCTGCTCAGCTCCCAAGTGGAGGAAAATATTTTTTTCCCATTTTGACTGCAAAGCAACTGGGGGTCTAGCCAATCCAAGCCTGCGCATGTCTAGACACACCTCTGAGCCATCCCGACCCCGTGCAGTCTCTGGACTGCACAGTGGCACCCACAGGGGCCCACGAGGGGTGGCAAGCACGGGAAGCCCCGCGTGTCTGGGCCACGAGCACACACTCGGCCTCCTCACCCCATGCTGCCTAGCAGGTCCCTCCCGGGAGGTGCGTCTACCTCCTCCCCATTTCAGAGATGAGACAATGCACATCAGGGAGGTTGAGTACCTCGCTCGCCTGCCACGGGCCGCACCATTCACAGTTAGTACATGGGAGACTGAGGTTCAAAGATGCCCTGAGAACCGCCCAAGGTCACCCAGCCAAGGGCAGTCATCATGACAGTGAGGACAGGGTAACAATAAGAACAGGCACAGTTAACGTTTACTGGCACTGTTTCATTCTAGGTTCTGTGCTCCACATGGGTTCTCCCATTTCATCCTTGCTACGGGCTGAACTGTGTCCGCTCAAAGGCAGGTTGAAGTCCTAACTCCCAGTAGGATCAAGTTAATGTCAAAACAGTGACATCGCAGATGTAATGAAGATGAGATCACACGGAAAGAGAATGGGCCCTTCATCCAATATGACTGATGTCTTTATAAAAAGATACCCATGGGAAGACAGACACACACAGGACACCATGTGATGACAGAAGACTGGAGTGACGGGTCTACAAGCCAAGAAACGCCAAAGACTGCCGGCAAACGGCTAGATGCTAGGAAGAGGCGAGAAGGATTACCCTACAGGTTTCAGAGGGACTAGGGCTCCGCTGATACACCTTGATTTCCCATTTCTAGCTCTCTGAAATGTGAGACAATAACCTTCTCTTGTTTGGGGCCACCCAGTTTGTGGTATTTTGTTACAGCAGCCACAGGAAACTCATACAATCCTCATCACAATTCTATGAAGACTTAGGTACTAAAAAGTCAGGTTTTACACATGAGGACACTGAAGCTTAATTAAAAGCAAATACTACCAAAAACAGATACCAACGTGGTTCTAAGTGCTTTATACAGAGTAACTTGCTTAATCCCCACAAAAACCCTAAGCCTACTACAACCACATGAAGCTATCCCACTTTAAGGAAGAGGAAAGTAAGGCAGAGAAAGGTTAGGTAATTTGCCTGAGGTCACACAGCTTGTGAGTGGTAGAATCAGGATTCAAACCCAGACCCAGAGTCTGTGCTCTTACCCACCAGAACCACCTAAAGCCAGAACAGTATCGAATCTGGACCAGAACCTGGTTTCAAAGCCCACATCCTTCTCTCTCAACTTTGTAGTCTGCCTGCCAAACGGAATGGTCTGTACTTAGCTGCTCCTTAAAATGATTATCCAATGATACAAACAAAATAATCAAATGAGCAGTGGCTTGCATACATCCCATTAGTTCAAATTAAATTTAAATTAGTTCATTTTAGCCATTAAGACTGATGACCCAGGCCCATATGGACAACAGAAATCAGGAAAGGAGTAACTAGGTTACCTGGAGTCCTAAACAGGCAGAGTGACATAAAGCTCCTCTCTTACAAAGCTTTTAGGTACTAAGTCATTTCAGTAAACATTTAATGAGCACCTACTATGTGCCAGCACTGTGTCAGGTAATGGCAGTATAAAACACACAGCACCAGCCCAGGATGGACATGGAAATGATCAAATTGCCATATATCCTGGTAAGTCTTACCTCTGAAGTCAGAACAGAGGTGCTGTTGGAGGACTGAGGACAGGTACCTAAATCTGCCCACGTAAACAGCACATGGTTTCAGAGCAGGTGACATTTGAGCTGCACCTTCAATTTCAAGCTTATTTCTTATTTTAAGGCTAATCCAACCCTCCCCTCCCCCCAATCCCCCACAAACACACACACATCTTTCGTTCCTCCCTCCTTCCTCCTTTGTTTCTTTCTCTCTGCAACTTTTCCCGGAAATACTGGATTTTTTTCACTGCAAGAACCACGCAGTTGACCAACAAGATATTTGGCATCATTCAATGTTCTTGATTACCCATCCATAACGAAGGGACTGGAGGTCACTGGTCATCTTCAGAAAAAATGCTTTTAGGGTCAGAGCCTTGGATAACTAAAGTCAACAGATAACTAGTGACGGTGAATGTTAATTCAGCTAAACTATCCCTCTGTTGATAGATACAGTCTATTTCTATCAACAAAGAGGAGAACACAGCCCTGGGAAAAGGGATGGGGACAGGGCTAGTGGGAGGTATGTCGGGGAGGTGGGGACCTGGGTTCCTGGGAGCCAAACAAGAAGGAGCTAGAAAAAAGATGTGTCCCGTCACCAATTTTCAGCTGGCCACTCTCCCACCCACAGGATCACACCACACACGGCAAGCTGGCACGGTCATCACACGGCGGGCGGCTTAGCAGAAAGACTGCAGGCTCTGACTTGACCCAGACCTCTGTCGCTTCCACTGTAAATGGAACACAGAGAGTCTGCCTGAACCAGAATCGCTCCCTGAACCAGTGGGACCTTGCAGAGCACCGAGCAGACACGCAGCCCACATTAGCCACGCCTGTTATTAATGAACACAGCCTTCGCTCTCACAGAACTTCACAGGCTCCCTAGGCAAACACACAGCAGCGATCACCCTATTCCTTGACCCTCCCCATCCCCACCAACAACATCACCACCACTGCCACCTAAGCCGCCTACAAGCTTTGGCAAGCCACTACATCCCTGGGCCTGAGTTCCCACATCTGTGAAGCAGGTTCTCCTGGGCCACGAGGACCAGATGTGAAATGCAGGGACAGTGAGCCCGGGCCCCCCGCTCACACCGGGAGCCGCCTTGGTGAAGAGTCAGGGCGCTGACCTCCCTGAGTAAACAAACAAGCCTCTTCCACTAAAAATCGGATCCTCTGAACAGAAAACATGCCCACTCACCTCTGCCCTGCAATGGGGAGGCCGCCCCACAGGAGGGCGCCCAGTTGACCGCCTCTGGCAGCCTCGATTACCTCCTGGAGCTGCCAGAATCTGGCCCCGTAGGACAGGCAACCTCACGCCTGAAGCGGCAGGACTCTGGGTTTGGGTCTATTATTTTGGCCCTGCCCACAAAAAGCCCTTGGATCAGCGTGTTTCTTTTTTTAACCCCTGGCATAAGCAGCGCACGACAGAGGCACGCCTCCATCAGCTTGAGCTGTCCCGGACTAACGAAGCACCGTGAGGTTTACTGGTCTGGTCTCTTCTGCATGGGGTCAAATGGCGCCCGGCTCCAGGCATCCCTGGGAAGCTCTGTTGCAGAAGGGCAGCTCTGCAGATGTCCCGACCGAACCATCCGGCAAACCCGGCTCAGCCAGCTCGGCTCCCTCTGGCCTGAGAGGTGACAAGGCATGGCCAAGGAGCACCGGATCAGGAAACTCTGCCGCCAATCGGCTACGTGGCCAACGATGGGCCTCCACCTGCCTGACACAAATGAACCTACCTATGAAACAGAAACAGAATCACGACATAGAGAACAGGCTGGTGGCTGCCAAGGGGGAGGGGGCTGAGGGAGGGATGGAGCGGGAGGTTGGCGTTAACAAATGTAAGCTATCATATACAGGATGGATAAACTACAAGTTCCTACCGTATAGCACGGAGAACTATATTCAGTGCCCTACGATAAACCATCATGGAAAAGAGTATTTAAAAAAAGAATGTGAATATATATATATATATATATATATATATATATATATATATATATATGTGTGTGTGTGTGTATGTATAACTGAACCAGTTTGCTATACAGCAGAAATTAACACATTGTAAATCAACTACATTTCAATTAAAAAAAAAAACAACTTGTAGAGCCCCTTCTTCTATTCATAGGCACCCTTCACCCTCCCAAGGCTGCATCTCACATTCCTCCTCCTCCCCCTCCCACCAGGCCTAGGATCTGCTTCCGTGAGGGCTCGCCCCGCCCTTCTCATGTCACAAAAATCCAAGTTCAAGTCACCGCTGCACTTCCCTCCTCCTCCACCTCCACTCCTGCCCCATGCCCTCCCCTCTCACCCTCCCACCCTGACATTTCTTCCCCCATCCCTACCCCACTGTGTATTTTTTTTCTCTGTCTTCCTCCCCCTTTATGCTGCTCCTCTGGTCCTCTGTGTTCCTGCCTCTGTTCAGGGAACTGAAATGAGAAAATGGTATATTATTTCCGCAGACGGCACTGTGCCATCCTACCTCTGTCAAACCCGAAACCTCATCTTTCCTCGCTGATTTGGTCCTTTGTGAGAGTCGACACGGACACCAAGGATGGGCCACAAGAGGCACGGAGAGTCAGAAGGGCCCAGCCAGCTGGGGTGACCGGCATACTTCCCATTAAGGACACAGAGCACAGACACAGATGAAAAAGCGGGTCTTCCCTGCTCCTAAGATGCCGCCAATGAAGGACCTCACACATCAAGGTATCTCCTCTTTCAGGAGCACAGCCGACAAGCCGTGGCGAGAAAAGAAGCGCCTCTAATTTGATCTGACCTCCAAACTTTTTCACAGAGGACATGACCCAAACAATAAGGCAGTGGAGATGTAGCAGCTGGAATGGGGCAATGCACTCACCAGCCATTAGTTAGGTTTATTATTTTAATGGGTCATAAAATAATTAGAATTTGTCCTGTGTTTACTGGAACTATTTGGGAGAGGAGGGTTGTTCTGAAATACATTTAATCCTCAGGCAATAAATCCTGAGTAAGCCAATAACGGCTCTGCCCACCATTCACTGGAAAACATGCCATCAGGTAGCTCTGGGTTCAAATCCCACCTCTGCTACTTACTGGCTGTGAAACCCTGGGCCAGGAACCGACCCTGTCTGTGCCTCAGTTTCCTTGTCTGTTAACTCAGAATACTAAACCACCTAGAATACCTGTAACTGACACTAGACACATCTTCACCATCATTATGTGAACTTCAACATGCCAGACAGTAATCTAAGTGACTAACGTGGATTAATTCATTAACACAACAACTTTCACTAGGGACCATTGTGATCCTATTTCACAGGTGGACAGAGAAGTCGAGTAACTTGCCCAAGGTCACACAGCTGAGCAGAGGATGCAGACTTCACCCCTAGACAGTCTGGCTTCAGAGCTACGCCATTCAATTGCTGCTGTTGGACCCAGTGGCCAGCAAAGAGTAAACCGTTCAACAACTCACTCGCTAGCATTAGCAGAATAATATTGGCTTTATTTCGATAAACATGATTGCCTCCAGAGGAGTGATTTTATATTGCCTTTTTGAATTAAATTTCCGTCCCAGGGGCACAGAGCCTAGTGTAATCGCTTATGTTTCTCCCTGCTCTCCACTCGCATCCTATTGGAGAGAAAGCCAGGCTCGGGGAACTGCTTGCCTGTGTGCGGCTTGATGGGTCAAGCTGCATTCTCTGGGCCAAAGAGGCTGGGGAGAGGTGCTGGCAAATCCCTCGGTGGCTGGGGCCAACTGCAGAATGGCAGCCACCCCCTGTCTCTCTTGACTGGGGAGTGGAGGGGGCAGGCGGCCACGACACACAGAGAGGAAAGCTCCTCAGCCTGACGTGCATATGCCCACCTCCGACCACTTCCAGGGGCCTGCAGGCTGGACAGAGGCTGCCATCCCCTGCCTGCCACTCCGGCTCCATCCCGAGCCAGCGATGACCGGTGCTGAAATCCCAGGTGCCCCAGGCAGCGGCCCCAGCCTTGCCCCCAGAGCTGACCAGCGCCTTCAGCTTGAATCTGGCAGCACAGAGCACTTCCACTGCAGCGGGAGGGAGCTGTTGGACTCTGGTTAATTGAAAGCCTCTCTCGCCAGAGCCTGAGAGCGTTTGTCAGCAGCAAGCAGAGATGGGGAGCACGGGGCCACGAGGAACCCCCCTGCCCCACATGCTGCCCCACCTGGGGATGGGCTCCACTAGCCAAGTCATTCTGGCAGGTGAGGTGTGGCCTTCAGTCCCCCTGGGCCCGGGAGCGTGCCTTCAGGATAAAGCCAGTGCAGCATCACGGCAGCCACCCCCGGAAAACGCGCCTGTCAGGCAATCTCAACCTGAACATCCCAACCTTGGGATCGTAGACAAAATGTCATAGAAGAAAACAGAGGGGATGGTCAAGAACACGGGCTTTGGAGCACCACGGCTCTGAGCCTGAATCAGAGATCTATTCTCAAGCCATGAGACCTGGGCAAGCTGCATAGCCTCTCGGCCTCGGTTTCTCATCTGTGCAATGGACACAAGAACCAGGGTAGAACCCCAACCCTGGAGACCATGAGGGATGCAGGGCTGTAACAAACTAGACTCCTTACCATTCCAATCCTTAGATTTCACTAGAAAGCGTGGGCATGCAAAGGTAGTCCATCGAGTCAGAAGCCAGGAGAGCAAGCACCTCTGGGAGGGCCAAGGGGGACTCCGGGGTACTGGGAAGGTCCTATTTCTTGATCTGGGAGCTGGTTATACAAGTGGACTCCCCTGCATACCTGCAGTACACGACATGCTTTCTGTATTTCGCTGCTTGTAGAATATATTTACTATAATTCAGTTTTTTAAATGTACTAGAGAAACAAAAAAAGCTTTGGCACAGGACGTATAAATCGGCCTTTGTCCTCAGCTCAAAGCGAGAACTCTGGATCTGAACAAGCTGGTTATCTTGCCACATGGGCCCCTCCCCCCGGGGCTTATTCACAAAGCCCTCCCATAAGGGCACAGTTGCACCTGCAGGCCGCCCAGTGGACTCAGAGATCATCCTATCCAGTGACTTCCACAAATGCTCACCGAGCGGCTACCATGGACCAGGCACGGACCGAGAGGAGAAGGAAGCTAAGAACGCTCCTCCTTTCAAAAGGCTTATTTTCAGGCTCCTCCAGATGATCCCTGGGGCTTCCCCACCTCCCAGCCCTCTGGTGTAAACCACCCACAGTCCATGCCACATAGAAGCCAAGAACCTTTTTAAGACTCTTATTCCCTCCCAAGATTTTTTGAGGCATCCCGCACAGCAGGGCTCTGAAGACAGAGTTCTGTCTCCAAGTTGAGTTCCTCAACCTCTCTGTGCCTCGGTTTTCCCATTCTGAAAATGGGAGTAATGACCACCCCTAGGGGTTCTGGGAGAGTTATATAAGACGAGTCAGTAAAATGCTTAGAATAGTGCTTGGCGTATAGTAAAGCACTCAATGCAGTCTGGCTGCTACCGCTTTTGTGATTTCTGAGAATTCCCAGGGAGTTGTGTCTTTCCCTACATCCGTCCATGAAATTTATCTCTGTCTTCCTTTTCCATGAAAACCCACTAACCCAGAGCATCCACAGTGGTCTCCACTGGTCACTTACCTTCTCAGGCCTCTCAGGAAGGGGAACCAAATAAGGAAGAGAGAGACTAAAAGAGAGACAGACGGAGAGAGGGAGGGAAGGTGAGGGAGGGAGAGAAGGGAGGAAGAAAACTCACTTTCCCTGTAAAGCCACTTCATCTGTGGCTCTCACTCCTCGCACATGTCCACTGCCCAATACAGCAGCCATAACCACATGTGGTCACCGAACACTTGAACTGTGCTATAAATATAAAATATATACCAGCTTTCAAAGACTTAGCATGAAATAAAGAAGTAAAATGTCTCAAGAATTTTTTAATATATTTTGGTTATACTGACCTATTATTATTAAAATTAACTCCACCTATTTCTTTTCACCTTTTTTTTTTCACGTGGCTACTGGGAATTTTAAAATTCCATGTGTGGCTTAGAGTATATTTCTATTGGGCAGCTCTGTTCTAGCTTATCAAGGTGTCTCCCTACACAAAGGAAGTTCCCTCTTTCAAAGGAATTTTCATCCCAGCTCTTAAAATAAGTGTTTCCTCTCGACATGTAGATACCTTTTAGACCAAATTCCATGGATGTAGAAGCTAAACCTGGGAGTGATGAAGTGATCTGCAGAGGCTGACAAACTGTGGGGCGAGAATTCGACTCTGGGTCTAGCTCAGTGCGGAGCTGAGCTCTTTCCAATGCTGGATATGAATTCACCCCCATCTCCGAATCTGCTCCCTGAGATAGTGGTCTCTCCTCCATGCCGTCGCCCCAGAAAAGAACGAACAACTAACATTCAGTTACTTGCCACCAGTGGGTGGCTGTGTTTTAAACAGTAAGATTGTTTGGTACCTTGAGGGGGGGATATGGCTGAACCACAGTGTTGGTGAGCGCTTGCAGAGGTGAGATCAGGATGTATGATATTCGCATGCCTTTGAGACCCAGCCCTAAATGTCTCAGCTCTTTCTTACACAGGATAAGGAACTCAAGGAACCCGGGATACTTCAGAGCTCTAATTGTTACAGGAGGCGTCACCTTGGGCCAGGCGTGACCCACATGAACCAAGAGTGAATCCTCTCCATAACCCATGATACCTGGATTCTTTATGTCCATTTTACAGATGAGCAAACACACTCCCAGGAGGGCTCCATGATTTGCCCAGTCGGCCAGCTAGGAAGTGGCAGAACTGGAATTCAATCCCCAGTTCCTGTTAACAACTACAAATCCCCCCTTCATTTCACACTTCCCAGCCTTTGTTCCTGGGGTCCCCTGTGCTAGAATCACCTCCTCCCCCAGCGAGGTCTGGCTCAGACCATCTTTTCCATAAAGTCTAAACTGCTCTCTCCCTCTTCATAAAACGAATCACTTCTTCCTTTGGTCACCCATGAACTTTAAACCCCATCTATCCCGTACTTTTCACAGTGTTAGAATTCATTGCTTACACGTCTACTACCTCCGTGACAGCCTGGGCGTCTTCAGAGGAGAAGCCAGGCCTTGTCCATATGCACAGTTTCAGTTCCCGGCACAGTATCAGGTACATAGGAATTACTCAATAAATAGCTGTTGACTGAATGAAATAATCCGCCAACCCATCTTGACACCCTGGTTTTTGTTCTGAGTCCCTTTTACCAACCAGCTTCCCTTTCCTGAATTCCCCTGTTCCTCCTCATCGGCGGCTTCTCCACCAATCTGTTTGCATGGAGCGAGGCCAAATGCACTGCTTTCCACTGCAGCTTGGAAACGACAATTGTCACCTCTCCACTTTTATTAATTGCTGGGTTAACCAAGCACTCCAAATTGTGCCCACCCACGCTAACGTGAAAGCATTTCTGGATGGCCAAGAAAACAAGGTGTAAGCTGAGGCAAAAGGTATAATAATATCACAGCCTTTTGGATCTTGCCACAACTGCCCTATATTTCAGAACCTTTGGGTCTAAGCCAGATGGGATGGAAGAATCGTCTTGACCAAAATCTCAGCTTCTACACAGCAAAGAGGTATCAGAGTGAACTTAGGGACTTCCCTGGCGGTCCAGTGGTTAAGACTCCGTGCTTCCAATGCAGGGGCCGCAGATTCGATTCCTGGTTGGGGAAACTAAGATTCTGCATGCTGCACGGTTGTGGCCAAAAAAAAAAAAAAAAGAGTGAACTTTGATGTACTTCCTCATCTCAGCCCTGTCACCGGCCTATGAGACAGCTGTTACTATGCCAGCTTTCAGATAAGGAAACTGAGGCGCGACTGAGAAATATACTACACACTTGCCCAGGGTCACCCAGCTGCATGAGACGGAGCTAAGATCCAGACTCACTCATCTTCACTGCAAGAGCCACGCCGAGCCCCCGCCACCCAGGACCCGACGGTCACACTCCTGCCTCTTCCTTGTGGCCTGGCTCACCGTCCCAGACCTACCAGCCACGTTCCGGTCACTTCGGTGAAGCAGGCTGCCCTCACACGGTTGATGTTTTCCTTCCTCCGCCAAAGTTTTACCTAACCTTCCAGACATCACAGCCTAAGATGTTTTCATCTGAACCTTCGGCAGGATCTTGCTTCCCAATTCTGAAACGATTTCCATAGGAACGTTTCTGTTCCCTCTTAGGACACAGGTATTGGAAGCAGGTACCTCCCTGTCCCTCACTTATGCCCACAAAAATACATACCATTTTGTGGGCAGTAAACACCAAAGCAGAAGGACGGAAGGGAGAGGGAAAGATTTACTATACATGTGGACATACTTTTTAGGCTTCTGCTTGCAAAGATTGGGTACTAGCCTTCCAAATTGTCCCCTTCTACTTTATAAGTAGCTTTTTTAAAAAAAAAAAAAAAAAATTCAATTAAGATGCCACAGAGGCCACTAGGCCAACCTGTGATGACATTCCCTGACAGGCTCCCATATGGAGAGTCTAACGTTCCAGATGCCTTCCGTGTACCAGGTTTCCAGAAGCATAGTTACCAGCCCCCTGGGGCCAGAAAAGGAGTTCCGCGCACGAGACGCACCACGTGGCTTATGTCCAGCTTAACAAGCAAACTGCTCAAAGCCTCCAACAGCCCAGGAGCCCCCAGGGGTCCCTGCACAACGTTGGCAGGTGAAGTCACCTCTGGCTCTCGAATGAGCAGGTGGAGAATTGGAAGGGAAGGTGAGCATCTGTGTGGGAAGGGTGACCTGAGCCTCACTACCTAGAGAGGAATTTGAGAAACGGAAGGTCAAACAGTTAGAATTACCATGTCTCCCAAATGTGTGCATAATAAACTGACCCCTTTAAAGGGGAGAAGGGAGCTGGTTAAAAAGCGCAGGTCTTATTTTTTGAAACTGCGTTTCCCTTGCAAATGAGCTCAGCTAAGAATCACAACAAGGTTTTGTTTTATTTATCCTTAAAATGTAAGGCCCCAATTTAAAAAGTAATGTTGAAAGAACGGCTTCCTGGGAATTCCCTGCTGGTCCTAGGACTCTGTGCTTTCACTGCCAGGGTCTGGGTTCAATCCCTGGTCAGGGAACTAAGATCCCACAAGCCGCGCCAAGTGGCCAAAAAAATTTTTTTTTAACTACTGAAAGGAAATAGCAGCTTCCTCTCTCAGAACATACAGATTGCAGACCCATGGATCCCATTTTGAGAAAGACTCATCTACAGTGTTAATTTCACCACGGTTCAGCCTGGACTGTTCGGGAAACAAGTTACAGCACACGTCGTTACAAGGGTTTTAAAAGGCAGTGGGTGAAATCGGATGCTAAAGTTGGGGGTCGCGCTCCTGTGCTTGGACAGGACGACAGTGACCTCTGGGGCCTGTTCTCCAGGACGCTAAGCTGATGCTGCAAAAGCTCTCAGGGCCGTAACAACCAGGATGGACATGGATGGACATGGAGCAAAGTCCTCCCCAGCACCCCTTCTGCACCGGCAACACCACCTCTGTCCTTTGATATTCCTTGTCCTTCTGCATCAAGACAAGGGCCAATGACCTAGTGCAAATGAGCCTGTGTCTACAGCTGGCCCAGCTTCTATTCAGATCTGCCACGCCACTAGCACCCCTGCCCCCAGCAGTCAGAAAGGGCGCAGGGGACTTCCTAGCAGGGGACATGGTTAAAGCATAGGAAAAACACCCAGGATGAAAGTCTACAAGGAAAGCAGGGATCCTCTTGTTGAACAGCAATGCTGACCCTTGTCATATAAAGTAACTAAGGAGGGGTAAATAAAGCACTTTGCAAATCCAAGTTCCATACATTCCACAGAGCAATAAAATGCACTTAGCTACCTCACTCCAGCATCACTAGTATATTCCTGAGATTTGATCTTGTGCCAACACGTGTACATTCCCTGCTTACAGAACTAAAACGCAATTTTGATTTCCTTCTACCCTTCTCCTGCTTTCTCTGCTAGGATTACCTTGAACTCCAGGAGCCCAAAATTACGGGGATTTCAGCGGACAGATCAAGCACTCCTTTTAATTTATCGCTCCATAATCCAATTTTCTTCACGTTGGACCACAAATCGCTAGGCCTCTTCACAAATCCACAGGGGCCGTGGGACGTGACATACAGCTGGACGAATTATGTGGAAAATGGGAACACTTGTCACTTTGGGCCCCGGTTTCCGAATCAATAACTCAAGAAGGTCGGGTTAGAACTTCTCTAAAGAACTCCTTGGCCGCCAACACTGGAGGAGCCTATGCAGCGGGAAGTTATCTTTATGTTTCGGCCTCAGCAATTTACAAGCCTTTCCCTGCAATATGACGGAAGCAGCAACGCATAAACCTGCAAGGCCAGCAGCATGAGGGCAGTGCCCCTCCAGAGCCAGGCCGATGCTTGGCTACCACTTTGTAACCGCCCTGTGCAGCAGGCTTTATTATCTCCGTTGTAGCGCTGAGAAAATGAAAATTCAATGAGTGTGAGCAGCCCACCCAGGATCACAGGGATTGTAAGCAACAGAGACCCGGAATCAGCTATTTCTCAATGCCTCCCATCACTGTCGCCGTAGCCAAGTCACCCTCATGGCCTGCCTGAAATGAAGCCCCTCCTGCATGGCACCCCTGCCTCCACCTTTGCCCCCGATGGGCAACCCTCAACATGGGACTAGTTCCAGCGCCCCTGATAAATGAGTAACTCAGGCCATTGTTCCGATGGCCCCGGCCCACGAGGGCCTGGACAACTGGGCCCCGTTCCTCTCTGACCTCATGCCCCACTACTTTCCTCCCTGCTCCCGCCCTTCCAGCCACGGGACAGCCTTGGGGCCTCTCAATTAGCAACCGAAAAGTGGCCTCAGAGTCACTTACCTTTCCTCAACCTCAGCTCTTTCCCCAGACGGCTCCATATGACTCATTTTGTCACCTCAGGTGTTTGATAAAATCACCTTCCCGGGCGGCGCAGTGGTCGAGAGTCCGCCTGCCGATGCAGGGGACGCGGGTTCGTGCCCCGGTCGGGGAAGATCCCACATGCCACGGAGCGGCTGGGCCCGTGAGCCGTGGCCGCTGAGCCCGCGCGTCCGGAGCCTGTGCTCCGCAACAGGAGGGGCCACAACAGTGAGAGGCCCGCGTACCGCAAAAAAAAAAAAAAAAAAAAAAAAAAAAAAAAAAAATCACCTTCCCTGAGAAGCCCTCTGTGACCAACTTAAACCTGCAAACTCTTACCACCACACACACACACACACACACACACACACACACACACACACACACACACACACACGCTACCCTTCCTCAGCTAGAATATAAGCTCCCTGAGGACAAGAACTTCTATCACTCAGTTTATTCAACAGACCCACTGCGCTGAGAGCAGTGCCTCACACACAGTCGGATTCAGTAAATACCTGAGATGAATCCAAAAAAAAAATCAAGATTTGAACGCAGGTCTGCTACAGGGTGGTCTCTGCTCACAACACCCCTCTCTCCCCTCAACCAGAGCATTAAGCCCCCCGAGGGTGGGAACTGAGCCCACAGAACGGGCCTCGGTCCACACGGGTTTCCTCCCATGGACTAGTCATTACTGAGCCTTCCCTCCAGGCTGTGGGAATGCATCACTTTAAAGAAAGCACCTGTATATTTGCAAAGAACGTGGGCCTGGGTCACTGTACGCAGGACCTCTTTCCTCTGCTCGCATTAAAGAGCGTGCTCTTCACACACAATGCTCAGGGTGACTCTGTCCAGGAGAAGCTGCCCTCGTATCTACCCCCGCCTCTCTCCTGAGGCCCCAGCACCGTGTCAGCCCCGCAGAGGGCCTTGGAAGGCCGGGGCCACGTCCAAGCGACTGTGAGTTTGGCTGCAGCGCCACAATGATGCGAGCAATCAATCAGTGGGAGCCCAGCAGGACCAGATGCAGGAGGCCCTCAAAGGCCAGATGCCACCACCCCACAGAGCAGCCAGATTCTCCACGTCACCGCTTACACCGCTGGGGGCCGCAACCCAGCCTCTGATCTGCCTGCCCAGGGAAGGGAGGCCTCCCCCGCCCGCAAGTCACCATCTTGGTGGCGGCACACACGCGCCAACTCCGAAAGCCAAGCCTCCAAGGGACAGTGACAGGAGCGTCTCCAGGTGTCCCGACGACTCAAATCCACCTCCCTTCCTGGCTCTGAAGCCCAAGCTCCCTGCGCTTCTAAGGTGCGTGCCCAGCATAAAGGCAGAGTCACCCGAGCCTGTGATCGTACCAACAGCACGCGCATCGGGGAGACTTTCCACCAGAAAAGTTCTTTTAATAAAAGAACAGGTAAGCATCTGGGAGGACTAGGAATACTAAGTGGAATGTGTGTATGATGAGCGGGGCAGTTTTCTAACCATAACTCTTTTCACGCCAATGCCCTGATTAAACACTACTATCCCCATTTCACCCACACAGAAATCGAGGCTCGGACGATACGAAGTCACCCACTCCAGCCAGGCAGTGGCAGAAGTTGCTTTCAAATCCCATGTATACAGCACAGGAGGTGTGTTTCACAAGCAACACTGCCTTTCACAGAGCTGAACAGAATCTATCCTTTTTGAAGTTGCTGAAAATATAATTAAGTTGCCACTAAGCTACTTTATCACAAGCTGGCATCCTAGATGACCCCCTGCACAAGGCAGGGGGCAGCTGAAACCCCAGACTGGAGCCCAGGAGCACCGTGGGAGGCAGATGCCCTTCCCTTAGATGGCAAGTGGCACGGTGGAGGGAACAGGGCCTTGAAGTCCTGAGCTCCCAGGGCAAATCAATCCCTCTAAGCCTCAGTCTGTTCACCTATGAAATGGGACTGTTTGCCCATCACCTGGCTGTGGGAAGGACCTTGTGGTTTTGATGAAGCACGAAAAGGCCTGTTAATGTGCTTTGTGGCCTGTAAAAAGCTATTAAAACAAAGTTATAATTACGATGAAATCTAGTGAGTGATGCCCAGTAAGAGGCTGGGCTTTGGGCATAAGCAGTTCAGCTACCCTCTGGGGGTGAGCGTGAGTTCACCGGAGCTACAACTTCCTCCTGCTCAAGCCTGGTCTCTCCAAACATCATTAAAAGACAAAAATGCAGCCCTTACAAGGACCTTTCAAGAGACATCAAACCCAGAGAGTGTGGCCCTGAATTACAAACTCCCCCTTCAGTCTCTCAGGTAAGGAAGTAGCCGAGGTGAGTTCCAGGCTGCATCCCTCTTCTCGGATCCAAAGGACGCTGGCCTGGGGCAGTCCTGTCCCTGGTACTCAGCAAGGACACATGGACCCAGTACATTACTACTTCTCCCTTTCCTGCTCCTTCACCTCTGAGGTCGGTCATTCTCCCGCAGGTAATCCCTGTTTTGGTTTTTTTTTTTTTTTAATTCTTTATCAAATTCTTTTCCCATTTAGGTTATTAGAGAATATTGAGCAGACTTCCCTGTGCTACACATTAGGTCCTTGTTGTTGTTGTTTAATAAATTTATTTATTTTGGGGTGCGTGGGCTTTCTCTAGTTGCGGTGTGCGGGCTTCTCATTGCGGTGGCTTCTCTTGTTGCAGAGCACAGGCTCTAGCAGCACAGGCTTCAGCAGTTGCGGCTAGCGGGCTCTAGAGAGCAGGCTCAGTAGCTGTGGCGCGTGGGCTTAGTTGCTCCGTGGCACGCGGGATCTTCCTGGACCAGGGCTCAAACCTGCATCCCGTGCATTGGCAGGTGGATTCTTAACCACTGCGCCACCAGGGAAGTCCAGGTCCTTGTTCTTTATTTAAATATAGTAGCGGGTACATGTCAATGCCAATAGGAGGCAATCGCTCTTACACCATGTTCCTCAAACTTGAGTGACCAGCAGCCACCTGCATGGAAGAGAAGTTGGCAAGGAACTCTATTTTGGCTTAAATTGTTTTTGTTCCAGTATTAGATAAGCACTAAACTGTAAAACATTAAAATTTAAAAAAATGTAAATAGTATTTACTGAGTGCTAAGTGCCAGGCACTGTGCAGGATACAGCTCTGAGGAAACGCCCTGCCCTCGAGAAGCTTCCAGTCCAGCGATCAACCAAAGAAAGAAATGAACCAAAACATCCTACATAAAAGCCATGGAAATCAACTTGGGAACACGGCCTCAAAGGTCTTTAAAAACACAGAAGGCCAGGCTTCCCTGGTGGCGCAGTGGTTGAGAGTCCGCCTGCCTATGCGGGGGACGCGGGTTCGTGCCCAGGTCCGGGAAGATCCCACATGCCGTGGAGCGGCTGGGCCCGTGAGCCATGGCTGCTGAGCCTGCGCGTCCGGAGCCTGTGCTCCGCAGCGGGAGAGGCCACAACAGTGAGAGGCCCGAGTACCGCAAAAAAAAAAAAAAAAACACACAGAAGGCAAGTTTCTGCGTGGGCAAGGTGGTGAGAGAGGGCTGAGGAAACGGTACATAAACTGAGAGCCAGATGAGAGCAGGAATTATCCAGGACTGGGGCTGGCAGTGGGGGGCAGGGGTGGTGAAGGCAAACAGAATTCCAAAAGCCAAGAGAAGAGGGCGCACGAGCATCAAATGAGGGACACAGGCCCAGAACTGGTGACTCGAAAACAGCCTTGAAGCCAAAGTGCCTTCACAAGGTGCCTTGCTGTGGTTCAGTTCAACACCAAACAAGTTTAAATTGACTTAAAGCGACAGTAGATGCTAAGCCTAAACCATCACTCTCCCGAGACAGTGCGGCTGGTTCTGCTCAGATCAGCCGGGTTCTTCTGAGATGGGTGCCCCCAGCCTCGTGCCTTCCTGAGGTGGGAAACACCGTGGAACCACCCGGACGCTCCCTTCACACAGTCAGCCTCCTCCGTCCTTCCTTCCTGAGCTTTCCTCAGCTCAAGAGGGACCATCTGGTGCGCAAGCAATGACTCATCGGTGCCCATCCAGCGGTATTTGGTTATTCGTACTCACACAGATGACCCAGAGGATGCTTGCATTAATCTGAGATAACATCAAAGTGTCAATTTTTTTAAATGTCGATGAAAGCCAGAAATTTAATTTTTAAAAGTGACTCAGAGAACACCTGCAAGCCCATGAAGGAACACTGTTTGAGAAACAATTTGGAGTGAGTCTTCTTCTCTTCCATTTTGTCAAAATCTTCCACAGCCTCCAAAAAACCCCTCCCTGCTGCATATTCGACTGCCTCTCCGTGGCCCTTCCAATCCAGGAAATGCTGCGCATTTGGTGGGTCAATGTAAGAAGAATGCTTGTGTATCACGGATGGGGGTGAGAAAGCGGCCAACACTGGAGGTCCTCCTACCTATAAAGCACCTTCAAATATATCCTCACGCGATGCTCACAACAACCTTGGAAAATATTTCACCTGTTTTAGAGGTGAAAAAACCAGCAGTGTTTTTAGCCGATTAAAGTCAGACACACACTTAGTCAAGGGCCCTATTTATTTTTTTCTTTTTCTATTTCTTTGGTTTTTTTTTCTTTTTGGCCACGCCATGCAGCTTGCAGGATCTTAGTTCCCTAACCAGGGATTGAACCTGGGCCCTCAGCAGTGAAAGCATGCAGTCCTAACCTAACCACTGGTCTCCCAGGGAAGTCCCTCCTCTTTTTTTTTTTTTTTTTTTTTTTTACTTTAGTTGGTTAACGATGTTGTATTAGTTTCAGGTGTACAGCAAAGTGACTCAGTTATATATGTATATTCTTTTTCAGAATCATTTCCCTTATAGATTATTATAAGATATTCAGTATACTTCCCTGTGCTATACAGTAGGTCCTTGTTGTTTATCTATTTTATAAACATAGGGTGTATACGTTAATCCCAAACTCCTGATTTATCCCTCCCCCCCATTTCCCCTTTGGTAACCATAAGTTTGTTTTCTCTGTCTGTGAGTCTATTTCTGTTTTGTAAATAAGTTCATTTGTATCATTTTTTTAGTTTCCACATATAAGTGATATCATATGATATTTGTCTTTCTCTGTCTGGCTTACTTCACTTAGTATGATAATGTCTATGTCCATCCATGTTATTGCAAATGGCATCATTTCATTCTTTTTTATGGCTGAGTAGTATTCCATCGTGTATATGTATCATATCTTCCTTATGCATTCATCTGTCGATAGACACTTAGTTGTTTCCATGTCCTGGCTATTGTCAATAGTGCTGCTATGAACATTAGGGTGCATGTATCCTTTCAAATTATAGTTTTCTCTGGATATATGCAAGGGCCTGATTTAAATCGAGGTATTGCCTGACCCTAAAGCTTGAGCTTCGTGCAGGACCCCATCTCATTCCCCCAAAGAAAATCCTACCTTTTGAAGAACTGGGTGCAGTGAAATGACAGGGGCCTCTAAAACTCTCCCCAAGCTCCTCTGCAAAGCGCCATGGTTCGTTTTTTAATTCCATGAGCCTTTCCTCAAGCCCCTTCATTCAATATAAATGAAAACAATTCTTATTCAATCTTCTCATCTTTCTGTTTTAATTGTCAGGGTTGCAAGTGTAGCTCTCTGACAGTTCTCGTGGCAAAGGCCCAGGAAGGCAGCTCCCTCTGGGGCTAGGCAGACTTGTGCACCGACCAGCACTCCCCAGCACCATTGGCGACATCCTTCTCAATGGGAGAAAAGAAAACGTATGCTTTGGAGTCCATCCATTCATAACTTTGAGATTCTGGAGCTGGAATAATACATCTTTGGAAACTCTGCAAAATGGCTACCACAAATAAACTTTATTTTTTCTCGGTCCCTTCTGAAGTTCTAGCAGAGGCGGAAGTCAGACTCTTCAAATGGGGCCTCTGTTCAATCAACTTATGTCAACGCCACTGACGGAGAACATTCGAGGTGAGGAGGTGGGCTCTGGGGGTCACCCAACACTCACAGATGGACCGACATAAAATGCCAGCATCACAGACAGGTTCCAGCTGCTAGCTTCTCCAGAAGAGGATGGGATCATTTGAACCAGACCTTGAGTGGAGGATGGTCTTGAGTGACCAGAAGATGTGGGAGGAGAGAAGTGGAGAGAAGTATATTCATTTCTTGGGTACTTACCGAGTGCTCAGTGTGGAAAAGGTACTACGCTTAGGACCAGAAATGCAGTGTGGTCCAGGAAAACAGACAGGGTCCCTACCCTGGTGAAGTATGCAATCTCACGGGAGAAACACATAGGCAAACAAACTACCCGCCACGTCCGTGCTGAGAGGAAAGCCCCCGACCAGGTCCTCGGGGCAGGGGGAGAACAATGGTGGTCAGCCCTGCACAGAGAAGGGGATGGGGGACTAGGGGGCCCGTGAGTGCCTGCTGGGTACGAGCACAGAGACAGTACAGCTTAAGTTCGTGAAGATGAGGAGTCTGGGGGTTCCAATCCTAGTTTCCCCCACTAACTAGCCCTGTAATCCGGGCAAGTTATAAACTCCATGCTGTAAAGTGGATATCACCATGTTTATCCCACTGTAAGGTTTTTTGGTGAGAACTTAAAATGTCAAATGAATCCATTCATACAGAGGTTTAGTTGGTGCTTAAAAAAAAATTCTAGCTACTGGTTTTTTTTAAATTAACCTGTACAACTCTAGGATGTGGATTTTTTTTTTATATTTAAGTATAGTTGATTTACAATGTTGTGTTAGTTTCAGGTGTAGAGCAAAGTGATTCCTTTATACATAAATATATGTATTCTTTTTCATTACAGGTTATTCCAAGATATTGAATATAGTTCCCTGTGCTATACAGTAGGTCCTTGTTATCTATTTTACACATAGTAGCATGTATCTGTTAATCCCCAATCCCTAATTTATCTCTCCCCCTGCCTTTCCCATTTGGTAACCCTAAGTTTGTTGTCTATGTCTGTGAGTCTGTCTCTGTTTTGTAAATAAGTTAATTTGTATCATTTTTTTTACACTCTGCATATAAGTGATATCATATGATATTTGCTTCCTCTGTCTGACTTACTTCCCTTATTCATCTCTAGGTCCAACCATGCTGCTGCAGATGGCATTATTTCATTCTTTTTTATGGCTGTGTAATAGTTCTAGGATGTGGATTTTATCCCTGTTTCACAGGTGAAGAAACTGAGGCTCAGAAAGCTGTTAAGGAACTTCACCAAAATCTCACAGGTAAATGCTGGAGCCGGAATTCAGATTTGGGTCAAGAGTCTTCAGTAAATAGTTTCAAAAACCTTAAGATGTGGGTTACCAGAGGATACTTCAGGTTTATCTTATATCTGCACAATTCCTAGGAATACTCAAAAGGATCATTATCTTGGTGATAAGCCAGCCTTATTAGACAACAATTCCTCAAGTTCTTTAGGACAGAGTAGGTTCCAATTCCTTTTGCTGTGCTGCCTCAGTGTCCCTAAAGGGACAAGCATTGGAAAATTTGGAACGAAAGAGGTGAAGAGAATGCAGAGACTCAAACTTTCATAGCTTTACCGGTCAGAGCAGCTCAGAAGGTCCGCGGCCAGTGCCCCCCTCACCCAACAGGTCAGAACAGTAAACATCTACAACAGAGCATCTGCCATGTTCCAGAAGCTATAAGCTGTAAACTCACATCTCCTCTGCACACAAGCCACTTGTGCCTCCCTTGTCTAGTTCAGACTCCTCATCTGAGACTCATTCCAGAGTTTACCACTTCCAGAAGGTGTTAACCTTTCCAGGTTATATCAAGGGTACCCACTCTGAGCTCTCCCAGATACTTATATTTCCTATCTCTTCCCCACTGACCTTGACTGTTCCCTAAGAGGAAGCTCAGGAATCTGTCTCCCTACCAGGCTATGACTTCCATTCGGACATGGATGACACCATTATTCGTTTTTAAGATATTTATTCATGTTTTTCTTGAGCAGACATCTTTTGAGCACCTACTCTGTGCCAAGCCTCATGCTATGTGCTGGTGATAGAGAAATTAACGGAGAGGATGCCAATCTAACAGGAGAGTCAGGTGCAGGGAGTGGAATAGCACTCTGATGTCACTGCTTGGCTTTAGCAGATAACCTCCCCTCTCTGGCTTGGTTACTTTATCTGGAAAATGGAATTAAATGGAGTTATCTATTACTGTCTCTTGAGATGATGAGGAGGATTACATGAGCTCATGCCTATAAAACGCTGAGCAAGCAGATCCCTGGCACTCAGTAGGTAAGCCAAATACATGCTGGATAATTCTTTGTGATGAGAATTGTAAATGCTGGCTATTATCAAACGGGGGTGTTGCTTTCTGATACCAACGTAGCTTTGAGTCTTTATTTATTTTTTGGTAGCAAGGTCATTAGATATTTAATGGGAAATTGGCATAGTGTTTTGGCTCTGATGAGAAATCAATTTTGAAACATCACTTATTTTAAACTCAGAAACCTAGTCAATGTCTCTCTATTCTAAACTTTGGTAACATCATCTAAAAACACCTTTTCAAAAGCCCACCCCCTCATGAGGCTTTCTTTGATCACTCACCCAGAAGACTCTCCCTCCTTTTTTTTTTTTTTTAATTGTAGTTGATCTACAATGTTGTATTCGTTTCTGGTATATAACAGAGTGCTTCAGTTATACTGAATCAGATTCTTTTCCATTATAGGTTATTCCAAGATACTGAATGTAGTTCCCTGTGCTATACAGTAGGACCTTGTTGTTTATCTATTTTATAAATAGTAGTTTGTATCTGCTAATTCCAAACGCCTATTTTATCCCTCCCCCTCCCTTTCCCCTTTGGTAACCACAAGTTTGTTTTCTGTGTCTGTGGGTCTGTTTCTGTTTTGTAAATAAGTTCCTTTGTATCATTTTTTTAGACTCCACATGTAAGTGATATCATATGATATTTGTCTTTCTCTGTCTCACTTTCTTCCCTTAGTATGGTAATCTCTAGGTTCCATACTAAGAGATTGCTACAAATCTACATGTTGCTACAAATGGCATTATTTTGCTCTTTTTTGTGGTTGACTAATATTCCAGTGTGTGTGTGTGTACGTGTGTGTGTGTGTATATATATATATATATATATATATATATATATATATATACACACACACACACATATATATGTGTGTATATATATTACATCTTCTTTATCCATTCATCTGTCGATGGACACTCAGGTTGCCAGGTTGCTTCCATGTCCTGGCTACTGTAAACAGTGCTGCTGTGAACATTGGGGTGCATGTATCTTTCCGAACTAGCAAAAGACTCTCCCTACTTAAACTCCCCTTACTGAGTCCTTTCTTAGGGCACTTTAGCAGTTTCTCTACCAGAGAGTAAATGAGCTTATCCTGGCCCTCCCGCCACCATCACCAAACTCCAGGACTTCTTTCAAACAGGATCCACATCATACAGGAGTCATATCACATCCCACTATATCAGCCATCTGCTGCTTAATCATGACACGTAACACACCATCCCTGAAAGCAGTGTCTTAAGGCAACAATCATTCATTTTCACTAATGCATCTACAGGTCAGCTGGGACTTGGCTGATCGAGGGTGGGCTTGTTTCTCACTGAAGACTCTCGGGTTGGCTGAGCAGCTCTGTTCTAAGTGTCTCCCATCCTGCTTCTCCTTGTACTACCAGGGGAGGCTGTTCTTGCAGCAAAGGCAAAGAGGCAGGAAAAAAAAAAAAAGGAGAAACACTCATGGTCTTCTAAGGCCTAGGCTCAGATCTAGCACCCCGCCACCTCTGCTTTATCCTTCAGGTCAAAGTAAGCCACACAATTAAGCCAAAAGTCAAAAGCTGCAGAAATATACTATGATCTTTGGCTAGGAATTCAGAAAGGTGTGAAGAATTGGGGTCATTAATACACATAGCACATCACATCCACCACCCAGGTGCCTCATAGATATAAAATAATCTTCAGGCACTGAATGAATGAATGAATACTGAGTAAATTTCAGAGCCTTGTCAAGACATGACAATTTACCAGCAGCCACTGTGAGTCCAACCACTCTCCCTAAATATTAGTTTGTGGTGAGTCCCTAGATTCCACTGTACTTTAGCTGGAGAGGTGGAATTTCAAAAACTTGTAGGTACACATTGTTATTTTTTCATGGCTCTCTGATTACAAAGTGAATCGATACATCTATTCACACTTGGAAGCCCATATGCGCACACACATCACACCCTCTCAGAAAAAGAAGAAAAACATGACACTGTTTTGCCTATGTGGGGTGAGGGAGGGGATGAAGAGAGAGAAGGTGAAAAGGTGACTTTGAATCAAACCCACAGTGTTTAATTTCCATTTAACTACCTAGCTGAGACTAGAGGTTCACCAGAAGCACATTCAAGTCCGTGAACTTATGAAATGATGCATTATTGAAGCCACAGCAGGGGAAAGGGCTCGGTTTAGGAGACATAAAAGAACACAAGCCTGCACAAGTGTCTTTTTCCATTACAAGGTAACTGCTAAAAAAAAAAAAAATACATCTTAATTGAGAAAGAAGACACCTGCTCCAAGAGGTGAGGCAAAATAAAACTAACCCTCGGGGGCTTCCCTGGTGGCGCAGTGGTTGGGAGTCCGCCTGCCGATGCAGGGGACACGGGTTCGTGCCCCGGTCTGGGAGGATCCCGCATGCCGCGGAGCGGCTGGGCCCATGAGCCATGGCTGCTGAGCCTGCGCGTCCAGAGCCTGTGCTCCGCAACGGGAGAGGCCACAACAGTGAGAGGCCCGCGTACAGCAAAAAAAAAAAGAAAACTAACCCTCGGCTCTCTAGTCCACCTGCCCCAGAAAAGCCTGCAGTTCCCTCCTGGAGCTTAAGCCAAGGAAAGAGTCTTAGATGAGTCCATGTCTCCCTCTGGATCCCACTGACACCAGCTACAAGCCACCATTTGCTCACTCACTCAACAAATATTTACTGAGAGACTCCAATGTGCAATACGGGGGCAGAAACCTCTGAGGTCATCAGCTTATATTCAAGAAAATTGCACAGCATATTAACAAACGGTGATGCCATAGGAAAAATCAGAGCAGAGTGAGGAAGCCAGTGAGTGGAGTTAACAGAGAGCTCCCCACTTAAATAGGAGGAAAACCACCAAGTTTATTTCCCTCAGTGACCTTAGGTTCTTTGTGCTTTAACTTTGAAAGGCTTTTTAAATCAATCACCAAATGAAGTTGTTCAAAGCACCCAGGACAGATAAATTATCACGTCATTCCCTCTAGCAGACACAAAAATGGGTCCCTACCCATTTGCGATCAACAGGTACTTGAGTGAAATGGGAAAACCACCAACCCCAAGATTTCATCACTAACTCTAAGCAATGGCAAAAGGCAGCCCGCGCAGACACAAACTGCTGACTCACTAAGGCCTTCTGGGTGTGTGTCCCAACCCCTCTGTCCCTTTCCCTGCGTGTTGAGGTGTGAGTTGGTGGCACTGAAGATGCAGGGATCTATCCAATGCACAGGCCTGCCTTACTGGGTCCCCAAATTGGGCTCCTAGAAGCCAGTCCTGCGGGCCTGGACTCTACAAGTCTAAGGCTAGAAGCACACAGGGTCTACCTCTAAATGGGGAGGGAGAGCTGTGAGAGTGTCCAGACCAGGCCACCATCCTTCGCCTCTATCTTCTAACCAGCCCAACCCCCAGCCCAACCGCCTGTCATACAAAGGCCCTCCTTCAGAATCCTCCAGGACTCTGAATCTTGGGGGATTATGCGAATCTCCTGGAGGGTCTGTGATCCGACCGCCCAAGCTGTGCCCCAAACCAGCTGAATCAGTATTTCTGGGAGTGGGGCCCAGGCATCAGTAGACATTAAAGCTTCCCAGATGATTCTAACATACAACCGAGGCTGAGAACCTCTCCCTCTCCCCCTCACCAGGGCAGCTGCCCCCGGCTGGACCTCCACCCCTGACCACCTGGGTCTCCCTCACTATCTTTCTTTCTTATAAATGTATTTATTTATTTTTGGCTGCGCTGGGTCTTCGTTGCTGCGCGTTGCTTTCTCTAATTGCAGAGAGCAGGGGCTACTCTTCTTTGCAGTGCACGGGCTTATTGCGGTGGATTCTCTTGTTGCGGAGTGCAGGCTCTAGGCACACGGGCTTCAGTAGTTGTGGCACACGGGCTTAGTTGCTCTACGGCACGTGCGATCTTCCCGGACCATGGATCAAACCCGCGTCCCCTGCACTGGCAGGTGGATTCTTAACCACTGCGCCACCAGGGAAGTCCCTCCCTCCCTAATTCAATTTAAGCTTTCAGCTCTGCCCCCAACCCCACACTGTCCCACTGTGGTCCAGCAGGAAGGAATCCTCAGAACCCTCCAGGTGGTCTGTGTGAAGCAACTCTATTTTCCAAGCAAAACTGGGACACGGGATCTGGGAGAAATACCCCTGTCCTCTTCCAAGGCAGGGAAGTTAGAGGGCACGTTTGGAGTTCTAATTCTGGTTTGGACACACACAAGCTCCATGTGACCTCAGACAAGAAAATGAACCCCACTGCATCTCAGTGTGTTCCTCTGTAAATCGGGCAACGTGACATCCACCTCACTGGGGCTGATGCAAAGACACGGTGACAACTGTTAATCAAGTGTCTGACATACAGCAGGTGCCCCCAAAATGGCAGGGGCTTTTATTAATTTATTATAAGGGAGCCAGTCCAATCAGAGTTTACATACCAAAATAGCATATCTGGGACAGCTTCACAGTTTATGGGGACAACAAGTGAGGCAGAATATTAGAAATCAGAGCCACCCCAGAAAAATGTGATTACCTACATTTTGTGTAGTGAGCATTGTGACCAAGAGGCAAGATACGGGTTTAGGCCAACGCATGAGCTAGTGGAGGATGGAGAGGAAAGCTCAACTGCACACAGGTGGGTGGAGTTGGAACCCTGAGTCTCAGGACTCAGTCACTGCACTAAAGACCACTGTCCTCAATATCCTGTAATAACCTACAATGGAAAAGAATCTGAAAAAGAATATACATATATATATATATCTGAATCACTGTGCTGTACACCTGAAAGTTAACACAACATTGTAAATCACCTATACTTCAATTAAAAAGTAAATAAAGGGCTTCCCTGGTGGCGCAGTGGTTGAGAGTCCGCCTGCCGATGCAGGAGACGCGGGTTCGTGCCCCGGTCCGGGAAGATCCCACATGCCGCGGAGCGGCTGGGCCCGTGAGCCATGGCCACTGAGCCTGCGCGTCCGGAGCCTGTGCTCCGCAACGGGAGAGGCCACAACAGTGAGAGGCCCGCATACCGCAAAAAAAAAAAAAAAAAAAAAAAAAAAAAAAAAAAAAGTAAATAAAAATTTAAAAACCACTGTTCTTGCCAACAGGGGATAAGACACACCCCTCAAGCCAGAAACCATAAGAGAACAGGAAGGAACCAGAGGGATGAAGTGACCCTAACAACGAATGTATTTGAACATAAACAGAAAAGAGAAAAACAGGCTCTCCGCACACTCCCAGTGGACAAGAGAAAAACAGGCTCTCTGCACACTCCCAGTGGACAAGAGAAAAACAGGCTCTCTGCACACTCCCAGTGGACAAGAGAAAAACAGGCTCTCCGCACACTCCCAGTGGACAAGAGAAAAACAGGCTCTCTGCACACTCCCAGTGGACAAGAAGGCGTGATAGAGGCCTGAGGTGTCTGGGGTGGAAAGTGAGGATGGAATAAATTCAGAGACGTCTCTGGTGAGGCTCAGTATTAGTTAGCTATTGCTGTGTAGCAAATTACCCCAAAGTTGGTGGCCTGAAACAGTACTTTATCTCACAGTTTCTGTGGCTCACAGTCTGGCCATGGCTTAGCTGAGTCTTCAGCAAAAGAGAGACTCACAACGCTCCAGTCAAGAGACTTCCCTGGTGGAGCAGTGGTTAAGAATCCACCTGCCAAGGCAGGGGACACAGGTTCAAGCCCTGGTTCGGGAAGATCCCACGTGCCGTGGAGCAACTAAGCCCGTGCGCCACAACTACTGAGCCTGTGCTCTAGAGCCCGCGAGCCACAACTACTGAGCCTACGTGCCACAACTACCGAAGCCCATGTGCCTAAAGCCCGTGCTCCGCCAACAAGAGAAGCCACCACAATGAGAAGCCCGTGCACCACAACTAGAAAAAGCCCGTGCACGGCAACAAAGACCCAACGCAGCCAAAAATATATAAATAAATAAATTTATTTAAAGAAAAAAAAAAGGCTCCCATCAAGGCATACCCAGGTGGAGGTTCTTCTGGGAGAATCTACCTACAAGCTTGGGTGCTGGCAGAATTTACTTCCTTGTATCTGCAGGACTGAGGGTCTTACCTTCTTGCTGGTGGCTGGGGGTCACACTCAGCTCCTCGAAGCCACCCACAGTCCCTTGCCACGTGGGTTTCGCCAACAGCATCAAGCCAGCAAGGAGAGCCCCCACAGCAAGTCAGCCAGCAAATGCAATTATAGGAGTCACAACCCGTCACCTTTGCTATATTCCGTTGGTGAGGCGAGTCACACCCAAGTGGACAGGATTATACAAGGGCATGACCATCAGGACGTGGAGGTCACAGGGTACCACTTTTTTTTTTCATTGTGGTAAAATATACATTTTTAAGTGTACAGTTTAGTGGCATTAAGTATATTCACACTGTCGTGCAACCCTGACCACTACCCATCTGCAGAACTTTTCATCTTCCCAAACTGGAACTCCGTACCCATGAAACACTAACTCCCCAGGCCCCGGCCACCTCTACTCTACTTTCTGTCTCTATGAATCTGACTATTCTAGGTACCTTATTATGAGTGGAATCATAATTATCTGTCCTCTGTGACTGGCTTATTTCACTCTTCAAGGTTCATCCTTGATGGCTCATGTGTCAGAAAATCCTTGTTTTTAAGGCCAAGTAACATTCCTTGTATGGATATAACTGCACTGTGTTTTTCCGTTCATCCATCGATGGACATCTGGGTTGCTTTCATTTGGCTATTGGGAGTAACACTGGTGTAAACCTGGATGTTCCAATACCCATTCAAGTCCCTACTTTCGATTCTTTGGGGTATATGCCCAGAAGCAGAACTCCTGGATCACATGGTTCTATGGACACTGTTGAGGCCCACGTGTACCTATACTGAGTCAGGTTGGCTGGAGAGCCTCTTAAGACTTACAGGAGCAGAGGAAGAGTAAAGGGTGCCCAAGTACCTGAGAGCAATGTAACGCGAGCAGCACCACCGGTCCTTCATTCACTGATGCCACTGTCTCACCAGGATGTGCAAACGTAACACTGTTTGCAGTGCCCCGCCTACAGGATACCAGGGGCACTGCCCACCCCCAATACCTATCCTTAGCTTGCTTCTGACTTTTGCTTTCATTCTACATTTGAAAGGAGCCCTTTTCTGTTCCATTGTTTGAGTTTTCTATAAGTAGATAGATCAGCTCACAGGGAAAGTAAGAGTCTCTCAAAGCACCGCCCTAGGGCCGAGTGTGGACGCAACATGCCAGAGCCCCTTCCCTGCCAACCAGAGCTGCCAGCGGCATTGCAGCAGAGGTCCTCAAGGGAGGAAACCTGGGATCAGAAGAGACTTGGAGCTTCTTTTTCCAGCCATCTCCCCAGTCTTTTGCAGCGTGTTCTCTGGCCACACCTTTGCAGGTGTGGGGCAGTTCTGCAGGCAGGCGTCCAGTCCTTTGATAGACTCCCTGGAGTCTTCCAGCTCCCGTCCCCCAAAACCCAGGAAGAAGCCAAACTGAAACCTCAGGTGGACTCAGTCACAACTGCTGAATGAGACACACCCATCTTTGCAAAACAGCTGGCCACCACGACCCGAACAGGCTTCAGCCTTTAAATCAAGCACATTCTTTTGGAAAACCTCCCACATCCACTCCTCCGTTCTTATTTTTGCTTACCCCAAAAGCCGCAACCAGTAAACTCGCACTGGTGGTTCGGGAAAACAAAGTCCCAGGGATCTATGATTATGGGCAGAATGAGGGGTTCCTTCCTGCTGTCCCAAAGTAGCACCAGATGAAAGAGAGAAGCAGGCCGGGTCTGGACAGCCACGGAGCCACCCTGTCTCTAGGGTAGGAGTTGCGATGGTGGTGTGATGGGAAAACGCAAAGGCGGCAAAGAAGGCCTTTTCTCCATCCGTCCCGTCGCAGCCAGTGAAGGTGAAATTGGAGGCGGAACGCCAGCGAGGCCTCCGGATCTCCAGCCAGCCAAAATGTGGCACTTTATTTTGGAGTCTAAGTCGCTGCAAACAAGCCATTATCAAATCTCTTCAGGGACAAAACTCCGCGTTGAAGGGGACAAATAAAAATAAGTACATTAAGCACAATAAATCACACAGACCTGTCACTGAGACCCCTTATCCCTGGGGGATTACGGGACTGTTTTCCTCCCTGCCTTTCAGCTCTTGGTTCCCGGTTTTCCCATCATTGTTTTAATATTGAAGCCATTACTCTCTGTGCCACAAAGAGCCTGCTGTTTCTCTGTAGTTCTGGGTGGCAAGGGCATAATTTGCTTTATGATTTGCTTGGGAGGGTAGCTGTTTTATATTCATCTTTAAAAGATACATTTGATAATCGTGGCAATGAGACCCTGCTTAAAAAACAAGACCCAGGGCTTCCCTGGTGGCGCAGTGGTTGAGTCCGCCTGCCGATGCAGGAGACACGGGTTCGTGCCCCGGTCCGGGAAGATCCCACATGCCGCAGAGCGGCTGGGCCCGTGAGCCGTGGCCGCTGAGCCTGCGCGTCCGGAGCCTGTGCTCCGCAACGGGAGAGGCCACAACAGTGAGAGGCCCACGTACCGAAAAAAAAAAAAAAAAAAAAAAAAAAAACAAGACCCAGCCTGGCATTCCTTTCAGCATCAATGTGGTCACGGTTGCAAAAATCTGTAAGATACCTAACAATTACTAGGAGGCCTGTGCTGTTTCTTTGGGGGCCCACATGCCCAATAACGGCCTTAGTCATGTTTGTTTGTTTGTTTGTTTTGCGGTATGCGGGCCTCTCACTGTCGTGGCCTCTCCCGTTGCGGAGCACAGGCTCCGGACGTGCAGGCCTAGCGGCCATGGCTCACGGGCTTAGTTGCTCTGCGGCACGTGGGATCTTCCCGGACCAGGGCACAAACCCGTGTCTCCTGCATCGGCAGGCGGATTCTCAACCACTGCGCCACCAGGGAAGCCCCTTAGTCATGTTTAAGGAGTCACTGAATCATGTGGCAGGCAGCCTGGGCTGGAGGGAGACAGTCAGAGGTTGGAACTCAGGGGGCCTGGGTTTTACCATTAAGTTGGTGTGACCTGAGGCAGTCCTTTGACTTCCTGGGCTGAACTGTCCCATCTGCCCAAACAAACCAGTTGGTCCACATGCCTCTCTGGAGCTGGAAGGTTTCTGCACTCCTCTAAGATGCAGAGGGAGTGGGTGGAGCTTTAAGCCAGATAATAATACTTTTCTTTCCACCTCTCTCTCAACAAGATCATTACAACATCATTAATCATTAGAGAAATGCAAATCAAAACTACAATGAGATATCATCTCACACCGGTCAGAATGGCCATCATCAAAAAATCTAGAAACAATAAATGCTGGAGAGGGTGTGGAGAAAAGGGAACCCTCTTGCACTGCTGGTGGGAATGTAAATTGATACAGACACTATGGAGAATGGTAAGGAGGTTCCTTAAAAAACTACAAATAGAACCACCATACGACCCAGCAATCCCACTACTGGGCATATACCCTGAGAAAACCATAACTCAAATAGAGTCATGTACCAAAATGTTCATTGCAGCTCTATTTACAATAGCCAGGACATGGAAGCAACCTAAGTGTCCATCGACAGATGAAAGGATAAAGAAGATGTGGCACATATATACAATGGAACATTACTCAGCCATAAAAAGAAATGAAACTGAGTTATTTGTAGTGAGGTGGATGGACCTGGAGTCTGTCATACAGAGTGAAGTAAGTCAGAAGGAGAAAAACAAATACCATATACTATCACATATATATGGAATCTAAGGAAAAAAAATGTCATGAAGAGCCTAGGGGTAGGACGGGAATAAAACACAGACCTACTAGAGCATGGACTTGAGGATATGGGGAGGGGGAAGGGTAAGCTGGGACGAAGTGAGAGAGTGGCATGGACATATATACACTACCAAATGTAAAATAGCTAGCTAGTGGGAAGCAGCCGCATAGCACAGGGAGATCAGCTGGGTGCTTTGTGACCACCTAGAGGGGTGGGATAGGGAGGGTGGGAGGGGATATGGGGACATATATATATATATATATATATATATATATATATATATATGTATAACTGATTCACTTTGTTGTAAAACAGAAACTAACACACCATTGTAAAGCAATTATACTCCAATAAAGATATTACAAAATAAAACAACAACAACAACAAAAACCAACCCATTATGCAACTGTCCAAGACATCTTCCCCCAGGGCCCTCTTCTCCAATCCATGCAGAAAACTTCCCTCCTGCCCCTCCTCCCTCGAGCTGTCTTCCAGGACAGTGCATTCTAAATACTGTAACCAAGTCCTCTCCCTGTGTTACCCACCAGGAAGTGGATGGAGGGATGGGAACCCAAGGACAGAATGTGCTGGGCCAGATGTACACAGGGAACCCGTTTGCACGCTTCCCCATCAGAAGTGAGCAGGGAAACAAATCCCCTCAGCTCTTCTGCAAGATGGCTGTGGACGCCTGTGTGCAGCACGGGGACACCAAGAGTCCTTTCAGGCATCCCCATGTCAATTACCACACTGAAATCCCGCCACGGAAAGACCACTTCTTGCGCTGTAATGCTTCCAAGCACCGCACTGCGCGAGGCTGCCGTGTAACAAAACTGATCCCAGAACGTCATGGCCCATCCGAGAGGCACAGACATAAAACCCACCCGATGGAGCCCAACTCTCAAAATACTCTATAAAGGGGTCAAATTCAGAAAAGGAAAAAAAAAAAAAAAAAAAGGTTACAAGCTCTCCTGTGTTAGATTTGGAGCTGGGTTTTATGGACATCAAAGCCTGCCGAGTGGCCTCTCGGGAGTGGAATAAAGAGGATTCCTTCTAACAAAGTGATGCCTCTCTGGCTTTGCAAAATTTGGTGTCACAACCCAATAAATACCAAATGGAGTTAGAGATACGGTAGCTTTTAGCCCAGGATGCCAGGGGCAGGTGGCCGAGAGGGTAGGTTTGCCTGAAAACAGGATGGAGATCTGGGAGACAAGCGAACCCAGTCACAATGAACCAGGCCACCCAGGGTGAGAGCTCCACGCAGGCAGGGCCCTTGCTCTCCTCCCCACCGCAGAGCCCAGCACAGTGCCTGGCACACAGCAGATGACTGACAACTGCCATGTTCACTGAAGGAGTGAACAGAGGACTGAAACAGAGGCAAGTGGCATCCATGACCTGCAGCCCCTAAAAACTCTAAACCAGCTGATGGGGAGAGAGCTAAGAGCTAGCCAACAGAGTGAGACTTCTGCAGAGCTCTGAGCAGCCTCAAAGAAAACATCTACACGTACATATACTCTGACAGCAACACAAAACTGTGCTGTATGTAAAAGGCAGTTAAAGACGCCAAATCCTTTAAATGTCAGTGTGAGGGTTTTGAGGGTTGTTTTGGGTCTGTTTGTTTTGTCGCTTTTTTACTTACCACTGCAAGTTATTAGGAGCAGGCAAAAGAGAAGCATATTCTGCAAACATTCTTAGCCTCTGCCCCAGTGAACCTCTTCTGAATATCAAAATGCAACTCATGAAAAGAAACCAATAAAACTACTACACATTCCCATGCTCTCCATGAAAGATTCAGGAGTTGGGACAGATATCTCAGGATTTACATCCAAATTGTACTGTGCAGTAGCAGCGACTGGCCAGCAAGTCAGCACAACACAGCCACAGACCCTAAGGGGCCACAGCCCCACTGTCTGGGTGGCACTTCCCCTGCTAATCTTGCCAACTTGCAAGTTGCTCCAAGTTTCCACCGAACACACAGCCCAGGTCACACCACCCCAAAGGACTTCCAATCGAAAAACTGCACGGGGGGCTTCCCTGGTAGTCCAGCGGTTAAGACTCCACGCTTCCAATGCAGGGGGCGTGGGTTCAATCCCTGGTCGGGGAACTAAGATCCCACATGCCATGCGGCACGGCCAGAAGAGAAAGAAAAACTGCATAGAACATGTCATGTATTAGATCCAAATGCTCCTAGATACCATGTAGCGGGAATAAGAGACATGTAACATCCCATGGGGCATTCTGCCATGACCCAGAGGATATAATTTTCTAGGGTTCTTTCTCTTATGATTGTGTTTGAACCTTAGGTTGAAGGTGGACCTTGTTTTCTGGAAGAGGAAAAATAAAGCTAGGAGAGTAATGAGTTGAATTGTTTTCCCCAAGAGAGATATGCTGAAGTTCTAATCTCCAGGACCTCAGAAGGTGACCATATTTGAAATAGGGTCTTTACAGAGGATTCAAGTTAAAATGAGGTCACTGGACTGAGCCCTAACCCCGTACGACTGGTGTCCTTATAAAAGGGGGAAATTTGGACACAGGGACACACACAGAGGGAAGACGATGTGAAGACACACGGTGAGAAGACGGCCATGTGGCTGAAGTGATGCATCTCTAAGCCAAGGATCGTCAAGGACAGTCAGCAAACACCAGAAGTTAGAAGAGGCAAGAAACGATTCTCTCCCAGAGCCAAGAGAGACCGTGGCCCTGCTGACACCGGAGACAGCTTGATTTTAGACTTCTAGCCTCCGGGACTGTAAAACATTCCACTTGTTGTTTTAAGTGCTCCAGTTTGTGGCACTCTGTCGTAGCAGCCATACGTAGCCGATACAGAGTAGGTAAGTGCCTTATCCAAGATGAGCTAGCAAACAACATTTTGCTTGGTCAAAACTTCTTGCTCCTGGGTCCTATACTCTCCAAGACTGGCATTTGCTTTCAATAAAGACAATCCTCAAATCAGTTACCACAACCCACACTGGCCTGTGAAGGAGTGATACCATGTGGATGGATTTTTCAAAAGCTCATCGTCCTCCCAGGTAACACATGTGCACTTCAACCATGTCCTGTAGCAGCTGGCTTTCCAAACTCTGAAGTTTTGCAACTTCTGGATTGTAGGTAAGCAAAATTCAGGTGGAGATTTTTTTGGTTTTTGACATGAAAAGACTACCATTTGACAAGCTGCTACCTATTCCCCACTTCCTTTCAGCTGTGATATTGCATTACAAACATCGACAGACCAGACAATGAACACGCAAGCCACATTACGACAATAATTAACGCCGGGAAGAGAACAGTGACAACTGCTTAGCAGAGGAGAATAACGGGCAGGTTTGTCATCTGAGGCGCTTAAAGAGGATGAGCCTTGGGTGTGAATGGAGAGCAATTTCTGATGCAACAGTGGCCCTTTAGTGACTTGGATCAAAGTGACTCATTAACCCCCTCGCTTGCAAACTTTGTTCCCTAACACACAAAAGGTAGGGTGACAAGATTCTCTTTCACTCACGCCAGCCCTGGCACAAGGAGAGGCCAGCAGAGCTCTCAGCCAGATCCTCCACTGCTCCAGCGGAAACAGGAAGAATCCTGCCTTCAGGCAGCCGCCTACCCCACACTCCCCCAAAAGTCCTAAAACTCATTTCACAACCAGAGTACACCCTTCGGGGATTTCGGGAAAGCTGTTACTGCAATAACAGCGGCAGCACTGAGCTTAAGGACGAGAGAGGTCGGGATTCCCACTCTCCAATCCCAAGCATCTCTGACAAACTCAAACCACCGGTGCTCATCTCTACACTGTCTTCTCTCTACTCCTATTGAAGGGAAAAGTATACCCAAACAGCAAACTGCATCAGACTTACCATCCCTGAAACCACTGAGCTTGCATTTGCACAGGTGAACCTGTTACTAACTTGGGTTTTAAACAAGGTATGGGTATTAATATTATTTTTCAAAATATAACCCATTCACAGAGTTAAAATAACAGATGTGTTATAGAGTGAACCATACCCCCCCCCTCAAATTCATATGCTGAAGCCTTAACCCCCAGGACCTCAAAATGTGACTGTATTTGGAGAAAGGGTCTTTTAAGAGATATTTACGGTTGAATGAGGTCATGAAGGTGGGCCCTAATCCTGTATGACTGGTGTAAGAAGAGGAGATTAGGACACAGATACGTATGGAGGAAAGACCACGTGAAGACACAGGGAGAAGGTGGCCATCTGCAAACCAAGGAGAGAGGCCTCAGGACAAACAACGCTGCCAACAATTTCACCTGGGACTTCTGGCCTCCTGAACCGTGAGAAAATAAATTTCTCTTGTTTAAGCCACCCAGCCCCTAGCACTTTGCTATGGCAGCCCTAGCAAACTAACACAAGATGGAGTTCCATAATTTTTAATTTCTTTTTCGTAATCGCATAACTCGTGGCTCTTTAAAAAAAAGAAATCACAAAATACATTAAGTCAGGGATTTGGGGCACTGCCTTTAGAGTCTTGAAATTACCAAAGCAGGCAACAGACGGTATCACTAATGTCATTTTGTCAATGGGCAGACGGGTATCATAAAGGTAAGAGTGTTGGCTGGTGGTGCACGGAAGGGAAGAAGCATACCCAGGAGAGTGAAAGGGATTTAGAGAAGATACCGGCAGTCCACTTGATCTTCGAGGTCTTCAGGTTCATCTTCCTACCGAACATGTTGGGATTTTCTGTTTGCCCAGCTTCTCTTCAGGAAGCCCCCTTCTCCTCTCCCCAAGCAATTCGAATAGGATGGACCCCACCTCCCCTGACCAGGTTCAAGGATGTGACCTTGGCCCTTCCAACCAGCTCATGACCAGGACTTTCACCAGATCTACTGGGAAAAAAATTATCTCCTTCAGCTGTGATGGTGAGATGGGTAGGATGTAAGCCTGGGGCTCCTGAGGACCATCCCTGCCACCTGACAGGGATACTCTGCCTCAGAATGATGCCAGCACATTAGAGAGCAGAGCCAAGAGGCAAAGCAAGGACTTCAGGATGACACTTGAGGACCTGGATCCAGCACTACCTGAAGCTGCCCTTTTTTGTCCAGTTACTGAAGCAGATAAAGTCCATTTCTTTTTCTTTAATGTCCGTGTGAATGGGGTTTCTATCAGTTATGGCTGAAACAGTCCTCGCTGAGCCACTAAGGCACTCTGGTATACAAGATCACACGTCTAACTACATACATAAAAGTTTCATCAAAATTTAAACTATGTTTACATTTTACTGAAATTCCCTATCACTTCAAGGGTGCTTAATCAGGAGTGCGATTATGGAGCCTTAGGAGACACTGATGCCCCTGAAATTCTATGAAAAAATAATATTTTGGTGCAGAAGGGTCTGTGGCAGAAAACAACTTCAGAATTTCCACTCTGAACTTCAGTATCTTAGGGGGAAGTCTAGTACAATTATCTTCAAGCTTTTTTTAATTCTGAAATTTGAAAACCTTGCCTATTTTTAGGCTGACGTCTGAAGTTTTCATCATAAACTGAATACCTTCTAAGAACAGAATTTCCAACATATTGGAAACAAGAGCATTTTAAAATAAAACTTCCACATCATATTTTTTTAACAGAGTCGAACAATCTGATACCCATCATTCGTTTTAAAAAGTTAAAAGTTATTTCTTAAGATCTGAAAATTTTATAGCGTTCCTTAGCATAAGAAAGGGGCCCCATATGCCCTGTTTTTAGCACCAAGTTTAAACAAGTAAAAAAGAATGTGGAAAGGGGCAGCCTTGTAAAAGTGCCTTGATTAGAAGGTTCCCCCACACCAATTTCATAGTTCCTTTGTTCAGTGCCCCTTAAGGTCTTTATACTGAGCAACGCACGTGAGCAAGATTAGTGTTGGGCAAGAGATGTGCCTTTATAAAATAGGGACAAATGACTGTGAAAAGGGGTGGTCTCCGTCCAATCAGTTTCAAGAAAGGGTCCATATATGAGGTCGAAAATCTGGAAATTGGTTCCCTTAAAACTATCCACACCTGCAATACTCCACGAAAGGCTTCTGTATCACCAGGGTTATGTGTATTCCAGTGCTGAGACGCCTGGGCTAGTGGATCATGGGTCAGAGATTAAGGGGAAATTATTCTGGAGATAGAACTGAGTTCCCGTCTCTGGCTTTATCATGTGGGCAAATAACCTCTGTGCACCTCAGTTTCCTCACCCATAAAAATGAAACTGCAGCTCAGAGGGCTGCAGGATCAAAAAGCCCCATGCATGTCAAGCACTTCTCAGAAGCACATAAGGAGCAACTGATAAATGGGAGCTACCTTTGTGATCACCCATTATTACTGTTACTGTTATTTTCAATACGGCTCATCACAACTTGCCAAGAGCCCTTTCCTATACCCTTCGCTGGCTCTCATCCACCTTACCTGTTGGAGCCCAAATCCCAGTGAGAGTAGATAGCAAGGTGGACCAAGAGCTCCTGAAAAATGGCCTTGGGCGATTAGTGGGCAAGCGTTTGCCTTTACCTTCAGGGCTTCTGTGAACTTTCTGAGACCTCTGGACAGGGCTAAACAGAGAGAGTCGGTGTTCCCCCTCCTCATCCCCGGGAACTGTTTTCTTATTTTACCAAGAACAACCACCAGAAGGCGGAGAGGGAGAAACAGTGGAGAGGCTCTAAAGACAAACATCAATTACAACAGCTAATGCGTATGGAGTGCTTTCTGTGTACCAGCTCCTGACCCAAGCATTACACACACATTAACAGATTTAATGAGCTCAAAAATACTGTGTCAACAGGAGTTATGGATAAACCCGAGCAGAACGAAAAGGAAAATGTCGAAAAGTACGAGCCAGAGAGAGCGTCCTTCCGCGTGCATTAGGTCAGATCACCGCAGGAAAAGCGAAGGGCTTCCTGAACCATGTAACCAGTGCCCACGCCAAGCACAGGCTCACAAGGCACAGTAGCTGGATCACACGCACCATCTGAGAAGCCCAGGGTTCATCCATCACTCCCTCCGTGATTCACTAAGCAAACCTATTCATGCAGCACCAAAGCCTGGCTTACAAGGGCAGTGTAATGAAAACCCAAATGGACCTCACAAATACCAGAGGCAATAATAAATATCCAACATAAGCACGTGCTTATCCAGCAGAGTCTTTGGGCGCTGATGCTGAGCTTCTGCACAAATTCATCCAGTCCTCCCTAGCGGCTCCCCATCACTGATTGATAATTTCTCAATCAATAATAATTGCAATTCTGCAATGGGTTCTCTAGGAATGTGGAGTGGTATTAAGCCTAGTAAACAGACACCACAGTCAAAGGCTCCGTCAGTATCGAGGGACCAACACTGCCGCCAGAAAAAAGAAAACACTTGAGGATAAGGCCTTCAATCAAACACTTGAAGAAAAGATGTGTTTTAGATTGTCTGACGATGATTCCATCAGGGTTTAAAAAGCCTAAGAGGAGGGCTTCCCTGGTGGCGCAGTGGTTAAGAATCTGCCTGCCGATGCCGGGGACACGGGTTCGAGCCCTGGTCCGGGAAGATCCCACATGCCGCTGAGCAACTAAGCCCACGTGCCTAGAGCCCGTGCTCCACAACAGGAGAAGCCACCGCAATGAGAAGCCCGTGCACCGCAACGAAGAGTAGTCCCCGCTCGCCGCAACTAGAGAAAAGCCTGCGCACAGCAACAGAGACCCAACGCAGCCAAAAATAAATAAATAAAATAAATTTGTAAAAAAAAAAAAAGCCTAAGAGAACAGGAACGAGGAGGCCAAAGATCTGAAAAAATGGAAAACGCAGAGAAATACAGCAAGGAAATAGCAGGAAAGGCAACAAAGGCACCTCCTCCTCCTCCTCCTCCTCCTCCTGCCCCTCCTCCCCCTCCCCCACCACCTCCTCCCCCTCCTCCGCCCCCTCCCCCTCCTCCCCATCTTCTTTCTCCACCACCTCCTCCTCCTCCTCCACCTCCTCCTCCTCCTCCCCCTCCTCCTCCTCCACCACCTCCTCCGCCTCCCCCTCCTCCTCCTCCCCCTCCCTCTCCTCCACCTCCTCCACCACCTGCACCACATTCCTTGAAGGCATCGAGGGGCCCCAGGGATGGCCCACCACCATCTGGTCATCAGCAAGGGGGCGTGCACTCTTTAAATTCAAGAATACCCCTGCGGTACAGCATAATACTCAAGGTTCAACTAGAAAAGGTTACATGATGTCTGAACAGCAAATTCAGTGCAATCCAAAATCACCACCACCACCACCCACCACTTACAGGGTAGACAGCATGGTCCAGGCAGACGGTAAAACACTGAAGAGTCCCCAGAGCCAGGAGATGCCGTCTTTACTGAAGGGCTCCCACACTCCGGGCAAGCCAGCCATCTGGAAGCTTGGGGAACATGGTGCAGAAAAGCACAGCAGGAGAAGCCAGTCCAAGGACAGATACAGTTCAGCGCCCAGTATCAGGAGAAGCTTGAAGGAAAGACGGCCTGAACTGTGTTTTGAAGGAAAAACAGAAGCATCCCAAGCAAATAAAGAGGGAAAGAGCTTATCAGCCAGAAGGAGAGGTAGGTGCCCAGCTTGGCAGATAGGGGGGAAAATAAACAGTAAAGAAGGAAAATAATGAGTTGGGGATTGGTGGGAGGTGTGGGGGGGGGGGTTGGCAAGAGAAGATGAGGCTGCAGAGAGAGGCAGGGGCCAGTTCACAACAAGCTTTGTGTGTCCTCGTAAGAAAGATGGATGTTTTCCAGTGGCTGAGAGTGAGCCAGTGAGGGTAAATACACAGAACATCCTAGAAAAGCCCTCGTTCTTTAAAGACTCCCTATAAGGAACTGGACTATCCTATTTGAAAAATTCTGTTATCCAGAATGGCTTACTCCACGTTTCTGAAAAGTGTGTACTGTAATGTCTCAGCAAGGCCCTCCCCGGGCAGAGACACACCACCAGTCACGGGAAGCATGGCCCAGCTTCACTTTTAAGGTGGATCGGAGCCCACATGTCAGAGTTCCAATAATTTCACTCTCGGCCCTCCACAGCTCCTTTAGGAACCACTCATGAGGAAAAGAAAAATTTTCTACATTCTACCCCTTGTTGGGTGTCATCCTAGACTAGGTTAAAAAAAAAGGTTGTTCTGGGCTTCCCTGGTGGCGCGGTGGTTGAGAGTCCGCCTGCCGATGCAGGGGACGCGGGTTCGTGCCCCGGTCCGGGAAGATCCCACGTGCCGCGGAGCGGCTGGGCCCGTGAGCCATGGCCGCTGAGCCTGCGCGTCCGGAGCCTGTGCTTCGCAACGGGAGAGGCCACAACAGTGAGAGGCCCGCGTACCGCAAAAAAAAAAAAAGGTTGTTCTATCACCCTGGGCTCATCTGAACAAACCCCCAATAAGAGAGGCTGCAGAGAGGACATTTTTAGCCCAGCCCCACGCCCAGCCCAGCCAAGGGAGAAAGTGCCATTCTAAGAGCTACTGCTACTGTCACAAGCAGACTTTATTCCAGTGAGGTCGCTTTCCAGTGGGCAATGAAAACCATCTCGGACTTCAGTACCAATGACTGGGATCGAGGGAATCCCAAAGCTGCCCCCTGTTTCCATCCACCTGTACCAGTTCTAGCTCAGTGGCCTTTAGAACTTCATATCCGAACTAGTACAAAAGCCTGTTCAGGGCTTCCCTGGTGGCGCAGTGGTTGAGAATCCGCCTGCCGATGCAGGGGACACGGGTTCGTGCCCCGGTCCGGGAAGATCCCACGTGCCGCGGAGCGGCTGGGCTCGTGAGCCATGGCCGCTGAGCCTGCGCGTCCGGAGCCTCTGCTCCGCAACGGGAGAGGCCACAACAGTGAGGCCCGCGTACCACAAAAAACAAAACAAACAAACAAAAAAAGCCTGTTCGGCGACCGCTATCATCTCTCCCCACTCCGATCTGGTCCCGATACTGCCACTAGGTTCATCTTCCTAAAACAGAGCTTTGCGTACACCTTCCTCCCGATCAACAGTCGCCCTGCCTTCCAAAAGTCCACGGCCCCAATCTAGCTTGCCAACTTCATCTCCAGCTCCTCGCTAACGGAAACCCAAGCTGACTTGCTTTATAACCCCAAAACTCATACCTGTGCATTCGCCAACCTAAGCTGGCTGCTCTACCTCCCTTTAACTCTTCCATTCAAATCTTAATCATCCTGGGTCCAAGAACCCAAGGCAGATCCTACCTGCACTGCCTTTAAGCAGCTAAAGTAAACTCCCGCCTCTGATTTCCCATCAACTCTGGGTTCCAATAACCCACAACCATTCACTGCACTGCCATATCATTCCTACTGTTGCTCTGAACTGTTCACTTGAATCTTCTATTGTTGTTTAACTTCTCACACATGTTTTTTTTTTCCCAATCTCTCTAACTATGTTGCTTGAGGGTAAAGACAGAAGGCTTTCAATTTAATTGAATAAATGTTTACTGAAGGATTCCTAAGTGCTACAAGTGTCGTTGATGGGTGCAACCCAGTCCCAGCGCTTTAAGGCACTTACACATATGGAAAAGAATAGAGAAAGTATACAGACATTGACAATGCCAAGTAGAAGGGAACAAGCATGGCCTTTGGGGTGTTTTAGGTGATGCTTCCTTTCCCTCTATCCTTCCAGCTCCTATTCACTAAGACCCAATCTAATACTTTCTCCTTCTTTGACTCCCTCAAGCATAATGCTACGAAGACACAGTGCCCACTGCCCTGTCCACGTCTTTACTAGTATTTACCTCCCTCACCAAGACAAGGCTACTAGATGCCGCAGGCAGGTGATTTCCTCACCTTCCTGTTCCTGATGTCAAGCCGACACTTCTCAGAGCAGGAGTTTCATGAATGTTGGCTGATGAGTGAATGCTGGCTTGGTAGATGTTAACCATGCCATCAAGGAGACAGGGTGTACAGGGCCTGGAGGCAGGAAGCAGAGATTCTGACTAGAGGCCAGGTCAGCACAGAGACAGCAGACAGAGGAGGCAGAACAGCTGTGAGTCAAGTCCTGGCTCCATGCTCCACAGCTGTGTGACCTGGGAAAGCCTCAGCTTCCATACCTGGAAAATGGGAGAGTAAGACCACCCACCTCGTAGGGTTTCCATAAAGATGAAAGGACACAAAATGATCCAACAGCAGAGTGCCTGGCACAAAAGCAGAGAACGGAGAACGTGTGTGAGGAAAAGACTGGAGTCGAGTATGCTGGATGGAAGGGCAGGGAGCAGAGGACAGACAATCAGAAAGTAGGGGGATGTATAACTGATTCACTTTGTTGTAAAGCAGAAACTATCACACCATTGTAAAGCAATTATACTCCAGTAAAGATGTTTAAAAAAAAAAAAAAAGCTATCCATGGAAGGTACAGAAAAGTTAAAAAAAAATTTTTTTTTTAATTTAAAAAAATTTTAAAAAAAGAAAGTAGGGGTGTGAGAAGGCAGAGCAGAGCAGAGCCTTGGGCAACACAAGGTAAGGTGGTCAGGAGGCAGGGGCTCTGGATCTGCCTCCCCTCTGGATAATTCTCTCGACCTCCCCAGCCTTAGTTTCCAGAGCTGTGAAATGAAGGTCGAGCGGGCTGGGCTCAAGGGTCTCCTGCAGCCCCCGAGCTGTCTCAACATCACAGATCTGCCTTCCACTTATGGAGGAGGCATCCGTAAGTACTTACAAAGCCCAGGCGGGAAGGATTCGCACCAACAGAGAAGGGGGAGAAGACACCAAGATGGCAGAGAGGAGAGTCCTTCCTACTGGATGAAAAGCACTCGAGTCCCCCCTGTTTTCTCAGGCCCACTTCGTCCTCTGAACGTGGGAGCCCTGGCCCAATCCACATCTAAGTCACTGCACATTCATCACGGGTGCCGGAAAGATCATCGCCCACAAATCCATCCTAAGGCATTTAAGACGCTTTTCAAGGCGCCCTGACATGCACGCACGAACAAGCGTGAGAGCCGGCTCCCTCCTCCCAGGCCAGACAAGTCAAAATCCCTACAAACTCGGAGGAGAGGAAACACGCCGCATTCCAGGACTGTACTTTCCTTGCCTTTTTACAAAGCCGTCAATGTCTGAACCACAACAATGAATCCCTAAGAGAATTCATTTCGCTGATCTGAAATGTCCTTCACATTTTTAAAATAACAGCTTTCGGGAGAGGTCTGAAGGAGTCCGAGGCTGTGAGTCTGCTGGTATCCACTCACCTCTCGCCCCCACCCCGGAGCTGGAAACAAAACTCGGAATGCAAATGATTCTGTGTGGACACAACTGTTGATTCAATGCAGACCTACTAAGCACCAGGCACCGTGCCTGTTAGCAAGAAAAGCCCTATCCTGCTTATCACTTGGGTTGTGCCTCTCTTAGCTCCCCAGACAACCACAAAATACCATTCCCTTCCCGGATGAGAGCTGACATCAGTCGAGGAGGCTGGTACACAAACAGTGTTTGCAGATTAAGGACCTACGCAACTGTTCTGGAAACAAAAGCGGGGAGTGGATGGTTCCCAGTTAGCCACAAAAATGTTAACCTTAATAATACCAAACGCTGGGCTTCCCTGGTGGCGCAGTGGTTGAGAGTCCGCCTGCCGATGCAGGGGACACGGGTTCGTGCCCCGGTCCGGGAAGATCCCACATGCCGCGGAGCGGCTGGGCCCGTGAACCGTGGCCGCTGAGCCTGCGCGTCCGGAGCCTGTGCTCCGCAGCGGGAGAGGCCACGACAGTGAGAGGCCCGCGTACGGCAAAAAAAAATAATAATAATAATAACAGGGGCTTCCCTGGTGGCGCAGTGGTTGAGAATCCGCCTGCCGATGCAGGAGACACGGGTTCGTGCCCTGGTCCGGGAGGATCCCACATGCCGCGGAGCGACTAAGCCCCTGAGCCATGGCCGCTGAGCCTGCGCGTCCGGAGCCTGTGCTCCGCAAAGGGAGAGGCCACAACAGTGAGAGGCCCGCATACCGCAAAAATAATAATAATAATAATAATAATAACAAACGCAATGCAAACGTTTGCAAACGCAAACGTTAATGCATCAAGGCAGTCTCTAATCACAGAATAACACTGAAGAGTCCACAGATTCACTATTGATTTTAAATTAAAAAGAAAAAAAAAAGAGGAAGAATGAAATCCCCGCGTGCCTGTGTTCTGCTGTAAATTCCCCTAAATTCTAATGCTACCGTGGAGAGCTGGAAAGATCAGGAAGTCCTTTCTTCCCAATTGGCCTGGGTACGTCAAAAAAGGACTCTGTTAAGAGCAAGCCTCGCCCAGTAGCCAGAGCTCCATCTCCATGTGCGTTTGCTGCGCGTCCAAAGCGCAGCCCCATAATGCGACGAAAGAGGCTAAAATCGTGGGTGAGGCTGCACTTCCCATTCTAGCCCCAGCCTGTGATTATCTACCACTCCAGGTTACCCAAAATTACCTCTGGAGCCTTAAACGCCTTACATTTTCTTTCATTCCTAGAACCAATTCTTTTTTGGAAACTTTCACAAGGGATGAAGGAACAAAAAAACCAAAAGCCCTAGATATTTCGTGAGCGAGCACGATTTCGAGGGTTTTTTCTGTAAATATCTCATGCATATCGCATCTACCACATACTTAGGTGGAACAAAATTAATTCCATGTCTCTGAAACTAAGAAAACCCAGAATCCTGGAAACGCTTACCTGATTTCCTTTTTAAACGACTTCTATTCCTTATATATCCTTAGAGGCAGAATGTGAGGGCGATTGAGGAACTCATGCAGGTGGTAGTTACGACTGCAGTCTCCAGGATGAACAGTGGTTAAACCAGAAACCTGCCCCCAGTAAGTAAGGGAGCAAAGTAACACTATGTGGTCTGTCAGTGGTTACAAAGTTTATGTAACTACTGTCCTTCTTTCTGTAACACAGTTCAATATTAGGCTCCTTGGCAGGTGAACCTGGTGAGTTATTTGTTAAAACATGGAAAAGTTTATATTTGAAAAACCCTTGGTTTTCTGTAACAGGTAAGGCTCCCAAAAGCACCCATCATGATCGCGTTAATCAAATAACCTGAAATACAATCAAGGGACTAGCTATTAAAAAGATGCTTGCTATGAATCCTTTTTGTAAAATAAAAATCCTCTTGTACCCCAAACAATTACTTCTCTTAAATTATTTGCTTTTAAATTAAGATTTATAAGCCAAATTCTCCTAAAACAGGGCATTCTTACACTTACCTTCAAATATGGAATAAACAGTTGAAGAGTGAAAAACAAATTCTCCCAATTCTCCTAAAACAGGGCATTCCTATGCTTAGCTTCAATGCTGAATAATAATGTCACAAACCTTATATTTATAATTGTACTTAACTTCAAATCTCCTCTTTCCAATAAGCACTGCCCTCTCCACTCAGGACAGCATCAGTGCCAGAATGGTGAGGAAGCTTCTCTCTAGCAACACAAATCTGGTGGCATGAAATTAAGGCGGTTTGCAATTTTCCTGACTTGTACTTCTACACAATTGCTTTCCTGAATCTGTTTTTCTTCCCAACATCCCTCCCTTCACACTCACCCCCCAGCTCCCCCTACGAGGTAACCTCCCTGGCAAAATGAGAAGATTCCCCTTTCCCTGTTAGAGCCCAGGCTCTGCAGAATCCCACAGGCTCAACTCAGCTTTCACTGACTTAATTTGGAAACAATTAAAATTTTCAGCACTGCTTTCTACCACAAAGCACATCATCCTCAAGCAGTTCTCAAAGAGTAGGTAACATTCCCAAACCCACTGGTTTCCATAATACATAAGAAGTTAGCAAGCAAGCCCAGCTGCTTATGAATGGCTTTATGAATCAGAAAAGTTCTCATGCAGTCTACAAGTCTACGGAATCTACAACCAACACAGAAAAGACTGTGGTTCTTCTCTTCAGCACTGCATACTTGTAGTGTTTGATATTTCAAGGTAGAGTATACCTTGTAACCCGTCAGGCCTCTTCCCATTTCAGAGCTGGAAAGCTAGAAAACCTAAATAGTCTGAGCTTTGCCACTAACTTAGGCAAGCCCTTTCTCTGAGCCTCTACATTCCTAGTTACAAGACGAAAAACGCACTGAAGTTTGGAGACAGCACCTGAAGCCCAGAGAGGTCAAGACGTATTCTAAGGTCACACAGCAAGTTAGCATAGGATGATGCAAGATGAGATCTTGCATCAGATCTCCAGATTTTACCTATACCACCCTGCCTACCAGTCAACTCAACTCGGAAGGATGACAGACAAAACAAACACACACACACACACACACACACACACACACACACACACACACACACACACACACACACTGAGGCTTCTTCTATCTCCACTGTCCTCCTGGCTCCTGCTTCAGAAAAACTAAATATATTTGGCCCTGGGGATCGCTCCAGCAACTGCAGTTTTTCCATTCTCTCGAATATCCTCTGGCCATGACATCGCTGCATCTCTTCCTTACTTCATAGTTTCTTCATTCCACAAAACACACAAATAGGCAGGCCCACACCCATCCTCCAAACTATAAAACTCTTCCTTTCCCAACAGCAAAGAAAGTTGAGGCCAGAACTGAGGTGATTCAAACACAAGAACCTTGTTCAAATGTTAACTGCAGCCATAACTTTACCCAGAAGTAAGTATGACAAAACAGAATACACTCTCACAGGGAAAAAGGTGTGTCCCTCCACCACACTCTATCACTTGTCAGGCAACTTTGTCATTTCTCCCACTGCTCCACAATCACATAATGAAAGCCCCAGATGTAATTCACATACACAGGAGGGCAGACTTAGGGTTGCCTAGGTCTGCCTAAGGGGGACCCTTTCTTGCGTTGCTAATAGTTTTTTAAAGAACAGGCAAAATGCTATATGTAGAAGGATAAAGGATGAGAAAGAAAACGTCCTTTTCTGTTTGTAATAACAATGTGGGATAATCAACTGGTACTCTTGGACCTTATCCAGCCACCATTCTTGTCACAGCTTGAATACACAGAGGATGAAACTAGGAATCCTATTAAATTATTTCCCTGCTAACACCAAGCTTTCCTCTTCCAGAATATCCCATCTTCCAGCCACACTGCTGACTGTTCTCCATTCACACTACATATTTTAAGGTTTCCATGCTGTTCTTTCTGCATGGGATTCCCTCCTGTTCTACTATCCTGGCAAACTCAAGGTTTTACTTTGAACAAACCTGTACATGAGCAGCTCACAGCAATGGTTCAACGTCTGCCTGCCCCCAAAAGACTATAAACTAATTGTGGACCCTCTGCAGCCTCCACACAGAGCATGGCGTCTGGCACAGAATACACGTTCAGTTGCCACTTGCTAAGTTAAAAGGAGACAAGTCTCTCCGACTGTCAACGTGGTCGGAGAGGAACAGAGGGCCCGAGTGCCTCTCAATGTCAAATGCTCTGCAGCAGGACCACAACGCCTCATCAACACTAGCAGATCCCGTGGGGTGGCTGTATGGCCAAGGGGTGTCAATGGCAGGGTGCCTGGAGTTCTCAGTCCCCTGGGTCTTACAGCCCTGGCCCCATGTGCTCCCCATTCTCTGAGAATCTCTGGCTGCAAAGACACCTTCACCTTATTCATGGACCCTAAGGCAGGCCAGGATCCTGCGTCACTTTCTTCCTCGACCTCTGCCCTATGGCCTCCTTGAAATTCACAAGACTTCATTCATGCCTTAAGATCACAGTATATAAATTCCCAATGACCAGTTTTCACTAGCTGATGCTCAATGGAAAATTTAATAGTATTTTCCTGTTCCAGTCTCTAACCCCTTGGCTATACTGCACCTATGAGAATCAATCGACAAAGCCTTCGACAGCTGAAATAAAGCTTTATGCTGACCTCTTCCCTATGCCACAACAAAAGGTCTCCTCAAACTACCTCAATATGCACTATGCATATGAGTAAAGGATCACAAATGCAGTCTACCAGACTCCAGACCTCTAGGAAATGTAATAACTCGTGCAGGTTCACAGGTCCAAATGCCGAGTCTAACTCTACATGCTGCACTGGGTCTTTAAGAATCCAGGAAGGGCTTCCCTGGTGGCGCAGTGGTTGAGCGTCCGCCTGCCGATGCAGGGGACACGGGTTCGTGCCCCGGTCCGGGAAGATCCCACATGCCACTGAGCGGCTGGGCCCGTGAGCCATGGCCGCTGAGCCTGCGTCCGGAGCCTGTGCTCCGCAACGGGAGAGGCCACAACAGCCCGCGTACCGCAAAAAAAAAAAAAAAAAAAAAAAGAATCCAAGAAGTCCTAAATCTCGGCGACATCTGCCTCTCTTCATGCCAGTATTCTGAGTTGGGCAGTCTCTTCTTAAAACTCCTTCTCCAACCCTTCCTGTCTGCCCACCTCTGGAGTCAGCTTGAATAAGACTTGGCCACGGTGGGTAAGCCTGGGCCATGCGGGTTTGTTCTTCAGCGGAAATAGAATTCTCTTCAGTTTCTGCTGGAAGACACCTAGACACTAATGATTTAATACCGTTGAAAGTGCAGAGAGCACATCTGAGATGAAAGTACAACCACACCGCCAACTGTTAACGTTACATCTGTATAAATACAAGGTATGTACTTCTAAGGGGATAACAGTGAGAAATTTTAAGTTTAATGGAGTCAGTTCTAGACTCCATCTAGAATGGAGATAGCATGATTTTATGAAGCTGGCAGATGTGCAGCCCAAAAACCAAAGGGGGGAGTTTTGATTACAAACCCCCAGGGAACTTAGAGTTAGCACGGTCTAATACCCAAAGGATGGAGTTGGCAGGAGGTCCTGTCTCCCCAAAATGTATAGCCCTCACTTACTTAGAGATTATCACTGACTCTGCTCAGCCTCACGTAATACTTTGCAGTTAACCTGTTCTGAGCTGCCCAAATGACACTTTAGACGTAAGCAGGCCCATCGCTTAAGCATGCGGAATCCACTCATTAGCGCAAGCATGCAGAAAGTTAGGTTCCTGAGCCTTCAAGATAAACCACAGCCTTTGGTAACATAGGTTCATCAGTGGTGGCATAGAAAACTAGTCCCCCCTAGTGTCCTGCCACTGTAGGTGGCTTCAGGATGGAGACACTCCTGCATCAACTTTCAAGCACAGTTCAGGAACCCAGAACCACAGGAAACCTTCACCTCCTGCCCAAGAGGTGGAAGCACTCCTGGGACCTACGATGAGATGGAAAAACCTTTCATTTTATTCCCAAGGCCCTTCTAGTTATGTTTTAAAAGGCAAAGGAATCTGCATTATCCCACGCCAAAAAGTTAACCCCCAACCCAGCACACTTCATTCAGTGAAGCCAGAGGGCGTATGCTTGTTAGCAACTTCCACCCACTCCAGAGCGATACCATCTTTTCTTTAAAAACCTCTCTATACCACTAGGGAGTCTGGTTTCCTTTCCCAGCCATTCTCGAAAACCCACTAAGATCTAAATCTTAACGATTTTGCCTCTCTGTTCCAATTGGTTCTCTTCCCAGTTTGGAATTAACAGGGCCAGGCTCGATAAATGTGTGTTCCCTCAAGCAATTTTCACTAAAGTGTACTCCTGAAAAATAAAGGTACACTAAGAGATGTGTGAAACCTTCAAGCCAGTTTTTTTTTTTTTTTTAATCCCCAGTGAGGACCCACCATGCCCGTAATTCATTCATGTCACCCTTTTGTGAGACATGAGAAGAGAAACCTCCGCGTGTTCCTTTCCTAATTTAGACCCTTCCCTCATCTTCAGTCTACCAAAGCTGACTCCTGAGGTGGTAAGGCAGGAGAGGTGAGGAGGAAAATTAACCTGAAGTGACTGCATGCTGGCAGGGAGTGAATAAGCACTTTGGGTCTCCACCAGTGCCAGAGAGGGATGGCACCTGCATTTAGGGAAGGGGAACGTCCACCTGCCACCCCTTCCCCATCCCCACCCCCAGCCCATGAAGCAAGCAGAAGCCTGAGCCCTCTCTTGCGGCACTTACATAAGACCCTGTAAAACTTTCTGTGACATTCACGCAAAGTGTGAGCTGCTATTGGGAGATCATTTTAATGGACTGAGTGACAAAATTCACAGATTCAGAATTCAGCAAAAACCTGCTCAACCAAGGTACATCAGCTCAGGGACGAAAAAATCCATCCCCATTAAACAGGGTCACCCAGGGGGATGATTCAGTGCAGGAGAGACAATCTGTTCCCTCCTAAGTGACCCATTTAAAATCAGATCGTTCCAGGGAAAGCTCACGGGTTTAATAAATTTCAAACGGGCAAGGGTAGGCTTGCAGGACTGAGGTTCCTTAAGAGTAAAATTTTAAAGACAGTAATAAGCATTGAGCAAAAGAAGGTTGCACGAACTTTGGAGTCAGTCACTCCACCTTTCAGAAACAATGACTTTCACAAGACTGTCTAGATCGCTACCCAGTGACCACTCATCACAAGCAGCTTTGTCCAGTAGGACTGACACTGGTTGGGTTTCATCTCTACTGCTATCGCTGCCACCCAACCCCTCTGTCCAACAGAGGGACTCGCAAGCTGTGGCTCTTACTCCAAATCGGCCTCGACTCTGCAACAAGGAGCAAAGAAAAGTTCTGCACAGCATCACGCCAGGAAAGGCAGGTGGGGGACTGCCCAAAGGGACAGCTCTAAACATAGCAGGTTCCCCCGAAGCACAGGTGCTCACAGCCAGCAAGCTGCGGGGGAGGGAGGGTCGACATCGCCTCCTGGTGTTAATGGGAAACTCCTCCTTGCTCGCACGGTTAGTAGCCCGTGAGCCTAAGGAGCAGGACAGGCCCTGAGACGGGTCCTGGGGGACATCAGAAACTCGGCGACTTCTACTTCCAGCCTCTGCAGGGCTCCGGGCCCAGGCGGCAGAAGCTGTGCCCTCACTCCCTCCCTCTTCGCCAGCATCCCGAGTACAGGGGGTACCAGCCACAGGTTCGGAGAACTTGTCCGGCACCGCTCACCAGGAGGCCCCCGCGGCGGCTCTCTCGCACCCCCGGGGCTCCTACCTTGGCCGTGACTGCCGCCAGGCAGAGGGACACCGCGGAAGAGCTGGGTGGCGCGGCGGTGCTGCCACCTACGAGGCGCAGGGGTTCCGGGTCGGGGTCCCAGCCGACTCTGCCCCAGTCCGAGCGGCGGTGACAAGCGCAGACTTCGGGGCGGCCCCCGCCTCCAAACGCGACGGAGAGGATCCAGGCCGCCGGAGCTGAGCACAGTCCCGTCTTCCTCTCCCTCCGGCTCTGCTGCCTGGAGCTGCTCCCTGCCCCGGGGACTCTACAGAGCCGGGGGCGCCCCGCATGGGCAGGGGCCTGGGCTCGCCTCGGTCTGAGTCCGGGGAGGGGGCGCTGGGAGAGACGCCGGGCGGCCGCCGGGGTCGGCTCCACCTCCCGCGCTCCCCGCCGCTTCGCCCCTTCAGGGCAGGGCCTGCCCGCTCCCAACCCGGCTGGTGGAGCGCGGCCGCGCCCCCAGCTTCGGGCGCCCGGGATCCCGCGCGGCGCCGGGGCAGCGGCGGTCCGGCCCGGCCGAGCACAGAGCGCGGAGGCGGGGGGGACTGCAGCCGGCCTCGGCGACCCCTCCCCCCGGGCCTGCGCCGCCCGCCCGCGGCTCCGCGGTAAGGAAGCGCTGGAGAGGGCCTCGCCCCGGCCTGGGGCGCGGGGCCGGGGGCGCGGGGCCGGGTAAGGCGCCCCGGGAAGGTCACCGGAGCGGAGGCGGGGCGCAGCGCGGTGCGTGCAGGGAACCGAGGAGGGCGGCCCCGGTGCCGCCGCGAGCGCTCGCCGGCCTCGGCCGCCGCCGCCTCCGAAACGCGCCGGCTTCCACGAGTGCCCGGCACTCGGAGCCGGGCGGCCGCTGCAGCCGCCGCCGGCAGCCGGGCGCCACTGGCCGGAGCCGGCGAGCGATCCCCGCCTCCCGCGCCCGGGCAGGCGGGGGCCGCCGCGCGGGGGGCGGCGGGGGGGCGGACAGGCGGGCGAGCTCTGGGGTCCGGGGTTCGGGCTGGCCTCGCCGCCGCGTGCCCAAAGCGCCGGGCTCGCTCAGCAGCTGCAGTGACAGTGTGTCTGTGTCATGTCTGTGCAGCTGGGGGGGACCGCGAGCCCGGGCCGGGCTCCGAGTGGGGGCGGGGCCGGCGCCAGCCTCGGCGCCCGCCCCCACCCCGTGACGGCGCGGCCGGCCAATGGCAGGCGCCTCAGCCGCGCGGACCGAGAGGCCGCCCCCGCCTAGGCCCCGCCCCCCGGCGAGGCTCCTCCTTTCTATTTCTTCAGTTCGCTCACACGCAGGCGGAAGCAACACCCGGAGCCGGGATTATGGCCCGGGTCGGGACAAAAGCGTGCAAGCTGGGAGCTCCCCGCCCTTCTCCCCCCCACCCCGGCCGCTCCCGGACGCCTCGGGCTTGGCGAGCCTCGCGGAAAGAGGGGGAAGGGAAGCGGGACGGGTCCGCAGCTGCTGCCGTAGAGACTCTTGCAGGCTCGCAAGGCCGTGCAGACTGTCCACTCTTCCTTGTACAAAACAGCTGTCGTGGGAAGTAGGAAGTTTCCCCGCCTCCACTTCTACTCGGGTCGGCGCTTCTCTCGAAGGTGGGCAGAGTATGGGACAAGCTGAGGCTGCCAGAAGCCACGTTGAAGGGCTTTGACAGCATCATTTGGGGCTACGTGTTCAAGAATCCGGTCCAAGGCTTCTTATTCTTCGGGGAAACTGCATTTTTTGTCCCCCCCCGCCGCCCCCAACACACACACCCCAGGCACGCACAGCACGCCCCCTCCCTGTTACGATTTCATTCTTGCTCTTTCCCTCCCGGCACAAGAACCCTGAGCGCAATATCCCATTGAATGGACTTCCAGCCTCCCAATTCTAAAGACGAGGGTGGGGCGCCGAGAGTCCCCTAAAGGAAGGAGTGAGTGAAATTGGCCGGGCAAAGGGGGAGGGGTGTGAGAGTGGCTGGAAGGAGGAGGCCTGGAGAGAAAACCCAGAGGAGGAGAAAGCAGAGGCTGGGAGAGAAAGAGGACGCAGAGGGATGGACAACTCTGGGAGACCGGAGCTCCGGCGCGTAATCCAGCTCCCGGGATTTTGGTCAGCTCGGTCCCAGGGCTTTTGGGGTCCCCTTCCTCCCGGGTCCCCACCTCTCCCCAGCCGGGCGGGCCGCCGGCTTTCTTAGCCCTTGGACTCCGAGGAGGCAGCGGGAAGCCCACCCTAGTGCTTGGAAGGAGCAGGGAAAGGATGCAAAAAGAGATAAAGTGCAAGGGTGGGGAAGCGAGGGGGTGCGTAAGAAAAGGACGCCGAGCTCGGGCTGCCGCGCTGACCCAAGTGCTTCGGAGGTTCGTCCCTCGCTCCCCTCCGGACCTGGCTCCTGCCTAAATAACCCGGCTCACGGCCTTTAGCCTGACCCAGCCGGGACCCTTCCCCCATACGCTCTCTTCCAGCCCCTTTAAGCAACGACTCCCCAACCCACTCCCCCACCCCCCAACTACCCCCACCACCACCGCCACCACCATCCGCTCTTCCCCGGCTCTGGAGCGCTGTTTACCTAATCTCAGTGGCACACCGAGCCGAGGAGAATGCCAAAAGAAGGTAGCGTTTGCACAACAGCGTCCCCGGCGAAGAAGTAAAAAACGTTTGCATTGGAGCTTCGGGATAAGTTAACTGCGAAGCTGGGGTCCTTCTGTCCTGTCTCTGCAGGGATGAGGCTTACCCTGCACGTTTGCAGGGACAGGAGATCTTATCTGGTTTTGATGCCATTACCGTGTCGGAGAAGAACGTTATATGATAAAATATTATCAAATATCCTAGAGACCATTAAAGTGTCAAAGTTTAATGCCAAGCCTTTTAGCTCCAAAGCTGCTCCTTTCTTCCTGTGACGTGCAACTCTGTTCCAGAACGCGCTGAAAACAAGGGGATCATTTTTATTTTTTGCGGCCGACTGTCCTTGCTTCCAACTCTATTCCTCCTCCCCTACTCCAACACCTGCCCCGGAACTGGGTAAAGTTAAGGCAAGAATTTGGGCTTTCTTTTTATTCGTTGCTTTGCTTCACTTCATTAGTGGTGTAAAATACATTATTACAATACATTTGCATATTAATAAGGCTAATGTGACTGAGAGACCTGAAATTTACAAGCAAAGGAGAAAATAATGGAATAACATCAGAAACTAAAAGATAAGCATGTGGAAACTGAACATCTCCATTATAATTCCCAAAGTGTAGTGCATTCTCGACATTGGATTTTATAAAGAAAAATATGCCCATGGTCGGGGAGGGAACAATTGTCACCCTGGTCAGCAAGGTACGTTGAAGATATATTCATTATTCAGGGATTTCACAAAAATTACTTGCATCAGTCAATAACCACCTTAAAGGTGTAAAAGCTCTGTTCTATCAATTCAGTGTTGCAGTGTTTCAAAGTCAGTGGAATATCTCATGCTGTAAAAGACAGGAATGTTGCCACACAATTATTCCACAAACAGAACCTTTCTGTTAGTTAATATCACGTCAAGCCCCACATTTAAAGAATTCCTTTGCCCCACCAGCAGATTTTATCTATATCTCCAAAAGTAGGATGTACTTGCGTATGAATTATATAGCCCTTTGACACAAACTGGATATAAATGTCTTCAAAGGATTTCAGCTATGACATAATATAGTATGAGGAATGCAGAATAAAATATGTAAGGTGATATATCTGTTATTTCTAAGGAATATGCACTGCTTTTGCTAAGAACTGAGAAGTGAAAAAATACTGAGCCCTCTAAACCAACTTATCTATATCCACACAGTTATTGTGTGGAGATAGATAGATAGATCTCCACACGGTTATTGTCACGGGAGAGATTCAGAAAGGTCTCTTTTTTAAAATCAGGGTCAAGGAGACCTAATCGTACGAAACCTGTCTCAAAACAGTCACTAGGGGGCCCTAAAAGCATCTCAAAGAGGAAGAAGGAAAACCTGATCTCACCTCCGTTTTTCCAAGTCTCATTTTCTGGGTACTAACGAAACTGGAATCTAAAAACAAGTTAAGAGCATGGTGCAAAGTTTGGAGGCAAATCGGGCATTAAGTCTTAAAAGACCAGAGTCCCATTTTGACTCAGGAGTCAGGCGTCGAGTCTCCCCACTCTTCTCGCTTCCAAGATATACAAGAGAAAAAGGAATATTGCATTAATTGAGATGAAAGTGGCCAGATACTGTCACCATCTTTAAGTCAACCCAATTATTTTTACTATTCCAAATAGAACCTCCCTTCTAAGATTTTAGGGCTGTTTTCTGAATGTTTTGAATGTTCTTCAAGTGCTAGGTAGCAAGATGAATGCATCCTCACAGGGGTGACATGAAAAGTTTTTAAGCAACCTATGGAGCAGGGCATCCACCAACCAACTTATGGGAAGTAAGCCAGTCACAGGGGCACTAGCAATAGACGAGAGTCCTGGAAGTGAGGCAGGAGATAGATGGGCCCCAGGCTGAGCGGCTGGAATCTGTCCCCTGTGGACAGATACTCCAAGGTAAAGATGATGGCAGGAGCAGGAGGAGCTGAGTCCTGCTTGGATAAAAGGTAAAGAGACCACATATTTCTCATTCTTAAGGTCAAGAAGACCTCCCTGTCTACACATGTGCAGAAAGTCTCCTTGGGGGTCAAAAGGGAGGGGGTGCCACCCCATAATGGGTGTTGTCAACCTTCCCATAGGCCTCTGCACTGGAATCCATCTTGGCTAAAAGATGTGCATGCATGTCAGAGAGGGACCTAGGACAGGTCAGGTGTGGAAAAAGAAGTGAGATAATTGGCCAAAGGCAAACAAAGACCGAGAAGAACTGCTCTATATAAGTGATTTGTTTTTTTTTTGTTTGTTTGCTTGTTTTGTGGTACGCGGGCCTCTCACTGTTGTGGCCTCTGCCATTGCGGAGCACAGGCTCCGGATGCGCAGGCTCAGCGGCCATGGCTCACGGGCCCAGCTGCTCCGCGGCATGTGGGATCTTCCCGGACCCGGACACGAACCCGTGTCTCCTGCAATGGCAGGCGGACTCTCAACCACTGCGCCACCAGGGAAGCCCAGGTGATTTCATCACCTCTCTGGGGCTCTCCGCCTCATTAGAGAAGATGCCCACACCCTTTTCTCTCCAGCTGTGTATCTCTGCCTTGCTTCTGTCTTAAATAAACTGTTTCTCTGTGTGCTCTCCCACTTATTGTGCTGTGTCTCAAATAATAAACTTTGTACCTGTTTTTACAGTTTTTGCCTCCTTGAAATACTCTTGCCTTCAAACAGGGCAAGAGCCAGGGGAACTTTGCTTCTAGCCTCCAGCCCTTGCTGGTCTAGTGGCTACGATTCCTGGTTTTCACCCAGGCTACCCAGGTTCAATTTCTGGGCAGGGAACTAAGATCTTGCTGCAAGCATCCTCTCACTGCTGTCTCCTCAAGATCAGAAGCACCTGGTAGGCCAGGTATTAAATCTTTAGTGTGGGTTCTGGTGAGAAGGTGGAGGTGGGAGGTTGGGGGGGGGCGGGGGCAGGGTGGGGGATTCCTTGGGGAGGGCAGTGGCAGCTGGCGTGCTGAGGCGGGGTAGAGCTGGAATGGTGGGGTGGGGGAGGGGACACTTAACAGCCAATATGGAAGGATTTCAATATTTTAACATGTAATGTTTGTCAAAACAACTGAATATCAGCTCTAACCATACGTAAATTTGCCACCAATTTTTTTGTAGACTTCAATATCCAGCAGTCAAATTCTCAGAGCTTCCAAATCCTTAGCTGTCACATAATATATTTCCCACATCTTACCAGTAAATAAGGTTAAGCTGTCTTTTATGAGGGTCAAGAATCAAACAGCACTCAGGTTGCACAGATATGGGAGAAATCTAATTATCCTTGAACCAATACTGCAGAAATATCTACAAAAGATATCCAGACACATTTCAGATGTAAATTTAAGCACTGGGTGTGAAACTCTTCTCTGTCATTGAGGCCAATAATCAAAAGACATTCCTGTGCAGAACAGAATGCCTCCATCAGGGCTACGCGGGGAACAAGCTACTTGCTAGCTGAAGAATTAAAGAACATGGCAAAAGCCACCAAATTAACACTAATGGAAGTGTGATTTGAATATAATTTAACTAAAAACAAAGCAAGTCTAGAGTTGAGACCTGAGACAGAATGGAGATGAAGTCTTTCCGAGTGGAAAAAAAAAATAGATTATGTTCCCATCATCGTGTTCATTAAGCAGGCAAGGTACAGGTATTCTCAAAATAGCATTATTAACATCCAGAAAACCTGCCACTGAAAAACTCAGAGCCAGCTAATTAGAACAAATTTGGTTCTAGATGGAGAATCCCACTGTCTTTAGGAGAGAGAGTTTATTCACTCACTGACTATGAAAGTCCATCAGAGGAAAACCTTGCCAGGTATATAGCACCCTGATCATCTTATGACAAAATGCTCAACTGGGGACCCAAAGCCCCTCTGCAGACAGGAAGGAAACATCAGTGCTAAAGAGATCAATTTAAAGGACAGAGTGAGCTCTTCTCCTGAGATCATGGCCCCCATAAAGATAAGGGGACCTCAAGCCAGTGGATCACAAGACCCTCAAAACAAAAATGAAAAGAAAAAATTCAAACATTGTAAAGACATCGAAGTCCTGAGATAAAAGATGATGGCTTATACCTTTTGGGGCTTTTAGGCAAAAAACTTCTGTTTAAATGGCTGTCATAGTTGTGTGGCTATAATTTATCAGGTCTTGCTTTTTTCCCCCTCTATCTAAGGGACTCATAGATCAGGACCTCTCAAACCTCAGTGTGCATACAGATCACCTGGGAATCTTATTAAAAGGCATTGGCCTTTTAATAAGATTCAGCAGGCCTGGAGTGGGGCCTGAGATTCTGCTTTGCCAACAAGTTCCTATCCATGGACCACACTTTGAGTAGCAAGGCTGTGGAGGACACTTGTCTTGTCGGTAGTCAACCACATCCTATATCCCCTTTCTCATCCCAAGGGTATTGTGTTAGTAGGGCTCCCCAAAAAGTAAACCCTGAGACAAGGATTTGGGGGCAAGAAACTTATTTGGAAGCTTCAGTGAGAGTGAGGAAATGAAATAGGAAAGTGAGGATGATCAATAAGGGATAAATTAATAAATGGTCAATGGGTGCTCTTCTGATAAGGACCCCCTAAGAGATTGTGTAGAGCGCCATTGTCCAAAAAACACAAAAACAAAAACAACTTCTCTCTGATGGAAATGTTATATATTTGCCCTGTCCAATATGGCAGCCATGGGCTTCCCTGGTGGCACAGTGGTTGAGGGTCCGCCTGCCGGTGCAGGGGACGCGGGTTCGTGCCTCGGTCCAGGAAGATCCCACATGCTGCAGAGCGGCTGGACCCGTGAGCCATGGCCTCTGAGCCTGCGCGTCCGGAGCCTTTGCTCCGCAGCGGGAGAGGCCACAACAGTGAGAGGCCCGCATACCGCAAAAAAAAGAAAAAAAGAAAAAGAAAAAACACCCAATATGGTAGCCACGAGCTACCTGTGACTATTGTGCACTTGAAATGAGGCTCGTGTGACTTAGACACTGAATCTTTTCTTTTATCTAATGTTAATTGATTTACATTTAAATAGCCACATGTGGCTACTGTGTTGGATGGGGCAGGTATAGAAAATAACTTGGAATTGTCCCATTAAGGGCCAAGAAACCTAGAGGAATATTTACCCACCAAATCCCTTCCTTTCTGAGGGTTGCTTCTGGAAATTGGTCAGTTCCTAGTAGTTCTACCATGGTCAGTTCCTAGTAGTTCTACCATGCTCCCCTGGCCAGAGAATACCCACAGCAGGGAGTTTCAGGTGCTTAAGGTAGGAAACCTTTAGTGTATATGGAAGCTGTCCATCAAAGATGGAGGTGACCCCCAAGGTGGGTCTAGGGGAGATGAACAAGATTCTGACAGCATTTGCTAAAAGAATCCAGATTTTGTTTTGAACCTGACCTGTCTCTCATTCCAGGAGCAGACCCTGAATAGCATAAGCTCATCGATGCATTCCATACTCCTGACTACCATCATTGGTGCAAGGCTGAGTATACAACCTAGGCTGGTCCAATCAAGGTGACTCTCGGGACTTTGGGATGCTGGACTACTGAAAGTGTTCTTTCACCTCTGGACCACGTGGTCCACAGACACAAAGCTGCAGTCATTTTGCTGCCACAAAGGATAAAACTGACACGGAGAAGAGCAGAGCACAGAAAGACAGAAAACCCAATACGTATCAGGATTTCTTTGAGCTGCCAGTAACAGAATACCCAGCTCAAAGGACTTTAAATAATGATCTCACATAATGAGAAATCTCAAGGTAGGCAAGTCCAGGTTTGGTGCAGCAGCTCAGTGGTTTCATCAAGGACCCAGGATCTTTACATCCAGTCTACTACTCTGCCATCAGCTGCAGATTGACTTTATTTGTTGCCTCATGGTCACAAGGTGGCTGTGGTAGCTCCAAACATCATGCTCTCAAACCAGCATCCAAAGCAGAAAGAAAAAGGCAGGCAGAGAGCACTTTCTCTTTTACTATATTTCCCCCTTAGGATTGACTTACACTAAGCATGATTCACCTTCTGGAAATGGAACATCGTTGGGTTTTGTTAACAAAGGAGGAGAGGAAGTGGCTCTCGTGTACAAACTAATAGTGCCTGCTCTAGGACCCTTGATGGTGCCACTGAGCCACTGAATAGGACCAGCCCTGAAACTTACCCTCACTCTGAATTCCTCATTTACATGAGCCAATAAATTTACCCGTGTAAGTTTTAGTTATTTCTCTTACTTGGAACCAAAAAAATCCTACCCAACATAGACAAAAAGGCCTCCTGTCCAAAGACTCAGACTCAGCAATTCTCTTCCTCCCTATTCCTGGATGCAATGACAGCTGATCCTGGAAGAGTACGAGGCACTCCCTCTCTTCCCAAGAGTGAAATTTGGATTGGGAATCTTTTGCTATTTTATGCTTGGCATGAACAGAGACCTAGATGCCTCATGAGCATTAACCTGCAATTCTCACACTTCATCTAATACCCATCATCCGGGCTTGGTCTACTGAACCACAACTTTCCTTTGCCTGAGGATCTAGTCAACACTCCAATCCCCCTCTGAGTCTGAAGCAAATGTTGAGACCCAGCCTACTTGGTTGGTCCTTTAAGCATCCCCATAGTTACTGCCAGTATTTCTATCATGGGGGCTGGATCCTGCCTCTCGAATCTTTGCTTTGACCTTTGAAGATCTCCATTCTGGCAGGAACCTGACTTGAGAACTGCTGATGACTCAAAGTTCCCGTAACAGCTCTTTTCTCCACCATGGCAACTGGACCGTTGGCTTTTACTTCTGTAACATTTGGACTTGAGGATGCTATGGTCACAGAACTAGGGGATTTAGACTGATGACCTCTGTGTGGGTGGGGCAGTCATTGCTGTCCCATTTAAACTCCAAACCCAAGCCTCAAATTATTCTCATCTCTCATGGGAGACTAGGGCATGCCTAGAAGCAAGGGAAGTGCAATTTCTGACAGTGTTTTACCAAGTCCTGCTGGAAAGTCAGGGACTTCTCATCTACAATAATGTTTTTAGTTGCTCACCTAAGAAGTTAAAAAATGTAAACTGAGTGTTTAGAATGATGATGTGAATAGTAGCTACTATTCACATATTACGACTGTGCTACACATTCTATGGGGTAGGAGTGGTGGGAAAGGTGGATGAAAGAAATATGGATGTGGTTCCTAGAATTGAGAATCTCCAAATCCAATTCAGGAGACAAGCATTTACTTTGAAGAGTTAAATGACTTTGCAAATATTAGATAAATATGAAGAGTTGTCATTGAGTATTCTTAAAAGATGCAGTAAAGATAAGCAGTGCTGTGACTCTGGAAGAAAGAGATTACCATGGTTCATCGAGTCTTTGGAAAATGTCTACAAGCAGAAGGTTCTTGTTGGGCTGAAGATATGGCAAGAGTTGACCATTTGTAAAAGGAAGGAGTTTCAAGCTTTAAGAAGAAGCAAAGATGATAAGCAGAAAGTGTGACTGGCTAAGATGACACATTTATTTAAGGGCTCAGAAACTGGAAAGGTAAGTTGGGTCTAGAATTATTTGACAAGTAGTATCTGAATCCCTACTGTGTATCAGTTACTATGCCGACCATTGAGAATTTTAATAAAAATAAAGACAGTTTTTGTTCTTTTAGTGGCTCACAGCCAAATGGATAGAGGGGGGAAAATTAAAAGGTGATGTGTTAAATTCTTAACTTTTCATTGACTCATCCACTATTTTTCCTCAGGCACCAATCCTTGTCCCTCCTACCCTCAAAATATCCTTCAAATCCATTCCCACTGCTTCATCCAAATCGTTACTACCTTAGCTCACCTGGAATACTGCAAAACCCACCTTACTAGCTTCCTAACACTGACTTTTCCTCATCCCTACATGTTAATCAACTTAACTCTACAAAGTAAATCTGAGCATATTTCTTACTAAATTATGTTTACGTCTGTCTTGTTTATTCCACTTCCTTTGCAAAAAATAGTTATAATTCTAGCCTGACTCCCCTATGTGGGGATCTGGGATTCCAGCCCCCGACAGGGTATGGGGGGATCCAAGAGCTCCATTGGCTCCAGAGAGTAGAGCCAAGGGAAAGCCCAAAGTCCAGAACTTCACTTGAAAGCCTCAAATGAAGTATCAACCCTGAAATATCAACCAGGTTTGAGTAGAGAGGAAGAAATGAGGGACTATGCAAAAGATATGAATAATGATTTGCAATGGATTTGCAATCTGAGAGGCACTGTTTAGAACACTTTCATGCATTACTTCATTTAATCATACTAAATTGGAATATTACCCGGCCATAAAAAAGAATGAAATAATGCCATTTTCACCAACATGGATGAACCTAGAGACTATCATACTAAGTGAAGTGAGTCAGACAAAGATAAATATCATATGATATCACTTATATGTGGAATCTTAAAAAAATGATATGAATGAACTTATTTACAAACCAGAAACAGACTCAGACTTTGAAAACGAATTTATGGTAACAAAAGGGGAAACATGGGGGGGGAGTGGTAAATTAGGAGTTTGGGATTAACATATACACACTACTATCTATAAAATAGATAATCAACAATGACCTACTATATAGCCCAGGGAACTCTACTCAATATTCTGTAATAACCTATGTGGGAAAAGAATCTGAAAAAGAATGGATATATGTATATGTGTAACTGAATCACTTTGCTGTACACCTGAAACTAACACAACATTGTAAATCAACTATACTCCGATATAAAGTAAAAAATTAAATTAAAAAAGAGGAAACCAAGGACAATGCAGAAAATATGCATAATGACTTGCCATGGATTTGCAATCCACTAGGTACTGTTCACAACACTTTCATACATTAGCTCATTTAATCATACCAAACCTTATAAGGGTGTTATTATTATAACACTTTTCCAAAGTTTAAGCCACCTCTCTTTTATGGAAGACCTACATTAATAGCTGTTTTCGCGAACCAAAAGAAATCTGAAGAGAATTTTTGCTTTCACAAAAAAAGACGAAAAGCAAAAATAGCATTCAGCATTTGTTTTGCAGGGAGCCTTGACCGAGGCAGCAAGCACCCCAAGCGGTTAAGAGTGGCCCCACCCAAGCTCCTTCCCAGAGGTCTATACTCTGCTGAGCATCTCTGCATCAAGCCGCCATAGCTTTGAACTGTGCCTGCGAGCATCTGGGCTTCATCTCCCTCTATTTTGAGAATGTGTTAGCAAGATGTGTCCTAAGGTCATTGCTTCTTCGCTTTACACCATTTCAGCTGACAAAAGGTCTCATAGGAATGCTCTACTTTCAGATAGCAGGGGACACCTGTATTATCATCACCATGACCAGTTTACAGATGAGATAAATAGGACATAAAGAAGTCAGATAACTTACCAAAGGTTACATAGTAATAGTAGGACTGGAATCCAAACACAGATCATTTATTTCTAGGGTCTGTGTTCTTAACCACTCTGCCATTTTGCCTCTGTAAAGTGCGAGCACCAGAACAAATGAAGATCATAGCACAGACTAAGAGATGAATTTGGAGGTACATCTCTGAGCTGCTAAAACAAAGCTATAGGAGCTTTTTAAAGGTTGCTTACAACCTTGAGTAATGGCTGGGGAAGAGGTGGAGAAAGGTGCAGGCTGGTTCCCTATATATTTTGTCTATATGTGTCATCTAATATAGATACCATTCACCATCTTGTTATTTTATTTTATTTTTGCAGTGCGGGGCCTTTCACTGTTGTGGCCTCTCCTGTTGCAGAGCCCAGGCTCTGGATGCGCAGGCTCAGCGGCCACGGCTCACGGGCCCAGCCGCTCCGCGGCATGTGGGATCTTCCCGGACCGGGGCACGAACCCGCGTCCCCTGCATCGGCAGGCGGACTCTCAACCACTGCGCCACCAGGGAAGCCCCCATCTTGTTATTTTTAACACCCTGTCATTGCTATACACCTTCAGGGAGGGCTACCTTGGTTTGTCCTCCCTTGCACTGATCCACATTTCCATATGTTCACTTCTGTTATTTACTGCTTCATTGTACATTTTAATTTTTCTATTTGTATTTCATTATTTTGTTCTCCTTACGATTCTTATTTATGTCATCTGTCTCCCCTTTAACCTCATTTTCTTCATCTTGACATCTTGGACCTTCTGCTCCAGTTTTATGGATGTCAAGCAGGTTCTAAAATATTACTTTATTTCCAACAGTAAATCATTTTGACAGAATTCCTTTTTCCTTCAATCTTTGGGATGTTCTTCCCTTTCCCTTATTCTGTAGTGTTTTCATTGGCTTCATATAATTGTTGTTTCCTCCTTGTTTATCCTCAAATAAGAACAAACCCACCTACATGCAGTGTTTACCAATACACCGATGATGGATTTCCCTTAGCTTAAGCCTCCGAGTGGTAGCTTTGAACTGTTTTCCAGATCTACAGCAGGACAAAGATGGATGGGCACAAATAGCTACTGGTCCAATGTCCCCTCCCTGGCTCGCTTGGGTCACATATGGCTTGCTGGATTGAGAATGAATCTTCTCTTTTCCTGCCACCTGGCTCACCGATACTCTGCACAAGAGGGGTGTGTAAAACTACAATTCTCAGCCCTTCCTTTCACTGTGCATCACTATACTGCTTTGCCTGGGGGGACGATACCTTTCAGATCCTCATTAGTTGAGACCTAGACTTTCTCAAACAGACGAAGGGTCTATCTATGAATTCAAGCTCCTCTGCTTCCACTGGCTCCACAAAGGTGACCCATGACTGTTTGCCTCTCCATCCCCGTCAACAGCTGCATCGTTGGTAGAAATAAAAACTCAATTGAGAGGCCCACTCTTCCATGTTATTGTGCTGTAAGAAGTTGTAAAAGGCAATGTGTGACCAACCAAAGCTATTTCATGCTCACGAGGGAGGCGATCACAACTTATTATTTCCTTGTGCCTGGTTACAGGGCCTTTGTTTATGAACATCAGCTGCCGAAGGATTTGCTTGCTGTTTTAATTTTAGTGAAAAGTATATACTCCAACTTCCCAATGGAAGCAGGCTGTGAGAATTCACATACTGCATCTTCTCCTGAAAACAATCATCCACTTCAACCAAACATAGGAAGAACGCAAGAGGACATATTTGGTGATCAGATTAGCCACACCAAAGCCAGCCAGATTAGCCTAGCAATTAGCCTAATTGTTGCTTTGGATTCACCCTTCCGTTGAGACTGTGGTAATGAGTTAACTGTTTCCTGCCCAATCTAGGTAAAGTATGTGCTGAAGGCTGGTGGAAAATATCTCCAATGAAGACATTCGAGTTTATTCTAACATTCATGTGTTTAACCGGACTTTCTGAGGGCCTCCTCTTCTAGCCTGGTGCCAGATGTGAAGGTATGTGTTCCTTCTCTCATGGAGAGTGTGATCTAGTTGGAAAGACAAACATTAAGCAAAGATAAATACCTACATAATTGTTAATTAGGGAAATACTGCAAAGGAAACAAAATAGGTACAATGGGAAAAGGACCAAAGTTAGAGTTCAGGATGATCTTTCCAAGGAAGGGACATTTAGGCTGAGATCTGAAGTAGGAGTAATTCAGGCAATGAGTGAGGACAAGATATTCCAAGTAGAAGAAACAGCATGTGCAAAGCAATGAAGCAGGAGAACGTGGTAGGTTTGAGGGACTAAAAGAAGGCCAGGGTAGCTGGAGCTTAGTGAGTAGGAGGGAGACTCTTGCAGAGAAGAACAGGACATGAACAGCTGTTGAGGGCATTTGGGGGAATCAACGAGAGATGAATAAGTGGATTTGCCAACGAGAAGCGTGGTCCCTTGAACTTAGCATGAATTAATGCTGATCAAAGTCAGCACAGGTCTGGGACTTTCTCCAACAATATTCTATCACTCCGTTTGTCTTTGAGTTTTGCCTCTCTTAAGGAGATGTGGAGAAACCCAGCTTTACCCTTTGTGATATCTCCCTGCCCCTTCCTTCTGCATTTCTCTAATTCGTGCTGGAAGACCTACTTAATCCCTTTATGTAGCCTATTCTTAAGTCATATTCTGGGAATACCCTATCCTAAGCAGGGAGATTATTTGAAAGCTGTCAATACTTCTTTGACTCTAAACTGAGTTGGTTTTGTTACTGAGTCCCAGCTCCTATTGCCCACTGCACGACAGGCCAATAAATCGAGAGACGAGTCGTTAGGATAAGGAATAGTGACCTTATTTGGAAAGCCAGCAGACCGAGAAGATGGTGGACTGGTACCCCAAAGAACCAGCTTGCCTGAGTTAGAATTCAGGCTTCTTTCCTACTAAAAGGGGAGGGAGAAAAGTCAAACACTTCCCATCAGCCTCTGGAGGGGATGTGTTAATTTCTTCCTGCCTGCAGTCATTCACAGGTAGGCCTGTCAGGACGTTTCCTGTGAGCTAAATAAAGGTATTTTAGCTTAAGGCTCATCACCTGGGAGCCCTGGTTCCCAGAGATGGGCCATTATGTATAATTGAAGCTTATAGGCAACATCCCTTTAGCAATAAACTTGTAGCAAAAGCAATAGAATACAAAGGTTAAAGTAACAGGTCCAGTACGGAGTCAGATTTGTTCTTCCCGATTACAATTTGTGACCGCGTCTCTCATCCCACCTGTCATCCGTCATCCATCTCCTTCCCAGTGGGAATGGGATGGCCTTTCTGTCATTGTGGCTTTACCGGGACCACCTCCAATCCGTTGCTCAGCTCTGAGTTTCCATTTGGAGGAACTCATGACCAATCCCCACTTACCTCTAGAATAAAAGCCATGATCTTATTTTATCAACGTTTTTTGTCAAAGCATCCACCTGGGCTCCTCATTCTAGAAAGCCCTAACTGTTATACAGATAGTATTATCATATGACAGCTTTAATCCTTCCAATGAAATCTCTTGGAGTTAACCTAATCTCTTCCACTTGCACTTGAAACTAATTTCCTATTGTTCAGACCTTAGTAGAAACCAGACAATTTGGTCAGAACCTTCCCTATGGAGGCAATATTCAAGTTAAAAAAATGATTAAATCACCCTGTTCAGCCTTCCTTTTGCCAGACTAATTTAAATTCCACAAACTTTTTTTTTTCCCACATATTTAGACCTTACATACTTACGAGCTTTCAAGGGCAAGTCTTATCATTTACCAGCAAAGGGCAAGTCTTATTATTTACCAGTAAAAGCTTTCCAAAAACAATAACAGCCATAAGGACAACAATACCTTGCAACTTTAAGGCACTTAACTTTTTTCCTAGTGCTTTTTTTGCACATACATTATCTTATTTTGTCCACTTAATGACTCTGTGAATTAGGGAGGGTGGATGTTATCATCTCCCTGGGGCAAAAATAAAACAAAACTCAGCCTTCATTCACTCGGGTAGAGGGTTCAGGATCAAGTTGGACCAACGTGAGGCTTCAGCTACATCAAGGCAGTCTCCCTCTGAACCCCCTCGCTGACTTGCTCCTCTGTGGTATGCCTTCCTCTTTTATCAAAGGTCACCCTAGGATAAGAATAGCCAACCTTTGTGGAACATTTAATGTATGTCAGACGTTGCCTCTCTAAGTGCTTTAAATGCGTTATCTTTCAACCCTCATGACGAAGGGGCTGGTTCCATTGTTATCCCCGTTGCTCAGAAGACTAAGATGAATCTCAGAGAGGTTAAGAAATGCACCCAGGATGCCACAGCTCAAGGGTGGAGTTAGGGTTCAAAGTCAAGGGTGTGTAGCTCCCAAGCCTGTACTCTTAGATATGGTGCAGTGCTGCCTCAAGAACCAGCAGAAGAGGCTCTCCCCCATGACCCCTACCCCGTGTTTGCTGCCGAAACTCTTGGTGAGGACATTGTCACGCTCCTGAATCTTCCTATATAAGGACTCTGTTGAGAAAACCCTCAAAATTTACCACTAGGAAGAGTGTGCTTTCCCTGGAGGGAAGGGTTTGTTGTAGATCTTGGCTTTTGTGTTTGGTGTCATGTTGCGTTTTTACCCTCTGTTAACAAAAAGGTGTGTCATCGTGGAAAAGAGCAAAGAGCTAGGAATTAGAAAGGTCTGGCTTAGAATGCTCACTGGGAATCAGAACTTAATGGGTTTAGGAGCAGCTCTGCTTGCTTGTGTGACTTCACATGAGTTGCTTTATCTCTTTGAGCCTTGACTTATTTCATTTCTAAAATGGGTATAGTAATAACAAATTAAGAGACCACTGTGAGAATTGGAGATAATGTATGCAAGAGTCCACTCAGAGTAGTAATGCTTGCTTTTTCTTTTTTTTGGTTTCCAGGATCAGAATCCCACTCCTGTTGTGGGGAAATCCCCATTATTTAGGTCTTGGTAGAAGGCCAAGTTCCCAAATTCAGATGTGGAAATTGAAGAGAGATACATCATCAGCTAGGGATCTTGATTGTGAGCAACACAAAGTGATTCTAGATGACTAAGCAGAAGAGAGATCGTTTACGGATCATTGGCAGGGCAGAAGAAATGGGGTCAAGAGATTAGGAACCGTGCCTCAAACCGCGCTGGAGAGCTGGTCCAATGAGGAAACTTCTGTGCTGCCACTGCGTACTAGATACTAGAGCTTACACCCTTGTTAGGACCTAGGCTTCTTCCTACAGCTCAGTTGCCACTTCTGCATGGGGAACTTGACCTTGCAACCAGCCGTGCCACAAAATGGAAGCTCCACATAGAACCCATTTCCTTGTGTTGTCCCCTGCTGCTAAGTGGAGCTGAGGTCCCGTGTCTGGGCCAAGAGTGCAAAGGGACACGAAAAATTTGTTTTCCAGATCTGTACCTTGAGAAGATGGGACCTGTCAGGGAGGGGGTGGATTACCCAGAGATTACAAGGGGATCAAACGGTACGATGCAGCCAGAAAGCACTACAAATATCCAAATATCTATTACAGGGCAGACGTTCCCTCCCCCGACTCTCTGGGAACTAAGACATGAGCAGGTGACTTAGGCTGAGCCAATCAAATTTCCCCATCGAAGACTGTGACATCTGAGAGAGCAAAGCAGACCCCCAGGTCAGCTGGAGACGGTTCCAGTGGCAGTGGTAGAATTGAAAAGCTGCGGTGGCAGCAGTAGCTCTCCAGGTGTGACAGGACCCACAGTGGCCTCCTAACCAGACTCTTTCTGAGGCATGGCCTTGACTACGGTTTTCCCATCTTAGCGTCCTTTCATTTCTGCATTTGTTCTGAGCCTACTTGTCCCTCCCTTCCATTAATTCTGTGAGCTATGCAAGAACCTTCCAGTAAAATAAATTTCTAGCTGCTGTTTGCCACACTCATTGGTATAGAAATTGGTACTAGCCGGTAGATTGTGGGCTATAGTAAACCATCAGGGCAAAGAGAATCATCTTTAATTGTTTCTGGACTAATGGGGGCCGTGAGAATCCAGCAGATGGTATAAGGTAGTCTTTTAGGTTTGTAGGCCTGATTCCAACATGGCGGGGGGTGGGGGATGATGGGGGCTCCGCCAAGCAAGTCTGCAACATCGGCTGGATGTCCTACAGTTCAACTCAATTCGGACACCAGCTACCCAAAATAGCATCAGATTCCACAGGTTAAGGGTTTAGTCTACAAGACTGCCCCACCTCTCTCCTCTTCAGAGGTCAGCTGCAAGCCCAGAACGAACGACTGGCCACAAACTGGAGGTTCCAATGACCCACCCCCTCCAATTCAGAATGCCCATCCCAAGTCCAGGTTGTTACCTGTGCTTCCGAACAACTGTATAAATCTGAGGTTCCCGTGACCCCTTCCTTCCTTAGTTTCTATTAACTTGCTAGAGAGACTCAGAACTCATGAGACATTTTATTAACTAGATCGGTAGTTTATAGTAAAAGGATATAACACAAGAACAGCCAGATGGAAGGGATGCACAGGGCAAGGTATGGGGAAAGGGCTTGGAGCATCCAAGCACAGCACTCTCCCAACACCTCCACGTGTCCACCAACCTGAAATCTCTGAACCGCATCCTCTGGGTTTTTATGGAGGCTTTTTTCCATCGGCATGGTTGGCTAAGGCATTGGCCCTTAGACTACAGATTCAACCTCCAGCCCCTCTCTCCTCCCTAGAGGTCAGGGGGTGGCACTGAAAGTTCCAACCCTCTAATTAGCCAAGTTGGTTTCCTGGCAACCAGCCCCCAACCTCAGGTGCAGTCCAAAAGTCATCTCATTAACATAACAAAAGATACTTTAAATCACTTAGGAAATTCCAAGGGATTTAGGAGCTCCCGTGCCCCAAAGGACAAAGACCAAATACATATTTCTTTTTTTTTTTAACATCTTCATTGGAGTATAATTGCTTTACAATGGTGTGTTGGTTTCTGCTTTACAACAAAGTGAATCAGTTCTACATATACATATGTTCCCATATCTCTTCCCTCTTGAGTCTCCCTCCCTCCCACCCTCCCTATCCCACCCCTCTAGGTGGTCACCAAGCACAGAGCTGATCATATTTCTTTTTATAAATCACAGTCTCACCCTAAATTTGTAGTGTAACTGACTCTTCCAGCCAGGGGGTCTTAAGGGAAGTTTGGAATATCCATTGTCCATAGAAAGTTTTTGGTCAGGGGCCATAAATGCACACCTAGCAGGAAATAGCCTGAGGCAGTATTTCCAAGTTTGTTCTCTTATCACCCCTATAGCTCAGAAGAGCAGCTCATTGTTAAATATTTGTTTATAAAACACTCCTTGGCTATTTGTTTTTCTCTTTCTGACTTACTTCACTCTGTATGACAGTCTCTAGGTCTATCCACGCCTCTACAAATGACCCAATTTCGTTCCTTTTTATGGCTGAGTAATATTCCATTGTATATATGTACCACACCCTTTCACTGAAAGGTATCCCAGGAGGCCTGATTATTCTCTGCAAAGCAACCAGTCTGCAAACTGCCCACGTGCTGGCCATACAGTAATTCTGCTGTACAGACGGTGTGCCCTGCCTGCTGCCAAGGCCATTCTCCCTTCGTCCTCATTGGCAAAGCCCCCAGCGCCAGGGGAAATCCTTATTAGTCTAAATATACCATTGAGGCACATACCCCTTGCCAGAAATTGGTTTAGAGTTATGACTTAAGGCAGTTCTGGCCAATGAGATGTGAGAAATACGCTGCAGCTTTGAGGGATAGGTTTCATTACCGACAAAAAAGGACACAGTAGAAGAGACAGCCCTGTCCTTCCTTTGGACATTTTGGTGTTTGCATGTAATGCTTGAAATGGCAGCAGCCGTCCTATGACCATGATCTCACCAAGCACAAAGTTCATACTATGGTACAATCGAGAAAGAGAAGAAAGATGGGTCCTTAATAAAGTCGCTGAACATGTATTAATCAATTCTGAAGCCATCTTACCTCAGGATGCTTGCGATTTGAAATTTTAAAACTTCCTTACTGTTTAGATCGGTTGTGTCAATGTTATCTGTTACTTGCATCTTAACACAGGTATCTCAAGAACCATTCACCCAGGCTTCTCCATCCCTGCCAAACTGAACTATAATGATCAATTTCATAGTTTTTCAAACTCTACTATGTATAAAAGTGTTTCTTTTTGGTAGCTTTCTGTGACCACCTGCTTAGCATTCAGAATTACCAGTGTGGGAGTTACCTGGAGGTCCAGTGGTAAAGACTTTGCCTTCTAATGCAGGGAGTGCAGGTTCTCCCTAGTAGGGGAGCTGAGATCCCTCATGCCTCCTGGCCAAAAAACCAAGACGTAAAACAGAAGCAATATTGTAACAAATTCAATAAAGACTTTAAAAATGGTCCACATAAAAAAAAAAAATTTTTTTTTTAAATTTACCAGTGTTATGTAACCATCCAGCATCAAAGTCCTGATTACAGATGCAGGAGGATTAAGTCCCGGAAATAATAGTAATATTAACAACAACAACAAACACACACACGTATACATACATACATATATATATATATATATATATATATATATATATATATATATACATACATATATATGTATGTCTGCTATGTTCCAGGTACTGTTCTTTTGCATGTTGACAAATTTTGCTATTAAAAAAAAAGAGGTAGGGGGCTTCCCTGGTGGCGCAGTGGTTGAGAGTCCGCCTGCTGATGCAGGGGACACGGGTTCGTGCCCCGGTCCGGGAGGATCCCACATGCCGCGGAGCGGCTGGGCCCGTGAGCCATGGCCGCTGAGCCTGCACGTCCGGAGCCTCTGCTCCGCAATGGGAGAGGCCACGACAGTGAGAGGCCCGCGTACCACAAAAAAAAAAAAAAAAAAAAAGAGGTAAATAGAGCAGAAGCTTTAGTCAAGAAAGGATTTAATCAATAGTATGCATAAGATTTTCCCAGCACTAACCCAACACCCACAGAATTTTTAAACATGTCAATTCTCGTCCTTGGAGCATCTACCCCACACAAAATTGTGTTTAAGATCCCAGCCCTTAGTCTAAGCTCATGTTATAGTTGCCAAAGTCCATACCAGAGAATCAGTGGTATTTGAGGGTAAGAGTGTAGACATAGGGTAAAAAATCTTCCTTGGTTAAGCCTTGCTAAGATGACAATCATTCTGTTCCAGGAGAACAGAATCCAAATCATTCTGAATTTAAAGTCTGTTGAGAGAAATCTCCCATCAGGTGGTTACTTTTGGCATTATCCATTTGCTATATCTGAGGGATGGGGATTGACCTATAGTGTCTCTTTTCTAAGCATGGGCAATTCAGATAAGTTTGCCTTATTGAAAAGTTTAGAAAAACCTGTTTGTCCTTGCTGCCTCCAATTCCTCTCCCACCAGTCACTCTTTAAACCATCCTCCCAACCCCAAAGCTTCTGACACTATTACTTCATGGAGGATGGCTCCTGCTAGAGTCACCATTGGCCTCCATTTTGCTGGATCTAATTCCAGTTTTACATGACCTCTGCACTGTAGGGGTGGTGTCTACAGTACTTCTGTAGGTATTCCTGGGGCCTAGTAGAGTGTTTGGCACATAGTAGGTGCTCAGTAAATATTTGTGAATGAATAAATGCATATGTATTCTATGTCACATGATGCGCTGGGGGCAGAAGTAAGATCTAGAATTCAGAGTCCAGAGTTCTTGCTACCGAAACATAAACTTGATGGAGCTTTACACGGTGAGACTGAGGTATATCACAAACATTTTCTAAAGAACAGAAACCAGAAACCACTTTTGCTTCCCTGCTTTTTTTTTTTTTTTTTTTCGGTACGCGGGCCTCTCACTGTTGTGGCTTCTCCCGTTGCAGAGCACAGGCTCCAGACGCGCAGGCTCAGCGGCCATGGCTCACGGGCCCAGCCGCTCCACGGCATGTGGGATCCCCCCGGACCGGGGCACGAACCCGTATCCCGCGCATCGGCAGGCAGACTCTCAACCACTGCGCCACCAGGGAAGCCCACTTCCCTGCTTTTATAAACAACTGAATCCAGGAGCACATTAAATCTAGGAGTCACTTTGCCTTTTCATACATTCTTCCCAACAAATCTCATTGCCCAGCAAGCAGGTGCATGACGGAATGTGTTCAGAAAATTTCTCACGTGGGCATCAGTTTTGTTTTGAGTTCCACACCCTCCCCCAACACTCTCAATAATGCTCTGGAAGAACAATTAAGCCCTGAACTTTTGACAAGGGGACAGGAGAGAGAGAAAAAAAATCTGTTTTAAGGGCTCTGTTGTCAATCACATAAGCTGCCAATTATTACAATGTACCAAATTGCCAAAAGTGATGAGTATCTTTTGTAGAGATGGCTTCAACAGCTGAGAATGGGCCCAGAAGACCCAGCTGGGAGGCCCTGCTGCTCTAACCAAAGGGAAGCCACAGTGTACACATACCATCCAAATTCACCACTTGGGCAGCAAATCAGGGTTTTTTTGTTTTGTTTTGCACAAAACCTCATGAAATCTCAGATAGAAACAAAGGCAATAGACTTCACAGCTTCTTTGTAAGGAAATGGCCTCCTGCGTGGCTAGTCTTTATGGGAAAGATAAATGTTAGCTTATTCTAGAGAATGACTGCTTGTCTATCAGTCCTCTTTTTTCTGGAGGCACCATTCTAGTGCTCAGTGGCCAAAAAGAATTGGGAAAGGTATTTTCCCAGAGCGTCCAGAGGCAAAGTAGCTGGAAATGGCTTCTAAATATCAGTCAAGGTCATAGTGAGGAAGGAGAGAAAGAGGGACTGAACACTAGGCCTTCAAAATGAACCATGGCCACATCAACAGGAAAGAGGGATGGGAGTGGAAGCCTGGGGGCTTGAGACCAGGTTAGAATGCAATGTACTGAGTGGGCCTGGGAAGAGGGTCAGAACCAGGTAACACTGGGTATTAGAGGTTGATGAAATCAGGGAGACAGGCTCTTGCAGGGCTGAAGGCCAATGGCCATTTGCTCCTAGAAATGTTCCCTCTTTACATCTTGTGACAGTGACAGGATGCAATGACAAGATACAGCCAATCCAACGTTACCCACTCACCTTGGCAGGTTTCACTTCACTACAGAACCAATGGAGGAAGACAATCTCATACCTTCTCAGTTTTCACCAGGTATGTGTCCCGGTTGCCTTTGAATAAAAACAAACATTTGCCTGTTAGCCACACGTGACATTTTGCCTTTGGGGGCTTATTTTTTCTCTGCAGGACAAGTATATCTTCAAACTTATTTTAACCAATGCTTCCAATTTCCTATATTCTGTCAACACCACAATATCTATATAGCAGCTAGTCATGGATATGGATATAGCGAAGTCTGAAATTTAGGGTAACAAAGTAGGACATCTCAAAATCAGGCACCTTCTGAATTAATAACCTATTTTTGGTGATGACTTTTTCTATGGTGACCTCTCTAAGCTAATATACTTTTTATATTAAAGCAGAGGCTTTGGGGAAAGCTGCACATTCACATTTTGTACACACTAGTACAGCCCTAGGCCTTAGAGTTCCCAAGGAACAGGGAAAACACGAGAGTCCCCGTGATAATGATGAATCAGAAATTTAGGAGGAGTTTAGGAGAGATAAATTAATAGCATTTCGGGGGGATGGAGCAGCTTCTAGTGCTGAAGGAAGGATGAGTTCTAATATCCAAGTTCTCCAGTCTGGATTGACCACCCCAGGACTCGGCTTTCCCAACAAATGGGTAGAGTACCGCTCCTGCAATTTTAGGCGTGGCAGTAAACCAAAAAAGCCAAGTAGGTTGTCTCTTTCTAAGAGTTCCATGAGCAGGTAGTCAGCTCCCAGCACAAGGTAGGGCTCGAAGAGTAGGATATTTTGTTCTTGGAGGATAAGGATTGTGTTTTGATTAATCTCGGAGTCCCCAGGGAGTATTTGTGAATGGAAGGGGAAACAGTGTGTAGCAGCCCATGCCCCCGTCATAGGTTGGGAATGAGATCCTAGGCATATTATTGGAACAGAAGCTGGTTCCAGGGGACAAAGGGTGACTGTAGGATCTAAATAACGGGTCACTCCGTGGGGACTCTTGCTCAAGAACAGGACTGAAGCCCAGATATCCAACAGGAGCAACTTGTCTAATTCCAGCGGGCAGCAAAGGGCTTGATGCCAAGGCCAAACTAGAGCTCCCAGAATGCTCTTGAGGACTGGCTCTGTTGTAGGGAGGGGGACCCCGTCCAGGGCCCGAGAGCGGGCTCTTGTCTAACACTGGGAAATGAATCATCCCAGGAGACACGTGCTGACAAAGCAGGAGACTTTATTGGGAAGGGGCGCCCGGGAGGAGAGCAGGAGGGTGAGGGAAACCAGGAGCACTGCTCTGCCACGTGGCTCGCAGTCTCGGGTTTTATGGGAATGGGGTTAGTTTCCGGGTTGTCTCTGGCCAATCACGCTGACTCAGGGTCCTTCCGGGGGACGCGCGCATGCCTCAGCCAAGATGGATTCCGCCGAGGACGATTCTTGGAGGTTGGTAGGACATATGGTCTGGTGTTTCGTTTTGACCTTTCCTGAATTCTTCCGGTTGACGGTGGCTGGTTCGTTCCGTGTTCCTTACCAGGACCTCCTGTTTAAGATAGCTCATGCGAATGGCTACTGTGGCGCCTGGCCAGGGTGGGCGGTCTCGGTCAGTGCTTCCCCGACAGCAACACGTGGGTCCCCAGAGGCTGCAGCTGTGGGGAAGAGGGCAGGCTCTCTGAGACTGGCTGAGGAGTAAACAACGGGTCTGTGCTGTATCTGCCTCTTTCTCTTTCACAACTCTTTTTTTTTTGGGGGGGGGTGCCCTCTATTTCTCTTTACTCAATCAAAATTTCTCATCTCTAAGACTGCTCTTAGATCTTATCTGCTTAAAAATCCCAGAGACCCATAGGCTTAAGTCTTCCAAGGCTATACGCAGGGCTGATATCAGAAACACACCAGCACAGCCATACAGATTGTCCACCTACTGAAATATTCTGTACTGGTTGGTAAACAGCTGCCGTGCTGAGACCGCGGAGTGCTCCTGCCGATATTCCGGCCACCCCAGTTTCTCCTCTACCCCCGCAGCCTTTGGACCGCCCATGACCCAGCAACTAAAGGGGCAGTTCCTGGCACAGCAGGCTCTGGATCTGTTCTGGAGGGGGCAGGGGAGGCCGAGCCAAGCAGGTTACTGCAGGCTTTCACTATCATGCTTGGATGTATTCATCCTCAAGGTGAAGTTAACCACAGGATCACCAGCAGGTTGAGAGCGTGTGAGAGCTTTTTTTGAGGGTGCTTGGTAAATAGAGGCCAGCTACACAGTCTTTATTCTCCCTAAACTCTGAACCTCCAGAGCAGTCCAACAAGGGACAGGTCCAAGGAAACAGCAATGGTCTGAACAACCTCGTGTGCCGACCCCCAGAAGCCCTTCTTTTTATAGAGCTGCTTGTCACCAAAGAACTCAAAGAAAAACCAACTTATGTCGGGCCAGAGAATGTGTTGAAACAGGAACTAAATTCTGGAAGCCTGAGGGTTCCTTGTGTGGAGTAACAAACCAAACACAGGGTGTAAGCTATATATTTTTTTCTTTTTATTCTCATTTCCCCTTCCTCTAGTTATAGGCTCACTTTTCGTAGTATCCTGTTCACTCACCTTTGCAGTTGGACACATGGCTCTCTCAAGGTCAATCAGATCTTTTCTCAAAAGAATGAGGGGTGCTAAAATTAATCTGATCTGGTCCCCCTAGGAGGAACTGTGTCCCTATTCCCAACATGCTGTCTGATTGTTCTGTCCTTTCTCTGATTTGCTGAGTGACCTCATTGTCCTTCTAACAAAGCTCCCTTCCTTTTTTCTGTTGCTTGCATCCTGAGAATCCAGAGCAATAGACCCAGGTAGTAAGAAACTTTAAAAATCACAGGTAAAAGATGTAAGTGTACTCTCATTAAAAACCACATAGACAGTTATTTTACACAAGTAGGGACTCAGACGTGGAACCGGCAATAGTTTTGTTAGTTGGATTTGAACTTCGGAGACTATGGAAATAAGTGTTTCTGCATCCAAAATACTGTGGGCTGAACATTCCTTAAATACAGTTACACTTAAAATTAGCCTGACTTCTATGCTGCGCCGCCATTGTCTTTTTGTCACTTTGGCAGAACCTTAGAAAAGGATAAAAACGGGATATTACTGAAGGGCTGAATGCCGATGGAGCCACAATGAACCATCCCTGTCTGACATACTTTCAGGGAACTCTAGCTATTTAGTAATTCATTTCCTGCAGGAACAATTTACTTCAAGCTTTTCTCTTATCCTCAGAAGAATTTGGGGGTGACCGGCACCTTCTGAGTGAACTCTAGGGGCTAAAATCAGGGCAAAAATTTGTGGGAACAGTAGTGGGAGAATTAGCAAGGGTGAATAACTTGACTTTACAAAACAGTAAATGGAGAAACCAGCAATTTCGGATGCTGATCATTTATTTTGACAGGTGTAGTTTATCTCTGCTCATTCATAATAATTATACATTGTGGAGACTCATTATCCTGCCCCCCTTCTGTCTCGGTGCTGAGAGCAGTTAAAAGTAAATTTGGCAAGTCTGTGGGGGTGAGTGAGATAATCGGGGTTAATGACCAAATGAGAAATCTGTACTTGAGCCACTTACCGTGAGGGTGGCACAGGGATCATTGAAAGGGTGCAGTAAGGCTTTGCAATAACATTTCTAAATTCTTGATTTTTTTTTTTTTTTTTACTCCCATCATGGCTTCATTGGGATTAAATACATTCAAAGACTCACTTTCCCATTTCTTATTACTCCCTCCTCTCCTAAGAACACAGAATCTTTTGGATTCAGAGTTCAGAATGATAATCGGTTTTTGGATGGAAGTCAATATAGACGTTTTGGAAAATCCTGGAATGTTTATTATTTGGGCTGGGGAATTTGGGGAGGCAATGTAATCCTATGGACCTTGGAGCCAGAGAGTTTCCAAGCTCTGCTACTTACTAAGTGTGTTAATTAGAACTCAGTTCTGCTATCATGCTATTAACAGGGGGAGAATAATAGTACCTACCTGAAAGGTTTGTTTGGAGGATTAAATTAGTTAATATAAGCAAAAGTGCTTAGAACAGTGCATGGAACATATTAAACACTACGTATTGTAAAAGAAGCAATAACAGTATCTACCTTACAGACTACACTGTGAGGATTAAATAATATAATTCATATAGAGCTCTGAATAAAAATTAGTTATTTTTTGTATCCATTCTGATCTTGTACGATTAAAATTCTGAGCTCAGAATTGTCTTAGAACTGAAACTTCACATGTTACATACAATGCATTGCTCAGTTCCATTCAATAAGCATGTTCTCAGTATCCACTTTTGGTCAAATCCTGGGAATATAAGATGAACTAGACTATGATCCTAACCCTCAGAAAGAGAAGGGAAACACAGAAGTGTATATCTAATTAGAGCTAGAACAGATGTTGAGAGACCCTCCACTCCATATAGAACTGAAGACAAAATATCATGAATTGCCTTTTTTGAAAAGATTTGCTAAAAAAGCTGTTGAACCCCGAGAAGTATTTAAGTAACCAGGTCTGTTTCTCCATCTTTCACCTGAATCTTCCCATAAATAATGTCCGTGTCCTTCCACTTTATACAGATGAAGTACTCTGTTGCCTCTTGGACATATGCTCTGGTTTCGCTTTCAAGTTTACGCACTCAGGACTGCCATTAGCCCATATGGTGCCTTCGTCCAAATTAGAAAACAGCACTCCTTGTTCTGGGTGCCCTGGTGCAGAACTTGCACAGTGCACGTGACGGCCCCATGTCTCTCCACTCCTCACTTACTTTGTTAACATCTCGACTCAGGATAGCTCTGCAAATGAAGATATCCCCTGAAATCTAACTTCTGAAGAACTACTGCTGCTCTAGGGATGCTTTCAAAAAAGGCAAATTTTACATTTTTTTTTTTTTAAAGAGAGGGAGTAGGAAGTGAGTTATTTGGGAGAGGTGTGGGTTTTTTTAACATCTTTACTGAAGTATAATTGCTTTACAATGGTGTGTTAGTTTCTGCTTTACAACAAAGTGAATCAGTTATACATATACATATGTTCCCATATCTCTTCCCTCTTGCGTCTCCCTCCCTCCACCCTCCCTATCCCACCCCTCTAGGTGGTCACAAAGCACCCAGCTGATCTCCCTGTGCTAGTGGGAAGATAGCTTCCCACTAGCTATCTATTTTACATTTGGTAGTGTATATATGTCCTTGCCACTCTCTCACTTCGTCACAGCTTACCCTTCCCCCTCCCCATATCCTTAAGTCCATGCTCTAGTAGGGTCTGTGTTTTATTCCCGTCCTACCCCTAGTCTCTTCATGACAATTATTTTTCTTAGCTTCCATATATATGTGTTTTGCAAGGAGGCTCGATATTAGAATGGTTGTCTTTAACTTCTATGTCCTCGGGCCTCATCCACCCATGACTATAGACTGGAGTCACTTCACACTTATGTCCAAACGACAGTGACTAGGAAGCCTTCCACCTATACCCTCTCAAGCAGGAAAGTAGGCCATTTGGGGGGAATCCTTAAAAGGGTGACCTTCCGCTCCCGTTCCAGCTCCCATCATTGATCTTGACCACTCTGGAATCTGCCTAAACGATGCCTGCAGCTGTCACTGTACCTCACGCTCATCATGATGCTTCCTCGGTCCATGCAAAGCAGGGTGACTCAGTCCTTCCCAAACTGCCAGGACTTGGGGCTGTGGGCATCTGTGCAGACGCGGGGAGAGACATCTCATGATGTAACCCATCATAGCATTGAAGGAGGCCCCCAGAAGTCTATGAGCTCTTGGTATAAGACCATTACAATCGGCCTCCCACATCTAAATATCCACTAGGTTAATCCCTAAAGGGAGTCCATAATGAAAATTGGGAACCCATCTTTCCCTATAAGACCCCCAGCACTGACCCCATTATACCTTCAATCCCTGGTTACCTCAGTTACCACCACACTCCCAAGCCTCTCAATTTTTGATTTTTAATCTCACTTTGCCTCTTAGGGCCTTGGACACAGTGGATCATTCCCTCCTTCTCGAAATCCTTTCTTCACTTGGCTATGAGGCACCCTAGTCCTCCCTATTTTCCTCTTAACCCCACTGGCTCTCCTTCTCAACCTCTTTTGCTGGCCTTTCCTCTTCTTCTTGACACTACATGTATTAGAATTTCCCAGTATATAGTTCTATTTACTCTCACATCCTTTGTGAACTCACCTAGCCCTGTGAAATTAAATATCATCTATATTCTTAAGACTTCCATTTTTTTTCACTACTCTCGCCTCTTCCCTGAGCTCCAGGACTCTATATCCAGCTGTCTATTTTGAATTCACCTAAAGAGGTGAATATCTAAATGGCAAAAACTGTTCTCTTGTTTCTATCTCCCAGTCTTCTTCTCCTCCATCAGTTAGTGGCATCATCATGCATCCAGTTTCTCAGGCTCCAAACTCTAGGAGTTCTCCTTGAATTCTCACTTTCCCTTGGGCCCAGATCCAATCCAACAGAAAATCCAAAACAGGTCACGTTTTACCACCTCCTGCTACCATTCTAATCCAGGATGCTATAATCCCTGGTGGCATAATAAAACAGTCTCCTGATTAATTTCCCTATTCCACTCTTGCCACCTATATTCAGTTCTCCACATAACAGCTGGAATGATCTTATTAAAATAATAAATCACTTCATGATGCTCTTTAGCTAAAAACCTACTGATGATTCCCCAGAGTCTCAGAACAAAATCCCAAACTCCTTGCAATGGCCTCCAAGGGCTTGTATGTTCAGCCCCTGGTTATCTCTTCAAACCCATCTTCTACTATTTGGTGCCTGGAATATTTCCTCATATTTTCGCATAGCTTGCTGCTTCCCTTCATTTAAATCTTTACTCAAATATTATCTCTTCAGAGAAGTCGTCCTTGCCCACTCTGTTTGAAACAGCACTTCCCATTAGTCTCATTCCCTTTAACTTGTTTACTTTTCTTTATAGCATTTATTCTACAACGTTTTTATATATCTGTGTTTAAGCATTTTATATAATTGATAATAGTGACAGAATAAATAAGAAAAGCCATACTAACATTTCAGTAGATGTAAAAGCACATTTGACAAAAGTCAATACCAAGTCATAGTAAAAACTCTCTGCAGACTAGGAATAGAAGGGAACTTCCTTAATCTGTTACAGGACACTTATTTAAAAACTTCTGAATAACATAATAATTAATAGTAAAATATTTAATTCTTTCCCCCAAGGTCGAGAATAAGGCAAGCACGACCATTATCATCAGTCGATTTAGTATTGTACTGAGCATCTTAGCTTTTGCAATAAGGCAAGATAAGGAAATAAAAGGCATAAGGATCAGAAAGAAAGAGGTAAAACTGTCTCTACTTGCAGATGTCATGGTCATTTACATAGCAAAGTCTAAGGAATCCACAAAATAACTACAAGAAATAGTTAGTGAATTTAGCAAGGTTCAAAGGTCAATATAAACATATCAGCTGGGTTGTATATGTTGGTAGGAAAAAATTGGAAAATGAAATTTTAAAATTCTATTTACAACAGCATTAAAAACATACTTAGAACTAAATATACCAAAAGTCAAATCTGTACACTAAAAATTATAAAACATTGTTGAGAGAAGTAAGATAACTAAAATCAAAACATATACCATATTCAAAGATTGGAAGACTACAATGTGTATATTTTTGTTTATGTTGATTGCAGCATCTCCCACCAGAATGTAAGCTCTATGAGAGCAGGAATCTTTTCCTATTTCACTCCCTGATGTTTCTTTAGTGTCTATTAACAGTGTCGGGCACACAGTAGTTTCTTATTAAATATTTGCTGAATAAATGTCTATACAAGGCTCCAAAGAAGTTTTGATTTTGCTCAGAGTCTCATAAAGTGTCTCAGTAAAACATTCCTATCTGTCTTGTTCCTCTAGCCATAGGAACTAAAACTGACTCTAGTGGCCTGCCAGATGGAGAATTTTTTCTTCATAGTCTTCATCTCCTCTTCAATCCCCGGCCCCCAGGCAGAACTCTAGTCTCTACTATTAGTCTCTGAACATATGCTCCCAGAGTAAATGAAGTGCAGAGACTCTTTGCAGGCCAAAACACCTTATTAGAGCAGGTACTAACTGCCAGCAGTAGAGAGGAATAGATTCAGGTCTTGCAGCTGCATTGGGTAGTACTGAATAGTTACCCTAAAACAACAAGGAGCCAGAAGTATGGCCCCAACAGGGAAATTGAATTCTATAATGGCTCCCAAGGGGATGGTGCAGATTAGGGTTGAGAGACAAAACCAGAGAAAAAGTCAGAAGCCATATAGACTCTATAGGGAGGGAGAACGCAGGACAATTGTTGAGACCTTGTTTGCCCCTTTTCTGAAGAGCAGAGGATGGCACATCGATAAAGGATTGGAAACCACAACGGATTTGAAGTCAGATATGAGTTTAAAACCCAGTAGGATGCATGGAGAAAGCTCTTGTTTTCCCTGAGGCTTACTTGCTTTCTCCATAAAATAGAAATTTTAATACCAGCCAGGCCTACCTTGTAGGATCACTGTGATGATCAAATGAGATAAGTGCCATGGGGAGAATGTTATTATGTATTAGGCAAGACTTATCATTATTAAAGTTCTGAAGGATGCTCAAGTTTAAGTCTTCATGGTTCATTATTTAATTTGAAGTGAATTCCCATAACATAAGCTCTGTCCATATTCAAATATAAATATAAAATCCATTTTGCTGTCAAATAATATAATTTTATATTATTATAATATTAATAATCATAATTCATGCCTTTGGTTACCTGCAATTGTGTGCAGAATTGCTAGTGACTATGCTATCTTCTCATATAGTTGAAAACCCTCTTTTCCACACTTGCTCTTGTTTTCCAGCTGCATAATCCCTGTCAGAGGCTCTTCTATAAATTATCCAACGAAAAAAAGCATCCAGGAAATACAAGATTCCAACAAAGAAGCATCTAATACCTGGAGTAAAGAGAGAATTAACTCAAAATAATTACATAAATCTCCCATTTAAAAACTTCAACAACAGGTTTACATCTGGCCACAATATTAAGTAGCTGGACCATGTTCAACTTGTTTTTGTAAAGAAATCTCCTTGATAAGTTCAATTTTTTAAAAAGAGGTCCTTCTGGTTTATATGATACCAAGCACAAAATAACTAGACAGCATTATTATTATTATTATTATTATTTTGGCCGCATTGGGTCTTCGTTGCTGCGCATGAACTTTCTCTAGTTGCGGCGAGCGGGGGCTACTCTTCGTTGCGGTGCGCAGGCTTCTCCTTGCGATGGTTTCTCTTGTTGCGGAGCACAGACTCTAGGTGCGCGGGCTTCAGTAGTTGTGGCTTGTGGGCTTCAGTTGTTGTGGCTCATGGGCTGTAGAGCACAGGCTCAGTAGTTGTGGTGCACAGGCTTAGTTGCTCCGCAGCATGTGGGATCTTCCCGGACCAGGGCTCGAAGTCGTGTCCCCTGCATTGGCAGGTGGATTCTTAACCACTGTGCCGCCAGAGAAGTCCCTAGACAGCACTGTTAAAATTAACTATACATTGGGCAGAAATAGAATATTTAGTAGTGTTGAGTGCTTTGCCATTTATTACATGGAAGAGCTATAAGTAGGTCAAATCAATGACAAGAAATGTCACATCACTCCAGAGCTTCTCAAGCAGGCATGTGTATTTCTCAGCATCACTTATCTTCTGCCTTGAACATTGCTTCTCATCATTGTTTTTTCTTAATGAATTTATCTGACTTTAGGTCGGTCTATGCCCTTGTATACAATTTAAAAAGATGATTCACCAGTATGATTTCCCAGGAACTGGTAAATTCTAAACCATTGTTTCTGTGGAGCTGCTAGGTAGAAAAGCGAGACTAAGACATCTGAGTGAAAGGAAGAACATGTTTCTGACTTGTCTAGATTCTAAATGATACGGAAACATGAGCCATATGGTTGAGGCCGCAAAGCTAGGAAGTGGTCAAGCTGGGATTTTTAGCTCAAGTCTGACTCTAAACATTGTTCTTTTCTACAGAAACAGCACTGTCTCTTGTGGAAAAAAAAAAAAAATCACATAATACTTTTAAGGGATTTGGATGGAAACGAGTGACAAGCAGAAATGTTACAAAAAAGCCATTTCATACAATGGTTTGAAATATTCTGCCTCCATTTGATATAGGGATTTGTGATGCTCTTCATGACCTATCACGTCAGTGATAAAAATAACCATTGGCTCAATTGCTTAGAGCTTGAAATAAATCAGAGAAAGGCAATCAATCAGTCAAATATGTTTCAAGTGTCTCCTGTTTGCTCAACACTATACTAGACTCTGTGGGACATGACAGCTCACACATCAAAGTTCTCTGGCAAGCAGGAAGTGAATGTGAAATAGTATTATTAGAGAAAAACTACATGAGGTGGTCCAGCTTCAAAGAACTTAAAATCTTAATGTGGAGGAGGGGGGTTTTCAAATAACAGTAGATCTTCATCACCATAAACAGCACAGAAAATGTATTTAATTGGTGATTTCTTAGAACAGGGGCAGGCCAACTTCTCCTGCAAAGGGAGAGATAGAGAATATTTTAGGCTTTGAGGGACATACGCTCTCTGTTGTAGCTACTTGGCCGTTGTAGTGTGAAAGCAGCTATAGATGATAAAGTAAATGAATGAGCTTGGCTGCATTCCAACAAAAGTTCATTTACAGACACAGGTGGCCGACTGTTTTTGATCCGCTGGCTGTGCTTTGGAGACTCCTTGTTTAGACTGAATGTGAGAGAAGGCTCCGGAAGAATTGATCACTGTGGAACCATCAGGGAAAGCCTGATTGGGAGAAATTTCTTTGGGGACAAGTAAAGGCTTGAGTAGCTCTTTCCTCTCCAGGGTGAATCAATGAACGTAGAGGAGGACTATGCCATCATATTTTACATGTCATCGTATCTATGGATTAGTTTCTTGATGGAGTTTTTAATTATTTAAGCATATTGAGGAAAAGTACAGAAGGACAGGTGTTTTCTTTCTCTTGCTGGTTTCTCTTATGGGCTGTCCATTAAAGCCACTTGGGGTTGGTTACCTAGGAAATGCCTGGCTGACTGGGGATTTTAGATTGATCACCAGATTTATGGCAGGAAGGTGAGTCATGTGAGGTGAATTTAATTGCTTCTAAGTGGAAGAGTAGAAATTGCTGAACATTAAAAAAGAATCACCGGAACTTTCCCTCACTACTCCTTAATTTTAAAGGTGAAACAAATGATCTTCCTTTAGGAAGTCACAGAGGTTTAAATTTATCCCCAGAGGAAGGGAGTTTGATGATTCCATGACCATATCAGACTTCATGGTTATGAGACACCATACTCTAGGGTGTGTGTGTGTGTGTGTGTGTCCATGATAAAAGCAAACTCAGCTATTAAATTAATGAAAAATGATGTGGTTCCTATTTTCACAAGGATGAGGATTAATATCTGTGTGACTTCTGAGTTCCCCTGAGAAGCATCATTACTTTATCCACAAAGCATGTAGTTTTAGAGACTCTCTGGGATAGAATAGAGTGAGTACATTCAGTGAAACCAGCTCTGTAGCTAAAACAGTTATCTGTAGGGTAAACAGAAGAACTGACATTTATCAGGAAGAAAAGAACTAATCGAAGTTTCAGTCTCTTAATAAAAAATGGCAGGCACTTAAAAAATAATGTATGGATAAAGAAAATGGTCACTTGCCAACTAGCATCTGTGAACTAGGTACTTTCACTCTCTATCTCATTTAATCCTAAAAAAGTAAAAGGTAGATAGTATAAAAATTTTAGAATTCTGCAAATATTTATTGAACACTTAAATTGTGTCTGCACCAAGGTTCAGAGAAGATAAGTAACTAATCCAGGATTAGAATCCATTTTTGTTCTACTCCAAAGGCCATGATTTCCCTGCTTCACTGTATTTTTTTTTTTTTTTTTTGCCTTACCCGGACCTCTCGCTGCTGTGGCCTCTCCCGTTGTGGAGCACAGGCTCTGGACGCGCAGGCTCAGCGGCCATGGCTCACGGGCCCAGCCGCTCCGCGGCACATGGGATCTTCCTGGACTGGGGCACGAATCCGTGTCCCCTGCATCGGCAGGCATACTCCCAACCACTGCACCACCAGGGAAGCCCTCTGGGGTATTTTTATATCAGAAGAGTGAAAATAAAACAACTAATCTGGAAATTTTATTTTAAGAAGTTATCTACTTTGCAAAACTCAGATGTGAATGTGTGCTTACACACAACTTCCCTTTTTCCTAAGACTTTCTCTGGCAGGTCAAAATCACCTTGAAAATTTCCTTCTATCCTGTACCTGCCTGTAGTGATATAGGAACGGTTTTTTAATAAAAGCAGCAAACTTTGACTAACTATTTAAGCATGCTAGGCACTATACCTAATGCATAATCTCCTTTAGTCCCAACTCAACCCTAGGAGGAAGGAACTATAGGTGCCCTATGTTACAGATAGTGGAATTAAGCATTAGAACAGTGACTTACCCAAGGTCACACAGCAGTTAGTGGCTGATTAATTTTTGTTCATTTTTTGAATCCTAGTCTAACTCCAGAGCCCATTTTCATAATTGCTTCAACATTTTCCTTTCCTTTGAGCTAGAACTCATTTTTCCTAGCCAGCAAGTGGTGCCGAACGTCAAAGGTTTAAAAAAAATTACGGGGGGAAAATTGAAAATCCTCTTCATTAATATATTTCTCCTGCAAATGAAGAAATTAACATTATTGAATTTTTATCAGAAAAACACCTTGATTCAGACTATAAAACGTAAGTGTTTCACTGTAGTGAGATTTGAAAACCGCTGGGCTGGAGGGACCCACATTTAGTGTAGAACTCTCAAGTAGACTCATCTCCCCAGGGGACAGATTTCTTTATGTTCGCAAACATGGCGTCAGGGCAGGTACCACTCACGATGGGATGGGAGCGTAAGGCTTGCACAGTGCCTGGAAGAGCCCTCAGCACCGAATGTGCATCAACACGTGGTAATACTCCCTGTAAAACAGCAATCACTGTGTCTAGTAGAACTCATTCATATCACAAGGCTATGCAGATAGTGTTATGATTTCAAGACTTAGGATAACCACGTCTCTGTCATCTAAAAAAATAACCACTGGCTCTGAAACTCCACCATCCAAGCTTTATTCCTTTCTCTTTAGGCTTTGATGCTACCTAAAATACAGCCACTGCTGGTGACTTGTCAGTCGTGTATACCTCAGAGAACCTGAAGAATTTCAGACTGGGCTTTAAAGGAAGGGACGGGGAGGGAAGATCACAGAGGCAGAAGGTTAGATCTGGGAGGGCCTTTGGGAGCATCTCACCTTCTCATCCTCTGCAGACGGGGAAACTGGGCCACAGAGAGAGTTAGTGAGTCAATCTTTCTTCTTCAACATTTGCCCCACTCCCGTTTATGGGTGAGGATGCCTGTGTGTGTATGCATGTGCTTACCTGTTATCTGCATTGGGGAGTGTTCCCGTCACTAACACTGCATCACAAACCACCCTACACTGAGTGGTGTAAAATCATGACTGTGTAGTTCAGCTCACAGATTATGTGGGTCAGGAATTCAGGCAGGGAGCAAAGGGGATGGCTTGTCTTGGGGAGACTCAAATGGCTGGTGGGGACTCAGACACAGGGAGCTGGGATCATCTGGAGGTCTGGTCTGGTACCCGGGCTGGGATCACTCATCCAGAGCACCCAGGTGTGGCATGGCCCTCTCACAGCATGGCGCCTGGTTTCACAAAAATCACGTGGGAGCTGCCTGGCCTCTTCTGACCTAGTCCTGGAAGTCGCAGAGTCGCTTCTGACGCACCCTCCTGGTTACAAGCAAGTCAGGAGATGAGCTCAAGTTTCAAAGGGAGGGGACTTCCCTGGTGGCACAGTGGTTAAGAATCCACCTGCCGATGCAGGGGACATGCGTTCAAGCCCTGGTCCACGAAGATCCCACATGCTGCAGAGCAACTAAGCTCGCGAGCCACAACTACAGAACCCACGTGCCACAACTACTGAAGCCTGTGCGCCTAGAGCCCGTGCTCCGCAACAAGAGAAGCCACTGCAATGAGAAGCCCGTGCACCACAACGAAGAGTAGCCCCCGCTCGCCGCAACTAGAGAAAGCCTGCCCGCGGCAACGAAGACCCAACGCAGCGAAAAATAAAAATAAATTAATTAATCAATTTTTTAAAAAGTTTCAAAGGGAGGTAATTAGTTCCCACATGTCGGTGGGGGAGAATCTAGGTCACCTTGTAGAAGAGCATGTGTGATGGGAGAGGTTCTGTATATGTATATGTGTATATGTGGCATATACAGTCTGCCCTGGGGGGAAAGCAGCAATTTGTAGCTCTGCCACCAAACCTTTAAAATGTCTTTCTTGGGCTTCCCTGGTGGCGCAGTGGTTGAGAGTCCGCCTGCCAATGCAGGGGGCGCGGGTTCGTGCCCCGGTCCGGGAGGATCCCACGTGCCGCGGAGCGGCTGGGCCCGTGAGCCATGGCCGCTGAGCCTGCGCGTCCGGAGCCTGTGCTCCGCAACGGGGGAGAGGCCACAACAGTGAGAGGCCCGCATACCACAAAACAAAACAAAACAAAACAAACAAACAAAAAAAATGTCTTTCTTTCCATTCCTGAGGCCCCTCACTCCCTCTCTAGGCACCTTTGGGTCCATTTTATAGATGAGGAATCTAAGGTTCTAAGAGAGTCAGTAATGTGTTCAAGTTCAAGGCCAAGATTTATGTCCAGCTCTGATTTCTACATCTGTGCTCTGTATTCCTCTGCCTCCCACCTCCCACAGATGCCAACTCCATTTCCAATAACAGTGACCTTGGTTGGATGAACAGTAAGATAAGTATTGGGTCCCGTTGTCCTGACCTGAGGCAGAACTCTTGCAAGGAAGTTGCTGAGCAAACCTGACACCTCCTAGGGATACTGAAAATGTAATGTTGTCAAAAAGACTGGTAAATGCTTACTATAATTTGTCTAACATTTATACCTCCCCTTAGTTACCTTCTTGCTATAAATAAGTAGTGTTGTTCTGAGGTACTGAAAGAAATGTTTGTACAGTGGAAATATCAATTTATTTCCAGAATAGAAAATTGACTATGTTATTGATTAATATATCCTATCTGCCAAGTCTTCCTAATTATAAATTTGAAAGGTACACCCAGTAGCATAGTAACTGTCAAACAATTATTGGGAAGCTGTTGTTATATGTCTTGATATGGATTCCTCTAAAGACAGACTGACACAGAATGAGACAGCAAATTAAATATGTTTCATTTACTAAGTAAAATGTTTTTTTGTCTGATTCTGTCTCCTAAGAGTTGATTAGCAAAATAACCCTATGAATTTGTTGACTCCTCAAGAGACATTAGACCTCACCCAGGGCCAGCCCTTGAACCATGTTTATGAAATTGATATCTCACAGCCCAGATAATGCTTTTTTAATTTAAAACATTTGATTAGTCTATGGAGCTCTTTATTTTTGTTATCTGGTCAGAGATTCTTATAATCCCCAGTCCATTTCACTTTATGAACAATAATTTTCTCACTTACATGCCAACATCTCCAATAAATACCTTCCAATATTATCTAAACAGATTGTTACATGAGCTTTTTTTGTTTTAGCATTTTGCACATTTTATATGCAATAAAGGATCTCAGAGATGATTCCTCATCTTGATTTCCCCTCTAATTTGGCAGGGATGAAAGCTTTAGCCTGTCACAGGCCAAGACTGTGTCCAACAGGATGAACTTCTGATGAATACACACTACTGAGACTGATAAACTCTAATTACACCACAGGCCTCTTCTGAAATGGGCACTTCCAATTCCATACACCACAAATATGGGCCCAGAATCAAGGATGAATTCTGAACCAATGTTTTCATTGCATTTCAGGTAATGGAGAAGTTGTTCTGGAGAGAGAAAGGAGAATGCCTCTATATAGCGATGTGCCTAATAGAAATGTTAGGGGTGAGGGTGGGGAACCCAATTCCCTCTGAGCACCTTATGTGCGAAGGACCCCAATTTGTAACATCAAAATATTGTCTTTTCCATTCAACGCTCAGCATTCTTGCGTCCGTTGAGTCTGAAGCTTTTTGTCTTTCGTGAACTCTGGAAATGTCTTCTCGTTCATTTTTAAATTGCCTATATTTCCTCCATTCTCTAGAATTCCTGTTTGAAGATGTTTGGTCTTTTCAAATTATTTTCTGTGTCTTAATCTTCTTTTTTATTTTCTGCCTTTTTATTCCTTTCCACAGCATTCTGGGAGAATTCCTAGGCCCCACCTACCATATTCCCACACTGTTCCCCATGTGTGTCCATCCTGCGTGTCAGACTATCCAATTTCTTTTGAGTTTTAGGATGTTATCCATGATGGCTCTGTCTCTTAAGAGCCTATTTCTATTTCATGGATATCTTCCCTTGTTACTACGAAAATATATACTTTTCTTTTAAAATTTTTTTCCTTTTTTTTTTTTTTTGTCCTCTGATATTTCCTTGGGCATTAGTTCCTCGATTTGTTGAGCTTAGTGTTTCTGTCTTACATTGGTTTCCTAGAGCTGCTGTAACGAATGGCCGAATGGCCATAAAACAACAGGGAGGTGTTCTCTCACAGTTCCAGAGGTTGGGTAGCTGAAATCAAGGTGTTGGCAGGGCCATTCTCCCTCTGAAGGCTCTAGAAAATAATCAGTCCTTTCTTTTCTCCTTCCTCCCTCCCTCCCTTCCTTCCAACCCTCTTTCCCTCCCTCCTTCCTTCTCTCTCTCGCTCTCTCTCTCTATTGTGGTTAAAAAAAAAAAAGTAGCAAACATAACATAAAATCTACCCTCTTAACAAAATTTTAGGTGTACAGCACAGTATCATTAACTATATGCAAATTATGGTACAGCAGAACTGGAGATATTCTTCATCTTGCATAACGGAAACTATACGTATTGAACAATTTCCCCTTCCCCCTGCTTCTGGCAAACACCATTCTACTGTCCGCTTCTATGGGTTTGACTGCTTTAGATACCTCCTGTAAGTGGAATCAGGCAGTATTTGTCCTTCTGTGACTGGCTTATTTTACTTATCATAATGTCTTCAAGGTTCATCTGTGTTACAGCGTATGACAAGATTTCCTTCTCCTTTAAGGCTGGTGACATATGCATCTCTCAGGGTGTTGCTTTTCCTCAGGTGTTCAGTGATTTTAGGTTATATGCCTATCTTTGTTCTTGAGATTCCCTACCTTCCTGTCTGTGGCTTCTCTTTTTGTTACCACCTGTCTCTAACAGTTCTGAGGAAACAATAGGACATAATCCAAGGATGGCCTTTCAGTAATTTTTTCTCTTAATGTATGGGGGCTCCTCATTCTTTCTTGGTGTTTCCAAGCATCTTTGGGCACTGTTTAGGTTAGGTGGTTAAAATAGAATTTTACCCTCCCCCAAAGTATTACCAACGTATAATTTTCCTATTATATCCCGCTTTGCTAAAGATTCTATAGCCTTCTGGATGAGTTCCTTCTGAGCTGCCCAGACCCTTGGAGACGAATAGGAGGGGGGTGGACAGAGCAGGAGTGGCGCTCAGTCAAGGACAGAGATGATTAGGAACTTTTCCTTACCGTTAAAAACATGAGTATAGGGCTTCCCTGGTGGCGCAGTGGTTGAGAGTCCGCCTGCCGACTCTCGTGCCCCGGTCCGGGAGGATCCCACATGCCGCGAAGCGGCTGGGCCCGTGAGCCATGGCCGCTGCGCCTGCGCGTCCGGAGCCTGTGCTCTGAGCCTGCGCGTCCGGAGCCTGTGCTCTGAGCCTGCGCGTCCGGAGCCTGTGCTCCGCAACGGGAGAGGCCACAACAGGGAGAGGCCCGCGTACTGCAAAAAAAAAAAAAAAAAAAAAAAAAAAAAAAAAAGAGTATACACACTACCATATATAAAATAGATAACTAATGAGAACCTATTGTATAGCACAGGGAACTCTACTCAGTGCTCTGTGGTGACCTAGATGAGGAGGGAATCTAAAGAGTGAATATACGAATATGTATAACTGATTCACTTTGCTGTACAGCAGAAACTAACACAACATTGTAAAGCAACTATACTCCGATATCAATTAATTTTTTAAAAAATGAGTGTACATTAAACAGAGTTACTGTTTTCCGTCTGCAACGTGGCATTTACCCAAAAAAGAACAAAAGGAAAGTCAAGCAAAGAACCCAGAGGGCAAAATACTCTGCGGATCAGTGAGGAACTGAAACACTTTATATATGAGTCATCCCATATTTAACGTCTGACAAACAAGAAGCACTGAGGATAGAGACTCATTTCCTACTTCAGGGATGGAGGCGGTTAGGGTCATTCGTAGCAAGATCCTGGGCTTTGGAGAGGCCAGATGGACTTTCTGCCTCTATCACAGACTTGGTGTGACCTTGAACAAGCCACTTACCTTCTCCAGGTCTCAGTGGCCTCATTTGTAAAAAAAAAAAAAAAAAAAAGAAAAAAGCTGACACCTAGCTCGAAGGGCGATACAGAGTTAAACGAGATGAGTGATCCAACCACATCAGAAGCGGAGGAGCGACCCTCATCTTCTCAGCCCAATGTGCTCGTTATTCACCAGGACTGTTGAAGGTACCTCCTGAAGCTTCCCCAAATCTCTACTACTACTGTCCTTCTGATACAACTCTTTTTTTTTTTTTTTTCTTTTGGTCTGGATGAATGGAGTCACCTCCTGAATGTTTTCCTGTCTCCAAAACGCAAATTGAGTGATGTCCTTCGTCGTGTAATTTCCTTCTGTGGCTTCCAATTATCTGCAGAGTAAAATTCGTGCATCTCTGTGTGATACTTGGGCTCTTCCCTGTCTGATCTTTGCCTGCTTCCCCCTCTTCCTCTTTCCCTAGGTCTTGCCCACCTGCCACTCCTGTTGGGAGATCACCTGCTTTGGTGAAACACCCTGTTTTTTTTTCTGTTTCTTCTCTCTAAAATGTCTTTTTTTTCTACCCTTAATCCACCTGGCAGCCTCCTACTTTTTCTTAGCGTTCAAAATCTTAGTTCGGGTCACGTGAAGTGGAACCACGAATCTTTCTCACCCTCCTTTTCTTCATCTGTAAAATGGGATACAATTTTTACCTAATAAGGGTGGTCATGAAACTCAAATAATGTGATTTATAGACAGTATTTAACGTGGTATGAGAGAGGTAATAAATGCTCCATAGACATTTTTACTACTACTTTAATACTCCTGGTCAAGAGAATTGTAGAGACAAAAGGCCTGATATTGGGGATGTACTTCCAGACTTCTTGTTATATAAGAACAAATAAATCCCTCATTGTTGAAGCCACTGGTTTTCTGTGACTTGGCTGAAGGACACAAGCATCTATCAAAAGCTACTTAAAAGATAGAATCAGTGGGCTGGTTATAAGTAATCACCTTCTCTCCCAAGATATTGTGCCTTTCAAAAATAGTAACGCTAAGTTAATACAATGATCACAGTAACATTAATGCCATTGGTTGAAAACCACTTCTTTTTATGACCTTTGATCCTCACAATGTCCTTATTCTGGATTCACCGATAAGGAAACTGAAGCTAAAAAAAACAATTGTCCCAGGTCCCAGAGATGATAATCAACAGAAAGAGGATTGGAATCCAGACTCCATCTGAATCAAAATCATTCAGAAATGTTTGTGAATCACCTCCTATGTGCCAGCCACTGTTTCAGGTGCTTGTCAAGATCAGTAAACAGAAACAAAGATCCCCACCCTTGAGGAGTTTACTGCCTGAAGAGGGGTCCACAGGCAGTAGACAACCTGTAGTGGGTTAGGGGGTCGTATGCACTCTCATGTTGGTTGCAGCTTTATTCACGATTACCGCCGAGACATGAAAACATGGACAGATGAACGGATAAAGGAGATGTGGCGCGCGCGCGCGCGCGCACACACACACACACACACACACACACACACGCACTCAGTGGAATCTTACTTAGTCTTAACAAAGAAGGTAATCCTGCCACTTGCAACATCTTGGATGGACCTTGAGGGCATTATGTTAGATAAACTAAGAAAGACACAGAAAGAGAAATACTGCCCAATCTCACTTATGTGTGGAATTGAAAGTTGTCAAACTCGTAGAAGCAAAGAGTAGAATGTTTTCCAGGAGCTGGGGAGAGGGTTCAAAGTTTCAGTTATGCAAGATGAAGAAGTTCTAGATCTATGTACAGTATGCTGACTCTAGTTAACAATGCTATATTGTATACTTCAAATTTGCTACGAAGATAAAACTTAAATCTCAACACACACAAACGGTAACTACGTAGAGGTAGTAGATATATTAATTAGTTTGATGGTGGTGATCATTTCACAATATATATGTATATAAAAACATCAAGTTGCACACCTTAAATGTATACAGTTTTTATGTCAGTGATATCTCAATAAAGCTGTTAAAAAGATATACAAAAAGGAGACAGTCAGGGAGGAGTTCTCCCACCGGGCTGCCTGCCTCTTTGCACTTCTTTGAGTTGTATTCGTCACAGGCTGCCTTACACAAGGGTGACGTGAATGTGTAGACACACGTTTTCCCCTGATTACAGCCTCTTGGTGAGGAGGGCATCTATTTCACTGATCTTAACACGGCTACAGCAAAGAGCAGGCCCTCAGTGCTTGTTGGGTAAAAATCCGGTGGAATTCACTTTGGCATCTGCTATTAGGTTGAAAGCAGCCCAAGAAACATATGGATATCAGGGTAACTCCAGTTCAAAGATTCACCAAATATTTTTGTGAGTGCCCGCTGGATACTAGGCACTGCACTGAGCTCAAGGCTCCTTGCAAGTTCTGGTCAGTTTAAGGAGACAGATGTCCAGGAAAGCACCCAGCTTGCCAGCAGCAAGCTAAACAAGCCTGGACTCGATGGCTCAAACAAAGACTGCAGGGACAAAGCCGTAGAGGGAGAGATTTTGGTAGGAACTGCAGGTGGTAACAGCTGCAGCTGCCCTCCCAATTCTCACACCCACTCAGATGGCCTGTTTATTCTCCTGTCCGCTGCCTCTGTTCCCAGGGCCAGGGACATGTTTATTTTTTCTTTTTTTCTAAGATATCATTTTTTTTTTTTTTTTTTTTCTAAGATGTCTAAGATGCAAACCTGCCACAGGGAGAAAGCACGTGCAGAACGCATTTGCATTTTGTTTGTTGCAGCTGAGTGGCTGTTAGGGTCTGACTAAGGAGGTCACCTGATCATTCAGGATTTGAAAGACTCAAGTCAGCCACAGGCATCCATCCGACTGAGTGGGCCAATGAGAGATGGAGAGCAAAACATTCCTGGGAGCTGTTTAAGGAGCTGGGGATCTGATTTCAGGACCAGCTCTGCTTAATACTTGAAGACCAATGCAGACAAATAAAATGTTCACAGGATGAATGTTCCCCCATTCATGATGGAAATCACTTTGTTGAATCTGATGGAGTGTGAGCATGCCTATTCTTCTGACTCAAATTCCCTACTTTATTGGATAGAAGAATCTAAATGAGAAACTTGGCTTTGCTTTTCAGCCATTAAAAAAGTTAATATTCAAGAGTATTTCAGTGGTACCAGTTTGATCCTGAAATTAGATCCGGGACTGTAACTCAAAGTTAAATGGGCCACCGTTAACCCACCCTGGGTCTAGTATGTATAGTAGTGTGTATATGTCAGTCCCAATTTCCCAATTTGTCCCTCTCCCCCCTGCCCAATCCCCTGGTAACCATAAGTTTATTTTCTATATCCATGACTCTACTCCTGTTTTGTAAATAAGTTCATTTGTATCTATTTTTTAGATTCCATATATAAGCCATATCATATGATATTTGTCTTTCAGTGTGTGACTTACTTCACTCAGTATTGACAACCTCTAGGTCCATCCATGTTGCTGCGAATGGCATTGTTTTGTTCTTTTTTATGGCTGAGTAATATTCCATTATATATATATATAAATATACCACATCTTCTTTATTCGTTCTTCTCTTGATGGACATTTAGGTTGCTTCCATGTCCTGGCTATTGTAAAAAGTGCTGCAATGAACACTGGGGTGCATGTATCTTTTTGAATTATGGTTTTCTCCAGGTATATGCCCAGGAATTCTTTATCTTTTCATTTTATCAAAGTTTCCAGGAATTGAATCCCTAGGCATTTGCCTCAAAATCATACCTACTTGCAAAATGCAGAGTCAAGAATTCCACCCTGTTGAATCAGGCCTTCCTGCAGTGGGGGCTAAGAATCTATATTTTCAATAAAACAAGCAGGTAAATCAAGTGCACCAAAGTTCAAGAGCCATGGCAAGCCAGCTTTCTCTCATTAACTAAGGAGATCCATAAATTCATCTCAGCGAGGATCAGGTTCTGAATGCTGCCCAACTGTTACTTAAAAAATTTTTTCTTTTTAAAGTAGTTGCAGCAAATGCCTCATTGAAACCCACCTTGAGTTGCTGGTAGCACTGAGTAAACGCACCCTTGTCTAAAGCCTCCCCTTGGTCCGAATATCACCATCTGGATGGCAGTCCAGCTCTCTCTCCCTCTTACTCAAGAGCAAGGGGGTGACTTTTAAAGGGCAGCCAGAAACAATAAGAATTGGTTCTTGCAAGGCCCCAGAGAGCTCGGCCAGATTTCTTAAATTCAGACCCCGGAGTTGTTCACTGTCAGGACGGGTTCTGAAAGGGAGCCACGGGTGTGGATTAAAGCATGCATTTTTAAGATGGTAAACTGGAAGCTGGAGTCCCCGGTGAGTTAACCTTGGGATGGAAGATGTGTACCAGAGGAGCTGTAGACAAGACAGTGCTCAGGATAACAAAGGCAAGGACACTGCACTCCCCGGGCTCCTTGGCAATATGCCTTCACCCACAGTTTAGCTAACAGCGTGTCTCTGGGGCTTCTGTTGCTATCAAATTTATGCCTTATGAAATGTCAAAAGGGAAGTGCTACTTCTCCAAGACAGCGAGGAATTTCTTTTTTTCTTTTTTCTATTTTTTTTCCATGTAATGCCCTTCTGGAGGATTTTTGCACCCTGGATAAATATTTCTCTGTCAATTCAAATGGAAAAGAGCCTGTAACTTCTCGAGAAGGGCACTGTTGCCTCTTTATGAGGCTGTTCTGCAAAGCAGAGGAGTCGGTCATCCTGGTGTGTGCCCAGCACGGAGCATTTGTATCAACAGCTGAATCACAGATGCCTTCCCCCTAGTCAGTTACCTGGAGAAGAAAGAGAATACATTGTGTTTATTGAGTGGGCAGAGTTTTCTCTCTTTTTTTGCATGGTGCACAGCAGCCTGACCAGAAACAAAGTGAAGGTAGCTTTAAAGGCTTTGAACTCAAAATGGTCTCTGAGTGTAATCCATCCTTCCCAGGCCACACCTCCTCCAGGAAGCCAACTGGGATTCCTGCAGCCCCATCGCTTCTTCTGTAGGGAAACTAACAAGTGCTGAGCACCAACCTTCGGCCACTTTATAGACATTATCTCGTTTATTCCTCCACTCAACCCAATGAAGTGGGGACTATTAAACTCATTTTATAAATGAGGAAATTGAAGCTCAGAGTTTAGGTTGAGGAGTTAAATAGCCCTGGAGTTGAAATCTCACCTCCACCACTGTTTTGCTGGGTGATGTTGTGCAGGTTGCTGAATTCTTTTGAGCTTTACATTCTCACCTATAAAATATGGATCGTACTGTACTTTCCAGATTCATGAGAATTAGTGATCTCAGTTGTGTATACATAGGACTCAGCACTGTGCCTGGCACGCAGTAGGCACGTAATAAAATGGTGGCTATTGCTATCATTATGATTACTCTGGAAATCTACTAAAGTAGAGAGGGATAGAGCAGGAATTCAAACCCAGGTCTGGATGGCTCCAAAGTCCATGGACTTTCCTGGGTGTGCCTTAGTGTTTGCCTCTGTGGAGCTTTATCCTCTTAGGTTTTCATTTTTATGGGTTTTCTGTGCAGTCTCTCTGAGGACATGGCCACACAACAGACCTCCTTTATATCTGCCACATTGCTGGGCGCTGCTGTGCAGGAGTCGTGCAGGAGGAGCTGTTTCAACCGCATACGAGACTAGTGTCAACGTTCCAGTCTCTTTTCTTCAGGCACTGCCAGCAAAGTAGTGAATCTTAAAAAAAGTAAATAAATAAGACCACATTGGAAAATCTGTAAGTTATCTGAGTATCTTTAAAAAAAAAAATCACAACCTGTTTAGAGAAAAAACCCCGCTGAAACAAACCAGATTAAATAAGATTGAATTTATCACGAACCACATTGTGGCAAAAGCCCCACGTACTGACTTTCTTTGGTCTGCGCGAGAAAGACCTCCTGAATCCCAGAAGAAATCCCAAGGAGAATTGCAGTGTATGGGAATTTTACTGGCTTTGATGATCTTATCTTGGCCTGCCTTTCCCATTCTCTTATTTGGGAAAATCCACACTTTCACAAGAATCTGAAATCCCCTCTCCTACTTAGGGATATGAGACTTTGTTTTATAGCCCCTTTGGCTGATAGGTAGGCAGTGTAGTACAGCATTAATGACAAGAGTTCCGGAGACACTGGAACGGAATCTCCACGAGAGTAAGGAGACCTATTTTTCACTGCTGTATTTCCAGGACTTGGGAAGAGTGTTGAATGAAGGAATGGGAGCATAAATGGACCAAGGTGGCTTGGGTTTGAGTTCTGACACCACCTCTTGTTACCTGGAAACTCAGGTGAGCTTCCTAATTTCCTGTATGAGTTTTCCATAATTTGCATAACAAATTACCACGCTTAAAATCACCCGGTTGTATTATTTTACAGTTTCCGTGGGCTGGGTATCGGGGTACGAGTTAGCTGAGTTCTCTGTGTAGGGTCTCACCGGCCTGAAATCATGGTGTTGGCCAGGAGCGCAATTCTCAGCTGAGGTTTGAGGTCCTCTTTCAAGCTTCCAGACTGTTGGCAGAACTAACTTGTGGTTTAAGCCCAAGGTCCCCCCCCTTTTTTTTTTCCCTGGAGGTTGATCATGCAACGCTTTCAGGTCCCAGAGGCTGCTGGTAATTCCTTAGCATGTAACCGCCATAGGCAGCTCACAGCAAAACTCTCTGCCTTCCTCTAGGCCAGCAGGAGCAGGTCTCTCTGATCTCTTTAGTTTGTGACTGCTGGACCCCCTATTAAGAGAACACCTGGGGCTTCCCTGGTGGCGCAGTGGTTGAGAATCCGCCTGCCGATGCAGGGGTCACGGGTTTGTGCCCTGGTCCGGGAAGATCCCACATGCCGCGGAGCAACTAAGCCCGTGAGCCACGGCCGCTAGGCCTGCGCGTCCGGAGCCTGTGCTCCGAAACGGGAGAGGCCACAGCAGTGAGAGGCCCGCATACCACAAAAAAAAAAAAAAAAAAAAAAGAGAGAACACCTGATTAGGTCAGGCCCACCCAGGTCGAACCCAGATCAAATGGTTAGGAATCTTAACCATGTCTGCAAATACCTACTTTGATGTATAGTGTAACATAATCACAGGAGTGAAATCCATCATATCCATCGGTCCACACTCCAGGAGAGGGGATCATATGAGAGCATAGGTCATTGAAGGTCATTTGAGAAGTCTGCCTACCACAAATCCTTAGCAGTAGAAGGATAATAATAACATCTACCTTTATAATATTATTAGGAGGATTATATGACATGATATGGATTAAATGCTTATCATGGAATAGCACTCAATAAATGTTCACTATTGTTTTTATTGTTCTAGGAGTCTTATGTGTGTCTCCAGGCTATGCACCCAGAATATCACCCACAGTCTGTATTTTGGGACTGGTTGGATTCAGAGACCCAAGAGCAACTTCATTCAAGGAGGTACTTTGTCAGTATAACTGTTTCTCAAACTGTCTCTAATTTTCCAGACAGAAAAGCATAAACTTATATTCTTGAGTGGTCTTGGGTATGTCTGAAGGAAACAGTGACTCCTTAAAAATTTGTTAGAAGTCTTATGTTGAACTTAAAATTAAAAATATATATATATTATGTGGATTTAGCATTCAACTCCAAAATATGTTTGTTTTAATATAATGGAAAAAATCTTTGAACAACACAGATCCCCCAAGATGATACACCAAGGTTATCCTGCTGTTCCTTGAATCCCCTGACACATCAGTGTGTTTGAATCACAATCAGGAAAAATTTTTGAGCATATTCTTTTATATATATATATATATATATATATATATATATATATATATATATATGGACTTCCCTTCTGGTCCAGTGGTAAAGAATCTGCCTTCCAATGCAGGCAACACAGGTTAGATCCCTGGTGAGAGAACTAAGATCCCACATGCCACAGAGCAACTAAGTTCGTGTGCCACAACTACTGAGCTTGGGTGCTTCAACTAGAGCCCACATGCCAGAACTCCAGAGCTCATGTGCCCTGGAGCCTGCATGCCACAACTAGAGAAGAGAAAAACCCGTACGCCACAACTAGAGAGAAGCCTGCGCACCACAGCGTAGATCCTGCATGCCTCAAAAAAATCCCACATGCCGCAACTAAGACCCAATGCAGCCAAAAATAAATAAATAATAAGTAAATCTTTAAAAAATATATATAATTATTGATGAACTACATGAATGTACTACAGTATTATATGTTAAATACATGAGAAAACACTTAAAAGAAGAGATAAAAAGTAAATATGAAGAGAAATTCTAACATTTTCTCCCTATGTCCCATTGGATCATTTTGTAAAAGCCCTGGTGCAGACACCTTGTTTTGGAGACAGATAACTTAAGGGATGTATTACAGAGTCTTCTGGCCATTACCTACCTTCCTGCCCTCACCCCATTGCCTTAGGGCAGTGCCTTGGTGTGTGACAAAAGTATTAAAGAGCTTCACGTTTCCCAGCACACGAACACAAGAAGCAAAACCTTCGGTAGGGGGACAAAGGAATAACAAGACTCCCTCTCTCTCTCTCTCTCTCTCTCTCTCTCTCTCTCCCTCTCTCCATCTTTCCATTTGCTCTCACCCTGTTTTCCTCTTTCCATTTTTTGTTTTGGAGGGTAAAAAGGGCCCAGAGTGAAGACTAGAGTAGGAATCTAGCATTTATTGTCTACCGACTGTGTCAAGTTCAAATACATTATCTCTTTCAATCAGTGCAGCAGACCTGCTAGTTAGCTCAGAGCCCCCATTTTGCACATGATGAGGATGGAAGGCCACAGAAATAATGAAACTGAGCCCAGCTGTACATAGCGGCATTAGGGTTTTAACTTCTGTTTTATTCCAGTGCCTGAGTTTTAAACACTTTGTGATTTTGGAAGAGTTTTTGTTGTATATTTCAATGCTTTGAAAGAAGGATTGTGGACGTGGGGGGTTAGGATTAAGTGGCATAAATCATGGTAGCCCTTTAAGAAGAACGTATAGGAGCTGGGGGTATCAAAGGTACTCTACTCTGACCCATTCTAGTCTGTAGATGGAGATTGAGCCAAAAGACTCTTCTGCTGAAAGGGTCTTCAGAAATCACCTAGCCCAAGCGTTGACAAACTACAGCTTGCAGGCCAAATCTAGCTCACCACCTGTTTTTGCAAATAAAATTTTGTTGGAACACAGCTATGTTCATTTATGTACATATAGCTTTCATGCTACAAAAGCAGAGTTGAGTAGTTTTGACAAAGACCATATGGTCTCCAAAGCCTAAAATATTTTACAATTTGCCTTTTTACAGGAAAAGTTTATTGACCCTGATCTAGTCCAGAGGCCTTCAATCTATTTTGATCATGTACTCCTATTAGTTAAAAAACCCACATCCTTTGACCTACATATGTATAGATGTTTATTTATAAAGTAGTATTTAAATGTACTACCATGCTAATACGCTTTTTAATCTTAAAACATTTATCCAAAATGGAAATTTTAAAATTAGTTGAAAATAAAGACAAATTCTAGTATTTTTCCCAGTACCCCAAAGGGTCATTTTGACCCTTCTTTGGTCTAGCAATTTGGAGACTGATCTAGATGATGATTTTCAAATGTCATGCCTACAGTGAAGCAACAAGGGGTTCCATAAATAATGAAAGAATTATGTCCAAGAATATGATTTAAATTCAGAGGCACTCCAAATTTCTCACATTTATCCCTCTGCTCTACCGTGATTCTATGACCGATTTCATTCAAAAAGAGAATTTTGTGGCTAAAAAGAGTTCAAAAAGGGACCAGATTCCTGTTACTAGTCGTGATGGAGTAATGGGGACTAGACTTGCCCTCCACTATAAACTGCTAAAAAATAAGATAAAATATATGAAACTGTCTTCAGTCATTGGATAGTAGGCAGTGTAGGATGATGGCTCCTGAGGGAAATGAAACAGAAGTGTGGTCCCTGCCATTATCCTGGCTTTCTGCTTGCAGGCACAGTCCTGACTGTTGCGCGGTAGTCTTGCTAGGATGAAGACACAGGTACTGGAGTCCAGGGAGGTTGTGGTGGCTGGTAGTTTGGAGCATAGAGTCAGAGAGGATGGGGAAAGAGAGAGAGAGAGATAGAAAGAGAGAACTCTGGAAATCTATATGGGAATCCATCCGAGTCTTTTGCTGAACACTAAGCCACGTGTGTAGGGTGAAACTCCATGAGGCTGGGCAAAGAGTGACGGGTAAGCTATAAGCTGAAGAATTCTCAGGGTTCACACAGGGCTGAAGACGTTTGAATTGTGACTTTGAACACCCAGGGCAATTTGTGGAGACCTAGAAGGGTCATGCCTTAGTAGTGAGGCTAGAGTGGACCCAGAGGGAAGACCACTTGAGGTCTGCCCTTGACACAGCTTAAAAACAACCCTAAAAAGAATGAACTCCAAGTAACATATCTGCCTGCCAGAAAACACTCGACATTTTTTTAAGGGAAGACAAAAATCTAATCCAATAATAAATTTCACTTACAAAGAAACAAATGTGACCAGGCAATCTAAACAGATCTACGAATAACAGAGATGACAGTATAGTCAGCCAAGGACATGAACAACAAAAAAGCTATTTTAAATATACTCATGGATTTAAGGGAAAATATGAACATAATAAGGAGAGTAAGATATAAAAAGTGAACCAAATGAAACTTCTGGAAATGAAAAATGCAATGTCTGAAATGAAAAGTTCACTGGGTGGGATTAACAGATTAGGCACTGCAAAAAAATCAAATGAAGTTGAAGATGTAGCAACAGAAATAATCTAATCATCCAAACTGAATCAAAAGAAATTTTAAAGCAAGAAAAAAAAATGAACAGAGCCTTGGTGACATGTGACTCTTGACATTGTGAGACAACATCAAGTGATATAATATGGGTGTAATTGAAGTTCCAGGTAGACAGGAGCAGGGACAGAGAAGATACTTGAAGAAATAATAATTGAACAATTTCCAATTTGCTGAACACTATAAATTCACGGGTCCAAGAAGTTCAACAAACACTAAGTGGCCAGGAAAAAGGACATATGATGTACAGGGGGGTCAAGACAAGAATGACTGCAGACTTCCTGACAGAAATGGAGCAAACCAGAAGACAAGGGATTTGCATCTTCAATGATCTAAAATTTAAAAAAACCCTGCTATGGACTGAATGTATCAATATGTGTCCCTCTCACCCCCAAAATCTGTATGTTGAAGCCCTAAACCTCAGCATGCCAGTATTTTGAGTAAGGAAGTATTTAAGGTTAAATGGGTCATAAGGGTGGGGCCCTGATCCAATAGGATTAGTGTCCTTATAAGAAAAGCCACTAGAGATTTCTCTCTATACCATGTGGGAACACAACAAGAAGACAGCTGTGTGCAAACTATGAAGAGAGCCCTCATCAGAAACTGACCATGCTGGACCTTGATCTAGAACTACTAGCCTCCAGACTGGTGGGAAAAGAAATTTCTTTTGTCTAAGCCAGCCAGTCTATGATGTTTTTTAATGGGAGTCCAAGCAGACTAATATACCTACCAAAACTCAAAAACTGTCAATATAGAATTCCATACTCGGTGAAACTATCATTCAAATATGAAAACAAAATAAAGACATTTTTATTTTTTTTTATTTTATTTTTTTATTTATTTATTTATTTTTTTTCCGTGGTACGCGGGCCTCTCACTGTTGTGGCCTCTCCCGCTGCGGAGCGCAGGCTCCGGACGCGCAGGCTCAGCGGCCATGGCTCACGGGCCCAGCCGCTCGGCGGCATGTGGGATCTTCCCGGACCGGGGCACGAACCCGTGTCCCCCGCATCGGCAGGCGGGCTCTCAACCGCTGCGCCACCAGGGAAGCCCAAAAGACATTTTTAGACAAACAAAAGCTGAGAGAATTTATTACCAGTAGATCTGTACTATAAGATTTACTAAGGAATTATTCAGGCTGATGAGAAAAAATGCCAGATGAAATTTATACAAAAGAATAAATAACTCTAGAAATGGTAAATATGTAAGTAAATATAAAAGACTTTTCCCCTTCTCTTAAAAATTATCTTTAAGAAAGAATTGACTACTTCAAGCAAAAATTAATAACAATGTATTCTGCAGTTTATAATGTATGTAGAAGTAAAATGTTTAGCAACCATAGCACAAAGAATGGGAAAAAAGGAAGTATATTATTGTAAGGTTCTTATATGTGTGGTGTAACAATATTTGAAGATAGACTATAATTGATTGAAGATTCATATTATAAAGCCTATAGAAACCACTGAAAAATAAAACAAAGAAATTGTATCTAATAAGCCAACAGGGGAGATAAAATGGAATGCTACAAAATAATTTTTTTTTTTTGCCTGTGTTGGGTCTTCGTTTCTGTGCAAGGGCTTTCTCCAGTTGCGGTGAGTGGGGGCCACTCTTCATCGTGGTGTGTGGGCCTCTCACTGTCGCGGCCTCTCCCGTTGTGGAGCACAGGCTCCAGATGCGCAGGCTCAGTAGTTGTGGCTCACGGGCTTAGTTGCTCCTCGACAAGTGGGATCTTCCCAGACCAGGGCTTAAACCCGTGTCCCCTGCATTGGCAGGCAGATTATTAACCACAGAGCCACCAGGGAAGCCCCCAAAATAATTTTTTTTAAAGGCAGAAAAATAAATACAAACAAAGAGCAGATGAGACAATAGAAAACAAATAGCAAGATAATAAATAAACATATTGATAATTTCATTAAATATAAATGGTCTAAATATAAATCGTCAGTCAAAAGACAGAGGTTGTCAGAATGGATAAAAAGAGCAAAACCCAACTCTAGGCTGTCCATAAGAAATTCATTTAAGATTCAGAGATAGGTAAAAAGTGAAACACAGGAAAATGATGTGCAGTGTAAACACTAAGTATGAGAAAGCTGGAGTGACTGTACTAATATCAGATGAAGTAGACTTTGGAAGGCACACAATACAATATTGTCAACTACAGTCACATTGCTGTACACCAGTTCTCCAGAGAAGGTAGATCATGGGTGTTCTCACTACATAAGAGAAAAAAGAAAGAAAAAAAAAGGAAAATGGTAAAGTTATGAAGTGATGGATATGTTGATTGGCTTGGTGATGAATATTTCACACTGTATATGTATATCAGATAATTGGGTTGTACATTTAAAAAATGTACAATTTTGTATTGTCAATTATACCTCAGTAAAGCTGGGGGATAAAAGGAATATAGAGACACTTTTCATAGTGGCAAGAGGGTCAGTTCAAAAGAAAGCATGACAATCCTTGTTTTTTATATACCTAATAACAGAGCATAAAATATATGAGGCAAAATCTGTTGAAAAGAGAAATAGACAAATCCACAATTACAATTAGAGATTTCAGCACTCTTCTCTCAGCAATTAATAGAACACGTAGACAGAAAAGGATATAGAAAACCTGAACAACGCTACCAGTCAACCTGACCTTATTGACATTTATAGAATATTCTACCTATCGATAGCGAAATACACACTCTTTTGAAGTGCATGTAGAATTCACCAAAATGGGCATTAATCAAGTCTCAAAATGTTCTCTGACCACCAGGAATAAAATGAGAAATAAATAACACAAAGGTATCTGGGATATTCCCATGATTTGCAGAATATGAAACATACTCCTCAATAACCCATGGATCAAAGAAGAAATCATAAGAAAAATTGGAGAATATTTTGAGTTAAATGAAAAAAACACACACACAGCAATCTTTGTAATGCAGTTAAAGATATGCCCAGCGGGAAAGTTATAGCTCTAAATATTTATATTATAAAATGGACTAGTTCCTATGCCCCCATTTTACAGGCAAGAAAACTGAGGCCCAGGCATGTTGAGTGATTTACATTGGTTAGGGCAAGAGTTAGAAAAAGACTCTTCTGGACTGGTTTCTTTCCTTCTCTTCTACTGTCTCTCTTAATTTTTTTTCCCTTTGGACTTTGCTGGGTGTTTTCAGCGTAATATGTCCAGACACTGTTTTGTCACTGCACTCCCTGCTGTACTTTAACCCTGAGTAATTATTCGTTACAGTTGTAAAGTGTGTCAGGAGCAAGGGGAAATGGAAATGACCATCTGTGTAGCTACTCTTAGCTACTCTGTGCTAAGCATGGTGGAACCTGATCTCACAGCAACTCTGATGTAATTAAATCACTTGCCTAATATCATGCAACTCGTATTGGCTCTTGCATTTGAATTTAGGTCTGTACAACCTAAAAATCCATGCTGAGGGCTGGATGAATCATCACTCCTACTATCTGACTTGTACTCAGTTTAGACTCCAGAACGATCGCTGCATGTTTACTCCACTGTAAAGCAGGGAATGAACACAATGGTGCTTTTCCTTTCTTGACACTTAACCATATTCTACTGTTTTTTTTATCCCCAACTGTGCTCTATGGTTTTTAACATCAGGAACCCACCCTCCCCATGTATGACCAATACTGCACTAACTACAAGTTAAAGTTTCTATACTCCACGTCAGTAAAAACTTTCCTTTTATCAAGCAGTAATCCTTTGCCCCGTGAGAGCTGCCAAAAAGGCAATAAACTCAATTAGGAAAAGATTTTGTGACTGAAGTCAAAGCTGGCCAGAGCTGCTTGTGGGGATTAGCCAGTAGGGGTCACTGCTAGAAGTCCAGCCTGCTGGCCATGTGCGTGCTGAGCTGCTTGCATGGGCACAGCAGCTAGTCAGTGTGGGCACCTGGGTCAATTACCCAGAGAGCTGGGCATTCTCAGATGTCCTGTCTAGGGTATCCCCCACAGGCACACCGTCCTTGTATCTCCAGGGATCTCATAGGACACAAAAGGGGCCAGTCCAATTACTCTGGATAGCTTTTCTTCTAATACCATGATCCTCTCACATGGACTTTAAGCTGGAGAGCACAGTAAAGCATAGTGGCCTGTTAATGTTCAAACCCCAATTCTGACACTGACCAGCTGTGAGACTTGGGCGGGTCATTGCCTTGCTAAGCCTTAGTTTTGTTGTTTATGAAATGGGTGTAATAATAGTCCTGACCTCATAGGGTGGTTGTGAGAATTAAATGGGTTCATATACATAAAGCACACAAAAGAGCACCGTTAGCTCGTAGTAGTGCTGTATAAACGTTAGTCTGTATTTTTTAGCAGGGTTTTTCACGAGGAATCTTTGCTGAACAGGTTTGTTTGCTCCCTCCTCTACACTACTGATCGACGATCTTGGTTGCAAGCAACAGAAACTGAACTCAGACTGGCTTCGGCAAAAATGGAAGTTCAAGACTAGGCGTGGCTTCAGAACTTGTTGAACATCTAATGTTGAACATCTTACATCTAACTTTTGCAAATGTGAAGGAATAACCCAGGGAAGACTGAGTGAGCTGCCTCATATAGAGATTTAGGAAGAGCTTAAATAGGAGGTGACTCACTATTATCTCATGCACAGTGTTTTTGGGAAAAAAACTCACCTTGTCAGGCGTATCTAGAAATGTAAAAAAAAAAAAATTCCTCTTCTAATATTCACTTGTTCAATCATTCAAAAAATATTTACCAAGTACAAGGATATGCCTCTCCCTGTTTGGGTATAGGAGATACACGAAGATACTGGACCAAAAGCCCTGGCCTCATGGAGCATACGTTTAGTGCAGGTAAAAAAGAGAAACCATCAACAAAACGTGAGTAAATAACAGGATATATAGAAAAGAAGATCTGAACTGTGACGAAAAATAAAGCAGGGAGGGAGATTAATGAGTGCTGAGATTTATTCTCTGGGGAAGTATATACATTAAGAAAAAAAATTACTCATGGAATGGAATGGGCAAGAGGCTATTCTATAGATTGGAAACCAGCTTCATGTTTACAAACTGATGACAGTTACCCTTCTCTTGAGGGAGACACCTAAAGAGCAGGATTTGAGAGAGATCTTGGACTTCAGGTACTTTCGCAATTGCTCTTCACATTTGCATCTCCAAGGATGCAAAGGACCCTCAGCTTTTCTGGTTAATAACATGGCAAGGCAAAGGGGCACCTGCAGGAGCATCATGGGGTTCCAGGTGGGAGGGTGTGAAGTGTGAGGCTCACATGAGACCCTGTCTAGTACGATGCCAGGAGGGAACCAGCCCATGTGACATGCATGGAAGGAAGGGAGAAAGGGTCACTTTCACTTATGACCCAGAGCTGGACCTTGAACTCTCTGAGAACCGTTGCATGAAGACATCAGGTTGACGTGCTGCAGAAGACAGGAAGGCCAGTGCATTTCCTGGGCTGTGGCGTCAGAAGCAACACAGAAGGTACCGTCTAGGTCTTGAGTAAACACCCTGTCTATTCCGAGCAGCGCGGTTCAGGCATTGAAACACTATAAGGAAGGAAAAGTGGTGTGGAATTACTCATCAGATTGCCCGAGGTCCAGGTCACTGTGTCTACAAAGGCATGACCGCCAGCATCTCCAGCCTCTTATCCAGGTGGCTATGTGGGTAGGTGGGCTCAGGGGCCCTCTTGAGGAGTCAGTTCTGTGTCTTTCTGTCTGTCTGTGTCTCTCTTGCTGCATGCCTGTTTGAGCATGTTCACCCTCGGTGTCAGAAGCCATTAGGATGCTTAGCCCTGAGATCTGAGCCACAAGCTCAGCATCTTACCTGAACTCCACAATGACGAATTCAGTTCACGGGAAGCTCTGGCTGAAGTGCAGCCTTGAGAGCCATTCTGTAATCGTCCCCCGTGTAAGTAGGCACGGTGATTTGCTGCGTCAGGGTCTGAGCAATCCTGCACACACCATCCTTTACTGCTAAGAAGCGTGATAAGGAGGTTGAGTGGAGACCTACCTTATAAGAAGAGACTAGTGGCTAGAATGACATTTTGGAATCAGGCAGAAATGAATTCACTGCCACCTAGTCTATGAGTTAACTTAATCTGAATCTCCTTTTCTGTTTAATGGGAACAATAAGACTTGTCTTGCAGGGCAGCTGTGATGCAATTGAGCGATTTTCTTTTCTTTTTTTGAAATTTATTTCATCATCAATTTTTAATTTTATCTTTTATTTTATTTTATTTTTTTAAAAAATTACTTATTTATTTATCTTTGGCCACGTTGGGTCTTCGTTGCTGCGCGCGGGCTTTCTCTAGTTGTGGCGAGCGGGCTTCTCACTGCGGTGGCTTCTCTTGTTGCGGAGCATGGGCTCTAGGCACACGGGCTTCAGTAGTTGTGGCACACGGGCTCAGTAGTTGTGGTGCACAGGCTTAGTTGCTCCACGGCATGTGGGATCTTCCCGGACCAGGGCTCGAACCCATGTCCCCTGCATTGGCAGGCGGATTCTTAACCACTGTGTCACCAGGGAAGCCCAATCATCATCATTTTTAAAAATTGGAGTATAATTGCTTTACAGTGTTGTGTTAGTTTCTGCTGTACAACAAAGTGAATCAGTTATATGTATACATATATCCTCTCCCTCTTGGACCTCCCATCCCCGCCCCATCCCACCTATCTAGGCCATCACAGAGCACCGAGCTGAGCTCCCTGTGCTATAGTGCAGGTTCCCACTAGCTATCTATTTCACACACGGTAGTGTATTTACGTCAAACCTAATCTCCCAGTTCATCCCACCCTCCCCTTCCCGCCCTGTGCCCACATGTTCATTCTCTACATCTGCGTCTCTATTCCTGCCCTGGAAATAGGTTCATCTGTACTATTTTTCTAGATTCCACATATATAGAGTGGGGCAATGTACATCCCTGCACTGCAAAAACTGTAAGAGTAATAATAACAAAGGCATCATTAGTATTAAACTTTGTGCTATTAACCAAAGCAGATGCTCGTGTCTCCTCCCTGGATACCCCTGTCACACATAGATACTAGTTTGGATGCACTATGACACAGCTCATGGCAATACTTGCTATGCAACAATTGCACCAAACAGTAGTAAGAGTGGCACCAGATTTAGAACCACAAAGTCTGAATTGAAGTGCCAAGCAGCTCTGCCCCAGACTAATTTTGTAACCCTGGGCAAGCAAACTGTGTCTTAAAATTCCTACATGCAAATAAAAAATGTTGCATATAACTATAAAGTAAAGGCGCAAAAGCAAAGCCCCTTACGCTACCACCCAGACCATCCCCCAACCTGTGAAGAGCCCTGTGAATACTCTCCCATCTCACATTCCTCTCCCTCTGCATTCTGTGCCAACTTCACCCCCTCTCACCTCCAAAATTTTAAATTTATCCTTCCTTGAAAGGAAGCTTCTTTACTTCTCATACATTTGCTAAGAAGACTGGATGAATCTTGGATGTGGACAGTGCAAGGTAAGTGCTCATTATTACAATTACCTTGTTTTAAAATCTGCAGTTATGGGGTCACAGGCTGGAGAACAGACACACATGAGCTGCATTTTTGCAGGAAGATGCCCCAATTTCAACGTCAAGGGCATTTTGTTTTCCTGCTCTGTGCTCATCGTCAGGGAAACAACCTCCATAAATTTCAACTAATCTGTTCTGGATGAAGGAACCAGATAAGTCATATTTCTTAAAATTGTGAACTGGCTCTCAGTTCCTTCGAGGGTGTCTTGTCTTGGAGTACAGAGCATGAATTTCACTTCTCGCCTTTAAAGGCATTTGCTTCCGTGTGTCGGAGAGCTCTCGTTTATTCGGCACATTTGGGCTGTGTGCTGAGCAGCAGTGGTTCTCAGTGTTGAATCTTTCTTACATTTTTACTCCACTCGCTCATGCAGTAAAACTTTTCTGTGTGCCAAATATACTCTAGTTGGAAATAGAGAGCTTTGAAGTGCATTTTTCCTGCTTTTGTGGACAAGGGAGTACACAGACATGTCATAGAACACTCTGTGCTATGAGAGTGGTGCCCAGATGCTCGGGGACAAGAGGAAGAGAAACAAGGCTCAGTGGTCAGGGCTTGCTTCCCAGAAGAATTGACACCTGAGCTGGGTTCTGAAGGTAGAATAGGATCTAGCTCGGTGAAGATGCCTGGGAAGAGTATGTATGTAAGGTAGAGGGAATAGTAATAGAAAGGTGCAGTCCTGAAAGAGAATGGGTGGACGTCTTCCCTAGCCTTCCTCTCCAGCTTTTCATCCAGGATGCAGGATGCCTCAGAGTCCTCCTTGGCATTGCTGTTTCCTTCATGCTCTCATCAACCCACCTTAAGTCCAGCTACGCCAGCATCTGATTTGCTCTCAGGTCTTCTTCTCTTCGTATCTATGGCAACCATTTTTGCCTGGCTGGTCTCCTACCTGGGCTTCTGGAGTCCTCTCCTCACTGTTCTGTTCAAGCCCATTCTTGCCCCCATAGAGTCTGATCTGCATCGGCAGACTGAACCTTCTAACACAGCAAATCTGAACACCCTCCTGCTTAAACCCTTAGGGGCTTCCTAAACTCCTAACGTCTGTATCCCCGCCTTTGGGACCCTACACAGTCAACCTCTGTCTATTCCTCCACAGGCACCTCCTATCTCTCTCCCCTTGATCACTCACTGCAGCCATGCTGGCCTTTTTCTCCGGCTTTTTTCGAGATTTTCTCTTTGTCTTTGGTTTTTCCATCAGGCTGGTGGTTTTCAAGTCCTAAAAACCTTCCAGCTCCTTCCTTTCTCAGGACCTATCTTCTCTGCTCCTGCTTGCTGTCTGGCCAATTTCATGTGTATCTTTCAGATCTCAACTTTAACTGCAATTTCCTCAAAGAAGTTTTCTCTGATCCTCCTGTATTTAAAAATTTCTTCTCTTACCACATCTTATTTTTTCCCTTTATAGAACTTACCATTGTTTGTAAGTTAAGCATCTACATGATGTTTGCTTGAGTCTTTCACCACACTCTAGGCTTCAAGAAGGCAAGGAGTATATTTCATTTACCACTCTCCACTCATTGTTTATCACAGTGTGTAGCACATAGTAGGTCTTAATATATGTAAGTTGGATGAATGGATAAAAGGGATAAGTAGCCCCAGGGGAAACACATAGTCAGGGAAGCCTTGTGCCTTTGTTTTCTATTGATGCATAACAAATTGCCACACGTCACAGATTAAAACAACATAAATTTATTATCTCACAGTTATTTTGGGTTAGGAATCCAGCACAGCTCAGATGGAGCCTCTGCTCAGGCTTCATCAGGCTGCAGTCAAGGTGTTGACCACACTGTGATTCTTAGTTGGAGCTTGGGGTCCTCTTCCAAGCTCCTTTTGGCTGTTGGCAGAATTCAGTTATTTGTGGTTGTATGACTGAGCCCCTCAGCTCCTAAATACTGCCCTTCTCCAGAGGCAGCTTTGTTTGCTTCCTTCCTTGACACTAGCAGGATCATCTCTCTGAGTTTCACTCTTTTCCCTTTACCTTTAGAATAGATTCAGATTTATGAAAAAGTCACAAGATGACACAGAGAATTTTCATATATTCCACACCTACTTTCTCCTATAATTAATATCTTACATTAGTATAGTACCTTTATCATCATTAATGAACCAATATTGATACATTATTATTAACTAAAATCCATATTTTATTCAAATTTCCTCATGTGCTTCCTAATACCCTCTTCTGTTCTGGGATCCCATTCAGGATACGACACTCCATTTATAATTTGCAATATACGTTTACAGATAATCTAAGTCTGGTTTCAAATAATACTACACTACTTCACAGGTCCTACAGGTGCCTCATAGCAGAGTATTCCCAATTCCTTGTTCCCATCCATTGCGATATTACTGTTAATTTCACTTATCCATATGATAGAGTCACCCAGTACACTGTTACCATTATTGCTTTAAAAATGTTATATTTTAGATCAATTAAGAATTAGAAAAACAAAAGCTTTCATTTTACCTTCATTTGTTCTTCCTTTCTTTATGCACATCCTAGTCTGACCCATATAATTTTCCTACTGCCTAAACAACTTATTTTAACATTTATTATAGGAAAGGCGTTTGGGCAATGAAATCCCTTCAATTTTTTTTTGTGTGAGAAGTCATTATTTCTCCTTTACTTTTAGAGAATAATTTTGCTGGATATAGATTTCTAGATTGATGATTTTTTTTCTTTCAACACTTTAAAGATTTCACTCCACTCTCTTCTCTCTTGCATGGTTTCTGATGCAAAGTCCCCTGTGATTCTTATTGCTGTTCTTCTATAGGTAAAGTGTATTTTTCTTTTGGCTTCTTTTAAGATTTTTCTCTTTGTCTTTTTGCAGTTTGAATATGAATGTCTTAATATTTTTGTTTTTGTTTTCATTTATCCTCATTGGTGTTCTCTGGACCTGTGGTTTGATGGTGTTATTAATTTTGGAAAATTCTCAACCATTATTGCTTCAAATATTTCTTTTGTTTCACTCTCTCTTTCTTCTTATAGTATTTCAGTTATGTGTACATTACACCTTTTGATGTTGTCCCACAATTCTTGGATGCTCTACTTTTTTCCCTTTCTTTTTTTCTCTTTGTATACATTTCATTTTCAGATGTTTCTATTAACTATCTTCAAGCTCACTGATTCTTTCCTTGCCTGTGTCGAGTCTACTAATGAACCCACTGGAAGAATCTTTCATTTCTATTCCTGTGTTTGATTTTTAGCATGATTTGATTGTTTCTTAGAGTTTCTACCTGTTTACATTAGCCTTCTATTTTTTGAATGTTGTCAACTTTTTCCATTAGATCCCTTAATATATTAATCATAGTTATTTAAAATTCTCTGACAGGTAATCCTGAGATCTGTGTCATATCTGAGTCTAGTTCTGATGATTGCTTTGTCTCTTCAGATGGTTTTTCTTACCTTTTGCCCTACCTTATAATTATTGATGAAAGCCAGATGTGTGGTATCAGGTAGTAGGAGCTGGGGTGAACAGACTTTTAGTGTAAGGATTTATGTTAATCTGGCTAGAAGTTGGACTCTGTTTAATGTTTGCTGTAGCTACGGGTGCCAGAGGCTTCAAATTCATTAGTGTCCTTGTTTGTGTCTCTCTTCTTGACTTTGGGCTTCCTTAAGTACTCCTTCTCAGAGTCTGTGTCTTGCGGCTCTTTTAGCTGTGACCCACTAAGTTATTTTACTGCAACCCTGTTGATGTGGTGCTAAGGTATGAAGAAGGGGAACAGTCTATAAACTTCCAATTGAATCTCAGTCTTTTGCTGGGCTTGTGTTTTGAGGCCGTGACCTTCACAAGCATTTCTCCAGTGATATATATATATATATATATATATATATATTTTTTTTTTTAGTCTTGTTTTGTCCTTTTTTCTCAGGCTACAGTGTTTCCTATCTATTTCCGTGAAGCCCTCACGTTAATTATCTTCTTCCTCCCTTAGGTGAGAGAGGAATATTGAAGGGGGTTGGAGTGGGAGGAAAACCTTTCCTTCCAGCTGGATGGCTCTGGCAAAGTTCTTCTGAAGAGTAGCCCTTTGTAATGGAGAAGACATTTGATGTATTTCCTAGTGATTACTCTTCCCCTCCTGCTGCCAGAGCCAGGAAAGAATATTTCTTGGATCTTCACCACGGATCCTGGTAGGATCCCTGGAGGTAAAGTTCATAAAAGTGTGGGAGTCTTCCTAAGACTTCTGTCCCCAGGACTTTCTCCTCACATGCTAGAACATGCTGAACCTCCAGCAATTTATCAAAATTACCATTTGATTCTTCCTACCAGTTTATGACCCCAGATGTTTCTGCTCCAGATGAGAAGATCTCAGCTGTATCTCTCTGGACAGACCTGTCTCTCCAGATTTTAGGGTGGCAGTTTCTCCTTCATCTTCAGTTCTCTCATGGGCCCCCCAAATTTATTGATTTTTCAGATTGTCCAGTTTCTTTCTTGGTGTGAGGATGGGAGTGATAATTTTCAAGCTCTTTATATGTCCAAGCTGAAACTGATAGCCCTGTATTAACTTCTTTTGAGAGCTTACTTACCTGATTAGGTCAGGCCCCATCAGGATAAATTTCCTTTTGATTAATGTAATGCCAGGAGATAAATTCCATCATATTCATACATACTACCCACATTCAAGGGGAGGAGGTTATACAAGATGTGTATACCGAGGGTGGGAGTCCTAGAATTCTGCCGATTACAGTTTGCTAGAGTAGGTGGTACCTGAACTTAGTTCCAAAAAGCAAATGTAATGAATTGACCTAGAAGGTGGGAAGAGCAGGCAAGGCAAACGGAACAGCATGTGCAAGGAAGAGAGAGCATTGAATGGATGCTATCAAGATCCAGATGCTATGTCCAAACTCAACAAGTTGTATGCATTAAATATGTGCAGATTTTTGTATATCAATTCTACCTCAGTAAAGCTTTAAAAAAAATCCAGATGCTGATTTTCTTCACTTTGGGATTTCATCTTGAAGTTTTGATTGGAGAAATTTCCTCAGGAGCTCACTTTGAGGACACAGATAGCTAGCTAGAAAGGATTAAAAATAAAGAACTCTCTCTATCGACCAAGAAAATCTTGAATGTCAAGGTCATCTGAGGCAATGCTCCCAGTGAGCACTAGCCTTGCATGTGGGGTGGTTGGGTTGATGGATATCTTCCTTCTAGAAATGTTGCCACCTCGACTTTAATGAACTAAAGCTTTAACGAACAAGGTCTTTTCACAGAAGTGTTATGTCTCTTCAATTTAGTCTTGTTAAGTAAAGCTTTTCCTTATTTTTTTCCCCAAACAAAAAAGTTAAAATAAAATACAACCAAAAAAATCCTACCCCTCCTTTTTTTAATCTGGGGAAAGAAGTTGGTATAATTATAGATAGTTTCCCTTTTGTAATTATATAAATGTCATCCTTTGCTTGGACTGTCATTTTAGTGGACATTTTTATAGAAGATGTTTACATTCCTGCAACACATTTGGAACAAATGAAGCAGCCGTTCTGCAGGGAAATGGCATTGACAGTTGCCATGGGAACTGTGTGAAGTCACAGAAAGTAGATTATCTCATAATGCATTACCCAGTGTCAGAAACAGCAGCCCAACTGAGAACAAACTACCAATTAGTGAGCGACAATTCAGGGCCAGAGAATAGGAACAGAATAGAAGGCCACCTCAGAAAGGTCATGTTCAAGCTAATTTATTGGTTACTTTGTGCTACTCAAACCAATTATTCTGATTGCTTTCCACCCATATAAATCTATTTTAACTAGTTCAGACTTCTATATGAGGAAAATCCAGAAAAATAGAATTTGACATCTTGGAGAAATGTTTACGATTAAAAAAAATTCTTTTGCTCAGTTGGTGAGGTTTTTAAATTAATTTTTAAATCTTTTTATTGTGAAAGTCTTTGGGAGGAAATATGCCTAATGATTAAGGGTATAGGCCCTAGCATCAAACTGCTTGGGTGTAAATTTCGGCTTTGCCTCATTAGCTTTTTGGCCTCATAGAAATGGCTTCACTTCTCCAAGCCTCAGTTTCTTCATCTGTAAAATGGGAAAAATAATAGCTTCGGGCTCTGCAATAAAAATTTCCACCTCGTGGGCTTGCTTTGAGAATTAAATGAAGTAATCTGTGCAAAAAGGCTCAGAACAAAGCCTGCTCACATTAAGTGTCCAATATATGTTTAGCAGTGTTAGTCTGATGCAAATTCCCAGATTTTCTGGCAAAGAAGTTAGAAATTCAAAAAAGCTCATCCTGTGAGGGGAAAATAAAAAGAAAAGAAAATCTGTGTTTATTGCAAAGTCTAACTTGAACTAGCACCAAAATCACCTGTAAAGTTTCATCAAACTGTAGATTTTAGGGCCCTGTCCTAGACCTGCTGAGTCAGTATATCCTGTTATGAGGCCCAGACATGTACATTTTAAATGACTTTCCTAAGTGAGTCTGTTTCATTTTATCAAGATTAAGAATCACTTGTTGTGCTCATTGGAATGCATTTTTCTAAATACCGTTTTCTGAGTTTGATCAGCACACGTGTGTGGGGTGGTGCCATGGTGATGAAAATGTTAGCAAGCATCTAGGGGACGCTAATGCAAGTCGTAGAAAAACTGAACTTGGACAAATGCTGCCCTTCAGAGCCCCTCCAGATCCCTTCCCCCACTCACACCTCACCTCCCCGCTTGAAAGGAGGGGCTCTCATAAAGTTACCAGCTGCTTATGAGGATGGAGAGTGGAGTTTCCTTGGAAGAAACAAAGAGGTGAATGGCCTCCTTCTTGTGGAAAGCTGCTGTCTTCTTTGTCCGTCCTGTAACCCAAACTGCTTCCTTTTGGGGGGCTCTACTTCCCTTACCTCTAGCTCCCTCAGAAACCAGACTGGGTCCCTGGGCTGGAAGACTCTCACGCATGTCTTAGGCCCCTTCTGCTCTAGATAAGGAAAGAAACATTCCCTTTGTATTTGTTTTCCACATTTCCCCTAGTTCCTGGAACTTAGAAGGTCTAGGAAGTTGGGAAGCGATGTGATGGTCTAACAACGGCCCACACCCCCCAAAAAAGCCCCGATTTGTAGCACTTGTTAATTTCTGTAGTGTAAATATTTCCACCATGGCTATTTTTAAGCTACCAAATGAGGTCACAAAATGCAGATTTGGGAAGAGACAATGCACAATTTGCTACTGTGAGCCATCCAGGGCAGCTCCAGTATGCTTCAGGGGCAAGACAGAGGTCCAGGTTGTGGACTTAGTGGAGATTACGACACAAAGGAATAAGCCACTTGGCTGGGTATAGTCTTGGCCTTAAGCCAGAGGGACAAATGAGGGTCCAACTGCCTGATCTGTGGCCCAGCTTTGTTCCCCAGGGTAGAAGATCACACGGGCCTCAGAAGGGCTAATATGTTTCTTTGCAAGTGCCGACTTCAGTGAGGTGGTAGCTGCTGGCTGGAGTGCTGTGTGGAAAGGATTCTGAGGCTCTATCTTGGTTAAGCAGGAATGATTACTATGACAAGTTAGTGACGTCTGAAATGAACACAGAAGAAGGGAGTGGAGTCACACGTGTTTGCCATCCATGACATTAGGATTCCATTTGTTCATTTACTCATTCGTTCAAAAAATACTGAGTCCCTATTAAGTTCCAGGCACTGTTCTAGGCTGTGAGAAAATAAAGAACAACTTACATCCTAGTGGGAGAAAGAGGAAAAGATAATAAACAAATCCACCTGTCATATCACAGTACACAGTAGTGTACTGGGAAGGAAGCAAATAGGTTAAGGGCACAGAGAATGAAGATGGTAGAGGAGGGTATTTGTGATCATGTGGTCAGGAACAGCATCTTGAGAAGGTGACATTTAAGCAGTGACCAGAAGGAAGTAAGCAGGTGAGAAACGTAGTTTCTGCAGGAAGAGAGACCCAGGCAGAGGAAACAGCAAGTGCAAAGGCCCTGTGGTAAAAGCAGTGTGGGTTTGTCGAAAGCAAGGGGGCCACTGTGGTGGAAGCTCAGTGAGTAAGGAAGACAGGGGTGGGAAACTGGTGCCACATTATGAAACTGAGTTATTTGTAGTGAGGTGGATGGACCTAGAGTCTGTCATACAGAGTGAAGTTAAGTCAGAAAGAGAAAAACAAATACCGTATGCTAACACATATATATGGAATCTAAAAAAAAAAAAAGGTTCTGATGAACCTAGGGGCAGGACAGGAATAAAGACGCAGACATAGAGAATGGGCTTGAGGACATGGGGAGGGGGAAGGGTAAGCCGGGACGAAGTGAGAGAGTGACTTGGACATATATACACTACCAAATGTAAAATAGATAGCTAGTGGGAAGCAGCCGCATAGCACAGGGAGATCAGCTGGGTGCTTTGTGACCACCTAGAGGGGTGGAATAGGGAGGGTGGGAGGGAGATGCAAGAGTGAGGGGATATGGGGATATAGGTATACATATAGCTGATTCACTTTGTTATACAGCAGAAACTAACACAACATTGGAAGGCAATTATACTCCAATAAAGATGTTAAAAAGAAAAAAAGAAATGTGTGTGTCTGTGTGTGTGTGCTTGCATTATCAAACATTAAGGCAAGCATTTTTTCTTTATTTCCATCTCTTCCATATATAGGGAGAAAATGTGGTGGGTGATGGAATTTTGTTTTGCACCTCTTCCTTCTAATATCACATGTGAAAGAGCCAATTTTAGGGTCGCCTGGTCCCTGTCTAGTGGAATCAGCAGATTCTCAGCTGTCTGTGTGCATATGCCTGCATCTAGACGCTCTGAGCATATAATTCAGAGAAGACCAGTGTCTCTACTCTAAAGCCTTTATTTATTTATTTGCACGTGACATGTTTAATTCCAAGGTGCTGAAGGCATTTTGAAAACATTAAATGATGTGTTAATCCTCTCCATATCTCTGTAAAGCAGTGACAAAGTCTTATTATAAAACATTATGAACTAAATCTGAAAAACAGACTTAACAGGAATAGGAATAGGAAAGAGGGATGAGAAGAGACAGAAGATGCCATAGGAAGAAGAAACCTCAATGAGAAGTCGTCTGCAGTTCCCAGCCAAGTAGGGAAACCTCTGTCAAATTTTCCCCGTAGCCGGGTCCCGAGCCAGCTGTCCCGCATTCCATAAGGTGATTCTGTAGGTTTGTTGCCAGTTTTGTTATTTATTATCTTAGTAGATAGGTAACCTTGAGTAAGGCACTTCCCTGCTTGAAAACTGTATTTCCATATCTGTAAAATGGGGAATCACAGCAGTATTTACCTAGGAGATTTATGGAGAAGAGATCTTGTGATGTGCTATCTTTATAATCTTCATCGGCACCACCATCATCTTCATTATCATCATCTGTAATCGTTAAGCAAATCTCTCTCTTGGTCACTGCTGATAAGGGATTATTTTGCCTCACCCAAAACTGTGTCTGGAAATTCCCCATGGTAGATTCACTGCAGAAATGCCCCCAGTTATCTACCGCTCCCTATTTCTATGTCCCTAACAGTGACTTGTCGGGTGTCCCCCATCTCTATTTCCTTACCTCTTGAATTTGGGCTGGTTGTGCAACTTGCTTTGGCTAATTGGATACAGAAGAAATGATATTGTTCCAGCTTTGTGCTCAGACCTCAAGTGGCCTCCCACACTTCTTGGAATCTTGCCTTGCTGCCATGAGAACCAAGCCAGGCTAGCATGCTGGATGATGAGAGACACGTGGTCCAGGAGTCCTCATTGCCCAGCTGACTATTGTCTCACTTGGTCAGTCCTCAGCTGACTGCCAGATGACCACAGACACAAGAGTGAGGTCAGCTGATACAGGCTATGCCCGGCCCAGATCAGCAGAACCACTCATCTCACCTGTAAATTTGTAAGCACTGAAACATGGTTGCTGTTTTAAGTTAGTATGTTTTGGGAACGGTTTGTTAGGTAGCAATGAGTAACTGCTACAGCTCTCTTTTCAGGTTTACCCTTCACGGGCTTTGCCAAAATCTTTCTTTCCTAACTTGTAAAGATTAATTCATTCTATGAATTTATTTATTTATGGCTAACTCTGACCTGGGTCAATGAGGGGAAATGAATCAGTCGAAGTCCCAGTCATCAAAAGCATCAATCCAGTTGGGTAGGTAAAGCTATAATGGATGGTGAAAATGGTAAAGACCATAAGAGAATTATCAATTAAAAGAAAGGCATTCTGAGAAGCAAGAGGCTATTTCTAGCCTGGGGTTGGGGCAAAATGGGAGAATTGGGGGAAGTCACATAAGGAAATTCCTCCGGTGTGTCTAGAGTCATACCTATCCTTCCATTTTTACTTTTCAATCTGACTTCCGGCCAGGTTGCAATAGCTTTTCCCAGTTCCCGTTTCTAGTTTTGCCCCCACTCCGACCCATTCTTCTGTCAGATGATTTTTCTCTGAAATGCAAATCTGGCTACGTTACTCCCCTACTTTAAATCCTTTGGTGCACATACGTATGTCATCTGGAGATGATTCTAGGGAGGAGGAAAACAGTGGGCTGAAGTCACAGGTGGAAGAGCAGGCTAGGGTGAGACGCTGACAACCCCTGAGTGAGCAGGAGCCCGCATGCTGCTACCTTTGGTGTCTATTCCCGGTCGGATTGTCTAAATGCTGGTGAGTGTCTTCTCTCTTCTGATTGTGCTGAGGTCTGGGCCTTCAGCCACGGAATCTGTCAGAGCAAGGAGCGAGAGAACAGCTCACGGACTTCCTAATTAAGATCTCCTAGGGCCACGATTTAACTTGGCTTTCGTTCCCTGGCAAACGCTAAAGGACAGAGAGGCAAGAGTGGCCAGTAGCTACTGGTTGGGAAATAAGGGACATTGGCAGATGGATTTGCAAAGGACAAGCCACACTCAGTTCATCGAGAGTAGGGAACAACCGGAGCTTAAGCGCACACACACACACACACACACACACACACACACACACACACACACTTTAAATCCTGTGTAAGCTGGCTTTGTAGGCTTGCTAATGGAATTTGTGCAGTGCCCCGGAGGGTCAGAGAAGAAAGGGAGACGTGTCAAGATAATCTTTTCAACAGTTTTTTCCCCCCTTCTTCTTTACCTTTCTGAACAATAAACTGATTTTTCAACCAGCTTAATTTGGGTAACGTAATAAATAGTGCTTATGGTAGAAGGTGTTTAGGGGTTAAAAACACAAATTTATTTAGATATTAGGTGTACCTGGATTTAAGTAATTGATCCACTATTTGCTTCCCATGTAACCTTGGGCAAGTTACTTAATCTCCACTTGCGGATGGCGGCCATAGAGTTGGGCAACGCATAGACCTCCTGGCTATCCATGCTGCCTGGACTCTCATTCTCTCGTCTGAAAATGGGGACAATTTTTTCCTCGTGGGGATCTTGGGAGAGTTAAGCAGGTTACTGGGCATAGATTGCTTAGCTTGGACGCTGACACAAAATAGGCATGCAATAGCTATTGGTTATTAATATGGCTATGGGTGAGGGATTTTTTTTTTTGCGGTACGCGGGCCTCTCACCGTTGTGGCCTCTCCCGTTGCGGAGCGCAGGCTCCAGACGCGCAGGCTCAGCGGCCGTGGCTCACGGACCCATCCGCTCTGCGGCATGTGGGATCCTCCCGGACCGGGGCACGAACCCATATCCCCTGCATCGGCAGGCGGACTCTCAACCACTGCGCCACCAGGGAAGCCCTGGGCGAGGGATTTTAAAGGTTTATTGAGTTTAATTCCCATAACCATCCTATGAGGCAGAACTTTCCCGAGTTCCCATAGCTAGTAATGGAAACATCTTGGATTTAATTTAGGCAGTTTAAGTCTAGAGCCTGTGCTCTTAACTAGCGTACTTTGAATAACATGTGCATTTTTCTTCTTCTCTCTCTCCTTCACTGTCTATTATCTATCTATCATAGTATCTATCTGCATCAACATCATCATCTCTATTATTTGTCTGCCTTTCTCTGTCAGCCATCTATCTTTCTAGTGTCTGTCGACACACTCTGTGCACATATTTGTGTATGTATAGTTAGCCCAATAATACAGAGAACAAAACAGAGGCTCAGCAAACTTAACAGACCCCAGATAACAGAGCTGACTTTCTAGTCTAGAACTGTCTGACTCCGAAACCTGTACTGGGATTTTTTTTTTTTTAACTACATCAAGATTATGAATAAAGTAGCCAGCGAGTCTTTTTTAGTACAGTCATTTTAAACTTCACTGGGAAGAAAGGAAAAATAGAAAAATGTCAGCTGTCTCCCTCAACTATTTGCTCCTAGCAAATCAGAAAGCATATTTTAATAAGAGGTACTGGAGCTGACATTTTGGAGATGGAGAGTATGTATTTTTAGGAGTGAGGACGGTACACATATCACTCACACACCGTCAAGGGTTTGGTAACCTTCTTGTCCGGCTCTGCGGTTCCTCCAGGCACAAACACAAGTACTACCGTTTTCAAGACAACAAGCTAGGCTAGAGAAAAGTGGCACTCAGGAAAAGTGAGACATGCCCTGCACATTTGTACATAGAGACACTCTATGGCACTAACACAGCTATCTGCAGTCACAGAGGAGAGTTGACAGCATACAGGGTCCAAAAGAGCAGGCAACCCTCAAATCATAGCTTTTGACCTTTGGAACGCATGAATTCATTGGGATAATTTTGCATCTGATTAATTTTCCTAATTAGGCTTGCCATAAACCAGCATGACCTCTTTAGCCTCTACCCCAGAATATATAAATCCCTCTTCAGATGTTCCCAATAACTGGGGAGATGACCCCTGGTTGGCACCCTTTCCCACCTTGGTGTCAGTTGATCTGACTCATTGCCTTTCTCCTGAAAGTTACCTGCTTCACTGCACCCTGCTACTCTCAACAGATGACCTTATTCTAAGCCCACCAAGAAAATGGAGACATGCTGCCACGATTTCTCTCAACTTCCCTCACATCCATCTCTGAAACAGAATATATAAGCAAACACCTGTCAGCACTTTCCTGGAAGCTCTCCATTTCAATAATTCTGTTTTGTTCTTCCAGTAAACTTTAGAAATAACTGGAAATGGTAATATTTTTGAATCTGAAATAAATCTCTCTAGAGTGCCTCGATTTGACCCCAAGTGACACAAATTGCTCTGTGTTCAGATATCTGGTTAAAACATATGAGCACTTGCCCCAGTTTATTCCTTTCCTTTCTGCTCAGAGGAATAAGTGGTCCCCACTCCTTTCCAAGTAAATCCTCCTCATGTGTCCTGGATCCAGTTCCCTTCTAGGAGGCAATGCTATTGTTTCTTCCCCCCTCTACTTTCAAGCTCTTCTTTTTTACTGGTTTCTTCCGGTAACCTTCAAACATACTGTGAAATCTGGACAAAATACATACCACAATAAAAGCAAAGACAGAACAAGCCGAAAATTTCCCAGAAATCAACCTTCTCCTCAAGCTGCTCCCTGATTTCTTCTCCTCCTCAATTACTATTATTATCTTTATCTTTCCCTCATTATCCATCCTGCAGCAATCTTGTTCTTGCTCTGGCTCTCTTTCCATTGAAAGCACACTTTGTAAGGAAACCAATAACCTCCATCAAAACACTTTTTCACACTGTATTGCTATATTTCGATGTCTATTTTCTCCCACTGGCCTGTTCTTTGAGATCCAGGAGACTTACTAATTCTGTGTTCTAGCATTCAACACAGGGCCTAGCACATTGCAACTTCTCAACTAACATTTATATTAAACTGATAAGAGCAGATACTACACTTGGTCTTAGCCAAAAGGCTGAGAAGCAATCGACTAACATTTATGGTGTGAATGAGCTCAGTCCAATCCAATGGACCCTTTTCACTGCCGCTCTAGCAGTCTTCTCAGATGCCTTGCTGCAACTCACTGGCCATCCTTCCTGAAATTCTCTCACACTCTGGATTCTAGAATGCAACTTCTGTTTTCCTCTTCTCACCTCAACTTGCTCCTAGAAGGAAAGGATAAGGTATTGTTCTTTCTTGTATCTCCAGTGTCTTACACGGGGGTCACAATAAATTGACTGGATTGGAGTGGATGCATTACACTGGATATGTAAGAATTTTCTGTACTCTGCTTTCATTCCAAGGAAGGTATTACCTAAGTAGGTTTTTAAAAAAAAAAATAAATTTATTTACTTATTTATTTTTGGCTGCGTTGGGTCTTCGTTGCCACGTGTGGGCTTTCTCTAGTTGCGGTGAGCGGGGGCTGCTCTTCGTTGTGGTGCGTGGGCTTCTCATTGCGGTGGCTTCTCTTGTTGCGGAGCACGGGCTCTAGGCCTGTGGGCTTCAGTAGCTGTGGTACGCGGGCTTCCGTAGTTGTGGCTCGCGGGCTCTAGAGTGCAGGCTCAGTAGTTGCGGCACACGGGCTTAGTTACTCCACGGCATGTGGGATCTTCCCTGACCAGGGCTTGAACCCGTGTTCCCTGCATTGGCAGGTGGATTCTTAACCACTGTGCCACCAGGGAAGTCCCCCTAAATAGCTTTTTAATTCTGAGAAATCTCTGATCTCTCTAGTATGTGGTAGCTTGAACTCTGCCTTATTTATATCCATGGATCATAAGACTTCTACTGCAAATAAGTATGGAATACTCTCTGTATTTAACCTTAACATTTTTTTTTTTTTGAAATACGTAGTCTAGAGAAGTTTTAAATCTAATTTCAACTAAGAAATCTAACGGAAGGTCAAGTATGCCTGATCTCTTTTGCAAGAAGAAGCAATAAACGTGACCAACGCTACCTGTAAGATGAGTGGTTAATATTAAGTTAAAAGCTAGATGTATGGCCCCAAAGACTATGGGGTAGATTGATCACAGAAGCTGCCTCAATTATTTAATGCTTCCTGCAACCTTGCCCTTTGCAATGTGGTTTTTCAGGGACATACCTCCACCGCCTTGAATCTTGACTGGCTTTATGACCTTCTTTATCCAACTGAATGTGGTGGCAGTGACTGTGTTCCAATTTCCAATTTCAGGGTAGGGCTCAAGAGGTCTGGCGGATTTCTACTTCACCTCTTAGAACTCCACTATCTCCACGTGAACAAAGCTGGGCTAGCCCGCTGCAGATGGAGAGATCACGTGAGGCAGATGTGAATCACTGCAGTGGAGACCACTCTTACTAGCCGGTCCCCAGACGACTGACTAGCTGACTACAGACATATGAACTAGCCCAGAAAGATCAGCCCAGCAGCACCACCCATGGGACCCACAGATTTATGAGCTAAATAAATGATTGCCATTGTAAGATACTCTATTTTGGGATGGTTAGCATATCCAGACGAAGGAAAGGACTGAGTCGAAGATGTCTGATTGGTGTGTCTAACTATCTTAATGATGCAATGACAATTGTCTGACTCAGCTAATTGGTTGTCTTGATTGATTTTTTTTTAAAAATGGCTTTATTGAGAAGTAATTTATATACCATACAGTTCATCTATTTAAAGTGTATAATTTAATGTTTTTTTCTAGTGTGTTCAGAATTGTATAATCATCACCAAATCAATTTTAGAATATTTTTATAGCCCTGCAAAGAAACCCTGTACCTACTAGCAATCATTCCCAACTTCCCGGAACTCCCTCCCGGCATCCCTAGGCAACCACTAATCTACTTCTATCTGTATAGATTTGACTGTTATGGAAATATCGTATAAATGGAATCATACAATATGTGATCTTTTGTGACTTGTCACTTAGCATAATGTTGTCAAGGTTCATCCATGCTATAGCATCTGTCAGCACTTCATTTCTTTTTATTACCAAATACCATTTCATTATATGGATATACAACATTTTATTATATCTGTCCATTCATCATTTGATGGATATTTGTATTGTTTCTACTTTTTGGCTCTTATAATTAGCACTGCTGTGACCATTTGCATGCAAGTTTCTGTATGGACATATGCTTTCACTGTGTATGTAACTAGGAGTGGATTTGTTGGGTCATATTTTAACTCTATGTTTAGTCTTTTGAAGAACTGCTAGACTGTTTTCCACAGTGGCTGCCCTGCTTTTCTTTCCCACCAGCAGTGTATGAGGGACTCAAATTTCTCCACATCCTCATCAACACTTGTTATTTTCTATGTTCTTGATTATAGCTGTCCTAATGGGTATGAAGTGATATCTTATCATGGTTTTAATCAGCTATTCCCTGATTGCTAATGGTGTTATCTTTCCATGTGTTTATTGTGTCCATTTGTATTTCTTCTCTGGAGAAATGTCTATTCAGATCCTTTGCTCACTTTCAATTGGGTGGTCTTTTTATTATTGAGTTATATCTTGATTAATGTTTTCCATGTGATTAATGTTTTCCATGTGAAAGGCTAACATTTCAGTTGAAATTTAATTACCCAGTATCTTTAAGAATACCTTGATATAGTTTTGTGGTTCCCAACATGACTGGCCATCAGATATATTTTGGGAGGTCTTTTAAAAACAGAACATCTTGGGTCCTAACCTTGGAAATTCCAATCTAGGAGGGATAGGGAAAGTTTAGGAATTTGTATTTAAACCAAATTATGCAGGAGATACTACTAATCAGCCAAATTTAGAATCCTTACCCTGGTTTATATATTCCTAGGTGAAGTAATGTTGAGAAATAAGGGAATTTACTTAGATATTTCAGGTCAATATCAGGGGAAAATAAAGGCTTCCAAATCTTGCACCTGGTGTGCAATTTCAACATGTAGGAAGGTTTAATAAACCCTGTGTTTGGATAGCAGCAATGGACAAAGGATGTAAAGGTTCAGCTGTTAACACTTTATTAACTGCTTTTGAAAAGCACAGACTCTACCTCCTGTAGATCATAACTCACAGGCCCCAGAGGATAAACTAACAAGAACTTAAAGGAAAAAACAAGTACTTATTGTCCCCTGCTATGTTCAATAGCGGTTGTCTGAATAGACCCCCAGCTGGGAGATGTGGAGGGGAGCACAGGGAGGAAGGTATTGAGTAGATTGTGGAGGGAACAGTAATGCTAGATGGAAAGTGATGGAATGTTCTGGAGCATGTAAAGTCAAGGCACCAGTCAGGCACCATCAGCTTCCACATTCTATATTCATATTCTGGGAGGAAATCTCTGTCAGAGTCCCTAAGTTCGAGAAGGGTTGAGAAAGACTCCAACTTTGGGGTTGGGTACCATTACTTGCAAGTAATAAATATGCTTATTATTTTCACTTTGCAAAAATTCTTTTCAAAGATATTTGTAGCAAAGTTAATTATGTATTGAGTTCCTTTAAAAGCAGGCTTTAAATTTGTATGTAAGCTGTGGTTATAATCTGTTTAATAAGGATAGAAAAAAGCCTAGAAGGAAGTAAACCAAAAGATTAACATTCTGTACATTCCAATTTCCCCCAAATGAATATAAACTGGTTTTTTTAAATTAGCAAATTTCTCTTTTGAGGTAGGTAATACATTTAGATTTAAGTGCACAGAATCATAAACCAGTCTGCCTGGATTTAAATTCTAGCTCCGCTTATTATCTGTGTGCAACTGGGAAAATTAGTACCCTCTTCTGTGTCTTAGTCTCATCATTCTTAAGATGAGCATAATAGTAGGACATTCCTTGTAGAGATGATATGAGGACTGAATGAATTAAACTATTTAAAGTGTCTCCCACATGCACCTGGCATTTAGTAGATACTATAGAAGTGTTTGATGTTATTATTGTGATGGTTTTAACTTTGTTGATTTTGGACTGATTCATTCATTTATTCATTCAGATATTCATTGAGCATCTTCCATGTGCCAAGGTCCATGCTACTAGGCATTAATAGTACAGCGATAAGAAGGTAGGGGTCCTTGTTATCAAGCTCATGGATGTTCCAATAGAAAACCACCGTCATATTCTCCTTCACTTTGGTGGCGTGTTCACAGCTCCAGGCTTGTGACAAGTCTCAAGGACCCACAGGGCTTGGGCTGTTCCCATTTTCTGAATACCACTTTCTTCTATTTCTATTTCCCGTTGTTCACTTACATTAGTGCCTTCCATTCATTGCTTATCACACGGCATGCCATGCACCGTGCTGAGTGTCTTCCAGGCATCATGGTATTTAAGACTTACCTTTGCCCCTTAGGGTTAATTTTGTGACTTCCATTCTACAAATGAGGAAAACACATTTCTGAAAAGTCAAGTCGTTTGGCTGTCATTTGCTACTAACTGTGATCCCGAAGCAGGTGCTTTTAATGACTACATGATTTTTCCTAAGTTCCTGTTTATATCTATCGGAACAAGCATTTTCATCAACCTCTCCAGCCATAACATCTAGTGGATGTGCTATTGAGTTTTGTACGGAACTAAGCTTGGAGAGGAGGATGTGAAGTTTGAGGCAATGTCTGAGTCAGAAGAAAGCATTCGCCAAATGACCCCTGAACTAAGCTTGGAGAGGAGGATGTGAAGTTTGAGGCAATGTCTGAGTCAGAAGAAAGCATTCGCCGAATGACCCCTGAGGTTGCAGCCACAGGCATGGAGCTAAAATTCTCCACTCGCAGAATCAGTTCTTGACAAACCACAGCCTTACTTCTTTCAAACCCTTCCCATCCCTTAAACTCCAAAGTAGTAAACCATTCAGATAAAACCCAGTATTCTTCAAGGAAGAAGGCAGAGCATTCCTTTTTGTAGGAAGCATGTGCTAGGGCTTTTTGAAGAGAGATGGCCCTTTAGAGCTATCTCATTTTGAATTTACCCCACACTGGGAGATAAACGTCATTTCTTTTTTTTGTCCATGACAAACCCCAGCCAGACTACTGTTCCCAGCCAATTCACTCTCCCTGTGCTTTGGAAGATTGCTGTGTGCCTCTCTAGCTTCAAGAACACACAGAGTTACTGCCACAGCCTGAGTGGGGTTTTTTAAAAGAGGAAATGGATCTTTCTTTGGTGGTTTGTTGAATTTAAGTTTGGACATGGCAATGAAGAAGAGCTTCTGTTTGCTGCTCTATCTCAGTGCATTTGGTACATACGTTTAATACCTGTAGAGGTCTTTAATACCCTACGTGATATATGCTATATTTTGGCTATCATTATTGCCATGGAAATTGTTTGGAAACTGTAAGGTAACAAACAAACAAAAAAAGGACTTTGATTCACATAGTTGATTCCACATTCTTTTTCTTTGGCCCTCTTGTACATCAATTATCGAGGTCATTTGGCATTGTCTTTCTGCCTTTTTGTAAGTTCTGAAGAGCAGAACCCCTAATGCTCTGCACTTCTTAACTTGGTCTGAGCCCGTGTGCAAATTGTACCATAGTAGGAATGATCTTTTATCATTTCTCTCTCCTGTACTTGTCCATCCAGACCAAGGTTAATTCTTTTGTCTGTCATTCTTGTTGATTTGGAAAGTGGTCTGGCATGAGCTGGTAAACATTTAAGGTTTTAGATTTATAGTAGGACTTGATTAAGAGTATGTTTATAGTGGACTTTCAGGTGGTATGACAGCTCAGGAAGAAGCTATTACGGTTCAAACTTCATTTGGAGTTTAAAAAAAAGGTTGAAGATTGGGCTTAACCATCTATGGTGACTGAACGTTGTTTTAGTGAATCAAATTTGAAAATGTAAGTATGATGTCTGTAAAATCAGTAGTGATCATTTTTTCAGGTTATGGTATGTTAAAGTTCCAAGGTTTCTGGAGTTCTTGGTGGGAGGACTCTACTTGGTGGAGTGAGGTGGGAAGGGAAAGTGTCTGCTGAGTCTTGGGTATCTACTAAATCAATCCCAGGTTTCCAGGGGCAGTGTTAGTGTTAGGAAAATAAAGACATTCTTCGTATCTTATTCCCGAAACATAACTGAAGACCAAAGTCATTCTAGCTCTAGAAGCAGGTTGCAGAGAGAGAATTGAGAAGAACTGAAGCTTAACCTAGTGACTATTTCCTGTTTTATCACCTTTAAGAAGCCACATTTGTTTCTTCTCTCAAATATCTTCTGAAAAATAATAGGTTTATGTAGTGAGGCTATGTTACCAGCCCAAGATTCCACAGCGAGTGGTTGACAGGGCTGAGTTTAAATCGAGGCAATCTTGTAATTGAAATATGGTGTTGAGATTAGGAGGCGATTATCCTAATAAGGTAACACACCTAGATAAATGGTGGACATATTCATTACTGTAAATGCATTTAATAAGACATATTTTCTGATGTTCCAGATAATATCATGGAGACATTTAATTCCAAATAGAAAATGTTAGAGCTGGATAGATCCACAATTACTTCATTTCATAGATTAAAATCAAAGTGAAGAAAACGGGAAGTGATCTACAGCAGGGGTCCGCAATCCTGGGGCCATGGACTGGTACCGGTCCTTGGCCTGTTAGGAACGGGGCCACACAGCAGGAGGTGAGGGCGGGCCTGCGAGTGAAGCTTCCTCTATATTTACAGCCTCTCCCCATCACCGGCTCCCCAACACTCACATGACCACCTGAGCTCCGCCTCCCGTCAGATCAGTGGTAGCATTCGATTCTCATAGGAGCGCGAACCCTGCTGTGAACTGCACAGGCGAGGGACCTAGGTTGCCCACTCCTTATGAGAATCTAATGCCTGATGATCTGAGGTGGAGCTGAGGGGTGATGCTAGCATTGGAGAGCGGCTGCAGATACAGATCATCGTTAGCAGAGAGGTTGGACTGCACAGAGACCATCATAAATCAATTGCTTGCAGGCTCACATCAAAACCCTATCAGTGAGTAAAAAGTGAAAACAAGTTCAGGGCTCCCACTGATTCTGCATTATGGTGAGTTGTATAATTACTTCATTATACATTACAATGTAATAATAATAAAGTGCACAATAAATGTCATACGTTTGAACCATCCCCAAACCAGTCCCACCCACCCCGCCACCAGTTCGTGGAAAAATTGTCTTCCACAAAACTGGGCCCTGGTGCCAAAAAGATTGGAGACCACTGCTCTCCAGAAGCTCCCCCTCTCCCCTGCCCCTATGAATAAGATGCAGAAATAGAAATTTCCTATCTTGTCGTGCGGTGGACCTTCTTCTACTCACAATGTGACCCACAGGGTTTCGAGAGGCAAACCCAGGAAATTATTTAAATGTAATTCTGAAGCTCAAAGTGAGACAGGCTGGGACCTGGGACCCTTTGCTGCAGTGCTGCAATGCTTGCATCTGGACAAATGTCTCCTTGAGCAACAAAATACAAAGCAACCATAAGGGACTAAAAATAACTGCTTGCCTGTGCAGTTGGGGAAAATTCTGGACAACAAGATTCAAAGAGACCAGAAAGCCCAACTGCCACTTCTGAAGAGCCAGGAGCAAAAGCAGGGAACTGCACACTCCCCCTGCACACGACACCACCGATGGGCTGGGCAAAACAGCTAAGCCACCCCTCCGGCCGGACCCCTGGACACACACCTACCGTCACCCCATGTAAGGAGCCAACCTGCCCCCCTCCGCCCACCCCCAGGCACCCAGCAAACAAGAGAAGCTGTTGTTTATCCTCACTCCCCCCTGCTGCAGCAGGGGGCCCAGTAAAGCCTTGGCTGAATTTCTTGTCTGGCCTCTGATCAATTTCTATTTATTGAAAAGGCCAAGGACACTTGTAGGTAACAAAAGTATCGATATTTTAGAATATGTGTATTACAAATGTCCTTGGATATGAAGTTGGGGTAACTTACTTGGGAAAATATTGAGGACTTGACATAATGCTTCTTTATGGGATGTGAAGAAAAAAATATGAGTCACATTTTGTCTAAAACAGAACTGAGCTGCGTTATATCCAAACCTACCATCCATTCATCTATCCATCCTCTGAATTCCTTTCTTTCCCTTTCCCTCTACATCCAACCAGTTCTCAAGTTCTATATTACAGTTTTCACCTCTTTAAGACCTTATGCATCTACTCTCTTTCCTCCATGACCACTGCTTCCACCCACAGCTCCCAGTGCGGCCCCAGTTCAGGGCAACACCTCCCTTCCCTCTGATCATCTGCTACATCCTAACTGGTCTCCTCCCCTGAATGTCCTGCAAGTGTGCTGATATGATTCCCTGCTTAAAATCCTTCTAGACCTCACCATAGATGCCAAGATAATGCTGCTTTCCTGTGCTTAGCACGGCAGGCTCTTCATGATCTCCCCACCCAACTTCTTTACTTCCTCTCACTGTCCCTGCCTTCCACCCCATCTCTTCCCATCAATTTAGAACATGCCCGATACACCTGTGCTATCAATAAATGTTTGCTGCGTGGCTGAATGGTCAGCCACACCAACCCGCTTGCCCTTCCCCGAACATGTCATTTTCTCTTGGTTTTCTAATTACGCTCACTAATCCATCCCTTGCAATCTGCTCTTCCCAGTACCTGAAGTTCCATCCCCAATAAACTCTTACTTATCTTTTAAATCTCAGGTCCAACATAATCTCCTGTGACCCCTCTGTCTTCTCTCTGCTTTAATCTACACTAGATTCGACCCCTCCTCTGTTTTGCCAAACACCAACTATCCACAACAGCAACCCCTCCATAAACTGGCCCAGTCTCCTCATTTTACAGATGAGGAAGCCAAGGCTCAGAGCAGGGAAGGGATTTAGCCCGTAAACATATTTGGTGAGAAGCAGACTCAGGTCTTAAACTCAAGTCTCCTAAAGCCCCGTGCATTTCACCAGCGCACAGGACCTCTCTGTAGTCTTGCTGATTTTCATAGTAGTTGGTAAAAAAAAGTCTTCTCTCCTGTGGTAGCTGTGTGACTTTGGGAAAGATGCTTCATCTCTCTGAGACTCACTCTCTGCATTGGAAACTGCATACAATAAGGTTGCTTATACAAAGTTTTATTGTGAGAATGAATTGAGAGAATTTGTGTAAAGTGTTTATTTATTTATTTATTTTGGTGGTACACGGGCCTCTCACTGTTGTGGCCTCTCCCTTTGCGGAGCGCAGGCTCTGGACGCGCAGGCGCAGCGGCCATGGCTCACGGGCCCAGCGGCTCCGCGGCATGTGGGATCTTCCCGGACCGGGGCACGAACCCGTGTCCCCTGCATCGGCAGGCGGACTCTCAACCACTGCGCCACCGGGGAAGCCCTGTGTAAAGTGTTTAGTACGTGCACGTGTATGAGTCTGCCATATCGCACAGCTCCAGGGTTCTCAGTCCCATTGTATTCTTAGACCCTTGTCCTGTTCAATAAACATCACCTATTATCATTGTTTTTATTTTTGAAGAGATGCTCTGACTCCCATTTTGCCTTCTTGCCTCTTTTTTTCCCCCTGTGGCTTCTCGTTTCCCATATAAAGAAGTGAAGACGTGTGAGCTGGTAGAGCTATTTAAGACTTTCCACCCCTGAGTTCTCACCAGCAGGTTGGTGAGATCACCAGTCAAACCAGTGTCTCTACCCTTGGGTTACTCAGCAAAACTGATTTGGACTTTCTAACCCATGTGTATTCCCCGTATATCTTCAGATTGGAAAAGTAAGGATATCCTTGACCATCACGCTAGCCTGCACAGCCTCAGAGTCTGATGATTCTGGCACTTCACCGAGCAGGCATTTGAACGGCCTCCCTGACCTTTTGCAGTGAACTCTCCCTGGTTACTTCATCATCGATTAGTGGCTTCTCTCCCCCTGTGGGTAGAACTTTGCGCAGAGAGTGTAACATGCTCCCCACTCAGCCTTCATTTCGTGGCAATCTGGTGTAGGGTTGCTGTCACTACCCCGGGGCTCTGGTGCTATTTCACCCTCTGCTGGGCCCTCTCCGCCTTTCCTCCTGGACTGTCAAAGGCCAAGGCTGTGCAGGTCGGTCTTACCACCCACTCACACCTTGTCTTACTCCTTGCCTTAGTCCATGCTCGCTAAACTCTTCTTGTCTCCAGAAACACATTCGCACTCTGTGCCTTGCTCTCAGGCACTTGATTTTCCTCTTAATTTGACTGAGGCACTGGAAGCCAATCCACCAGAGTTTCCTCAAACACCTGTTTCTTCATTATTCATTTATTGGCTTATTACCCATTCAATCATTCATTCAGTCTCTCACTTATTCTCAAATAATCATTCAATTATTCGCTATCCACTTGCATCCCTCCCTTCACCCCATCTTTCCCCCTCATTCTCTTCCTCGAGAAGGAGGCAGGCGGAGTCCTTAGTTACAGTTATTGAAAGGGACGGGTAGATGGTTTGAGGCTGGCATGTCTGGGTTGGGTTCTGTCATGGACTGAATGTTTGTTTCCCTCAGCCTCCAAATTCATATGTTGAAACCCTACCCCACGATGGGATGGTATTAGGAGGTGGAACCTTTGGGAGATAATTAGGATTACTTGAGGTTGAGGTCATGAGGGTGGAGCCTTCACGAATGGGATTGACGCCCTTGTAAGAGTCATGAGAGAGTTTGCTTCTTCTCTCTGCCCTCAGCCATGTGAGGTTATAATAAATTGGCCATCTGCCACCTGGAAGAGGGTTCTCACCGGAACCAGACCATGGTGGCACCCTGATCTTGAACTTCCAGCTTTCAGAACTGTGAGAAGTAAATTTCCATTGTTTACAAACCACCCGGTTTATGATATTCTGTTGTAGCAACCCAAGTTGATGTAGCGACAAATCCCCAAGGGCTAAGTTTCATTCCTTCAGTTGCTAAACTCCCTCCTTCCCCCCACTCAACAAGTACCGTCATTATCCAGAGTAGAGTTGATTAGGCTCCAATAATGGGGCCTCAGAAATCATCTTGTGCATCCTGTCCCATCTCATAGATGAGGAAACGGAGGCCAGTCCAGAAGTGTGAGCTGCCCCCTTGATGCTGGCGGTGAAAGGTACCTGATTTATAGAGTCAGGCAGATAGGTATTAAATCCTTACCTGCCAACTCCTAGCTGTGTGTCCTTGGGCAAGTGACATCTTCTCTCTGAACCTCTTTTCTCATTTAGAAATTGGATCATAGTACCTACTTTGAAGAGTTTTTGTGAAGGTGAAAAAGAGTACGTATGAAGAGCCTAGCTCATTCCTTTACAGATGGTAAATAGTTCCTCAATAAATGGTGGCTGTTATTAGCTGAGACCCAAACCTAGGAACCCAAATGCTTAGCCCAGCACTTTCCCATCGCCCTGGGTTGACCCATGCTCATTCTATAAGATCTAGCTCTAAAGCTTTCTTTTCTGCAAAGCCTTCTCGTACCTCCCTCTCAGAGTTAATCTAACCTTTCATTGTGGCTCATTGAGTTTTCGTTTAGACACTTTTGGGACAGTCGTTTCCTTCTGTCTTTTATTATAGGTACCTGTGTACCTCTCTGTCTCCTTTCCTAGGTTGCATAGCTTGGGGGCAGAGCAGTGTCTACTGAATTTATGTCTCTTTAGTGCAGTAACCTTCAAACTCTGAAGAGGATTACATATCACCAGGGAGGCTTCTCAAAAATGCAAATTACTCAGCCCAGACTCCAAAGGTTCTGTTTCAATTGTACTGGTCCATGAATATAGATTTTTAACAAAGAAATCTGTGTGATTCTAATGCAGGTGAATCACAGCACCCTGGGAATTACAGCTCATCTGCCTATTTTAGTGGTTGGCATATAGTAGGTGCTCCAGAATCTTCATTAAGTGAATTTGAAGAAGATACACTGTATCAGTTATCTGATGCTACATAATAAACCACCACAGAACAGCAACAATTTGTTATTTTTCACAATCCTGTGGGCTGGCACTCTAAGTAGTTCTGCTAGGCCCACATGGGCTTCTCATGCAGCTGCATTCAGCTGGAGGGTCAGCTGGGGTTAAGCCAACTGGCCAACTGGGCTTCTTTCTCCATGGTGTCTTCCATCCTCATAGAGGCTAAACCAAGCTTCCTCACATGGTGGCAGCAGCATTCCAAAAGTATTAGCCTCATTGCAGAAGCATTTAGCAAGTCTCTGTCTGTGTTACATTTGCTGATGTATTATTGGCCAAAGCAAGTCACATGGCCAGAGCCAAAATGGGAGGGGCATGCAAACACATGGATGCTGGGAGTCAAGATTTATCAGCAGGGTTGCCAAATAAAAACACAGGACAATCAGTTGTATTTGAATTTCAGATAAGTAAAGAATACATGTACGTAGGTTCCAAGCAATATTTGGGAAATACACTAAAAATTATTCTTTGTTCACTTTAGTAGTATAAGTATGTCCTATGCAATATTTGGGACATACTTATCCTAAAATATTATATTTTGTTTATCTAAAATTTAAATTTAACCAGTCACCCAATATTTTGATTTGCTAAATCTGGCATCCCTATATTGGAAACCATTAACGTGATAATCTATCACCTGCACTACTGTCTTTTTTTACCTTTATTATAAAATTCCTGCTTTGGGCTTTTCTGCCTCAGATAGTTCCAAAAGTGGGTGCTTGTTTCTTTGCTGTTCCCAGGTACTAAGAGCTACTTGATGTTTTCTGGATTTTCTGAGGAGCAGTTTCCACTTAGCTCTGTTCTTCTCATGTGTGGTATCTTCCTTCTTGAATACTTTCTCTTCTGGAACAGGTTTGCACTGGAGTCACCCATCTCTATTTTTCCTGAAACAATTCTCCCCCACTGGTCCCAGACTTCCTTGTAGACACAGTCTCTTCATCTTTTTACATCACAGATTCCTTCGTAGTAGGGTGAGGATTATGGACCCCTTCTCAGAGTACTGCTTTTAAATACATAAAATAAAACACAAGGGAGTACTAAGGAATTACATTGAAATTCAGCTATCAAAATATTGATGAAACAAAAAACAAATAAGCACCATGATTTAGTAGTGTATGTACTTCTTTTTTCTTTCTTTAAAGAATTAATTTAATTTATTTATTTGGTTGCGTTGAGTCTTAGCTGCGGCAGGTGGCCTCCTTATTTGTGGCTCAAGGGCTCCTTAGTTGTGGCTTGCTGGCTCCTTAGTTGCGGCATGAGGGCACCTCAGTTTTGGCATATGAACGCTTAGTGCGGCATGCATGTGGGATCCTAGTTCCCGGACCAGGTTTCGAACCAGGGCCCCCTGCATTGGGAGCATGGAGTCTTAACCACTGTACCACCAGGGAAGTCCCTGTACTTCTTTATTAACACATTAAATATTAAGATCTAGAGACAGGTATCCTTCCAAGTAGTAGGTGAGTGTAAACAATATTTCAAGATGTCTGCAACAACTGTAATATTGATATGATGCAGGAATACCTTGATTCTTTTGGTGACAGAGTCAAAGGCACTAAAAGAAATGCCAAATATCAGAGTTTAGTAAAAATAACGATGAAAAATATTTTTGCCACCCAATCTTATAGACTCCTGAGTTCTATCCACAGCTTCCCACGGGGTCCCTGCATCTAAAACAATCTGAAATCAATCTTCTTTTCTCTGGTGGTCTTCTGGCTCCTGTAGCAGAAGCAACTCATTTCACTTTGAAACTACAAGTGATTAACTACAGTTAAAAACACTGCAAAGCAAATATAAGTTAAACGAGTTAAATATTAAGACCTTCTTTTTTTAAAAAAATTAATGGTCACTATAGCAACATTATCTAAAGGATGGAGTCGAGTCTCTCATGATATTTCCTGTCCAGATGGTCTCCACATATTTTCAGGGCTGGGGCTTTTCAGATTAAGCTCTCAAAATTGATTCAAACCATGATCTGTGATTTTAGCTTGTAATTACTGTTTGAACCAAATTGTTCTTCTCCCTGATGATGGTTATCGATTATCATATAGTTATTTACCCAACATCGGTTCCTCAGTAAGGGCCTCGGCACTTGCCACGTTTTGCTCACTGAGTTCCAGCCACTCTGGCTGCCTCTCTGTCCTTGAATGCCCCAAACTTGACCCCCACTCAGAGTCTTTGCACTTGTTTCCCCATCTTTCTGGAAACTGATGCTCTCATAGTTTTGCCTCCTGATGCTTCTCACCATTGAGCATCATTCAAGCTCATGGGTCACTTCTTTGGTGACCTCTCGGTGACCTTTGAGCAGCCTTCTCAGTCACTGGAATTGAGCAGATGGTTTCAGTCACTCAACCTTCCATTGTCCTATTTTAATTTCTTCGCAGCACTTAACACTCAACTACAGTTTGTTGTTCATTTATGGGCTCAATTCTCTATTCACTGTCTCCTCTCTAGAAGGAAATTTAACCACAGCACAGATTTTTTTTGTGTGTGTGTGGTACGCGGGCCTCTCGCTGTTGTGGCCTCTCCCGTTGCGGAGCACAGGCTCCGGACGCGCAGGCTCGGCGGCCATGGCTCACGGGCCCAGCCGCTCCGCGGCACGTGGGATCCTCCCGGACCGGGGCACGAACCCGCGTCCCCTGCATCGGCAGGCGGACTCTTAACCACTGCGCCACCAGGGAAGCCCCACAGCACAGCTTTTGTCAAACATGTTTACCCTTGAATCTCCAGCACCAGGAACCATGCCTGATTCGTAGTAATCGCCCAATAATTTTTTTGTTGGCCAGTCTGGAGAAATGGATGGGCTACTGTGTTGGTACTCTGTCCTCTGGATACCCCTAGTATCATCAGGTTTGGTGTGAGGTTAAGGATCTCGTCTCTGGCCAAGATGCACAGTAGTGTTATTTGGACCATTTGTGAGTTGAATCCAAAGCCTTGGTCTTGTAATTTTGAACACATTTGTATTGAGTCTACTACTGAGGTATCCAGTAAGACACTTCATATCCTCAGAGATGGTTGATTGTCTAATGCATTGACTGATTGATTGATTTTCAAAAATCTAACCCTTACTCTGTGTCTGTTCTGAGCCAGACACTGACAAGCAATAAGGTGATATCTACCCTCATGAGCTTCCCCTCTGAGAAGAGGACAAGGGAAACCCAATTTGGGAGTTTGAAACCCACTCTACTGGGATCAAAGAGGTGATCTTTTTAGAAGCAGGTGCCTGGATAAAGTTCCAAGGCAGGAGCTAGAGGAATCCAGATACAGGATGGGAGTGGTGTGTGAGGAACTCTTTTAGGAAGAGGGAGAAGCGCGTGGAAAGAAATTGAAAGACACTGGGGATATGGTGTTTCCAGGAAAGTAGAAGAAGCTCAGCGGGACTGGAGTGTAGCTTGGACTAGGACGTTGTAACAAGAGACAAGGCCAGAGAGGTCAGTGGAAGATCATGAAAGGTCTCATGTATGATGTACAGGAGCACAACGGAGAGTCACCAACAGATTATAATGAAAGAAGATCACTTCTAGTTGTTGGAAGATGGCTTTGAGGGGGTGATGAGCGGGCATGAAGAGATAATCTTTTTAAGACTCAAATTTTGGACGAGAGATGGGAAGGAGGGATCTTTACTCAGTTCCTGTGTAAGAAGCAACTCGAGACCTGTAACCAGGACGCTAAGACTTCGGACGCTGACCATTCTGCTAAGTGCTGTGTGTGTGGTCTCCAAAAATATAAACAGGGTTCTTATTTTTCATTTTTATGTCTAGAGGACTGCTCTGGCTGAATTCTTTCTCATATACTTCGATTAGATAAAAAGATGGAAGTGCTGAGTCTCTAGATTTTTTCACTCCGTTTTACTTACCTCTCTCAGTTGACCCTTTTCCTCTGAAAAACCCCACAGGGCAAAGCTCTGTGGTCCTCAGACAACTTTACCAACCATCTGGCTGGTCCCTGAGTAACTATTGAGTCTGTAATGGATGGATTAGGGGTTTACTGAGATCCCAGCTATTAAGCTGCTCTTGTAGGACAAATGGATTATGTCCTATAATTGGCCACCAATAGAGACCAGGTCCAGGGCAGGGTGGGGGTAGGTATTATAGGCGGGAGGAGTGGAATGGGAAAAAGAAAGAAGGGATCCCGGTGCTGGGGGCACAGCTGCTGCTCATCAGGATTAGGGAACAGGACAGACTGGAAGGCATCCAGCGTACCTCCCTTGCTTTAATTGTCAAGTGTCAAGTGAATAAGCCCTTCTACCTGCTGTACCTAAGTGTGCACTTGACAAAGAGACTCTGGAGGCGGAGGATGAATCATACCTGTACATTGGAACATGGAACTCTCATAGATTCTGTTGCTGCAAGAGGCTTTTGCCCCTCACCCATGTAGACAGATCCTACTCAACTTGCTGCATAGGGGAAAACACCAAGGCTGTGGGAGGAGGGAGGGTGGTCAAATTCACAGAGCTATTGAGTAACAAGCTTAGACTCTGGTCTCCTTGGTGTAATTTAAGAATGTTTCTATTATGTTCCTCTCCTGAAGCAAGAATCACTGGGACAGTGGGAAAGGGATTGGATATTAACTACATTCGAGGAATGGTTAGGATCTTTGACCTTGGCATGAGTCCTAGGCATAGAGTGATGAATTCCTACACCTGCTCAGGTCTTTGTTCAAATCTCACATCAGCCCAGAACCCCTACCCAAGCTGCAGTTGCATCTATCCAGTTACTTCCTTATTATTTCTCCTTGGCTTTTTCACAACATATAAGATATATATGGTGATATGGCACACAGAATTGGTTCCAGATTCCTTCTAGAGTACCTTCCTGTACTACTGAGGTTAGAAAGCTAGCAGTTACATTTCCCAGACTCCCTTGCAGTTATGGATCAAAACCATCAATTCCATCAATTATATGCACTTGCATGAGGTTTGGAAGGTGGAGGCCATTTTTTTTTTTTTTTTTTTTTTTTTTTTTTGCTGGAGTAACTGGTCTGTTGGATTTTTCTGCAGCAGGGTTCCAGGCTCCAGCCACTGCCTTCCTGCATGTGGAAAGGCAGTTCCTGCTGAAGGGGCAGCTCAAGAGGCTTCTTAATCATGAGATCACAAGACTGTAGAGTATTCTTGAAATCAGAGGTCCTGGTGTAGCCTTCCTGATTGTGGCAGAGGCAGAAGCTGCCTGGTAAGAATGAGCAACTCATTCTTAGAGGTTGAGAGTGGAGCGTGTTCTGCTAATCCTGACAATGATTTTTTTTTTAAGTGCTCATGGTAGATTATTTGCAAAAATGACCACAACCCCTATTCCTCCTAATATCCATGCCTCTTTGCAATGAACCTTTGCCGGTCATCCCATCGAGAGATGGAGTCCCTTTCCCCACTCCTAGAATTTGGGCTGGCCTTGTAACTTGCTTTAACTAACAGAAGGAGGCAAAGTAACCCTGGCCATTCTGAACCTACTCCTTAAGAGGCATTTTCCCTTTTGTAACCCTCTCAGAAGCTGTGTGAAAAGTTCAAGCTAGGCTGCTAAATGATTATTAATACGTGGTCCAATTGTACTCATCACACTCAGTCAACAGATGCAGGGAGGCTAATTTGCAGCTGACCACAGACAAGAGGGACCCAGCCAAGACCAGAAGAACCGCCCAGCCAAGCTCAGCCCAAATGGACAGCCCACAGAATTGTGAGCTAAGTAAATGGCTCTTGTTATAAGTCACAAAATTTGGAGTGTTTTGTTACACAGTAAGAGATAACGGAGAGAACACCTATCTGGGAAATAAATCCACTAATGCTGAAAATAACTAGAGGGTTTTTTGTTGCTTAAAACTGAGCCTTGATTGATATATACTTAAATTCAACAATTTTAAGAGCAAGATCATCATAGCCCCGGACAGATGCTGGTTCTCTTCTGGAGTTTCCACCTCGTCATGTGCAACTCTTTCTTCTCCTAACTGTCGTAACAGATCGGTCACTGAGATTTGTTGTTTCTATTTCCCAATATACTGTTGTGTCTACTGTCTAGAGCCACCCAGTTCACGTCACCTTCCTTTCCTGCTTGGAGAACAATCGCCTCCCTGTTGGTTTTCCTGCCTTCACCCTTGTCCTCTTCCCTTCTCTTCTCTACAGAGCAGCTGGGCTGATAGTTCAAAACTACAGATCTCATTGTGGTGTACAGACCCCACCATAATGTGCTTCACCCGCCTCATAATGCAGGACTCTCACCCTCTCTCTCCAAGACATAGACTCTCTTCCTTTCCTCCAGTTTCTCGAACCCTCTCTTCACCTTTCTATCTCAAGACCCTCAAGAGAGGGTGATGCAAGAGGGAAGAGATATGGGAACATATGTATATGGATAACTGATTCACTTTGTTGTAAAGGAGAAACTAACACACTATTACTCCAATAAAGATGTTTTTAAAAAAAAAAAAAAAAAGACCTTTGCACATGCCGATCACCATGCCTACAACAATTTGCCTGTGTGCTTTGTTGTTTCCCACCCAACATTCAGAGCTCAATATAAGTGTTATATATAAATATAAGGACTGTGTGGTTTACTGGCCTATTATATATAATATATATAAATCATGTAATGGATATAATATATAGTATATAGTAATTACTGTATAATATATAATTATAGATAATACAATATCTAATTATATATACAATATAATTAAATATCATATAATTTATATAGTATTTATAGATAATTATATATAGTGTATATAAAAATTTATTTATGTTTATATGTAAATATATTTATACATATAAAAAGTACTTATATAACATATTTATTTATATAGGTATATAAATAAATATTAATAATATACTCATTATTGGAATATTATATGTAATATATACTTTTATATATAGCATAATTTTTATAATATATAAAAAATATATATTATATATATTTATAATATATATAATTTATATAATATATATAAATTATATATATAATATATAAAAATTATATTATGTTTAATTTATAATTTATATTGTATAAATTATATCATTTACATATGTTTTATACACACACACACACACACACACACACACACACACACACACACAAAATATTCCACTATACCACATTTTCTTTAACCATTCATCCTATATATTCTGATTTTGTAGACCTGGGCTCAGATCTGGGCATCTTCCTTTTTAGCAGAATTCCTGGGGAAATCTCCATGGACCACACTTGGGGAAAATGTGTAAGTGGAGGCTATAAAGGTATGAAAACAATGTAGGATTGCCTTATGTCTTCAGTAAGTATTTAAGATGCACCAGCTATGCTGGGACGAAGTGAGAGAGTGGCACTGACATTTATACACTATATATGTCAATATATAGTGTAAGCCGCATAGCACAGGGAGATCAGCTCGGTACTTTGTGACCACATAGAGGGTGGGAGGGAGAGGCAAGGGGGGCGGATATATATATGTATATGTATAGCTAATTCACTTTGTTATAAAGCAGAAACTAACACACTATTGTAAAGCAATTATACTCCAAAAAAGATGTTAAAATAAATAAATAAATAAATAAAAGATGCACCAGCTATGCCTCTGGGTGTGTAGATGTGTACGTCATGGACTTAGCCTCCAAGTATCTTATTTTAACTGGGGATTCAAGCTTTTCCTGCATGAAGTATTTAAGTGAATGGTATATGATGAAATGTCCTAAGAAGCACTTTCTCTTATATGTCAGGGATATGTGGAGGTGGGAGAAAACAAAGTTCTTAAGATGCTAATTTCTCACTTGAGACTTGGGAGAAAATTTGGCTCCTGGAGAGAGCAGAGACTTACAGTCTCTGTGGTTTTGTGTTCCATCTCTCCCTGAACTAACTGTATAACCTTAGGCAAGTTATTTAACATTTTCTGAGTCTCAGTATCTTCCTTTATAAAAAAAGAGATGACGATGAAGAGAAAGCAATTCCTACCTTACAGTGTTGTGTATTAGAAATATTATGGGTGACGTACCTAGCCCAGAGCTTGGGCTTCTAGTGAGGACTCAGATGGTGCATTATGTTATTAATCCTGAATCGTCAAGCAGTACATAACTACAGCTCTTCCTAGTTGTAACTTCAGGCTTCAATGGGAGAGCTTCTGTGACCAAGGAAAGACGTCTCGGGTTTAAATGTTCACTCTCTCCTTTACTAGCTGTATGACTTTTAGCACTTTGTCTATTTTCTGAATCACACTTTGTTCATCTTTATTATTTTTTAATGTTTTATTTATTTATTTATTTTATTTATTATTTTGGCTGAGCAGGGTCTTAGTTGCAGCACACAGGATTTTTGTTGGGGCATGTGGGATCTTTAGTTGCGGCATGTGTACTCTTAGTTGAGGCATGCATGCAGGCTCTAGTTCCCCAACCAGGGATGGAACCCGGACCCCCTGCATTGGGAGTGCAGAGTCTTACCCACTGGACCACAGGGAAGTCCCCTGTTCACCTTTAAACTGAGAGTAAGACTATGTATCACAAGTTCTTATAACCTAAGTTAAATGAAAAAAAGTAGTTATAAACCAAGCATGGTGCTCTGAATATAATATTTGGTCTTCAATAAATGCTTATTTAGTAGCTTCCAGCACTGGGAGTAAAGAAGGAGTACTCTTATATATAAGAAAGTAGCCACCCATTGTTTAAGAAAGGGGCTTAGGAATCCAAGGGACTAGAGGAAACTAATACTGACCAAAGATCATGTCTCTGTGAAATTTGGAGAGTTTGGGAACCTTTTCAGTTAAAATACAAGATTCTTTTGTTGCAAGAGATACCAAACCCAACTGACACATGCTTGAGAAAAAAAAAAAATCAAAAGGAGTATTCTATATAATGAATATCTTATGTAATTGACAAGTTCAGACTAGAGGCAGATTCAGGCATGGCTATATCAAGTGGTCATCAGGATGCAGCCATGCTGTCCCCATCTCCTGGTGCTACCTTTCACTGTTGGCTCCATTGGTGGGCTCCCTACCAGTGGTGACAGAATGGCTTCTAGCAGCCTGTAGTCTTCATCCTGTTCTCTCCTCAATCCAGGCAGAAGGAACATTCCTCTTCTCTAAATTCTTTAGCATAAGAACCTGAATGAATGAGGACTGAATTGACCTGGGTCATTTGTCCATCTGGCCCCCCTTTTCATGAACAAAGATGGAACACCATAATTGGCACGGGACTGGGCCATGTGCCTACCCCTGAATCTGGCATGGCTGAGTCTAGCCATAACTCAAGTTCCTAGGACTGAGAGGTAGAGGGCAGTGGATCTACCCTAACATGTGAGTGTTATAATCAGTAGGGACAATGGATGCTAGATAAATTAAAAACAACAGATTCCACTACATTCATTTCTCTTCTTTTGCTATTTATATTATATATTCATCACTCTCTATTCCCTAGTCCTGACATCCTAAGAAGAAAAAACTGTGGGCTTGTTTTCCACAGTAAAATTTGGGAGCCAGGACTGCATCCTAATTTGAAACTAATCTTTGGTGGGAGACAAATCTGAGCCAGCAGTAAGGAGGAATAGGAAGCTGGATTCATCCCTGGAGGCTTTCAGAAGGGGAAAAGGACCCATGGGAAGTTAGTCTGGGAGAAATTTACTTACTTCAACATTCATGGTGCCTGGATGCTGGCTGTGCCACCCAATTTCTCCCCTCCAAATCCCACTTTCATCAGAAAAATGCAGCTTACAGTTCAGGGAAGCCTGTGTGACCTGAGTCCTTCCTCTTGGCTGACACCACGGTGTCCCATGGGTCATCTGCTGGAGGGCAACCTTTCTTCTGGTGAGCAGGACTCTAGCCATTGGGTGGCTCGTTATTCTGTGCCCCAAGGGGGCTAGAGCTATTAAAATAGACTCCATGCCCAGGAACTGAGCAAAATACTTTGAAGAGCCTTTATATCCAAGGCAGCAGCTGCAGCCAGATTGCAGCAGTGGCAGCCTCCCTGCACTCAGCATTTTCCTCATAGAAAACAAGATCACTAAGTGACTTTCCATGTCCTTCCTTCATCTGTGGACCCCAGAGATCACTGGCAGCCCTTGTCAGTTGGTACATTTGCTCTGTCCCTGTTCTCATCCATTTTTCTTGTTGTCATGGAGGAAGACTTAACAAAACACTCACACTGATAATTCTGATGCCCTGTAAATGGCCAAATCCCCAAGAGAGCCCCTTGGCCTCTCTGTTCACATGGCCTCCTTCCCCTGCCACCCTCGTTGTTACACAACAGCATCTCTTTACTGTGATGTCAGCCCAGAACATGGTAATAACTTGTAGCTCTATACCTTCTGACTCTCCAGTTATGAATTCTGTACTGAAAACACTAAAGTGGTCTCTAACTTCGGACTTTTGTGTCCAAAACAATGCTGATACTTCCTTAGAGGAGCCATCTCATCAACTTATCAAGGAGCTGGACCCAAGGCAGGGGTACCCATAGGTACAACTACAATTAATTGGAAATATGGAACGATTGTGGTTTGGTGTAAAAGCTTACTGTTATGTTTTAAGCTCCAGCGGTAAATTTAAACCACATAGCCCAGTGGTTCTCAGCTGGGAGTGAGTGGTGCCTTCTTCCCTAAGAAGACATTTGGCAATATCTGGAGACATTTTTGATTGTCACAATTTGGTGGTGGTGGTGGGCTGTTTCTCCAGGTATCTGGTGTATAGAGAGCAGGGATGCTACTGGACATTCTACAATGCCCAGGACAGCCCCCCACAGCAAAGGATATCCAGCCCCAAATGTCAACAGAGCCAGTGATGAGAAACTCTGACGCAGAGTAAGGACGGTTGTGAATTACTCATTAGTCATTTGATTCACTCATTCATTTAGCACTTGACAATGAAGCACCCAGGAGGTGTCAGACACTATTCTATATATCAGGGATTTAACTGTGACTGAGACTGTCTGGATACTTGTTCCCATGGAGCTATTATTCTAGTGGGAGACTCTGATAATAAGTATATAAACAAATAAGATAATTTAGAAAGTGATATAGGCCATCAAAAAAAAGAGGAATGAATCTGAGATTGGACCGGGAGGTCCTGTTAGATATGGAGATTGTGGAATCAGCCTTTGATCTGAGACCTGAAATGTGAAAGGAAGCCAGTGAGTGAATATCATGAAGGAAAATGTTTCAGGTAGGAAGAGTGGCAAGTGCAAAGGTCCTGAGGCAGGAAATCCAGGCTTGTTTGGGGAAGGGAAGGAAGACTAAGGTGTCTGGAAAAAACTGAGTAAAAGGGAGGACAGAAGAGATAAGAGAAGGGACTCGACTGATCCTCAAGAGCAAGGTTGACATATTTGATCTGTAAAGGGCCAGATGGCAAATATTTCAGCTTTGGGGTCCTAACAGTCTGAAGCTACTCAACTCTTGCATTGTAGTACAAAAGCAGCCATAGACAATATGCAAATGAGTGGGCATGGCCATGTCCCAATAAAGCTTTATTTACAGAATTGGGTGGTGCGCTGTAGTTAGCTGGTCCCTGGTATAAGATGTTCCAGGACCTCGGGAGGGGGTTGAATTTTAAGTACCTATGGACAATTTCAAGCAGGAGAATAAAGATTACTTTTATTTTTTAATTTTTTATAATGAAATATTTTAATAAGCAACAATAAAACACATATGTATATGTATAGAAAAATCTCTAGAATTACATACCATGCTGTTACCAGAAGATAGCTGTGGGTGGTGGGACTATAGGTTGACTTTCACTTTCTATTTTCAACATTTTTGCATTGTATGAATTACTTTGGCAATACTAACAATTTTTTATGTTTTTCATTTTTAATTTTTATTGGAGTATAGTTGATTCACAATGTTGTGTTACTTTCTGCTGTACAGCAGAATGAATCAGTTATGCATATACATATATCCACTCTTTTTTAGATTCTTTTCCCATATTGGTCATTACAGAGTATTGAGTAGAGTTCACTGTGCTATACAGTAGGTCCTTGTTAGTTATCTATTTTATATATAGTAGTGTGTATATGTCAATCCCAATCTCCCAATTTATCCCTTCCCTCCTTCCCCCCCGGTAACCATACTTTTTTTTCTGCATCTGTGACTCCATTTCTGTTTTGTAAATAAGTTCATTTGTACCAATTTTTTAGATTCCACATGTAAGCAGTAGCATATGATATTTGTCCTTCTCTGTCTGACTTACTTCACTCAGTATGACAATCTCTAGTTCCACCCATGTTGCTGCAAATGGCAGGATTTTGTTCTTTTTTATGGCTGAATACTATTCCATTGTATATATGTACCACATCTTCTTTATCTAGTCCTCTGTTAATGGACATTTAGGTTGCTTCCATGTCCTGGCTATTGTAAATACTGCTGCAATGAACATTGGGGTGCATGTATCTTTTCCAGTTATGGTTTTCTCTGGGTATATGCCCAGGAATGGGGTTGCTGGATCATATGGTAAAAAATAGTTTTAGTTTTTTAAGAAACCTCCATACTGTTCTCCATAGTGGCTGTACTGATTTACTGATGAAAGAAATCAAAGATGCACAAACAGATGGAGAGATATACCATGTTCTTGGATTGGAAGAATCAATATTATCAAGATGACTATACTACCCAAAGCAATCTACAGATTCAATGCAATTGCTATTGAATTAACACTGGCATTTTTCACAGAACTAGAACAAAAAAAATTACAATTTGTATGGAAACACAAAAGACCCTGAATAGCCAAAGCAATCTTGAGAAAGAAAAATGGAGCTGGAGGAATCAGGCTCCCTGGCTTCAGACTATACTACAAAGCTATAGTAATCAAAACAGTATGGTACTGGTACAGAAAAAGAAATACAGATCAGTGGAACAGGATAGAAAGTCCAGAGATAAACCTACACAACTATGGTCAATTAATCTATGACAAAGGAGGCAAGAATATACAATGGGGAAAAGACAGTCTCCTTCAATAAGTGGTACTGGGAAAACTGGACAGCTACATGTAAAAGAATGAAATTAGAACACTCCATAACACCATACACAAAAATAAACTCAAAATAAATTAAAGACCTAAATATAAGGCTGGATACTATAAAACTCTTAGAGGAAAATATAAGCAGAACATTCTCTGACATAAATTGCAGCAAGATCTTTTTGATCCACCTCCTAGAGTAATGAAAATAAAAACAAAAATAAACAAATGGGACCTAATTAAACTTATAAGCTTTTGCACAGCAAAGGACACCATAAAGTAAACAAAAAGACAACACACAGAATGGGAGAAAATATTTTCAAAGGAAGCAACCAACAAGGGATTAATCTCCAAAATATACAAACAGCTCATGCAGCTCAATAACAAAAAAACAAACAACCCAATCAAAAAATGGGAAGAAAACCTAAATAGGTGTTTTTCCAAAGAAGACATCCAGATGGCCAAAAAGCACATGAAAAGATGTTTGACTTCACTAATTATTAGAGAACTGTAAGTCAAAACTACAATGAGGTATCACCTCACACATGTCAGAATGGCCATCATCAAAAAATCTACAAAAAATAAATGCTGGAGAGGGTGTGGAGAAAAGGGAACCCTTCTACACTGTTGGTGGGAATAATGATTACTTTTAACTGTGGTTCATGAGAAAAATCTTGTCACTGGTTTTGTGATGTTATAGTCATAACACTTCACCTCTCATGGCCAGAATGTCCTCCTTTGTAGAATTAAGTTGTCCTGGCTCCATCCTAGATTGCTGTGAAGATGGGGCAGCATGGGTGGGATGAGTGAAGTGCAGATTGCAAATGCACGGTATTGCTGCTCTTAGAAGTGTTTCCATCTGCAGAGGCCACAAAGCCCTCACACGTATCTTTGTAGCCTTCTAGTATGAGGAAAGGCTCTGTTTCAGAGCTTGGAGGAGCTTCCTGAAACTCCAGGAGGCAAAATTACTCATTTGCGATCGCAGAAGGCAGAAGCAGTTGTGTTTGGGCTCCCGCCCGCCTGTCTGCATGTTTTTCAGCTCAAATATAGACTTAGCACTCACTGCCTCGTGGGTGCTGCTTCTCCCCTAGGAAACCTATGAGTTTTATTTTCTTTGCAGAGGAATCACCTCTCCATGAAAAAAAGCCACTTCCTCTGCCTTGCTCACCCTTGGCAAATGCACCCTATAGTCTGGCGGTTCAGTACCCAGGGGAGCTCAGATCAAGTTGACAGGGTGGGAACAGAGAGGCAGGAGTTGGGCCCTGGCACCTGCACAGGTCTGCAAGGAAGTAACTTGCTCTTGGGGAGCGGCGGGAGAAATCCTGCCTGCCTGGGAGTCTAGGCAGGGTCAGTGGCTCTCTATTTCTTAGAATCGGACTCGAAGTCCTCGCCATGGCCGGACATAATCTGACACTTTGTTATCTTTCTGCCTCACCTCTATCATTCCCGCCTGCCTTTCTTGCTCTTCTCTGGCCACGCTGGCCTCCCTGCTGTTCTCTAAAATGCCCAGCTCATGCTCTTCTCTGGGCTTTTGCAAGAGCTGATCCCTCTGTCTGGGTTACCTTTCCTCCAGCTCTTTTTTTGCTTGCTAGGTCACTTTATATAAGTCTCTGCATCAGTGTCACATCCTCAAAGTGGCTTTCCAGGCCAATCTATTTAAAATTGCACCATACTCCGTCCATCACTTCCTATCCCTTTATTCTGCCTTATTTATTTTTTTATAGCACATCGTATTTTCCTACCTGATATTATATGTTTATGTGTCTATCTGTTTAGTTTCTGTCTGCCCCTTTAGAGTATAATATACCTGAAGGCAGGGCTCCATCACATCTACAGCTGTATCCCTGTCTCCGGCTCAGTGTACTACACGTAGTAGGAGATTAATACCTCTATATTGAATGAATGAAATAATTCAGTTAGGATAGGACAGGTACCAGGTGTTGACAGGCATATGGTCTTTAGTGGGTTAGTCTGGTAGGAGCTGAGCTCTCTGGCAGGTGTTGGGAACCCAGCAGTTTAAGATCTGGACAAATATAATATGCAGTCTGTATTAGAGTCACACTAGCTGCTACAACAAACGAGCTTCCATATTTCAGTGACTTAAGACAACCTTTATTTCTTGCTCATATAACAGTCCATTGTGGATTTTCCTATTAATGGGAAATGGTGATTCAGGAACTCAGAATCCTTCAGTTTTGTGGTGCTGCCATCTCTAAGGGCTGTGAAGTCCTCTGCATCCAGCTGGAGATGGGGAATAAAAGGGTAGACAAAGCATACCCACATCTCACCCACCATGGCTTGGGGGAGACTCACTACTTCCACTCTACTCCACTGGCGAGAACTGATTGCGTGTCCCCATCTGGCTGCAATGGAGGCTGGAAAATTTTGCCTCTCACTGGGTACCTGCTTCCCAACTACAGCTCTATATTAAGAAATACTCTGTACTCTATACCCCAAATGCTGACAGACATGTAACTGTTGCTGTCAGATGATCCTGGCTCTTTCATTTTCTTTGCTCTTTCCTACACTGACAGCCTTGCCTAGCACTAGTTTCCACAAGAGCCTTAGACATATTCATGCTTCCGATCCTACGAACCTTTTCTCTTGACTCTAAGCTCTCTCAGGCTACTGACATGGCTATCTTCTCCCCTTCACTATTGCCAAACTTCTTGAAAGAATTCTCTACTGATTTCACTTTTCTCACATATTACTTTTTGCTTAGTTTACTGAAACTGCTCCAACTCAATGTCATCAATGACCTTCTTGCTAAATCTGACGTTCTCTTCTAAGCCTTAATCCTAGATGTCTTCTCTGCAAAATGTGACACCGTGGAACACAGCTTCCTGCCTGGAGCTCATGCCTTTCTGACCCTCCATTCTGCCGCTTCTTGTCTTACCTCTCTGGCTGCCCTTTCTCAGTCACTGTGATGTTTTCTACTCAAGGTTGTTGTCGCCCGATTTCTGTCCTTGATCCACCTCTCTCCTCCCTCACCGTGTTCTGGGACTGAAAATACCTGCAAACCCTTCTGTATTCGTTTCTGAGAGCTGCCATAACAAGTTACCACAAACTGGGTGGCTTAAAAGAACAGAAATTTATTCTTTCACAGTTCTGGAGGCCAGAAGTCCAAAATCAATGTGTCATAGGGTTGGTTCATTCAGGAGGCTCTGAGGGATGCTCTGTTCCATGGCTCTCTCCTAGGTTCTGGTGGCTCCAGCAGTCCTTGGTTTGCAGACCCATCAGTCTAATCTCCAGCTCCCTCATCACATGTCTTTCCCTCTGTGTTCTGTCCGTGTCTCAGATCTCCCTTTTCTTTCTCTTATTTGGACATAGTCATTGGATTTAGGGCCCACTTTAAGTGCAGGATGATCTCATTTCAACCTTAAATTAATTACGTCTGCCAAGATCCTACTTACAAATAAGTTCACATTTGCAGTTACCAAGGGTTAGGACTTGGACATATCTTTGTGGGAGGAGGGACACTATTCAAACCACTACCCCTCCTAAATTTGTACCTCCATCACGATCTTCTCCCCTGGGCTCCAGATCCACATTGCTAACTCCCTATCACGTGTCTCCAATGCCACGGTGTAGAAGAACTTCACATGCACAGGTCCAAACTGGCATTTACCATTTTTTTCTTACTTCTAATCATTCTCGATTTTCTCTTGTGGTGGATGGCTCACCATCTGTGCAGTCTTACAAGCTAGAAGCATGAGGCTCATCCTGGATTCCTTCCTCTCTCACCTCTCACCTCTAGTCAGGCTCCAAGTTCTGTTGATCTGACCGGGAAATAGCCCCCAGGCCCTTCCATTTCCAGAATTTCCATCTTGGTGCAGCTGTCAATGTTTATCACCACTGGTTTGCTCATAGCCCCTTCACCAACTTCCTTCCCTCCTTTCTCTGGTTTATCGTTAATGCTGCTGCCAGAGTTTTCCACCTAAAGACTATGAGTCTGATTGTGTCAGAGGTCCATAATCCTTTACCTAAACCATGGAGTGCCCCCAAAGTTCAGAATCTTTCTGATTAAAGAAAATCAAGATACAGCACGTTATGTAGGTCTAGCAGTGTACTCTGGGCCGGCACCCCATCCTCAGACACATAAGAGTAAAATGTATGAATATTCACATGCAGAGGGACAAATAAAGATCATAAACATCCTCGTGTAAGTTTAGTGTTTGCTGCCAGACGAGTTTGTGCTAAACTCATGAAAAAGTCTTCAGTTGTTGGCTTTTAGAATTTTAAGATGACGGATAATGGATTGTGGATTTGTACTCTTTTTCTAGAAACTTCTGTTGGTTTCTGTCTCTTTTAGCAGGATTTGAAAGCTGGTGCCTTACAAATGGTCTATGACCTACAGACATGTTGTGTTTGGCCATCACCACATTTTTAAACATCCCAAATTGAAAGGCTTCAGGAGAACATGCACCAGCCGTTCGTCAAGTTGGCCTGGCTTTCACCAGCACATGTTATCTCAACATCTTATGACTTCACATTCATATTTTCTTCCTTATCCCTGTAGGTATTTAAACCTTGAGTAACCTGCTCTCGAAGCTAATAGCCACACACAGCGTAGCATGCAAGGATGTCTGCAAATCAGAGTCCTAGTTTACTTCTCCAAGGCCATCCGGACCCCTTCTCTCATGTCTCCCTCAGCCTCCTTCTTATCCTGGGCACATCACATTGTGCAGGTAAGTGGAAATCCTTAGACTATAGAGGTAAGCCTTGGCATTACCTTGGCATATGCTATTGCTTCTGCCTGAAATACTGTCTTACCACTATATTTCTGGAATTCAAGATTCATTTATTCAACAAAAATCTATTAAACACCTGCTCGCCAGTCCCTAGGAGGGTTCTAGGAATGTAGCAGAGGTTTAGACAGACAAAGGCCTACCTTCACACAGCCTACATCATCTACCAAACTTCGCCTGGCTCATTAATCTTACTATTACTGTACAATTAAATGTGGTATTCATGCCACCTCAGTTTCTCTGATTCCTATGACTTTGTTCATGACTCTACCATGGCATTTGTTATACAATGCATTGTATTTCCTTGTTTATGTAGATGTGCTCCTCACAGAGTGTGAGCTTCTAGAGACCGGAATTAGCCTCTGCTAGTTCCTGTGAGCCCATGGTTATATCCACAGCTCTGTAGTAGCCATATTTCCCAGATTTGCTGTTTTCCTATGTTCCCATGGCTTACTGTCTCTAGACTTAATTTTGTGTATCTGGAGTCACCCACTGTCCAACTTCATGGTCAATGTGGCATATTTTAGATTTTTGTTACGACCGTCTCTTACTTCTAAGTACTCATTTCTGTGTAAGTCAGGATGGTGGAAATCACCATGCTACAGTCATAACCACAAAGTCTTTGTGCCTTAACACAACACGAGTTTATTTCTGCTGCTACTGTATGTCCAGCATGGATGAGATGGAGGCTCCCTCTTGGCAGATACTTCCACAGTCATGGTGGCAGAGAGAGAGAGGTGGCAATTTGTACCTGGGCTCTTAAATCTTCTACTTGGAAGTGACACATGCTCTGTCTGTTTACAGTTCATTGGTTAAAGTAAGTCACCGATTACATAAAACTTTCCAGGGATGAGGAAGAACCTGGTAAAAGGAGAACTAGAATATTTGTGTATATTTCTAATAACTGTCATAACAAGTCTCCACCTGTTAGCAGCTAGCACATAGCAGGGGTCTCCCTTCTAAGGGGCCAGAGGCAGGAATTCCTGAGGGTTAAGTCAATGAGGACCTGGTTTTGGAAGATTTGGGGTCTCAAGTTAGGTTATGGAGGCAGGGTTTAGGCACAGGTGGGCCCCTTAATATTTAGGAGTCAAGGCTAAAACATAATTCGGGGAACTGAGGTTCTAAGTGGGAGTTTGATCACAGGAGCAAAGTAAGAGTCTAGAATCGGTGCACAAAGAACTGAACAAAGATTATGGAAAATCATCTAAATCATTTAGGTAATGATCTAGAGCTCCTTAAATTTCCTTGGCTAGAGCCATAATTAATTAATTGAAGACCTACTATGTGCCAGGCCTCATCATGGGCTGTGAGGCCCATTGTAACCTGATCCCTGCCAACCTTTCCCTCTCCCTCCCCTTCCTGTTGCCCCACCACGTGGGTGGGCGTTTCTGCTCCTGAAATAATCAGGACTCAGGGCTTTGCACATGCGGTCATCTCCTTATCTGAATGCCCTCCCTTTTAATCTTTAGGTGGCCGGTTCTGCCTCCTTATTCAGAACTCGGCTTAAATGTCATCCTATTTCAGTCCGCCCTATTCAATATTCCTCCCACCTTCCCTTAGAGCAGGGGTGGGCAAAATATAGTCCCTGGGCCTGCCACCTGTTTCTGGGAATAAAGTTTTATTCCTCATCCTTTTACATGTTGTCCGTGGCTGCTTGCATCCTGCAGCAGGTGAGTTGAGTAGTTGTGACACAGACCCTACAGCCTACAAAACTAAAACTATTTACCCTCTGGCTCTTGACAGAAAACGCTTGCCAGGCCCCGCTCTGGAGTCACTCTATAGCCATCAATTCTATTTTCCTTGTTACGCTACTCTATGAAATCATCTCATTTGTTATTTCAGCCTCCCCTTCCCTAGTAGAATGTGAATTCCGTGAGAGTAGGGACACTGCCTCCATCTTGCTCATGGCTGTAACCCCAGAGCATTTGGAGGTGTTCAATGAACGTGTATTGTTCGATTGACTAAATGCTCTGAGAACCCGGGGAGGGGCTCAGTCTGACAAATGTATGTCCGTGGGCAGTCAGGAAGTGGGGTGCATTTTCCATCTTTGGATTTTTGCAAACCAGCCGCCAACACCCCCATTTGTTGTTTAGCCCAGGAAAATAAAGTGCAGGAAGTCAATTTCATAGCGTGGCCTAGGAGTCGATGGCGTGTGGTCTATGATAGGCTCTTGCTATAATGAGGCTCCCAAGCTCCTCAGAGGGCTCTAGCAACCACGAGGCAAAGAGGCATGAGATCGGCTCAGGCCACTTCCCCACTAGACATGAAATTCCCGCAAGGAATCCGCGCTTCATGAAACGCTACAGTCCCCAGCCCCTGGCACTGTTGACTCATCCAGTGCTGCACCACGCCCGAGATGGCACTGCTTTCCGTGGAAGCCAACAGCCCCAACATAACGCTTTCCTGTGTACAAAGGATGCTTTTTTAAAAAGTAGACTAGCTTCCCAAATTACATTTGTTGGAGAAATCAGTAGCAATGACTTTCAGGCTCAGGCAGTGCTTTTGAGGAGGAAAAGATTCAGGAGGCAAACGGAGAAGCGTTGGGGAATAGGAAGAAGGCAGCCGGGTGTGCCGGTGAATTTCACACTCCAGGACCTTCTAGTGGAAGTGCAGGGGCGAAACGAAAGGGCTCCTCTTTAGAAGCATCGGAGTAATGGAAATGTGTTAGCCTAGAAATGCATTTGTGCAAACAGCCATCACCGTACTCTCACATTCTTCTCTTACTCTTCGCACCGACCACCCCAGCAAGGTCTGTAGGTCCCGCCTCTAAAACACCTCCCCTCTCGATCACCACCATACGTCCTGGATCAGCGGTCATCAGCTCACACTTGGACTCATGCAATGGCCTCCTAACTGGTTTTCCTGGGGCTACTACTATTGCGTCAAAACCCATCTTTTTCACCTGAGCCAGAGGGATTTCCCAACAACAAAATGCAGATCAAGTCACCGTTCTGTTGGAAACCCTCTGCTGTCCTTACCATGGTCCATGAGCCTGAATAACCTGACCCTTACATACTGTCTCCAAGTTCATCTCCTCTACCCTCTCCATTCCCACCCCACCAGATACCCAGGTCCCCTCGCTCTACCTCCAACAAGAGAAGCTTGTTCTTCCCGAGAGCACGTCTCTCGGTGCTCATTCTGCCGTAGTACTTGCTCTGCCCTCTGATCTTTCCCACCAGCTCCTTCTGTTTATTCAGGTCTCAGCTCTTCAGAGCGGCCATCCTGACCCCTTGTTTATAAGAAACCTCAGTGACTCTCTCTTACGTTCCCCTGCATTATTTTCCGCATAGCATCATGACTGTATAACCTATCTTGTTTATTCCTGTACTTGCTTCTTATCTCTCTTACCTTGTACAACACTTTAGCCCCAGGGCCTTGAACTGTACCCAGCACAGAGTAGGCACTTAAGAAATAGCTATGGAACATCTGAATGCTACTGCCTTCAGAATGACAACTCTTCTATTAAAAAAGACTGGACACATGTCCTTCATTCATTCATTCATTTAGTCAATACATTTCCTGAACACCTGCTAGCTGCCAGCCTCTCTGCTTGATGCTGTGGGTAGAGACAGGAAGACTCAGTCCTTGCCCCTAGGTAGCTTTTACTACGGGGAGGAGGACAGATATAGCATTGGTGGCGAGCAAAGATTTCAGCCTGGTAGGTGCAAGAGCAGGATTGTGAACAACAGCCAAAGTCCTTCAGAGCCTGGGGAGTCGTGCTTATATTCCCTGCCGGAGAGAAGAAGACTGCCAAGGAGGTAGCACTTCAGTTGGGTTTTGAAGGATGATTAGGAGTTTGTTAGCTGTAGAGAGGGCGTGGAAGATATAGGACACTTAGTCAAAAATCAGTTTGCCAGAAACAGAAATAACATAGGAAGGCTAAGGAGGAGAGATGGGTTTCAAGGCTTTGCTTGTGTGATCTTCTCAGTAGTGAAAAGAAGGGAGGGAGGGAGAAAGAGAAATCACAGGGAGGAAGGGACGAGGAGTGGATTGAACAGCCATCCCTCACCTTCATTCCCTTCCTCCAAGTGACATCGTCTGAGATACTGCTTTTCTTTCAATTAGTTACTCAACCAATACTGAGCACCCAAATGTATCAAGTTCTAGGGATACGTAATGAACACGATGGGTAACTCCCTACTCTTGGAGAGTTCGTAGTCTCAAAGGCAGGGGACAGTTGCAGACAGAAAGGTGGGTGTGGTCCATCTGGCCAATGTTTTATCTAGGAAACTGCCTTCTCAGTGTTAGCAGATACGTGTCATGTTTAAATGCACAGGCTCTGGAATCTGACTACAACTAGGTTCTAATCTACCTTAAGCGAGTCTTGGTCTTTTCTTGTGTAGTGAAGTAGGGTTAAAAAGGAGCGGAAGGCATGAAAGGAACTAATGCAGGTAAAATGTTTAGCAGTATCTAGCATCTTGTAGTTACTCAGTACACACCAGCAATTCCCACCATTGCAGCCCCTATTATTTGAGCTCTCACCACGGGCCAGGCTGTGTGCTAAGAGTATCTCAGCGAATCTTCCCAACTCAATGACAGAGGTACTATTACCATCATTATTATCTACCTTGTATAGGAGCTGCTGCTGAACAGAGCAGCTAAGTAACCTTCTCAAGGTCACACAGCTTGGTGTGGGTCACTCCAGAGCCCTCTGGACAGCGCCTCCCTTACTGACAGCCACAAAGTCCCTGCTGCTCCACTGCACCAGGTCTGGGCATCTAGTCAACACCCAACTGATGTGACATGAGACCAAGACTTTCTTCACAAACTTCTGACCCCTGGTCCCAACTCTTCCGCCTACGGGTCATGACCTTAGGCCCACAGTGTGCCTGCTTTTGAGGCTCAGTTTCCCTATCTGTAAAAAGAGAGGGGCTAGACCAGAGCTCCCCCGAGATTTGAGTCACTGCATTGCAGTAAAGCCTACTTGGATGAAATGAACAGCAATGAGGGGGCCTAATAACTGCAGAATTTTCTGGTGAAGGGTGGTCTGCAGGCTTCAAGGGGTCCTTGAGAACAAGCTTCCGGAAGAGAGAGCATTACTCTGCAATTCCTGGGAACAGCTAAGATTCCTTCCAGGCAGCAGTGAAGTGGGAGAACTTTCCTCTCTGTAGGCTCCTATAAAAGCAGGGGTATTGAAGGAAGAAATGTTCTTTCTTGAATTCAGCACAGTCAGCGGGGGTCAAACCGCTTTCATCTCAAGAACCCATCTCAGGGGGAAAGGCTGTTCTTTCTTCTGTCTGGATGGGACCCAGCAAGGATGTCCTGGGCTGCCTTTGACCAGCAAGTCTGATTTCAGGTGGCAGGATCTGTATTCCAGTTTGGCCAAGTCCATAGTCTCTCTATGGCTCAGCTCCCCAGCTGTAAAATGAGAATAAATAATGTTTTCCTCGCAAAGTCATTATGAAGAGCATAAAATTACAAGCAGGTGAAAGTGTCAAGCTAAATGCCCTAGAATAGTGTAGGTGCTCAATGCATGTGAGGAGAAGGATTTAAATGGATATTTTGGTTCACTGAAAGGAAGAACCTTGCAGAAATCGGACTTGGCACAAGAAGGGCTATTCTGGCCCCAGAGCTTGCAAGATCTCATTCACTTATTCAAACAAAGTTAGGACAACCACTTGGCATTCAAGTGTGAGTTTGTCTGTTTTGTTCACTGTTCTATTCTCAGTGCCTGGCACACAGTAGGTGTTCAAGAAATGTTTGTTGAGTGAATAAACGATTTTGCAGAGTGGATTAAAGCTTGAGATGGGGTGGAGGGTGGACAAGATGGTGTTTAAATTCACTTCCAGATCTGAAATTTTATGAGTCTTTGAACTTTATGCGGGACCTTGACACCAGTATTCCGTGTGCTGTAAGTAATTAAGTGCTGGCCGGCCTTAGCCACATGGGGCAAATTCTGCTTTGAGGAAGAAAGGTGAAAAAAACCTCTCCTAGTTTGAGAGGGTCTTTGGAGAAGGAGATGGGGCCTTTTGGGAAGAAATTCTCTTTTCTTCCCTTTGTGTCCTCTGCCCAGCTCCTACTTCTGAGCATAAAGACGTAGAAACAAGAGGAGAAGAGGTTCTTTCTTATTGGACACACCTGGCCCTCATCTTTTAATACACTCGACTTTCTGAGATGGTCGAATCTGCTTCCGTTTTTCCCCAGAGCTGGCATTAGTGTCTATGCCAGGGTTAGGGTTAGGGTTAGGAAGTGTGATGGGGAGATTAGAGGGAGGAGATACAGACAGACACCCTGAGAATGACAACTCCTGCTTGTGTCCCTAAGACAGAGTGATTTCCAGCCAGTTTCTTCCTCCCAGATGCCCCAGACTCCCTAAGTTCTCTCCTGAGCCATCCACCCTGCTGATCTACTCATTCCCAGGCCTAGCAAGTATCTGAGAAGGGAGAACTGGAAATTATGCTGTCAGTTTGGACTGTACAAGAAAGCGACGAGGAGATGAGAGCCAAGGCCTTCCCAGATAGCAGCCAGATTAAAATGGTTATACATAAGGCATGGGGGTCATCGTTTGAACACTCTGTCCTTGACATTTGTACACAGGCTCCACGTTCTTGGCAACCAGCCAAAGGCCTGTCTACAGATTTATTTTATTTCACCCTGCCTGGCATGAAACTGTCCTCTAGATTGTACCTACAAGCAGCCCATTTACATGGCCTCATCTTTTAAACCTGCTCTTTTTTTGCTTTGAGTCCATGGAGATGAGCTGCAAATGTTCAGCTGAGGCTGAATCTGATTTATCCTCGAAACCCTTGGTGTCTAGCCCAGTGCAAAGTGTAGTTACAGAATAAATATTTGTAGAAAGACTGAGCAAACAAATTACATTTTTTTGGAGGCAATTGCCTGTCCCCACTGCTACTTTTCTCTCTAGATAATTCCTGATCTTCTCTTGCTTCGTGTGTATGTCAGAATGCATTTGGCTCCAAGTAAAAGAAGATCTGGCTGATAGTAGATGAAACCATTAAGCATTTATTATATTTTTTTTAGCAAGACAGGAGATAGTGCTATAATTGGGTTATTGTTTCAACAATATCATCAAGAATTCAGGTGCTTCTGTCCCTTCTATTCCACCATCCTCTGGGCATCCCTCATGCCTCCTGTTTTTTTTTTTTTTTTTTTTTTTTTTTTGCGTTACGCGGGCCTCTCACTGTTGTGGCCTCTCCCGTCGCGGAGCACAGACTCCGGACGCGCAGGCTCAGCGGCCATGGCTCACGGGCCCAGCCGCTCCGCGGCATGTGGGATTTTCCCGGACCGGTGCATGAACCCGCGTCCCCTGCATCGGCAGGCGGACTCTCAACCACTGCGCCACCAGGGAAGCCCCCCTCCTGTTGGTTTTTAGATGAACTTTCTTTGCTTCTTCTACAGACTTCTTTGGATGGAGATGAGCTTTTAATGCATTGGTTGTAAACTGATGATGGCTTTGTGACATGTTTAGCTTTCAACATTTTAAAAAAATTTAATTTCCAACATTTAAAATTTAGGACATTTTACTCAAAGTTCCACGTTTTTGAGTTGTCTTAAAAAAAAATCACAAGATCTGGAAACTTTGCATGGCCACAACAAGCAAGAGCTGCCCTCTTTAGATGAGCTGTGTATTGTCATTTCCGCAGTGTTCCTACCACTCCCTACTGTTGAGGCAACCTCTCAGCATCACTCATTCGTATCACCTGCTGGTATTTGAGTTTGGATCTTTTTAAAATTTTTTTAAAAAATTAATTAATGAATTAATTAATTTTTGGCTGTGTTGGGTCTTAATTGCTATGCGTGGGTTTTCTCTAGTTGCAGCAAGCCGGGGGCTACTCTTCGTTGTGGTGCACGGGCTTCTCATTGCGGTGGCTTCTCTTGTTGCGGAGCATGGGCTCTAGGCGCGAGGGCTTCAGTAGTTGTGGCTCGCAGGCTCAGTAGTTGTGGCGCACGGGCTTAGTTGCTCAGCAGCATGTTCTATCCCCGGACCAGGGATAGAACCCGTGTCCCCTGCATTGGCAGGCGGATTCTTAACCACTGAGCCACCAGGGAAGTCGGAGTTTGGATCTTACTTTAAACATTTTTCACTCCTGTGGCCTGCAGTTTCAGGCCATCTAGTAAAAAGCTTTTGCAGCTACTTTCCCCCTAGAAGTTGCTCTAGACGGTATCGCCCAATCTTTAATTGTTGGTTCTTCCTGGATTCTCCCCACTGACTCTATATATGTCTCCAACTCTCACCTCTTTGAATTAAAGGCTGCTCAGTTTAAAAAAAATCTCTCATGTCAAAACAAAATTAAGGTTTTGGGTGTCTGTGAGTGAGGATAAACTGATACACTCACCTTGTGAAAGATTCAGGAAATATATAATAATATAAAGTACTGAGAATTGGCTATCATCTTACCACCCAGATAACCCTATTAATATTTGGACGTGCATGATTTCTTGGGTACTTCCAACATGGTAGGCACTATTCTAAGTGTTCTACATGTCTTCTTTCATTCAGTCCTCCAAACAACCCTAAAAGGTAGATACTATTCTTATCTCCGTTTTACAAATGACAAACTTGAGGCATAAAGAAGTTAGATATACATTTCCTAAGAACACACAACTAATACATGTGAAGTCTCAGCTCTGGGACACACATTTTCGAAAACTACATCGTAATACGGAGTATGTGCATGTGTGCATATTTTATATATAATTTGCTGCAGCTTGTATCACTCACCTCAGGAAACAGTACAATGGAAATTCCCTTTGTTGAGTTTTCAAAGAACTCACTAAAATGCTCCTGAAAGTATTTGGGAAAGTCAATCCTATTACGCTATTCCAATTGCTAATCTGTCTTAGTCCTCTCCTTGGATAACCAGACTCCTTGAGTAGTTGACTAAAGGGGTCAAGACATTGGCAAGGCATTTCTTTTCTAGCTTAGGTGTTTCTTATTAATAGTATGGAATTGATAACTTTTTATGAATATACAGGATCATGTGAAAGAAGGAAAGGAAGAAATTTTTATTTCAGAACTACTATGCATCTGGCACTTGACATATGATATCTCACAATGCCCCATGTAGAGGGACATTATTATTTCCATTTTTTTTCAGCAGTCACATGTTCCAGGGCATATAACTAGAAGTGGCAGACTGAAATTTGAACCCCTGTGGGTCCAACTTTAAAGTTCATAGTTTCTTCACTATTCTGTACCATACTCTATTGGATAATGTCACTAATTACAACTGAAAGGGTAACCATCACATAATTTTGTCAGAAGAATTATGAACTAACTGATGAGAACGCTCCGTGCCCTTTCCCGTGGGCATCACGGTGAGATATATGTGCATAATGTAAGTTGATTGATTTATGGGTACACTCATTTTATGTCACAGAAGTGTCCTTGAAAAAGTGAGTGCAAGGTAAAGTTTTGAAAAATGATAAGTTTGGAATCCATTTCAGGGGAACCAGGATAAGGGAGGAAACCTATTATATTCTTTTCTAAACAATTTTTATTGGAGTATAGTTGATTTACAATGCTGTGTTAGTTTCAGGCGTGCAGCAGATGAAGAAAATCCAGTTCTTATATTTAAGAATCTCACGGTCTGAAGGGAAGACAAATACATAAATTGATATAAACAACGGTGTGATCAGCATAACCAAAAGATGTTATTTCATTGTTTCTACCATCCATTTATTCAAAAATATTTAATATTTAGCTCCTATTATGAGCCATGCTGTAAACTCGGAGCTGGATATGCAGTGGGGGGGAAAAAAGGAGATATGGGTCCTACCTTCCTTGAGCTTATGGTTCTTCTTATGGTTATCTGCATAGCAGGCAACATATTAGAGTAGCAAAGTGTATACGTTCTAACCCTATACTGCCTGGGATCAAATCCTCCCACTTGCTACTTCCGTGACCTTGGGTAAATGGTTTAACATTTCTGTGCCTTAGTTTCTCTAGCCTAGGGATTTAAACACAGTAAAGTATCTACTTCATAGAGTTGTTCTGAAGATTGAAAGAATTAATATTTGAAAACAATAGATTAGTGACCCTCTCACAGTAAAGACAAAATGGCATTCATCAATTAAGCAAATGGAATCGTATGTAATAAACTAGGGTTGTTCGAATTTTTGCCAAACCCATATTCCACTTTTACTATTTCTTATCTTTAAATTGACACATATTTTAAACTTAAATCTTCATCCGTGTACTACCCCAAAGCCCATATAAGCCCATATTGCAGTGTGGGATGCATTGGCGAAGATGTAATGATTGCAAAGGGCATCTCCTTTGTGAAGCGCTAGCTCTGTTCCCTGGGCAAAATCAGCAGGTCCATCCTCTGTGCCTTCCACAGCACTTTGTGCCAAAAATTTTATTAAATGTTCATCAGAATGCCTAGAATTCAATGCTCATTCTTGGCCAGTTGGCCAACATGAGGCTGATCCTTTGGTTTGCCCTGCCCCATAGGCCCAGGCCTATAAAGACAGAGAGTAAGAAATAATCCACTTGTTGAGACACCGGATGTACTTAGAAAAACTCATAGCACAAACTGTCAGATATCATTATATGTGCATCCATGTACCTATATGTTCATCAAGAGAATGGACACAGAACTGACACTTACCGGGGAAGGAACATGCCCACTTGAGCTTTGAGAGAGCTTTGGAATAAGCCTGGGGGAGAGCTAGGGAAGGTTTCAGTCATTGTATTGTTTATCTCTGTTTGTTTGTTCTTTAATTCTTTTAGGTGTTTGTTCTTTAGCTCTTCTAGGTCTTTGTTAAACATGTCTTGCATCTTCTCGATCTTTGCCTCCATCCTTTTTCTGACATGCTGGATCATCTTCACTCTCATTATTCTGAATTCCTTTTCTGTAAGTTTGCCTATCTCCACTTCATTTAGTTGTTTTGGGGGGTTTTATCTTGTTCCTTCATCTGGTACATAGCCCTCCGCCTTTTCATTTTGTCTATCTTTCTGTGAATGTGGTTTTAGTCCCACAGGCTGCAGGATTGTAGTTCTTCTTGCTTCAGCTGTCTGCCCTCTGGTGTCTCTATTTGTTTACTTTGAAAAATTGAATTATAGTTAATTTACAGTGTTAGCCTCAGGTGTACAGCAAAGCGATTCAGCCATATATATAGAGAGAGACTTTTTCAGATTCTTTTCTCTTGTAGGTTATTACAAGACACTGAGTCACTGAATACAATTCCCTGTGCTCTACAGTAGGTCCTTGTTATTTATCTGTTTGATACATAGTAGTGTGTACATGTTAATCCTAAACTCCTAATTTATCCCCCCATCCCCTCCAGTAATCATAGGTTTGTTTTCTATGTCTGTGAGTCTATTTCTGTTTTGTAAATAAGTTAATTTATATCATTTTTTTAAGATTCCTCATATAAATGATATCATATAATATTTGTCTTTGTCTGCCTTACTTCACTTATTATGATCATTCCTAGGTCCATCTATGTTACTGCAAGTGGCATTATTTCATTCTTTTTTATGGCAGGGACTCTCCATTTTTATAAGCCATGGAGGATGGGGTAGAAGCTCATTTATACTGTCCAAGTGGCCAAGAGTAGGGACCGAAGTCACAGGTTTTGCTGCAGAAGAGAGGAAATGAGTAAATTTTATCTTGGGGGCTGTGGAGGAAGTCATGTCTCTACCTATTTCAAAGGATGTAGGAAAGGCAAACAGGGGTGAAAATTCATTCTAGGGCAAGGGAACAGCACAGAAACAAAGGAACTCAAAAGCATGAAACGTTTGGTTAATTATTGAGATTTGGGCAGTATTTGAATGTAGTAGATAAACTGAAGAGTTTCAAGAGAAGAACCTTTAGAGGTAGGGAGCTGGTCTTAACGTCCTCAAAGGTCCCAAGCACTCCTGGATCTGCTTAAAAGGTTGAAAAAGAGTAAAAAAAAATCCCCCATGTTAAACCACTGAGTGAATTCTGAAACAAATTTCTTCAAATAGAATCTTTTTTTTCATACTTCTGCAATAACCAGTCTTAAGAATCTGGCATTTAAATACACAAATGTTTCTGAAATACCCCATCACAGCAAAGTATCTGAAAATGTTTCTTAGTTGTTAGAAAAAACGAATTCTGTACGTGTTTGGAAAGAGTTTTTTTAAACACCACCCTTCAAACACACCATCTTTTCCGGTCCCAAGTGGCTGAGGATGGTGGTGCTAAGTGGTTTAATAGAGATGTGTGTGTCTCTCTCTTGTACATCACGCCTCCACTTCAAGGCATAATTTTATTATTTTTTTGCTGGGTAAGTGCTCTAAAAGGTGGTCATAGATGTACAGCCCAGCACAGGGAAGGGTATCAGAGGATACACAGCACAGCCTCTGTGTAACCAACCTGGCAAAGCCTTTTGATAGTTCTTTGGCCAAACTGTACTGTATTCAATTTGAATGAGGTCCATGTGCATTTACCAAAGCCATGACCTCTCCAACCTTCCTTAGTCAAATACAAGTCCCTCAACAGCTTCTGGTGGAAAGAAAACTTCTGCAAAAGGGCTGAGAAGAGAGGCGGCCATGTTCATATTACAGTTGGATGCAAAATAGGAATGTACCGGATTCCACTCATGGCTTGGGGCCAGTGCCTGCGCCCTCAGCTGCCACACCTTCTCTAAACATCCTCCCTGCTTCATGGCCCCCGCCCTCAGCATTCACTGAACTTGCCCTTCCTTGAGTGTACATCCTAGTTAGGTAGGTAGTGTGCAATTTAGCTCTTGGTTATCTGCTGTTTTCCACTTCTAATTGTCATTGTCATTGTTACCTCCCTTGTAGCAGAAGTAATATGGGGGCCATGTACTCCAGAAGTGCTTGGAGCTCCCTGAACATGGCAGGCGCTCACCCCTTTGGGATTCTGCTTGTGCTGTTCCTGCTACTTAGAACGTTTGTCCCTCCTTTTGTTATTAGCCTGTATTAGTCTTCTTGGGCTGCTATTAAAAAAAAATACCATAGACTGGGTGGCTCAAACAAAAGGCATTTATTTCTCACAGTTCCGGAGGCTGGGAAGTCACGGATGAAGGTGCCTGGTGAAAAGTCTCTTCCTGGTTTTCAGATGGAAACTGTCGACTGAAAAAAAAAATACACAACCTAAAAGCTGAGAATTATGTTTTATTTGGTAGACAAAACTGAGGACGTAAGTCCAGAAGACAGTCTCTCAGATAGCTCTGAGGGACAGCTCTGAAGAGGTAAGGGAGGAGCCCAGATACAAAGACCATGTAGTGAACATCAAAGGTTACTGTTAATTAAAGAAAGACAGACATTTCAAGTAAATGAATTTAGCATTTTTCTACGTATGGGAAGATGCAAGAGTCAGGGCTCACTGAAATCATTCCTTTGATATGCACCTTAGCTATGTAGGGCCAGTATCTGTTCTTTCTTAGCCTGAGTCCCCTCAGGATGCACTGTTGAGGGAGATGCAGTGGCTGAGGGCTTGATGTCCGCAGCACCTTTGTTTGCTGATAATAGCAGGCAACATTTTCATCCACGCCACCATCTCTCTGTGTCCACACACACATGGTTGAGAGAGTGATCTTTCTTCCTCTTTTTATAAAGCCACTAATCCCACATTCATGATGGGCCCCACCCTCATGACCTAATCTAACCCTAATTATCTCCCAAAGGCGCACCTCTAAATTCCATCACTTTGGGGGTTAAGACTTCAACATATGAATTTGTGGGTGTAGGGGGAGAGATACAATTCAGCTCATGACATAGACCAAGTCTTTCTTGTCCTACAGGTCTTTGTTCAGATGTTAATTTCTCTGGAAAACCTTTCTCAATTCTCCCCACATGGGTTGAGTTCCCTCTCTGCGGATATATATTATCACAGCACACATCAAACTGCTCCACCACAGTCCGTTTATCTGTCCTTTTTCCTCATTAGAGTGTGAACCACTTGAGAATAGGGCCTTGTCCTTCGTTTCTATCCCCAGTGAATATAATATGTAGTAAGTGTTCAATAAATGATTTAATGAGAGTAGAAGATAAGCAATTACTTTTAAAATAAATGCATAGTAGATGAGATTATTGTCCACTCCTTGGATGGTTGTTAGGAATATCATTTTATACTCCAGACACCGTGAGAGAAGCTTTCGTTAGGACGGGCTTGCTAACCAAACTTCTAACTCAGGCAGGGGAGGAAACTAGCTCTCCTCTGTTCAATGAGACCTTGACTTTTCAGCCCATGTGTTCAACTGAGTCCTTGTTTAATCACTTTTTCTTTTAAATTCATCAGTTCAAGTCAAAACTTATCTCTGAACTCAAGCAGGAAGATCCTTGGGGCAGAGCCTTGAAGAGTAACTGTGCATCAAGCAGGATGGGAGAACACTTTATTATCAAATCCCCTACAGCTTACAACTTTCTGTTCTTTTCATTCTTCCTCTGACAGTCCTACATCTTCAGGCAATGTGGATGCATCTAACAGGCAGGGAGGAAACTCACATACACTGAGATGGGAAAAGAGATGTTCTGTTCACTGCTTTATCCCGACACATAATAGCTACTCACTTAATATTTATTTAGTGGATTAATGACTAAACACTTTCTCCCTTGTTTCTTTCCTTAGCAGAATTTTGCATTTCCCCTTTCCCAAGAATATTAAAGTTTATTCAGGAATTCCCTTTACCCCACACTAAATAGGGGAGGGTTTCAGGGATTCAGAGAGCTGAACCATATCTTTTAGACCTGGAAGCATTTTTCTGTGGATGGCATATTCACAAAGTATGGTTAGTAACTGAGCCTAAACTCCTTTATTTGGGACTAAGTACTAGTACATGCTTCAGTTCTTTACTGGAGCACATGGTCCTAAATCTTTGAGAGTCCATATTCTTCTAGATTACTCCAGATGTTTTCAGCTTCTTCTCTTGTACACTGAAAGTTTCCAAAGGATCCATTCAAAAGCTGAACTCCAAGAACCCTGCAATCCAAATCACCCCACACACCCATCTCTACAATTTGACTTCCTGCTGTACTGTTCTCCTGATGTCCTATGGAGTTCTCCTGATGTCCTATGGGTAGTGATGCTCAGTTTCTCCTTGAATGTTCCTGTTATGTTTCTGCCTCTTGCCTGGTCAGACCCCATCAGGCTCCATCTGTGTATATGTGTGTATTTGTGTATGTATGTGTACTGTCCGTGTCCTCCTGTAAGTTCTCTATCGGCTACGGCAGTGTTTCTCAGTCCTGGTTATGTATTAGAAGCACCTGGCAGCTCTTACAAAACACCAGTGATGCCTGGGCCCCAACTCAGACCATTTGAATCAGAATCTCCGGGAAAGGAGGCCAGAGATTGATGTTAAAAAAAAAAAATGATTCGTATCAGTGTGACATAAAGTGTGGTCCCTGGGACAGCAGTCAGTATCACCCGGAAGCTTGTAAGAAATGCAAATTCACAGACTCCAATCCAGATCCACTGATTCAGGGTCAGGGGCTGGGGGTGGGGGAGAAGGGGGAGAAGCACTGGGCTCTAGATTGAGTTTGTGGGGCACCCTGTTCCACTCTCCCTCTACAGTTGGAACTTGAGGCAGGCTGCCAAGCTTCCTGAACATGAGCAAGGGTTTCCTGCCACTGGTTGTATTTTCTCATCTAGTGCCATGGTTCCCGTTTTTCACACTTCCTTATTCGTCTCTGTAATACCACATCACATTAGTTGGTTTGGATCCGCCAAACCTTTTCTAAAATTAGCTACATGTTAAATAATTCTCCAGAGGTCTCCTCACCCAAAGCAGGGAACAATGGGTGGTCTAGTTTCCCATCTGAAGATGGAAAAATAAGGAGAGAAACCAGTGGCATTGTTCAGTGCTGACCCCCCAATTCTCTTCTGCTCCAGAAAAAGTGACCCCAACATCAGTTGGGATCAATGAAATTTCTCCAGTGGAGGGGTGGCTCAGGGACAGGTATGGATTTCTTCATTCTGGCGGGCTCAATTATGGTCTGCATCGGGCAGGCCTCATAATCCATCTACGGAGTGGAATGAACTTGAGTGGTAGACCATTATGCGTGACAAGGAACTCTGTGAAGTAGGGAGAACTCTCCTCTCCGCGCCCTCCCTTTCTTGGACTCCCATGGGGTCTCTACATATCCCTTTGTCTCTCGGCATCATGGCGGCAGCCTCTGGGTGGCCTGATGCGGAGTTGTAATCAGCCTGTGAGGGCTGCTGAAAATGGCACACAGATCGCTAAGAATCCCAGACATGCCCCATGGATAGAGGAGGTACACGTTTACTCACATAGCATTCAACTGTGCAGCATGATGATGCAAATGAACCTACGTACGACACAGAAACAGACTCTCGGACATAGAGAGCACACTTGTGGTTGCCAAGGGGGAAGCGGGGTGTGGGAAGGAAGGATTGGGAGTTTGGGGTGAGCAGATGCTAACTGTTATATACAGGACGGATAAACAACAAGGTCCTACTGTGTAGCACAGGGAACTATATTCAATATTCTGTGATAAAGCATAATGAGAAAGGATATATATATATGTGTAACTGAGTCACTTTGGTGTACAGCAGAAATTAACACAACACTGTAAATCAACTATACTTCAATAAAATTTTTAAAAAATGTGCAACACCAAGGCAGCTTTTTTATTTCTCCAAGTCTGTTCTTATCATTCAAGTGTCTCCACCCCTCAGGATGGGTTCAAGCAGTAATCAAAGTCCAGTGTTTTAAGCTCCTTTTTTTATCTGTGATAATTAATTCATTGATTTTCAGAGTGCTGCCCTTCTCCTGTTTCTCTGCAAGTTAGAATCTGAGTAAAAAGGGAGAACATGTCTTAGGTGACCTTAAAGAGGTGGTGGGGAGGAGAGAAACAGGGCCTTTGAATTCAGCTCAAATCTTTGGGATGCTTACTGGTCATTGCTGCAGAGAGGCTGGTCAGAGCAGCTCCACGGATATGCAGAGCCGTGAAGCACACTTTGTCTGACGCCATCTGTTTTGTATTTTTAATACTCTTTTAATTTTAGAACAGTTTTCGATTTACAGAACTATTGCAAAGATAGTACAGAAAGTTCCCATAGACAGCACATTCAGTCTCCTCTATTTTTAACATCTTACATTAGTATGGTGCATTTGTCGCAATTAAGAAATCAATATTGCTACATTATTATTGACTAAAGTCCATACTTTATTCAGATTTCCTCAGTTTCCCCCAACATCCTCTTTCTATTCCAGGATCGCAACCAGGACACCACATTACATTTAGTCATCGTGTCTCCTTAGGCATCTCTAGGTTGTGACATTTTCTCAGACTTACCTTGTTTTTGACAACTCTGACAGTCTCGAGGAGTGCTGGTCAGTTCTTTTGTACACTGTCCCTCAATCGGGATTCGTCTGATGTTTTCCTCATGATTAGACTGGGGCTATGGGTTTTGGGGAGGAAGATCACAGAGGTAGAGGATACACATTGCCAACATGACTTATCACTGTTGATGTTGCCCTTGATGATCTGTCAAGGTCACATATGCCAGACTTCTCCACTGTAAAGTTATCCTACCCAATGGCCACATTGTCCTCTTTGGAAGGAAGCTCCTCTGCAGAGCTGGCACTTAAGGAGTGGGAAACGATGCTCCACCTGCTTGAGGGTGGAGTTTTTCCAAATTTTTCTGCGTGGGAGATTTTTCTCTTCTTCCCATTTATCTACTCACTCAAGCATTTGCATAGACTCATGAATATTTATTTTATGGTTTGGGTTATAACCCAATAGTACTTTATTTTGTTGCTCAAATTCTTCCAGCTTTCACCATTGGGAGTCCTTTCAGTGGCTCCTGTACTCATTTGACATACTCATTATTGTGGGCTTTGTTGTTGTTGCTGTATTGTTGTTTTTTGGCGCCATCTGTTTTCGTGGGTTGACATGTGTGCTGACACTGCTGGAGTCTGTGGTCTTGGTTATTTGCTTCTGTGGTAGCTTTGCTCCATCACTAGGCTGCTGCTCTGATGTTTCCCTTGGAAACTCAGTGTCCTCTCACTGGATCGTGTAGATGTTCCTGGTCCCTTGGCCACTGGTACAGCCATGGGGACCCAGGAGTACCCCTTCCATCTCATCCCTCTGTCCACTCCCAGGGCCATGTTGGTACCTTGGCCTCTCTGCCAGTTGAGTGTGACACTGAACTGAAGGCTGGAGTTTGGACAGCTGTAGCATTACCCACCATCACCCTTCAGGAGTCCCTAGTGTGTGAGCGTTTGAGGTAAGCCCCTCTAGATCTTTTCTGCTCTGAGTTGAGAAATAGCTTGTAGATTAATGGGAAAGACGTGTATATGGGAATGAAGTTTGTCTGCATTCAAATACCAGGTTGGTGACTTTTTAGCTGTGTGATCTTCGGCAAATTATTCATTCATTCTGAGCTTCTGGTTGTTTATCAAGAACATGGACTTATAATGCCTATGGTAAAGGTTAGGATTAGGTTTTGCTACTTAGGACAGAAGAGCCCAGATACCACTGACTTGAATAAAGGTAAGGAAAAGAGGCTGAAAAATGTTCTCTTTGCTCTCCCTCCCCCAATAATCAGGGCTCTGTCGGTAAAGAAGGATAGTAGGGTGGATATTGTGTGACAATTGTCAATGTCTGCCTTCTCCCTGGCAGGGTTCCCTGAGGGTGAGAGAGGATGTATGTCAAGTGCTTGAGTATAGTAGATGCTTGATAAAAATAAGCACTCTGTTCTTATTTTACAGTAATTTGTGAGGAGATAGGACTTCCATACGGCAATAGGGAAGGATTGGATTAGACCAGAGACTCCTTAAGAGAACTTTCTATAGGTGAGCTAGAATATGAATTTTAACTTCTATTAATTGGCAATAATATGAAAAGGATTGTAAAATAGAATAGGGGAAAATAGGAAGATAATGATAATTTCCATTTGTTGAGGTTATGGGCTAGACACTGTGTTTAGTGCTTGACCTGTGTTATTCAATTCTCACAATCATCTTATGAGATAAATGACTGTATTTTACAAATGAAAAAAATGAGATCTTAGACAGTTTGTGCTCAGGTAATTACTAAAGGTTCAATCCAGGATTTACAGCAAGGATGTCAGCCTGTACAGCAAGGATGAAGCCTGTGGTTCTAACCATTACACTATATGAGCAAACCATTCATTCATGCAATGCATGTTTGCCGAACTCCTACTTCATGCCAGGTATTGTTCTGGGCCCTGGGGATATCATGGTGAACTATACCGACAAGGTATCTGTTTCAATAAATGTTATATCCAAGTGGAAGAAATAGAAAATAAGTAAGTGAAGCCATAAATGAACACAATAATCGCAAGCAGGGATGAATGACATGGAGGAAATAGAACAAACAGAGAAGCTGCAGCTTTGTGGTTGGGAATACTGGGGCTCTGGAGGGGCTCAGCTCTCTGCAGTGATGCAGGAAAGTCACATGCTCCTCTTGGTGCGCACCCACCCCCACCCCCCCGCCAGTCACTGACCCTTTAACCCTCTGGCAACCCATTTTTCTTGAGTGCTAAATGATGGAAGACAGACAATTAAGCCAGAGCCCAAGTACTTCATCTGCTGTTAGTTTCCTTAATTGTGTTTCCGGCACTTTCTTTTATAAATAGATTTAAGCAAGACAGTATGTTCTTTAATGTGTGCATTTCTGTTGCTATGGAAACAGTTACTTTTATCACCCCCTCCCCAAAAGCTTAGCCATAAAGTAGAAGTTAGCACCTGTTTTTTCTAGCCAGGTGAATTATCTACTAATCCTTGTTTTCTAAGGTTTCTATGAGTGGGTTGGAATAACCTGCTGGTGACATCTCTTTAAGAAGAGCATTAGCTGAGGGTCTGCAATTTCCAGAAGGTAAAATGCATCCTTGCTAACCCTTTAAGTGATAAGCAACTCATTCCATAGATTCATAGGCTGTTGGAACTGGAGAGGTATCCAAAGAGATAATTCTTGTAATAATAATTAAAAACCACTCTTGATGGTACATTTAATGCATTAACTGGTTTCTAAAGGAATCCTCTGATTAAATCATTTGTTCAAAAACATTTTCTGAACACTAGTACAGATCTGGGCAGACACAGGTATCTCAGAACATTGCAGATGCCTGGCCCATGGAAGGGACTCCGCAAATATTTCTCTGTGAATGAATAAAGCTGCTTCCTCCTCCAGCCAGTGGGGTATATGGACATTTAATGGGTTATAATGTTCTCTGTCACATGCTGGAATACGGGTACATACAGAGTGTCATGGGAGCATACAGAGAGTGGGTCATAGATCTACTTCCTCTATTTTTGGTAAAAGGTGAGAAAATTAAAAGCAGAGAAGTAGAAGGAAAGATACTTGGCAACATCACATGACTCTTTAGCGGCAGAACCAAGTCTAGTACCCAGCTTTCCTGAATCCGGGTCTGACAGCTTCCTTCCACATCGTGCTGGCTCTCACACAGCTCACCCTGCTGTGCTCTTCAAGCTTCCGTAGCGATCACCTGGGAATTTTGCGAAAGTGCAGATGCTGATTGAGTAGGACTGGGGTGGGGTCTGAAAGTCTGCATTTTTTACCAACACCTGGGTGATGCTGGTCAGGCCATAATTTGATTAATAAAGCTCTAGAACACTATTCTTTTGTTTTAAATTGAAGTGTAGTGGATTTACAATGTTGCATTAATTTCTGCTGTACAGCAAAGTGATTCAGTTATACATATATATACATTCTTTTTAAATATTCTTTTCCATTATTGTTTATCATAGGATATTGAATATAGTTCCCTGTGCTATACAGTAGGACCTTGTTGTTTATCCATTCTCTGTATAAAAGCTTACATCTGCTAACCCCAGCCTCCCACTCCAGCCCTCCCCCAACACCTCTCCCTTGGCAACCACCAGTCCGTGGTTTGAGAATCTGATTACAACTAAGGTTATTTGGTTGATAACAGAAACTCTAACACATGTAGAATAACACAGCATAACACATAACATAATCAATTATATAAAATAATGTATCATGGTCTATATGAATTTATATATATATATACAGTTGACCCTTGAACCATGTTGGTGTTATGCGAGCTGACCCGCCATGCAGTCAAAAATCTCTATGTAACTTGCAGTTGGTTCTCTGTATATGAAGTTGTGATTCTTCTGTATCTGTGGTTCCAAATTCTTGGATTCAACAACCTCAGATCATGTAGTACTGTAGGATTTACTGTTGAGAAAAGTCTGCAATAAGCGGACCTGTGCCGTTCAAACACGCATTGTTCAAGGGTCAACAGTATTCGTATGTGTAGGTGTATATATGTAATTCTATATATTATATATATAATAGGATGATGCAAACAAAGGAAATGTGGAACTTCCAATTATAGGAAAAGAAGGGGAGCAAATCAGCCCCCTCGATGTGTGCATTTCTGTTGCTATGGAAATAGCAGAACTCATCTGCAGCCCCTTCCCCACTCTCGGGGAGAGTATGTCCCAATTTCAGACCTATGACACTCTGCTGAAGAAACAGTTTTCCAGGGAAGGGACCTCATTGACCTAGCTGAGCCCAGGGCCGGCCCCTCAGCCGGGGGAAGCTTGGGCACTTTGAGGGACAGTTCCATACTCACCAAAGGTAAAGTGGAGATACTTTTGCCAGAAGAAGCAGGAATGCATGCTGGGCTGTCAGGAGAAACAGATGACCGATAAAGACCATCGCTCCCCCCAAATGCACATACATCCACATGTAATCAGCCATCAGCCCCACTTCTGACCTCTTGGGGGCCACCTTTCTGTCGAGGCCGTCCACTGTCAGGTGGCGCTTCCAAAAGTCTCTCCCTGCTCGACACTGCCCCCTTCAGTCTGTTCTGCATCCAGCAGCTTGAGAGAGACTTAAAACCCAAGTCAGATCATGTTAACACCTTTGCTCACAGCCCTTAGCTGGAATCACATTGTCCTCCCAGCTAAACCAGATGCAAAGTCTGCACATCGCTCCGCAGGGTGCTACAAACCTCCATTACCCCCACGGCTCCGCTCCACCCCATCTCTGTCCTCCTCTCCCGCCATCCTCCCCGCCACTCACCACACTCAGCCTCACTGGCCTCCTTCCCATCTCCGGAATATGCCAAGACTTTCTCATCTCGGGGTGTTTGTCTTTGCTGTTCCCTCTACCTAGATTGCTGTCTCCCAGATGATGGTACCGCTCAGTCCCTTACTCTGTTCAGATCTCTGCTCAAGTTTCACTTTCTCAAAGAGAGCTTCCAGCTCATGTTACCTGAAACAGCACCTGCCCGCCTGGTCACTCTCTGGCCTCTTAGCTTTATTATTGACAGAAACATATATTTGCTAAATGTTTCTTCCTTCACAAGAATGTAAGCTGCACAAGGATGGGGGCATTTGGGTTTGGGGATTTTTTTTTTTTGTAACCCAAGAGGAACCAGGAAGGTGTTGGTACTTGTATTTAGGTGTTGTGGAAAGAATGAATGAGCATATATTTATGTCACACACACATTTTTGCCTGTGGTTTCAGGGGATTTCCAGGCCTTCTGAAGCAGGGGATCCATACACCTTGGGTTAGAAACCTCTGCTGTGGCCCAGGTATCTCCAACCCTGAGTGAAAAGGGTCTCTGTGATCAGCAACGCCTTCCTTCTCCCCAGGCTGGCTTTTCAGAGTGGGGCAATGTCATTGCATTTTCTACCTTTGGGTGACAAAATTGCAATTACAGAAGAGTTATGGTAAAACAATTGACACCTTCCCAGGGCACAGAATGGAAAATGTTAAATGCAAGGTGCTTCTAATATCATTTGATAAATACGAGGACAGAATGAAATGTTTGTTCTATTCAACAAATATTTATTGAGCACTCACTATGTCCTAGTCAATCTTCTAGGTGCTAGGGCAATGGCAGCAAAAGAACAACATAAAGTTCTCACAGAGTATTCAAGAAGGACTAGGTAGACAATAAAATAAAATCTAGGTATGCTAGTTAGAATATCAAAAGTGCTACAGAGACTATAACATCAGGGAAGGGGGCTAGGCAGTGCCATTGATGAGAGGAGTTATAATTATAAATAGAATTTTCAGGGAGGAACTCTCAATTGGAATAGAGCTGAAGGAAGTATGGGCAGGTACAAAGAGATCTTGGGAAGTGTGTTCCAGGAAGAGAGAACAGGAAGTTCAGAGACCCTGAGGCAGGAGTCTGGTTAGGGTGATTGAATCACAGCAAGAGAGTACATGTGGCTGGGATGGAGGGAGAACAAGAGATGAGAAGAAAATGTAGTCAGACCAGAAAATGTAAAGCCTCACGGGCCTTTGGAAGGACTTTAGCTCTGGCTTTGAACAAGATAGAATTCTTTGGAATTCTGCAAGCAGAGGAGTGACATGGTCCAACTTGTGTTTTAACAGGATCATACTGGCTTCTGTGTTGACAGTAAACTCTAGGGGGCCAGCAGGGAAATAGTGGGATCATTAGGAAGATCAATCACTGTCATCAAACAAGCAAAACACATCTTTTTTCTCTCACCTTCCCAGGTGGATCTCACCTGCAGCCAGTATTAAGGGAATTTGGAAAGACTTCACTATTGTCAGTGAATAGAGTTAGCCTGGGGAGAGAACTGTCACTCCCTCTAGGTGTGCCCCAAACTTCCCAAACAGAGGAGATCAAGATGCATATTTGTTCCATCAAAACAGACGGTACCCCAGGGAACTTTCTGAGCTGGAAGGTTTAGAATAATCATCCTTCTGTAGGTGTTCAGCTAGCAAGGAGTTGGGTGATAGGGGGTAAAAAAGATATGGTGTTTAAATCAGAAGCCACCCCACAAATTGAAATTAGTTAAATTCAGTCAATTGCTGACTGATTTTCTGTTATGGCATTCAAATGTTCCAAGCCTCAGTCAATTGAAACCCTGTTTCAGAATGGGCCAGTTATGGATGGATCTGCTCTTCTATTATTAAAAGAAATGGATCTCTTCAGAGCATAACACACATAACACTAAGAGCCCACTTGGTGGATGGGCATGCTTGTTTGTTTGTTTGTTTGTTTTATCCGTGAAGACCTGGAACTCAATTCTTGAGAAAGTCAGAGACCTGCAGAGTTTTTATGGCAAGTCATCTTAGAAATTGCACAATTGCTTTATTTTACTTAATCTGGAAATTCAGACTCAGAGAGGGCTAATAAATGGTCCAAGGTAGGCTAATTACTCTGGCGAAGACGCCTAAGATTTTAGTGGCTTACTGCAGTCGAGTTGTAATTCTCATTCACATTACATGCAGCGTGGGCAGGCCTGGGCTCTGCTCCATACAGTGTCTTGGGATCCCAGGTTCCTTCCACATTGTGGCTCCTTCCTGCTACAAGTCCTCAGAGACATCTCTGTTTAGCGAGAGGAAGAGTGTGAGGACCATGCCAAGGAGGCATTTGTGGGCCAGACATAGAAGTGACACGTCAATTTTGCTCACATTTCATTGTCCAGAACTCAATTCTGTGGTGCAACTGGAAAACGTTTTCTAACTGTGTGCCCCTGCAGAAGAGAGCATGGATATTGGTGAGTGCCAGTCATGTCCACCAGAAGCACATGGTAGTAAGAGACAGAACTGGGGCCTGAGTAACAGAACAACAGAGAAGAGGGGAAATGCCTAATATATGTTTGAGTCCTTCCCTCCACCTTTTCTTTCCATTCCCCCATCTCTCCTTTCCTTATTTCCCCCTCTACCTCTGCTTTTCGCCTCTCTCTTTCACTGATACCTGGTGAACATCTACTAGATGCCAGAGGTGTGAGGAGATTCAAGCTGAAACCAGCATGGACCCTCAAGGGCCTTTGGTCTAGTTTAAAGATAAGACAGGGATATCAGTACATAGAACAGAGCCTGGAGTGATAAATGCCACAAGAGTTGGGCAGAGTGCAGTGGAGAAAACATGAGGGAGGAGCCACAGAGGGCTGGGTTGAGTTCTGACAGCATCCTGTGCCCAGCTGCAGGCTGTTTGACCTTGGCCTACTTACCCTCTCCGAGCTTATTTTTGTGCTTCTATAGTATGTTGTTATGCTCCACGCATGCTGCCCTCTTCTTCTTTGCCCAAGAGGAGACCAGAGATACCCAGAGGAGCGGGAGATAACTTCTTCCTGGTGATGGGGAGAAGGCTGATGATACAGGCGGCATTTGAGCTGTATCCTGGCTGCCATAACAAATGACTACAAGTTTGGGGGCTTCACAAACAGAAATTTATTATCTCATTGTTTATGAGGCCAGAAGACCCAAATCAAGGTGTTGGCAGAGCTGAACTCCCTACAAAGAATCTAGAGGAGAATCCTTGCCTTCTCCAGCTTCTGGTGGCCCCAGGTTTTCCTTGCCTTGGGAAAGCATGACTCCAATCTCTGACTCTATTAATTATATGACCTCGTCTGTGTCTCTGTTTCATAAATCTCTCTCTTTTCTCTTATAAGGGTCCACCCTAAATCCAGGATAATAGCATCTCAAGATCCTTAGCCTAATCACATCTGCAAAGACCCTATTTCCATATGAGTTCACATTTGCAGGTACCAGAGGTTAGGATTTGGACATACAATTTTTGGGGCCACCATTCCACCCACTACAATCACCAGCTTGATAAATAATCTACTCCTTCACTATCATGGGATATCTGAGGGTCAGCCCTGGGCTGATGGAAAAATCATGTAACCACAAGGCAGTGGCTTTAGCCATAGTATATTAGTTTCCTATTGCTGCTGTAACAAGTTACCATGAACTCAGTGGTTCAAATAACACAAATTTATTATCTTTCAATCCTGGGGGATAGAAATCTGAAATGGGTTTCACTGGGCTAAAATCAAGGTGCCAGCTGGTCTGTGTCCCTCTTGAGAGCTCTAGAGGAGAATCCATTCCCTTGCCTTTACCAGCTTCTAGAAGCCACCTCATTTCCTTGGCTTATGATCGCTTCACACAGGTTCAATGATGGCAGCACAGCATTACAATTCTCTCTCTGACCCTGACCCTCTTGCCTCCCTCTGATAAGGATTATGATGGGCCTATAGGGACCATCCCAGATAATCTTCTCATCTCTGCTAAGTTACTTTTTCCATGTTGAGGTAACACGTTCACGGGTTCTGGGGATTAGGACATGGACATCTTTGTGGGGGGATGGGGCATTATTCTTTTTATGACACCTGGTGAACATGTTTTTCATGGAGTTCTCACTCTACAGAATGCCTTGTGCTGCCCTGGGTAGGGGTGAGAGCATCTTGTTGTGCTTTGTTTCATATCTTCAGGATCTCGTTCGGGTGCCACTCCGATGCCCTGAAAGACACCTTTGTTTCTCTAACATCACCCAGGTACGGGAAAGGTAGAGCGAAGTACAGAGCAGACGTCACTACCTGCCAATCATCCATCCCCCAATTAGCTAATCCTGGAAATTCTATATGGTCGATCTTTATTCCTTTAATTTAAGGCTTGGATTCTTTTAAAAGAATGTGTGAGAAAAAAAATGGGAAGGGGAGAAGGAGTGAAATTATTAGTTGTTATCAGTTGTTTGGACTTCAGAATGAATCAATTTTTGATTATTTTTGTTGTTGAGAAACAATAGATCGAGATAAGAAAGTAAAAGGATTTTTGGTGTGGAGTTGTATAGAAGGCATGGAATCCACCAGCCAGTGTGTGGGGTATAAGTTTAAATGTGGATAGAAGCTAGAGGAAGGGAACTTTGAATGTAATCCTGGGAGGCTAAAGGTCAAATATCTTTTTCAAATATAATCTCTACCCACCAGCCTGGCTCTCTGGCTTTTCTGGTCTTTTTTTGCCCAGTACTTCTCCTTACGCTCACATAGAGTTAGTATATGATTATTCAAAGTCTAATGTGTGAATGTATAAATGGTATGGGCAAATGCTATGCCCATCTCCATTGACAGCCCTCAAGTGGAGAGGGTCTGAACAACTCCAAACCCAAATCCAGGTCTCTGGAACCATATTCAGGATGAAAGGGATGGACCTTTGAGGAGAGCATTCTTGGGGTGCCCCCTCCCATATGATTACCCAGGCAAAATGACCCAAGCCACCTCTCTGCACTCCTCAGAATCTTTATGTGTCTGCAACTTTGTAGTACAACCTCCGGGCTGCACGGATGGGAACAAGGCTCTCATTGTTGAGCTGGTTTTGCAGGGCTGGAGTTATGGAGGGCTGCAGGCTGGGAAATAAGTTGGATTAAGGATGATATTTTCTTTTATCAGCACACAAGGGAGCCATAGGTCAGTACAGGCTTTCTGCTTCTACTGAGTTAAGCCTTAATGTGGAGTGAGCAAGGGATGCTTTGGAGGGACCAGCAGCAAGTGGCCAAAGGTCATAGTTATTTTGGCTTCAGCCAGAAAAATATTAAATACTGGGGACTATATTAGTTTTCTCGGGCTTCCATAACAAAACATCAGACTGCATGGTTTAAAAAGTCAGAAACTTATTTTCCCACAGTTCTGGAGGCTAGAAGTCTACGATCATGGTGTCAGTAGGGTTGGTTTCTCCTGAGATCAATCTCCATGGCTTGTAGTCAGCTGACTTCTTGCTGTGTCCTCACATGGCCTTTCCTCTGTGCACACACACTCCTGGGTGTTTCTCTCTCTTCTTATAAGGACACTATTCTCATTGGATTAGGGCCTCATCCTTATGAACTCATTTAACCTTAATTATTACCTCCATAAAAGGACATATCTCCAAATACACTGGGGATTAGGGTTCAATATATGGTGGGGAGATGGGGACAAAATTCAGTCCATAATGAGGATCATGCTTCTTGGTGGAAACACTCAAGGAGAAACATGTAACTTCTGAGAAAATGTGCCTATTTGGAAAAACAACCAGTGGAGACAAACTTCCTTCTCCATGCAAATGTATACTGTCTAGCCAAAGTACCTACTGTGAAAAATACACATCAGGAAGAATTCTCACTAAAATGCTCCCTAGGAAAAATGTTAATTATGAAAATGTTCACCATGAAAATATTCACTAGGAAAAGTGTCCATCGGAAAAAATCATTGCAAAAAACAGGGGGGATGGAGGTGGGGAAAACCTCTGGAGAAATAGCCTTTCTGGGAAAAATGCCTACAAGAAAAATTTTGACTAGGAGAAATGACCACTCAAAAAATATGCACAGGGAAAAATACATACTGGAAAAAAAACCAGACTTGTTATTTAAAATACCTATGGAGATGTATCCTGAATGAGACAAATACTCACTGGGAAAATATGCATGGGAAAATTATATATCTTCATCAGGAAAATGGCCTTGACTATATACCCACTGTGAAAAACAGGAAAGTATCATTTATTTCGTGTACGTCATGGGTCATGCATTCTTCTAATAGCTTCATGTCTCTTAGCTCACTTAATCCTCATGAAAGCTCTATGAGGTGGGTACTATTTTATGCCCTATTTAATATAGGAGAAAACCGAGGCACAGAGAGTTAAGTAACGTGTACAAAGTTGCAAAGGAAATAAATGACAGCCCCCAGCTTTGAACTCAAGCAATGATCCATCCATTCACTTATTGAGCATTTAGCATTGTGTTAGGCAAAGGGGTCTAGCAGGTAATGAAACTTAAACCTCAGTTTTAAGAAATTACTGTGAGAGATAGATTCATAAGCGGACAATGAAATTATAGTGAAATAAGACTTTATACATCCACCTCCCCCTTGGAAACTGAAGTAAATGTGTCCCCCAGCCTGAAGTTCCTTTGTGGCCTTACAAAAGAAGCTACTCCCCTGGCCCTGAATTAAACCACAGCTCCCTTGGGAATAACAGCCACTGGGAAAACATTAACAGCCAGGAGAATATTCATCATCGGTGCGTTGGGAAAACACACTCCCAGGGGGAAAGTTAATCAAAACATGTACCTCTGGGGGTACTTGTTTGGAACCTAGTCAGATGTCTGCATTGTCCTGTCTGGGTCTTTGTTCTTGACCATATGAACCCAGCTGAGACGGCCAAGTCATGCCATGACCTGGCTAGTGATGTACAATGGGCTGCAGGAGCTTTGCTGCAACGGGGAAATTGGATGGACTCTGGTGGGATTTTTAAAAACGTTCACTTGTACGTGGTCCAACCCCACCAATACGTCAGCTCCAAGAGTTCAGGTCCCTGCCTGTGTGGTCCATCTCAGTGTCCTCAATGCTTAGAAAAGTCTGTGCTCGGTAAATAAACATTTCCAAAGGAAGACATGTTGACCACTGTATATGCTGTTAACGGCATAGATGCTGGAGTCAGACGACTTCATTTCAATCCCGGTGTTGCCGTTTCTTAGTTGTGCCGACTAGACTAAATTACCGGCTAACTCTGAGCCTCAGTTTCTTCATCTGGGCAGTGGGGACAATAATACTTTTCTCCTATGGTTTGTTTATCAAAATTTCAGAATCAAAGAACTGATTGAAGAAAAGAGGAGTTTATCTGGGCTGTGTTAGGACTGCAGTCCGGGAAGCACAGATTCAAGAAGCACTTGAACTGTGTTTGTTCTGCTGGACCATAAAATGAAGGAAGCTTAAAAAGGCAAAACTCACAAGGCCACAGTTAGTTACATACGTGGTTTGTCAAGAATTATGATTGGAGCTGGCAAGAAGTAAGGGTGCTTGTTAAGCAAGGATTGGCTGGGGTCTGAAGTGGTTGCCTAGTTGCAAGGAGAGGTCTTTGAGAGTACCAGGCTGCAGCTAGCAGATATTCTAAAAGTGGCTGGTTGTGTCCTTGGCTTTGGTGCAGTTCAGAAAGTTCAGGTTCTCAGTGGTGCAGGGACAGGTCTGGGACCAGATCCTCAATGACTGCCCAACTCTATTTTGTAGGCCTGAACTAGGATTACTCTACTATGATTTCAGTCTGTCATCAGGTTATTGGCGGGAGCTGATGGTATAATGCCTGTAGGGTATTCAGCGTAATGCTGGACACGGGGTAGATGGTCAAGAAATAAGCGGACATGGTGTCTCCCTTCGTGAAGTGTCTAATCAGGTGGGTCATCTCCCAGCCACCATTCCGCCTCCAAAGATTCCAAATTGGAGGCAGGGGCCTGGAAAAGCTGGTTATTTAAGTCCAGAATCTGCAACTCAGGTTTTCTATCTCCTTTGTCGTCTCTAGAGAACATGTGTGCTGTAAGGTTCCATCTGCTTCTGTAATAAAACATAAATTATTAAAACCATAAAATATTGATGAACTGTTTTATAAAACAGAGGGACTTAATGTATTGATTATGAATTGAGAAAGCCTTAATGGGCTTCAGGAGGAGAAATAATTGGGAAATGATGGGGAGTGGATTTCCTCCTGTGCCCCTGAATGAGAAGCAGTTGTAAGAGGAAGTTCCCCTCGTCTCATTCTGCATCACTGTCATCTAGCATTTTTGCCACGGTAACTTTAAAACCTACACATCCATGGACATTAAATGCCACCCAAATAGATAGAGAAGGACGGAAGTGGCTGGGAAATCTTGTTAAACAATAACCAAGTATTCTGGTTGGAAAGTTACTTGCTTTTTGTTGATTTCCTTGGGTGGTTCCCATGGACTCTGGAAAACTGGTCTGCAGAGGGGCAGTATCTTGTCCAAGGTCTCACAGTTAACTGGGGTCAGGACTTGGCTTGGCACCCAGGTCCCCCGACTCTCGTGCTGGTGATTCAACTCCTCCCATATCCTCGGGGGACTTTTGGATGGCAAGAGCTGTTCACGTGTGGAGCAGCCTTTTAGGGTTTAGTCTTGATGGGTAGTGAGACCTCCATCACGGACATTATGGCAGAAAGGTTGGGTAACCTCTTGACCTCTTGGAAGGGGATTTGAAATTCTATGGAGTGATGCTGTCACTCCTTCTATCATCCATACTGGCCTGCTGATCTTCAAGATCTCCCAGGTAAGTCTCGGGCTGGCAACTTTAGAAACAGCTGCATCTTGAAGATTCTCAGGAACGTTGAAGGAGGGGAAGAGTCCGCTGCTGTCAGTTACTGCTCGAGCCCTACAGGCATTATATGAGACGGGAAGATAAATGTCAGTACTGAGGAGGGAACGAGGCTCAGAGAAGTCAATGCAATTGCCCAGGCTCACACAGCCCATTGGTGGCAGAATCCAGGGCTAGAACCATGATCTTTGGAGAACTGGCCTACAGTTCCTATATGAATACCATACTGCCTTTGAATTATATGTGGAAGATACAGCTTATTTACATGGCACAGTCAGAAAATAAGGTCACACCCATGACTGGGTTTTCACTGTGCTCTCTGAGCATTTTCAGAGAACGGCTGAAGCTCTATTGATGCCAGAATTTGCTGTGAAGGCAATCGTGATGCGTTTTCAGTGAGACCAGCTGAGGTGGGGGGTTGGTTGCTTACCTCATTTTGCTTCCACATATGTTAGGTCTGACTCTTGCCAGGAAAGTCATCAGGAAGGGCACTGAGATATTAGTAGCTAATATTTATCTAGCACTTTCTTTGTGCCAGGCAACTGTGCCAAGTGTTTACTCCCATTGGCCCATTTTTTTTGGACAGCAATCTATGAAGCAGGAACTATTATCAGCCCATTTTATAGATGAAGGCACTGAGGCTCTGAGTTAGTGAAGCCAGGATTTGAACCCAGTGAGATGGATTTGAAAGCCTATACTCCTATTTTTTTTTAAATTGAGGTATAATTGACATATAACACTGTGTAAGTTTAAGGGGTGCATCGTATTGATTTGATGCATTTATATTGCAATTGATTGCCTTTGTAGAGTTAGCTAACGCCTCCATCACATCATATAATTTCTCCCAGTGGTGGGAAAAATTAAGATCTATCCTCTTAGCAAGTTTAATGCTTATAATACAGTTTTGTTGTCTATAATCACTTTACTGTATACTAGGTCTCCAGGCCTTATTTACCTACTAGTTGCAAGTATGTATCTTAAACAACATCTCTCCTATTTCCCCAACTCACAGCTCCTGGTAACCATCATTCCACCCTCTGTTTGTGTGAGTTCAGTTCTTTTTAGATTCCAGATAGAAGGGCTATCCTACGGTATTTGTCTTCCTCTGTCTGATTTATCTCACTTAGCGTAAAGTCCTTAAGGTCCATCCATGTTGTCAGAAATAGCAGGATCTCCTTTTTTCCCTCGTGGCTAAATAGTATACCACTGTGTATATATATATATACTACATCTTCTTTATCCATTGATCCATTGGTTGTTCCCATAGCTTAGCTATTGTGAATAATGCTGCAGTAAACATGGGAGTGCAGATCTCTCTTCCATAACCAGTTTTCATTTCCTTTGGATATATACCCAGAAGTGGGATTGATGGATCATACTGTAGTTCTATTTTTATTTTTTTGGGGGAAACTTCATACTCTTCTTCATAGTGGCTGAACCAGTTTACAATCCCACGAACAGCGAGTGCACTATGGTTCCTTTTTAGGGAGGCTATACTCTTAAGTGGACAATAAATGCAGGCACCTTTCTTCTTGCTTTGAATCACACTGCTTTTTTTGATACTACTGACCTCTCGTTTTTTGGGTGAAGCTGTTGCTTCTCTTGGTCTCAATTCTGACCACTTCCTCTTGGTCTCTTTCACTGTCCCTGTTCTCAGCTGCCAGCCCCTTGTGGTCTCCCAGCATTCTACCATGGGCTCTGGGTTCTTCCTATTAGCCGTGTCTCCTAGAGTGATCTCAGCTAATTGCATGGATTTTACATGCACTGTTATTTCCTATTATGCTGCTGACTCCCAGTTCTGTACTACCAGCTCTGAACTCTCTTTGGTCTCAGTGTCATGCTGGTCTCATAAAACGAGTTGGGAAGTGTCTCCTCTGCTTATGATTGTGTAGAATTGGTGTTATTTCTTCCTTAAATGTTTGATATGCAGTGATACCATTTGGGTATGGAGATTTCTTTTTTGGAAGGCTTTAAAACTCCGAATTCAACTTTTTAAATAGTTATAAGTCTGTTCAGCTTATCTATTTAACCTTGGATGAAATTGAGAAGTTTGTGACTTTTTTTTTTTTTTTTTTTTTTTTTTTTTTTTGCGGTACGCGGGCCTCTCACTGTTGTGGCCTCTCCCGTTGCGGAGCGCAGGCTCCGGACGCGCAGGCTCAGCGGCCACGGCTCACGGGCCCAGCCGCTCCGTCGCGTGTGGGATCTTCCCGGACCGGGGCACGAACCCGTGTCCCCCGCATTGGCAGGCGGACTCTCAACCACTGCGCCACCAGGGAAGCCCCAAGTTTGTGACTTTTAAAGGTGTTGGTCCATCTCTTCCAATTGGTCAAGGTTATGTTGTCAGGTTGTTCAAAATATTCTCTTTTTAATCCTTTTAATGTCTGTAGGGTCTGAAGTGATATTTCCTCTTTTATTTCTGATATTGGTCATTGGTATCTTTTATAGTCAGTCTCACTAGAGGTTTATCATTTTTTAACTCTTTTCAAAAAACAATTTTTTGTTTCATTGATTTTTCTCTTTTCATTTTTATGATTTCTGTTCTTTGTTATTTTCTTCCTTCTGCTTAATTGTGGTTTATTTTGCTTTTTTTCCCTACTTTTTTAAGGTGGAAACAGATTATTGATTTGAGACCTTTCTTCATTTCTAACACAATAATTTAATACTATAAAATTTCCCTTAAGCACTGCTTTAGCTGCAGCTGACAAATTTGGTATGTTATATTTTTATTCGGTTTGATGTATGTTTCTCTTGAGACTTCCTCTTTGGCTCATTGATTAATTAGAAGTATGTTGTTAATAAACAACTGTATTGGGATTTTCCAGACTTCCTGTTATTATATAATTCCATGGTAGTCAAAGAAAATATTCTGCATAATTTTGATTCTTTTGAGCTTGTTTAGGTTTGTCTTATGACTTAGAATATGGTCTGTCTTGGTAAGTATTCCATGTGCACAAGAAGAGAATATGTATTCTGATGTTGTTGGGTAGAATGTTCCACAAAATCAATGAGGTCTTGTTGACTGATGTTTTTGTTCAGTTCTTCCATATCCTTGCTAATTTCTTGTGTGTCAGTTCTATCTATTACTGAAAGGGGAGGGTTAAAAATCTCACACTATGGTTGTGGATTTATCTATTTCTCCTTTCAGTTCTGTTAGCTTTTCTGGATGTGTTTTGAAACGTGTTAGGTTGCATATACATTTTAGATTTCTTGTTGAACTGACCCTTTTTACCACTATATATTGTCTCTCTTTACTCCTGCTAATTTTCTTTTCTCTGAAGTCTATTTAGTATAGCCACTCCAGCTTTCTTTTTATTAGTGTTTGCATGATATGTCATTTTAAACAATTTTTTAAAAATTTCAGCCTATCTATATCATTATGTTCAAAGTGAGTTTCTTACACACGGCATATACTTGGGTCATGTGTTTTATCTATTCTGAAAAATATGATTTTTATTTCATGTATTTAGACATTTTACATTTAATGCGATTATTATGTTTTGATTTAGATTTATTGTTTTATTTTTAATTTTCTGTTCCCTTTGGTTTTGTTTCTCTATTTCCCTAACCCTTCTCTCTTATGAATTATTTTAATGTTCTTTAGTATTTTATTTTAATGTTTCTGTTTAGACTTTGACTATATCCATTTTAATAGTCATTTTAGTGTTCAAACAAAGGGATTACAATACACATATTTAACTTCTTGCACTCCACTTATAATCAAAATTTTATCACTCCAAGTGGAATACAGAAAACTTACCATTATACAGGTAACTTTACCTCCCATCTTTACGTTTGTCATCTATTACAGCTAAATTCATTAAAACCAGAAAATGTTATAATATTTACTTTCAACTGTGAAATGCATTTTTAAAAACTCAAGAGGAAAGAATTGCCCATGATATCATCTGGATATTTTCTGTATCTTTTGTTCTTCATTCTTAACATTCCAGGTTTTCTTCTGGTTCCATGTACCTTCTGCCTGAAGAAATTGGTTTAGAAATTCCTTTGAAGCAAGTGTGTTTAAAGGTGTGCTGTCAAGAAATTCTCTTTGCTTTTCTCCATCTGAGAATGCCTTTATTTTAACTTGATTCCTGATGTAGATCACTAAATACAGAATTCTAGATTGGCAAGTTTTCTTTCTTAGCACTTGAAAAATATTATAGTACTTTTTTTTACGGCCTCCATGATTTCTGATGAGAAATTTATAGTCATTTGAATCACTGTTCTCCTTTAGTTAATACATTGTCTGGTTGCTTTCAGGATCCTTTTCTTTGACTTCAGTTTCAGCAGTTTGAGTGTGATGTGTCTTTGTATGTGCATTTCTTTGAGGGTATCCTGTTTGGGATTCATTGAGCCTCTTCAATCTGTAGCTTTAAGTCTTTTGCCAAATTTGGGAAGTTTTCAGCCTTTATTTCTTCAAATATTTTTTACCATCACACTCTTTATCTTCCCCCTTTGGACTCAGATAACACAAATATTAGACTTTTGTTATAGTGCCACAGGTCTATGAGGGACAGCTTATTTTTTTCAATCTCTTTCTCTCTGTTCTTCAAGTTGGATAATTTCTATTCATATACTTCAAGTTCACTAAATATCTACTCTGTCATCTCTAATCTGCAACTGAGTTCATCCAGGGAGGTTTTTTTTTTTAATTTCAATTTTTCTATTCTTAATGTTTATTTGATTCTTTGATATACCTTTTATTTCTTTAATAAGACTTTCTATTTTTCCACTTGTTTCAAAATTGTGGATGATTGCTTATTGGAGCATTTGTATATTGACTGCTTTAAACCCCTTGTCATATCATTCCCACATCTGTGTCATCTTTTAACTGTTTTTTTCCCCAAAGGAGTTACAAGCTTTCTGGTTATTGGTATGCTGAGAAATTTTGGATTAGATTCGGAACATTTTGAATAGTCTGTTACGTAACTCTGGGCCCTGTTGAACACCATTGAACATTTTTGTATGAGTAGGAAATCAATCTGCTTAGATCCAGGTGGAAAGTTCTAACCTCCCTTCTGTGGACTCTGATTCTAATATCAACTGTTTCCAAACCTCCACAGTGTTATTAGGTCTGCCCGTGTCTGCACCCGCTGGGGATCAGTCTAAGTACATGAGTAGTGGTAGAGCTGTTGGTCCAGTTCTCAGTATTGGGAATGCTGATTCGGACCAGACCCATGTGGACACAGCTTGGGGGTGAGCACAGGAATTCATTGACCACTTTATGCAGTCACTTTCCTGAGCTCCTCTGTCTCCCTTATGTCTTTGGCACTTTACATTTGCCTGGGATCCCCTTTGCCCTCCTTTGGTTAGAAAGGTGGGTCTTTAGGTACATTGCTGCACCAACCATTTACCTGTGCCTGTATCCGGGGCCAAGCTGCAGGAGGTCAGAGAAAAAGAAACTAATGTAAGATGCTACCAGTAGGAGAAACTGCCTGTGGGGTAAATGGGAATTCTCTGTGCTACCTTCACAACTTCTCTGTAAATCTAAAACTATTCTCAAATAAAAACATGTATTTAAAAAAAAAATCAATATTTGCCCCAACTTCTAGGGATCCCAGTTGTACAGATCAGAGAGCCAGATCCCCTCTCTCAGAGTTTTGGCCCTAGTGGCCTCCCACAGGGGCCTCTGCCACTGGCAACACAAGATTTCTTCAGATCTGGGTATATAAGAACAGAGAGAAGGAAAACACGAGTGTTTCCATACTCCCTCTGAGTGCCAGCAATTCCCTTTCCTGTGCCTGGAGCCACAGCTGGAAGCTTCTTCTGGAGCTCTCCGTTCATGTTGGTGCCTGCCTCCTGGCTTCAGGCCGCACTGCATTCGGCTAGGGAATACTGGAGGAAAACCTGTGGTAAACACACCTCCCATTTGGTGGCTCAGATTCTCATCTTCCCTAGTCTACCTGCTGCTATTTACTTTTCAGAGTCTTTAAAGAGCTGCTTCATGCATTCTGCATCCAGTGAGAGAAAGATGGTGGAATCTCTTTCTCCACTTTTCTCTTTTAATTTTACCTTTTTATTATGAAACATAATATACATAAGAAAAGAGCATAAGGGAGGTGTATATATATATATATAAAACTATATACATATATATATAGTTACATATAGTTAAATGAGTATAAATTGACATAAGAAATGGATATAAGAAAAGAGCATGAGATATATATATATATATAACTATAGGTACACATATATATAATGCATATATAGTTAAATGAGTATAAATTGACATAAGAAATGGATATAAGAAAAGAGCATGAGATATATATATATATAACTATAGGTACACATATATATAATGCATATATAGTTGAATGAGTATAAATTGACACTTATGAAATAACCACCCAAGTTAAGAAATAAAACATTATTGATATCCCAAAAGCATCAATGATGACCCGTTCCCTTCCCTGCTAGAAGTAACCATTAACTCTTGAGTTTATGGTAGCCGTTTCATACTTATCTCTTACTCACCATCTGTACCACAGTATGGCTTAGTTATACCTTTTTCAAACTTTATAGAAATCAAATGTACTCTTTTATGCCTGGCTTCTTTTGTTCGACAGCGTTTGTGAGACTCAATCACGTTGTTGTGCAGAGCTGTCGTTAATTAATTTTCATTCCTGTGTGCCACTGTATAAACATACAGCAATATGTTATCCGTTCAAATGCCGATGAGCCTATGGGTTGTTTCTAGTTTGGGTGCTGTAAGGAACAACGCTCTGTAATAGTCTTAGACACTTCTCTTGGAGCACATGCACATAGGTTCTCTAAGATATAGACCCACGAGTGGAATGGCTGGGTCACAGGGTACATCTTCACCTTTAATAATAACGGCAAACTGTTTTCTCGAGGGTTATTCCAATTTACACTCTCACCAGCAGTATCTGCAAATCCTGTGGCTCCATGGGGCCATTCTTAGTCATGTTTGTTCCTATCGTGCATGGCACAAATGATGTTTAATATACATTGGTTAAGCCATTGAACTGACAGCTGGCTATGATTGTGTTTTGTGTGACTGAGATGAAATCCTTTTGTTCAAATTTTGAAAAGCCTTGGGTTACGCTCCGCTTTCATTAGAAAGGAATTGAGGACATGTCACAACAATTATCTCCGGTGGAAAATATGCTAAAGAAGACTAATGATGATTTGCGAAGGAGAAGGGAGACACTTAGTACTTTGTAGATAAAAATGGCATATCAAAGGCCAACATCTCCTTATTTTAGAGTGATTGGGCTGGTGGGAACCTAGGGGCTGGGGGATGGAAGGAATATAAAAGAGAGATTATTTCAAGAACCACAGGACAGGAAAGAAAAGAATAACTGAGAAAATTCCAGGATTGAGGAAGAGTGTGTGAGTCATTTGTTGTTATGCGTCAAGAATCACGGTTCACTCCATCAAAGTGATGGCATTCAAGACTAGCTGGGAAGAATTCAAACCATGCGGTGTTAAACAAATGACACCACTCCATTTCTGGACTCCAATTTTCGGTCCTGACTTCCTCCCCCACACTAGTTTAAAACTGGCAAACTTGAAAAACCTTTGAAACCTGGGAGACAGACAGACAGTTTAATACGTAGGGATGACCTCACGGTCTTTAAAAGGATAAAGTACAAAATTCATAAAATCCTTCTGAATCTGGTACGGGTGAAAAACTTGCTATGAGAAATAAGGATATTCTGAATTAAGTGAGAATTGCTGTGCAAATCCCCTGAAGAGAACAGTCTTTGAACAACAAAGTAAAATCAATTCAGTGTAACAAGTGGACCAAACTTAATAATAAGAGTAATTTTTTAAAATGATCACGTTTATTTTATATGCCACACTCTGGGTGCTTTATATGATTTTCTCAGTTAATCCTCACAAAAATTTTATGAGTCAGAAAATATTAACTTCATTTTATAAATTGGGAAACTGAGGCAAAGAGAGGTTAACTGACTCACTGAAGTTCACACAGCCAGTCAAAGTTGCAGCTGGGAACCAAATAGATAAAGTGACCCCAGAGCCTTCCTTCTAGATTTTGTTTTTGGTTGTTTGTTTTTAATTTATAAACAACAAAACTCATTTTATTTTGCTGTACAGTTCTATGTGTTTTATTACATAGATTTGTGTCACCACCTTCACAATCATGACACAGAACAGCCGCGTGATTTAGAAAATCTCCCTCATGCTGTTCCTTTGTTGTCTCACCTGTCCCCATTCCTAGGCTTTGGCATCTACCTATAGTTTGGTCTTTGCTAAAATGTCATGCAGTATACTGCATATAATCTTTTAAGCTTGGCTTCCTTTACACAGCATAATGCCTCTGAGATTCATCCAAATTGCTGTGCTTATCAATACGTTGTTTCTTTTATTGATGAGTAGTATTCCATTGCATGGATATACCATAGTTTGTTTATCCACTCACCTACTGAAGGACTTATTTGTAATTTACAGGTTTGGGGAGTGATTTTGAATAGAGCTGCTATAAATATTCACATACCGTTTTTTAAGCAACATGTCTTCATTCCTTTAGGGTAAATATAAGGAGTGTGATTTCTTGGCCAGGCAATAAATGTATGTTTACAACTTTATAAGAAATTGCTGAACTATTTTCCTGTATCATTTTACATTCACAACAGCAAAGCATGAAAGATCCAATGCTCTCTGAAGTGACCAGCACTTGGTAGTGTCCGATTTAAAAAAAAAAAAAGTTATTTTAGCCATTCTAACAGGTGTGTAGGGATAGCTCATGATTTTAATTTGCATTCCCTAATGACTTAGGATGGTGAGAATCTTTGCATTTTTTTATTTGCCATCCAAATATCTTTGGTGAAGTATCTGTTCAAATCTTTTGCCCGTTTTAAAAATCAGGTTTGGTTTCTTACTGCTTAGTTTTTACTTTCTTTATATATACTAAATACAATTTTGTGTGTGTGGATATAGGATGTGCAAATATTTTCTTTCAGTATCTGGCTTTCCCTTTCATTCTCTTAACATTGCTTTCTGCAAAGTAGAAGTTATTTAAATGAACCAGAATTAATAAATTTATTATTTTGTGGCTCATGCCTTTGTTATCATGTCTAAGGATTTTTGCCTAATGTCACAATTTGTTTTTTGCTGAAATTTGTTATAAGAGTTTTATATGATTATATTTTCCATTTATATCTATTACCTACTTTAAGTTAATTTTTGTATAAGGTGCAACATATAGATTGTGGTTCATTTTCTTGCACGTGGAAACATAATTGTTCCAATACCACTTCCTGAAAAGATTACCATTTGAATTGCCTTTGCAACTTGGTCAAAAATCAACTGATCATATTTGTGTGGATCAATTTCTGGACTCTCTATTTTAGGAGTTGGAAAATTTTTTCTCTAAGGGCTAAATGGTAATAAGTAATTTTAGGCTGTGGGACATGTGGTCTCTTAGGTAGTGAAAGTAGTTGAAGGAGAGGGAAAATAATTTTTCCTTTCCCCTTCTAGGTTCTTCACTGAGACCCTCCTGTAACAGAAGACAAATGAACAGGAGAAAAACAAACAAAAGTTTAATGACATGTATACCTCCCATCCCGTATATGTGGGAGAGACCCAAGAAAACTAAGTAATTTTCCAAAATGGCTCAAGCCACTACTTTAAATAATATCTCCCTCTAAAGACAAAAGATGATGTGTGTGAGGGGTGTGGTAGGCAGTCATGGGAGGTTACTAGGAAAAGCATAGTAAACTTGGGAATGTTTGTTACACAGATATAAGTCAATGTATTCTCTATCGATAAGGATTCTAGAGATTTAGAATCCTTTTTCTCTTCCAGGTACAGAGAGGGTGACACCCTTACAAATGGAGATTTCCCTATAAATATAAATGTCTCTTACAAAAGTGTAACTTTACTTGATTTTTTACAGCTTCTCCTGTGTCTGAAGTTTCATAAAAAATAGTAGGCTCAAATTTTCCCAAGAAAAATGGAAATATAAATCCATAAAATAACTCGTAGGCAAAAGTTAACAGCAACCTTATTCATAACAGCCATAACCCGGAAAACAACCTAGGTGTCCATAAATAGGAGAACAAACTGTAGTATATTCATACAAAGGAGCACTACTGAACTGGTTGCTCAGAAAAACAAGGGATATCAGAAAAAATACAGATAAAGCAACAATGTGGTTGAATCTGAAACACGTTACATTGAGAGAAAGAAGCCTTATCCAAGAGTATTGTGTGATTCCACTTGTGTGAAGTTCTGTAATAGGCAAAACTAATCCGTTGTGAAGAAAATCAGAGCAGATGTTTCCTCTGGAGAGATGGGGAGTGGATCGCTAGGGAAGGGGCATAACAGACCTGATTGGGATAATGGTCATTTCCTGTATCTTGTTGGTGGTTTGGGTTACACAGGTGTATGCATTTGTCAAAACACATCAAATGGTGCCCTTAGGATTTATGCATTCCATGCTATGCAAATTTTACCTCAAGAGAAAAAAAATAGCCTTAAACAAATACTAAACTCTTTTAAACCAGTAATAACTCTAGTTTATGATACTCTCACTGAAATATTTAGGGGACAGGGTACTCAAGAACTCATCTTACTCTGAAATGTATCCAAAAGTTGACTGATAAATAAATAGAAGGATTGATAGATGGATAGATGTAGATCTAGATGAAGTGATGTAACATGTTCATTTTAGAATCTAGATGGTGAGTTTTCACTGTAAAATCATTTCACCTTTCCTATATATCTGACATTTTTCATAATAAAGTGTTGGAAAAAACCAGTCAACTCATAATAATCCGTATGCCAAAGAGACAGATTTTAGGGTGGCAAATTCCGCCCCCGTTTGTAGTCATAAACAGCAAGTTATTGTAATGGCCGAGGCTGTGTTGGACATGGGAGATGAGGAAGAGGGAAAAGTTGAAGGTGATCTGCAGATTTCTACTTTGGGATCTGAAGTTATTTGAATATTCAGTTGCTAGAATTACGGGTAACTGCAGTTACCTGTATTAGACCCGTCTTGTATCCTGCGCCACAATTCTGTTGACGGGTGGTTCTCAAACTTGAGTGTGCATTAGAATCATTTGGAGGGCTTGTAAAACACAGCTTGCTGAGCCCACCCCCAGAGCGTCTGGCTTGGTAGGTCTGGGGTGGGGCACGAGAACTTGTTTTAATAATAACTTCTTAGCTGATGCTGATTTTGCTGGTCCTCCTTTTGTTCCAGCCATTAGGGAAGCCACCTGCCCCATCCAGGTGAGTGTACTTGCACTGTTTTCTGCCCTGGGGCATCTCTGGGTTTCACTCAAGCATGTGCTATCTGGAAGTGCCAGGCAATTAACACCTCATGGTAATTAACACCTCATGGTGAACCCCTGAGCCATAGAGGATAAGAGCTGGTAGATAAATGTTGGTAGACGATTCTGAGATGCATTCGAGAAGGTTCCTCTGAAGCCCCCAGGGGAACTGTGTCCCCGTTGTCCACTGCGGGGGACCAACTTCACATTATGCCTCATGCCCTTAGATGGGTTCCCCTCCTTCTACGATTCACTATCGAGTCTCCCACTCCTGTTGCCAGGCTCACTTTCCAAAACAAAGTACCTGCATGTAAGCCCCTGACTGAGGCTTGGCTTTGCAGGGGGACCTCAGCCTGAGACAGTTACTGTGGCTGTCCATCTCTTCCTCTATCTGCATCATGAAATGACCCAAAGGATTTTTTTTTTTTTTTTTAGCGGTACTCGGGCTTCTCACTGCTGTGGCCTCTCCCGTTGCGGAGCGCAGGCTCCGGACGCGCAGGCTCAGCGGCCATGGCTCACGGGCCCGGCCGCTCCGCCTCATGTGGGATCTTCCCGGACCGGGGCACGAACCCGCGTCCCCTGCATCGGCAGGCGGACTCTCAACCGCTGCGCCACCAGGGAAGCCCCCAGTGGATGTTTAACTGTCACTAGAAACTCAGAGTTCTCTAGACTCCCTTTTTGTACCCACAGCACACATGCTAATGACTGGCACATGTGGGTGTTCAGAAAATTATGGATAAATAAATCAGTAAAAGTATTTTTACACTTATTAAAGTGGTTGGAGGGGATGGGTCAGGAGGAAATAGCGGGTGGGAGAGAGAAGACTCGCTCACACTCAATGACTGGAGCCCAGAGTGAGACTCCAGCTAAAAAAGAGCTGATTATCGGCTTCCCTGGTGGCGCAGTGGTTGAGAGTCCGCCTGCCGATGCAGGGGACACGGGTTCGCGCCCTGGTCCAGGAAGATCCCACATGCCGCGGAGCGGCTGGGCCCGTGAGCCATGGCCGCTGAGCCTGCGCGTCCAAAAAAAGAAAGAGCTGATTAAAGGTTGAGGGTATGGAGATCTCTGTTGGAATTCAAACGCCACCATTTCCTGGCTGTGTGACTAGGGGTAGCTTTCCCTTTGAACTTCAGTTCCCCCAGCTATAAAATGGGGGAATAATGATATCTACCTCACTGAATTTTATGGGGACAAAAGTGTAGAATGGTGCACCTACCCATCAGAGGTGCAGTGGCCGGAGGATGGAATGCAGGACCTCTAAGATTCGCTCCATTTCTAAAGTTGCAGGAGACTGGGGTAGTAGCCAGATACAAGTTATTAACATTAATAATGAAAATAAAGATGTTTATTAATAGTGGCTAATTTTAACATAGTGCTTGCTCTATGTCAGGTACTGTTCCAAAAGTTTTTATATATTGGCTCATTTGATTCTTAAGCCACTCTGTGAGGTAGATTCTATTATCATATTCCCAGTTTTACAAATGATAAAACCAAGGCACAGAGAGGGTAAGTGACTCCATCAAAATCACACAGCTAGTAATAAGTTGAGCTGGGATTTGAACCACTACCATCTTGCCTTTAACAATAGTGCCATATTTGGGGGATTTGAAATAGTCTGTACTCGTCTGACCATGGAGCCCCTTGGTCTTGACCACCACACACCTCTCAGCACTCAGACGAGTATAGTGCATTATAGGTGTTATGGTTTGTACAGCAATTTCCCATGTATCGTTTATGGAACATTTCAAGTGAAGAAGGGGAAGAATGTTACAATGATCTCCTTAGCTGTGTGTTCACTCCAACCTACCCTATTTCATGCCGTTAAACACCTCATGGGTAATGAGCCAGGTACTGAGCTATATACAGGTAAGAAAGATACAGCCTCTACCTGGAAGAAGCTGCCTCTGCTCTTTAGAAAGGTGGACCGTATGAACAGAGAGATGCCATATATGATTCAATGTGTTGGGGGAGTGAAAAGGAGAGGGAGAGAGGTCTGGGAGGCCCGGGATGGGTTCCCAGAGGAGGCCACTGACAGGCTACCATCTCCCATGTCACTCTTCTTCCTCTTCTTCTTTCTCCATCGTTGGAATTGCCTTCTGAGCCTCTTTACCTCCTCCCAAAGGAGAACAGCTTAAAAACAACAAAGATTCATGCTAGAACATGTCAATATGTAAGAGGATAGAATGAGAATTATTGGTGTTTGCACAAAGCATTTGCTTCCTGTCCATTCCTGGCTGTTTATTTGAGAAGCTGCGCTGAAGAATGTCAGGTTCTGTTAGGATCTGGGAGGAGGAAGATTGAGATGCTCGGGTATTGCTTGTCTCCTCTCATATTATTTGTCTACGTGGGAAGTGCAGAAATCCAAGGAAGTCTTTTGTTTTAAATTGGTCGGTTTGATGTGCCTGAAATTGATGGATCATGCTGCGGGCTTAATACAGACAAAAATCTCTGTCTCTACCCTACACTTTGCTCACATAGCCTGGTGTCATTGTTTCCTTTTCAGTGGGAGGCGAGGGGCAGGGAGACAAGAGGGAGAGAATGACTGAACCCTGTTGGGGGGCATCTCCCTTCCGTGCCCACCCTATTTCTTTATTGGGACTTTCCCCTCCCCCACCCCCTTTACGTCGTCCACCTCCAGAGTGATGGAGTGAACTGTCCAGTTGGTGACCCATCCCCATTTCTGTTTGGACTAATGTGCCAGAGGGGACTGATATGGTCCCTTTCTCCTTCCTTCTCTACACAATCCATAGGGGGCAACGGTCAGGGTAAAGCTATCTGCTCTGCAAACGCAAACTTCCTAGTTCGATGGTCCTAGTTTGAGACTGAGAGGCTGGAAGATAGTCGATGCATTTCCAACATGGATTTTGTGCTGTATGACTTGCGTTTGCCCCTTCAGGTCCAGGTCCACTTTCTCTGTTCCCTGCTGCATCTCACCCTGTCTCCTGCATCAACAGACTACCTTGCCCTCTGGTTGCAGACTCGGGTTGGGGGGTCTAGAAGGAGATCAAAAGGAAGGAGGAGAGTGAGGGTGGGATACTTATTCCCTTGGCTCTCCCGGAACTGACTGCCTTTGGTTGAACTCCTTACTGTGGCTCTGTCAGGCAACCCTCCTCCCTTTTATCCCTTTAGGCTAAGATTTAGTAACAGCTTCCATGGTAACTAGGTCCAGGTCATTTTCTAAACCTTTCCCACGCCCTTGTCAATAGTCATTTTATTAAACCCTCCTCCATAATTTAGCCTGACAGGTCAGCATCTCTCGGTGGGGGCAGATTGTACTTTCCAAAGATGACCGCGCCAATATATATTCCAAATGTGATGTTGATATGCCTCCATCAAGAGACGAGAATATATGTCCCCACCCTTACATCTGGGCAGGTCTATGAAAATGGCAGAAGTGATGCCAGATGAATGCCAAGGCTAAGTCATAAAAGGCAATACAGCTTCTGCCTGGTCCTCCGGGAAGCCTTGTTCATGGAACCCAGCCAGTGTATGGAGAAGACATCTATCAGTGTCCCAGCCATGGGTCCCAGCTGACGGCAGCATCAATTGCCAGCTGTGCGACTGAGTCTTCACATGATTCTAGCCCTTGACCTTCCAGTTGCCCCAACTGATGCTGAGGGGAGCAGAGACAAGCTGTTCCCATTCAGCCGTGTCCAAATGGCAGCTTTAGGAGCAAAATAAGTACTGTTTTTAAGTCACTAAATTTCAAGGTGGTTCCTTATGCATATAATCAGTAATAAAGTTAATATTTGACCTCCATCTTTACTCGTGTTTTTTTAATTTAACTTTTATTTTATATTGGAGTATAGTTGACTTACAAGGTTGTGTTAGTTTCAGGTGTACAACAAAGTGAATCAGTTATACATATACGTATATCCATTCTTTTTCTTTCTTTTTTTTTTTTTTTGCGGTACGCGGGCCTCTCACTGTTGTGGCCTCTCCCATTGCAGAGCACAAGCTCCGGACGTGCAGGCTCAGCGGCCATGGCTCACGGGCCCAGCCGCTCCGCGGCATGTGGGATCCTCCCGGACCGGGGCACGAACCCGTGTCCCCTGCATCGGCAGGCGGACTCTCAAGCACTGCGCCACCAGGGAAGCCCTCCATTCTTTTTCAGATGCTTTTTCCATATTGGTTATAATGGAATACTCTTGTGTTTCATTTCTACCCTTGCTTAGAAATCTGGGCAGGGAGGAGAGATAAATATTTTAGGTCTTCTTCAGAAACTCCAGCACTGTAATACTCTGCTGTATTCCAGTTCCTTCCATAGGCATTTCAGAATGTCCCCTCATGTATTCCTCACCACAAACCTAGGTGGGAGATATTATCGTCCACACTCTTCAGATGAAGAGTCTGTCGAGACAGGAGAAAGATGAAGGTACCAATCAAGATCACTCAGAGGCTCAACAGGAGAGAACCTAGGTTGGCAAAACTCCAATTCTTATGTTCCTAAAATGGCACCAAGCTGTTCTATCTTATTCAAAGGTTGATACAGAAACTTACGTGTTGGGCTTCCCTGGTGGCGCAGTGGTTGAGAGTCCGCCTGCCGATGCAGGGGACACGGGTTCGTGCCCCGGTCCGGGAAGATCCCACATGCCGCGGAACGGCTGGGTTCGTGAGCCATGGCCGCTGAGCCTGCGCGTCTGGGTCCTGTGCCCCGCAGTGGGGAGAGGCCACAACGGTGAGAGGCCCGCGTACTGAAGGTGGGGGGGGGAAAAAAAAAAGAAACTTACGTGCCATTGTCACTTAGGGTCACCAATGTGGGATCTATGGAATCTACATCCTCTTTATTTTGAAGCAAAAAAGAATACCTTCCTATGTCCTGGTCATCCTATATCAAATTCTATTTCGCCAGGTCCCTGTGATGCTCTGGGAGTGCATTGCTCCCCTGGGTGGTGACCACCAGGTCAAATTTTTCATCATCCACGCTTGCTCTGCAGGAAGGTGGAGAGAAACCTGGGCATATTTTCCAAGGTCTTTCCCATGTGACCCCTGGTACCCTCCTGTGCTCTATGTGCTTCGTAAGTATTGACTCTGTGCTCCTTGAGGTCAGGAACTACAGTGGTGTGTTCATCTTTGTGTCCCCAGTGCCTACAATTTAATAAGCACTTAAAAACACGAACTTATTGAATGTCTGAATGCATGCTTATCTTCCTCAAGCAAACGGTTTTTATCCGGGCATTTCCTCTCTTTCAATTCTCATTTTAAAGCCTCCCCGTCTCTGTGTCTGACCTTTATGCAGACACGATTCCCCATCTTAGAACATGCCTTTCATTCTTGGACCACAGCACTCATCCTGCCTCATTTGTAGGCTACAGTTTGCTGACACTGTGTTCTAATTTGTCTGTCACTCACCAGTTCTTTATCGAATTTTCAAATTCGTTTTCACCTTTTTCAGTTCTGCCTCTGCTACCCCAAACTGCTATCAGAGAGTTCTGTTAAAAAACACAATTTGATGCATTTATTGTTCTGCTTAACTGCCATTCACCCCTTGGTTTCTACAGGACAAATGCCCAAACTTGCCATACGTAAGACCTTTCCTAATCTGGCTCCAGTAAACTCTCCATGCAGAGCTCTTTCTGCCTTCCCAATCCACACTCCATCCACTGAAGGCACACCGGACTTCCCATCTTAGCCTGGACAAAGCTTGCCCTTTCATGATGTTTTGAACTTGTAACTGCTATACCATTTCCTTGTTTTGACCACCCCTCCCTTTTCTCAGCCTGGCGAGCTCCTCAGCTTCAATATTTCCTCCTCTGTGATTCTTTTCTCACTCCACCAGGCAGATCAGCTTCTCCATCCTTGATATAGTCACAGCATTTGTCTGGGACTCTATTCCAGTGTTTAACACATTGCTGAGTCATTGATGTGTTTACATGTCTGACTCCCCCATCAGTCTGCAAGCTATTGGGGGGCCAGGACGGTGGTTTACCTATTGATGAATCCAGATGTTCCTGCGTCAGCCGCTGTCCACGATATTGTGGGAATTAAGACCTGAGATTTGAAATAAAATTATCTGAATTTAAAACCTGGTTCTAGCATATGTTTGCTAGCTTTCAAACCGAGGAAAATAAGTTACCTTCCTTAAGTCTAAATTTTCTGTTTTTTTAAAAAAGAATAAGAATACCTACTTACAGGATTGTGTGTGTTATATGAGATAACCCATATAAAACAGTTGTCACAGAGTAGACACTTAATAAATATCACCTGCAATTATCATCGTTCATAATGAACAGTTACCATGTACCAGACAGAAGTTCATTAAATCTCACAGCAGTCCTCTTGAGTAGGCATTATTATTCCCATTTTATAGGTAGGTAAGTAGACTCAGGGAGAATAAGGAGCTTTCCCAGGGTTGTGTGGTTGGTATGTAGTAAGCATCTAGGTCAGGGTACTTATTAGGGGCTCAGAACAAGCTAGATGAATATATTTGGCCATCCTTCTAGCCTTTGTCTCTCCGGTGGTCAACCAAGATTTCAAAACCCTTTGCCACCGGAGCCAGAGTTCAGCCCAAGGAAGGTTTGTCTGGTTTTCCTTCCCTATCACCTTCTAGGTTGAGTTTGGAGCCAGGCTGTGTGTGCGCTGGTTTGTTGGTTTCGACTCCACTGGAAAGATGTCTTCAGGCCCATTCCTAGGTCAGTACACAAACTCATTCCATCTGCTTTACAATTAAGATTCAAAAGAAATTCCTCCCTCTGCACCGATTCCAATCAGTGATTATGCTGCTCATGACCAGCTGATAAAGAATTCACAAAAGCAAACCACACCATTAAATGTAGAATTGTATCGATGTCGACCTCCTGGGAGCACTTTCTGTTCCTTTTCCAGAGCAACGTCTGAGAACAAGAATATAATTCTCTTCCCTTGAACATTTTTTGCCCTTTTAAGTAGAGATATCTCTAAAATAAAGATCTGGAAGGAGGTATCAATTCCCCAGAAGCCAATAAAAGGATGCTTTCAAAATACAGTCTGGGGCCACATCGTGTTCCCTGTGAATTGTTAGAACGTGATGAGGCTCTGAGTTTGCCCATCCACAGACCAGCCTGAGTGGTGATTAAAACATCATCCTTTCAAATGAGTGCCAGCGGACTCTGTCTGCTAGCGCATGATGGGGAAATGAAAGAAGAGACGTTTGAAAACAAAGCCAAGCCAAACATTCTATAACAACCTTGTTGAGGAACAGGATGGCAGGCCAGCCTCTATGCTGAGAGATTTATATGGAAGATCTCACTGGGACCTGAGAAAGGTCCTGAGAAGGAGCCCCTGTCATTGTTCCCATTTTACAGATGAGCAGAGTTCAGAGAGCTCATGATGACCTAGAGATGTGTGCCCAGGTGTATCCCATTCCCAAACCTTACCTCTGAGTCATGACTCACAAGAGAGAAGTCCTGAGTCCCCGAGTAGTGGTGATGGGGGATGCTATGTCCATGTTTTGGCTGAATGTGTACCAAGCCTGATACTGAGTGCTTTGACATACATTAGACAAATTTAGCTTGACTAGCTCACTGCTAGGCAGGTCTTGTCCATTTTCCTCATTTTATTGGGGAACTGGGGATCTGAGAAATTATGTCACTTAAGGTGATCCAGTTGGTAAGTGGAACAATCCCCCTGCATCTCTGGTAAGGTAATTGGGGTCAGTAGTGGGGACAGGCAGAAAGAAGGTCCTGTCCTTACACGGGGTTGAGTGGGTAGCATCTGGCTTCCCTGAAGTCTGGTTCTCTGTTTGGAAAAGGCCAGCTGGGACTAGAAAGACTCATGTTGGCCCCTTCCTGCCAGGCTCAGTGGCCCTTTGCACAATATCTGGAATATAAGAAAAGTACTAAATAAATTATAATTTTTATAGTTCTTATTTTATTATTACCACTACCAGTAAGAGATTGCTACCCTAGGAAGCTCCCAAATAAAGATGTATGGCTTAGATCTCTCACAGCGTGTTTTACTTTTGGAAAGGAAAGAGACTTCTGGAAAGAGGCCTTTTCAAAGTCGAAGCTCAGAAAGACTCCAGAAATCCAGGAATCCTACCCCCAACGCCAAATCTTGAAAGCCCTGATAAAAGGGATTATTGATTAATACATATCTGTAGTCTGCCCACCCCAGGGGTGAATGCTAGCTGTTTACTAAGAGAAAAATCTGCTAACAACGGGCCTTGTCAGACACTGCTGGGGTCCTGGAGAAGTCAGGAAAATTGCCTTTCTTGGCAGAGGTGCGGAAGCAGGAACACACCCATCTGTCAGGGATTTTGTAGGCCCAGCCCGGCTTGGAGGTCAGGAGAGGTACATGACCTTGGGAGGGGCCTCCACTCATATCACCACCTTTCTGATACCTGCAGTCTGTGTTGAGATTCTGCTTTGCTTACTGAGCAGCTAGACTATATAAATGTAATAGAGAAAAGCAAATGAACTCCATGTTAGATCTGTTTCTCTTACTTTAACCTTTGTATTCGATTGCTTTTTCTTCCAGTTAAGAATGTTGCCTATAGCCTGAAATATACAGAATAGCCCATTCTCAAGGCTCTGACCTTTAACTGTTTAGCACTTTTCCATTCATATAGAGATAAAAAGTTGCAGAACAGAGGATAACATTTGTCTTGTTGGAGGTTTACAGGAACATCATGACCTGAGTTCACGGGCAGCTGTAAGAACAAAGGATTCTGATACCAAGAAGTCTGCAACAAGCAGCCGCACCTCCTCCTCATTTAGTGTAAAAGAAGCCTGACTGGGCTTCCCTGGTGGCGCAGTGGTTGAGAATCCGCCTGCCGATGCAGGAGACACGGGTTCGTGCCCTGGTCCGAGAAGATCCCACATGCCGCGGAGCAACTAAGCCCGTGAGCCATGGCCGCTAGGCCTGCGCGTCCGGAGCCTGTGCTCCGCAACGGGAGAGGCCACAACAGTGAGAGGCCCGCATACCACAAAAAAAAAAAAAAAAAAAAAAAAAAAAAAAAGAAGCCTGACAGTCTCTCCGACATTAGTCACCATCTTCTCAGACTCCCAGCTTTCCAGATAAAGTCGTTATTCCTAGCCCCAATACCCTGTCTCCCGATTTATTGGCTTGTTGTGTGGCGAGCCGAACTTGGACTTGGTAACACAAATAGAGTGTAGTTTTAGTCTTGCTTGACCCCTTTTAAGTTAAAACAAAAATCATCATTTTCCCGTTCAATAACAGCCTTCTCCTCACCTCCCAGTGCTCCCTTTCTCGGTAAAAAGTAGCACCATTCACCCAGGCATCCCTGGACTGCTTCTTGCATCCTTCTCTCCCTGATGATGCCCTCTATTCATTTTCCCGGTCTCGTGGATGCTACCTCTACGACATCTCTCAGCTCCATCACTTTCCACTGCCATTAGTTTATGGTTTCATCAACGCTCATCTGGGCTGCTGCAAGCCCGGCTTCTACTGTTCTTGCTCCTGCTAAAATAAAGCAAAGCAGAACCCCAGTAACTCTATCAGGTGATGCTATTATTATCATGTAATAAAAAACAACTCCAGGGCTTCCCTGGTGGCGCAGTGGTTGAGAGTCCGCCTGCCGATGCAGGGGACACGGGTTCATGCCCCGGTCCGGGAGGATCCCACATGCCGCGGAGCGGCTGGGCCCGTGAGCCATGGCCGCTGAGCCTGCGCGTCCGGAGCCTGTGCTCCGCTACGGGAGAGGCCACAGCAGTGAGAGGCCCGCGTACCACAAAACAAACAAACAAAAACAACAACTCCAGAATCTTGGTGGTGTTCAACACAGAGGTTTATGTCTTGCATACTCATCACTGGTTGCCTGTACTCATCACTTTTTACAAAATGGCAACATTCCAAATTTATTGCTCCTTTTTCATTCATTGATTGAGTTATTGATTCGGTATAGAATTATTGATTCTAGAAAAATCAGCTTTTTTCCTCTACTGTTTTGTTGCCTAGAAGTAAAGGAAGTCAGGTATTTAAAAGTAGTAAACTGAGTTCTCTAATATCTTTCAATGGTGACCAATTCGTTTAAAATTTTAAAACATCATTATGCACTCACAAGTGCAAATCAATTTGTTGTATTTTAACCCACTGAAGTTATTTTTCCCCTGATGCTCAAAATGTCCTATTTTGGGTCAGTGGAAGTCTCTTCGTTTTGGTTCTGGATTCTTTCTGACATTATGCTGTTGGTCTTCTTGGAGGGTTTCCTAGGAATCCGGTATGGCAATATTTATATTAATATTAAAATATTAATTTATATTAATAATGTTTAGGCTCACCTTGTGCATTTCTTGCCTCAGATAGAGAATCAGTCGTTTCTGCCAGGAGACCTGATTTCTTCTGCTGGGAAAAGAAAAGTCAAGACTGCAATCTGTGCTTCAGGGATGCTCACTGCTGTTACGGTTTTCAATGCTTTAGGTCTTTTCAGCAGACAGTGCTAAGAAATACTTTCTAAGAGAAACTACATCATGAGTTTATACTGATATTTCCAATTCAATGCCAGGATTATAGGGTTTCTCCTTAATCTTTTCTGTATTACATCTATATCTCCTTTCTTCTATTCTGAGATGCTTGAGCTCATGAAAATTGGGAATAATAGAATGAGAGTATTAGAGAAAGCAATTAGTATTGCTTTATTATTACATACGCAGCAGAAGAATAATACCAACACTATCTCTAATAATATGATTACTGAAAACATTTAATTTTTATTTTGTATTTTTTAAAACATCCTTGGTCTATAGCTCACTAGGGTTATACGGTTAAAATTACTGTCCTTTAATGTTATTCGGAATAATTCCTCTCTGTGTGTCTCTGCCACAAATCAGATAGATGTTTTAGGGATTTTTGTTGTTGTTGTCAACTTGATTTATTTTATTTTTTATTTTTTTGTGGTATGCGGGCCTCTCACTGTTGTGGCCTCTCGGGTCGCAGAGCACAGGCTGCGGACACGCAGGCTCAGTGGCCATGGCTCACAGGCCCAGCCGCTCCGCAGCACGTGGGATCTTCCCGGACCTGGGCACGAACCCGTGTCCCCTGCATCGGCAGGCGGGCTCGCAACTACTGTGCCACCAGGGAAGCCCAACTTGATTTATTTTTAATTTTTTAGCCAATACTTTTTATTTTAGTTTACAATTACATAAAATAAATAATGATTCTAAATCAAGTGTATAAGACAAGATATATTCAAACAAGTCTAGTTTCTATCTCTGTACCTTTCACCCTAGTCCTTCCTTTCCTTATAGATAACCATTAAAAATAATCCATGGTTTACCTTTTATTGATTTTTTAAAAATTGAAGTATATATATATAAAACCCTCTTTTTTTTTTTTTTTTTTTTTTTTTGCAGTACGCGGGCCTCTCACTGTTGTGGCCTCTCCTGTTGCGGAGCACAGGCTCCGGACTCGCAGGCTCAGCGGCCATGGCTCACGGGCCCAGCCGCTCCGCGGCATGTGGGATCTTCCCGGACCAGGGCACGAACCCATGTCCCCTGCATCGGCAGGCGGACCCTCAACCACTGTGCCGCCAGGGAAGCCCCTTTCACTCTTTTAAAGTGTACAGTTCAGTTTTTTTTAGTATATTCACCGGGTTGTGAAATCATCATCACTAACTCCAGAACATTTTCATCATCCTGAAAGAAACCCTGTACCCATCAGCAGTACCTCCCCATTCCCTCTCCTTCCAGCTCCTGGCATCCACGAAACTACTTTTTTTCTCTGTAGATTTGCTTATTCTGGATATATCATATAAATGGAATCATACAAATGGGTATTTTAGGGCTGGCTTCATTCACTCAGCATTCACATTGTCTTTCTTTGAATATATTAAATATGTTACCTATTGTCTTCTGGCATACTGTACTGCTCTGAAAACAATTGATGACAATCTGCTATTTTTCCCTTATAAGTGACTTGGTTTTTGTGCTTGGATGCCCTAAGACTTTTTTTCCTTAAAGTCAAGCAATTTTATTAGAATATATCTCTGTATTAGTTGACCTGGGTTGATTGTATATAATGTGCCATTTTAAATGCAGTGTCAAGTTAAAAAAATTTTAGGATAGTCTTTTTGAGCTATAGATTTAGGGTTTGTTCTCTTCTTTGGATTTTCTTGTTCTAACTCTAATAAGACACGTGTTGGATCATCTTTGACTACCTTCTATATTTGTCACTTTCTTTTAAAAATTCATCTTATTTCTTTATTTTTTTTAATTTAAAAATTCCTCCTTTTCAGCTTCTCTTTCTTTTAAGGCATTCATTATCTGTTGTGTTTCTCTACTCTTCCATTTTTTTCTATTTCAGTCTTCATTTCTGAAGTACTGTTTTTTTGTTTGTTTGTTTCTTAATTTTTCTTTAATTTTGTCAACCTTTTTTAAAATACTTCTTATTCTTATTTATCTTATTAGCTCATATCTTCTATCATCGACTCTAATTTCTTTTTAGATCCCTTGGAAATATTAGGTTATAAACAGCTTCATTTGTTTCTTTAAATATTTTGGGGGGTCATTCTTTTATCATGTATAAGGACATTATTCTTCTCTTCCTTTGCTGTTTTTATAATAATTTTGATGGAATTTAAGCATAATCTTTTTCTCATGCTCATTTTCACATAAAATTTATTTTCCTGCACCCTTTGGCCGGACAGATGGGTCAGGATAGATTTTCTAGCTTTAGAACTCTGGAGTTCTCTTTTCTGTTGTTTTTGCAAAGTGTTAAATAGTTAAGGCCTTACCAATTCTGAGAGCTCATGGTTGCTTTTCCTCCCTCCACTTTTATCTGGACTTTTTTGACCTTTGCTCCTGTTGTCTCTGTCCTGCTCAATATCAACTCTATTTCCAGAGGTTTTCCTCAGTGGGAAGCTTGGTCTTGAAAGGGTATGGTACGTTGACCAGATAGTTTTGAGTGTTTATAGGGCATAGACTGCTTCAACTTTGTGTGACCCTCTGGCATTCACTCACAAATTATGGAGGAAACTTCTCCCAGTGGCATGTGATTCTCAAGTTGACTCACTGCACTTCTTAGTGAATATATGATGCTATTTGGGGGGCTTTTCTGGGCTCAGTCTGCTAGATTCCTCACTGCTTCCCTCTCCTACTGGATACAGATGCTGATACCATGAAGCACAAATAGCCATGGTTTCTCTTCACTGGGTCTTGTTACGGTATTCCTGAGGATATCTTGTCACCTGGTTGCATTGTAGAGACTTACTGTCTGTGGAATTTCAGTTTTGCTATCTTAGTTGCTCTGTATGGTTTCACGGGAAGGGATTCAAAAGCGACTGTGCCACTGTAGCCATCTTTCCATCACTCCAAAATGTGGTTTCAAAGTGCTAAAATAGCTGTAGGCACGGCATACCCCTGAAGTGTGGAGGAAAGTTAGGGCAGGGGTTGGAGTTCAGCTAGAAGAGGTAACTGCTATCTGAACAAAGTCCCAGAGGAGTCCATTGGGTAAATAAGGGAGAAGAAGATATTCAGGCAAAGGGAACAGCATGTGTGAATGGTCAGGGATGAGACAGCAGGTTGCATGTGGAGACCTGAGAGGCCCTGGTGCTTCCCTGTGCTGGGTGGGTGTCTGGTGGGCGTGGGCGTGGGCGTGTGGCATCTCCTCACTTCTGTATTGGACTTAAGCCTCTGCTTTCCCTCTCTGGCAGCCTTGTTTCCCAGGATGGATTGGTGTTTACGTATTGTTAGTTCTCACCTTTCTGGTCCCTGTGTAATTTCTCATTAATCATCGAAATTTACAATCCTCTCAATTTAGAGACATCTGTGAAGTTAATTTCAGTGATGTTTACTCTTTTCTCCCAAATCACTAATGAAGATAACACATTCAATGCAACTGAGTTTTGCAGCTATTTCTGGGAAATTCCCCTGACGCTCTCTCTTGTTTCAGGAAATCACCTTTAATTCAAACGTGTTATCACCCCATTGGTCAGTTGCTCATAAGGATATTGGGTTAAAGTTTGTGTTCATTTAATTCCAATTTTCCACAAAGACTCCATAGGGTAACCCAGCCCTAGTCCTCAAGAAAACAATAAAGAAGTCATCAAAGATATGCAAATTAAGGCACTATTGAGAAGTTTGTGTTTTTCACTGATTAAATTTGTAAAAGTTTTCAAGGTTAGAACCCACAGATGGTGAAGTGTGCTGAAATTAGTATTTCTATATGCTTTTATAAATCAATATGGCAATTAAGCATTAAGGCCATAAGATGGTTTATCTTTGTCACCAGCAGTATTGTGAATTTATCCTGAGAAAATACTTCTGGAGGAAAGAAAAAAACCTTTCTGCATGAAAATGGTTGTTGAAATGTTAACCTTCATATTATAAAATGGCAGTAACCCAAATCCATCAGAAATAGGGTAATTATTAAACAAATTAAGGGTCATCAACTGAATTAATGGGAAGTGATAAACACACAGGAGAACCTCAACAATTGGTAGCTACTGTTTTTGGTGCTAATATCTTTGCTGCTGTTGTTAATCTCTGACCCCCCAGGAACAACTTGTTTTTTCCTGTGATGTTATGACAGAAGTCCAGTTTACTAATGGAAACATATTTTGTCTTCTAAAATAAATATCAAGAAATTAAATTAAGATCAATAGTAACTTAGAGAGCACTAGAATGTGGTTTACTATGAATAAGAACTTTGTAATGGTTAGAACTCTTCCAAGTGGAGATAAAACAGGAATATTCGTAGCAGCTTTGTTCATCATAGCCCCCAATTGGAATCAACCCAAGTGTCCATCAGCTGATGATTAGGTAAATAAAATGTGGTATATCCATACAGTGGAAAACTATTTGGCAAAAAAAGAAAGCACTGACACGTGCTACAACATGGATGAAACTTGAAGACATTGTGCTAAGTGAAAGAAGCCAGGCGGAAAGTTCACATTACATGATGACATTTATATGAAATGTCCAGAATAGGCAAACCCATAGAGATACAAAGTAGATTAATGATTGCTTAGGGCTGAGGAGGGACAAGTGGAGTGGGGAGTGACTGCTCAAGGGCATGGGGTTTCTTTTGGGGGATGATAAAAATGTACCATAATTGATTGTAGTGACTGTTGCAACAACTCCATGAATATAAAAACCATTGAATTTTACACTTCAAATGAGTGAATTGAAGAGTGTGTGAATTATGTCTCAATAAAGCAGGTACCAAAAAAAAGAAAAAGGATGAAATAAGCTGACTACACAAAACCCAATTATTTAACCAATCTCTATAACAGGCAGTAATTCAACCTGTAGCAAGACGTAAGAGAAATAGAATGACTCAGTATTTTTTTTTTTTTTTTTTTTTTTTTTTTTGCTGTATGCGGGCCTCTCACTGCTGTGGCCTCTCCCGTTGCGGAGCACAGGCTCCGGACGCACAGGCTCAGCGGCCATGGCTCACGGGCTTAGTTGCTCCGCGGCATGTGGGATCTTCCCGGACCAGGGCACGAACCCGTGTCTCCTGCATCGGCAGGCGGATTCTCAACCACTGCGCCACCAGGGAAGCCCAGACTCAGTATTGATGTCAATAATTATTAACGAAATCCCAGCTCCTCATAACTATTCCACAGTTTAGTGCAGTTCTAATTTTTTAATGTCCCTCTATTTTCACAGTTTTCAGGCAATGAAAGCATTTTAAGAAATTTAAAAGACTGGCAAGCCACCTGAGCCTTAAAACCAAGAGATTTTGAACCAGTTGGTCTCCTTGTAAGTTTAGAAACCATATCAGTTAAAATTAGGTTTCACAGAAAATGGCAGAAACATCAAGGTAATAATAAATTAAACAAAATGGGTAGAAATTAATTCTCCCCCATGTAAATGTAGGTAAATACAGATAATCCAAAGTGGACAAGACATTTCCATGACCACTGGGCCCCAGCTCCTTTCTAGTAGCTAATCCACCATTTCAAACAGCATTCACCTCATAGTCCACGATAGTTGCCCGAGTCTTGCCAACACATCAGCATTCCAGCTAGGAATTGGGAGAACAGAGAGAAAAGAAGGACATAGTTTTTCTGTGTAAACTTTCTGCATGTTTCTTCTGCTAGAATTTAGTCACATGCCATAATTAGCTGCCAGAGAGGCTAGGAAATGTTGTTTTTATTTTGAGTGGCCACATGCCTACCTAAAATTGAAGGGGAGAATGGATATTGGAGGACTAGCTTCCTCTGATACAAAGTGTCCCTGCCCCTAATTTTTCACATGCCAATGAAGGGAAACGTGTATTCAGAATTCTTGGGTTTGGATCCTACCTCTGACCTGGAAAATCACTTAATACCCATGAAACTACTTCCTCTCCTACAACGTGAAAAAATTATTTCTATGTCATTAAATCATGGGAAGGGTTAAACATGTTAATATATGATGAAAGTGTTTTCTAAACTATAAAGCAGTACACAAATAATAGAGGTACTTGAAAAAAGAGTACGCATAGGTAGAATATAACAGCTGGTTTTCAATGTCTGAGGAATTCTTGAGAAAGACAGTTTTTTTTTTAAACCGCTGTTATCCCAGAGGGCCGAACTGGCCTCCAGCTGTGTATCAGATAGCCAAAGTCCTCCATGGCAAAAACACTCCTTCATTACCACTTCCTTGTAGACTGGCTTTCTCTTTCTTCTTCCTCCTTTCCTTCCCTGCACCTAGGATCTGTGGTAGACAATTTAGATGGTCTTCTGGTACATAGGGTATCTAGGTGGGAAAGCCAGTGTGGAAGAAATAATTGACACGTGTGTAGGTTGAACTTCTAAGTTTCTTTTCACAGCACATACACAAGAAAGAACATGAGCTTTGATATAATGTAGTATGTTCCCTGAAAGCTCCTCAAAGGTAGATCTCACATCTTATTTAAGTCTATATCCCCAGAGCCTCACGTGGACTGGGAGCAAAAGCCTGGTCTCAATGAAAATCTGTTGAACTGTTATTCAAAATGAGCCTTCTTTTCAATCTCAGCTCTGTTATTGACCAGCTATGAGACCACCATCACTTCACTTCTATGTGTTTCACCTTTCTTCATGGGAAAAAATGAAAATACTAAAAGTTGAGAGGATTCAGTGGGACAAGAACTCAATGTAAGTGTCTGTATTCGTTTCCTGCAGTGCTGAAACAAATTGCCAAAAATGTGGTAGCTTAAAACAACAGAAATGAAAGTTAAAAAATAACTTCTTGTAGTTATTCTTCCCAAAATATTTGCTTTCCTAAATTCCCAAAGAAATCTTTCCCTTCTGACATATTAAAAAACTAAGTTATGTTGTAAAGTATTATAGCTTGTTTCATTATAGAGGAAGAAGGCCATGTTGGAAATATAATAAATTGACTTGCTTCACTAATAAAAGCTTCCATTTATTCTTTTGTCTTCTTTAAAAAAATAAAAATAAAAAAATAAAACAACAGAAATGTATTCTCTCACAGTTTGGGAGGCCAGAAGTTCTGCATTTTCTTTCTTTCTTTCTTTCTTTTTTTACATCTTTATTGGAGTATAATTGCTTTACAATGTTGTGTTAATTTGTGCTGTATAACAAAGTGAATCAGCTATATGTATACATATATCCCCATATCCCCTCCCTCTTGCATCTATCCCCTCCCACCTTCCCTATCCCACCCCTCTAGGTGGTCACAAAGCACCCAGCTGATCTCCCTGTGCTATGCAGTTGCTTCCCACTAGCTATCTATTTTACATTTGGTAGTATATATATGTCCTTGCCACTCTCTCACTTCGTCCCAGCTTACCCTTCCCCATCCCCATGTCCTCAAGTCCATTCTCTAAGTCTGCATCTTTATTCCTGTACTGCCCCTAGGTTCTTCAGAACCACTTTTATTTTTTTACATTCCATACATATGTGTTAGCATACGGTATTTATTTTTCTCTTTCTGACTTACTTCACTCTGTACGACAGTCTCTAGGGCCATCCATCTCACCATAAGTAACTCAATTTCGTTTCTTTTTCTGGCTGAGTAATATTCCACTGTATATATGTGCCACATCTTCTTTATCCATTCATCTGTCAATGGACACTTAAGTTGCCTCCATATCCTGGCTATTGTAAATAGTGTTGCAATGAACATTGTGGTACATGACTTTCTGAATTATGGTTTTCTCAGGGTATATGCCCAGTAGTGAGATTGCTGGGTCATATGGTAGTTCTATTTTTAGTTTTTTAAGGAACATCCATACTGTTCTCCATAGTGGCTGTAACAATTTACATTCCCACCAGCAGTGCAAGAGGGTTCACTTCTCTCCACACCCTCTCCAGCATTTATTGTTTGTAGTTTGCTTATGATGGCCATTCCGACCAGTGTGAGGTGATACCTCATTGTAGTTTTGATTTGCATTTCTCTGATGATTAGTGATATTGAGCATCCTTTCATGAGTTTGTTGGCAATCTGTATATCTTCCTTGCAGAAATGTCTATTTAGGTCTTCTGCCCATTTTTGGAATGAGTTGTTTGTTTTTTGATGTTGAGCTGCATGAGCTGCTTTGTATATTTTGGTGATTAATCCTTTGTCAGTTGTTTCATTTGCAAATATTTTCTCCCATTCCGAGGGTTGTCTTTTTATCTTGTTTATGGTTTCCTTTGCTGTGCAAAAGTTTTTAAGTTCCATTAGGTCCCATTTGTTTTTATTTCCATTTCTCTAGGAGGAGTGTCAAAAAGGATCTTGCTGTGATTTATGTCAAAGTGTGTTCTTCCTGGGCTTCCCTGGTGGCGCAGTGGTTGAGAATCCGCCTGCCGATGCAGGAGACATGGGTTCGTGCCCTGGTCCGGGAAGATCCCACATGCCGCGGAGCAACTAAGCCCGTGAACCATGGCCGCTGGGCCTGCGCGTCCGGAGCCTGTGCCCTGCAACGGGAGAGGCCACAACAGTGAGAGGCCCGCATACAGCACAAAAAAAAAAAAAAAAAAAAAGTGTGTTCTTCCTATGTTTTCCTCTAAGAGTTTGATAGTGTCCGGTCTTACAGTTAGGTCTTTAATCCATTTTGAGTTTATTTTTGTGTGTTTCTTTTACATGTAGCTGTCCAGTTTTCCCAGCACCACTTGTTGAAGAGAATGTCTTTTCTCCATTGTATATCCTTGCATCCTTTGTCATAGATTAGTTGACCATAGGTGCGTGGGTTTATCTCTGGGCTTTCTATCCTGTTCCATTGATCTATATTTCTGTTTTTGTGACAGTACCATAATGTATTGATTACTGTAGCTTTGTAGTATAGTTTGAAGTCAGGGAGTCTGATTTCTCCACCTCCGTTTTTCTTCCTCAAGATTGCTTTGGCTATTCAGGGTCTTTTGTGTTTCTATACAAATTGTGAAATTTTTGTTCTAGTTCTTTGAAAAATGCCGTTGATGGTTTGATACGGATTGCATTGAATCTATAGATTGCTTTGGGTAGTATAGTCATTTTCACAATGTTAATTCTTCCAATTCAAGAACATGGTATTCTTCTCCATCTGTTTATATCATCTTTAATTTCTTTCATCAGTGTCTTATTTTCTGCATACAGGTCTTTTGTCTCCTTAGGTAGGTTTATTCCTAGGTATTTTATTCTTTTTGTTGCAATGGTAAATGGGAGTGTTTCCTTAATTTCTCTTTCAGATTTTTCATCATTAGTGTACAGGAATGCAAGAGATTTCTGTGCATTAATTTTGTATACTGATACTTTACCAAATTATTGATTAGCTCTAGTAGTTTTCTGGTGGCATCTTTAGGATTCTCTATGTATAGTATCATGTCATCTGCAAACAGTGACACTTTTACTTCTTCTTTTCTGATTTGGATTCCTTTATTTCTTTTTCTTCTCTGATTGCTGTGGCTAAAACTTCCAAAACTACGTTGAATAATAGTGTTGAGAGTGGGCAACCTTGTCTTGTTTCTGATCTTAGAGGAAATGGTTTCAGTTTTTCACCATTGAGAATGATGTTGGCTGTGGTTTGTCATATATGGCCTTTATTATGTTAAGGTAATTTCCTTGTATGCCTACTTTCTGGAGGGTTTTTTTTTTTATCATAAATCAGTGTTGAATTTTGTCAAAAAATTTTTCTACATCTATTGAGATGATCATATGGTTTTTCTTCTTCAATTTGTTAAGATGGTGTATCACATTGATTGATTTGCATATATTGAAGAATCCTTGCATTCCTTGGATAAACCCCACTTGATCATGGTGCATGATCCTTTTAATGTGCTGTTGGATTCTGTTTGTTAGTGTTTTGTTGAGGATTTTTGCATCTGTGTTCATCAGTGATATTGGCCTGTAGTTTTCTTTCTTTGTGACATCTTTGTCTGGTTTTGGTATCAGGGTAAGGGTGGCCTTGTAGAATGAATTTGGGTGTGTTCCTCCCTCTGCTATATTTTGGAAGAGTTTGAAAAGGATAGGTATTAGCTCTTCTCTAAATGTTTGATAGAATTCGACTGTGAAGGCATGTGGTCCTTGGTTTTTGTTTGTTGGAAGATTTTTAATCACAGTCTCAATTTCAGTGCTTGTGATTGGTCTGTTTACATTTTCTATTTCTTCCTGGTTCCTTCTCAGAGGGTTGTGATCTTCTAAGAATTTCTGCATTTCTTCCAGGTTGTCTGTTATATTGGCATATAGTTGCTTGTAATACTCGCTCGTGATACTTTTGTATTTCTGCAGTGTCAGTTGTTACTTCTCCTTTTTCATTTCTAATTCTCTTGATTCGAGTCTTTTCTCTTTTTTTCTTTGTGAGTCTGGCTAATGGTTTATCAATTTTGTCTGTCTTCTCATACAACCAGCTTTTAGTTTTATTGATCTTTGCTATCATTTCCTTCATTTCTTTTTCATTTATTTCTGATCTGATCTTTATGATTTCTTTCCTTCTGCTAACTTTGGGGTTTTTTGGTTCTTCTTTTTAAAATTGCTTTAGGTGTAAGTTTAGGTTGTTTATTTGAGATTTTTCTTGTTTTTTTGAGGTAGGATTGTATTGCTATAAATTTCCCTATTAGAACCTCTTTTGCTGCATCCCATATGTCATCATGTTTTCATTGTCATTTGTTTCTGTAGGCATTTTAAAATTTCCTCTTTGATTTCTTCAGTGTTCTCTTGGTTATTTAGTAGTGTATTGTTTAGCCTCCATGTGTTTGTATTTTTTATAGTTTTTCCTGTAATTTACATCTAGTCTTCTAGCATTATGGTCAGAAAAGATACTTGATACGATTTCAGTTTTCTTAAATTTACCAAGGCTTGATTTGTGACCCAAGATATAATTTATCCTGGAGAAGGTTCCATGAGCACTTGAGAAGAAAGTGTATTCTATTTGTTTTGGATGGCATGTCCTATAAATATCAGTTAAGTCCATCTTGTTTAATGTGTCATATAAAGCTTGTGTTTCCTTATTTATTTTCATTTTGGATGATCTGTCCATTGGTGAAAGTGGTGTGTTAAAGTCCCCTACTATGGTTGTGTTACTGTCAGTTTCCCCTTTTATGGCTGTTAGCATTTTCCTTATGTATTGAGGTGCTCCTATGTTGGGTGCATAAATATTTACAATTGTTATATCTTCTTCTTGCATTGTTCCCTTGATCATTATGTAGTGTCCTTCTTTGTCTCTTGTAATAGTCTTTATTTTCAAGTCTATTTTGTCTGATATGATAATTGCTACTCCATCTTTCTTCTGATTTTCATTTTCATGGAATATCTTTTTCCATCCCCTCACTTTCAGTCTGTACGTGTCTCTAGGTCTGAGGTGGGTCTCTTGTAGACAACATTTATAGAGGTCTTGTTTTTGTATCCATTCAGCCAGTCTATGTCTTTTGGTTTGAACATTTAATCCATTTACATTTAAGGTAATTATGGATATGTTTGTTCCTATTACCATTTTCTTAATTGTTTTGGGGTTTTCTTTGTAGGTCTTGTCCTTCTCTTGTGTTTCCTGCCTAGAGAAGTTCCTTTAGCATTTGTTGTAAAGCTGGTTTGGTGGTGCTGAATTCTCTTAGCTTTTCTTGTCTATAAAGGTTTCAATTTCTCCATCGAATCTGAATGAGATCCTTGCTGGGTAGATTAATCTTGGTTAGAGGTTTTTCCCTTTCATCACTTTAAATATGTCCTGCCACTCCCTTCTGGCTTGCAGAGTTTCTGCTGAAAGATCAGCTGTTAACCTTATGGGGATTCCCTTTTATGTTATTTGTTTCTTTTCCCTGGCTGCTTTTAATATTTATTCTTTGTATTTAATATTTGATAGTTTGATTAATATGTGTCTTGGTATGTTTCTCCTTGGATTTATCCTGTATGGGACTCTCTGCACTTCCTGGCCTTGATTGACTATTTCCTTTCCCATGTTAGTGAAGTTTTCAACTATAATCTCTTCAAATATTTTCTCAGTTCCTTTCTTTTTCTCTTCTTCTTATGGGACCACTATAATTCGAATGCTGGTGCATTTAATGTTGTCCCAGAGGTCTCTGAGACTGTCCTCCATTCTTTTCATTCTTTTTTCTTTATTCTGCTCTGTGGAAGTTATTTCCACTATTTTATCTTCCAGGTCACTTATTCCTTCTTCTGACTCAGTTATTCTGCTATTGATTCCTTCTAGAGAATTTTAAATTTCACATATTGTGTTGTTCATCATTGTTTATATGCTCTTTAGGTCTTCTAAGTCCTTGTTAAATGTTTCTTGTATTTTCTCCATTCTATTTCCAAGATTTTGGATTATCTTTACTATAATTACTCTGAGTTCTTTTTCAGATAGACTGCCTATTTCCTCTTCATTTGTTTAGTCTGGTGGGTTTTTACCTTGCTACTTCATCTGCTGTGTGTTTCTCTGTCTTCTCATTTTGCTTAACTTACTGTGTTTGGGGTCTCCTTTTAACAGGCTGCTGGTTTGTAGTTGCCATTGTTTTTATTGTCTGCCCCCAGTGGGTAAGGTTGGTCCAGTGGGTTGTGTAGGCTTCCTGGTGGAGGGGACTGGTGCCTGTGTTCTGGTGGATGAGGTTGGATCTTGTCCTTCTGGTGGGTAGGACCACGTCCAGTGGTGTGTTTTGGCGTGTCTTGGAACTTAATATGATTTTAGGCAGCCTCTCTGCTAATGGGTGTGGTTGTGTTCCTGTCTTGCTAGTTGTTTGGCTTGGGGTGTCCAGCACTGTAGCTTGCTGGTCATTGAGTGGAGCTGGTCTTTGCATTGAGACAGAGATCTCTGGGAGAGCTGACGCTGATTGATGTTACATGGGACTGGGAGGTCTCTGGTGGACCAAAGTCCTGAATTCGGCTCTCCCACCTCAGAGGCTCAGGCCTGACACCCAGGCAGAACACCATGACCCTGTCAGCCATACAGCTTAGGCTTCTAAAAGTGCATCAAGCGTCTACTGCATAGAAGTCTGATTTTCTCCTGTTGTAATTCACTCAGGAAATTTTCTAGAGGTCCAGTGGTGTGGGCATGTCAAGCTCCTCCTCTTACAGCCATGAATAAGTTGCTGTATCTGGCCTTTCTTTTCCAGTCCTTGCAGATTGGCTCTACTAGGCCACTTTTCTGATGCTCAGCAAGGCTGCTCACTCCGCCAGTTGGCAGTTAATTTTCTGCCTTCTCTGCAGACCAGTGGGATGTCATGGGGACTGGGAGTCGGCTTGTTTAACCTCACCTCATCCTCCTGCTGGTTGGAGGTCAGAAAGCTAAAAACTACACTTTGCAGATCCCACAGCTGCAGCTCGAGATTGGGATGAGATCCAAGTAGAGGCACCTGAGCAAACTTACGAAGCCAAGAGGAGGCCTGCGGTGTACAGCGGTGACTGGCAAGCAAGGTGCCAAGATGGGAGGTGTTTCTGTAGCCGCTTTCCAGGACCCTTCTCCTGCGTGGTTGTGGCAGGCCCCTCTCCACTCAGGCTGCCCGATCCCCCTGCAGTCATGACGCCCAGCACCTCACAGGGTCAAGTTCTGTATTTTCACTGGAGGTTCTAGGGGAGAATCCTTCTTTGCCTCTTCCAGCTTGTGCTGTCTGATGGCCACATCACTCCAGTCTGTGCCGCCATCTTCACATCACCTTCTCTTCTTTGTTGTGTAGTTTCCCCTTCTGTCTCTTTTAAGGACATTTGTCATTGGATTTAAAGCCCACCAGGAAATCCAGGATGATCTCATCTCAAGATCCTTAATTACATCTTCAAAGACTCTTTTTTTCCAAATAAAGTCACATTCACAGGTTCCGTGGATTTGGACTTGAACTTATCTTTTTGGGGACTCAGGGTACCATTCAACCCATAAAGTGCCTTTCATCAAGTTTCTCTTCCCAGCAGAAAATGTCTAGCCTCCTGTGGAATTCAAGGAGCTTTATATGCAACTTTTCTCTCTAGTAAACATACAATTTGAAGTATTGCTGTTATTCTCTCATTTAACAAGCCTTACTTCTCTGTGCCATGAGCTGTGCTTGTTCATAACTGGGGGTACAGAGATAAGGGACACCCAGTCTCTTAGAAGCTCAGTCCAGTTGAGTCAGTTCACTCATTTTGAGTCTATGTTCTAGAAAATCTGTAAGAGGACAACATATGTGTCCCTATGGAAACCTTAACATTTCACTTACTTATGCATTCTCCAAATACTTATTGAATGCATTGTATGTGCCAGGCTCTTTGTTAAGCCATAGGGGAGACTCAAAGTTAGCTAAAATACAACATCTACCTTCAAGAAGCTTACAATAAAAAAAAAGGGGATTTGAAACACATAAAAGGAATGATCACTCATAGTAGAAAGATAAATAAAGTGAGATTGGACTTTTGAATCCTTTGCAATGAAAAGAACATGCAAACATTGGAAGCGAAGACTCCCTAAGCTTGTACCTTCTTAAGTACACCATGCAGTTTATAGAACATTTATTGAAGGTCGAATACCCTCAGTTCAGAGACAACCAAGGGAGGGTTTATTCTTGAGAGTGCAGTTTTTCAGAATGTTCTAAGAAAGAGTGAACGCTTTTAATGGGGAGGTGAAAGTTGAAACGTATTTGGGGATTGAGGGAGGAGATGAGTGTGGATAGATACCAATTGTATTATTAATAAAATTGATCCATGCTAGGCCAGTGGAAATAGAAGGAGGAATTACATCAATAAGACAAATGGTACCTCCTGTAACCTTGAACTCAGTATTGATAGAAGGTGGTTGGGGAAATTTGGGGAATCAGTGAAGCTATCTCTAAAATCTCAAGGCAATTGATTGAAAGAGAGTAAAGAAAACCGGTGAAAAAAAATTTCAGCTTTTCATCATTGCAAATGAGGTCGTGATGTTGATCACCTGCTCTTTAGATCAGACTCTTAATACAAGCTTTAGGAAGGAAAAAGAAAAAAGGTGTCACGTCATCTGAAAATAGGTTAGGCTGCTCTGTTGTATTTATAGGAAGAGAATGATCTAGTTCACACATTCTAAGTAGTTCAACTTTTATGTATGAAATCAAATCAGCCCCGCTTAGGATGATGGAATCTTTACCTTTAATTTCTTAAATGCCCATCTTTATAGTTCTTCTTGTGTAAAAAAGGAAAATGAAAATATTCAATCAATGTGTTCTGATGCTAAAAGGAAATGCATGATATTGCATTTCATTGGTACCATGCAACCTCACTGCTGACAGCTTCTCCACAAATTTCTTGTCTGCTTTTGAACTTTTTAACCAAGAGTCTAAATAGCCCAGAACATGAGTTCCGTATCAATCTCAATAGTCTTTCTTGAACATAACATATTTAATAAATCTAGTATTTTGGACGAGTTAGGAAAAGGTTGAACTCTTATGTGTGTTACTACGTGCGGTACCTCTTAGTTACTGGGAATTCTCAGAAAATGGGTTGATCTGATTACCAGATAATTTTATATAGGGATACATTATGGCCAGTACCTACCCACCATTCTTTTATCCTTATTCCAATTAAATCATTCTGATTTTTTTTAGATGGTGATCCATCTTCCACTATCAGTTGATTCTTTTCTTTAACAAATATTACTGGGCTCCTACCACAAGCTTGGTACTATTATATGTATGAAGGGCATAGTGGTGAGCCAGATGGATGAGATTCCTGCCCTGATGGAGTCTCTATGCTAGTAGGGAGAACAGGAAATAAACAAATAAATATACAAGTTATGGAGGAGAGAAATATTATCAAGAAAACTAAAGTAGGTCATATATAAAATTTGACTGGGAAAAACTGGAAAAGAATATGTGATGGAAATTATATTTATATATTGTTTTTTATATTCTTTACCATTATGGTTTATCATAGGTTATTGAACATAGTTCCCTGTGCTATATAGTAGGGCCTTATTGCTTATCCATTCTGTATATACCAGTTTGCATCTGCTAATCCCAAACTCCAAATCCATTCCTTCCCCACCCCCCTCCCCTTGGCAAGTCTGTTCTCTATGTCTGTGAGTCTGCTTCTGTTTGGTAGATAGGTTCATTTGTGTCATATTTTAGATTCCACATATAAGTGATATCATATGGTATTTGTCTTTCTCTTTCCAACTTACTTCACTTAGTATGATAATCTCTAGATCCATCCATGTTGCTTCAAATGGCATTATTTCATTCTTTTTTATGGCTGAGTAATATTCCATTGTGTATATATACCACATCTTCTTTATCCATTCATTTACTGATGGACATTTAGGTTGCTTCCATGTCTTGGCTATTGTTAATAGTGCTGCTATGAACCTGGGTTGCATGTATCTTTTTGAATTATAGTTTTGTTTGGATATATGCACGACGGGGAAATATTCTTGAAGGAAGTGCACTGAGGTAGAAACTGAATAACATGAGGAAACAAGCCATATGATAGTTCTGGGGTCAAATATTTCAGGCAGAGAGAAGAGCAGATGCAAAGTCTCTGTGATGGCAACTAGCTTGACATTTTTGAGAAATAGCAAGAAGATCAGTGTGGCTGACATAGAGTGAGCAACGGGAGTGGAATGAGATAAGAGCAAGAGGTAAAAGCAGGGACTGTATGAAGTAGGACCTTGTGAGTCATAGGAAAGAATTTCGATCTTATTCTGAGCAAATATATTCCACTGGAGGGTTTTGAGTAGGGGGGGGATTTATATGTTTTAAAGATGATTCCAGCTGCTATGTAGAGAATAAAATATAGGAAACAAAAGAGGAAGCTGAGAGTTTGGTTAGGAGGACACTACAAATGTTAGAAGTGGATAGATGTGGGATGTATTTTTTGAAGGAAGAGCTAAAAGGACTTGCTGGTGGAGTGAACGTGGAGCGTGGAGACAGTGGGGAATTAAGTTGATCCTTAAGTTTTCATCTGGTGACATTTAATGAAATGGAGAAGACCAGGGGAAGAGTGGGTTTGGGGTAGAATATCAACAACTCTATTCTAAGAATTTAAATTTGAGGTGAATAATAGTCATGTAAATAGAGATGTGTGAAGGAGATAGTTTGATACATGAGTCTGGAGTTCCAGAGAGCTACAGGAATATCTCCAGAGTCTTCAGGGTATAGAAGATGTTTAGAACTAAGGGACCAGATGAAATCATCTAGGGAGAAATTATAGAAAGAAAAAAGAGGACCAACAAAAAAGCCCAGAGGTCCTCTGACTTTAAGGTGAGCTGACTTGAGCTGCAGCTCCAGGTATAATCATGTAACCCTAAACATCCACTGGAGCTGATCTCATGACTTCTGAGGTTATTAGGAAGAAGATGTTCTCTTGTGGGCTGGACTCAAGCCCAGGAATATTAAGCCTGGGATTTCTGGGAGCCACCAGCTGAAGAGAGCCATCTGAGAATGAAGCCAACACAAAGAAAAGCAGAGCCAATAAGTGGGGAGAAACAGTCCCAATTACATCACCTAAGGACCTGGATCGAGCCATGCTTGAAGTTCAGTCCACTCTGGTTGTTTTGGTTTTTTTCTGTCACATGAGTCAATAAGATCCCCTTTTATTCCAGCCAGTTTGAGTTGGATTTTATGTCTCCTGTAGCCCTGCGCCAGCATCCCACCACGTACCCTATAATTGATGTGCCCAGGTTCACAGTTATTAGGCTAACTTAGATGATGATGACTTTGGAGCGGCATGTGTGCGTGTGTGTGTGTGTGTGTGTGTGTGTGTGTGTGTGTGTGACTAGGTACGCATCCCAGGATCACTTAAGTTGAGCACCGCCAACCATATCCATTCTGAGAAAGGAAGCTGGGAATAGAGAAGGTTCCCCGTATGGTGACCACCAGCTGGAACGCCACTGTGAATGGCTCCCACCATGGGCATTTATGCCAAACATTAAGACCTCTGCTCTTATCAGTAGCATGTTTAGGGCAACCATCTGAGGCCCAAACTCTTGGTCTCTTGGTCTGAAAATGGCACTGGCTGTGTAGATATCTATGAAGACAGTGAGTTACCATGTCAATCGTCATCCTACCCCTGGGCCTCACATTTTGCACTTTGGCAGGGAAGTCCTCCAAGGGCCTACTCATCCACTTACCATTTATTGAGTTCTTTCTATGTTCCTTACAGTATGCTGAGTACTGGAGAAATGAACAAGGATAGGAGCAAATGCTGCAGGAACTCACAGTCTAACATAGGAGAAAGACATAGCAGCGGAATGGCCGTGTGACAAGCTCTGTGATAGAGTTAGGTACAAGGTGCTAAGGAGCAGGGGGAAGGTTCTGACTGAGTGAATCAGGGACTCCTTCATGGAGGTGGTGACACCCTGAGCTGGGCTTACAAACTCAGGGACCAAGCAGGTAAAATAAATATCTAAGTGACCAGATATAGGACAACAGGGAAAAGAGAAGCATCGTGCTCCTGGAGAATACCTGTCTTCTCCAAAGGCATTGGATTTAACCTTTTAAAGAACATTGTGCCGGTGAACTAAACCTGTCTGCAGCATGCTATGGGGGCACCAGTTTTCACCCTCTGCCTTTGAACCAGTGAGTAAGAATTCTCCAAGCAGACAAGGCAAAGGAGCATGCTAGGAAGTAGTTTAAAAAGCCTGAGGATAGACGCCTTTTCAACATGGAGTATATAAAAGCTCCCAGGCTGAGGCAGAGGGATGACACAATATAAAGATTGTTCTGACTCTTTGTTCTTCTTGTCTGGATCTTGACCCCTGCTGCTCAGACTATCTTCATGCATTCTGGACCATATAACTGCTTTGTCCTTCAAATTTTGGTTAAACATTTTGGACTCTAACCCACATTGTAGCTTCACTCTCACCCTTTGTGGTAATCCGACCTCAACTTTCCTCCCTTTTGAAAGTGTCTCCTCTGAATTTTGCATCTGGCTGAATTAGCCAGTATAATGGATACTTCATTATGCTTCATAATATCATAGCAATCATGAGGGTAGGTTGTAAATCAAACCCCTGGATTGAAATCCTCACTCATCAATTACTAGCGGTGTAACTTTGGAGAAATTCCTGAACTTATGTATTTAATTTCTCTGAGGCTCAATTTCTTTTTCTATTAAATGGGTGTAATAAACCATATCTTGAACACTTGACACAATGCCTTGTGCATAGAGAGGCATTGCTCTGGGGAAATGAATGAGTCCTGAAATATAATCAGCATTTCCACTCAGAATCTTGTGCCACGGTCCTAACTTTGCCTCCATAACCAGGTTCCAGATTCTGCTGGATTTGTCATTCCCCTGATGATTCCTCATTCTCTGCTGATTCACTATCCTAGGCTCCCAGACAGCCTTAGCTTTCCAGGTCTTATATCCCTCCTTGCACGCACCCTGCCCTACTTTCACTGGTCCTGATGCTGACATGAGTAGAGCAAACTTTGGATAAGATATTAACATCTGTCCATCAAGAACTTTTGAGTGTGTGTGTTCAGCACTACATGGAAAGAGCTCTGGATTATTCTGTTCAGACAAAAGAATCACATGTTTCCCTCTGATGATCCTCTTGGTCTTGCCACCAGAGTTCTCTCCTATTTTCATTGATAGATATTGCTTCCTGTCTGCAACAAGACATCCTGGGCTCCATGTTTCAGTGGAATTGGTGAACTTCTGAAGTCACTCAGCCTGAAGCCTTTTACTTTACAACACCCCCTATGGTGCTCCATAATTGCCTGGAAAAGCTGGTGTCTCCCATCTCGTTGCTTAATTAAAATTCAGTTCTGTTCAACAGAGTCACAACGAAGAGGTATTTTTGTCTTTCTTTTTCCTGCTATCATTTGAGGACCCCTGATCGTGATGCCTTCTTGCTCAATCTGGAAATTGTTTGAAATATTTCCATGGGCAGTGTGTCATTGTAGTGACTCCTAGGAAAGAAAGGCACTATGTTCTATGGAGAACATATTAATGGGTACTTTCTGTTACTTTATTTGACCTCCATTTGGCAGGTCATTTTATCCTCATTCTTGCTGAGAAGAAACCGAGGCTCAGAGAGGTTAGGTAGCTTGCCTAAGGCTGCACAGCTTGTCAGGGCATGAGCAAGAATGAAAAACACAGAGTCAGTTGTCTTTATCATGTCTTGGGAGGGATACTAAAGGAATTAGAGGTAGGATGATGAAATTGCCCTTATAAAGGATGAGCTCTCAAATATCTGAAGTAATTATCAATGCTTCAGTAAGTGCTTATAATTATCAAATTATCAGGGAGAATTAACAATGATGACTGGCTGGGGGAAATCCAAAGTCTGCAACCTTCAACCTCTAAAATTTTTGGAACTAGTGAAAGAATTGGTGTGTCTTATTAATTTCACTACCCTCAACACGCAGAGTACATCTAACAGTGTGGTCCCAAAGTTCTGTGCTCCAAGCATCAATAGGTACTTAATCAACTGTTCAATTAAAAACTACTTGGCACATTGACTTAAAAATCAGTTCTAAATGCTCTTGAGAAAAATGGCTATCTTTGAAACACTGGAATTGACCCCATTCGCTCCTCAGTAGGACTTCATGGGAGCTGAATTCTGACTTTGAGTTAGCATTCATAAACTATAAAATTATTTCCTTGAAGGAGTCTCTTCTCTCCCTGTAATTCCAATGCTAAGTGAGGGTTGACCCTGCAACCCCATTCCCACCCCCTCGCAGCGTAATTATCTCTCCAATTAAAGAGCAACTAAGGGACAACAAAACTGGAGGTTCTGCTAAATTACAACTAATCACACTGCTGAGAATCCCACTCAGCTTTGATCTCTTATCGTTTTGCGCACACAACCCTTTCTCTGTAAGGCCGGCTGTTCTCCGCAGTGTTGTGTCTAATCAGATGTGTTACACCTCCACTGAGGTAAATTGGGTTTATTCGAGAAGAGAAATTAAATTAAGTCTGTTAAGGAATTAATTGTGACCATCTAGGCTTCATCTATCATATTATCCCATTGTGGTATATCGGGATCAAAATCCTCTGACCCAGTTTTTAAAAAATACAAACTTTATACCTAGAAAATAGGCATAGTGTTTTGGACTGCAAAAACAGAAAAAAGAAAATGAAAATTTAGGAATTAAAAGGCATAGGATCCACATGATATCAGCTCGTGCACTTCAGGAGAGAATGTAAAATAAAGTTATAGAGACCACCAAATACTCCTAACTTAGTTTGCTCACAAATAAAGATATGGTGGCTAGTGTATAGTAGGTCCTCAGTAAATGGAAAAATGAATGAGTGGGTGAATTGCCATCATCTTTATTACCATGATCCAAAGGTCTTTACTGGGTCACCAGTGAACCAGGTTACATGGTAGGTACTATCTGTTCACGTGCAAAACAAGTATTTATTAGGTACCTACTGTATGCTAGGAGCTGTGCTAAGTGCTAGGGACACAAGAGAGACCAAACTCTTGCCGTCGTCTACCACATTGTCTAGAAGGGAACACGGTGACACAAGCAATCATGATAAAGTAAACCTGTGTGATATGAGGTGCTTGGGGAAGCATGTAGTGAAAGTCATAGTGAGAACGGAGTCATAGTTCAGGGGGCTTCATCACAAAGCCTCACGGGACTTGGAAAACATGAACAGAGGTTAAGGGATAGAATCAAAGATGTTTAAGTAATTATCAATAGGGTTATTGATCGGGATAGCCCTAGTTTACAGTTGTTTTCCTGGTATCATTATCATAATGCCCACTTTGACTTCCAAAAGTGCATTAATTTGGATGATAAATTATAAAGTTACTCTAGTGAGGGAAAATCTCTGTGAGTTGCTGATGCATTCAAGTGAGTGGAAGTGGGTAGGAACCAGCTAGAGGTTTCATCCCGTAAAGCATAGAGAGCTGCTGTTGGACCAGGTTCTCTGATTGAGAAATCCTGTGCTAAATAAACTCTAGGCTTTGAGAAGGGTAAATGCAAAAGTGAAACCCTACTTCTTCACCTTGAGTATGGTCATCCTCTAAGAAACCTATATTTGATAATATTCTTTATATTGTACTGCGTGAGTCTTTGTTCTTGACTTCTTAATAGGATGAGAAGAGATGGGGGAAGCAGATTGTAGATATTATTAGGTCAATGGTCAGTGGAGATAAGCAATCTGGCTTAGGTAAGCATTTATTGGCCACCTGCAGGTAAGGATGCCTACAAAATAAAGGTAATTAGAAAACTTGTAATGCATCACCCAGCTGGAAACTAATGAGTGCTGGAGACCCAGTGAAGAAGAGAGGAAGTCTTATTAGACTAAGTGGGAATTCCTTCTGGAACAGGAAAATGTCAAGAACTAGGGAGACATATTTTTTCCAGCAGCATTTGAAACCAGGTAAATCCACTTATCTTCTTAGTGCAATCATGTAATTTTTTTTAATGATATGTCAATATTTCTTTTATAAAAAGGGAAAAGACTCTAACACACAGGCACACACAATAATTTAGTAGTATTCATGGAGTAAAAAGAATGAAGAAATCTAGACAAAGACTTAGGTCCTATAACTTAAAATAAATTTTCAGATAGGATGCAGGTACTAAGAAACTATCATTTCTTGGTGAATCAGTCTAGGCTTCTCCTCCCAGCTTTTCTCCCCTCCTTCCCCCTAAGCTTGCTACCAAACCAAACTTGGGTTCGCTTGCCTGTGCACAGTAAAGCCAAGCTATTGTCACTGGGTTGTGGTGAAGGAAAGAGCAGCGTTTACTGCAGGGCACCAAGTAAGCATTCTAAGCAGCTAGTGTTTATAAGACTCAGACTCACCAATAGCTTTTAGGGAAAGGCTTTTAAAGACAGAGTGAGGGAGGGGGTTGAGGGGTGTGTGATCAGCTTGTGGACATTCTTCTGATTGGTGGGTGGTGAGGTAGTGGGGAGTCAACATCATCAACCTTTTTGTTCCAACAGGTCTGGGGTCTGCATACTTCTGGGGGTTTCAGTATCTGCAAAATAGTTCAGAGGATATGGTTCAGAATATTATCTATAGCCCTTGAGGAGGAACTAAAAGTCCTTGAGTTTATTTAATGGCTAAACTATTATTATTTTGTCTTGCTTGATTGTTTTCCTTTCTTTCTGCATTTTCTCACTTCTCTGATTAAATGTATTCTTTGGAACTTAGGGGAGGCCTAGGAGGCTAAAGTTTTTCCAAAGACAAGAGGCAGGCAGAGGATGTGGGGAGGGGAATCTGTCCTGGAAAGGCCCCAGAGTGTCCTGCTCAATTACAAAATCATCATTTTCAGTGAGTGCTGGAATTATCAGTCTTCTCAAGACATGGAGATGGGCTGATGGTGGTAGTGGTGGGAAAGAATGTCTAATGTTTCCCTTTGATTTTAGAACACAAGTAGTTTGCCTGTCATGCATCCATCCACCCATTCATCCACAGGGGCACTTCATAGTGTGGCAGGTCTAGCTTCAAGTTTCAGCTCAGCTACTTGGGAATAATGTAACCTTGGACAAGTCTCCTACCATCTAGAAGACTCAGTTGATTCATCTGCAAAATAGGTATAACAATAGTACCTACCTCACAGAGTTACCGTGAAAGTTAAATAAGTACTTAATAAATATAAAGTATTATAATAATAATTTATTTGTTTGTTTTAAAAGTTATTAAATGATTACTATCTGTACTGTGAATCTGTTAATCCAAAGACAAATCAGCCACAATTCTTGCCTTCAAAAGGAGCTCATATTCTAGCTGGGGAGACATATTTCTATTGGGATATAAAATTAAAATTTACTTTGTGTTGAAATGAAGGTGTGAAATTAGATGTTAAGGAAACCATGAGGAGGAACAATAATTCCACATGATCAGGAAGAGGTGGGGAGCTGATTAAGATTTCATTGAGAAGATGGTCAAAATGGGAAGATTAGTAGAAAAGGGATAGGTAGACTATTCTACACTATTTAAAATTTCAAGTTGACTTTGATTTAATCCTTTTTAAGATACACTGTAACTTTCTTTGGGTAAATTTGCTAAAGAACAGGAGTGAGTCTTGTAAAAGGTAGGTACTTTCTTTATATTCATTCATTCATTGTATTCAGTAAAGATTTGTAGGGTGCCTGCAAAATTTACAGATGAGTAGGATGTGGTTCTTATCCTCAAGGTGCTCCTGTCTGGAAGAGTAGAGAAACAAATATATTTATTATAGCAAAATATGATAAATGTCATGATATGAAGAAGGAGGCAAAAGAGAACTAAAGAGGTATCCAGGCAGACAGCTATAGATCAGCCATTCCAGATGGCAACACGGTCAAAGGTTTAAGGTAGGATAGAGCACAATATGTAGGGGAAATTCCACTATGTTGGTACTAGTAGCATATGAAGTAGGGATCGAAGTCTCTTAGGATATTTTCAGGACCTTGTATTTTATCCAAAGGTAAAAGGAGTCATTGAGGGGGTTTTAGCAGGAGCCATGTGGTCAAGTATGAGTTTTGAAGAGACCAGCCTGGCTGCAGTGTTGAGGATAGACCAAGGGGTCAAGATAAGAGATAAAGAGAAGAGATAAAAGACCCTAGGAGGAATCTGGGTGAAAGTTGAGGAGGATCTTATCTAGAGCATTAGTGGAAGAGTCAGAAAGAAAGAAACAGATTTCTGAAATACTCAGAATCTAAAATTGGTTTTTAGACTCCCACGCCCAGAGCATCTCATTATAGAGCTGCCTCCTCTGTAAGGTAATTAGGAGGGCTAGACCCCCAAGGGCAGCCTTGTACTAGACCCCAAGCTAGACAGCTCTGTTCCCCAAGATCACAAACCTCTGAACACCTTGGGTCTGAATGCCTTGCGAACCATCCTTACTCCTTTACAGATTTCAGTTCCTGGAGGACAGATTACCCATACTGTAAAACACAAATCGCTAAACTCCAGCTTTCAGATGTTTCTGAGCACAGCCTGTGGTTATTTCGTTTTCACAGCCTAAGCTTCCATGTTTCTTATTGAGTGAACAGGGTGCATGGGGCTGAACACTTGGTGCCTGTGTTTTTTGGAAAGTACAAGTAAAGCAAAGTGTCTTAAATAATTTAGAACTGTCCTAAATTTTTCCAGCTGTCTCCCTTTTTCCATCTCTTCAAGGGAAGCAAAAAGCAGCCTCTAGCACTCTAAAATGTTCATTTTTCTAGAAGCTCCGGGAGAAAAGAAGAAAACCCACAAATGTTCTCTCTTTAAATATTCCTTCTATCCTATTTTTTTCCTTGTACCCAATCATGGCAGTTAATAGTTACAATTTTAGAGGAAAATGTGGTCTGGTGAAAAGATCTTGCATTTTTGCCATGGTTGCATTGAATCATAGAATGTTAGAGCTGAAATTAGAATTTAGAAACAATCTACTTCAGAGATGGAGAACACTTGGCATGTGTGCTGTAATTCTCGTCACCCACATCCTTGGCAGACGTTGCTAATCCATCACTGTAGTCTTTTTCTATGAGCCCAGGTGTAGCCTCAAATCCCTGTCAATACAGTGCATAAGTGACTGCCGTTTGATTGGAGTTGGCACACAAAACGAAACTCGTTTGTCATTCATGTTCTACCCCCAGCAGTTGCACAGGGGGAAACTGAGAAGCAGAAATGACCCAGCACCACCTGTTAGTAAGTTTTGTTGCTAAGACTTGCCTCCAGTGGAAGTAAAGCCCTTCTATGCCTGACTTGGAATCTCTCCTATGTCTCTACGTCTCTGCATCCCCCAGAGTCTCTGTGTCTTTCTCTTTCTTCGAATCTCTGAGCATCTATCTGCTTTTTGATCGTCTTTGAGCTACTGTCTATGTCTCTGGCCACATCTGTGTCTCACTGTTTCTCAGCTTTTCCACTGAGTAGATTTGGGACCTGGGAATGCTCTTGACCTCTTCGTCTGTAAATTAGGAATTGTAGCTCTGGCTCCACATCAGAGGATTTTTGATAACCATAACGGGAAAGAGAGAGTAGAAAACACGTAACCATAAGGGAAGATAAAGAAGTAGTTCGAATTGTGATCATGGGGGAGGAAGATTTTTCTGGGACAAGAGAAGTGTCGAGGCACGTTTTTGCATAAATAACCACCATTTAATTAGCCTCAGGAGAAAGCCCACCGTGGAGGTGGAAGAAGAACCAAAGGAGGCAAAGATGAAACGGGAGTTCACTGCGCTTAGGGGGGTTCCTCAGCAGGCTTGCCCTTTTAATTTTGTTTTGTTTGATGGGAGTAGGGGGGGGATATCCTCTTATGAGTCCTCAGCCTCTAGGAAACCATCTCCCTCAGAAGGAAGTGACAAGAGTTTGGGGTTTGGGAAGTGCTCATAGCATCATCATGCTCATCAAGGAGGGTCCCTGGGTCCTTTCATCTTCAAGCTTGTATCTTTTTCATGGGCTCAAGAGAGATTTCTTGAAAAAAAAAAATATATATATATATATATAAGGGACTTCCCTGGTGGCACAGTGGTTAAGAATCCGCCTGCCAATGCAGGGGACACGGCTTCGAGCCCTGGTCCGGGAAGATCTCACGTGCCGCGGAGCAACTAAGTCCGTGAGCCGCAACTACTGAGCCCGCGCTCGAGAGCCCACAAGCCTCAACTACTGAGCCCACGTGCTGCAACTACTGAAGCCCGTGCACCTAGAGCCTGTGCTCTGCAACAAGAGAAGCCACCGCAATGAGAAGCCTGCACCTGCAATGAAGAGTAGCCCCCGCTCGCGGCAACTAGAGAAAGCCCACGTGCAGCGACGAAGACCCAACGCAGCCAAAACATGAATACATTAAAAAAAAAAAAAAAAAAAAGCTCCATCTCCTAACAGTGACTTGGTTTCTAAGGCTAGGACCCGCCTCCGTGTTTGACCCATGCCCTTCTCTTCAGACAATGAGCTTTTTCAGCTATGAGTTTACACAAAGGTAGATGGAAATATCTCAACATCAGTCACCCAAAGCAGTGGCGGTATCTTACTTTAAAATCAAAGGACACCCTCTGGTTGAGGCTGGCAGTGAAGAAGCCATCCCAGCGGGGGCTGGCCGGTCCTGCCAGATCTCCAAGCTCTACCTAAGCTCTTCCTTTCTTCTTTCTCCCCTGGAGCCTTTACGGATCTCTTTGTGCAAGGTTTCCTTTTCAAGACAGAAAATCAGAGGTGTGATTCTACAGCACTGGCGCTCAAACTTGGCTGCACGCTGGAATCCCCTGGGGGGGGGGGTGTAAAAAACGGTGATGTCTGGGTCCCATCCCGTGAGATTCCGATTTAGGTGGTATTGAGTATGACTTGAAGTAGAAGTATAGGGGTTTTAAAAATCTCCCTGGTGATTTTTTTTTTTTTTTTTTTTTTGCGGTACGCGGGCATCTCACTGTTGTGGCCTCTCCCGTTGCGGAGCGCAGGCTCCGGACGCGCAGGCTCGGCGGCCATGGCTCACGGGCCCAGCCGCTCTGCGGCATGTGGGATCCTCCCGGACCGGGGCACGAACCCGCGTCCCCTGCATCGGCAGGCGGACTCTCAACCACTGCACCACCAGAGAAGCCCTCCCTGGTGATTCTGATATGCAGCTTCAAAACCACTGCTCTATAGTTCTCAACCCTGATATACCCCACCAGTTTTCTCCTTTGGATTACTTTTATAATTTCTACCAAAATGGGAGCTCAAAGTATCCCACTACCACTTGTATCATCTGTCAGTGAGTGCATAGGATGCAACTATCCCTGCAATTGCTAACAAGCAAGAAGCAGGTGGTGAAGGCAGTTATTGGCCAGATTTCACACATTAGGAACATTTGTGTTTATTGCTACAGTTGCCACACTGTGGGGTAGTCCGATGGTGGAAATATGTTACTCTCAGGGAGCTAAGGTTATATCAGAAGAATAGGAAACATACAGAGTGGAAAAAAATACACCCTTATATTTACCAATATCTCTTTTGCATGGAGAATTAGAAACTTATCCAGATATAAAGGTTCACCTGCTGGTAAAAGAACAGAGCCTGGGTGACAGCTGAGTCACTTCAAATGGCAAATGACAAGTTGGTATTGTGTGTGCACACCTGTACTCATCCTTGAAACACACCCTTCTGACTGCTCCAAAGTTATTTAACTCCTCTGACACTACACCTTCTCTTCTGTAAGATGGGTTTAATCAAACCTACCTAACAAAATTATTTTGAGGATTAAAATCAATTATGAATTTAAAGTTTATTGCACATATTCGTCCTAGAGCTCTACAAGTCTGCAGGGAAGTATAAAACCTCAATTTAAAAATTAGTAAAAATATGAATGGGCAGTTTGTTGAAGAAAAATAAATGTGGCCAGTAAACAAAGGAAAATATAGCATCACTAGTAATCAAACATTTCAATTAAGATGAGAATACTATTCTTTTATCTTAATAAATTGCCTTTGATTTACATTGTGGTGAGATAGGTTCTCTTATATCATGCTAATGGGAGTTTAAATGGATTCAGTCTTTCTAGAAAGCAATTTGGCAATATCAAAAACCTTCAAAAAGTTTTTTTTTTGAACCAGAAGCTCTACCTCTCTGATCTAGCTTAAGGAACTAAAAAGGGTTGCTTATAGATGTTGATTTCAATATTATTTATAATAATGAAAAAGGAAATAATCTAATTAGCCCAAAATATGTGAATAGTTAAGTAAATTAGGATGCATTTTCAAAATGAAATAATCTCTCTATAAAATTAAATGTATAAAGTTTATCCACCGACATAAGAAAATGCTCTTGGTAAGTGAAGAAGATAAACTTTATTTTCAATACTGTAATTTTGTTTTAAAAATATATGTTTCATTTGTTGAAATGCTTTTATTTTGCTATTATCAGACACGACTCAAACTGGCTTAAATAATAAAGAAACGTTATAAGTTTGTGGAATAGAAAATACCCCCAAATATGTCAGTTTTCCAAATTGGTTGATTTAGCAGCTCAGCATTTTTTTATCAAGGATCCAGCTTCTTTCTATATCTCTCCTCTGCTATCCTGGGTGTTGCCTTCATCCTTAAGCTGAAGGTATTATATCCAGACCCAGTGATGTCCAGAAAAGAAAAGAGATTACATCTCTCTCTCTCTCCTCTCTGTCTTCTCTGCCCTTTCCCGTCTCTCTCTCCCCAACTCTTTGGTTGAGAGAGGAAGTTTTTCTCACTAGCCCACCTGCAGAATTCCCATCATACATTATGTTTCTGAAATGGGTACTGCTCAGTCCTGCACCAACCCCTGGAAATGAGATTACACATAGACCAATTAGGACCTATTCCTGAACTCAGGGTGGGTGGGTTTCCTGCGACTCATAGCTTGTGGAAGAGGAAGTGGGAGAAATAGACAAATGGATGCTGAGTGGGCTACCAATTATGTCCGCTGTTGGTGTGCATCAATCCAATAAGATACATACCTTCTAGCTGATGTGACCACCCGGAGGAAGTTGGATGGAAAAATACATGGGGGAAGATTTTAAGTCATATACCTGGTGCCAAGATTTTGTCTGAAGTTTGATTCCCTGTGGAGTGCTTTCAGAGCTCATGGGAAAGAGAATGAAATGCAGGAAGTAAACCACTTAGGATGTGACCTCTCATGATAAGCCTTCTGAGATGGGGACAGAGGCTGCACTGCCTGGTTGGTTCTCCTTGTGTCTGTATATGACATTCCTGTTTCTTGTCGTGGGATATGGCTTATTATGCTGATGGAAGTTAGGTTGAAACTGTATGAGAACTAGGGGCCATTAGAAAAGGAGCAGGATATTGTGTGTGTGTGTGTGACTTATGTAAGCCTCAGTTAAAACTGACCTAGTGAACCTGGCGGGAGATAGTCATGGTTTTGTTTCCATGATGTCATAAAAAGGACGATTTCAGTAAAATCTCCTATGACTCTGCAAACCAGACTGCTCTCTCCAGGTTCCCAAAGGGCCCCAGAAACCCAAAGAGGATGTCTGAAGGGCATGAAATTTCCTCGTATTCAAGAAGGCTTTTTTTTTCCTTTTATTTATTTATTTATTTATTTATGGCTGCGTTGGGTCTTCGTTGCTGCGTGCAGGCTTTCTCTACTTGTGGTGAGCGGAGGCTACACTTCGTTGCGGTGCGCGGGCTTCTCATTGCGGCGGCTTCTCTTGTGGTGGAGCACGGGCTCTAGGTGCTTGGGCTTCAGTATTGTGGCACGTGGGTTCAGTAGTTGTGGCTCATGGGCTCTAGAGCGCAGGCTCAGTAGTTGTGGCACACGGGCTTAGTTGCTCCATGGCATGTGGGATCTTCCCGGACCAGGGTTGGAACCCATGTCCCTTGCATTGGCAAGTGGATTCTTAAGCACTGCACCACCAGGGAAATCCTCAAGAAGCCTTTTAACCATATAATAATAATAGCTAATTGTATTTGTTTCTGCAGGTTGCCATAACAAGGTACCACAGATGGGGTGGCTTAGAAAACAGAAATGTATTGTCTCGTGCTTCCAAAATCAGGGTTTTGGCAGGGCCATACTCTCTATGGGCTCTAAGGGAGGATCCTTCCTAGCTTCTGCCCTTTGCCAACAATCTTTGGCATTCCTTGGCTTATAGGTGTATCACTCCAATCTCGCTTTCTGCCTTCATACCGTGTCCTCCCTGTGTCTCTCCTGACTGATCCATAAAGAGGAAAAATGAAGGGGTCAAGGCGGAGGGGACCAAAGAGTGCTGAGTAACCACTAGAGGTCAACACATGCATTATCTCATTTAATGCCCACATCACCCCTGGAATTTAGCTATCGTTGCTCCTATTTTACAGACTAGAATACTCAGTTATCTTAGAGGCTATGTGCCCTGCCCAAGGTCACTGACTGCTAACTGGAGATCAGGTATTAGAACCAATGCCTCCAAAGCATATGCCCCTTTCTATGGCCCCAAGCCTTCTGAAGAAGCAAATAGACAGCCTGCTTGCTGTTGAAAGCCTACAATCAGTAGGAGAGGGTGACTCTGACTTTCCCCTGCAGTGTTCAAAGCCATGGTGGCTCTCAGCAAATCTGAGCTCCCACTGTGTCTTCTTCAGTGGATTCCAGCTGCTGAGGGATGAGGCCAGTGCTGGAGCCAACAGTCCCTGACCAAGAGGGGGTCTGAGGTGCTAAAGAAAAGAGAAGTGTGTCACCCTCTTGGTTGAGCCTCCAGATCGGCTTCAAAGGTAACTGTGCTTGTAGGTTACCACATTTCTATGTTTGGTGCAGGAAGTTGTTGTACGCAGTGGCTAGAGCTCAGGTGTGGGTGTGGATATTTTTTTGGAATCTACACAGGAGTCTAGAATTTTTAAGTCCTAAGGAGGAGATGAAGCAGAACAGAGAGAACGGAGAAGACCAGAGGGGAAGAGAAGTGATGGCAAATGGGTGCTTTTGGTGTCTTTCCATTGGAGAAGAGTGAAAAGATAGGGCTCCTAATTCTGATCACACTTGGCTGCAATCTGCATCCTGTCTTCTTCTGGTGTTGGCTCTCTTTCCTACACCCTGTCTCTGTGATTTAAGTGGCAGTGACTCCAACCTACCCAGATCCAGAAATGGGCACATGACTCAGCCCTGGCTTAATCACTGAAGTGCTCCTGGCCAAAGCGATTGTTTCAGATTGGGTCTGCAATAGACCCAATCAGCATGGTTCCAGAACTATTGCAGAAACACCTGGGAAATCATAACTCTTTTTTTTGGTAGGACTTCTTAACTGTAAAAATAATTTAAGTCTGGAGATGCAAGAATCTCCATGTGAGGACTCAAGGATGAAGCCAACCCAGTGGGAAATAAGACCAGGAGGTGGGAGAAAGGTGGGAGAAGAGAGAGAGATAGGGAAAGAGACTGAGACCCTTATGTAAGCAGCTGGACCCAACACGGCAGCAATCAGCAACCATCCTTCTCAGTTACCTGAGTCAATAAGCTCTCAATAGGTTGAGATTTCCTGTCAATTATTACTGACAGGAGACCGGGCTTGGACAAGACATGTATGGTGTGTGGGAACAGTATGCCGTTTTCAAGATATATGACCTTGGTCAGGTCCCTTTATCTCTGTTAAAATTCTAAAATGAGGAATAATTGATATTCAAGGTTACTTCCTTGATGAATAATCATAATGATTTCTAATATTCATCTAGCACTCTATCTGCCCAGTACTAGGCTAACATATCTATGGTATTTGTCCCTCATAACAGTCTTTTGGGGATAATCCTATAATTATCCCCATTTTACAGATTAGTAGACTGAAGTACAGACAGGAAAGTGATTCTTCCAAGGTCAGAGAGTTGTAAGTTCCTTCGTTAAGATATGAGCCCAGAGGTCTATCTCCCAAAACTGTGCTCTTAACCACTATACTACTTGTGTAGTTTTTTTTTAATTTTTTTTTTTATTGAAATATGGTTGAATTACAATGTTGTGTTAATTTGTGTAGTTTTTAAATGAGAACAAAACGCTCTGGCAACAGAGAACAGGTGGTGGGGTGGAAAGAGTGCTGGATGGGAATTAGGAGACACTCATTCTAGTCTTAGCTCTGCTGCTAAGTTGTTCAACTCTGGACAAGGGCCTCATTTATTTTCATTTTTTCAGTGAAGGGGTTGGCCTAGATGTGCTTCAAGTTATATCCAGTTTGAACGTTTTGTGATTCCATCCAGAACTACACCAGGTGCTGTGGGTTCACCTGATCATGGGGTCAAGCAGGGCCAAACGGGGTGGGCGTACCGGAAGTCTCATCTGCCCTGAGGGTCAAAGGTGGAGCATGGTGCCTAAGGTCTGGGGTATCTGGGAGGCTTCTGAGCTCCATTTATTTACATACTGTCTAAGGACACTTTTGTACTACAATGGCAGAGTTGAGTATTTGTGATAGAGACCATATGGCTGGCAAAGCTCAAATATTTACTGTCTTTTCTTTTACTGGAAAAGTGTCAGAAGATCACATTTATTTTCCTCTTCTGGCAAACCACTGGCTAATGGGCTCAGAGCTGCTCTCCTGCAGACCACAGTTAGCAAAAGAGCAACTAACAAGCAACGTGTCCTTGAACTTCTTTCAAAACCTAGGTTATTCATGATTCCACGACAATGGAGCACACAGTTCCATTACTAAGGGGCTCGTTTTGGGGAAAAGAATAGAATCTATTGGGGAGGTTGTCGTAAGCAACAGAAACCAACACTGGATTTCCTTAGGTGAAAGATAAATTGGAAGAATGTGGGGAGCTCACAGACCTAAAGGAGTCTGGAACTTGGCACGGAAGTGGGGAGGAGCTGGGGAGCTCAGGAGAACTCATGGTAGGAGCCCCAGCCAGGGCTCCCAACTAGGAGGTCTGACATGCACACATTCCTGTGATATTGACTGCAGCTCTTTTTTCCATCATTCACCTGAGTCCTGGACAGAGCAGCCAACTGGGTCAGTTTGGGTCACAAGCCCATCCCTTGTCTCTTCTGTGGCAGGGAGAAGGAAATTCCGTAGGTGGAGGGGTTCTGTAATGAGAAGTCCTTGCCTGGATGTACACTTCTCCAAGATATGTGAGAGCAAGTGCTCCCTAAAATGTCAGGTGCTCTAAAAACGGAATGACCCCTGAGCAGGCAAATGATAAACATTCTCTTCAAGGGTGTAAATCACAATGAATCACTTTTAAAATATCAATAACAAATGTAGAAATATTTTTTTAAAAATAAAAGAAAAATTATAGAGCTCTTTATTTCCCCTCTTCTTTTATCTTTTTCTCTTTCTTTCTCCTTTCCATCCATAAATATTTTCTTGAACATACTTTATGTAGGTGGATGTGTGTATCAGCCTCTATAGACGGGCTGCCTGGATTTGAGCCCCACCTACATTTCTACTTCATTATGAAACTTTAGATAACCTATTAAACCTTGTTGGACCTCAGCTTTTTCATAGGATACATAGTAAGCATCCTATAATGTTTAGATACTGTTGTTGTCACAAAGCTGTACAAAGGGTAAGATAGAAAGCTTGCCTTCTAGGAGTACACAATCTATGAAAGGAGGTGAAGTTGCATTGGTGGCTGTTAGTCTGTTACTGCTGTATAAAAGTATTGGAAAAACCACAGTGGCATGCAAAACAAGCATGTATTTTTCACTGTTGTAGATGTTGGATTGGCTGAGATTTGGCTTATCTAGGTTAGGCTGGGCTTGGTTTGAAGCTGCCGTTTGGGTGCAGATCTGCTCTGTGTGCTTTCCATTCTTCTTCGACCAACATCTACCCTCAGATGTTCTCTTCCTGGCAAAAGGCAGAAATGCAAGAAGACAGGCCTGGCTATGCAAGTACATTTCAAGTCTCTCCTTGTATCACATTCTATAACAGTCCCTTTGGCCAAAGAAAGTCACGTGTTAAAGCCCAAAGCCAAGTACATCTGGCCATGCCAACAGTATAGGTATATAATGTGACCACAGGGGAATAAAAGGTTTGGGGCCAGTAATTAACCTACATCATGTTTATTTAGTACCAAGGAGAAAGTCAGGTATATGATAGTAGAGATATATATATAGAAATGTCAAAATTGTATCAACATTAGAAGAACTTACCTCTAACTGCTCAAGAATTCAAGGGAAACAGTGTGGAAAAGGGGTTGATTGAGATAAATCTTGTAAGATGAGTGAAGATATGGATTCCCAGGCATTGGAAAAGAGAAGGAAAGTCTAGGCAGAGAGAAGAGTTATCAACAAAGTCATGAAAGCAAGGGCATATCCAGGACTAAGGAGAAGTTTAAGTTGGCCAGATTTGTGGAGGGAAGTTATAGTTACCAGAAAAGGTTGGGACCAGTATGGGCCCCAATCAGTTTACAGACTGAACAGGCTTGTTGGTTGGAGAGAACAGAAGTTACCTTTTAGAGGTTCACGAGCAAGTGACCCTCAATAACTTTGGCCAATGGGGGAAAACTTGATCCACACAGGCAAAATGCACCATCCAGTAAGATGGCAGCTCCTTAAGAACAGGGTAGTGTTATGTGTAGCCCTCAGCCAGGCTGGCAACAACATTAACCATTTGGACATGCAGCAGTGAGGGGGACTGAGTAACCAGGCTTCAGAAAAGTAAAGGGATTAGGAAACCTATTTTACTTTCTCAGGAGAGGCTGATGCCCTTCTCAGTTCAGAAGGAGACATAGTCAAAGAAGTTCATGAATTTAACAGGCAGAAGAAAGACAATGGGATTCAGAGTTAGATCCTGAGACTGAGTCCCCAATCCATCATTTACTGTCTGGGTGACCTTAGGCAAATTATTTCACCTTTGATGGGTCTCAGTCTCCTTGTTTATAAAACGGGGGTTAATGATACCTAAGGCTGTCCTGAGAAGCAAATATGATAGTATGTGATATAGAGTAACAGAGATATTTGTGGGAGAGGACTGGGGAATAAAGAAAGGGCTTTGAGGGAATCAGTGCTAATAGCAGCAAAAGTATCAATGAAGTGAGCTCAAGGGGAGGGAGAAGAAAGTTGGACCGAAGTTGGGTACTTTTGCTCATCATCTGCTCCAATTTTCTTCTTTTACACTTTTCTAGACTAGACAGTTTAGGAATCTAAAAATGACATTCTCCATTGAAGGTAGAGTCTTTGATGTAAATTTTTTCCAATCAGACACATGTGAGACTTGGATTCAAAACTGAGATGAGTGGGAAGGGAGTACATATGAAGTGTCTACGTTGCCAGTGTCTGGACCACTCTGGCTCTAGAGGGGTCAACATGCTAATGGTGGCTTCTGAAACCCCACATTACTCTTAAGGTGAATTGTCCCTGGATCCAACAGTTGTGGCATTGGGCTCCTGAGGCCTGGATTGTGGAAGCAGTAGTTATAGAACACTGGCTTTCTGATTCCCTAATAGCCTTATTGTTGCAGGGGTTCCCTTGATGAGCCAGTTCTGGAGTGTTCTTCAAGGGTCATTCCTGGTCATTCCCTACCTAGAATTATTATTATAATTATTAAATTATATTAAAATTATATTAAATTATTAAAATAATAATTATTATTATTATTTCTCCAGAGCTTAAAATGGTTTTATAAGCCTTTGATTCCCTGCCTTAATATCTTTAAAAAATTTAAAAAGCATCAGTTTTTGTTATCTACAACAGCCTTGACTAGGACACTAGAGTGAATGCATTTCTAAACGTACCATCTTGCTCAATTCTTCTCTAACCTCTTCGGGCTCTCACTTCCACCAGCTTCCTGGACACCTCTTTTTGACCGTCTGCCATTACTAAGTAGTGTCCCTGCCTGTTGGTTTTCTACTCCCAATCCAACCTAAATCCTGTGGTCAGATTTATCTTCTTAAAAGGAAATTACTAATCACATACCCTGTGATTTGCAGTTTCAAATTGTGGAGAGAGAGATCATTTCTTCTTCCTCCTCTTGGAGGTCACCCTCAAAGCAACAAAGATTATGTGGAAAGCAATGAAATCTCCATATCCGGTGATGCCAGGAGACATCTGTAACCCTGAACCACAGCTCCTTATAGAGAGGAGTTGCCAAATATAGTGAAGATCAAGTGAGGGGAGAGCACGTGCAGAGAAAGCACGCTCACAGCTACAGATCTCAGGAGAAAACGGCCAAACGCATTCTCCAAAGTTCATGGCACATCCAGAGGGCAAACCTGGTGAGCCCTTATTTGAAACGACAGGAACTCACATGTAAATTTATGGCAGGAGCTTCCCTGGACCCAATTTGACCTGAAGGAGAAACAGAGAAGATAGCGCTGAGTGAGAAATTCACACAGACAAATCATAAACCCAAGAAGCAGTCTGCACGTGAGCCAGGGGAGACAGAAGAGCCCAGAGTTTTCTGCAGGACAGAATGACATTTATCAGGATGGGCTTCATCAATCTTCATCAATCTTTCTATAAAGAATTACTATAAAGCAGATTTTTAAAAAGACAGATTTTATCATTACATTAAAAAATAACCCACCTCAATGAAACAATCACCTCCATAAATTTAGTTTAAAGCAGGAATACAATAGGTCAGAGAAAATATGGTACAACAACAAAAAGAGTTTAAGTATGAGCTGGCAGAACTCAGGGGAAAAAAGAGAAAGATAAAAGTAAAACCATCACAGGGATGAAGGTTTTTTTTTTATTGGCAGAGGCACATAAATAGACTATGCGTGGCTGAAAACATAATAAGGGACACAGAAGAGAGAATAAGAAAAGTGAGTTAAATAAAATGGCCATGGTCAGAGGATTAAAATGGATTAGACATAAAATGTTAGCAATGGAATATGGATAATGGAGCTACAACACACATAATGGATGGTCTACTTTTTTTTTCTTTTAAGTTTTTTTTTAGCATAGTGATAAAATATGTCTTTTAAAATAGTGGTACAGAAAAATAATCAAAACATAGTTCATGAAAAGTTTTCAGAAATTATACACATGTATGTGCACACACACACACACACACACACACACACACACATACTTTAAAAGGGACAGGCATACCCTGAGACACTGGTTTAGGATGATCAACCCTGAGACATAAAATACAATAATTAGAGCAACGGACTTTAGAAGTCAAGAATCAGTATTTTAGGCAACCGGGAAAAGTATCAAGTCACTGGAAATGTCTCAGTCTTCTCCATGGCAACTTTTAGAGGAAGAAAGCAGTGGAGCAATACTTATAAAATTCAAAAGAAAAAATGTGACAAAATGATTTTTCTTTACACAGATGAATTGCATGTAGAGGCAGAAGATGGATCTTCTTGAGTGTGTGGTAACTCAGAATGCATTTCCCAAGAGCCCTGCTTGAAGAAGTGACCAAAAGATGAACTTCAGGATGACAGGAGGAATCACAAAAATAAGGCTCACAATGAGTGTGGCATCCATCTAACTATGGAACTAAGACTAAAATAAACCTGGAGATTATGATTGCAGAACAAAACCTTGTAAACTTTCACAGTGTAGAAATTATTCAATTAAGAAAAGTTGGAAGAAGAAGAGGGAAACATGGCAGAAGGTGATGTTACATAGGCGGCCTTCTTAATCTTTCATAGCCAGAGGTCAGCAGGTATTATTTCAAGCTGATAAATCATGTAACAGAAGTATATTTTAAAATGTAAGAATTAACTAAAGCAACCTAAGTGTCCATCGACAGAGGAATGAACAAAGAAGATGTGGTACACACACACACACACACACACACACACACACACACACACACACACACACAAAATGGAATATTACTCAGCCATAAAAAAGGATGAAATAATGCCATTTGCAGCAACATGGATGGACCTAGAGGTTATCATATTAAGTGAAGTAAGTTAGAGAAAGATAAATATCATATGATATCACTTATATGTGGAATCTAAAATAGGATACAAATGAATTTACTTATGAAACAGACTCACAGACGTAGAAGACAAACTCATGGTTACCAAAGGGGAAGGGGGTGAGGGATTAGGAGTTTGGGATTAACAGATACACACTACTATATATGAAATAGATGAACAAAAAGATCCTACTGTATAGCACAGGGAACTGTATTCAGTATCTTGTAATAACCTATAATGAAAAAGAATCTGAAAAAATATATAGATATGTATAACTGAATCACTTTGTTGTACCCCTGAAACTAACTCAGCATTGTAAGTCAACTATACTTCAATTAAAAAAAAGAATCAATGAAAATTGGGTGGCAATGAAAGATAGAGGATGTGAGAGGAAAAGAAAATGTACTGATGTCATGGTTCACATTACGGAGCTGATAGACACTGGCTAAAGACTAGAGAATTAAGTATCACGTGTAGTTATAGTTCTAAAGACAACCACTAGAACAAAAAAAAAACCCCAAACTTTCCAAAATATCCCCAGAAAAACATGCCCACACAGTTAAAAAAAAGAAAAGAAAAGAAAGTCAGACTTTTTGATGAAAGGTTTTAAAAACTTAAATGATAATGACAAAGAATAATATTACACATGGTTATTGGGGGATTCTTTTTTTTTTCTGTTCTTAATGTTTCTTTCTATGTAGCAAGTTTGTTCTATGACTCCTGAGCTCTCTCTGCCTCTTTAGACACTCTGCGCAAGGGGAGGCAAAGTGATTTATCTATTTGGAATATTTAGTAGTAAACAGATCACCCTCTTCACAGCTCTTCCTGGTTCCTCCTTGGGATGAGCTGTGCTTAGTTAGGGTATATGAGTTCTAAGCTGCTCCTCCAGGCAGAGACTCTTATCTCTGCTTAGGGCTTTAGGCCTATCCTGGCAGGTTTGCCTGTGTCTGAGAGGGTAAGTCTTAAACTCTGGGGTTCAGTTTTGGAAAGCCTACAAACAGAACTCACATAATCCAACCTAGTCTTAATCAATAATAAGAACTATATTTTGACTTGATATTCCTTTCTCTCAAATTATTCTGTACACGGGTGTGGGAGGGGATGGCACTTATCAGACCCTCACAAAAGACCCTCAGCAATGATGCTTTAGGGGACTTTGAAGGGCTCAGCTCAACGGGTAAATATTTAGAGAGCACTTAGAACAGTGTCTAAGGCACATGGCAGGTGCTTCATGCGTGCAGCTAAATGAATACATGGTTGAATTTTACAGCTTCAGAGCAAAGTTACAGCCAGTTTGTCTCTGGTGTGGCAGAAGACAAGGATGTGGAAATGCAGGAACTGTACAGTGGTCACCCTTCCATCTGTGTGCAGAGCAAAGAGACAGCTGTTCTGCAGAGGAAAAGGATGACCCAGGTAACATAGAGGTCAGCGGAGATGAGAAACTTCGGGGACACAGAGGACACTGACTAGTGGCCATCTCGCTCTCTGTTGCCTTCCCAGTTCCTGGTCCCAGACCCTTGTGGAGCCCGGCGACGTGATACTCCCTTGGCACATGTGTCTCCGCCTAATAAATCCTTTCCCCTTTTATTTTTGCTGCTTAAGCTAATTTAAAGTGGGTTGTTTTCACCATCAGTCAAAAGACTTGACAAACCCAAGAGACGCTGGGGTCCAGAGCCGTTGGAAGATGCTTTCTAGGTTTGCAAAATTTTTGAGAATTTTCAGTCTGGTCCAACGGCCAAAAGACTTTATAGAAGAGCAAGGGCAATGTCGTGGCAAGGAAGCAACCAGTGGGTTTTCCTCATCTGACTGTGGTGGTAGGTCTGAAGTCAAACTATCACAGGGACCATCACTTGGAGAGAAGCCATGGGCAGCCAGGAATATTAAACAAAACAAAACAAAGCAAAAAACCCACAAAGGCCAACATACAGTAGTTAAAATTCCAAACTTCCCACCTCATGAATCATCAGCAAAGTGTAGAGCTCCTGAATGCTAATCAGTTGGGTACTACATTAATTCTACTCTCTAATTCTCTCAGTTCTACCCCATCTCACAGATGGAGTCCAGAAACAAAATAACAGCCTGCTCTATTCTGATTCAAGAACTCATTTGCTTGTGCCCTGCTTTCCCGAGAGCCCAGGGTGACTGGTTGCAGACCCTGGACTTCTGCGGGCTTAAACGAAAAGGTATGGCAAGTGTCTATTCTGGGATGGAGGTAACCAGGAAGTGGGCAACGGTAGGGGAGGAATATTCATTACACAAGCTGGGACTGAGATGAGCTTCTGCACTGGGGGGTAAATAATTCCAGTTAGTAAACAGATCCAAACCCTGGATGAATAAAGTATGGTTGTTACTTACCCACAAGTATCTTGCACAGAGCAGGGGCTCAACAAAAATTTGATGAATATTGAATGAAGTCTGGCGAACCTCTCATTTTTCTCATATTACATGTTTCTTTTCTTTGGAAGCATTTACAACAATCACATTTTCCTTTATTTGAGTATTTATTCCATCAATGTCCATCTTCCCAACTAGAGAAGCAAGGGTGAAGTGACTACATTCACATTTGCACACTATTGTTTCCCAAGTGCATAGCACAGTGTTCATATATTCTTTCATCTTCATAAATATTTAGTGGATAGATAATATCTTTATTTATGAAGTATATGCTTGGCAAATACTGGGATCAGAAGCTTGAGTGTTTAATTTGAGTAGAGGTCAATGACCTTGACTATGGCCATGTGAATGATCTCTTGGCAAGGCCATGAGTTTTCTCTCTACTCTCCTGCCCAGATGGTAAGGGACTGGCATGGTGGTATTAGGCCTCTTTGTTCTCTTCTGCCTGGAATGAAACAGTCAATCTTTATCAAATCAGGATCTATCAAAACTAAATGCAGTGATCCCAGCTGTCTGCCACTTCAACAAGAGAAGATAATGATGCAGAACCAAAGGGACACGTTTTACAGCAGGAATAATGCACGAATTATCTGCAGGTAATGCCATCGGGGGAGTTCCCTTCCCTCTGTGGACCTTACCCTTTGCTGTCATTCTTGTATAGTCAACTGGCTCTTCTCTTGGACTTCTGCAGTGAAGCTGGAAAAGGGATTGAAAGGCTGAGGTCCTGCAGCTCAGGAAACCTACGGCATCCAGACCAAGCAGTGGTGCCTGTCTCTTCAGAGGCTCTGTTGAAGTTTCTGTTATAGCAGAATGAGGTTCTCTGCCTTTTTCTTCACCTTTTGTGGTCCCTCTCATTCATCACTCCTGATTTGCATAATATGACATAATGAATTTGTGCTCTGAAAAATGATCAATATCACCACGCGAAGTTTTGTGTCTTGTTGATTCTTGCTCTGCATCTTGAAGAGACTTGATGATGCAGATCCAGGGATGACAGCTGAGATGTCCGGCCTGAACACAAAGAACCACATCAGAATGCAATAGGGAGACTGAAGAAACTACTAGAAAAACGAGGAGTGAAATGGAGAGATTTGGGACTTTCAGCTTTCACGAAGCTATCAATTGGTGTTGATTGGAAGGTGACTTGTATTCACCAGAACTCCTTCATTGGCAAGTGGCAAAAACTTAATTCCAAAAAGTTTAGGAAAGAAAAAAAAGGAGGATTCTACTGACCTGGATTACTGGAAAGTCCCAGTGGTCAAGGAAGAATTTAGGCATGATCGGATGCAGGCACTTGGAAAATATTATCAGGAATCAGTCTTTTTCTCTTGGCTCTGTTTTCTTCTAGAAAAGTTTCATCCTCGGGCACGTTTTCTCCCAGCGGGTGGCTGCTGGGAGTTTGAAGCTGACATCACAGAAATGCCAGATTTATCAAATAAAAATACAGAAGGCTCAGACTTGAATCTCAGATAGACAAGTAATACATGTTTCAGTAGAAGTATGTCCCATGCCATATTTGGGATATACTTATACTAAAACATGTATTAGTCATTCCGTATTTTATTTGGCACCCCTACGGCATCATCAATCCTCTTCATAGCCAATAGCTTCAGAAGAAAGAGGATGGCTCCCTCTCTCCCGCAGTCTATCCTTAAAATGATCCTGATTGGACAGACCAGGTCATACACTCATCCCTGTGATTGGGGAGGTGCGTCCGTGTAATTAAAGATCCCAGTGGGGAGAGGCAGTTTAGTCAGCTAATATGTGATAAATGCCACTTTGTGCCAGGCCCCATTCAAGGTGCTGGAGGTTCAGTGGTGAACAAGATAGCAAGGCACCCTGGCTGGAAAGATACTCAACTTTCTAGCTGAGGGTGGGAGTGGGCGACAATGAATATGCTTATAAATAAATAGGATAACTTCAGGCACTGATAAGTGTTACGAAGATGATAAAATAGGATACTGTGGTAAGAAGTGTCTGGGGCTGTTGTGGATTGACATGCACCTCCTGCAAACAGCTATGTTGGAGTTCTAACCCCTAGTACTTATGAATGTGACCTTATTTGGAAATAGGGTCTTTGCAGATGTAATCAAATGAAGATGAGTTCATACAATGTCAAGGTGGCTCCCTCATCCCATGAGTGGTGTCCTTCGGAAGGAAACATGGACACAGACACAGAGAGGACAATGCCATGGGGTGATGGAGGCAGAGCCTGGAGTGATGTATCGACAAGTTGAGGAACGCCAATGGTTTCCTGGAGACCACCAGAAACCGGGAGAAAGGCATGGACCAGGTTCTCCCCTAGAACCTTCAGAGAGACATGGCCCAGCTGCCGCTTTGATTTCAGACTTTTGGCCTCCAGAACTGTGAAAGACTACATTTCGGTTGTTTTAAGCCACGCAGTGTGGCCATTGATTCTGGCACTCTCAGGAAATTAATTCAGGGGCAGAGGTAGGCTGAGTGGTCAGAGAAGACCCCTCGGAGGAAGCAGCATTGAATGTGAGACTGGGAGGGTGAGGAGGGGGCAGCTGAAGAATACTTAAAGGAGAAGGAACAGAAAGCGCAGAGCTGTGGGATCGGGCATGGTGGTATTTGGGACTGAGTGGCTGGAGCACAGAGGAAAAGGAACAGAGAGTTGGAGCGGGGCTTAGAAAACTAGGCAGCTCCCTGGGGACAGGGAGGCTGGGGACAGCAACAGCTGGACTGGCCACTTCCTGACTGTATAAGCTTGTTTCTTCACTTCTTAGAATGTGCATTTGAGTTTCCAAATGTCAAATGTCCATGGAAATGCTTTTGTATCCAAGAGCTAGCTCCCAAGCCTTCCATGTTTGTTATTTTTGTGACCTTGGATGTCCTGTGAAATTGCATTGCCATGCTAAACCCACATGGACTTGCATTGTCCTTCGTAATCATTTGCAAGCTGTCTTGGCCATACCTCCTAAAATGCTTTTGCCTTACAGACTGGTATCCAGCCCAAGTTCTCTTGGCCTCTAAACATATCCTTGTCCGTTCCTGGTTTTACTTTTACTGCCTGCTTCTGGCTGCTGATAGCTCATGGCCCAAGCCTGGCTCCATGAATGAGCAAAGGCAGTGCAGCAGTCAATTAGAGCTGCGAGTTAGCCTTGAGCAGGGGGCAGACGTGCATTGAAGCATCCGTAGTTTCTCTTAGGACTAAATAGCCTGCAATTGCACAAAGGTTAAAATTAGAGTTCAGCATGTAAGTGAGAGATATCACTTACCTGAATCCATGAGGTTGATGCCATGACCTTGTCCTCATCAGCATTACACTGCAGCCAACTGGCCCAGATTCACAGAGGAAACTCTTCTCTGATATTGAATAAGGACGACTTTTCCTTAAGCCGGGGGTTGTCACGCTTGAGCAAACATCAGAGTCATCTGGAGGGCTTGCTATATCACACATTCCTGTTGCTCACCCTCAGAATTTCTGATTCAGTAGGTCTTGGGTGGGGTCTGAAAATGTGCACCTCTAACAAGTTCCCAAGTGGTACTGAAGCTGCCGATCTGGGGACCACACTTCCCTCTGCCTTGAACTGACACAGAAAGAAGTTGAATACCAGAAAACCATCAAAGTAATGGGGAGTAAGAGTGAAAACTTCTGGGAGGATAAACCTCATTCAGGAAGCGAGTCCTGATGGGGAAATGAATGCACCCAAGTCCTTGAGAAGCTTCTACTTTAGAAGACAGAACGGAGAGAAGAACTTAGAAAGGCTTTGTGGAGGAGCTGACATTTGGACTGAAGATGTGTAGGTGGAGAAAGATGAGGCAAGACCTTTCAAGTGCTGGGATCAGAGTGGGTGAAGGCGTGGAGGCAGAGAAGTGTGAGCAGCCGCTGGAGGGCCCTTCAGTTTGGCTGGGAGAGAGGGTTTCACACCTCTCGACCTCAAGCCCCTGGAAGACACATTTCACACCGTGCCCTCAACGTGACACACATTTTCTGTTATACTGGCGTGTATACCTATCTAGTCATCTGCAACAAAACTTCATGAAACACTTACCCTTACGGCGCAGTGCACCCTGGATTTTCGATTCTATTCTATATAGTTCTATACCATAGGAGGCAGTATAGCATAATGGTTAGGAACATGTAAGGCGTTAGCACAGAGCCTGCTTTAAGGAAAAGCCAAGTAAATATTTGCCGTTTTGCTGTAAGCCTCAGTAAAAATGCTGATCACAATACACTCAGTTGATTTCAGGACCTTCTTAATGAGCCACCGCCTACCGCTTGAAGAGCTGGAATAGAGGTGGGTCCGTGGGGGTAAAGCAGAGGGGTAGATATGGTGGTTTGGATCCGTAGCAGGGAGGCTCTTGAATGCCAGAGTAAGGACTCTGGATTTTGGTCGCTGTGCGGCCAGGAGCCACTGAAGCTTTTGTTTGGACACAAGGATGTGATGAAAGTTGCATTGAAGACCGTGAAGCTGGCTACAGCGTGAAAGTTATGTAGGAGTGAAGACAGACGGGGAGTGGAGTGGAGGTAGATGTGGTCCAGGCAAGAGGCGATGTGGACCCCTATGAGGGCAGAGCAGTGGGAACTGGGGGAGGGAAGGAAGATGAGCTCCAGAGACCACACTGACGGCCGCGACCACCAAAGCTTGATTGCTCCTTCGGGCTGGCAAGCGAAACAGAGCTCGGTTGTATCTTTTCCAACTTGAAGCCAGCTTTCGAAGACTCATATTTCCCTTGTCAACCCAACCAAGAGAAACTCAAGTTGGGGGAGTTAGCTTCCTCTGAAGATGGAAATACAATGGGAAGGAAGTCTAAGGCTAGAAGGAGAGCTCTTTTTAGCCCTCTAAGGGTTAAACTTGGATCCACTTCTCAGCAAGTCCTTGAAGCTGGCAGCAGTATTCAAATAAGATAAAATTCCTCAAAGGCCAAGCAAAGTAACCGAAGTGTCTCTGGCTGCAGAAGAATAATCCTCAGAGATTAAAGCAGCATCTGTGACCAAACCTTCACAGAAGATCTTAAACCTGAATTCAAGTTGCCAATTCCATCCTTGTTTGTAATGTTAGATTCTTTCAGCGGCTTAGTGGGGGGTAGGGAACTTGGGCAGGGGAGGGGGTTAATACATAAGAAAGTCAGTAATTAATCTTCTCTAAGGCTTAATCACATCCTGACAATTTAAATGCTGATGTGAGTTTCAAGTTGGTCTTTTCAGGAACCTGCGATGGGGGAGGATGGAGTCAACCGTGAATTTAGGCAGAGGAACATAATGCATTTGTTCCAGGGAGCTGTTCGGTACTCTTTGCATTCAGCAGTGGATTGTATCAAGTGTTTCTGGAAACTTTAAGACAGCTATGGCATGGTCCAGAGGGCGTGGTGCTGGCCTCTAAAAGCATGCGGTCACACCAGTGCTCTATCCGATGAATTGATGTCACGATTCCTGTGTCTCCTCTTTGAGGTCTTCTAACTTGGTCTCGTGTTGACACTTGTTCACTCTTTACCATGGATAACCATAAACCCAGCAAAGACAAAGTGCTTACCAGGTACCGGGGTCTGTTCTAATTTCCTTAATTGTATTACTTCATTTATGGCTCACAACAATCCTGTGAAACATACTGTTATCCTATTTCACTTGAAGGAGGAGGAAATTGAGGCACTCGTGATGGATGGGATTTTCCGAGATCACAGAGCACTCACTTGGTGGATTTGGGATACATACCCAGGTAGCCAGGAAACAGAAACTCGTTCTACTCTGACTCTTGTCCAGATGGGCTTTGGCATCTGACTGTTCCTCTCCAAGCCTCCATGGATTGCCGAGGTCCCCCGCTACTTGGCTACCTTAGACAGTAGTTGGAAAACTGTTGATTTTGCATCTGCAGGTGACAGGATCACTCTACGGGTCCAGCTCCCTGGAGCCTCATCTTCAGCCCTTTCGAGAATCAGGACATAGGGAAAGTCTTCCAATGTGGCTGCACCCAGGGGAATTGAGGTATCTCTTCTCAGGATGAGTCCCAGTAAACTGAGGTTGGAAGAGATTAGAATATGAATAATTCCATATTCGGTATTTCAACACTCCATGGATCATTTTTTTAGAATTGAACAGACTGTTTGAAGTTAGATGGATGCAAACCAGACAAAAGTCATACGGTGCTGCGAGTGATCTAAGAAGACCCCGCAGACCTAGAAAATCCCATCCATTTAGTCACACATTCAGTACACGTTTATTTAGCATTTATCATGTGCTAGTCACTGCCAGGCGTTATGGAAACATTGATGAGTAGGACTTAATTTCTGCTCTCACGGTGTTTATAGTCTAGAGGGGAGATAGACAGTGTAAAAATTAAAAAAAAAAAAAAGGATAAGTATAAAATCACAAATTGTGCCAAGTGCAATGAAGCATCACTTTCCATGATTAATAATGATGCCTCATTTTTGTGGCTTTGTTAAGAAAAAAGGTGGTTCATGTTGTTCTATTTTCCATTAAGTTCACTGATGTTTTGGTCTTCCATTTTGGATAAAAATGTTTCAAATTTTACTTGGTAAGAGGCTAAGTTTCCAAAAGCAACCCCAGTAGTTCATGACCCCACATTCAAGTCAGACATGGTCACTCAGTGAATGATGGTGAAATGAGGTTCTTCCAGGGGGGAGACCCGGAGCCTCAGCCTAGCTCTTCAGTCACGCTGGGGCACTGCGTATGTGGCAGGCAAAGGCTGAGAAAGCAAAAACGGACAAAATCAGAATCAAATATCTTTTGTACCTTTGCATACCAAGCTCTCCTCTGGGCACTTTCATGTTTATCATATATCTCACATTTTCTCATTAAATCCCGGTGACATAGGTATATTTTTCCCATGGAGAGGCTTGGGTCTTAGAGATGTGAAGGACTTTTTCAAAGTTGCCTAGCTGGCAAGTGGATTAAAAAAATCCAGATCTTCCTGACTGGAAAGTCAGATGCTCATATTATGGATTTCTCTCTGAGAAGAAAATACAGAAGAACATAGAACTAAATCACCCAGAATTTTGAGTATGAAGTGCACTATCCATGTACAAGGTTGTTTCCTGACATGAACGTTAGGAACTGTCATCTATGTTCTGTTTTCTGCTTGACGGTGTCTTTCCCATTTTATAATTCTATCGCATCGCATTGCGGGGTACCGTGCTGCTTCACAGCTCTATCTATTTCATTCCTTTCCGTACCGTATCATCTCTTCCCATCCCATTCCTTTCAATTTCATTCCACTCCATCCCACTCCAGGCCACTACAACCCATCTCATTCTATCCTGTCTCACCCCTTTCCATCCTTTCCCATTCCACTCCTTCCCATCCCATCTTCTTCCTCTTCTTTCCATCCTTTTCCATTCTATGCCACCCCCTTTAATCCCATCTTATTCCATTCCAAACAATATGAATGAATTAGGGAGCATCATAATGACTGGAAAGATTATAGGACAGAGAGCCAGGAAAAGAGCCTTCCAGTCCCTTCATAGCATTTAATTCTGTAAGACCTAGACAAATGCATTTCTCTTCTGCCCATTCCTCAATTCTGCACCTGAAAAATTTGGTTTGACCTCTGTTTTCAATCCTGGCAGCATGTTAGAATCACTTGGAGAACTTTAAAGATACATAGAACCTCTCCCTTCCCACATCCCCTCCCTCCCCCAGGTATTTGGATTTACGCAGTCCAAGGAGAGTCTTGGGCACTGAGATTTTAATTTATTTTTAATTTTAAATGTTTTTAATTGTAAGTTTTGTTGTTGTTGTTGTTATTAACTCAAGTCCGTTTTTAAAAAGCCAGACTTCCTCAGTTTTCCCCTAATGTCCTTCTTCTGTTCCAAGATCCCAGCCAGGATCCCACATGACCTTTCGTTGTCATGTCCCCTCAGGGTCCTCTTGGCTGTGACAGTTTCTCCAACTTTATGACCTTGATGGTCTGGGGAGCGCTCGTCAGGCAGTCGGTAGAGTGTCCCTCAATTTGTGTGTGTCTGATATTTTTTTCATGATTAGAATGGCGTTGCGGGTTTTTCTATTTCTGTTTTGAATTTTTATTGGAGTAGAGTTGATTTACAGTGTTGTGCTAGTTTCTGCTGTACAGCAAAGTGAATCAGTTATACATATACATATATCCACCCTTTTTTGTGGGCACTGAGATTTTTAAATAAACCTTCCAAGATAAATCTAATCTACGGCCGCGACTGAAAACCACCGGGATAGATGATCACTAGGGTTTCATTACTATCTACTCAACAAACATTTATTACACATTAACTACATAACTGGTATTATACTAGGATTGGGGTAAATTCAAAACAGAATCTGCAAAGACCTTGTCGACAAACTGTTTTTGTCTAGTGGACAAGGACATAAAAGATGGAAATACAGTGTGGAAAATCACAAGTTCTAAAAGTGGCTCAGGTGAAATGTACAATTAAGAGGCTATACTAGAAAATGTGTAATTTTCAGGTCTGTAGTCTTGGTCTGTGTGCCTTTGGGCAAGCTATTTAATCTCTGGGCTTTTCTCATCTTCAAAATGGAAAAGGGGCTTGTTCTTCCAAATAGACCATGGGTTATCTAGGATGATAAGCAGCAGCCCCCCGACCGTGATGTAGGGGATTTGACATTTAATCCATGACTGGCTGGTATTGACAGTCCTCTGAAACTCTGTGAACAAGTCGCACAAGTTACGTAAGACGTCTCTGTGTGCCATTTCCTCAGATGTTGTCCTAGTCTGGGCACTGAGCCTAATGCACCTCACTGGTATCTTGTCACAGGCAGGGTCCCTGTGGTCTGTCCATTTCATCTGGGCTGAAGACAGGATGATTTTGACTCTGCTGGGCCATCTCACTATAGTTAAGGTGAGAGACTTGGTGTTCGGCTCATGGCTAAGCTCCATTGTTTCAGTTATAAGAACAGCTGATTACAATCCTCAGTGACTCATCCACATGGATGGACCCGTTGCAATAAAAGATTTTAACACTCATACTCTTTAAGATTGAAGTCTATTCATTAGAGGAGTCATAAACAGCTAATTTCGCCTTATCTCTAATCCTTGGTTCCAAGGCAAGATATTCACATGGGTTAGGATGTCTCTCCGGGCAGGTGTGTGGATGGAGAGTCATGTGACCATAGTGACAGAAAGTGACTTGTGTAGGAAAAATAATGCGGTCAAGTCAGGTCCAGCTGATTTGGGGAGGAAGCAATACATACGCTTCACGAGTCCCACCCGTGACCACATTCAACCCTCTGTCTTCTTCCTGCATCTTTGTCAGATGCCATGAGAACTTGCTTCAGTTGTGCACGTCTACCTCTGATTTGCCCTATTAGAAGTGCTTGTTTGTTTTCTTTCTTTTTAAACTTTTTATTTCGAAATAGTTTCAAACTGACATAAAAGTGGCAAGAAGAGTGCCAAGAAATATTTTGTAACCTTTACTCAGATTTCTCAACCATCAACAAGCTTTATTATTTCATATCTATCCCTATATTTCTATGTCTACCTTTATATTCCGATTGGCTTTATCATTCTCTCTCTCTCTATCTCTCTCCCTCTCTCTCTGTGTGTAGGCCTTTCTCTCCCTCCCTCCCTCCCTCCCTCCCTCCCTCCCTCTTTCCTTCTCTCTCTCTCTCTCTCTGAATAATTTCAGTGGCTAGCTTGATGCCTTTTTACCCCCAACACTTCAATGCGTATATCCTAAAAACAAAAACTGTCTTTTGTACAACCGGAGTACAGTGAGACGGTAAATGGGAAAGTCATGCAGTTTGCAAACTGTGATGAATAGAGAGGCCTGAGGGCCCCTGATTGTGATGAGGACTATTTTCTCAGATTTCCCCAGGAAGAAAGGTTTTAAATGGTGACCAGGAAGGAGCCCCCAACAAGAATCGCCTGGCGCTTTGCATACCAGGGGAAAATTCCATTGTGTTCTCTTTTTCCAGGTCCATGGCTCACCTTTCCATCTGCCTGTGATCCCAGAAGCTCCGGGTCTTCCAGGAAGAGTTCTCAGATTTTGTCTTTGCTTCATCTCCTCCAACTCTGGGAGTTTGGCTGACTCAGCAAAGTTTTGCAATTTGCACCCGTGTCCAGGTTGTTAATATATAACAACTGTGTGCTGCTGGCCTCCGAGTGAGCGCCGGAGGGCATGAAAATATTCACTTCTGTTCATGCAGAGAATTTGCTATTAACTCCACTGCTTTATTTTTAAAAAGTTCATTCAACCTGACAAGATTTTTCCAGCTTTTTCCGGCTTATTGACCTGATTCAAATATCTTAGAGGTTATTTTACCTTTCCTCACCCTATATTTCCAGGATTGTTAAAAATAAATTCTCTGCTGATTAAAAATAAATCATTCTCATCGTAGAAAATTTGGAAAGATCAGAAAAATATGAAGAGGAAAATAATTCCTTCCATTTTAACTCCCTGAAGCATATACTCTCAACCTTTTGGATAGATGATTCCAGCTTGCTTTTCCTCCCTCCCTCCCTCCCTTCCTTCCTTTTCTCTACATTTCTAATGGAGTTAGACTATTCAGTATTTATAATTTTGAATGTGTCTTCTTCAGAAGTAACTAACTCTGCCTCTTCTCCAAGGTCCTGTTCAATCCTCTGCTCAACGTTGCAATCACCTGCTGGTCCCAAGACCGTGGAAGATAAGTACCAACCTTACGCCCACCTCAAACTGAAGAGGAACTTACTTGCTAAGTTTGTAAATGACACAGCAGAAGGCAGAACACCAGCGAGTAGCACTTTGAGATGAGATGTATTTGCGGTAGAGTCCTGACAACTCTATTTACTAGTTTTGTGATGCCGGGAAAAGTTTCCTAAATGTTCTGAGTCTCAGTGTATTCTATTGTGAAAGAAGGATAATGACATCTATCTCTGAAAGTCGTTGTGTACATGAACGACACGGTGCATGTAGCTTTCTCAGCACATAGGACACGCTCCATTCATGGCAGTCCAAGAACCTTCCTTATCTGTAGAAGAAATCTGCTTTTTCCTGCCAGGGAGCCAACCCCGTTCTCCTTATTACAGCATCCTGATACTCCTCGGGGAAAGCGCTCCTAGCTTCATCTGTGTGCTTCAGGTAGCGCTGACTTCACCCCTCGCCCCAGGGAAGGATACATAGCTCTTGTGAGCTTGGCCATTCACAGAACAGCCTTCTCCCTTTCGCCACAGCAGTTGGCTCAGGATGGGTATTAAGGACTGAATGTTTGTGTCCCCCATCTCCAATCTGTACACTGAAGCCCTAACCTCCAACGTGATGTTATTTGTAAGTGGAGACTTTGAGAGGTAATTAGGTTTAGATGAGGTCATGAGAGTGGTATCCCCATAATAAGGTTAGTGTCCTTACAAGAAAAGGAAGAGAGATTGGAGCCCTCTCTCTGTGCCATATGAGGACACACAGTGAGAAGGTGGCCATCTGCAAGCCAGGAAGAGGGCTCTTATCAGAACACGGCCATGCTAGCATCTTGAACTTGAACTTGCAGGCTTCAGAACTGTGAGAAATCAATGTCTGTTGTTTAAGACCCCCCGTCTACGGTGCATTGTTATAGCAGCCTAAGCAGACCAAATCAAGGGGCATGCAACCCAGCCTGGGCATCGATAAGGTGCAATTATCAAGCTTTTGTTGTGACTTCTAGAAAGGAGAAGCTTTCTTTCCTCTGGCCTTGAGGCTGGAATAGTGCAAGCATGGAACTCGTAGGAGCTTCTGCCCTTTATCCCCACTCCTCCAACTGTTATGGAGAAGGTTTGGCTGAAAATTAAGCCAAAACAATGGAAAGCAGAGTCAAGGGACAGGGAGATTGATTTCTGTCAATATTGTCTGACTAAGTAGATTCAGCCTTGCTTAAAGCTAGAATACCCAACTTTTCCTTCGAATGAGCCACAAACCGCTCCCCTTCATCCTTTCAAAGCTGCTTTGAGTTGGGTTCTGTCATCTGCGAAAGAGATTTGACCAAGATGCTTTTCCAGCCACTGCTTTGCAAAATTTGAAGGTTCTGCTACTGCCTTCCTCAGATTAGGTTTACTTGTGTATCAAGAGTGGTCTATTCAGGAGACTCCCGGGGCCAAATGGTTAATATTCACCTGGGGCACCTTTCAGCCTGGATCTGAATGCACACCTTCAGTAAATGTAGGAGAAACATAACTTGCTTGATCAATCCCAGTGCAAGTTAACTTCTGATGGTTTGGGGTAACCAAAGTTGATGAAGTTCAATACGGAGTGTGACTTATCTTCTTATTTATTCCTAATTAGTACTGAAGCAATCCTTTTACTTATCAAGAACCCCCCCCCCCAATTTTTTCTGCCTTGCTCAAGAAATCCAGCTACTTGCCCAAGAAATCCATCTCTTCTGTTTCATTTTTAAATCTTATCCTTTTATAATTAGAACAGACATGCTCAGAAAACGAATGAGAGCGTAACTTTCCTTGTTCTGATAAAACTCTGTGATGATGTATATATTTCTAATCAGAACCATGTTTCAGAGTCATTTAATCCCTTCTTATTTGAGGTTGACTAATTATATAGGAATTATGTTTCATAGTTACAGTACTATTCATATATTATTCTTATGAACGCATTTCAAGTCTTCCAAACCTTATTTTGTTTCTTAGTATACAATTGATACAATTGTATCAAAAGGGATTTTAAATCTCGATAAGTAGTAGTTTAGGAATAAGTCTCTTTGAGGGTGGCTATTATTAATAGCATAAAACCTAAGCAATGATTAAACAATACCCACCTTTGCTCCGTTAAGGAGTTTGTTGTTGCTATAGGTTCAGAAGCTGAATAGTGTTGTCACAGACTATGAATCTTTTTATATTTCTGCTCCACTATCCTTAGCACATTGGCTTTTCATAATCATAATTATTACCTAATAAACGCAAAATGGTTTCTGTTGTGCCAGATACCACATCCAAATCCAAGGAGAAGGAAGGGGGAGACGGAGCAGCTTCAGTGAACTGTCTCTACTCAGAAAAGCAAAACCTTCCTGAAAAGTTCCCAGCACACTTTCCTTTTTACCTCTTGAGAAGAAACAGACAGGTAGCAAGGAGAAAAGCCTAAGAAAAATCATGTTTCACCCCTTGGGGTTGGGCATATTTTTCGCCCAGAATAAAATTGGGTTCTGTTAAAAAGGAAGAAGAAAGAAGGAGAGCTGGTGGGTAAACCACTAACAGTATCTGCCACGGGTACCTGTTCCTGAAGAAATAAATTCTTTTATTGGATAAAATGCATATGTTGTGTATATTTTTTTATCTTCTTACAACTATGCAAATGAATATTTAGAATGAATTCATATACAAGTAAAGTGTTTAGAGTAGTACCTATTAGTAGGTACCACGTAAAGATTTACTATCTTTTTAAAATTGTTTAGGTGTCTATTTATATGTAGATTCCGATACAGTTTCTAAATGTACTCTCTTCTCTCCACGGTGATTACCGACGTCTCTTCTCTCTGACTTCTGGGACACAAATTGGCAACGGGGAGAAATGAATCGTGCTGCAAGCCAGCTGTGTCCATCACTGATTGCCAGCAAGACTTAAATGAGGGCTCTCCGGGACACACGTGTGCTCCTCGGCGGGGGCTCCTCTGCTGCCTGGTGCTATGATGTATTGCCTATCTCCTGCCCACTCCCCGTATTCCAGCTCGTAGACTTTTGCGAAGAAAGCCTCCTCACCAGTGAGCAGCTCCCTGGTCCCAGCCCGCGGCTACATTCTTCTGTGTCCACTAGCCCACCAGGGACCCCTCCACCCCCCCCCCACAACTGTGGGAGTGCAGCCTGTTAGGCTGCTTTTTCCTCTTTGTCCTGGCATTTCTTCCCAGCCCTCTTCTCCTCTGCCCATATAGGCACGGAACAGGGGGAGATCCGAAAATACAAAGTACATCCAGCATCTCACCAAAGAATGAAGTGTCCCCAGTCTTTACTGGTGATACCCTCAGAGCCTTCCTTTCACGTCTTGGAGGAAGGAGTGACCCTCTCTTTCCCCTGCGGGGAGAGGGGAACAAAACCATACTCACATCTATGAGGAGGTCTGCCGGTATCTTGGAATCCCATCCCTTCCCCTCGACCCTGCCAGTATCTGGAAATTCCATCCTTTCCCCTAGACTCTGTTGCTATCTTGGAATTCCATCCCTCCCCAAGCGATCTGGTCATACAGAAGAGAGGTTTGGGGGTTCAGCCTCCCCCTTGACACTCCGAGAGGGTGTGTGGCGCCCCAATATTCTCAGTTCCCTTTAGGATGTGGGCTACTTGATGCTACTTTGCCATTTGCTAATTCTGGGTCAACAGTAACAACTCCATTTAATATCCTGCTACTCCTGTTACTGTAACCTAATTAGAAATTATATAAGTTGGTAAAATGTGCATGTAAAAGGAAAGAGAGCATTTCCATAACAATGAAGTTAAATTAATTGGAAAAATTTGAAAAGCCAAGTCATTTAAAAATGCTGTTCCATCAAGTATATGTGAGGTAATAGTAAGTGGTTAGAAAACAGTAGTGCAGACGGAGAATGACTCTTCACTCATTGCTTCACGTGGGTCTCTACACTCTCATCCCATTTTAAAGGATTGGAAACTAGAAGTTGAAACGTAAAGGAGGTTTATACCAGAAGATTGAGGGTGTCCAATCTGCAGGATGCTGTGGAAAAAAAGACCCCGGGCCCTATGGCAAAAGGCAAATAAATATGCATGAGTATGTTTCAGGTTGGAACGCACTTTTTAAGATAGGCATCTTTCATCTTTAAAGATTTCTCTTCTTTAACCGTCTTTTCAACTAGCTGGTTCTAATCGTTCTGGATTAGGGCTTTTACAGCAGCTCCCCAGCTGCTAGCCTCCAGGCGCCCTGGAAGACGATCTCCCAACCTGTGAAGAATGTCAAGCAGATTCCTGCCTTTCTCACAAAGCCCCCTCCCCCTTTTCCCAGGCCGTCGTCCTTCCCCAGCAGTGATCAAGTGTTGAGCTTTCTTCTGCATCTCAGGATGCTTGCATCTATTTCTGTTGCTGGGTAAGGGCAGATAGAAAACCACCGAGGTGAAGTGGGCTTAGGGAAGGACTTGGGAACCATCTGCCCTGGCTTCACTCTTGACTTTTTCTTCCCCAGTGTTTCTTCAATAGCCTGGAGGAGTTAAAAAAAAAAAAAAAATCAGATACCTTGTCCCTCAAGGTTTAATATTCTGTCAAAAGTTCCCCCCACCCCACCCCAGGGCAACATATAAGATTCAGTTTCTCACTAGCATAATTTTTCAGTCTGATAAGAGTGCCTGTGTGTCTATCTTGCTCAATATAAACTTTTTTTTTTATTAACTTTGGAAGCACGTTGCCCAAGTATGGCTTCGAAGTCATTAGATTTTATCTACTGATCCGAGGGAACAGGAGACAGATAGTACAGCTATCTATCTACCTACTTACCTAGCTATCTAACTGTGCATATGTGTGTACATAAGTGTGTATGTATTTCTCTATCCACCCTCTGTAAACTGTTGGTCCCAACACATAGTAAGTGCCTGATAAATGCACATTGTGATTATTAATGGTGATCATTGATAATGTTATCAATTGACAACAATAGTTATCATGTTAATAATGATAACAATCATTATCAACTAACATCGATAACAGTGTTATCAATTGATTGCTAATTGGTGATGTTCAGTGCCTGGTAGTTTGGTCCAACCTGTTCCTGGGATTTTGTGGTTTTTGTCTTTTGGCCGACTTCAATTTTTGATGTTTTTGGGCCCTTTAATCTTTTCCTATCCTAGTTCCCTAACTCCAGGCCTGCTCTGATCTCTGATCGCCATGAATTCTTACTTATCCTCACCTTGAATCCTCCTAGAGAGCTCTGTTCCTCTCCTTTGCCCTGAATCTGGATAAGAAAAAACAAACAACTGCCTTCTCTGCCCCGTCCCTCCATTCTTCTACCCTTTAGCACCCAAAGAAGCTTTTGAGACAAACTCTAAAATTTCAAAGCTTCAAAAAGCAAAAAAGGCAATCCATATATCTGTGACAAGTATTAATGACAGGATCCACCTGGAGTGGCTCTTGGGCCATGCTTGGATGTAGCGAGGGAGTTTCTGACCATAGAAAGTCGAAAGCAGCTTTGCCCCATCACTCTGGCTTCTTCTTCAAAGGCCCAGAACACCCAGCTCCTGGTCCACTGAGGCTGTAAGTATTTTCCATCGACTTCTCTGCTGGACCCATTTTGTCTTTTCCAGACTGTTTCCTTGGTCCGAAAATTTGCAGACTTCAAAGAGCAGAGACGGTGTGTGTTTTAGGTTTTGATGGCACTTGCAGCCAGGACCAGCCTTAACTAGAGTGTGAGTAGTGACGGGCTCTCCCAATTCCTGCGAGCACGATGTGCCAGGTCCTGAAGTCCACACTGTACGGGGTAGAAAGGGGAGAGATCCACTTCAACCAGATGCAGTGCAAATGATTAACACTGTTTCCGGTTGCTTCCCTGGTTCTTGCATGCTCTGGCCTCTGCCTGCTCAGCCATCTTTAGCTCTCAACACTCCTCACACACACACCACACCTCACTTCCTTGCCCACTGCATCACATTCCAGAAGCAATGAATTACTCGCAGGTCCTGGGACAAGCCTCACTCTCTCTTGCCTTCAGGTCTTCATTTTGCCTAGAATATTCTCCTCTTTTCTACCATGCCTTCTTCTCACCCCATCCCCAACCTCCTTGGCCTGAAACTCCTACTTACCCTTCAAGTCTCAATGTCGATGTCCTTCTTCCTAGAAATCCCTCTCTATACCCCAAAGACTGGTGAGATGCCCACCTGGGTGTCCTGCTTTGCTCAAAAGCCCCTTTCACAGCACCACAGGGTGTTTACTTGTCTTTCCACTTATTGATCTCTCCCACTAGATAATATTGATAGTTTCTAAGAAATTAAGAACCACGTATATCATGATATCTCCACTGCACATCGTAGGAGCCCCATAAAAATTCATGAAAGGAGTGGTGGTGAATGAATGAGAAGCTACAACCTGTGCTAGGCTTATTCTGGTCCCTCCAAATTAGATACAACCCAGTGGGGTGAAGGCCAGTCTGCTGAGGAGGAAGACTGTCCAAATCAGTGCAGAGGACATTGTTCAACTTCAGCAAAGCTGTTCACCCAAGAGAGGCTCCATCTGTAGAGAGGCCAACTTACCCTCCCGAGAAAGGGATTCCCAAGTCAGAGAATAAGCACCTTACCAGGGACGGCTGCCTGGACTGAGCACAGTAAGGAGAGGAGAGGGAGAGAAACAGACTTCAGCACTACAAAGGTATTAGGCTTCGAGACAGCAAATTTTAGAGAATTAAGAAATCTAATCAGCCTGGTGCGCTGAGAGGGAAGCTGCAAGCTCCCGGGTGTGGAAGAAAGCCGGAGTATCCTGAGGGAGATCCTAATTAAAGCGCAGCCGATTACAATTCCTCTGACAAAGGAAAATGAAAGGACTAAGGAACATCTGCTGTGGACTCATGAAGGACTGCTCAAGGATGCAGAGTGTGAGAAAAAGAAATTCTTGACAGCACTGAAGAGGTACGAGGCACGTTTGTTTGTTCTCCATAGGGCAAAACTGGTAGGGGAGGGGGCCTGGCAACGCAAAGACGGTGGTTTAGGATTGTTTTAGGCTACGGGGCAACGTAAAAGCTAAACGGGACAAGCCTCCCGGTGCAGCCTAGAATGGCTGAGTAACCCCTCCATCTCTCTTCAAGCTGCCAGGCAGCCAGTGAGCTGGGTCTTAGCCCCGCCCCCTAGTGGGAGGGACTATGCCTGACACGCCCTTTCCAAGGTCTCCAGGAGTTGGGCATCTGGTCATCCCCAGGGCTCGTCGCAATATCTAGCAGCCAGTCTCAGTCTGCCTGGTACACAAGTCCAAAATGTGTATTTCCCTTTGCAAGGTCACTTACATGCTTGCCCAGTAGAAAAGGAGAGAAAAAGGTGGGGTCCCTTCTCTGGAGCCCAGGCCCACAGGTTCTCCAGCTGTGCCCAGATCAAAGTACCATCACTGCAAGGTGCAGAGATTACAGGACACCCACGAGCCTGTTGCCCTTCTGCCTGTTCATCTCGTGATCGCCAGGGGTTTGCTCCAGGCTTTATCCCTGTTATATCACTAAAGAGAAGTTTAAACCTGGCTAGAGTATGAGCTCATCTATCCTAGATGTGACCTTGGACTTGCTGAGCTGGAAGAGAACTCAGAAGTCATACAGCCCAATCTCCCACAAATATAGGAACATAAAATGTAAAAACACAGTTAAGACTTAAACAACAATTTTATGTAATAGTGATGGAAGTATTTCCAAAGAGTGGTATAGGAAATACATACTATCTACTTGTAGAGAAGGAAGTGTTGACCACGGCCTGGAGGAGTCCAGAAAGGCCTTTCTTTGGGGATCTGCGGGGTTGGTCTAGATCCTGAAAGCAGGATTTTCAAAGCTCATCATAAGCTGGGAAAACCCTCTGGAAAAGTGAAGGGTGAGACAGGAAAATTCTAAGACTGCCTGCAGGAGACTGATTCTCAGACAGTGGTACCCAGAGACACAGATAGAGCTTACCTCCTTGATATAGTTACATCTCCAAGAGTTCCAATAATCTGATGCTGTGTAACAAACCATCCCCAAACATAGTGTCCCAAAACAGCCACCATTTTATTTTATCTCATGACTTGGTTGGTCAGGAATTCAGACAGGGCTCGTTGGATGACTCCCCTATTCCACGTTGCATCACCTAGAATCACTGCTTTCAACCCACGGCTGGGCTGGACTCCAGGGTCTAATACAACTTGTTCGCATCCCTGGTGCCTTGATGGAGGGGACTGGAAGGCCAGTCTTAGGTCACTCTACTTTTTAAAAAAAATTTATTTATTTTATTTATTTTTATTTTTGGCTGCTTTGGATCTTCGTTGCTTCATGCAGCCTTTCTCTAGTTGCCGTGAGCGGGGGCTACTCTTCATTGCAGTGCGCGGGCTTCTCATGGCGGTGGCTTCTCTTGTTGTGGAGCACAGGCTCTAGGCGCGTGGGCTTCAGGAGTTGTGGCTCGCAGGCTCAGTAGTTGTGGCGCATGGGCTTAGTTGCTCCGCGGCATGTGGGATCTTCCCGGACCAGGGCTCAAACCCGTGTCCCTGCATTGGCAGGCGGATTCTTAACCACTGCGCCACCAGGGAAGCCCCATACTTTTTCATGTAGTCTTTGCACCTGCTTCTCGAAATGTTCTCTGTTGCAGCACGGTCTGACTTCTTATATAGCTGCTCAGGGCTATGAGACAATGTTTCAAGAAACCCAAGCAGAAGCAGTAAGATTTGCTATGTCACATCTTCAGAAGTCCCCCTGTTATTACTGTTACATCCTATTTAGTCAAGTAAGTCCTAAGACTGTGACAGATTTGAGAGAAAGGGTATTAGACCCCATCTCTCAAGCATTCATTTCTGCAATCAGTATTTATAGAACTCCTATCCTGTGCCAACGTTTGGCTAACTACTACTGAGGGTTGCAGAAGTGAATCACTCATACTCCTAAACTGGAGAATTTTACAGTCTAGTAAAGGAGGTCTATGTGCCTACTCATAATGTCCATATAGTGTGATAAGACTAGAAAAAGCAGGAACTAAATGGCAAAGGGGCATAGAAAAAAGTAGCCTACTTCAGAGGTTGGCAAACTATGGCCTATTGGCCAAGTCCAGCCTGCTGTCTGTTTTTATAAATAAAATCTTATCAGAGCACAGCCATGCTCAATTATTTACACAGAGTCTGCTTTTGCACTGCAACGGCAGGGTTGAGTAGTTGCAACAGAAACCATATAATCTGCAAAGCCTAAAATATTTAATCCCTCGTCTTTAACAGAAAAAAAGTTGCTGACTCCTGAGCTACTTTAATAAGTGTGGCTGAGTGCCAGGAACTCGCAATTCAAATTTGGGGCAGTTGTTCAGAATTTTTTTTTTTTTTTTTGAGTGTGTTTGGATAGTGATCCTTCATTTTCTACTTTACTTCATTTTCAAATATATTTTACTTTCCTTATATTGTTATGTTTTATATTATGTATATATATAAAATTCTATTTATCCAAAACCCTCTCTATGCAAACTTACTATTATTGCTTGTGAAGAACTTACAATCCGGTAGTGGAAAAGTCAAGTATAAGAATAACTACAATACAAGGCAAAAAAAAAAAACAACCCACAAAAAACTAGGCAGGCGTGTGGAAAATGAACAAGGTTGAGATTAACCATATGCCAGGCTTTATGTATATTATTCATTTAAATGTCACAATAATCTTATGTGATAGCTATTCATAGACCATTTTTTAAATGTAGAAACAAAGGCTTGGAGGAGTAAAATAATTTGCCTAACTGATGTGAATCAGTAGAATTGAAATTCAATTAAAGATTTACCATTCAATCTATTTACTGAGGTTTTATTTGTTTTCTGTTGCTATGTTTTTCACTTCCTCAATTTGTATTTGGTTCTCTTTCACATCTGTTGGTAATTTTTTTGTAGTTATTATATTATTGACTCTCTTCCTTCCTTTATCTCTTTGAATATGGTAAACATACTTAAGTTGGAAGCCGCATTCCCAACCTGGCCTTGGCTCCAAAATGTCGGAATGTTGGGTAAAAGGTAACATACTGAATACTAGAAAGACAGCTTAGCTTCAGAAAAACTGAGTTCTATGTTTACAGAATAGTGCTTTATTTATTATTATTGTTATCATCATCATGACCATCCACATCATCCTTGGTTCTTGGGGTGTGACTCTGACATTTGCTATGTCTACTGACTCTCACTGACGTTTATTCCTCATGTAGTTGATAAGTTTTTTTTACTACAAGCTCATCTTTAGTTGCAGCTGTTTTCCTTTGTGAATCCTGTATGTTCTCACTTAAGGAGACATTCTTAAGATGTGGAGACATCTTCCTCCAGCTCAGGTGATCAGCAAAGTTCATTGCTCCTTCTTTAAGCAGTGGAAGGGAATAAAGATAATATGTTTTACTTTTGTTTTTAATTTATATGTTTCTACCAATGTCATCTCCTTTGGTGTCATCTTGTGAGCAGAGATCTTTCATATTATATTTTTCTTACTGTTAGTCTTAAAGTTAGCTATTTCTATTCTTTTAGTGGTTAGATGTCTAAATATGTATATTTAACTTAAAGTAACCTAAAATTTATCTTTCTTATCTTCCTAAATAATAAAAGGACCATAGAATGTTTTTATGCTTCTTACCCTCCAATAATAAAAATGATGTCTATTTTTAGTTCCTTTTTAACCTCACAAACAAGACGTCATTTTATTGCTGTGTACAATTCTAAATTATTTAGATTCACCCACATTTACTTTTTTTTTCCTTCATCATCTCTCCTTGTATCTTATGCCTTTTTGGAGGCTCACATTTTTTTCCCTTTTTAAATATATAGTTTATGAAGGTCTCTTGGTAGTAAGTATTATTTTTTTGCCTGAAAATATCTTTATTTCACTTTTTTTTCTTAAAAGATGCTTATTCTAGATTGACAATGATTTTCTTTCACTACTTTTGATATTATTCAATCACCTTCTGGCTTTCATTTTTTTGTGGATGAGAAGTCATCTGTCATTCTGTAGCACCTTTGACAGTAACGTGCATTTTTGTCTTCTGGGATTTATTAGATTTCCTGAACCTGTGGAATTATGTCTTCTAGTGATTCTGAATATTTTCAGATATTAATCTTCCTAAGTATGACCTTTGTCTCTCTAGTTTTTCTATTGTCTTGTGTGGAAACCAATTGGTTGATTATTAGACCTCCTTGCTCTATCCTCTGTGACTTCTTTTTTCCTATTTCCAGTCTTTTTGTCTTTCTTGATTACAATCTTAGTAATTAATTGAACCTATCTTCCAGTTCACCGAGACTCTTCATCTCTTCATAATCTGCCATGTAATCTACTCATAGAGTTTCTAATTATAGTAAGTCCCCTACACACAAACGAGTTCCATTCTGAGAGCATGTTCGTAAGTCCAATTTGTTCATAAGTCCAACAAAGTTAGCCTGGGTATGCAACTAACACAATAGGCTATATAGTACTGTAATAGGTTTATAAAACTTTTCACACAAATAATGCATAAAAAAAACAAAAAAATAAAGAAAACATTTTCAATCTTAGACTAAAGTCCCTTGAAAAGTACAGTAGTACAGTACAACAGCTGGTATGCAGGGGCTGGCATCGAATGAACAGGCAAGAAGAGTTACTGACAGGAGGAGGGAGAGGAGGTGGGGGACGGTGGAGGTGGGGGCGGTAGAGCTGAAGGATCGTCAGCAACAGGAAACGGAGGGAAAGCTGCAATTTCACTCGCGCCTGACGTTGATGGAACACATGTTCACCTCTTTGAAAGTCTGCAACTTTTAGGTTTGTATGTAGGGGACTTACTGTATTATTTATTCAGTTATTAGTTTTAAAGTTCCATTTGGTTCTTTTTCAAAATTTCCTGATCAATTTTTTTTTTTTTTTTTTTTTTTTTTTTTGTGGTACGCAGGCCTCTCACTGTTGTGGCCTCTCCCGTTGCGGAGCACAGGCTCCAGACGTGCAGGCTCAGCGGCCATGGATCACGGGCCCAGCCGCTCCGCGGCATGTGGGATCCTCCCGGACCGGGGCACGAACCCACATCCCCTGCATCGGCAGGCGGACTCTCAACCACTGCGCCACCAGGGAAGCCCCTGATCAATTTTGATAGTTTTTTTTTGGTGGGGGGGGGGGGGAGTTGGTCTTTTCTCATACTTTTAATACCGTATTTTATTTCTTTAAATTTGTTATTTATACTTATTTTAAAATTTCCCTTATGTTTATTCTAATACTGAGAGTCTTTATGAGTCTCGTTCTGCAATTTTTTTGCTGCTCATGTTTTAAATCTTAATCATAATGACTTGCAAATTATTTAACTTGTTGCTGTGAGTGCATATTCTTTGCAACATCACTCCTCAGGGACCTGAGTTTAAATTGCATTCCTCAAAAGAGGATTTGACTTATATTCTGCCAGGACCCTGAGGCACTACTACAGCATTGGACTACTCACAGCTACATTTTTTCTGAGATATATTTTGGACTATGTGGCACACATGAATTCTGGACCCCAACTCATGTGTGGATAGGTAGAGATTATGGGTAGAGAGTCCTGGGGAGGCTTTAATTTGCTTTACCCAGAGAAAAGCAAATATCTCAACCATGCCTTCTGGAGGACAAGGTTTTAAAAGTTTATTTTTCCTGAATCACTTTGAGAGTCTTGTCTTTACATAGGGATTCCTAACTCAGCTTTCACCCTGAGCAAGTCCTAGGTTATGTCAACTGTCCCCTGGGTGCATGATTTGTCAAAACCTAAGTTCTTGGTCACTAGAAATGGAAACTCTAGGGAAAACAATAATTTCCCTTCTGAACCATATTTCTTTATTTTCCCATCATTTTTAACCTCTGGGGAATTTTCATTTTTTAAAATACTTTACTTAGAATTTTTATGAATTCTATGACAGGAAGTTTCTTCTGGTCGCCTAGGAACTGAGGTTTCAGTCCCTGATCCTGAATGGGTATCAAAACCCCATGTTTTGTTCTAATACCAGTTTGGATATTTACTTCAGCTCCTGTTTACCTCTTTGCTTTAAATTCGCTCTCTGTGGCATCTGACAATCATCCCCATTGTTTAAAAATGCAACAGCAGGGCTTCCCTGGTGGCGCAGTGGTTGAGAGTCCGCCTGCCGATGCAGGGGACGCGGGTTTGTGCCCCGGTCCGGGAAGATCCCACATGCCGCGGAGCGGCTGGGCCCGTGAGCCATGGCCGCTGAGCCTGCGCGTCCGGAGCCTGTGCTCCACAACGGGAGAGGCCACGACAGTGAGAGGCCCGCGTACCACAAAAAAAAAAAAAAAAAAAGCAACAGCATTTTAATTTTTGTTGTCGTTACTTTTGCCCAAGAATTCTGTATGAGAAGCAGTGACGTGTAGCAGTTAAGATCACAGTCTCTCACATGTGACTACCGGGGCTGTCCTGGCTCTACCACTCTCTGCTATGCAAACTTGGACAAGAAATTTAAACCCTCTGTACCTTAGATCTATCTCCTCGTTGGTAACATAGACATAATAATTGTGCTTAAATCACAGAGTTTCTATGGGGATTCAATGAGTCAATCTATATAAAACACTCAGAACAGTCCCTGGCAAATGACCAGTGCTATCTAAGTGTTCACTAGTATCAACAGGTTATGTTTAGACTAAGAGGGAATCTTCCTGCTTCAGCTCAGGTTTTCCTAAACAGATTTAACTCCTTCCAAAGTCCATGTTCTTTGCATTACACCATGAAGTCTAGCCAGGGATAGGAAAGGAGCTGCATGAGCCTAGTGAGATAAGAGAGACCTACTTCCTAAATGTGGGATAAAATGTAGAGGCTTAGCTGTTCAATGATAAAGCAAAATGCCACTTCATTTAATTAGGGAAATAAAAGCTAAAGCGTGGGGCTGGGCAGATTTGGATGTCTTTTGCAATGTACCCCTTTCTTGAGTAATAAAAATTTGTCTCCACATTTGTGGCAGGATGGATCTATGGATAGGTGTTAATTGCCAATAAATTTAGGTTAGAGGGAGGACAGGGCCTCAGCACATGTGTCCTTGTGTCCTTGGCAAAGACTTACACAGTGTCTCACACATCATAACAACTTACTGAGAACTTGCCAGTCAAATATTAAACACCATTTGAACATTCTCCTCTTTTCCAGGGACCAGATGGCTTTTTTTTTTCTATACTCAGATTCTTGTGATTAACGAGAAGAGCATAGGCACAGTTAGACAAGCTGTCTTGTGACATTCACCTAGGGGTGGAAAAGAACTCTGTGACTCAGTTTCCTCAATGCTTACCATATTAGAAATCTAAACTAAAAAGTGGTAAATAACGAGGTATCCAGTTGAGAGATGATCTCTTGTTGAATGACACCAGGGAGGTGTGGGGGTAATTCTCTATTTTAGATTTTAATTAATTACCTGGAAGAGAGATTCAGGAGTGCTATAGGGACTTGCAGGTGTGTTCCACCAGGAGGGAAGGCAAATGCCACAGAGGAGGAATGGAACAAAAGGGCTGGAGCTATGGGTGGGACTGACGGCAAACCAGGGAGGGGAAGGCATGCAGCTTCTTTCTACCAGCTGTGGTCAACATGTGGCCCTTAATGGATGAGCTAATCAGTGAAGTGGAGTCTTGTTTCTTTAAGATGTCTGGTTTACCAGTTGGGCCCAGCTCTTTTAACAGACCTCCACCTTGTTTCCATGGTACCTGCATGCATCACTGGTACTCAAAGCTGCAGCATCCAGTGTTTAAGGGTGAGTTCTCTGGAGTCAGGCAGACTGTCAAATTTCAGGAATGTAACTTTCCCTAAGTTACAACCTCTCTGACGGTCTCATCTATGCAGTGGTGATGATCAGGGCCAAGATGAGGCTAAGGTGAATGGGGAGCCTACAGTGCAAAATTTAAGGAGGTACCCACTCTCTAGGTTATGTCAGTTCAGGGGGGTCACTGGCTCAGCCCCGAGAATAAGTGCCTCCTTAAAATTCTAGCCCTAGGCACCCAACTTGATCACCCTAGTCTCCTGGCCCTGGTGATGATCATATCTACCTCATATGGTAGATATGAGAATTAAATAAAATTATGCACAGAAAGTAATTAGAAGAGGGTTGGCTACATGGGGACAGTGAATATTCAGATACTAAGCTACCGTATCCCCCCCTCTCATCTCCAATGTGCCAATCTTGCCAGGCTGTGGAAAGGTGACCCAAAGAATTTGTTAGAAATGTCAAGCCTTTCGAAGGGGAAAAAAGCATCTGTTCGAAAGAATAGAGCCCTGTCTTTCTGGGAGCAAAAATGAAAAGAGGCTCACAGTGTGAGCCCTCTGGGTAGCTGACATCTGGAAACAATAATCTACATAGTTGCATATAGAAATGGGGTGTTTTATTTGAATAGTAGTAACTCATTAATCGTAGTAACTCATGACGACAAACACTGATTGCCCCTGAACAACAGCCATTCCCCTCCCTCTCCTTCCTTCTGGAATAGACCACTTCCCACGACAGATGCTGAAAATGATAGGTGCTCACTTCCTCAAACTCCCTTGCAGCTATGGCAAGAGGACATGAACTTATTTTAAGAATTTTCTTCCCTAATGAAGAGAGATGCCTCAGTGTCACACAGCTGATAAGTGGCCCCAAACTATATTTGTTAAATACCCTATCTGTTAATATCACAGCATCACTCTATGGAATAATGGAATTGCAGACTTGGAAGCTACCTCAGATATTAAGCACTCATCTTGAGAAAGCAAAATGGACTCAGAACTTCTTTTTGTTTATACTTTTGTGTTTGTTTTATTCTTCCCATCCAGCTTCTGAATTCTTCTTAAGAGAGAACTTTCTCAGATTGTAACTGATCAAGATAGAGAGGAGTTTTGATAGCTGGTGGGTGTCATGGCTATATCTACAGGAAACCAACCAGATCTGGAGCCACTAGTAGGGATGGAGGGAAAACCAAGATGGAAAGGGATGGTCAACTGTGGGCCTGCCTGAGTCTATTCCCTTTGAATGTGAGACTGGTGTCATTTCTCCAATCTGGAAGCTGGCAGGTGGGCTGTCAGAGAGCTTCAGAGGGCGGCCTTTGGCTACAACACTGAACAGCCCTGGGGAGTTTGTCTGTAGAAGGACATGCTGGAAGCAATCGTGAGACACCTGCAGATTGACAACATGAGAGATGGTGAAAATTAATAGCATAGTGCCTTCATCTGAGGGTGCAAGGGGGACGATGAGAAAAAGTAATCAGCAAAGCCTGAACTCGGTGAAGTCAGTTACAAAAGGTAATGTGGAAGGGGTGAGTTTGGAGCTGGGAATTCAGAAAATCACTGGATGTATTTGAGCCAGGAAAGGATATTGGAGATCTTCACAGGTAGTGTTTTCTAATTCAAACTACACATGAGAGGTAGGCAAACCTTCTCTGTAAAAAGCCCAATAGCAAATATTTTTGACTTTGTGGGCATCGATCCTCGTTGCAACTACTCAACTCTGCTACTATAGCATGAAAGTGGTCATTGACAATGACTAAGTGAACGGGTGGGGCTGGGTTCCAATAAAACTTTATTAACAAGAACAGACGGTGGGTCGGGTTGGCCTGTGGACTGTAGTTTGCCAGCCTATGTTCTGGGGGCCCAGAAAGACAGAGATACAGCATCTACTCTATGCCAGGCACTGTCTGGACTATGGGGATATATAGAAGAAAAAAAGCACTGACCTCTTTTCTAGGATTTTACAGTTTCTCCTCTCCTGGTTTTTCAACTCCTCTTTTATCTTGGTCACCACCACCATCAGCTCTCTTCATGGAGCATCTTCTAAGGGTCAGACTTATTCTAGGAGATGGATATATATCTAGATATATGTGTGTGTGTGTGTGTGTGTGTGTGTGTGTGTGTGTGTGTGTGTGTATATACACATATATATGTTATTTTAAAACTTCAAACAGTCCTGCGACATAAGTATTTTCATCTCCGTTTTGCTAACTAAGGAAATCAGAGATCCAACTTGCCCAAAGCTCTGGAGCTCATAGGTGCCAGAGCTGGAATGTAAACCTAGTTCTTTCTTGTTTCAAAATAACTGCTTATTTCAAGAAGCATTATGGATTTAGAAGAGGGATCTGGAGACACACTGCTTGGGAGTGAATTCTGACTGTGTGACTCTGGGCAAGTTATTTAACTTCTCTGTGATGCTTATTTTCCTCATCTATAAAATAGACACAATAAGAGTACTTACTTCATAGGGTAGGTGCTGATAAATTAACATAAGTAGATCTCTTAAGGACAATGCTAGGTGTAAAATGAGTGTTACATAAGTATTTGCTATTGCTGTTTTTATTGAAAGAGGAACTAGACATGTGAAGAGGAAAATTACAGTATCCCAGGTAGAATATTACAAAGGTTCTTATAGTCAGTGTGATGCAACGCTTCTCAACTGTAGGCAGTTTTGCTCCCCCAGGGGACACTGGACAATGTATGGGTACAGTTTTGATTGTCATGACTGGGGAAAGGGGACAGTTACTGGCATCTAGTGGGTAGAGGTACGGAATGCTCCCAGTCTACACTGTACAGGGTGTCCCCCACCCCCGCCTTGCCCTTGCCCCAACAACAAAGAATTGTCTGGCCCTAAATATCAACACTGTTGCAACATTTTGAACAATGAGGAAGAGCAGGAGGACCATGGAGTGATGTATTTGCTCTCAACAAAGAATTGTTTAGGGACAAAAATAGGATAAGAACCCTTATCTATAGAGTCCACATCCTGAGTTCTTTCTCCTCCCCCACACTGCTACAGGGACAATTGTGGAGTGAGCAGTGGCAATCTGGCTGATGGCAACTTCATGTGCAAAAGCTTAGAAGCAGGGAAAATGTGGGTCTGGGACAGAACATCCTGATTCCCTTGATTTAAATGGTCTCGGTGTGGGGGAGTCATGAGAAGCAAGAGAGGGAGGTGGGAAGGGGCCCCTGTGAAGAACTCAGAGTTAGTGGCACAGGTGATAGGGCTCCACGCTGGGCATTTGAGCCAAGGGAGGGTGACTAGCTATTAGGACCAGGGAGGACCCATGCAGGAAAAGTCTGGAGTCTGGCGGGTCAGCTGACAGGTGACTGAGCCCCGAGCCCCGAGATAAGATGGGCAAGAGGAAGAGGAGGGGACTCTCAGAGACTTGGAGGAGGGGTCTCTGTGGAACTTGTCCATAACACGTGCTCTGCCTTCAGTCAGAGAAAAAAGGGAGCTAACGACCTCTGGCCATGCATGCAAACCTCCTCCTGCACAGCCCCAAGTGATTCGGTGCCTGCTAATGAGGTTTTCTGGAGGGCTGTTGAAGACCATTAAAAAGCAGTCTTTGCAAACCCAATATTAGTTTTTAAGTAGTTAGCAAGGGAAAGCCCTCAAGGCTCGGTGTTAACCAAAGCGAGTGAAGAGTTGCCATTCAGGAAACAGAGAGAGGCAATGGTAATCCTTCAGGTCCCATGGGCGGTGGGCGGTGCTTCCGAATCAATTTTACCCTATTTATTTCCATCTGAGTCACAAAATGTTTTTGGAACACTCTTTCCATTACTAGAATTGTGCTAATCATTGAAGAATTATTAGTGATAATAGTAATAATAATAATTGTCAAAATAGAAATTTATTAAGCATCTACTATAGATTAGGAACTGTGCTAACTGCTTTAAATAAACAGAAAACCTTCTCTAATCCTTCAACACAGCTGCAAAGTAAGAATCAACAGCCCCACTGTGCATATGAGGATTTTGAAACGGAAAAAAACCCAAATCGAGATCCTTTGAATCTCACGATCTAATGGGACAAATGCTTAAACAAATGAATGTTATATCGTTTGATAAGACCGGAAACACAGTAATAATTGTTAACATGTTATGAAATGCTGTTAATGTGCCACGTGCTGTTCTACTTTCTTTCCATGTGAGAGCTCATTTATTTCTCACAAGGCATTATGAGGGAATTACTGTAATCCCCATTTTTCAGACAGGGAAAGTGAGACACAGAGCAGTCATAAGAGACTTGGTAACATTAGACAACTAGTCAGGGGAAGAGCAGGATACAAGCTCGGGTATCACGTTAGTTACTCTAACCAACACTCATTTTATTCGCCTATATGACAGACTTAACAACAATATCGATCTCACAGACATTGCAAGGATTCAACCATCCAATGGACATAAAATAGTTAGCGGCACGCCTGCCATATATTGCATGCTCCATAACAGCCTCATCCAGGTGTTTTTTTCACGACCTTATCCTCAACGTCTAGAACATTGTCTGGTACAAAATAGGTAATCAACAAATATTTGTTAAATATACATTAAAATGTCAGCCATCAAGCAATCATTCTTATTGTTATTGAGGAGAGATGAAGGGTAATTTTGCATCACAATGTCGGTGTGCTGGGAAAGATGATTGGGGGAAACTCTTCTGACATATAATCATAAGATGGCTGAGACATTGCTGGTGCAAACCAGCATCCCCGGCTTGGAAAAATGCTCTTCAGATATCTGAGGGAAGAGATGTGTAGGTAGAGATGAGTGTGTAGCAGAGGTAGTTGCCACAGAAGCCAGTACATGCCCCAAACCAAGAAGGTGGACACCTGGGGAAGAAGAGCTCTGTGCTGAGAACAAAGGCCAGCCTTCCTCTGCAGCTGTAGCTCCTCCCCGTGTCCTTAGGAGAAAGGCAGCCCGTGAGAGGGGAGGAGAATAAGTAGTTTGTCTCAGAAAATGGGGAGGTAGTCTCAGAAATCCAAGGTGAAGAATTTTAAGAAGGAGGTCATCAGCAATGTCGGACACTGTGCAATTCTATTTTAGGACTCAACTGGACAAGGAAAAACTCACAATGGGTCCGGTATAAGCAAACATACATGTTGAGTGAACTTGCTGAAGAACAGAGTCTAAGTGAACATCCAGGACTTGGACTCCAGTGTCAGACTCCCAGGCCATAACTTTGTGTTATCCCTATGTCACCTCTGAATGTTTCCCTTTGAATCCCCCAAGCTTCATCTCACACACCCCTTGAGCGCACCTATGTTCATGCCCTTAATTCTTCCTGGCATACCCATCTTCCTCTACTTATGTTGGTCAAAATTTTTGCAATGGTTTAAAAGCTCCACTATTCTTCCATCATGAAGTTGTATCTGACCCTTCCCAGCTAAAAGTCATCACATGTTTTTTCTTCGGCTTCTCATCTATAATTCTCTTGTTAACACTGATCTTATTGTGACTTTTATTACACAACTGATTGTCTCTTGTTCTTTTTTGACTCACTTGGGGCCCCTCAGGACAAGATGGTTCTCTTTATCTTGGTGTCCCCTGTGACACTTAGCACAGTGCTTTGGACATAGCACAGGGTCAATAACACTCGTGAAGTTGAAATAAGACATAAACAGGGTGTATTTCTCTCCATCTATTACCTCCCAACTTATCTTTAGAGATTCATGTTGTCTATAGAGTCAAAGGTCTCATAAAATTTAAAGAAGAGCCTAAAAATACTCTTGGGCAAAAAGAAAGATTCATGAAAGAGTGGAAAAACTTAAATGCAGCACATCAACAAGGCACTAGTTGAATAAACTTTGGTATGGCCACATGGCTATAAGAAGGAGTATGTTTATAAACAGCAGTGGAATGACCTCAAAATATATTCTGGAAGTAAATTAAGCAAGTAAATTAAGCAAAATGGACAAAAACATGTGTAATTTAAGAAAATATGGGTGAGGATATAAATCATATATGTATATATACGAATATTTATTTTTTTATACACCGTTATTGGAGGAAAATTACCTCACAATGCTGTGTTAGTTTATGTTGTACAACAAAGTGAATCAGCCATATGCATACATATATCCCCTTATCTCTTCCCTCTTGCGTCTCCCTCCCTCCCACCCTCCTTATCCCACCCCTCTAGGTGGTCACAAAGCACCAAGGTGATCTCCCTGTGTTATGCGGCTGCTTCCCACTAGCTATCTATTTTACATCTGATAGTGTATATATATATGGCCATGCCACTCTCTCACTTTGTCCCAGCTTACCTTTCCCCCTGCCCGTGTCCTCAAGTCCATTCTCTACGTCTGCGTCTTTATTCCTGCTCTGCCACTAGGTTCATCAGTAACATCTTTTTAAGATTCCATATATATGTGTTAGCATACGGTATTTGTTTTTCTCTTTCTGACTTCACTCTGTATGACAGACTCTAGGTCCATATTTATAATAATGCTTGGAAGATAAACCAAAAATACAAATGAAGAAGGTTACACATACCTCTAAGAGCAGTGAAGAAACAAGATGAAGGACATAGGGGGTGAAGTTAAATATCTCTGAATTAGACTCAACTCTGGAATCAGAAAGACATTTTACATAATTACAAAGCAAAGTCACATTTAGAAGATAGCAATCTCTAAAGATTGAAAGCAAAGTGAAAGAAATGAATTTTAATTGTGTGTTCAGTAACTAAATAGAGAAGAATTATTTCGAGTGACTTCAAAACACAATAATTTGACTGCATCTCTAGTGGCATATACTCCATGGATAAAAATAGCTATAGAGTAACTTAAACATCTGCAGTAATGGTAATGTTGGTGTAGTGTTGGTATGTTTATTCTGAGACTTCTGTGTGTACATTGTGGGATAAGTTGAGTGCTTATATTGGTATCTTGAGAACTAGAATTATTAGTGTGGGGGGAAAGATGTAAAGGTGTCAGGTTGAAGAGAATAAGTAAAAACTCCTTAGTCCTGAATTTGATTTAGAAGTTTGAGTATGACTCATAATGAATTTCCTCCAATGAAAAAGAAAACAAAACCCTTATTTTCTAGCTTAGCCCACTGAAGAGAACTAGATACAACGCCTAATCCTGTAGCAGTGAGTACCCCTAGCACTCATAGTGTGGTCCCCAAATCCCACTTCCAAATAGAAGAAACTAGGGCGCTCTGTAGAAATGTCTAACTCCAGATCTTGGACAGACCAAATAATAAGATGAGCCTGGACCATTTTCCTAGGACCCAGAAAGCGGTTATAACTTCATGGGAATATGTTCAAAAGGCTTGGAAGCCACCTTTATGAGACATCTATTGGCCAAAATGAGACCACAAAATATATTTAAATCTGTGTTCATAAACATACTTAAGCCAAACAAGATTTTTATTTTGGCTATAATGGAATAACTGGGACAAGTCTAACCCTCCTGCCATAAACAGCTAGAAAACTGGACAAATTATATAGGAAAAAACCCAGGTTTCAGACATTGAACAAGAGATAGTACAGAGTCTGATTCCTGAAAGATCGTGAGCTCAGTGAGTGCTCTGGATTCCTCCATGGAGGCAGCCTTTAGACCCTGATGCAGTGAGGGGGGGTCTCAGGGAAAGCATTATGGTCTTACCAAGTTGAGAAGAAAAAGATCGGAGTTTGAGGAGACGAACGGCTGGAATTTGCGGGAAAGAGAATCAGAGAAGAGAATGCAGTAAAAAGAAAGCTCCAGACATCTGAACACGGTTTTCTTGAGTCTGTTGACAAATACTAAATCACTGATAAATTACACAAATGCATACGGTATAACCGCAAGGTCGGGCAAAGAACAACCAGGGAGCTGTAAGTTAAATAATTCCCAGATCCCATACAGGGCTGGAGACGTTAGAGCTCCCACCAGCTTTGAGTGGAGAGTCCTTGTTGAACATCAGGCATTCAGTAGAGACCCCAGAGGGGTCTTTAGTACTAAGGATCCTTAAAGTAAGGATATCCTTACTTTAGTAGTAAGGATAAACTAGCCTGGATTAAAGTGTACTGTAAACGCAACCTAATGAAGCTTCAAAACAAACCTCAGAAAGAATGGGTAATTATCCAGTAACTTAAACACTTGCTAGAACAAAGTCCAACACTCTTTGAAGGAAGGTTACAGACGGTTTCACAGGTATCTGTATATCAAAAGTTATCAGATTACACACTTTAAGCATGTTCCATTTATTGTATATTTATACCGCAATAAAACTACAGATTTCCTTCCTTCAAAGGAAGATGAGTGAATTGCCAACAATCACATGAAAAGATACTCAACAACACTGGAGATGAAGAAAAGGAAAATTAAAACCATAATGAGACACTACTACATACCTAGCAGAATGCCTGAAATTGGAAAGATTGACCATACCATGTGTTGTCAGGGATATGAATCAACTGGAAATCATACACTGCTGATGAGAATATAAAATGATACAATCACTTGGAAAATTGATGGTTTCTTAAAAAAGTTTAGCATTTATTTACCACACTCCCCAGCCATACCACTCCTAGACATTTTCCCAAGAGAAATGAAAACATATCCACACAAAGACTTGTAAATCACTTCTCCTGAAAGCTTTATTCGTAATAGCTCAAAACTGGAGAGAGCCCAGTGGTCCATCAACTGATGACTTGATACATAAATTATCTGACACCCATATAGTGGTGGTACTTAGCAATACTATAACTACTGGTACATTCACTGGCGTGTAGGAATCTCACACACATTTTGCTGAGCAAAAAACACAAGATGCAAAGCTGATCTACAGAGATAGAAATCAGGATTGGCATGTTCTGGGGACAGCTGTGGGGGTCGATTGACCGAACATCCTGTTGGCAATACCTTAAAGCCTATTCGGAACCGAACCCTTTCTCACCACCAACCCTGCCACATTCTGACCTAAGTCACCATTATCTCTCTCCTGGATCGTTTGCATAGCTTCCTAACTGATCTTGTTTCCACCCTGACTCTCCTTTAACTTATTCTCTTTGCAGAAGATGGAGTGATCCTACTTCCTATGGAAGTCACACCAAGTAACCCCTCTGTTCAATGCGCCCCCTTTTACTCAAAGTAAGCGCTGACCTTTTTATAAAACTACAGAGCCAAGTGTGACCTGGCTCCACCGATTCTCCGAGCTCACTGTCTGCCATTCCTCTTGCTCCCGCTGCTTCAGTCACACAGGTCCCCTGGCTCATCACTGAACGTGTCAGGCAGGCTCCCATGTCAGAGCCTTTGCACTGGCTGTTCCCTGTGCCTGGAATTCTCTTCCCTCCAGATATCCACATGGGATGCTCTCTCGTTGCTTTCGTAAATATCCTCAAATGCCGTTGCGTTCATTGCCTACGGCTGCCATAACAAAAGTCCTACAAAATGGGTAGCCTAAAACAACAGAAATTGTTCTCTCTCCTTTCTGGAGTTTAGAAATCCAAAATCAAGTTGTTGGAAGAGCCACTGTCTCTCTGAAGCCTCTAGGGGAGGATTCTTCTTGTTTCCCTCTTCTTAGCTTCTGGTGGGGTTGTTGGTAATCCTTGCAATCGCACCACTCCAATCTCTGCCTCTGCTGTCACATAGCTGCCTTTCCCGTGTCTCTCTCTCTCTCTTCACATGCTGCTCTCTTCTCCATGTTTATGTCCAAATTTCCTTCTTATAAGGACAATAGTCACCAGATGGTGACCCACTCTAACCCAGTACGTCCTCATCTCAATTTGGTTACATCTACCAAGACCCTATTTCCAAATAACGTCACGTTAACAGGTACCAGGGGTTAGGACTTAGGCATATCTTTTTGGGGGGGCACAATTCTACCCTCTACAGGCACTTTTAAGTGAGACCTCCTCTGGCCACCCCTATCTAAAACTGAAGCCCTTTCCCCGCACCTCCTGTCACTCTTTCTTCCTTATTTCCTTAATACCTACATTAAACACATCACATATGTTGCTCACTTAAAAAAGATTTTTGCCTTCTTCCACTGGAATATGAGCTCCATGAAGGCAGGAGATTTTGTCTTTTTTGTTCACTGCTCTATCCTTAGTTCTGCTAGGCACTCAATAAATATTGGTTGAACGAACAAAGGAATGTTGTGGAAAATTAGGTGTTTTGGCCACAATGCAGAACTTAATTTCTCCTGACTCTTTGCAGATTCCTATTGACCTAAGCATAATTTGTCCTACATGAGAAACAACTTTGGTATAAGCCTAAGAGTCTCCACAAATAGCAAAATCATCTTCCTCTACTCCCTTCTCACAGGTCAGTGTGCTTGGTTCCCTTCTAACTACTATTCTTGTTCTCAATTCATTTTCCCCAAGGTGGTTGGCTATCTTGGGGGATTCATAACATCCATTTCATGAAAGGGACTAGGCAATCATCGCTGAGACAAGAGGAGGAAAGGATGTTCTATTATCTCTTCTTTCTGATCAATACTAGTCACTTGCTCTCATTGCCCAAGCTTTGATTCTTTTTTTTTTTTTTTTTTTTTCAGTACGCGGGCCTCTCACTGTTGTGGCCTCTCCCATTGCGGAGCACAGGCTCCGGACGTGCAGGCTCAGCGGCCATGGCTCATGGGCCCAGCTGCTCCGCAGCACGTGGGATCTTCCCGGACCGGGGCAGGAACGCGTGTCCCCTGCATAGGCAGGCGGACTTGCAACCACTGCGCCACCAGGGAAGCCCAGAAGGATGTATTTAAAATCCTATCTGAAGGACATGGTCACTGTCAGAGATTTATTTTGTACTTAGAAGAGGCAGCCAGCTCCGAGAAAGTGAATGCTTTGAAATCTTGTCCCTTACTAAGTGAAGTACATCAGAAAGAGAAAGACAAGTATCATATGATACCACTTATATGTGGAATCTAAAATATGGCACAAATGAACTTATCTGTGAAACAGAAACAGACTCAGAGACATTGAGAACAAATGTGTGGTTGCCGAGGGGGAGGCGGGGAGAGAGGGACGGACTGGGGGTTTGTGGTCAGTAGATGCAAACTGTTACATTTAGAATGGATAAACAACAAGGTCCTACTGTAGAGCACAGGGAACTATATACACTCTCCTGGGATAAACCATAATGGAAAAGAATATAAAAAAAGAATGTGTATATGTGTATAGCTGAGTCACTTTGCTGCACAGCAGAAATTGCACAACATTGTAAATCAACTATAGTAAAAAAAAAAATCTAGAGAAAAAACAAGAAATCTTGTCCCAGTGGCTTAGCAGATGGTACAACTCACTGTCACTCGCTCTGGGAAGATAAGAAATATAAAGCAATGGAACTCTAGTAACCTGAGGTGTAGCACTGACTTCTGGACTTTCAGGACATCCTGAGGAGTGAATGGCCTAGAGAGTTCCTTTCTTTTATTGCAAATACACAGAACTGATTTCAATTGACATAGAGTGGTTGAGAGAGTGACCTGGCTGGGCTATCTAGTCTGTTCTACCTGTGAAGGAATGAAATGACAGGGACAGTAAAAGAAGAGGTCACATTTTTGCAGAGAAGGCAGAGGGAATGCAAACTCTCACCATTCAGGCCTGAATTTAGGTACGCATTTCCTTACTGATGCCCTATCAGAAGTGGTGTGGTGAAAGTGAAATTGAAGCCAGCACTCTACTTCAAATATAATGGAAAGGTAATAGATGTTGAGGGGGTGAAGGTCTACTCTAGAAACCTACAAATCTATAAATCATTACAAACATTGTTTCTCTGGGTAAAAGTGTTCTCTGTTCCAAACAAATAAATGACTTGGAAAGTAACATTTTTAGGTAGAACAGCATCCTAAATTGGTGAAAGTCTGTCTTAAAATGTTCTCCCAAGGAATGGGATATTAAATTGTTCCTCTCCTAAACAATGGAATGCCTAATTATTTCTCTTCCAGATAGTTTCATGCTCAATTGTTCCTCTCCCAAGCAACGGAACCATTCAATTATTCAGGTGAATGCAGTTGAAAAGATTTCATTTCTAGCCGTGTAAAGCAAAGCTGCGCCCACAGCACTATTTTGGGCCCAGCTTGCTTCCGTTGGAGTCAGGCAAGTTCAGGGCTATCATCATGATCCTTTGGGATCATTCTGAAACTCTCTGAAAAAGAGATTTTCAGTAACTTATTGGAGCTTGACATTCTCCTGCCAACCAAGCAAAGCGGACAAGAATGGTCTCTCCATTTAACATTTGAGCTTGTGGATACCATTACGGATATGTCACAGCTGAGGGGAAACGGAACAGAATACTTTAATATCAGATCTGTATTCATTGAGCTCCTGCTACAAAGCTGAGTACGATCCCTGCTCTCAGGAAGCTCACATTCTAGTTGTCTAGGGAGATGCAACACGAGAGAATCATTTGGGTGGTTGCCAACTGCCCGGGCAGCTCAGAGGATGCAGAGAGCTCCGCTGTGCCCGGAGAGTTGGGAAAGGCCGCCCAAAGACGACAGTCCACTCGGGGCCTTGGAAAATGGCAAGTATTTTGACAAATGCAGAAGACTAGGAAGAATACATCTGGGCAGAGAGAAAAGCACAAGCATGGTGTGAACATTGCCAGCTTAGGACGGTGGAAAGCTGTAGCTGGTATTGGTATTTCGGACGCAGGCAGCAGAAAGCGGTGGCCGGAAGCAAGACCTTAGGTCCCGGACCGGGAGTCCTACCCACTGGGCCTCCGGGGCCAGCAGCTAGGGCCTGCGTCCGTACTTCTTACCTGCCTTGTCCAGAAGAAAATTCCGGCAAGGAGGCAGAAGGTAGAGACAAAAGTAAAAAGTTTTTTGGAAAAGCAAAGTACACGCGGAAAGACACACAGGCAAACTCTGGGAGTCGCGCCTTTGGGAAGTTTAAATCCTTTATGAGGGGCCAGGCTTCCGGGTCTTTGTCTTCTTTCTGGCCAATCGTATTGTTTTGACCCCATGGCTAATTTGCATCTGTACCCTCCCCTGGGTGTGTACACAGCCTTTAGTTAAGATGGATCCCACTGCAAAGGCCTCGGGGAGGAGATAGCAGGACTTATTATGGTCTGGCATCTCCTGCCTTTTTGACCCTGTGAAGGCTTTTGCGTATGTGTAGTGTTTCCCTTGCCCCAAGGATGGGAAGTGTGTGACCTCTTGATCCTTTAATAGAGTTTAGTCCCACTCTGTCCCTGCCATAAAAATGCCTAATGTCCGGTTATTTACCCTATTCCTGTTGCTGGTTTTATATTGAGATGCAGATCTCTAAATATAGACAGGAGTCCGGTCATAAATATGTAGTCCTGGACCCCGTTTGTCTCTTGCTTCAGGAAATGTAAACAGGGGGCTGGTAATGAATGTCCGGCCTGGAGCCCATCTTCTTCTCACCCCAGGAGGTGTGAACAGGAGGTCAGTTGTAAATGTCTAGCCTGGAGCCCATCTATCTCCCACCTCAGCATGTTTTAGATACAGGATACCTGGAGCAAGGTGATGAGACTTGAGGCCAAATTTTGAAGGACGTGTAGTGACATTCTCTGGAGTTTTGCTTTTCTTCTGAAACCCTCCAATTATACAGAAGGCAAGAGAAGACGTGATTGACCACAGAGAGCCCAGAGATTACAAGTCTCGGAGATGTCCAACTAAGCCCTGATTACATAGGACTTGGGGTGCGGTCCCTGATGTCCATGAAACTGACAAAAAAGTAGAACACACACAAAAGTGCCAAGTTTGCCCATGTCTGACAGGAGCCACATTTCTTGCCTGACTCCTGTTTCCTATCTGTAGTCTCCAGATCTTTGTGTCTTCTCAAAATTCTTCTGAAAGCAGGATGTGAAACAAATGCTCCAAGGAATGTCACTACTACAGAGACCCTTCATCTGTCTTGGACACACAGATGAAGTGTTTGGGGGATATAAACAGTACACGGAGATGGCATGCTGGTCATCTCTCCTCCTGGAAGGAGAAAGTCACCTCCAGTTAACGAGGAAGGGTCAAGGATACTGGACACAGATAAGCTCCCCTTAAGCACCTAAAAATCATCATTTACGGGTGAAGCTTATGAAAATAACACAATCCTTTGTCAAAACTGTGAAAATCAGAATATATCAAGGCAAACAAATGTCACACATAATGTCTTCACCCAGAACGAATTAGGTTAATATTTTACTGCTCTTGAGCACATCCTTTCTTTTCTATGCATAGGTATACAGAGATCTTTAAAACACTTCAAGCAAAATTGGAATTATACTGGTAATGCTTAGTTTTGTATTCTGCATTTTAATTTTACCTTCTCTCATGAGTATTTTTATGTGTTAATGTACTTTGAAAATATCAATATGTGAGGTCTTTATTTGTGAAACAAATATCATTTATACCATGCTTACTGTGTGTGCCATTTTACATATCTTAACTCATTTATTTCTCACAGAGACTCTATGAGGAAAGTGATTTTCTTTCCTTTTTTTTTTATTGTGGTAAAGTATACATAACATTTGCCACTTTAGCCATTTTTAAGTGTATAATTCTGTAGCATGAAGTATATTCACAATATCGTGCAACCATTACCACCATTCATCTCTAGACTTTTTTATCTTCCCAAACTGAACCTGTACCCATGAAACACCAGCTCTCCACTCCCCTTCTTTCTGCCCTTGGTAACCACCATTTTCCTTTCTGTCTATGAATTTGGCTGTTCTAGGTGCCTCATATAAGTGGAATCATACAGTATTTGTCCTTTTGTGACTAGCATAGTATCTTCAAGGTTAATTCACATTGTTGCGTGTGTCCGAAATTTCCTTCCTATTTAAGCCTGAATAGCATTCCATTGTATGTATATAGACCACATTTTGTTTACCCATTCATCAATCAGTGGACCCTGGAGTGGCTTCCACCCTTTGGCTATTGTGAATTATGCTGCTACGAACCAGGAGGTACGAATATCTGTTTGAGTCCCTGCTTTCATTTCTTTTGATATATACCTGGAAGTGGAATTCCTCGGTCATACGGTAAATCTACTTTTAATTTTTTGAGGGATCACCATACTGCCATTTTGTATTAGCCAGAGTTCTCCAGAGAAATAGAACCAATAGGATATATATATATATATATATATATATATATATATATATATATACACACACACATATAAAACAAATATACTTTATCTATCTATCTATCTGTGGAAAGAGATCTATTGTAAGAAATCAGCTCCTGTGATGATGGAGGTTGACAAGTCCAGAGACCTGCAGTCAGCAAGCTGGAGACCCAGGAGAACCAATGTTTCAGTTGAATCTCAAGGGCTGGGAAAACACAACGTCCCAGCTCATAAGGAGTCAGGCAGGAGGAATTCTCTCTTATCTGGAGAAGTGTCGGCCTTTTTCCTTCTATTCATGCCATCGATTGATTAAACGAGGCCCACATTAAGGAAGGACAATTTACTTAAATTAGTCTAAGCTCCCCCAAAACACCCTCATAGAAACACCTAGAATAATGTTTTAGCAAATATCTGTGTGCTCTGTGTCCCAGTCAAACTGACACATAAAATTAACCATTATACATTTGGAGGTAGTTAATATTATTGTATCCATTTTACAGATGAGGAAACCAAGGCAGAGAGATATTAAGTGATTTGCCCACAGTTATGCAGCCGGCAATTGGCACAGCTGGGACTTGAACTCTTAAATTAGAGCAAAAATCACTCCTCTTGTCCTCTATACTATATTGAATGCATTAAAATATGTGTAGCCCCTCTGCCTACTGCTCTGAACACTTAATTTGCAGTTAGCTTTTCAACATGAAAAACAACGCTGCCTCAGACAAAATTGTCCATGTGTGTGTTTCTATTTATTTTATTAGGATTAATTTTAAAAATAGAATCAAGAAGAGAACGGAGCATGAACATTTTAAGGATCTTGATATAGACACTATTGCATGCTATCCTCCAAAATGTTTTTACCAATTAATCTTCTACCAGCCGTAAATGGGGGCACTTATTTCACGATGCCCTCCTCAACACTGAGCATTTGATATTTAAATCCATCATTGACAATTTCATAGGTTAATATGATTTTAATTTTGATCCTTCAAATTATTAGTGAAGTTCAACATTTTCTTCCCAGTTATTGGACAAATGTAATGCTCCCACGTGTCAATGACCTGGTTTCTCTATTTTTCTAAATGACTTCTGAGACTTTGGCAGGGACGTGTGTGCGGTGATACCTTTGTCAGTAGATGACAAAGGAAAAATAAAAGGCAACTTCCAGCAATAAGCCTCCTCAGGATGAAACAATATGCCCAGAGAATCTTCATAAGGCTATCCTGTCACTTGGTGGGGAATGGTATTTAGTAGACAGGTGTGTCAGGCAGTTGTGGTTTGGCATTTTCTGGACCAGTGTGCTCCTCAGGTGTGGTGTGTGCAGCAACAATATCAGTACCACCTGAGAGCATGTGAGAAATGCAAATTATACGGAATGAGACTCTCTGAGGGGTGCATCCCACTCTGCTAGTTTAGGGTTTTAACAAATTCTCTAAATGCCACTCAGCAAAAAAGGAATGAATTTCTGGTAAATGCTATGTCATGGACAAACTTCAAAAACTTGATGCTCAGTGAAAGAAGTCAGACACAAAAGACCACCTAGTGTATGATTCCATTTATAGGCAATGTCCAGAAAAGGCAGACTTTATAGAGACAGAAAGTAGATTAGTGGTTGTCTGCACCTGGGTGTAATGGGGATTAATTGTCAGTGGGCAGGAGGGAACTTACTGGGGCAATGAAAATAATATAAAACTGGGCTTCCCTGGTGGCGCAGTGGTTGCGAGTCCGCCTGACGATGCAGGGGACACGGGTTCGTGCCCCGGTCCGGGAGGATCCCACATGCCGCGGAACGGCTGGGTCCGTGAGCCATGGCTGCTGCGCCTGCGCGTCCGGAGCCTGTGCTCCGCAACGGAAGAGGCCGCGGCGGTGAGAGGCCCGCATACTGCAGAAAAAAAAAAAAAAAAAAAAAAAATATATATATATATATATATATAAAACTGATTTATGTTGCCATTCAATAAAGTTACTGAAAAGCATTGAATTGTACATGTAAAATGGGTGAATTTTATGATATGTAAAATATATGTCAATAAAGTTGTTAAAAGAGAAGCTCTCCAAGTGATTTTCATGCTCATTATAATTTTAGGCACACAGACCCAGACACACTGACCCTGACAGTGTTTCCCAAACATGACTAAAGATAAGCATCTTCTGGAGGGCTGAGTGAAAACAAAAAGAAAACAAGATTCCTGGGCCCGAATGTAAACTTACTGAATTATAATTTCCATTGGATGGGCATGGAAGGGTACAGTGACTCTTGTTATTCGTTGAACATTGTTTGGGAAACACAGAAGAGAACTTCATTATTAGAGAAATCGCTAATTATTAGAGAAATACAAATCAAAACTACAATGAGCTATCACCTCACAATAGTCAGAATGGCCATCATCAGAAAGTCTACAAATAATAAATGTTGGAGAAGGTGTGGAGAAAAGGGAACCCTCCTACACTGTTGGTGGGTATGTAAATTGGTGCAGCCACTATGGAGAACAGTATGGGGGTTCCTTAAAAAACAAAAAATAGAACTACCATATGATCCAGCAATCCTACACCTGGGCTTACTTCCAGAGAAAACCATAATTCAAAAAAATACATGCACCCCAATGTTCAGCCAGCACTATTTACAATAGCCAAGACATGGAAGCAACATAAATGTCCATCAGCAGATGAGTGGATAAAGAAGATGTGGTGTATATATATCTATGGTGGACTATTACTCCACCATAAAAAAGAATGAAATAATGCCATTTGCAACAACACAGATGGACCTAGAGATTATCACACTACGTGAAGTAAATCAGAAAGAGACAAATATATGGTATCACTTATATTTGGAATCTTTAAAAAATGATACAAATGAACTTATATACAAAACAGAAATAGACCCATAGACTTAGAAAACAAACTTATGGTTACCAAAGGGGAAAGGAGAAGGAGGGATAAATTAGGAGTTTGGGATTAACATATACACACTACTATATATAAAATAGATAAATAACAAGGATCTACTGTACAGCACAGGGAACTATACTCAGTATTTTATAATAAACTATAAGGGACAATAATCTGAAAAAGAATATTTATATATATAAATATATATTTTAAATATTTTATGTATATTAATTATACATATAGTAATATATATATATAGCTCAATCACTTTATTGTACATGTGAAACTAACACAACATTGTAAATCAACTATACTTCAATGAAAAATAAATAAATAAAATAAAAAGAAGAGAACTTAAAACAGCTATTCTCAACTTTGACCAAATAATGTAACCCTATGTGGCGTTTAAACATACATATGCCCACAGAGTTTCTAATTTGATCACTTGAGATATTGGGAGTTTTAAATGCTGCCCACATGATTCTAGTATGCAGGCAAGTTAAGGATCACTGCTAATGGTCATTACTTCTCAGTCTTTCCAACTCTTGTGACTGCAGACCATAGGACAGACACAAGCCTCGTGGCTAATCCACATGGTCTAGATAGCTATTTGAATTCCAGCCATCACATCCATGTTTGGGGAAATAGAATGGAGGAAAAGGAGATAAAGGATGGACATATCCTTTGATTAACTTTCAAGGCAAGTTCTGGGGAATCCACTCTATAGTTCTCTGACTGCTTCATTGGACAAAACTAAATCACGTGACCACAACTTCCTGCAAGAAAGGTTAGGAAATGTAGTTATTTAGTTGGGTAGCTATATGCTCAGCCACAAATCAGGGTTCTGTTAGTAAGGGAGAAGAGGATAGAGGATGGATATTTGGAGACAATTAGCACACTCAGTGACACTAATGTGCTGGGCAGTTATTTTCACCTTATGCATCTTTTCAGATAAGAAAACAGACGTGGGGCTGCTAGATAAAATATAGGCTTCCCAGTTAAATTTGAATTTCAGATGAACATTTTTTTTAGTATAATTATGTCCTCGATATGGTCTAGGACATACTTATGCTAAAAATTATTCATTGTTCATCTGAAATCAAATTTAATTCAACTTCCTGTATTTTTCCTTGCTAAATCTGGCAACTGTAAATGGAGGTTTAGAGATTCACTCAAGACCAAGTGGTCTCAGTTGCAGAGACTGGCTTGAACCAGATCTGTTTGTCTCTGGAGACCATGAAATATTCATCCACCTTCTGTAATTTTCAACATTCACCCTCCTGATGTCTTTGTTCTGATGTCCTCCCTCTGAGATAGAGGTCACTTAGTTACCTTCTACAGATGAGAATCGGAGGCTCCGAGTACCTGGGATGATTCCAGCTCTATCACTTACAAGCTAGTTGACTCTGGACAGATTATTTAATTCCTCATGTTGAAGTTTCCTCATCTGAAAAAAAAAAGGGCAAAATAATAATAGTTCTTACCTTACAAGATTGCTGTGAAGATTAAATTAGAAAGCAGATAAAGCTTATAGCACAAGATTTGCCACAGAGTTAAGCTTCAGTAAATATTTGGAAAACTGAATTGGATTCTCATAGTCCTGCTGTTGTAGATGTGTAATTTGATCCACATCTGCCTGTCGTAAGCCCACTGTAATGCTTGAATAGTTATGTAGCTACACACGTGATTATAGACACTCTTAAAGTGAATGAGAATTCCATCACTTTTTAAATTGGTGGAGTAAGTGAAGATTAACTCCTCTTCCAAACCTAGATTCTTAGGAAAATCTGTTGTTTTATTTATCAGATCTCTTTCTTTCTATGTGCTACTGTACGCAAACTCTCTTCCTTTTTCCTTGATCAATCTTGACAGAGGTTTGTTGAATTTATTAGTCTTTAAAAATAACTAGTTTTAAAAAAAGTTTATTACTCAACTTTATGGTTGTTTTTTCTATTTCTTTATTTTTTAATATTGTCTCTACTGTGTTATCCTCTGTTTCTCAGGTTTCTACTGTATTTTCTTGGGCTTAAAATCAGTTAATTAATCTTCAGTATTTTTTCTTCTAGTGTCAAAATTATTTAAAAGATTATGTACATATTCCACTACACACACACACACACACACACACACACACACACACACACAATTTTACATAAATGTATGAAAGTAGTCATATACCTGCTTTGCCTTAGTGTGGTCTTTTTGTTTTTTTAAAATATTTATTGGAGTATAATTGCTTTACAATGATGTGTTACTTTCTGCTGTATAACAAAGTGAACCAGCGATATGTATACATATATTCCCATATCTCTTCCCTCTTGCGTCTCCCTCCCACCCTCCCTATCCCACCCCTCTAGGTGGTCGCAAAGCACCGAGCTGATCTCCCTGTGCTATGTAGTTGCTTCCCACTAGCTATCTATTTTACATTTGGTCTTTTCAAAAATCATCTTTTGGCTGTGTTAATTTCTATATTTTATGTCTATATTCTCTTATAATTTTTTGTGCTTCTATTTTTGTTTTCTTTAACATTCTTTGGGCTTAATTTGGTGTTTTTCTCAAGTTTATTGAATTAGAAGCTTAGATAATTGATTTTCAACTTTTCTTCTTTTTCTAATATATGCACATAAATATATACTTTCTTCCCAGGTCCTACTTTCACTTCATTCCTCAAATTTAGATATTTAGTATTTGAGATATTTAGTGTTCAGATAAAACTATCTTCTAAATTCCATTTAGATTTCCATTTTGCACATGGTTTATTTTGAAGTGTTATCTAATTTTCAGTCACTTGGAAACTTTCTAGTTATCTTTCTGTTATTGAGTTTGTCAGAGTATACACACTAAATTATTTCCTTCCTTGGAATTCTTTTCAGACTTGATTTGTAGCCTGGAGTATTATTTATTTTGATAAATGTTACATGTGCACTTGCAACAGATGTGCATTCTGCATTGTTGGATGTATCCCATTTGGTCAGATTGGTCAGATTTGGTCATATTGTTCCAATCTTCTATAGACTCACTTTTTTTTAATGATCATTTTATGATTTACTCAGATACATGTGTTAAAATATCCAACCCTTATTGTTGTTTTGTCTATCTCTCTCATTAGCTCTACTTAAAGTTTGCATATATTAGAGGTTTATTATTAAGTACTTTCAACTTGAGGATAGCTATAGGTTCCAATTAAATTGACTCTTTTATTATTGTATTATATGTTTCTCTTTTTCACTCACCATAACTCTTCCCTTAATGTTACCTTCCTCTGATATTAATACAGACACACCTGCTTTCTTTTGCTTAGTGTTTAAATATCATGTGATAAATATTTTCCATCCTTTTACTTTCAATCTGTCCCTTATATTTGAAATGTAATTCTTGTAATTAACACATAGGTAGGCCTTGTTTTCTCTTACTCCAATCTGGAAATCTTTTAATTGAACTATTTATTTTAATTCAATGCAGCTACTGATAAAATTGAGATTAAGGTTATCAAATTTAGCATGTTGGTTTTTTTTTTTTTTTTTTTTTTTTTTTTTGCGGTATGCGGGCCTCTCACTGTTGTGGCCTCTCCCGTTGCGGAGCACAGGCTCCGGACGCGCAGGCCTAGCGGCCATGGCTAACGGGCTTAGTTGCTCCGCGGCATGTGGGATCCTCCCGGACCAGGGCACGAACCCGTGTCTCCTGCATCGGCAGGCGGATTCTCAACCACTGCGCCACCAGGGAAGCCCAGCATGTTGGTATTTTTTATATGTCCTTTCTGTTCTTTGCTCTATTGCTCCCTGTTTACATTTGGGGTATTTATTATGTATTTTCACTAGTCCATTTTACCTCCTCTAATTTTTTTTCTATTTTTCAACATCATTTTTTTGTGATTACCTTAGAAATTACCAAATGCATTCTAAACTTATTATAGCCTACCTACAATTAATATTTTATCACATTCAGAACACTCCTTCATCTTAACTGTTGTTCAACTCCACTTATCTCTTTTCTATTTTTTTCTATTATTACCATATATTTCCCTCAGCTTTTGTTATACTTTTCACAAGGCATTGCCATTATTGTTGCTGTCAATCATCCATGTATTTCTTAAAGTGACCTATATATTTACCTTCTCCGATGCTGGTCATTCTTTCTTGAACTGTCACGCTTCCATCTGGAATAATTTTTCTTCATCCCAAAAAGCTACATTTTTTGCAATGTGAGTCTGTGGACCACAAATTCTCTCTGTTTGTGTTTTTCTGGAAATGTCTTTATTTTACCTTCTTCTTCTTTTTTTTTTTTTTTTTTTTTTTTTTTTTTTTTTTTGTGGTACGCGGGCCTCTCACTGTAGTGGCCTCTCCCGTCGCGCAGCACAGGCTCCGGACGCACAGGCTCAGCGGCCACGGCTCACGGGCCCAGCCGCTCCGCGGCACGTGGGATCCTCCCGGACCGGGGCACGAACCCGCGCCCCCTGCATCGGCAGGCGGATTCTCAACCACTGCACCACCAGGGGAGCCCTTACCTTCATTTTTTCCTTCATTTTCATTCTGAGTAGAATTCTAGACTGGCAATTGCTTTTTTCAGAGCTTTAAGAGGCCATTCTTTTGTATTCTGGCATTGCTGGTATCTGTTGATAAGTAAGTTATGTTTCACACTTTTGTTTCTCTGAAGGCAGTTTCTTCTTTTGGTTTGGAATTTTTAGATTGTCATTTTGACTTTGGTGTTCAGTGTGAAGTTTCTTAGGAGACTTGAGGTGAGTGAGGAGGACCCTGGAGTAGCAATGTCGTTTCCTTGTCTGCTGCATCATGACTGCCTCCCATCATGAGGAATGGATGAGACCTAGATGGTCCTTCACAGATTTTGCAGTTCTAAGATCTGTGGGTCTCTAACTCAGCAGGATGGTGGAAGGAGCGCTGCACTGAGAGCCGAGGAGTTTGGGTTGAAGTCTGAACTCTTTCCCCACCTCCTATGACCTCGGGCAGTTCAGTTTCCTCTCTGAACCCCTGTTGTCTTGTTTATAATGACAGAAAGGTGGGCTGTGGTTGCCAGTGCCCCCTTGCTCTAACCTTCTGTGGTCTGAGGTCAGGGTCATTACAGTCATGAAATTGATGGGAGACTTCTGCAGCACTGGACCAGGAATCATGGATTCTGGATTCTGATCCTGTAGTTTAGTAACTAGAAGTGAATAATGATGATGATGATGATACCAACCTTTCACTGAACATTTATGATGTTCTAGCCTCTCTACATGTAGTTTGCCTGCACTATCTTGCTTAATCCTCAAAGTAAACCTCAAGGTAGCTTTTATTATTTTCCATTTTACAGATGCAAGAATGGATCCACAAGGAAATTAAGTACCTTATCCCAGGCCACAGGGTGAGGAAGAGGAGGAACAGGGACTGGAACCTGAGGAGTTTGGCCCCATGGTACTTGCCGCCCTCCTGCCTTCGCTTACGCTTAGTCACTTCAGCTTGAGCTGCAGCTTCATAATGGAATCATTATAATGGATCAATGTTTACAGCACTTTAGAATTTATAAAACATTTAAAAATCATGTTCATCCGATCATGTCCTCTTAACATTTGTTTTATTGCCTCGATTTTGGAACTAAGAAGACTGAAGATTGAAAAAGTTAAGTGACTGCACAGATTCGCAAACCGGTTAGTAGCAGAGACGTTACTTACATGGGTGCTGCTTACTCAGAGTTTCGGCATTTTTTTTTCGGCAGCATGGCAGCTAACTCTGCGAAAAGAGAAATAATCGCCTCCCCACGGCCTGCTTCCCACCTGAGAATGTGAGAAAGTGCTTTGGAAGGTGTAAAAGGTCCTACAAACGTGTGTCCTCCTGGTTTTACGTTCAAAAGCCCTTTCCAACGCACTCCTTAATGGGCTGGCCGTGGTGCTGAAGATGGGAAACGACGCGGGCAGCTGGTCCTCTTTCCCTCGGGCGTTTCCGTTGCTTGAGTCTCTGACACCCCGCAGGTCCCCATGGTGAGGTGGACATGACACGTTAATTCTTCAGCAGGCTGGCCTGGAGCAAGCCTGGCAGCCACATAATGAGAGGGACCCTCGTCGCTGCTGGAAGAAAGGGGGAAGCTAGATATGACAAGCGGATTATCAGAGACAAATTGTATCATGAAGAAAGCAAAGTGATGTCTCTTGGTTTCCCTGGAAAATTGTTCTATCCACGTGGAATGACTTGGTCGCAGGAGGAGGGGCTGATCAGGAGGGCATCAGGCAGGCTGGTGACTATTTTGCCATGAGAAAAATTCAGGATGCCATTGGAGGTTGACAATTGCACAAAATAAACAACAAGAATGGTTGCCCCTATTTTTTAGGGTTCACACACAGAATCACAGAACCCATAGGGGCTTCACAATAACGGACACTGAATCCTCAGTAGCTCTTGTCCACCCTGAGCCTGATTCTTTAATGCAGCTCCCCCTGACCCCACCCCCATGACCCACACAACCAATGACCTGTAAGGTGGAGCTGGGAACATATGCCAACTCCCTTGGTGACAACAGTTTCTAGAGGAAACAGTCCAGCTCATTGTAGATCATATGGCCTGAGAGCAATCTCCCTAGAACCTTTCTTCCTGCCCTACCCTAGCTCTGTTCTAATTTGTGCCTGAATTTTGACCTGGCTTTTCACCTTTAGACTTGGTTGACTTCAGTTTGCCTGGATAGGCTACTTCAAAGCAGTAAGTGTTTTGCTTTGAACTTGCCTCTTCAGCTGTTTCCTCTCTCCTATGATAAGACACCTCAGTCTGGCTGTCACTTCTTATCATCCAGAGGCCAGCACACTCCACTTGACTGACACCTGGCCAGGTCTCCCCTCCCACGCCCCTCTTAGACCCAGACTCTTTCCCAGACTTAAGGGTATTGAGTATGAAGTTAACTCTTATCCTCAGTGACTTACTCCAGGCCCCAGAGCAAGGAAGAGAATGAAGAGTTTGCCCAGAAGTAGAGTTGTGGGTGATAATACCAACACTGATATGACTACTATCACTGCTGTTACTACTGTTTGCAGTAACTGTTACCAATGTACAGAGTGCCCTCAGGTGCTGGTCTGAACACATTCTCTGTGGTGGGTCTATTATTATCCCATTTTGTTGATAGAAAACCTGAGATGTGGAGGTTAAGTAACTTTCCAAAGATCAAAAGGGTAGTCAGCACTCCAGAAAAGCGTGTAGTTATGGGGATTTACTTTTCTGTAGCCCATGTTGATCCAAAGTGAGAGAAGAACAGTAGGAGTCTCTAGGTAGTAAATTAAGAGGGAGCTCTGGTATTTCAAGCAATGGGAAGTCGACTCAAGATGGTTTACAGGCAGTGATCAAAGAAACTAGAAGGAGAGCAGGGTTCAGGGTTTGTTTCATTTAGGGGCTCACCATGGATATGGGGCTGCAGGTCCATTTCTGCCCAGGTGTCTTGGTTCTACTCCTTGGTAGTTTGTCTTTGATCTCAGGCTGACTTCTCATGTCAATAATATAGATGCTGACAGCTCCCAGGGCTACCTTGTCCCCCATTCATATCCAGGAACAGAGAGATGACTTTTTATCTACCAACCACTGAATAAAAGTCTTGAAGCTCATTCTTTTGTGACAAATCAGTCCTAAACCCACAGGAGAATGCCACATGCTGGTTGGCAGATGCCTCAGAGAGCGTACCACTCTGGCCTGTGTACCTTGTCTCCCAGGTACAAGAGAGCGCAGGATTGAGGTGACCACATTTGAGTTTGCAACCCGTGATTTCATGAGCCCTTTCATCTCTGGCATCATAAATATCTACAAAAAAAGTGGTGAATTGTGCCAGAAATACCTACATCTTAGCCATCACCTCTGCAACTGTAATTCCTAGGAATTGACTGAAATCCATCCACCTCCCCCCATCATAGGAGGTGGGAAGAGGAATACAGACAACTAGCAAGGGGGAGGAAATGGGCTGGAGACCGCGAGTTGCTCTCTTGTAGTCACTCACCCAGTCTTTGAAAGGTGCTAAGATGGGAATGCAGCTGAGATCTCCTCCCACTCCGTTTCTTAGGACTTGAAAGACAGAGTAGATGGAGAATGTAGATAGAGCATATAGGCTACACCCAGAGTCACTGGCAAGCAGTAGGAGCTCAGCGTGAATAGACTAATAACTCCATCATCCCAGAAAGGACACCAGAATCCCCCACTTATGTTCGAGGCACCTGCTTCCTCTGGCCACTGGCCAACCTCAGATCATGGCAGGAGCTGTGCTGATGGGTAGGCTTCTGTCCCACCAGAAAAAATACAAAAATGCAAGGACTGGGGCATGACCTGGTCTCAAGTTGGCATCTTCTGAAGGCTTGGGCCTCTTATCTCCTCTCTGTCCTATGCTTCTGTTTCCTACAGGCCTCTTATTTCTGACCAAATGGGTTGGCATCCATTGCCTGGCTTTGACCTCAATGTTGACCCAGTTTTGCCTTTTAGTTCCCTTGATTCAGCTCCCTTAGGTTCATCCTTGGCTTCTGAATTCTAACCCTCAGCTGTTTTCACTCCTTATGGTTACTCAAGGGATAATCATGACAACAGACACCATTTATTGAGTTCCTACGCTATGCCTTGAGTTTTACAGACATTTTCTAACAATACTGAGAAGTTGGTTATTATTATTTCCATTTTACCTATGAGAAAACAGACACCATTTATTGAGTTCCTACTCTATGCCTTGAGTTTTACAGACATTTTCTAACAATACTGAGAAGTTGGTTATTATTATTTCCATTTTACCTATGAGAAAACAGACACCATTTATTGAGTTCCTACTCTATGCCTTGAGTTTTACAGACATTTTCTAACAATACTGAGAAGTTGGTTATTATTATTTCCATTTTACCTATGAGAAAACAGAGGCTAAGAATGGTTAAATCACTTGCCCCAAGTCTCTCAATTTGTTAAATGGCAGGGTTGGGGATCAAAGTCATTTCTGTCTGACTTCTATATCCTTTTGCTTTTCACAAAATTCCACCATACCTCGCAGAACAAGTGAGAGCAGAGAATCCGGTTGGAAGACCATCTTCAGGTAAGAGGGGACAGATGTCCACATGGTTCCCACTCCATTCCCCAGGGTTTTACCCTCCGTTTGGGTCTCTTCCTGGCTGGTTCCTCCCGTGACACCATGACAAGCATCCAAGGGCCACAGCTACCCTTTCAACAGTTGAATCCGAGCCTGACAACACTCCCTTTTCCTCTATCCCTTTAACACAACTAAGACAGGCTGGTAATTTCAGAAAGAGTTTTACTAAACACTAAGGGAAACTGAAAGGAAATAATTGCAGCGAATACAGGCAGTATAAAAATAGCCAACGTTCCAAATACATCTTTCTGGCTCTAAGAATCACAGTGAGAACAGCACAAAGCTTTTCTGTTGTCCAAACCTAACGCTAAAGAAGCTGTCCCCCACCCCCACCCCCCACCAAAGCTGCTGTAAAGTCCATTTTAGTGGAGCTCAGCCATGTTCATACCTCTGATATGGGCTAGGAGTCAGGGTTCTGACTGTGGACGAAGGAGTGAGTAGGGCAAGGCATGGCTGCAGGACCCACATCTCCCTGAATAATCTCATCTAGTTCCATGACCTTGATCATCACCCATATGCTGACGCCTGTAGCCAGGACTTCTCTCCTGAAGGCTACTGGACATCTCTGCTTGGATATGCCATGGATAAATGAACTCCTCTAAACTTAAACCCATCATCTTTCTCCCTCCAAAATCCTTCTTACTCCACCAGTAAATGGCACCACCAACTACCCAGTTGAGCAAGACAGTTACCAGGATGAAAGGCATTCCTGGCTATCCCCCATGCACAGCTGGCCATTAAGTTCTGTTTGGCTTTGTTTCCAAAATCTCTTCATGCTTCGCTATCACCTCCACTACTACCCACATTCAAGACACCTTTATCTCTTACCTGGACTGTTGTGTTGTCCCCGCCTCCCTCCTAACTAGTTTTACTACCTTTAGTTTTACCTCCTTGAGTCTATTCTCTATGCTTGGGGTGAAACTTTAAAAATCCAAATTGGCTATGCCATTGTTCCTACCTAAAACTCTCCAGGAGGCCTCTGTTGCCCTTACAACAAAATACGAAGCATAATCTGACCCTGCTTATTCCTCCAGGCTTATATCTCAGACAACCCTATACTTCTTATACTTCATAACTTGTCATTATGCTCTTGTCATTCTGAACTACGTTGATTTCCTCTGATGTGTTACTTTGACATCAGGGCTTTGAATGTGCTCTTCTCTCTGAATGGAATACCCTTGTCCCAAGCCCCCTTGCCTACTTTCACTTGTTAGGTTAACTTAGATGTAACTAGCTCCCAAATGTTCTCTGTACCCCATAAAACGGGAGTTAAATGTCTCTCCTATGGGTCCTGAAGTACTACTTATCACTTTTAACATCTTCTAGCTTTTATGAACATCTGCCCAGTAACAGGGATGTGTGGGGAAAGTGACAGCGTTATCTGAATCACTGATAGGTCACTGGCGCAGGTGGAGCAGCACTCAATAAACATCTGAGGGCTTCCCTGGTGGCGCAGTGGTTGAGGGTCCGCCTGCCGATGCAGGGGGCGCGGGTTCGTGCCCCGGTCCGGGAAGATCCCACGTGCCGCGGAGCGGCTGGGCCCGTGAGCCGTGGCTGCTGAGCCTGCGCGTCCGGAGCCTGTGCTCCGCAAAGGGGAGAGGCCAGAACAGTGAGAGGCCCGCGTAGCGCAAAAAAAAAAAAAAAAAAAAAAAACCCACATCTGATAAGTGGATGAATTGATGGACGGGTGAATGAAAATAGGGTGACCAGAACTTTGGAGGGGGATAACGTGATTAAACATTGGTATAGAAAATATCAGTAGACTGGTTCATTTAACAAACATTTCCAGAATATCTGCTCTGTATCAGGCTGCTTGCTGGGCAATATGGACCCAAGACACAAGGACCAGACTTCTTTCTAATCGACAAGACCCTGATCTTGGACCACCTGGCTCTTGTTATAGATTTACTACTGTGCATCTCGCTTTTAGCAGGCCTAAGTACTCCTAGCAGGTTCCCGGGGGTCTTGTCTGGCTCAGTTTATAGCAGCAGAATTAAGTTTTAAAAGAAAAATTAGTTCCTTTCTATTTCTTCTTCTCTCCTTTTCCTTTGTTTTTCTTTTTAAAAATTTCCTCTCCTTTCCTATTTAAATGAAAACCTATGCCATGCCTGTCTTCCCCCACTTTCATCTTCCTCTTTTAATTCATTTGTGATGCTCCAGATCTCACTTTTATTGTGATTTATTTAATGTGAACTGTATTGGTGGGACCAGAGCTAATGCATTTCTGAAGGTGCTGTGTGAACATCTTAATTGATTACCCAGGATCCTCTGTGATTGACAGATTCCCAGTGGAGCGTCCAGGCAGAGGAGAGTGCTGGTGAGTTGGAAAGGGATTAGTGTTAATTCCTCCCAGACACCTCCTTGTGATGTTTCCTGGTCAATAAGAGATTAAATAGGAGAGAAGGTTTAAATACAGTCCTGCCTATTCTCATCACCTGCTAATACCTTCCTCTCCATTCCCACAATAAGCCCTGGTGCCGGGGTCTTTGGCGTGCATCCACTGACACACACAGAGCGCTCGAAGGCCTTCTTTCCTGCTCCTGGACCTGTCAGGAGAGCCCTGAGCAGCAAAGACTTCTTGTGTTGTTTCTAGGCAGATGCAGAGATGCAGATGCGAGAAGCTGCAAGGTCTACGGGGTCGGTGGGAGGGCAAAGTAGGAAAAGATTGAGTGAAAGGCACAAGATAGGGAGAGAGGAAGTAAGAAAGCAGTGGAGGTTCTCACCAGCATCTTGTCATTACTGTGTTCTACAGCCCCAGTAGTTACGGCAGACAGACTCTAGGGTGGTCCCTGTGATCCTCAACCCTGGGTGTTTACACCCTTGTATGAGTCCTTCCCTTTCAGTGTGGATGGGCCCTGTCACTTGCTTCTAACCAATGGATATGTCAAAGCTGATAGGACCTCCTTCGATTATGTTATGTAAGGCTCATTTTGCTGACCAGTTCACTCTAGACTCTCTTTCTCTCTCTCTGAGTCTGGCTTTGAAGAAGCGAGCCACTAGGAATTCTACAACTGCAATGAACTGAACGCTGCCAACAGCCTGAATGATCTTGGAAGAGGACCTCCAGCTTTGGCTAACACCATGAATGTAGCCTTGTGACCCCCGAGCAGGGAACCAACCATAAGCCATGCTGGAACTCCTGATGCACGGAGGCTATGACATAATAAACGTGCAATGTCACTAAAAAAGGTGTAATGTCTGCAGTGGTAGAAACCAACAGTGATAGAATATGAATGGAGTGGTCCCTTTTCCTTCCGACCTTGAGCACCAGGGCCTGGATGTTTTTATTTTTTTCGATCATCAAAAAGGTCTCTTGGGAAAGGACAGTAAATCCGTTCATACTAATGTGAACTTGACTAGCTACCCTCCCAACAGAGGCACTCATACACAGGGAGCCTTAAAATCTGTTTCTCCTTGTAACAAAGTCTGCTGCATATTAACCCCTTATCAAATATATTAGGAACTCATACAACTCATTAACAAAAAAACCAAGAGTTAAAAATGGGTAAAAAACTTGAATAGATGTTTTTCCAGAGAAGACATACAGACGGCCAACAGGTACATGAAAAGATGCTTAATATCACTCATCATTCAGAGAATGCAAATCCAAACCACAATGAGATATCACCTCATACCTGTTAGGAGGGCTATTATCAAAAAGACATAAAATAACAAATCCTGATAAAGATAGAGAAAAGGAACCCTTGTGCACTGTTGATGGGAATGCAAATTGGTACAGCCAGCATGAAAAACATCATGGATATTCCTCCAAAAATTAAAAGTAGAACCACCATATGATCCAGCAGTCTCACTTTGGGTATGAATCCAAAATGAAATCACTGTCTTGCAGAGATACCTGCATTCCCATGTTCGCTGCAGCATTGTTTATAATAACTAAGATATGGAAACAACCTAAGTGTCCACTGATGGATGAATGGATAAAAAAGTTGTGATATACATACATACATATATATGTCTATATATATGTATAGTGGAATGTTATTCATCTATAAAACAGAAGGCAATCCTGCCTTTGTGACCACATGGATGGACCTCGAGGGCATGACGCTAAGTGAAATAAGTCAGACAGAGAAGGACAAATACTGTATGATCTAATTTACATGTGGAATCTAAAAAAACCTAACTCATAGAAATGAACAGTAGAATGGTGGTTACAATGGGCTGGGGGTGGGGGAAATGGGGAGATGCTGGTCAAAGTGTACACACTTCTAGCTATAAGATGAATAAGTTCTGAGGATCTAATATCCAGCATGGTGACTATAATTAACAATGCTGTATAACATACTTGAAAATTGTTAAGGGCCTAGATTTTAACTGTTATCATCACCCACACAAAAAGATGGTAATTATGTGAGGAGATGGAAGTGTTAACTAACATTTTTATGATAATTTCAGAATATATACATGTATCAAATTATTGCATTGTACACCTTAAACATATGTTATATGTCAATAATATCTCAATAAAGCTGGAAAAAAAGATTTACTGGTCGTTTGTGACTATTTACTTTAGATAATTCATTATGTCTTGAATTATATCCCATTTTTGGCGTGGTGGGGAGGTGGGTTGTGATAGCACTTTTAATTTTTCTTTCTTTTAAACTATTCTATGCTTGACAGATTTTCACGATCTGCTATTTTCACTCTACTGGGGAGAAGATTACTTTCATTGTTAACTTCAAAATCCCTTTCTCAAAGCAAATCCTCTTTAGGCCAGAGTGGGTTGCCCCAGGCCAGAGGCTCCAGACTCACTCAGATTCCCAGTTAAAAGACAGCACTGCATCCCTTGATCTCTCGTGGATGGAAGCAGCGTTCTGAGAGGACGCAGGTATGACCACCAGGTTTGGATATCTGAATAAGAACAGCTTTTACTCTTTTCACTTAATTTGAAGGAACCCGAGCTCTAAAATCAGAAAGAATTAAATATTACTGTCTCTGAGCTATTTGCTGGCAGTGAGCAAGTTATTTAACCTGTCTTGTCCTGGTTCCCTTTTAACACATGATTATCATGAACAGCGAATGAGGTAACGTGGTGAAGAGTCCTCAGTACCATGTCTAGCCCCTGGCTTCTTATCCAATACATGCTAATTTTTTTCTTCTTTGTGTGTTTAGAGGAGGGATGTGAGCAAGAACAAGGACAAAACGAAGTACCTCGGGGATGAAAACCCACATCTCACAGCAGTGGGCTTGCTTCTTCTTTGCTCTTTTCCTCTGATTTCTCCTCTTTTCCTTCCTTCTCCCTCCTGAGCAAATACATTCAAAGTGTTTAGAACAGGGCCTGGCCACAAATGCTAATTTTTCTGCTGTTGTTAGTATTTTTATTGCAACTGTTATCATCACCATCACCGTCACCATCGTTATTGCCGGCATCATCTTCATCACCACCACCATCATCATCATCATCTTTTTCCTTCCAGCCCATTTTCCTTTCCCCAGTAGAGGTAATATGCCTTTACCGCTTTCTGTAATGCTGAGGCTGGGAGCCTGTGTAAATTACATTTCCTGAACTCCCCGGCCATCTGGCTTCTTGTTCAGTTTTGCCAACACGGAGATACTGTCGGAGGGGGAAAAGCCTTATATTTGCTTTCTCTTTTTCTGCTTTTGGCAGTGTCTCCAGAAAAAGCTGCATCCTTTTGGGATGATCCTAGCTTTAGCCACAGCAGCCTCCTTCTTGGTGGACATAGCATCAGCAGGATGGCCCTCCTCAGTGCTTCAAACAGCATCCCTCCTCTGTGGTTTTAGTGCAGACTTGGCTACCTCTGGGGGGGAGGTGAGAGGAAGGGGAAGTGGGGGAGAAGGGGAAGGGGGAAGAGGTGGAGGAGGAAGAAGGCAGGGCAGCTGAGCAGAATGGAGAAGAAAGTGGAAGCAGCACAGGCTGTTACCCTGTTTTTCCTCTAAATGTGTTTGGATGAGTAGTCATTTGTTCCATCAGTCTAAAGATTAGTAAAAAAACGCTGAAAATGGCAGAGCAGAAACATGGAAAAAATCTGAGTCCTTGATTGACCACCCGGTTGAGTTACTGGATCAACTAGCCCTGGAAGCTTCCTATGTTTAGACTTTGTTTCCTTGAGATAAACTTCCTTATTTTTTTTTTTAACCAGGTTAAATTAGTTTCTGTTAGTTTCAGAAATCACCATCCTACAGAAACAGAGAGAAGAAATCTCCTCCCTCTCTTTCTCCTCCTTCCCTCCTCCTCCTTCTCCCTCTCCCCCTCCTTCTCCCTCTCCCTCTCCCTCTCCTTCCCCTCCCCCTCACCTCCTCCTTCTTCCTCTTCTTCTTCTTCTTGTTCTTCTTCTTCCTCTTCTCCTTCCTCTCCTCCTCCTCCTTCTTCTCTTTCTCTTGGAAAACAGGTAGCTTTGTCCACAAGCACCATGATGTTCGCTTCCTCTCATATCTCATTGGCTACAATCAGAGCTCATGTCCATACCTAAGTATGTCTATAAAAGGGGACGGAATTGTCACAATTAGCCTAGACTGTGTGGTATAGGGTATGACATGGAGTCAACTGTCAAGAACTGTGATGTACTGCTACATTTTCCTGGATGCTGGCAGAAGACATGAAATTCCTGAGTCAGAGCCAAAGGGCATTGATTGCTCACAGCACAGCAAGCAGCATGAGCTTCAGATTTTCCTGGCCTCCCAAATCCCACAGGAGCAACATAGAGGGGACCAGGAGTGTTTGCATCTCTGCTCAGGAACTCCAACCTTAGAGAACTCACATATTTCATAATAGGCTACAAGAAAATCTGCCATGTTCTGTGCATGAATGTCAAACAATCTAACATATGTGTTTAGAATTTCAGAAGGAAGTGGGGAACAGAAAGAGTATTTAAAGAAATAAGGGCTAAAAAAAAGTCCATATTTGATGAAAACTATATGCTCACAGAACCAAAGAGCTCACGATTCCTAAGAAGACCAAACATTAGGAAAATTAACAAAACAGAAATAGAGTCACAGATGTAGAAAAGAATCTTATGGTTACTGGGGGGAAAAGAGGGGAGAGATAAATTGGGAGATTGGGATTGACGTATACACACTGCTATATATAAAACAGATAACTAATAAGGACCTACTGTATAGTACAGGGAACTCTACTCAATACTCTGTAATGACCTATATGGGATAGGAATCTAAAAAAGAGTGAATATATTTATATGTATAACTGGTTCACTTTGTTGTATAGCAGAAAGTAACACTACATTGTAAATCAACTATACTCCAATACAAATTTCAAAAAATTTCAAAAAGAAAATTATACAAATGTAACTAAATTTCTAAAAACTAGTAATAATGGGAAAATAAGAAAAGCCAGAGCAAAAGAAAATCATATAGCATGGAGAGGAAGAAATTTAACCATTACAACAGACTTCTCATCAAAATTTATACAAGCAAGAAGACATTGGAGTGACATATTTGACTGAACCAGAAAAATAGTTTATGCAGTGAAAATATTTTTCAAAAATAATTGGAAAAATAAAGCTGGGCCAATTTAAGAACAAAATACATATGAGAATTGTTAAGCTATTTCGGCAGAAGGAGAATGACATCACATAGAAATTTCAATCTACTTTAAGTAATAAACATCACCACAAGTGGCAAATGTTGGAATAAATATAAGATACTTTCTCTCTCTTTTTTTTTTTTGGCTGTGCCACCCAGATTGCAGGATCTTAGTTCCCCCACCAGAGACTGAACCTGGGGCCACAGCTGTGAAAGTGCTGAATCCTAACAACTGGACCACTAGGGAATTCCCTTTTTCTCATTTTTAATTACTTTAGAAGTTTACTGTTTAAAGCAAAAGTTTTAGCAATATATTGTGAGGTTTATAACTCATGTAGGAAAAGAACTGTAAGATAAAAATATCACAAACAAAGGATGTGAAAGGGAACAAGGAAGTGCATGGCTATAAAATTCTTATGCTATCCACGAAGTGGTATAATATTGTTTGAAGGTAGACTGATTAGTTAAAGTTGTATAATGTAAACTTGAGAGCAACCACGAAGAAAATAAATGAAAGAAGTATAGTCAAGAAGCCAATCATAGAGAGAAAACAAAATACTAAAATATACTGAATTAATTCAAAAGAAGGCAGGAAAATAGCGAAAAAGGAACAAAGAACAGATGGAATAAAAAGAAAACAAATGTGCAATACGGTAGTTTAAAACACAATCATACTGATGGTTACATTAAATCAAAATGGTATAATACTCCAAAGATGCTGAGATTGGATAAAGAATAAACACTAGACTATGTTATTTACAAGAAACAACTTTAAATATAAGGACATAGGTTAAAAGTAAAAGTATGGAGATACACACACACACACACACACACACACACACACACGCGCGCGTGCGCACACACACATCATACAAATACTTAAATTCTTATCAGAATACCAGGCTGTTCTTAGTGCCTTATTTACATGCATTACCTCAATGAATATTTAAACAAGTTATGATGAACAAGTCATCATTTTAAAGATGAAGAAGCTCCAAAGTCTATGCCCTTGAATATCATAAGTAGTCTTGACTACTTTAAACTTCTGGAAGGTAGGAATAATATTGTATTCATGTTTATATCTGCAGTGTCTGAATATCTACAACATGAGATCTGACTCATGATAGGTGATTGAGAATTAGATTTTTAATAAATAATGAATGGACGATTGGCTGGCTGGCTGGCTGGCTGGCTGGCTAGATAGATGGATGGATGAAGAAATGAATGCACCTGGAGATGCAGTTATGTCTCATCAGTCCATTGGTAGTGTGTGCCCTGAACAAACCTCAGTTTGAAAATGAGAACAAACATTTCCAGCAGCAGATAATGTCACACATCAATGATCAAGGTAAGAATTCAAGTTCTTTTGTGCAAGGAGCATTTCTAAGTTGGCTACTAAGACCAAGCAGGGGACCCTTCTAGTACCTGGGGTTGAGATTGGGGTGGAAAAGGGAAACCCTTAACATAAAGTCTCTTCCTTCTAAGACTACTCCCTCCTTCGCTCTGAGAACAAACATCCCACCTCCTACAATTCCCTATATGGCATCCTGTCTAAAAGCAGTGTCTGGTCAGATGAGAATTTAATGAGTTATTATATATTTAAATACTGGCAAAGAAACATATCATTACATCTGTCTTGCAGTTTTAGAGCATAAGGATAATGTTTTTGCCAGAGTTGTTAGGATAATCAAACTCATCAAAACCATTCAGAGTATATCCAATGGACTAGTGCCATTATACTTCTCACAGTATATTGTATTTCTTTGTTTAAAAGCTCCATTCTTCTAATTCTTTGAGAGTAAATTATAGATATCCACTGGAGATTGCTAAAGCAATATATATATATATATATATATATATATAGGAGGGATCAGAGGACTTCATTATAAAAATATATGTCTCATGTCACCCAAGGGAAAGAAAGTAGCTGAGTCTCAGGAAAAAATTGGAACCAGAATCAGGAAAGACATCAGGACAATCTCTTTAACTCACATGTTTACTTTTCTTTGAACAACTATTTCATATTCTTCTAAGGCTTTCCTTTTTTCTCCTCATTTCACATGCCAAGCTGTCCTTGGCCACACAATAGAATCCTGAGTTAACATCACCTTTAAGTATAGGTCAGGCTTAACTAGAATATCTATAATCAGATTTTAAATTTCTAGGAGAAATATTCAAATTGGTCCATTTTGATTCAGTGTAAAGTCACCTAGAGGAATCATAAAAGTTACTTTGCTGGGTAATGAAAGTAGAGTCTTTTTTTTTTTTTAAGTCTAGATAAACATTCCAAGGATATAAACTTCTTGAGAGCAGGAACTCTCACTCATTTTCATGAATCTTGGTACAATGCCTGACATATGATAAGTAGTTGTAAGGATTTTAATTCCAAACTGTTTAATTCCAAAACCCTGAAGTAACTTCTACTTGAATTGCTCTTTTTCTCTATCTGTACATAACTCATTGGTTCTGCTCTATACCAGTTAGTGTAGGCTAAGTTATGCCACATAACAACTGAACCCCCAAATCTTAGTGGCTCAGAACAGTGATTCTCAAAGCGTGGTCCCTGGACAGTCAGCATCAATATCACCTAGGAACTTGGTAGAAATGCAGATTCTTGGTCTCTACTCCAGGCCTCCTGAATGAAAAACTTTGGGATGGGTCCCATCTCTCTTGTTTTACTAAGCCCTCTGGTTGCTTTCGGTGTACACTGAAGTTTAAGAAACACTGGCTTAGAACAAGAAAGGTTTGTTTCTCATTAAACTTACAAGAGCACTGGGGGTTGTCTGTAGCTTTGTTCTACATCGTCTTACTTTGTTAGCTTATGGAGCAGACCCCACTGGGATGGAAAAGAGAGACATGAACGAAGAGCTAGCTCCTAAAACTTTGCTCTGAAGTTACATTCCACTGTCCTCAGCAAATCTAATGGGGATGAGGCAGAAACATATAATCCTATCACAGAGACGGGATACCTAGGAAGGAAAATAGAACTACTGTATTCATTTTTTAATTTTCTCATTTCTCGATAGATTGATAAATGGTAGTAAGCGTGATGTTTTGACAAACATTTTTCAAGGCCATGGAACAATCATAATCGTTCCCGTTGTTAGGATTCCTTTGTTCCCTTTTTATGATCTCACACTCCTGTGCACAGTGAGGTCTGCCTATATTTGGAAGAGCAGTGATATAACCTACCACATAATTTTTCCTATCTCTGCTCAAATGTACCTTTTCAGAAAAGTTTTCCCTAAGCTGCCTTGTTTAATATTGTTCTGTTCCTCCACCTTCTGTCACTCTATCACATTACCCTATTTAATTTTCTTCACAGCACTTACATCAAGCTGAAGCTACCTTATTAGTTTAATTATTCTAAAATTTATTACCACATCAGCTTCATCAGAACAGGGACTTTGTCTATATTATTCACAGCTTTATCCCCAGAACTTAGAGCAGTGCCTCACACAGAAATGTTCATTAAACATTTGGGGATATGAATGTGTTGTTATCCCCTGAGATGGACCAAACTAAACCCTCACTGCTATTTACAATGGAGCTGGGGCCTGTCCTGAGTCTGAGCCAGGAGCAGGGGATGGCAGGTAAGAAGGCTTCCCATCTGATGCCCAGACACAGAGGCCAATACTGGTCTGCTGGATAAGGAACTCATTTAAAGAAGCTGTAAGCTTTTAGCTCATGATTCCATCCTGGTGTCTATCTTCTTCCTTCCCAATTTTGAGTATACCCAGCCTTTCAAAGGAGGCTTCTCCTACCTCTTCTTAATGAGAGAGATCAAATATCCTGGGAGAATACCTTATTCCCATCTCTCGAAAGGTTATTATTTGAGTTGTATAATTCATTCATTTGAAAAATATTTATTGAGTCCCCACTGTTTGCCAGGAAATATTAATGAACAGGACAGAAAAATCCTTACCCTGATGGAACTTATACTGGAGGAAGGCAGACAAGGAACTAGTTGAAAAAATTAATCTATAGTATGTCAAGTGGTGAGAAGCAATATGAAAAAAAATTTAAGCAAGCTAGGGCAGATAGAGGAGGTGTGCTATTTTATATAATGTGACCGGAGAAGACCTCTCTCATCAGGCGAGCCTTGAGAAATGATTGAAAAGAAGTGAGAAAGCAGATATCCAGTGCAAGAGAATTCCAGGCACAGGGCAAAGTCCTTCAGGCAGTGGTATGATTGGCATGTTGGAGAAATTAAAAAGGAATCTGAATGATTGGAGCAGAGGTAGCTAGGGCTCAAACTTTTGGACCATGACCCAGAGAGAGACATAAATTTTCTATTGGAACAGAGTACACATGCACTCACTCACTTGCACACACACATGCACACCTACATACACACACACACACACACACACACACTGAATTCAAAATTTCACAAAGGAATACTTACCCTTATCCTGTGCAATGCACTCTGATGTTGTCTATTCTATTTTGTTTATTTCATTAAAAATTCTAGTCATGACTATCTAAATTGATTATATAACCTATTAGTAGATCAGAGCCCACAGTTACACTGAGATAGGTTGAGAGTGATAGGAATTAAGATCAGAGCGGTAGCGAAGGCAGAGAATGGGCTTTTTTAGGTTCTGGAAGGGCACTGGGTGACTAAGAAGGCTGTTAAGACATTTAGAGTTATGGACATGAGTCTGGCTGCTCTTTGGAGAATGTAATGTAATAGGCCGAAAGTGGAGACAAAGAGAACACTCAGAGGCTGTTGTGATAGCTCACATAAGAGATAAGGGTGGTTTGGACCAGACAGGTAGTAGAAGTGATGAGAAGTGGTCTGATTATAGATTTATTTCAAAGATAGATCCAACACAATTTTCTGATGGATTGGATGTGGGGCGATAAACAAAAGTGAAAGACAAAGACAATTCCAATACTTTAGATTTGAGTGACTGGAGGAATAGAGCTGTCATTTACTGAGGAGGGGTCAAATTGAAGAAGAATGAAGTTTGGGAGAGAATGAGATCAGAAGTTCTGTCTGGGGCATGTAAACTTTGAAGACACCTAAGTGGAGATGTTCAAAAGTCAGTTTTACATTTAGGTCTGGAAGTTAGGGGTGGAGACATTAAATTTTGAGTGATGAGTTTATGAATGGTTTTTAAAGCCTTGCTGGATTATGTTACCTAAGGATTGTGTATGAGGCACAGGACCATGAGGTCTAACTCCTGCGCCCTGAGGCATACCAACATTTGGAAGTTGGAAAAGATGGGGAGAAGCCAGCAGAGGGACTGAGATGTAATGACCAGAAAGAGGGACCAAGAGTGAGTGATAACCTGAAAGCAAAGCAAGACCGTGTTTCAAAAAGGAGGGAGTTGTCATGTGTATTGAATGCTGCTAATGGGTTAAGTAAGATCAGGACTGAGAATTGTCTCTTGGACTGGACAATGTGGAGATTATTGGTGACCTTCAAAGAGGCAGTTTCAGGGAGATTGGTAGAAAAGAGAAATAGCCTGATTGGATTTGGTTCCAGAGAGAACAGCTGGAGGTGAAGGAGAAACAGAGGGCATGGAAAAATTATTGGGTTGGCCAAAAAGGGGTGTTTCCTTAACTACCTGAACGAACTTTCTGGCCAGTCCAATATTTTGAGGCCCCTCCCTGTAAAGGGGAGCAGAGAAATGGGGTGGTAGCTGTTAGGTGGGATGTAATACTTGTAGCTGTAGCAGGACCTTTTGACCACAGGGAAAGGCCAAGAAAACTTCAGAAACTTTGGCCAGAGACCTTACATTGATGAGGTACTGAATTTATTAAGCAAATAGTAACTAGTCCTAACCTCTAAGATACTCTCAAACAATCTGTTACTTGCAGCCAAATGTATCCTAGTGGAAATGGCGCCAAATATGTGCTTTCATCATGTCCTTAGGTCCCTGGCAACATGGCAATGTAGCTTGGGGTATGGGCATTGGTGTGAGTTCCTGATGGGCTGCTGACCAGCTATGTGTTCTTGGGTAAATTACTTAACATACATAAACCTCAATTTCTTCATCGAAACAATTGGTATATAATTGTTCTGGACCCGTAGGGTTATTTAGAGGGTTAAATGAGATAATCCTTAAAAAGCACTTATGCAGTGCTTTGAAAATTATAAATGTTTAATAAATATAGGTAATTACTGTTTACTTTCTATAATCTTCACCTAATAGCTCTGGTTAAGGAAAATCCTTTGCACATGCCCAGAGAGGAACTGCTGAGCTCTGAGTCCTGGATATTTTTCTGCCAGAACAATAGAGCAGCACAGTTCCCTTCACAGCGGTCTCCTTCTCTCCCCTGCCCCCCACGTTTGATAGAGTTACTCAGTTGTTCATCATGCGACAGTGGCCACCAGAATATCCAAGTTCTCTGCAAGCCTCCTAAGTGTATTTAGTGCTGAGCAATGCTACCTCAGAACAATTAAACCAAATGACAGTTGTCAAAAGTGTTGGCAGTTCTTTGGCCTGTCATTGCCAGACTCCACTTCCTTTGTAGGTTGGCACATGGAATTCCTTATAAATCTGCCTGGCTCCCTGCCCCCATATTTCTCCAATCCCCTAGAGCACAGGCCGTTTAGCCCCCATAGCAGACTTGGCTTGCCTCAGGCTCTGGAACTAACCAGCCTCTTAATCAGAGGAAAAAGAAATATCCTTGGATACCTAATCTATCTGAGGATCTCATGGTGATGTGTCCGCCAGCCCCAGGGTAAGCCTGGCTCTTATTTCTTCCAAACCAGGAATTTCAGTACTTGTTCTCGTTCTTGGCTTGTCATCCTACTTTTGAATCCCCCTCAGACCTGCATCCTCCTTACTTTGCCACCTGAGGCCCCCTGACCTCCATCTTCAGCTCAGCCTTCCACCTAATCGCTAGGGCCCTGTTTTGGCCTGACCTTGGAATGGCACCACCTCTACAGAGTCCTGGCATTGCTTTAGAAGCTTTATGTATTTCATTCCTTTTATTGCCCCTGTGAATCATCTGAGGAAAGTCAAGGCAGAAGGCCCAATGACTGTCCCAAGGGCACACAAATAGTAAGAGGGAGGGATGGGTTTTGAGGAAGGCTAGGTTTTCAGGATGTGAGATGCATCCAAATGATTTCTCTCCCTTCCCCCTGCCACCTTGCTCTCCTTTCACCCTTCAGGCAGGATTTCTTCACGTGAGAAGTGAATCTGAGAAACCTGATTAGGCTCAGTGTCCTAGTGGGTAGGGTGACTATCCGTACAAAGGCAGCACTAGGATGATAATAGCTTCTCTCTTTCTTTTCTCTCTTCCCATCCTTCTCTCTTTCCCTCTCAAACTTGAATGTTGTCATCTGGTGAATGCAGGGTTTGGTCCCATGGGGTTGGAGTAGATCCTTTTCTCCCAGGCTTCAGGTGAACCTCTTCATTCTCCAGTTAAATTTACCAGAGAGCTCTGTATGGGGCTTTAGGCACAAGCCCAATATTAATAATAAAATTTCACTGAGTTTTCCCATTTGCGATGATCCTTTGTCAGTGTCTCTGATCCAGGGTGGCTGGATCGGAGTATGGTTTTGGGTTCCAAAGACCAAAACCTTATGATGAATTCCTGAAATCAAGTCTGTCGGGCCTCAAATCCAGTGCTCTGAAAGTACAAAACTTAGTATAGCACAAGGTATTCAATGCAGCAATAAAGGACTTTCTACCACCTAGCCAAGCCTGAGCTCTGATGGGATCTCCTATGTATAATAAAATGCTAAGCATTTGCTCAAACATGCCTTTAATCTCAGACAGAAAATTCCATCTGCAAACTTCCTCTGGATATTCTACAATGGTTTCAAATTTCTTATGTTGGGCTGAATAAAATACCGTTACTTCAATAATGGGAAATATAAAGGCTTTTCAAAGTACTGTGCTGTACAAGAAAGTGTTCTTTTTATTTTATTTTTTAAACTTCTACAGTTGACTTTTAATATCTGATGTTTGAATTTGTTGTTAGGGATTTTTTAACAGTAGGCCCATACATTTTGGGAGCAGGAGAGAGAAGAGAGACTTAGGTTTATTAAAAGAACAATAAAACATCTTTGAGAAGTTGTTCTGTGTTGGGTTGGTTGTATGGAAAATGAGGAAGTGGCAGGTCTGAAAGAGGTTACCCCGCATCTCAAAGACACCTCCTTTGGCAGAAACTGAGGACTCACCCACTGATGTGGAGATTTCCCTCCAATTTTGGCCTTGAACTCACCTCAGCAACCTTCCTGCTGATTCACTCAATCTACATTTCCAGTTTTACTCGGTGACGCCTTTTAGCACTTGCTTTTCTGTACTGCATCCACCAAACTCAGTTTCCTAAGAGATTTAGGATAAGCTCTATTCCAGCCAAATGCTCATCTTGATTCTGGGATGGAGATTCTGGCCTGAGTCCAGATCCTGCTCCCTTTCACATCTTGGAACGGGAACGTATGGTGGGGAGGCTATGGGGCTTAAAGGAAGATTTTAGCTGCATCTCAGCCCACTCACTTCATAACTTTGGGTGGGGTATTATTTAGGGTGATATTATATGCGATGACAAATGAAGTGCCAAAGGTAAGGGATATGTAATAGATGTTTATTTCTTGTTCACTTAAGAGTTTGACATTTGTGCTCCTTGTTATTGGGTGGCCTTCCATGTGGTGATTCAGGATCTCAGGTTCTGCCCATGTGAGGGCTCCACCCTCTCGGAGGCCCTCAGAATCCTCTTCGTTCAACCTGGATACGGGCAAATAGAGGAGAGGAGAAGTGTAACCACTTAGCCAGCTCAGCCTGGAGGAGACACACATTCCATGGGCGAGATCTTCGCAAAGGGCCCAATTAGATCTTTGCAAAGGGCCCAAGGTGAACTTGAAAGGTAATGTTTGGCTGGTCAATTACTCTGAAGCAATAACCTATACTACTGAAGAGATAACAACAATCTTTGGTGGGTGGTTAACCATTTCTAAACGTCTCTAAGCCTCCATTTCCTTATCTGAGAAATGGAGCTCCTAGAGAGGTTAAATCAGTTATCCAAGGTCCCACTGTTGGTAAACAATGGGGTCAATACTAAAAGCATTATCTCCCAGCTCATATGCTATACGGTCACTACCACAACTCTCAAATCATAAAAACTCTTCAGGTTAGTGCAGACCATGTCCTTTCCACTTTTTCCTCATGTCCTAGTATGAAGCTTAGAAAAGAGCTATTTTGAGTTGACTAACATCTAGTTATCTTTATAAAACAAAGAAATGGATATCAGGTTCAGTAGTGGATTGAATAGTATCACCCAAAACTGTCCATTTGGAACCTCAGAATATGACTTCATTTGGAAATAGGGTCTCTGCAAATACGTTTAATTAAGGACATCAAGATATCATCCCAGATGTAGGGTCGGTCCCACATCCAATGACTTGTTTCTTTATGCAAAGAAGAGAGGACACAGAGACACAGGGAAGAAAGCCATGTGAAGATAGAGGCAAGGATTGGAATTATGCCGCCACAACCGAGGAACGCCCATAAGTTGGAATAAGCAAGGAAAGATTCACCCCTAGAAACTTCAGAGGGTGCATGGCCTTGCTGATACCTTGAAGGAACTAGGGACTCCCGCCTTTCAGGACTGGGAGGCAATACATTTCTGTTGTTTAAACTTTTCACCACAAGCGTGTGGTAACTTGCTGTGGCCGCCCTACAAAACCAATACTGATGCTTCCCAGGAACAAAGGGTGGAGTCTTTCATTGCGCTCAAAGGGGAGTTGGAAACAGAAACTCTCCAAAGCAGGAGGCTTTCACCTGAGGCAGGGAAATAACAGTGCACATATTCAATCTGCGGTGAACCACGCCCGCTTCAGTGACCCTCAACAACAAATGAGGAATTGTCTTTACTAGCACCACTTAGTTGGGAGCCAACCAATTCTTTGTTCCCTGGATCCAGTGTCTTAAATTGTAGCACTTTGGTGATTGCTGAAAGAACACACGCTTAGAGTGAGACCTGGCTTCAAATCTGGCTTCTTCCATCATGCTCTTTATACGACCTGGAGGCAGTCAATTTCCTCACAAAGTGGCACAGTCTCTACCCCTTCCGTGTCAAATTAAATGATACAGTACATGCAAAGCATCCTTCATAGTGTTAGCACGGAGCAGGCACTCGTCTGCACTCGCTATACAAAATGTTATCCCCTTTCTTGTCCAACATGAATTCCCCTCCAGGTTGAGGGGAGTCAAAGAAAAGGGGGCGGGGGTTGAAACTGCGTACAAGCTCTTGTGTCCCTTTTGCTTCAGTCTCCCAGGTCCTCCCCTGAGTCTCAAAAGGTTGGTTCAAGAGTTAATGATTGGGAAATACGAAGATGGAGAAACAAAGAATACTTGCTGGGCCAGGAAACCGGTGACACTTTAGACTACAAACCAGCCGCTTAGCAGAGCTACCAAACTCCCAGTTCCCTGAAAGATACAGATAAAGGTCTGACGCACATTCCTGAGTTGTTTTAAACCGGAAGCAGACCTCCACCAGATGCAAACTGCTAACCGCAAGCGCATAGACCCCAGATAGGTTGAAATTAGAAGCTTGGTGATGCTTAAAACTTCACCCTGCGGCCAGCCAGTCCGAGAACTGAGCACAAGCTGATCACACACCCTGCAGCCCCACCCTCACCCTGCCTTGAAAAGCTTGTCTCCTAACCGGCAACTTGAACATGGTCTTAGGACATGAGTCTACCATCTTCCCAGGTTGCTGGCTTCCTGAATAAAGCGACTTTTCCTTTGCCACCAACACTTGTCTCTCAAGTATCGGCCTTTGGAGTGGCGAGCGGCCGAACTTGGGTTCAGCATCAGCCTCGTCCTGATGCCCTTTCAGCTTCTTCCCTGTCCTCACCACTTATCCGAGCCCCCGAGTTTAACTTCAGCTTTGCCCGCTACCTATTTTCTATAGATTTTAACCCCCCTATGGTTAAAGACTGTATATGGGACACTGTTATAGCTCTGGCACCTGACTGGTGGGGCACATCATTGAATGTACCTTGCTCCTGGGCTAAGTTCTTTGAGAATAGGGGCCCCATTCTCTTATTTATTTTGTATTCTATACAAAGGTTGCTTCGAACTGGACAAGAAAATATGCTCAGGGCGTTGCTTTCATTGAATTATTATGAGAATGAGTGAGGATGAGAAGAAAGGTCTTTGGGTCCAAGAAGAGAAGAATTTGAGATGAATGCATTTGGGGTCTTTTAATTGTCAAGGAATGCTGCTTCTCAGCATCGGAGTGCTTTGTTATCTTTTTTACTTGTGCATATACAGATTTATGAGAGTCTGTTTCAAGGAATGCATTCAGGATCATTGACGCCAAAGAAATTGTGAAGCACAAACCATTTTCTCTTTGGAAGGCTGGATCAGAAAGTCAGGGCTCCGGCTTCCCTAGTGGCGCCGTGGTTAAGCATCTACCTGCCAAGGCAGGGGACGCGGGTTCGAGCCCTGGTCCGGGAAGATCCCACATGCCACAGAGCAACTAAGTCCGCGGGCCACAACTACGGAGCCTGCGTGCCTACAACCCGTGCTCTGCAACAGGAGAACCCACCACAATGAGAAGCCCGCGCACCGCAACGAAGAGTAGACCCCGCTCGACGCAACTAGAGAGAGCCTGCACATAGCAACGAAGACCCAACACAGCCATAAATTCAATAAATAAATATTTTTTTAAAAAAACGTCAGGGCTCTTAAAGTCAGTAACATAATGCTTTCTCTCTCTTCCTCTTTTTCTTTCTTTTCAAAACCTTTCTAGGAAGAAGAGTCCTGGAACTTGCTGGGACGGACGGAGCCTTGTAGCGTGCAAGGTTCCCAGAACCTTGGGTTCTGACTTCATGTCTCCTGAAGTCTTCTTCCAGTCCCTCTTGTCTGTCCTTCCCTCGGGCCACATGTCCCTGCCCATCTGATGTGGCCCAGTGACTGCTGTGGAACTTGGCAGCAGCATGAGGGGGGCACTGATGGCTTGGAAGACACTGGTGGGGAAGGATGTGGAATTTCTTCGCTGGCTAACACGGCAGATCTGGGGGTAGTGAAAATCCCTGAGCTGGTTTCAACTGGAACTTGTTTCCATGGCATTCTCCCACTTTTGAAATGGTGGATATGTTAATTAACTTGATTGTGTTTGTCATTCACGGTGTATATGGATATCAAAACATCCTGTTGTACACCTTACATACATGCAAGTTTTGTTTCTCAATTATACCTCAGTAAAGCTAGAAAAAAATGAATGCATATGCAACATCTATTATGGTCTTACAATGTGCCAAAGCATGAGGCTAGGCATTTTACACCTCTTTCATTTAACCCTCATAATTGTCCACTGAATTAGGTACCATCACTATCATCTTTCACAGTTTTACAGATGGGGATCCAGGGCTCAGAGAGGTTAAGTAACATGCCCAATGTCACACAGCTCAGAAGGGAAAAGGTAGAACTTGAACCTGTGTTTTTACACGTGGGCCCTGAGAGGAAGAAAAGGGCATCTAAGTGCCAGGAGCTAAGCCCATTGTTTTAGAGACTCCATTCAAATGGTTTCACATTCTGTGACATGGTTAAAGTGGAAGAAAAAAGTGGAACATTCCCTCTGAGACTCCTGACAACAGTGGAGGGAATAAATCAGCACAAGTGGGATTTGGCCAGTAACTTCACTTCTCTACTTCCTAACTGACCTCCAGGGTGGTTCCAAGATGTCACCACTGGAAGTTAAGCACATTTTCTGGACCACCATATGCCAAAGATGTCTTTAGTATCTTCTCGTTCTCTGTCCCCTACAGTTGGGGCCACTTTGACCTCAAGCCTGATTGCAAAAAGGGGGTTTCAGAAAGTCAAAGTTGAAATTTTGGGGCACTCAACATTAAGTCTTACCCCTTCTTGTATCTGCTTGGAGTACAAGTTCCAAGACACTTGCTTCTAACTTAGCCTGGAGAGTGAGGTTCCTAAAGCAGTGGCTCATGATATGATCGAAACAATTCTAGGTTGAGATCCTCAAGCAAATGATTTTAACCTTCTTCATTGATGTTTCTTCACCTGAGTCCAAACTCTTCTCTGGCCAAATTTAAATCCCTCTGCAGGCTTTGAGTTCTACCTCTTTACAATCTGGAATGCAGATTAAGGATTCTGAATCTTAACCCATTCCATGGGATCTGACCATATTTCATGCTGGTAAGACCTGAGATACAGCCCTGGTGTTAAAATAGAGCAGGCCTTGGGTTTTGTTGGGGTTAGAAGTGTTTAAGCTTATTTTAGGGGAAAGGGTGCTGTACATTGCCGTGCCCACCTTGCCAGAGGTCTCTGCATTGGACTTTCAGCCCAAGTCCCAGCTAATAAAATCAAGGATCACTTTGCCTTCCACTAATTGGGCATTGTCCTGTGTATATTTCTCTGTCAAGGGCATAGTGAAGTCATCTTTGATCATAAGCAAAAATTAGAAAATTACTATGATATAGAAGTTAAGATATGAGTTCTGGAGCTGGACTGTCTAGATTTAAATCCTGGTGCTGTCACCCACTAATTGGGTGACCCCAGTTTTTTCATCTGTAAAATGGGTGTGAGTGCTTACCTTGGAGATTATTAATGTTTTTCATGGTTTCTGTGAGAATTAGGTGAGTTATTTCATGTAAAATGTGCTTAGAGTAAGGCGTGGCACATAATAAACACTCAAAAAATGTTAACTGGGGTGGTTATTATGGGTATAATGTAATTTCTAAGTTGAACTTGGAATTCAAATTTGACCGGGGTTCACAGCTTACTTCTGCCACTTGTGAGCTGTGTGACATTTGCTGAGTCACTTAGCCTCTCTGAGCCCCAGTTTCTCATCACTTGTAAAATGAGACTGAATGCTACACCCTTGATGCACTTCCTCCCACCCAGCCTGTCATTGGGTTCTTTCTTCATCATTTTCCCTCCCAGGTAAATGCTGCCTTCAGGAAATACTATGTAATAAGCTGACACAGGAGTGTAAGGCACAAAAACACCTCTCCTGGATCTCTACTTTCACATCCTGGCTCCTGCCCCAGAGAATCAAGCCCTGTACCCCCTAGAAAAGGCCTTTCAGAGAACAGTAAGCAGTTCTGGGTTTGGGGGCATTCAGCCCAACCTAACACCATAGGGCAGGTGGTGGTGAGGTTAGGTAAGATAAAGAAAGTTCACAGGTAGTAAGGAGAGGTAGGAGGTTTTGAAGCAGAAGGAGTGGGAGGGAGAGTGTGAAAGCTCAGAGGGGAAAGGGATGTTTGATGTGGGAGGAGGCATTTGTCTTTTATCCATGCAGCTATCAAAGTCCGTGACAAAGTACCCGCTATTCCCAACATGGGCCACTGGTTTTGCTTCTACTTCTTTTACTCCATTTTGAAAGGGAGATGCTGCTGCCCATGATGAAACTGGTCAGTCAGGCTCACTTTACCTCCTTGGCCATTCTGTCTTTCAAGGGATCTTGGCCTGAGGTCTGGTGTTCTGATCTCAAGGAGGGGAGGTCTTAATGAACAAGAGGTGGTGGCCTTCGAGTTGGGGTATCATGACTTCTCTGGGGCCATGCCAAAATTAATACCCTGGCTAAATCCCTATCATGGAATCCTTAGGACCACACCCATCCAAATCCTTCTAACCTTCTCTGCAGAGGTCCATGAGTGTGCCTCATAACGGACACCAATGGCTGCACCTAGCATTTCCTTCTATCCCTGGCACCTGCTAGCTCTCCCTCCCTTGATACAGACCACTAAGTGACCCTTTAGTTGAAGGGTCATCCTCTCTGCTTCAAGGCTACTGAGGTGAGATACTCCTCCATCTCCTTAACAGCTTAACAAATTTCTTCTGTTCCCAAAATCATCAAGTGAATCCCTGGGGACTCACCTTCCGTTTTACCCAGACTGCCTTCTCTCAGTGGGTTATAAAGCTTTGGTTTCTACCAAAAGATGCAGAGATATAGCCATTTCATCAGATTCAGTCTTACTGTAGCATCAACCTGCCACCCTATCCCACCATTCTGTTCCCTAGGATTTTGGTTCAAGTTCCTAAACTGAAAGTCATTGCTTGTCTCCATAGAAGCATTGATTCCAGCTTTTCTTTAACTTTCACCCATTCCTTGCTGCCACTTTCTATAAAATAAATCTCTCTCCAATTAATTTTTCTATCAAGGATGCCAAGCGAGAGTTTATATGGTATCTATGGTAAATACTTAGGTGCAATTTCCATGAAGCCAGGGTCCAGGATGTCTATTTCATTCACCATATATTTCCAGACACCAGCAGAGGATTTGGCATGTAATATAGTCTCAGCAAATACATGTTGAGTAAACTAAATATTTCCACAGATGTTCTTCTCCCTCTTAATCATCCAATGAACGCGTTCTTATCCTACAATATTCGAACTAAGCCTCCTCTCTTCTTGGAAGCCTTCCCTCTATCCTCTGAATCTGATTAAGATGCTCTTCCCCTGAGCCCTCACAGTAAAATGCTTGCTGGCGGCATGGTGCTTTGCTCAAAGGACATAATCATTTATTTACATGTCTGTCTTGTGCAAGCTCCTTAAAGCCAGGGACAATCTTTTATTTGTCAAGTTTGATAAATGAAAAATAAAAAGAATAAATGAATGTGTGGCCTTGGTCCCTGACCACACCACGTGTTTAATCATCAGCCCTGCCATGTGCTCCTTGGACTCCCATATTAATAGATCTTCAGAGTCTGGAAATGTCTAAGAATGTAGGGGGTCTATAGCTCAAGATGTTATTCCAAGATTCCATCCCATAGCATATTATACATCCCATCACTTAGTAAAGAAAGGACATGACTTGCTTTGAATTCAACTGGCACCAGATATCTTTATTTTTTGTGGGGATGGTGCAGACACAGGACCTGGAAGATGGAAAATCCTGAAGATGGAAACTCTTGCTCTCCACCTGGAAGAGCAGCCTGGTCAATTCTGATGCTTAGACTACAGCTAGCAGGGAGTTCCTGGGACTCAGTATCAGAAAAGTTTTGTTCCTAGACTTGCTCTGGCTCCTGTGCCTCTACCTGGGTCGATGTGGCTCACAACTTCCTTGCAGTCTAGTTCACACCAAGGTGCAGCATGTTGCCTGCGGAAAGAGTGTCCATCATTTTTAAATTTTAATTTTTTAAAATTTTTATACGATTTTGAAAGGTTACTTTCCATTTACAGTTATTACAAAATATTGGCGTATTCCCTGCGTTGTGCAATACATCTTTGAGCCTATCTTACACCCAGTAGTTTGGACTTCCCCCTCCCCCTCCCCTATCTTGCCTCCACCCACACTGGTAACCACCAGTCTGTTCTCCATATCTGCAAGTCTGCTTCTTTTTTGTTATATTTACTAGTTTGCTGTATTTTTTAGATTCCACGTATAAGTGATATCACACAGTATTTGCCTTTCTCTGACTTATTTCACTTACCCCAATATTTATAGCAGCACTATGTACAATTGCCAAGATATGGAAACAACCTAAGTGTCCATCAACAGATGAATGGATAAAGAAGGTGTGAGATTTTATATATATATATATATATATATATATATATATATATATATATATATATATATATATATATATATATATAATGGAATACTACTCAGTCATAAAAAAGAACAAACTTTTGCCATTTGCAGCAACATGGATGGACTTGGAGGACATTATGCTAAGTGAAATAAGTCAGACAGAGAAAGACATCTTTTTTTCCTGTATAAAATACATCAAAAAATGGAGTTCTGAGCATGAAACCTATTCTGGTGAAGTGGATCCTTGCTGCCGTAGCTCAGGGTACCCAGATGCTGACCAAAACCCAAGGTCTTGGATTACTGCATGGTCCCCCCTCAGATTTCCAATGTCATCCCCACAGGGGCTCCTGTCTTTGGCTGACCTGCTAGAAATGTGACCCAGACTTGTCTCAGGGACTCGACTCCTCTAAGCTGCCCTGAGCCTGGTAGATCTAGTCTTCACCTTCTGTTCTGGCATCTTAGCTCCAGGAAGAGGAAGAGAAACAGACACTGCATTTGTGAGAGGAGAGGAAACAACTGCTTGCCCTCGATAGTTTCAATGTCAGCATTGCCAGGAGAAGACTTTCTGACTGGGAGGGTGCCCAGAAGACTTCTCATCTCCTGGTTGTCACTGGGATAACATGGGATGTCATTAACCATCCTTTACGTTTCCAGGGAGCACTGTTTTGTCCTCAACATTTTCAGGGTTTTTTTTCCCTTCACTTCACTCTCACAATAGCCTGAAGAAAAGGAAGGGCCAAGTGGTCTTATTGTGGAAACATGGTCCAGTGGTCAAGTTGTACTGTTCTTTTCTACTGTCAGACTCTGACAATGTGTCCTGCTCTACCTGTACACACGATGCTCGCCTTCCCTCTCATCACTATATTTCATGTCTCCAATCCATCGTCTTCCCTCCATCCCACTCCATCCCTCTCCATCCTATCCCATTCCATACCAAAGCTACTTATTGAAATAATAGCAGCGCATGAGAAAAACCACAAGCTCTGATGTCAGACTTAGGTTCAAACCCCCACTCTACCTCTCTTGAGCTGTGTGACATCACATATCCCAGCTTCTCTTTTTGTGTTGTAAGATGTGGAGATCAATACCATAGGGGGATGGTGAGAACTGAATGATGGGGTTGAATGAAAGCTTGATATAAACTGAAAATCCACATACCCATGTTGTGATCCTTATAATTATTATGTGGAAGGCACGATGCTAGCCACTGGGGCAAATTCAAATGCTAGAATATATGGTCCCTGTCTTGTAGAGTCTTGAAATTTATAGAAGGGGATGATATTAGTGTTCCTATAAACTATATATGCTAAAATACGTTAAGTCTTATGAGAAATACAAAATATAGTGAAAGGAAATAGTTCCTCTAACCTGGAGGGTGTATGTGTGGGTGTGTGTGTGTAACAGAAAGAGATTCACAGAGAAGAGAGCTTTTGTGCTGGGCCAGGAAGTAGGGCAACACTTTGTTTGACAGACAGGAAGTGTCAGCAGAAATTTTTGGTAAGTTATTTCACTTCTCTGAGCTTCAGATTCCTCAAATGTAACATGGAGAAATATTGTCCACCTCGTACATTAAGTGAACAATAATAATAGTGAATGCTTATACAGAATTTAATTTTGCTTGGACCTGTTCTAAGCGAAGTGTACACATTATTTCATGTAATTCTTACAACATCTTTACGGAGTACATAGGTACCATTTCAATCCTAATTTTCCAGTCAATGCAACAATAACATCAAATGGTTAAATACATGTTCATGGTCTCAAAGTATTATGGAAAACTGGTATAAATATTAAATGCTTACACTAGACCTGATGGCTCCAGAGAACCATGCTGCCTTCCAGCAGGGGGAAGATGGAGGTGGTCCTGGAGGTACCTTTGAGTTCCCAGAATATGCTCATTTGTACTCTGGTCACAGAAATTTTTACGCTTCCCCCAACGTGAATTCTGAGGCCGTATTCCAGAGCCTAATGTGGTATATCAGTGGAAGGAATAGCTAGAACAAAGTTTTGCTAAAACCTTTGTAAACCCTTCTTAAATGCTGATTCACCCTTAGAGGACATCTAAGAAAGAAGGTTCATCACTGCTCCTTAAACAAATGTGTTCTGTGAGCAATTCTGCAGCAAAGCGGAAAGAAAGAAGTGGATTCAATGGCCCCAAACTCACTCCATACATAGCTGTCCCAGGGTAAGAAGATGGAACCCGCTGGGTAAAGAAATGAAAATAAGCCCTATGGATGAGTTCTGCTTTGTGTTCAAACACTCTGGCTGTTTCCTTTCCTCCTGTTCCCGGGTAAGAAAGGCAATTTCTATGGTGAGAGAGGTTGGGAGTTGACTCGATTAGGAATCAGTTGCAGGTAACAGAGACTACAGTAGATATTCTCAGCAGGAAGTATTTCAGCAGAGGAGTAGGATGTCTCAAAAACTTTGGAAGTGTTGGAGGAGTGGCCAGCAGTCTGGGCTCCTAGAACACCCCAGAATGACACTGCAGAACCAACCCACCCATGGAGCTGCTTCCTTTGTCTCTCTTAAGAATTTGGGGAATTAAGAAGTTCCAACACTAGAACGATTGGCTCCAGCAACAAAACAACTGAGCTACAATCCAGGGATCAGGAAACTTCAACTCCTGTTCCTGAGCCTGCTTGAGGGAGCTGGGCCTGATGTTGGGCATACACCCCTTTAAAGTTCTAAAGCCCTGCCTTCCAACTTGACTGCACTGCTCTCTTATGGGTGACCTCGTGGAAGTTATTTCACTTCTTCAAGCCTCAATTTTCCCATCTGTAAAATGTGAATAATCTTCTTACCTCTCAGGTTTTTGTGAGACCTCATTGAGAAAACTCATGGAAAGAGCCCAGCAGTGTCACCTCTTTGGCCAGCCCTTCACCTGACAATACAGTATGGTTTCAGTTTTGTTGACCTACATTCCCAGATCCTCAGATACTACCTTCCGCCTGTCAGGAGGCTTACAATTTCCACAGGATGCTAGTAGATTGCTAGAGACAGAAGGAAATTTGTTAGGATCTCATCATTTTTAACAGGCTATTTAAATAGCCACCCTGTGGCTATTTTCCCCCTGGGATTGAATGTTTCAGTAGGCTATATCTAAGAGTGCATCTGTTAAGTAATAATTAATTTGTACTTATGCTTTTCGAAAACCAAAGACATTCCACAAAGAGACCTTTGGATGGGCATGAATTAATCAGTTTTTCTACACTGAATGAATATAGTTTGAATCTTAGGTTTAAAGAAAACGGAAAGAAAACTTGACATTTCAGTTTGCTTGACTGACCTCACTTTGGGTACATGTACTATTTCCATTTGGCTTTTGTCACTCAACCTGCATACACACATTCTTCATGTGAGAACCTGAGGGCCTTGGAGCTGCATGCACTGATTGGCTTGGGGTCACTTGATCTGAAAGAGAAAATCTCCCTGAGACATGTGAGCTAAGGTAGGGGAGGGGGAGGTTCCTCAGATGGAAGTTGAAGTGTAGTTAACTCAAAAAAAGAGTAGAAAGAGTGCTGGGAGGCCAAAACCCAACAAAGGGCCTCTCTTCTAGAACTTTCCATTCGATCTAGACAACAAGGCTGTGAGGTTGGCATTTATGTCATCACCATTTTACAGATGAGAAAACTGATGCTTAAAGAGGTCAGCATTTGCACAGCAAGCTAGCATCAGAGCTAGACCTCCTGGTCCTGAGGCCAGTGTTCTTTCCACAGGCAGATGTGCTGATGGAGATTCTCTGGCCATCAGCCTGGTCTCCATCAGCTCTCTCCCTCCTGGAATTCCTCCTCCCACTCCCCCTTCATCTCTAGGCTCAGCCTTTCATACCAGAGAGCCCTCAGGGTCCAAATTGCTTCACAACAGAGGCATTGCCCAAGTAGAGGTCCTTGGAATCCACATAGCTACAAGCCTGACAGCTTCCCACTGTGGGGTGCGAAATAATTATTGTCAGTAATTAGAATTAAATTACTCTTGTCAAAACACACAAAATTGCAGAACCAGCACTGTAGCATCTTAGGTCCCTTTGTCCCAATTGTCTCCCTCTCTCTCCTCCTAGCCTAATGGAGACCTAGGAGGCCTCAACAAATTCCCTCTCAATTCTGGACTCCAGGCATGGGTCACAGTCCCACAGCCTTAGATCTAATTTGTAGCTGTGAGAGGAGGAGGTTGGGTTTCTGAGCTCCCATTTCTCTGGACCGTGAGGCAGGAGAAAAGCTGGTGATAATAACAGTGGTCGTTCATGGCAGCTAAGCAGAAGGAAACAAAAATGCAGCTTAAAGTGCAGTGGAATTCTAGGAGCTCATCATATTTAGTGAAGGCACCCTGCAATTTATACAGAGCTGAATAAAGAGAGAGAGAGAGAGAGAGAGAGAGAGAGAGAGAGAGAGAGAGAGAGAGAGAGAGAGAGAGAGAGAAAGAAAGAAAGAAAGAAAGGAAGGAAGGAAGGAAGGAAGGAAGGAAGGAAGGAAGGAAGGAAGGAAGGAAGGAAGGAAGGAAGAAAGAAAGAAAGAAAGAAAGAAAGAAAGAAAGAAAGAAAGAAAGAAAGAAAGAAAGAAAGAAAGAAAGAAAGAAAGAAAGAAAGAAAGAAAGGAGGGAAGGAAGGAAGGAAGGAAGGAAGGAAGAAAGAAAGGAAGGAAGGGGGAAGAGTGAGAGGACTTCTATTGTTTCCATTCTGATTATGATAGCAATACAAGTCAGTCTTAGAAAATTTAGAAAATAGAGAAAAGTATAAAGAAAGAAATAAAAATCATCCCAAATCTCAATATGCTGAGACAACTGGTATTCTTATTTGGAGTATTTTCTACTAGTTAGATTTTTATCCTCTTCTCTCTCTCTCTGTCTCTCTCTCTCTCTCACACACACACACACACACACTCACACAGGATAACTTGATTCTCCCCTAAGCTCATTAGAAAGGTACCGAGTGATTGATATATTATTTCTCTTCTGCCATGTAGCAAATGGAGGGCTGAATTCTACTTGCTCCAACAGGGCAATGAACATTTTCTCCCCCAAGGGTGGGCTTTAGGGCTGGAACTCCTGTGAATAGGAGAGGTCCAAGCCTCTGTAGAGGGAGCTGGGAAGAAGGAGCCTGGAGGGAAGAAAAGAAGAGTGGTTCCCACAACATTTTTTTGTTCTGATTCTGTCCCTCTGAGCGCTCAGGTGACCTTAGAAAGAGGAATGATCTACCCACTAATGGCCCTAGAAGACAGATTCCATTCAGTTCAGAAAAAGAACACATTCTGAAATATTTTTAACCTGAAATTTGTGGAGTAAATTCATGCTTGCTACACTGTTGACATCGTGCTGAATGTACAAGGTTTGTTCTGCTGACTTCCTCATGCCATTCCTGGGCTTCTCTGGGTTCCTTGGGGGGACATATCTTAGAAGGTGGGCTGGGCAAGGTCAGGACCGACAACTGTGGCCTCAGGAAATAAGGGGCCCCTGGGAAGCCTCTTGGCCTCACTGAGACTGGGTGGGAACTCCTAGTGCTCACAGGAGATGTGCAACTAGAGAGGAGGCCCAAGAGGGCTGGTGGCTGCTGCTGCTTCCACCAAATATAGGGATTCTTTGTGTACTTGGCTCTGAAATTACTAGCAGAGCGACCTAGTGAAGTTTGCTTAACTGCTCTGTGCCTCAGTTTCCGCTTCTGGACAATGGGAATGATAAGAGGGCCGAGTTCAAAAGATGAGTGTAAAGATTAAAGGAGAAAATACTTTTAATGCATGGGACATCATAAGTGCTCAAGAAATGGTAACTGTCAGACGGAGTTTCTCTTCTTTCTTCTCCAACAAACGAAACTAGAGTAACCCTTCACATGCCTGTGGTACTTTAATGGGAACGACCAGGGAAGTGGGTAATTTCTGGTGCCTGATTATCGTTCTGGCTCTTTGTCTCCCACCAACACAACAGCCTCTCACTCCAGGTTATCTTGTCCACGGCCCTCCAACTCCCCAAAACCCATCCATCCTGTAGATCACAACTGTCATTTCCTTGGTGATGCCTTTCCTGACCTTCTCACCCTCCTTCAAGACCCTTGGAGTTTGCTTTTACACCTCTGTGATCTCTACATTTCTTCCCAACATGAAACAGTTGTTAAGTAAATAACTGAGCAATGCCTTGTTATTATATAACTAGACTGTAGAACTACCGTGAGAGGAACCACTTCTATTTTTCTCACTACTGAATTCCCACGGCCTGGCACGGGGTGGGTAATGAAGAGAGTTAAACATGGTGGTATTGAATTGGAAATGAGAGGACTGATATTGTAAGGAAGGACCTGCATCTTCTGTCTACTGGAAAAAGGAATCACTTGGCGACTTTGGTCCTTTAATTATTTAGGAACCGAGTAACTTTGCAACATGCCTCAGTATTCTTACGTTTAAGAATCTATGCTGCATGCATGCCTCATTTTCTCCTTCTTTTCCCATTTAAATAATAAATACTGACTCCAGAGTTAGAAATTAACTCCTCTCCCTTGGGCAAGAGAGACAGGGGACAGGAGATACTGAGGGACTGTCGGAGGAAGTAAAGGACGGCCCGCTGAATGTGTATTCATGCTGGCTCCCTGCTTTTCACTCTTGTTGCAGAGAACCCTGCGTAAGGGCTTTCTCATCACTCTTGACGCAGATGTTCTTGCCCTTCTGTGAACTGAAAGTTGGAGGTAATTGCGGGCAGAGGCGCAGCTCCAGGAGACACGTTAGGCTGCCGCAGACTTTGCTGGACCGCAAAGCGTGCCTCTAATAAAGCAGTTGCTGATGCAAGGAGCGCGGAATCTAGTTCACAGGCTTGCTCAGGTCAGAGGCATCTCTAGCTGTAAGTGGTCTGAAATGGTGTAGGAGGGGGAGAGAGAGGATGGGGACGGGGACAGGTTGAGTGGGGAGATTAAAGGAGGGAAAGAGAGGGTGGGAGGGAGAGAAAGATGGAAGGAAGGAGGGGAAGAAGGTAGAAAAGAAGGAAAGAGCAGTCTGCTTTCACATTCTAGAAAAGAGCACCAAACTTCATCATAGAAGGCCTGAGCGCCAATCCTTGGTGTAATAGCTTTGGACAACTGCCGGCGTTACCTACCAAAGCTGAACATCTGACAAATATATGACCCAGGCAATCCTTGTCCAACTCCAAGGTTTATATACAAGAGAAATGAATATATATGTCCACGAAAAAGTATACAAGAATATCATAGCAAATCTGTTCATACGAAATCCATACTGGAACAACGCTAACGTCCATCAAAAAGAGAATGGGGCTTCCCTGGTGGCGCAGTGGTTGAGAGTCCGCCTGCCGATGCAGGGAACGCGGGTTCGTGCCCCGGTCCGGGAGGGTCCCGCGTGCCGCGGAGCTGCTGGGCCCGTGAGCCGTGGCCGCTGGGCCTGTGCGTCCGGAGCCTGTGCTCTGCAGCGGGAGAGGCCACGACAGTGAGAGGCCCACGTACCGCAAAAAAAAAAAAGAGAGAGAGAGAGAATGAAGAGATGCACTGAGGTGTTTTCTATGTATGAGCAAAACAAAACAGATACAGAAAAAGGAAAAGATATTTTGTAGAATCCTGTCTTTGTCCAATTGAAGAACAGGTAAAACTAAGCTAATGAAACAGAAGTCTGAATGATGGTTACTTTTTATGAGGGAGGAATTAACTAGATGGGGGCAGAAAGAAGCTTCTCCGGGGCTGTAAATGTTCTATATCTTGATCTGGGTGTGGTTACATGGATATAAAAACTATGTATGCTGAACATTTGCATACTTTAGTGTATATAAATTATAACTCAATAGAAACCTTTTTAAAAAGAAAAAGATATATTTACAAAAGCAATAGGTGAAACATTCTATCTTGTAGTTCAAACTTTCATTTATTTGACTAAGTAAGGAAGAAAATCTTTCACATGTTTATCTGTCTTAAGCATTTATTTGGTGAATTTCCTGGCCATATTCCTGACCCAGGTTCCAAACGGAATTTTTGTTCTTATCTCACTCATTTGAAAAGCCTTGTTAAATAGCAGTGTATCTGAGTCCTGGTCTAGTTATTTATTGCAAATCCTTCTCCAGTTCATCATCTCTCATCCTCTTACTTATGATGATTTTTTTCAATGATGACTTTTTATGTAAAGAGGGTTTAAAATTTTATGTAATCAAATCCATCAGTCTTTTCTCTTAGCAATTTCTTCCATTGCCTGTTTCTGTTTTCTTCCCAAGCTTCTTTTGAGGAACTGATGAATGCAATGTAGCCAGAGAAGAAGAATGAGGGAGAGGAGGTGAGCAAATCTGGGATTGGAGAGACAGTGAGGGATTAGATAACATGAGTTTTCAGATTTTGGAATGTATCTTAAGTGCAACAGATTGCCAGAAAGGGAAGTAAGAAGGGCAATGATGCAAATAAATTTGCGTCTGGTGAAGGTCACTTTTGTTACTGGATGGGGGATGGATTGGAAGGACACAAAACCAGAAGACCCCTGGAGACAATGGCAGTGGTCCAGGGGAGAGTGGCCTGGGCAGGTGAGGTGGCAGAGGATTTGGAGAGATGGGGAGGCATTAGAGACAGGCTACAGAGCTCAGTTTCATGGGACTTGACGAGGGGCTAGATGGGGGTGGGGTGAGGGGTGAGGAAGGAAGCAGGGCTGGATAAAGAAGCTCTGAAGACAGTTGAAAACTCCCCTGCACTCCCCTCTGGATTTCTGATTTCTGGGTTTGTTTAAACTTTCAACTCTTTATCAGCACAGAATTGTTTGTAGTGGTTTGGTTGAGGCTAACCCAATGGTGAATCTTTCTATTAAAATATCCTGAATAGAAAAAACAAAAAACAAAGATAAAATAAAATATCCTGAATAATCTCTCACTTCCTCATTGATGTGTGAGGTTTCCCTAGTCAATTAGGATCTCAGTTCCCCTACCAGGGATCAAACCTGGGCCCACGACGGGGCAGTAATAGCGCAGAATCTCAACCACTGGACCACGAGGGAAGCCCCAAGGACCAGTCCTGTTTCTTTAACCACCCCCCTCTAACGATATTTCTCCTTTGGCTTTCATCACACATTTTAATGGTTGTATGTTTTGATTCATTTGTTTTTTGTAAGAAAATTCTCTCTAATCACTCTTTTAAAAGTTCTCAGTAGTTTTCTTATTAATCTGCTTTGTTTGTATTATTATTGCTTTTTCCCCCAGGAGAACTTAAGAATCCAATAATTCAGTTCCAAACAAATTCCATTAGGGTTGTAATGAGGATTTCATTAAGCTCATAAATTAATCCCAGAAGAATTAATGTACAAAGCTTTCATACATGAATATTTTTTGCCTGTATATTAAAAATGTTTATTGTTATTTTTCAGCAAATTTTGGAGTGTATCCCATAGACGCTACCTATTCTTCAAGAAGTTTTTTTTTTCCTCAGAATTTTATGTTTTGGTTACCATGGTAAAATGTCTTTTTTGTCAATCTCTCATGGATTATCATTGATATACATGAAAAATACAGATCTTAATACCTTCGATGAAGCTATTTTACAAAACTAACTTGAAAGGTGTTTTAAAAATTCATTCTCCGGAGTTTTATAAGAATATAATTGCATTATTGTACAAAGTGATAATTTTGTCATCTTTTCGATAATCATATCTCTTCTTCGTGTTTCATGCTAATTGCATTGCTGAGAATTTTCAGAGCAACGGCAAAGGGTAATGACGACAGTGAGTATCTTGCTAGCTTGCTTGCTTTTGCCTATGGTTTTAATAGGAATTCTTGTTCGTTTTTCACGGTTAAAGATAATGCTAGTAGTTAGTTTCAGATTCAAAGTCTTAATATGTGAAAAAAAATCTTCCATTTCTATTTCCCGCCCAAAAACAAATTTGGGAGGTTTATAGAATATACTTTGAAAGTTACTGACTGTTTTTTCCTCCTCTGTTAGAGTTGTTACCCCTCTCTTCTTAAGTATATTCATATGAAATGTTGCATTAATAGATCTCCTTATAAGTGATCTTTGCATTTCTTAGATGTCTTATTTGGCCATTGTGAATAATTCTTTTAATTATACTGCTGGATTAGCTTTGCAGTAAGGAAATCAGGAAGTGTAAGTCCTTCAACTTTATTCTTCCTTTTCAAGATTTTATTTGGCTATTCAGGGTCCCTCAAGATTTCATATGAATTTTAGGAAAGATTTTTCTATTTTTTTTAAAAAAAAAGTTGTGGGGATTTTTTTTTTTTTTTGCGGTACGCGGGCCTCTCACTGTTGTGGTCTCTGCCGTTGCGGAGCACAGGCTCCGGACGCGCAGGCTCAGCGGCCATGGCTTACGGGCCCAGCCGCTCCGCGGCACGTGGGATCTTCCCGGACCGGGGCACGAACCCGTGTCCCCTGCATCGGCAGGCGGACTCTCAACCACTGCGCCACCAGGGAAGCCTCAGTTATTGGGATTTTAAAAGGGATTATATTGAACTGTAAATCACTTTAATTCCTTTGGTTTTAAAGAAATTATATATTCAGTTATATATTGTCTATCTGCTAATTCCCATATCTACAGTCATTGTGAGTATGATTAGTTGTTTCTGCTGCTTCACATTATGGTGGCTTAATTTTTCCCATGGCTCCTGTGATTGATGATTATAAGATGTTTTGTGCAACATTATCTGTGGGAATTTTTGAGGTGTGAATTTAAGGTACGTTTCTCCAGAGAGAAATACATTTGCTACTGCCAGTGGCTTAGGGAGGGTTCTTATTCCAGGACACTTTACATTATATATATATTTTTATTTTTGAGGGCAATGATCAAGGCAGGTAAAACTCATGTGAGTATAAACTTGGTGCTAAGGATTCCCTGCATGAAATCTTGCCTTTTGCTTTTGTTTTTATTTCTTATTTTTCACATAAGCCTGAGTCAAGTTCAAGAGAGACCAGAATCCATATTGTCTGTCTATCGCTGAGGGGGTGTGTTTGTGTGTGTGTGTGTGTGTGTGTTAATTTACCAAGGATGGCATTGCCCTTAGAGGGGTTTGGATTTGTGCAAGGGTCTTCCATCTGTGTGTTCTAGGTTTTGTCTTCTGATTACACGTCTAGTCCCTGTCACACGTGGAATCCTTTAAAACTCACACTCCAGGCCACCAGGGGATGACAAAATTGTTGAGGGCAAATGGTGCTACAAGGCTCACTTATCTCTCTACATTTTTTATTTATTTAATTTTTTGGCCTTTTAAGATTTTTATTTCTTCCTAGCCAGCTGAACCATGTGTTTAAAAACTCAAGGCCCATGTTTTATCCCGCATGTTATATGCTGTTCTGAGAAGTCTTTCTGGACATCACATGTTAATCACATTCTCATTATTAGAATCCAGGAATTACTTCCAAAGTTTAATTAAGAATTCTATTTACTTGTAATTCACAAGTATCTGCTTTTAACATTATCATTTCCTCTTTTCTTGATGTTGATTTTAGTGTTATTTTAGTTAGCTTTTGAAAGATTGAATGCTTAGTGATTCTAATTACATTATTTTCTATTTAATAATGAAAACTTTTAGGGATTTGACTTTAGGTAAAGTGTAACCTTTTCCCATCGGTTTTGATAAACGTTGTTCTCCTTTTTGCTATTTTCTAAGTAGCATGTAATTCCACTTTTTATTTCTTCTTTGAACCAGTCCTTATTTAACAGAATGTTGTTTAATTTCCAAGTGGTTTTTTCACATTGTTTTGATTACACTTTGTGATTAATTTCTAGCTTTAATGCAATGCAGAGACTATGGACTCTACAATTTCTACTATATAATTAAATTCTGTAAACATCACATGAATGCTTACAAAGGTGTGTTTTCTGTTTGATGTCAATATAATTGTATACGTATCTCATTAATTTTATCACATTGTTTAAAAATTCAATCTTCTTTGTCATTCTCTTCTTTTCTTCTCCTATTCTGTCAAAGGCTGAGAAACGTATATTAAAGTCATTCTCAAGGATTGTTTTTATAAGTTTCTCATCTAATATATAAAAGTTTGGGTCTTATTTTTGACCTTTAAAATGTAAAATTCTTTTATATTCACTCTGAATTTAATATTTTATTTATTTTGATGACCTTTTGGAAATGATTATTGCCTAGAATTATTTTTATGATATTCTTGAAGCATTTTTGTTTAAATTTGCTCAAGCTTTTCTCTTTTTTCTTTTTTGAGATGTAATTTATGTATCATACTCTTTACCTATTTAAAGTGTACAGTTTGATAGTTTGTCTATTCACAGGTGGTGTGCCACCATTGCCAGGATCCATTTTAGAATATGTTCATTAACCTAAAAAGAAGCCTTGCACCCATCAGTAGTCACTCCTCATGTTCCTCCCCTGCCTTCCCACCCCTGAGCCCTAGACACCACTTACCTACTCTCTGACACTATAGATTTGCCTATTTTGAACATTTCATATAAACTGGATCATAAAATATGTGGTCTTTTGTGACTTGCTCCGTGTACTTAGCACAATGCTTTCAAGGTTCATCCACATTGTGGAAACTATCAGCACTTCATTACTTTTTATTACTGAATAATATTCCGTTATATGGACACCATATTTTACTTATCCATTCATTGGTTGGTGGACATTTGAGTTGTTTCTACTTTTTGGCTATTAAGAATAATGCTGCTATGAACACTTGTGCACATTTTTGCATGAAGATTTGATTTCATTTCTCGTGGTGTATACCTAGCCATGTACCCTACCAATTCAATTTAATCAAAAAGTTCTGCTCTGTACTGTCACAAGTATGCTTTTCCTTTCCTTGTATTTTTGGTTACTATTTATTTAAACAACATCAACTTTTATCGAGTCCCATTAGTCCCACCTCTTGGTCCCATATTTCTCTGATTCCTTTCCTGCCATATTTCTTCTTCCATGAATATTTTCATAAAGGGCTTTTGAAAGGTAAATATGGTGAGAACTTAAACATCCAAGAATATATTTTATATTAATTTTAACTTTTAGTTTAGTGAAATATAAAATATAAATCCCAAATTCCCATCATGCAGCACTTTATTTTATTTTTATTTTTTTAAATTTATTTATTTATTATTTATTTTTAGCTGTGTTGGGTCTTCGTTGCTGCACTCCGGCTTTCTATAGTTGCGGCGAACAGGGGCCGCTCCTTGCTGCGGTGTGCAGGCTTCTCATTGCGGTGGCCTCTCCTGTTGCAGAGCATGGGCTCTAGGCGCTTGGGCTTCAGTAGTTGTGGCTTGAGGGCTCCAGAGCTCAGGCTCAGCAGTTGTGGCACGCGGGCTTAGTTGCTCTGCGGCATGTGGGATCTTCCCGGACCAGGGCTCAAACCCGTGTTCCCTACATTGGCAGGCGGATTCCCAACCACTGCGCCACCAGGGAAGTCCCCATGCAGCACTTTAAAATATTATGTCACTGTCTTCCAGCATCTGGTGCTAATTTTACAATTTTTATATAAATAATAGTAGTAAACACTTATATATCACTTCCAATGTGCCTCATCTTATTCTAGGTACTCAATGTATATTAATCCATTTACTGTTCATAAAGAGCCTCATAAAAGTGGGTATTACCATTATTAGCCCTTTTTATAGACAAGGAAATGGAGGCACAGAGAAGTTAAGTAACTTGCCCAATGATATGTTGCTAGCAATTGGTCCAGCTGAATTTGACTATGCTATATTGCTTTTTTTTTTTCCTTAAAGAGGGTCCTTATTTATTTTTTTTAATTTTTATTTTATACTGGAGTATAGTTGATTAACAATGTTGTGTTAGTTTCAGGTGTACAGCAAACTGACTCAGTCATACATATATATGTATCTATTCTTTTTCAAATTCTTTTCCCATTTAGGTTGTTACAGAATATCAAACAGAGCTCCCTGTGCTATACAGTAGGTCCTTGTTGGTTATCTGTTTTTTTTTTTTTTTTTTTTTTTTTTTTTTGCGGTATGCGGGCCTCTCACTGTTGTGGCCTCTCCCGTTGCGGAGCACAGGCTCCGGACGCGCAGGCCTGGCGGCCATGGCTCACGGGCCCAGCCGCTCCGCGGCATGTGGGATCTTCCCGGACCAGGGCACGAACCCGTGTCTCCTGCATCGGCAGGCGGATTCTCAACCACTGCGCCACCAGGGAAGCCCGGTTATCTGTTTTAAATATAGTCGTTTGTTTATGTAAGTCCCAAACTCCCAAAAGCCAATTGTTATCCCTTTTTACTTGGCCTGCCATTTTTCTCTGTAAGCACGTATATTTTTTTTCCTTGTCCTTTAAGTGCTCAGTTTCAATCTATATGTTGAGTTGAGGGCTTCTCTTTTCCATCTTGTTTGGTACTATATGAGTTTTTTTCAATATTCTGTCTTATTATTTACTTTGGGAACATTCTTGCTCATTGTAATGGTTAATTTTATGTGTCAACTTGACTGGACCATGTAGTAATGTGAGTAAAGCAGATTGCCCTCCCTGATGTAGGTGAGCCTCATGCAATCGTTTGAAGGCCTGAATAGAACAGAAAAGCAGAGTATTTCCTGAATAAGAGTAACCTCCTCCTGCCTGACTGCCTTTGAACTGAGACATCATTATTTTTCCCCTTCAGACTTGAGCTGAAACATTGACTCTTTCTGGGTCTTGAACCTGCTGGCCTCAGGCTGAAACTACACCACCGGCTCTCCTGGGTCTCCAGCTCACCAGTGGCAGATATTGGGACTTGTCAGCCTCTAATATCACATGAGCCAATTCCTTCATAGAGATGTACACCATTGTTTCTGTTTCTCTAGAAAACCCTGACAAATACCCAGTTGTAATTTCTCCAAAGGTTTTCATTCCTCTGTTTCTAATTTAATCTCATTCTGAGATTTCTATTATCCCTCTTGTATTAGTCAATAATCATTATATTAATGTTACATAAGTCCACTGTAAAATACAGTGACATTTAATAATAAGCAGGTATTTCTCACTCAGGTGTTCACAGATGGCTCTGCCTGGAGCTTAAGTTCTGAGTGTTGGTCAGATCAACTCTGTTCCACATATCTTTTGGGAGGCACAAGTCAGAGGAGCATAGCTTCTTTAGACGTGTTCTTCCTATGGTGATATGGTTCAGGAGCACAAGAGGGAAAATCTAAACAGGCAGGCATATTTTAAATCTTGACAATGTCACACTTGCTAAAACCCCACTGAGCAAAGTGTTATTCTCTAGAACCCCATCCTGTGTGTGACGGCAGGGACATCCCCACTGGCACACATCTTAGAGGGCTGCTGGTCAAGGGTGTGTCTAGAGCACCTTCTCATAGCAAGAGGAATATTTTATGGAACAAATATTAAGTGACCAGCCAAAGGCTCACAGCTAATGCGTATGCAGCCACGAACTGAATTCAGGTATTTAGACCACCAGAGTCCATGCTTCTACTTCATCTCTTCCTCCCGCAGTTACTCTCCAAACCTACAATTTGGTGTAGAGACCAGGTTCACATAGCCTCAATCAGCCCGCCCCTGACAACGGCCACACCCAGGATCACCCAGGATAAACAGCTGTCCTTTCATTGGGAGTGGCTATGATTGCCCCGGCAGGATTTCTGTGCAGATGAGTCATGAAACATGGTCTACGGTGATGCAGTAGGTGCTTGCTAATCAGCATCTGATTAGGTAGGTGAGATAATCAACATCTTTTCATTCAGCAGACATTTATTTCCTCAGTAGTAAGAGTAAAGCAGGGTACTGGTGAGAAAGTGGGTCAAGAATGTGTATGAAATTGTCCCAGCCCATCAAAGGATTTTTGGAAAATATTTATAATAAATCTCTCTCTCTCCCTCTCTCACACACATATATGTATACATATATGTGTATATATACATATTAATGGTAGTTATGTTTTCTTTATATACATACATACATATGTGTGTATGAATAATAAGAATTGACATGTACATACACAGTTGATTCTATTATTCACAGGAGTTATGCTAGATGTATATACACACACATACATACATATATACATATTATGTATACTATATATGATATACATAACATATGATATATGTGTGCATGTATTTCTATCTATAGTTGATTCTCATTTTTCATAGTAGTTATATATATAAACACATACACACATATATTCATATTATATATACTACATATGATATATACACACGATATATGTGTGTATGTATTTATATCCACAGTTGATTCTTGTTAGTCACAGTAGTTATATTATATAAGTCACTGTAAACACTGAATTAGCAAATACTGATCCACTGCTCCTAGAGGAAATACAGGCTTAGTTAGGTTCCTGCAAACCTCTGGTCACAGGATTTCCATTAACCAATCAATACATAACTTTTGTGTGTGTGTGTTTCTGCTTAAAGACACCTTGTTTGATATATATGGTTGATTCATTCACATTGAACTCATAGCCGACAGCACCATAACTCATGTCTGCATGAGTTTATCTAACACACCTATTTCCTCCATAAGGTGCGTTATAGCCTTCTTGTACTTAGGACACTAGACAGCACTTCAGCACCACGGCACTATGCTTGGGGACCATTTTAAAGAGAAAAAATCCCAACAAAATATAAAAAGGTAGCATTAAATAGACTGTGAAAAGGACACTTGTTTATCATATGAGCTGCCACAAGAAGGTAGACCAATGCCTTGTTCAACCTCAGCTGAGAACATGCATGTTGGAAACAAATATTTCGTCTCTCTACACGTCTGCCAGTGACAGCAAAAGTGCCATGAGCATTGATTTGGGGTTGCAAATAATTTTAACAAGTAGACAAATTTGTAGCTATGAAATCTGTGAATAATGAGGATTGACTCTCTCTCTCCCTATATATATATGTGTATATATATGTATATGTATACATATATATATACCACAAGGTGGGTGGATAGATATTAAATTAGGATATTTTAGTTACCAGTATACTGAAGTTAGGAAGGCAAAAAGTAGAATTTGTTGCAAGGGTACCCTGGAATCAGCTGAACTTCAAAATGGCAGGCAGTGTAGACATGCAGCTAAACGGGACATGGAGGTTTTGAGCACCACCAGGATGCCCTTTGCCTCGGTCTTGCATCTCTGCTTCAGTCTGTTCCAACACACACTGCTTTCTCCGCTTGGTATGGGACAGAGCCACCCATGAGTTCTACATTTTAAATCTTGCTTTTTCCACTTTTTCAGAATCTCTCCTTTGTTTGTTTCATGTCTGGACCAATCAACTGAGAGTGGAGAAAGGATAAGAGATGTGGTTTCATGATGGTTTGGACTTGGTGTCATCAGGGAGATAGGGTTTGTAAGAAGACAGTGGTACCCACTTGAACACCATGGCTGGAATTGCAGGAGGAGAAGCTCCAGGAGAAGAAATTGCTGTTCCCAGTGGAAGAGGGACATTTTGGGAAGACCTAATAATTTATGTCCATTATAGGCACAAGCAAAATGCTTTTAAAAGGGCTAGTATATTTGAGGCATAGGTAATGACAAGATTCCACTAACTGACCATAACCCTGGTGTATAAAGGATAAAGAGATATAATATCTAGCTGAGATCAGAAGCAGCATCATGGAAGAAATGGCACAGAGCTTCTCCTTGGCTGATGAGCAAACTGTAAACAGTTTGTGATGCAGAGGCATCCTTCGTCTTGCGGTTTAGAAGCACCGTATCTTGGAGACAGAAGGATGCAGGGCAACAAGTCAGTCTCTAGAGTTTGAATCCTATATTTGTAATCTACTAGCTGTGTGCCCTCGAGTAAGTATTTGCTAGTCTGAGCTTAATTTTTACTCTTTGTAAATTGGAGAGGAATAATGTCTCTCTCATGGTGATTTTAAAGAGGTGAAATAAAAGCATGTACTTAGCAGTCTGGCAGAGTAAGCATTCAATAATGCTAGTTCCCTTCTGTTGTCAGGGTTCATCTCGCTACTTAGAGGCAGATAGGTGACTCGAACCCAGAACTCCTGACTTAGAGGCCAATACCCTTTCTGCTCAGTGCCCCGGTGCTCTGAACTATCACACTCTTTTTAATTTTTATTGATTGCACTCTTTTCTTTTTTTTAAACATCTTTATTGGAATATAATTGCTTTACAATGGTGTGTTAGTTTCTGCTGCATAACAAAGTGAATCAGTTATACATATACATATGTTCCCATATCTCTTCCCTCTTGTGTCTCCCTCCCTCCGACCCTCCCTATCCCACCCCTCTAGGTGGTCACAAACCACCGAGCTGATCTCCCTGTGCTATGCGGCTGCTTCCCACTAGCTATCTATTTTACGTTTGGTAGTGTATATATGTCCATGCCACTCTCTCTCTGTCACAGCTTACCCTTCCCCCTCCCCATATCCTCAAGTCCATTCTCTAGTAGGTCTGTGTCTTTATTCCCACCTTACCCCTAGGTTCTTCAGGACCTTTTTTTTTTTTCTTACATTCCATATATATGTGTTAGCATATGGTATTTGTTTTTCTCTTTCTGACTTACTTCACTCTGTAGGACAGACTCTAGGTCCATCCACCTCACTACAAATATCTCAATTTCTTTTCTTTTTATGGCTGAGTAATAGTCCATTGTATATATGTGCCACATCTTCTTTATCCATTCATCTGTTGATGGGCACTTAGGTTGCTTCCATGTCCTGGCTATTGTAAATAGAGCTGCAATGAACATTATGGTGCATGTCTCTATTTGAATTATGGTTTTCTCAGGGTATATGCCCAGTAGTGGGATTGCTGGGTCGTATGGTAGTGCTATTTGTAGTTTTTTAAGGAACCTCCATCCTGTTCTCCATAGTGGCTGTATCAATTTACATTCCCACCAGCAGTGCAAGAGTGTTCGCTTTTCTCCACACCCTCACCAGCATTTATTGTTTCTAGATTTTTGGATGATGGCCATTCTGACCGGTGTGAGATGATATCTCATTGTAGTTTTGATTTGCATATCTCTAATGATAAATGATGTTGAGCATTCTTTCATGTGTTTGTTGGCAATCTGTATGTCTTCTTTGGAGAAATGTCTATTTAGATCTTCTGCCCATTTTTGGACTGGGTTGTTTGGTTTTTTGTTATCACGCTCTTAAAATCACTGCTTCCTCCGGGCCTGATCTGCTCCCACTGAAACCGTGGCTCCCATGGGTCTCACAGGACTGAAACTTCTTGAAGGGCACATTAGGCCCTTCCCTTGCTCCTTTCCTCTCTCACGTTAGGCACATCCGCTTTAGAGCCAGCGATAATGGAAATGCTGACCTCTGAGGGCAGTGTAATTAATTATAGGCTGATGCCATGAACACCTTTACCAAGCAATGCAGGACTGAGGAGGACTCTTTTGCACACAGAGGTCTTGTCTCTCTTGATTAAAGGTGATCACTTTGAAAAAAATGATTAGTACTCTAACTCAATTCACATAAAAAGGAGACCTGCCCACTTAGACTAATTTGGCATTTCACTAACAACAACATGAAAGATGGGTGAGATGTCAAAGCAAACAGATGACGAATTGTGAAGTGTTTGCTTGAAGATGCATAACCTTCCTGGGCCTCATCGTCACAACTAACAACATGAAGTAAAAACAAAACAAAGAAGTAACAAATCTAGATAAACTCTATTGAGACCTCTGGAGTGTCAGAAACTGAGTTCTTTCTATCTATTGTCTTCTTTTATCCTCCAGTAACCCTATGAGCTGGGTAGCACTATTATCTATTATCTCCCCACTGCATAGGTGTGGGAGGTGCAGCCCAGAGAGGTGCCGAATCTATAAAATGGGTCAGAAGAGGACCTCAATGCTCACGAGGGGAGTGTGGAAGTGTCTTCTTTTTAAATTTATTTTTTATTGAAGTATAGTTGAACTACAATGTTGTGTTAATTACTGCTGTACAGCAAAGTGACTCCATTATACATATATATGCATTCTTTTTCATATTCTTTTCCATTATGGTTTATCACTGGATATTGAATATGGTTCCCTGTGCTATACACAGTAGGACCTTGTTGCTTATGCATTCTGTATATACCAGTTTGTATCTGCTAATCCCAAACTCCCAATCCTACCCTCTCCTACCCTTGTCCTTCCTGGCAACCACCAGTCTATTCTTTATGTCCCTGATTTTGTTTCTGTTTCATAGATAGGTTCATTTGTGTCATATTTTAGATTTCACATATAAGTGATATGTATGGTATTTGTCTTTCTCTTTCTGACTTACTTCACTTAGTATGATCATCTCTAGGTCTATTCATGTCGCTGCAAATGGCATTATTTCGTTCTTTTTTATGGCTGAGTAGTAATGCATTGTATATATACACCACATTGTCTTTATCCATTCATCTGTCAATGGACATTTAGGTTGTTTCCGTGTCTTAGATATTGTGAATAGTGCTGTTACGTACACAGGGGTGCATGTACCTTATTTGGCAGTACTGTGATGGTGCTGGTTTCATGGCTGAGTCCAGAAAGGAAGTCAGGATTCCTTCCCCTCCCACCCCCACCATATAACGGAAGGGATATTTGAGAGCTGGTATCTAGGGAGAGCTTTTGTGTTCCATCAATATAGTCTGTGTTTGTTCTCTTCCTTTAGCCAGTGTCTGCTCGTAGGTTAGAAAATGGAAGTACAGCTGACCCTTGAACACGGGTTTGAACTGCGCAGGTCCAATTATATGCAGATTTTTTCAATAAATACATACAGCGCTACACCATTTGGGGTTGCCTGGATCCGCAGATGTGGAATCATGTATACGGAGGGCCGACTATGGCTCGTGAGCATCTGCAGGTTTTTGTATCTGCTGCAGTTCCTGGAACCTATTCCCCGTGGATAGCGAGGGCGACTGTAATTGTACTTGTTGAGGGTTGTTGTTATAAATACACACATAATTCCCCTCTTTCCCCTGCCTGCGTCCTGAGCCAATTGAGAGAGGAAAAGGGATCCAGCGAACAGTGAGCAAGGTATTAGCATTGTTAAGGTAGGTCAGTGGCTTGGATGAGTTGCCACCGTGGGCTTCTGGTACTATGCTTCAGAATGAGACAGGCTTACCATCCACCTAAGACAGGGTTGGGAAAAGTTTCACCCACAGGAGGGGAGACTTTACAGGCAAACTTATCCCATAGTTCAGAGCGGGGTGTTCCCAAAGAGATAACAGGAATGGAAGAGGTGTATCTACACATACCTGGTTCTTCTCAAACTCATGATCAGAACAAGCACTGCCCCTCCCACCCAGAGGAGGAGGGAGTGAAGTGTCAACAAAAGGCAGGGGAATCACACTAGTGGATATTAATTCATGTTCAAGGAAACATCAGGTTGTAGGAATAAGACTTCCGCTCTAACAATTCTAAAGTGGAAAGGGGTGGAAGAGGAGCTGCTCTGTGTGTGTGTGTGTGTGTGTGTGTGTGCGCGCGTGTGTGCGTGTACTTGTATATGGGCACAGGTGAGTATGTACCAATGTAATATGTATCAGTATTAATTGATGAAAACCTGCACCATCCAAGCAGTAGTTTTACTAATATTTTACTTGACAAGATACAGAAATTGAAATATCACAAAAATTATCTTTAAAGAGCAGAAGCTTAAAAATTACAAGTGTATGGGAAGTCTTTTGAAAGACTAAAACCTTTACAGTGTATAAATATTCCCTCTTTTTTTTCCCCAAGATTTAGTGTCTGCCTACATTCAGTTAAGCTAAAGGCTAGATAGGCCAGCTAATGCTGATATCTCTAAGAGTTTGACTTAGGCCTTTGAGGTCTTTGCAGTTTTGGCACAAGTCTTTTGGAAAGACCAGTGGTCTCCACAAGAATCAACAGGGGTATAAAAACTTCATTAAACCACAAGTGGAATAGATTGGATTACACTGACAGTGATAGGAAAGAGCCAAAGGAAAAAACTATCAGCCTCTCCCCATCATCCTGCACCCCTGGAAAGAAGGCTGTTTTGTCCCTACTCTTTTTTTTGGAATGAAAGAGAAGAACGAGATATACATGATAGCAGGTTCAGCATCTTAAGATGGATTCTTAGGAGGAAGGAGTCCCAGCTGAAACAATCCTTAGTTTCATTTAAGTTAAAAAAAAAAAAAAAAAGAGCCATAGTAATGCAATATTAGCCTTGCAGTAATGTCATCATTTCTAGACATGGGACAAGGATGCTCCTTCAAGAAACACTGTCACCCTCTTGGTGCAGCTTCTAAGAGACATATTTGAACAGGCAAAAAGGAAAGTAAAGTTCTGCTTTCTCAGCAAGCTAGAGGGTAGGGGGATGATAAAACTTGAACCTATTTGTCTTAAATTTTGCTCACATCTCTCCCTATCAACACACAGTGAGATGGAAAAGGTACCAGGTTGGAAGTCAGATAGAAACAGATTTGAATCCTGACCCCCCTCACAGCTGGTTACTTGTCATCAGTGCCTAGACTCTCTGAACCTCAGTTTCCTCTCCCATGAAATGAATGGAATGATAACAGTGGACAAATTTATAAAACAAAAATAAAAACAGAATTAGCCGAGAACCAAAAGCCACGTGGTTGAAAAAAGAAAGAAAGAAAGAAACGTTGCTTTATTTGGTCCAATATTTATGATGGCTTGAACTGGATGCTGTTATTAACTATAGTGTTGTGCAGGACATTATAATGTTAATGTTTTCACTCTTCACCTGACAGATATCGATTGAACACCTACATTTTATTTGACAGACGGTGCAGTTGTGACACGAGGTGACTTCTAAGAAGAGCTCAAGGTTTCTTCTGCCTCCTTTTACTCCAAAGGAGAGTTTCTTTGTTTGTCAAAGTCACAGTCTTGAGCTGTGATCTTGGGGGACGGGGAAGGAGTGGAATTTGGGGATGGAAAAATCAGCTTCTCATTGCATTTGGGTACATTTTTATTTTGTGATTTGTTTCAAATTTGAGGAATTTGTGATGCTCGTTTTCTTGTTCTGTGTTAGACTTTTCTCTCTCTTTCTCATATGAATTTTTCTCTTTTTTTTTTGCCATATGACTGGCTTGATAAGACAGGTCAAGGGGTGCCCCTTCTTGGGAGAAATCTTCATCCTGAGAGACCCAGGCAGGAATCAGAATGTGGTTTATAGAAAAGGAAGTGTTGTTCAGGCCATTTAGGTCTGCCCTTTGATCTAGGATAGAGGAACCAATGGACTAACCTTCATAGCTAGGATGGGGACAGGAAGACCTAAGTGAGGTGATTCACTGGGCCTTCTGACCTTGTAGGAAACAGAATCCACAGGTGCATCAAGCTTTTTCTTGCTTCAGAATTTATGAAGGATGGGAAGAGGATTAATTAAAGCTTGATGAAGAAAACAAATATCATATAATATCGCTTATATGTGGAATCTAGAAAAATGGTACAGATGAATTTATTTGCAAAGCAGAAATAGAGACACAGATGTAGAGAACAAACTTATGGATACCAAAGGGGGAAGAGGGGGTGGGGTGAATTGGGAGATTCAGACTGACATATATACACTACTATGTATAAAATAGGTAACTAATGAGAACCTACTGTATAGCACAGGGAACTCTACTCAGTGCTCTGTGGTGACCTAAATGGGAAGGAAATCTAAAAAAGAGGGAATATATGTATACGTATAACTGATTCACTTTGCTGTACAGCAGAAAATAACACAACATTGTAAAGCAACTATACTCCAATAAAAATTAATTTAAAAAACTTGGTGAAGACAAAATGGGATCTATTGTAAATTCTTAAGTCTGCAAGCGACTAGTCAGAAAGCAAAGAATGAGAGAATGCTGAAACTAAAAGGGAATTTATAAATAATTTAGTTCGCCAACTTTTATTCTTTATTGTTTCTCCTACCATTTTACAGAAGAGGAGTTTGAGACCCAAGGAGATGGGTTCATTTTGCAGCAGTCAGCGCAAGTTAACAAACAAGTTAGTGCAAGTCTAACAAACCAAGCTTCTTGAATTGTTCCCTCGTGTGCTCTCCATGGACTAACTTCAGGGTATTTCCTGTGAAGAATTTCCCAAAGACTCTCCTGTGTGTCCCTTAGGCCAAACCCTCCTGATAGATTGGGTTTCTTGTCAAAATACGATTGTGAGACACAGGAAAATTGTTGATGAGATATTGAGGAGGTGAATCAAGGTGGATTCCTAAGTTGGGTGGTTGAGGGAATGGAGGGACCACCGTTTAAAGCAGAGTACAAGAGAAACAGGTTGGGAGGGAGAGGAAAACTACTGAGTTCAGTTTCAGATATGCTGAGTTGAAATCACAGTGAATGGCCAAATTTGGAATGTTCAAAAAGAAGTTGCATAACTGAGCTCAAGAGAGGGAACTGTCTACAAACCTCTCCTCTTGTTTGTAACCCTTCAAAATCCTACCTACTTCCCACGATCTGGTCTAAATCTACCCATTCTGTGAAGTGGTCTCTAATTTTCCACCCTCTCCAGCTTCTTCTTGGATGCACCCATAACACATTGCTTGTACCTTCATTAAGCTCTTCCTCTGTTCAGGTGTGTGAGAATTGTCTTCATAAATGTCCCTAGAAGCAAAGCAAGCACCAAGAGGCCATGTGGCGTGGTGGTCAACAACACAGCCTCTTGGTCCAAACTGCTTGCATTCAACCAGAGCTCTGCCAATGTTTTTGATTTTGAGTGATTTATTTAACTTAGTGACTCAGTTTCCTCATCTGTAAAAGGGGATGATAATCATGGTATTTGACCACTCAGGTTGTTGTGATGTTTAAATGAATTAATAAGTATAAATTTTTAGAATAGCACCCAACACTAAGCATATACAAGAAGGACAGGGTTCCTTTCCTTTTCTTATTTCTTACAATAAATCTCTTGTTTCTCTGACCCCTCATGCATCTGCAGGTCTTAACAGTAGCATCTCTTCAAGGAAGTAAGTTCCTTTATTCAGAATCATTTCTTTTTTTCCTTTGGCTCAGCAAGGATTCTATGCCCTCAACCAGGATTCCCCGGAGGCTGTGTTTGATGTTTGAAATTTTAAACAATTCCAGGGAAAAAAAAATTCTGTTTGAAGATGGTACCAGTTAAAGACCAGAGAATGGAAGTGGGGCAAAGTGACCTCTTCACTGACCTGAGAAAAACCTCTGGGGACTCCCCCGACTGGTCCTCACACGCAGTCACAGTAACTTAAGATTCAGTTTAGAGAACAATGACCGAAAAGTATTCCTTTTTAAAAATCCTTCCCTGCCAATTCTGACTGATTGAGTTGTGGCTAAAACAGAAAGGGCTTTGAACCATAACTGGCATGTCCGTAGATACAAATTCGACAATAATATACTTGTTAAACTGAAGGAGAGGTGCGAGTTGGCAGCTTGGATTTCATTTTCACTCTCGTCTGCTCCCAGGAACACTGCTCACCTGTCTTCCGTGCTTTATTCCCTGATGGGATTCAAAGCAAACTGCAGTCCACTCCATCTGCTTTTCCAGCCCAGAAGCTGATCTTCTTCACCCCTCTTGGGCTGCTGGGAGACTTCAGCAGGGTCATTGGTCCTAGAAGTGGTTGATCAGGAACGAGCGGGCCAGCTTTGCCCCGGCACTGCCACATTGATAGCATGGTGTCTGTGGGTGAAAATTTTGTGTAACATTGATGTCGAAGAGGTAGGGGGAGGGGACTAAAAATCTCACTGCTGCTTGGAGTGAGACCTGGATTTGAGGGTCGGTCCCACTTCCTTGAGCAAGCGACATAGCCTCTCTTCACCTTAGTTCTTTTCTGTAGTGGGACATTATAACTTACCACACTGCACTGTGTAACAATGAGAAGTCAGAGCATTTAAACGTCTAGTTCATTGTCTGGCACTGGAGATGCCCTCGGTAGTGGCTTCTGTGAAAGGTTTCCCAGTTTCTTAAGAGCAAGAAAACATGGCAGAGAAGATGACGGGGGCCTGCTCGTTGATATAGTACTTTGTGCAAATCATAAACAGGTGCAATCTCCAGGTGGCTACTCCTTGCTCAAGGCCTCTGGTTTGGAGAGATGCACAAGCTGGACTTCAGCCCCCACTGGTCCGTGCACCTAGGTGCCTTTGTGCAGTGCACAGCTTCAACAGTTGTGCCTGGTGACTTTGAACACTGGCATCTGCACTGTGGCCTGATCATATATTTAGCTGCATTGATCTCAGGAAAACAGAATGGAGTCCAGGCTCACACAGCAATGAAGAGCTTTCAGGATGTGACCTACAAGCTAGTTTTTCAGTTTTATCTCCCTGCATTGATCTCAGGAAAACAGAATGGAGTCCAGGCTCACACAGCAATGAAGAGCTTTCAGGATGTGACCTACAAGCTAGTTCTTCAGTTTTATCTCCTGCTTCTTTTCCGTAGAGATGTTTCCTCCACACAATGGGAATTCTTGTTACCATGAACTTGCACATGATCACGCTTTTGCCTGTGGTGAGCTTCAGCTGCAATGCCTGCTTGACCATCAGAGGGCAGTATAGCATAGCGGCTAAGAGAAGAGTCAGCCTGCCTGTGGTAGTCATGCCTTGGCACTGGGCCATCTTGGCCAATAATTAATTCCTTTGTGCCTCAGTTTCTCATCTGTATAATGGGGAGAATAATAGTACCTACCTCATAGGGTTGTTTTAAGGATTTAAGTGGTTAATACATGCAAGGCACTAAGAACAGTGCCAGGCACATAGTGAGTGCTCAATTAACAGGAGCTATCATTACTGTCTCACCCTCTCAGCTCTGCTTTATCCATCAGAATGGAACCGTGGTCTCAAATAGCTCTAGGTGCATGTCTTTCCAGATGGGAAAAGCCCTCTTATTTCAGAATTAGGCATGAAATTCCCAGGGAGGCATTCTGATTGGCCTATCTTGAGTCAAGGTTTGGTTCATTAACCAAGCATTACAGTTACAGATATAAGGTAAGCAGATAGCAATTCACATTATGTTTGTGGAAACTGCTTGGGAGACTGGAGAGATGGTGGTGCCATCAGCTGAGGCAGGGAGCATGAGAGGACTGAGCCTGTATGGGCGGCAGTGTCTGATGAATTCCAGTTTGGATACTCTGGGTTAGAAGAATAAGTAGGACTTCCAGGTCTGAGGGCAATAGAACATATGAATTGAAGAATGAGGACAGAGCTCAGGACTGGAGATATGAATATGAGTTATAAGAATATAATAAATAGTTTTTAAATGTACTAAGAGGACTTTTATTTCTAACTGATACGTTGTAGGTGTAGCAGGCTCACATTCCCATTGTAGTAACTGGAAAAAAAGTAGTGAATGGCGAAGTTCATATTTTAAAAGATATCTGAGGGTTGTGAAAGCAAAGAAAAATAGAAGACGGAAAATTCTCGAGAGAGACAAGCCTTTTCTAGGTGAGCTGATGTTTGCGGGCCACTTATTCCCCGAGGGTCCTGCCACTCTAGACACAGGCTGAGAATCAGGCATGTCATACGCAGATGGACTCTTCTTGGGGAGAGAACAACAGGGCATGTGCTTGTCACGTGGGGCTAGTAAAATTGGCTGGAAACTAGAGAGGCCTCCAAAGAAAGGCTATATTTTTCCCCATGGAATAGACTATTAGAAATACACAACTGATAGAAATACAAGAGTCTATCTTAAGAATTCTTAACCACAAACCTATACTCGTGGAATAAAACAAAATTATTAAATAGAGGGGAAGTAGAGCTTTTAATGTTTACAGTCCTGAGTAGATGGAAATAAATGAAATAAACATCCAACTACAGAAGTACAGATAAAATATGTGCAAGAATCCAAAGAAAATAGATGGAAGGAAATTATAAAGATGCAAATGTATAAAAAGAAGATAAAGTCATTCTCTGTAAACAATAAAGTATTTGTCAACCTCTGTCAAGGTTGGCATATGCCAGCCCCCCAAAAAAGAGGAGCCAGAGATAAAGAATACTGTAATGAAAGAGAGCCACGACTAGAAATAAAACAATGATTTAAAAGAAAATATTATGAATAACTTTATGCTGATATATCTTAAAACTTAAGTGAAATCACAAATTCCCTCCAAAATGTATATTACCAAACCAACTAAAGGAGGAATAGAATAACTGAATGATCTTATGACCATTTCAAAACATGAGGATAATTAAAATCTACTCACAGAGGCTCAAATGGTCTTATATGTGAATTCTATAGAACATAAAGAGACTGTCATTCCAATCTTTCATAAAAACCTTTTGAGAATTAAAAACTGACTGACTTTTGGTGCAGGCTGAGATGAAATTAGTTCTTTACAGCCTATCTTTCCCACTGATTACAACTAAGAACTCTAGATCCCCCCCATAATAAAAATCAACAACCTGAAGATTCTGAAAAATAATTAATAACAGGCCAGTTGGAGCAGGAAATCAAAACTTGAAAACTGACCAGTATTGTAAGGGTGAGAAAATATTTGTAAATCATATATATCTATTATATGTATATGTATACATATATGAATATATAAAGAATTTTAAAAGGGCAACAATAAGAAAACAGATAACGCAGTTAAAAAATGAGCAGAAGATCTGAGCAGATACTTTTTTTTTTTTTTTTTTTTTTTTTCGGTATGCGGGCCTCTCACTGCCGTGGCCTCTCCCGTTGCGGAGCACAGGCTCCGGACGCGCAGGCTCAGCGGCCATGGCTCACGGGCTTAGTCGCTCCGCGGCACGTGGGATCCTCCCGGACCAGGGCACGAACCCGTGTCCCCTGCATCGGCAGGCGGACTCTCAACCACTGCGCCACCAGGGAAGCCCTGAGCAGATACTTTAACAAAGAAGATATATGGACGGAACATGGACAAATATTTAACACCATTCACTAGTCACTGGTCGAGTTATCACTGCACATCTATGCATTTGGAGGCTGAAATAGAAAAATAAACCATACCAAATGTGCATCAAAAAGAATGAATTTTACTATAGGTAAAGTTAAAATAAATGTTTTAAAGTAAATTAAATGATGGAAAATTTCCCAACTCTTTGTCTTTCACATCTTAGACAAGAAAACTGTACCATAACTTTCTATTATAATAACAGAAAATTATAGAGCAATCTGACTCCTGAATACATACATGTACTCCAATTCTAACCATCCATGAACATATAAATACATAATATAACATGACCAAGTTGAGTTTCTTCCAAGGATGTCTGGTTGGTTCAAAATTTAGGAAATTTTATTATTATAATCATTGCTTTCCAATTTAAAGGGAAATTATTAATAAATGATCACCTCAATGAATTTATCAAAATTCCACACCCACTCATGATAACATTAAAACCCTTCTCAGATTTGGAGTTAAAAAATTATTCCTGGGCTTCCTTGGTTGCGCAGTGGTTAAGAATCCGCCTGCTATTGCAGGGGACATGGGTTTGAGCCCTGGTCCGGGAAGATCCCACATGCCGCGGAGCAACTAAGCCCGTGTACCACAACTACTGAGCCTGTGCTCTAGAGCCCGCGAGTAAAAACTACTGAGCCCATGCGACACAACTACTGAAGCCCGCACGCCTAGGGCCCGTGCTCCACAAGAGAGGCCACCAGAATGAGCAGCCCATGCACCACAAGGAAAGGTAGCCCCTGCTCGCTGCAACTAGAGAAAGCCCACGCACAGCAACAAAGACCCAACACAGCCAAAAATAAATAAATTAAAAAAATAAATAAATAAACTTAAAAAAGATTATTCCTATGCAAACCCTGCTTTAAATATCATACTGAGCCATAAAATATTTACTGTCTTCTCTTTACAATCAGAAAAAGAATGAGAATGATAGCTATCACCAGTTATTTTCAGTATTTTATTGGAAATTTCTAGTCAACAAAATAAAACAAGAAAAGGAGGTAAAAGATAAATGCACTGAAAACCAAGAATAAAAGTATCATTACTTGAAGATGAGATCTTCTATATCAAAAACTTCGAAGAATCTATAGAAGATTCTTGTAAAGCATAAGAAAGTTTAGCAAAATTTCAAGGTAAAATATCTATATACAACCGACAGCTAGTGGGAAGCAGCCGCATAGCACAGAGAGATCAGCTCGGTGCTTTGTGACCACCTAGAGGGGTGGGATAGGGGGGGTGGGATAGGGAGGGTGGGAGGGAGGGAGACGCAAACTAACACACTCTTGTAAAGCAATTATACTCCAAGAAAGATGCTAAAAAGCTAAAAAAAGAGCATCAGGCTGCTCTGAGACCACCACCCCCCGCCAAAAAAAATTCAATTACATTTCTATACATTAGCAACAGTGAAGTCAAAAATGCAATAACCAACGATCCTTACAAAAAATTAAAATCACCAAAATATATGAGAAGTTGTCCAGGACTTTTATGGTGAAAAATGTAAAATGTTATAGGAAAGTCATTAAAGAAAACGCAAATACTAGGAAAGAGATACTATAGTAATGGACAGGAAAACCCAATATCATAAATATGACAATTCCTTCCAAATTCATCTTTAAATTTGTCCGAATTCCAGTCAACATCGCAAGAAGAGTTTTCATATAACTTGATAGACTAATTCTAATAATTTTAAAGGAGAACCAATTAGTAGTTAAGATACTCCCAATGGAGACTCACCCTGCCAGATATCAAGACTCACTATTAAGCTATAATAGTTAGTAATCTGTTGTACTGGTGCAAAATAAGATAATTATTCCAAAAGAACGCAATAAAGTACCATACACATACACTTGCCTACATGGAGTCATGATATATGATGGAGCTGATGTTTCAGATCAATGGAAGCATTAGCTTATTTTTCATTATATATTGACAAGTGCTTATTCATATGGAAAATTAGTGATGGATCTTTTCTACACATCACACATTAAAATCACATCCAGATGGATCTAAGATTTAAATGTGAAAGAAAACCTTTTAAAGTATCAGAAGACAGTATAAAAGGAAGTCTTTCTGATCTCATAAAGGATAGGATTTTTTTAAACAAGATTCAAAAACCTGTGACCCGTAAAGAAAAGTTTGATAATTTTGACTAAGAATTTTTACTCATCAAAAGACACCACAGACATATGCCACAAATTTGAAGTAGTTATTTGCAATAGGTATAACCAAGGAAGAATTAGTATCCAGAATGTATAGTGAAGGCCTATGAAACAATATGCAAAGACAAATCACAAAATAGAAAATGAGCATAAGACAAAATTAGGTATTTCTCAGAACAGGAAGCATGATTGGCTAATACAAATGTGACAAAACTTTGTAACCTCAGTATTAATTGGAGAAAGGCAAAATAAATATATTAAATTGAAAAAAATTTAAGTCTAATAATAATAAAGATGTGAAACAATAGGACTCTCTTTTATTCACAGGAGTGGAAAATAGAACATCTGCTTTGATAAACAACTTGGCACTACTTAATAAAATTCAACAGGGTCTTGCCCTATTACCCAGGGCCTCTATATAAGTGCATACTTAGGAATATTAAAAGGCATGTAAAGAATGTTTATTGCAGCATTGTTTTTCTCAGAATTGCACAAAACAGTGACTAAAATGTCTTCTATGAAATGGATAAATTGTGCTTCACTTGTACAACAAACATAAATAAGCAGTGAAAATAACTATAGCTACAAGCATCAACATAGATAAATCTCAAGAACCATAGCATTGGGCTTCCCTGGTGGCGCAGTGGTTGAGGGTCCGCCTGCCGATGCGGGGGACGCGGGTTCGTGCCCCGGTCCGGGAGGATCCCACATGCCGCGGAGCGGCTGGGCCCGTGAGCCATGGCCGCTGCGCCTGCGCGTCCGGAGCCTGTGCTCCGCAGCGGGAGAGGCCACAACAGTGAGAGGCCCACGTACCGCAAAAACAACAACAACAAAAAGAACCATAGCATTGAGGGGGAAAAGAACAAGTTACAGAAGAAATATATTCAGCTTGATGTCATTTGTTCAACTTTCAAAAACAGATAAAACTAACTAGTACATAGTTTAAGAACACATGTATTTCTTCTAAAAGTATCAGGGAACGCAATCCAATTGATGTTTAAACATTCAGGGCACTGAGTACCTCTAGGAGGAAAGTAAGGGGATGAAATCAGAGAAAAGCACAGGGTGCATTAATAGTATTAGCAACGTTTTATATTTCCATCTAGGGATGAATATTTGAGATTTGTTTTATTTTCACTTTTTAGCACCGTCTTTTACTCGTCAGTTCTTTATTCAACAGAGCCTTATTTTTTGTTTGTTTTATTTTCAGTTTTTAAACTTTACATATATATTAAATTATCCCTTTGCATCTATGACATATTTCTCAATAAAGAGAGTTTTGAGAAGAGTTAATGAGGGGATTAGGAGGGATGCCTAAGGGTTATTTTGGGGGAGATGAAAATGTTCTAAAATTTATTAGCAGATATTTGGTCCTGTCCCAAATGACCACTGAGACATTTGGTCTACACTATAATGTCCTTGAAGTTTGGTCCTGTCAAAAGTATCCACACTTAGAAAACGCCCCTGGGTTCAAATAGCCCATAACATTTATTTACACTTTGATTTGTAGGATTAATACATAAAAGATACTCTCAGGTTTTATTGGTCCAATAATTGTGTTATGACTGTATTGCCAATAACCATTCTTGCCTTGGCAGCCTAACTGGTGATGCCACATGGGGTTAGGTAGAGGGCTGGGATTTGAATCTTACAGAAGAGCAGGATTTATATTAACTGTGCATCTGGAGGAAGAATCCTACAGTTAGAGAAATGCACAGAGAATGACAGGTAGAGGAGGGGAGCTTGCCATGCACAGTGCATTAATATGTCACTGGACATTTGGTTGGACGTGGCTGGGTCATTCAATAAGGGTGGAGTTTGAAAGAAGGAGCTTGTTGGTATGAAGAGATACCAGGCATCTCATTAACCCCCTCTAAAACTATCCCATCATTTGAGACAAATGGGCAATGTTTCCCTTGAATCAACGATCTGTAGAGGTATGATCATGGTAGACCTCAAGAAGTGTCTGCCACTATTTAGAGAGGTGTTGGTGGGTATGACTCCCACACTTACCTTCCAATTAGCATAGACCACTATGCCCTTGGCCGGTGCCTAGGCTGATCCAGCCCCGGAGAACTGGGTGTTGAACCCATAAGACTCTAGTACGGTTTCCCTTAGCGGTAAACAAGTAACCATTGGTCAGATGGTTACAAAAGAAAAAACTAATAATAACGCTACTGTTGCTTGGCAATAGGACATCTCTATTTGAAAATTCTCAGAGAAATATGGCAGAAACAGTATACTTACAAAAAGAAAAGCCAATGCTACATTATTAATAGTTTTTGTTGCCATTTCCATTCTTTTAACAGAGATAGAAGTAAACAGTATTGACTCTGTAAAGAGAAGAGCATGCAATGCCCAATGTACAACTCGTCAGGATTTGGATAACAGGCAGTCATTCAAGATGGGACAGGAAAACATCATCACAATGTTGGTGCTGAAGGTGAAGTAAGGAAAACCCTGGATAGGTTAAGACGACACACAGAAGGGGAACCCAATGCAGCACCATTGCAGGTACTTCAAAGAACTCTCCTACGCATTCATGCTGAAGAGCTTCTGCTAATGCTATCAGAGAAAAAATTCATTAAAGAGGCAAGTAAATAGAATTGAAAACAGACACTGACATCCAAACCCAAATTCATTGCATGGAATTGAAAGTCCAGAGGAGTATAAAGCGACCAGACGTGGAGAACCATTTCTTAACGCACAATTCTGGTGCTCAGGATGACAAAAGAATTCTTATTTGCACGACTTATGATGATGTTTGATATTTAAGTGCCAGCACCATATTTTTTCAGTGACAGCATCTTCAAGATGGCACTGCCACGGTTCACTCAGTTATTTAGTGTGCATTGTGTGATGTTGGGTTATACGATGCCATTGATTTTTGTGCCAACAATGAAAAGGCTAGAAGACATTTACAAATATATATATGAAAAGTACTTGCATTTGCACAGGTTTGTTCTGACCTCTGGGGTCCCCCAAGCTCATTCTAATCCTTTGCAGACAATAACATAGACCAGGTACATATCAAATAGTGATGCAATGAGAAAAGCATCCCTGTTGTCAGTGCTTGGGCACCCACACCTCACTCACCCAGGAGAGCAAAAATAGAATCAATAACAAATTGACCCACTTCTCATGGAAGTGAGGAAATAGCAGGAAAAACATACTGGCATGAAAATCAAGAAAACCCTATTCTAAATATAGCTCCAATATGCCCAACTTCCCTTTTAGTCTTCCTAATTTGTAACTAGGATGTATTTCATCAGCTCTTCATTCTACTTCTTTCCCACTGTGCAACAACCTTCTATCTTTGGTGACATTTTCCCCCCACACAGCTATGGAATAGACCCTGAGTGGTCCAAGCCAATCAGGTTAATTCCACCTCACTTTCCATGGTGATTGGTTGAGAATATCATAGGTCTAAGCCAATTGGCACATGGAATTTTCCTCATCACCTGGATTGGTTCAGATGTAGTCCAGTTATCATGGAGTTCAAGGTGTTGTTTGATGATTATGAGATGGAGTTCTCTGCTTTCTATTGGACATAAGATTGCTGCTTGTCACCATTCTGTGACCATGATGGGAGGCCAGCCCTGGGATGCAGCTGACACTGGAGAGCAGGGCTGAGACCTAAACAAACAAGGTCCTTTTTTTTTTTTTTTTTTTTAATTCAAACAAGGTGTTTAGTGTTGTAACATGCAGCTACTGGATTAGCCCATACTGAAGCCTGTCATATTTCACTCTTTCTTATCACATGAGCCAACAATCCCCTCTACTATTTAATCTAGCTTGCGTTGAATCTTCTATTCCTTGCAACGCAAAGAACACCTACTGCTTCATGGAGATGATGATATTTGGCCTATCTTTTTCATGGGATACTGCAAGTCTCCAAGGTAACACCAGTAACACACAGGGAAGAACATGTGAAATTGTATGTCTGAATAATCGTAGCATCTATTTCTTTTCTCCAGACATTGGGTGGGGGTGAGGAGTAAAAGACAGATTCAGAAAAGGACTTGGAGCAACAGAGAGACCAGGATTTAGAACACTCTTCTAGTCATGGTGCCGTCACTTCACTGATTTTATTCAATCTACCTTGAGTAAATCACTACATTTCTGAGTCAGTCTCCCCAGTAAAAAAATTACTTAAATGATCTCTAGATCATTCTGATCTATCAATATACAAATTGAGGGCAAGATGCACGTCTTATTCATATATTTGAAATAATAGTAATAATAACCAACTAACATTAATTGAACGTATGAATTGTACCATGCACTGTGCTGTTTAACACTCATTAACTCAGTTAGTTTTCACAACAGCTATTGTAGCTCTTGTTGTACATATAAGGAAACTGTGGAGTTAAGTAACCTGTCTATGGTTTTATCTGTGTGGTAGAAAAGGGATTCAAATTTGGCTCTTCTGGATCCAAGGCATGTGTTTTAACTGCCAAGTAAGTTCCTTTTATTCATTCATTCAGCAGGATTTATGGAGACCTGTTCTATGGTAGGCCATGACTTAGACCATAAGGATAGAGAGATGAACATTTGATGTAAATGATTTCAGAATCTAGAGGGGGAGATAGCCTAGAAAACAAACATATACATTAATATATATTCATGTCTTGTATCCTTCCCTTAAACACAGCAGCCACTTAATATATATCAATGAAAAAAACAAATGAATAAGTGAAAGGCTATAAAAATGAATATATGACAATGAAAAGTTTCTGAAACTATAATTATGTTTCTAAGACAAAACTCAGTCTTGGAAGAGGAACAGAATATTTATGATCCCGGAGCTCAGAGAAGATTCTTTTCATGGTTTCCATGACTTCTCTGACTTTATGCCCAAGATCACTGTCATCTCTCTGTTGCCAGGGATGCTCCCTGGGGTAAGCAGGGCTTCAAATGGGTAATTCAGTGGCTCCCAAGATGCCCTAGAGTCTCCACCTCCTCCTTTAAAAAAACCAAAAAAAGAATAGAGAGAAGCAAGTAGTACTGTCTGTTCTGTCAACACATTTCATTGACATGAATTCTCTCCTACGTGATCAGTTAAGAAAGACACGATGTCTGTGTAATGCAGAAGTCACATTAGTTCATTCACAGCTTTTCCCCAGCATATTAATTCTTTAATGTGATTAGGAGCAAGTTTTCCAATAATTAAAGAAGAGCTTGCAACAGAAGATGGTGATCCTGTAACGTTAGTACATGTCATGGCTAGTGTGATGGCCTCAAGAACTACTGTGCTTTCCACAAGCTTCTTGAGGATCTGGGAAGACATTTCCCCCTCATTAAAGGGATGGATTCAGGGAAAAAGTTACAACCTGGGCCGTATTTTTAATTTTAATGAAATTGTTAGTCAAAGGAGACATAAAACCCAGGTGTAAAGCTGCTGAAGACTTACTCTGGTCTACATATATTTGCTGGTGCACTTAAGTCTGTTAGTATTTGTACTGGGGTTATGATTGTCTTCTGAGCGCTCTGGTTATAAGTAGTTTTGAATGATCTTCCCCAACCTGATCTTCCCATGAACTCTTTTATTTTTTAGTGTGCAATTTATACAACTGCAAGCCATTAAAGAAGAAATGTTTTCATGAGTGTTTAATTTATAGATGTCCCAAATTCCAGCCAGACTCTTCGTATCTCGTGTGATCTAAATGAGATGTGTTTTGGCTTCCATCCTAGTCTCTGGAAATCCAAAGTACTGTCCCGTATTTCTGACAGTTCCCAGGGGCTTTACATTTCTCATAGCTGCCTTTGGTAGGGTTTTTGGCTTCCCTGCTGTACAGGATATCTCACCCGAGAGTGCATGGTGTCTTGGTTCCATACGTGGTCAGCCTAAATAGGAACTCAGCCTCCCTCGCACACATTCACTCACAATAGGCTCATATGAAGCAGTCTTTGTGTCGGTTGACTTTACTGAAGACGTGTATGTAAGAGAGGAAAGTTGGGGCATGGTTTAGATCTCAAGAACATCATTTCATTCTCTTAACCATCTTTCCCTTCTTAGGAACAAACGAGATTTCCTCTCCTTTGTATTCGTCTCTCTCTCTCTCTCTTTTTTAAAACATCTTTATTGGAGTATAATTCGTCTGTTTTATCTCACGCAGAATGGCGTATTTGCTCCCAGAGCTCCTGCCAGCATCCATGCTTTCAGAGTCCCACCTTCTACCCCAAGTAGCTTCCTAAAGTATTTTCCTTAAAAAAAAAAATAGACATTTTCCTCCTTAAGAAAAATGCTGGTACCGGCTCTTCAGATAATGCATTTTTACTTCCGCTCTACTTCCAAAGACTTTTGCTTTCTAGGAATCGTATAAAAGATTCAGATCCAGTGGTGCCAACTCGGATCAGAACCCAAATGATCCAAGACTCTATTTCTTTCCCTGAACTGGTGGGTGTGTGATTCTCCGTGCTCTTCCCCTTGCTGCTGAAAACCCTGAAGTCTTGTGTTGAGGTGGTGACGTTATAAGATGGTAGACGCCCTGTTAGCCTGGTGCCTGGGGGATTCCAGGGACTCCCTGTAGACCAGCGCTGCCCAGAAAGCAGGAGCCGAAATCAAACTTCATTGATTTACGTAGTGAGGTATTTATTTTTGCCTTCACTTCCCGCAGCACAACGTGGCCTCAGCTGCCTGCAACATATTCATTTGGCAGCCACCACTGTGCTTCCATTTTTGTGTTTTCATAGGTTGCTACATGGCAAGTCCCTTTATCCTAGATGATTTTCATTGGCTGTTAAGCGCTTGCAAGAACAAACCCTTTCTGGCATTTTGGCACATGCTTGGCGATTGCGTTTCTTATTTCTACTGTTCTTCCACCTTCCCCGCAAAGTATCATTGGTTCATCCAAAAATACTTCTTTCTTGTCTATTGGAAGGCTGAAATTGTGCTAGAGATTTAAAAGAAAACATGATAGATATTCTTAGAGAGAGCTGGTGTCACTTCACTGTTTGCTGAAGATTTTCAATTCATTGATTGAGTCACTCATTATTCAAAATCTATTCAGTATTTGATGTGTCATGCAAAGCTGTTGTAAGTTAGCAGTAAACAAGACAGGCACACTTGCTGAACCTCTTGAATCTTGAAGTCTTAGGGCAAATGCTGCTGATGAACAAATAACTGCAAGTGTCAAAGTGCAATAAAGAGAAATCATCATAATAATGACAATAACTGACAGTTATGAAATTTTTACTACATGGCAGGGACTGTTGTGTGTGATTTATATGCTGTAACTTAGTTAATGTTCACCACATTATTCTCCCAATCTATACTAAAAAGAAACATTGAAGCACAGAGAGGTAAAGTAATTTGCCCAAAGATCATAGCTAGTAAGTGGTAGCTACGGGTACAACTCCAGGCCTAGGAATTCCAGCTCCTACACCCTTGACCAGTCTACTACTGTGATAAAATCTGAAGGTGAGGGGGGCCTTCCTGGAGGAGGTGATATTTTGGCTGAGATCATGAGTCTAGGTTCAAATTGTTTAGATGAAGAGACCAGAGAAGCACATTTTGAGGGTAAGAGAACAGCAAGTGGGAAAACTCCTGAGATCAGAGAAAGTGTATCAGGTTTGAGCCTCTGAGGGAAGTCCAGAAGTCCTAGAGTTCTGCTACCCCACTCACAACGCCCAGCTACCTCCATGCCCCTGATGCCAATTCTTTGGGGGAACTACAGTGTGCTCAGCAAGAAGGCTCAACTCCCCTCTAAGCCCTAGTCTTGAGGACACAAGCAACATCCACCTAAAGAAGAGGGCTCTGAGTCCCCTCTCACCTGCATCAATAAGATGGAGCTCTTCCTGTCCCGGGTCACCTCTTCCAGTGAGAAACAGTCCTGCTGGAGTCATCGGGGGAATTACTGAGGAAAAGATCAAGTCTTTTCCTTGAAAGATCCGTCCCAGAGGTGCTCCTAGGATTGTGACTAGAAGTATAGAAAACATCTCCTTTTTTTTCCACTTCAGTGGACACTTGATAGCTTTGTGGACCTGTGGGAAAGAGCTTGAGAGTTTAGGAAGAGCAGAGAGAGGCAAAAGAGATCTCTGTCTTCTTTCCCTTTCTTTTTGAATTGGAGCAAAATGTGTGTCCAGCCAAAGAACGATGAACAGAACAGAGCAAAAATTCTGTCGACTTCCTCCCCCTTTCCTCCTGCTTCCTCCCTACCCTAACTCCTGCATCTTCTTCACCAGCCAAGCAACAATTTGAAGACTGAAATGTACCCGAGCTTCTTGCTTCTAAGACCCCAGGCACCTGCATCTCATAAGGGCTGTGCAGTTGTATAGCATTTGTGGATGTGATATGACCATGCCTATTCTGCAATATTTAGACTCCACTTATCTGCTTATTTACTTCCAAATGGAAACATTCACATAGTTACTCTTGCATTCATTCTGTGGATGTGTTTTGAAATCGGGTCTTCCTTCCAATCAAAAACGTGGGTATTACTTTTAAACTGTGCAACTTTGGGCAAGTCACATACATTTTCTGAGCCTTGGTTTGGAAAATGGAAAAAATAACATGACCACTCAGGATTCGAAGCAGAATTAAATGACATAATTTATGTATGCCAGTAATCAATAAATTGTAGGTGTCATTAGTATTATAGTTATTATTACAACTAAATGCCAGGTTTTAAGACTGTTATTAATTAAACAAGCAATTATTAAGCAACTGCTTTTGGCCAGTGTGGGGCTAGGTCCCATAAATATGAAAAGAGATGGTTCCTACTCTTCCTCCTCTGTCTAGTGAGAGAGGTAAACCTCTACGTGTGACAAAAGCATCCAAGAGAATCACAAGAATTAAGTCAAGCCTGCTGAATGAGATATAAGTGGAAATGGGAGGAGGAAGCAGAAAGCTAAGGGAGGTGCCTAGAAACTGGGGCGAGCGCTCTGAAGGGACAACTTCCCCTATGGAGGGCACTGAATTTGCTCCATGGAAGTAGGAAAAAAACACCCAGAGAGTTGTGCGAGTGGCTGATAAATGAGAACTTTCCCATTGTGGAGTTTATTCCTTTTGGAAGGCTTTTACTGCATGGTAAGAAAAATGACAGGCAAGAGGGAAAGAACATCTGCTGATCCAATTATGAAGCATACTTTGAAGAATCACGCCAGAGGCTTAATTTGGCCCCTTGCACGAGAAATTCTGTGACCAGAGACAGAGCCTCAGGCACTATGGATGCTAAGCAGTAGCATCTCCAATAGCACTTTCTAGGCTAGGAGGACACAGATATAGGGCTCCATCAGACAATGGAAGGGATGTTAAGTCTACAGATAGTTTGGGTGTGAGGGGATTCATCCTTGTGTGTGGGAACCAAGACAACGTGGGCACAGAGGATAGCAGTCTCCTTAGGACACCTCAGGAATCATTTTTCCATTTCTTAAGCCACGCATGCGTTTATCCATCCCCACATGCATCCATTCAGCAGAGAGCACACGGGTTAAAGGTCAGAGAAAGGCTCATGGATGGGCCAATGTTCCATTTGTAGAACATTCACTGGTGGAGGCTGAGCTATGGAATAATACATTTACTATCATCCTTTGCTCTGAATACCTGTGGGATGATAATCCTGTAAAGATGCAAGCATACCACAGTATGATGAATGTAATGCAGATATGGACAAAGACACCTGAGTGATTCATTTGGCCTGTGGAAAAATGAGAATCCAGGATTAATTCAAAGACAAGGAGATACTTAAACTGAGGCTTGAAGAAAAAATTTATATTTGCTTGGTGAAGTTTGACATTCCAGATAGTGGGAACATCAGATGTGAAGGCACAAGGGTGTAGAAGAATAAAGTGCATTGGGCGAACTATAAACATTTTGGTAATGATGGAGTTTATCAAGCAGAAGAAGTAGTGAGAAAAAAAGAATTGGGAAGTAAATCCAATCTTGGAGGCCTATGTTCTAGTCTCAGGAACTTGGATTTAATCAGGAAAGTGATAGAAAGATACAGGAGACACAAAGGAAAAAGAATGGTCCCTGCTCATGAGAGGCCCACAGTTGAGTAGGAAAGAGGGACATAGATTTATTGGAAGTGTTGACCTTCTCTAGGGCCTCAGCTTCCTTCATTCATTCAACAAAGACTTGTTCAACACCTTCTAGAAGATATGCCTTGTTCATAATTTTACACACTTGGAACACAGGCTTGAATATGGACTTTATTTTCCTGTTCACCAACACCATCAATTTATTCATCATATGATAATTAAGTATCTTCTACGCACAAGGCTGTTTGTACATTGTGAACAAGATATGGCATCCAAATTCAATGACCACTGGGGTTGAGGGGGATAGACTTTTAGATGTACCTTTTTAGGAGACTAATTACTTTGCAACAGTTTCTCTTGTTTCCACACTGATGTTTAGAGCGGTGGGATGGTATGTGTGTGAGGGGCCCTTCTGATCAAAAGCAAGATGTCCTTCCAAGCCTTGAAGGTCAAACAATGGTTATTCACTAAGGTACTCCTGGGGTTTGTCCTGCAGCACATGTCCTATAAGCAGGAACACTGAGGGTTCTGTTGACGTACAGCTCTGAGCAGTTAAATTCTAATCTAGCTGTCTGAGTCATCTCTCTGTTGTTGTACCATGTGGGTCAATTTTTCTCTGTTTATGTCTATGAATATAAGATCTTTATAAGAAAAAAATAGGGAAAAAATCTTAATATATTAGCAGTTAAATCTTCTCTTCTCCACTCCAGCAACAACCCCAGGGAGCGTGTTGTTAGAGTAACTGTGTTTGGTAGGTATACTGCTTCCTGAGGAGAACATTTCAAAGTCAGGAAACCAATTATAGAGCACATTAACCAAACATGAGTCCAGAAAGGATGGGAAGGTGCCACATCTCAATGGCCTGAGCTTGCCCTGTTCTCATGCCATCACAATACAAAAGGGAAACATTTTCTTCTATTCTAGAGAACTCTTTGCTCAGGAAGGTTAGAGAGAACAAATTTGATGGGCTATAGGCACAGAAATGTGCATGATTTTTATCCTTACAAAACCCATAGTCTGGTGCGAGTGCAGATAAGTAAACAGACAAGTTCCATATCTTATGTAATAGGACAGGAGTTGGGTGCCATGGAAACATGTTTTAAGAAAAGTTTACACAGTCTCAGAGGATTGGCAGAAAGCTTCCAGTAGGAAGTTGCATTTAATGCTGAAGAATGACCAGCGCTGGTCACAAGAAGCAGAGGAGGCATGGTGGTGATTATAAAAAAAAAAAAAAAAAAGAGTACGAGGCTGAGGAAATAGCATGCGCAAAGGGCCAGAGGTGCAAGTAAACATGGAGAAGGATGGGAAAGCAATTAGTTTCATAAGTCTAGATCATAAGATAGGGTTGGAGTGAGGCAGGTAGAAGGCTGGAGGAAGGAGATTGGTGAGGCGGGGGTTGGTGGGGGGAGTCTAGCTAAAGACAGAACCAGAAAGGTGAGTGGGACCCCAAACTATGCAAGGCTTTATACCTCATGTCCTTTCCCACATTGACTCTGGGCTTGGTCATGTGACTTGGTGGGTTTGGGCCAATAGAATGGTAGAAAATGGATGAAAATCACTTTCACATTAGTTCTCACTCTCTTTGTCTTGCTGCTTTTGGGACTTAGCCACCATATGAAGACATTCAGACTAACTGGCTGGTGAGAGACATGTGGTCCAGCTGCCCCCATCACTCTAGTCAATCATCAGGCATCCAGGGACAGCCAACTCTCGGCTGATCCACCAACTGATGGCAAGCACATGAATGAGCCCAGCCAACACCAGGTGGAGTGGAAATGAGCCATCCCAGAGAATGATGTGCAAATCAATAGTCATTATTTTAATCCACTAGGTTTTGGGGTGGTTTGATATACAGTAATAGACAATAATACAACTCTCACCTCTACCGAGTTCCTAAGGAAGCAAACCCCACAAAAACCAATAGGAGGATATGTAAAAGTTCCACTTTTTCATTAACAGATCCAGTACCCACAAACCCCAATGTACAGCCATCCCTCCATATCCATGGGGGGTTGGCTCCAGGACCCCCCGCAGATACCAAAATCCATGGATGCCCAAGCTCCTTATATAAAATGTTGTAATATTTGAATGTAACCTACACACATCCTCCAGTATACTTTAAATCATCTCTAGGTTACTTATGATACTTAATACAGTGCAAATGCAACATAAATAGTTGCTGGCATGCAGCAAATCCAAGTTTTGCTTTTTGGAAATTTCTGGACTTTAAAAAAAATATTTTCAATCTGTGATTGGTTGAATCTGCAGATGCTGAACCCATGGATATAGAGGGATCCCTATGTATGATAAAAGTTGTTTTGAGCTATTATTGGGCTTAGCCCTGGGGTCTAAGTGAGATTCCTATTTTCCTCTGAATCAAAATCTTGTGAGCAGCATATTTTGAGTTGTCTGTGGGGGAAAGAGAAAGATGGCTAGATCCTAAAAGGGGTCTGACCCAATGTAGAGTGAAAGTGGTGGTGCGGAAGAGGGCGTGGCTCCTAGGAACACTGGCCACTAAGGAATGATGTAAAGCCAACGTCTTGGGTGCTAGGCAATCAGATTAGCAGCTCTCCCTTCAGGGGCACTGAATCAGAAGTAAGAAGGGATGATCAGCAGTGATAACAAAAGTGTGAAATTGTTTCCTTCTATAAAGGAAGCATTCAGAAAACACTGGTTGAATATTTAATAATGATCTCTGTGCTTAATGAGTTCTCTCTAGTGAGAAAGATGTAAGGAAATACTTCTGAGTCAGGGTGCAGTCAAGAAAAAAAACTGACTAGGTATTTCAACCAAGAGAATTTCATGAAAGGAATTGGTTAACAGATGCTGGAGAACAGAGAAAGCCAAAAGGGAGCACTGAAACACTACAGAGATACTAACTTTAGGAAGCAGCCACCACTGCTAGGGTTACAGGAACAAAGGGAGAGCTTGGGGGTCACCAAAACCTAATGACGTGGAATAGGGGCTATGAGGAGCTGGGACTCAGATATCTGAAGATAGAGTGCTGCCCCATTGATGGTGGTACCTGAGAAGTTCAAAGGTCCTGGTGGAGATGAGGTACAGATGTATGGTCCAAGGGAAGGGTACTGACCAGCTGCCAAGGGCATCTCTGAGGGATGCAATGAGGCTGATCCTGGAAGTGTGTAAAAAGTCTGGAGAGTGGAATCAATGCCCATGACAGGTGAAAGGCTCTTGCTCGGGCAAAACCAACAGAAACTTCTACAGGCAAAAGGAGAGGAGCAAGTCCCTTCTCCCTCCTCCTGCCATGCGGAATCCTTCAAATGCCTCCGACTGGCAGAATTTAATGAGAACCCCTCTGGTAAGGGGGAACTGTGGTTTGCAAAGTCCCAGCCTCAGCATCAGAAACAGAGTAAAAAAGAATGAGTTTGGAGCTGAGACACAGGGACTTCATCTCTGGCTCACAGACCGGGTGACGTGTGGAAGCATATCCAGGGCTGGTCTGCTAGATCTGAGGCATCACAGAGCGTAATGTTAAGGTCTACAAAAGTCAAGCTCCCGCAAAACAGCTTCCCCAAAGTGGAGCACTCAGCACTGGTGGGACTTGAAGTGAGTTTAGGTGTATTAAAATTAATAAACAGAAATCACAATTAAATAGAGTCAGGAGACCTGAAGGGGGAGCTCTCATGGCCTGCTATGACAGCTGAGCCCAACAGGAGGAAGGAAGACTCCTCTTTTTTCCTGGAAAGGACTCAGCCAATGAAAAGCCATAGATTCCGTGTTTACTACAGCCCTCCCAATTTCTTTTTCTCCTCTATAAAAGGGTTCTCCTTTCCTTGCCATGTGGGGACTTGCGCGTGGCTCACCATGGTTGCAGACCCCAACTGCAATTCTCTGCTCATCTCGAATACACTCATCTTTGCTGGAGAACTATCCGGCAGTCTATTTATTTTAGGTCAATGGGTGGTGTGTGAGATGCATCTAGGCGGTATGCGACCATGGAATTAAATAACATTGAGTCACATACTGAGACAGTTCTTTTTCAATTTCCATATTTCTGATTAAGGCAAGCAGAAAGTCCCAGTTTGTGTCAGCATATCTTTAGCAGGATTCTAACCCTTGCGATAGTACATTTTAACAAAGAGAGAGCAGGTCTTGGGCTCAAAATCTTTAGCAGACAGCACTTTAGATTTTGATAACATTATTTTTTCTGTGTAGTATTTATTCCCTATACATACCTTATGGTTTCTGGAAAATGGTTCCAGTTTTTTATTTACTAGAGATTCTTATTTAAGTAGATTTGAGTAAAATGTGAGTAGATTTAAACCTGTATAGTGAGTAAATAATAATTATGAAGGTATGTGGATATGGCAAAAAAAAAAAAAAAAGAGAGAGAGAGAGAGAGAGAAAATACCTCAAAAGTGGCATGGAAATGACCCATGCCTAGGAAAAACTGGCCCAAGGCAATCCACAGACAGCCTTTGATTGCAGATTAAGCAGCTATATGATTAAAGAGTGGAGAGTGGTGAATTTTTCATATCACAAAGAGGATGTTTGGCAAGTTACTTTGAACAGTGGCCTTCTTGCCCTAACTCGGGGAAGGATGCCTGGACTATCCCACTGGAACCCATCCTGCTATTTGGCAACTCCCTTTCTCCAAAGCAAAAGCATTTTTGGCCATATGGGCACAACTTCTCGAGAAATATGACATAGAGATTTGGCTTCCAGACTCAGATTTCACATGTTTTCCAAGTGGCAGCCAGACTTGTTGGTTTTCTTAGAATCAATCCTCTGGTAAAATAATAATCACTTTCCCCTCAGTCCTGTGAACATTATCCCACTAGAATATGATCCTATGAAGGCCAGGACTTTGTCTATCTTGATCACTGTCGTATCCCCATGGTCTACGACAGTGCCTGGCATATAGCAAAACAAAGTATACATATGTGAGTACCTGAATGAATAAATGAGAGTTTAAGGGTTTTCAAATGCTTAAAATCTTGGAGCCAATATGGAGCTACTCTGGATTGTGGAGTGAGAGGTCCCAGACTTTATCTGTTTGGTTTCTTTATACCTCTTTCAAAGGCAGAACTGTAGTGACCTAAGAAACACATTTTTAAAAGACTCTTTAAAGAGCAGTTCTAAGTTCACAGCAAATAAAGAGGAAAGTGAAGAGGTTTCCCATTTACTCCCTGCTCCCACACAGCCTCCCCCATTATTAACATCCCCCACCACAGTGGTACACTTGTTGCAGTGGATGAGCCTACACTGATATATCATAATCAAACAAAGTCCATAGTCTACCTTGGGGTTCACTACTGTTGTGCATTCTATGGATTTGGACCAATTTATAATGACATGGATCCATCATTATAGTATCATACAGAGTCTTTTCATTGCTCTAAAAATCCTCTGTGCTTCACCTATTCATTCCTCCACCTGCCCTAACAAATCCGTGGCAACCACTGGTCTTTTTATTGTCTTCATAGATTTGCCTTTTCCAGAATGTCATATAGTTGGAATCATACAGTATGTAGCCTTTTCAAATTGGCTTCTTTTGCTTAGTAATAAAAGTTTCCTCTATGTCTTTTCATGTTTTTATAGCTCATTTATTTTTAGCACTAAGTAACATTCCATTGCCTGGTTGTACCACAGTTTATCCATTCTCCTACTGACAGACATCTCGGCTGCTTCCAAGTTTTGTCAACTATGAATAAAACTGCTATAAACATCCTTATACAGGTTTTTGTGTGGACATAAGTTTTCTACTCCTCTGGGTCAATACCAAGGAATACGACTGATAGATTGTATGTTAAGAGTAAGTTTAGTTTTGTAAGAAACCTCCAAACTGTCTTCCAAAGTGCCTGTACCATTTTGAAAACAAAACAAACAAAAAATACCACACCTTGGAAAACAAATCTCAACTCTTCTTACAACAGCTCTACAAGGTGTTTAAAGTTTACCCTTATTTTACAAGTGAGGAAAATGAAATTCCAGGGCATTGTATGACTAGCCCAAAGACATATAGCTGTCAGGGGCAGGGATGGGGCTGAAGCTTAGGATTTCGTCATGAAACCTTGCTTTCTCTCTAAGTAAAAGAGGCAACAGCAACCTGTAAGACTGAATTATTCTCCCTCCGTCTGATAAACGCTAAATTTAGTTCAAGTCAATTCACAGAGGACAAGAAGTGGGACTGTTTGTTTTGGGGTCATGTAAATGAGAAACCCTTTTGTTGAATACTTTTCTGTCCATTTTTTCAGTTAACTGTTGTGACACTGTGCAATCTCCATTTTTACACACTAAAGCAATTACTTCAAGGGTATCTCAAGGAGGTGGATGCCCTTGAGGTTAAATAATATCAGTAGAACTTTCTTTCCATGATCAAGCCCATATTTGAGGATCTTCTTTCTCTGGGTAACAAGGGTGTTCTCCCTATAAACTCCTATGAATAATCTGAATGTCTTTAAAAGCAACTTGTTTATCCATTAGGGAATTTTAAAAATTAGAAGTGACTTCTCAAGAATCCTAAAGTCTTTGAGTTTAAGTGGCATTTAAACCAACTTCCTATCTCATCATCTTTTATAATAAAAGCAGATTATTGTGACTGTATGTGACTATTTCCAGCAATAGCAGGAGACAACAGGAATTGGGGGGCTCAGAATCCTATGAATCAGTCTATTCCATTACTGGGAGACCCCCAATATTAGAAATTTCTTACTAATACACAGTTAAAATATGGATGCCTGTAACCTTTACTCATTTAATCATAGATGCAGGGTGTTAGAAAAAAGGCATTGTTACCTAATTCAGGCTCGGCTGCTTGTTGCTCAAGAATCCAATACTGAGAGACAAGTGTTGTGTAAAAGTTAAGATAGCTTTATTGAGGAAGCCAGAAATCCTGGGGAGAAGGTGGACTCATTTCCCAAAGAACCACTCCTCCACTGCTGATCAAGGGGCAAGAGCTTTTAAAGGGGAATCTCAAGAGTGCACACGTAGTGTATAGGGGGCTACGTGCAGAACAGCACACTTGGCTCCTACAACCATCTTGAAAATGGTCATGTGATGGTCTGCTCATCTTGATTGTTTTAAATACAGTTCATCTTCATCTCCAGGGTTGGTTTGTTCCCATTTCCTTGAGGCCAATTCTTGGAATTGTGCAAGATGGAGCAGCTTATGTCATGGCTACAGTCTGGTCACCACATAGTTAACTTCTTCCACCTGATGGGGGTTTCAGTACCTGCAAAACAGCTCAAAGGATATAGCTCAGAATGTTATCTATAGCCCTTGAGGACGAACTAAATGTTCTTGACTTTACTTAATGGCTAAACTATTATTATTTTGTCTTGTTTGGTTGTTTTCCTTTATTTCTTCATTTTCTCACTTCTGTGATTAAATTTATCCTTTGGCTAAATTTTTTCTATAGACAAGAGGCAGGCTGAGGACATGGGGGTGGTTGTGGTGTCTGTCCTGGGAAGGCCCCATAGTGCCCTGCTGGGATAAAGTATATAATAACATTTTTGAGCATTTACTATGATTTTACATTCAATCTCTCACTTACTCTTCTCTCCTATGGTCATCCCCATTTTACAGATGGAGAAATCAAGGCTAAGCCTTGAACAACCTTTCACTCTCACTAACAAAAGATACATTTGGGTTTGAATACCGCCTCTCCAGCACCCAAACTTGTGCTCTTTCAATTGCCTCACTTCTGAGAGTTTACCGAAGCTCTCAGAAATACTATAGTCCAATAGCCCTCAACATTTCCTCCGTGTAGTCCTACCAAGAAATAGAGCTTTCATTACATGATTCTGGGCTGCTCCCTAATGGGGGAAGGGGAGAAGAGTTACATCATTTTTCCCTTCTTTCCCTTTTCCAGGAAAGCAACTATCAGAATCCCCAGGAGGCCTGCACCATTTGAAGAAAGCATACCCACCCTGAAAATATTGACAACTCCTAAATTGTTCTTCCATTCCATATATATGTGAAATCTAAAAACAAAATGAAACAAAGCAACAACAACAAATGAGCTCATAGATACAGAGAACAGATTGATAATTGCAAGAGGTGGGGGGTGGGAGGTGGGTGAAATGGGTGAAGGTGGTCAAAAGGTACAAACTGCCAGTTATAAAATAAATAAGTCATGGGATATAATTTAAAGCATGGTGACTGTAGTTAATAATAATGTATTGCACATTTGAAAGCTGCTACTTTCTTAAGTAGAGTAAATCTTAAAAGATTTAAGATTTAAGTAAATCTTAAAAGAGAGTAAATCTTAAAAGTTCTCGTCACAAGAAAAATATTTTATAACTAAGTATGTTGACAGATGTTAACTAGACTCGTTATAGTAATCATTTCACAATATATACAAATATCAAATTATTATGTTGTACAACCTGAAATTAATATAATTTATATGTCAATTATATTTCAATAAAAAAGAAAAACATTAAAAATGGAAAAAAAAATCCCTGATAATCTAAACTCCGCATTTTACCAATGAGAAATTGGCTGTGCAGATGGGTAAATTTCAGAAGAAATGTTTGCAAATGTATGTTCGCTTAGGTGAGTCTATATCGGGGTACATTTGAGTGTCTCTGAAGGGCAGAGCTAGATTAAGTCAAAGTAATCTTCAAACTGACACCTCTTCAGGTTAGATGTGCACTTTGGGACTTCAAAAGCAAGTTGTACAGGAATCCAAAAGCTATAACCAAGGTGAGTGATCACAGTTAGTACAATTTCAGCACCATTTATCTGCTTGAAAGGGATCTGGGATGGATGTGCCCAATATACGAGTTTAGGGTTATTGAGAAAGAAGATATTTTTCACAATTTTCAAATCAGCTTAGGCAAATTAGTGTCTGGATAAATCATGACTAATCTATTCACTGGGTTTTAAAGACAAATCCAAAGTCAGTTCTTATTCAGTTTTTTATCTCTGAAATCTAGTTGACAAAAATTCCCTATGTGCTCTTTCGTAATGGGTTTATTTTCTTATTTGGGTCACAGGGAAGAATCAGTGTTAGCTGATTCCTAATGGAAAGAATAGGAAATTATTGCATATCTTCTGTGTGATATGAACATTTACAGACATTATTGTGTTAAACCCTCACACTAATCCTTTGAGGTGCGCATTACTGATTTTATATTATAAATGAGGAAATTGAGGCTAACAGAGTTTTGTAAGTTGCCAAAGATTATATGAACCCTGAGGGCCACAGCTGGGGTTTGAACCTAAGCAGTTTGAATCTCTTTGATTAACACTAGACGAAATGCCCCAGAATCTAGGGAAATCTCGTGGGTTTTGTTGAAAGACAGACTGAGGCATATTAAGAATTTTAAGAGTTTATTTGAGCAAAATATCAATTTGAATCGGGTAGCATCCAATCTAGCAGATAGAAAGGAGCTCTGAGGAGCTGAACAAAATGAAAGAGTTATAGGCAAAAGGGAGCAAGAATAATGAAGTTATACTAGGCAAAAAAAAAAAAAAAAAGGTTGTTATTGCAAGATTACTTTCCTTTCGGGGATAGTAGGGGTCTATCAGGCACTCCTAAGTAGTGTTGACCAGGCAATTCCTTACTGACTGTTTTAAGATTCCATTTCTGAGAGAGCCAAAACTGTTAATTAAGTCTCGGTTTGGTGACATGGGGCTTAACATAAGTGACTCTGTTTTGGGCCTGTTGTCTTCAACTGTCTAGAACAGAACTTTTAAAGCTATAATCTAATTGCTAAGATATAATAGCAACAACTAACATTTCATACCTTTTCCCATGAGCCAGGCTCTGTTCTAAGCACTTTATATAGAGTATATTGACCCATTTAATCTAACAACACTTTAAGGTAGGCAGTTATATTATCCCCCATTTTACAGATGAGGAAACTGAGGCATAAAAAGCTTGAGCCCACTTTTTAGGCTCCACAACTAGTTCGTGGAGAAGCCAGGATTCACACCCAAGCAGTCTGGCTCCACGTTCTTGACTGCTGAGCTATACTGTAATAGGTTAGAAACAAGATATTTTCAAATGGAAACGGGTTATCCATATGGGACATAGAATATTTCCCTCACTATGGAAGAGTAGGGCTGGTGCTCTGTCAAACAATGAAGGTAAGTCAACTGAGTAATGAGCTAATGAGGGGAGTCATAGGATCTTAATGAAGAATGTCATCATATAGGCTTGTTCTGACATCAGATCAGCAAGTAATTTCCTGGGAGGCTGGTTTCATGCATGGCAGAGACTGTAGGCAGAGACTGCCTCATCCCAGCCCCTTGCCATCGCTACGTCTGCCTATAGGTTGAGTACAAGTTCCTCGTATTCATGGCCTTCCCTGCTACGGCATCTACTTTTCCACTTTCCACGGCAGCTTCCATCACTTGCACCCAACCCTCCATTGCCACTAAACTTGTTTCCAGAATGAACAGTTCCTAGAATGAGCAGGCTGTTTCATGTCTCCAGAGCCCAGTTACCTCTGTCTGGAGTGCTCTTTCTTACCATCTTCATCTGACCAACTCCTACTTACCCTCCAAGACTCAGCTCAAGCAGCTGCTACTCTCAGATCTCTCCTAATTTCCTCCAGGCAGGGTTAACCTCTCTTCAGTGGCACTGAGGTCACTAGAGTTGGAATTTTGCACTCATCTCTTGTTTTGCATGCCTCTCTGCTAACAGACCATTAGTTCCTCTAGGTAAGAGATCATTATTGTTCATCTTTGTATTCACAATATCTGGCACAGAACAAAACTAAGTATTGATTGAATGACTGAGTAAATAAATATAACACATTGGATATTATCACCAATGAATAGGAGATTTGTTAAAAACATATTGGCACCTGTATTACATACCAGGTCTCTTGTAACTTTGGACAGTGTTGATCTATCCCTTTACGTTAGATTACCTCTAGGTATTGAAACAAAATTGAGAATCCAAATTGGCAAAATTGGTTACCTAACTCTAGAAAAGAGTGATTCTGACAAGACGCTACTGTGCTCTGAGCAGTCAGCCAGACTCTTAGCCTGATATTTCTTCTATGTAAATAAAAAGGGAGTCTTCCCAGAGGGACAACAGTATACCAACTGTCATGTGTAATAGTCCTAAATTGTAGTTCTTAGATGCTTTTATAGAAGAGCATTGCTGCCAGTACATAGATTTAGAATCAATAAGCATGTATTGAGCACCTGAGCAATGTGCAGAGGCCATATCATGTGCATTCTCCTATTGATATTAACCTAATCTGATATGATTCCATTTGATCGATTTTAACAACAACCCTATGAGATATGGCCAATTATTTCCATTTCAGAGATGGGAAATCCGAAGCTCAGAATAGTAGAAGATTTACTCGAGGTGATATAAGGAGTAAGTAAAAGAGCTGGCATTGGAGTCCAGATGTTCTGACTCCAAGCTCAGCACTCCTTCTACCATCAAAGAACAAACTACTGTATTTGAGGGAAAAGGACCAACTTTGCTGATTCAGCTTGGTTAGGACAAGGAAGTCTCTCTCTCTTGCCTCTGGGTAGAATTCTAATCGAAATTAAGGAGTCGTGGCCTTGAGACAGGTAAGACAAAATCTGAGTCTGGTGTCGAAGACATTCATGTGCTCTAACCTAATCATTCAAATCTCTTCTCTCCAATCTTTCTTTCCTGCCCTTCCCAGCTGGACCTCCAGAATGAGTTATCTACATTGGCAGCCTCTACTTCCTCATTTTCATTCATTCCTCAGTGTCTTGAAATTTGGATTTTATCCCCACCACTGCTGGAAGAGAACATTATTTTCCCCTATCATTTTCGGGGTTTTTTTGGTTTGTTTTTAATTTTATTTATTTATTTATTTTAACTTTTTATTTTCTATTGGAGTATGGTTGATTAACAATGCTGTGCTGGCACTAGGTACACAGCAAAAGTGCTTCAGTCACACACATACTTGCATCCATTCTTTCTCAAACTCCCCTCCTATCTAGGTTGCCACATAATATTGAGCAGAGGTCCCTAAACTACACAGTATGTCCCTCCCTGTTGGCCATCCATCCCAGATATAGCAGTGTATACACGTCAATCCCAAACTCCCCAACTATCTCTCACCCAAAACCCTTCCCCCCGGTAACCATACGTTTGTTCTGTAAGTCTGGGAGTCTGTTTCTGTTTTATAAATAAGTTCATTTGTATCGTTGTTTTAGAGTCCACATATAAGCGCCATCATATTATATTTCTTTTATATAAGTGATATCATATGCTATTTTTCTCTGTCATTTTCGTGTCAAAGAGGGAAGGCAACTCTCCCTTCCTTCCCAGAATGAACCTTTACCAAAAAGATAGCCTCACCGTCCCCTCTGCTTTTCTGGGGATGGATAGACTCGTCTGACTGATGATATTGGAAAAAAGCTGAAGCCTGCTTCCTCAACTTTTTCCTCCCCTTCTTTCAGGTTTATCTGTCTATCCCTGCAGTAAGCTCACTCAGATACACTCTACTCTGCAACCGAGAGAACTAAATGGAGGAGGGAGGAGGTCAATCAAGGGAGAGGACGGAGTAGCAAGCCTCTTCAGTTACACGTCTAAGCTACATTTTGCTCTCCATTTGAGGTTTCTGTCTTAATGTCTCAGTTGATTCTGCCCACAGACTAGGACGGTAGGCATGCTATTAATTTGTTCCCCCAAATGGATCACACCCAATTGCAATCTCTCTTCTCACCTGTGACCTCCTAATTGCCACCTCCAAAGGACTCTTTTTAGTCTGTAGCTCCCCTGATGTCTCAGTAGCTTTTGATAATAATGACCACTTGCATTCCATCTTGAGACTTCTCTCTTCTTTGACTTTCCATTTCTGGCCATTCTTTTTTTGGCATCTTGTATCTGGTCTACCTCCTCCTTTCTTCCCTTACATCTTGGATTCTTGGCACACACAGCTAACCTCCCTTCATCAGTCTTTAAGTTATCCTTGAGCAATAGCACATGCTTCTGTGGGTTTTTGTTTCTGTTTTGGGGGTTTTTTTGCGCTACGCGGGCCTCTCACTGCTGTGGCCTCTCCCGTTGCGGAGCACAGGCTCCGGACGCGCAGGCTCAGCGGCCACAGCTCACGGGCCCAGCCGCTCCGCGGCACGTGGGATCTTCCCGGACCGGGGCGCGAACCCGCGTCCCCTGCATCGGCAGGCGGACTCTCAACCACTGTGCCACCAGGGAAGCCCGCTTCTGTGGTTTTAACTGCCACCTCTAGTCTGGTGATACTCTCCTTTGTATCTTCCCCGACACAGAACTGTGGATGCAGCTACTTAACCGACCTCTCCATTTTGAGGTTCTGTGAGCATCAATGTTTCAAATATGTTCAAAAACACACTTATCATGGTTCCCATTAAGCCTGTCCCTCCCGTTTTGACTAACTCACTTGATGGTACCACCAGTTCCCCGCAGTCAGAAGCCTGGGAGTTATACTGGCTTCTGTCCTCTCCCTCAGCTCTATATTCAATCAGTTAGTTGCCTATCAGGCCAAGTTTACCTTACATATATATTTTAAAATTAATTCTCTTCTCTCATCCCTACCAGAGCTCTGTCTTCATTCAAAACCTCATTATCTTCCAAATGAGTTATTGCTCTAGCTCTCTATTTCCTATATCCAGCTTCACCTCTAATAGATCATTCATGCAGACACCATAAAGATATTTCTGAAATAAAAATAAGACCATGCACTCCAGGTAAGACCCTTCAGAGGCTCCTTAACAACTACAGGATAAGGTCCATGCTCCTTACACACCGATATTACCCCCTCAACAAACTCATTGCCACTTTGCCCTTTGGTAAAACACACCTTTCCGTAATGTCTATACATATTATGCTGCTTCTTGTATTTCTTTACCTCAAAATGGTCTCCCCGCATTCCCTTGCCTGGATAACGTCAATTCTGCTCAGGAATCACCTCCTTCGGGAAGCATCCTTGGACTGTGTTTGACACCACTCCTCCATTCTTCCACGTCACCTGTGCTCCCCCCTGTCATAGCATCCAGCGTGCTGCACCGTCCTTACCTCCCGGGCTCCTTGGGAAGACAGGGAACATGGGTTACTCATTCTCACACCCTAGATTCCAGCTTTGGACCTGGCACAGAGTAGGGACTCAATGAAGTAATAGAATAGCATTGAGCAGTGTTGTGGGAAGTTTAGAGAATAAGAGTAAAATATTTCAGTTGAATCAGTGAATTAGGTTGAGAATGACCCAGAACTGGGCTATTCTTTTTCTCTGTCTGGCAGGGCTCCTCAGGTAAGATCAAATCAAGGAGTCTAGTGTAGAAGACATCCATGTACTCTAGTCAAATCGTTCAAAGCACCCTCTCCAATCTCCTTCTCCCTGCCCTTCCCAGCTCCCGTAAAGGCAGTTGTGAATATTATCCTTGAATCTTGGGTAATGAGATATTAACGATAAGCTCTGCTTTCTGCATAGCTTTTATTTTGTTAGAGTCCTTTCGTTCTTGGATTCTTCCGAAAGGGAAAGAAGTATAGGTTGTAGGACCAGAGTGATGTCGGATGATGGAGAGAAGCCGGTAGGGCGAGAAGTCTTGAACCTGGTCTTCTCACCACTAACACTATCTACCAAGAGACCCTGGCATCGGTGACTGCCCCAAGCTGCCCTCTTTTTCTGTAACTGTCCACTCCAAAGAGTTGAGTCTCACTGACCTTTCCACCTCAGGCCTTGAAGCTTCCCTGCAGGCTTTTGAGGGATATTTAAGCTCCTGGCCGTTCGCACTTTCCCCATCTCTCTTTGTACTGTAACATGGCTTCATAACTCCATTTCCTCTTATGTTTGCATACAGCTCTCTGGGTTACAAAGTGCTTCCACATAGTATGTTTCTTTTAATCCTTGTAGCAGTCCTATGAGCTAGTAGATCATGCCTTAGATCATGCATCTGGGAACAGAGGGGAGTCTAGATTTGAACTCAGGTCTCATTATTCCAAAAATTGTATCTTTCTATTACTCAATGTGGGAAGAAAATGCAAGAAAAGATCCCACATTTATCTCTCAGATGTTTGTAGACAAATAAAATATTAACATTGACTATGCCTATGTTAAGTGCTAGACACATCTGAATTTTTATAAGAATTTTCACTTTAAAACACGATTTCCAAGTAGTTATCTCATCTGGTCCTAAAAATATAGAAAAGGAAACAAGTACAGACATCTGTTCCTTTTATCTATATACTATGCATTTCACCACTGCACTACCCTTTTCTGTATCTCTCTTTTCATAACAATATCCTATTCTCCTTGCCAAAGTGATTTGTTTAGGGATATAGACATATGGTCCAAGTTGGACCAATTAGAATCTTCCGTGGTGCCTTCTGCTGGAATTTTTGGAAGGATTATTTCCATTGGAAATAAACTATCAGTCTGGAGTTGCCAGCTGCCATATTTTCCTTCATATGGAAAGATGCGATCTGAGAACTCGAGAGAGTAGTAACAGAATCTTTACTATTTTGACTGAACCCTGGGATCCGGCCTTGCCCAACTATTGTATTTTTCTGGACTTTTTAATGATACAAGTCCATGAATCAACAAATTCCTTTTTCCATAAGCTCGATTGAGTTGGTTTCTTCTTATTTGTACCCAAAGCACTTTAATTTCTATTTAACAGATAAATCAGAGAGGCTTTATAAATCTATAAAAGGTCTCAGAGCTTATAGTGGTATAAATGATGTTAAAAAATAATTCTTTCAGAATGCTCAATATCATTAATCATTAGGGAAATGCAAATCAAAACTACAATGAGGTATCACCTCACACCAGTCAGAATGGCCATAACAAAAAATCTACAAACAATAAATGCTGGAGAGGGTGTGGAGAAAAGGGAACCCTCATGCACTGCTGGTGGGAATGTAAGTTGATACAGCCACTATGGAGAACAGTATGGAGGTTCCTTAAAAAACTAAAAATAAAATTACAGTATGATCCAGCAATCCCACTGCTGGGCATATACCCAGAGAAAACCATAATTCAAAAAGACACATGCACCCCAATGTTCATTGCAGCACTATTTACAATAGCCAGGTCATGGAAGCAACCTAAGTGTCCATCAACAGACGAATGGATAAAGAAGATGTGGCACATATATACAATGGAATATTACTCAGCCATAAAAAGAAACGAAATTGAGTTATTTGTAGTGAGGTGTATGGACCTAGAGTCTGTCATAGAGAGTGAAGTAAGTCAGAAAGAGAAAACAAATACCATATTCTAACACATATATATGGAATCTAAAAAAAAAAATGGTCATGAAGAACCTAGGGGCAGGATGGGAGTAAAGACACAGACCTACTAGAGCATGGACTTGAGGATATGGGGAGGGGGAAGGATAAGCTGTGACAAAGTGAGAGAGTGGCATGGACATATATACACATTACCAAATGTAAATTAGATAGCTAGTGGGAAGCAGCCTCGTAGCACAGGGAGATCAGCTCAGTGCTTTTAGACTACATAGAGGGGTGGGATAAGGAGGGTGGGAGGGAGGGAGATGCAAGAGGGAAGAGATATGGGGATATATGTATATGTGTAGCTGATTTACTTTGTTATAAAACAGAAATTAACACACCATTGTAAAGCAATTATACTCCAAAAAAGATGTTAAAAAAATTCTTTCAGAAGATAATATCTTCTTTCTATTAATGCATGGGTACCTGTATAAGAATATATGCATTCATGGAGATCAAACCAGGCCACTGAGCCACACACCCTTTGCCTCATATATTATTGATAACCTTTCTTGATTCAGGCAGGTGACCTTGAAACTAAGTAATGCTCATCTGGCTCCACCAGCAACTTGGCCCGGACCCAGCATTGATCCTCCAGTATGATCTTTATCATGTCTGTGCCTTTTATGATTGGTTCAAAACTGGGCAGCTCCTACATCAAGGGCTCTGTGCAGTCTTTTACAGCAAGACTGATGTTGTTTATATCTGGTCCTTCCTGGACATTCAAGAATCCATTGATCAAAGTCTCCCTTCAGGTAGGGCAGCCCACTCATATTTCCCTTGCATATCTTCTGTCCTAGGACATGTTTCCCAAGGACCTTGTAGAGCCAGGGGATGGTGTTTTCACAGTTTTAGAGTCAATTTGTTTCAGGGCAGACTATGGTCTGACAGATGAGTATAAAGCTCTGTTGGAAGTGCTCATTTCCAACACAAGTCCAGGGCTATTCAGGCTGCACAGGTTTCTAGAGAGAAATCCTTTTGGAAAGTGAATTCTTAGGTTCAAATATTTTTAAAACTGATGAAAGAAATGAAAGGACTTTCTTCTAGAGTCTTTAATTTAGCTGACTTCTTTAAGGCACCATGTCACTCCTGTTATCCCACCAAGTTGGAGCTGCCACTTAAAAAAAAAAAGGCCCTGGCATCTTCTCCTCTTTTTTTTAAGTGTTGAACCACTTGTCAAAACTCACCCTGCATTTCTAGATCTTTTCATAATTTTCATGATCTATTAGAGATGTCCATAGCTGGGCAGCTATTTCGTCTGTTCACTTCTCATTCTATTTTCTGCAATAATCGGAGCGTATCCTGATACACTGCAACAAAAAGTAACAAACTAGAAGCCTCAGACTGCGCCCCTGTGGTTTATCTTTACATGACCGGTCCTGCCTTATTCCAGGAGCTGACCGTCCAGTCATGGCTCCTGCTCTGGTTTTGAGGACTGTTCTGAGGTTTCTTGCTTAGTAGATATGTGGATTGTGCTGCTGGTCTTGCTGGTCACTCCTACCCAATCCCCGCACGTTCAGTCCACTCCACTCCCTGTAACTTGTATTTGCCCAAGTTCCCCCAGAGTAGCATTTCTTACTCTGTTCATCATGGGTTGGATCTCAGTGTGAGCTTCTTAGAAGGGAAGAATTCTGGAGTGGACCTTAGGAATAATAATGTCTTATCAGTAGTGTTATCCAGAGAAATAGAACCAATAGGATCTCTATCTATCTCTCTATCTATCTATCTAAGAAAGAGATGTATTGGGTTGGCCCAAAAGTTCGTTTGGGTTTTTCCCTACGACGTTACTGAAAAACCCGAATGAACTTTTTGGCCAGCCCAATGTTATACGGAATTAGCTCACGTGATTATGGAGGCTGACAAATCCGAAGATCTGCAGTTGGTAAGCTGGAGGCGCAGGAAAGCCAATGGTGTATTTCCCGTCTGAGGCTGAAGTTCCAATCTGAAATCTTCAGATTCAAGTCCTAAGAAGAGTTGAGTTTTCAGTTCAAGTCTGAATGCAAGAAAAGAGAAGTTCCCTCTTATTCAAGAGAGGGTCAGCCTTTTCATTCTATTCAGACCTTCCGTTGATTTTATGGGGTCCGCCTACGTTGGGGAGGGCAATCTGCTTTATTCATTCTACCAATTCAAATGTTACTCTCATCCAGAAACACCTTCACAGATACACACAGAATAATGTTTGACCTAATGAGTGGATACTCCCTGATTCAGTCAAGTTGACACATATAATTAACCATTGTTCATGGTAACGAGGACAATAATATTTCCTTCCGTGTACATTGCACAACGCAACCTGAAAGACACTTTAACATTTCTTTTCTAAGATCACATTTTATCCTCAAAACCATGCACTGAGATAGGACTTCCTATCCCCTTTTCATGTGCAAGGAAACTCAAGCTCAGGAAACTCAAGTACAAGATTTATTTATTCATTTGTCTTCTATGTGCCAGTCATTGGAGATTCAAAAAGAAATAGCAATTTACCATCACTCTACAAACAGTGCTATAGGAGTTCAGGAGAAATTGGCTCTGTGTTGGACTGGAGCTGGCTGGGCTAGAAATGGCAGAGAAGGAGCTGCGTCTAGAAGAATGATTAGTGCAGAACAAGGCAGAGTTCGTTGCAAATCAAAAGTGGCCAGAAGTTTGAGAGGAGGCGGTTACGTCATCTCTGGGTTTGCGGTAGTTACAGAGCAAGGCTGAGGCAGTGAGTGTCCTGGCATCTGGGGGAAGTTTCAAAAAGTTTCAAGATGTGACACTCTGAGGTTCGGGGTGGGAGGCCAGCTGAAAGAGAGCTGCAGTGTTCTCCACACTGTTCTTTATCCCCTGAGATCTCAGAGTCTGCAGCCTAGACAGATTTTTCTCTCTTGCTCACTTTTCACTTTCAATGAATAAGTCTTGTTTATTCTATCTCCGAAATATCTCTCCAATCTGTTTCCTTCTCTTCCTTCCCAGGGTCACTTCTTTAATTCAGTTTCTTCTTACCTTAACTAATGCAGTAACATTCTGCTTCCCTTTCTACTTCTTCCAAGGTTTTCCCCTCCCAGTCACCAACAATCATTCTAAAAAGAGATTAGAAGTGCAGACTTCGTGTGACAGGGCTGGATTTAAATTTTGCGTATTTACTATCCGTATTAGAAATTCTTGGTAGGGTTGGTATGATTTCCTAGGCAGGGTCCAGGCATTCTTGGGTTACTAACTGCAACTACCATATGATATTGTCATTTAATCTCATTTAATTCCCTTTCATCTCTAACAGTGAAATTACATGAAATGTATGTAGACTGCTTGCAGTGTACGTACAGTGTCTGCCCCTTTATTTTGGGCTCACTAAATGGCTACTAGTTAATTACAGATTTTTATTTTGCTTGCTTCTTATTTAATGTCTCCTTATCACCTACAGTTTGAAGCCCTATAGAGTCCTACAGCATCTTGTGATCTGGCTTCAAACATATTTTCCATTCTCATCTTCCATCTTCAACCCCACACCCCCTGTGCTCTAGCCATATTGGAAAACCTGGTAACTACTTGGTCCATCCTGGTCCGGGCTTCCACATCTTTGCACATGTTATGTCCTCAGACTAACTTCTCAGTTCGCCTTGTTTGTTTGTTTAGGGTGATGTCTGGACGTCTCATACGGAATCCTAAAGACTCAATTCAAATTTTACCTCCCGAGAAGCCTTTCCTGATTGCTCAAAGCAGAATTAACGACTCCTCCCCATGTCACCACTCTACCATGTGCGTACTGTTGAGCTGTAAGATTGTTTTCCCTAGTGAAGTTTTCCATATTTGATTTTATGTCTGTCTACCCGATTACATGGTGAACTCTGCTAAATAAACAGTATTGATCACAAGGGAAATGTTTTATACCAGATGAGGAAAAATTATCAATATGAGTTAATGGAAGTGGAATAAGATACAGGAATGAGATGTAGAAAGAAGTATACAGGCAGATGGGGCATCAGAAAATCAGAAAGAGGAGCTGCTATATGTTTATACCCTTGTGATCATAAAAATGAGACCAGCCGTATGCGTATACAGAATTTGTCCGAACAGAACAGAAGGTACAGATATTGAAAGTTGTATCCTGGAGGTGGAGCCACCCCACTGTAATGATATTGAAATAAGGAACCAATCCATGTGTTAACAAAATAAATCATAACTACAGACAAGCAACCAGTGTCCTACCCAGCTCCATTTTGTAAGCAGATTCAGAGAATTATTTGGCAAAAATGTGTTCAACAAAGAAGGAACTCGGAAGGAGAAGAAGATGAGCGTTGTGCAAAGGGAGTTCTAAGGGGCCAACATTTTCAGACTCTTCTTGGGTAAACAACTAATCTATCGCTGTCATTACTACGCATAACGTAATAAATGGGAATCCTCATGTCACAGTGCATCACCCAGAACCACCGCTGTGTGGAGGGACACTGGGCTGACAGAGCTCCTGCTTCTCCTGGTCCCTTAAGCTGCTTGAAGCTGGAGCCACTGCAGTAGTAGTCTATGGTTTATTTTCTCTCCCAGCCCCCACTTTTAGGCAGGAATGTCTGGACCTCTCAGAAGAGACAGAGAAAAATGCAGAGATGAGTAAAACATTTTAATCTTTACATCTCTCTAATTTAGCTCAAGGACTGGCGAAGTGAGAATAGAACCAACATATATACACTACCAAATGTAAAGCAGATAGCTAGTGGGAAACAGCTGCATAGCACAGGGAGGTCAGCTGGGTGCTTTGTGACCACCTAGAGGGGTGGGATGGGGAGGGTGTGAGGGAGATGCAAGAGGGAGGGGATATGGGGATATACGTATGCATATGGCTGATTGACTTTGCTGTGCAGCAGAAACTAACACAGTATTGTGAAGCAGTTATACTCCAGTAAAGATCTATTTTAAAAATCCATGAGGTTATAATGATCTAATAATAATAATAAAACTTGGACTCTCAAAAAAATCAAGAGGGCTTCCCTGGTGGCACAGTGGTTGAGAGTCTGTCTGCCGATGCAGGGGACACAGGTACGTGCCGCAGAGCGGCTGGGCCTGTGAGCCATGGCCGCTGAGCCTGTGTGTCCGGAGCCTGTGCTCCACAACGGGTGAGGCCACAACAGTGAGAGGCCCGTGTACCGCAAAAAAAAAAAAAAAAAAATCAAGATTCAAAATTGCATTCATAGAACGATCAAAACTATGCAAACATTGAGAATAAAAATAGAAAAAGACTGCAGGGAAATATGTCAAAAGTAAAGAGGTTGCCTTTAGAAGGGGGGTGTTTCCTTTTATTCTTCCATATTTTTAAAATCTTTTGTCATCAGGATGTAATCTTTTAGTAATGTGAAATTTTAATTTTGCATAATTTTTAAAACTGTATGCTAATGTTACCTTAATCCTTAAAGGAAAAGTTTGGAAAAGTTTTCACCAGCAAAATGTCATTTTGACTAAGTGTAAGCAAATTTGCCTGGCAAATAGTTCACTGAGTGTTGGAGGCTCCTGAAGGTACCTCTAAGGTAGGTAGGAGGGGTGACTGGAGCTGGGTCCCCAGGAGAGCGCTTCCCAAGACTTCTGGGAGGCTGGAAAATGCAAATTCATCTTCTTGTTCAATCCCCTGTGACTGAACTAAGAAACCCCTGGGCTCTGAAGGAGGCTGGGCGGGTGCCACATCCTTGCTCTGACACGGTTGAGTCTGGAAGAAGCAGAGCTTCCTGAGCAGGAACAGGCCTGCTTTATCAGCATCGATGGCTCAAGCGACCATTAATTAGGCTGAGATTAGTTTAAATACAGGAGTTTGTTAATAGCGAGTTTGACACAGAACTCCATGTGTCGCAGCAGGCAGCCTGGAAGCCAAGCCAGAGCAGTGGGAAGATTCCCAGGCACGTTGCAAGTGTATCAACTAGAAAGGGATGTGCAGAAAGGGTGTGGAGGATGAGGGTGTCCTAGTGTAGCTTGACTTGAATCCTGAAAGACTCTTTTAAAGAGTCTGGGTTGGTTGTTCAAGACTTGCTGGAAGGGGTGATGCCTGACAAGAATTCTGAATGTTGAGAAAGAAAGAGCCAAGTGGGTAGCTTAGAAGACTTTTGAGATCATAAAGATCAGTCACAGACTTGGACGCAAAAAAGTCATTTGAGAAATAACAGGTAGCTCCGAAGATCAGGTATGGATATAGTGGGGGTGGTGTTGGGAGTGGTGAGAAAGGTATAAGAAAGTAAAGGGGAGGCAAGATATGCAAAGATGGAAGATTAAGAAGGGTGAGAGAATAATGTAGTCAGTCCTCCAGGGACAGTGAGAAGAGGAAGAAGTCTCTGCTAGAAGGGAATGGGGGGAGGGCAGGAGTCCATCCAGGAGTTGAAAATATTCACTCATCTATCCATCCACCATCCATCCATCCATCCGTCCATCCATCCATTATTTTGTCCATTTTTTTTCACAAACAGAAATTAAGAATCTATTTTGTTCCTGGAACTGTCCCATCACAGTTAAGTAGGGAAGGGGAGACAGATTCAAAATGGATTAATACAACTCATTGTTATCAGAACTGTAATAAAAGTTCGTAGAAGATGATACAGAAGCAAGGAAGATGAAACAGCTGCTGGAATTAGGAAAGACTTCACAGGGGTTGGGACATTTAAATAGGGTTTGAAAGGATGAGCTGGAGATTAGCAGAGACAAAAGGAAGGATATCTCAAACAAAGAGGGAAGCAAGGCAACTTATGTTTGGAGGATGCAGAGCGTCACAAGTAGATAGAAGATGGATGGAGCAACAAAGGAAAGTAGAGGGAGGTGGGGCTCAGATGGGAAGAGTTTGGATTCCTGAGCCAGGAATTGGAAAATAATTCTCTAGACCAGTGGGCTCCACACTCTTTTGACCATGTATTAAATTAGTTCACAATTTTGAGTTACACCCCCATTACTTATTCATTCATTCAATGAAACATAACTCAACATCTGTTGTATACCACACTGCTTCCTATAACTATAGACCAGGTTAACTTTCCTAGATATTATGCATAGAGAATCCTTTAGCTTTTTGCCACTTTTTCGTATTTTATGTAGTCAAAGTGTATATGTGCACACACATGTAAAATACATAAATATATAAACTATATCTATATAAAATTTTAAGAACCTCTTCTGTATTACAAACACCAGTTGTTTGTATGTTTTCTTCTATTTCATAGAGTTTAGAAACTACCCTCTAATTTCATTTCCTGCCCAATCAGTAACCCCTGCTTATTTTTAATCCCTTTCTCCTAGGTATTTCTTTGGTGTTTTATTTGGTCGTTTCGACTCAAGTCCCTGATACAATGAATTTTGTGTATATATGCAGTGATCTTGTGACCTGATAAAATGCCCATTGCTCCCCCCAGCTGTAGATATTTTTTAGAAATTAAGACAATGTAACGGTTATTGAATCCTTATTTAAGCCAGTCATTATCCTGAGTGTTTTGCATGTATCTACTCAGTTCATCTTCACAGCAACCTCCATGAAGATTACATTGTCACCATGTCACAGGTGGGCAGACCGAGACACAGGGAGACTGAGCTGCTGTCCAAGGTTGCTTACTACACAATGGGAACTGGCAGAACCAGGTTTTGAGTTTCTTTAGTTTGGTTCTAGAGCCCATACCCTTGATCAATGCGTCTATATCATGCACCAGGATGATCACGAGGAGCGAGCATCAAGAGTTTATTGTGTGCCAGGGACTGTGTCAAGTGCATAAAATACATTAACTCAAAGAGCTCTCATAACTCCCCCACGGTAGAGGCACTGTTATTATCACCCATTGCACAATTGAGGAAATTAAGGCTTTAAGACCTTAACAAGCTTGCTGCAAGCCAGAGAGCAGGTGAGCGATGAGGTTGGACTTAGAAGTCAGGTAACTTTTGCCAAAGTCCACGCATATAGCCCCCTGGCTCTACCACATCTAACACCTGGGGAGGCATTTACTTTTAACTGTGTTTCTTGTAGAATGTGCTGACGTTGATGCTTGGGGTCTGATTATAGGTAAACCACGGACTACCCTTAGTAGTCTCATTACCATCAGTTAAAGAGAGAAACAACCTGTCTCCAGCAAGCATTGAACATTACCAGATGCCAGCCTCCAATCTAGTCTTTTATTAAACATTATGTTACTAAATCTCCCTGACAGATGTCTGAGAGATGTTATCATCCAATTGTCATGTGGTGAATCACCTACATCAGTGGGTTGGTCGAAAGACATTAAATGACTTCCCAGGGTCACTGAGCTGATAAGAGGAACAGCCCTGATTGAGACCTAGGTTTCCCTCATTCCAAAGCCCGTTATCCCTTGGAGCTTTTGGGGTTAGTCACTGGGTTGTCCCTTCCTCCTGTGCTTGAGAAGAGAACAGAGGGCTAGCCCTGTCACACATGACTCTGCCCCTCTGCTGCCCGGGCTCCCAGAGAAGGTCCCCATCAGCCAGGTCCATAGTCCAGGGGACAGCTTCCCTCTTCTCTGCTTGTCAGCTGCAATCTCCCCAGGAAGAAGGGTCTGCTACCAGACGGAGGATTTACAGCTTCAGCTTCATCAACCTGGCTCCAAGACGCAGTGCCCTGGCCTAGCCTCTTCCCCACCCGGCTTCCTCCGGGTGAACAAAGCTTGTAAATTCACAATGCTTCTGATTAAGCTTTAGGGAGCCTCACATCACCGCTAGACACACACACAGATGCGCGCGCGCACACACACACACACACACACACACACCCCTGCTCATGTACTCATATCTATTAACGACAGCTATGTAAAACACAGGATTCTCACACCACACTGTAATGGTCAAAGTTCTGTATTCTACATTCAGACTACCTGGGTTCAGATACTGTCCCTGACATTTATGAGCTATGTGATCTTGGGTCACCTCTCTGTGCCTCAATTTTCTTACCAGTAAAATCGATATTTATTAGTACCAATCTCATAGGGTTGTTCTGAGGATTAAATGGCCACATTTAAAGAACTTAAAAAACTGCTTGTGATGTAATAATGCTCAATAAATTTTAACGATTTTATCATCACATCCTTATTATTATCATCATCATCATTATCACATCATTCATTGCTTCTCAGTAGCTCTATTTCTCAGGAGTATTCTTCTTCAACTAGAAGCCAGGACACTGTCCTAGAAGGTGACCTCATCACAAGGAGGCTGTGTTTCCAACGATCCTGCATCAACTGGCTTCTGGCTATACTAACCGCTGTTTCTACTGGTTTAATTTCAGTTTACATTTGGGAAATAAGATGAGTGTGGGCATTTAAACCAGGGAAGGTGTTGAGTAAAACTCACTCACAAACATACACACATACACCATAAATTTACATCAATGATACGCTACATTTGGAAAGCCATTTTTTTAAACAGTATGCTCTAAAGTTAAAGACAAAAAAAAACTGCATAAATACAGTATTCTCATAGTGTATGTGTTACAGTTCTGTTACTGCATGTATATACTTGTTGCACAAACAAGTGGATAAACTGTAGGTAATGAGAGCCAGGTATCTTTTCAGAGAAGGAAGTTACAAGTAAGGAATGGAAAAAGGCTGGGATGAACTTAGTGGCATTGGATTGAAATTGGAGATATATACCAGACTATAGTAGGTGAAGGAACAGTATGAGTGTCATGGAAGGCATTCTGTCTCAGACATTATCTCCTTCCTGCTCTAACCCTTTGGATCTGTATTCAGACCTGCTCCACAAAGCTTAGGATTAATCGCTTGTCAGTTTTGCATTAAGCAACAGCCAAACCTTCTCTGACCACTGTTTTCCAAAGTCTGTGCTTCCACAGACATCTGTAATTGCCTCTGTCATAGCATTTATTAGAAACTATCTTTTTACTATTCTGTCCCCATCCGTCCCCTACCCAAGACCCTAAGTCTTCGAGAAGAGATATTTTGCCTTCCTTATATCTCTATCTCTATTGCCTCTCTTAATGCCCAGAATGGAATTTGCCCTCTATCAATGTTTTCTGAATGACTGAATGAACATGAGTCAGTTTGGGGCAAGTTTAAGCTTTGTCCTTGAATCCCTGCAGCAGATCACCCAATGTGCTTGCCCAAAATGTCAACCTTGAGCCCTACCTGAAAGTCATAAGATTCATTAGATTGGGGAAATACCTAAGAATCTGCATTTTTGCAAGACACCCAAGAATTCTTATTTACTTTCAAGTTTGCTAACCACATGCATGCTAGTGGTTACTGCTGACAGTACTGACAAGAAGAGCTTGGTGGAATGGAGTTATCAGTGGAGGCTTCTTGAAAGAGGAGTTATTATCTGACTTTTTGAAGATGGATCTGACCAAGCCAAGGCAAGGTCAATGTACCCACATAGCAAAAGGGTTGATAACAACTATTTCATATCTCCTTCAGTGGTCTGGGAGAGTGAAGAAGCCTTCAGAATTTTTTCTCAGGAGTCCCAACCCTTCCCTATGAATAAGGTTACTATTAATACATAAATGTAGAAGTGTGTTCTGGGACTGGCTCTGCCACTAAATCTCTGAATAACCTTGAGAAATACTACTACTAATAATTACTGCTATAGTAATATTATTATCATTATTACTTACCAAATATTTAAAATATTCCATATACTCTGATAAGCCTTCTGTGTGCATTTTCCCTGTATAAACATTAAGGAAAAGCTGGTCAGACTTGAATAGTCTTTAATGTTAATTTCTTGATTTTGATAATTGACCTATGGTTAAGTTGTTTACATTAGAAATGTAAACACTCTATGCTATTTTTGTAACTTTTCCATAAGTCTAAAATGATCTGAAATATTAAACGTTTTTAAAGAGGAAAAAAGGATACTTAATTTGGTTGCTTCCTTCACAGTGTCAGGCATACATGTCAGGCATACAGTAGAAATTTAATATATTCTAGTAGAATTTTTTTGCCACCCTATGCTTGATCAATCAGTGTCCCCCACTTGAGTTGCTATTCTCTCATCCCCACATTTCTTGGTTCATTTTATGACTTTGTATGTGGCCATGAAATATTGATGTTGATGTGAACTGCTGGTCAGTGCCAGGAACATTCTGGAGAAGGAAGAACTAGAGAAGAAACAAAGGTAGATATGAGAATTGAGAGGCCAGTACAGTGAACAGCTCAGGTGCTGTTGAGGGCTTGGAGAGCAGAGACCAGCTCCACATCTTACAGGCAACTGTACTGCTCTGTACGCCCCAGCTAGTGGGCAGCAGACAACTGAGAAAGATGCTTAGGAGGTTCTTTGGAGTTGGGCAGCTGATAGGCTCCCGGGAGCTGTCCATGGTCCTAAGATAGATGTCCAGGACCTAACCTGGCCAAGGCATTGCGCATTGCTGTAGGTGATCTTAGATTGTGCCATGTGATGACTGTAACTGAATATGACCTTTAGAGTACGAAGCACTATGGGGATGTGTGTGTGTGTGTGTGTGTGTGTGTGTGTTTTCCTATTTGTAAAGCCAGGCTCCAAAGAACTTCATCATTGTGGAAGCTAGAGCTGGTTCACTACAGAAGCTTGGACCTGGAGTGAATTGAGCTTCATGTAGTCAACACTTTCTCTATAACACGTTTCACAACGTGTAATTCCAAGTGCTATACCTAGAACATAGTTTCCCTGGACTTGTAAAAATGCAATTTACAAGCCTTGCTTATTAAATCAGAACCTAAGGCAAAGGTTGGGGGGAAGAGAGAGTCGAGGGCTGGATAAAAATATTCATTTAAAAAATGCTTCCTTGGTGATTCATATTCACCCTGAAATATGAGAAGAGTTTTATATCCAATGCAAAGTGAGTAGATAGAAATACTTGAGGGTGGGGGAAGTCACTAGAACTACTATTCATCTTTATATCTCTTTCTTTAAAGCTTTCCCTTTTCCAATGTGCATTAAATTTTGCATAATATTTTACTACATGAATATACATTAGTTTTTTTAGTACATGAATATAATTTATAAATAACTATACATGTATTTATTCATATGTTTATTATTTCATTCAACGATTATTTATTGAGCACTCACTGTGCCCCTGGCACTGTTTTAGGCTCTTCAGATACAGTATGGAATAAGACAAAGTCTTTGTCCTTATGGAGCTTATATTTTCCTCATGGAAGGTGAGGGAGAGACAGGGACAGTTATCTTGGTGATGCATGCTCAACATTTTTTTAAACTTATGGAGTAATTAAATTTACAGAGTTTAGAAACCGTTTATTTAGGCTTTCTATGTATCACAGTCAAGTTCATCCCGCTCTATACAAACTCAGCACATGTCTTTGCAGTCAGACTGGACATGTTTTTTTTTCCTTTTATATGGGGCTGTCCCCCAGAACCTTACTGGTCAAAAGAGGGGTGGCATATTTCGACACTCTGGTCCCTGCTCCATCTTGCTATTAGTTTTCAGGAACTCTCCTGTGGCTCCGTTTTACTTTCTTAGAAAAACAGACAGTGTGGAGTCCCTGCTATTCTGCTGCTATGACAATAAATGAGTGTGTTTTTCCAGTACCACTTCCTTCTTCTATGGAAGGAGCTGAAAAAATTCACAGTGATTTCCTCTCCCAATATGCACAAATTTTTTTCATCAAAAATGCTGTTTTGTACTCATCTGGTGCTCTCTTCCCTAGAAGAAGAATTTATTATTAGATCGGCAACTGTAGGGGTGTGAGTTTGTGGATCCTGCTCAATGATTCTCTGCCTCTATGACATTAAGTTGTTTAAATTTCCTCTTTGCACTTACTACTGTCTAAATCTATCTTATTTATGTACTTTATTTGTTTATCTGTCCACTGGAATGTAAGTTCTGTGAGAGCAGAGTCCATCTCTATCTTATCTACTGATACAACATCAATTTTTTTAGAACAGCACATGGCTTATAAAAAAATAAAAGGATATGAGAGGTGATATGATAGTAGGGTGTCTATGCATATGAGTATATGTAAGGTAGTGGTAAGGAATTTGCTATGATAGTGCAAATGGGATTAGGTAGCTCATGAGTTAGTGAAGAGGTGGAGTTCAGTTGGGTAGAGGTGATTGGCTTTATGTATGATTGTGTACTGTGTGCACATGAATATGTAGTGAAAGTTTGAATGTGTACTTAAAGGATATGTGGTTGGTGTTGATGGAGAGGAAGGTGGGAGTGTAAATATTTATGTTTGAGTGAATGTCATTTGCAATCTCACTGGGGTGTATCTTGTCAGATGTTGACTCCCCCCAGGTTCCAGGGACCTGAAGCTGTATTGTGTCTTCCTAATGTGGAGTCCTGTCTAGACAGCTGGGTCTCAGGAGCCATAATTACCTAATAAGGCACAGATAGGATTAAGGGAAGATAGAATTCTTTTTTCTTAAGAGGTCCCTCAAATGAGTAGCAGGTCTTCCTGCATACCTGTAAGATGTGGCTATAAAACACGAGGTTCTAAAGTCCAGGTGGCTTCTTTTGTTTGTAGCAGTCATTTACTGTGGCTATTAGTGTGTGTGTGTGTGTGTGTGTGTGTGTGTGTGTGTGTGTTCTTTCAAAGAGCCAGGGCTTTACCTCTCAGGTTCTGGAGACACTCTCTAAAATGTGAACAATTATATTCTGAAGGTTTAAGTGTCCCTGCAATTTCAGCTCCCTGTTTCTTCAACTAGAGAAGCTCATTTTTTTCTCTAGTTATTTCTAAAAAGCTATTCTTTTGCTTGTCTTTTCTAGTTTTGATGATAAGACCTCTAAGTGCCTGCTAATTCTTTTGCCCAGCTCTGGGATTAGAGCAGTTTTTGGCACCTTCCTCCTTGTCTGAATGACCTCAAGCTGTTCATCCCAGTTTATCTTGAGTTCCATCAGAAGTGCCAAGAAATGCTCTTGGCACTTCTGAGCTTCTAGGTTTAGGATCCAACTTTTTTCCCCCTTCTCCTGTGTCTCTGATGTAGCTGGAGGGTGGTTGATTAACTGCAAAGAACTACTGAGTTTCAAGTATAGTATAATGCTAAAATAGCCTACCTGGGTAATATGAAAAAATATATTTTTCCTGGAAATCTTCAGTTAGCGTGTTTGACCTAAAATTTACGAAATGCTGGAAGCTGTAAAAGGCACCTCCTCCATCCTCATTTTTTTTAACCTACTATGTGAAAGTCATTGTCTTAGAACCTGAAAGCGAAATGGGAGCTGGCAGAGAGAAATCCTAAGGAAAAAAATAAGTAAAAATGATTCCTCGTTTAGGGAAAGGACTCTTGGAAGAACAGCACCCAAAAGACAAACTTGACCATCACCACCATCAACAGCACCATGACCGTCATCCTCATCCTTACCAACAGCCTCGTAAAGTTTATAGAGTGTGAATCATTGGTATCTCCTCTTCTTCTGGTCTTAAATCCGGGCAAAAGATTATTGTCCCACCCACCCCAAATTTTGACACTCCAATATGGGTTTCATAGAACACAAATTTTAGGGGGTCGCTCCTCTGCCCAGGATCATTCAATTCCTCAGCCCAAATTCAGATCAAATGCAAACTTTTCAGATAACCAGTCAGAGCTCACCATGCCCCAACCTCATTTGGTGTAAATCTCTCCAGTATGAATGAATCACCTAATGCATATCACATGGTGCCAGACTATGTAAACTGAGGGTACAGAGATGGGAAAGAGTACAAAACTCCATCTGTGACCACAAGGAACTCACAGTTCAGCAGAAGAGGCAAGGTGTACCAGAGATGACAGTAGCCAAATTTATATTAGGTGAAGGGTGGTTATGAAGGGGTTGGGAAAAGAGATGATGCTGGAGCTGAGCCTTGAAGGATGGTGCAGGGGTGTTCCAAGGGAATAAATGATTACAAAAAGGGGTGGTGTCCTCAGCCATGCTTTCTGGCTTAGACGTCATGTGCATTCTAACCTCTAGGCTTTTGCCTGATACATTTCTGTTACTAGAAATGTCTGCCTTCTCTTCCCTTACTTATCTAAGTCCTGCCTACCCTGCAGGAATCATATCTAATCTCAGCATTGCCACAAAGCCTTCCCTGACCACTAGAACCCATCCTCTCGCCTCTCTAAACTCCTGTAGTCTAGTCTGTTTCAGACCACCATGCCCAATATGGTGATGGTCTTGTTTCCCTACTAAGGAAGAAAACTTTGAGGTCAGGAGGTCCAGTACTCCTTGGAACCATGTCCTGGAAGGCTAGGCAGAGTCTAGAGAGCCAGAAGAACACAATGTTTATGAATACATTCTTAAAAGTCCGACTGTGAGAGTTGAGACTATGAGGGCTCTTGTGCTTACCAAATGTGTTACTTTCAGAAAGTTATTTAAATGTCTTGTGCCTCAGTTTAACTCATCTGTAAAATGGGAATGACTAATGAGATTAATGAGAATTGAATAATTTCATCCATGAAAGCCTTTATAACAGTGCCTGGGAAGTGGTAAGCATTAAATAAATGTTGCCTATCATGATCTTCATCATCAGATTCAACCAGCCTCTCTGTTATTTCATAGATGAAGAAGCACAGAGAAATGTAGTGACCTTTCTAAGTTCACACAGCTAGTGAGTGACAGAGCTGGGAGCAGAATTTAAGTGTCATAACTCCCAGCCAGGTTTCTTTTGGCAGCATCGCACCACTTCTTGATCTTCCCACAGGTCCTAGCTCAACACTTAACCAACAGCTCCAGCTCCATATGTGTTTGTCAAGTGAATGACCGAACCCTGAACCCAACCAGAAGGCCCCAGAACTTGCTGGGTGTGAAGAGAATAGCTAAACTGGTCCAAATCCCAATGGTCTGAGTTCTCTACCCATACAAAGAACACCTAGTCCACACTTCAGAGAAGACATTGCCTGTGGGCTGGAAGAAAGGAAGAGTTGGGCTCATTTAAAATTAATGCTCTTGGGTTGGGCTTAAAAGCTCCACCTTCCTCTCTCTCCATCTTCTATTATGACCTGGAGACCTGGAGGCAACTTGTCTTTTGCTGGCTTAAGGAGCAGCTCCATTTAAAAGCCATTAGGTTTTTAATTGCAGAGAGATTGCACTCCTGCTGCCTGCCTGTGCGCTTTCACTTAGGACCAGGTATCTGGGAACTGATGTGTCAGGCAGGCAGCCAGCCATGCCCCAGTGCCCCACAGAGCAGAGCTGGCTTGCTGCTCTCCTTAACCCTGCCCAGGTTGTTTCTTACCTGAAGGTCCATCTCCTGGTTCAGTTACACAGATGTGTAGCTGGGGAGGTAGAAGCAACCCTGTGGTCTGTTCCTTCCTCTACACAAACTTGCTGTGTGATCTCGGGCAAGTTCATGTGACTCTCTGGACTGTGGTCTCTTCTTGATAGTAAGAACCATTTAATGAATGTCTTTAATGAATTCAATTCAGGCCCATTCGAATCCATCTAACAACACAGTAGGGAAGGCTTTATTCATTTTATGTTCAAAGAAGCAGGCTCAGAGAGGTGAAGTGACTTGTCCGAGGTTGTATAGTTGATATGCAGTGGAACCTGGACTTAGAGTGTAATAAGGAAGAACAAATCTGACTCCATATTAGATCTGTTTCTTTTTTCTTTGTATTCTATTACTTTGACTACAAGTTAAGAATGTTGACTATAGCCTGAAATATACAGGATAGTCCATTCTCAAGGGCATAACATTTTCCATTCATATAGAGATAAAAAGTTGCAGAACAGAGAATAACGTCTTATTGGAGGTTTATAGGAACATCATGGCCTGACCTCTGTGGACGGCTGAAAGAAAAAAGGATTCTGACACCAAGAAGTTTGAAACAACCAACCACATCCTTCCCCTTTCAGTATAAAATAAGCCTGAATTCTAATTTGGGTAAGATGGTTCTTTGGGACACTAGTCCACCATCTCCTCGGTCTGCTGGCTTTCTGAATAAAGTCACTATTCCTTGCCCCAACAACTCGTCTCTTGATTTATTAGCCTGTCCTGTGGCGAGCAGTATAAGCCTGGACTTGGTAACAAGAGCAGTGTGGAAGAATGGGAAGAACTAGAAATACAGTGATATCAATCCAGATACTGCCAGTACCTTTGGGGTATCCTTGGGCTGGTCCTTTCTGCCAAGTGGGAAAGCCTTTCATATGAAAAACACTTTACATTTAATAGTCTGTAACACAGTGGTTCCCAAACATGCCTGCACATCTGTCTCACCAGAAGCTTAATCAAAACAGATTGCTAAACTTTAACCCAAGCTTAGAGAACCTCAGATCTCTGTGGATGGGACCTGGGAATCTGAAGTTGAACAAGTCCATGTCTGACTCATGGAACAAAGTGCAAACTACTGCGGTTTCACTGGTTATCATGTTCTATGAGATCCTGCCTGCGTTAGTCAAGTGTGCCAGGCTACAGAGTAACAAACAAATCCCAAATTTTGTGGCATGACTTAACACAACCAAAGTATATTTCCTGATCCTGTAATGTCTATTGTCAATGTGGGTACCTCTCGAGAGCAGCTGTCCTCCATGTGGTGGCTCCCATTCCAGGTCTTGACTTAAAGCACCTCCATGGCAATACATGCTCCTATGATGCTCCTTGGCATGGGAAGAGAGCCCTGGCAATGGGACACTTCCACTCCAAAGTGCACGCACCACTTCTGCTTACATTTCACTGTTCAGAGTAAGCCCTACTGGCCAATCCTAATGCTCTATTTTTAGGCAAATAAGGGCACTCATCCCTGTGTGCCCCAAAGTAGAGATGAACTGGGTATAGGTAAACAGTAGAAATGACTATTACAATGACCTCGTGGAACTGCTTGGGTAACGCCCTTGCCTTCACCTGATTGGACAAATGGGAAAAAAGGAGGAAGGTCAAAGATCCAGGAATGATTTTTCATAGTGATAATAGCTGCTTATTCATTTACTTGTTCATTCATTCATTCCAAGAATACCCTCTGAGCCCTACCATGTGTTTGGCCTTGGACCACAGGATGAAGAAACAGTGATGAATCATACACAGACCACTGAACTTAAGGCATTTGGCCAAAGACAAAAGGCAGACATAAATGGTTGATGAAAATAAACAGCCACCAATGAAGACAAGAGCAGAGAGGATTTTCCAGTTGGGGGAACAGCATGTATGAAGCCATGGAGACAGGAAACAGATGAGGGTGCTTACATGCCTATGAAAATTTTGTATAGCCTGGCCTTTGGGTAAGAGAAAAAAAAAAAGACTGAAAGATAAGGCTTGGGTGGGGCAGTGAAGGTTAAAATCAGGTGAGTGAAAACAATGGGGGGGAAACAGTGAGAGAATGTCGGGGGTGCTACACATTTTCATCCATGTTACTTTTCTTCTGTCCTTTTGTTGTGGCCGAAAACATTTCACTTTTGGATAGACTTGGGTTAGAATAACAACTGTCAGTTACTGAGTGACTTTGGACAGGGTACCCAAATTCCCCAGACCTCAATTGCCCCCTTTGTAAAGTAGGTTATTTGTACAGACATGGGAGGGTCCCACTAAAACCTCCCTCAAGAGAGAACCTGCTGTGAGGGGTGGAGTTGGCTGACAGCTCCCAGTTGTGACACCTTCAGGACCCATTGAAGCATTTTTATGTTGAGGTCACAGTCGCCTTGGGCTCTTCCCAGCCAAGGATTGAGTACATGGGGGACTACACCAGGGTCAGTCCTTACCCTGACCCTGGAAGAAATCTCATGCAGACACCACAACTTTATTGAGTTCCTTTCATTCTCAAGAGTAATTTCATTTTGGCAATTAAACTATTTAATCCAATCTAGTGTTTTAGGCTGAACCATGAGAAATTGCCAGTATTTGATAATTTTTGATCTATGTAAAGGACAATTTCACGTGGTTCAAACTAAGAATGCAGTGTAAAGCCAAACATAATTCAAATTTAGACCCATCCCCCTCCTCAGGTGGAAACTGGCCCCTAGTGGGTGCAGAGTATGGTTGGCTTTTGTCTTTCTTTTGATCACCTTCTACTCCACTGGGAATGTGCTGCTTCTGTCACCTTTAGGGTCAGCCCAAATGAAGAGGGGAGTAATTTCATTTGGCTGACATTGTTGGAAGCAGATGTTGGATTCTGGGATTGGCGAACGTTAAAACTGACTTCTCTTTCTTGGATCACTTTTGTGGGTTTTCCTTGGGATTTTCCATCAGGGCAATTCCTTTACTGAAGCTAACTTGTTCTCTGAGGGGCAATCTTGTGCTTCCCATCAGTCCTTGGTCTTCTGGTAATTCATCGTCTGATTGGGTGCCTCTAGATATCCTCATGGATAGGTTTCTTCAGAGACACTCTAGGCAATCTCTCTCAGTTGTGATTGATATCTGGTCCGAGAAAATACATGCCTCTGTCCCACCATCAGTGAAAGGATGGCTTTCACCCAGTAGCACTTTACTCACAGTAGACTCAGCTGCTCATGCCATTCTAATGCTCTCCTAATCTCCAGGGACATGGCCAAGTTCTCTCTGTAATCCCATTAATCTTCTATTATCTAATTTAATGTAAAAACTTATAGTTCTTTCCTTCCATCTTGAGGGGGAAAAGGAAAAGAGACCCTACGGCATTCCAACAGCCCTCTCCAAAGGGCTCCGCTCTCTAAATATTTGCAACTCAACATTTTTACAGGCTGGAGGTAAGGGACTTTGCTGGCAGAACTAGTTTTATCATGTCCTTTCTATGTCCCATATGGGGGATATGGCATCTCATTTTAGGATATGGGGGTACCTATCACCTATTATACATTTTAAGCCTTTGGGATCTCTATTGAAACTCTGAGACAACAGAAAGGCTACCTTTGACATTTGGTTTCACTTATATAGAGTCCAGCCTTCCCAGTCATTCCATTTCAGAAATGACAGCACAGCACAGGAAACTCTGCAAAGTACCGCTGCTTCAGAGCCCATTAGGTAAGGTTTCAGGAAACAACTTGGCTGCCTGTTAGAAGACTTTGATCAGCTTAGCCTTTCAAAAATATGGATTACAAGAGCAGTGTGTGTGTGAGGGAGAATTTCAAAGTCAGATTTCTGCTAGACAAGGTTGTTCAAAAGTATATTGACTGGGACTTCCCTGGTGGTCCAGTGGTAAAGAATCCGCCTTACAATTCAGGGGACAAGGGTACAATCCCTGGTCAGGGAATTAAGATCCCACATGCTTCGGGGCAACAAAGCCCATGCGCTGCAACAACTGAGCTGGCGTGCCTCAACTAGAGAGCCCATGTGCCGCAAACTACAGAGCCCATGTGCTCTGGAACCTGCGCGCCACAACTACAGAGCCCACGCTCCCTGGAGCCTGTGCGCCGCAACGAAAGATCCCACATGCCTCAACAAAGATCCCGTGTGCTGCAACTAAGACCCAAAGCTGCCAAAAATAAATAAAATAAATAAATAATAAATAAATCTTTAAAAAAATTGTATATTGACTAACTGACCAACCATTCACAGGACCAGATTATTTAAACATGACAGCTGCTAACACGGCTTGAAGAACATCAAACCTCATTTCTATCTTTTTTTTTTTTTTTTTTTTTGCAGTACTCTGGCCTCTCACTGTTGTGGCCTCTCCCGTTGTGGAGCACAGGCTCCGGACGCACAGGCCCAGCGGCCATGGCTCACGGGCCCAGCCGCTCCGCGGCGTGTGGGATCCTCCCGGACCGGGGCATGAACCCGCGTCCCCTGCATCGGCAGGCGGACTCTCAACTGCTGCGCCACCAGGGAAGCCCTTCACAGTTTTAAGTTATTTTTATCAGTATGGATTCACGGTTTTCTATTTTATTCGGTGTATTATAATCTATGACTCTCATTACTTACTGGTTACTCAAGTTGTTCTCAGTTTGGCTAGTAGGGTTCCATTCAAGCTGGGTTTTACACCCCTTTAAAACGTTCCTATTACTTCTCTCTGTCACAAGATGTTTCAGTCTCATCTTGTATTTTCCCTGCCCCACTCCTGAAATTAGCTATTCGCCTAGGACTTCAGGTTTCTTTTACTGGAGAATGGTATTAAGAAACCAAGATATGAGCCCTAGGGGTGTTCATTGCTATTGGGATGTCGCTGCACCCACATCTTCTTGGTGGACAGAGCCAGGGAATGTATGTGTGTATATTCACACATTTGCATTTACTTCTGTCTGTATTAAAGACCATGAATTTGGTCTGATTGTAATTCAGCACTACAGTTTTCATTCTAATTTTCTGCCTTTCCGTATTTGCATGCCCCTTCTCCAAATGGTTTCCGCTCTCCTTACTCTATTTACTTATTTGATCAATCCCTCGGCACAACTCATCTCCTATCTCCTCTTCCTCCTCCAGAGCAGATGGTACCCACACTCCTTTTGAATTCCAACAATTCCAACACCCTGTGCAGGACCACCCCTTGTTTGGACACCTCTTCACCCTGCTGTGTCTTGGATACCCCAGAACCGGGCTTTGCCAACACGTATTCTCCTGAGGGTTGTGCTTGGGGTTTGAGAACCCCTGCCAGGCACCCCTCCTCACTTTGGTCATTCTCCGACTCTCCACTGTAAGCTGATCCCCTCACCTCACCCCATGTGACACTCCCCATAGCCTGCCCTTCCTGGGGCTCATGTGTTTCTTCCTGCTCAGATTCTCACTTCCTAGGCCGGGCAACTCCCCTTCCCCACCTGAAGAGACGTTCTCATCCCACCTGGACCCTGAGGGCTGCTTCTCTTTGGGGATGCCCCTCTTACCACACTTGGGATGACTCCTCTGATATGGACAAGCTCCACACGTGCCCAAGGCCCTGACATTTCACACCAGGCGGCCCCTTTGCTGGACGTCCTCCTCACTTGGTTGGACTCAGGCTACTCTGCTCAGGGCAGCCCTCACATGTGACCCTTCCCTGCTTCCTGGTCTTGGCCCGGGACTCGAGCACCACAGCTTTCTCCCCTTTCGATACAGATGCCTATCCTCTTGTGTCCCACCTAATAGACTTAGGACTGAATTATTCAGCAAAGAATGAGCAAGCAAGGAGAGGAGGTGGAAAAAGAGGGGAAGAAGAAGAAGAAAGAAATATGTGAGGAAAAAAATAGATCTTTAACAACGAACGACATTTTCACCAATACATGGATAAATTAACAAAAAGTTTATATCCTCTAATACTTTGGGGAAGTATCATTTAATAGAAAATCATAGACTTTAAAAACAAGAGTTATTTCAAAATATTTCAATGCAGGCAGGGTTTTGTCTTTGTTTTCTGTTTTTGTTTTGTTTTGTTTTGTTTTCTCTTTGCTCTTTATTCATTCATCAAACTTTCCTGGGAGCAAACATTCCCGAATGCAAAGAAGTTGATGTGGTTGTCTCTGTCCCCATGGAACTACACTTGGAGGTGGTGTGGGGGGAGACATGAAACAGCTGTTAAATGAGTGAATGAATTCGCTTAAATTAATGAGGAGGGTTTTTTTTACCATCTTTATTGGAATATAATTGCTTTACAATGGTGTGTTAGTTTCTACTGTATAACAAAGTGAATCAGCTATACGTCTACATATATCCCCATATCCCCTCCCTCTTGCGTCTCCCTCCCACCCTCCCTATCCCACCCTTCTAGGTGGTCACAAAGCACTGAGCTGATCTCCCTGTGCTATGTGGCTGCTTCCCACTAGCTCTCTATTTGACATTTGGTAGTGGATATATGTCCATACCACTCTCTCACTTCCTCCCAACTTACCCTTACCCTTCCCTGTGCCCTCAAGCCCATTCTCTATGCCTGCAGTTGACCTAAGTCTATTGCTTCATCTTTCTTTTTCATTAATTTTTATTGACGTATAGTTGTTTTACAATGTTGTGCTAGTTTCTGCTGTGCAGCAAAGCGAATCAGTTATACGTATACATGTAGCCACTCTTTTTTTAGATTTCCTCATCTTTCAAATAGGATCAAAGTCCTACCCCAACCAGTGTTGCAGAGGTGCTATAAGGATCAAATAAGATAATAAATGTGAAGTCTCTCTAAACGTTAGTGTTATCTAAGGGGAAAGAATAAAATCCTCCAGATAGCACCTCAATTTTCCACATACACCGGAACCACTTCATTCCAATAGCTGCTGTTATTGTTCTTTAAGGAAAAGAGCCCAGGGCCCCAATCCATCCTTCTTACATTCTTATCTTTGGTCCTCCCTAAAGATGTAGCAGGCTCAGGGTCACGATATTCCCCTGTTAGGGAGGAAGAGTTGGAAGGGGAATGCTGATCCTGATGGGTAGAGCTTTCAAGGAAATAAAAGGGTAGAGCTTTCAAGGGAATTAAAGGATGGTACACATGCCCTTCTCTTTCTTCCTTCTACAAGTCGATGATGGTACAGTCTTACTTTTCTCTTTCTCTTCCTTTCAGCCGTTTTCTTTTCTTCCAAGAGACAGTGTGTCCTATAGGTGCTGCCCCAGGCTGAGAGGTCTGTGGCAGGCTAAGCAAGGTTGGCTCTATGCTATGGAGCAAACATTCTTTTTCCCTCTGTATCTTTTTCTGTGGTGCCTCTATGTTCATTGAAGTAATTAGGATACATATTTGAACAATGGGAGGAAATAGAGTATACATTCAGCTTGGTTGATGTAAAGCTATATTTAGAGCTAACAAGTATAGGGAAAAAAGAGCTCCTACATGATTATTAGAGTTCGACTCTCATATAAGTTCCCTGCCTTGTTCTTATTTCTTTGTGTATATAGTTCTTCTAAGACCTGTAGGTAGGAGATGTGGCTTGCCCAAGCTAGAGTTTAGAGGGTCCTGAGTTTTCTTCATTCACTCATTAACTATTTATCAAGCTCCGATGTGCTAGGCACTTTTCAAAGATGCTGATATATAGTGGTGAGCTTATGAGATATGGTTTTTCTCCTCTAAAACTTGGAGTCAAATGAAAGAGTAGACCTTAAAGAAGGATACCACTTGTAAATTTACAAATTACATCACTTGAATACATGGCATTTAAACTAGGATATACCAGAGTAGGTGGCTCTAAGCATCCTAGGTTTGGGGACAAAAGATGAAGTGTCACACCGACAAGAATGAAACGTACATGACAAAGGGCGAGCCAGCCAGTTAGGTTGGAAGCGGACACCCAGGATGGAGTAGACCCTCGCTTCTGCTTGTACATTTCTCAGATTTGTTGGCACAGTAGACAAAATCCTGAATACGGAGGTGGGAGATCAACCAATCAAAAAGAAAAAAATAGGCAAGACAATGTATCTGTTACAAAGGGTAAGACAAGGCTGCTTCCCTGTTGGTCCTATACTTTTCCTTTCCATGAAGCATGAAGCCCAGGGCTTCTTGGACTAAGTGAAGGTGAGGGTACTAAAATTAACAGCCAGAGGTGGCTTTAGCAAAATGGGAAAGAGAGTGGTGGAGTTAAGGAGCAGAATCAGCATTAGCACTGGATTCAGACTGTCTGGATTTAGAATTCTAGTTTTGCTGTGTACCGTCTGTGTGACCTCAGGCAAATGCCCTCAGCTCCCTGAGCCTTAGTTTACTCGTCTTTCAAATGGGGACAATGGTACCTCCCTCACAGGAATGTTTGGGGATGATCATAGGCATGAGCCTAGCACATGGTAGCTGTTCAATCAATATGAGTTTGACTCTCCAGCATTAAGAGAAAAAAGAAAAGAAAAGGAAAACAGGTGATGATCTAAACGGAGAGAAGAACAAGGATTTAAAGTGGATGGCAAAGGTGGCAAGTGCCTCCCTGGGGACTGCGACTTCTGTGCTGTCTTAAGTGTTTTTCCCAGTTCTGCCCGCATGATATCCTGCAGCTCTGACTGTGTTTGGAGTTGCAATATCAAGCATTTTTGAGCTTTTCCTGCAGCAATTAAGGGCTCTTAAAGCCATTCTTATGTATAATAAGCTGGGGTTTATTTATAATAAACTTTGGGGTTGCCAAAGTGAGGTTGCCATGTGGGGAACTTGGTTCTAAGCACGGCGACCTATGGGAGCCTAAGGAAGCGTGCTGGATTTGGTCTTTGGACCAACACTGCCGAATATAAATGTGATTTGAGCCATACATGTGATTTCACATTTTCCAGGAACCACATTAATAGAGCACAAACAGGAGAAATTCATTTAAATAATATGTGTTATTTAACCGGATATGTCCCAAACATTATCATTTCAATATTGAATCAGCATAAAATATTATTACTGAGATATTTTAAGTTCTTTTATCACATTGAGTCCTTGAACTCTGGTGTGTCTCTTACACTCACAGACACACCTCAGTTCAGCTACATTTTCAGTGCTCAGTAGCTACACGGGTCTACTGAACTGGACATCACAGCTATGAGTTCTGCCTCTGAAAGAAATAGCCAGGACAAGGCTGTATGAACAGTATGGGTCCTCTGGTGCCCTAGTTAGGGCCTCTCCTACTTTTCCCTTACGCTTTATCATTGTACCTAGACATGGAGCAGGTCACATCAAATGCCTGCCTGACCAGTCCTCACAGAACAGCTGCTGATTGGAGGAGAAGTTTGGAAGGTGCCAGATTCCACCTGTCACCGTGTCTGCCGAGGCTGCAGGTTGCCTGAGAGCAGTTTTATAGCACTGCTTCCCCCATCTGCCCGCTCACTTCTACACATGATCACTTGCAGCTCTTCCCTTGCAAGCTCTCTTGGAAACATACCCCCCCTCCTTTCCTCCGCTCCACTCATCCCCACTTTGAACAGAAGCAAAGGAAGGGAAAGCCCTTGTTATTTCAAATGAGGCTTGACGCAGCTTCACAAAGAGCATAAAATCGAACCATTTTCACAGGCAGTCACACCCAGGCAGTTAAAACAAACTGAGAACTCAATTACAGCCCATTACTGTCGGATTTGGTACTCCCTGTCTCTCCATATCCCCTGCCTTCTGGAAAAAGGGGTTTGGAAGGGGCAAAGGGCACCCGATTCTGGAGCCTGCTAATAGGCTGGGCTCACTGAAAAGGCCTTGACTTCTCCAATCAGTCCAAGCGGGAAAGACAACTGAACAATGCTGCTGCTATTTAAACAGCTGAGAAGTAAGTAATTATGTTGACAAGCCCTAAGCAAAGATCCTTTCAACATTTGATTAGCAGCATGGACCACAAAAATGTATCTACAGTGTGTGTATATGGGTATCTGTGTATGTGTGGGCACATAACTGTGTGTGTGCGCGTGTGCTCTCTTTCTCACACCCATAAAGTGTGTACAGACATCAAATTTAATGGTAGTGAGAGTCAAAATAAAGCAAGAATCCAAATGCACGTGGGCATCCTGAACATATCAAATTAATACCTCTGGTGTAAAAGGAGGCTAATAAAACCTCTACCACGTAAGGTTGTTTTAAACACCAAACGTGAGAGTTACTTATATAAGTTACTCCCTGATAGTTATTTATTTGATTATAGGTGGAGAGAGCGTAATGTGAACCAGGCAGCCCTGGTTGATGGAATGGTAGAAAGAGCAACAAAGATCCCTCTAGGGTAATTTAGAGATGTGAGCATGTTCTGAAACTTCTCTCCCTGATCCAGGTGCATAGAAATTGTACATAAAATATTTTATATAATAATAAGAAGAATATAGCTGATTCAAAGGCATTTGAAAAAGATAATGGAGAACCCAGAGGTGTAAGCCTGAAGCTAAACTATTATGAAATGTGGGGATTTGAATCAGATACAGGTAGCTGGGGTTGGAGACCCCTTTCCCAAATGGGGGTGAGGACCAGGTACACCTCACGCATGGAAAGGACTATACGTCTGTTCTCCACCTGAAGCCAGGGCCTGGCTGGCCCATGAACTGAGACCATAATACCTCTGCCTTCCCATGTCATATTGTGGCCAGGACTATGCCAGCAAGATGTGGCTGGTGGAAAGTGGGTTGCTTTTTGAGCCTGCTACTTTGTTTTGCAAGTAGACCGAGGATTACACCATATGGGAGGGGAGGGAATCCTTTTGCAGGACTAGATTTATGCACTCTCCAGTTTGCACATACTTCAATCTGTTTCACTTCTATGATTAAAGAGGAACTGGAATATCTTTTCCAACTCTATGCCATTTCCACAGTGAAATAGTAATGATAAGAATAGTCATTCATTCATTCATCACAGATCTTCTATTGTTGGCCAGATCCTGTGCCGGAGAAACACAGTCAGAATAGATCCAGTCCTTCCGGCTGATAATAACAATAGCACAACAAAGCATTTGCTATTCATACCTCTTCGAGTCCCACATCAACCCTGTGAGGGATGTTAATTCCCATGTATTTAACAAATAAGGCTACTCCAGGTCAGGTCGCCTCCTCCAAACCACCTATTTAGAATACTGGGGGGGGCGAGGCTGGAACTCAGATCTTCTGATAATTTGTAAGAACCCAGAAGGCATCCCTGCAGAATAAAAGGGCTTAGTCTGGAGTGGGTGAGGACCACGGGGTTTCCTAGAGATAGCGAGGTATGAAAGAGGCAAAAGTTCTGAAGAATAAGCCCTTTCCAACTGGAAGGAAAGTGGGAAATGGAGTATATGGAAAATGATGAGTAAGGAGTGAGATACTATTTCATACCCACTAGCATAGCTATAATTTAAGAGGAAAAAGAGGAAAATAACTAGTGTTGGCAAGGAATAGCAGAAATTGGAACACCTTTCCATACGTTGCTGGTGCGAATATAAAATGGTGTAGCCACTGTGGAAAACAGCTCAATGGTTCCTCAAAAAGTTAAACATATATATATATATATATATATATGAATGTATGTATATATATATATATATGAATGTATGTATATATATGAATGACCCAGGAATTCCTCTCTTAGGTATATAACCCCAAAATTGATAACAGATACTCATACAAACACACATAAATGCATGTTCATAGCAACATAATTCACCATAGCCAAAAGGTGGAAACAACCCAAATACCCATCAGTGGATAAACAAATTATGGTATATATAATACACACAATGGAATATTATTCAGCCATAAAAAGGAATGAAGTAGTGATACATACAACAAAGTGTATATATGAACCTCAAAAACATTATGCTAAGGGAAATGAGCCAGAAGCCAAAAGGTGACATATTATATGATTCCTATATATGAAATATCCAGAACCGCAAGATCCATAGGGATGGAGAGAGAGCAGGTTGGTGACTGCCAGGGGCTTTGGAGAGGGGGAATGGGGAGTAATGGTTTCATGGATATGGGCTTTCCTTTTCGAGTGGTGAAAATGTTTTGCAACTAGATAGAGGTAACGGTTGCACAACACTGTGAATATGCTGTATGTCACTGACTTGTTCCCTTTTAAATTGTTAGTTTTATGTTATGTGAATTTCACCTCAACAGCTACAACAGCAAAAAAAGAACAAGAAAATCCCAGCCTCTCTGGCCCCAAGCCTTGCAGTCTTCTTGCTTCTCCATGGCCTTGGTGCTTCTCTCATTTGGTTTGATCATGAAACCAGCAGCAAAACTGGTTTATCTATGTCAGAAAGAATGGAAGTTAAATGCAAAAAACCTCAGAAGCAACCATGAAACCATAGAAATAACAAAGTTCTTTTAAATTCTTTTTTATTCTCTTTCTTGCCAATAAAGACATTTAACCGGCTCTCAAACCCTTTCTAATACTTAGTTTTTAAAGTTGAACCTCTGATGAGCAATTTCTTTCTTTGAAGAATTGCTGGCATAGGTCAACATATTGGGATTGATTTAGGGAGGAGAGGGAGAATGGCAAAAACATAAATGAGGAAGAAATGGGTCAGAAGACACGGAGGACGGAAACAGAAACAAATGTGTACATAGCTATGCTCCCTGATGGAAAGTAAACCTCTCTCAGGCCAAGGAGCATATCTTATTCATCACCAGCAGAACTCATTACAGAATCTCATTTATAGGGGCACTCAGTAAATATTTATTTAATAAGTAAACTATAAAGCAAAATAAATTTGGGTTTCACCCTGCCGACCTAACTCATGAATCATCACACTTAAGAAAAGGCAATGTTTCTTAGCCCATAACTAATTGAGTTCTTTTGTTTATCTAATTCACCCAACCATCCATCCACCTTTCTTCCATTCAAAATTTGACAAGCTTGTATTGATTGCTTACCCTATGCCAGACACTATTATAGAATCTGTGGCTACAGATAGGACTAAGACACTGTTCTTGACCTCTTGTGGTTGGAAGGTTCCGAGCAGAGGAGAATGGAGCTGGAGAGGGAGGCAGAGGCTGAGCCGTGAAGGTCTTGGAGAAGTACAAGGAGGGATCAGTCAGGTGGAGAGGTTTCCTGGACTGGCTAACTACAGGAGACTTGTTATTTAAGTGAGATGGGTGGAAACCAGGGAAGCCCCCTTCTTTATTAAGCCCAAGGAACAAGGACAGAGTGCAAAGGGAGGAGATAAAAGCAAGAAGGCCAAAGTGCAGGCAAATTAAAGAGCAAAGGGGGGAGTAAAATATTAAGCAGGGAAAGAGCCAAAATAATATTGACAGTTGAATTGTGGTGCCCCACCCTCATCATTACTGGATACTGGCCGCATGGATAGCTTGCCAGAAAGCTCTGCCTGGTGTAAAGGTAAAGATCACAGCGAACGATCATTGTGATGATGAGCCTGGAGTGACTGTTGCCCTAAACGCTGGTAGAAGGCAGAATGTGCCCCCTCCCCCAAAAGATGTCTTTGCCCTAATCCTTGGATACTGCAAATGAATATGTTATGCCACACGACAAAAGGGACTTAGCAGTTGTAATTAGGATAGGCAGATTATCTCAGATTATCGAGTGGGTGCAATCTAACCCATGAGCCCTTAAAAGCACAGAAAGGGCTAGAGTAAGAAATGTGGGACAGATGGAGAAGTCAGGGAAATTTGAAGCAGGAGAAGAACTCAACCTGCTTTTACTGGGGGAGGACAGTTAGAAAACAGGAGTAGTGCTGGCAGCCTCTCAGAGCAAACACTGTTTCCCAGGTGACACCAGCTAGGAAATAGTGACCTCAGTCTTACAACCATAAGGAACTGAATTTGGTGAGCAACCTGAATGAGCTTGGAAGTAGGTGGATGCCCAGAGCCTCCAGAAAGGACTGCCTTCTTGTCACTTTGATTTCAGCCCCATGACAACTCAGCAGAAGACCCAGTGTAGCCATGTTGCACCAGGCTTTGGACCTACAGAACTGTGAGATGATATGAAGGTGATGTTATAAGCTGCTAAATCTATGTTAATTTGTTAGGGCTGCAAGAGATAACTAATCACTACCTTTAACAAGAATTTGTCTCATAGCTGATGAAACAGCGAGTTCCTTCAGAGCAGTGAGTATCTGCTATTATCCTTGAGGTTAAGAGTACAGACTCTGGAGTTAGGCCACTGGGTTCAAATCCTGCCTCTGATGTGTACTGCTGGGTAACAGTGGGTCAATTTTTTAATCAGTCTGAGTGTGCTTGTCACTAAAACTTCTTATTTTAGGGCTGTTTTAAAGTGTAAATGAGTCAATATTTGTAACTTGGAACTGTGCCTGGAACAAAGCAAACACTGCAAATACTCGATTTTATTGTGAAGATGTGTCTGGGACATGGTAGAAGCATTAGTTGAACAATAGTTTTTCTCCTTGTAGGGGATGCAACAGTTTGCCATCTAGATCCCTTCTTTAGGACCGACACACTCATTCCCCCAGACACGGGGATTGTTGGCTGAGGAGAGCTGCCTCACACAAGGTCACATCTCCCTGGGGCCAGCCTGTATCCAAAGACAGGTCGTTGCTCGGCAGCTGGGCCTGGCTCCTTTGCCATGATTCAGGACAACTCTTAAGGGTCATCCCAGATTCAGAGCACCCTTGGGATTGGCCAGAGCCTCTGTTGCCATGTCACAGCAGTTTATTTTCTCCCTCTGTCCCATCTGCCTCCCTCATTCTCTCAGAGGTGGTGATCCTGAGATCATTCCCCAAGAAACCTCTTGCACACACATCTCTGTCTCAGAGTTTGTTTCCCAGCGAAGCTGACATAATACACTTTTCCTTTCTCTTTTCCCTTTTTCCTCCTCTTCTTGCTCTTTGTAGACTGTGAACTATATGCTACAACGCTGTTCCTAATATTTTATAAAGCCCTTCTAATCCTTACATATATAATTCAAGATAGATATTATTTATTGTTTTAAAACAAGGAGGCCAAGACCTAGAGTGGTTCTCCACCAGCTCAAAAAGCTCCAAGAAGCAAAGCCAGGATGAGAACCTGAGTGAATTCAGAGCTAGAGGCACGTGTTTATTGCATTGAATTGACCAGATTGCCCTAGGATCTTCCCTTTGGGAAATGAACTTCATTTCTGCTTGGGTTTGAGCTGGCAGTCTCTTTGGTTATGGAGTCTTGAGCTACTTTTGCTGCTTCCAAGGTGATTTCCATATTTCTTGTCCAAGAGCATTCTGGTTTGGCCCCAGCATTCTCCTTTCTCCTGATTAAAAACAGTCAGTGAGCCCTGCAATGAGGCCCCACACATCCTGAAGAAGGTTAAAGCTCCTGTGTGACCACGTGGCATATTCTCTTTAAGGGCATCATGTGATATCCTTCTGGGACCACAGCCCCTCCTCTAAGGACCAAAGACCCCTCATACAATCCTATCACCTGAGAATTTTTGTCAAACAGGTCAACGAATGGCCAGTGACCATTCTTGTTCCTAGGTCTCCTCCTTGTTCCTAAGTCCTGGCTCTTCCAAAGTAGTCCGGACAAGAAACATAGTCCATAAATTTATACCCACACAGCCTCTGGGCATGCAAGTTAGAATCTTAAAACATTATCCTGCTACTTCATGCAAGCCAGTATTGGAGCAAACTTTCTGCTACCGCATGTGCATCACAATGTTGCTTATAGAAGCAAAAGAACAAGGGAATAATCTAAATGTGTAACAAGAGGAGAACAGCTAAACAAATGTGAGCATGTAGTATTGTCATAAAAATCATGTTTTCAATTAATATTTAATGGTATGGAAAATGGCTCAGAATATATTAACTGAAAAGAATAGAATAGTTAAACACTTATTGAATTGAATTTTTGTCACTAATTCTTTATAATATGCTAATAAAAAACTAGAATAAAATAGCATCATAGTGGTTATTTGGGGGAAATGTGGGATTACAGGTTTTGCTTTATTTTCTTCTTCATATATTATTGTTTTTTCCAAGTTTTGTGCAAATAGTGTGAACTAATTCTATTATCAAGAAAAATAACTATTTAAAAGATACTTTAACAATCTTTTTTTTTTTTTTGCACAGGCTCCAGACGCACAGGCTCAGCCGCCATGGCTCACGGGCCCAGCCGCTCCGTGGCATGTGGGATCTTCCCGGACCGGGGCACGAACCCGAGTCCCCTGCATCGGCAGGCGGGCTCGCGACCACTGAGCCACCAGGGGAGCCCAACAATCCAGTTTTAAAATTGCTTTCTTTAGCTTGCCAATAAGACACATTTGGGGTCTTATAATCCAAGTCAGTAGAATTCAGGAAGTTATGAGCATTTCTTGCTCAGGTTTTTTGAATTTATAATCTTAATATGTCTGGAATGTTTTGTGCTTGGTTGTCAGTCAGTAGTTCAAGGTATTGGATGGATATACACCCAAAGCATGCAAATGATTCTAATTAATGAATATTAGTATATTCTATATGAATATTAATGAATATTAGGATATTTTCCAGTTTTTTTTTAAAAAAAGGATATGGGATCAAAGCAATCATGCAAAAAATTTCATGAATGCATAGCTCATGCCAGGAACTCCCTTAGGTAGTAAAGATACAGGGTTGAATATATTTCCTTTTAAAAATCACAATGCATTACATTATGTGCTGTCATTACCTTATGTACCAAGGATTATGGGACCACAGAGTGAAATAACCAACTCTAGGGTTATCCATAAATACTACATGGGGACAATGATTTTTTAACTGAGCTTTGAGGGATAAATGGGATTATCTAGACTGAGAAAAATGGGAGATGGCCATTCTAAGAAGAGACAATAATAAGCAGAAGTACAAAGCTGTGAAGATACATGCTGTGTTAGGAAATATGCGAACCTGGTAAAATACATGGCTGGAAAAGTAAGATGGCCCACGGTGGGAGAGTATTTGAATGTTGCATTAAGGAATTTTTAGTTTGGTTTGTGAAAGAAATGGGAAATGTTGGGCCATTGCTGTGTCCATATAGCACGTGAATGGGGTTAGATGATTCGGCAATTCAGCATGAATACACCTAGATTTTAACAGCTCGATGAACTGAATTGATAGAAACACCCGAATGAGTCAGAGTACAATTATTTTGTATTTTATTTAGCATCTGTCTTATGTGTTCAGCCTTGTTTTAGGCACTATGTGTAATATGTAAAAATGTGAAAAATCATTTTTTTCTAAGTACATTTATAGCTTGCCAAATATAGGCCATAGGAAAATGATGATAATACTTTTAAAAATAAATGCTATTAGGAGATAAAAGCAAAATATGTGATTCAACTCTAAAAGAATAAAAGAACTGGGAATCCTAAGATCCCTCCAAGTGCCAGTACAATTTATAGCATAATTCTATGTGTGGACTGCTGATTCCAATAGTTGTAGACTAGGCAGTGCAGATTTCCCAATGAATATGGAGGGAGTTATGGAGGTGTGACCCAGTGACTCACTGAGATATCACTTTGAGGGTTTACAGAGCTGTAGTAAGTCCTTCTGTCAACCTTTGTCAAATTGGGGTAACTTGGCATAAGGTAAAGTTTCTACAAAGTTACCTTCAAGGGAAGAGAAAACAAGCGGGCTTGTAGTGTGTGTGTGTGTGTGTGTGTGTGTGTGTGTGTGTGTTAAATAATGCGATGGTTAAAAGGACAGAATTGCATCTAGACTGTCTAAGCTTGAATCTAAGCTTTGCCCAATATATCAGTTCTTCGGCCTTTGCAAGTTTAATCATCTCTCTGTGCCTCCATTTCTTTGTAAAGTAGAGATGATGATAGTACCGACCTCATAGGATTGTCACGAGGATTTACCATAAAGCACCTGGAATAGTGCTGGGTATATAACAAGCAACTGATAAGTATTAGTGATTAATGTTACTAAGGTCCATGATCATTTGCTAATGAGCCAGAGAGTCAGAAAGGAAGAGGCTTAGGGAGGTGTGACCCCAAGGAAAATACTGGGAAGGAAAGGGTCAGGAGAAGGGGCCCTGGATCTGAGGATCATCCATCCCTCTCTTCCTCCCTTCCTCCTTTCTTTCCGCAATTATTTACTGAGTGTTTACCATGTGTCAGAAGCCCTTCTAGATACAATGGAAATTGCAGTGAACAAAACAATAACAGGGTCCACATATTGTAGTGAAGGAGATAGAAAAACACACTAATTTAATGCCAGTTACTGATTGCTGCTCTGAAGAAATTGAATGAATCGGATGTGAGATCTGTTTCCTGGGAATGGTCCTAATATCGGCAGGGATAGAGATATCACTAGGCCAGTAGGGAAACAAGTCTATTGCCAGGGGAAACATGGAGGTGTGTCGGAGCTGTTCTAGATTGGAAAAACAACTGCACTGTAGCCCAAGGGACAGCCCCCTAGGGCTGTCTTATTATCCTAAGCAGCAGCGCCCTTTGCTCTCAGGTTTTGGGTACGGTGTATCTGGGAATCTCAGAAGGGAAGCATCCCTTTGGGTATTGAGAACTTGTCTGCCAACCATCTCTCACTGAGTAAGTGTAATCGATGATCTAAGTGTGCTAAAAGTCTTCACACATCATATGATCATCTACCATATGAGGATACATCCTGGCAACACCTAGATCGTTTGGGAGCTAGTCTAAAGGACCACCAGATGCCAGGTGGAATGAGGCAGGATGTACCATGGTTTTCTCTGAGAGTAAGACCAGCACGTGCTATTATGCTCTGTGTCCCCTAGTACACAGGGGACAGAGGTAGTGATGGTTAATTGTATATTTCAACAGGGCTAGGCTGCAGTGCCCAGGTATTTGGTCAAACACTCATCTAGATGTTGCTGCGAAAGTATTTTCAAATGAGATTAACATTTAAATTAGTAGGCTCTGCATAAATAAGTTTACCTTACATAATGTGAGTGAACCTCATCCAATCAATTTAAGAGAAAAAAGACTGACTTTCTCCAAGGAAGAGGGAATTGTCCCTATACTCTGCATTCGAGCTCAAGCTGCAACATCTACTTTTCTTGCCAGCCTGCCCTACAGATTTGGGACTTGTCACCTTCCACAACCATGTGAGCCAGTTCCTTAAAAGAAATTGATCTCTTGATAGATAGCTTTGATCTATCATCTATCTATCTATCTAATCTATTTACCTACCTATCTATCTAACTATCTACCAGACCATCCATCCATCTATCCATCCACATATATACATGCACATTTTATTGGTTCTGTGTCTCTAGAGAACCCTGACTAATACAGAAGGGAGGGCTTCCCTGGTGGCGCGGTGGTTGAGAGTCCACCTGCCGATGCAGGGGACGCGGGTTCGTGCCCCGGTCCGGGAGGATCCCACGTGCCGCGGAGCGGCTGGACCCGTGAGCCATGGCCGCTGAGCCTGCGCGTCTGGAGCCTGTGCTCCGCAACGGGAGAGGCCACAACAGTGAGGCCCGCATACCACAAAAAGAAAAAAAAAAAATACAGAAGGGAATGGACACGTCAGTCATATTTGGATGACTCCCATTCCTCCTTCATGATTTAGTTCAGCTTGTCACCTCCAAAGTGATGTTTTCCCTGGTGTTTCAACTTTGGGTCAGATGCCTTTTCTCATTATGTAATAATTGTTTCTATATTTTCCTTAGAGAATTAGGGTCACCTCTTATTCATATTTGTATGCCCAGTGCCTAGCAGAGATCCTGGCCTCTAGTGCAAAGCTCACTAAACAGTAAGACGTGAATATAATTACTATGCAGAACAGGGGCCGTGTCCCAGGCATCTCTGAACATATCAATACTTGGTGCCTCATGGGTTGCTAGGCTTTCACTAAATTTTTGTTCAATTGAACTAAACTACCTCCTTGTCTCCTCCCTATCCTGGCTGGTTTTGCCTGAGAAGGGATGCGTTATGGGTTGAATTATGTCCCCTCACAAATTCATATGTTGAAGAGCTGACCTCCAGTACCTCAGGATGCAACTTTATTTGGCAAACGGGTCTTCAAAGAAGTAATAGCTTAAAAATGGGGTCATCGGGGTGGGCCCTAATCCAATATGATTGGTGTCCTTACAAAAAGAGGAAATTTGGACACAGAAAACTACATAGAGGGAAGATGATGTGAAGAAACACAAGTAGAAGACAGCCATCTATAGGCCAAGGAGAGAGACCTGGTACGCATCCTTTGCCCATTGGGCAATGGGCAAAGGAGAAACCAACCCTCTTGACACCTTGATCTTGGATTTCTAGCCTCTGGAAACTTGAGACCGTAAATTGTCCTCTAAGCGCTCCATTTGTGGTACTTTATTATGCAGCCCCAGCAAACTACTACAGAGTGTATCCCCACCAATAAATGCATCTTTTTCAGTTTACCCAAGCACCTAGCTACCTAGGCAGCTTCTTCCAAGTCTTTAATATTTAAAGGAGAAGCTGAATATTTAAGTCAATGAGAGATCACAAACTCTTTAACTTGTTTCCTGTTAGCTTCCTTACTTCTTATCACAACTAGAAAGTGAATTATCTCTACAGTGAAGCCTGGCACATAGTAGGCATTCAATAAGCATTTGTTGAAAGAAATGAAAAAGTCACGAACACGCTTGATGCTAGTGCCTTCCAGCAAAATAAAACCAACCTTCCGTGTCCTGTTTGGCTGTCTTAGATCAGCATCTGTAATCCACCCTAGCCTCAACCCCTTTTGAAACTGTTATTTATTCCTTACCAGGTGCCCTGATTCATTAGTGGTTTCCATTAAAGCTATGGTTGAAAAGAGACTTTCATTTGCAACCCTCAAGCGTGGTGTTTTTGTTGGCTGGCTTTTCCTGCTCTGAAATAATTACTTTTTTTGAGGTGCTGAACTTTTTCATGTTTCTCTCTCCTCCCTGACAGCCTTTTCTTTGATCTTTCTGGAAGGATTTGCTCAGGCCCATTTAGTAATGCCAGAGGACCTTAAAGGAAAATAAATTATTGACTACTGATGCTGAAAAAGACCCCAGGAGATGCTTTTGTCCAAACCCTTTTAGTGAGGTCACAGTTTTCAAAATAAGCCATGTGAATGGTAATAGTATTGGTAATAAAAATAATAATAAAAAGCATTTGTCATAGGCTTTACCATTTGCAAGGGATTTTCATTCATGGCATTATATTTCCTACAGGACCTTACACAGAGTGAGGTAACTTGGAGAGTTAAGAAAAAAAGATCATTGGCTCTGGTGGCAGGAGGCCACAGTTAGAATTCTGGTGTTACCACCCCTCTTCTGCTATGACTTTGGGCAAGTCATTTTACCTTTATGAGTCTTTGTTTCCCCAGCTATAAAATGAAGATGAACAGGGCTTCTCAAGGCAAAGAATGCAAAAGATCTTTGAAAGCTGTAATGTTGTACCAAAATATAAAATATGGTAACATTTTACTTCAACTTTTTCTTAGTTGATTTTTAATTGCTGTTATCAGCAAAACAGAGAGAGTTTTTTTTAAGGAATTCTATTTTTAAGTGAGACATGAGTAAATTTGTGCCAACTATATAGGGTGCCAACTGAATTCAAAGTAAGAAGCTCAGTATATCAGAGACGCCACTCTGAATGAATCCAGCATTCAGTAATACAGTCCCCAAATTTGAGACATGTTGGTATGTGAATATCTGTCTCCTCCATGGATAAGCTGCTTTTTTAAAGAAACACTTCCTTCTCGACCCATTTTTCAGTTTGTTTTTAATTTACTTTTTGTGGTTATACAAAAGTTCACTTATTCATTGACTCAGCAAGTATTTATTGATCCATGTGCTGGATACAAGTCAAAATACTGGGCAATATATCCAGTAACAAAACAAAGTTCCTGCCCTCATGAGGCTTACATTTTTTTAAAAACATCTTTATTGGAGTATAATTATGAGGCTTACATTGTATGTGGAGGAGATGGACAGTGAATTTAAAGTAAATGTATAGCATGCCGGGTGATAATATACCTTACGGAGAAAAATAAAGAATGGTAGAAAAAGAAGGAGTGCTTAAAGGTAGTTGTGGGGCATAGAAACACTGCACAGACCACAAGGAAGTGAGAGAGGAGCCATGGGGTGTCTCAGAGAAGAGCAACTAGGCAGTGGCAACAGCAAGTGCAAAGGCTAAAGAGGTATGGTCGTACTTAGCATGTCTGGGGAAGAGCAGGGAGGTTAGGTGATTGAAGTTCAGTGGTCGGGAGAGAGGAGTAGCAAGGTCACGTAAGCCTGTGTAAACAAGTGCGCGAGGCTGTCATCCTTTATTTTGAGTAAGAAGAAAAGGAGTTGGAAGGTTTTGAGTGGAGGGGTGACATGATTCAATCTGTCTTTAAAGGATCACTTCAGCTACTGTGTTGAGAATAAACTGAAGAGGAAGGAATAGAAACAGGAAAGCTATTTCAAGCTCGCTTCTGAAGATGAAGGAGGCTTGGACTACTGTAGTCACAGTAGCGGTGACCAGGAATGATTTGTGACCATCAAAATAGGAAGTATAACGCCATGATAACAAAAGATGTCTGATATCTCAGTGGCATAGAACAACAAAAGTTTATTTCTTGTTGAAGTACATGTGCTTCATGGAATGTCTGTGGCTCTGATTCATGTCATTTTTACTTCAAGACCCAGGCTGTCAAGATAGCTTCCATCTGGATCCCTGGCAGTTGGGAAAAGAGACATTGGCCAAAGCAAGTCACAGAACTGCTCCTGAGTTCAGCAACGCAAAGATGAAAAATCCTCCCACAGGGAGGAGCATCACAAGGAAAGAAGTCAGGATAGTTGGAGAATACATAATTGACCACATGGTCAGATTCAGGTTCTGCTCTGAAGGTAGAGGTAACAGCTTTGCTATGGATTGGACCTGAGCTTCAGATAAAAAGAAATAAGTGAAAAATGGCCTCAAGGGTTTGACTTGAACAAATGGAAAGATAGAGTTATTATTTTTCAAGATGAATATGATTTGGGGAGGAGCAGGTGTGGGGCATGCAAAATTTAATAAGCTACTCATTAAACATCCAAGTACAAATATCAAGGATACAGTTGGATATCGGAGTCTGAAGTTCAAAGAGGTAGTTTAGACTGATGAAATAAATTTTGGAGCCATATTCAGTGCAGAAAGCATGGAAAATACAGAAAAGATTTTTTTAAAGGAAATATATAGAACAGCTGTACTGAGGTATAATTGCTATACATCTAATGCCTTCACATATTTTTGTTACCTGCCTAGCTCCTGAATGCTTTTAAGTTCATGGCCCCTAATTTAGACAGAGACAAGATTTGGGGCATAGAAAGAACAGAAAAGGGCCCTCCTCTATTATATAGTGGTTAAAAGAGGAGATATTTTGGAATCAAATGGACTGTGTTTGAATCACTCACTTACCAGCTACATTAGACAATTTAATTCACAATTACATTAGATAATTTAATTCACCCTTCTGGGCCTTGGTTTTCTTCCATTGTCAACACAGGGATATTAAAGGTGCCTAAATCACTGCGTTGATACGAGGACTAACTAAGTAAATGCACTTAAAGCACTAGAACAGGGCACTCAATTAATGTTAGCTATTATTTGTTATTATTCATTGGGCAGAGGAAATCACAGGGGCAAAGCCCTCAGAGTTTGAAAGCACATTTGCATGTTTGGGGAAAATTAAGAAACTAAATGAGGGTGGAGTAAAGATGAATGGGTGGGAAGAGTTAGAGATAAGACCTCATTGTGTGTTTTGCTAATACTAAGCCAAAGGCAGAGAGCAACATAGACACTCAATGTATCATAGTAGGGAGAGTGGATGATGGAATGAATGGATAAATGTTCCCAAGGCTCTCATTGACTGGAGAGTCTGGTTACCACGTGGCCTGGATAAGAATTAAAGGGATTCATTCATGGTTCATGTTTTGAATTCCTCTTGTGTGCCAGGCACTGTACTAGGTACTTATAAGATATCATTGAACAAAACAAACATCTCTGCCCTCTTGGACCTTACGTTCTAGCAGGGTAAGACAGGAACTAAATAGTATGCACAACAATTAAGTAAATTTGTAATATATTGGAATGCAGCGAATGCCGTACATCTCCACTGCTGTGGGGATTAGACTGGGTGGCAAAGGTAGTGGCAGGGATCCCCTTTGGATGCTATGGGTTGGTCCAGGAGAGGGTAATGGTGGTAACTGTACTGCAGGGCAAGAAGGATCAGGTGGGCCAAGGGGTTGGAGGTGGGGAGGCAGGCAGCTTTATTAAATAGGGTGGCTGGTGTAGGCTGCTTTGAGAAAGGATATTTGAGCAAAGATGTGAAGTAGGTAAAGAGTTAGCTAAGTGGGTAAATGTGGGAAGAGCACCCTAGACAGAGAGAAATGCTAATGCAAAGGTCCTGGGGCAGGAGCATGTTGTGTGTGTTTGAGAAGCTATAAGAGGCCTGAGGGGCTGGAGTGGAGCGAGGGAGGGGAGAATAGCAGGAGGACAAAGAGGTGAGGGGAACTGGACCATGGAAGGCCCAGAGTGTCATCATAAGGACCGTGTCTGTCACTCTGGAGAAATAAGGAATCGTTGTAGGGTCTTGAGCCGAGGAGTGGCGTGGTCTAACTTCTTTTTTTAAAAGGATCCCTCAACTTTTGCATAGCAGTTGGGACTGTGTGTGTGTGGCAAGAGTAAAAGCAGAGTCTTACTAGGAGGCAGATGAAGATGGTACAGGATGAGAACATTCCTTAGGGCTTGGGAGCTCAGGAAGAAAATAAAGTTGAAGTGACCACTAATTTGTGACAGTGAATGGGTCCAACTGATGTAGCAAATTCAACTGGGTCTCCGGTCTACACAGATCTGATCCTTTGCTTTGCCTGCTTCTCTTCTATAATGACCCCAACTCTCCAACCACTTATCAGTTTACAAAAAATAATAATATCTGTCACAATAGCAACAACACTGATCTGATAGCACCTAATATTTATGTAGCGTCTAGTATGGGCTAAGCATGGTTTGAAGTGCATTACTTATATTAAACATTTAAAAGTATGAGTTGGGCTCGATTCTTACCCTACTTAAAGAGGTGGCAAGGAGGCACAGACAGGCTGGTGAAGTGCCCAGAGTCACACAAGTAATAAATGGCAGAGCCAAGTTTGATTCTAGGCTGCACAACTCCAAGACCCAAACCCTTTGCCACTCTTCTGTGCTACTGCCCAAGTCATAAAAATGTAAATTCAAGGACTTTTGCCTGCTATTCGTTCTTTATTCTAGAAATATTTTTAAAAATTCCTTGCTGTCACCCGCTCCTGTAAAGTGAATCAGGCATAGAAGCAGGCAATTTAGGGTTTGGGGATGATTTTTGCAGAGGCCACTTACATGAATTCTTTAGTGTCTAGATTTTTGTATCCTCAGTTTTTAATTGTGCAAATATTTTATGAGTTTTTTTTCCAATATTATTTAAGCTATCTTTGTATTTTCTTTCTCTTAAGAGATATACACAGTTTTTAGGACATGGAAGTCCGATTGAATTGTTACTCTTCTTCTTGTTGTTATTATAAAAAGAATTAATTTTGCTTTGTACTTCTAAAAACAAGAATGTCTTGGTATCTGCTTGGATTTCTGTGGGGAAAAATTTTATTACAAATTTCAAACCAAAACACCTCAGAGAATCCTCAGGACCCTACCATTAGTTACTCATTTCTTGTGAAAATTGCAGTCTTTAACTTTTTAATATAATTATTAAAGACATGGGAAAGTGCTTAGAGTACCTCTAATGGGTTAAATTAGTAACACTAATTTAATCTTATAAATTCCAGTTTTTATCTACTCCTAATTTGTTTTTTCAATCATAACGTGTGTCTATACAGTGCCATAATCTGGATGGTTTCAATAAAAATGGACTTTCTGAATTTAGAGTTGACATCAATTTTGAAGTATCTATAAAGCAATGGTGAGTGAGAGGGTTGGTGGCCATGGTGATGAAGTGTGTGTGCCTATGTGTCTGTGTGTGTATCAGGGTTTTTCAACCTCAGCACTATCGACATTTGGGGCTGGATAATTCTTTGCTGGGGAGGGAGGACTGTCCTGTGCATTGTAGGATGTTTAGCAGTGTCCCTGGCCAATACTCACTAGATGCTAGTACCACCCCTCTCAATTGTGACAACCAAATACTATGTCTTTTTTTTTTTTTTTTTTTTTTTTTTTTTTTTTTTTTTTTTTTTTTTGTGGTACGCAGGCCTCTCACTGTTGTGGCCTCTCCCGTCGCGGAGCACAGGCTCCGGACGCGCAGGCTCAGCGGCCATGGCTCACGGGCCCAGCCGCTCCGCGGCATGTGGGATCTTCCCGGACCGGGGCACGAACCCATGTCCCCTGCATCGGCAGGCGGACTCTCAACCACTGCGCCACCAGGGAAGCCCCAAATACTATGTCTTGTGACTACATTTTTCTGACTCTTGTATCCAGGGATGGAATTTTCATTAGGCAGTCAATAATTATTTATTTATTGGATGAATAAATTAATTAACTAATAATGGCAGGTCTTGGTTCTGGCACTGCCTGTGAGTTTGTACCATTTACTTATGCTCTGCGAGATTCACTTTTGTCATTATAATAATAAATACCTCATCATGTTAAGAATAAATGTAATAATTTGTGTTAAGTTTCTTGTACATAGTAGGAGCTCAATATATATAAGTAGATGGAGGTCACCTCTTCTGAACCTAATCTCATCCCCTCTCAACCAATGTCACCATTTTACTGATCCTGGTCTAACTCAGGGAGTGGGAGACAACCTCAAATTCTCCCTAATCACACTTGAAGGATGAGATTCTGATAATGAATGAAAGACGATTTTGTCGTAATGGGGTTTCATTTTCATATTGCTAGGTTTGAAAGCAATTTTAAAGGAGAAAAAAAATCATGTGTCCTAAATGGTGAATGATCCTCAGCAAGAAATCTCTCCAGCATGAGAAAGATTTCTTTTGCAGTTTGACAGCTGATCTATAATCAGATTCTGCTTGGCTGCTCCCCTGAGCCCCTCCCCATAGCTCTCCATGGGGCTCAGTGAACACCCTATGGAAGCAAAAAGCCCAGACCTTTTATTACATGCATTTCTGATTTCCCAGAAGTTTCTCAACAGAGGAGGACTTGCAGATGCCTGCCAGATGTTGCTTTATCTTGTGGGAGAGAAATGCCTTCTCCAAGTGTTTTGAGGTTTATGCTTGGTAAAATGATAGAGCTGGCATATTATTTCCTTTCTTGTTATCCTTTATTCATTCAATAAACATTAATTTAGCAACTACTATCTCAGGGACTGTGATTGCAATGACAAACAACACAGTTTCTACCACTAAAACTCCCAGTTCAACAAGGGATATAGAACAAATAAGCAGTCTATTGTGATAAAGATTGGTTGCTGCTCTGAAAGGAAGGGCACAGGTGATGCAGGAACCGGAAGTTGGGTGCTGACAGAATTCTGTGCTGGAGTCAGGGAGGGCTTCCTGAAAGAGGTGTCGGGAAGTATAACCACTAATTAGACAGACAGGGGAGTAAAAGGTATTTTAGGCAGAAGGAACTGCATCTGAGAAGAGGTAAAGTAGCCTAGCATGCAAAGGAAATAGCAGATTATTCAGGACAGGAGTTTGATGTGCCAGTCAGAGGGGATTAGTAAATGAGGACAAAGAGGAAGACAGGGTCCAGATCATGAAAATCTTAGATGTCATATTTAGGAGATTAAGCTCATTTTAAGGCTATGGGGACCATAGAAAGTTTTAAGCAAGGATGCATTCCAGTCCTAAAAGACTGGACAAGGAATCAAGCCTACAAGTTAGATCTAGAATTGAGTGCAGTGGCAGCCAGCTGATTAACAGACACAGTCCTACCCAGGATCCCCATCTCCTTGGTTACCTAGCAGCCAGGTGTAGCCACGTGACAGAGCCCTAGCCAAAGAGATACAAACCCAAATCATGGAAGGAGCTCTAGAAAAGCATTTAAAAGGGACAGAACTTAGATTCTTTGTCTTGTTTCTCTTCTTCCACCATGGATGTTGGCCATGAAATCCTAAGCTACAGCATCCATCTCGAGACCATGAGACAACAAGCAGATGCTGAAAGACAAGAGATCCCAGAGACATCATCTGGACATTCTTGAATTGTTGACCCTACACCAGCATCCGTTTACCCTAGATTTCCTGGTTGTGAGAAAAATTAACTTTTCAGATTGTGAGCAATGTTTAACTCAGGAGTTCCTGTTTGGTACAAATGCCTTTAATAGCCACCAGCTTAATCTCAGCCCCCAACACGATTCGCTGTTCTTCTCACCTACCACATAAGACACGAATCGTCTCCTTAGTGCCTCACTAGGAGTCCTGTGGCCTGTTGATCATCTTCAGGATGGACAACCATCTTTCTTCTGGCCCTGGTTTTGGAAAGCTCTCTTCTTTCCACCCACCCTCCTTCCTTTTCTTTCTTCCTTCCTCCCATTCATATTTTCTTTTGCAATCTTCATATTTTTAAAAAATTTCACTTGTTTCAAAACCTCAAAAATTCTCTCTCCTGATATTGTATCTCACCATTGTTTTAAAATTAGAACTTCTGTTAATTAAAAGTCAATATTTTAAAAAGTGAAAAGACAAGGCACAGAGTGAGGATAAATGGATGATAGATAGATGATAGATTGATAGATTGACAGATAGAAATAAAGAACTTGTATTCTAAGTATATAAAGAACTCTTACACAGTGCTAAGAAAAAGATAAATAGCATAATTTTTAAATGGGCAAGATATTTTAAAAGGCACTTTACAAAAGAGAGTGTACAAATGATTATTAGACCTATGAATGAAAAGATACACAATCTCATTAGTAAAGGTTTTCCTCATTCATTCTTTTTCAGAATTTGAATTCATTTATAAGTGAATGAAAACATACATTCTTTCTTTTTTATGGAATTCTTCAACAGCATTTATTTTATGTAATACAACTCAGAAGTATTTATTTATTATTATAATCAGTTTTTATTCTTTAAAAAATAAATTCGAAGGGTAGCATACACACAGAAAAGTGTACATATCATAAATTGAGTGAATTTGCACATTGTGAATACACCTTGTAATTCCACCCAGATTAAACAATAAAACATCACCAGTACCCAAGAAACCTGCCTGTACCACAACCTCTGACAACTCACCCCCTATCAAGGCAACTGTGGTTTCACTTATATATCCATAGATTAGTTTTGCCCTTTTTAATTTTAGTTAAATGGAATTGTTCAGAATATACTCTATCATCTATCACCTATCTACCTATTCTTACTCTGTGCCATGCCTTTTTACTTTTTTTTAATGCTGTCTAATTAACAGAAGTTTTAATTTTAACTTGATCAAATTATCCAATTTTTTTCCTTTAACATTAGTTTCTTTGTATCTACTTTGACAAAACTCTGCCTGTCTCAATGTCACGAATATATCTCTTATGTTATCTTCTAGATTCTTTATTGTTTTCTTTCACATTTAGATTTACTATCCATTTATTGAGTTTTAAATGATTAAAATTTTATTCAAAAAAATAAATTTACTCAGTTGCAAATTATTCAATTCAATTGTAATTATTCAATTATAACTTATTGAATTGAATTTTATTCAACTATCATTTTTTGCAAGTTTTTATTTAAACAACTTTGATGTAGTATAATTTACATATGATAAAATGAATACAGTATTGAAAGTGTACATTTTCAGAAGCTTTGACCTATGTGTATACCAATGAAACTATCACAGAAATCAAGAAAATAAACAAGGCTTCCCTGGTGGCGCAGTGGTTGCGAGTCCGCCTGCCGATGCAGGGGACGCGGGTTCGTGCCCCGGTCCGGGAGGATCCCACATGCCGCGGAGCGGCTGGGCCCCTGAGCCATGGCCGCTGGGCCTGCACGTCTGGAGCCTGTGCTCTGCGACGGGAGAGGCCACAGCAGTGAGAGGCCCGCGTACCGCAAAACAACAACAACAAAAAAAAAACCCACATAGATTATCTCCAAAAGTTTATTAATGCCGTTTGTCCTCCTTCCGTCCTTAACCTCTCCTCCACCTTACAGCCTCCCCCAGGCAATCACTGTTCTCTGCCCTACACATTAGTATGCATTTTCCAGAGGTTGATATAAATTAAGTCAACTGTATGTACCTTATTTTGTCTGTCTTGTTTTTAACTCTCATCGTTATTTTTAAATTAATCCATGTTGTTGCATGCATAAATAATTCAATCTTTGTTATTAAGTAGTAGTCATTTGTATAGATAAACAGCAATTTATTTATCCATTTACCTGTTGATGGACATTTGGGTTGTTTCCAGTTTGAGACTTTTACAAATAAGGCTGCTATGAACATTAGTGTGTAAGTCTTCATATGGACATACACTTTCATTTATACTGGGTAAATGCCCGGAAATGGTATGCCCTAGTTACCTTCCTTAACGGAAGGCAAATGTATAGATTTTCAGAAACCGCTAAATTTTATTCCAAAGTGATTATGCCATTTTACATTAACGCCAGTAGTGCATGAGATTTGGAGCTGCTCTATATCCTTACCATTACTTGGTATGGTCAGTCTTCTTAATTACAGACATTCTAATACATATGTAGTGGCATCTTATTATGTGTATCTTAATTTGCATTTCCTTTATGACCCCTGATACACACTATTTTATGTGCTTATTTGCCATCCATATATTTTTGATAGAATGTCTGCTAAGTCATCTGCTCATTTATTGAGCTATTCTATCATTAGTAATGAGTACTGAGTTCGTTACGTGTTACAAGTCTCTTATCAGATACGTAATTTGCTAATATTTACTTCCAGTCAGTCATTTGTCTTTCCATTGTTCTAAAAAGTATCTTTTGAAGAGCAGAATGTCTTAATTTTAATAAAATTCAATTTATCAATATTTTATTTTGTGGCTCATGATTTTAGTTTGTATCTAAGAAATCTTTTCCTCACCCAAGATCACAAATAATCTTTTCTATGTTTTCTTCCAGAAATGTTACCATTTTAGGTTTTACATTTAGGTCTATGATTCTCTTAGAGTTAATTTTACATGATGCAAAGCATAAATATAAGCTCAGATATGGATGATGGATGATAGATTGATCAACCATTGCTCTTGCAATGAAAAAATATAGTTGTATATAGTATATAGCTGAAAAAAACCATATACTCTATCCACTGAATTGTTTTTGCACCTTTGTCAAAAATTAATTGACCATGTAAGTGTGGGTATATTTGTGAAAAATCTACATAGGTCCATTGATCTATTGTCTATCTTTACACCAGCATCTATCTTGATTTATGTAGCCTTAAATAAATAAATCTTGGAATCTAATAGTTTCAATCCTTTGTACTTTTTCAACTGCTTTTGGCTATTTTTAGTTCTTTGTATCTCTATATGAATGTTAGAATCAGCTACAAAAAAAATTGGGGACAATTTTTATTGGGATTGTGTTGCATCTACAGATCAATTTGGGAAAAAAACTAACATCTTTTTGAGTTATTGGGTTTTTCAGTCTATGGCACATCTCTTCATTTATTTAGGCCCTCTTTTGCAAGCTTTTATAGTCTTCCATGTACGCTAGGTTTATCCCTAAGTACTTTTGATGTCATTAAAATGGTATTGTTTCCATAATTTCACTTTTTGATTGTTCATTGTTAGTATATAGGAACACCATTGATTTTGTGTATTGGTGTTGTATCCTGCAACATCGCTAGATTCACATATTTGTTCTGGTAGTTTTGTATAGTCTGTGTGATTTTTTTAATGTAGATGATCATGTCATCATTGAATTCAGGCTGTTTTACTTCTTTCTCTTTGGGATTCCTTTTATTTCCTTCTCTCGCCTTCTTACACTGACTAGAATTTTCAATTCAATGTTGAGTATAAGTGTTGAGAGTGGACAGCTTTATCTTGTTTTTGATCTTAGTGGGAAATCATTTAGTCTTTTAGTATTAAACGTTCCTTGCAGGTTTCTGATAGGTACTCATTGCTGGGTTAAGGAAATTCCTTTTTATTCCTAGTTCACTGGGAGGTTTGTTTTTTTTAAATCAAGAATGGATATTGAATTTTACAATGCTTTTTCTTCTTTTTTAAAAAATGATCATATAATGTTTCATTTTTAGTCTGTTAATATGGTGAATTACTTTGGTCTTCAGATGTTTAAGGACAGCTGATTAGCAAGTTTGAATTTATCTGCAGCTCATGAGTATTAGTTTCCTATTACTGCTTATCAAGTTACCCAAACTTAGTGACTTAAAACAACAAAATTTATCCTTTCACAGTTCCGGCTGTCAAAAGTCCAAAATGAATCTTAAAGGACTAAAATCAAGGTGTCAGTGGGCCTGGTTCCTTCTGGAGGCTCCAAGGAGGACACTGGTCCTCGCCTCTTCAGCTTCTGGAGGCTGCTGGCTTTTCTTGGCTCCTGGCGACATCACTCCACTCTCTGCCTCAGTTGTCACACCACTTTCTCCTTTGTCTCTGACCCTCCTGTGTCCCTCTTATAAGGATCACTGAGAGCACAGCAGGCCCACCGGAATAAATCAGGATAAACTCCCCATCTCAAGATCCTTAACTTAATCACATCTGCAAAGTCCCTTTTGGCCAGATAAATTAACATTCACAGGTTCTGAGGATTAGAACATGGAAATATCTGGGGGCCCATTATTCAGTCTACTATATTGTGTAACAAAACATATTCACAGATTGGAGATCAAGCCATAAACATCTTTGGGGGGTCATTATTCTGACTACCACTCTCCTTTGCCTACAATTGTTCCTTCTGGACATGTCAACAGACAGATATTGGAAGTTCTGTATCTATTCTTCATACCTCTTAACTCTTCTCTCATATTTTTCAACTCTTCGCCTTATTGCCCTATAGTCTTAGGCTAATTACTTGGTTCAGCCTTTTAGCTCATTAATTGAATCTTCAGCTATCCATATTCTGTCATTTATTTATTAATATATTTTTTTCTAATTATCCTATTTGTAAGTTCCAAAACTATGGTTCTATTTCATAGCAGACGTTTTTTTAATCTCCCAAGGATATTAACTCTATTTATTCTGAAGCACTTTCTCTATATCCTCAATTGTTCTTGGGGTTGTTTTTTTTTGGGGGGGGGACAGTTTTTCTGACTATTCAGTCTGATGCCTCTTTCAAGGTGCATGTTTATTCAAATATTTGATGATTCTTGGCTGTTCTTGATCAGTAGCTTAAGGCTAGACTGAACAATAGAGTGGAAGCTATTATACACTTTATTTGATTGACTGCATATCTTCATTTACCTGTCAGTGAATCTAAATTGTGAACATTACAAAAGCATTTAATGAGTGATGACAAATGAAGGGAAGGGTGAATATATAAAGTTTTTGTGCTTTAACATCTGAGTGTCATATCTTGTTTCTCTGGACACAGAACATGTTAAGTCTCCCAAGTTAAACCTACACTTCTGACTACTTTGTTCGAGACCTTGACAGGAACTGACTTTTTCAAAAATGAAATGTTCTCTACGTTTGTATGTATATTCTTACAGATTTACCTCAGACTATATGTTTATTTCTCCAGTGCCAACACTTATCCTAAGAGCCCTTCCAAGAAAAGTTATTCCCTTTGTTTTTATATTAGTTCTCAAGGCTTTTTCCCACGGGCAAAAGCCATTGCCACCAGATGTTCAAAATGGAGGAGGGAGAGAAGTTCAGTGTGAACAGCTGTTTCCAATTTAGTCCTTTAACTAATCTATCTGATGATTTCCTCATGTTCCCTCTAGACCTTTGTATATGTTCACTCTTGGCTCAGCATTTCTTTGGAGTTTCTATGGGAGAACTAGCTTTAACATCAGTAGTTGTTTCTCCTCAGAGCTGACTTTTTCTGTACTTGTTTCTTCTTTAGACCAATCCAATATGCCTTATTTTTCTTTCCCTTTGATGTTTTGTTTTTGGTGTTCTGATTTATAATCACAACTGGAATTGCTGGGTCATCAAGTATGTTCATCTTCGTCTAGAATAGATATGGTCACATTGTTCACCAAAGTGTTTGAAACAATTTTCAACCTCACCACAGCAGATGAGTTCCCATTTATCCACCTCCTCACAATACTTAGTATTGTCATATTTTTTTAATTTTGCTTAACTGGTAGGCATGAAAGGGTATCTCGTATGTTTAATTTTCCTTTCCCTGAATATTGGTGAAATAGAGTGTCTTTTCATATTTTGGGGGGTATTTTGTTATTTCCTCTGTAAATTAACATTTTATTGGTTAATTTATCTTTTTATTGCTAAGGGATTGCTTATATGTTCTAGTTAGTAATTCTTATTGATCATATTGAATTGCAGGTATCTTCTACCAATTTGTGGTCTGTCTTTACACTTACTTACATAAGCTTTGATTTATAAAATTATTGATTTTATTGTAGTATAAGGTAACTTTTCTTTATGCTCTATGTTTTTGTGTTTTATTAAAATAAAACTTTGTTACCATAAGTTTATATAGATAGCCTTCTCAATTTTTTTTTTTTTAAGATTAAAAAGATTGCTTGTTATATTTAGGTCTTGAGTTCGTCTGGAATATATTTTTATATATGAATGAGTTAGGAATCCATTTTCCCCCTATACATAATCAAACAGCCCCACATCTTTCACTCAGTAAACTTTCCTTTTTCCACTGGTCTGCAACGCCTATTTTAATTTGTTAAGTTTCTATGTATGCAGTTTTGTTTCCAGGCTCTTTATCCTAGTCTATTGTTTGATTTGTCTATTCCTTTTAAAAGCCATGTTTTAAAAATATTATGTATTTATAGAATTTATTTTTGATATTTGATAGGGCACGTCCCCTCACCAGATTTTTCTCTCTCAAAAAGAAATTGGCTATTTTTGGCCCATCAATTTTCCAAATAAATTTTAGAATCAATTTGTTAAAGTCCACAAATAACCCTGTTGGGATTTTAACTAGAATTATTTGAACATTTACACATATTTGGGCATAAGAGACAGCTTTGTAATCTTAATGCTATCAGTATACACAAGCTATTTTCCCATTTTTGTATGTAATTTACACAAACTGCCACAGGGCTTGTGGGATCTTTGTTCCTTAACCAGGGATTGAACAGGGGCCCTGGGCAGTGAAAGCGCAGAGTCTTAACCACTGGACCATCAGGGAAGTCCCTATACGATGTTTTATAATAATACTATGTCATAATAGTCATCATAAAGATCTTGCACACTTTCTTTAGATTTTTCTTTCCTCTGTGTATCTAATCATTTCTCTGCCTCGTAAATAATCATTATCTAATTAACCATTTGTTGCTGGTGTATAGAAAAACAAATATCTTTTGTATGATTATTTTATGTCCAGACAACTTGGAAAATGTGCTTATTAACTTTAATAATTTGCTTGTAGATTCTCTTGGATTTTCTACATATGCAACCATAGTATCTGGGAATTAGGAAAGTTTTTTTTTTTTTTTTTTGCGGTACGCGGGCCTCCCACTGCTGTGGCCTCTCCCGTTGCGGAGCACAGGCTCCGGACGCGCAGGCCTAGCGGCCATGGCTCACGGGCCTAGGTGCTCCGCGGCATGTGGGATCTTCCCGGACCAGGGCACGAACCCGCGTCTCCTGCATCGGCAGGCGGATTCTCAACCACTGCGCCACCAGGGAAGCCCTAGGAAAGTTTTCAACCCTAATATTTTTTGTTCCTTTTCTAGTTCTGCTAATAAGACCTCAGTGCAACGCCATACAGGCTGAGTGCTGTAGGGCTCTAGGGAACACCATTTACGGAGTAATGCACCTTGAGCAATGCAGCAATGCTGTGCCCTGACGAGGACCTCCGATAGAAGCAGCACTAGCAGACAGCCCTGTTATATTTCTGATGCGATAGGGCACGAGATTCTAATGTGTTGCCCAATAATTATGACAATTTCTGCAGGTTTTATAGAGATACACTTTATGAAATAAAGTTCTCTTCTAATTTAATTGCTAAGAATTTTTGGCCCTGTGCGTATCATCTTTATCCACTGTGTTTTCATTCCCTATTGAGAAAATCGTATGATTTTTCTCTATAATCTCTAAATATGGTGAATTTCAATAAGAGATTATCTAATATTAAGTTCATGTATTCTGGGGTAAACCCAACTTTCTCAAGATTGCTAAGATATTTTGATAATTTGGGGCCTGTAAGTTCATAACTGTGATAAACCTGTCATTTTATTTTCAAAGAATCATTGTTGGGTATTGGTATAAAAGTCTTATTAGTCATATATAGTAAAACTACAGTATTGTCTAAATACTCTGATTTCTCTATGATAATTTCCATAATATTGGAATTCTGTTTCTTAATTTTTTTCATAGAACTCACCAGTAAATCTGTTTATGGTGGTATTTTTTTTTTTTTTTTTTTTTTTGCGGTACGCGGGCCTCTCACTGTTGTGGCCTCTCCCGTTGCGGAGCACAGGCTCCGGACGCGCAGGCTCAGCGGCCATGGCTCACGGGCCCAGCCGCTCCGCGGCATGTGGGATCTTCCCGGACCGGGGCACGAACCCGTGTCCCCTGCATCAGCAGGCGGATTCTCAACCACTGCGCCACCAGGGAAGCCCTATGGTGGTATTTTTTTAACTCATATTCAATTTCTTTAATGATATTGGTCTATTCTGATTTTTTTCCTTTGTGTTAGTTTTAGTAAGCTATGTTTTCTTTGTCTTAGGAAGTTGTCCATGTAATAAAATTTAAAAATAGTATTCTTTCACTTATCTTTTGAATCTTCACTCGCTGTCTCTCTTTTCTACTCCATCCTCATATTATTTACTTAGCCCTTATTTCTTTTTTGTATGACAAATCATGCCAGGTTATCTATTTTATTGGTTTATCTGTTTTATTAGTCTAAAAAAAAAAACTGTTAGCATTGATTTCCTGTCATTTTAAATTTGTTTTCTTTCTTTTTTTTTTTTTTTCCAGTATGCAGGCCTCTCACTGTTGTGGCCTCTCCCATTGTGGAGCACAGGCTCCGGACACGCAGGCTCAGCGGCCATGGCTCACGGGCCCAGCTGCTCCGCGACATGTGGGATCTTCCTGGACCGGGGCACGAACCCGTGTCCCCTGCATTGGCAGGCAGACCCTCAACAACTGCGCCACCAGGGAAGCCCTAAATTGGTTTTCTATTTACTGTCATATGTTCTTATCTTTGTTATCCCCCTATTTGATTTTCTTTGTTTTAATTCCATTTTATTTTACTCTAAATTCTTAGGTGAATTTTTATCTCATCAATTTTCAGATTTTAAGCACAATTTTTATAAAACATTAGTTTTGTTCTAATTGTGACTTCATTTGTATCCCATAAAGTGTGATATGTATTATTCACATTGTTCTCGTCTTTGCTCTTTCTTGAAATACTTAATTTAAAAAATTTTCTAATTTAAACTACATTGCATTAAGAAATGTGATGCATGTGATAATAATTTTTGGAAATTTGTTGAGACTAGCCTTATGATCTGGTAGCTATTAATTTTTATAAATATTGACCATATGCTCAAGAAGAATGTATATTCTTTGAGTTGGTGTCAAGGGTCTCAGTACTCTTAGATCAAGCTCGTCAATTATGTTGCTCAAATTATTTGTGAATGGTGTTGTACTATTCTTTTATATACTCAGCTTTTTTGTCTGCCTTTTCTTTGAATACCAAGAACGGTGTATTAAATGGTGTTGTTCACCATAATTTGATTTTTTTCAATTTAAGTTTGAATTCTGTTTATTTTTCTGTCATAAATTATGTATAGGGCTTCCCTGGTGGCGCAGTGGTTGAGAATCCGCCTGCCGATGCAGGGGACACGGGTTCGTGCCCCGGTCCGGGAAGATCCCACATGCCGCAGAGCGGCTGGGCCCGTGAGCCATGGCCACTGAGCCTGCGCGTCCGGAGCCTCTGCTCTGCAATGGGAGAGGCCACAACAGTGAGAGGCCCGTGTACCACAAAAAAAAAAAAAAAAAAAAAAAAAAAAATGTATATATGTACATGTATGTAATATGCATGTAGCTATGTAGCATGCATACAATTTTGGAATTATCCAATTTTCCCAGTTTATTTTTTATCATCACATAGTGATCCTTTTTATTAGCACAAAGCTTTGGTTTTAAGGTTATTTTTAAAATTCTGATATTACTATAATGTACAAATTTTCTTTTTTCCAGAATTTACCTGATATATCTTTATTCTAATTCTTTTACTTTCAACCTTTGTTTGCACTTAGCTTTTAAATACACCTCTCTTGCAAAACACATGTAACTGAGTGTATTAGTTTGTTAAGGCTGCTATAACTGTACCGTAAAAAATACCATAAATGGGATGACTTAAATATAGAAATTTATAGTCTCACAGTTCTGAAGGCTAGAAGTCTGAGATGAGGTGTCAGCAGCTTTTGTTCTTTCTGAGGTCTGTGAAGAAGGGTCTGTTCCATGTCTCTACCCTAGCTTCTGGTTATTTGATGACCATTTTTGGCGGTCCTTGGCTTACAGAAGCATTACCTTGATTTCTGCCTTAATCGTCACATGTGTCCTCCCTGTGTGTATGCCTCTGAGTTCATATTTACCCTTTTTCTAAGAACACTGGTCAAATTGGAAGTGGAGTCTGCTTTACTTCTGGGTGACCTCACCTTAACTATTTACACCTGCGATGACCCTATTTCCAAATAAGATCACATTTTGAGGTACTAAGGATTAGTACTTTAACATATGAATTTGGGGAGTGGGGAGACACAATTCCACCCATGACACCAAGTTATAAAAATCCTATATATATATATATTTACATGTGTATATAATACTATACATGATTATCTTATATACAATAATGTAAATATCTTGTATATAGATACAGTATATACATAGTATATAAATAATATATATTTGTATATTCATATATATGTGAAATTACATCTATTTTGCTTTCTATTTTATCTATTTTATAGTTATTTTTCTTTTCCTGACGTTTTTTTAAACATCTTTATTGGAGTATAATTGTTTTACAATGTTGTGTTAGTTTCTGCTTTATAACAAAGTGAATCAGCTATATGTATACATATATCCCCACATCCCCTCCCCCTTGTGTCTCCCTCCCACCCTCCCTATCCCACCCCTCTAGGTGGTCACAAAGCACCGAGCTGATCTCCCTGTGCTATGCGGCTGCTTCCCACTAGCTATCTATTTTTCATTTGGTAGTGTATATATGTCCTGACTTGTTTTTAATTTATCAAATAGTTTTTTGTTTGTTTTTTCTTAGTTACACAATGTTGCTATTCTCTTTGTACTAATCATTAAAATTTAATTAAGTGTACAGTCTCCTACAGAATTATACAAGGAACTTAGAAGAATTTTGCTATCATATGAGTATATTATTTTTATTATTACCCAGTATATTGTTATTTCCAAGTTGCCTTTAATACACTTCCAAGTTAGTTGTTGTTATTATTATCATTGTTTCATATAGATAATACTTCTAAAATTCTCTACCACATTTATCTGTTAAATTGCTCACTACTCCTTCTCGTATCTAAGTCCTTCCTCTGGACACAAGTTTCTTCTTCCTGACATATGTCTTTCTGACATTCATTAGTAAGGAACTTTTAGTAATAAACTGACTCTTTTTTTCCTGGTAAATAATAAGCTATTAATTTTAAATTGAAGCTATTTTTCTCTCTCTCTTTCCTTCTTTCCTGCTTTAACAAATTTCCTCTATTTTTGTGTTCTTCGGTATTATAACAATGTGTTCAGATGTGGATTTTTAAAAAATGTATCCTGATTGGTATTCATTGTTTCCTAAATCTGAAAACATGATTCCTTTATCAATTATGGAAAATTTTACCCTTTAAATCTTCAACAATTGCCACATGCCCCATTCTCTCAATTTCTTCCCTAGAAATCTGATTCAATATGTCTTGTAAATTTCTCTGTTTACTCTCTGTGCCTTATGTGTTCTCTCTCTTTTACTCTCTGGGCTGCATTCTGAAAAATCTCCTAATATTTATTCCATTTCAAAAATTTGTCTATTCTCTTTTTAAAACCATTTACTAAACTGCTAATAACAATAAGTATATCTTTTTTATTTTTTATTGGAGTATAGTTGATTTAAATTGTTGTGTTAGTTTCAGGTGTACAGCAAAGTGAATCAGATATACATATACATATATCCACTCAAATTAGATTTTTTGACATATATACACTACTATATATAAAATAGATAAGTAATAAGGACTTACTGTATAACACAGGGAACTTTACTCGATACTCTGTAATGGCCAACATAATGGGAAAAGTATATCTTATTTATAAGAAGATCTGTTTGGCTCTTTGTCAAACCTACTTTGTATTTTTTACTGTATATTGTTCATTTTGCATATTTTTAATTCAGCTTTTAATTTTCTACCTATGTATATATTCTGAATCAAGTAATTCTATTTGCTGAGGTCATTGTGGCTCTAATTCTGGTGTTTGTTCTTTCTGCTGCATCTTTCTCTCTGATTTGATTTTCTCATGCTTTCCTTCTTGAACTCGGCTATCTTCTTCAGTACATCTCCAGCTTTCAAAACCCTGTGAAGCTTAAATTGAAGGCATTTCTTTCCTGAGAGATTTTCATTTGTCGTTGAGAGGGACCCTGATGTGCTTGGGGTGTCTCCGAACCTCAATTCCTCCCAATGGGCAGCCCAGGAGTATAAATATACAGGGAAGACATTTTCCCTCACAAAGCCCATGCTGCAACAGGTGCTTTCCCTTGCAGTCTCCTTTGTTACAGGAGATATTTTCTTCCTGACACACTATTTACCCACAGTGTAGCCTCTTGAGGGTTCCAGGTTTGTGCAGAGTTTCAGTTGCAAGAAGAAAACAAAGACCTTGTTTTCTTCTGTGACAGCCACTAAAACTCAAAGCTCTTGGTTAATAAGCATAGCAAATGCTCCCAGGATCGACTCTACATGGGTGGCAGCTTACAACTTGAATTTTCACATCTCCCTCTGTTTCAGATCCCTGGAGATTTATCCTTCTTTCTCAGAAGCTCAGCTATGCATTTAAAAGAATGCTTATAATATTTTATCCATCATTTCCAAGTATTTTTTTTTTATTCAGGAGTTTTTCTAAAAGTTTCTCAGATAGAAGTAGAGATATTCTGACTTCTTTCTATATAAATATACATCAAAAATGGCCCACTGATGGCATCCTTTTACATTTTCCAGTGCTGTTCAGTATTTACTGTCTTTTATACCTTTTCTATCACCCAAAGGGATTTTTATGCAAAAGCTATAAAAAGCAGGTGAATTCAGTCTACCATCTTGACCGAGTTTTTGAACCTGGTCTTGAAGATTGAGTGTGTCCTTGCCAGGTAGAAATGGAGACCAAGGCAAGGCAGTTATGAAAATACATAATTTCTTTAGGTAACAATGAAAAATTAAATATAGCTTGAAAGCACTATCCATTAGGACAGAGAGACAAGATAAATCTAAAAGTGAGGTAGGTTTAGATGATATTAAAAAGGGTCTTACCTGATACAATAGGAGTCTGGGTTCTGCCATATAATTCAGCAAACCTAGTTGTCAGTTACTTTTTAGTTACTAGTTGGTAGGCAGTGTACTGGAGATTTTACATATGGTATTCTTTTTTTTTTTTTTTTTTTTTTTCTCAGTACGCGCTCTCACTGCTGTGGCCTCTCCCGTTGCGGAGCACAGGCTCCAGACGTACAGGCTCAGCGGCCATGGCTCACGGGCCCAGCCGCTCCGCGGTATGTGGGATCTTCCCGGACCGGGGCACGAACCCGCGACTCTCCATGGGCAGGCGGACTCGCAACCACTGCGCCACCAGGGAAGCCCTGCATATGGTATTCTTATGATCCTTATTTTATAAATAAAATGGGCAAAATGGGATTTAGTTCCCTAGGGTTACACAGATCCCAGGGGGTGGAGCCTGACCACAGAGCTCATGAATTAAATTAATTTCTTCAGTGTTCCCCAATAAACCAACATAAGCTGGTAAACCATTTTAAGAGAAAAGTGAAGTACTAAGACTGGTTACTTAGGAAGAATATTCCGCTGCTCACCTCGAGCAAAGAATGAAGGAATGACCCACCTTAGCACTCTTAGCTGCTTCTCAGCTTAGAGAAGAAACCTGAAAAACACAGGGAAGGACAAAGGAAGGTCTTGCAGGTCATTGTAAAGACCTGTACCTCTTCGTGAGATAGGAAGCCACCGGAGCGTTTTAGCAGAGGAGTGAAATCCTTAGGAATTTTTAACGAAACACGGTCATGGGTATATGGGAAAAGGATTAAGAAAGGGTTAAAGCAGAGAATTATGCATTACTGCATACTCTGTTACCTTTATTTATAAGGATAGAATATTTGGGCCTCCTTGGTTGATAGCAAAGGTGAGAAGTACAAAACAGTTCAAAGACACCAGTTTTTGGAAGACAAGCTCTGCAGAATAGTCCATGGGTGACCATTATTCTCTTTCTGAAGAGAAAAGGAGGTGAGGACAAATCTTGGTGAGATGGAAAAATGGGAGAAATAATGCGGGAGCATCAATGATAGGAATGTAAATCACATTCCCTTTGGTTAACATTTATACCCCTACTTAAGAAAATCTCCAGAGAACTGGGAAAGAGACAGGGGCTTTGCCACATGGAAACATTCTATGCAAATGAGAAGTGATTGACATCACCATATTCATATTACACCAATGCTCTCTCATTTGATACTTCAAACAATGCTGAGAGACAAATGTTATTACTCCCAATTTATAGATAGGAAACTGAAGCTCAGAGATGTTATGTAACCTTCCTGAAGCCAACCACTACTGAGTGGCAAAGATGGAATTCAAACAGAGTTTTATGGCCCTAAAAGGTGTCCTTTTGAGGACACCACGCTGGGAAGAAAAATTTGTCTTAATCAAGGTGAGAATTATTCTGCAGTGCATTGGAACTCAGAGGGGAGCCCAAGGAAATAGCAGTAGCAGCTCAGACAAACATATCCTGGAGGTGGCTTTTAATTTCTCTAATGTTTTCAAGTATGTCACTCCTGGGATAACTCTCACTGGTGCGACAGTTCCTCCTCCCAGAATTCAAGTTTTGTTCTAATTCTCGAAGCCTCTTTTTCCCTCCCGTGGGTCAGAAACCAGAGCTCCTGAGGGTACCCCAACCTGTTCTCATCAAGGCAGCTCTGCACGCCCCGGGGGCCTATGTTATTCTAAACCCTCACCTGCCCTCGCTGCTTCCTAATGATGGAACCTGCTGATATCACACCGGGGGAGAGTCATTTAGGGGGCGTCCCAGGGCTCTGTTACGCAGCTCTGCTTTTGTAGCCGGCAGTGTGGGGGCAGGGATATGGAAGTATCTTCCTTTCCATCACCGTGGGCAATGTGTGTGTGTGTGTGTGTGTGTGTGTGTGTGTGTGTGAGAGAGAGAGAGAGAGAGAGAGAGAGAGAGAGAGAGAACTGGTTCCTCTACTTCTCCAGATAAAAATACCCAACTACCTTCTCTTCTGTTTCTCTTTGTTCTAAAACTTAGAGTTCACCGTCTTGTGCACAGAGGAATCAGATTGATGTAAAAATGTCATGGGTCCAGAGCATCAGACAAGAGGATATTCAAGGAAGAAAGGAGTGGGAAAGAGTCTAAAATTGAGACGAACACACCAAATGCCATCAGTGGATGCGATAAATAAAACCAGACAGATGTCAGGTCATATATAAGGTCGATCACTTCCTGCCCACTTGATACGTTCAAGTTACATTACTAAGTTCTTGTTTTATGTTGGGTTTGGGATATTAAGGTTGTTTTCCTACCTTTTGAGGTAGTCTTTGTTAGCTGCCTCTTTCCACCACGTGACCCTACTTCCTTTTCCAAGAGTGGCTAGGAATTGGAATCCAATAGAGAAAATGAGATCCTAGGGAAGGAAGAAGGGCACAGAAAGATGAGCTGCGCTCACTTAGGTCTGCATCCACGTTGACTGTGGATCTGGCACAAAGTCCTCATTGACTGTCTCTACTTTGTGCTTTTGCTCAAGCTCCCTGATGTCAAACTCTGAAATTGCTCCCAGAGATCCTATTCCGCTCCCCTTCTGGACCCCTCTCCAGTTTGCAAGGCCCTTGGAATTCAATTCTATTCATCAAGAAGACATGAAGTGTCTTTTCCCTGGTTTTTCACTAAAATATTTTTAATATTGAGATGTTTTAGTGAAAGAACAAGATTTTTGTGGTGTTATTGAAACCATGCACCTCAAATTAGGACTTGAACCTCTGTGCCCGGACTTGAACCCAGCCTAAACCCAGATTGGAACTTGAACCCATGCATGCAGCTGGGACTCGAACCCTGCCAAAACAAACCCACAGCCTTCCAACTGAGATAACACACCTGGTTTCAGGATTTAATGAAGTTCAGGTTCTTGAGGTCTCATCTCAGAAAGAATTCAGTGAGAGACAAAGTGATAGGTAAGAAGTGGATTTATTTACAGAGAAGGACACTCCACAGACAGAGTGTGAGCCATCTCAGAAGGTGAGAAAGGCACCAGGGTATGGGGTTGTCAGTTTTTATAGGGGTGGGTAATTTCATAGGCAAATGAGTGGGAGGAGTATTCCAGCTATTTGGGGGGAAGGGGTGGGGATTTCCAGGAAATGGGCCACTGCCCACTTTTTGATCCTTATGGTCGGTCTTGGAGCTGTCATGGCGCCTATGGATGTGTCATTTAGCTTGCTGATGTGAGCATATACTGAGGCTCAAGGTCTAGTGGAAAAAGTCGACTTGTCCGCCATCTTGTACCCATTTAGCTCGAATCAGTTTATGTAATGTCCTCGGGTGATGTCATTCTTTCAAAGGTTGTGCCCTGCTTCCTTCCTTCCTGTTTCATTATCATGTAAAATAAAATTATTGCAAATACATTTATTTTTAACTTAGCTCTCTTTTCTTTCTATTATTTTGTGTAAAATAGATATATTTTAATAAAATAAGATATATGTGTGATTTTAAAATAAATGATATATGTTTGGGGGATGTGCTCAAATTTTATACCCATTTTGGAGGCATATGATCAAAAAGTTTAGAAGCTATTGGTTCAAAGGGTCAGACACAGGAATAAATAGATTTTTTTTTTCCAAACATCAATGGCAAAAGGCATGGAACAGGGGGCTTTAGGAACCCCAAAAGGGACACTTCTTGCTTTTGCTTTGGGGAGTATCAGCAGCATTATCACGTAGTTTTTATTTACTTCATATTTTTAAGTACAAAGTTTCATGGGCCTCCAGAAAAACACGTATGCTTGACAGTTAGAAAATGGCCACATTTTGCAGTTGAGATCCTTTTCCTGTAAATGGTTTCCTTTATGTTGCAACACAGTATTTAATGAAAAATTAAGATCTATCTAGGGGACAAAAACTCTTTTAGCCATGCCTTCTTGGCTGGTCCATTACCCAGCCTTCTATGGCATAGACTTTAAATTTATTCCTGTTTCCTACCTTCTGTTTCTTTCATTTTCCCAGAACTAAGATAGAAAAATCTTTGGCATCCTCTCATGCGTCTGTGTGAGAGGCTGCTGATAAGGTAGTAGCCAGCCAACATCTTATTCCTGGAGAGGAGAGAACAATAAACTAGAAAATGGTATGGCCATGTGGAATAAGGATGAGTCATCTTTTCCTTACACGTTGAGAAGGTCTTAAGGTACTTAAATCATGATTATTAGTTCAGCAAGAGACCTTAGAAATCATTTAATCCAACCCTCATTTTAAAGATGAGGAAATTGAGTGTCAGAGAGTGTTAGTGGCTTAGCCATAGGATCATGAGTTTGATGTAGTTCATAGAGATATTACAGTCTAACATTTTCATCTGTGATTGGGGACACTGGGGCTCAGCCAGTTGAGAGACTTTTCCAAGATTACACGGTGAGATGGGCGATCCAAGAAGACATTCAGGCGTTTGAACTCTCAGAATCCTATGCTGAGTTGGCAGCACCCTAAATCAGTTAAGATCATTCAGTCTAAAGAGACAAAGGCTGAGAAGAGTTAAATGGCGAAATCCATTAGATCATGTTTCAGACTGAATCTGGGCTTCCTCACTGTGTCATAAAGAATTTAGTTGGTCTTTGTCCCCATTTCTGGGAGATAGCTTCTAAATCCTTGGAATTTCTTGAGGACTAGGAGCGTCTTTGTTATTCCTGGTGAGTACCTCTGACCCCACCTGATCACCTGATAATGTGTGCTAACTAGGTGACTCCTGGTGGGCTGCTAAATAGTTTATGGCTAATGAGATGCCTAAGAATGGTGGCTGGTCATGCCAGAAAGACCCACCATGTGATTAGAGGGTTGGGGCTTTGTGTCATGGGGCATCAGCCTCACCTCCAGAAGGACAGAGCAACTGGAAATTGAGTTCAGTGGCCAATGAGCCAATCAATCATACTCATGTAATTAAATCCCAGTGATGAGCTCCAGAGAGCTCAACAGTGCACCAAAGGGTACACATCCTCGCCCAGTAGAAGTTTCTTGTCTGGGGTCCTCCCAGACCCTACCTTATGCTTCTCTCCCTTTGTATCATTTTGCTATGACAACAGTGTAATTATAAGTCTAGCGTTTTCCTGAGTTCTGCAAATCATTCTAGTGAGTTATCAAACCTGAAGAGGTAGTGAGAACCCCTGAGTTGTGACAGCTGGTCAGAAACAAGGGGGCCTGGGAACCCCCAGTCCTGGGACTGATGTCTGAATTCAAAGCAGTCTCGTGGAGGGCTGGGAACTTAACCTGTGAGGTTTGGATAACTCCAGGTAGTTGGTTTCAGAAGTCATTGCACTCATGTTCCTAAGATGCTGAAGTTTAGGGGGTGAGGACAGAGATAAGTCTGAACAAGCTACGGTTAAGACAATCAGAAGTAAGGCCTGTTTTACTTTCTTCACAGAAACACCCATTTTCTCCAAACTGTGGCACCCACTATGTTTCCTAAGGCTCTAGGCCCATGATTGATTCTTTGAAACATCCTAGAAATATTCTCATCATTGGACATGACACAGCAGTGTTTTTTTTTTTCCATTGGGCCAAGATTGGTTCTTTGGAGAGCAAGATAAAAATCTTCCAGTCATTTCTCTCATGTAGGAAAAAAAAAAAAAAAGGCAGGCAAGAATAAAAACCACTTCACTTTTTGTCTTGGGTAATTGCTGGTTTGTGTTTTGCCAAGTAAATTCAGGAATTGCTTGGATGTTGGAATGAGTTGGCAGCCAAGATGGCTGCCTCCCCTTCCCTCTTCAGGAAACTGGGCTTGTCCTGCAGTATTCTACCTCTTTGGAATGGCAGGCAATTTTTAGAAGTCTTTTCTTGAGTCTGCTTGGTGCCCAAGCATGCATTCTGAAAGACAGAGAGAATGAAATAGCTAAAGAAAAGTTGAGCTTTGATGTTGAAGGAAGGGAAAGTACAGGTATAGAGCAAGAGCCGTACAGAAAGATGGAGGGTACTATTTCTTTTTGTTGTTGTTGTTTGTTTGTTTGCTTTTGGAGAGTACATAACTGTGGCCACAAGGTCTAGAAAATGCAGTAAGAAAAGAGGGTGAAGCAGTTTCAGACTTCTAGAAAGAAGAGACTCTCTGATTTAGCCCTGCTTAGCTGGACTCACTAAGCATCCCATGGCAGGTCAATCCTTTCAAGACCATCAAGAGCCTGAGATTTCCAGGCCCTCCAACCAGGGCGGCATGGGGATAATTCTCCTGCCCTTGTCTTACAGCAGGTGTGCTTGAAGAGAGCCACGTACCTGTGGTGGACCAAAAAGATTTGTTCTTACAGAAAAGAATGGATTAATAGGAGGATTTTCTTCTCTGTCACAGTTCTTGTAAGATGTAACCCTCTATTCCACTCCATGAAAGATAACATAGTTGATGATTAGAAATGTAGGATTTAATTAATTTCTAAAAGTATTTATGGAGCAGGTGCTATGTAGACCTGACACTGAGCTGAGAATGGGGAATAGAGGGAAGAATAAGGCACTTCTCAGCAGGTCATAGGTGAGCAGATGAATAATTATGAATAATCTCATGTGATAAGAGCTATCCCAGAGAGGTGTGCCAGTTGCTTGGGAGCAGAGATGAGTGCCCAGTTTTAGAATGGAGACAATAGAGAAGGGAGAGAAGGGAACATTTGACCTGACATCGTGGAAAGGACAGGGGTTTGTTTATTTAATATTTTATTTATTTATTTGGTCTCGTCAGGTCTTAGTTGTGGCAGGTGGCCTCCCTAGTTGTGCCATGCATGTGGGATCTAGTTCCCGGACCAGGGATCGAACCCAGGCCCCCTGCATTGGGAGCGTGGAGTCTTAACCACGGCGCCTCCAGGGAAGTCCCTAGGGCAGGGGTTTTAAAGTCCATCTGACGGACTTGAAAATCCCCTTATCCAGCTCTGTGACCTTGGGAAAGTCACTTAACCTTTCTGAGCCCACATTTATTCACTATGATATAAAGATTATACCCACCTCATGGGGGTTTTGTGAGGATTAGATGGGATCTTTCACACTTGGCATCCAGAGCAGTGTCTGGCCCATTGTAAATCCTCAGCAAATGGTAGCTCAGTGCTTGTAATTAAGGTCAAGTTGGATTTCTCCATTTCAGTGGAGCAGTTGTAGGGAAGCCAATGACTCAGATCTCTCTCGGACAACTAGGCAGCCACTGAAGACACGCACAATTAGTGCGGGAGAAAGAAGCTGGAAAATGAGTGTGGTTTGGAATCGGTTGCAGCTGACATGCCTGTGGGACATTGGGGAGGAAGGATAATCCGGAAGGGAGGCGGAGAACAGAGGCAGGAGTTGCTGACTGCCCCAGCGTAATTCAACCCGCCAGCATAGCTGCCTCCTTAGTCAAGCAGAGGACCTCATCTCTCCAATGACTCAGACTTTTTTCTGTCTCATTTCCCTGAACTCTTTGAGAAGAGCTACAGGCAGAGACATGAGCCCTTATTTGATTCATTAATTCAATCATTAATTTATTTTATTCTGTAAGTATATTGAGGTACCTACTATACGTCAAAAGCAGATGTAGAATCTAGAGAAACCACACTGAATGAAATAATTGAGTTTCTTTCTCAATAAGATTAAATATACTTATGTGTATTTAAATGTCGGGCATATCCATGCCCCTCACTACTCACTGACAGTTTCATTTTAATGGAAGAGGCCATTTCTCCCTTTCACATGAACTCTGGATGATTTTGTGGCAAAAACAAAAGAAAAAAGTTAAAGGAAAACCACCTTGGAAGGACTCTTAGAAATTATATAGTCCAGTCTTCTCAGTTCAACAACTCCTTATCAAATGTGCATTATGTACTAGGCACACCTATGAGTAAAAGAAGCCTAAGAAAGGTGTTATGAACTAAATGCTTGTGTCCCCCCCTCAAATCTCTATGTTGAAGCCCTAACCCTCAGTGTAACTGTATTTGGAGATGAAGACTCTAAGGAGGTCATTAAAATTTTAGAAGGACATAAGGGTGAGTCCCTGATCTGATAGGGTTAATGTCCTTATAGGAAGATACAGCTGAGAAATCACTCACTCCACCCCACCTCCTGCTCTTGCACAAGCACTGAGGAAAAGCCACCTGAGCACACATAAAGGAGGCAGCTATCTGCAAGCCGGGAAGGGAGAAGAGAGCTCTCACCAGAAACTCAACTTGTCAGCACCTTGATCTCAGACTTCCCAGCCTCCGGAACTGTGAGAAAATAAATTTCTGTGGTTTAAGCCATCCCGTCTATGGTATTTTGTTATAGCAGCTCTAGCTGACTAAGACAGGCTGGTCAACGTTTCGCTTAAAGCCCTCCCAGTGAATATATGGAGGGGCCAGTGTATTAGTTTGCTACTACTATGTAACACACCCACATGAAACTCAGCAACTTAAACACCAATCATTTATGATTTATAATGTATCTGCCAATGTTCCAGGAGTTGGTCAATCAAGGCTGGTCTCTGCTTTGGACAAGTTTCTTCCATGTGTCTCTCATCCTCCTCCTGGGATCATCCGCTATAGCATGGGAAGGTCCCTCTCATGGTTATGGCATAGGTAAAATACAACAAGTGGAAACATGCACATGGCCTTGGAACTGGCACGTGGTCACTTCTGTCTCATTCTCTTGGCCAAAGCAAGTCTTGGAAATGGAAAAGGTTTGCTTCTACTTCATTCTGTCAGTTTAAGGAGATCAAATACCTAAGCCCAGAATCATAATAGGAGAATGTTGCAAAGTTTCATGACAAAGGATGTGGCTACAAGGAGGGGCACAAAATAAGAATTATTAGGGCAATTTAACACGTCTAGGATTCAAATCCAGGTCTCCTTAGGCCCTGTTTAGGGTTATTTTTGCGATCGCTAATTAGTTTTATTTTTAATAAGAAACACACACACAGCCATCTTTGCTCTTTGCTATCTGCAGGACTGAGCCTCAACAAAGCCAGAAGTTAGGTGAAGCAGTGATCACAGCCAACCCTTCCAGTGTTCCTTTCCCCTTAAATCCCACTCATAACCTTATGTTTTCCAGTCTCTATACCCCAGACTATACCTTCTATACCATGACCATAGATAGTCTTCCTGTACTTTCAAACCTTGGGTCCTGAGCTTTTCTTTCTTTCTTCCTTCTTCTTTAAACCCAGCTCTCAGGGGGCTTCGTTGTAAGAAAAAAAAAAGCTGATCACTAAACTCTGATAACTTGTGTTTGCTAAAGCAAATAGATACTGAGTACTTAACCTATATGTGGCTCTGTGCCTGGTGCTAAGGTGTTGGTCTTAGAGATGAATCATAACACCAATTCTCAAGGAGCCTGCACTCCAGCGGGAGAAATAATACATGCATATAAATCATTGTTTTCACCCCCGCGCAAAAAATGCTGACTATAGTGCCAAGCAGTGCCCACATGGAGCAGGCATTCAGACCGCTCTCTTTGGATTGCCAATGAGATTTTACCATCCTACAACTTAGAGTAGAGGAAAAAGGAGCCCACATCTTTGGGTGATAAGAAATCTGAAGGCATTCAAGATGGCAAGTCTCAGGGCCTCCCTGGTGGCACAGTGGTTGGGAGTCCACCTGCCAATGCAGGGGACACTGGTTCGATCCCTGGTGCGGGAAGATCCCACATGCCGTGGAGCAACTAAGCCTGTGCGCCACAACTACTGAGCCTGCGCTCTAGAGCCCGCGAGCCACAACTACCAAGCCCGCATGTTGCAACTACTGAAGCTCACGTACCTAGAGCCTGTGCTCCGCAACCAGAGAAGCCACTGCTGTGAGAAGCCCACACACCACTACAAAAAGTAGCTCCCGCTCGCCACAACTAGAGAAAGCCCACGCGTCGCAATGAAGACACAACACAGCCCAAAATAAATACATCAAATAAATTAATTTTTGAAAATCTTTCAAAGAAAAGAAAAAAAGATGGAAAGTCTCAAATGGATAAACAATGGTAATAGTAATAATGCACATCTCCAGATTTCACTTATACCAGTCCTCTGCTGAGAAGTCATTCCCCTTTTTCTCCCTATCTAAACTACACCAATCCACCAAGTACTGGGCCAATATAGTCCTTCCATGACACTGTTCATAATAACTGCGATCTGCACACACCATTCCTGCTTTCTGCCTGCGCATAGGAGGAACGGGAAATTGACTAAACAGAAGCCAAGAGCCAAGTTTGTACTCGTGTTTTTTCCCTAATTGTTTTATGTGGAAATATTTTAACTTCATGACAGGAGAACGCATTCCTTAAGGAAAAACAATATGTCTTCTCTTAATTTGTCCCCTAATGATATTTAATATATGTAGGCTATGCTCAGAAAATAAATGTCCATTTGGAAACAGTGCCATGGCTTATGCTAGGCTATTCAGGCAGAGAAATGAACAGAATGCTATTCCCCACCCTCAAAAAGCTGCCAATCTCCTAGGAAACATAAGCATTTCAAGAGATGTGTCAGAGTTCTGCTAGAGAATGAATTTGTTTCACCCCACCCTCGCTTCATAAGGTGCCAAAAAGGAACATAAACTCTCTGAAGTCTATGAGCTAAAGTGTAGAGTTGCTCCGAGTTAAAAAATCAGATGGGAAGAAAACAAGACTGGCATCCTGAGATCATACAGAGTATCCAAAAGCTGTCCTCAGAAAGGTATCTGACACTTTTGTGTGTTTTGGTCCTCAAATAAAACCCACCGAGCCTGGGAAGGGGACCAAGAGGAAAGAAGGACTCTAGGGACCTCGGTGGACTCAACATGCTACCCTGACTTGGAGCCAACCCAAGGCTGACTTCTTTCATAGAATGTGCTCACACAGGTGGATTGAAGGACTTTATTTCCAAGCCCACGGCAGTATCCAGAAAGGATGGCCCAGCTTCTGCCTCTGTGTCCCCACCCCGCCTCAAAGCATCTTCTTGTCAGGTCCCATTTCTCCACACCAGGTGATGACACGTGCAGTGCCCCCCTGCACCTCAGACACAGCTCACCTAAGCTGGCTTCCATCACTGCCAGCGCCCTTCCACATGGAGCCAAGGAGAGGGGCCAGCCTGGACTTGCTCTGAGATGCTCTGTTATTAAGTATGGACCCTGTGTCATCACCAGGGATAAGCCAGCTGAAGGATGTTACCAATAGGAGCAGGGGAAGGTTTGAGCCTCTGTAGGCTAAAGACAGACTAGGAGGCATTAGATACGCCCGTCCAACCCCTCCCCCACCAACTGCACATGAAGCTTGGGATGGACACTTGATTATAGAATACTAGAGAAAAATTTTAAATCGAATTTATTGAGCTAGAATTTAGATACAATTAAAGAATGCACCCAATTGAAGTGAGGAGTATGAAATATTTTGACAAATGTATGCACCCACATAACAGTACCCCACTCAAGATTTAGAGACTTCCCATCCTCCCAGAATGTTCTCTCCTGCCCCTTCCTGGTCAACCCCCCTTGCTTTTCAGCTAAGCACTGAGCTGATTCTTATCGCTAGAGATTAGTTTTGCCTATTCTAGAACTTCACATAAATGGAATCATACAATATGTACTCCTTTGTGTCTGGCTTCTTTGGTTCAGCATAATTGTTTCCAATATTAAGAAGTTCAAACATAGAGAAAAGTTAAAAGAATTTATGGTGAGTTCCTATATGCCTGCCACCTAGACGCCACCATTAATATTTTACTTTACTTGCTTTCTTACATGTCTATCTGTCTTTTCCTCTATTCACCCCTCAATCTCTTATTTTTGATGCATTTCATAGTAAATTGTGGACATCAGTCAATTCCCCTAAATATTTCAGAATATATTACTAACTTGAATGCAATATTTGTTTACATATTTTCTTTGAAGGTAAAACTGACACGTAATAAACACACAAATATTAAGTGTACATTCTCTTAGACTTTTGACAAATACATGTACCTGTGTTATGCAAATCCCTATAAAACATAGAATAGAATCATCACTCCAGAGTTCCTGAAGGCCTTTTCTCAGGCGACACTCCACGTTTCCTCTGCCGAGGCAACTTCTGCTCTGATTTTTTTCCACCACAGGTTAGTTTAGCCTATTGCAGAACTTTATATAAATGGAATCACACCATATGTACTTTATATAAATGGAATCACACCATTTGTGAGGTTGCTCTTACTTAGTCTAATGCCTTTGAGCCATACCATGTTGTTATATTTATGTTTACTCCTTTTAATTGCTAAATACTATTCTGTTGTTTCAATATACTAAAATGTGTTTATCCATTCCCTTATTGATACATGTGTAGGCAGTCTCTAGTTTTGAACTATTAAGAATAAAGCTGTAATGAACATTTTTACAAGTGTTTTATGAACATATATTTTTCTTTTTATTAGATAAGTCTAGGACTGGAGTTGTTGATCATGGGGTAAGTGTATGGTCAGCTTTATAAGAAACTGCCAGGCCTTTCTTCAAAGTGTTTCTATCAATTTATATCAAAATTAATAAAAGTTGTGCTTGCCCCACATACAGGCCAACACTTGGTTCTGTCAGATATTTTTCTTTCTTCCTTCCTTTCTCTCTTTCTATTATTACTTTAAAATTTTTAGCTATTCTCATTATTCTGTAGTGGCTTCTTACTGGGCTTTTAACCTGCATTTCCCTTTATGTGTGCTTATTAGATATTTACATACTTTTTAATGAAGTTTCTGTTAGAGACTTTTACCCACATTTTTAGTTGTTTTGTTGTTGTTGTTATTATTGAGTTATAGAAGTTCTGTATATAACTTGGATACAAGTCTTTTTGTTTTTCATCTCTATTGGAGTATAATTGCTTTACAATGGTGTGTTAGTTTCTGCTTTATAACAAAGTGAATCAACTATACATATACATATATCCCTATATCTCCTCACTCTTGCGTCTCCCTCCCTCCCACCCCCTCCTTATCCCACCCCTCTAGGTGGTCACAAAGCACAGAGGTGATCTCCCTGTGCTATGCAGCTGTTTTCCACAAGCTATTTTACATTTGGTAGTGTATATATACGTCCATGTCACTCTCTCACTTCGTCCCAGCTTACGCTTCCCCCTCCCCATGTCCTCAAGTCCATTTTCTATGTCTACATTTTTATTCCTGTCCTGGACCTAGGTTCTTCAGAACAATTTTTTTTTTTAGATTCCATAAATATCTGTTAGCATACGGTATTTGTTTTTCTCTTTCTGACTTACTTCATCTTCTATGACAGACCCTAGGTCCATCCACCTCACTACAAATAACTCAATTTTGTTTCTTTTTATGGCTGAGTAATATTCCATCGTGTATATGTGCCACATCTTCTTTATCCATTCGTCTGTCGATGGACACTTACGGTACTTCCATGTCCTGGCTATTGTGAATAGAGCTGCAATGAACATTGTGGTACATGACTCTTTTTGAACTATGGTTTTCTCAGGGTATATGCCCAGTAGTGGGATTGCTGGGTCAAATGGTAGTTCTCTTATTAGTTTTTTAAGGAACCTCCATACTGTTCTCCATAGTAGCTGTATCAATACAATCAATGTATCAATACATATCAATACATACACCTAAATGTATTCTTTGTATTTAATTTTTGATAGTTTGATATATATGTGTCTTGACGTATTTCTCCTTGGGTTTTTACTGTATGGGAATCTATGCACTTCCTGGACTTGATTGAGTCTTTCCTTTCCTATATTAGGGTAGTTTTCAACTATAATCTCTTCAAATATTTTCTCAGCCCCTTTCTTTTTCTCTTCTTCTTCTGGGACCCCTATAATTCAAATTTTGGTGCATTTATTGTTGTCCCAGAGGTCTCTCAAAGTGTCCTAAATTCTTTTCATTCTTTTTTCTTTATGCTGCTCTGCAGTAGTTATTTCCAGTATTTTATCTTCCAGGTCACTTATCCGTTCTTCTGCCACTGTTATTCTGCTATTTATTCCTTCTAGAGAATTCTTAATTTCATTTATTGTGTTGTTCATCATTGTTTGTTTGCTCTTTAGTTCTTCTCGGTCCTTCTTAAACATTTCTTGTGTTTTCTCCATTCTATTTCCAAGATTTTGGATCATCTGTATTATCATTGCTCTGAATCCTTTTTCAGGTAGACTGCCTCTTTCCTCTTCATTTGTTTGGTCTGGTGGGTTTCTACCTTGCTCCTTCATGCTGTGTGTTTCTCTGTCTTCTCATTGTGCTAAATTTACTGTGTTTGGGGTCTCCATTTAGCAGGCTGCAGGTTCATAATTCCCATTGCTTTTGGTGTCTGCCCCCAGTGGCTAAGGTTGGTTCAATGGGTTTTGTAGGCTTCCTGGTGAAGGGGACTAGTGCCTGTGTTCTGGTGGATGAGGCTGGATATTTCTTTCTGGTGCACAGGACCACGTCCGGTGGTGTGTTTTGGGGTGTCTGTGAGCTTATCATGATGTTAGGCAGCCTCTCTGCTAATGGGTGGTGTTGTGCTCCAGTCTTGCTAGTTGTTTGGCATAAGGTGTCCAGCACTGGAGCTTGCTGGTTGTTGAGTGGAATTGGGTCTTAGCATTCAGATGGAGATCTCTGGGAGAGCTTTTGCTGTTTGATATTACATGGAGCTGGGAAGTCTCTGGTGGACCAATGTCCTGAACTCAGCTCTCCCACCTCAGAGGCACAGGCCTCACACCCAGCCAGAGCACCACGACCCTGTCAGCCACACGGCTCAGTAGGAAAGGGAGAAAAAAGAAAGAAAGAAAGAAAAAATAAAATAAAGTTATTAAAATAAAAAAATTTAAAAATTATTAAAAAAAAAAATTAAAAAGTAATAAATAGAGAAAAAGAAAAAAAGAAAGAAGAGAGCAACCAAGCCAATAAACAAATCCACCAAGGAAAACAAGCATTAAAAACTTTATGTAAACAAAAAAAAGGACAGAGAGAACACTAGGACAAATGGTAAAAGCAAAGCTATACAGACAAAATCACACAGGGCTTCCCTGGTGGCGCAGTGGTTGGGAGTCCGCCTGCCGATGCAGGGGACGCGGGTTCGTGCCCCGGTCCGGGAGGATCCCACGTGTCGCGGAGCGGCTGGGCCCGTGAGCCATGGCCGCTGGGCCTGCGTGTCCGGAGCCTGTGCTCCGTGGCGGGAGAGGCCACAACAGTGAGAGGCCCGCGTACCACCAAAAAAAAAAAAAAAAAAAAAAAAAAAAAATCACACAAAGAAGCATACACATACACACTCAAAAAAAAAGAAAAAGGAAAAAAAATATATATATCTATATAAAGGAGGAAGAGAGCAACCAAATCAATAAACAAATCTATCACTGATAATAAACTCTATATAGTAAACTAAGATCAACATAAAAATCAGAAACAAATTAGATGCAGAAAGCAAACCCCAAGTCTACAGTTGCTCCCAAAGTCTACCACCTCAATTTTGGGATGATTTGTTGTCTGTTCAGGTATTCCAGAGATGCAGGTACATCAATTTGATTGTGGAGATTTAATCCGCTGCTCCTGAGGCTGCTGGGAGAAATTTCTCTTTCTCTTCTTTTTTCGCACAGCTCCTGGGGTTGAGGTTTGGATTTGGCCCCGCCTCCGCATGTTGGTCGCCTGAGGGCATCTGTTCTTTGCCCCGACAGGACGGGGTTAAAGGAGTGGCTGATTCCGGGGCTCTGGCTCACTCAGACTGGGGGAAGGAAGGGGTACGGAATGCGGGGCGAGCCTGCAAGTACTCAGTAAATATTGACTGATTGAATGAATCAATTTATGAATCCCCAAATGTTTCCCTATTAAACATATGTTCTGTAAAGATTAAAGAATAACAGAGCTGAGTTGGGATGGATGTCCTGGGAAGTTGGCCAGGCTGTCCACTAGTCCTCGTGAGCCATCCTGTCAATGAGGGGAACTCACATACGTGCACGGACAGTTACAACATCCTGTGTTCTGAGGGTGGCACACCAGGCTTCCATCTGAGGTACAAGGAAAGGCTTCTGGTCCTAGGCTGCTCATCAGAATGAAATGCATTAATAGATAAAGGAGCAAGGGGAGAGCGTGACAGCTAAGGAAGAGGAATTAGAAAGTAAATGTTCCCTGTTCCCGTGCCCCACCCTATAGCATAAGAGAAGTCCACAGCAGTAAACCCTTCCAACTTTACCCAACTGTGGCAATTACAAAGTTACACAGGCTCACTGCCACCTAGCTGGTATTTTACCGATGGGAAAACTGAAGCTCAGAGAGGTAAGTCACTTTGCCCTATGTCACAGAGCCACTACAAATATGGAAGGAATGAGTCGGGACTCCTGACTCCATGGCCAGTGATACACAGCTCAAGCCTCACTCCCTCATGGTCCTCCCTCTTCTCCCTGCTAGAACCGTCCATTTCCCTTTGTGTCACCTTCCCATCCAGATTTCAATGAACATTTATAACACTTGTTTACAAGCCTGTTTCCTCAAGGTCAGTAACAGTATTCCCATACCTGACACAGTGCCTGGCACATAGCGGGCGCCATATCTGGTCACTGTACATCGTAGTGGTTAAGGGTACAGGAACCAGAAAGCTGGGTTTGAATTCCAACCGTACTGTTTATTAGCTGTAAGGCATTATAGGTAGGTTACTTACCCTCCCCATGCTTCAGTTTCCTCATCTGTAAAATCATGCACTTGAAGTCCAATACATAGTAAGTAGTCGATTACCATTAGCTGTTATTACTGTTAATAATAAATATTCTTTGAATATCATCTTCAGGCAAACATACCAATTCCCAAAAGACACAGCCCTATAGCGTTCCTGACTTGCCGGCCCACAGTCCTATTTAGACTCATGTTGAAATAAAGTTGGAGGAAAAAAAGAAATTATTGGACAAAGCATGTGAACATGTGGGGAGCAGAGATAATTCAGCTTCTGCAAATGGAAATTAATCATCCTGGCTTTACTCAGCAGGCAGGCAGCCAGGATGCCAGCTTGCCCCCTTCCCTACCACCAGCGGGCTGTTCAGGAAATAAAGAAGGAAGACGGCATCGTTGGAGGGGGCGGCCCCACGGACTCCCTCCTCCACATCAGATATGAGCATTATCAGCTTTCTCGCTATGGCTGCTTACTTAACCACCCAGCGTGACAGGTTCCCAGCACAACAGCCTCCTGCTTCCAGCATTGTTATTCCTTAGATTAATCTGGTTTCAATATGTTCCAACAATACACACTTTATCTAAATGCTAAAAATAAAAAAAAAAAAAATTAAATCGAAAAAAAACCCCTATCTCCTACGATTGGAATAAAGTCTAAGGCATTCGATGCACATGTTAAAAATGTCACTGCAGAGTTAAAGACACATCACATATGAACATTTTCCTGAACGAATGATGGTCCATTTCCTGAGTCTCCTTAGCAAAATGATTAAAAGGATACTGCTGTGCTTCTTTTTACATAGCGGGGAGCTTTTTACTTTTAGTCCCAAGCACTTTGTGATGTACCTTTGGGCCTCATGCTAATAATGGCATGACGTGGTGGGGTTCATATCATTCACTGCCTATTTTTTACCCAAGGCAAAATTGAGACACAGAGCCTTTCTCTGATTTGGCTGAAGTCATGGCTACTGCTAGTGACATGCTTCCCTGTCTTCCAGACCCACAATTTTTCTACAGCAACAAGGTAGACACCTATTACCCACCCACCATCCATTCTCCCTTTCTTCTCACTAAGAGAGGACAACAAAGTACCCAGCTGATAGTACTCGCCTCTTCGCATTTTCCTGCAGCCAGGTGTAGCCACGTGGACCTGTACTGGCCACGTGAAGTGCTTGAGAAAACAGTTTAAAGAATACAGCCTCAGCCCTCCCCTTCAGCCTTGTGACCCTTTCTTCTCACTTTGACGGTAATGTAAACATAGGAGTCTGGAGGTCCAGCAGCTACCTTGGGACCATGAGGTGATAAACACTGGGCCAGAATGCTAAGGAAGGATGGAAGAGGGACATGATGAAAAGAGCCTAGCAGCCTTATGGCATTGTGGAGCCACTGCACCAACACAACATTGCCTATTCCTGCCTGCTTCTTGTTGCAGTAAGCCATTTTTGTCAGGTTAGCCGTTGCTAACAAACACGAGTCCTGATTTACCCAGAACACAGCATCTTCCTTCTGACTAGAGCACCCCTTTATCTCCTTGTCAATCAAATAGCTCCTGTTCTTCCTTTAAATCTCTGCTCAAGCTCTCCTACATCTGTGAAATCCTCCTAGAACTTACCAGAGTCGTTAGGGGCTCTCTCCTCTGGGCTTCTGCACTACCCTGGAGACATTTCCTATATCACAACATTATATGGAGCATTTTTACGTCTCTTCTTCCCCAGTAAACGCCTGCGAGAACAACAGTGGAACTTACAGCACCACACCTGCCGCTGGGTAGGCGCTCAATAGTATTTCATACAACGAAGTGCTTCGTTTGTGTGGTATCACCCATATTCATCCCTGCATTTTGGGAGATCTTTGGCCCAACTTTTAAATATTGATGTTTTGCAGAGTCACATACTCGTCTCTCTTCTAATTCCCTTCCTGGAATTACCTCATTGGGCCTAATAGTTCATTATGCAATGAAGGTGCTGATTTCCCCCAGCCCAGTTCTACTTCAGCACTTTGGCTGTGCTCTGGAGCGCCAGCACGTGATAGCTCAAGCTCGTGTGATCCAGTCTTAGGAGCACTGTTCTGGAGCCCCTCTGCCAGGGTTCAAGTCCCAGCTCTTCCATTTATTAAATATGTGACTTTGGGTTGGTTACTTAAACTCCCTGTGCCTCTATTTTCTTCTCTGTAAATGGGGAGTGTAGTCCTACCTATGTAGGGTTGGTGTGATGGTTAAAAGCCTCCCTGTACACGTGAAGCACCTGCAACAGTGGCTGGCTCCCAGTGACTGTTGGTTATTGTGCTTGATGTCACTAGACAAGCCCACGTAGATGCCCCACAGACACTTCCCCTCAATACATCCATCCCCAATTCATCCCTTTCCTCCTAAACACAGGAGCCTGCTCACCTTCCTACACTGTCTATCTCAGGTCATCGTGTCTCTGGTCCCTCCCGGCCAAAAACCTACATTTAACACCATCTTCTCCTTATCTCTCATCCATGTTGAAAAGAGTCCTTTTGCAAGTAGATGGAGAGTCTTGAATCTATCTTCTTGTCATAGAACTAGTCAGGCACAAAGCATCCTGCCTCAAGCTATTGGGATAGTTTCTAAGTTGTGCCCCTACTCTTTATATGCCCGTTAACTTCTTCTACCACAAGCCCTTTGGCCACAATCACTTCTCCTCTGTGCAAATACGATCGTGCCACCTCCTTAGTAAACCTCTTCATCAGCTCCTCGTCACATCCAGGGTAATGACCATCCAGCAGTGTTTGTTCCTCGCCTGTTTCTCTGCTCCCCTGTGCGGCCTCCCATCCTACCAGCTTCTCCACGAGGACGGCAGCACTGTGGCCATCTGGAATTGTCTCGTCCTCCTCAGATCCACCATGTTAATTCTTTCCTCCATGCCTTTGATGACATTATCCTTTTCACCTGCTACTCCCTTTTTTCTAACCTGCTCCCCCGCTCAATCTGTAGGGCAGATTTCTGCTCATTCTTCAAGTTTTAGTTTGGCTGTCACCATTTTTTGGAGATTCCTCCCTAGTTTCCCAAACAGATCTGGGAGCTCTTTTCTTTATGCCCCTATTACACCTTCAGTCATGTTTGTCAAATTGCAAATATCATCGGTTGATAACTGCTGACTTGCATGACTGTCTTCTCCAGACTAGAAACATCTTGTGAACCAAAACAAGCCTATCTTGGGTCATCTTTATAGCTCTGGTACATAGCCCAGTGCCTGAAATTGTTGATACTTTATAAAGAGTTATAGAATAAATAACTCTCAGTAAATAACTATCAGTAAAACTATTTGATTCACAGACACAAGCTGGAATGGACATCCTTATGTCTCATTATACTCCTTTTACCTTCACAAGGGAAGACCTAAAGTTCAGAGAGGGAGAGTGACTTGCTTAAAGTCACACAGTAAGTTACTGAGAAAGCTAAGAACCCCAGGGTTCCTGATCCCTAATCACAAGTCCTTTCTGCTGTAATTCTATTTTAATAGATGATATTTTGGTAAAGATACAGGTTCAGTTGTATATATCAGAAGTCTAAAATGGTAAAGATTAAACAAGATAAAGTTCATTTCCCTCCCACACTAGTCTGCCAAGTAGCAAGTCCAAGGCCGGTGTAGCTCCCCATGGTGACAGAGGCTTAGACTCTTTGCGTCTTGTGGCTTCACCACCCCTCAGGTGTTGCCCCCAGCCTCGGGGTACAAAATAGCTCACATCTCCTCTGCATTCCAGTCATCAGGTGAAAGGGATATGAGGAAAGGCAAAATATACCTCTTCCCTCTAAGAGTGTGATCGTAAATTACGTATACCGCTTCTCTTTATGTAGAACTTAGGCATGTGACTGCACTTAGGTCCCAGGGGAACTGGAAAAATATTGTCAACTCCAGGTGGTCCTGCGCCTAGCTAAAAATTAAAACTGTTTTCATTGGATACTAACAATGAGTCAATTAAAAAGTCAGGGTTATTTAGTTGTTCTTTCTCATAGGTCATAAAACTAAGGCGCTGAGATTTGTTAAGAATACTGTCTTTGATGTCAACTGATGTAGGTTTGAATCCTGGCTCTGCTGTTTACTAATTCCTGGATTGGGGACAAACTGTTTAACTTTTCTAAGTCTGTCTTATCGGGTGACATCTTCCTTCCTCATAGTGTCATCGCGAGGGCTAAGTACATGAAAGAACTTGACACTGATCGCTGGTAGAGTCATCACTGCTATTATGATGGGGCAAGTTCAAGGCCTCACCTGAAAGCAGCAGCCTCACCTGTCCCCGATGTCGAGTGAGCCCTGAGTAAATAGTTGTTGGAAGAAAAAAATTAATGATTCAATTGGAACCTGGATGTGGCGGAAGCTCCACGCCCAAGCTGTTTATATGCTTCTAGAATGCTAGTCCCTGTGACGCTTCTCTGAAGATGAGCCACAAAACCCACATCAAATCTGTCTGGATCAAGGAACAATGCCTCAAAACCATGTACCAGCCAGCAGCACCTAGAAGCTGGAGCAAGTGTGAGTGCTATGAGGCCGATGCGCTGCCTTTCACCTGGGCTCTGACTGAGACAAAGCCTTTGAGAAATCATGTCCCTCACATTCCCCGGAATGAGGTGCCCTGACTTATCTCCCATAGTCAGCAAAGCCACTGTTAACCCAGGACTGAAGCCGGCTGGCTGTCTACCCTAAACCCATTTGTATTTCCTCTTCTGAACGAGTGGCATTCTCTGTGTCTTTTTTCATAAAGATCCTGTTCCCTCCCCTTATGAGTTTTCCCATTTGTAATCCTAGGATGGTCACACGGTATCATTCAGTTCCAGCCAATCCTTGCTTGCAAAATAAATCAGCAGCTGGCAACTGATCGTAAAATCAAAATGTTTGTTCAGGAACGGGGATGGACGGAAGGAGAGCAGGATCTTAAGAGAAAACAAGTGAGAAAAGCATGCATCTGGCCTCAGAAGCTCTGCACTGAGCTCTCACTCCACTCTACTATCCAGAGCTTGTAGTCTGAGCAAGTCACCTCAACTCTCAGAGCCTCATAGGTGCCGTCTGCATGACGGGGATGTGATACTCTTCTCACAGAGATGTTGCGAGATAAAGGAGCTGCTGCTTATGAAAATGCCTTGTAAACTCTTAGGTTCAGGGCAAATAAAGGAGTTTATTATCCTAAGAGAGCTAGAGATTTGGAAATACTGCATGCCCTGTGCCTTCCTTCTACCAACTATTTCTATGTATCTGAAAAAATTGACTTAAGATGAATATCATTGTATTCGTATATCTGAAAGGTTGTAGGAGAAATAAAGATTGATCAAGTTGGTTCTGTTAACTCCAGAAATCAGACCCATGGCCTATGAGAAGAAACTCGAAACGTTGGTTTCTACTTAGAAAAAAAGGATAACTTCAAGAATGCCCAATGGTCAGAAGTGTAGATACCTGGAAGTACTGCTCTGGTAGGTGATAGCCTTCTCTCCCTGGGGACTCAGGCCGTGGTCAGTACTGCTGGCGAGAATGTCACAGAATTCATGCCTCTCCTAGGGACACTGGCTCCAATCCGCTTATAGCCATCTTCAACTCCAATGCTGTTTTCATGATTCTAAGCATGGCCAACACGCAAACAAGGGGCACTTTGCTCCTTAGCTTGAAAGATTGACTTTTACCCCAATCCCACAGATCGATGCCAGATGCAGGCTATAAAATAATATAAATGTGGTATGATTAAAGAAACAGGAACAAGAAATGAACAAAAATGATCAGGTGTACTTGCAAGAGAACAACCAGACCTTGAAGAAATCCAGAATATGTAGTACTTTTTAAAAAAAAATACCTCAATAGAAAGATTAAAAAGAAGAATTGATGTGGTAAAAAAATATTTAGGAAAAAATCAGAGTCTTTTTGAATTGTAGGATATATCTCAAGAAATAATGCAGAATGTTAGCACAGAGATAAGTAAATGCAAATTACAAAGGAAATGTGAAGAGATATAGGTGAGAGATACATTTTATTTCGTTTCTTAAATGATTGTGATTTTATTATTTTTTCTAATTTTCCTGAGATATAAGCGACATATGACAATGCGCAAAGTTAAAGTGTACAACATAACAATTTTACATATGTATATATTGCAAAATGATTACCACATTAAGTTTAACATCCATCACTTCATGTAGCTAAAACATTTTTTTCCTGTGATAAAAACTTTTAAGATCTAACTCTTTTAGCAACTTTCAAATGTACAATACAGAATTGTTAACTATACTCACCATGCTGTACATTACGTATCCAGAACTTATTTTCGGTAGCAATTTAAATGGGTACAGCTGCTGTAGAAAACAGTATGGAAGCCCCTCAAAAAATTAAAAATAGAACTACCATGTGATCCAGCAATCCCACTTCTGGGCATATATCCAAAGAAAATGAAAATAGGATCTTGAAAAGGTATCTGCACCTCCACGTTCAGTGCAGCATTATTTACATTAGCCAAGACTTGGAAACAATCTAAGTGTCCATCAAGAGATGAATGGAAAAAATAAAAAATAAAAAAAAAAATATATATATATATTCAACCATAAAAAAGAAGGAACTCCTACAATATGCAACAACATGGATGACACTCAAGGGCATTATGCTAAGAAAAATAAGTCAGAGAAGGACAAATAGTATATTACATCCCTTATATGTGGAATCTAAAAATAAAAACTCATAGAAACAGAGAACCAGAGGTGGGGATGGGAGGAGGTTAGGGGAGTGACTGCAGGTGATCAAAAGATGCAAACTTCCAGCCATAAAAGACATTTTAATATATGTTTCTCCAAGGGTCAGAGGAGAAAACAGAGAGAATGGGGAAGCAGATAACTTGAAGGTTAAAAAACAAGATAGGGCTCCCCTGGTGGCGCAGTGGTTGAGAGTCCGCCTGCCGATGCAGGGGACGCGGGTTCGTGTCCCGGTCTGGGAGGGTCCCACGTGCCGCGGAGCGGCTGGGCCCGTGAGCCGTGGCCGCTGAGCCTGCGCGTCTGGAGCCTGTGCTCCGCAACGGGAGAGGCCACAACAGTGAGAGGCCTGCGTATCGCAAAAAACAAAAAAACAAGATAGAACTAAAATGTTTGACAACAATGTTATACAAACAAGGAAAGAGTTGGTCAGATTTAAAATGTTCTGAGTTCCTTATAGTTTTCAGGAGAGTAACTTTAACTTTAGACTTTATTAAGTGCGTATGTTAAAATTGCCGAGTAGTTCTTAAATAATAAAAATAGAATACATAACCTCCAAATACTGAAGGGGGAAAATATCATATGGGGGGCCGTGAAATGGTGCCTCGGTCATTAATGTAACATGAGCTTCAGCCTCCTACTATGATGGTGACTCCCTCAACACCAGCCATCTCTTTCCTGCTTCTCACCTCCACACTCAGCTTAGAGCCTCCTTGCACATACGAGGTACTTCCACCTGCAGCTTACAAACCTGGGATCTGTTTATAACACACAACAAGAAGACTGTAGGTACGTAATCCACAGCTGCAGTCATGGCTCCATGGTTCTTTCCATCTTTCTACTTTACTACGTTGGCATTTCGTTTTGTTGTCTTATGATTGCAAGACTACTGATGAAATTTCAGAATCACATTGATGTTCAAGACAGGAAAAAGAACCATGGTAACTGCAGCATTATCTTCTTTTGGAAAAGAGCCAAAAATTCCCGGAAATTCCAGCAGAACTCAGCCAATGTCTAATTGGCTAGAACTAGTTGTCTGCCAAAAGTGGCTTTTATGAGCTTGCAAGGGATGATTGTTAAATCTTGAGGGACTTTGTTTGCCAGTTCTTAGCCATTGGTGGCTTGAAATCAACCATATCGGAGAAATTACATCACAGAAATGGGCAAATGCTACATGTCATAATAGGGTTGCTGTCGTTATTGTTAAGAACGATGTCACAGACCAACTTTGGCTGCATGGGAGGCTGGAAATAGGAGTTATTTGCTGAGCACATTGCCTGTCTTAACAGACAGGTCTGCTTGCAAGGGAGGTCAATGGATGTTTGAGAGGGAATGAGCGGGTCTGCTATCAAAGACCCTAAAAAGATTTTTAAGTTATATTTTGTTAGGACTTGATTTGTTAGAACATCTTCAGTGCATGTGGTTTCATTTGCCCAGTTGCCCAAGTCGTAAAACAGGAGGGAAAAAAAATGTGTCAGTGAATTGGTGACACATAGGATTGAGGGAGGAGGTTAGGGCATATGTGATTATAACGCACTTGAGCCTCTGATTGTCTTTACACTATTTAGGGAAAACACCATCTTTCTGTAGTCTTTCTGAAGCACAGTTCAATGATCTGGACAAAGCAAGAGAAGGATATAGGGTCTCTTAAACAATGGTTTTATTTAGGGATAGTTCTCACCGGGCATCCAGATCTTAAACTCCAAAGAAAGCCGTCAAACAACCACCCTACCTTACAAATGCATGGATCCCTGGGAAGGATTTTTAGAAGGCTAACAAAAGGAAGGACAGATGACTTCCTGATTTGACAAAAACCAATCTAAACATCTTTTTAGATCTGAAGACCTTCAGGTGCAAATCCTCATCTGGTGATGGGCTCTTTGCAAAAGTGATTTCATTTCACTTATGCCGATGAATGCCTGAAAATTCTGGGAGATGGAGTACCAATGAGTGTTTTGACTTAATGGATATAGATAAAAATCACCTCCAGGCATAAAAGACTAATTAAGAGGTGGGTAGATAGCGCAAGGAGACAGATGAGGACTAAAGGATGCCTGACCTACTCAAATCAGGCGAAGTTCCACCTGATTCCGGATTCTCTGAGGTTGTCCTGTGTCTGTCCATCTAGGCGAAGATACCCTGAGGTATGTTTTGTATGCTTTGTATTCTATCTCTTTGCTATGCTAAGAGTTCCTCTAGAAGATCCATTTGTTCACATTTGATCTGGTCTCAGAACCAAGCTGTGGAACAGTTTGTACTTAGTGGGAGCTCAGTAAGTGTTCACTGCCTGACATTTCTCTTCCCACATAACAAGATGAAACCGGTGGGAAAGTGAGCCTTTCTTATCACCTAGTGTCCTTTGACTTTAAGTAGTAGGTGGAAATGAACCCAGATTGAACCCAGAGTTTTTGAAGCCAACTCCCATAGTTTTTCTCCTATGTAATGACACCCCCAATTGACAAGTATATTTGCAAGCTTTTCTAAGAACCATGGAACTCATAGAAGCATGCACGCATGGAAACCAATTCTATACCTAGTTATAGTCAATGGAAAACAAAGATTAGCTGTCTAAAGTATTTCCGTGACCAAAAAAAAAGAAAAGAAGAAAGAAAAATCCAACATTCACTTGCATAGGATAGGATAAAGAAAATCTAGGATAAAAAATATCTAAGTTATAATTCACAATAAGAATTCTTTAAAATTTCTTCTATTCTTTTTTTTCACACCCTACAACAGCTCTAGAGCAACACTATCCAGAAGAACTTACTGTGATGATGGAAACGTTCTGTGCCTGTGCTGTTCTATATGGTGGCCACTCGCCGCTCAAGACTGGTGGGCACTTGAACTGTGACTTGTACCATGACTATGACTGAAGATATGAATTTTTACTTATATTTAACTTTACTTAATTTAAGTCGAAATTCTAGAGTTGAACGTGTCCAGTGGCTACTAGCTGGTTGTCACAGCCACAGAGGGCCTTTCCCTTCACCCTCCAAGTTCTCACCTGCATCCAGCTGCCATATTTTCGCCATCTCCCCTCCTCCACCAAGCTCTATGACATAGATGACGTGACCTCTCTGAAGTTTCATCCATTGCTCAAAATAAAGAAGCACCTGAACTTGACAGCAAGCATCTTCTTTCCCCAGTCCCTCCAGTCTTCTCTTGCTCTTTACTCAGATTCCTGATTCTGCCCGGTATGTCTGGGTACCTCCAAGCAAACACAGGCTTCTCTTAAAGGGTGGGGAAAGAAGAAAACGTTGAGTGAGAAAAGAGAAATTCTCCGAAGCGAGGGGCAGGTGTGAGAAGGGAGCACGAAATGCTGGGAGTTCTCAGAAATTAACAAACCATGTCTCATTACACTGCAGTGACAATGATGACAACGCACTGTACAGCATGAGGGGATTCGATTTTGCCACATACTCACCTTTTATTTGCATGCTGGAGGAGGTGGTTTCAAAGATCCCAGTGGGGGAAAGAAGCGTACGCGGAGCGGGGAAAGCTGACACTGGGCCAATCAGCAGGCGAGCAGCCGCTTTTCACTGGAAGTAAAGACAGGACTTGAATCCAAAGGCTGCTTCCAAAGGAAGCACAGAGGTCAGTGAGAGCTGATTCTGGGGCTGCGTGTGCTTTGGGTAAAGTGATCAGTTCATCCTGCTATGGCATTGTCCCTTTGGAGAACTTGGGGTCTCACATCTGTCCTAATTAGCCCCAATGGACACAGCTTCCAGCACACCTGCTCTGTGCTAAGCCTGGTAGGGGAAATAAGTTAGGTTAGAGACCACCAGGGGCGAGGTCAGTGGTCCACTGGAGGGGACAGTGCCATAAGCACTAATTCAACACATGGCAGTACAGAGCGGGGGGCAGGGAGGACTGCCTAAAAGCTCAGGCAACGTGCTGTGCGTGCAAAGAGGTGGAGAGGTGATCTGCAAGGATGACACAGTCATTAATATTAACGATAATCCAACGGGATTCTGTTTCTTCTTTTTGCTTTTAGTTTAACCTCAACTATCTTCTAAGGCCCTTTGTTTCTGATTATCTTGAGGTAGGGACATCTGCTCTGTTCTGAGTCATAAATGAAGAATTCAGAGGGCCAGGGTTCTTTGTGGAAGGAGGAGTTGCAGGGCAAAGAAAGAAGTGTGAGAGAATTTTGCAGGGCAGTGGTAGGTTAAGCAATGTGAGGGGGCAGGCTGGGGCAAGAAGAGGCCTCTGGTGGTATTAGGAAAAAATCCACTATGAGATTTTGAGTTGATGGCTCTTGACAGCTGCTCATTGTTCCAAAGTCTCCAGTGAAATCCACATCATGCCCACATGTATTCTTTCTATTTTCATCTTGTTTCGGAAAAAAGATAAATTTAATGACAAGGGGTATGTCCTACATGCAGGTGAATTTGGGAGTGGAAGAGAGACTAAAAGTGAATAAAAGAACAGCTGCAAAACTCCAAGAACTCAGAGGACCTTGGGAAAAGGATGAAAAGGTAAGTGACAGGAGAGGAAGCAGAGAGCAAAGAGCCTGCGTTAAGTATCCAGCCATAGAAGAGCTTCACCAGGATGCGAACCCAGGAGGGCACGCGTTCCTCCACGCATACTTTCGACAGACCCAGACACAGATGAGGGGCACTTCGGGCTGAGAAATGGGGCGAGCAAACACCTCACTTGTTCTGGCCACTAACCACTGTCAGACACAGATGTTCTGGCTGTCACTCTGCAGGAGCTTTCCTGTTTATTTTTGTGTCTCCAGGCAGTGACATTCCTGTCAAATGGTGATGGTGTGTCGGGTCAGATTACTCCAGGATGATGTGAAGAGACAAGCGCTGATGGAAGGTGCCACTTCCTCGCTCGGATGTGCACACTAGTCACCAGCAATTAATGCCACTCCATTGGCCCTGCCTTCCTACTGGAACAGACCTCAATGCGCTAGGAAGGCAGAGAGGAAGCAGTTTCCAGGGCTTTAAATTTATAGGCCACAAGTCTCTGTGCTGGTGGCAGCAATGATCAAAGAGTGAGGTACAGAAGAACGAGAAGAGGGTTTATCATTCTACTGTGGGCTGGGTACCATTCTACTGTGGGCTGGGTACCATTCTACTGTGGGCTGGGTACCATTCTACTATGGGCTGGGTACCATTCTACTGTGGGCTGGGTACCATTCTACTATGGGCTGGGTACCATTCTACTGTGGGCTGGGTACCATTCTACTGTGGGCTGGGTACCATTCTACTATGGGCTGGGTACCATTCTACTGTGGGCTGGGTACCATTCTACTATGGGCTGGGTACCATTCTACTGTGGGCTGGGTACCATTCTACTGTGGGCTGGGTACCATGTGGGTCACATGCCTTGTCTTAGTTTAGCACAGTGGCCAAGAGTCTGGCGTTTGGGTTGGGCAGACCTGATTTTGAACTCTGAGTCTGCCACTCATTTGTGGGCATAACAAGTTACTTAAACTCTGTGAACATCAGTTTCCTAACTTGTAAAACTGGGATGGGAATCACTACCTTACAGTTTTGTGTAGGCCTAAATATAATCATTCATTTAGTCACCTAACAAATATTCAGAATATATATATATATATTAACACCACTCCTATCCCCCACCACTGGGATACAACAGGAAAGAAAACAGACAAAATTCCCATCTTCATGAACCTTCTATTGATGGGAGACAGAATATAAATAGCTATAATGTATATAATCTCTGGTACGTGGTAAACATTTGATAAATGGCATAATTCAATCTTTATATCACCCCTACGAAGCATTGTTAGCCCCAGAGAGGAGGTGGAAACTGTTTAAATAACTTGTTCAGGATTATGTAGCCAGATCTTTGCTCAATGAGGATCAGATTAGGAGATGGAAAGCAAGAAGGATGCATGTGCACACAAACGTCCCCCTGCTTTTCAAGTCAGCTGAAGCCATGACCTAGAGACAAACCAAGTGACTTCCCAGAGAAGCATTCTCAAAGTCTTGGATCATCTTTGAGCATGTGGGTTGAACTAGCTCTTATTCCTAAAGGTGGCTAATGCCTCCCATAGGTCGACCAGCCATCCCATTTTGCCTGAGACTAAGGGGTTTCCTAGGGTGGGGGACTTTCAGTGCTAAAATGAGGACAGTCCCAGGTAAACTGAGACAAGTTGGTCACGGTAGCTGAGACCAAGACCAGATCTTATTTCCTCACATAGTGAGGCTGGAGTGTTTCCAAAGGCAGAGATAAATAGGGGACACTGACAAATGGAAAATAGGTAGTAGAACCAGGCAGGGAAGGCAAGACGTCTGCGAAAGCCGCCTCCACTCTTGAGCTAAAGCTGCCAGTATCTGAGTCACCTTATTTTACCAATTTCTCTGTGGGATCCAGCTCCAAAACATGTGGGCAATGAATCCTGACCACTGGCTGAGCAGCGTGTAACCATCTCAGTGAATGTAGATGGTTCGTCAATAACTGTTTAATTAAATGTACCTCTCGATCTGTTTGCTATCTGTATCCATAATCCATCCTTGAGATAGGCTCCATTTTTTTAGAGTAACAGGCACTGCAAAACTGGAAAGAGTGCTGAACTTGACATTTGACGTTCCAGCTCTGCTTCTCATGAGTCAGTTGCCTTTGCCAAGTCATTTAATCTCTCTGAGTTTCAGATTCCTCATTTGTAGAATGGAGACAAATTATTACCTTCCCTATAATGATAATGGATTCGCGTGGAAACTGGGTTAAACAGTGTGTGTGCTTTCACTTCGCAGCTTTTGAATTTCAGGTTCTAGGGTCTGCCAGGCTTAGGCCACCTCCCCTCATATCCAAGTCAAACTTTGATCCATAATTTTATTTCCATAATTCTCCTAAATTGCATGATTATTCCCTGCCCCATTTCACTCTCCTTTTATTTCCTATCAAATGCAGTGCAAAGCATTATCCAGGTATGACCTGCACATCACCAGCCTTCTATCTGCTTTTTCAATGTAATTTTAATTTCTGTTAAGGATATACCGAATATTGTATGAGAAGTCAAATAGCTCTAAAAGGCTTATAATGACAAATAGCAGTTCTTGCTCCTGGCCTGCCCCTGCTCCCAGCCTCATCTTTCCCCTTTCCCCAGAGGCAAGCATTTTCAACTGCTTGAGTTGTGTCTTTTAGAATAAAACTTCCTATCTCAAAATAATATACCCATATTGCAAAATCATCACCTCCCAGTTTGGGCCATCATATGTTGACTCCCCGCTATTAGAAGATGAGAATTTATCCCATGGTTATGTTACCATTTCTGTGTAACCACATTCACAGCTGAGCCAGGCGGTAGACTCCTACTCCATTTCCTGTCTTGTTTCATGCCCCAGCCCCCAACCTTGGAGTTAACAATTTATTTTTCATTCAGTTACATAATTTCCTGTGTCCCTATCACAAATCTCCAAAGCCCTATCACATTTGTAAATCTCCCTTCAATATGCTCAAACACCCTGCATTTTTATCAGCTGCATCTTCTAAGAGACATCTTCATCTCAGGACACCTGCTCTCCTCTTGCTTCAGTCAGTGGATTCTTGGGAATCCACTATTCCTCTCTCCTGTATTGGTTCGTCTCCCATATTTTCTCTTTCTTCGCTCACTTCCTCATTTTGGTAGACCCCTTCTCCAGTAGCTTCCTGAGAAAGCATGCAGAGTAGGTATATCTTGAGAAGTTTGCATATCTAATAATGTATTATATGTGCATACTTCATTGATTCTTTGGGCTGAGTATAGAACTGAAGGTCGTTCAACATTGTTATAATCTCTTCAGAATTATAAAATGTTTCTTTGTCTTTTATCTTTTTTTTTTATTTGCTATTGTTGTGCAATCTGATGTCATCCTGCTACCTTTTCTTTTGATTGTGACTTTATTTTTCTCTAGAAACGTTAAGGATCTTCTCGAGAGTTCTGAAATTCCATGGTAGGCTTTTTCATCCATTAGGCTGGGTATTCGGGGACTTTTTGGTCTAGAAACTCATGTCCTGAGGTTCTGGAAACGTTCCTTTTTTTTTTAAAGATAACTTTCCACTCTGTCTTCTGCATTCTCTCTCCCTAGGATTCCTATTAGTCTCCATTTCTCTCTTTTCAATCTTTATTCTGAGATATTCACTCACATTGATCTTTCATACTTGCTATTGAGTTTTTCATTCCTACTATCATATTTTTAATTTTGAAGAGTTCTGCTTGGCTCTCTGAAGGTTCCTTTTTATAGCATCTTGCTTTTGTTACATGAATATAGTATCTTTCCTTATCTGCCTGAGCATTTAATTTTCTTAGTTTTCTTGTTCTGAAAGCGTCTCTATTTTCTCCAAGTTACTGTTTTCATTTCATTTTTTCCTTTCCTTTCCTTTCTTTTCTTTTCTTTTATGTCTTTGTCTCTGGAATCTTTACTCAAATATCTGGATATATTTGGCTGTCTATTCACATCATGAGAGAGGAGCGTTAACAAGATGATTGGAAGCCCTGTGTGGGTGGGGTGAGGGTTAGTAAGGCTTATACCTTAGTATAAGGTATATACCTTATATACCTTATACCTTAGTATACCTTAGTATAAGCTGGGGAGCTTATACTGAGGTAATCCATTTGACCATCTGTTATGAGAATTTCTAGTCAGAATTGTTACAATAAAATAAAACAGAGACAAGGCTTGCAAATCCCCCAAACAGATAAAATCACTTAAGCCGCATAAGCAGGACAAAATCTAGCTTATTTCAAGAACATAAGCTAAACCTAACTTAGGTTATTTCCTGTAAATGCCTGATAATCATAAACAAAACTGAAGTCATCTTCCTAAAATGGTACAAGATCATCACTTTTAGCCAATCACCCGCTGTCTGGAAACACCCATGGTAACAACCCATGACTGTAAAGGTTAAGCAACTTCCTCGTTTTCATTTTATCAGCCATTTTCTTTTATTATCTCCAAGGTGGAAACACCACTCTTCTGGAAGGGTAGGGGAATGGATGGGGTTTAACTCCTTTCATAGACTTTCAATCACTCCTGTATTTGCAGCCCCACCTTCACCTCTATTTACTTGGACCTGAGCCTGGTTCTGAGTCTTTCTGAAGCACTGCAATTGCTTTCACCACTGCTTCAGTGTAGCTTTCTTAGGTGCACCTGACTCCCTGCTCCCCCAAAGTGCTGTCTATTCTCTTTGTCTTTATAAGTTCAAGCTTTTAAAACAAAGAACAAAAACTGGTGATGGAAGGAGCAGTAGTAAACATGTGTTCAGTGAACCATCTTTACCCAGATGCCTTTGTGAAGGTGGGAGTCTTAAACTGAGTGAGTGGCGAAGACCCAGGGCAGTTATTGCTCACTCAGCTATTGGAGGAAGCAGAGAACAGCCTGCAGATAACCCCCCACTAGAGAGACAGGTCATTCCTTATGGGAAAATCAATTCATAATCATCTTTTGCCTTACGTAAGCTCCAAAGGGACGCACACTTCTTCCTGGTGTTGATACCAACAGAACAGGCAAGTGAGTATGCTTGCCAAGCAAGGAGCATGAAACAGGAGGTTGCAAACACTTTTCTCCCATGCGGCAAAGGGGTGGTGCATCTCTGAGATGGGCAACCAGAGCTGGGCACCCTGCTTAAAAATAATTGGTAATAGCCACAGCCTGTGTGTCTTGTCTAAAATCCAGAAACAGTAAAAATTAAAACCAGACAGATCAGTAAAATAGTATCTAGTAAGAGTTTATTGTTCACAAAAGAACAGTTCACAAGCTGGGAGAATTCAAACCCCAAATTCGCATGAAGCTCAGAGGCACATTACAGGAAGCTTATAAAGTAAAAATGAGCAAGTTGTTTTAATAAATAATCTTTACAGGGATTGGTTATTACAATGGGGTTTCCAGACAGCGGGGGAAGTAATTTCCACATCTATTTCCCTTCCCAGGTACTACTCCTAGATGGCACAATCTTGACATGAATACTCCTCAGTCCTCACCCAATTTCTCATTTTTGCAACCATACTTCATTTATTTAAATGGCTAAGAAAGAAGTTAGTCTACAGAAATTAATTTTCAATACAGCTTAAGATTTATTTTCTTCTAGTTTGACACTTTTCATGGAAATAATTCTTAAAGATAATACACATTTCCTTGCTTTCTTAATCAGAAGGTTTGGAACACATTTTCACTCTTCCTGGATATACTTAGGTTCTTTGTTCAATTCTGATGTATTCTGTTTGATTTTATAATGATCCTTTGCAAAATGGATTTAAAAAAAAGGTTTTCTTACTACAAATTCAATATAGTCTCACTGCATAGAAACAGAATTTGCCAGTTAGCAAAAATAAAAATCCCACCAACACAGAAACAATCAGAGCCTTCATAGGCACACTCATATACCCAAAGAGGCTGAAAGAAAATGACTGATAGATTTGACTACACACAAATTAGAAGTTTCTCCATGTCAACATCCACGTAAACAAAATAAAAAGCAAAAAGCAAACTGACAAAATAGTTGCACTAACGTGACAGATAATATGATTAATATCTTAAATACATAATTACTCCTTGCTTTTTTTGTTGTTGTTTTTTTTTTTTTTTTTTTTTCCGGTACGCGGGCCTCTCACTGTTGTGGCCTCTCCCATTGCGGAGCACAGGCTCCGGACGCGCAGGCTCAGCGGCCATGGCTCACGGGCCCAGCCGCTCCGCGGCACGTGGGATCCTCCCGGACCGGGGCACGAACCCGCGTCCCCTGCATCGGCAGGCGGACTCTCAACCACTGCGCCACCAGGGAAGGCCCTTACTCCTTGCTTTTTAGTCTTGTCTCTCCAGCCAGACTTTGGACTCCTTGAAGGCAAAGAGCAAGTCTTTGGTTTTATAGTGACTCTCATTTGAGGGCTACCTTATCCATCCTTTCCAAACTGAACTGGGTTGATTTGAAGAAGGCTGGATTCAAAGTTCATTTCTAGTTTTGCCTCACAGCATCTCATGCAGAATTGATGTCCAATAAATATTTGTTGAATGAATGAGTGTGTAGAGAATAAAAAGTCATTTCTTGCCTATGAAGTGCTGTTGTTATACGTTGGATTTCTGTAACAAACAGAGCTAGGTGTCCCTCTTGACCTCTTTGCCAGCCAGCAGCTGCTGAATCTCCTGCTTTCACTGTGTCTCCCCCTCATCCAGGGTATTGTTTCAAATCTCTCAACCATGAAAAATCAGAACACTTATTATGTAGCAGGTGCTTTGCCTGGTGATAGGGATATAGAAACAAATACAATGCACAGATCCTTAAACAACTCTCTGTCTTGGGAGGGAAGTTGGGAGGCAGCTCAGACAATCTTGATCGACTTTGATAAGCATGACGCCGGAAAGATACACAAGGTCAGCAGTACAAGTCAGCAGGCTGGGTGGACGAATTTGGCCTGTGGCAGGCAGAGGAGCTTTATACCTTCCAGCAAACACCTGGACTGAAAAATGGGTTGGGAGGCAGGGCATGTTCAAAGAATTGTAGATTCAAAGATGACCATATAGGCTCCGAGCAAGGACAAGAATAATAGACAAAGAGAAAAGAAACATAATTTATTGATCACCTATAATGTCCCCGGCAGGTTGCCAGATGCCCCCATATGATAGCTAATGATTCTCCCAATGGCTCCTTTGACAAAAGACAAAACTAGAACATTAAGCAACAGGATTAAGGTTCTGTCGCCAATAAAAAGAGGGCTCAGGGTTCAAACCTAGGTCTGTCTACCCCCAAAGCCCTTACATGTCATTTCGTTGGGGGGAGATCTATAGAGGCCTTTTCTCATTCAGCTCAGATGCATCTTGAAAGGATGTGACTACAAGGAGAATTAAAGTTCATTGTGTTGTCTTTTGTTCCAATAAGAGGGCCCCAGCTGGGGCAGGTGGGATGCTGGCCAGGCAGTACACTTGAAACTCTCTTTGCAGCTTCACATTCAAACTCTTATTCCTGTAGGGAGGCGACCCGAGTCTCACTCTGGGGCAGGTTCAATCTGGTTTGGGAAGTTCTTTTCCTGGAAGTGCTCAGGGGAACCCGATATTTAAGGACTCCTCTGAACTGAAGTTGCTGCTAATCTATTATGACCCTCAATGTGACACTGGGGCATTTTTTTTTTTTTTTTTAGAAATTGGCTGCATTGATTTCTACCCCATGTGACACGTTGCCTGACTGTCTGAGAGGCACTGAGGCGAGAGAAGACAAGAGCTGATCAAAGACAGAGTGGAGCGTTTCTATGTGGCAGCATTAGAGGGGATGCAGAACCTGCCCCAGATATTCCCTCTCTCCTCTGACCTAACACAATGCCTACGGTTCCACTATCAGCATCAGAGTAAGTTCAGAGCCAGAGGAACCTGTAGAGACACAAACACCTTGGACAGCGGCAGATGAGTCAACTGAGACCCACTGAGAGGAAGTGGCTTCCTGAGGCCACGCAGAGAGGTAATGGCAGCTTTTTCAGCCCTGTAGCCCCCATGCCAGGCACCTACAAGGCACTCACTAAATATTTCTGCATTTATTGATTGAGTCTTATACACAGCACTTTCAAAGGAGTAGAATTATGAGGCCACAAAGGGAGAGCAGGAATTCTTAGTAGAGGGAACAGTTGAGGATAGGTATTAGAGGTAAGAATACAAAAGGTATAAAGAAGATGTGGCACATTTATACAGTGGAATATTACTCAGCCATAAAAAGAAATGAAACTGAGTTATTTGTAATGAGGTGGATAGACCTGGAGTCTGTCATACAGAGTGAAGTAAGTCAGAAGGAGAAAAACAAATACCGTATGCTAACACATATATATGGACTCTAAGGAAAAAAAAATGTCATGAAGAGATTAGTGGTAGGACTGGAATAAAACACAGACCTACTAGAGCATGGACTTGAGGATATGGGGAGGGGGAAGGGTAAGCTGTGACGATGTGAGAGACTGGCAGGGACATATATACACACTACCAAACGTAAAATAGATAGCTAGTGGGAAATAGCCGCATAGCACAGGGAGATCAGCTCGGTGCTTTGTGACCACCTAGAGGGGTGGGATAGGGAGGGTGGGAGGCAGGGAGATGCAAGAGGGAGGAGATATGGGAACATATGTAGATGTATAACTGATTCACTTTGTTGTAAAGGAGAAACTAACACACTATTGTAAAACAGTTATACTCCATTAAAGATGTTTTAAAAAAAATTTTTTTTAATAAAAAAAAAAAGAATACAAAAGGTGTGGCTCAGGAATAGGGAGTGATGAGGAGAGTATAGGGCACACATCTCTCATCTAATGAGAGATGGGGTCCGAATAGATAGATGAGGGCCACGTGGTGGGGAGCCCTAAATGCCAGAGTGAGACACTGCACCTCTGCCTCTGCTCCATCACCTAGGATGCCGGGACCATTTGCTGAGGACGGCATGTATGGCTTGACGTCTATTGAAATGTGTCATCTTCCTTGATTCCATCGTCCATGCATTCACTACGCAGATGTTTGTTGAACGCTTACAACATGTGAGGCACTGGGCTAGGTTCTGGGGATGCAGTAGAGAATGAGACGAAGCAGGCTCCTGACCTCATAAAGCTTATATTCCCATGGGATATAACACAGCAAACACAAATGGGTGAACAGCAGCATAATTACAGGCCGTGCTACACGCTCTGAAGAAAAGAAGCGGAATGATGTGATAGGTACCAAGTTGAAGGTAGAACTTTAAGTATGATAATCAGGGAAGGCCTCTCTGAGGAGGTGACATTTGAACTGAGACCTAAAAGAATGGGATGGAGCCAGCCATGCAGAGCGATGGGATAAGGCTGGTTCAGCTAGACAAAACTGCAAGTATAAGACTCTACCGATAAAAGAATAAGATAAAAGGATCAGAAATGACCCGGGTAATCTCAGTCATGGGTACAAAGAATTGGGGGGATCATGGAAGGAGTCTTGGACACTGGACAAATTAAAAACAGGACAGATCCAAACAAAGTCCCCTCAATATCTAGGTTAAGCTCAATGATTCTCAAACTTGAATGAGCATAAGAATCATCCAGAGAGTCTGTTTAAAAAGCAATTCTGGGGCTACAGCCCAAGATATTTAGAACATTTTTAAACAAACACCTGAGTTGCTTTTGATGCAGGTCATCCTCAGAGCACATTCGGAGAAGCATCGAATTTAAGAGACAAGAAGGGAGGACACGGGAGGAGCGGGACAGGTGTGGGGTGCCAGGGGAGGGAGTGAATCAGGGTGAGGATGTGAGGCTATACCATCAGCATCCTGCTTCCATACCTTGTTGTGACCTGTTTGTTCTGGCTTCTCCGTGCCCAGATTGGCAAGCTGAGTCATAATGACAGCAATGGATGCTAAAGAGCTCCATTCTGGGAACCCTGGAATCCCTGAGGACAGCAGGATGGAGAATTGTTTTGAGATGGAGGCAAATTATTGCCAATCAGACCCCACTAGTAATCATCACACCCACATTTCCTTCCACCACATCCTCTGAGATTCAGGTTAAAAGACAATTCCTGGCTTTCGGGAGGAGGAGGAGTTAAATGTAATGCATTTTCAATGGGCTTGAGGTCCCACTGGACCAGCCGGATGTCATTGTGAGCATGGCGTGGGCTGCTGAGGGGCTCTTCAAAATAGGGCAAAGTCAGTAGCAAAACAATTGGCCATGTCATTCCAAACCCATCAGAGCAAATTACATGGAAAACAAGCAAGAGAGAGTCATTCTGATTTATATAAATATATGTTGCAGATTTCATTAAGATTAGGCCAGCTTTGCAGTTATCACTTGCTGGGTTGTTTGCCTCGTTCTTGATCTTCATTTGCAAATGCCCATTAGTCTCATAAAGGACTCCCGGTGGCAGGAAGTAAAGCCAACCCTCACCTTGCTCTCTTCTCTCTAGGACCTCAGCCAAGGAGATGTCTACCTGGGGACACAGCCTGGAAAAGACCTCAAAATAGATCTTCTCCAGGTACCTAAAGGCAAAAGAGTTGCAGACATACCAGTATAAAAGCCTTCTCAAATCAAAGTCTTTCTGAGGGCTCCAGGCAAGGCAAAAGACCAGATCACCACCTCTCGGTGTTCCCACTTGCAAATGGGCACCCAGCCAGGGGGACACTCAGAGCCGGTGAATGAGATGATGGGGGTTCTCCATGTCCATTGGGCAGTGATTCAACAATTCCTTTCAATTCAGTTATTAGGCCAAAGGGGGCAGACAGTAAGACAGACATCAGGGATACAAAGACAAAAAAATTCAAAAGTTAAAATTCCTTGCCCTAAAGGAATTTGTTCTGACTTAGAGACCAGTATATAAACATGATTTCAGATTTGAGAGAAGTGAAGAAATTCTAATAATGCTGTACTTGGCCAAGAGATTTGGGTTTTATCAAGCAGTCTAGAGGTTTTCAAGTCTTCTAGAAACAGCATCTTTTATTTTCCCAAATGAGGTCTTCTGCAGAGCCTCACACAGTTTTTAGAATGGTCTTTCTAAAATGTCCGTCTGACCATATCATTCCTTGGCCTAGCACAAGGGTCTGCAAACTCTTTCTATAAAAGCTCAGATAGTGTATGTCTCAGACTTTTTAGGCCAGGCAGCCTCTGTTGAAACTACTCAACTCTGTCTTTGCAAAACTAATGAAGAGCCAGACACAGCAAGTATATGAAAGGCGATAGCTGTGTTCAATAGAACTGCACTTACAAAAACAGGCAGTCTGCCAGATTGGCCCATGGGTTGTAGTTTGTCCACTCCTGCCGTAGAGTCACTCATAGGCTCCTATCTCCTTAGCATGAGACCCCAGACTTTTTCATGATCTGAACCCCAGCACCCAGCTGACCACTCTGGCTGCCCTCCACCACAGCCTCTGCTCCTGCCAAATGGAACTTTTCCATGTAACTTGAAAACACCATGGCCTTTCACAATGCTATGTCTTCTTATTATTTTTTTTGTGTGTGTGGTACGCGGGCCTCTCACTGTTGTGGCCCCTCCTGTTGCGGAGCACAGGCTCCGGACGCGCGGGCTCAGTAGTTGTGGCTCATGGGCCCAGCTGCTCCGCGGCACGTGGGATCTTCCCGGACCGGGGCACGAACCCGTGTCCCCTGCATCGGCAGGCGGACTCTCAACCACTGCGCCACCAGGGAGGCCCAATGCTATGTCTTCTTACGCGCTGTTTACTCGAGCTGAATTGTCTTTCCTTTCGTCATAGAGGAAATTCTTATTTCTTCTTCACATTCTAGCACAACTGTTTTCTCGCTATGGTCTGAGTGTTTGTGTCCGCTCCGAAACTGGTAAGTTGAAATCCTATTGCCCAGTGCGATGGGGGTATTGGGAGATGAGGCCTTTGGGAGGTGATTGGGTCATGAGGGCAGAGCTCTCGTGAATGAGATTAATGTCTTTATCGAAGAGGCCCAAGCGAGTTCCCTTTCTCCCTCCACCACATCATGGTGCAGTGAGAAACCTGCAACCCAGAAGATTGCACTCACCCAACCATGCTGGCACCTTGATCTTATACTTCCAGCCTCTAGAACTGAAGAAATAACTTTCTGTTGTTTATAAGTCACCCAGTCTATGGTATTTAGTTACAGCAGCCGAAACAGTATAAGACAAACCTCAATTCACTTTTTTTTTTACAACACCTGATTATTTTGAAATACTGATTATTTCTATGCCTATCTGTTGCAGCAGAGACCACGTCCTCATTCTTCTCTGGATCTCAGCTCCCAAGACTAAGGAATGTTTGATAAATGAAACCATTTCACCTCAGGGAAAGCTATCACACATTCAAAGTTCATGGCAAGTTTGATAGGGGCCAATGTCATTATCCTGGGAGTCAAATCTGGTGAGTGGGGCCCACAGCAGAAATCTCAAGAAGAAGCAATACTTGGAGTCATTTAGGTAGAAACCAGAGAATTCCAACCAGCCTGGATTAGAGGGGGCTCCACTGTTCTGTGGAGACGGATACAATGGTGAGACAGACAGACACGGACAGCTTTTCAGAAGCCCATCAGGTAGGCTGCATGGGGTGGGGACAGAGCGGGATCAAGTTCTAGTACTAGGAGGGACACTGGAGACTCAATCAGAAGGCAAGACAGAATGAGGAAATAGAGAAGAGAAAAAGAAAGACCATCCCCCCACCAGGCAGTAGGAATCAAGGTAGCAAAGCTCTAGAGCCAGATACCACTCAGTGGTACATTGGAACTCATCACTATTCTATCCTACTGGCTTGGATACCCCTGGATCTTGAAGTCAGTATTGCTGAGCACCACAGGGGACATTGTCTGGGTCTATGGTCAGGCGGCCCTGAAGCCTAGCTTACATGGCCCAGTTGAGGAACCCCAAGCCCTCCAAATGGTATAGAGAGTAACTTTCACCAGGGTTGATAACTGCCAGAGACATGCCTTTCCTTTCTTTCGACACGATGCTACCATTTTATCCTGTGAATTGAAGAGAAAAAAAAAAGACACCATAGTCAAGTCCTTTTCACTGAGATTCCTTTTAGCTTTCTTCTTTAACCTTCAATATTCTCTCCATGAATACCTTGTAGAGCTTCCTTCTAAGCTTTTCTGGGTTTGGGGGTTAGAGTTCAGCCTCCCCACACCAAGAACAGACAACAAAGACTGTCTGCCAGGGAGGATTTACACATTCAGCAGCCCAGCTTCTCTTTCCTCTTCTCCGTTAAAGACAGAAAGGGCTGCAGAAGCATTGATCTCTGAGTGGTCTGTGGCCAGGAGGTGGAGAGATAAAACTGCTTTGTTGAGGACCCAAGGAAGACTGGGCTGTGGCTGCCTGAGTTTTATCAAAAGAAAAATGGTTACAGCACTTCTGGTTTTCTTAATAAATAATGCAAGAAAAAAAACCCTGTAAGTAAGAATATAAAATTAAATTTGCCAAATACGCTGAGAGTTGGTCCTTGAAGAAACTTTTATCTTTGCTGCATAGTCAAACACATCACCTCGGGGGGTGCCTGGCAAGTACTGTGTGGCATAGATTAAATTTGTTCTTGTGTAGACAATATTATCTGGCACCGGAGACAGGAAACTTCAGTACCTATTTTAGTAAACGCAATTCCAGATTTTGAGGGAGGACTTCTGGGGGCGGTTCATGGTTGTTGCCAACAGGACCAGAGTCCAAGTTCCCAAATGGTGGGGCTTGTCAAGCCACCTGGGAAGGGGTGAAGTGAAGAGAGCAGGCATCCTCCAGGGTTTTTGATAGAGTCTCAAATTTGGGGCTGGACAGTTTGTGGAAAAACACTGACATTCACTAGCATGTCCATAAAGACCATAACGCCAGTTTTGTTTTCCCTAAAATGAAATCAATCTATTTTTAGGGAATAATTCATTCTCACTTGTATGTATAAACACATACATACTCACTTACAGAAACTGTAATCATTTCATTTGGAAGAATGCTATGGCGTAGTCATGGAGCCCCCGCCAATTTCAGGCTAGTGTCAAATACTGTTCGGGGGAAAGTAGTGTGGATGTTCAAATACGTTGCATGTTGGAAAAAGAAGGTAAGCCAGACCCATTCCTTTGTTTACTATCTTAGTTCACTATACCTTTGTCAGGTGCCAGGTACTGGGTGTCAGCAGAACAAAAACACCTATCACTCCGTTTGTCAAAACTGTGTCTTCCCCGGGAGGGGCCCATCTCCCGTGGGACTGCAGGGGCCTCTTGAAGAGAAGAGCCTCGGCAGCTTGCTGCTCTCTAACGATTCAAGACTTTTACGGTTTAGTTTGAGGCTCTTTTTAAAAAACAAAATTTCTGATCAACTGCTCACTACAACTGAAGTGTTACTTTGTCAAAATATTTATCCCTTTGTGTGACATGCTAGATTCCCAAGGATGTAGCTGATCATTTCTATTGTAAATATTACCTAACTTTACATAAACAAGATCATAATAAACTGTTTTTGCATTCAAAATGCCTTCAGTAGATGCTTCATTCCAGATGACCACATGTGATCATTTAAGGACTATTTTACCATCGGGTAACACAAGTTACTAATGTTCTAGTCTTTAATGGTAACCAGGGCTTCACCACCTTCAAAGTAGCCAGGTCACATAACCTATTTCAGATTTTCATCCTTGGGAATCCAGTGTCTATAACCATTTCTGGCACCACATATTGTATCCATCAGTGCTTAGCTACAGATGGCAACACTCCTTTAACAATTTTTGAGAGATTTAATACAGGGAATTATTAGAGGAGCTAGAGACGCAGGCTGTAGCTATGTCCTTCAAGATTGATTTCTAGAATAGCACTGTAGAAATGGCTACCAGAGGAACTACTGCCTGTATCACAGGAAGGATGCTAAAGGCTAGGAAGGCACTGCAGGGACTCTTGGTTCCAAGGTCATATCAAGACTGCAAGGTCAATACCAGCAACACAGTGCCTCCTATGTTACAACCTTCCCTGCCTGACCTGGGTCTGATTCAAATGCTGTCAAGTGGGTCTGAAAGCAAAACCAAAGCTCATATCCAAAATCTTAGCTCCAAGGGCGTCTAAGAAATCCACTTTCAGTTTTCCGGTCTCTGTGGCACTGAAGAAAGGATACTTGAAGGAGGTGGCCAGAAGTGGAGGGAGCAACCTATGGTAACTACTTCTCTACCCCTATGAGTTCCATCCAAGTCCTCAAATTGTGAGTCAACTAGCCAACTATTTGCTGAGGTCTTTTAGTGCACAAAATACCTTAGGGGATACAGAGATGTATGAGGTGTGTCTAAAGTAAGATGTTCACTGATTTCACCTGAATTAATGCATTTGGAATGAAAGCTCATCTTCAAAGGGGAACACTCTGCAGATCCTACATGATACAGTCTTGTCTTAGAACTTTTCTGGATCTTCTATTAGGAATGGCCTGTACTTCATAAACATACGCTCAAATGTACGCTTGAAAATTAGGCTCATCCTTTGAAAATCTTGCCCGTCAGAGGACTATCTCATGTTTGCTGTGCACCAGGCACTGTACTATGTTTTTTACACACCTTATCTCTGTTCAATTGCACAACGAATTGCACTGTGAAATACACGCTATTACCATTTCCATTTCACTACAAGAAGTGGAAGCTTGGACATGTTACGTGATTTTCCGAAGTCAAACATTTTCTAAGTGTCAGGTAGGAGATGGGAACTGAGGGCTTTGTGGCTTCAAAGACCTTTCTCTTCCTATAACATTACGTTCCTTTCCTAGACTAAGAGAACGGAGTTTCTCCATATCGCCTGGTAGCCCACCACATTGCTCAGGCTTGGGTCCCAGTGACTTTCAACTCTTTCCAAATAGGGCATCCTCTCAGTGCACGAAGATGTCTTTGAGTTGGTTATTCTTGCTGAAGAAATCCGAGTACATATGGCCTAGAATCTGCAGCTTCCTTAGGTGGCTACTCAAAAAAGGGATAATAATCAACCATATATAATAATCAGAGGATGCGTAATCAATATCAAGTTGTATAAGGTGATATGTGCTTATTTAAAATTTAGACACGTCACTTCATTATAACACCTTGGTAATATTTGGCTCCCGTTTTCATGTTATATAGAATTTGTTCCCTCCTTCACCTTTTTCCATCCTGATACAATACAATATTGAAGTTTAATACATGAGTTCAATTTAGTTTTGATTCCTGGATCATCCAGTTGCTAGTAGCAGAGACTTGCGCTACTTAGCCTCTCTTAAGCCTCATTTCTCTCATAAATAAAATGGTGGTAGTAGTAGAACCTACTTTATATTGTTATTTATAGAGTTGTTGAACAGATTAAATCTGATAATCATTGAAAGCGTTGGCATTCTCTCTGATAAACAGTAAACACTGAATAACTGTGAGACGTTATTAACTATTAATCATATAAAAACTTTGCACTTGGTGCCTTGAAAGCTCTCCTCTTTGCTAATTCAGCAAACAGTTGCCAAGCACTGGAGATTAAAAAGGAGTCAGGTATGGCCTCAGCCCTCTAGTTGTTCACTCCGTGGTGGAGGACAGAGATCTGTAAATAATTCAGTGGAGGTAAAAGTCTATAGCATCCGTCCATATCTAACCTGGCTACAGTGCAGGCATTGGAGTGAGTGGATAGTTCCACTTGGCTGTAATTCCTGGGGAGCCTTCAAAAAGGTGATGCTTGGGATGAATCTAGAGAGATGGATTCCAGAGGGTGAAAAGAAAGGAAATTCCAGACAGAAAGAAAAGTAGGAACAAAAGCAAGCTGACGTGAAGGGAAACATGGGCAATGGAGCAAATCTCAAGCACAGGGTGGGAGGCAGGTGAATTTAGAGCATGGTGGGGAATCACCATCAACAGTTACATACACTGTCAGTCCACATAGCTATAAACCACATTCATCTCAGTGCTCCACGTGGCCCCGTCTCTTCCGAGTTACATTCAAGGAGTCCAGTTGCCAAGAGGTAATTAATGGCAATAATATGTTCCCCAGCTGTCTTACTTTAACTGTTAAGGGGTGGGGATACAATTGACTCTAATAATTCCTAATCATTCTTTTTATAAGTTGTGTGTCCCTCTCCCTAAACTCTCGCACTCGGCAGAATATCTTTCCCCTCTCCTCTCCCCGAGTCCCTGCATGCAACTTCTTCATGCAAGGCTCCTCTTTCCACCACTCCAGCCACCACCACCCCTAGGCACCTGTTGGCTCACACCTGCTGGCCAGTCCAAGTGGCACTAACATGCAATTCTCAACCTTGTTACGCTACAAGACAGCACAGAAGAGGCACTGATATGCTGGTGGAGTTCCGGTGGTTTTGAAGAAAAAGAAGCCACCTCTATCTCAGTGGCTCATCGAATGCCTCGGGCAACAAACGGCACAAGAGTTGTAATTACGCTGGTTGAGAGAATTTGGACAGGTGGAAAAGGAGAAAGAGGTTACAGGGGGCAAGAAGGACAGAGGGTAACGGACCCAACATTGATGCATCATTTCCATGCATTGGGGCCGGTTGCGTCTCCTTTGCTCTCATCGTGCCTGTGCTGCAGGTTTTCTGAGGGATCACAGCATTATGGAGGTGGAAGGAAACTCAGATATTCTGCTGTCCTGCTCTCTAGCTTTAGAGATAAAATTAAGACCCAGAGGGGGAAAAAAAGGACATACGGACTCTTGCTTAAAATTCCAAACTTGGCTTTTCCTGAGAATCACTTCTTTGACCAATCAGCTCTTTGACCAGAGTTCCAATCCAGATTCATCATCCCCAGGAAACTGTACTGTTACTAGTCACGATGTGAATATATAGTCACAAAAATGTATGAAATAGGCAGATGTGCATTTGTGTCTTCCTTTTAAAAGGGGTTGACTCCCTGGGGTACGTGCTTCAGGATTCACTTTACCAAGGATGGCACCGGGGGGGTAAGACAGTGTGGAATGAGAATTTTCCGAGCTGGGACCAGCTCTAATTCTACCTGGGCTCTGCCTCTTACCGGTATTGTGGTCAAGTTACTTAGCCTCTCTGAGCTTCCGTTTCCCAGTCTGGAGAATGGAGTGTGTAGTTACACCTTCCTCCCTGTGTTGTAAGGATCGATGGAGATCATGCGCCCAAAGCACTTGGAAGAAGAACTGGCACCTAATCTCCCTGTTCAGTCAGTGCTAGCTAATGCTATTAGTTCTGTTGAACAAACACATTTTGCAAGTGCCTTGCAGCAGAGACATTCTAATATGCTCAGTGTCAATTTCAATCTTATTTATTGTGCTTCTCTTGTCTTCTGAGCCGTGGTCAGTATTCACAGGCAAGGGGTTCCGTTGGCAGCTGCAGCGTTGATTGTGGGACCACCTGGGACCTTTGGGCCTTCGGGCTGGGCCCTTCCTCAAGACGGCCGTGCCACACAGCCCTTGGGGGGCAGGGCTCTGCCAGGTGTTGCCTGGCGTGGGGCGTGCGGGCAGCAGGGCTGGTGTAGCCTCCGTCCTGGCCGGACAAGGTAAGCAGGCAGATGTTAGCTCTAACACAGACGTTGCCCGGGAGAGAAGCAGCCACTGGTGTCAGGATTTGCTAATTACATCGCCTACTGGCATGTTTTCACACAGCCCTGGAGTAGCTCTGGCGGTTAGAAGAGGATGCTTCCTGCCTCTCATTTTGTGGCAATTTTTCCCCCAGTGACAAAGCCTGGCTCAGTTACGAGATCTGTTTTTCAGACAAAGGCTCTTGTGCTGTGGCTGGTTTTTCCAGCAGGACAGCTCTTAGACTCAGAAGAAAATCCACTTGGCCAAGTTCACCCGGCAGCCCGTGAGCTCAGTAGGGCTACTCCTTCCATTTGGACACCAGCTTCTTCCACTGGACCTTCTCTCTTAAAGGTAAGACGCAGTGACGATTTAGCTTGTTCCATGCCAGAGAACTTACCAAAATACACCATCCACATCCTTTAGTCCAGTGTGTTTACCATGTTTACTATAATACTTCTGCCTCTTTATTCCAAGCACGGCTGTGTTTCCCAGTGGGAAGGGATAGCGTTTGCTATCAGAAATGCTGAGTCTGAACTCTGGCTCTGCCCCACCACAGTTTTGTGACCTTGGACGAGTGATTTCCCTTCTCGGGGCTCCGTCACCTTTGCGTGTAAAATGTGGATAGTACAGCCTAACCCTTCGTATTGCAAAGATTAAAGGAGTTCAGTTATGTAAATTACTTGATACTGTGCCTGGAGCATCGTAAGCTCTCATTAACATCCCCACTATTATTTCATGTAACTAGCTGTAGAACAAATAAAGTCACAGCTCTTTTAATAGTACAATTAATTTCTCAAGCTTCCCATATGCCCAGATTATCAAGAAGCCCAGAGTTTCCTATGGGGGCCTTCCCCATTTCTCCTGAATGCTCCAAGAATGTTTAATCAGCACAAAAAAGGCGGCTGTGTTTGCAGATCCTTTACAGAAAGACAGATGATCTATCTATAGAGGCTGCTGGCTGCATCACCAGCCAGCAGATGAGCCTCTATTTCCTCCCCTTGCTTCATACAGGGTTGACTTTAAAATCTGGGCCACGTTGTCCAGTGAGCCCATGTGTTGCTGCCTTGAGGCCAGGGCTGCCAGCAGTGGTTTTTCCAGGATATGTAGGTGGAGGGCAAGGCAGCCTCCATCCCCAGTGGAAAGCAGATCTTTGGTCCAGGGTCTATGCTTTAGATACAGTGACACTTGAACTGCAGGTACTACTACTGATCCTTCTGTGGGCCATAGCTGGTTAGTTTAGATAACAGTGTCCCGTGCAATCATCAGAGAGGTTCTAATAACACTGAAACTTAAAAGCAACAGGCTCAAGATAAATGCTGGCTCCTTTGCTACCCACAGGCTCCTTAGCCTCCTTGCAAACATGTTCTCTCTCATCACCAGTGACTGGCTTGTATGTCTACTGACACTGTTCCTTACCTTTATACCTTATTTCCCCAACTAGAGCTCAGGTTTATTTGTACCTCAAGGGGGAGAAAAATAACAGGGTCAGGTAGAGAGACTCAGAATACTGTGGAGATGAATTATGTAGACTCAGAAGCCAGATGATCTGTGTTTCAGATGTGGTTGCCTCCTGTGTATCCTTGGGCAATTTACTTGACCTCTCTGGGTCTCCAACCCCACATCTGAAAAATGAGGATCCTAATAGTAACTCATAAGATTGTAGGGATTAAATGTGTTGATATACACAAAGCACTGAGACAAGGCCTGGCTTCTACAAAGCACGCCATAAAGGTGAACTGTTAGAAATATAATTCCTAGATCCGTCACTACTCACCTATGTGATTATAGGCAATTCATTGTCTCTCCAACTTTAGCTTCCTGGTGCGTTAAATGGAACAGATGGAAATATAACCATATGCTGAGTCCTAAGATCTGGTTTCCAGTCCCGATCTGGCCCTAATTAGCTCGGGATATTGACAAGTCATTCTCTTTCATTGTGCCTCCATATTCTCACCTATAAAACAAGAGAGCAGGGTCCGATCATCTCTAAAATCCTGCGAGTCTGAAGATAGGTGTTTCTATTATCTTAGTATATTGCTGAGTAGAGCTCAATATCAATGATCCCTTAGACCCATAATGTAGTTTTTATTGTCCATATATAATTACAATTACTTCATGGGGCTGTATCAAATGGGAGTATACATAAAGTCTCATTTGCTATTTACAAGCACCGTGTGGGAGAATAATATCGACAAGAACCACTGACATTATTTCAGTGCTTACCGTGTGCCAAGTTCTGTGTTAAATGCTTTACCTGCTCTGCTTCCTGTAAGCTCCACAATGGCCTTGTGAGTTAGCTATTACTCTCATTCCCACTGTTCAGATGAGAAATCGAGGCTCAGAGGTTTAAGTAACGTGCTCAGTGCTACACAACCAGCAAGTGGTGGAGATGGGGTTCAAGAATGCACCTAATACCGTATGCTAACACATATATATGGAATCTAAAAAAAACAAAAAAAAAGGTTATTAAGAACCTAGGGGCAGGACAGGAATAAAGACACGGACATAGAGAATGGACTTGAGGACCCGGGGAAGGGGAAGGATAAGCTGGGACAAAGTGAGAGAGTGGCAGGGACATATACACACTACCAAATGTAAAATAGATCGCTAGTGGGAAGTGGCCGCATAGCACAGGGAGATCAGCTCGGTGCTTTGTGACCACCTAGAGGGGTGGGAGGGAGGGTGGGAGGGAGGGAGACGCAAGAGGGAAGAGATATGGGGATACATGTATATGTATAGCTGCTTCACTTTGTTCTAAAGCAGAAACTAACACACCATTGTAAAGCAATTATACTCCAATAAAGATGTTAACAAAAGAAAAGAATGGGCCTGTCTGACCCATGAGAAACCCACTGTTCTGCAGACAGGCAGTTATTAATGAACCTGCCTTACGGAGGGAGACTGAGACTCAAGCAGCAAATAATGTGCCCAAGTTTGCTTGCAAGTTAGCGGCACAGCCGAGACAAGAAGCCAGGCTTTTCATCCCTGTCTGGAGTGTTCTAAGCCCTGCAGCCTCTCAAACCCGATAGCTCGTGGAATCAATGAATACAAATGAGGGCTGATTTGTATTCATTTCCAGCTAACCGACAGATTTACACTCTCTTGGTTGCACGCCTCCAACAAACACATTCTCATGCATATACCGTCCAGGTTTCAGGGACCTGTTCTCTCTCTCTGACTCACTCTCTGGCCCCGGGAAGCTAACACAATAGGCCCCTTGGCGAGCTTATCAGAACCAAACTCCAACAAGGACCTCAGTCAGCACTGGTGCGACAGTGACAGATACTACTGCTTTTCCCCGTAGGAAAACCAAAGACGGAGGTCCCTAATTGCAAATGGCAGACCCCCCAAGATGAAGCAAACTGTGATAAATCCCAGGACTGGAAGCAGTTGCATGAGGCTTTGGAAGGAATTCCCTAGGCTAATTAAGTGTGAGATAATAATACATAAAGTAAGTGGTACAGCATGGGGGGAGGGAGGAAGCTCTGTGTTCCCCCTGTTTAATGGTTCTGCATTCATGGGGCATCTGTCATTTGGGTACCAAGTCTTAGGCAACATCCTTAAAGGTGAAATCCAAGGAGGAAGCTCTACTCTGCTTTAAATAGAGAATAAAGATTTTATTGGAAAAATTAATAAATTCATTAACGAAAGATAAATAATAGAGCTGAAGGGCCAAATGCAAGCCTTAGCACACAGTATGGGTTCAAGGGATATTTGTTGAATTAATTCATCTCTTCTTTTAATCATGTAGGTCCTACATAGCTGCATTAAGGCCAGATTAAGTGATAGAGTTTACAATTAGACAAATCTGAAGCCAACCCTTCTGGCTGCTTCCCACTAGTTCTACCAACCTAGAAAGGTTACTCTTGACTCTCATCCTCAATTTCCTTATGTGTACACTTAATTGCAGCACTTCTTTGAAAATTAACTGAAACCCATATAAAATAATTCAGTTAATCACCAAGACCATTTTGATAGACTTGAGTACTTTGACTACATGAATGCAACTCCGAAAAGTTGCTTTAAACTGTACGTGTCTTTTATTCATGCTTTCATTCAACAAACCTGTTTTTGGAGGAGCAAGTCTGATCTTCTCCTCAGATTGAAGGAACCATGAAAACCAGCTTTGAAGAGCAAAGTTCAACCTGAACTTAGTGGACATTTAAGATTGAATAACTCTGCCCTGGGGAACTGCACTCAGGTGAAAATTTTGCATGTTTATGTAGTTGTCCTGTTGGGGCCAGAGAGTAAAGTCACATCTCTCTGGATGGGGCTGGGTTTACCTAAAAGCAGGGCACAATCTGCCAATCTAATGAGGAGATGCAGAATGCGGGGTGGAAAAGAGGAGGTAAAAGGTTGTCCTTGATCTGGGTGAGAACAGAACCTCTTCTTCCTTCTTAACTGGACACTGAGGACTTCAGGACTGGTGATGGGGATATGCACAAGGACACTCATGGTGGAGAGTGCATCCATGGTCTTCTGACCTGTGAAGGTAGCCTGGAAACTAGTTAAGGAGACTCCAGGTGAAAAGTTTCATAGGGTAGCTCTTGGCCTGTAGAGCCACATCTCAGAGGTACAAGTTCCATAACATGCTAATGTAGTAAATGTAAATATGAGGGTTTTTTTTTTTTTTTTTTTTTGTGGTACGCGGGCCTCTCACTGTTGTGGCCTCTCCCGTTGCGGAGCACAGGCTCCGGACGCGCAGGCTCAGCAGCCATGGCTCACGGGCCCGGCCGCCCTGCGGCACGTGGGATCTTCCCAGACCGGGGCACGAACCCATGTCCCCTGCATCGGCAGGCGGACTCTCAACCACTGCGCCACCAGGGAAGCCCTAAATATGAGTTTTGAGATATTAATGCAAATGTGATGATAATGTGTCTTCTCAGCTAGGAAATCCAGAAAAGCTACCAACAGAGAGGTTACATTCATTTTTATTTCATGGGAATTGAGAACTGCATTAACAGACACAATGTCTGTAATCACACTGGCTTCTAGAAAGCTTGGAGGAAAGTTTTTGACCAATCCCAATATTCACTGAAAAATGTTTACTCAGTGCCTACTCTGAGCCAGGTTTTCAATGTCTGCTTTTGGGTTACACTGGTCTTTTCCTTTAAAAAAAAAAAATTGTTTCTAATTTATGCTATCTTGTCTATTTTATGTTCTCTTGTAAGATGCCTGAAAGTCTTTCTGAAACAAGGCAGGGTGTAATTAAGCCATGTGATACAACTGCCGAAGGAAGCTGACACCCCGTTAAGATGCATTAATCATCATTCTTACATTTGAATAGTTTTACAATTTACCAAGAACTTTTATATATGTTATTTCATCTGATTTGCATTCAACATTTTGAGGTAAACAGGGATTGCTTTCCTCATTTTATCAAAGAGAAAGCTGAGGCTTAGTGTGGTTAAAAGATTTGCTTATAGTGGGTGGATCCTGGACTTGAATCCATTACTATGACACTCCAGTTTCTTTCCATTACACCAAGCTGAATCATATATATGGAGCATAATATTCTCCTCATACCCGAGTAGAATAGACTGCATTTGGAATATGGTGTCCAATTCTGTAAGCTTTGAGAGAATCACCAACATGATGAGAGTCTGGATGCCATGTCATACGGAGATTTATCAAATAGCCCGGGAGTAATAGCTTGAAGGATAGAATTCTAAGGTATGTTAGCTGACAAAGCATTGCACCATCTTGGAGGGCACTCATTCTTAAATTCTTCAGTGGTAGATTTTGAGCCAATGGATAGATGACAGAGGAATCCCATGAGGTTACACCTGCCAATTGATAGCCTCTCCAATATCCATTCTACCTGTGTCAGTAAAGATAATTTGGATTTCAAAGGGTAGAAATCCCAACTCAAACAGTTAAATAATCAAGATATAGGGATCTGTGGCTGGGGAAGTGTCCAGGCACGGAATTACTAGGAGCTCAACAACATTGCTGATAACCAGGTCCTTTCCATCTCCCTTCTGCTACCAATAGCAGTAGCTTCTTCCTAAGTCTGACCACTATTATTGTCACAAAACAGCTGCTGGTGGCAATCAGGACCTTATACTTTCCTATTTATCTCCCTCCAGGAGAGAGGATAACCTCTCCTGTAAGCACGCAGTATAAATATTCCCTCTTTATCTGGTTGGTTCAACTTAGGCTATGGCCTAACCCCAAGCCAATAACAGTCACCAGAGGAGTTCCATGTACTGACTGTATTAGGTTAATCAGGAGTTAACCATGAAATTCACCCAGGGGTAGAGTGGCTTCTTCTGGGTCACATGAACTGCATGGATAATGAATAGACACGTGAATAAAATCTGGTTTCTGTTGGAAGAGTGGAAGGATTGTAGGGTAGCTGACAGTGTTCATTATACTCCCCTTCCCATGGCCTTGGAACCCTTGGCACCCTTGACTTAGGTTCAGCCCATCACCGTATGTCACCATCCTGGCCCCATGAATTATTAGGTCTTAATCCTATCTAGTCAGAATAAGCCTCACAAGCTTTGCTCGATTGGCTGGAGTAAAAGCTCTTTCTCTCGTCCTCTGGGTAACAGTGGTGTGTGGCTAGAAAGCCCCGGATCTGCTCATTCTTTTCTTACTACACAGGAAAATCATCCTAACCAGGGTGCTGACATCTGGAGGATGTCAGGGCAGAGATAATTCCCGAGAAATGCAAGAGAACCCTCGGGACACTGGATTTCTGACTAAAACTACACCTAAAACTCACCCTAACACTGAATTTCTCAATCACGGAGTTGATAAGTCCTCATTATTTAAACATCCAACTTCAGTTGCGCTTTCCTTTTCTTGAAACATGAAGAATCCTTACTGACACAGCAGAATCCAGTTCAATTAATTGAAAATGTTTCTAATCATCGGAACTGTCTTCAAAATGAAACAGGCCGCCTCCTGTTCTCTTCCGTTTTCCATCACTGGAGGTGTTCGTGCAGAGTCTGGCAACCATCTGTCCAGGAGGCTATAAAAAGGATTTCTACATAGGTGGGAAACTGAAAACCACCTTCTAAGAGCGCTTCCAATTCCGGTACGCTAATACCTCTATTAAGTCAAGAAGAAAGTAGAAGGTTTGCTAAAGCATGTACAGTAGCATCTAAATCAAAGTTCCTTGGATGAAAGATAAGAGCCTTTCCCTCTGAAACAGAACCAGAGAAGAGGCACGATTCATTCATTTGCTCTTTGATTCATTCACTTCTTCAATAGATGTGCATTTGATCTCCAAATATGTGCCAGGCACTAAAGATATAGGAATAAACAATAACCAAGAGCCTATTTTCATAGATCTTACGTTCTAGTGGTCACGCTATAGTGGAAAGACATAGGCTTTGTATTCAGAAGTATCTGAATGGCAGTCATAGCTTCTACTAGACAAGTAATCTGGCCTGGCTTCTCTGATCTTCAACTTCTTTGGTCACATGGGAGCTATAGCACCGACCTCAGACAGTAGTATGAAGGTTACATGAAATAGTGCATATATGTAAAACACCTAATAAAGGCCAGAAACAAAGCAATTAATAAATAGTATTTCCCATGCCTAGCTAGAGCACTAATGGCTATGGGTAAAAGGGAAAATTCCAATATTTCATCTTCTGCATAATTTCCAGTAAGTTCAGATATGGTAGAAAGTGGAAAGTCATGCAGAACTCTGGAAGAATTGATTTAAAATGGATCAGATCTGTGGCATATATATATATACAATGGAATATTAGCCATAAAATGAAATGAAACTGAGTTATTTGTAGTGAGGTGGATGGACCTAGAGACTGTCATATAGAGAAGTAAGTCAGAAAGAGAAAAACAAATACCCAATGCTAACACATATATATGGAATCTAAAAAAAAAAAAGGTTCTGAAGAACCTAGGGACAGGACAGGTATAAAGACGCAGACGTAGAGAATGGACTTGAGGACACGGGGAGGGGGAAGGGTAAGTTGGGACAAAGTGAGAGAGTGGCATGGACATATATACACTACCAAATGTAAACTAGATCGCTAGTGGGAAGCAGCTGCATAGCACAGGGAGATCAGCTTGGTGCTTTGTGACCACCTAGAGGGGTGGGATAGAGAAGGTGAGAGGGAGACGCAAGAGGGAGGGGATATGGGGATATTCGTATATGTATAGCTGCTTCACCTTGTTCTAAAGCAGAAACTAACACACCATTGTAAAGCAATTATACTCCAATAAAGATGTTAAAAACATAAAATAAAATGGATCCAATCAACATAATTTGAATAAAAGAGGTGAAACTAGTCTAAGTCCACTTGTTTATTCATTCATTCAACAAAAATGTATTGAGTATCTCTAGTGAATTAACAATTATTCTTGGTGCTTGGAACCTAGCAGTGACCAAAACAGAAAAGTTCCTTCTCTCAAAAGGCTTATATTTTGCTGGGGGGGGTGGGTGGGTAGAAATACAAGAAATAAACTACAGAGGAATTGTCATAATGCTGCAAGACGCTAAATGCTAAATAAGTGATGCTAGTACCTGGTGCTCAGGAAATGGGGAGGAAGTAGAGGCACCCGAGTGTTTCGGTAGCCAGAGAAGCCTTGAAGGGGGGTACAGGGAAGCTGGAGCTAAAGGAGGACATGCATGTAGCCCTGTGATGTCCCTTAGCAAAGAGGAGACAGCAATGATGATACCCGGGATGTGGTATCTGTATTTGAAAAATTGGCAGTGATTGCAGGCCAGGGGTTGTTGATGAACCAGTGCATGAAAGTGTGGGGAGTAGGCTCATTTTATCATTGAATAGAAGGATTTGTTCTCTTTCAGCTTTGTTCCAAGCCTGGCTTTACTACTTAGTAGGTTACTTTGAGCAATTTGTAACCAAGGTCATAGAGCTGGGATGAAGATTAATTCAGAGAATCCCTTTAAAATACTCAGCACATATCAATAAAGTGTTTGTTATTGTTGTTACCATGTTATCAACGCACATCAACCAAGTACAGTCAGACCTCATTGCACTTCATTGTGCTTCGCAGACACTGTGTTTTTTACAAATGAAGCTTTGTGGCAACCCTGCATCCAACAAGTCTATCAGTGTCATTTTTCCAACAGCAATTGCTCACTTCATGTCTCCGTGTCACATTTTGACAGTTCTAGCCATTTTTCAAACTTTTGCATTATTATTGTATCTGTTGTGGTGATCTGGGATCAATGATCTTTGATGTTACTACTACAACTCACTGGAGGCTCAGATCATGGTTAGAATTTTTTAGCAAAAAAGCATTTTAAATTAAAGTATATGCATTATTTTTAGACATAAAGCTATTGCGCACTTAATAGTCTATAGTAGTCAGTAGACTGTAAACATAACTTTTATATGCACTGAGAAACCAAAACTTTCGTGTGATTCTCTTTATTACGATGTTTGCTGGAACCAAACCTGCAGTATCTCCGAGGTCTGTCTGGATCTTTATCTATCATTGCTTCTGTAACAAATTGCCAAAAACTTAGCAGCTTAAGTTGACATCCATTTATTAACTCATACTTTGTGAGTCAGAAATCTGGGTGAACTTAGCTGGGCTCTCTCTCATGCTATAACAAGGCTAAAATCCTGGTATCAGCTGGGCTGGGCTCTTACCTGGAGGCTCTGGGGAAGAATCCACTTCCAAGTTTATGTAGTTTATTGGAAAAATTCAATTCCTTGTGGTTATGGGACTGAGGTCCTCATTTCCTTGCTGCCAGGGGTCACTCTCTCCTAGAGGCTGCCCATATTACTTCTTTCATAGTCCCTCTGTCTTCAAACCAGCCACATTGCATCAAGTTCCTTTCACACTTTGAATCTCACTGACTATTCAGGATCTTTGATGGTTCCATCAATATTTAGGATTATTTGTTCTAGTTCTGTGAAAAATGCCCTTGATATTTTGATAGGGATTGATTAAATCTGTAGATTTCTTTGGGTAGTATGGACATTTTAACAATATTGATTTTTCCACTCATGAACACAAGATATCTTTCCATTTCTTTGTATCATCTTCAATTTCCTTCATCAATGTCTTATACTTTTCAGAGTATAGTTGTTTCACCTCCTTGGTTAAATTTATTTCTAGGTATTTTATTCTTTTTTTTTTTTTTTTTTGTGGTACGCGGGCCTCTCACTGTTGTGGCCTCTCCCATTGCAGAGCACAGGCTCCGGACGCGCAGGCTCAGCGGCCTTGGCTCACGGGCCCGGCCGCTCCGCAGCATGTGGGATCTTCCCGGACCGGGGCACGAACCCGTGTCCCCTGCATCGGCAGGCGGATTCTCAACCACTGCGCCACCAGGGAAGCCCCTATTTTATTCTTTTTGATGCAATTGTAAATGGGAAGTTATTAGCTATTATTTCATCAAATATATTTTCTGCCATTATTCTCTCTCTCTTCTTCTGCCAGGACCCCTATAGTGCAAATGGTAAAATGCTTGATGTTTTCCCAGAGGTCCCTTAAACAATCCTCATTAAAAATTTTTTTTGTTTCCTTTTGCTGTTCTGATTGGGTGAATCAGCCTATTCCATCTCATCGAACTATTCCACTATTCCATCTTCCAGGGTGCTTATGCATTCTTCTGTATCACCTGATCTGCTGTTAATTCCTTCCAGCATATTTTTCATTTCAATTATTGTATTCTTCAGCTCTGGTTGATTCTTTTTTATATTTTCTAGTTCTTTGTTGAAATTCTTCCTGTGTTTCTCTCTATTCTTTTCCCAAGTTCATTGAGCATTTGTTTTCACTGTTGCTTTGAACTCTTTATCGGGTAAATCATTTATCTCTGTTTCATTAGGATTTTTTTCTATTTTTTATATTGTTTATATTTTCTATTTTTTATATTGTTCTTTCATTTGAACATATTCCTCTGTCTTCTCATTTTGACTCTCTCCGTTTGTCTCTATGAAATTAGGCAAACCTGTTACCTACGCCAGTGTTGAAGTTGCGACCTTGTGTGAGAGCACTGTGGTACAGCCGCCATGTGGCCAGCGGCTTTGGTGGGAGAGCTGGATCTGAAGTGAGCACAGAACGCATCTTCTTTTGGGGGGTGCCGGCAGCCACTGCCTTGGTGGTAGGTGGGGCTGGATTCAGAGGAGCCAGACGCAGAGCCAGGTGAGAACCGGGGATTCTCTCAAGCTAGGCAGTCACCCCCCTCTTGGGGGCACAAGGTTGGAGGGCTGGAGAAGGAGCTAGAAGGGCTGGAGAAGGAGCCCCGAGGGTGCTGGGATTCTCTCCTGAAGGATGGCAGGCTCCACTTTAGTCAGAGGCTGGGTTGGGACCCAGTGGACTGGAGCTGCCCTTCTGAGCTGACTCCTCTTCTTCTGTGTGTGCAGGCTCCCAGTGGCCGTCTCCAGCCGGGCTAGAGGCAGGGCTGAGGCCGAGGGGTCAGAGCCACGCTACTGAGCTGCCTCCACTCCCCCCGCCCAACCAGTGAATATGTTGCACACAATGGCAATGGCAGTCCCCACCTTGCTGAGCCGCAGTACTGGAGCAGGAGCCCAGTGTCAGCTGGGGAGCAAGCCAGGGCAGTCCCGGCAGGCCAGCCCGAGCACCAGGCAGCTTTCAACCTGCTGCCTCTGCAATGGAACTCGGAGCAAGCAAGTCTCTGTGTGTGCCCTTCAAGAGCAGAGGCCCGGGCTTCCCTGGTGGCACAGTGGTTGAGAATCCGCCTGCCGATGCAGGGGACACGGGTTCGTGCCCCGGTCCGGGAAGATCCCACGTGCCGCGGAACGGGTGGGCCCGTGAGCCGTGGCCGCTGAGCCTGCGCGTCCGGAGCTTGTGCTTCGCAACGGGAGAGGCCACAACAGTGAGAGGCCCGCATATCACAAAAAAAAAAAAAAAAAAAAAAAAAAAGAGCAGAGGCTCAATTCCTTACAGCCCTCCAATAAGCCCCACTGGTTTTCAAACCAGCTAAGGGGGCTCACCTTCCCAGTGTCATATGTCTGGGCTGGGGTGCCCAATATGGAGCTCGAACCCTTCACTTTTTAGGGAGAATCCCTGAGTCTGTGATATCCCTCTCCTCCTTTGGATCACTTGCTAGGGGTGTGGGTCCTGACTAGGTCACATCTCCCCACTACCAGCCTCTGTGTGGCTCTTTCTTTTACAGCCTTGGTTGTAGAAGAGCCACCCTGCTAGTCTTCAGGTCATTCTCAGCAAGAGTTGTTCTATATGTAGTCTTGATATGTTCATGGGGGAAGGTGAGCTCAAGATCTTCCTACCCTGCCATCTTGATCCCATCTCCTTGGGAGTCTATTTTGAATCCTGGTTGAGCTGTAGAGGCCTGAGAAATCCTAGAGACATGGCAAATAGGGATAACTACATGTGTCCTGCAAAGGAATTATCTCAGGATTAAATAAGATCCATATTTAAAGTTCAGACACAATTCTTGGACCGTAGAAGACACCAATAACTAACATAGGTCAGGAGACTTATGCTCGTTTGAAAAAGGTAAATGAACATTTTAATTCTTTGTTTTAAATTCTTTTCTCCATAACTTTCCACCCATTTTTAGCTTCTAATACCCTGCTAACTAATATTTGCTCTTTCTTTTTTTTTTGGCTGCATTCCTTCTTCGTTGCTGTGCGCGGGCTTTCTCTAGTTGTGGTGAGCAGGGGCTACTCTTCGTTGCAGTGCGCAGCCTTCTCATTGCAGTGGCTTCTCTTGTTGCCAAGCACAGGCTCTAGGCGCGTGGGCTTCAGTAGCTGCAGCATGCGGGCTCAGTAGTTGTGGCACACGGGCTTAGTTGCTCCGCGGCATGCGGGATCTTCCTGGACCAGGGATCGACCCCGTGTCCCCTGCATTGGCAGGTGGATTCTTTTTTTTTTTTTTTTTTTTTTTTTGTGATACACGGGCCTCTCACTGTTGTGGCCTCTCCCACTGCGGAGCACAGGCTCCGGACACGCAGGCTCAGCGGCCATGGCTCACGGGCCCAGCCGCTCCACGGCACGTGGGATCTTCCCAGACCGGGGCACGAACCCGTGCCCCCTGCATCAGCAGGCGGACTCTCAACCACTGCGCCACCAGGGAAGCCCTGGCAGGTGGATTCTTAACCACTGCACCACCAGGGAAGTCCCTGCCTTTCCTTTTTTAATGAGATATTTCCCTGAAAGAAACAGACATAAAGGAAAAAAAACAAAGAATATGGTTTTCTCATTGTTACCTCAGAATTTTACGACTGGCCTCAAATGGTCAGCCTATCTCTTCCCTGCATATCTTTTTATTCTAAACATGTCGAAAGTTCTTTTTGACTAGGTGATGCTTGCACAGGACTAGACAGAAAGATCAATGGAACAAAATAGATAGCCCAGAAATAGAGTCCACTATGTATGAGAATTTAATATGTGATAAAAGAGACAGCATACATCAATGAGAAAAGGAAGGATTATTTAACAAATGGTGCTGGGACCTCTGGGTAGCAATTTAGGGGAAAAAATCAATTTTAGGTCCTTATTTCACATCATACAGAGAAATCATTTCCAGATGGATTGAAGAATTAAATACAAAAAATATCAAATATTAGGAAAACCAGAGAAAAAAGAGGAGTGAATAAGAATTCAATCTCCAGAAGAGAAAGAACTTTCCAAGCTTAGAGCCAGAAATAAAACACAAAGAATAAAATCAAGAGATTCAACTACTCACATTTTTAAAAATTCTCGACACAGGACATTCAAAGGTTAAAATTAGACCTAAAATAATAGTTGCAGCAAATATTAACAATGTGTTATTTTTTCTGTAAATAGCTCATAACAATTAATATGAAAGAATTGCTAAGAACTAGATCAATAAGTGGGTGAAGACAGAGAAAATTCACATATGTGGAAAATATATTCAATAAACAAACATGGGGAAAGATACAAACTCACTGGTAATTAAGAGCATGGTCAATTTCCCCAAAAAAAGGACACACTTTTAAAACCATGGAATGGGTAAAATTATTTTAAAATAAGAATATTCAATTCTGGTAAATGTGTATAGAAATTATCACACTATCTACTGCATGAGGTAGTATGAATTCGTGTAATACTTTTACAAAACACTTTCATAATTTGCAAAGACACTTGAAAAGACTTCAGAACATTTTAAGCTGTATTTCCAATTTCCAGAATCTAATCTATAAGTATTTTTCAATGTTAGAAGAGAAACAGAGGGGGAGGAAGCCATCAGCAAGGGGTTCTCTACAGCATAATTTAAAAGAATCAATTATTATATTAAGTCACATTAATAACAGTAAGGCAATTGAGTCAATTATGATATATTCACCTATGGTTAGTAGGTATATCAGTCAGGGTTCCAGAAGGAACCAGATGACGAGTTCAAATTAGAATAATCTGAGGCAGGTTCAGGAAAGAAACTATTTACAGGGTCATGGACAGAGTATAGGAAAACTTATGTCATGGAGCTAGTAAAAGAAATGCCCTTGTCACTCTAAGCCTTATGAAGTGTGGAAAGTGCCAGACTTGCAAGGAATATGTTCGTGTGGAGAGGTTCACCTTGACAGGAGCTCAGATGCCTTTGAAGCCGAGAGATCATCAAGCCAAGGGATGATCTGGGCATTTCTGATGCAGAAATATCTTTTTAAGATTTGTGGGGTGTTTGAGGTTAGGGTTAGGGTTAGGGTTAGGGTTAGGGTTATGCTGGCCAGTATAGAGATCCCCTCTCTTCCTGTTCACTTGCCAACATACAGAATCCAAAAGGGCCAGAGAATAATCTCAGCAAATCATCAGAACCATAACTATAATTGTGGAAGCATTACTTCTTGGGTAGTAGTACCTACAAACCCACTAAGCCTAAGTTTACCAGAACAAGAAGCGTAAGTTCTTCAAACGGGTCATTAGGTATTGTAGTGAGAGTCCATTCCCACCTCCACGTGGAAGGATGCATTCTGGCTCTGTGGTTTAGCTACTGACTGATGGCATTTGTCACATCCGGTAACCTAGTACCTCAACCACCCACAGTGTGGCCCCCAGATGGCACCATAGTGAGGCTTTAATGACTATTCCATCATTCTATCAAGCCAGTTGCTTCTGAGTAGTGGAGAGACTGATAAGAACAGTGCAGATCATGGATATGAGTCCATGACTACACTTTATTTGCTATACAATGAGTTAGTCAAAGTAGATGGTATTTCAGACACAGTGGTTAAGGATAAAGCATAATGTAATTATGAACTAAGAACATTGGTGCTAACAGCAGTTTGAGCAGATAAGGTAAATCCATACTTGGAATTTGTGACTATCTTTGTTAGAACAAAGTGTTACCCTATCTGTGACAGGAGGGATGCAGTGATATCAACATTTTAATAGATAGGTGACTTGTTCCCCCTGGAATGGTTCCATATCTAGAGCTTAGAGTTGGCCCGCGATCTCGCCAAGTTAGCACCCAACATGGCACAGACAAGCTAGCACTGATAAGGTGATGTCAATGATGCTGAGATCATGATAGCCTCCATCTCTGCTGTCATGGATACCACTTTGTATCCACTGAGCAAACCCTAGGGTGTCTGGGGACTGACAAGCACAAAACATTCTTTTTTGTCCACCGGATTTATAAAAAATTCCTCTGCAATGGATGCCCACAGACAGGAATTCATGTAGGATTAAAATACCTCTACCTATTCTGGGAAGTCCAGGTCTATCGCTTCCTTATAAATCTCTTTATCCCCAATTGTCTTCTTCTTTCCCCCAAGGAGCTAGTCAACCCATTGGCCACTGCTCATGAGTCAGTGTAGATCTGACACTCAGACCTTTCCTCCCCCATGAACTGGACAACCAGATGTAGTGCCTGAGGTTCTTTCCTCCGTTGCTTTCAGAGATGTCCCAGAGTGGGGCTGAAGCAGCCATCCATTTCCAGCTTATTCTCTCATACTTTGCAGACCCATCATTGAATCAGGCCTATACTTTTCCTTCTTCCTTTAACTAGTCATAGGGAACTCCTCATGAAGCTAGAGGAGTGAGTGGGGGACAGGCAGCAAAGCAGTAGATGAGTTTAGAGGAGTCTTACCATCTGTAATTGTAGCTTACTTGTATCTCCAGAACAGTGCAGACCTGGCCCCACACATTCCATGTATACTTAACAATGAAATGCTACTCTACATGCCAACATTATGCTTCAGTGTATCAAATAACACTGAGGTCACGATGAGCCCCTTAGGTCCCATAGTCACTTGACGTCTCATGGCTAGACATTCAGCTTCTACCTGGGTCCAGGAGCTGCTTTTCAAATAGAGAATAATAGTCATAGAAGAAGGCCTCATAGCAAACCCTAAGAGTCAAGCACCTTTCGGGTTTGCCAAAGGCTTCATACAGTAACACTCTTTGCTGTTGATGTTTCCAATATCATTGGGCCTGCAGCAGCATCAGAAAGCTCTGTATCACTTTGCACCACAGACTGGACCTGTTCCAGAGCCTTATTGTGCTCTAAGCCCCATTCAAAATCGTCATCATTATGAGTTACTCAATAAATGGATTAAAGGACCATGACCAAGTGTGATGTATGTTGCCTACGAAACACAGAAAGACCCACCAAGAGCTGTGCTTCTCAGGGAGATCAGCTCAGTGCTTTGTGACCACTAGAGGGGTGGGATAGGGAGGGTGGGAGGGAGGGAGACGCAAGAGGGAGGAGATATGGGGATATATGTATATGTATAGCTGATTCACTTTGTTGTAAAGCAGAAACTAACACACCATTGTAAAGCAATTATACTCCAATAAAGATGTTTAAAAAAAGAAAAAGAAGAGCTGTGCTTCTTTCTTCATGGTGAATGATAAGCACAGGGCCATTGGACCCTAGAAGCTACACCAATGTGATAGGCGTTGGAAATTTAACAGGTTTTATCTTCTACCTTCTGACAAGGACATATCTTATTAAGGTTTGCGGGGTGCCTGAAATTTCCTGCTAACCAGGATATATATATATTCCAAGACTGGAGGGAAATGGGTGGGATTTGGGGCCACTGGATCCATGTGAGACATTCTCAAAGCAAGATGCCATCTATCATGTTATCTCTACAAGGCCCCACCCAGATGGGTGGACCATGGGGATATTTCAGGTTTCTGCATATTAGCATCAGTTAGGAGCTAGTATCTGGTGACCATAGAAGATGTAGGTATTATCATTTTGTCAGCGTATAACCATCGTAATAAGTGGCTACAGATACCTTTGGAGAAGGCTTTAGGGAAGATTCACATTACGCACGTAGAAGAACACTGCAGGCTCTTTCTTCAAGGAGAACCAGTCTCACCCAGAGTTGATAGGTTGTGGATATGCGAACTGGTTTAGGTTTAGGGACTAAGTAAAAGGCTGAAAATTTCCCACTGCAGGGACTCAAGTCATAGTTCTGCCTAGCCATCTTAGAATTTTTACTGTATATGTAAAGCAGCACCTTTGTAGATTATTTTGTATTTAGGGACACTGTGTTCAATAACATCGTCACAGATCTCTGAGAGTTAAAACATTCTGATGGCCACTCTACACCTGTGGCTATCCTGTTACCTGCACCCACTTTGTCTCCAGTGGTTAAGAGCCGCCACCTAGTTTATGCCAGTCTGGGATTCCATTAACTCCATCATGTTAGAGAAATCCAATTCCAAAATCTCCAGCCCACAGAAAACAGCCAATACAATATACTTCACTGATGCTTCTCTTCTCTCACCAGTGAATTTCTTAATGTCTTGGAGGACATGTCTGCCACACCCTCCTGTGAGGGTATGGTTAGGGGCAGTCGAAACGGATTACACATGATAGATCCATTCTAACGTTCACATCTCCCTGATCCTTCAAACCTCCTCCTCTGAAATACACCAAAAAAGTTCCAGTATTTAAACCTTATTAATTTACACTATTTTATTTTATTTGCAGTACGCTGGCCTCTCACTGTTGTGGCCTCTCCCGTTGCGGAGCACAGGCTCCGGACGCGCGGGCTCAGCGGCCACGGCTCACGGGCCCAGCCACCCCGCGGCATGTGGGATCCTCCCGGACCGGGGCATGAACCCGCGTCCCCTGCATCGGCAGGCGGACTCTCAACCACTGCGCCACCAGGGAAGCCCTTAACTTACACTATCTGAACCCAAGTTTTAAATATCTAACCTAGGAAATGACGGATGCTTAGGGTATGTGGCCTATCTAACACATTAAGCCCCCAATCCTAGAAGGATGCTCCCATGTCTATGAATCTGGCCCATTAGAACTCATCATTCTATCCCCCTTGAACGAACAACACCCTTATAATTCAGTCCTACACATGCTTCCCAGGTCTTGAGACCTGGGAATAAGCTGGTGAATAAGCTCTTTTGTAGGAACAGGCCTTGTTCTTCTTGGTCCCCACTATGTTGGGCCTGGTTATGGGCCTAGAGACAATGAGATGTGCTGGGGCTTCCCTGGTGGCGCAGTGGTTGAGAGTCCGCCTGCCAATGCAGGCGATACGGGTTCGTGCCCCGGTCTGGGAAGATCCCACATGCCGCGGAGCGGTTGGGCCCGTGAGCCGTGGCCGCTGAGCCTGCGCTTCCGGAGCCTGTGCTCTGCAACGGGAGAGGCCACAACAGTGAGAGGCCCGCGTACCAAAAAAAAAAAAATGAGATGTGCTGGCAGTGGGTCCTGAGAAGATCAGCATCAGCTTCTGAAGCAGCCGCCCCTCAGATGGCAAGAGTGTTGACAGCGGCTGGGGATAAGGAAGGCACAGGGGTAGAGCTGCTTCTGTAGCCAAAGGAGGGTCAGAGGAATCTGAGAAATCTGAGGACTTAGTTTTCAGCCTCAGCCTCATCCATGTGTGAAGGATGTTGTCATCCCAAATCTTAGGATCGCACGCTTTTCCCCGGCACTCTCTCTCACCTGTGGTGTAGAGAATCCAAAATGTGCAAATGATGGACGCTACAAATCCTGCAACCCATCACAGAGACATCTGGCTTGGTCCTCACCATAGCTAGCTCACAGCATTGGATGAGGGGCTTCTTCCGACATGGCATCAAAGCTTCCCGATTGTGCATCACCGTGCTGAGCTTGATAGTTACAGCTTTCAAATTCTCCTTTTCCTCAATAACACTTTCTAAGGCCATCAAAAGAAGCCATGTGAGTTCACGGTATTTACCATCGCTATCATCACAGCAACAAAGTGTCAGAGGCACTTAACTTCCCTCCGCCTTTCCCTCACGCACACTTCATCCATATGCTACCACTGATAAAAATAAATACTCATGTGGCAGACCACCACTTACCATGGATTGCCCATACCCTATTCCCCTTGGCACAGATGTTATCCCTGTATTAGTCAAACATGTGAGCCACTCAGTCCCAGAATCCAGTATTGAAGGTCTCTGTTCTGGAACTCCTTTCAGTACCATTTATCATTTTAATCAGGATCCAAACAGGAGATGAATGGTACACTCTATTTAGGCTAATCGGACACGAGCCTGATAAATGGACTACTTAGGAAGATCAGAGAAGGGTGCAGTCAAGCTGCACAGTGCATTCCCCCAAGGGTGCTTGCAGCCCCTCAGTCTGAAGGAAAGGAGGAAGGAAATGGCTTTCCGGAACCTGAAAGGAGGATGTCACGTGGAGAGAAGCTCCTCGACAGGCACCTCGATCTTCAGCTGAAGAATGAAATCTGCCTGTGGTGAATTGCAGGAAGGGAGCAAGGAGAAAAATTAACCCAGTATCCTTCTACTCCCTCCTTCTGATCTCCTGCTGGGACTTCCCATTAGCCAAATGCCTACTGGAAGCCAGAGGGAAGAGAAACTGTTGATGTGTCCACACCAGCCAGACTGCCAGAACATAGAGTAGGGGTAAGGAGAGTGGATGTCAAAAGACAAAGTAGAGATATCTAACAGAGTGGGGAAACGCAATGTGTTACTTTGCCCTCATGATACGATTAAGATTAGTGATAGATATTTAGGAGGGAACAAATAAATAATAGTCACGGATTCTGTCGATGGACATCTAGGTTGCTTCCATGTCTTGGTATTATAAATAGTGTTGTTATGAAAATTGGGATGCATGTTTCTTTTAGATTTATGGTTTTCTCTGGATACACACCCAGGACTGGGATTGCTGGATCATGTGATAGCTCTATTTTTAATTTTTTAAGGAACCTCCATACTGTTCTCCATAGCGGCTGCACCAATTTACATTCTCACCAACAGTGTAGGAGGGTGGCTTTTAAATAAAACTCTTAATCCCTAGCATCCACTATGGTAAATTAAGAATAACAGGTACTTACTTAATCTTAGAAATCATAAAAAATATAAAACATGCATTTAGAAACTGCAAAATACATACTTTTTCAAGGGCATATGGGAAAAATACTTACTAAAATTGACAAAATGCTGGACCATAGATCAAGTCTCATGCTGCTTTATTAGTTGCCACATCTTCCTTCCAGGTTTTTACAGTTCTTTCATCTGCTAATGAGCCTTCTCTCATTCTGTTTATAGTTACTTTTCCTTTAGTGGAAAGAGAATAGAAGTATACCTTTAATGTCAAATCCTTTGTATGTTAAAGAAAATATCTGAAATTATATTTTTCTTATTATCAACTTCAAGAATTAAACTATGATTAATTCCTGATATGATGAAGACATAAGCATACATCTCCCCCTCTAAATGCTTCTCTACCAACTTTCCAGTTTTGCTTGTAGAATTTGGAGCTTAGTCCTGGATTATCATTATTAAATACTTCATTTATTTTTTTTAGTTTTATTGAAGTATAGTTGATTTAAAATGTTGTGTCAATTTCTGCTGTACAGCAAAGTGATTCAGTTATACATATGTATATATTCTTTTTCGTATTCTTTTCCACTATGGTTTCTCACAGGATATTGAATATACTTCTCGGTGCTATACAGTAGGACTTTGTTGTTTGTCCATTCTATATATAATAGTTTATATCTGCTAATCCCAAACTCCCAATCCTTCCATCTCCCACCTCCCCTCCCCGTTGGCAAAAACAAGTCTGTTATCTATATCTGTGAGTCTGTTTCTATTTCATAGATATGTTCATTTGTGTCATATTTTAGATTCCACATATAAGTGATATCATATGGTATTTGCCTTTCTCTTTCTGACTGACTTTGCTTAGTATAATCATCTCTAGGTCCATCCATATTGCTGCAAATGGCACTATTTCATTCTTTTTTATGGCTGAGTAATATTCCATTGTGTGTGTGTACCTACTTCATTTAGTTTTACTCTTTTATAATTTATTCTTTTGTGAATATTTTTGAATTCTCTTTTGTAACCACATTAACAAGTCACTAATGGTCATTTAGATTTTTAACTGCTTTTAATCTCACAGGACCTTCTCAGGAGAGGGGCTGTATCCCACAGTTGCTGAAAAGACTACAGAACCATCGTCCTGTTCATGAGGATGAAACAAAAGAAAGGTGCAACTCTCACAGAAGTCAGTAGAGTATCCCACCCTTGATTATACCCCCTACCATCTCTCTTTTTTTCTACACTATGCAATAAAATTTCTAGTAAGAGTCAGGCTATATGACAAAGGACATGAGTTCTGCATTCAGGCCCTCCTAGATCTAAATCTGGCTCTAATATAACTAGCTGTGTGGCCCAACTTTTAAAATTTCCTCAAAGCTTCCATTTCTTCACCTGTAAAACAGTGACAATAGGATTACTCAGAGGATTACTGTGAAGATAAATTAGATAATGCATAGAAAGCTCTCCTCACCATGCTTGGCACATATTAAATTTTTAATAAGTCCTGGCCCTTATTATTATAAGTTGTGGTTGAAAAGTGTCTCCTTCATGAACAGATATGTTATACTGCACAAGGTACAATCACCCTCTACTCATTGGATTAAGATCCTGCCAAGAAGGTCTGCATGATGCAGCTATAATGGAGAAATGTAAGACCCAGAAGAGCAGATACCTTGTATTTCTGATTCACTGATATTTCCTAAGCATCTAGAACTGTGTCTGGCATATGGTAAGTACTAAGTAAGTACCATGGAATAAATAAAAAGAAAAAGAACTTCTATATTAGATATAACTCTGCTTGAATCCGGGTTCAGCCATTTCCTAGCCATGAAGCTTTGGGTAAGTCACATAATTTCTCTGTGCCTTAGTTTTCTTACCTATAAAGTGAGAAGATATAATCGTTTCTAACTAGCAGAATTAGTCACATATAATGACACGTGTGAAAGTTCTCCACAAACTCTACATCAAGATTCAAACGCCCATGTGAGGGCTGTCGTGGTCACCCAGCAATATCAAAAGTCCTTCCAAAACAATGATTATTCTCCCTGTTTTGGAGCCACCTCCCTCTCCCTCTCCATGAGCCTTCTGGCTCCAAAAAACTGTTTGAGAATCCCATCCTGATCTCCCGTGTTTCCCACCCCATCTAAGCCAAGCTGTCAGCTCTTGGCTTCAAGTCCCTGTCCTCATCCTTGCCTTTGGAACTCTGGTTTGAGGGTTTGACTTGGTGTGCTTGGTGTTTGAATTTATAATGTCCCATAAAGACTCTGATTTTATGTGACTCTTTGTTTCTCAGGACCCTTGACTGATTCCGTTAGGAATTCTCCACTCTGGTTCCTTCCCTGTGGGCACCAGCACCCACTTCTAACCCCCTGGCCTTCCCCACACCCCATCCTGCTACACACACATGGGTAGGGTAGATCTAAAGAATGAGTCCCATTAGGGTATATCCCTAAAATCGTGACTTAATGTGAAGCCGAAAGTTTCCATCTGTGTCAAAAGGACTGGGGGCAAAAGAAGACTCTGAGGACCCCTAGGAATTTTTTTTAACAATTGGCCAGTTACCCTATACTCAGACAACAAAATAGGACATAGACTAGTGCTCGGTAGAGTGTGCTGGAAGGAAAATGGTAAGTCTTTGTTCATGTTGTGATGGGCTGAACTCTCCCTCGGGAGAGTTCAGAGCCATCCCAGAAAGTTCAGCAAGACATCTGCTCAGATGAGGACATCTGCTCAGTGAAAATACTTCAGAGGGAGTGCAAAAGAAAAGAGAATGTTGGAATGAATTAAAATTAAAAGCAACTGACAAAAATTAGTACAGAATTGAATATCTTATTAAAGGTTGCTGGGACACTTAATTCCATAGGCTCCATGTAGGTGCTGCATATACCGTACTCAGCTCAAAGGCACAAATTAAGAGCAAAAATATCAGTCTATCCACAGTGTGCCCAGCTCTGTGCTAGGTCTTCTACAATCTTATCATCATAATTTCTGTCTTAGAATCAAAATAAATTGGAAAGTGCTAGAAATAACATATAAAGATGATAGCAAATGACACAATCTATAGCAGGCATTTAGTCAACATTGTCAGAGTAATTAATGAATTGAATCTGCAACAAATATTTCGTGAACACCCATAGCGTGCCAGGCACTGTTCCAGGCACTGGAGACACAGAGGTGAACAAGACATCCACCCACCCTTATAGAATTTATATTCAAGACAATACACAGGTAGTGCTAAATGCAGGATGAGAAGATAGAGGGTGTGGGGATGTGGCTAAGACCACTTGCCAGAGGTCTCATTTGAGCAGGAATCTGTATGAAGTGGCTAAGCCATGTAACAGTCTGAAAGAAGAGAGTCCCAGATACAGGGAACAGAGAATGCACAGACCACAGGGCAGCTCAAATGTGGCATGTGTGACCCACAGTATGGAGAAGTGTGGCCAGAGCAGAACATACCAGAGGGAGAGTGGTGGATGCTGAGTTTGGGAAGGAAGCCAGGGCCTGACTTGTAGCGTCTTAATAAGTTATGGAAAGAAACTTGGAGGGTTGGAGAAAGGGACTCAGGTGAGCAGGTTTTCCTGTGACTGGATATTAATTGGCAGTTTCTCTGTGGTCTCCATGTTTGACTAAAGACCCATAGTTAAAAACAATAGGATCAAGCTATGCTCACCTTCTAGAAGCTGCCAGATTTTGTGTCACGGGTCTTATTAAAAGATAGAAGACCTGATTCTTCACTCCTCACCTCCATTATCCCAACCAACCCAAAGAAGAGAAGATTAAAATCTTCAGAAAACTGTTGACCTCATCAAGAGTCGTGGTTGCACTTTTCCTGCCCTCAGTATGAGAGAAGACTGCTCTAACTCAAAGGAAAGTGAGCGAATTTCTAAAGAACCCTATTGCAATGTTTTCTTTTTCCATGAAGGGAACTGACATCTTACTTTCTAGTTGGGACACCAGCTGAGATGCAGGTATCCTACCTTTATTCTAATCTGCTGCTAGAGTAGAGATGCCAGGAAAATTCTGGGGGAGACAAGAGACTCAGCGACCAATTCTCACCAGGTTTTCTGAAAGTGGAGAGCTGACTTGATCATGGTGGAAAGAGGGATGGGAAGGACAAAGAGTGAAAGAGATTCCAAACATGTGTGTCCACTATTGCGGACCCTCTCACGAAATCATTCTGTAAGGTAGCTGCTGGTCAATTGTCACCACCCAATTGTAAGCCACCCCTTCTAGTGATCAGAGGGCAGACGACTTACACAGGATAGGCAGGAGGAAAAACATTGTTTCCTGGCTAGTGTGGAAGTGAACAAAACTTGCTTGAAATTTTCCTACAGAATGAGTAACTAGGGTAATCTCACCACTCTTACATTTGTGAGGCTTATGAAGAATCCTTTAGGAGTTGACCTCTTAGACATGATAGGTATGCGCTAAAGTTATCAAAAACCACAGAACAAAGAATAGTGTCAGAGGACTGACACTATCCCACTTCGAGACTTTCTATAAACCTACAGTAATCAAGACAGTGTGGTATTGGTGAAAAAACAGACATATGGACCAATGGAACAGAATAGAGAGCCCAGAAAGGGACCAAACAAATAGAGTCAACTGATTTTTAAAAGAAAGGCACAAAGGCAATTCAATGGAGAAAGGATAGTCTTTTCCACAAATGTACTGGAACAACTGGATATCCATATGCAAAAAAACAAAAAAACAAACTAAAAAACCCCAGCAACAACAACAAAAAGAAACCAATCTAGACACAGACCTTACTTCTTTCACAAATATCTACAAAAATGGACCATAGACCTAAATGTAAAATGCAAAACCATCATAAAATTCTAGAAGATAACATAGGAAAAATATCTGTGTGAGCTTGGTTGTGGTAACGAATTTTTAGACACAACACCAAAAAGAAATCCATGAAAGAAACATTGACAAGTTGGACTTCATAAAATTAAAAACTTCTGCTTGTGGAAGGCACCGTTAAGAGATTGCAAAGTCAAGCCACAGACTAAGAGAAAATACATATCTGATAAAGTACTTGTACCTAAAATATACAAGGAACACCTAAAACTCAACAAGAAAACAATCCGATTTTTAAATGGGCCAAAGATCTAAACAGATACTGCATCAAAGAGATGTACAAATGGCAACTGAGCATTTGAAAAGATGCCCAACAGCATACGTTATCGGGTAATTGTGAATTAAAAGATCATACCACTATCTACCTATTAGAATGGCTATAATTCAAAACACTGACAACACAAAATCCTGCAAAAATGTAGAGCAACAGGAACTCTCATTTATTGCTTGTGAGAATGCAAAATGCTACCGTTACTTTGGAAGACAATTGGTAGTTTCTTACAAAGTTAAACGTCGTCTTACTACACAATTCAGCAATCACGTTCCTAGGTATTTACCCAAAGGAGTTGAAACTTATGTTCACATAAAAACCTGCACACAAATGTTTATAGCAGCTTTATTTATAACTGTGAAAAACTGGATGCAACCAAGATGTCCTTTAGTGGGTGAATGGATAAACAAACTATGTTACATCCATACAACATAATATTATTCAGCAATAAAAAGTGAGCTATCAAGCCACAAAAAGACATGGAGGAGTTTTAGGCACATATTGCTAAATGAAAGAAGCCAACCTAAAAAGGCTATGTACTGTATTGTTCCAACGATATGACATTCTTGAAAAGAAAAACTATAGCAACAGTAAAAAGATCAGTGGTTGCCAGGAGTTTAGGGGAGGGGAAGAGATATGAATAGGCAGAACACATAGGATTTTTAGGGTCTTGAAACTATTCTGTGTGATACTGTAAGGATGGATACATGACACTATGCATTTGTCAAACCCATAGAATAACACAACACAAAGAGTTAACCTTAATGTAAATTATGGACTTTAGTTAATAATACTATATAAATATTGGTTCGTTAATTTTAACAAATTTACCACAGTAATGCAAGATGTTAATGATAGGGGAAGCTGTGTGGGGAGAGGGTGTATACGGGAACTCTCAGTATTATATGCTCAATTTTCCTGTAAGCCTAGGAGCAGGACAGGAATAAAGACACAGGCCTAGAGAATGGACTTGAGGACACGGGAAGGGGGAAAGGTGAGCTGGGACGAAGTGAGAGAGTGGCATGGACATATACACACTACCAAATGTAAAACAGATAGCTAGTGGGAAGCAGCCGCAGAGCACAGGGAGATCAGCTCGGTGCTTTGTGACCACCTAGAGGGGTGAGATAGGGAGGGTGGGAGGGAGGGAGACGCAAGAGGGAGGGGATATGGGGACATATGTATATATATAGCTGATTCACTTTGTTATAAAGCAGAAACTAATACACCATTGTAAAGTAATTATTCTCCAATAAAGATGTGAAAAAATATAAAAACAAAAATAAATAATAAATAAAAATGAAGTCTACTGGTTAAAAAAAAAAAAAAAAAAACCACCCGGAACCATGAGATGAAACCACAGTGGAGAGGCAAGAACAGGTTGTAGATGATGTTGAAAATATACAGGACTGTGGTCAGGAACTCATTACTGTGTAAGGGGAGGTGGACGGGATTGCAAGGATACCAATAAGTATCCTGGGACTGACTTCAAAAGTCCATCTGGCTGGTCGTGAAAAATGGATTAGAGATGGCCAAGAAAGGACGAGGAGAGACCATGCCAGCGTTTCAAGTGAGACACGCTGATTCTTAAGCCAGCATGATAGCAATGGACATAGAAGAAAATAGAAAGAGTTGAAAGATGTTTAGGCGGTGGAATTAACAGGAATGCCTGGTGTACAGCAGCAGCAGGGAGTGGGAGAGATCTAGGATTGCTTTCTACTTTTCAGCTGAGCAACTGGACGGAGATTTGTACCACTGACTGAGTTGGGGAAGACTGGGGAATAAGCTGGTTTGGGAGAAAAGATCATCAGTTTTCTTTTGGATCTGTTGAAACCAATGAGCCTGTATGACTTTCAGGAAGAGATGTTCAATGGATAGTGAGATATGTAGGTTAGAAGCCCAGCTGAGGAGCCTGAACTGAGATGCAAAGGCCCTGGGGACATTAACATACAAGGGTATCTTAGATCCATGGCATCCTAGGTCCTAAACTAATGCTGATGGCAGCTAACCTTTCTGAGCTCTTATATGGACCAAACATTATAAAGGACACTCTATACTAATTGCCTTATTCAATCTTCAGTTCAACTCTATGAAGTAGCTGCTATTATTATCACCACTTTAAAGATAATAAAACTGAGGCTCTGAAAGGTCAAATTACATCTCCCATACCACACAGTGGCAAGAGACAAAGACACAACTCATAACCTAGTCCATGTTCTCCAGTCTTCATACTTTATTTATTTATTTATTTATTTTGTGGTACGTGGGCCTCTCACTGCTGTGGCCCCTCCCGCTGTGGAGGGACAGGCTCCGGACGCGCAGGCCCAGCGGCCACGGCTCACGGGCCCAGCCGCTCCGCGGCATGTGGGATCCCCCCGGACCGGGGCACGAACCCACGTCCCCTGCATCGGCAGGTGGACTCCCAACCACTGTGCCACCAGGGAAGTCCTTTAAACCCTATGTTTTCAAGTATCAGTATTTCAAATATTCAAGTGTAACTTAACCAGCTTCAATGGGTGTACATACCTGTCTAACCTTTCCACCCACCCAGAGGTCTCAGCCTTTATCAAACTTTTCTTGAGGCAGAAATATCTGAGACCGCTTTGTTATTCCAATTTTTTCATGTTTCTTTAATTTCTATATTATGGTAACTGGAAAATATGATCAGATAGTTTTCAAGTCTCATTAGTCAAATTAATATTGGTACTGCAAGCAACCTGAAATTTTGGCAACTGCGGTGAAAAAGATTGAGTGGAATGAGCAGCAAAGATTACTGTTGGAGGAGAAATTAAATAGATTGCTTCATTTGGAAAAAGAGAAACAACTTTCAATTTACTAAATAACATAAGTTTTTAGAAGATTCCCCGGAGTGAAATCAACCGAGAGATGGAAAGTCCATATCCAGAGACGTAGGGGCTCTGGGTCCATTGGCAAGTGACCACTCTGCTCTAGACCTCAGTTTCCCATCTGTCAGAGGAAAAGAAGAGCAGTTTCCCTGAATATTTCACAAGGCTGTGAAGAGACACAGGTGAGATGATAAATGGGGAAGCTTCATGAAGTGTAAAAAGTGCTAGACAAATACAAGAATTAATTTGAATAATGATTACACTTCATATAGAGACAAGCGACAATTACTCACAGATAGCATACTTAGGCTGGGTATTGCAGTCAGACAGATTAGGGTGCAGGAAGATGGACCCTAGTGATTGCCAGGATGAAGACCCTCCCTTGACAGATGAGGAGAAAGGGGCAAGAAAAGGTAGGGGATTCACCCAGGGTTAGTGATAACAGAACCAATATTAACACCTACAGTTCTCCCTCCAGTCGGTCGGTTTCTCTCTCTTTCCTTTAGCTAAGAGACCTCTTGGTTATTTGGGGGGTCATTACTATCTCCTGCCAGGAAAAGATCTGGAACAGTCAAAAGAGAATGGTCTGACCGCAAGTTTGGATCTTAGTAAAATAAATGGCTTTTCCCAGGAAGAAAAATACAGTAACCTGAAGCTTACAGAGGATTATAGTTCCACATTTCTGAGACCATAGGTGAAGCAACAAAAGCCTCAATACCGGTAGCAGCTCACATTCACTAACTGCTCAATTTGTGCCTGGATCTGTGCTAAACATTTTACCCGCATGTGTGTCTCATTTTATCCCCACAACAGTCCTGTGAGTTGGGTATCATTACTGACTCCATTTTACAGATGGGAAAACTGAGGCTTAAATGTGTTAAAGAAGTTGCACTGGGACACAGTCTGTAAGAGATGAAAGCAGAGATTCACCCCAGCCAATGCCACTCTTAGTTTCCAGATTTTAACCACTGGACACATTACCTTCCACTACAACCTAAAGTCCTTGGGGCTGCAATTCTAGGCTCATCATAGTCTGGACTGTCCAGATTTCTCTCTCACTTTAAATCTGGAGAAAATTCTGGGTCTGACCTTTCAGCTCCTCACACAGTAGGGATAATTCTGAAGGACAAAATGCAGTCTCTGAATTCTTGTCCCTGCACTTTGCTCCCTGTGCTTTCCTCTTCTCTGCCTGTTCACACCTTCTTCTCCTGTTAAGCTCACCTGTAATTCCACCTCCAGCTGGTCCTCCTGGTCACTAAGTTTACACTGGCTTCTCTTTCTCCTTTGAGTCCCTGTGACATACCCTCTATACCTTCCTTGTGACATACCCTCTATACCTACCTTCTATCAGAAGTGCTCAGCCTTCTGATATTTTTTTCATTTGTTGTATAGATCTTTAGGAATGTTCACGTTATATCCTCATACACATTAGAAACTCCTTCAGGACAATGTCAATGGCGGTTTCTCTTTGGTCCTCCACAGTGTCTAGTACATGGCTAGCGGTTATCAGTAGTCAAATTTTTAAATGAATGAAATAAGAACATTAGGGGGGAAGCTATGGAGAGGCAGCTTTTATTAAATGGAAGAATAACCTTCTCCATCAGACAAATTTTTTTAACAGTGGGAAGGATATCCTTGCTATGTCAGTATTTAGCTATCATTGGAAATGTTTGCACAAAGGATTACTCGGGGATATTTTGAATGGGATTACTGCTTTGAGGGAGGAAACTCCAAGATCCCTTCTAACTTACTCTAAGAGTCTATGATGCCCTCCTCTCAGTCTGATCTTCTCACTTAAGGTGGTAAATGAGCTGCTGACTGGAGTGGTGAGGAGCCTTGCTGAGCATCAGAAGAGTGACCTAATAGAGCCAATCTGCAAGGACTGGAAAGTGAATTACAACAGGAGAAAATCAGACTTCTGTGCAGTGGATGCTTGATGCATTTTTAGAAGCCTACGCCATGTGGCCGACAGGGTCATGGTGTTCCGGCCAGGTGTCAGGCCTGTAACTCTGAGGTGGCAGAGCCGAGTTCAGGACATTAGTCCACCAGAGACCTCCCAGCTCCATGTAATATCAAGCAGCGAAAGCTCTCCTAGAGATCTCTATCTCAACACTAAGACCCAGCTCCACTCAATGACCAGCAAGCTACATTGCTGGACACCCTATGCCAAACAACTAGCAAGACAGGATCACAACCCCACCCATTAGCAGAGAGGCTTCCTAAAATAATAATAAGGTCACAGACACCCCCAAACACATCACCGGACACAGTCCTCCCCACCAGAAAGAAAAGATCCGGCCTCATGCACCAGAACACAGGCACTAGTCCCCTCCACCAGGAAGCCTACACAAGCCACTGAACCAACCTTAGCCACTGGGGGCAGACACCAAAAACAGCAGGAACTACAAACTTGCAGCCTGCGAAAAGGAGACCCCAAACACAGTAAGTTAAGCAAATGAGAAGACAGAGAAACACACAGCAGATGAAGGAGCAAGGTAAAAACCCACCATACCAAACAAATGAAGAGGAAATAGGCACTCTACCTGAAAAAGAATTCAAATTAATGATAGTAAATATGATCCAAAATCTTGGAAACAGAATGGAGAAAATATAAGAAACGTTTAATAAGGACCTAGAAGAAATAAAGAGCAAACAAACAATGATGAACAACACAATAAATGAAATTTTAAAATCTCAGAAGGAATCAAAAGCAGAATAACTGGGCTTCCCTGGTGGCACAGTGGTTGGGAGTCCGCCTGCCGATGCAGGGGACGCGGGTTCGTGCCCCGGTCCGGGAAGATCCCACGTGCCGCGGAGCGGCTGGGCCCGTGAGCCGTGGCCGCTGAGCCTGCGCGTCCGGAGCCTGCGCTCCGCAATGGGAGAGGCCACGACAGTGAGAGGCCCGCGTACCACAAAAAAAAAAAAAAAAAAAGCAGAATAACTGAGGGACAAGAAGGGATAAGTGACCTGGAAGATAAAACAGTGGAAATAACTACTGCAGAGCAGTAGAGATACAAAAGGATTAAAAGAATTGAGGACAGTCTTAGAGACCTCTGGGAGAATATTAAATGCACCAATATTTGAATTATAGGGGTCCCAGAAGAAGAAGAGAAAAAGAAAGGGGCTGAGAAAAATATTTGAAGAGATTATAGTTGAAAACTTCCCTAATATAGGAAAGACAAGAGTCAATCAAGCCCAGGAAGTGCATAGAGTCCCATACAGGATAAATCCAAGGAGAAACACACCAAGACACATATTAATCAAACTATCAAAACTTAAATACAAAGAAAAAATATTAAAAGCAGCAAGGGAAAAACAACAAATAACACACAAGGGAATCCCCAAAAGGTTAACAGCTGATTTATCAGCAGAAACTCTGCAAGCCAGAAGGGAGTGGCAGGATATATTTAAAGTGATGAAAGGGAAAAACCTACAACCAAGATTACTCTACCCAGCAAGGATCTCATTCAGATTCGATGGAGAAATTAAAACTTTTACAGACAAGGTAAAGCTAAGAGAATTCAGCACCACAAAACCAGCTTTAAAACAAATGCTAAAGGAACTTCTCAGGAAAAACAAGAGAAGGAAAAGACCTACAATAGCAAACCCAAAACAATTAAGAAAATGGAAATAGGAACATACATATTGATAACTGCCTTAAATGTAAATGGATTAAATGCTCCGACCAAAAGACACAGACTGGCTCAATGCATACAAAAATAAGACCCGTATATATTCTGTCTACAAGAGACCCACTTCAGACCTAGGGACACATAAAGACTGAAAGTGAGGGGATGGAAAAAGATATTCCATGCAAATGGAAATCAAAAGAAACATGGAGTATCAATTCTCATATCAGACAAAATAGACTTTAAAATAAAGACTATTACAAGAGACAAAGAAGGACACTATGTAATGATCAAGGGATCAATCCAAGAAGAATATAACAATTGTAAATATTTATGCACCCAACATAGAAGCACCTCAATACATAAGGCAAATGCTAACAGCTGTAAAAGAGGAAATTGACAGTAACACAATTATAGTAGGGGACTTTACCACCCCACTTTCCCCAATAGACAGATCATCCATAATGAAAATAAATAAGGAAACACAAGCTTTAAATGATACATTAAGCAAGATGGACTTAATTCATATTTATAGGACATTCCATTCAAAAACCAGAGAATACACTTTCTTCTCAAGTGCTCATGGAACATTCTCCAGGATAGATCTTGGGTCACAAATCGTATTGGTAAATTTAAGAAAATTGAAATTGCATCAAGTATCTTTTCCAACCACAACACTATGACACTAGATATCCATTACAGGAAAGAATCAGTAAAAATTACAAACACATAGAGGCTAAAGAATACACTACTTAATAACCAAGAGATCACTGAAGAAATCAAAGAGGAAATCAAAAAATACCTAGAAACAAATGACAGTGAAAACACGACTACCCAAAACCTATGGGATGCAGCAAAAGCAGCACTAAGAGGGAAGTTTATAGCAATACAATCCTATCTGAAGAAACAAGAAGCATCTCAAATAAACAACCTAACTTTACAGCTACAACAATTACAGAAAGAAGAACGGAAAAAAAAAAAAAAAAAAAAAATTAGCAGATCGAATCATAAAGATCAGATCAGAAATAAATGAAAAGGAAATGAAGGAAACGATAGCAAAGATCAATAAAACTAAAAGCTGGTTCTTTGAGAAGATAAACAAAATTGATAAACCATTAGCCAGAGTCATCAAAAGAAAAAGGGAGAAGACTAAAATCAATAGAATTAGAAATGAAAAAGTAGAAGTAACAACTGACACAGCACTTTGTTCTAAAGCAGAAACTAACGCACCATGGTAAAGCAATTATACTCCAATAAAGATGTTTAAAAAAAAGTCTATGAGTCCATAACCGAATTAGTGAATTTGTGAGTGAGTGCATGAATGAATTTGCAGATGTCAGTCATTCACCCACGGCGCCCCCCCCCCCAACAGTCATTAAGACATGACGTTCTGCATAACTCAGTCTCTTATCTGGAAAACACTGATGTGAGGTAAGTGGAGAGCACATCTTATTTCCTCCATTTTTCAGAGGAGGAAACAGACTTATCGAAGTAAAAATAATTTGCCTGAAGTCAGCAGTTGGTTACATACCGGCTCGAGCCTTTTCAATCCCAGGCCAGTTCCGTCTTTGCTGCAAGAGCCCCAGACAGCTTACAACGGTCCCGCATCTGCTCTCCTCCTTTGAAGCATAGACAGGGAGCTGGAAGAAATAATATAGAAACCTTGGCTTCTTCCTGTTCTGCATCCTCAGCCACAGAGTCTTTTGGGCTTTACCTATTGAGTCAGGTTGGTCCCCTTCCTCAATAAACATGGCACTGCCTTCATTCTCTGAGGCAAAGGAAGGCTCTGGGATTAGACAGGCTGGATTCACTTCCCAGCTCTGCCTTGTTACTGAACACCTCTCGATCTCAGGAGGAGAGCCATAGTTAGAGCCCACCTCATAGAGTTGTGCTGAGAATGAAATGAGGTTACATGGAAACAGACGGTTAGATGGAGCTTAAAACAGTGCCTCAATATATATTAAACTGTGTCCTTTATTAGTGGGGAATGGAGAGAGAATGCCTTTTCCTAACTGTAACCTTGAGCAAGTTGCTTAGCCACTCTGTGACTCGGTTTCCACATCTGTAAAATGGAGATAATGATCGTGACCCCCACCTCCTGAGGACTTTTGCAAGAAATAAACATGTTAAGGTATACAGAGAGCACTTAGAAATTGCCTGGCAAATTGCAGGTGTTCTAATGGTGTCGCTATATCGCTTTTCCTCATGAGAGACGATTGCACCTACACAGCCTCTTGCATGTGCTTCGTGGTCTGTGTTCTGCCTTTAGGATCAGATCATCCCATAGAGATTACAGCATCTTTCTTTTTTACACAGTTTTCTGCTTTTATCCCTTCCATAATTACACTGGTTTTTTTTCCCTGGAAACTTCCACCGTATCTGCTTTCTCCCCTACCTGACACAATGGTGGTAATCATGTCCATAAAACACCTCAAGACTAGGCATGAATATTGCAATCATGTCATAGATACTAACGGACAATTTAATGGTAGAATCTGACCAACGTTTCCCAGAGGAGGCAAGCGTAGGTGCTGGCCTTGGTCCTGAAATAAAGATTTGGACGTGTCTGGAAAAGTCACAAGTTGGTAAGCAGATGGTTTCATGCTTAGCCCTTGTGATTCATATTGTGATGTCTTTGAGGTTGTTTACTGAGCTCTCCCACCCATTCCATCTCTTTATCCCTAGTGTCCAGCTCAGTCCCTGCCTCAGAAAATGTGCTCACTAAACGGTGATCCATTTACACAGCTAGATGCAAGCTTCTCCATCTTAGAGATGTGATCAAAAACTGTGACATAGGGCTTCCTTGGTGGCGCAGTGGTTGAGAATCCGCCTGCCGATGCAGGGGACACGGGTTCGTGCCCCGGTCCGGGAAGATCCCACGTGCCGCGGAGTGGCCGGGCCCGTGAGCCATGGCCGCTGAGCCTGCGCGTCCGGAGCCTGTGCTCCGCAGCGGGAGAGGCCACAACAGTGAGAGGCCCGCGTACCACAAAAACAAAAAACAAACAAACAAAAAAACCTGTGACATAGAAAGGATAAGTGACACATCAAGGGTTGTTCAACCTCTTTTCATTCTTCAAAGCCTAGTTCAAATGCTAACTCTTCCATGAAGACTTTCTTGTTTTACCCCAAACTGCAATGTAAATGTATTTTCCCCTGAACTCCCTTAACTCCTTTAATTGAACACATGGAGATATTAAAATAAGTCTGTATGCCCATCATATCATTAGCATAGGATTTTATGAATCCTTGAGGGCAGAGTCTTTGGCACTTAGGAAATATGAGGGAAAAAAACCTTTTTCTATGAATAAATAGATGAGAAATGGCATGATGAGAACGAGAATCTGGGGTCCTGTCTCTTTCTAGGAGACCACACTGCCTCCCACCAAAATGAATCCTCCTGAACTCCTGCCCCCTTAGGGTATTGAGCTGGATGAATTGCTTCCTAAAGATATGCAAATGAGAAAGCCATCTATGCTAATGCGCTCTTTAGCTACTGGGTTACTCCATACAGGTGATAATGGTTCTGTGACAACTGAGGGTGGAGGAAATTGGGAGGGTGGGGTGGGAAAAGGGGCTCTGACCCTATAATTCAAGGAGCCATTCCCATGGCTCAGCTTTAAAGGGGGCAGAATTGAGACTCCTGTTAAGTAACTTTGGAGAACGGAGAAGCATAGCCATAATGGAATAAATTAACAAGTCCCTGCAAGAGAAAATGCCCATCATAATGACCTTGGCGAGCTCTCAGCTCCAGTGATCCTGAATGCAAATGCACTAAAAATAAGGAAGTGCCTCTCTCCATTACTACTTTCTAACATAATCTTAAAACAGCCACTCTACATATGCACCAGTGCCCCGCCTTCAACAATCCTCCTTGCCCCATATCCCTCCTCTCCTTCACAGCTCCTCAAAGACAGGATGAAGCACAGGTCCTTTACAACACCGCCGACTCCCCGTGGCCCATCCTGTGGCCCTCCAGCCCGCAGCTGGTGTCACCTGCCCCTCACCTGCAGACACAGTTGTCCTTGCCAACGTGCTGGCCATAGTTTATCCACTTCCTAAGAAGGAGGAGGGGTGTGGTTTCGAGAATTTCTAGTTTAATCACAGCCTAAGGATGCCTTTGCTGCTTTTCTTGCTAACTTGGGTTCCAATCCTAGAAACCAGGCTTCTGCCTGCTTCTGGGTCCCACCTAGTTGCCTGGCGCTTGAGCCTTGCTTGGGTGACCTGCCACGTCCCAGCTCCTCTAAGACATACTGCTTTGTAGGCTGCCACCATCCCCATCCCGACCCTTGCTTGAAACTTGTCAGTAGGCTTCCTAATTCTCCTGGACACTAAAATACTACATGGGAAGCTCAAGGTCCTGCAGGAACCAGCCCCCGCTCACCACCACATTTCACACCACACCGTTCAGAGTTCAGCTGCTCTGACCTTTCAGTTCTTGGAGAGAACCTCCACCACAGGACTTTTGTACGTCAAGTTCTCTCTGATGGAGCCTTACCTTGGAAATGCCAAGCTGGGGGTTTGGGAAAATATTCGAAGGTCTAAGAAAGTAACACCAAGTGCTTACAGAAGGTCACATATTTTATGCACTTTCTTCCTAGTACCAACAAGCGTCTGGGGTGGGGGGTGATGCAAAAGGCCGAATGACAAGTTGAGGAAATGGAAGCAGAGTAGTGGACCTATTAGACAGCTGACTCAAGAGAAGACCCAAGGGACAGGAGATGGAGAGAGCAGATCCCTGAAAGTCTGACAGCTGTTGACCCCCACCTCTATTTTGGAGTGAGATGATCTACAGGGGTGCCCTCCTTTTGGTTTTTGATATATGGGGGTGGAGGGAAGCTGATTCCAGCCATAGCAGGTGGGAGGGCAAGCTGCCCTTCCCACCCCATCTTGCAATTATTATAGTCAAGCTCTTGGCTTACTGGAGATTTATGACGCCTTCTCTCTGTCTGTCACATTTAAAAGATGCTAGGAAGAGCAGAGAGAGCTTTTAGCTGCAATGGGATCCGATTGGGTTTTCTTTACCCCTTCTATCTGATCTAATGGAATTTAGATGGAAGTTAGTGCTTGGCAAAGCAGAGGATGAAAAGTGCGAAATGTCCCTGGTAGAAGGACCCGCTGAGCCCCTAGTCTCCCCTACTGTACAGAAGCCCAGAGAGGGATAGTTGCTTGTCCAATAACACACAGCTTGTTGGTGACGGAGCCAGACCTGGAGTCAGAACAGAGATTCTTGACTAGAAAGCCCTTGCTGGCAGTGAGTAAAGCTCCTAAAAGTGGTGGGCAATATTTTGCTTCTATGGCCCCATGTGCATTTGCAAGCCAGTAGCAACCATAATTTTCATTAGATTCTTGAAAAGGTCTGTAACCCAAACCAGGTTCAAAGCCGCCAGAATCCTAATGAACAACCTTAATGTTAGGGAGTTTGCAAAATGTAATTAAGGCAACAAAACTTACCCATAAGAAACAATCAGAAATAAACACCAGCCAGTCAATATTTTGGTGTTAAAATATATTGTGTGGACTATTAACACCCTAAAAGGGAAGGAAAGAAGGTGCTGTATGAATCATTAAGAATCATAATGACGGGGCTTCCCTGGTGGCTCAGTGGTTGGGAGTCCGCCTGCCTATGCAGGGGACGCGGGTTCGTGCCCCGGTCCGGGAAGATCCCACGTGCCGCGGAGCGGCTGGGCGCGTGAGCCACGACCGCTGAGCCTGCGCGTCCGGAGCCTGTGCTCCGCAATGGGAGAGGCCAAAACAGTGAGAGGCCCGCGTATCGCAAAAACAAAAAAAAAAAAAAAAAAAAAAAAAAAGAATCATAATGACGAACAATGGTATAGAGCTTCTCTGTGCCAGGCACATTTTATATTTACATTTTATTGGCTAAGTTAATCCTCATGGAAACCCTATTAGGTATATACTATTATCCCTCCCCATTTTACAGATGAAGAAACTGAGGAAACGGAAGTTGTCACTTGCCTAAGATCAATGACCAGTAGGGAGCAGAAGCAAGATTGGAATCATCCTGTTAAATTGGCACATATAGGATTCCATGCAGGGGCACAGAGCATAGAGGGAGACAGATCACACAACCCCTGACTCTGGGAGTTCCGGGTCTTTTGCAGGAGGAGGTACAAAACACTGATGATGCTTATAATAGTCCAAGCTCTAAGCAACTTCTAAAGATGCAGTGGATGGACAGGGTGGAGGGGAAAGCTGGACACAACTGGAAACCCAGCAGGCAGGTGGCAGAGAGGCATGAGTTTCAACTTGTTATGCAGGACGACCTGGTCATGTTCTATGGGTTCAGATTGGGAACGAGATGAGCCTTGATTTCAGAAGCAGGCCATCTCCAGCCAGCCGATAAGACAGGCCAGGTAGCAAGCCCAGCCAATGGCCCAACACCTGGGAGCTTGTGGTTCTGTTCTCATTCCAGAACCTGTCTCTGCAGGCAGCAAGATTTGGGATAGCACAAAGACTGGGAGCTGGGATACCTGGGTCCCAACCAGATGGTCTGAGATTTGGCCAGAGATGGGTAGTGAGTAAGGGAAAGCAATCTGCCTGGCTTAGAACAAGGCAAGAAAACAGTACCATTCAGGACCTGCCCCTACTGGCTGTAGGACCTTTTCGATGGAACATTCACCCACCTCAGTTTGTGAAACAGGATGCTCTTAGCACCTCTCATAGGATGGCTGTGAGGTTTAAAGGAAATGCATGGCACAAAGTAAGCACCCAAAATGCTTATCGTTTCACTCGTTTAACAGCAATCTGTTGAGTGTCTATTATGCACCAGGTTCTGGACCAGATGCTGCAGATATACAAGTTTATAAACCAGTGTGGCTTCTGTACTTATAGAATTCAAAATTGATCACCCTTCTTATTGAGAATTATTAATATTATTAGAGATAAGTGTAGTGTTATCATCATCTTTATTACAAATAACTAAGGAGACCTCACTTTCTCTCCTGTCGCCCTGTTTTCTCCATTCAACCTCCAAGAGTGTCCACATCACTCGGCATGTCACTGTCCTTTTGTCTTCATCTGGCACTAGGGCAGGCCTCTTATTCTTATTTATTCTTATTCATTCCTATATTCCCAGTGTTGCATCCTATTCATTCTTACATGCTACAGAGCCTGACCCAGAGTAAGTCTCAGGCATGTGGATTGGCTTGAATTGGATGAAACCTGAATAGGGCCCAGACCCTTGACCACAGTCACTCTAGTGGGGGATCGGGGAGTAGAGTAGGGGGTGCATAAAAGGCGAGGGGAAGGGCTGATGCCTTCCAAATTTCAGGGCTCACCTCCACCCAGCTAGATTCAGACCTGGGCAGGATGTGTGGAGGCTCCAAGGGTGGCAGAAGACTCCAGCCACCACGCTGGGCCCCAGAACAGATCTGAAGGTGGGACTGCACCCCACCTTCTACAGACAAGAGGAAGAGAAGCAGCTACTGCCCCTGCTGGGATTTGCTCAGGATCAGGGCTTGGCTGCAGGCTACCGTGGAACAAGTAGCTTTGGTGGTCACGACTGAGGTGTGGATGGATCCATGCTTTATGGGGTCTGGATAATTCGGGCCCTCTTTAAGAAAAGGAATGCAAAAGTAGGTTTAAAATAGAATTAACCAGGTAAAAAATGGTACAAGTGAACTTACTGACAAAACAGAAATAGAGTCACAGATGTAGAAAACAAACTTAGGGTTACCAGGGGGGAAAGGTTGGGAGAGGGATAAATTGGGAGATTGGGATTGACATATACATACTATTCTACATAAAATAGAAAACTAACTAGTACCTACTGTGGAGCACAGGGACTTCTACTCAATACTCTGTAATGACCTATATGGGAAAAGAATCTAAAAAAGAGTGGAGATAGGTGTATGTATAACTGATTCACTTTGCTGTACAGCAGAAAGTAACACAACACTGTAAATCAACCATATGCCAATAAATATTTTTTTAAAAGACACATACAAAATCCCCCACAACATCAGAGAAATAACGTATTTCTATGAACTGAACACTTCTACAACCCTCCTTTTGTTCTAAACATTGGACAGCATACTCTGCATAGCACCTGCTCTCCAGGTGATAACAATTTTGTAGCGTTATTCTATACGAAGAGCAGGGAGATGATTGGGCTTCACTCCGGATCCAAACAATTTCGTTAATAGTTTATAAAAAGGCTCCTAGCTTCACAATTCAGTGCTGGTAATGTCATGTAAATTGTTATGATTATAGTCAAAATGCGGTCAATCTTTTATCATGTGTGCTTCGCATATGCCGTTATGGTTGCGCTCAGTTTGTGGTACTGCTATAGGTTTTCTCCCTAAAAATACGGCAATTGTGATCAACCATATTTTCCACAACTCCCTTCAAAAAAGACACCACCCCCCCCCCAAACAAAAGTACCTGGTGTTTTTCATTGCACATGCTGCATCATCGAGTCTTATTTCTGACAAGGGAGCTTTCATGCTGATGAGGCATTGATAGCAGAGGAATCAATCCTCTACTTAAAAATGTCCATCCTCTGATGAGGGGAAGAATCTTCCACATACTAATTTCTGGCTCCGTACATTTCAAACCTGTTTTTTTCTTCCCACTACCCATGCACCACCGGTGCCAGGTGCTGCAGGACATATTCATTCACAATAGGCCCCAGCCGGGGGTGGGGGGGGTCTCCGGGTCGCACTGCAAAGGGAACTGACACAGCAGGAAGCCATTCCTACACCAGAATGACCAGCGATACCGTGATTATATGCAGTAATGGCTGCAAGGCTGCAACCACATCAAAATACCTCACTAATCCCAGAATAAATGTGTTCCCACCCCAATGCCCCCTTTGCCAATGCCAAAGATTCTCAAGGTCCCTCCAGACCAACAGCTACCCAGCATGAGGAGACAGCTTTCTCAACCGATTGTGGTTAATGCGTCTTGCTTTCACAGATTTTACAGCAGTACATCGTTATGGACTCAGTGTTTGAGTCCCTCCAAATCCATATGTTGCAACCTACTCCCCGATGTGAAGGTATTTGGAGGTGGCCTTTGGGAATTAATTAGGTTATAAGGGTGGAGTCCTCATGAGTAGGAGTAATGAATGCCCTTCTAAGAAGAGGCTGGAAGTTGGCTCTCTTTCCACCACCTGAGGACAAAAGAAGTTGACCATCTGCAGTGCAGAAAAGGGTCTTCACCAGAACTCAACCATGCTGGAATCCTGACCTCGGACTTCCAGCCTCCAGAACAGTGGGAGATGAATTTCTGTTGTTTATAAGCCACTTGGTCTACAGTACTTGTCATGGCAGCCTGAATGGATTCAGACAGCAATGCACGTGTAAGCATATTGCTAGGGCTTCCTCCAAGCCTCAAAAGGATCTTGTGCAAGTAGGGGTCCTGAATCTTCCATTTCATTTATTGGCTCCGAGGTAAACCCACCTCTGGTTATAAACCCTGGGGAGGAAAAAGGCCTGGTACTGGGCTGGTACCAGTGAGGTGTGATTCCTTGGCACGCTAGCACCAGGTGAGGGCTGCCCAGGACAGTCTGTGCCTTTTGTCTGCTGTGTCCCTATTTGTGACAATCAGATCCCATGTCCCATGTCTCTAGGAGAAGAGACAGGTGACTGAGCCTCCTGAAAATAGGACAGGAAAAAGAATAAGAGGAGAAGTCACCCTGTTGAAGGAGGCAGCGTCCAAATTTGAAACAGCTGTCTCCATTTCTCTAAGAAATGGTGCCCTAACAATGGGGCCAATGGCTGTACCCACTGACCCTCTCCCCACCTGCTAAGTCTGAAGCTTATTAAGCCGAGTCACCAATTGGCCATCAGCCACTGTAATTTACAAATCACATTAGTTGCCACAGGAATGAAGTAGAAGCCTATAATTTGGAAGAATAAATGTAGTTAGTGTTGAAAGATCTCTAGAAACATCTGCAGTCACAACCCCTTGGGAATCAGAGCTTCTGCACTTTACGATTCTATCATTCAAGCTGAGCTCTGCACTCTGAGTCTTGAGTGCAGAGGCTGGTTCAGAGGGAAATAGAAATGAAAATTTGATGGGTTCCCTGAGCCAAATGGCCCAACCCAGTAATCCCTAAGTGTCAAGTTTTGGGCAAAAATATGAGTTTGCTGTTGAGAACATGAATCCGGGGAGGCAAGTAGGACCCCACCCCCACCCTCCAAGCTGCCCCAGACACGAACGAAAGCAAGAGCAGGGCTGAGTAAGCCTGGTCTAGCACCCTCGGGGACACTCAATACTGAAAGGGATGGTACTTCCTCAACACTGTATTTCTCATCTTGACAACACTGTATTAAACTTCAAAGAATCCCACAAAGTTCTGATCCCTCCCCATGATAACCACTTAGAAGCATCTGGTGAAATATCAAGTGATTTGGAAAAACCATTTTTTTATTGCTGCCCCTTCATTGCACTTGCCCTATGTGGGGTTCAGCTCACGAATTGAGTGCCAGAGCCCTGGGAACAAGGCGCCTGCCAGGAACTTTAGAGTTCATTCAATCCCGTGCCCCTTTTTTTAACAGGAAGAATAAGGCCCAGAGGGTAAAAAAAAAAAAAAAGACAATTTGGCCAAGATCACACAGTCAGCTGGTGGCAGAAACAGTTTAAATACTCAGAGCGCCAAATTCCTGATCCAGGGCTCTGCAAAAACTGCATTTTTCCCCATCTGCTTTATCAGAAAGTTAGCCAGCATTCCTTCCAAAGACCTGGCCTCCCACACAACCTCCTGGACAAGGTTTCTGGTCTTCTGATCAGCAGAGAGCCCTCAGCCTCCTGCCACAAGCTTCACTTCCCCGTCCACTCCAAAGACACCTGGTTACATGTTTCTCCCTGAGACTTGGCCCCCAACTCTGGTAGAATTTGGAAATACATGCTTACCTGTTCAAAGCTTAGACTGCCTAGGTATATCGTGAAGTTCTCAGCCAGAGCACCAGGCCAATGCACATTAGCCAGAAATGGCTGGGACTTGGAGAGAATCGCAGCAAGGAGGGGCCCAGGGCAGCTATGCAGTAAGGCAAGGCTGACATCCTGCCTTGAGGCCATGCAGGCTTAAGTCTCCTTTGAAAGCATCTCCAGCTCAGCCCTCCTTTGACCTGTGCATCCAGCCTGGAGACAAACTGCCTTTTTGTTGCTTTTCTCTCCTTCGCTCTCAGTGGTCCAGGGGAGGCCATTAGACCCTCCTGCTGGGATCATTTCATGGCCCAATTCTCCCCATCATTCAGATATCATTGGAGAATCACCTCCTGAGTGAGGTCTTCCAGAAGCATCCCATTGTAGTAGCACCACCCCACCGTACTCTTTACTCTCTAGCCCATTGCCCTGGTTTGCTTTCTTCATGGCACTTCTCATTCCCTGAAATATCTCTATTCAATCACTGAAGAGGTAACGTGGCCCCGTTGCTAAGACTTTATGTCTGGGCTCCAGCTCTCTAGGCTCAAATCATGGTTCTACCACTTGTTAGCTGTAAAATCTCTGGAAAGTTATCTAACTACCATCTGTATGCCTGTTTCCCATCTATAAAAAGGGGAGAATAACAATACCTACCTCACGAGGTTGTTATGAAGATTAATTCATCGACGGCACTTAGAGCACATTGTTAAAAAATCCATAAATGTCAGATATTATTCTTGCTATTATCTGATTTTCCTATTGAAGTCTTTCTCTTTCTGCTCTGAAGTAATTTCATGAGGGCAGAAGACCCCTGCATGCCTGTGCACTTCTACCTCCCATGTCCACAGAAATGCCTGCCATGGTGTTGGTACTCAATTGACGTTAGTCAGATAAATGAATGAAGAGTCTTTCTAAGTGTTCTTTCTGTCTCCATTTCCCTCTCCTGTACTTTATTCTTGAATGGACCTCTACCCGCTCCCCAGGTATAATTAGCTGTTCCTTCCTCTGACCCCTCCCCAAGGGGGCCTGTCCAGACTTTAACCATAGGGTTTGGGATTCTTTATTCTATTCTACTTCATCGTTTGTACACACACTAGGAGCTTCTTGAAGGCAGGGACCCTATGTTATTCACCTCCGTGTTTACCAGGCTTAGCACACTGATTAGCACATGGAATAGTCTATGTAGAGGGAAGGAGGGAAGAAGAAATACTCCACATATAGGTCTGATCATAGCATACTCCTCTTCAGATCACCAGTGACTCCTCATCACTTATACAGTGAAGGCCTGTATCCCCGAGAGAGCATTCCTACCCACCCATGGCTTGGCTTCAGATACTGTTTGTACTCTCTTCAGCCTCGGTGGTCCTCTCTCTTTGTGTACGTTAAATATCAGGTATGCTGTGCTTCTCTTTTTCCTTTAAGCAGTCTCAGTAATCCCCATCTGTGGGCTTTTTTCTTGTCTTATCCCTGCCTAGAATACTTTCCCCATCTCTTCTGTTAGAGCCAACGCTGTCCCTCAGATCCCTAGTTTGATCCCACCTTCCTGATGATCTCCCCAAATAGTTAATCTTCTCTGTAATCTATATTCCCAAGAGGGAATTAGGTTGTTATTACACAGTTGGGATAAGGAGGAGTATGTCTGGGAAGGCGAGATGCCCTGAGGCGCCACTTACACCCCCATGTCCCATGATTAAAGTCAAATGGAAAACCACAATCCAATATAGGCAGGACTGCCAGTGATCTTCAAGAATAAACTCTGAGTCACCCAAAGGCACAGGACCACAAGGAGCCAACCTGCTTGCTGAGGGTAAAGGGAATATGACAAAAGGAAGTTATAAATATCAGCTACTGCCACATGACCAGTTGAGAAACAAAAGACTGTAATAGTTATGAGGATTTATTCCTTATTGCGATGTGAATATAGTTGTGCATATATTAACCATTTTTTCTTTCCCTCTCTCATTTCCCTACCATTTAACATAAAACGTGTTTAGTAGTAACTAATCTTATATCTCAAAATTTAAGCTACAAGATATCAGAGGAATGTGACCTAACTGGAAAAAGAAGGGATATCACCTAAAGGTCAGTAAAAGGATGTGCATCTTATTTTTAGGGAGATGGTTAGGGTGTTTTTAGTTGTGTATAAAAGCATGTTAGATGGATACTATATTCTGCTATTGTCACTGTTGAGGAGTTAAACATGGTTAAAAGAGATATGAATGCGTGCCAAGTTGACAAAGAACGGAGTATGTGTTGAGATAGTAATCTAGAACTGGGCTTCCCAGAATTCCCCGTATAGCATCAAGATACATGGGCCACAAGAGGCATTTTCATGAGATTGAGAAGTGGAAGGGGAAAAAATGGCAGCTCTTTTTTTTTCTTTTTAAACACCATGAAGATCTGTATGGAGCCCAAGTGCCGTTACCACTCACGTACTACACGTTGTCCTTAAGCTGCAGCTTTACCTTGATTACACGGCTGGGGCAACTCTAGCTCCTACTCCGTCTCTTCCTTCAGCTCCTCCAAATCCTGGTCCAGTGTGTGCAGCTCCATGGCAAAGGGCGCCAGCTGCTGTTGGCCACATACAGCACTGCTCTCCCCCACTTCATGCCCGTCTTCCTTCCCAACCGCCTGTCCTACTGACTTCAGAGCCAACACCAGATGTAGAAGTAACAGCCTTATGTAAACTCTTTGACGAGCTCCCACAATTGCACAAGATCAAATCCCCACAATAAATGCCTTCATTATATCATTGCAGTCTTTTTGCTTCTCTGAGCAAACCCTGAGGGGCCTTTGTGTCCCCTCGTGCATGATGCTCCAGCCATACCGGCCTCCCTCCTGCCCCTTGAGCACGTCAAGCTTATTCCCAGAGAGGACATTTCACACTCGCAGGTCACCTGCCTGAGACACTCTTTCCCAGGCATCCTAACGCCCAGCTACTTCTCAGCAGGTATTCTCAGCTCAAATATCATCTCTCTCGTGAGGCTTTCCCTGACCACAGCACCTAAAATAAACCCCCAGTTAATCTTAATCATGTTACATCACTATTGTTTCCATGGTACTGATCACTCTCTAAAATTACATCTTTATTTCTTTAGATACCAGCTGTCTAGCTTTCAGAGCTTTCTGAGGGTAGGGAGCTTGCCTAACTTGTTAGCCACCGTATCCCCTTGACCAGGGCCGAGCCACACACAGAGAACGTTACTTGTAGAATGAATGAATAGCCCTGTTCAAGCTACTTTCCTCTGGGAGCCTCAGTGCCCCGAGCTGTTCCGGGCATGACCAGGCCTCTCTCACAGAGCCGTGGGGAGGACAGGCCAAACCCGAGGATGAAGAGCTCCTTGCTCAGTGCTTGGCAGAGAATTGGCTCTCAGAGCTTCCCTGCATCCATGCCCTGCTGGGAGCCTCTGGGGGGACCTGGGGGCGGAGCTCTAATCACTAGGGTAGCATCATATCTCTGAGATTCTTGGATGCCGGAGTATCCTCTTACTTTATTTTCTTCTTCTTATTTTTACTGTTTCCAGAAGATGTCAGAGTCCCCTTCTGCTAATAGCTCTAGTGTGCTACGTGCCTTCATCTTAAAAAACACTTTCACAGCAGCAACCGTGCCTGGTAATTCATATTTCGCCACCTTTTGCTTCCCCATTCACCCACAGAGCCAGGCGACAATCCCACAGCCTCTGCCCAGCTCCCTCTGAATCACGCTGTCATTGGCCCAACTGATTTCCTTGCCTTCCAGACTTGGATGGAAAGAAACACTATTTCATCTGGCCTGGTGGATCTTGAGGGAGGGATGCAGGGGAATATTTTGGAAGGGGGTGCGGAGGTCCTGCACATCAGTAAAATCCAAATAGCAGAGTGGGTCCAGCTCATATATCCTAAGTATGGATCTAAAAAAATCCCGCACAGACCTGTAGCTAAAATAAGAAGCCAGTCAGTGATAATACAATTCACTTTCAACTCCTAATTTGGGAAGGAATGACCTCGTCTCCACCTCCCAAGCTACATTAGGCTTTCATTAGACTACAAAGTAGAATAAATGGCTCCATTAGAAATGGCCTTCTTCTTTTTAATATTTTAATTTTATTGGAGTATAGTTGAGTTACAATGTTGTGTTAGTTTCAGGTGTACAGCAAAATGATTCAGTTATACATATATCGTATATTCATAAATGGAATCATAAGGTAAAGGAAAAAGGAAAGAAATAGTCTCCTTCCCTTAGAGCCCATGCCACAGAGGTGGAGCATATTTAATGGAGCCTGAGGATTGCCCTGCCATGCAGACAAGGGGCGGTTTTGGCCTTAGGTTTTATGGAAGACAGGAGAAAATGGCCTCAAGAGACACACATTGAAACAAGTACAAGGTTTCTTTGGCCACTTTCTGCTTTGGTGAGTAAGGTCTCTGCCTCACTGTCAGAGATTTTGGCCTCTCCAATTCCCTCCTTCCTTCCTTCCTTCCTTCCTTCTTTCCTTCCTTCCAGCCTCCCTTCCTTCCTTCATTCACTAAATATTTACTGCTAAGGCTCAGCAATTTTCTGTCTCAGGACATTCACATTTTCACACTGAGAAAGAAAAAAATCAGCAGTCAATTTCAGTTCAGTGCAATAGGTGCTGGGGTGAAGGAAACACGGAGTTGGATGAGAATCCTATGACGAGACACCCAATCCCACGCTGCGGGGGAGAAAGAGGAGTGTCAGAGAGGGTTTTGTTCAGGAGGTCTATTCACTCAGGACTTCATAGAAAGAACAGGTGTTTGGGGAGAGGACAGAAGTCATCTTCAGCACCTTTGAGACAAAACATTCTTATGGACAAGTCCAGTTGGACAGGTAAGATGCAAATCTGCAAATCTGGCCCAGCTTAAAGCTGTCAGCGTCCTCCCATCGTCCTCATCCTAAGAACACCCAGCCCCTTAACGTGGCAGGTCAGACCCTGCATGATCGGGTCCCTGGAAGAGCAACCACTATGATCACACTACATTCCTCCTGCCCCTCCCTGAGGCTCTCAGCACACTGAGGACCTCTTCCACACGCTTCCCTCTCTCTGGTCACTCTCTTCCCCAAGCCCCTCATTGCCTAGTGCATAATTTTCATTTTTCAGCTCTTGACTCTTGATCAAGAAAACTTTTTGTAGGGGGTTGAACAGTATTCCCCAAAACTCAGCTGCATCCAGAACCTCAGAATTTGAACTTATTTGGAAATAGAGTCTTTGCAGATGTAATTAATTAAGCTGAGGTGAGCTCATACTCAATTATGGTGGGCCCTAAATCCAATGACTGATGTCCTTATCAAAAGAGAACAGGACCCACAGAAATACACACAGGAACAAAGGCCATGTGATAACAAGACAGAGATTGGAATGACACCCTACAAGGCGAGGAAGTGCAAAACTTGCTGGCAACTACCAGAAACCAGACAAAGGGAGCTTCCCTAGAGCCTTCAGAGGGAGAAGGACCCTGCTAACGTCTTGACTTTGGACTTCTAGCTTCCAGAACTAGGAGAGAATAAATCTCTGCTGTTTTAACCCATCTAGCAGCCCTAGAAAACTAATATACCTTCCCCAAGCCATGCCCCTCCTCTTCAGTTTGTTCAAAACTGAACTTCTGTCCATACACACACCCAGTTAAATCCTGTCCTGGCAATCAGAGATTCTCTTTGGTATCTCTGATCACAGTTTGTAATTATGCATTTATTCACGTGATGTTTTATTGACGTTTATCTCACCCACTGGAGTATAAACCCTATCGTGCTAGGGGGTCTTGTTTGTTTCAAGTCACCTTTAAATCATCAGTGCTTAGCATGATGTGGGGCCTCAAATGTTAGGATGTTAATTAAATAAATATCAGTCTATCCCACGCAAAGGTAACTACAGGTATTCCATTAAATAAGTGTCAAAAGAATGGAAGAGAAAAGAGGTACCAGGAGCAGGAGAGAGAGGGAAACTCTCTGATGTGCAGTCAACAGAGGAGGCTTGGGGATGACGGGACTTGAGTTGTATCTGGAATGGATTTCAACGGAGGAAGCCCTCGACATGATATGCCTGAAACCATTCACTCACAGTGAGACACACATATTCCACCATGACCCAGTACATATATTAATATATGGGTGCCACAGGAGAAACATTTTAATGAAGCAGGTTTTGCTCTTATTGTGTGGGATGTGCCCTGATATTTTCTATTCTGCTCCATTCTATGCCACATTATTTATTTCCTCCTCCTTCTCTCCCTTCCTTCTCCTCCTCCTCCTCCTCCCCTTCTCTTCTCCTTCTTCTTCTTGACAGACCCATTAAGTTCATTCCATAGCCAACTAATGAGCTGTGACTGTACATTCTAGACAGTGAGTCCACAAGAGAGGGGATCAGAGCTGTTTGGTTCACAGCTCTCTCCCAAGAACCTACTAAAATCCCTGACATATACATGTTACTTAATAAAACTTAGTTGAATTAATGAATAAATAAATGTATCAAGTTTCTTATGTGGCATCTCCTAAAAAGTTCTCTCTTCTCACATCCAGAGTTCTAAGACGTTCCCTATTTTTTTCCTGACCCTTTTCAAAGTCTACTGTCTTCCAAGCTAAGTAAGGTAGATTACATTCATTATTTATGCTCGGTGTTCCCTTCTATGCCATTAACCACTCAGTTCTATGTGCTAAAATGCAAATCTAATCATTTAACTCCTTTATTTAAAATGCTTCTATTTATTTGCATTTACAATTCACATTTACGTAACACATACAACACGTGTGAGGCAGACACCTTTCACGGGTTTCCATTTCTAGTCTTGCCTTGGCATCCTTTCTTTATTCCTCTGAATTCAACTACACCAGACAGTTCATCACCACGACACCTTTTCATGTCCACGCCTCTCCCGAGCTTCCCCCTCCACTTGGAATTCTTGAAAACTCCTTTGCATATCTCATTCAACGGAAGTAGAAACTCCTATACATTCTAACAAGGCAATTTCAAAATGGAACCATCCCCCTAGACAATGCCATCATGAGCACATAATTCTTCGTATATATAGTTTTGCATTTCGAACCCAGATATAGCATCTCTTATGTTACTTTTTAGTTATCTTTGTCTAGCTATTTTCTCCATGGGCTGTGAACTCCTCAAGGACAGAAATGAATGGACTCTTATTAATCTTCATCTTGTATTGCTGGCACCGAGCACACAGTAAGTGTTGAAGGGAGAGAGGAGAATGCGGGAGAGGAACAGAGGGAAGGACTCAAATAAAGGGCCTCCACTTCCTTATCACTGTCCTGTTCTGTGTCTATCACTGCTAAGTTCACAGCGTCCCTCTCCTTAATTTCTCATTCCAGCTTCTGAAAAATGAAATGATTATTAGGCTTTTACAATAGTTTATCAGTTGATGTGTTTTCACAGAGTTAGACCTCCAGCAGGTGTCTGCCTCATTGAAATTCCAACTGGTAAGAAACCTTAATTCTTTGCAGATTTTGAAATCCATAGAGAGAGAGCATCGTCTGTTATTTTGAGTCTGAAAATCTCTAAACCCCTAAACTTCTTTTTGCCTTGAAATGATACTTTAATAACTTAATTTTTTTTATCATATGAAGTTTTTCAAGAACATTGCATTCCTCTTCTAGCAGAACAGAGTGTATTGTCTCTTTGCCTTCTTTGGGTTCTAAATGCTGTTCCCTCTTTATAGAACTCTTCTTGCTCTCCGTCTCTCTCCTCCCCACCCCTGCACCTCTTCAACTCACTTGCTCATACTTATTCCTCATGTCTTCATTTGGCCAAATGAGTTCCTCCAGATTCTGCAAGACCTCATCTGTTCCTTCTCCCTTTAAACCTCACTGAAAATCTCTTTTGTCAACTCACTCATTCAATCAGCACTTACTGACTGTCTGTATTGTGCTTGGTGTACTATAAACAGTAGACGAGACACAGCCCCTGCCCTTTGGGAAGGTAAAATCTAGTCCAGAACGGGTAGGCAACATGTAAGTACATAATAACAACCCACTGTGATAAGGTCCAACCTTGGAATGCAGATGGAGAGGATTTCCCAGAAAGGAGACATCCAAGGTAAAACATTAATTAGAAAAGAAGGAACTTGTCACATGACAGGTCCTCTGTCCACTCTTTGTTCTCCTATAAAATATAAAGGATTTTTTTTTGAGAAAACACAACTTTTATCAGGAAATAGTGTTATGATAACAATTGTTTCTTCTAGGAAAGAAAGAATGTGGAGTAGAGAATTTCAGACTAAAAATAACACAGCTTTTTTTTTTTTTTCAAAAACATCAGAACAAAAGGTGTTTTGCATAGCTGAAAGTTGGCCTTGTTATTGCAAGCTAAAAATAATCAATTGGTTAGAAAAAATGTTTTAAAACCAAATGTCAGCGCAGCTTTGTTTGCCCTTCAATTCACAGGTGTCTCTCTTATCACACTTGACCATGATTTTATAGTTTTGTTTTGTTTTGTTTCTATTTTTTGGCTGCACCTCACGGCATGCGGGATCTTAGTTCCCCCACCAGGGACTGAACCCGTGCCCCCTGCAGTGGAAGCACAGTGTCTTAACCACTGTACCGCCAGGGAAGTCCCATGATCTTATAGTGTTGCATGTAGCATACACCTGAGTAAACTAAAAGACCAAAGATCACAAGAGTTTTTTAAAAAGACAAGGCTGGAACCTCAGCAATTATTATTTTTTACTATGCATCCCCAATTTTCAATTGTGTTATAACCAACAGGAGTCTATGTAACTTGTGTACCTAATTAATTAGTTTATGGTTTTATAACCAATGTACACCTTGAAGATGCCTGTTGTATGGGAAGTCCTGTAGTTCAATATGATAGAGCACTTGCTTCGACTTGTAAATTTGAACCTCTCCACCCCAGGGTTCATTACCTGGATGGAAGTGCTATTCCACAAGCCTACGTTTTAGATCTATTTTAGTTAAATGAGTTGCTTCCTTATATTTCATATTAAGACATAAATCCCACCCTTGTGAAACCCCCAAGTCCTATGACTGTTGAAGGTCAGGGTCCCTTATCTGGCTTGGGGACCTCACTCTGCTTTGCCACTAATCCCACAGGCACTTATCGCTGGGCATCCTTCTCCCCAAGCCTGGTTGAATCTCTCTCATTTCTCTCCTCCTGGATGCTTCCAAAGGCAAACTCACAGCCCTTTGCCTTTTATGCATTTTACTATGAATCATGGTGGAAACAAATGGAAATGGAAGGAGAAGCTCCAGGAAAAATACATCATGGAAGAATATTACAAAGGTCCCAGAATTTCTCAGAGCCATGGCCCCCAGTTCCTGACTTCTTTGCCAAGAGTCCTTAGAATCCACCCTGAGCTTCCGATCTCCCCTTTACCTCCTAAGGATATGCTTAGCTCACTGAGTCTTTTCTCTTCACTGCGTGGAGACGTGGATATGCCATTGAGAGAGGTCCACAGGTATGAACTAGTGTATATTGAAGTGTGTCCTTGTCTTAATGAGCTCATTGGAATTTCCAGGACCAGGCAGGGAGACACAGATGCATCTTACAGATTTTACCCACTTGGCAAATACTCGCTGAGCACACACAATGCAGCAGGTAGCAAGTTGGGCTTTACACACTCATAAGATCACTCTTGAGTTAATCTATTTGTTTGGTTTCATTCCATGGTCACACGGGATGTAAATATTATTGAAAACTCTTCCTCACTAGTTTAACTTCTCTGAGGATGAATAGGAAACTTGTGAGGGAAGAACACATTTTCATCCATTCCTAATGCTTCCTTCTACTCTTCCCTAAATTAGAAGGTATGACATATCTAATCGGTGAGTTTGGAAGAACACGGTTGGTCTGCATGGCAGCTCTGCTCATCTGCATGGATTCTGGTCATTTCTTAGCCAACCAGTAGACTTCCCCATTGCAGAGGACTGCATTTTTCCAGAGCTCTTTATGACTGAGTGGGTTGAGTTCACTTCAGGCAGCCCACATGTTTTAGACTCAGTTCAGTCCACCATAACAAGATACCATAGACTGGATAGCTTCAACAACATCACAGTTATTGGAAGCTGGAAGTCTGAGAAGAGGGTACCCAAGAACAGGGTAAAAGTACTCTGTTCAGTTTCTGGTGAGAGCCCTCTTCCTGATGTGCATATGGTGGTCTTCTCTCTGTGTCCTCATATGGCAGAGAGGGAGGGAAAGAGAAAGGGAGAAAGAGAGCTTTCTGGTGTTTCTTCTTCTGAGGGCACTAACCCCATCATGAGGGCTCCCACCCACATGACATCATATAAACCTAATTACCTCCCATAGGCCCCATCTGCAAATACCATCACATGGCGGGGGGTGGATGGGTAGAGCTTTCACATGTGAATTTTGGAGGGGCACAATTATGACTATAGCACCACCTGAATAAAAGATCTAAAGCCACATTCTCCACTCGGCTCTGATTAGTAAAATGTCCTCCTCAGTGACCTCCTTTTTGATTCTGCTGATCACCTCTAAATCTATTCCTAACTCTGACAGAGTATAAACCTGCCATTTATTGATCCCTCTCAAAAGCCAACTGATCTGCTCAGGGATTTAAAAAATCGTGGAAGGAGGTGGACATGATTCTATGGAACTGCTACATTCCTCTAGATCAAAGTTTCCCCGATGGGTGCCATGGATCACTAGGTTTTTTTTATAATACATTAAGACATTTCCATGAAAAAACCAAGATTCCTTGGTCAAAGAATATAGGGGACAGTTTGTTCCCTAACCCCCTCTGAAAGTCAGAGCACAAGTTGGTGTGAGAAGTCCTTCCCAAAAGAAACCTGATTAGGTTGTGTACCCTGAGATTTCCCATTCTTCCTTCATCACAAACCTTTTTTAGCTGAACAATTAGCCTCATGGAGAACTGAAGCTCCTACATTTGGGAATAGTTGTTCTGGACCACAGTCTCTTGATGTACCATTTTATCTGAGTCCTTCTCACATCCCTCTCACATTTCAGTTTAAAACTCTCTTGATCGGGGAAGCAAGCCTGCTATTAACAAAACCCTATCTTTCCAGTTGCCTCTAGTAGTAGCAAGCTTATTATCCTAGTATCTCAAAACACAGTCCAGAAAGCCATGATCCATTTCTTTGACATTTTCTACAAGTCTCACTCCACATATCCTCCTTTCTCCTCAATGACCATCCTTTCATGGGGAAAAAGAAATGTCAATATCTTATGTTTGGGGGGCCTTCAGTCTTCTTTCCCAGTCAGTAAACTCTTAATACTGAGACAAGTTTCAAGCTACATAAGGTTGGATCAATTTTACCCACACATCCTGGAAGAAGTGGGTAGTGATTGCTAGGTCTGATACATCTTGGCAGACAGTCACTGCAAGAAGCCAGCTCCCTTCCAGATCAGGCATATCCGATCTGCTTGCAGACACCCCCATACAGCTCAGCAGACTTCCAGACCAACCCTGGTGTCTTTTTCTCCTGGATCCATAGTCATAAGACTCCTTGATCCTGCTCCTTTGCTGCTCTCAAGCATGAGCTGCTGCAGCTCGTTCAAAAGGTACAGGGTTACCTTCTGCAAGCAGAGCCGCAGACCTGCCAGCACTCTAGTTTCAAAGCCTGTCCCTTTCCTTGCTCTTCTGTACTGCTTTCTTCCTCTGGCCAGCCTCATGACAATAGTTTTAATTCCTCTTCTTCCTCCCTTGAATCTTTTCTTTTCTTTGACCTTATTGGATTATGTCTTCCACCCAGACAGGGACTGTTTCATCCTCACTAATAAGAAGCAGCACAGAGAGAAATCCCCAAAGCCCTGTAACCGTCTCCCCAGCAGGGGTCCCAGTTTACATTTATAGAACCCATAACTGACAAGAGCCTCCAGGGAGAAAGACAAACCTAACTCATTCCTTGCAGGTCACCTGAGTTAGTTCCATCCACACCTCCTGGGCAGTGAAAGATAAATGACAATTTTTGTGGCACCTCCTGAAACTCCCATACTCTTAACTGCAAAGCAAACTCTGATTGTTCATTCTCTCTGCCACTGGGATCCCAGCAGAGACTCACGGACACGTGATTTGGAGACAACGTCACCAGCCCCCGCTTACTTCCTACCTACCAGCCCCCACTCATCTGATAATGCAGTACTTCCCAATTATTAAACCATTTGACACTTTGAACACTGTCATAACTTTTATGCCTTTGGGGAATGCCAACAGCAGCTCATGCATTATAAAGTGCAGGTGCTCGTCTTCACTTGGAATTGCATGCTGAGGGGTTTTTTGTTTGTTTTTGCTGTTGTTGTTTGATTCAGACAGTTTGAAGAACATGAGACTCCACAGTTGGTCTAAAGCTTCCTTCTTTCTGCTGTAGACACATGAGGAATAAGTTGAAATCATATAAATATCTACCATGCCATACAATTTGAATACTACCATAAACGTGTATTGAGATTATAAGATAATATGCTAAAAAGCATGACATTAATGTAGTAGCAGGATACATTTTAAAGGTAGTTTATCACACAATGATTAAGACAATTCCATAAATGTATTTAGTATTTTCTGTGAAAAAGTGACCATGGATACTCTTAACCCTAGAAAAAGTCCATTTTGTTATCAGCTTACTAGGTTGATGGAGGCAAAATTATGCACTAGTGATAGGGCACTTTTGTGAAGGAGATTAACATTTGCTTTCTCAGTCATCCTGGGGAAGTAGTTAAGCTGGGGTCAGAAAATAGAGTGGCTCTTGGAACAAAGGAGAGAGGGACTTCCTCCTCTCTGGGGCTGGAAGCAGTAGAGAGAGCAGAAGTGGTCCAGGTAGTTGAGGTAAATGGTCCCCAGATATGTGGAGACAGCTAAGGATGAGGGGAACCACTGGGCTTTCTGCTTTTTCAGGAACTCTTAACAGGTGGCAGCATTGTCACCAGAAGCCGAAGAAGTGGCTGGTTTCTGAAACACAACTGTTGTAAGACCACCTGTTTCAAGGGGCATGTCTGATTTCTTGTTCCAGGGAAGCTGTACAACCAGCCAAGATGACACCGTGGATGTGAGGAAAGCGCTGCCTTCTCACTGGGGCCGGGGAGGAGTCATCGAGGTCAGTCCAGTGGAATCAATGGAGACTAGCTCTTTGTCATAGAATCAACAACAGAAGAGGCAGCGAATTGCGACAAGAAAATTGGAATGGGGGGAACAAAAAGACATGCCCTTCCAGGTAAGAATTGCAACATCACAGAGAAAACTCAAATGACTAGAAGGGGACATTTTGATGTGAAATCATGTCTAACAAGTAGGATGCTGGGTGTCATTCTATAACAACATTGTAAAGAAAGCACAAGTTCAGGTTGCTATTATCAGCAAGTGAGGTCAATACCCAAGACGTTATACTTAAACATCCATAACCAGTCAACTGAATGAGCTGAACTTGGTATAAGATGTGAGCAGAAACTCACTGTGTTTTTCACAGCACTTTCCTTTGAACCTCTCTCTCTTGACTTAATCCTCCTTATCTATGATGAAACCTCAGAAAGATCTCATAGTTTCATATCTATGTTATTTAACAAGTAGCCTTTGCCCTGGTATCAAAAAAATAGAGTCCAGTGAAATATCAAAACTCCAAACTTCAGACAATTTAAAACCTTTCTCAGTCCCCAGTTCAGGTCAACCTTAGGCTGAGAAGCTTAGATGGGAAGGGGAGTTAGAGTCCCTTTTTTTCTACCTCTCCAACTTATATGACCTTCTCTTCCAATTCCCAGCTGCTATTTGAGACCCCTGTAGTTTGGAGAGGGTAGGAAGTTCTGATCTGACAAACACTGTTTGAGTTTCCTATTGGAACCTTAAAGATAGGATGCATGTCCAAAAGTGACTCTTCCTTTCTTACAGTATCTTTTTAGTGTCTTTATAAACTCCCTGGGTCTCTGCATCTTCTCAGTCACTGCTTCCTTGATGACTTTCCCCACAGCTCCCTGGTTTCCAGGGGCCCACCCCTCTTTTCTATTTACCTTTCCACCCCCTGCCAGGTGGTCTTTGGGGGGAGAGTCCTTCTCATGACCCCCAAGTCACATGCCCTTCCTAGGGGTCCTTATTTGACTTTCCATGAAAACATATGCATTCTTGTGCCCAAAATTCTAGAAGTCAGGGCCCTTCCCAGAGCAGCTCTACTTGCTCTCGTTCCAGCTGGGGAAGCATCAGCCCAGTTCTCATTTTCAGACTTTTCAAATGTGAGTCAGATACCCTGCGCTCCTCAACTCCAGGGAACACACGTCAAATTCTCGATGTGTCTTCTTGAAATTCTCCTTGCTTGCCTGGAGTTGGGAGGGAAGCAGCCCCCTGCTTTATGGTGGAGAGGAGATGGGGGACTCATAGCTCCCTGACAGTTCTTTCTCTGAAAAGTCTTCACTTTTTAATCTCTCCAAAGTCTTCTATCGCATCCACCTCCCCTAATACTGAGGCTGGAAAGGGTGTTGGGTCAATGCAAGCTGAAATGTGTTCACAGCCTTGGAAACACATCTCTCTAGCACGTGGGATTACTAAGGACTATTGTGTGGCTCTTGACCTTTGAGTCCTTTGAGAAAATCGGAAACACCTCATTTAATATCCTTTTATTAAAAGTATTGTTCCATCATTTATGTGTGCATGTGTGTCTGTCTGGATATAAACCACATTAATATCTTGCAGAAGTCAATTCGGGAAAGCTGGGCTAAGACATTTCTGATTAACTTCTACCAGATAGAATCAACCCAAGTTTCTTCTGAGAGCAACACTTACTCAGAGAGTCTTAGGCTGAATGATCCAAAACACCTACGACGTTTTGCTGAAATCAAACTTTAGCCTGCAAAGTTGCCACTGACTTTGGCATGCCTTCCCAGCACAGGGGATTGGATCTGAATCGTTCAGCTCTATTTGGAACCAATAAAGCACAATTATGCAACAGTCGTTCAGGGCTTCTAAATGACGTCGGAGGATGGGGAACATGTTAAAACACAATTGTCCCATTTAGAGAACTTACCTAGGACCCCAACCTCACCATTTTGAGGATAACCAGCTTACTCAAGAGCTCTGTATTATGAGCTTCCACTCTTCTTTATAAAGCTTCCATGGGGATTGGAAAATATGCCTCCTTTGGGCGGATAGATTAAAAAGAGATAGGACCCTGGACAGGTGACGTCCACACCATAGCCAAGCTTGGTCTAAATTTCAGCCCCTGTTGATCCCTTCAACCACGTGCCATGAGCAGTGTACAAACTCTACGATTGCAAATGGTGAAGCTATTTTTTTGTGTGTGTGTGTGGTACGCGGGCCTCTCACTGTTGTGGCCTCTCCCATTGCGGAGCACAGGCTCCGGACGCGCAGGCTCAGCGGCCATGGCTCATGGGCCCAGCCGCTCCGCGGCACGTGGGATCCTCCCGGACCGGGGCACAAACCCGCGTCCCCTGCATCGGCAGGCGGACTCTCAAACACTGCGCCACCAGGGAAGCCCGGTGAAGCTATTTTAAATAAGTTAACATTTTCACTATACATGCAATATTTAGTCATCATAAAAATTATTTTAAATATCTATAATTAACTCATTTTTCCACATTTCAAAGGCATGCTTGCTGTTATATTTCCTGAGTATATTTTAAGGGGTTGTGATCATACTAGTTATATGGCTCTGTAAAGTCCTTTTGTAATATAACAGTGTAATACAAACTCTTTCCATGTTCTACAAATTCTCTAGCAATGTCAGTTTAAATGGTTCCCCCACGGGTATCAATCAGAAAGACACCACTACGTCTTAGGAAACTCAAAGGAAGGCCAAAGATAGCTGAAAATGAACAAAGAACTCAAGGGACTACCTTTCTGGAAAAGATTAAAAGAAAGAAACATATATACATATGGAAACTCTGAGACCAAGATTTTGGCAGGTACTGTCCCAGAGTCAGAGTGAAAGTCTTAAGGATTTGGGACGAGGCTCAAGAAATCTGGTACTCACTGTGGTCCATGGCTCTCCCCATCTGAGGAAAGTTAGATCAAAAAGGGCCTCACTGGGCCAACTCATGCCAGCTTCTCAAAGTCAAGGATAGCATGCTAGCCAAATATGTTGCTTTAAAGTCAACTGAAAGTCAAGCCTTCAAAATAGTCAGAGGCAAATGGAAAGTAATCTCTAAAAATTGTATAAAAGTAAAAAAAAAAATTTAAGTAAATAAAATAGAGGCATTTGGCAAACCGAATTAGTCCCTCCGAGATGTTACGGACACTGAGTAGCATCAGCCTGCATTTGGCAAATAGGAAGTGGGGGGACGGGAGTGAAATAACCCATGGTGAGTTTCCAGTCACTGGAGGACCAGGTTTCAGTGGATCTCAAGGGAACAAGCAGACGGGCACACTACACGCTCCCCTGCTTGAGGAAGACTAGAGTTGAAGTTCAGGGTCAGCCTTTAGCATTTGTCACTTGCAGAAAGTTGTGTTTAGCATTCTCTGTCTTTTCATGTCCCCTTCCTGAAAGGTCCTCCCCAAAAACATTCTCACCCCCAGTGCTCCCTCTCTCTCTCCTCTCTCTATCAGAATAAGTTCTGTAAAGGACCAAATTTGGACAGTTCCCCTTTTAAGGAAAATTCAGAACACCATGAACTCTGGCCAGTTACACAAATCCTTTCAGACTCTGGCAGTGACAGTTATATTGGAAAGTTCTTCAGTTTTGTCCTTATGAAAAGGATGCTTTCGTTAGATTTCAGGTCACGACTCATACATTCTATTCAGTAAGTGTTTATGGAATATCCTTTGTGAAACACGAAACAAATTTTTATCATAACTGTACTAAATAATTCATGAGCATAAACTTCAATCGTATATATCTTCTGAATGGAAAAGGAAAGCAACGCCATTCAGAAAAACTTCTAATGCATCACTGTAACTGAATTGATTGTGGTCCTAATATGAAACAGAAGGTTTGCACAAAAAGAATGGAGTTTCAGATGGGACTGTTTATAAAAGTGATGGGAGGGTTAAGAGAAACCCACAAGGGACAATGAAGAACCCTGAGGCCAGCAACAGTGGAAATCTTTTACCTCCCCTATATCAGAAGGCGCAAGGGAAGAGGCTACTACCAAAATTGATGACAGCTATAGATCTAGCAGGACCTGGTTTTCCCATTGGAACTGTGACTTTCATTAGAAGAAAGCATCCATTGCCAAACTGTGAAGCAAAAGGGACACAGGGAGATGATAAACACTCAAGCTTTCTCCCCTGCCACCCTCTAATCTTATGCCAAAGACTCCCACTGAATGAATCCTACAGGAATCCAAAAATCCTTAGAGGTCAGTCTCTCAGGGCACAGAGGAGCGATGGAAAAGTGTAGGGAGTGGATCTGGGAGAGAAAATCAAGAACATTCAGCATAATCTACCTTTCTTTGTCCCTTTGCATTCACTCTTAGCTTTGGATGGAAAATTCATGTCCTTAACAGAACACACAAAAGTCCATCAGCTATTCTGTCATCATCTGATAATGCCAATCCTGCCATATTCCCACCTTAAACCTTAAATATTAACACCAAGAGTGATCTTTATATAAGGTAATGGGGGGTGGGGAGCAGGGGCGGGGAGAAGGCAAAGGAAAAATTAATTTACCTAAACTTTAGCTGCTATAGTTCACACTTCTGTAAGTAGTCACAAGGCATGAATTGATGACCACAGCTTCCTTCTACCATGTTACAATTACTACCCACAGAACATCTCCTGCATCTTCCTTACCAGGTGGTATGACCACACCCTCATTTCTTTAGGGTCTTAGACATTGATCATCTTTCTTTACTGAACTGTAAGTATTTTCCATTGACTAGGACTCTTGGGCAAGGAAGTACTAAGAGGGACCCAGAGAATTTCCTTGGGTCCCAGGTTGGTTTTCAATTTAGTCCTCCTGGGAGATAGGGTACAAAGGAAGAAAGACTATTGCTTCAATTCTTTTATCATAAAATAAGTACTTTGAGGTATGCAGCCTTCAAAAATGATCCCTGTGATCTCTACCTTCTGGTATTTGCACCCTTGTGTAAACTCCTCCCCCTGACTGTGCAGGCATGGGTGAGACTTAGTGACTTGATTCTAGTGTATAGATTATGGCCAAAATAATGGTATATTAATCCTAAGATTAGGTTATTGAGGATTTGACCTCCTTTTCTCTTTCTCTCTCTCTCTCCCTGTCCCCCACTCCAGCCTTTCTCTTGCTCTCCTGGTACACTTGCTGTGCCAAGAAGTAGGCCAACATGTTGTCAGGGACCCTGTGGCTTCCAATCAACAGTCAAGGGCCCCAGTTCAATAGCTATTGCAGAACTGAATCCTGCTGACAACCTCGTGAGTAACCTTGGAGGTGGATCCTTTCCCAGTTGAGCCTTCAGATGAGATGCAACCCTGATAGATAAGCTGATTGCAGCCTTGTGAGAGATCTTTAAGAATAAGGCTCAGTGAATAAATGCCTGTTGTTTGAAGGCACTAAAGTTCAAGTGATTTATTATATGGCAATAGGTTAATAATATAATAAGTGATATAATGTGGGCTACTATAGTGAAAAGGCAACAACAACATTCTCATTGGTAATCTGGATCCAGTCTTTACAGTGACCACCTCTGCCTGTTGGTTCAGCAGGATAAGGAGCCAAAAACGTCTAGAGGAATTCTCTAACTCAAATCGAACAGAACTGTGTCTGCGTGTCCTGGTAGAAGCATTCCTCCCTTGGGAACAAGGACCCCCAAACACTTTCAGGGTACAATTGTTGGGAAAGGAAGCAAAAACTCCTTCAGAATACTTTCACTTCCAATCCTTTATGGAGGGAAGCAAAACCATATCTGGGCCACTGATTTAACGCACACGCTGTACCCTGTAAGTTCTGACCTCACAGAGTGTTTTCTCCCCGCTGGCACTGTAAGTACTTCAAACAGGGCTTTCCGTCAGTTTATCAAGTCAGCTTCTCCTCAGCAATGGGACTCAGTGAGTGTAAGTCTAGTTATGTACTTCTTTCACCATAAAATAAGTTCCTATATCAGAGACATAAAGTATGGGATAATATGGCAGTAGAATAAACACTTATAAGTCCTTGACTGGTGGTGCTGGCAGAAGCATTGCAAGCAGGAGACTTCCCTGCCGGTCCAGCGGTTAAGCTCCGTGCTTCCACTGCAGGGGGCATGGGTTTGATCCCTGGTCGGGGAACTAAGATCCCGCCTGCCGCAATGCGTGGCCACATACATACATACATAAAAAGCATTGTTGGGCTTCCCTGGTGGCGCAGTGCTTGAGAATCCGCCTGCCGATGCAGGGGATACGGGTTCGTGCCCCGGTCCAGGAGGATCCCACATGCCACGGAGCGGCTGGGCCCGTGAGCCATGGCCGCTGAGCCTGTGCGTCCGGAGCCTGTGCTCCGCAACGGGAGAGGCCACAACAGTCAGACGCCTGCGTACCGCAAAAAAAAAAAACAGAAACAAAAACAAAAAACTATTTATTATCTTGCAGTTCTGAAGATGAGAATTCTGGGTGGACTAGACTGGGTTCTCTGCTTGAGGTCTCACAAGTTCAGAATCAAGATGTTGCCTGGGCTGGACTCTTACCTGGAAGCTCAGGAGAAGAATCCGCTTCCAGACTCGTTCAGATTGTTGGCAGAATTCTGTTCTTTGCAATTGGAGGGCCGAGGTCTTCATCTCCTTGCTGGCTGCCAGCTGGGGACTGCTCACAATTTCTAAGGACCCCCTGCATTCCCTGGAATGTGGCCCCCTTCATCTCTGCAACCAACAATAGCACCTCAAAACCCCCCTGTGCCTCGAATCTCGGACTTCCTCTTCTGCCACTTTTTCCTTTACTTTGCTGGAATCAAACTCTGCTTTCAAAGGGCTCACGTGACTAGATTAGGCCCATCCAGATCATGTTCCTCTTGACATATAATGTAACATAATCACAGGAGTGCTAGGTCATCATATTCACAGGTTCCACACACACTCAAGGAACAGGATGTTACACAAGGGGTGAGAGTCATTGGAAGTCATTCACGGAAATCTACCTGCCGCATCAGCATACATTTGTAGTCTGGGAATATAACCACAGTACGAGTTCACAGGTCCTTAGTCCCTTGTGAGTTAGACTTATGCCAATACTTAATTCATCACCCGACTTCCATAAGCCTCCACTCTGCATGATGGAACCACATTATTTTATGTCCTCTCTCTAAGGAATAGGCATCAGCTTAGAGCCGATACCTTGTCATTTCTGGGAGGTCCAGATACTTCCCATTCCCTAGTTCACTTTCACCCTAGGAAATGGTAACTGGTCCCTCTGAGGAAACTGGGGAAAGATTCATTAAGTAAGCTTCCCAAGAGTCTTTTTTCAAGGGGACCTGACCTCCCCATCAATGGATGGGCTGTAGATAGGTGAGCTATCCTGGATCTGAGAACTGCAAATAACATCGTGAAGCCTCACTATGGCAACTTGAGGCAGACTGGCAGGCACAAAAGCTAGTTTTTCCACTTGTAAGGCAAGCATCATCTTAGTAGGCTGCACACCTGTTTCATTACTTGGCACCCATTGATCAATTAGCCAGCACCACAGTTTCCTGTGAGCCAAAACACCCTGACTGCCACTCTCTCCCTGGGGCTTAATTTTGTAATTGCACTCACTTATCTCTGACAATTAAGTAACCCCACAGGCCTCTACAACTCCTGGATCCCATTATTCCCACTGAAGTGTTTTGTTTTTTGTGTGTGTGGTAGGCGGGCCTCTCACTGTCGTGGCCCCTCCCATTGCGGAGCACAGGCTCCGGACGCGCAGGCGCAGCGGCCGTGGCTCACGGGCCCGGCCGCTCCGCGGCACGTGGGATCTTCCCGGACCGGGGCACGAACCCGCGTCCCCCGCATCGGCAGGCGGACTCTCAACCACTGCGCCACCAGGGAAGCCCGAAGGCCCCAATCTTGAATGTTCCCCATCAAACTAAGGTCCCAGCCAAAGAACTGCCCCTTGGAGCCCTAACCAGCCTATAGTGTCATGAGAGATAATGTATAGTGGTTAGTTAAAGTCACTGAGTTTCAGGGTGGATTGTTACTCACCCTAAACTCAACTAAACTAAAGCAATAGGTGAGCTCCTTTTGGAGCAGGTCTTCTACTTCTCTGTCTGTCTGAACAGAACTCTGACTGTCATTAGGAGCCTGGAGGCAAAGAGATAGGAGGGAAGTCCTGAGAATTCAACAGTTGTTCGGGTGAAGTTAACGAAAGGAATTTATGTACGGGAAGTCTTCCCCTCACACAGGAGCAACAAGGAGTATTCAAGGGGTGTTCTCAGTTGCAGCTATGTCCATCCAAGATGCCCGTCCGGTTTGGGGGAGGATGAATACATGTTTATGTATGGCTGAGTTTCTTTGCTGTGCACCTGAAAAATCCCCTTCCCATGTTTCAGGGTCTTTCTCTATCCTCCAGCCTTTTGCTTTACCATAAGAAACACACCAGCCGTTGGCTCTGCACCTCCACAGCCCTTACAATCAGGCCCTGAGCCTGACCCTCAGAAGCTATTACTGGGCATTAAAGACTCATTCAAAATGACCATAGGGGCTTTCTTATTTTACCCCTGCGTCCTCTCAAGTATAGTCAAGTCTTACAATTTGTCATTTGTCCTTTTCTCTGTATGTATTCTACAACGCCACCAGATGCAACCTGCCCACATGACATCTCTGAAATCTCTACTGTTGCCATAGTAACTAAGTATCTCAATTCTTTGATCTCCCAAAGTCTTGGCCTCCACCAGCACTCTCCCATGCTACCATCAGCAATAATTTAAGTAATTGACACCAACACATGCCACAGATTACCAGCATCTCATTTTTCCCAGCAAGGAGGCTATTCGATATGTGAGCAATCCAATCCCTTAATGCTGTTTAACTAGTTCTGGTACAATCACTGTATAAGCCAGAGTCCTGGCTAAGTGTTTAAGGAAGGAACTATTTACAAATGCACGGACAGAGGTAAGGAGCAACAACAAAGGAGGGTGAAGCACCTGGACCATACACAGCAGGACGCTATGACCGCTCCTAGGTCTAGAAGGGACAAGGGATGGGAATAGTTACCAGAACTGGCAAGAACTGAAGCTGTAGGAGAGCTGTGACTTTCAGGCGAGATGCACAAGGTCTCGGGCTTACTGGGTAGAATCCAGGGAAATTAAGACCCCAATCTCTCTCCCTTCCAAACTGCTCGTCTCCTGCCAGCTTCTCCCATTGGCCAAGACCATCAGGAAGCCAAGGGGCAAGGGAGCCAGGAGGATGCTGTTCACAGAAGTCGGCCTCTGGGTTCACAGCAGGTGGAGAAGGGTGGGGAGTGGATCAGGAGAGGCACACCCAAAATGCCCAGCACCGCGACAGCGATCCAAGTCTTCTTTGTTTTCTACCCGGATGTTCTTCACATAAAACCTAAACTGACCATCACTTCATTCTGATTAAGCCCCTAATTAGGACCTGCTTCCTGTTCTCTCTGCACGTTCTGAATCTCACCAGAACACAGACATAACATCCTCAGTGCGGGTCACTGAGGGTGGGCAAAGCTCTTAGCTTTGCTTTTGCTGTTCTTAATGTGTTTTTTCCCTAATATTGATTCATTTATCCTTTTTTAAAATTTCCACTCCCAGCTCACCTTACCCACCCTCCTGAACAGGCACACTGAGGCATATGTTAGCTCTTCTTGAATTTACCTTGTAAGTATGCAGTTTTGTTTTAGGAGCTGTCTTGAACTCACAGCAATGGTTACTGCACCATAGGCTTCATTCTGTTCCTTACCTTTTAAACGCAGCACGATATTTTTAAGATCCATTTTTGTAGCTGTGTATATAACTAGTTGACTGTTTCTAACTATGGCTAACCTGTATTCTACAGCTGATATCTAATCATTTCACTAAGCCATTCCCTCCAGTGGTGAATGTCCGTCTCCCAGATACGGCGAAGAACCCTCTGATGAACACCGTCTACCTGTGAACTCATGGAGCAGTGAGAGAATTACTCAGCGCTGTGTATTCCAGATTGGTCTCCTGGCTCAGAAGGAAGCTTACTTTTGGATCTCCTCAACATGAGTTCTGGTTCTCTTTTTAAATGTTGCTCAATCGTTTATGATATTTTCATTTGATCATGATATTTTTTATTATGAACTCTGTTTTAGCATTGGCTACATCAGTCTTTTTACCTGGACTTCTTAACTACAATCATAACATAGAATAACAGAAATGAAAGACACCTAAGTTGGCCAGTCTTCTTATTTTCTAAATGAAGAAAGTGGAGGCTAGAAAAGAGACTTCTAGTTCGATTGAAACTCTTTTTAGTTCAGTTGCAAGTAACTTTATTATTTCTTTTTTTCCCTTTTTTTAGTGAAATATACTTATTTACAATGTTCTGTTAGCTTTAGGTGTACGGCAAAGTGATTCAATTGTACATATATTTTTTTCAGATTATTTTGTCAGTTATTATAAAATATTGACTATAGTTCCCTGTAATTATATAGTAGGTCCTTGTTGGTTATCTATTTTATATATAATAGTTGAACACCCTATTTCTGATGTCCTGGGCTTCAGAGAGAAGGTCTGTATTGACCCTGGCTGCAATCTGGAGAAGCTGGTGTTACTACACTCATGTCACAGATATGCCAACGAAAGCACAGAGAGTTCCTCAGATGGCAGAGTTGATGAGCCCAAAAGCTGTGCCTTCTTTTTATGGATTTAGAGTCTGTCATACAGAATGAAGTAAGTCAGAAAGAGAAAAAAAAAATACCGTATGCTAACACATATATATGGAATCTAAAAAAAAAAAGGTCATGAAGGACCTAGGGGCAGGATGGGAATAAAGACACAGACCTACTAGAGAATGGAGTTGAGGACATGGGGAGGGGGAAGGGTAAGCTGTGACAAAGTGAGAGAGTGGCATGGACATATATACACTACCAAATGTAAAATAGATAGCTAGTGGGAAGCAGCCGTGTAGCACAGGAAGATCAGCTCGGTGCTGTGTCCACCTTGAGGGGTGGGATAGGGAGGGTGGGAGGGAGGGAGACGCAAGAGGGAGGAGATATGGGGATATATGTATACGTATAGCTGATTCAGTTTGTTATACAGCAGAAACTAACACACCATTGTAAAGCAATTATACTCCAATAACGATGTTAAAAAAAAAAAAAAAAAAGCTGTGCCTTCTGACTCCAAGTCTTGTGCATTTTCCTACAACGCACTGCTCTGAAAGCTCTGTATGCCTATGCTAAAGATAAACCAACAGAAACAAAGATCGACTGTATTAGAAACCCATGTGCTTCCTACCGTTCTTCAACATGTTTCCCAAAATAAATTGAGTGTCTCAGACCTCTTGCCCTCATCAAATGGCTATAATTAGACTACTAGCCACTGGTTACATTTATGACTTCACCTCCACCTTTCTGAAGCATGTTTTTGAAAGTCAAATTTACTTGGTGATAAGGAAGAGGTTCTCAGTATAAAAGTAGGCTTAGGTAAGCATTTACCTTCTCTAGATTCAGATTATGGGCAAAAAGGAGGATATCTCACTTGATCCTGGTACCTGTGCCTCTTTGTTCTCTAATGCCACCCACACCTGGGTGTGCAAGCTCTCAGTAAAAACAGTTCCCTGGTTCTTACTTGCTTCTTTCTCCCTGTGTACATTCCTCCCCTGAAGAGAGGAGATCATTGTAGCATAGTGGAGGCCCAACCTTGAACCCCTGATACTTGTAACCACTCATATATGTCATTTGCATGTCAGAAGCCCGAGCCTCAGCTCCCAGCCGCCGCCCGCCCCGCGGGTAAGCAGACAAGCCTCTCGGGCTGGTGAGTGCTGGTCGGCACCGATCCTCTGTGCGGGAATCTCTCTGCTTTGCCCTCTGCACCGCTGTTGCTATACTTTCCTCCATGGCTCTGAAGCCTCCCCCCTGCCCACCCCCTGTCTCCGCCAATGAAGGGGCTCCCTAGTGTGTGGAAACCTTTCCTCCTTCACAGCTCCCTCCTGCAGGTGCAGGTCCCGTCCCTATTCTTTTGTCTCTGTTTTTTCTTTTTTCTTTAGCCCTACCCAGGCATGTGGGGGAGTTTCTTGCCTTTTGGGAGGTCTGAGGTCTTCTGCCAGCGTTCAGTAGGTGTTCTGTAGGAGTTGTTCCACATGTGGATGTAGTTTTGATGTATTTGTGGGGAGGAAGGTGATCTCCACGTCTTACGCCTCTGTCATCTTGACGGTCCAGCCTGGGGTATAGTTCTTTTACAATGTTGTGTTAGTTTATGCTGTACAGTGAAGTGAAGTTCCCTGTGCTATACAGCAGGTTCTCATTAGTTCTCTTTTATACATATTAGTGTATATTTATTAGTCCCAACCTCCCAATTCATCCCACACCCTGCTTTCCCCCCTTGGTGGCCATACGTTTGTTCTCTACATCTGTGTCTCTATTTCTACCTTGCAAACCGGTTCATCTGTACCATTTCTCTAGGTTCCACAGATGTACATTAATATACAATATTTGTTTTTCTCTTTCTGACTTACTTCACTCTGTATGACAGTCTTTAGGTCCATCCATGTCTCTAGAAATGACTCAATTTTGTTCCTTTTTATGGCTGAGTATATTCCATTGTATATATGTACCACCCAAATGTCCATCGACAGACAAATGGTTACAGAAGATGTGTATCATTTCTTTTGAGATTCTGCTTCTAAGTGATATCATACGATATTTGTCTTTTTCTGACTTTTTTCACTCAGTATGATGATCTTTAGGTCCATCCATGTTGCAAATGGCATTATTTCATTCTTTTTTTTTTTTTTTCTTGTGGTACGTGGGCCTCTCACTGTCGTGGCCTCTCCCGCTGCGGAGCACAGGCTCTGGACGCGCAGGCTCAGCGGCCATGGCTCAGGGGCCCAGCCGCTCCGCAGCATGTGGGATCTTCCCGGACCGGGGCACGAACCCGTGTCCCCTGCATCGGTCGGCAGACTCTCAACCACTGCGCCACCAGGGAAGCCCTAATTTTCATTTCTGAATGTTTCACACATTGCCATTGGAAGCAGGTGTTTCCCAGATATGCCGTGGACTGGTGTCTGGCACACAGTAGACATTCAAAGAATACTGATTGAATGAATGAAAGTGACCATGGGGCATTAGCTTGACAAGGGAGTGAAAGGCAGTGCCACCGTTTTCCCACCAGCTTGCTCTGGTTAAGCTCACAGTGCCTCCCTTTTTCAATCTATGAAACGAAAAGATGCCTTCCCATAGCCTGACTCTCAGTTTATCACAAAGATTCAGTGAGAAAGCCTACAGAGCATCTTGCACATAATAGTTCAGCAAGTACTGATCCTCTCTTCTCCTGATGCTAACGCACCCAATGCCATTGCCACACATTTCTAGCCAGAAAAGAAATTCCTCGGCATCTGGCTTTATCTGAAATTTTTCCCTTCCAATTTCTGACCGAATACAACATGCATTGTTTTAGGTGGACTCTCCCTAACTCTCTGTATGTGAACTTGGACTGAGGTTTTATGCACTCAGGTGTCTTCTCTTGCTTTCTCCCAAAGAAAGAGAAAAAAACATGCATATGTTCACTCACCCCCTTGGAGCAATAGCAGTAAACAACCAGCAGGCTGCAGGAACCGAGCGCCAGACCCTGTGTGGCTATGAGTTTCTAGCAGCCCTCACATAAATGGCTAAGTGACCCCCACTGGAGTGGAGAGTTTACAACTCACAGGTGCAAGAACGATTTTTCAATTAGGGAAAATTTTGTTCTTCATCATGTTTTTCTGGAGCCTTGCAAAAGGAGGGGCTCTGGCCAGGTGGGAACTCAGCACAGCAGTTACAGTTTGGCCGTCTGAGATGTGTTTTCCCCAAAAAAGCTTCTGATCTCATAGCTCTGCAGTGTAAAAGTCCATGGTGGTGATTTACTCCACTTAAACGAATGGGCAGACTCAGTGGTAATCTTTTAAAACTTCTTGCAAATGTACGGACATATTCACAGGTCCCTTTTTAGCTGATCAGGCTGAGTTGTCCTTTTGGCTCAATTGTCCAAATCTAGTTGATTTTCCCTTTAAATGTCTCTTCTATCCACCTTATCCTTTTCAAGCAAGCCCTTGCTCCTACGGTTAGGATGAATAGACAAGGTGGTAGAGCTTGCATTCTACCTTAAATGAAGGAGTTCGGACGAATAGAGGGGAGGCAACCCAGTGTTCCAGGATAGGAGAACCACGTGGGTGTGTGCCCCGCTTGGAGAGAGGACAGAGGACAGCGAAGAAACCAGTGCAGTGCACAAGGCGTAGAGAATTGGTCTGGATGCAGACGAAGATGAAGTTGGAAACAGGTTAGGGTCAAGCTGTTGAGAAACTCGACTCTCTTATCAATGTATTTTTGACTTTATTATAGACCCTGTGGGTAACCATGGTAAGTTTTAGAAAAGAGGAATTTTGTCATCAGCCTGGTGTCCGTGCAAAGGACAGATGGCAGCAGAGACTAGAAGCAGTGAGATTCATCAGATTTATTCTGGTTTCTTATTTTGGGGGAAAAAGAGAATGTAACTCAACTCGTGTTTTTAGCCCAACACTGTAATGGGCCCTGCACTGAAATCTGTGGGGAGCTGAAATATGATTAATACTGAATTTTACCCTCAAGATGCACGATGCAATACAGATTCACATTCAGCAAACACCTGGGGACGCTTTCGACCACAAGTACCAGAAGACCCAAATAACAGGGGCTTAAGCAAAAAGACCTTAGTTACCTTATGTGACAAGTCTGGAGATCGCATTAGTACGTTAGCCAATGGAGAGCCAGATCATCACCTTCTCCCAGCTCTCCTAATTCAAGCTGTCTGTCATCTTCCTCAACGCAGTAACCACACAGTTGGTGGCCATGGCTCTGAGCCAGCCAGGAACCTGCCACTGACGTTTTGTTGTTGCTTTCCCAGACTTGCAACCTTAGCAGTTATCTTAGTTCATCCGTAAATCTGGTCAACACCCCCAAGAGGAATATGCTTCATCCTCTCACCATTCCTCACGCCCAATCACTCAGGTACCCTTTCTCCTTGTATATCTGAACTCGTTTCCTATAAGTTTCAAGTGCTAAGACTCGTATATAACAAAGTAAAATGTAGCCAACTTCCTCCCTCCTGGCATAAGTCATGTATTAATACTCACTAATGGAAAAGGTGCCTAATGGCTAAAATCTATGATGAAGTTAGAGATGCTGTTGAATGAATTTCTCCTTTCTTAATCAAAATAGAATTTCACATGTGTGGTGGTGACTCTTTATACATTTAATACAAAGATGAACGTGTGAATTTGTGAGACACCGTATCCATTCTATTCTACAGACAATTCTGGAACACTTGTGGATTTGAGAGCCCTGAACAATAGCTCCATCATTTCTGGGAGGTGTCTGACCTCTGGTTAAAACATTTGGTGTTCTCAACACCCCTCTGGGGATTTTTTTAAATGAGGAAACCAAAACAAGTACATAATAAGAAAAGCAGATCCACCAAAGCAGGTATGTCAGTGTCAAGCAAATGTGTATTCAAACCCTATCCTCATATTAACATGGTTTGGGAATTCTTTCTTCTTTTCTTCTACTCCTGTGACCCTCAGCCCCACTGCTGAACTGAAGCTAACCTCTGTTGTTTTATTTTCAATCCTCTCCGTGCCCACAGATGCCACTTGGCACAAAGTTCTGGCCTGGAGCGTACAGGGGTGATTTGTCATTTTACAAAACAAATACAGTTTGGATGAGAAGAGAGCCAAGTGATAAATTGGATGAGAAGAGAGCCAACTGTTAAATGATTTCAAACCAGAAAGCTACTGTGGAAGTTTTGGAGCAAAAGAGAAAAACAAAAACAACCCCAAGAAAACATACAAGCCCAGGATGATTTATTTCATAATTTAAAAATCAAAATCGCCTTCAGGCGATAGGACTTGTTTGCCCAGCTCTACCCTAGAGTGAGTCATAATAGCTAAGTTATATACCCTTGGAAAAACCAGGGCTTTTCTAGTGGGAGCACTGAGATATCATTAAGCCCAGAACTGTGTGTGGCAGTGCCAGAATCAAATGTCCTTTGAAATGGAGGCCAGCAGAAAGACAGCCTCAGGGCCAGTGCTGTGTTCCTCCAGACCAAGTCTGGCCACTGCAGTCTCATCCAGGAGGTGGCAGGGAAAGAATCATGGGGAGCAGAAAATCACTTCGGCCTTAGGGGCAAAAGAGGTGTGGGGGGGACTTTTATAAATTCAGAGCTGTGTGGATAACAGGACAAGGGGGAAGGATGATAGTAATGACATGGGGTAGATTGAATTCTGTCTGCAATAGGGACATGGCTAGATATGGCCACCAATCATCCAGACCTGTATCAGTTATCTACTGCCACAGTAATGCAGTGTAACAAATAGTCCCCAAACCTCACAGGCATACAGGAGGAAGCATTTGATCTTCTCGCCCAAGTCTGTGGGCCAGGCTTGGCTAATCTCAGCTGATCTTGCTGCTGTGTCTGTGGTCAGCTGCTGGGTCATTTGGTGGATGGCTGATCTAATTCACTCCCCTGTCCTGCAGTTGGCTGGCTATCAGCTGAAGCAACAGACATGGAGGTGGAGGGAAGGCAAAAGTTTTCCTTGATGCTTTTAGGGTCCCTGATGGGGTCTGAAAATTAAACTGACAAAGACAGATTAAAAGGAGAAAAGCATATACATTTATTTAATAGAAGTTTTACATGACATAGGAATCTTCATACGGAAATGAAAAGCCAAAGAAGCAGTTAAACCTGAGTATTTTTATGCTAGGTTTCATAAAGAGTAGATTGTCATAGAAAAATATGATAGGGCAAAGAGTATGAAGTAAGTGCAGTAAACTGAGGGAAACTAGGCTTCCTTGGTGTCACAGTGCTTAAGAATCCACCTGCCAATGCAGGGGACACGGGTTTGAGCCCTGGTCCAGGAAGATCCCACATGCTGTGGAGCAACTAAGCCCGTGCACCACAACTACTGACCCTGTGTGCCACAACTACTGAAGCCCACGCGCCTAGAGCCTGTGCTCCAGAACAAGAGAAGCCGCCACAATGAGAAGCCCGTGCACTGCAACGAAGAGTATCCCCGACTTGCTGCAACTAGAGAAAGCCTACACGCAGCAACAAAGACCCAACACAGCCAAAAATAAATAAATAAAATAAATAATTTTTTTAAAAAATAAAAAAAGAATTTAAAACTGAGGGAAACTTAGGAAGACCTGTTTGTTCAGATGCTTCTCAGAATCCTTTTGTCTTCAGAGATAAGGATGCTCCTTTCCTCTGGATATAGGCAGGGCATCTCTCACATGAGGGTTTTATGAATTGCTTCACTGGAGAAGGCAGGAAGAAGATCAGAGTGACCTTCTTACTTCCGCTATTTTTCTCAAACTCCCTCAACTTAAAATATTCAGTATGCCAAAGTGCCATATTTTGGGATAGCAAGTCCTGAACCCCATCATCCAGCCATCATCCCATACATCTCCCATCACCCAGACTGGGCTTGATCATATGGTGATGGCAAAGTTCCAAGAAAGAAGGGAAGCACAGAAGGACTAGTTCCAAGACCATGTCAGATTCACTGGATGAGAAAATAGATTCTAACTCTTGACAGGAGGAAAAGTTCAAAGGCAAAGAGCACAGATGCAGAGAGAAGGGGAGAATTGTGGACATTTCTATAATCAATCTTCCACAAGAACTGCCCAAGGGGTGTTGCTGCAGAAGAGAGCTTACGAAGCCACAGAGAGAGGAGTGAAGATCTGGTTTTAGGGGGCAGAATTCATCTCAGAAGATGGGTGGAAATAGTCCAAGCTGTACCACAGTAAAACAGGGCCTTAAGAACTAATAATTTTTTAAACATCTTTATTGGAGTATAATTGCTTTACAATGGTGTGTTAGTTTCTGCTTTATAACAAAGTGAATCAGTTATACATATACATATGTTCCCATATCTCTTCCCTCTTGGGTCTCCCTCCCTCCCACCCTCCCTATCCCACCCCTCTAGGTGGTCACAAAGCGCCCAGCTGATCTCCCTGTGCTATGCGGCTGCTTCCCACTAGCTATCTATTTTACATTTGGTAATGTGTATATATGTCCAGGCCACTCTCTCACTTCCTCGCAGCTTACCCTTCCCCCTCCCCATATCCTCAAGTCCATTCTCTATGTCTGCACCTTTATTCCTGTCCTGCCCCTACGTTCTTCAGAATCTTTTTTTGTTTTTTTAGATTCCATATATATGTGTTAACATAAGGTATTTGTTTTTCTCTTTTGGACTTACTTCGCTCTGTATGACACTCTCTAGGTCCATCCACCTCACTACAAATAACTCAATTTCATTTCTTTTTATAACTGAGTAATATTCCATTGTATATATGTGCCACATCTTCTTTATCCATTCATCTGTTGATGGACACTTAAGTTGCTTCCATATCCTGGCAATAGTAAATAGAGCTGCAATGAACATTGTGGTACATGACTCTTTTTGAATTATGGTTTTCTCAGGGTATATGCCCAGTAGTGGGATTACTGGGTCATATGGTAGTTTTATTTTTAGTTTTTTAAGGAACCTCCATACTGTTCTCCATAGTGGCTGTAACAATTTACATTCCCACCAACAGTGCAAAAGGGTTCCCTTTTCTCCACACCCTCTCCAGAATTTATTGTTTGTAGATTTTTTGATGATGGCCATTCTGACCGGTGTGAGGTGATACCTCATTGTAGTTTTGATTTGCATTTCTCTAATGATTAGTGATATTTAGCATCCTTTCATGTGCTTGTTGGCAATCTGTATATCTTCTTGGAGAAATGTCTATTTAGGTCTTCTGCCCATTTTTGGATTGCGTTGTTTGTTTTTTTGATATTGAGCTGCATGAGCTGCTTCTATATTTTGGAGATTAATCCTTTGTCAGTTGCTTCATTTGCAAATATTTTCTCCCATTCTGAGGGTTGCCTTTTCATCTTGTTTATGGTTTCCTTTGCTGTGCAAAAGCTTTTAAGTTTCCTTAGGTCTCATTTGTTTATTTTTGTTTTTATTTCCATTTCTCTAGGAGGTGGGTCAAAAAGATCTTGCTGTGATTTATGTCATGGAGTGCTCTGCCTATGTTTTCCTCTAAGAGTTTTATAGTGTCTGGCCATACATTTAGGCCTTTAAACCATTTAGAGTTTATTTTTGTGTATGGTGTTAGGGAGTGTTCTAATTGCATTATTTTACATGTAGCTGTCCAGTTTACCTGGCACCCCTTATTGAAGAGGCTGCCTTTTCTCCATTCTATATTCTTGCCTCCCTTATCAAAGATAAGGTGACCATATGTGCGTGGGTTTATCTCTGGGCTTTCTATACTGTTCCATTGATCTATATTTCTGTTTTTGTGCCAGTACCATGCTGTCTTGATTACTGTAGATTTGTAGTATAGTCTGAAGTCAGGGAGACTGATTCCACCTCAGCTCCATTTTTCTTTCTCAGGTTTGCTCTGGCTATTCAAGGTCTTTTGTGTTTCCATACAAAGTGTGAAATATTTTGTTCTAGTTCTGTGAAAAATGTCCTTGGTAGTTTGATAGGGATTGCACTGAATCTGTAGATTGCTTTGGGTAGTATAGTCATTTTCCCAATATTGATTCTTCCAGTCCAAGAACATGGTATATCTCTCCATCTGTTTGTATCATCTTTAATTTCTTTCATCAGTTTCTTATAGGTTTCTGCATACAGGTCTCTTTTCTCCTTAGGTAGGTTTATTCCCAGGTATTTTATTATTTTTGTTGCAATGGTAAATGGGAGTGTTTCCTTAATTTCTCTTTAAGACTTTTCATCATTAGTGTATAGGAATGCAAGAGATTTCTGTGCATTAATTTCATATCCTGCTACTTTACCAAATTCATTGATTAGCTCTAGTAGTTTTCGGGTAGCATCTTTAGGATTCTGTATGTATAGTATGATGCCATCTGCAAACAGTGACAGTTTTACTTCTTCTCTTCCGATTTGGATTCCTTTTATTTCTTTTACTTCTCTGATTGCTGTGGCTAAAACTTCCAAAACTATGTTGAATAAGAGTGGTGAGACTGGGCACCCTTGTCTTGTTCCTGATCTTAGTGAAAATGGTTTCAGTTTTTCTGCATTGAGAACAATATTGGCTGTGGGTGTGTCATATATGGCCTTTATTATGTTGAGGAAAGTTCCCTCTATGCCTACTTTCTGGAGGGTTTTTATCATAAATGGTGTTGAATTTTTTCTGCATCTGTTGAGATGATCATATGGTTTTTCTCCTTCAGTTTGTTAGTATGGTGTATCACATTGATTGATTTGTGTATATTGAAGAATCCTTACATTCCTGGGATAAACCCCACTTGATCATGGTATATGATCCTTTTAATGTGCTGCTGGATTCTGTTTGCTAGTATTTTGTTGAGGATTCTTACGTCTATGTTCATCAGTTATATTGGCCTGTAGTTTTCTGTTTTTGTGGCATCTTTGTCTGGTTTTAGTATCAGGGTGATGGTGGCCTCATAGAATGAGTTTGGGAGTGTTCCTCCCTCTGCTATATTTTGGAAGAGTTTCAGAAGGGTAGGTGTAAGTTCTTCTCTAAATGTTTGATAGAATTCGCCTGTGAAGCCATCTGAGGCTGGGCTTTTGTTTGTTGGAAGATTTTTAATCACAGCCTCAATTTCAGTGCCTGTGATTGGTCTGTTTATATTTTCTATTTCTTCCTGGTTCAGTCTTGGAAGGTTGTGCTTCTCTAAGAATTTGTCCATTTCTTCCAGGTTGTCCATTTTATTGGCATATAGTTGCTTGTAGTAATCTCTCATGATCCTTTGTATTTCTGCAGTGTCAGTTGTTACTTATCCTTCTTCATTTTTAATTCTATTAATTTGAATCTTCTCCCTTTTTTTCTTGATGAGTCTGGCTAATGGTTTATCAATTTTGTTTATCTTCCCAAAGAACCAACTTTTAGTTTCATTGATCTTTGCTATCATTTCCTTAATTTCTTTTTCATTTATTTCTGATCTGATCTTTATGATTTCTTTCCTTCAGCTAACTTTGGGGTTTTTTTTGTTCTTCTTTCTCTAATTGTTTAGGTGTATAGTTAAATTGTTTATTTGAGATTTTCTTGTTTCTTGAGGTAGGTTTATATTGCTATAAACTTCCCTCTTGGAACTGCTTTTGTTGCATTCCATGAGTTTTGGGTCGTTGTGTTTTCACTGTCATTTGTTTCTAAGTATTTTTTAATTTCCTCTTTGACTTCTTCAGTGATCTCCTGGTTACTTAGTAATGAATCATGTAGCCTCTATGTGTTTGTATTGTTCATAGATTTTTTTCCTGTAATTGATATCTAGTCTCATAGTGTCATGTTCAGAAAAGATAGTTGATACGATTTCAATTTTCTTAAATTTACCAAGGCTTGATTTGTGGCCCAAGATATGATCTATCCTGGAGAATGTTCCATGGGCACATGAGAAGAAAGTGTAATCTGCTGTTTTTTGATGGAATGTCCTATAAATATCAATTAAGTCCATCTTGCTTAATGTATCATTTAAAGCTTGTGTATCCTTATTTATTTTTATTTTGGATGATCTATCCATTGGTGAAAGTGGGGTGTTAAAGTCCCCTACTATTATTGTGTTACTGTTGATTTCCCCTTTTATGGCTTATAGCATTTGCCGTATGTATTGAGGTGCTCCTATGTTAGGTGCATAAATATGTACAATTATTATATCTTCTTCTTGGATTGATCCCTTGATCATTATGTAGTGTCCCTCTTTGCCTCTTGTAACATTCTTTATTTTAAAGTCTATTTGTCTGATACAAGAATTGCTACTCCAGGTTTCTTTTGATTTCCATTTGCATGGAATATCTTTTTCCATCCCCTCACTTTCAGTCTGTATGCATCCCTAGGTCTGAAGTGGGTCTCTGGTAGACAGCATATGTATGAGTCTTGTTTTTGTATCCATTCAGCCAGTCTATGTCTTTTGGTTGGAGCATTTAATCCATTGACATTTATGGTAGTTCTCGATATATATGTTCCTATTACCATTTTCTTAATTGTTTTGGGTTTGTTATTGTAAGTCTTTTCTTTTGTTTCCTACCTAGAGAAGTTGCTTTAGCATTTGTTGTAGAGCTGGTTTGGTGGTGCTGAATTCCCCTAGCTTTTGCTTGTCTATAAATGTCTATAAATGTTTTAATTCTCTGTCAAATCTGAATGAGATCCTTTCTGGTAATCTTGGTTGTAGATTTTTCCCTTTCATCACTTTAAATATGTCTTGCCACTCCCTTCCGGCTTGCAGAGTTTCTGCTGAAAGATCAACTGTTAACCTTATGGGGATTCCCTTGTACGTTATTTGTTGCTTTTCCCTTGCTGCTTTTAATATTTTTTCTTTGTATTTAATTTTTGCTGGTATGATTAATATGTGTCTTGACAGGTTTCTCCTTGCATTTATCCTGTATGGAACTCTCTCTGCTTCCTGGGCTTGATCGACTATTTCCTTACCCATATTATGGAAATTTTCAACTATAATCTCTTCAAATATTTTCTCAGTCCCATTTTTTTTCTCTTCTTCTTATTGGACCCCTCTAATTCGAATGTTGGTACATTTAATGTTGTCCCTGATGTCTCTGAGATCCTCCTCAGGTCTTTGAATTCTTTTTTCTCTATTCTGCTCTGCGGTAGTTATTTCCACTATTTTATCTTCCAGGTCACTTATCCATTCTTCTTCCTCAGTGATTTTGCTATTGATTCCTTCTAGAGAATTTTTAATTTCATTTATTGCTTTGTTCATCATTTTTTGTTTGCTCTTTAGTTCTTCTAGGTCGTTGTGAAACTCTTCTTGTATTTTCTCCATTCTATTTCCAAGATTTTGGATCATCTTTACTATCATTACTCTGAATTCTTTTTCAGGTAGACTGCCTATTTCCTCTTCATTTGTTTGGTATGGTGGGTTTTTACCTTGTTCCTTCATCTGCTGCGTATTTCTCTGTCTTCTCATTTTGCTTAACTTACTGTGCTTGGGATCTCCATTTCCCAGGCTGCAGTTTCGTAGTTCCCATTGTTTTTGGTGCCTGCTCCCATTGGTAAGGTTGGTTCACTGGGTTGTGTAGGCTTCCTGGTGGAGGGGACTGGTGCCTGTGTTCTGGTGGATGAGGCTGGATTTTTTCTTTCTGGTGGGCAGGACCACATCTGGTGGAGTGTTTTGGGGTGTCTGTGAACTTAGTATTATTTTAGGCAACCTCTCTGCTAATGGGTGTGGTTGTGTTCCTGTCTTGCTAGTTGTTTGGCTTAGGGTGCCCAGTACTGTAGTTTGCTGGTCGTTGAGTGGAGCCGGGTCTTAGCATTGAGATGGAGATCTCTGGGAGAGCCCTTTGATACTATGTGGGGCTGGGGGGGTCTCTGGGGGAGCAGTGTCTGAAACTTGGCTCTCCCACCTCAGAGGCTCAGGCCTGACACCTGGCCAGAGTACCAAGACCCTGTCAGCCACAAAGATCAGAAAAAAGGAAGAAAAAGATAGAAAGAAAGGAAGGAAGGAAGGAAGGAAGGAAGGAAGGAAGGAAGGAAGAAACAAAGAAAGAAACAAAGAAAGAAAGGAAAGAAAAAAAGCAAAGAAAACAAAAAAAAGTTATTAAAATAGAAAAAAATATTAAAAATAATTTTTAAAAGAGAGAAAGAAAGAATAGAGCAACCAAGCCAAAAAACAAATCCACCAATGATAACAAGCACTAAAAACTGTACTTAAAAAAAAAGGGCAGTCAAAACCCTAGGACAAATGGCAAAACAAAGCTTTTGGGAAGTCTGAGGTCTTCTGTCAGCCTTCAGTAGGTGTTCTGTAGGAGTTGATCCACATGTAGATATAGTTTTGATGTATTTGTGGGGAGGAAGGTGATCTATACATCTTACTCCTCTGCCATCTTGAAGGCGCCCTCAAGAGCTAATATTTTTACATCATAATAATTACAAATGTTAATCAAGTGCTTATTATGTGCATCAGACAATTTTCTGAGTGGCTCACTGGAATTAATCATGGCAGTGACACTGTGAGCAGACCACTGTGACCTGTTATGCAGGCATGTCGTGCAGAAAGGGGCCTGCCTGACTAAGGGATCACACTGTCTGCCAAGTGTTGAGCCCAGGTGTGGAGCTGTGTCCACTTGGAGGAAGGAGAACCTTTTTCTAATTTATATCCAGGTGATGTGTAAACTCACAGTGGCCCTGCCTGCTTAGGAGGTTGGCATTATTCTGCCTTTCATTTTGGAGCTAAACAAAATGAAGCCTAAGGAAGCTTAAGTAAATTACCCAGGAATAGACAGGCTTTGAGCAGAACAGATATTTGAACTTAGTCTGACTCCACAGCCCATGTTCTTAACCATAGAACTATCTGACCATGCTAGATCCTTAGAGCAACCAGCTTGGAAAAGGATGGCATTTTCATTTTACAGATGAGAGATCTGAAGTCAAAAATGTAGGAACTTGCTAAAAATTTAAAGGACCCAGGTAATGAATGTATCAGTAGAAGAATTTGTTCCCATATCCATCTAATTCCAAAGCCTATTTGCTTTTAATTGTCTCTCCATCAATGGTCTAAGAATCTTCTCTCATGGAAGGCATCCAAGAAAAAAATGGAAAACCATATATATATATATATATATATATATATATATATATATATATATATATATATATATATATATATATATCAGGGATGCTAGGAGAGATTGATGCATCATCTAGAGAATGATAATTTAATGTCCTTTTACCTTTGAAATTCTATGAATAAGATTGGCAGAGAAAGCTTTCTTGGCTGTACCATTCTTGACTTAGTCAATCCCCAATGTTCAGAAGTAAGACCAAGGCAAGGAGCTCCCTGAAATGGAAACAAGTATCCAAAGCTAAGAAAGGCATGGAGATCTGGTCAGGACATTTATTTTATCTATTATTATTTACCTGCTCCATATGAGGGGACTTTGGAAAGCCACAGGATCAGAGGTCTCACTGAGATACTATTAATTGCCTTTTACATACAATGGGCCCAGGCAGATACCCTTCCTTTTGGGAAATACCCCCAAACCTGCTAAACTGTGCTGATGCCACAACTATGATAGATGAAGCCGAATCCAGCCTTTGTACCCTGACACTGAATTAAATCTCAGAGACTTTTAGATGAAGTAGAAAAGAATAGCTTTATTGCTATGACAGGCAAAGGGGCCTTCAGGGGGCTAATGTCCTCAAGATTGTGTGTCCCAACCTGGAGGGAGTAGTGAGGAGTTTTATAGTAATGGTTCAAAGAGGGCATGATCGTGGACATTCTTCTGATTGGTTGGTGGTGAGGTAAGTGGGAGTCAGAATCATCAACCTGGTTCCAGCTGGGGTCTATGTGCTTGTGGGCAGGATACGTTAACTTCTCCTACCCAGAGAGGATTTCCGTATCTGCAAATCAGCTCAAAGATATTGTTAAGTGTATCTCTTGAGGGGGAACCAGGACCCTGCCCCAAGGCTGCACTATTATTTTTTGACTGTTCCTCCCTTGTCTCCACATCCCCTCCCTTCCCTAATTAGCATCTGTTTGAACCTACCTGTTGGAACTCAGGGAAGGTCATGGAGGCTGAATGAAGCCTATTTCCCTGGGGGGACTCAGAAAGGCTTTTGTACCCAGGAGCACCACAGGGTCCAGCTGTCTTTCACAGAGAAGGATTTAAAGCAAAATGTCTAGCTCTGTGTGTTAGACTTACCAACATGGCCCTGGAAGACTCATGAGGAGAGGAGGGAAGCAGATGTTGAGCCACCAAAAGACAGAGTATCCCAAAATCCCTGTTTTGCTTTCCTGCTTCCATCATTCTCAGGCTCTAATTTCCTCCCTGTTAACAGCTGGCTTAGCAGCCTATGATTCCTTTGGAATTGGGTACCTAACTCATCCCGACAGTAACTTGAAGTGTTTCTTTGACCCTGTAGACTTCATTGGCCCTGCACTATCACCACCACAACAAACCTACCCTGGCCTCCAATTTCTGTCCCAAGGCAGCTTAACTGTCGATGTAGCATAATCCTGACTGGTGGACCAACTGCATCAATGCCCACTGTTCATCCTAGAGTGACATTGTGTTTGAGACCTGGCTCTACCAGTGATTCATTGCATGACCCTGGGCAAGTTGCCTGAAACTATCTAAGCCTCAGTTTTCTCATCAGTAGGAAATATTATCTCCCAGGGTAGTGTTAAAAATTCAGTGAGATAAAGTATATAAAATTCTTAATACAGTGCTGGCAATTGGTAAGTACTCCAGGAATTTATATCTCCGGTCTGAGCCTCCCCACCTTGCCATCCAATCTGCCCACATACACATCCAATTATAGCCTTGCATAAATAACTGTCTACTTGGGCTTCCCTGGTGGCGCAGTGGTTGAGAATCCGCCTGCCGATGCAGGAGACACGGGTTCGTGCCCTGGTCCGGGAGGATCCCACATGCCGCGGAGCAACTAAGCCCGTGAGCCATGGCCGCTAGGCCTGCGCGTCCGGAGCCTGTGCTCCGCAACGGGAGAGGCCACACAGTGAGAGGCCCGCATACCGCAAAAAAAAAAAAAAAAAAAAAAAAAAAAAAAAAAATAACTGTCTACTTAGCTTCTCCACTTGGATGCCTAATGGTTATTTCCAAGGTAACATTGCCAAAACGGAACCAGTGATTTCCCACTGAGACCTGTCCCCCGAGAGTTTTCCCAATCTCAGTGGCTAGTAAAGCCAACCTTTAGCTGAGGCTAAACTCCTGGCCATCCTTTTCTCTCAACTGCACATCTGATCCATCAGGATCTCTCCTTGGTTCTACCTGCCTTCACTGCCCCAAGCTGTCACTTTCACCCAGTCACTGTTGTCTCTCATCTGGATGAAGGCACATCCTCCTCACCTGTCTCCCTGCTTCCACTCTTGGTGGAATTTGAGAATCATCCTCTCTAGTAGTAAGTGAGATCACATCCTTCCTCTGCTTAAAACCCTCCCAACACCTTCCCATTTCACTCAGAATCAAAGTCAAGGTCCTGGCAATGGCCTACAAGGCCCACATGCTGTGTGCCCCCCCCCATTTCCTCTTTGATCCCAGCCCCTCCTCTCTCTCCTCTCCAACCCCAGGGCCTCCTTGCTGTATCTCAAAACACACCTGGCACACTGCACCTAAGGGCCTTTGCATGAGCTATTCCCTCGCCTCACACATGCTTTCCCCAGATTGTTACATGCTTCATTCCCTCCTTCATGTTTTCCATCCCACACTACTTCCTAAAAAATATCTAATCCTCTACCCTATTTGCAATTGCAACCCACTCTCTCATCCTTAGCCCTCTCGATCCCTTTAATGCTGTTCTTTATTTTTTTTCTATTTTCTTTAGCACGTATCACATTCTAACATATTACATAATTTACTCATTTATTGTGTTTGTTATTTACTATTCCCCTGCTAGAATATAAACTCCAGCAGAACAAGGTTTCATCTATCCTGTTCACTGATAGATTCCACATGCCTGACACAGTATTTTGCACACTGTAGGCACACCAACAAATATTTGTTAAAGGAATGAGTAGGCTAAATAGTAGTTATTAACATTGTTGTGTTTTGAGCGTTTTAAAAACAGGAACCATGTCATCCGTGCCTGCACAGGGTCCAGTATAGGGTCAGTGTAGGTTTGCAGAATGAATGAAACCGAGAAGCTTCCCCTTCCTTGAGACAGGGAGATACCCAACACAGCTCATATTGGCTTCCCTGAAAGGACAACTTCTCATGTCACACCCAGAGAGCAAAATTACCTCTGACACGTAATTTAAAACTCGAGATGCCTGGATATAAAGTCTTACTCGAGTAAATAGGATCAAACATCAGGGCATTTCCACTCTATCAAATGGATATTCTGGATTTAATATGGTCTCACATTCCCTCCCAGGCTGCTCCCATCAGGTGAGGAAGAAGATGAATTTGGCAGAAGTGCCATCCAGAGGTTGACGGTCTGACTTCAACCAGGTAATCCCAAGCCCCATCAGAGTCTCGGTTTAGTATCTGATCAGTGAGAGGCCATTACCTCCCCAATTTCCATTCTGATCCTCTTCCATCTATAGCAGACCTGGAAGAACGTACAATCTGCTACAACACCCTCAATCCTGCAGGGTGTGGATTCCACCTGAGGCTATAGGAATTCTCAGACCACTATGTCACAGTGAACTGTGTTTGTGAAGCAGTAGGAACAACACTGGCTTCGGTTTCAATCTCCAGTCTGCTGGTTATTCACTATGTGACCTCAAGCAAGTAGTTTAGCCTCTGTGAGACTTAGTTTCCTCAACTGTAAAATGGGCATAATAAAACCTACCATTCATTATTGTTGTGGGATCTAGATGAAATCAATGTTATTTCCCTATTAGACCCTGAGTTCTCCTGGACAGACCTTTTTCTTTTTTCTTCATTCTTTTCTTCATTCATTTATTGAGCACCTACATTTACTGGGATCCACACAAGATCTCACAATGACAAATATTAAGGTGTTCTCCTTGCCTTTGAGGAGCTTACAGTCCTGTGTAATAAACCATTGCAACCTAATAGGATATGTTCAAATGAAACCAGGAGGAAACACCATGAGAACACAGAGGAGAGAATATTACACACAGAAAGATCAGGGAAGGCATCAAGCAGTATATGATATGTGAACAGAGTTTTGAAATATCAGTTTGCCAGGCAGACAAGGGGGTTAGAAGGAAGCGTATTCAAGGTAGAGGGAACAGCGTGAGCAAAGACGTGGTGTCATGGGTTATTCACCATTGTCAGGGTGATTCTCTAGCCTCCAGCATTAACATCCCACACATAGAAGTTCTAAGCAAAAATGTGTTAAATGAACAAATCTTCATTAAGAATACCAAAAAGTCACTATAGACTATTTTTGGCATTCAGAGTCCAGGTTTTATTCACATCCAACTTTTTGGTAGTGGAGGGGTATTTGCACTTAATTGGCCTATCACTGTTTTCTTGCATTTTTGAAATAATTGCTGGGACTCGGGAGGACAATGAATGGATCCTGAGACTCCATGAGTTTACATGAGGAGTGGCCTCTGTCTTCTCTAATTAGCTGTGCTGGGAGAATATTGCGATACTTATTTATCCACACATTTGTCCTCCAAACTCTCCCAGCTTAATTTTACCCTTACTGATAAGCCTAACCAGTATAAAGTGTCTCAGCACTCAGAGACAAATGCTGGAGAGCTTTCTCTTCCAAGGGAAGGAGATAGAAAGTGACATCTCCTGAGCACTCAAATATCACAGAGAGCTCTAACGTAACGCTCATGTGCCCATTTTATAGAGGGAGAAACTGAGGCTTGGGGGCTTGGAGAATTTGTTTATTGCCAATAAATGGCAGAGCTGGGATTCTAAGTTGGGGTATGAAAAGAGCAGGCCTATTTTTCTCGTTATGAACTGTTTGTGTCCCCCAAATGTTTGTGTCCCCCAAGATTCACGTGCTGAAGCCCTAACCCCAATGTGATGATATTAAGGAGATGGAGCCTTTGGGAGGTAATTAAGTTTAGATGATGTCATAGGGGTGGGGCTCTCCCATGATGGTATTAGTGTCTTTCTAAGAAGAGGAAGAAAGACCAGAGCTCATGGTCTCTCTGCCAGGAGAGGATACAGCAAGAAGATGCTGTTTGCAAGTCAGGAAAAGGGTCCTCATCAGGAGGAACCAAATCAGTCAGCATCTTAATCTTGGACTTCCCAGATTCTAGAAAGATAAGAAATAAATATCTGTTGTTTAAATCACCCAGACTGTGGTATTTTATTATGGCAGCCTGAGCTGATGTATGTATACACCCTTGCAGGATGTATGTGCCTGGTAGCCTCTGACCAAAAGCACTTGTCTTGCCTTGTTCCACAGGTGAGTACCAAGAGCTTCTCAGGTTTCCTGGAAATGAGGGAATTACTAGGGCTTCTCCTCTGTCTATCTCTGGTGCCTTCTTTAGCCTTTCTCAGTTTTGGTCACTGAGCCACTGAATCTTGTAGAGTCCCAACTAGTCCTAGGGAAGGTGACCAGTCTGTAAGATGTCTGAGCACATCAGAAATTCAGAAACCACCCTCTACTGAGTAGGCATGGAATGACTTGGCCAGGTTCCCTGGGGCCAGGTCCGAACAGTAGCGCACATAGGAATCACCAGGGAATACCTAGCCATAATGAGCAAGGACAGCAAAAAGCAAAGCTAAAAACTTGTGGAAGGTATAGCCATGGAAAACAGAGCTTCCTGGCTGTGTGCATGTGTGTGTGTGTGTGTGTGTATGTGACAGAGACAGAGACAGAGAGAGACAGAGAGAGAGACAGAGAGAGAAAGGTGGATGGAGCAGGGAAGTGAATGCACATGGTCACATGCACTGAAAAGAAATGGATTATACGAGTGAACTTGAAAAGAGAAGGTTCAAATAAAGTAAATGTTTCCATGGGAAACCTCAAAAAATTCTTTCTTCTGCAGACCTTTTTTAGTACCCTCATATGCCATGTCCATTCATTCCATTAAGACCCTCTAATATGCTTTAATTTTGATTAACTGGACAGTTTCCTTAACCAAATACCAGAAAATTATTTAAACCTGTGTTAGAAAATTAAAGGCTTTATATTGAATATGGCATAGCCTTTTTTTAAACCAATCACTACATATAATAATAATCTTAATAAGGACATTCTCAAGGTGAAGTAAGTCATTTTCTCTGGTATTAAAAATGTCATTTTTCATGCACATAAACTAAATACTAGGTCAAGGATAAATAATGTGGTTTGTGGGTGACAAACTAAAGCTTAGTATTCTTTAGAGGTTCTCTGTCAAAGCTACCTCTCCCTTTCCATCATCTTCCTGGGAGGAAGCACTGGATGACAGAATTGGGAGGGAACAATTTGTCTGGACAGTGTGGGGAATTAAATGTCATTGTATGGACTTGTACAGGGTTATTTGTTAGCTTCTGCACTTGTGTTCAAAAAGACCAGCTGTCCCTTGTCCTCACAGGACAATGAGGACAATAAAACAGAGCAGCCCACAAAAGGCTCAGAGTAAATCAACCATGCTAAGAATATACTGAAGCCACGCCTACAAACTCCAAGCATCCCTGAACACAGAGAAAGCTGGATAAATGTTTGTTGAATTTAGTATCAAAATGAATGAATAGGAAGGTGTCTTTAGAGTATGAGCTCTCCCTTCCCCAGCCTTTCATCAGTGAATAAGGTTTTGGTTCTGCTTTGCCCACCCCCCCCCAAAAAAAAAGATGAATGAATACAAGCATAGACATGAAAATAAGAATAGCTGTCCTGTTGTTCTCTAAACTGGGCAAAACGTATGTCCAAGATTGGGATCTGTCTTGTGTCATCATGCTTTGAGGACTACAGAAACTCTGGAGTATGGTAGGGGAGTTTGTACCTGGATCTCAAAGCAATGCTATTTGAAGAAAGTTGAAGGGATGGAGAACAGTTATCCCAGGGAGAGCACTCACGGGACATGATCATTATCTTTAGAAAATGGAAGACTCTGCATGTAGGAATGGGAATCGCGATTGCATTATGTGGCCATAAGGAGAATGGGACCCTGCATGTGAAATACTGAACTACATTTACCTTAGAATTTAAATTTTACCAACTTTCTAATGGTAGAGTTTTTAAAGATAGAATGGGCTGACTCAACAGGAAGTATGTCCTCTACAACTCAAGGTCTTCAAGAGATGGCCTATCAGGACTTCCCTGGTGGCACAGTGGTTAAGAATCCGCCTGCCAATGCAGCGGACGTGGGTTAGAGCCGTGGCCTAGGAAGATCCCACATGCCAAAGAGCAACTAAGCCCGTGTGCCGCAACTACTGAGCCTGCGCTCTAGATCCCGCGTGCCACAGCTACTGAAGCTCACACGCCTAGAGCCTGTGCTCCACAACAAGAGAAGCCACTGCAATGAGAAGCCTGCGTACCGCAACAAAGAGCAGCCTCCACTCGCCGCAACTAGAGAAAGCCCTCGCACAGCAATGAAGACCCAACACAGCCAAGACTAAATAAATAAATTTATTTTTTTAAAAAAGAGAGAGATGGTCTATCAAGTGATAGATTCAAAAGTTAGTCTACCTACACTACCTTTCAAGGAAAAGATTCTTTGATTCTGTGAGAGAGAAAGAAAATCACTATATAAGTTGGACTAAAGGCTAGGCTGCCATAACAAAGAGACTCAAACATTCAGTCACTTAAAGAGCAAAGAAATGTATGACTCATACATAACAGTGTAGGGACAGGTTGGCAGCCCCCATTCCATAAAATCATCATGAGAACCAGGCTGCCTTGGGCATGACTTGTGGCTCTGCCTTTAACTTGAGTCTCCCGAGGTAATCCCCAGTCATCACTATATCAATCAGTGAGGAGGAAACAGGCAAAGTCCAGGACAGATGCTTCTTATTAACCAAGGGATACACATTACTTCCACTCCTTTTCCACTGGTGTGCCTGCTCACATAACTGTTTCACTGCAAGGGATGCTGGGAAACATAGTCTGAGCTGAGCATCCAGGACAGAAGGAAAAGGATTGGGAAACAAACATCAGACTCCATCAGAATCATCATGTATCAATGTAATGATCTGCCATTATGCTTCAACTAACCTGTGTATTAATCGATTGATATTAATAACTAATACAGTTAAAAATACAGCTTTGGAGCCAGTCTGCCTGGTTTCGACATCTAGCTCCACCACTTAATAACTGGCAGTGGGCAAGTTAAACTCTGTATCCTTCCATTTCCTTGTTTTATGGGGATAATAAACTACCTACCCAATAAGGTTTTCATGATGAGTAAATGAAATAATGCAACTAAAGTGCTTAGAACAGTATCTGGCACCTCATAAGAGCTCAGTAAGTATTATTGCTTATTACCATGTAAATATGGGAAGGAAGAAATACCTTTTCAGGGTATCATCTGGGTACAGATTTCCCATTGATGTATGTGAGCTGAATGTGAAATATTTTCATGGCATGTATCTAAAAGGGATGATTTGGCTGTTTTCACTTTCAGAAGTGGATCCACTCATATCCTCTGGTCCCCCTTATTTACCAACTCAGAGAAAAATGGTTGCTTTATAACATTTCTTTTCTGTCCACCTGCCCTCACGCTTTGGAAAAGGAAAGCAGACTAGAAAAACTGCAAGATGTCACCCCTGACTGCTTTACAATGTGATTAGATTCTAAGCAAATAAACGCACCCTACTTGCTGAATGGGCTCCAATCAGTGCTTGGAAGAAGGATAAAAACATCATTGCAAGAACAAACAACAACCCACAAATAAATAAATAAAAATGTCACCCCTTCTCGGTGCCAGCTTGCCTTCGCAAACAGGTAATCCGAATTTTCAAATGCAAACATACTTTTGCCATCTTATTTGGATTTTTATGATGAATTTTGCACAATGCCTGAGGCTGCCTTACAGGAGACCTGGGAAGTCACGGTCTAATGATTAACAGGGCTGATGATCCTCTCTGAGAGGTTAAAGTTGCTTGAAAAATTCAACCCATTAATTTGCAAGAGCCCTGGCTGTCTGGGGTGGCCCAGGCCCTGTGAAGGGTTGCGGCGTTGGTCACGTGGGGAGACCCACGCTGGAAGCCACAGTACCTTTGGGGGTGGGGGGGCGGTGCAGAAATGAAACTGACTGTGAGGGAGGCAAGATCTAATTGTTTTGAGCATCTCTTTGCCCTGAGCACTTTAAATGGAACTGCATTTGCTTATTTGCACAGCAAACACACAACAGAAGTGTCTGAACTACTATTTTACAGATAAGGACATTGAGGTCCCCATAGGTTGTGACTCGCCCAAGTTATAGAGCCAGTAAGGAAGTAGGACCAGGAATCAGATTCACCTCTGCTTTTCTCTTCACCCCGAGAGTCGCTCTTTCATAATACTGACGTAAAATGGGGGCCATGTCCCATAGAAGTTCATGCTCTGATGGATGAAATATATCACCTGAAGGCTGGGAGGTGACCCCAGGGAACACATTTACAACGCGTGGTCCAGGTTATAAGACACAGGGACTCTGAGAAGGGACCCTGCAAGGGCACGTAGCTAGTAAGTAGCAAGGGCAAGACTCTAACCGAAATTTATAAGATTACAAAGCACATGGTTGACAGTTCATTGGAGGGGTGGACTTTGGCTGAGCTTCAAAGGGTATGCAGTGTTCAGAACGGAGAGGAAGCATGAGAGGTGGCTGGGTGGGCATCCAACACAGTCACAGGCTGAAGTGACAGTTTGCTTACACAAACCAACATCCACTTCTTCCCATTCTAGCTACTAACTCTCATCCCTTCCTCTTTCGATCATCCTAATCCCCCACCTGCTCTATTTCTCCTGCACTTTTTCACCTTCTTGCTTTTGCCTATACTAATGCTTCCTCCTGGAAGGCCAACCCAGTTCCATCCCACCCATGCTTCATGGTCAGCCCAAGATGCACCATCTGCGGGAAACCCTCTGTACCATCCACCCATTCATTTAATAGGTATCAATTTAGCATGTGCTACATTTCCAATGACCTTTGAGGTATTGGGGATTCAGCAGTGGGCAATATGAAATCCCTACCCTGATGGAGCTTACCTTCTAACTGGAAGAGACAGAAAATGAGCAAACAGACAAATAAACACCCAAATTAGGTCAAGTGGTGGTAAGTGCTCTGAAGAAGAATAAGAAGTGTATGGTGATAGGGAGTGATGGGGTAGAGGGAAGGCAGGGTGGTGAGGGGAGACTTCTCTCATGAGAAGGTTGACATTTGAGTGGAGACCTGAATGAAAGGAAGGATGGGCGAGCTCAGGGAACAGCTGGAAGGCGGCACACCTGGAGCAAGGTGAGGGGAAGGAGGACAGGTAGGAGAGGATGGCTGAGACGGGGGAGGACTCTTGCTACCCCCCTGACCAGAACTGACCACTTTCTGCTTTCCACCTTCTCTGAATAACCTTGTTTTCATCTCCTCTACTTTGCTTCAAGTCACACTCTGGTCAACTGTGGAGGCATCAGTCCTCCATGAGATTGTGACCCACTGGGGCTGAGAAAACCTTGTTTTCTTCATCGTTATGGCACTAGTGCCTAGCACAGAATGGCTCTCATGTCTCTGACTTGCACAGATTGGGAGGACTCGGCTGAAATTTATGCAGGTAAGATGAGTCTAAGTAGCGGTGGGGAATGGCACGGCACCCTGCGGTCCAATACACCATATCTGCAGGGGCTCAACAATCTAGTCTAACAGGTCTGATCCCGTGAGGGTGTGATGCTCCAGGTGGTGTGTCAGGTCTGTGTTCTGTGTGTTAGTAATCAGAACCGTTCCAGCAACAGGGACAGGACCCCAAGGGACTGTTAAGAGGTAGATAAAGGCGTCAGGGGGCTGAGAGGACGGAGCCCCAACTGCCCCTGGAGAGTGATGTGTTCAATAGGAAACTGAGGCAAGAAGCCTGTCTGTGAGCTGGGCTGGTCCAGCAGGTGAGGCGAAAGCCGCGACTCAATGCCCCCAGAGATGCCCAGGCCCATCCCCAGGTATACCCCGTCCTATGACTGTAGCTGCTACAAAAGCAGGGACAACACTCCTTCCTGATGGAGTCCGGGAGTGGGAGGAACCTTTATTCAGCAGACAGAGACTGAAGGGGCATTCGTTTCTGGCCTCTTTTAGATACACAGAGACCACACTGCAGCCTCGGATATATAGAATGGTTCAGCTAAGGCTAATTTCCTGCTCTCCCACCAGCATGCATCTCGCAATCCCTCCGCTGCCTTCTCCATGAGTTCCTAGGAGAGCCTCACGTGACAACTCAGGAGGTGGCTGCGGGGAGCATTTCGGACCTGATAGGTCTCTCCTTAGAGCCAATTCTGAGCCTGGAAAGCAATTTGTAGCTGCAAATGCATAATAACTCCTGGGTCCACCTCTCCTTCTCATCCTCCCTCCAGTGATCAGAGAGCTTTTCATGAGCTCCCTTGGCCTTCCTGTTCTCCTCCAGGCTTGCTGTGGAGTCTCTGGTGAAGCCCCCAGAATCACTGAGTGTGAAGTGGTCTCTCCCAGCTAACAGTCGACTCTGGGCTCTGCCAGCACCAAGCACTCCGGAACTCTATGGAGCGACCTGGTGCCTCAAACACCAGGCACGATACAGGCAGAGCTCAGAGAGCAGCAGGTCCTCTAGCACTTCCTGATCTAACAGTGTCATTTTATGGTAAAATAACTGAGATCCAGAGAGAGAGAGAGAGAGAGAGAGAGAGAGAGAGAGAGAAAGGGATCTTTTGTTTTGTGGCAGTTATCTTCATTTGAGTCTTTGAAGAAATTGCCTGCATCTCTGGTTACCTCTTGGTTTCCAGATGTTATTTTCATCTGTATTATTAGTCTTTCATCTATGATGACTTTATATTAAACAAGAACATTCTAGAACACTGCTGTGGAACAGCCCTCCACAGTTCAAAATGGGCAGGAGCTTGGAAAAGGAGTTTGGGAGTGGATTTCCTATTAGTACTCCTCCCTTTTCGGAAGATGTTCACCCATTCCCAGGCTCACAAACACCCAGGTCCCTATTTGGGCATTTCATGAAACAGACGGACACTACGGTTACAGCTAGACTAGATGGGGTGGTCTGGGAACCCTCACGGAGGAAATGGCATTTGAGCTGAGTTAATGGAAAGAATGAGGCAGCCATAAGGAGATCTAGGAGCAAAGGGCTTCAAGTAGATGGAGCGTCAAATGCAAAGGCCCTGAGGTAGAAAAAAATCTTACATTAAAATAGAGAAAGAGATCTACCGTACTGTCTTGTCTCAATTCTTGCAAGAACCTCCAAACTTGTTCTCCCTGATTCTACCCTTGACCCCCCATACACGCATTGTATTTTAACACAATAGTCAGAAAAAAATGTATCATGTAAATAAGATCATTTTATTCATTTTTCCTAACCTCCTGACCCCTTCATCTCGAAAAAAAAATTTTTTTTAAAGAGAAAAAGAGGGCTTCCCTGGTGGCGCAGTGGTTGCGAGTCCACCTGCCGGTGCAGGGGACACGGGTTCGGGCCCCGGTCCGGGAAGATCCCACATGCCGCGGAGCGGCTAGGCCCGTGAGCCCTGGCCACTGAGCCTGTGCTTCCGGAGCCTGTGCTCCACAACGGGAGAGGCCACAACAGTGAGAGGCCCACATACCACTAAAAAAAAAAAAAAAAAAAAAAGAGAAAGAGAAAGAGAAAGCCACCCAATCTTAGTGTCGTTCACTTAATCCAATACCAATCACTCTCTTATATCATTCTATTTTATTGTCTTTATAAATACTGAAAGTGTCTTGTTTATGTGTTTTAATTATTTTCTGTCCTTACCCCCTAAAATGTAAGCTCTATCAGAACAAAGACCTGTCTTTTTCACTGTTGTATTGCCTGAAAATTATTAGGTACTATATCTAAATATCTGTTGAATGAATGATCAATGAATGAGGATAAATTTTGGAGGCAGATATTTAAGGACTCAGTTTTGAGTTGAACGTAGGGGACGAGAGAAAGTGAGCAGTCAAAAAACAGTCCCCGGGACTTCCCTGGTGGTTCAGTGGTAAAGAATCTGCCTTGCAATGCAGGGGACATGGGTTCGATCCCTGGTCAGGGAACTAAGATCCCACATGCCAGGGGCAACTAAGTCCACGTACCGCAATTACTGAGCTTGTGTGCCTCAACTAGAGAAGAGAAAAAAAACCCACACACCACAACTAGAGAGAAGCCCATGCACCACAACGAAGAGCCCGCGCTGCAATGAAAGATCCCACATGCCTCAACAAAGATCCCACGTGCCGCAGCTAAGACCCGATGCAACCAAAAATAAATAAAATAAATAAATAATAAGTAAATCTTTAAAAAAAAAAAAACAGTCCCCAAATCCATATCTCCAGGAAAGTGTTTCTCCAAACTCAAGTATTCAACATCCTATTGAACATCATCTCTACCTATGTCCTATGATCATTCGAAAAATAAAATCTTTATCTCTTTCTCCCGAAAGAAATACTCCTCCTCCTTGTCTTTATTTAGAACTTTAGAGAAGGACCCTGATTGGCCCATTTAGATCACATATCCCTTGCGTTTGGATCAAGGAGTTAGGGAACTAGCATTGGTCAGACTTGGGTCATATGGGTGGAAGAAAGCTATGATTGGCTAGCTCTCCAGAACCATATGGAATTTGGGAAGGCAGTTCTGCCAAAGGATAGACTGGGGGGAGTGATATCAGAAGAAGGAAATGAAAGCTTGGCAGACAAAAACAACAGATGCCAACTACTAATGGTATATCATTGTCCTAAAGATGAAATATACACCCTTTAGCATGACATACAAGGGCCTTTACCATCTGGTCCTGTCTACCTCCCCTGCCTCTTCTCTTAGGTCTGTCGATAACTGTGCTCTGGTGGTATGTACTTGGAGGATATCCTGCTTTCTATTTTACCTCTGAACGTCTACTGGAAATGTCCCCTGCCTGTGTCTTTGCCCAAACCCTGTTTTATTCAGCTCTAATGAGATGTTTTAAGAGAAGGCCCTTCCTAAAAAAGAACAAAATAATGCCATTTGCAGCAACATGGATGCAACTAGAGATGATCATACTAAGTGAAGTAAGTCAGAAAGAGAAAGACAAATATCATATGATATCACTTATATGTGGAATCTAAAATATGGCACAAATGAACCTATCTACAAAACAGAAATAGACTCATAGATATAGAGAACAGACTTGTGGTTGCCAAGTGGAGGGAGAGGGAGAGGAATGGACTGGGAATTTGTGGCTGGTAGATGCAAACTATTACATTTAGAATAGATAAACAACAAGGTCCTAATGCATAGCACAGGGAACTATATTGAATATCTTGTGATAAACCATAATGGAAAAGAATATTTAAAAAGAACGTATATATGCGTATAACTGAGTCACTTTGCTGTACAGCAGAAATTAACACAACATTGTAAATCAACTCTACTTCAATAAAAATATTTTAAAAAAGAAGAACCAGGCTGAACTGACATATAAAAGAACATATAACTAAATAGTGATTAAACAGAAGAATTAAGATGTGAAAGAGAAAATTTTGATAGAAAAAAATGAATGAATAGAGTTCCTACTAAGAAGAAAGATGTCCCATTTAGAACAATGGCTTTGCTGGATGATCAATTTTTAAGAGTAAGGATGGACTTTACAATAGAATTAGAAGAAAAAGGCAGAGAATAAAATAAATGAAATTAGCAGTGAGGATAGTCATTCTCAATAATGTCAGAAGTGATACCTGTGAAATTTGACATTAATTATAATAAATAAAAGCACCAAATTAAAAAAAAGAGAGAGAGAAAGCCCTTCCTGATATTCAGGCTACCATGTATTCCATACTTCCATCTTTCATCTCCTGCAGCCTATGTATGCACAGGGGTTTAGCCCTATGCTGGGAGCTCCTTGAGAAAACAGCTGTGCCTTTCAGCTCTATTTCTGTTTACAGTTTAAATTCCTCTGTAAGTGTTTGCTGCTTTAGCGAATAGGAAGGAGGAGAGAATCAGAGAGAGAGGAAAGGAGAAAAGGGAGGAAGCGAGGGAGGGGTCTTAGCAATGAATGAGAGGAGCATTTCTTATTGTAACAAAAGAATACAGACTCTCCGGAAGGTCAATAGGTTACTTGCAGTCTCTCATACAAAAGGGAGTTGGACCAAGTTTGTTACTAGGATAAAAAGGAAGAACTCCCATGCATACCCTGAGGCAGATATTTGGAAGTGTCCAGCTAACACATTTTTCCCAGAAACTCCCAGATGTAGTAATAGTCCCAGTCATGCACTGCTGGTGGGATAGGAGAGCACGTTGGAACAAGCCTTTTGAGGAGAATTTGGCAGCATCTTGCAGAGTTGAAGATGCACATACCCAGTGACCCAACTTCTCCACTCCTAGATGTAGAGGGTCTCTCACACACTCAGGAACATGTGCTAGACTGTTAACTGTAACGTTATTTATAAATGTGAAAATTTCAAATTAGCCTAAATGTCCCTTTGAAGGAGAACAGGTAAATAAATTCTATTCCAATAAATAAACAGGTTAATTTATTGGAATAGAATACAGGAGGCAAGAGGAATGAACTAGCACTACCTGAATCCCAAGAGCATATGGAGAAAAACGAGTTGTAGAAAGATATGTAAAGTGTGATATAAACCTACTTTTAAAACATGCAAAACACATCAACAACTTGCCTATGGATAGATATATAGTACAAGTATAAAAATGTGCATGGAATGTTCAGAAGAATGATTACAAGTGGTAAGGAAGGGATACAAATGAGATGGAGTATGCAGATAGTGTTTATAGGGAAATTGACCTGCTTCTATAATGTTTGTTTCTTTTTTAAAAGTCTGAAACACACATGAAAAATATTTGATAAATCTGGGTAGTGGACACAGGGGCTTTTAAATATTATTCTTTCCAGTACAGTAGACACTAGCAGTAGTAAACATGTGGTTAATTCCTTTTGGATTTAAACTAATTAAATTTTTTTAACATCTTTATTGGAGTATAATGGCTTTACAATGGTGTGTTAGTTTCTGCTGTATAACAAAGTGAATCAGTTATACATATACATATGTCCCCATATCTCTTCCCTCTTGCGTATCCCTCCCTCCCACCCTCCCTATCCCACCCCTCTAGGTGGTCACAAAGCACTCAGCTGATCTCCCTGTGCCATGCGGCTGTTTCCTACTAGCCATCTATTTTACATTTGGTAGTGTGTATATGTCCATGCCACTCTCTCACTTCCTCACAACTCACTCTTCCCCCTCCCCGTGTCCTCAAGTCCATTCTTTATATATGCTTCTTTATTCCCATCCTGCCCCTAGGTTCTTCAGAACTTTTTTTTTTTTTTTTTAGATTCCATATATATGTGTTAGCATATGGTATTTGTTTTTCTCTTTCTGACTTACTATACTCTGTATGACAGTCTCTAGGACCATCCACCTCACTACAAATAACTCAATGTCGTCCTTTTTCATGGCTGAGTAATATTCCATTGTATATATATATGCCACATCTTCTTTATCCATTCATCTGTTGATGGACACTTCAGTTGCTTCCACATCCTGGCTATTGTAAATAGAGCTGCAATGAACTTTGTGGCACATGACTCTGTCTGAATTATGGTTTTCTCAGGGTATATGCCCAGTAGTAGGATTACTGGGTCATATGGTAGTTCTATTATTAGTTTTTTAAGGAACCTCCATACTGTTCTCCATAGTGGCTGTATCAATTTACATTCCCACCAACAGTGCAAGAGGGTTCCCTTTTCTCCACACTCTCTCCAGAATTTATTGTTTCTAGATTTTTTGATGATGGCCATTCTGACCGGTGTGAGGTGATACCTCATTGTAGTTTTGATTTGCATTTCTCTAATGGTTAGTGATGTTGAGCATCCTTTCATGTGTTTGTTGGCCATCTGTATATCTTCTTTGGAGAAATGTCTATTTAGGTCTTCTGTCCATTTTTTTTTTTTTTTTTTTTTTTTTTCCTGTGGTACACGGGCCTCTCACTGTTGTGGCCTCTCCCGTTGCGGAGCACAGGCTCTGGACGCGCAGGCCCAGCGGCCATGGCTCACGGGCTCAGTTGCTCCGCGGCATGTGGGATCTTCCCGGACCAGGGCACGAACCCGTGTCCCCTGCATCGGCAGGCGGACTCTCAACCACTGCGCCACCAGGGAAGCCCTTCTGTCCATTTTTGGATTGGGTTGTTTGTTTTTTTTGATATTGAGCTGCATGAGCTGCTCGTAAATTTTGGAGATTAATCCTTTGTCAGTTGCTTCATTTGCAAATATTTTCACCCATTCTGAGGGTTGTCTTTTCATCTTGTTTATGTTTTCCTTTGCTAGCAAAAGCTTTTAAGTGTCATTAGGTCCAAAGCAATCTTGAGAAAGAAAAATGGAGCTGGAGGAATCAGGGTCCCTGACTTCGGACTATACTACAAAGCTACAGTAATCAAGACAATATGGTACTGGCACAAAAACAGAAATATAGATCAATGGAACAGGATAGAAAGCCCAGAGATAAACCCATGCACATATGGTCACCTTATTTTTGATAAAGGAGGCAAAAATATACAATGGAGAAAATACAGCCTCTTCAATAAGTGGTGCTGGGAAAACTGGACAGCTACATGTAAAAGAATGAAATTAGAACACTCCCTAACACCATACACAAAAATAAACTCAAAATGGATTGAAGACCTAAATGTAAGGCCAGGCATTATAAAACTCTTAGAGGAAAACATAGGCAGAACACTCTATGACATAAATCACAGCAAGATCCTTTGTGACTCCTAGAGAAATGGAAATAAAAACAAAAATTAATTAATTAATTAAAATTTGATAAAATTAAAATTTTAGTTTCTCAGTACACTAGCCGCATTTCATGTGTTCAGTGCTCACATGTGGCTAGTGATTGCTGTCCTGGAAAACAAGTGGCTGTCATATGGGCCAGAGCGTATTACAGAACTTTCCTGATATTATAGAAAATTCTATTGGACAACCCCAATCTACAATCTTGTAATTGAATATTTCACAATTAAAATTTTGAGATTAAGTTGACTAAAGCATCCTCTGCTGTCACCTATCATGATGACACAGGATCACAGTAGTTAATTATATAAAATCTGCTGCAAAGGCAAAAAAAGCAAAAATAAACAAGTGGGCCTACACCACACAAAAGTCTTCTGCACAGCAAGGAAACAAATCAACAAAATGAAGTCAACCCACAAAATGTGAGAAAATATTTCCAAACCATATACCCAATAATGGCTTAATATGCAAAATATATAAGGAACTCTTACAACTCAATAGCAAAAAAATAATAATAATTTTTAAATGGGTAAAGGACTTGAATAAACATTTTTCCAAAGATTACAATGGTCATGAAAAGAATAACATCACTAATCATCAAGGACATGAAAATCAAAACCATGGTGAGATATCACTCATACATTTTAGGATGTCTGTTATCAGAAAGACAAGACATAACAAATTTTGGTGAGGATGTGGAAAAACTGGAACCATTGTGCACCTTGTGTTGATGGGATTGTAAACTGATACAGCTGTTATAGAAAACAGCATGGAAGTTCCTCAAAAAATTAAAATAGAACTACCATATGATCCAATAATCATACTTCTGGGTATATGCCAAAATAAATGAAATCACTATCATGAAGAGATATCTGCATGCCCATGTTCACTGCAGTATTATTCACAATAGCCAAGAAACAGAAACAACCAAACCGTCCTTCTATAGATGAATGGATAAAGAAGATACTATATATATATATTCATAAAATGGAATATTAATCAGCCTTTGAAAAGAAGGAAATGTGGCCACTTGCAACAACTTAGATCAACCTAGAAGGCATTTCACTCAGTGAAATAAGCCAGACAAAGACAAATACTGTATGGTATCAGTAGATTGGTGGTTGCCAGGGGCTGGGGGGTGGTGGAAATGGGGACATGTTGGTCAAGGGGTATAGAATTTCAGTAATAAGATGAATAAGCTCTCAGGGTCTAATGTACAGCATGGTAACCATAGTTAATAACAATACTGTATTGTATACTTGAATTAACAAGAGAGTAGATCTTAAGTTTTCTCATAAAAGAAAAGGTTAACTATGTGTGAGGTGATTGATGTTTTAATTAACTTGATGGGAATAATTTCACAATATACACATATATCAAATCATCACATCGTACACTTTAAATATATTACAATCTTGCCAATTATGCCTCAATAAAACTGAAAAAAGGTTAATTTCCAAGTCTACTATTAACATAATATACATTGATACAAATAAGTATAACTTTTCCCCCAAAATAAAATATTTACTTACTATGGCAAGTAAAAATATAATTAATTATTTTAATTTTAAGAAGATATAGGGAGAGTGTTTTAATCTGAGGATATGGCATGTGGAAAAGCTCCAACAAAGAGGACTTGACCTTCACACAGATGACATGTTTGGGGCACATGAAATGGCTCATTATGGCTAAGGTGTAATTCTCAAGAGGGATAAAAGGCATGAGGCCGGACAGGCAGGAGGTGACAATCATGGGATGACATTGTTGGTCATGCTTAATAATTAGGGTGAGGGGGAGCCACTGAATATTTTTATGTAAGGAATTGGCTACATTTGATTTGCATTTTAAGAATCTCCCTCTGGCTACTATGTGGATGATTATCTGGAGGGAAATTTCTTAGAGATTATTGTAATAATCCAGCCAAGAAGTGATAAGAGCCTTAACTAGGTAGAAAGAGAGAGAGGACAGAATATAAAGCCATTTCAGAGGAAGAATTCACAGGACATGGTGACTAATTGCATGTGGAGATGAAAGGAGAAGATGAGGTTAAGAGTGATTGCTGTGCTTTGTGCTTGGTTGACAGGTAAATGGGTGTTATCACTAAATGAGGAACATGGGAAAACAGAGCCAGTTTGGAGAGAAAGACATGAGTTAATTTTTTGACGTTGCATTTTATTTTATTTTATTTTTTAACATCTTTATTGGAGTATAATTGCTTTACAATGGTGTGTTAGTTTCTGCTTTATCACAAAGTGAATCAGTTATACATATACATATGTCCCCATATCTCTTCCCTCTTGCGTCTCCCTCCCTCCCACCCTCCCTATCCCACGCCTCTAGGTGGTCACAAAGCACCCAGCTGATCTCCCTGTGCTATGCGGCTGCTTCCCACTAGCTATCTATTTTACATTTGATAGTGTATATACGTCCAGGCCACTCTCTCACTTCGTCCCAGCTTACCCTTCCCCCTCCCTGTATCCTCAAGTCCTGTATTCTCTAGTAGGAATAAAGTCACAGACCTACTAGACATGTTGCATTTTAGATGCCAATAAAACTCACAGGTGGTGGGTATTAATAAGCAGTTGATTTTAAAGGTTTAAAGCTCATGAGGGAGTTCTGTACAGGTGAAAAATACAGAGATTTGTGAGTCATCAGTATGGAGATGGTGGCTAGTCATGGGGCAAGAATTACGTCACTCAAGGAGTGTTCTAGAGGGAGAACAGTAAAGGACCTAGGAAGGGACCTATCAGGAAAAGGAAGATAGAGGAAATATTTTCCTGCTCTGCCTACTTCTCTGCATCCCCCCCCCCTTTACTCACTTCTCCCCCAGGAGAAGGAAAGAGTAATCTGATTGGCCAGATTTTATGACGTTTATTGGTCATAAATAAGTGGATGAAATCACCTAACGTAAAAGATCAAGACAGATTTTTCTGGGTTTCCTATCTCTGTGTTGTTAGGAGACTCTGTCAGAGCAACCCTTTTTTGGACCCTGCCATCTTTCTCAATGCATCAGTCAGGGTAAACTAAGTTATGCTGCAGTAACAAACTATTCCAAAAATCTCAGTGGCTCCACAAACAAAGGTTTATATCAGATTCATGTTACATGTTTATTATGGGTCATCTAGGGTCTCTGCTCCTTGCTTCTGTCACTCAGGGACCCAGGCTAATGGAGCCACCTCCATCTGAAACATAATAGTTGCCATGGAAAGGAGAAACTAATGTGGAAGAATGAAAATGGAATCATAAAGGCTTCACATTTCATTGTCCAAAGGCAAATCACATGGTCTTGCCCAACTTCAAAGTGTTCTGGAAGTGCAATCTTATCATTTGCTTAGACGAAATACAACTGGAAATGTTTGGAGAACTAGGGGTATATATATAAAATAATATATAATATAATATATATCATATATAATTATATATATAATATAATATATATCATATATAAGATATATATTATATATTTTATATAATATTATATATATAATATATGCATTTGTGTGTGTGTATATATATGTGTTCTTATATATATGAGAATATGTATATATCCTTACTATAATTCTTAATCTAGGTATATCTAAATGAGATTCCCAGGGCATCATCTCATGAAGGAAGCAGCAACATACCCATATGTGACAGTGGAATCGGACATTTCCTGAAGCAGCCAGTCACAGCTGTCAAGGTATCTGGTGTCTGAATGAAGAGCCTGGCTTAGTGCCTTATCCAGCAGGCCAGGTATGTGAGGGTCAGAGCTGTCCTGATAGGGACAAGCTGCTCCTGAGTCACTACACTTTGGAGGAGACTCTAATCCCTATGTACCACCTACATTGTTACTTCTATCCCAGCCAAAATGGTAGCAGCCTCACTGCAATCCTGTGCTCTCATTGAGAATATTCTTAATGTCCCTTTGCATGGCAGTATTGTGCAGCCAAAGTTCATATTCTAGTAAAAGTGAATGAAGTAAAAGGATTTATTTATTGTACAGTATGGGAAATACAGCCAATATTTTGTAATAACTGTAAATGGAGTATAACTTTTAAAAATTGTGAATCACTATATTGTACACCTGTAACCTATAGAATATTGTACTGCAACTATATTTCAGTTTTAAAAAGGTGAATGAAGTAAAACTTATCTACAATCATTGCACTATGATTGAAGTTCATCACCTATTGAGAACCCACCTGTGTAAGTAGCCTTATAGGGATGGGATCCTGTCTCCTGAGCTCAGACCCTGTCCTTCCACAATCACCCACCTGTAATGCAGACAACACCAAGCAAATGACCACTGGGGTTTTGACCCCAAAGCCTTATGTGGATAGTCCTGTGAGCTGTGAGCTGAGCCAGCCTTCAGGAAGCCCCCAGGCTACAGGTCCAAGGCCAGGACCAGAGCAGATCAAGCCATCTCCTTTCCCCTTTCCCTATGAGTGCACTCCAGTGGATAGGAAAGATGGGCCTAAGGAAGAGCATGCCAGGGAAAGAACGGGAAAGGGGACAGGCCTCAGGGTGTGCAGAGCTGGCTCCTATTGGCTCATGGGAGATAAGGCATGCCTTTCTTTTCAATATCAGGTACAGCCACTTCACACTGATGGCTAGAAACTGGTCGTGGAGGGAGTATTTGTGCTACTGAGTCCATGCTCTTACTGCTTGCTGAAAGACAGGCCAATAAATTGAGAGAGGAGGTGTTGGGGCAAGGAATAACGACTTTATTCAGAAAGCCAGCAGACCGAGAAGATGGTGGACTAGTGTCCCTAAGAACCATCTTGCCCAGGTTTGGATGCTAGTTTCTTTTATAGAACAAAGAAGGGGGAGGTGAGGATGTAAAGTGAAAAAGGCAATAAGTTGTTGCAAATATTTCCTGGTTCCAGCCTGACTCCGAAAGGGATGTGTATTAATTTCTTCTTTCCTGAAGCCATTCATAGGTGGACCTAGTCAGCATGTTTCCTGTGAGGTATTTCAGAGTAATGCTCAGGCATGGGAAGCAGGGTTCCTAGAGATGGGCCATTACGTATGCTTTAAGCTATAAGCAACATCCCTTAAGTGAACTTGTAGCCAAAGCAATAGAATACACAGGTTAGAGTAAAAGAGACAAATCCAGTATGGAGTCAGATTTGTTCTTCCCTATTACATTTACACCACAGAATTTGGCAAACACTACAAATGTGGACATTTTGTTGTTGTTGCTTTGGTTTCCAGAGAGCCACAGTTAAACATTTACCAGTATAACCCTGGCTTCTCTGAATGTCTAAAGCAGCTGCCTTGGCCATCTTGGGTTTCTCTGGCTGAAGAAGCATTCAAAGGGGCAATCCCTGGTCCACTAGACTGTACTTGCTTTGGGAGAAAAGAGTAAAAGAGAGAAATGAGAGAGAGAGAGAAAGAGAGGAGAAAGGGAACATCCCCATACTGAGATCAAAGTTTTAATCCCTTTATCACAAGACCTTCTTTCTATACATTCTCATCAAAAGTTGACCTTGAGCTTCGGGCGTCTCTGCCAGCTCGGCTTTCCTTTAAAGAGAGTAGAGAGGTGAAGGGTGAGAAAGACACCAGAGACTTTAGATCTCTCGACAGGCCCACAAGCTAGCATTGGAACACATCTTCTCAATGTTCAGTAGCTTTCCACAGCATCTCCTTATATTCTGTGGAGGGACAAAGTGGGTGTCAAACCTGTCAATTACAGACAGTTATGATGCAAATCACAAACCTGGGACATTCAGTGACAGAGCCAGGATGGAAGCAGGCAGCTATCGTAATCACTGCCAATAAGAAAGGGACACACCCCTCCCCCTATGAGAACTGCACTCGAGTTTCACCTGAGAAACACTGGCACTGAATCACCGGGAATTCACCTGCCACGCGGAGTGGAGAGGCACAGAAGTTAATGATCTCGTGGGCAGCACGCGGCGACAGGGTCATTGAAGGCTTAGCATCACGGGGTGGTGGGGTAATTGCAAAATTGCTGGTTGAAGCTTTTGTTTCAGGTCCAGACAGCAATTAAAGACTTTGGCACAGCGCTTATTTAACCAGACATCCAGGTGGCTACAGGAGTCCCACACGCTGTAATTTGCTATAGACCCTCGCCGGCCCCCCTCATCTGCCCTACACTGACTCTACAAACGCCCCCCCACCCCAGAGATAAGTAAGGGCACTCCTCTCTCTCCTTTAAGCAGAAAGGTTTTGTCCAACACATTTCATTCTGCAGTGGAGAGCTGCAGGATTATTTTTTTCTAACAAAGATCAAAGAGTCTAATTTAAAAAGACAGTGGTATGGTTTGTCACAAGTTTTCCTGCCATGTAAAGGAGAAGGCCTGGGGGAGCGAAGGAGTTGCTTTGTTGGCTAGCTTCTTCCCAATTTCATTGTCAGCAGTATTTTTACTTGCCTGTTTTCAAACATTGCCTCTATTCTATCTTTCGAAGACTCCAACCAGTGCCTCTTTGTATAGTAAATTCCCAGGAGGACATCAAGTCTTATTTGTCAGTTCAGGACATTTTCCACTTTTTTTTGCGGTACGCGGGCCTCTCACTGTTGTGGCCTCTCCCGTTGCGGAGCACAGGCTCCGGACGCGCAGGCTCAGCGGCCATGGCTCACGGGCCCAGCCGCTCCGCAGCATGTGGGATCTTCCCGGACCGGGGCACGAACCCTTGTCCCCTGCATCGGCAGGCGGACTCCCAACCACTGCGCCACCAGGGAAGCCCTCCACTTATTTTTAAGGGGAAAAAAAAGTCAACAACTCAAGAACCATTAAGAAGGAGTGAACAGCAAAATGGCAGGTAGTTGCTTTAATTTTCTTTCAAAGGCTTCCCGGCCAGGTGGCCTTGTGGGAGCCGGCTTGAGGGCTGACATTCCGAATTCTCTGCAGACAGCTGTGGAGGGCTTCGCCCTGCTCCCCAGACCTCAGTTATCTGCTTACTACCAGTGTGAACCAGCCATTTACTTATTTTTTTCTTACATCAGTGCATTTAAAACACCTTAGATAAACGTGTTTTAAAAGGAAATTCTGTGTCAAGGGCAAGAAGAATTCCTTCCTTTAAGCCTAAAAGGGATGTATGGAAATTGAATTTGGGAAGGGACCCCAGGATTGCGGGGGCAAGGACATGCAGCTCGGGACTGCAGCTAGCAGAGGGGTATTTGAGTGTGAATCGCTGCACCCTGCCATGCACAACTCTCCCTCTCCCACCCTCCCCAAAGAGAGATTGCCCAGGTCATAATTCCAAGAGCTGGACAGTAGAACCCCACTGACCTCACACATAACACACATATACATCCAAGGGCATTCATCTCCCCTCTTTTGAGAAACTTTCTCCTTCCTCTCTCCTCTGTCACCCCAAACTCCAGGGCGCTACACTGACTGAGGCTCCCAGGGAGGAGTAGCAAATATTTGTGAAAAACAAACCTAACAAAGGATTGAAGTTGAAAATGGAGTCGTGTGGAGACATGACTCCTGTGGCTTTTCCCAATAACACATGCAAGATATCCCTGGGTGTAGTGGCTAAGGCATATTACAGTTTGGGATCATTCTGTGCCCAGTGTCTTGTAGATTATGAGACCACTGAGAAAGGGGAAATTACGACGAATCAGAGGAATGACAGAAAACTTTAAGCAGAATGCCTTTACTCTGAATTTGGAAGGACGGGTTCACTTTTGAAAGGAGGCGATGGTTGAATGGGGTTCTGGCTGGAAGGAACAGCATGAACGAGGCGAGGAAAAGCAAAAGTGTCAGGAAACAGCAAGCAGTTCGGTGTGACTGCATGTGAGAGAACAAATGCAGAGGGCAGTGGAAGGAGTAGAATTAGGAGACAAAATTGAAAAATGAAGTCGGGAATATAGCATGCTTTGTTCTTAATGCAGTGGAGAACCATTGGAAATTTTCATGCAAAGAAATAACAACAATCAGATTTATGATTCAGAGTTAATTCTGGAAGCTGTATGCACAACTGGAGAGACAAAACCATTTTATGGGGCTATGACTGTAGCTCATGTAATATAAAGGGGATGAACTAGGGCAATATCCATTCATTCATCAGTCACCCAACAATTATTTGTTCAATCCCTCCTTTGGGGAGAGAATGGCGGGCAATACAAATTACAGTCTACTGGAGAATAAACAGACCTTGATCAAACAGTCACAAAAATCAATGCAAAATTTCAGTGGCCCTCATACCCGTTTGGGAGATACAGAGTATGTTTGACAGGAAGATTTGACCTGGTCTTGGAACTCTTCCCCAAAGAAGTGACAGTTGAGCCAAGATCTAAAAAATCAATACAATTAGCTTGGCATAAAATAGAAGAAAGATTTTTTTTTCCCTGTAGAAAGAATATGCAAAAAGTCTTTTGATGGCAGGATCATGGTATATAGGGAAGAAATGAGAGAAATCCACGACTGGAAAACAATGGTGGGTGAACATTTGGAGGAAAAGAAGTCGTATCATGTAGGGTCCCTCAGCCTATGTGAAATAGTTGTGCCTTTATTCCAAGAGCAAATGGAAGACACTGAAAGGTTTTAAACAAAAAGGTGACACGATGGGATGTGTATCAGATCTAGATATAGATATATAGATCTATGGCCTAAATAAAGAATAGATTAGAGAAAAACAACTTTCAACGTGGAGCATCCCAACATGAGGCTATTGTTACACGTCAAGTGAGAGATTATAATAGCCTGGACCAGGGTAGTGATGGTGGAAACTAGGAGAAGTGGATAGATTCAAAAACATTTAAAAAGTGAAATCAATAAGATTTGCCAAAAGATTGAATATGGGGAGAGAAGGAGAGGGAAGTGTCAAGGATGAGATCTGAGTTACACAGCTGGGTAGAGCTGATGTTTCCTGAGACAAGGAACAATGGGAGGTGTGTGTGTGTGTGTGTGTGTGTGTGTGTGTGTACGTGTGTGTGAATGTACGTACACATGCGTGCCCACACACCAGCACACACAGAAATCATGAGCCCAGTTTTGGAGATGTAAAGTTTGGGCTGTGTCTTTTTGGATGCCCACAGTATATAGGAAGGTCTAGAGTTCAGGGAAAGGAAGACATCAGAGCAGCCAGGTGTCATATAAACCATTTTCTGACCAATAAAGTTCAGGCCTCCCAAAGAAAGGTAACCATTGTTTCCTAATTATATTAGGATGTTTTCATTTGCAAGTAACTGAGTGCCCTTATTCAAACTGACTAAAACATTTCTAAAAGTTATTCTCTCATCTATCTGGAAGAAGTGAGGTAGGGTGGACATGTGTGTTGTTGATCCAAAGACTCAAAAATGTCAGTGAGGACCCAGATTCTTTCTGTCCCTCTGCTTTGCCATTCCTGGTATTGGGTTCATCCTCAGAAGATGAAGGCCCACCATTGGTCCAAGTCTTACATCAAAACTTGGCAATGCCCAGAGAAAGAAAACAGATCCATTCTTTTGTGTTTCTCCCCCTGAGTATCATTATTTAGGGTTAGCTCTCATGCCAATGCCTGGATCAATCACTGGCAAGAGGAAGGGGGTACCATGATGGCTTTGACTAGTGGTTTGTGGTAAATGGATATAGGATAGTCAACAACTATGTCTTTTAAAACTATGATCAGATTAGATAGATAGATAGATAGACATCATCATAATAATAATAGCAATCATTGAAAGTTAGCTATGTCAAGTATTGTAGTAAGTTCTTTACATGTATTGCCTCATTTTATCCCCACCATAGTCCAAAAACACAAGCTGTATTTTTTTATTCCCATTTTACTGAGACTCGGAGAAGTCTAATAATTGGCTCAAGGTTACACCTCCAGTAAGTGGCTAAGATTTCATGACATGTTTAATTCCAAAATAACTTAATAGATATGGAATACTGCCTTTCCCTGCCCTCCACCAGTATTTTTAACATCAAGATTTTTTAAGAGAAAATATGTTATTTTATACACACACATACACACAGAAAATATATTTATACAATGATCTTTTCCCAAAGATTCTCATTGTGAGTTCTATTCTCTAGTTTTGTCATATGCGGTTACATGTTTTACTTTGTAATCAAAGATTAGATTTTTAGCCTCTTTTTACTCTCAGCACTATGTTGGACACGTTTTTATTGTTTCTATGGTCTTTATAATCACTTTTTAATAACTGTATAATATTCCAGTGAGTGACTGTACAATGATTAAGTAAACTTAATTATTCTCCCACTCTCGGAGGTCATTTCCAATTTTACATGCTATAGATAATGCTGCCTGCAAGGGTTTCAGGCTCATTGGGTATTTTTCCTCTTTCATTGAATTATTTCTTCATTTTCCACAGAGATGAGGAAAAATCCTGGGCCAACAGGTACGAAGCATCATATAGTTCTGGATGTGTGTTGCCAAATTGCCCTGCAAAAATGTTTGACTAATTTGCACTGCCATCCAAAGTCTATAAGTATAGCATTAATACAACTACCCAACCAGCCTTGGTGGTCCGGACGACTACCATGTTTTATTATAGAAGAGAGATACAATGGAACCTTCATATTTTCTTCTGACAATCAGTGAGGTTGAACTTCTTCCATGTATTTAATTCCTATTTGTATTTCCTCACACATGAGTGATCAGTTCATACTTTTCACCCATCTGATTTAGGAGTTTTAAAATGGCATGCACTGTGGGTGGCCTGAGAGATGGGGTCCATGTAAGGGAGGGCTTGTGTGACATGAAAAGTGCTTCCCTAGAAGATTGGGCTTTTTAAGGCCCAGGAACCCATTTTGAGTATAAGGTTGCAAAGCCGTATCTGTGAGCGCCCTTAATGGGGCTGTTAGGGAGATGCTGTTACTGTGAATTATTTGACTCATTCCAGGCTGTAAATTCATTTCTTTGCCCACTTTCACCATGTGCCATAAATAACCAGAGCTGTGTAAACAAATGTCACCAGGCACATAAACCAACTGAAATTAGACTTTAAAAAATACTAATAGTCTGATAGTTACTTGATTCTTGCAGATGTCATGCACTAAAATCACCCTTGACCCTCTGAAACCTGCACAAACGCATACCGCGTGCGTGCGCACACACACACACACACACACACACACACACACCATGGCTGCCTAAGAAAAAACATGGCCTTAGAGGGTCATTTCAATCAAGTGCAAGGGAATGGAGAAAGATGTTGACAGATAAATGATTGATAGAAAAAAATTAACATTCTTCAGATTGAATGGAGTATTTACCAGGAGGTACATGAAAAAAATAAAGTTGAATCACAACAATAGGGGCCTGTGATCAGCTTTCTCATCACTGTCCTCTTCTTGGGTGAGGAAACATGGCGGGTTAATCAGGTAACTCGTGGGAAGTGAAAACTGACAGGCACACACAACGAAAAATCAAGAGAAAACCCAATCAGGAGAAGGAGGTAAAGACCCAAGTTTGCAATCATAGGCTTAAAAGGCAGACTCAGCCCCATTCAACTCTGAGTGCTCCTTAAAGATTCAGGGACCTAGAAATCTCCATACAAATCATAAGAGACATCATACGCTATGTCACCGGAGCTTGCAAGAGAAGTGCAAGCAGCAATTTGAAATGATGCGTCTGCCCCAGGAGTCCCTCCCATGTGCCCAGCAATGAGGTTTAACCCTTGGAGCGACCCTGGCTGCAGCCAAGAGGGGCTACAGCCTTTCATCCAAAGCCCGTGGTCTTTTCCCACTCTGGGCGATGATGCCAGGGGAGATTTGGGAGATTTCCCCCATGCGCTGTCTCATTAGATTTTCACTCAGCAGACATTTTGAGGATTGCTATGGACTGAATGCTTGTGTGCCCCTCCCCACCCCTCCAAAGTCCATTTGTTGAAATCCTAACTCCAATGTGACAGTATGAGGACGTGGGGCCACTGGGGGGGGTGATTAGGTAGTAAGAGTGGAACCCCCATAAATGAGATCAGTGACTTAATAAAAGGGACCCCAGGGAGCTCCCTCCCCCCTTCCACCCTGTGAGGACACAGCAGGAAGACAGCTCTCTATGAACCAGGAAGCCGGACTCACTAGACACCAAATCTGCCAGCACCTTGATCTTGGACTTCCAGCCTCCAGAACTGTGAAAATTAAATGTCTGCTGTTTAGGAGCCCCCCGGTTTATGGTATTCTGTTATAGCAGCCTGAAGGGACTAAGATAGGGCTACTCTGATCCAGGTTGTTTTTCTTCTTCTTAAGTGTAGGCCCTTCATGTCATCTAATTATGAGCGATTCTCAGATGAAGGAAACCTAACCTGTGTCAGCCCATCCAAAGCATATCTGCCTGGAGGAAATTCACCTGACACCTGTCAGAAGATGGTCGTGTGCTCACAGATCAGGCTTTCATAACCATTTCTACTTCAGTCAAGACACCCTCACGGCTCTGCCAGGGAAACACCTCCCCCTCCTCTTCACCTTACATATTGCAAGGGCGTATGCTGCTCTCTGAGGAGGACGGAGACGAAGGTCACCTCTTTGTGTGGACTTCTAGGGCCACGCCTAGGGCACTAAGAGTATGATTGTTGCCTGTACCATCTCAACAGCCCTGTTGCAGGCCAACTGTCTCATTTAAGAGATGGAGAGGGACTTCCCTGGCGGTCTAGTGGTTAAGACTCTGTGCTTCTGCTGCAGGGGGCGAGGGTTCAATCCCCGGTTGGGGAATTAAGATCCCACATGCTGTGTGGTGTGACCAAAAAAAAAAAAAAAGTCTGTACAAAGAAAGGGAGAGAAAGAAGAAAAAAAAAAAGGAGGTAGAGAAAGGGGAGGGGGACAGGGCAGCTGGGCAAGTATCAGGGAAGTAGTATGGTAGCAACGAGGTTGCTTCTAAACATGTACAAATAAACCTGCAAAAATGGATGGAGGAAAAAGGGTCCAGAGAAGGAAGAAAAACAAGAGAGGCCAAAGTCCCAGAACTCATTTGAGGTCAAAGGGGTGTGGTCAGTAGTGTCACACCTGCTGAGAAGTCAAGCAGAAAAGGATAGAAGAGTCCTATTTGGATTTGTCAATACGAGGAGGTACTGGGAACTTTCTATGGCAAGACCAGTCCTTGATTCTGTGAACTTTCATTCACTCCTGTGGCCACGATCTGCCCCGCAGGAGGGCTGGCAGGGGCTGCAGGGTGAAGGATGCGAAGAGGAGAAGGAGGCAACCCTGGAGAGAAGGGACTCAGGGATCGTGGATGTAACCCCAAGTGGGTAATACAATCCTGCTTAAACTACACGCCCACACCAGCATGCCCACTCCCAAGTCCGGAATTGTAGCTAATGGTGAAATCAATCCATATGTTCTGATTAGTTCCAACCTCATGATCACGCTTCGCCTTGCAATGCAGCCCTTCAGTTAATGAAATCTGGTGCTGGAGCAAATGAGTCCATGTAAGAGTGTGGGCTCTGATGGTGGCAGCTAAGCTTGAGTTTCGTCACTTGTGAGGCCTCCTGCCCCACCCCCATCCCGGAAAGAGAAAGAGCTAAGAGAAAAACAGGAGAAAAGAGACAACTTGAAACAGCCTCCAAATCCCAACAACAAAAACAGCAATTGCTATATTTCAAAGCCAGTTGTAAATTAGACTAAGTGGCCGCAGAAGCCAAATGGAAATCGTAATTCTTCCAGTCCCTTGCTGCTCAGACACGTGTAATGGGTTTGGCAGGGAATCAAGGAAAACAGGGGCCAAGCCGCGGGATGTTTCAAAGAATCTAAAGGCTGCTTGCCCTGAGGATGCCAGATTTCTGCACAGCTTGGTGGAAGGATGTCGGGACCGGACAGGACTGATCCAATTCTCCATTGGAGGAGGGTCCTGGGCCTCGCAGAGGCTGGAAAGCCTACCAGAAGAGGCAGATCTGTTTAGTGTGAACAAAAGTCTTGCACAGCCAGGGCAGAGTTTGGGTGGGGAAGCCTGCAGACCACCCAGTAACAGAGAGATCAAAGAGGCCTCCTTCCAGGAAGGCTGGGGAGGCTGCCCGGAAATGCTCCTGGTGAGATTTGTCACGGGGGCCACAGGGAGAGGAGGAGGAGGGGACACGGGAGGGGGGGCTACCCCTCCTCTGTTCAGGCACTCTGCTAGGCATCCTCATCCGACCCTTGGGGACCCGTGTCGGCCTGCCTGCTTCCCAGAGGAGGAAAGTGAGGGCCAGGGGGTTTATCCGGGCTACAAAACGGTGAGAGTCAGGATTTGAAACCAGTTCTTCCCAAAGCTCATGCTCTCTCCCCTACCCCAGGGCTCGGCTTTATGTTTTTCTGTAAAGTGCCAGATAGAAAATATTTTCAGTTTTGCAGCCCAGATGGTCTCTGTTGCAACTGCTCAACTTAACTATTGCAATGCAAAAACAGCCAGACTCTATGTAAATGAATGGGCGTGGCTATGTTCCAACAACACTGTTTACAAAGACAGGCGGTGGGTGGGCCAGATAAGGCCTGTGGGCCATAATTTGCCACCCGTGGCCTGCTCTAATACAAAAAGGAAAAAAAAAGGATACTTCAGAGACTCCTGGAAAGAAAACAGTATTCTTAAAACTGTAACAGATGCATCCAGAACAATGCAAGAGATTTACTCAGGTCACAGCTAGGAGGCTCAGGCACAGATTTTACTAAAGACAGTTCTGTGCCTCAGTCCAGCTTTGCTCCCACACGGGCTCCATAATGTGGAGCAAGTTACTTCATTTTCTTAAGTCCTTGTTTCCTCTTGTAGTAAGTAGAAATCATAGCCACACCTATCTCAGTAGCTGGATAAGAATTACTAGATTATACTTGTCCAGTGCTTAGCATAATCCCTGGCACATAATAAACATTCAGTAAAATTAGCTGTAGTGATTTCAGCACATACTTAATCATCAAGGGCCCTGCAGGGTGGCTGTCATCGCCTGCACGTCATGGATGAAGACACAAAGTCTCTGAAGGATTAAGGGTGGGAAGCTTCGGCCGGTGTTGAATGAGGACCTGGCTTCTCTGAGTCTACAGCTCGCTCTCCTTCCACCCCACTCTGGAAGGAAGGCAATACCCAAAGACAAGACTTCTGGAGGACAGAAGCCGGAGAGGAAAGGCATAACCTCCAGCACCAAAGTGTAAGTCTCTGATCCCTGCAGAGTCCCAGAGGATCATTGTCCAGAGCTTCTGCCTACCGTGGCAGCTCTCTGAAGGCCACCCTTGTGATCTGGACTGCCTTAAAAATGTTGTCTGGATGTGAAAGGCTACCTCCTCTGAGAGCTCCGCAGAGCGGCGGAAGTCTGTGGGTGCAGAACCAGCCAGGCGGCTGTCTTCCCGCTGGTCCTCACTGCCCGGGCCATGGCAGGAAAGGGACAGTGGCAATTCTATCCTTTCGGGGGAAGCAGGCAGCAAAGCCACCTGTGCTGGAATGTTCCACAAGATCAGTTATCAAGTGTTCATGCTCCGAGTAGACAGGGCAGGAAGTAGCAGCAAAAAAAAAAAAAAAAAAAAAATAGCTGAGGGGTCTTAATTCAGAAAAACTCAATGGAATTTGAAAAATCACGGCTTTGCTTCATTCCTGACATAAGTGCCTCTTTCTGTATGTCTTTGGGGCTGTATGTTAGTGTCCTAAGCTTCTGGAGCAAATTACCACAAACTGGGTGACTTAAAAAAAAAAAAAAAAAGCCAGGAATGTATTCTCTCAAAGTTCTGGAGGCTAGAAGTCTGAAAGCCAGGTGTCATCAGGACCGCCCTTCAACTAGGCTCTGGGGGAGAATTCGTCCCTTGCCTCTTCCAGTTTTGGGTGGCATTCCCGGGCTGTGGCCCCATCACTATGATCTCTGCCTCTATGTTCACATTGTCTTCTCCTCTGTGTGTCTCTCTCTTAATAAGGACATTCGTCATTGGGTTGAGGTCCCACCCAGGTAATCCAGGATGGTCTCATCTCAAGATCTCGGACTTAAGTACATCTGCAAAGACTCTTTTTTCCAAATAAAGTCCCGTTTGCAGGTGCTGGGGTTCAGCAAGTGGACATATCTTTGGGGGATGGGCACAAGTCAACTCACGATGGGGTGTCCCGTTGTCTGACTCAGAATCAAAGCAATGTTTCCCGATTCCAGAGAATCCCTAAGTGTCAGAGTGTGATGGGACATTAAACGGCGGCCAATACAGCCCTTCCTTTTTCCTACGCGAAGCTGAGTCATTTACCCCAAGTTGCTCCACTCAGGGCAGCAGAGCCGAGCTTAGACTCTGGCCCTACCTGTCCAGCTCTCTCTCCTTGTGTTTTTCCATTGCTCTCCCTGGGGAAATAGACACACCTCCAATTCTCTACCTCCCATGTCTCTGCCGGATCCGACTAGGTCAGCTGCAGCAAGCTCAATGGGACCGTGCTCTTATAGAATGCACGGTGCTGTCACACAGGGTCAAGATCATCTCCCTACCACTTGCGTTGCAATGGACTTCAACTCAGTTCTCTACACAGCGTTCAGAGCACAGAATCTTTTTTTTTAACATCTTTATTGGAGTATAATTGCTTTTCAATGGTGTGCTAGTTTCTGCTGCATAACGAAGTGAGTCAGCAATATGTATACATATATCCCCATAACCCCTCCCACTTGCATCTCCCTCCCACCCTCCCTATCCCACCCCTCTAGGTGGTCACAAAGCACCGAGCTGATCTCCCTGTGCTATGCGGCTGCTTCCCACTAGCTATCTATTTTACGTTTGGTAGTGTATATATGTCCATGCCACTCTCTCACTTCGTCTTATCTTACTGTTCCCCCTCCCCGTGTCCTCAAGTCCATTCTCTACGTTTGTGTCTTTATTCCTGTCCTGCCCCTAGTTTCGTCAGACCCACTTTTTTTTTTGAGATTCCATATATATGTGGATACATACAGTATTTGTTTTTCTTTATCTGACTTACTTCACTCTGTATGACAGACTCTAGGTCCATCCACCTCACTACAAATAACTCAATTTCGTTTCTTTTTATGGCTGAGTAATACTCAATTGTATATATGTGTCACATCTTCTTTATCCATTCATCTGTCGATGGACACTTAGGTTGCTTCCATGTCCTGGCTATTGTACATAGTGCTGCAGTGAACACTGTGGTACATGACTCTTTTTGAATTACGGTTTTCTCAGGGTATATGTCCAGTAGTGGGATTGCTGGGTCATATGGTAGTTCTATTTTTAGTTTTTTAAGGAACCTCCATACTGTTCTCCATAGTGGCTGTATCAATTTACATTCCCACCAACAGTGCAAGAGGGTTCCCTTTTCTCCACACCCTCTCCAGCATTTATCATTTGTAGATTTTTTGATGATGGCCATTCTGACCGGCAAAGCACAGAATCTTGGTTGATGAGCAAATTCTTCTTCCTCTGTCCTCTCTGCTCTGGTGCCAGTTTATAAGCACCCAGACAGACACAGGAAAAGGTTGGCTTGCCTCTCGGCATGGGGACTGATGGCAAAAGAGAAAGGCCTCCCTGCCATTGTTCCCCTGTGAGCACATTTCACCATCAGATACAGGCAGCAGCAGAAAATAACCAAGAGAGGGCTTGGGCTCGAAGGGAGCTCACCATCAAGTCCCTGGAGTTTTACAGAAAATTGATGGTGTGTGTATTGTGTTACAAACACCGTGTGAGCACGTTTTCTGGGAAAAATAAATGATCGATCCATAAATATCTATTAAGTGTCTATCATGCATTCCAGACCATGAGTGGAGCTGATAGGTTATAACAGTTTATTTAGGGTGAGCATTTCTTTGTTTATCTACCTGGCTGTGACGGGAATCGGGCCTGGCAATGTCTAAAATATGTCACTGATACGAGAAATTTCCACAAAGTTGGGGCTGTAAGAGTAATGGGAATTAGTGTGTGTTAAGAAGAATGACCTGGTCTGTGTAGAAGCGGGCATGTGTCCCCTCAAAGTCCATTGCCTGAGGGGACCAAAGGAAGCATGTCCAGCGGGGTGACCAGCTGTAAGAGCAGCGTGAAGCCTTGAGGCTTGACTCTGGAAATAGCCACACTTTGCCCACATAGTTGAGGTACATGGATTTTTTGCTATCTGAAGTCACCCAGAAATTCCCACTTCCTGTTAGGAGCAAGATACTTAATGAAGCAACACACTAACGGAGGCCGTGTGTGTGCCATGCTGTGCTCTCTTAATTAAAATTTTAATATGTTTGTGGTAAGAGGGCTTGGGGTCATCCAAGGAAAAGGAACTAAATGCATTCAAAGTGCTTAATACAATGCCAGGTATGTGGGAAACGCCCAATAAATGGCGGCCATTATTACTAAGAGGACCATGCGTGGTCCCGTTGTCTGAATCTAACTCGCTGGGAGAATTCACTGTCAGTGACACAAAGACAGGCATGCATTGTGGGGTGTAGCTGACCCCCTCATCTCTATCCCACTTAGGTCTTGAGAGTAAAGGCTGAGTTTTCCTCCCCTCAAGGTCTCCAGCTCCCAGTTCTCTGCCTGGCAAACAGCAGGCCCAGAATAAGTGACAGTCGTGGGGTGGCCAGAAACCCCCATGGCCCCCAGCAGTGCAGGATGAGCCCATTTGCCAACAGAGCAGGACATCTGGTTCCAACTAGTTGTGTGACATTGGAAAAGACATAGCTCTTGCCTTGGCTTTAAAGGTTTTCATCTGAGAAATGGGATTTTTAATCCCTTGATCTCTGTCATCCATTCGGGCCTACATAAATGTCAATGGTTCCATGACTCTTTGTTCAAAGCCACAAGTTTTAGTGAAATTGACTTGGGATTGGAGTCATCATGCTAGGCTTATGAGCCTATTTAAAGATCAATATGGGACTTCCCTGGTGGTGCAGTGGTTAAGAATCCACCTGCCAATGCAGGGGACATGGGTTTGAGCCCTGGTCTGGGAAGATCCCACATGCTGAGGAGCAACTAAGCCCATGTGCCACAACTACTGAGTCTGCGTGCCACAACTACTGAAGCCTGTGCGCCTAGAGCCCATGCTCCGCAACAAGAGAGGCCACCGCCATGAGAAGCCTGCACACTGCAATGAAGACCCAATGCAGCCAAAAAAACAAAAACAAAAAACAAAAAAAAATACCCCACAACATTGTAAATCAACTATATTTCAATAAAAATTATTTTTTTAAAAAAGATGAATATGATCTTTTATCCCTAAATTATATTCCAGTCTAATGAAAGAAATAGAAACTACACAACATGGACAAACATTAAAGAGTAATTAAAGAGTTAAATCATAATACATTGCTTTGTAGCTGAAGATAACTCTATTTTTTATTTTTTTATTTTTTTATTTTTTATTTTTTGGTGCTAGGTGGGCCTCTCACTGTTGTGGCCTCTCCCATTGCGGAGCACAGGCTCCGGACGCGCAGGCTCAGCGGCCATGGCTCACGGGCCCAGCTGCTCCGTGGCATGTGGGATCTTCCCGGACCGGGGCACGAACCCGCGTCCCCTGCATCGGCAGGTGGACTCTCAACCACTGAGACACCAGGGAAGCCCTGAAGATAACTCTAAACAAGACATTATTTTTCACAAAATAAATGGTCTAGATCAGGCATCTGCAAGTAACTGCCCAGGAACACCAAATTCAGCCCCCAACCCGACTTCATAAAGACAAATTTTTTTTGGAAATCAGCCTCTGCATTTGCTTAAGTATTATCTGTGGCTACTTTCCTACCACAATAGCAGAGCTGAGTAGTTGCAACAGAAACCGTTTGGTTCACAAAGCCTAAAATATTTAGTACCTGTCCCTTTACAAATACAGTTTACTGGCACCTGGTTTACAAGACCAAAGATCTATCCTCTAAGGAGCCTGCATCATAGTGAGCTGCTGTGGTCTTGGAAGGCTCTCTGGAGGAAAGCGTTTTGGAGAGAGCCCTAAGAAGGGGACAGGTAATGCAGAAGCAAAGAGAAAGGAAGAATTCCAGGATCTTAGAATCCCAGAGTGAAAGGAATCTGAGAGGCTCATGTGCAGCTTGTCCTCAGGATGGAATCCTCTTTGGGTCACACCTGACAGATAACCTGTTTAGACAAATTCTGCCGGAACTCTTGCAGTGAGGCAGGCGTGCCGTGCCCGTATGACGGAGGCAACCACGAGGCTTCACCCCAGGGTTGGCAAGCCATGATGGTTAGCGAGTGCTTCCTTCTAAAACACTGAACTACTTCCCTGTAATTACTGCTGGGTTGTTTCTGCATGTGTCCGCCCTCAGTTATTTAGAAAGATAAATTCCCTGCCTTTAGAGTCCTCTCTGAAACAGACTAAACTTCCCATAGAACAGTTCCTATATATGGTTCTCAGACTCGTCATTTCTGGCCTCCTCTGAACACACTCTTATTTGTGAATACCTGTTTCCAGGGTGGCACCACAAGCCCATCTCACTGCTCCAGGGATTTTAGTCCTCCAGGGCTCTTGGGCTACCTTGTTTCTCTCCCCAACAACTGCCCTCAAGTGCAGTGTGTTTGAAAGAGCTTTAGATTTCTTTTTCTTTTTTTGCCTTTATTTTTTAATTGAAGTAGAGTTGATTCACAATGCTGTGTTATTTTCAGGTGTGCAGCAAAGTGATTCAGTTATATATATATATATATATATATATATATATATAAAAATCTATTCTTTTTCAGATTCTTTTCCATTATAGGTTATTACAAGATATAGTTCCCTGTGTTATACAGTAGGCCCTTGCTGGTTATCTATTTTATATATAGTAGTGTGGAAAGAGCTCTAGCTTTAACATCTAACAGACCTTCACATAAATCCTGTAGGGATTTTACATCTCTCTAAGCCTCAATCCCCTTGTCTTTTAACTACAGACTGCAGGGTTACTAGGAGGGCTAGAGATGATAGTTGTAAAGAGCCCAGGACATACTAAACACTCAGTAAATAATAATTATCTTTATCTTTCTAGGTAGACACTTCTACTAAAGAAGTCTGATATCACAGACCAATCAGTCCAAGAGGCAACCTTTGCTCTTTGCCAGAAGTCTTTGCATCTGTTCCCATAAAAAACTTACAATTGGGCTTCCCTGGTGGCACAGTGGTTGGGAGTCTGCCTGCCAATTCAGGGGACGCGAGTTCGTGTCCCGGTCCGGGAAGATCCCACATGCCGCAGAGCGGCTAGGCCCGTGAGCCATGGCCACTGAGCCTATGCGTCGGGAGCCTGTGCTCCGCAACAGGAGAGGCCACAGCAGTGAGAGGCCCGCGTACCGCAAAAAAAAAAAAAAAAAAAAAAAAGGAAGAAACTTACAATCTTTTTTTTTCTGGGAAAAGCAGGGTCCTAATTTGCCCCAGCAGAGGTCTGAATCCAATTACACGCTGCCCTCCCAGGTTGCGTGGCTCTCTCTGTGCTCCTTCTCCTCCGGTTCTTATGAGAAGCTCCCTCTGGGCGCAGCTCCACCATCCTGGTGTCTTTGCTTTGACCTCCTCCCACCTTCTGCCTCGCTGGAGCAGCGCAGTGGGTTCTGACTGGACCTCGCTCTGTTCCTTCACATGGCTGGCCCATGAACCTGACAGTGCTGCATGGCCAGGGCAAAGAGGAGATATGAGATGCAGGGGGCAACCTCATCTTCATTTCTATGCTAATTCTATCCTAGGTAGCTCCACAGAATAAACTTTTCCTTTCCTCACAGGGCTATTTTTCCAAATATGTAGCACAGAGATAAAAACAGATTCCAAATATGAGTCAAGAAGCTGGTCTGGGGTAAGAACCAAGGATGACTGTGAATGTAGAGATGGACTCCAGATGGGACACTCAGAGGGGCTGACATAATAACAGCCCCCTAAAGATGCCCCCACCTAATCCCTGGAACCTGTGACTATATTACCTTATATGGCAAAAGGGACTTTGCAGAACTGACTTATTAAATTAATGACTGTGAGATGGGAGATTGTTTGGGATGATATGGGTGGGCCAGTGTTATCACAAGGTAAAAGTGGAAGAGAGAGAGAGAAGAGAGGCCAGAGGGCTGGCTTTGAAGAAGGAAGAAGGGGCCATGAGCTAAGGAATGTGGGCACCTCTAGAACCTGGAAAAGACAAGGAAACTAATTCTGCCCTACGGTCTCCAGAAGGGAATGCAGACTGCTGACACCTTGACTTTAGCCCGGTGAGACATGTGTCAGAGGTCTAAATTACAGAACTTTAAGATGATACATTTTCATTGTTTTAAGCCACTAGATTTGGTGATGTGTTGTGGAAGCAATAGAAAACTAATACACTCAAGAAAAACAGGAAGATAAAAAGACCTAGGAGAGAGGGTTTGTCAAGAAAATTCTTGGAGGTTAGTTTCAAGAAATAGAAGGTGGCTATTTTAAGAACTACTGGAAAATTAAATGATGTGAGAACTGAAAAAAAAAAAAATCCTGGTCCTCTTCCCCCTGTATACTAACCCACCTCTTCTATTCCCAGCTTCACCAACAGCCACCAGGGTGATATTTCTAAACTAGAGATCAAATCACATCACTTTCCAGTGTAAAACTCTCTCCTACTCCTCACAATTTTCATAATGAAGTCCAAAACTGCTTGAAAGACATAATCCACTCACAGTCAACTCTCCAAGTCTATACCCTGCCACTTCCTCCATGTTCCAAAACCCACTCACCACTGCAAGCACTCTGACACTCTATGGCTCCATTTAGCAAATATGATACATCCAGTACTCACGCCCTTACATTTCATGTGCTGTCCCATTCTCTTACCATACCTGCAGCAATCCTAAAGACGTAGCACAAGCACTGTCTCCCTTGGGACGCCTTCTCTGATCAACCCCCAGTCTCGGTCTTGTATTTCTCTGTGAGCCAGGACAATTCTCCCTTATACAGAGCTGTGCTCTTCGGGGTAGAGCACATTCGGCTCCCAGACCTCAGCATATGATGTCTCCACTACCTTTCTTGGGTAAGTAGGAGTCCTTGGATCTGACTCGGGCCAAGGTTCTCTCTGAGAGGCAAGGATAGGAAGACAGAACTGGTCTGTGGCTACCAGACACGTAACAGAGGAACACAGAAAAAAACAGGGTCTAAATTATGCAACAGAACTTTATGTAATGATGGAAGCATGTTGTATCTAATGCTGTCCATTAGCCACAGGTGGTTACAGAACACTTGAACTGCGGCTTGAAGTGTAACTGAGGAACTGAACATTCAATTTTTATTTAATTTTAATTAATTTTAACTTAGATTTAAATAGCCACACATGGTTAGTGGCTACTAGGTTGAATAGCACAGTTAGCGGAAAGGCAAGGTAAATAGCAATACAAGGAAAACCTCAACTCCGAAGAGATAAAGGGTTAATCATTCTGAAACCACTATACATTTATACTGGAATTGAACAGACAGAGATGGGAGCTCAGTTTCTCGCTGTAGAGTGGAAGGTAACGGACAAGAAAGGGGAGAAGGCTGGGATGATCCATGTGCTAATGGATCAGAGTTCAACATATAAATATGAACTCAGGTTTAGCTTAATATAGATACAGATGGTTACATACAGAAATAGTTAGAGATATATGTATATACACCTATTAGTATACAACATGTTATTTCCTTGTTCTATCAGCTGAAAGGGCCTAAAAGCATGGACACCCCAGTGGCAACAAGCACACCTAACACCCTGGTTTTGGTCTCTAAAACCATTCCACAACAAAAGGAACCAGAGATATTTGGAGAAATGACTGATTCTAGGATCAGGGCAGGAAATACACAAATATACAGGATAAGCCTGGAGCATCCTGTAATGCTAGGAAGCAAGAAAGGGGGGGGGGGGACAGAATGATGGGATAAAGCAAGTGGACACAGGAACCAACTGCAAGAAGACCTTTCCCAAGAACAAAGCTGGAGCTACTTGAGCTAAATAAAGAATGTGGAATCGGGTTACAACCCAAAGTATAAAACAAATATCCAGAGCTTCCCTGGTGGCTCAGTGGTTGAGAGTCCGCCTGCCAGTGCAGGGGACACGGGCTCGTGTCCCGGTCCGGGAAGATCCCACATGCCGCGGAGCGGCTGGGTCCATGAGCCATGGCCGCTGAGCCTGCGCGTCTGGAGCCGGTGCTCCGCAACGGGAGAGGCCACAGCAGTGAGAGGCCCGCGTATCACAAAAAACAAACAAACAAACAAAAAAACGAACAGAAACAAATATCCATGAGTCCATACTGATATAAATGATTGATCGAATAAATTAATAAATGAGGGAGAATGGACAAATCTCCTGCACAGAAATTTTCAACATAATTAATGTGGATACTGCACCCTCAAGGTGATGGGGTATAATTGTCATTCCTTATGTATAAACTATTCCTAGTGACTTTTTGCCAGAGTACAGTATGGAAAGGTAGGAAAATCAATACCTTTACAGCTGAAAAACCTGACAAAAAAGCCTCAGCAAGGTGATCATGGTATCTGTCAACAGTGACCTATCATGTTTATAGCATATACTCTTGATATGATGTGAAAGAGGTAAAATGGTACTTTACCTCTGTGGGTTTCCTCCTAAAACCCACGACCCTGGTCTAACTATGAGAAAAACATCAGACAAATCCCAACTTAGGGAGATTCTATAAAATACCTGGCCAGCACTCTTCAAACCTGTCACGGTCATCAAAAAAAGGAAAAATCTGAAGAACTATAACAGCCAGGAGGAATCTAAGAGACCTGATGCCTCTGTGTTATATGGTTTCCTGGATGGGATCCTGGAACAGAAAAGGGACATTAGCTAAACACTAAGTAAATCCAAATAAAGCATGGACTTTAGTGAGTAATAATGCATCAATATTGGTTCATTAATTGTGACAAATGTACCATAGTGATGTAAGATGCTACTAACAGAGGAAATTGAGTGTGGGGTATATGGGAACTCTATGTACTATCCTCACAAGCTTTTTGTAAATCTAAAACTATACTAAAATAAAAAGCTTATTTTTTTAAAAAAAATCCATAGGGGTCAGTAAAAATATAAAAGGCTGTGATTTTTTTTCTGTGTGTGTCTCCTGGTCTTCTTGGGGAAGGCTCTCCTCCTCTAATCTTAGTCCATGTGGTTTGGATAAAACTTTTCCCTCCATCCTTATTCCAGTGGAGGGACAGTATATGAACCAGGCCCAGCCAATCACAGCATTCCTTCACCATGGCCACTGTGATTGTCTCAGGAATGGGCACATGACCCAGGCCAGGCCCATGAGACTCACCTCCAGTAAGTTTGTTGAACTATTGAGAAAGAGATTCTCTTCCCTCTCCCTACCAGTATCACTGAGAAGATGTCAGCTGGCAGCCATCCTGTTACCAAAAGCAGACAGCTTGCCTGAGAATAGGGCCAAAACAGAGGAAAACAAGAGAAGGAAAGAAGCAGACAGAATCCTGACAATATTCTTTGAGCTCCTGATATGCCATGAGCAAAATGAGTGGTAGTCCTGGATTTTGTGATTTGATGAACCACTCTAGTCCCTTTTGCTTAAATTTGAGCTGGGGTTTCAATGAATTGCAACCACAAGGGACTTGACCAGTACGGTCAGTCTAAGGAAAATGGTCTGGACCATAATCTACAAGAGAGATATTAGGGGTACCTTTTCTTCCCAGCCTTCATGTCTCCATACAGAAACTTCTGCTCCCATGGTGAAACACTATGTAAGTAACATTTCATCCCCTGCTTTCTGGATACAGTGATGACTTACCTGAGAGGTGATACCAGAAAAGGGAAATAAGCCTGTGTGGATTCATCCTATCTGGGCCTCCCTTTCTACTCCACTGTTGTCACCATGGGGCACACACATTAGGATCAGGGTCCACACCTGCATTCTAGGGACAGGTCTCAAGGCTCATCCTTCTCTGACCTCACTCTTTGACCTTGATATGTTTAATGCAGCTATTCTGGATAAGAGGGACAGCTTCATAGACCCCAGCTTTCCCTTGGATGCATTATTCTGAGGCCTCAGTTCAAGGATAAAAACTCAGATGCCTGATTGTTGCCACAGATTCATCAAGAACAAGAAAAATCTGAGAAATTCTCCCAGATCAGAGGAGCCTAAGGAAACATGACAATTAAATGTAATATGGTATCTTGGATGGGATCCTGGAACAGAAAAAAGGCATTCGGTAACAGCTAATCAAGTCCAAATAAAGTGTGGAGTTTAGTTAATAGAAATGTACCAACGGGGTCCCTTACTGGTGACAAATGTACAATGGTCATGTGAGGTGCTAACAGTGGGAGAAACTGGGTGAGGAGTATTTGGGAACGCTCTGTACAACTTTTCTTTAATCTATAAGATTAAAAAATAAACTCTAAAATAAAGTTTATTTAAATTTTAAAAGTTACCCTAACAGAGCAGTAAGTATCTCTAGATAGTGTGGATAATTTGTATCATTTTAATAATAGTTAACAATTACTGAGTATTAGCATGGCCCAGAAACTGGAATAAACTTACTATCTGGCATTATTTCATATAATCACTCCAATCACCCCATGAGGTAGGCACTAATATCCCAGTGATGCAGCTGGCTGGTAGAGATTCACTTTATAGTTACATTATATTTCCTTATAATATCACAGCAGTTTGGAAATCTAAAAATATTCCTTCCTGGAAAAAAATATTATAAAAGGAGAAAAATTTTAGAAAAATGGTAGACTAAGCTACTTTAACCCTTCCTCCAACCCCCCAATTATAGATATGTTAAATGTGATACCAAGCAGGACCCTGTGGGGCTCCTGGGCACAAAAGCTTTTCTGTGTCCCCCCAGGAAATAGGCTTCATTCAGCCTCCATGACCTTCCCTGAGTTCCACCAGGTCGGTTCAACAGATGCTAATTAAAGAAGGGAGGGGATGTGGAGACAAGGGAGGAACAGTCAAGAAATAATAGTGCAGCCTTGGGGCAGGGTCCTGTTCCCCCCACCCCCACAAGGGATACACATAACAATATCTTTGAGCTGTTTTGCAGATACTAAAACCCCCTACCTGGTGGGAGAAGTTAACTGTATGCTGCCCACAAGCACATAGACCCCAGACTGGTTGGAACCAGAAAGCTGATGATGGTGAGTCCCACTTACCTCACCACCAACCAATCAGAAGAATGTCCACTAGCTGATCACACCCTCTTTGAACCATTACTATAAAACTCCTCACTACACCCTCCAGGTTGGGGCACACAGTTTTGAGGGCATTAGACTGCTGTGGCCCCCTTTGCCTGGCAAAGTAATAAAGCTATTCTTTTCTACTTCACACAAAACTCTCCAAGATTTAATTCGGTGTCGAGGTACAGAGGCCAGATTTGGATTCAGATGAAATATAATAATAAAAATAATTTAATATATATTGATCCTGGGAAGAGAAAAGAAATTCCCAGATTTCAGAAACAAAGAGCTCAAAGTCCAACCTTCAAGAGTTTTCATTTATGTCACAGCAGTTTGGAAGCATCCAGCCCAGAAAGAGGACAAACGGCTAGGGGCTTGAGAAATAAACACCCAAGGATTAGGAGAATAGGGCTCAGAATCCTAAAAGGCTTGACCTTCTGAGAAATATAAGCCCAGGGAAGCAGCAAAGAAGAGTGTCTTCTGCCTAAGGATCTAAGTAGAGAAATGAAGTATCTCTCATGAAAAGTCAAAGTCCAAGTTTACTCCACAGGTGGATATGTGGTCAGAATTTATGCTACTCACACAGTATGAGAATCCCAGAGCAGGAAATTAATGTGAAGACTAGTCCAGAAATAGTAAAACCTCTGAGTCTCAGAAGAAACAGAAGATCATTCTATAAGGATACCTTCATACCCCAGGACACAAGGTTTTCCCATCAAAGTACTAAACAAAACAAAAACACAACCAAATCTAGCGATCTATTTTACCACATTAACAAATTCAAGGAAAAAACAATTTGATCATAACAATAGATGGATTTTTTAAATTGCTACATTCAACACCAATTTTTGAAGGAAAAAAAAGTACTGGAAAACTAGGATTAGAAGAGGACTTCCTTTAACTCACAAAGGGTATACACAAATCCTACAGCAAACCTCTAATCTGATGATGAAACATTAGATTATCTTTAAAGTCTGGAATAAGATATTATCCTAGAGGTCTTAGGCAACACAGTAAGAACAGAAAAGTAAGTAACAGATAAAAGAATTGAAAAGGAATAAACAAAGGATAATGACTCAAAGAAATAATTTTCTACAAAGAAAAGCCAAGATAACTTGTAGACATATTATTAGAGCTAATTAGAGTTCAGCAACATTGGGAGTTATAAAGTTAACATGCAAAAATGAGACTTCCATGTTTAGTTTTATAAGAAACTGCCAATATATTTTCCAGAATGACTATACCATTTTACATCATCAGTGTATGTGTGATTCAGTTTCTCTGTATCCTCACCAGCATTTGACGTCACAGTGTGTAATAATATCTTATAGTGGTTTTAATTTGCATTTCCCTAGTGGCTAATAATGCTGAACATCTTTTCATGGGCTTATTTGCCATTCATATATCCTCTTTGTTGAAATGTCTGTTCATAGCTTTTGCCCATTTTCTTATTAAATTGTTTTACTATTGAGTTTTGAGAGTACTTCATATATTCTAGATATCCCTTTGTCAGATATGTGGTTTGCAATCATTTTCTCCTACTCTGTAACTTGTCTTTTCATCCTCTTAACAGATCTCACCCAGAGCAAAACTTTTTCATTTTGATGAGGTCCGATATTTCCATTTTTTCCCTTTATGGATCATGCTTTTGGTATCAAGTGTAAAAATTCTTCACCATGCCTAGGCTATGAAGATTTTCTCCTGTTTTCTTCTCAGAGTTTTATCATTTTGCATGTTATGTTGAAGTCTACAATCCATTTTGAGTTAACTTTTGTATAAGGTGTGAGGGTTTAAGTCTAGGTTCATTTTCTTGCCTCTGGCTATCCAATTGTTCTAGCACCATTTGTTGGAAAAAACCATCATCCTTCCATTGACTTGGAAAGACAAAGGAGCCAAAATAACTAAGAAAGGAAGAATAAAGTGGAAGGATTCACTTTACCCAATACAAGACATATTATATAGTTACAGTAATCAAGGTTGTGTGGTCCTGGCAGAGGGAGACATGCAGATCAACGGACTGTATTAAAGAACCTAGAAATAGCCCCACAGCAGTATGGCCAGCAGATTTTTGACAAAGGTGTAAAAGCAATTCAATGGCAACAAAATAAATTGACCCTCAATCTAAACCTCACATCTTATACAAAGATGAACTCTAAACTGATCATATATTTAAACATAAACTACAAAACTATAAAACTCGGAGAAGAAAATATAGGAGAAAATCTTTAGGATACTGGACGTGGTTAAGATTTCTTAAACACAACATCAAAAGCACAGTCCATAAAAGAAAAAATGACAAATTAGACCTCATCAAAATTTAAAACTTTCACTTGGAGACAGACCTGTTAAAGAGCTGAAAAGATAAGCTACAGAGTGGGAGAAAATATTTGCAAACTACATGTCTGACAAAGGACTAGTGTCTAGATTTTTTTAAAAAAACTCAACAGTAAAAAAAATAATCCAGTTGGAAAGCAAGCAAAAGACATGAATGGACATTTTACTAAAGAGGATATATGAATGGCAAATAATCACATGATAAGAAGTACCACATCACTGGTCATTAGTGAAATGCAAATTAAAATCAGGACATGTTACCACTAACACCTATTAGAACAGTTAAAATAAGTAGTGATAGCACCAAATGCTGACAAAGATGTGGACAAACTAGATATTGGGTGGGAATGTAAAATGGTGTGGCCACTTAGGGAAAGAGTTTGACAGTTTCTTTAAAAAAAACTAAACACACACTTATCATACAATCTAGCAATTACATTCATGGAAAGCCTATCCCAGAATAAATGAAAGTATGTGTCCACACAAAAATATTCCTAATAGTTTTACTTATAATAGCCAAAAATGGAAACAATCAAAATGTCCCTCAATAGGAAAACAGTTAAACAAACTGTGGTACAACCATACCATGGAAACTACTCAGAAGTACAGTAAAACAAACTATTGATACACACAACAACTTGGATGGATCTCAAGTGCAATAAGCTTAACGAAAAAAGCCAACCTCAAAATGTCACATATTGGATGATTCCATTCATATAATATTCTCAAAATGACAAAATTATAGAGATGAAAAACAGATTGGTGGTTTCTAGGAGCTAGGGATCGTAGGGGAAAGGGGATAAGAGTGGCTATAAAGGGGTAGCAGAGGGAGATTTTTGTGGTAATGGAACAGTGCTGTATCTTGATTGCAGTGGTGATTATACAAATCTACGTATGTGATAAAATGGCATAGAACTATACACACACACTATAAATGCCAAGTTCCTGGCTTTGGTATTGTAATATAACCATATATATATATATATATATATATATATATATATATATATATATACACACACACACAGAGAGAGATATCTATAATACATTGCATATACATTATATATTATATATATGTATAGACATTATATGTATATACAATGTGTGTATATATATAGCTATATATTTTGTGTATATATAGTTATATACATAGTTATATATAATCGTTATGAAACTGGGTGAAGGATACAGGGACCTCTACTATCTTTGCAACTTCCTGTGAATTTATAATTATTCAAAATGGGGCTTCCCTGGTGGCAGAGTGGTTAAGAATCCGCCTGCCAATGTAGGGGACACGGGCTCAAGCCCCGGTCCGGGAAGATCCCACATGCCACGGAGCAACCAGGCCCGTGAGCCACAACTACTGAGCCTGCGCGTCTGGAGCCTGTGCTCTGCAACAAGAGAGGCCGCGATAGTGAGAGGCCCGCGCACCGCGATGAAGAGTGGTCCCCGCTTGCCGCAACTAGAGAAAGCCCTCGCACAGAAACGAAGACCCAACACACCCAAAAATAAATATAAAAAAATAAATAAATTAATTTTAAAAAAAAAGAAAGTTAAAAAAAAGGCTATCAACAATCAATATCTATTTTCTAGTATGTGAGAAGCCTTCAATAAATGCATCGTTATTATAACAGTAGCGTTATTATGATCAAATGCCTAGTCAGCAATGTAAATGGCAAAGTTACCTTTCTACTGAGTTAGGAAATATTGAAGTTAACTCAATGCAGAATGGTAAATCAGAGTGTTCAGCCATATGTCTCACAGATATTGAAAGCAGCATGGTTTAGTCTTCTCTAAACTGATGTTAGAGCCTGACAGACCAGGGTGTGCGCTCAGGCTTCACGACTTACTGGTTATCTTTGGACAATTCCTATAAGTGTCACTAATGGCTCACCTCTGAATCCTTAGCACGGAGCACAGCATCTGGCACTCAATAAATAATTGTGGAATTGAGTATCTTGATCTCTCTGCATCTCCATTCCTTCCATTGAAAAATCATTGCTTTTCTCTCTTTTCTACTTACCACCTGTTGCCTCCAAGAAATTGACATTTTCAAAAGCCACATTTACATATGAAATCGGCAAGATTAACACATTTATTGATCTACTGCACAAAGGAAGTATAATAACGATACTGAAAAATAGCAAAGGAAGATTTTAACAATAGCTGTCTTAGAGTGTGCAAATGGAATTTCTGACCCCCCAATCAGGAGGTCAGACACTTGGACTTATTCTAGAGGTGACTGACAGCATCCTCTCCCACTTGGGAAAGCCCTCTTGGAGTGACTGCTGATTTGGACAATTAGTCAACCCCTAGCGAGGCAGCGATCAGACCTTGGTTTCTTTTTCTCCTTTTGGTTGTTTTTTTTCTCTCCTTATTTTTTTTCTTTTCTCCATTCCTCTATTTCTTTATTTCCTACTTGAGAAGTATAATTGATCATTTCTATAAACCAGAAGCACAGAACTAGAACAACCTTTACATCTTCAGTCTCATTAAACTTACAGGGAACTGAGGACAGGACAGCAAGGTGGTTTCCCTAATTCACAGCTCAAGTCAGTGGCAGAGCTGGAAATTCAACTTGGGTCTCCAGCAACCAATCCACACCTCATTTACTCTGAACTGTCTCAGGGAATCTCAGATCCAAACCACTCTTCTGGAAACTGGTCAGGTTCCTTCTTTAGAAAGTTGAAGAGATGTTAAGGGAGTCTGACAGCAGCCTTTCTTTTGAGGTGGCAAGAGGTAAGAGTTATCTGTGCAATGTGGTACATACATTAAATCTGCAATGCCCTGTTCAGGACACTCATTCTAAATTCAACAGGATAGGTCTAAAGACAGTTGGAGGAAGATGACTTTATCTAACTACAAAATAAATCACTTTAAAATAAACATATATAATAAGAAAAATGATTTTAAAAATTGACAATATCAACTGTGGGTAAGAATGTTGGGAAATGGATACTCTCAACCACCAGTACATGGATAAATTAGGTAGGCCCCCCTCTTTGGGGGCCCTACCTAGTAACACTAAAATGCATATAATTATATATCTAACAAAATACATATAGGATCTGTATGAAACTAAAATAGGCTGATGGAAGAAATCAAAGAAAGCCTAAGTAAATGGAGAGACATATTGTGTTCATGGACCAGAAGACTCAACATAGTGAAGATGTCAGTCCTCTTGAAACTGATCTGCAGATTTAGCAAAAATCCAATCAAAATGCCATCAGGAATTTTTATAGAGAGATAAGCTGATTCAAAAATTCATAGGAGGGCTTCCTTGGTGGCGCAGTGGTTGAGAGTCCACCTGCCGATGCAGGAGACATGAGTTCGTGCCCCGGTCCGGGAAGATCCCACGTGCCGCGGAGCGGCTGGGCCCGTGAGCCATGGCCGCTGAGCCTGCGCGTCCGGAGCCTGTGCTCCGCAACGGGAGAGGCCACAACGGTGAGAGGCCCGCGTACTGCAAAAAAAAAAAAAAAAAAAAAAAAAAAAAAAAAAATTCATAGGAAAAGACAGCTGAACAAGAATGGTTAAAACAATTTTTAAAAAGAAGAACAAGGGCTTCCCTGGTGGCGCAGTGGTTGGGAGTCCGCCTGCCGATGCGGGGGGCGCGGGTTCGTGCCCCGGCCCGGGAGGATACCGCGTGCCGCGGAGTGGCTGAGCCTGCGCTTCCGGGGCCTGTGCTTTGCAGCAGGAGAGGCCGCGGTGGCGGTGAGAGGCCCGAGTACCGCAAAAAAAAAAAAAAAAAAAAGAAGAACAAGGTTGAGGAATTACACCACTCAATTTTATGACTTCTTATAAAGCTATGGTAATTAAGACAGCATGGTATTGGTGCAGGAACTGACACATAGATCAATGGAATAGAATATGGTTGAGAAGTAGAGCTACATAAATATAGCAAATAGATTTTCAACAAACATACCAAAGCAATTCAGTGATACTCTAACTGAAAATCCATATGTGAAAAGGAACTCAGATCCATACCTCACACCATATGTAAAAATTAACTCAGACTGGATCACAGACTTAAAGATAAAGACAAAACTAAAAATTTTAGGAAAAAAAAAAGTTGAAAAAATTCTTTGTGAGCTGAGTTAGGCAAAGTGTTCTTAAATATGACACCAAAATCATGATCCTTTAGAGAAAAAAACGTAAGTTGAACTTCATCAAAATCTAAAACATTTACCCTGCGAAAGACACTGTTAAAAGATTGAAAAGACAACTATAGGCTGGGGTAAAATATTTTCAAATCACATATCCAACAAATAAGTTGCATGCAGAACACTTAAAGAACTCTCAAAGCTCTACAATAAGAAAACAAACAACCCAATTTAAAAGTGAGCAAACGACTAAAGCAGACACTTCATTAAGATGTTATTAGTCACAAGGAAAGTGCAAAAACCACAATGTGATACTACCACACATCTATTATAACAGCTAAAAAAAATTACCAACAATACCAAGTACTGGTGATGATGAAGAGAAACTAGACATTTCACGCATTACTGATGAAAATGCAAAATGGTGCAACCATTCTGAAAAATTGTTCGGAAGTTTCTTATAAACTTAAAGATATATTAACATATGGCCCAGTAATCCCACTCCTCAGTACATACCCTGAAGAAATAAAAATGTATGCTCAAACAAAAACTATACACAAATATTTATAGCTTTTCTTCATAATAGCCCCAAACTAGAAAAATTCCAAATATCATTCAGTGAGTAAATGAATAAACACAATGTAGATCACTCATGCAATAGAACCCTACTCGGGAATGAAAAGGAAAGACCTACTAATACATACAATTTAGATGAATCCCAAAAGTATTATGCTGAATAATAGAAGGCAGTCTCAAAAGATTACAAACTATGATTTCATATATATGACATTCTTGAAAAGCCAAAGTATACTTTTGGAGAATGGATCTGTGGTTGATAAATTTTACTACAGAGATGGGCAAAGGTGTGACTATAAAGGGATAGCAGATGGGAGGTTTGGGGATGGTATATCTGTTCTATATTCTGGTTGTGGGGATGATTACACAAGTCTCTACATGTACTAAAAGCCATAGAAATGTACCCCCAAAAAAGATCAATTTATCTGTATGATAATTTTAAGAATAAACTTTAAAACGGCATACCATTAATGGCTCTAACCAATGTTCATCAAAGGATGACAGGAAAGTTTATGAAGGATGCTCCAGCTGTCAATTCCTGAACCCAGTCAGTCAGTGGTGGGAGAAATGGCAAGTCAAAGGGATGAAAAAACAGGCTGACTTAAGACTTTTCCACAGAACATTCAATATGTGAAGAAATAGAACAATATCTGCAAAATCTTGAGAAAAACAAAATATGGCCCAAGAATAATATTTATATTGCCAAATTGTCATTCAAGTATAAAAGCAAAAGACAAATATTCTTTAAAAGCCTCTTTCTCTTTATTATTCTGCAGTGATAGTATGCCTTAGCATAATCTAATTTTTTTATTTTCATGCTCAACATTTGTGCTTTTTGAACTGAGAATTCATGTCTTTTATAAATTCTGGCAAAGTCTCAACCATTAGTTCATCAAATGTTGCTTCTCTTTTATTATCTCTATTCTTTCCTGTTAGATACCCACTGAATCTTCTCACACTAGCTTTATCCTTCTTAATTTCTATTTAACGTATTTTATCTTTGTAATAACTGCATTCTGTATAATTTCCTCAGAACTAGCTCCAGTTCACCAATCCTCTCTTTAATTGGGTCTTAATCTGCTGATTAATTCAACCATTGTTTTTTTTTTTAATCTATCATATTTTTTTCATTTTTAGAAGTTCTGTTATTTTCTTTTTCAAATCTACTAAGAGCTGTTTTCTAACTCTTTCTTTTATAGCTTTGATCATTTTAAAAATATTTCTTTTATAATTGCCATCCAAGAGATTAATTATATAAAGTGTGAGATGTCCTAATTGTGCTGTTTGTTGTGTCTGCTGACTTGCTATGACTTAGTGTAGTGTTGCTTTGTGATATATAACTTTTTATTGTGAACTCATCTTCACTGGGACTTTATCTGTGGTAATCCTATGCTATCTGGCTAGAGGGCATTCCTTACCAAAATAATTTCCTCATGTATGGCCAAATTATCACTCAAGCTCAATTTGGCCTTTCCAAGAGCACAAAGGTAGTGCAAATGTTAATCCTACCCCTACATGAGAGTAGGTCTATGATTACAACTTCTTTTTTTTTTTCCTTTTGTATCTGGTTTATTTCACTTAAGCATAATGTTCATCCATGTTGTAACAGGTACCAGTACTTCATTCCTTTTTATGGTTGGATAATATTCCATTTGTCCATGGACGAACATTTGGGTTGTTTCCACTTTTTGGCTATTATGAATAATGCTGCTATACATATCAGCACACAAGTATCTGTTTGAATGCTTGCTTTCAATTTCTTTAGATATATACCTAGGAGTGGAATTGCTGGATCATATGGTAATTCTATGTTTAGCTTTTTTAAAAATAGATATTTATTGGAGTATAATTACTTCACAAGACTGTGTTAGTTTCTGTTGCACAACAAAGCGAATCAGCCATATGCATACACGTCCCCATAGCCCCTCCCTCTTGAGCCTCCCTCCCATCCTCCCTCGCCCACCCCTCTAAGTCATCACAAAGCACCTTGCTGATCTCCCTGTGCTATGCGGCTGCTTCCCACCAGCCAACTGTTTTACATCGGTAGTGTTATGTATGTCGATGCTACTCTCACTTCGCCCCAGCTTCCCCCTCCCACCCCACAACTTCTTAAGGGAGACTTTCCACACTGAGAGCAGAAGCCAGACAGTTTCCCCTTTTATCTCCTTAGGCTGGTGGGCAAAGTTTTCTAATACACACTTTCACTGAGGATGTAGCTATTTGAGAGTCCTGGCTTCAGTGGCTGTCTCATTTCCAATCAACCCTCTCAGGGAGCCAAAGGCACATATTCTATCTCTTCATAGCTGTTAAACTCAATCCTCTTAGCAATGGAAACCAAAAACGAAAAAGAAGACTGCTTCTCACTGTAGTTTTCAGTTTCCTCTTCTTTTCGACCCCAGAAATGTCCTTTACATTCTTTTCAACTCAACAATGCCTTGAAAACCATGTCTGATATATTTAACCCAATACACTAAATGACTTGCATTTCAAATTTATTTTGATTTTTCTAAATTATTAAATTGCTAGAAATGTAAGTTCTAGGGCAAACAATATCAAATATAAAATTACTTAGTAAATATAGAACCTATTAGCTTTTCTTTAAAAAAAAAAAAAAAAAATCTATATAGTCTTATCTGTTTGTGTATGCACACATATATGTCTAAAAATCGACATGCCAGCCTCTCAGTGATTATTCTGCGAGAAGTCAGTGGGAAGTCAGGGAGGACCAGATATAGGGGAACAAACTTTTATTCTTCAAATGTATGTGCTGTTTAATTTTTTAAGATAAAGGCCTGGTGATAAAGGCTTTTGCATTTATATAATCCACAGGTTATGTTTTAACCGTAATGAAGGGGGAAAGTATTTATTTACCAGCATTCTTTTGAGACCATGCACTTTTCTGTATTTAGAAAAATGTGTTAGTACGTATTGGGGATAGAAGATGAATTGCACCAATCCTTAGGCAAGCCTTTAAGTAGGAGGTGACACTGCCCTGAATAAGGGCAATTTGGAATTCCTGAGAGAGCCCTAGGAGAAATCCTTACGTGTAAAATGGGTATCATAAATGCCTTGTAGGGCTTCCCTGGCGGCGCAGTGGTTGAGAATCCGCCTGCCGATGCAGGGGACGCGGGTTCGTGCCCCAGTCCGGGAAGATCCCACATGCCGCGTAGCGGCTGGGCCCGTGAGCCGTGGCCATTGAGCCTGCACGTCTGAAACCTGTGCTCCGCAACGGGAGAGGCCACGACAGTGAGAGGCCCGCATATCGCAAAAATAAAATAAAATAAAATAAAATAAAATAAATGCCTTGTAAATTCGCTTGAGGATTTAGAATAATACCATAGTTCTTAAACTTAAGAGTAAATCTGAATCACCTGGCATGCTTGTGAAAACGCAAATTGTGAAGCAAAATCAGAGGCACAGAAAACAGATCAGTGGTGGTCACCAAGGCCTGGGAAGAAGAGGTGGGGTAAATTTTAGGGAGAGACAGAACTGGTCTCTATTTTAATCATAGTGATGGTTACATGATGGTATAAGTTTATTTAATACAGGAATGTGTACTAAAAGTGTTGAATCTTGCAGTATGTAAATTATACTATTAAAAAACGTAATATGTATATACATAACATATATGCACACACACTAAAGGGTTGAATTTTTCAGTATGTAAATTACACTGTAATAAACATATATATAAAATGCGTATACACAGAGAGAGACATACACTTTACGAGCTTCACCCTCAGAGAAGTTCTGAGATGGGTCTCGAGAATTTGCATTACTCAGAAGTTCCCAAGTGTTGCCGATGCTACCGATCTGGCCATATTTTGAGAACCGCTGATGTGGCCCAAGGTAGCTAAGCGGTATTATTGTGGTTATATGCTTTTGACATGTGCTGTTCCCTCTGCCTGAAACGCTGTTCCCCCAGATTCCCACGGGACTCACTTGCCTCAGGTCCCTGTTCAAGGTACATCTTCTCAGTGATGCTTTTTCTGACCATCACATCTAAGCCTGCAACCTCACCTCTAACAAATCTCTTTTCCTGGTTTATTTTCCTCTATAGCTTATTAACCTCTCGTATACCACATATTTTGCTTCTTTTTATTGTTTATTTATTGTCTGCTCCAACTAGAATAAAAATTCAGTGAAGGCAGGGATTTTTGTCTATTCTTCCTCTACCCAACCTCCAGGGCCTACAACAGTGCTTGCATGTAGTAGGCACTCAATAAATATTCTTGAATGATGAAACTATTAATAACAGTACTGCTGCTACTGATACTAGTAATAATTCACTTGCCTCCATGTGTAACCCTCAGGATACAGCATTGGATCTTCATCTCTCCCCACATTGAAAGAAGAACCCCTTACAATATAATACAGCTCTGGAAAATATTTGGCTTTGGGGTCAAACAGTCACAGATTTGTACTTTAGCTCTGACCCTTACCAAGAACTGCTGAACAATGTATCTGACATTTGTGAACTTGGTCTCCTCAGCTATAAAATGGGTATTGTAATACCTCCCTCGTTAAATGGGCTCATGTGCGTAGTATTAGAGAGGAACAAGCACGTGGCTAGGACTCCACAGCTGGTATTGACTGTTCTGAACCTCCCTCGGGCACCTGGTGCAGGAACTAGTTCCAAGTGCCAGTCTTGGCCGAGGGCAGGATTTAGTCAAAGATGGGTTCAAAATACAGACCACATTCCTCCTTCTCCATAAACAATCTATAAAAGAGTTTCTCTTCTCTTCAGCATTATTGAGCAAGCCATTTGCCTTCTCTGAGCCTCAGTTCTTCACCTCTACAATGGGATTAATAGCTGCCCCCAAGATGAGTCTACAAGACTGAACAAAATAAAAGAGTAAAATCAACCAGCACCCAATAAATCTCTAAAAAACATTGGTGGGCTCAATGCTCGCTCACTCCAGCTACCTCCTTAGAGGTCCTGAGATCCTCAGGGGAGCCGTGAAGGCTGCATGCCAAGGTGGAGGCCAGAGCCTGCCCTGGCCAGCTCAGAGGACTTCCTGATTCCCTCCTGGGCCGGCACTTAGTTCACAGGGGATGCTACCAGGCCCAGAGAGACCTGTGCTCTTCACCCACTCTTCGCCTATTACAAGAAGGTTGTGGAACTCAGCAGAATCAGAGCTTTTCCTTTCTGAATTTTATCACTGGAGCTCTGGGACCTTCTAAAAGTACAACACTAGTGCTTTGGGTAATACGAATGCTGCTACAATGCTCAATCTTTCTTTTCCACCCAAAGCCAACAGATTCCTGATGAGCTAAAGAAATGCCAAGTGACGTGCTACCCCAAACCTCTGCAGCCTCAGTCTCTAGTGCAAAAGAGGCTCATTTGTAAATTGGAAGACAGTTGGCATCTTTTCCTTCAACGCCCAGTGGATCAGACACCAAACCCCGTAAACACCACGCGTTCATTTCTGCTATGGGATTTTGTCCATCCTAGAACTCACAGACTGAAATCAAGCGTCCAAAAACAAACAAATGCCAGACCAAGGAGAAAAGAAGTTGCTTTTTCTTCTGCACGCCTAAGCCTTTCACCAGATCTAGGACCTCTGAGGGAAAAAGAAATAAATAAAATACTTTCTTTTCCTGACCCAAGTTGTATGGGGTTTCTGGCAAATAGAAGGCAATCGGCAGGGTATCAAATAACGCAAGCGATTAAAAAATGATGGTGGGTGTCTGGGGGTATGTGTGCGCTTTCCTGCCTGACACAGTCCGCAGCCACTGAGGTCCCTCCCCACAAAGAGCTCTCTGTAGGGGCTGTTAAAACCAGGATGCCTGGTTACTTTTTATCAGTCTGTTGGCCTTATTTTGGTATGTAGATATGTACAGCCGCTGTTGTCCTTCACAGCTGAGACGTGGCTGCTGACAATGTTACTTCCCACGCAGGCAAATTAAAATATTGGTGATAATGATGCACTTGGACAGCAGATGTGAGAGGCCCCTCCGGCTTCCACACTCAGAACAAAGCAGGCCTGCGCAGGGGCCCTTCCTCTCGTGCTTCTTCAGGCCCCAGGAGGGTCTGGGTATTTGCTTTTCCACCCACAGGAGAAGTAAAACCAAACGTTATTGCAGGTGCATCAGGACCCCTTTATAATTGGACCTTTCTCTTCCTGCAAACGCTTTTGCCCAGCAGCACCGAGTATGCACGCAGAGAGAGCAGCGGAGAGGGAGAGGGGTGGGTTCTGACTTGCATTGTCTTCTGCTCTACTTCCCCTGTTGCCTCCTTTTGTATCTGAGCAGGACCCTATGGGGCCTTCCTGGGACAGACCTCTCCCCCATATCCTCCGCTGTAGCTCCTCTCTGAAGGACCCAGGTAACGGTATCTGATGCACACTTTCCAGGATTGCTTTCAGATGCTAAAACGCCCACCAAAGGGAAGAAATTAACTACTTGAGGACCAGGAGCATGTAGCCCCCAGGCCTACTGCAGCCTAAGAGTTGATAATGTTAAGCCCTGTGACACCGCCCTGTTACATCACCATCAACCAATCAGAGAATTGTGCACAAGCTGATCACAGACCCTGGAATTCCCCTCCCTCACCTGGCTTTTAAAAATGCTCTGCCGAAGCCCATCGGGGAGTTCAGGCTTTCTGAGCACCAGCTACCCCTGCACTCTTGTCTGGCGCCTTTACAGTACACACTGCACTTCTCTTCACCACAACCCGGTGTCAGCAGATGGGCTTTACTCCCCACGGGCAAGCGGACCCCAGTTTGGTTTGGTGACATTTTCTCTTTTATTATGTGACGTCACACCCCCTCCTCAAATCCTTCCCCTACCCATTCACTGGCCCACATACCTGGTTCCTTCCATCCCTGCAGGTCCTCCTGGTCCTCCTGTCTCCCCTCTGGCCCCATGCCCATCCACAGTCCATATTACTGATGGAACGTCTCAGGGATGCAAACCAGAGTACAGCATTCTCCTGGTGCACGTCAAGCGCCCCCAGCTCCTCTCCAAGTTCGCCAGGTGGTCTGAGAACTGGGCCCCCACCCCCTCCTAGAGAGTCAAGTCCCAGGCAGGCCTTCCACTTGACCCTCAAGGCTCCAGCCCTACTGCCCTACCTGCTCTGCTGTGTGCCGCACCTGCCTCCTGGTGGCCTCCCTTCCCACTCCTCTCTTACCTGACTATCACTTGCCTTTTGAGCCAAAACTCAGGGGGCACCTTCTCTGACCTCACCCCTTCCCCTTAGTCTGGGTTGGGCCTCTTTCCTTTGCACTAAAGTGTGATCTGTTGCCAAATCCAGCCTGCCATCTGTTTCTATATATAAAGCTTTGCTGGAATGCAGCCTCACCCATTCGTTTCGACATTGTCTAGCTGCATTCAGGCTATAACAGCGAGTCGAGTGGTTACCACAGAGACCATATGTCTGGCAAAGCCTAAAGTCTAGCCCTTTGTGGGAAAAGTTTGCCCACCCCTGTTCTAAAGGCCTGTGGATCGAATCACTTCCTTCACACATCCATCCCTGGACAGAAGGTAACATTCTTGGTTTGATGATCCCGGCTTATCCATTGTTCAGCAGAGCATCGTGGTTAATGCTCTGACTCTGAAGCCAGACTAGTTGAGTTGGCGGCATTCAGGCTTCATTACTGACCAGCTGTGCAGTATTGAGCAAGTTACTTAACCTCTCCAGTCCTCTGTTCCCCCATCCATAAAATGGGAGCAACAATGGTGCCCACCTCACAAGCTTGCTAAGAGTACTAAATGACTTCAATGTAAATTTCTTATTACAGTGCCTAGTGCATGGAATATGTTATACAAGTATTGACCATTATTATTATTATTATCCTCAGACCCTAGCACATGGTAGGTGCTTAGTGGATATGTTTGAATTGGAACTATTCTGTCTTGATTCATGCCTTGGAAAATCAGCAAATTAGAAAACCATTGAGGAATGACATCTCTAGCTCTTAACCCAAAGACCATATTATCATCATTGGTTACTGCTCTTTTCACTAGTACTGTCCTTCTTCCTCTCTCTCCCTCACTCTCAGAGTCAATCAATCATCAATACTTGTCAATACTAACTCCAAAACATTCTATATCATGTTATACCTCCCCAGAGTCACTGCTATCCGGGTCCAAGTCACCATAATTTTTGGCCTGGACAACCTCAGTAGCCTCTGTATCAGTTAGCTTTTGCTGTGTAACAAACCACCCCAAACTTAGTGGCTTAAAATCAATAATCTATCTCACAGACCTGTGGGTCAGCAATATTTGAGCTGGGCTCAGCTGGGGGGTTCTCTGCGGGGCTCACCCATGCATCTGCCGTAAGCTGGTAGATTTGGCTGGGGGCCAGCTGGTCTAGGATGGCCTCAGCTGGGATTGCTCCTCTCTGCTCCACATGGTTGTCCATCCTCCAGCAGGTCAGCCCGGCCTCATTCACATGACCGTTGGCTCAGGTTCCAAGAAGGCATGCCTGGTTCCTTAAGGCCTAAGCAGGAGCATACTGTGACTTCCACCCCATTCCATAAACAAAGCAAGTCACAAGGCCAACAGGATGTGAGCAGTGGTGATACAGACTCCACACCTTATGGGCAGAGCTGAAAAGTCACACATAAGAAGAGTGGAGACTGAGAGGGGACCAATCACACCTATTTGTGCAAACAACTCACCACAGCGTCTTCATTGGTCTCCCCATTCTCCCTTCAGTGCCACTCCAATCTAGGTCCTGGACAGGAGCCAGGGTGAACTTTCTAAAATACAAATGAGCAGGACAGAAATAAAGACGCAGATGTAGAGAATGGACTTGAGGACACGGGGAGGGCGAAGGGTAAGCTGGGACGAAGTGAGAGAGTGGCATGGACTTACATATACTACCAAACGTAAAATAGCTAGTGGGAAGCAGCCGCATAGCACAGGGAGATCAGCTCGGTGCTCTGTGACCACCTAGAGGGTGGGAGAGGAGGGTGAGAGGGAGACACAAAAGGGAGGGGATATGGGGATATATGTATACGTACAGCTGATTCACTTTGTTATACAGCAGAAACTAACACACCATTGTAAAGCAATTATATTCCAATAAAGATGTTAATAAATAAATAAAATACAAATGAGATTGGGTCACACCCCTACCTAAAATCCTTGATGGTTCCCACTCTCAGAATAAGACCCAGCTCTCCTGCCTTGGCCTGCACGGGGCACTCTGTCCTCTCCTCTCCATCCCTCCTGCCTGCCCCCTCACTCAGCCTTGCCAACCTCCCTCTGCTCCTTTAAGAGGCCCACATTGCCCAGCCATAGGGCCGTAGGCTTGGCTTTTCTGACTGCCTGGAATGTCCACCCTTCACACCCATGTGATACATCACTTCTTGTCCCTAGAGTTTCAGCTTGCATATTGAATCCTCAGAGATGACCACCCAATTTAAAAGAGCCTCAGCCTTTTGCTTTGTTCTCTTCCTAGCATGATTCTACCCTCTGAAGCGTCCTGGTGTATTGTTCAATCTTTCTCTCTCCCCACTTAACATGGAATGGTCCGTGAGAACAGGGTCCACCTCTGTTCATAGACTCAAGGTCTAGATGGTTCCAAATTCACGTGCTCCACAAAGAATCATGCAGAGGATGACTTCCCTGGCTCATACCACAGGCCAGGCTCTGAATTAAGCACTTTCTTCTCATTATCTCTTGTAATCTGAGCAGCAACCTGGGAGGTAAAAATTCTCATCCCAGTTTTACAGTTGGAGAAATCAAAACTCAGCGAGGTGGATGCTCTTTTTAAACTCTAAGTCATTCTTAGCAGAAGCTATTCATTCTTCTCTGCTGCTTACACTTACTTCTCAGGGTGTATTTTTCTGTGTGGTGTGTCACTTTTGTTTTGTTTTGTTCCATTTTGCACCATCGTGCACAGAATTGGATTCAACATGATATGTGGTGCATGATGCTTTTTCTTTGGGGTGAATATTTTCCTCTTGACCTTAGAAAGACAGCCTCTTAAAAATAGAGATGTTATCTATGCGTTATTGATTCAATGTCTCCTCCAAGCCCAGACTCAAGGGTGAGGCTATCCGTGACACTGGGGCACATAACATATGTTGGTAGAGATTGTGGGTGTGTTAGGATACCTCCGACTGTTGAAGACATGAGGTTCACTGGGGGTCACCTAATCAGCCTCCATCACATCACAGTAGGACCTGCAGAGAGCAAGAGATGGGCTGTGACATGCCAAGGCCACCTAGTGACTTCTGCCACTTACTGGCAGATTATTTCATTTCTTTATTTCTTTATTTATTTGTCTGAGCCAGGTCTTAGTTGTGGCACATGGGGTCTTCAGGTGCGGCACGATCTGGTTCCCTGACCAGGGATCAAAGCCTGGCCCCCTGCATTGGGAGTACGGAGTCTTAGCCACTGGACCACCAGGGAAACCTTTTCACCGGCAGATTATAATGGAAGCAAAAAGGTCTCTCGTGTCATTCGACTCCTTCTGTTCTCTGATGTCCCCTTCATTTTCTGAAGCAAATGGAGGCAATCAGAGGACCAAAGGAAAATACTGAAGTACTTCAAGTGTTTTTCCTTTATCCCTTGCTGGAAATGGTCCATTGTCTTGAAATTCCTTCTAATGCCAAACGACGTGCACTTCTGTGTGACTAACATACTTTCAAGTATATACTTTAAAGCTAATGGGTCTGAGCTAACATTCCATCCAATAGGGAGAACTGTGGCTGCATGTATAACATTCTGCACAGCCCTCTCTTGTGGATCCTGAATTACAGGATGGCCTAAGGTTACCACCAGGCATCTACAGAGCCCACATCTGTTGGATTATCCCTGCCCTTCGTACAACCACCACCACTCTCATTCAGGATGCCATCATCTGCAACCTGGGCTCAACAGTCCCTCCTCACCGTCTCCCCCAGCCCCTTTGCTCCCTTCCCTCTCACTCCCCACAAGCAGGCAGAACATCACCTTCCTGCCTCTGTTTACAGCCTTCCATTGGCTTTCCATGCTGAGAACAAAGGCAAAATGTCTTAGCACCGGAGGCCAGGTGAGCTGGTCCTTCCCCCGATCACTACATTCCTCACCATTCTTATATTCACAGTCCACTCTGAGGCTACAGGAACCCTTCTGTAGTCTTCACCACGTGGGCCACTTCTTCCTGACCCAAGTCTCCATCCTTGCTGTCCTTTCTACCTGGAGCCATCATCACACCCTCCCAATCTTCCCTCAACTCCCCATGACCTAGAAAATCCCCATTCAACCTTCAGCCCTCAGTTCAGTGTCACCATCTCAGGGACATCTTCCCCGAATCCCTGCCTGAATCAGTCTCCCCAGTACATCTGCTCATTCTATGTAGCAGAATGAGCTACATGTGTTTCGGGCCATGATCATTTGCTTAATGTCTGTCTCTTCCATTAAGTTGTAAGCTATGTGAGGGCAGCAACCGTGAATCTTTTGCTGATCACTATACTTTCCAAGCCTAACACTCTACCTGGCACACAGAAGGACTGTAATTAATATTTCCTGATGAAAGAAAGAAAGAGAGAGAGAGTGTGGAAAGAGATGGGGGGAAGGAGGGAGAGAGGAAAGAAAGAAAGAAAAAAAAGAAAGAAAGAAAAAAAGAAAAAAAGAAAGGAAGGAAGGAAGGAAGGAAAGAAGGAAAGAAGGGAGAGAGAGAAGAAAGGAAAGGGAAGGGAAGGAAAGGAAAAGAAAAGAAAAGAAAGGAAAGGAGGTAGGAAGGGAGGGAGAGAGGGTGGAAAGAGGGGGGAGGGAAGGAGAGAGGAAAGAGAAAGAAGAAAGAAAGAAAGAAAGAAAGAAAGAAAGAAAGAAAGAAAGAAAGAAAGAAAGAAAGAAAGAAAGAAAGAAAGAAAGAAAGAAAGAAAGAAAGAAAGAAAGGGAGGAAGAAAGGAGGGAGGAAGGAAGGAAAGGAAAGGGAGGGAAGGGAAGGAGGAAGGAAGGAAGGGAGGGACGGAGGAAGGAAGATACTCCTTTGGGGGTTTTTCAATCACTATAACTTGTTGGTTTGGCAGGTTCATGGGCCAATCAGAATAAGGAGAATAAGCAGGTCCCAGAAGGAAGATAGTAATGCCCAGTGGTTACAGCAAGAGTCTAGAGTTGTTCTCTGTGTTATCACTGGGCCTTGGCTTCAAATTCTATACAAGGGGGATAATAATAACAACAACAAAAATAATACTTATCCCACAAGGTTTGGAAAAAATTAAATGAGAGTGTGCCTGGCAGACAGTAAGTGCTCCACAAGAGTTAGCTATTGTGGTTATTATAGGGATGCATCGAGATGTCAATAGCAAAGGACAATTTTTCTAAACATGCAGAGAGCGCTATGGAAACCTTTCCCCAAACCATTGTTAAAATCTTCCTAAAGCCCAAGGGCAAACAGCAGCCAAGCCCTTATAACACCCTGGGATCCTGACCCCATGCTAACTCAGGGTTGCATCTTCCTTGCCTCCTTCTCTCTCCTCCAGAGCCCTTATTTCTGCCCTTCTTCTCTCCCCTCCCCCTTCCCAGGAATCTGCTTAGCAACTAAATCTGTCCAACCAGTGGGTGTGGGATGTACACCTTCCAAATCGTTCCAGTGTCTCATCTTTCTCCCTTCTCTCTCTCCTTCCTAACTTCCCACGCCTTTGCCAATTAGTCACTTCCTTTCCTGAAGGCTCTCTACTCCCCTGTAATAGGACAGAAATATCACTCCCATTTCAAAATCTAGAGCACCATTTTCCCACCTCCACCAAAGACACACACTGACACTCCTCTCCATCTTCCCTCCTCTCCTTCCCATCTTCTTGCCCCATTTCACCTCTACATCATCTATTCCTTTCTGCTGCTTCTAACCTCAGAATTCCAGATCAACATGGCAAAGGTACACGAGTGAGCTTAGCCATGCCACTTACCCTCACTGAACCCCATTTGCTCATCTGCGACGCAGGATGCCAGAAAAATAGAGCTAGCTCCTCACGTGGCAGTCATGAGGATGAAATGAGATTAGATGTGTAAAGTGATGAGTATGATGTTTGGTACACAGTAGACACTCGGCAAACGTTCGTTCCCATTCCTCTTACCGTAGGGCTCTTTTCTAAAGCGTAAGTCAGTAGTGATGCCCGACAAAGGAACAGAATGTCTAAAGCTGGGGCTCTTCAGCAGACCCAGGGCTGTCACCCATCTATAGCTTCCACCAGGAACGGGATGCAGCCCCCTTCCTGCGTCAATGCTCAGCTACTCTCCCTGCCTCCTCTCCCCCCACCAACTCTCAGAAAGGTTCTTGGGTGAGATTACAATCTTCAGGGGGAGGAACCATGTCATGCTCAACTGTGTACCTGGTCCGGTGCCTGACAGATACCAAATGCCCCAAAAAAGGTCTTCTCAGAACCAGCCCAAGATTGACTGGTACTTCCACAGTTAGCTAGAAGGGATCTTCAATCTCTTCCCAAACTTAGCAGTTGGGCTGTGTGATCGTCTCCTAGGACAGAGACATTCCCTGGAACGCATCTATTTTTTTAATTGAAGTAGAGTTAATTCACAGTGTTTTGTTAATTTCTGCTGCACCGCAAAGTGATTCAGTTATACATATATGTTCAATATATATACATCCTTCCTTGTATTCTTTTCCATTAGGGTTTATCACAGGATATTGAATATAGTTCCCTGTGCTATATAGTAGGACCTTGTTTATCCATTCTACATCTAATAGTTTACATCTGCTAATGCCAATTTCCCAGTGCATCCCTCCCCCACCCCCCAACCCCTTGTCAACCACAGGTCCCCTGCAGAGTATCTTTGCTACATCCTCGGTGAAGAGTAATAGAGTCCAACAGGACTGCATGTAGAGTCTGTGGCATAGAAGCCTACAAATATTAACTCCGCAGCCCACCGCATAGTGCCCTCATTACAGAGTATGCATTCAATCATTCTTAATACACTCTTTCATTTTTTTTTCATTAAAATCTGACTTTAAGATTGTAAATTTAAATTTAAATTTAAATTCACCCAGAGGTACACTTGTAAGTATCTCAACAAGGTGGAGCCAACCTCTTAGAAGCAAGATTCCGGTAGCCACAGTGGACCACACTCATCATTCGGATACTGCCTTAATCAAGTTCTTACCTGTCAGCATTTACTGAATGCCATTCAAGAATTATGCTTGTAAGAAACAGAAAACTGGTGAATTTAATAAACCAAACCTTCTCCCTCTCACTAACCTCATCCATTTCTTGCTCCCCTCCTCTGCCACTATCTCTACACACTGTTTAGTAATTTTCCTACTACGCATAGAAACTGGACAGCTGGAGAGTTTGATTTGCAATGGAGATATTTCCTTTGGTGTGTAATTCTGTCCTCTGCCCTCCACTCCTTTCAAAATAGCTATTTCTCCGTATATGTGTTATTTCCCAGAGCAAACCAGACCAACGCCACAGATCGGATAAACCATGTCGGGATCCCCAGAAGTCCCATTAATGGGCACCAAAAAGAAGTTCCTTGAAACAATGTAATATCCTTAATGCAGTTGATGTGCTCCCTCCTGCTCTAACAAGTTCATGAATAATTGATGAAGGAAGCTTCATCTGTTTTAATTAATTTGGTCTTGAAATTAATTCAATGCAGTACAAAATTAGCAGGCAATTAAGCCTCATTGGCCCAACTGGACAAAAATATGCCAATGTCATTGGCTAGAGAAGCAAACTGGAAACAGACAAGGTCCATGGTCCACTCTCCAAAACCTGAACACCAAAAATAAGCATCCCCAACCCCCATGAGACCACAACTTGATCCCCTTTCCAGATCTCATAATTACATTAAAAACCTCATCACTAGGAATTTCAGCATTTATATTTTTAGCACATTCGTGGGGGGGGGGGGTGCAGGAGGTTCCAAATGCATAGCAAAATTGCTTTTCATGTTTGAAACCTTCAAATAATTGATGAGAATTTACCAGGGCTAAGGAATAGGACATAATAGCAATTATCAACTACAATACTTAGGCACATGCAATAAACACATTTGGTTCTAAGAAATTATTCACAGTTTGTTATGTGCCTGAGTTTAGCAAATTCTTGGTTCCATTATCCACTTGGCAATGACATATAGTGTTATAATAATAGTTTATCTTAAAATAGTGCATTTCCCCTCTGGATCTTGGCATGCTTGATGAACACTTTTTTCTTAACCCTCACAATGCCCTTTAGAATTGGGAAGATATAAATATCATTAAAATCACTTTGGGAACAAAGATACATGGCAATGGACAATCACAGCATTATAAGAAGCTTTAAACGACATCTGCTCCAACCACCTCTCTGGTTGCTTGAATTCTACCTGGCTCTTTTTGAACACCTCCAGTAATGGGAACTCGTTACTTCATGAAGCCACCTATTCCATCTCTAGTGATTGATGGATCCAAAATTTATCTCCTATAGATAAAGACTACTTCTACCCCAGAAAAGTTTGATTCCTCCTACACTTGGCATCTGTTCTTTAGAGTTAGTCATCAATCCCCGTCCCCACTCCCCCAGTCAAACCTCAGGACATAGCTCTGAGCCCTTCCCCGTCTTAGACATTCTCCTTGGAATCAGCTTCAAGGGACAGTGCCATGTACTAGTAGCAAGTATCAGCTTGTGAGTCAGGCCGCCTGGAGTTCAGTTCTAGGGGTATCATATCAAGGGTATCTGCGAGTTGGCTTTACGCTTAACCCTTTGAACTTCAACATCCTCATCTATAGAATATGCATAAACTACCCACCTTGTAAGATTATTATGTAGATTTCATGAGATGATGTATAAAGGACGTGTAGCATGGAATCCACCGTGATTAAGTGTTCAGTAAATGATAACAAGTTAACAATTATAGCTAATTCCAACATAGCACCGACTAAGCACTTTATGCGTAACTCATTTGCACTTCACAACCAGTTATGACATTGTTATTGTAGATGAGGCAACTGATGTACAGAGAGGTTAAGCAACTCGCCCAAAGTCACACAGACAACAGGAGACAGAGCCAGAACTCGAGCCTCCACAGTCTAGTTCCAGAGTCCATATTTGGTAGCCACGTCTATCTTAAATTGTGGTGCCCCAATCGGAATGCTTTTCAGGTGTTGTCTGATCTAAGCAGAATAGCAGATCAGGACCCTCACCTTCTCCTGATGCAGCTCAAGATTATACTCTTTTTCCTCAAATGGGCTTTTATCCATTTAGACACCCATCCCCTAATGAGGTTCTCACTGTGACTTGTGCAGCCTTGAATCCGCAACCCTCTGTTTGTTCAGCTGATTTGTGAATCCAAGCATAAAACTACCATTTGCCTTTTTAAATGTCTTCTCATTAAATCTGGTCTAGAATTCTCAGCTGTCGCATCTTCTGGGATCCTGGCTTTCTCACTCAATACATCTTCCCCACTCCCAACTTCCAGTCTTTCACACATTTGATGACAGTGTCTCCCCTAACTTCATCGCAGACACTGATAAAATGATCAGGTCAGACAGGGCACCGTGCCATTAGAGTCCTCTCTCCAAGATGGCATCGATCTACTAATCAGTACCCTCTCGGTAGGGATCAGTCTTGGACAAAAATAGCATACGATTCACTTTCTCTTTAAGACCCTGGCTTCACTGTTGTTGTTCTTGTGGTTGCTGTTTAATCTTTTCCTTTAATCTAAGGTAATTCTGGTTAGTAAAACATGTAAAGGCAGAGCAGTCATCAAACTCTAAAATTAAGTCATGTCACTTTCTTGGACTTTCATCTGTCCATGTGTAAAATGGGGAGGAAACGTAATCTCCAAGAATACTTCCACCTCTAACTGTCCGGGAAAATGCGAGGATGTGCTAAACTTCCCATGGTCTTGACTTTGCCTCCTTAAATCCCACCACCCTCCTTCCACATGCTGTGTCCCAGCCAAAGACAAAACCCATACAGTCCCATGAATGCATCCTCTCTTTCTTCTCACCACCATGATTTTGCACCTGCTGGCTCCTCTGTCTGCCCTCCCTTTCTTTACTTGTCCAGCTGCTGACATTCGACTTATTCCCCAAAACCAACTCAGATCAACAAACTGTTCTGGAACAACTGAACATCCATACGCAAAAAGAGAACTTCAATCCATACCTCATACCTTATTAAAAAGATTATGATCACAGGCCTAAATGGGAAACATAAAGATGTAAAAACTCTAGAAGAAAATATAGGAAAAAATCTTTGCGACCTTGAATAGGCAAAGATTTCTTAGCTATGATGCCAAAAGCGTGATATGTTTTTTAAATGAAGAACTGGGCCTTATCAAAATTAAGCACATTGCTTTTCTTTTTTTAATTCAATTTTATTTCCTATTGGAGTATAGTTGATTTACAATATTGTGTTAATTTCAGGTATACAGCAAAACGATTCAGGTATACATATACATATATCCATTCTTTTTCAGATTCTTTTCCCATATAGATTATTAGAGAATATTGACTAGAGCAATGAAGCACATTGCTTTTCAAAAGATACTCTTGGGCTTCCCTGGTGGCGCAGTGGTTGCGAGTCTGCCTGCCGATGCAGGGGATGCGGGTTCGTGCCCCGGTCCGGGAAGATCCCACGTGCCGCGGAGCGGCTGGGCCCGTGAGCCGTGGCCGCTGAGCCTGCGCGTCCGGAGCCTGTGCTCCGCAACGGGAGAGGCCACAACAGTGAGAGGCCAGCGTACAGAAAAAAAAAAAAAAAAACTCTTAAGAAAATGAAAAGACAAGCTGTGGACTGGGAGAATGTGCTTATAAATGGCATATCAGATACTACTAAGTCCACTCCTAAGACAGTTTCTCTCATATTTATTTAAAGAAAGAATTATTGATCAAAAAAAGAATACATATGTACATATATACATATACGTACATATATATATATATATATATCCGAATCACTTTGCTGTACACCTGAAACTAACACAATATTGTGAATCAACTATACTTTCGTTAATAAAAAAGAATAAAATTATTGAGCATCTTCTATGTGTCAGGTACTGTTCTAGGCACTTGTGATTGGATAAAACAGATGAAGATCTCTGCCCACGTGGAATTTACATCCTAACAGAGGGAAGTTATATTCCCAGGAAATAGCAAACATGACTCATCCTGGACTCATCTCTTTCCCTCAGACCCCATCAGCATGTCCTGTCAATTCAATCTTCAAAATCTAACCAGAGTCTGAGCATGGCTCTCCACCTCCACTGCAACAAGCCCAGTCCAAGCCACCATCTTCCTCTCCTGGATAATTACTGGAGCCTCCTAACTGCTCACCCTGCCTCTGTCTTTCCCTTTTTCAGAGTGTTTTAGAAATAGCACCCAGAATGATCTTTCAAAATATAAGCTGGATCATGTCACACCTCTTCTCAAAACCCTCAGTGGCTTCCTCCCTCATGCAAAGTAAAGGAAACTTATTATAATGCCTGACCAGCCCACCCTGATCTTTCCCTCCTCTATCTCCCTAAAGTCTTCAAAACCACTCTCCCCCCTCACTCTCTTCAATCAAGCTGCACTGGCCTTCTTCTCTTTTTAATTTTTATTTTATATTGAACTATAGTTGATTTACAATGTTGTGTTAGTTTCAGGTGTACAGCAAAGTGGTTCAGCTATACATATACATATATCGATTGTTTTTCAAATTCTTTTCCCATTTAGATTATTACAGAATATTGAGCAGAGTTTCCTATGCTATAGAGTAAGTCCCTGTTGGTTTTGTATATAGTATTTTGTATATAGTAGTGTATGTATGTTAATCCCAAGCTCCTAATTCATCCCTCCCCCACCCCTTTCCCCTTTGGTAACCATAAGTTTGTTTTCTAAGTCTGTGAGGCTGTTTCTGTTTTGTAAATAAGTTCCTTTGTATCATTTTTTTAGATTCCTCATATAAGCTATATCATACGATATTTTTCTTTCTCTGTCTGACTTACTTAGTATGACAATCTCCAGGTCCATCCATGTTGCTGCAAATGGCATTGTTTCATTCTTTTTAATGGCTGAGTAATATTCCATTGTATATATGTACTACATCGTCTTCATCCAGTCATCTGTCGTGCACTGGCCTTCTTGATGTTTCTCAGATAGACCAAGCAAGGATTCTGCCTCAGGACATTTGCACTTGCTGCTCTCTCTGCCTGAAATTCTTGCCTTCATTGCCTTCAGGTCTCTGTCCAAATGTTACCATCTCACTGACCACTCTACATGAACTAAAAATTCATCTCCCCAACCTCTCCAGAAGACTCCCCACCCTCTTACTGCCTTCATTTTTCTCTGTATTTATCTCTGCCTGACAAAAGACTGACTGATTGATTAATTAATTCTATCTATCCCAATGAGTCCAGTGAGCCATGACGCACCTGAAGAGCAGAAGTCTGCCTGGCTTTTGTATTCCTGGTGCCCAAAATAGTACTGGTATATGGAGGCATTTTAAAAATATTTGCTAAATGAATGAATGAATGGTTTTGAATGACAAGAGATTCTTTCCACCTCTAGGGACTCACACACACCAGAGTTGGATTACAGGTGCTCAAGAAACCCAGTATGTGCCACCCTCATAATAACACCCGCAATTTATTGAGGCTTTACCTCTCACTGTCCTTCATTCATAGATGCTTATGTAAAAATACTGAAATAACTCCAATAATCTAAGAAGAGTCAGAAGGGTCTCATAGACGGGGACTGAGTAGGTCTTTAAATTCCAGCCCTGCCACTTGACAAGTGTGTGACCTTGGGCAAACCATCTGACCTCTAAGCCTCATCTTGGAGTTGTTATGAAGAGTGGAGATAATGTTTGCTAGGCAGTAAACACAGTGCCAGGTGTCATGACAGCCATTATTAAAGAAAGCTCAAAGAGGAGGTGAGAGTGGAGGGAGCTTCTCAGGTTGAGGAGGATGGGGATGAAGCAACATCCAAGGCACAAACTCAGTAAAGAGAGTCGGATGTTGCGGGAGCAGCAACGAGACCCAGGCAGGACCCAAGATGGAGACAATTCCTAAAGCACGTAGTATCTGTCCCAAGCACTCAGCTACTGTGTGCAGGGCTCAGAATGGGGCTAAACACAGTCGGTATGAGATCCCAGGACCTAATACATAGCCAGAAACAAGATGATATTTAGCATACGTGAATGCATTGGCATTTGAAAGACTTAAAACTCAGACATCAGGTTCTTATGGAAGGTGTGACAGCCGAGACAGGAGCTCTCCACGAGAACTTGGGAAAAGGAAAAAGGTCTTTCCTAGAATGGACTAAAATCCAGCCCAGGTTTTCACCGAGCCCTCCAGTCCTCCAGCCTTAAGAAGTGTGATCAGTGATGGTTTGGCTTCTGGGGAGAATGGATGCTTTCAATAAAGGGGCAACCTCTTTCCCTTTGAGGGAAGTTAAAATATATTCATTATCAGCTTTGAAGTTCAGACAGAGTCAGCAAAGACAGTATTTAGAAACAAGGAAAGTTCATCAGAGACTGGAAACTCTGATTCTCCTAATGATTGAGTAGCAAACGATGGTACAAGCTTATCCTTGGGGCGCCGCAGAGAACGTGGAGCTCTTCTTCTCTGCCCCCACCTCTAGAGCAAGCCTGCCATATTGTCCTTCCGTGGGGAGATTTAATGGAAATTTCCCCTAGGTAAAAAATGCTCCCTCCTTCCAACTTCCTCCCCCATTCACTGTCAACCACTCCCTACCACAAGTACACACACACACACACACACACACACACACACACACACACACACACACACACACACCAGAATGCCTAAATTCCACCATTAGGAATTCACCTTTCGAGTTATGGTTGGCTGTCTTCCAGCCATTGTCATTTAAGAGTCAAATATTCCAGAAGGGGTAATAACAGTGCAGTTTGCATTTAGTTAGCAACTTAGAGTTTGTGAAACACTTTCACTCCCACTATGTCTTTGCTCTTTTTCTATTATTATGTCATTTTTACAAAACTTATTCCCATGTATTTTACAGTTCTTAATTCAAGCGTGACTGCAATCTACACTTTATTTTCTAGCTGGTTTTCACTAGTATAAATTGAAAAAGCTATTGAGTTCTGTATATTTATTTTGTATCCTTCAACTTTATAAAACTTGCTTTTGAAGAGTCTGTCACCTGTTCTAAGTAAATTTTGTAACTTTCTATCAACTGAAAAAATTAGTATATTTTATTTTCTCCTGGTAATTACTCTATTTTTTTGTTGGTTTTACTCACACTGCATTAGTTGGAACCTCCAGGAATGTTAAATAATAATGACTATCCTGTCTTGATACAGATTTCAGAAGGAAAGTGTTTAGTATTTCAGCATTTAATACAATCCCGTATGTCTGATGTTTCTGATAAATATTTTATAACATTATGGGTGCACCTATTATTCCTATTTTGCCTACATGGAATTTATCAGAAATGCTGAATTTTGTCAAGTATTTTTCAGGATAACTTTATATAATAATATGGTTTTTGCCATCAGTTTATTAATAATGATAATAGCTAATGCTTATGTCGTTCTCACTATATACCAGATGAAATTAAACATTTTATATTTATGAACTCATTGAGCTATGTCGTATCATTACCTCAACTTTTTTGTTTCCTTTGAGTTTTGTCTTTTTTTTAATTATTGGAGTATAGTTGATTTACAATTTTGTGTTAGTTTCAGGTGTACAGCTAAGTGATACAGTTATAAAAATGGATATATGTCTTTGGTCTTGAACTAGTCTTGAGCTCCACACACCCAAAGCTAGCACATGACAAAGGCTAAGTGCTCGGGAAACATTCCTTGAATGAATAAATGAATGAAATGAATGAATAAACTGACACTATGAAATTCGCGAAACATGAATTATTGTCTCTACTGAAATCAAGAGTCAAAAAAGTAAATGAATCGCCCCCATTTGAAAACAGGAGGTAAAACCTAGAGCTTGAGCCCTTAGACACAAAACCAGAAGAGCTATCAAGTTTGATCAGCCACCGTCTTTCCTTGGGAACAAAGCATCTGATGCCAAGTGAGAGTCTGCAGGGCACCACAGGGTTGGCGTGCAGTGGAATATTGGATGCTGGGCTTGAGGAGATGCTGGGCTTGGGGCTGAAAGATTCAGGATGATTACACAACCTTGAGCTTAACTCTTCACTTAGTTTCGTTTTCCTAACTGGCAAAACAGAGACAACAGTATCTTAATGTGCGAGGTTCTTATGAAGATCTAAATAAATAACAGCTATAATAGCACTTGGCAAAACGGAGAAGAGCTACACCGGTAATAATAAAGAGTAAAGAGGTGATCGGAACCCGGGAAGCCCAGAGCTTAGTGTAGTCACTTATCTTTAATCTCATTTTCTCCCAGCTTCCGGTGATTTCCAGTCATCTCTGGTGGTCCTTAGCTTGTAGGCACATCATTCCAACCGCTGCCCCAGTCTCCACATTATGTTCTCCCTGTGTGTGTGTCCAAACTTCCCTCTTCCTATAAGGACACCATTCATTGCATTAAGGCTCACCCTACTTCAGTATTTGTTCATCTTTATTAATTACATCTGCAAAGACTCTATTTCCAAATAAAGTCACATACATGAGTACCAGGGATTATGACTTGAACAAACTTTCTGGGGAGATACTATTCATCTTACAACAGACAACTTAAGTAAAAGGGGGATACTTTGCTTTTAAAAATACTTGTTTAGTACCTGTTATGAGACAAGCACTGTTCTAGATCCAAGAGACACAGAGCCAAACAAAACAGATGAGGTATTTGCTTTCAAGGAGCTTACATCCTAGAGGTGGTTTTGGGGGAGCAGCCAGGATGGAAGGTTAACTAACAAATACATAAACAAGAAAACATGGGTAGTGTTTGCAGAGAACCAGCATCACATAATGTGGTTAGGACTGACAGCGTTAGAGGGGGCAATCAGGGGAGACTTCTCTGAAGAGGTGACATTTCAGATGAGATCCGCAAGAGAAGCAGGAATTAAGCAGAGGGCGTGTCCTCACTTTAGGCCTTGTCCCAGAAGATCAAAAGAGCAATGGGAAGGACAGTGTCAGAGCTCGGCTTCTCCCTGTGTGCCCACTGCCGCGTCCTCCTGTTATCACGGGGTCACTCTTTTACATATTCCCTCTTCCAAATTCAGAAGAAGCCAGTCAGGCTGACTTACCTAATTACAATTGTACCTGCTGGGCTGAGCCCACTGGGTCATCTCCTGTGGGGCTGGGGGATGAGCTATACCCGTTCCACTCTATCCTAGAGCAGCCATCTCTATCCCAGGCTAGCTGCCTTCGGACCAAGGCATGAGGCAAGAACAGTTTCAGTTAACAACGGACAGGGGCATATCCAGTAACTCTGACCCCACTGTACAATACACAGCCACCTCCTACAGAGGGTGTCGCCAACAACGTTTCTATGGTGAGGATCACAGGGGCCACTGGGCCTCTGGATGTGAGCAACAAACAGCAACTCTGACTTCCACAAAAATGAATTATTGTCACAGTATGGATAACTCCCAGAGTCGGGCGGAAAGCTGGAGAAAGGGGTCTTAGAAAGAATGGAAACTGGGGCAACTCTGGGGAATCTGAGAGTCAGGGACAAGTGGGTGCTCTCTTCGGCAATCGTTGGAATGAATGGACGCCACCGCGTTGTTTTTGTGTTAAGATTCACATTCCAGGGAGAGAGAGTATTTGATTGGCCGAGCTTGAGTTTCGCCTCATGCCCACCCCTTGGCTGGGGTTGGGGCATATCGATTGACAGCCCTGCCAAGACTGCATTCAAGAGACAAGAGAACATTTCCCACAATAAAATCTGGGTGCTGTAACCAGAAGAGATAATGTTAAGCAGGCAGGCAAAACTTACAGCTGTCTTTCACCATTATCAGCAAATGCATTTCAGTGGACAAGGTCTGGTTAAGTAGAAGAGTGCACAAAATCTCTGTGGAAGTTTCTGGATTTACTGATTAATGCATGGCTTTTTGCCTATTTACTTAATTTTTAAAAATTTTCCAGTAGTCATGCAGTTCATTTTTCCCTAGGAAAACGTATGCCAAAAAGCTAGCATGCCTCCTTCCGGTCAATCTGATAAGCAAACACATTGGCATTTGAAAGGCCAGGTCTGCAAATGGTTTTTGTGTTTTTTTTTTTTTTTCCCAAAAAGTAATTCATATTAGGGCCCTGGTGAAGGATGGAAAAAATAACATGCCCTGGTGCCGAATGAGTTTGAACCTTAATGTCACCCAGCTCTGCATGTGGCGGGAGCTGATCCCAGATTAAACAGCTCCTTTAGGGAGGAGGCACTGGGTCCAGGTAATGCCTGGAGAAATGGAATTGCCAGAAGTGGATTGTCTTTCTGGTTCTCAGGGAAATATCCAAATTGCTCAAATGCTGACCCTTCCTGGGGAAGAATCGTCCCAGTGGAAGAGACAGGTTTCCATGTGGAGTTCAAGTCTGAGCAGTCCTTCTCAAGCCTTGCAGCTGGCCTGGGCAGGGTCCCAGCCAGAGCGAGGATACTCACCTCTTCTGATGAGGGTAGAGCCAAGGAGGGGCTCTGTTCTTACTGCTCCATCCATCTCAGGATTCTATCCCACTTCAGCAGATGGGTAAGGAGACTTGAGGGCTGCGTCACAAGGAACGCGCATGCCCCGGGCACCAAGGAGAGCCCCGCAGCCTCCTAGGGCGGTGAGAACACGGTTCAAGAACAAGAGGTGCCTCCCGTCTATTCCGGAAGTTCAGAGCAATGATGAAGAACACTGGCTCAAGGTCCACAGAGAGAGACAGGCCTCCAGCCTCAACCACACACCCACTGGGTGACCTCCATTTTTTCAGCTCTAAGAGGAGAATAACAAAAGGCCCAGCCTCACAGGGCTATGAGGAGAAATAAATTAGTTAATGGAATCTAAGCGCCTGAAATGATGCCTGATGTGTAGTTAGTGCTGAATAAAGGGCAGGCGTGATTGTCATCACCAAAGGGGGATAAGCTCCTTGTCATCCCCTCTCCAACACTGAGATTTTATTTATTAAACCAAGAATAAACGAACAGGATCAGACTGCAAGCAGCGGGGAGGAAGAGACACGGGGCACCTTTGGTAAATTTAAGAAAATTGAAATTGTATCTTTTCTGACCACAATTGCTCTTTTGTGTGTAAACCTTAAACAATAGCCAAGCATGCAAATGCTGCAGAGATTTTGACACTGAGATCAGTGACAGCCACATTTAGTCGCTCTGTGTCTAGAGCCTTAGAGCTAAACCATGGCAAGAGCCCCTGCGGGGTCTCCTGAAACGTGCACCGTCAAGACAGGGCACAGAGGTGTGCCAGGCAGGCTGATGACAGGCCCAAGCCGGAAATAAGCTGTAGTCAAGGAGCAGAGAGTGGATTCAGAGTCCGCACACTCTCCCACCCTGAGCCTCTTGACTGTGGCTGCAGACTGGAGTCACCTAGAAAGATCTTTGAAATACAGGCTCCCCTAGCCAACTCCCAGAGACTCCTACTTGATTGATCCAGGGTAAGGCTCACATAGCATCTTCTTAAGGCTCCCAAAGGGATTTCCAAGTGCGGCCACGGTGAGGGACCTCTGCCTACAGGTACACTCAGTGTTTTGGTCAGATATGAGACCAGGAGGGAGGACAGGATTGGACCCAGCGCTGGACAATGGAGCTCTGGGAGGGGATTCAAGAGAGCCTGAAAGCTCCTCTTTTGCTGGAATAGTCTCCTTGTTGTGGTTTGGGGGATTGTTTTACCCTCTTGGAACTACTCTCTCAAGGAGAGAGGAACTAAGAAGAAACATGACCATCACCACCCCCAGCACCTCCCATCCTTGAAGGACAAACTAGAAAAACTAGGGGTCCAGGGGAAAGAGGCCAATCTAAGCCCCCAGAATAGCCTGCCCTCTAACCCAGACAAAAGCAGGTTCAGGGCCTCACCACTCACACCTGATCCTGCCCAGCTCACCCCAGTAATCTGAGGCCAACACCCAGTGAGAAAGCAATGGCAGCCATTGGCTCAACGGTCCTCTGCCATATTGGGATGGTAATGGATTTGGGGGGATCTCAGCCAAGTCTTTCTCCATCAAAGACCCAGCTCAGAAGCAAATGACAGGAGACAGGCAAACAGGTGGCAATTTAAATATCTATGAAAACAATCACAAACGCATGAATGCGTGCTACCCTGAACAAGGCACTCCTTTAAGTGCTTTGCGTGCATCCTCCCATTTGGAAGCCCCATCGCTCTTAGATGTGCGTATTATAATCTCCATTTTACAGATGAGAAGCCGGGTCACAGAGAGCAGGTAAGTTGCCTGACGTCACGCAGCTGGCAAGGGGCAGAGGCCGATCTTTCCAATTCAGCCCACCTGACTCCTAAGCAGCCCCAGAGATGGGCACTTGGTGGGCAACACCAGTGGAGAAAGCCTCAGACTGTATTTGGAGAATGTCTCTGCTGGAACTTCTAACATCCACGGCCCTGGAGCCGTGCTCTGAGGGTTGGGGGTCTCACAGCAACAGTGGGCTCAAGGCCACCTACCCGGGCTGCTGGGAGCAGTTTGCATCTGTCAGGCAAGTTTGGGAGAAATCTTAAGCTTTTTACTAAGAAAATGTTGGAGTCTTAAGTTTTCAGTCTCGATGGGCTTATCAAAGAAATTCCCTTCACTGGAAGGCGAATCACAGAATTAAGTCAAACCAGTGGGCAACTCTGCTGAGCATGGAGCTGGGACTTGATTTAGACTCCAGGGGATGAACAGAGGGCAGTCCGGGTGCTGGAAGGGGAGGCTGAAGGGAACGACTCATCCCTGCCTCCTGGGAGCTGCTCCCAAACAGGGGGAGGAGGGCACTCCCAGGCAAAGGCTTCTGCCCATGAATTTGGACCTCACAATGATCTTTCCCCTCCCCAGACACATCCCTGACATGTACTATATTTGTGTGTAATAAAAATTCCAGGGCTTCCCTGGTGGCGCAGTGGTTGAGAGTCCGCCTGCCGATGCAGAGGACGCGGGTTCGTGCCCCGGTCCGGGAGGATCCCACGTGCCGCGGAGCGGCTGGGCCCGTGAGCCATGGCCGCTGAGCCTGCGCGTCCGGAGCCTGTGCTCCGCAATGGGAGAGGCCACAACAGTGAGAGGCCCGCGTACAGGAAAAAAAAAAAAAAAAAAATTCCATGTCAGGGTGGATTTTCTTAGCTACATGCGCTCTTCTGACCTCACCTGCCATTTCTCAGCAGGTCCTAACGGCACAGTGCAGCGGATCCTACAGATGGACCCTTTGTTTCTGCTCACCCAAGTACTGACCTGGGGAAGAGTCCCTGGCTTTCTCTGGAGCATTTACAACAAAATCTGCCCATGGAGATTCTAAGTAGCTGCTCTGAGTCAGCAGGAATGTCTTTTTAGTTGAAGGAGCTGCATCTCACCCATGAAAGTTTTTTTTATTACCACCAGACTGTCTAAAATTATGTTTATCAAGAGGGAAGTGAATAGCTCCATTTTCCTTCCATCACACCTATTCCTCCCAGTGGGCTTCATTCAGAGGCAGGTGATACATTTCCCAGAACATGCTGAAGGTTCTCAACTCCAGCCTGAATTGTTCTGTTTCCCTCACCATTCACCCCTGACTCCCTCCCTTTCTCCAAACCCCTGACTTTAGCCTCTCTCCTCTATCTTGATGCACCACCTGGCCACCTTCCCATTTTCCCATCTTTGGCCTCATTTCCTGAGCTTGCTCATCTCAGCCCTCTGGCAGAGCTCTGTACAGACTGATACTTCAGTAATAAACTTTCATTTTGGTATGTCCAAGACAGTTACCCATCTCATCAGAAACGAGAGGGAAACACTTGAAGCATGGGTTCCAGTGCTTCTTGTTCACCATTACAACTGGAAATTATTGAGTCTTGAAGACTTTTCAGTTCAATTGAATAAGCACTTACTATACACCTATTATACATCTGTTATACACCTACTATGTGTACATCCCTGGGCTGCGTGATCTAGGTGATAGACAGATGGCTCAGACTGTTGGCACTTAAAGAGACCAGCTGTCTGTTTGGGAGAGTAATCCTTTGTCAGTTGCTTCATTTGCAAATATTTTCTCCCATTCTGAAGGTTGTCTTTTTGTCTTGTTTATGGTTTCCATTGTTGTGCTAAAGCTTTTAAGTTTCATTAGGTTCCATTTGTTTATTTTTGTTTTTATTTCCATTTCTCTAGGAGGTAGGTCTAGCTGTGATTTATGTCACAGAGTCTTCTGCCTATGTTTTCCTCTAAGAGTTTGATGGTGTCTGGCCTTACATTTAGGTCTTTAATCCATTTTGAGTTTATTTTTGTGTACGGTGTTAGGGAGTGTTCTAATTTCATTCTTTTACATGTAGCTGTCCAGTTTTCCCAGCACCACTTATTGAAGAGGCTGTCTTTTCTCCACTGTATATTCTTGCCTCCTTTATCAAAGATAAGGTGACCATATGTACGTGGGTTTATCTCTCAGCTTTCTATCCTGTTCCATTGATCTATATTTCTGTTTTTGTGCCAGTCCATACTGTCTTGATTACTGTAGCTTTGTAGTATAGTCTGAAGTCCAGGAGCCTGATTCCTCCAGCTCCATTTTTCTTTCTCAAGATTGCTTTGGCTATCCGGGCTCTTTTGTGTTTCTATACAAATTATGAAATTTTTTGTTCTAGTTCTGTGAAAAATGCCAGTGGGACTTTGATAGGGATTGCACTGAATCTGTAGATTGCTTTGAGTATTAGAGTCATTTTCACAATGTTGATTCTTCCAATCCAAGAACATGGTATATCTCTGTATCTATTTGTATCATCTTTAATTTCTTCCATCAGTGTCTGATAATTTTCTGCATACAGGTCTTTTGTCTCCTTAGGTAGGTTTATTCCTAGATATTTTATTCTTTTTGTTGCAGTGGTAAATGGGGGTGTTTTCTTAATTTCACTTTCACATTTTTCATCATTAGTTTACAGGAATGCAAGAGATTTCTGTGCATTAATTTTGTATCCTGCTACTCATGCAGCTCAATAAGAACAAACAACCCAATCCAAAAATGGGCAGAAGACCTAAATAGACATTTCTCCAAAGAAGATACACAGATTGCCAACAAACACATGAAAGAATGCTCAACATCATTTATCATTAGAGAAATGTAAATCAAAACTACAATGAGATATCATCTCACACCAGTCAGAATGGCCATCATCAAAAAATCTACAAACAATTAATGCTGGAGAGGGTGTGGAGAAAAGGGAACACTCTTGCACTGTTGGTGGGAATGTAAATTGATACAGCCACTATGGAGAACAGTGTGGAGGTTCCTTAAAAAACTATAAATAGAACTACCATACAACCCAGCAATCCCACTACGGGGCATATACCCTGAGAAAACCGTAATTCAAAAAGAGTCATGTACCAAAATGTTCATTGCAGCTCTATTTACAATAGCCAGGACATGGAAGCAACCTAAGTGTCCATCAACAGATGAATGGATAAAGAAGATGTGGCACATACATACAATGGAATATTACTCAGCCATAAAAAGAAATGAAACTGAGTTATTTGTAGTGAGGTAGATGGACCTAGAGACTGTCATACAGAGTGAAGTAAGTCAGAAAGAGAAAAACAAATACCGTATGCTAACACACATATATGGAATCTAAAAAAAAAAAAAAAAGGAAAAAAAATGGTCAGAAGAACCTAGGACCAAGATGGGAATAAAGATGCAGACCTACTAGAGAATGGACTTGAGGATACAGGGAGGGGGAAATGTAAACTGGGACAAAGTGAGAGAGTGGCACGGACATATATACACTACCAAACATAAAATAGATAGCTAGTGGGAAACAGCTGCATAGCACAGGGAGATCAGCTCAGTGCTTCGTGACCACCTAGAGTGGTGGGATAGGGAGGGTGGGAGGGAGGGAGATGCAAAAGGGAAGAGATATGGGGACATATGTATATGTATAACTGCTTTGTTATAAAGCAGAAACTAACACGCCATTGTAAAGCTACTATATTACAATAAAGATGTTAAAAAAAAAAAAAAAGAGAGAGAGAGACCAGCTGTCAATCAATCACCAGTATCAAGGCTGCAAAGAACAAAGAGCTTTATTGGGGAGTCATAAGAATTGCAATTCAGGAGACACAGATTTGGGTAAAACTGAAAGAGTTCCAAGAACAGAAAGAGTTAGGGGCTTATAAAGGTAAAACCACAAAGTTGTTCAAGAATTATGATTGACCTTGATGCAAGAAAGGAAATATCGGTCCTTAAGGGATAGGTTGTCACGAGTTATTTTAGGGTAAGGGTGACATAAGTATCTTGAGTTTCTGGAACACTGGGCAGATGTTCTGGATGCCCACATTGAGAAAGAAGTGGTTAAAGTTCAAATTGCATCCGGGCCGAGATGTGCATAAGTCACACTTCCTCAATGCCCCCCCGGCTCTATTTCAGAGAGCTCTCTTAGCAATACCAACTCCATTTTGATTTTCCTTTTTTACACAATGAAAGAAATTCTTAATATGCAACGTATAGACCCCTGGGGTTACATGGATGGTTCCAAGTTATCTGAAAACACGGCATACATTTTTTCCTATACTACATTGTAAATTACCTATCTGGAAAGGCATTTACATGTCAAATGATATTATTAAGGTACCACTCCACTTCTAACAAGTGCTATCATTGTGGTCACCATTTTATGGCATCTAGTATAGGACCTCAATGATAGGAAAGAAGAAAATATAACTGCCATTATGATTCTAACATGGCTGGTCTCCATCAGTCTTAGCTTGAACTTGAACATGTCATCACAGCTCACATATTCTTTGCTCATACTTCTATGGTGTGGTTCCAATGCAGCTGCCCTTTTGTGTGACTGTTACCTTACCAAGGAACACTCACAGCCAACCTGACTGAAGTGGCACCTGACCCTTATCCATCCTTAGTCTAACATTGAACAGTGTGAGTCACAGGCAAAAAGAACAAAATCGACCCAAAGCAAAAAATCTACAGCATCCTGCTGAATAACAACAGCAACGACAATGAAAATTTAAAATGACACAAGAATAATGGTCAACCTTTACCGAGCACTTATTACGTACCGGCATTCTGTCAAGGACTTTGCATACCATAGTTCACTTCATTATCTTAACAAACCCATGCAATATCATTCTTCACATTTTTCAGATATGAAAACTGAGGACTAGAGAGATTAAGTAACTTGCCCAAGGTCACGCAGCAGGGAGGGGGTAAACCAAGATGCACATCTATCTTCACAGACCTTAGAGCACTGTGTCGCTGAGCTATGGGACCTCCCCACTGCCACCTTTCTCCTTATTCTTTGGAGGGGAGAAGTTTTATGTTCCATCACTGGTGAGAGAAAAATTTCCTGATGGGTGATACACTGTGGAATTACCAATGGAGCTAACATGGGCGCTCAAGGTGTCTGTGCAGCCGAGAACAGCTTTCTGCTCTCTTCAGCCATAAGTGGAGGCACCATCTCCACACCTGTGTCCACACCAGCTCTTCTGTCCTCTTTGGCGACCTGCCTCTCAGCCCCGGCACTGCCAGCATTTTTCTCTTTCCCAAGAGTACCTGTGTAGACTTACCACTGACTCTAGGTGGATCTTTTGTGAAAATCATGTTGAACTTGGAAAAATCTGCACTGTTAAGAAAATCTGGATTTTCCCAACACAGAAACCTTATCTGGAAGATGTAGAAGGTGCTATAGGAGGATAATAGTCTGTGACATTAACTGAGAAAGTTTCCCCTGTATTTCTCAATTTTACCCTCCATACTCTACCATGTCAACCAGCAGTAAAAGCGTTCTCTACACCCTGCCTCTGTGAGGAAATGAGATACAACCTAAAACAAAAGCTCAGTTGGTTTTCAGAATGCCTGCTTTACAGCCATAATGGTCCCAGCCATCTTAAAAGCCTTGAGAGGAAAAATATCAAGAGCTGAGCCCTGAACAAAGCAAAGTAGAGGCATTAAATAAAAGATAAAGAAGACTGGGCTAAGAGGACGAGAGAATCTACCAGAAATTTGGGAGAGGGGAGTGAGAGAATTAGATATTTGGAGGTAAATCCCAGAGGAAGGGACTATACTTCCTGCCCTTTCTAGTGGCTGAAAGATGGGAAGGAGGGAGGTTTCATAGAAACTCCAAATGATTGGGGGAGATTACAGAGCACAGCAGACCTATGCTTTCCCTTCCAGTGTCCCCTGGAGAATCTGCAAGCCTTTCAGAGAAGCTGTTTCCAACAAGTGTGAGAGTGGTAATTTAGCAATGATGGAGGGAAGAATCTTGCTGGATGGGCCCAGAGAGGCCTCATAGAGTGGGACCCTGTGTACTCCAGTGTGATGGAAGGAAGGATCCCAAGAGTTTCAAAGCCATCAAGGGGAGAGCAGAAGTGCCGAGAGAGGGTATCTGACCCAAAAGTGCTTGAGGTCAGGACAAGGAAGTCACAGAAAACATGACCTGTCAACAGGAGGCCAGACAGGACCACAGAAGCAAGTGTCAACACATGTTGACAAGGACCAACTTAGTTATTTCATCACAGGTCAGAGGATGACCATGGCCCAGATGCCCATGCTCTTCTGATGCCTCTCCTCTGAGGAAAAGCAAAAGAAAAAAGAGATGGCAAGCATCCAGAATTCTTTGTATATTTATCCCAAAGAGACTGAATTCTAAACAAGACTTGGCTGAGCCTACTTGGTTTTGCAAGATTAAGTTGCCCACTATTCCTGGAATTAGGGACATGAAAGCTAAGACTCTCTTTCATATAGGATTAAAGCAAGGTAACATTGTCCACAAACCCGAGTTTTGAGGGCTGTTGTGACTATGAAAATTCACCCCCCCGACATTTGCTCCTGGCATTGCCAAGGGAAAAAATTAGCTGCACGGACAAGTTCGTTGTGACACCACAGTTTAGCTGCTTTGGGTCTTAGAGAATTGGAAAAGAAATAGAAGCAGCCCCTTTATCAAATGGCATCACTCCCCAAACATTGAATTTCCTCCAGTATTTAGAAGCAGGTCGTGGAATTGGCAGCTATTTCCCTTCAACTTGCAACAGGATGTAACTACTGATGTCTTTCAATGCAGCCAATTCTTGGTTTTCGTCTATTTTCACTTACTCTGTCAAAGAAGAAGTCCTACTTTGCCAGTCCCATTGGGAAACTTCACTGGCCACGCACACCTTCAAAATGATGAAGAGTTTCTTTGTCAAGCAAAATTTCACTTAGAGGGAAAAGATGGTTCTCAGGGCACAAAAAGAACACCTTCATTGCTTGGAGACACATCTGGGTTAAGGGGAACCGTTTTTCTCCCTTTCACAGCTTTCCCTTTCCCTCTCCCACCTAGGCTCACAAAATAGTCACTTTTGCCCCCTCCTTCCACATTTTTCTTTATCTCCTTGATGGGAGAGGAGGTGTCTAGCACCCACTGGCCCACTTTTCTCTACAGAGCAGAAGATAAAGTGTCTCTACCAAGTCACTTCCTTTAGTTTCTTTCTGTCTGACCACCCACCTCCACAAAACACACATATTTTTTAAGTTCCTGCAGGGGGACATCTCTATTCCAGACAGTTACTCTAATTCCAGGTGGTTGCAGAAGTTGTAGAAGTTTTGAACTTCAGACTACAAAGCAAGCCATGCCTTCATTCTAATTTCACCAGTAATAAAGGCTGGTATTTGATCTGCCCCATTTGAATCCCATTTACTTCTCTCAGCTGGTTGTAAACTCAGACGTGGGAGAAAGAGTATAATTTATTGGCCCCCTTAAACCCTAAAAGAGCTTATTTTGTGCTTTGTGAATGTGGTAAATTGGAAAGATGGACATAAGTTCTTCTCCACCCTGTATCTACATCCTTACAAGGTGGCTCCTCTCACTTACCGTTGGCTTTTTGGTCCACGCCTTGAATTTGCACTGACCATGTGACTTGACTTTGACCAGTAGGACAGGAGCAAAGGTGACACACAAAAACTTGAAAAGCAACTTGGGCTTGTTCTCACAGCCTTGTTCTCTGGCTTTTCTTGGAACCCAGGCACCAGGTGAACAAGCTCAGGCTAGTCTGCTGAAGAATAAGAGACCATGCAGAGAGAGGGTTCAGACATCCCTCAGGCTGGCCATCTCAAAAGAGCTGGTCTTGCCAACCCACCTCGCATTAATGCAAAAGCATGAAGGAGCCTGGGAGACATGAACAGAGCCCAGTCCGGACCAGAAGAACCACCAGCAAGCCCCTCCCAAACTGCCAACCTACAAAATCATGAGCCAAACAAATGGCTGTTGTTGAAGCTACTAAATTGTGGGGAGGTTTGTCACACAGCAATGGAGAACTGATACAGTGAAAAAGCAGCGGCAGGTGACATCGCTGCATTGCTGTGCTTGAGTGTCAGACCCAGCCAGTCAGCCTCAGAGAAGGTCCTGCAGGCCTTGCCTTGAACCACCTTCCCAATATGTTTTGTCAAGAAACAGAGCAGAGACATCCTACAGACTGGGAGAAAATATTTGCAAATGATGGGACCAGAAAGCTCTAATTCAAAAAGATACATTCACCCCAATGTCCAAGCAGCACTATTTACAACAGCCAAGACTTGGAAGCAACCTAAGTGTCCATCGACAGATGAGTGGATAAAGAAGATGTGGTATATATATATATATATATATATATATATATATATATATAGAGAGAGAGAGAGAGAGAGAATGGAATACTACTCAGCCATAAAAAAGAATGAAACAATGCCATTTGCAGCAACATATGGACCTAGAGATTATCATACTAAGTGAAGTAAGTCAGACAGAGAAAGACAAATATTATACAATATCACTTATATGTGGAATCTAAAAAAAGACACAAATGAACTCATTTACAAAACAGAAATAGACTCACAGACATAGAAAATAAACATGGTTACCAAAGGAGAAGAGAGGGGAGGGATAAATTGGGAGTATGGGATTAAAAAAAAAAACAGGAAAAGAAACAGAAGCAGACTCTGAAGCCCTTCTCTAGAGAGGTCTACCAGCTTTTAGAGAACAAATCTTAAAACACCTGACTGAATTTCTGACAGACTAAATATGACCCCTTCGCAGAATAATCTGACGGGGATAAATTCTTGCTGGACATTTTTAGCAAGTTGGATAAGGCGACAACTAGAATTTAAACCCAGCGTTCACCATTATGGATACTGTTCAAAAGGCCCCAGCTTTTCAGCCATTTTCACTGTTCTGAAAGAGAAGTGGACAATTACCCAGTTTTCCAGTTCAGAAAAAATGCTTTTGTCGACTGTTGTCCCCAGTGACAACACCTTGTCAGTTGCTCTGCAAGCAGAAACCTGTAGACCCCTGGAAATGGGGAAGAATTATTTTGACATTTACTGTTGTGTAGACAGCCTTACAATTGAACTGGAGTCACATCCTCACCTTGCTGACATAGACAACACCAAGAATGCACAGAACTTGCCAAAACCGACCTCATTAACTCTAGGACAAAGGGGATTATACAGAACAAATTAAACTCACAGAGTCTTAGGGAATTCTGGGGCTCCCTGACATATATCTGACCGTGTCTAGCAAAGTGAGCTCTGGAACTGATGATGTGATTTGTTACTTATCTTTGAGAGCCACAGTATGCGGGACTTGATGCCAATAAGACAATGTTGAAATTGATTAGACAGCAAAAACGATGTTGTCATGCAAAGACAGCTCCAAAATTTTAATTTCTTATTTAGTCAAATAACAGCAGGTTTCTTGCTGAAATTTACATTTCAGCAGAATTTAAATGTACATCTTTTATTCATTTGCAAAATTCGGATTTATTGCTTTTTTAAAGGAAGTGACCATTAATATTTTGCCAGTAAAAAAAAAAAGAAATTCTTTTTAAATATTGTTTTTATAGTCTGTCCATATGAAGGAAATAAAATTCCCATGCAGTGAAATAAACCAAGAGCAAAATTTCATTTGTATGTATTTCCATGTACATCAGGACTGACAGTTTTCATCGGATGATCAGAAGGGAAAAAAGGATTAAAAATAATTGTCATACATACAGAAGGCCAAAGGCACATGAAAAGATGCTCAACATCGCTAATCATTAGAGAAATGCATTTCTCTAATATCAAAAATCAAGGGCTTCCCTGGTGGCGCAGTAGTTGAGAGTCCGCCTGCTGATGCAGGGGACACGGGTTCATGCCCCAGTCCGGGAGGATCCCACATGCCACGGAGCGGCTGGGCCCGTGAGCCATGGCCGCTGAGCCTGCACATCAGGAGCCTCTGCTCTGCAACAGGAGAGGCCACAACAGTGAGAGGCCTGCGTACCGCAAAAAAATATAAATAAATAAATAAATTTTTAAAAAATCAAAATTACAATGAGGTATCACCTCACACCTGTCAGAATGGCCATCATCAAAAAGTCTACAAATAATAAATGCTGGAGAGTGTGTTGAGAAAAGGGAACTTTCCTATACTGTTGGTGGGAATGTAAATTGGTGCAGCCACTATGGAGAACAGTATAGAGGTTCCTCAAAAAACTAAAAACAGAGTTACCATATGATCCAGCAATCTCACTCCTGGGCATATATCCCAAAAAGACAAAAACTCTAAACAGAAGGGATACATACTCCCCAATGGTCATAGCAGCACTATTTACAATAGCCAAGACATGGAAGCAACCTAAGTGTCCATAGACAGGATGAATGGATAAAGAAGATGTGGTGTGTATATATATATATATATATATATATATATATATATACACACACACACACACACACACAATGGACTATTACTCAGCCATAAAAAAGAATGAAATATTAAAAAGAAATGAAACTGAGTTATTTGTAATGAGGTGGATAGACCTGGAGTCTGTCATACAGAGTGAATGAAGTAAGTCAGAAGGAGAAAAACAAATACCGTATGCTAACACATATATATGGAATCTAAGAAAAAAAATGTCATGAAGAGATTAGTGGTAGGACAGGAATAAAACACAGACCTACTAGAGCATGGACTTGAGGATATGGGGAGGGGGAAGGGTAAGCTGTGACGAAGTGAGAGAGTGGCAGGGACATATATACACTACCAAATGTAAAATAGATAGCTAGTGGGAAGCAGCCGCATAGCACAGGGAGATCAACTCGGTGCTTTGTGACCACCTAGAGGGGTGGGATAGGGAGGGTGGGAGAGAGGGTGACTCAAGAGGGAAGAGATATGGGAACATATGTATATGTATAACTGATTCACTTTGTGGTAAAGGAAAAACTAACACACTATTGTAAAACAGTTATACTCCAATAAAGATGCTTAAAAAAAAAAAGAGAATGAAATAATGCCATTTGCAGCAACATGGATGGACCTAGAGATTATCATACTAAGTGAAGTAAGTCAGACAGAGAAAGACAAATATCATACCACTTATTTGTGGAATCTAAAAAAAAAAAATGATGCCAATGAACTTATTGACAAAACAGAAACAGACTCACAGACATAAAAAACAACCTTATGGTTAACAAAGGGGAAGGGGGAAGAGATAAATTAGGAGTGTGAGAGTAACATATACACTCTACCATATATAAAACAGATTAAAAAAACAAGGACCTACTGCATAGCACAGGGAACTATATTCAATATCTTGTAATAGCCTATAATGGAAAAGAAACTGAAAAAGAATAAATAAATAAATATGTATATATATATATACACACACACACACACACACACACACGTACACCTAAAACTAACACAATATTGTAACTCAGCTATACTTCAATAAAAAAATAAAATAATTGTCCTAAAGAAAGAGTGGGGAAGAATACATTCGATAGAAAATAGGTAAAGGGGAAGGGTTTTTTTTCCTTTTGCCACTTACAAGTAGAACAATTTAAGGGAAATGGAAATACGTCTGAGTTTTGTTAGTAAGACTGTGGCTTATAATGTTCATTAAGTATAGGGGAATTATAAGGATTTGATGAGATAAGGTATTTGCCTGGCATACAGTAGGCACTTCAGCAAATTGCAATGCCCTCCTGCTCTCTCATTAAACCCTTTGCATTACATTCAAAACCATTCACCATCTGGGCCTTACTCAAAGTCACAAGAATTTCATCTACCCTCACTCCATATATTTTACCTTATATCCCAGCAGCCCTGGGAACTAGCTTCTAGCAAGTTCCTTAACTTTCTTACCTATAAAACAGATACGTACTGCATGGAATCATAAGGAGGATTAAATAAGACTGTGTATTTAAAGTACTAGGGGGCTTCCCTGGTGGCGCAGTGGTTGAGAATCCGCCTGCCGATGCAGGAGACACGGGTTCGTGCCCTGGTCCGGGAAGATCCCACATGCCGCAGAGCAACTAAGCCCGTGAGCCATGGCCGCTAGGCCTGCGCGTCCGGAGCCTGTGCTCCGCAACGGGAGAGGCCACAACAGTGAGAGGCCCGCATACCGCCAAAAAAAAATAAATAAATAAATAAAATAAAGTACTAGGAACATGGGACTTCCCTGGCAGTCCAGTGGTTGGGACTTCACTCTCCCAGTGCAGGGAGCACGGCTTCGATCCCTGGTCAGAGAATTAAGATCTCACATACCTCATGGTGCAGCCTAAAAAATTTTTTAATGTACTAGGAATAATGCCCTGTGTATAACAAGCACTCATTAAATGTTAACTAGATATAATACTTATCCTCCTCTTCATTGTTATTACATACTAGCCTCCTGACTCATCCTGACCTCTCATCTCCATGTTGTCATGGATACCACTTCATTCTCTACTTTTCTAAATCCTGTTCATCCTTAAGTGCCATTCCATTGTCCTCTCTCAGGAATGGTTCCCTCCATTCCCCTGGGCTAGCATGGCACTCTCCACATGCCTCTCCTAGCTTATGTACTATATCACATTATGGTCACTTGCTCACCTGTCTCTCTCCAGCTAACCAGAGTTTCTAACGTCAAGGATGGTGCTTTATTCATCTCTGTATTGCCAGGACCCAGCACAGAACCTGGCTCATTGCAACTGCTCATTGAATATTTATGCAGTTGAGAGAAAGGATAAATGCACGGCTTCCATTTCCTTCCAAACAAATCATAACCCTTGTTTGATTTATTTATTAATTGTTATTATTTTAGTTTTACTGGGAAAAAGCTGATTTAAACAGGTTTAAGTAAAGAGGGAATGTATCTTCAATTAAGAAGTCCAGGTGGCTAGCTTCTGGCATAGCTGGATACAGGTGCAGTATCTACCTCTTGCCTCTGCTTTCCTCTGTGTTGGTTTCATATTGATGCATTTGATGTATATGTATGCGTGTATATGTATGTTTATGTATGTATATATGATGTATTTGTATATATGTACATATGATGTATTCATCTCCCCCTTGGTGGCAAGATGTCCACTGCTGACCTCGGACTTGCATCCTTCCAACCTACCAGTCCCAATGCAGAGTTTCTCCTTCCCAAAAGTTCCATAAATGTCCCTAAATTGCAATTCATTGGCCTGATACCCACCCTTAGAGAAAGGTAGGAGGAACCCCACATGACAAGTAGCTTCCCAATGGAAGTTGGGCGCAGTTACCAGAAGAAAGGGGGGATGCATGCTGAATAGACAAATACACACATGTCATTTACAGGTTCCCCACCTGGTTTTCCCACCCTGCTTGCTTCTAAACCCTCACCTGCAGACCTGGGCTTCCACCAATACCTACCACCTGCTTTCATCAACAGGAGTTTGTGGATGGCCCCTCCTTATACTCCAAGGAGACCCACCAGCCATGCTCAGTCCTCCTATGAACTACTCTGTTATGGTCAACGTTGGGGTCGACGGGGTCCAAATCCAGGACACCCCTTCCTTACTCTTGTACAAGACCACAGGAGAAATAAGCCAAGGAGACAGGTAGGGAGGATTTGAAATGTCACTTTCACCATTGATATGGCTGTTAGACAAGGCTTAAGGGAACAGCAACAACTGGCTTCCTGATGCCCCACCCCAGAACTGGGCAGACTGGCCTCCCTGGTCACAAACCGTGCTGAAGCCCTGTAGGTTCCCCCATGGAGCCTGTCCCCGAAAAAATCCTACAGCACGGAGGAGTAGAGAGGGCGTGCTTTCTGCAGGCGGGTAGAACGAAGAGAAAAACAGGAAGGGGCCAAGGCAGGGATGCCCAGTTCCTTCTCCAAACTAACCAATCACGTGAGTCTCTGCTCTCCGAGAGGAAGAATAATGGAGGTGAGAGAGAGAGAGGGGGCCCTGGGGTATCACTCCAATGGATACCCTCTGCATGGAGCAGGGGCTAAGTGCCTCCCCCTAACAGCCAACCTGATCTGGCTTGTTTGTGCACTTCTGGTACTGCGGTTCTGAAAAAAAAAAATCTTCCCCTTTCCAGCCATGCTCCCTTTTGCAAGCAGTCAGAAGTAATTAATGGGGACGTTACCACTCTTGGAAATGAGCAGCTTCTGTTCTGGAACATCCTCAGGAAGATATCCCGCCTCACACTCTGCAAATGGCAGGATGGGGTTTGGGAGAAGCGGGATAGAAAGGGGGCAACTAGCTGACCTGTAAAACCAACTTGATGGCAGTTCCTTTTGTCTTCCAGAAAACAAAGTGCACAAACTGCCGAAGGTTTTTGCTGACTCTTGGCTTCTTTGTTTTTACATCTAGGGCTATTGTTCACCCTTGGGATTCATGGTAATTCTTACTTCCTAAAAGATATCTCTGTAAGAATGCCCATAAATTTAGGAAGCACTGTTTCTATTTTCCTCAGTAATTATTTTCCCTCTCAGTTATTTCCCACCAGCAATTTTTAAGTCAGAGGATGTTTCTGAGATACAATGGGGTACAAGACACAGGGCAGTGGAATTCTGTAGACACCCAATGAAGGGTAAATCAGGCAATTGCATTGACAGAGAACCTACTATGCACAGAAGACCACTCTAGGTGCCAAAGGAGACCCAGGCGAAAAGGAAAGTGGAGCCTGACCTTGAAGAGACAGACATTCCCAAGGCTACTTCCCATGAATACAAAATGACTTATAAAGCAAGCATATTTTAGCGCATTTGAATAATTTTTGTTCAAGACATTTCCCACTACACCAAACAGGGTCCTCTGGATGAGTACACAAAGGAGTCAATTCTTTCTGTTCTGTGTAGAAGGAAAATTTAGAGTTCCACTGACAAATTATTTTGTTTTCAACCTATGGACCACGAAAATCTTACAAACCAATTGTGATTTATTTTTATTTTGGCTGCTAGGGAGCTCAAGGCCGATATTCAATCAACACTTGGCATGTTTAAGTTTAGAGGACCTTGTAGCAGGCATTTTACACAATAATCTTAGCTTTATTTGATTTTCCAATCCTCGTTGTCCCTTAGCCCTGATTTCTTCATCCAGGTATTGCAGCCTCTGCTCACTGGGTTCCAGACTCGCTGGCCTCCACTGATCCACAGTTTTAGAAAGAGGTCCCACCCAGCTTCCTCTCCTTCTCTACTCAGGATATCAGATGCTCATCGTCATATATAGCTGGTAGCTGCCCACACAGGGAAGAGGAGAAGAGGTGCCTGAAATGAGGGGGTTTGGTGACTGTGGGTAGAAGGGAATAAACTAGAGAAAAAACCCTATAAAGGGAGCAGAGAGTAGAACAAACCGGGCACAGCCCAGAAGGATGGTTACAGAATGGGTACCGTCATAGACAAGGAGTTCCCAGCGCCCGAATTGAGGTACGGAGGACAGAAAAGTGGGGGCAGTTGCCTGTGCCATGGAAGGTGGAATCACAGGAAGGAGAACATACATTCCACGCAGGTGGGAAATGTGCTGTCTTTTTTGTTACTGTCCCACATGGTGGCACGTGGTTGGCACTCATCGAAAACGTGTCCAATGAATAAATGCCTCAGCAGGGACTGTCTATCGGTAATCTGATTCTCTGTCGGATCCTCTCTAGTTTTCCATCATCCGTGGCGAAACGGTATTTGAGAAGGTAGAGAAAATCCAACGGCCTCTGCTAAGCACAGCTTTAATACCAGGGACCCCTCAGCATGTGGAGTTGGCTGATACACCAACCAGACACACTGATACCGAATGATGATTCGATATCAGAGCTTAGCAGTTCTACCTTGAGTGCATATCCCAGCTCCCTTACTTGGCATCTGTGTGATCTTAGGCAAGTCACATAAATACTCTTGGCCTCACTCACCTCTGTTCCATGGGGATAATAATAGTAGCAACTGAAAAGACTGTTGTGATGACCAGTTGAACCAAGACGCGTACCTGGCATATCATGAGTATTATATCTGTTAGCCAAGGCTATTTCTATCTTGAGACCTGGTCTGCTATGGCCATCACCTGCACCTGCAGACTCTGCCTTCTGGAATGGACCAGACACTGGGAGCTCGGGGCAGGCTGGGAGGGGGCAATACAGGGTGTAGGAACAGAGCAAGCTATAGAGAAAAGGAAGAAGTCTAGGTAGGATGGCAGCCAGAATAGGGCACAAATGGGGATGGGGTCCAAAAAGACAGGTGTATACCAGCAGAGCATGTACCTGGAGCATGTACCCCAAATCTCCCTAGGCTAGGATTCAAACACAAGACCCTGGTCTCTGGACCAGCCTGGAAAGAGTAAGTCAGAAGCCCAGACCTGGAGGGTCTAGCACACAGGGGAGGATTCCTGATTCCTGGCTCTTTCCTATCCTTTTCCCGGGGAAAAAAGACAGACAGAAAGAAAAATCTTAGTCCCTCCCCCAGTGTTTAATAAGACACCACAGCTCACCTGGATACACAGACTGAATACCTTAGAACCATCCGAGAGTTCTGCCTTGCCCTTGCACCCAGAATTCCACTGCCAAGACATGGCTGGAATCCAGCTACCTCTCTCCATCTCCTCCATGGCGGCCACCTGGGCCAGACCGCCAGCACCTCATGCCTAGCACATGGACGAGACCTTCCTCACCTACCTCCCCGGAGCTTCCTCTTTCTTCCTGCTACCCATTCTCCACGCGACAAGCAGTGATTTTTTTTTTTTTTTTTTAATGTACGTCTAATCACACCCTCTCCTACTTAAAATTTCCCACTGGCTTTCTGTCACCATTGGAATTAAATGCAAACTTCTTCCTCTAACCCATGACTCCCAAGTCATCCGGGCTCTGCTAACCTCGTCTTCCATACCCTTTCTTCTCACGCCCTGTGATTTATCCGCATTGCTCTTCTTTCTGTCTTTACTGCTTGGTGACCCTTTGCATGGGCTGTTCCCTCTCTGCTCTCTTGTCTTTTTCCACGATTGGTGCCTCCTCGTCATTCAGACCTCAGCTTAAGTGTAAGACCTCCCCTAACGGTCACCGACCAGGGTTCTTGGCCTGTTTAATCAAGAGAAACTGATCAGAGGCCAGACAAGGAATTCAGGCAAGGCTTTACTGGGGTCCCTGCTGCAGCAGAGGGGAGCCAGTGCAAACAACAGGTCCCCTTGCTTACTAGCTCCCTCAGCGGGGATGAGCTGGGTCCTTACCTGGGTTGACAGTAGGGACACAGGTCCAGCGGTCCAGCAGGAAGGGTGGCTTAGGTGGTCTGCCCACCCCTCTGGTGACGCTGTGTGCAGGGGGCATGCGCAGTGCCCCGCTTTCGCTTCCAGCTCTTCATCATTTGCCCCGATTGCACACGCACACAGTTATTTTCAGGCCCCTACAGGTTCTTTGAATTTCATTGCTTGAGATGACGTTTGTCCAGGTGCAAGCCCTGCAGCAAAGGGTCCCAGGTCCCAGGTCCCAGCCTGTCTCATAACCACGCCATGCCACCTCATCCCAAGCCCCTTCGCTGCCCTGAAAACCACCAGGACTGATCGTGTTCCCACCCCAACGAGAAGGAGAGCTCTACAGAAGCGGGGACAGGGCTTGGCTTGCTCGCGACTGCTCCTCCAGGGCCTAGAACAATGCCTGGCACCTCGGTGGTGCTCAGCAAGTGTTTGTCAAACGAGCAACTGAATCAGCAATCAGGAGGTGCCCTGGGGTCTGAGGTGGCTCTGAGCCCACAGGTAAGCATGGGCAGAGACGGGACACGGAGACCAGAAGCCAGGGAAGGTGTGAGCAGGGAAGTTCGACTGCAAGTTGCAAAGTCCCTGCCCTGGGAAAGCTATGGGTGCGCCACGATAGGCCCAGCCGCTAAGATGGAGCAAGTCAAGGTGACAGAGGGCCCATTTGATGGGATCTTCCTGCCCACAAACCTCCAATGACCCCTGCCATGAGCAAGGCAGGCACTAAGGGATAGGGACACAGAAGGTGTCCCTGCCTTAGGTAAGCTCCTGGGCTCTAGGAACACAGGCAGTGCTGGGGTCCTGTGCTGCAAGTACCAGGATACAGGTAACCTTCAGAACGTAATGGGGCATACAGGCAGGAGTCGTCACCCTACCTCTACCTTGGAGCCCAAGAGAGCTGCACAGAGGCGGGCGCACTGGAGCGGGGTCTTGGAGGCTGAGAAGGAATTCCCAGGAAGCATGTGGGACCCAGCGGAGTAGAACCTGGAGACTCTGTGAGGTCTCCAAGTTCTGTCCCTGTGCTTATTGGCACTCTGCTTCCCCAGCTAAACCTCCTCTAGCCACCAGGCCTGCCAACTGGCCCCTGTCTCCTTGACACCCCCTTTCAAACCGTGCCTTTCATCTGAAATACCTTTGAAGCTCCCCGCTCTCTTCCAGTGTTCAAAGTAACTCCTGAAAAACCTTACCTCTTAGCAGTAAATGAGCTCTCTGATCCATCACTGGTGGGAGGTTAAATTGGTGCACCCTTTGGGACAGTAATTTAGAAAACGGTTTCAGAAGTCTTTTTTAAATGACCATGGCTTTATTATTCTAAATCATCCCGCTTTGAGAGATCTAGCCCAAGGAAGAGATCCTAAATTTGGAAGGGGAAAAAAAAAAAAAGCTTTATGTGTAGATGTTCACTATATATACTAGCAATGTTAAGAACAACTGAAATGTTCAATTATAAGAGAATAAATGTTTTAAATTTTTCCACGTGATGGAATATTCTGTAACCATTTTGAAGGGCATTTCCTTAGAATATGTCAGAGCTCAGGGAAATATTGCTAAAATAACATTAAGTGAGATAAGCTTTCAAGAATAATGGGCAACAGCCTCACTCCAAACCAAGTACTTGTTACCCCACTCCTTTCCAATAAATCTTTTCACACAATTATCTGAGGTTCTGAATTTAAGCAGTAATACAGCATTGTCACCGAGAGGTTGGATATCAGACAGCCTTGGATTTGAATCCTGACGCTACCAGTTTTTATTATTAGATGTGTGAGTGTGTGAAAATTATTCAACCTCTTTAAAGTTTCACTTCCTCCTTATAAAATGCTAATGATAATAGTATCTACCTATTGTTGTCTAGATTAAATGAGCTATTGTTTGGCAATTCATGCATATTATTATTTCTATTGCCACAGTTCTTACGATCCACATATGTTTGATATCATATTGTTTATGCTAAACATTTTAATTTGAGTTGATCCAATAAAATACAATATCTTGGGGGAAAAAAGAGTTACGGGCAATATGATTGTACGTATGCAAAAACAACCCAAAACACCTCTCTGCCTTGGCCATCTTGTGACAGAAGCTGAAAATGGTTAGGAGGAGTGCCATATGCTATTACTGCTGCATCTTGGTGGCGGGGGTGGGGGCTGAAGTGTTTTTTGGTGATACACAGGAAGCACTGGGGCCTTTGAGAGCAATGGGTCAGTGCCCTACGTAAATGCAAACTGAAAGTCGCTCTCAGTTGGGCGTTTTAAATGCCCGATTCCACTGGTGCAGCTTGTCTGCCCCTCCCCTACCTTCCCCCCACACGGAGAATACAGGCTCGGGTCACCTAAGACCTGGAAAAAAAGCAAAGACTGGAAGGCAGAGAGAAACAGAACTGTAGCAACACAAAAGCATTGCGGATGACAGGGAACTCACAGAGGCAGCACGTCATCCACGGAAATCGACTGATGAACGAACATTCGACTCTTTTTTAAAAGCTGTGCATATTTAATGTGTACAACTGCCTTTGGAGATAAGCGTATGACCCCGGAAAACGATATACTGAGTGAAATAAACCAGGCCCAGAAGAACAATGCTTACAAGATCCCACATATATGAGGTATCTAAGGGTCAGACTCATAGGAGCAGAGAGTGGAATGGGGGTTGCCAGAAGCCGGGGTTAGGGGGAGGGAGGAGGAACCCGGGAGGAACCAGCCAAAAGGTACAAAGTCTCAGGTATACCAGATGAACAGTTCTCAGTGCTCATCACTAACGATACTGTACCGTATACTTAAACATTTGATAAGAGGGTAGATCTTCTGCTAAGTGCTCCTCTAACAACTGCACCAAAGAAGAACTGGAAGCAAGTACCTAAGCACAAACTCAGAATGATCTCACATCAGTTGGAAGGTCTGAGATCCTGAGCCAGACGCTCCAGTACTGGGCGACTCAGAACTCCCAGGAAGAGCCAGCGCCTGCCTGAAGATACAGGATGCCAACCACACCTGAACAGCACCGGGCTCCCACCCATCCCATCCCGGGCAAGCGCGCACCCCAGTTCCTCAGTATGGGGAACCAGAAACCATAGTGGAATCCACTCTCTGGTGTCTGTCTACGCTGTGAATGTTATGAGAAAATTTTATGTATCTTCTACTCTACAATTTGAGTCATTTTGTTATTTTTACCTTTGAAAAAAAGAAAGCAAAGCCTTTCAAGTTCTAAATATTCGGGGTGGGGGAGAGAGATAAATTAGGAGTTTGGGATTAACATATACATGCTGCTATATATAAAATAGGTAAACAACAAGGACCTACTGTATAACCCAGGGAACTATACTCAATATCTTGTAATTACCTATAATGGAAATGAATCTGAAAAAGAATTTATTAGGATCCCATTAAATTTATGCATTAACTTGGGAAACTGACATCCTTATGAATGTGAAACAATCTAAAAACATCGTTTTTATTTTTATTTGTTAAAGTGTGCTTTTTTCTCCTTGACTATTTTAAAGATTTCCCTGTTTATTCCTAAGTATCTTTTTATTGTAAATGGGGTCTTTCCTATCTTCTGGGATTTTTTAGGTATATATGAAAGGTTTTGATTCTGTTTATCAATTTTATATCCTGTTACCTATTAAGTTCTCTTATTTTTTGTAATAGTTTTTCACTGTTAATTCTTTTCGGTTTTTCAAGTATATTGCCTACATATAAATAGTTTTGTCTTTTCCCTTCAAACAAAACCCCACAACACAACATTGTAAATTAACTATACTTCAATAAAAAAGAGGAAAAAATTCTAGATATTCAGATTAGATAGATAGATGATAGAAAGATAGATAGATAGATAGATAGAGACAGTTTGAATTATTGGAGTCAAGATTATGTTCTATAAATTGACAAAAACAAACAGAACATAAAAGCAGGTCTCCTTACAGACTGCAGTTTTTAAAATGCTTATTTTAAAAATAAATATAATATATATTTATTTGTGTAATATATTAAAACACATATATACACAGGAGGGAAAAGGTGGCTAGAGAAATATATTAGGAGTTAGCGGTGATTGTCTTTGGGTGATTTGTTTTACTTTACTTTTCCATTTTTATGAATTATACCAATTTTACTTAATTCTCATGTATTACTTTCATATTCTTAAAAGAAAATCTGCCTCTTGCAAAGATTATATTGCATGTAAATTGGCACAGTGAGATGGGGGGATTTTGATGTTTTCCCATAGACAACCAACCACAAAGCTTTGTGGGCAGAAATTCTCATCACACAAGAGCTGTCCCCTGGCTGCCTACACATCATCACTGATGTTTTATTTCATTGTGGTACCTGCTCTATTTGGATCTGAATATGCCAGCTCTACCCCAATCCCAGACCTGGTCAGGAGAAATATATAAGCCTGGGCCCTGGCTGCTGTTCCTGTCCTGACCTCCGTCCCTACATCTAGTAATGGGGCCATTCTAATTAGGAACTCTGGTAGATTGACTATACCCATGGCCCAAATTAATGTCTTTCCTATACTAGTGCCCCTTGCAGTGGAATTTTGAAATACTCCCACCGACGTACATACTCACACATCTAAAGATGGTATCTAGTTCCTCACCTCCTTAAATCTGGGCTGACCTGGTGAACCGCTCTGGACAATCAAAATGTGGCAGAGGGCTTCCCTGGTGGCGCAGTGGTTGACAGTCCACCTGCCGATGCAGGGGACACGGGTTCGTGCCCCGGTGCGGGAGGATCCCACGTGCCGCGGAGCGGCTGGGCCCGTGAGCCGTGGCCGCTGAGCCTGCGCGTCCGGAGCCTGTGCTCCGCAACGGGAGAGGCCACAACAGTGAGAGGCCCGCGTACCGCAAAAAAAGAAAAAAAAAAAAAAATGTGGCAGAACTAACAAGGCGCCAGGTTTAAGTCTGGCTTCGTTTTTCATCTCTCTCTGTCTCGGTCTCGCCTCCCTCCTTCCTTCTCTCCCATCTCTGCCATGCCATAAGAACATGCCCAGTCTTATAGAGAAAGCCTCCTGATTCTTAAATCACTGAGCAGACCAACAGAATGAGCCCATGAGACACATTTGTACAGGCCCCGCTCTTCACCACGCTACATGTGCCTAAGAATCCCATTGGTTCTTCTGTGGCTAAGGCTCTCAGGGTGGGTTCCTGGGAAGAGTCAGATTATGACAACAGGTGAAATGGTAGCCTGGACACACCTTGAACTGAGTAGGGATCAGGTGGATCACGTGGAAGCTAGGTGACCTCAGAAAGATGGGGAACAGAGGAGAGCTACAAATTTAATTCTTAGCAGCAAGCACCTTCCTTCCATTAGTCCTCCAGCTACAAAAATCTGCAAAAGCAGCATCATTTTATTCCATCTATCTTCCCAGGTTATCAATATCTCTAGTCTCAGCTAAGCTGGCAAAGATTTCTCCCTCGGTATCTGGACTTTTTAGTATCTGAGACCCTGCTGTGAGGAACTTCATTGTATTCTCCTGCTGAAAAGTACCAGAATTATAGCAATATTAATGATAAAATATGCCCTATATTGAGCCCTGACTATATGCTGACCCCATTATATGCATCCTACATGCATTAAGATAACGACTTTTCTTAGCTATCCTGTGAGGTAAGTATTGTTATCCCATTTTTCAGAAGAAGAAGCTGAGACACGGAGAGGTGAAATAACATGTCTATGGTTACACAGTAAGTCAAGACACCCATTTTTCCCAATAAATAATTCTGACAGAACACACGTCAGGAAAACTCAGGTAGCATCCAAAATCATTTTTGTGAATCACAAAGACAGTCATTTATTAAATCTCTATGCTGTAGTCAACACATATTATTGAATTCTCACAATAGCCCTGTGGGGTGTATCTTATCCTCATTTTCACCGTAAGAAATTAAGGCTCAGAGATTTAAAATCATTTCACCACCCCCCGTATGGCTAGAACATGGTAAAAGAGGGGTGGAAATCACCACCGTCTGGCTCCACCGAAAGGCAGAGCCTCTAATTCAGGAATGAGGCTCTTGGGTTCTTATTTATTTCCCCAACCAATCCTTCACTTCTCACCAAAGTTCCAGACTCAATGCAGCCTCCCCAAGAGCCTAGTCCAGAGATTCTGGAAGGCAGATCCTGTCTTCCCATTGCCTATCTTTCCCACCAAGCATGGTGCCTTTTCCTCCAGGGGTTCAGAGAAGGCTGTGACCAGGACAAATTCTCCTTCCTCTTGGCATCCTTAACTTTTCGCCAACAACCCAGGTTCAGCTTACCTTCCGATGCCCAGATAAGGTTCTTCTCATAAAACCATAGGGCTGTAGAATCTCTAGTAGTGTAACGAACCTTAGTGATGAAATACTCTACTCTCTTAATTTACAGAGGGGGAAATTGAGAAGCTTCCTGAAAATGCCAGCCCATGCTGTCCCATCCCTCCACACCCACTTGCATGGGGGGGTTTGGTTGTAGCTGTTATTGTATATACCATACATGTGAGGACTATCTACTTGTCTTACATTTTCTCTGGTTGTCTCTCTTGTACCTTGTCTTTCAATTGCAACATCAATCAGGCATTCAAGCCAGAGGGGTCACCAAGAATTCATCAGGCAGACGCTTTCAAGTCCCTGCTGAGGAGCTGAGTGGAGAAAAGGGCAAGGACTTTACCAAAGCCCCGTGACACCTTGTACAGTGCTGGAGAGAGCCACAGACCCCTGAGGTTCAAGACCAGCCCTCTTTCTGCTCTACCAAAAGTAGGCAACACACCTCTACTGGCCTCACTTCTAGAACTGTTCAATAAAGTCCAGTTGAATAGGGTCAAGACTGACTTCCATGCAAGGTGACAAACCAGCCCTGAAACTGAGAGACCAGCCAACAAATTCTTAGAGGAAGATATCTAAGATGGGTAGAGGAATACATAGGTGCAGAGTAAATAAAATAAAAATGATAATTCCAATAGCTAAAATGTGTTGAGTTCTCAACAGCTGGCATGTATTAACTACTTTAATCCTCACCACAATCTATGAGGGAAGTATTATTATCCCTACTTTACAGATGAGAAAACCAAGGCACACAGAGATAAAGCACTTCACCCAAAGTCATACAGCCAATAAGTGGCATTGCCAGGATTCAAGCCCAGTCTCTCTGGCTCCACGAGTTATGTCCAAAACCTGTATAACCAGAAAAGATGAAAGATCTAATTCAAAAAGATTCATGCAGCACAATGTTCATTGTGGCACTATTTGCAATAACCAAGACACGGCAGCCACCTAAGTGTCCATTGACAGATGAATGGATAAAGAAGCTGTGGTATATGTATACAATGGAATATTACTCAGCCGTAAAAAAGAATGAAATAATGCCATTTGCAGCAACATGGATGGAATTAGAGATTATCATACTAAGTGAAGTAAGTCAGACAGTGAAAGACAAATATTATATGATATCACTTATATGTGGAATCTAAAAAATAGTACAAATGAACTTATTTACAAAACAGAAACAGACTTGCAGACATACAAAGCACACTTACGGTTACCAAAAGGGAAGACGGGGAGGGATAAATTGGGAGTATGGGATTAACAGATGCACACTACCATATATAAAATAAATGATGATAATTTACTGTATAGCACACAGAACTATATTCAATACCTTGTAATAAATTATAATGGAAAAGAATTGAAAAAATATAGATATATACATATTATGTGTATAACTGAATCACTTTGCTCTACATCGGAAACTAACACAATATTGTAAATCAACTAGACCTCAATTTTTTAAAAAAAAAAATGGTATTCCCATAACCATTGCACCACATAGCCTCTTAGTGATGAGTCTCTTCTCAAGAACTGTTAGTTCCTTGAAGACAGGAGCAATGTCTTATTCACTTGTCTTGTCCATTCAGACTGCTCTAGTGAAATACCATAGACTGAGTGGCTTATAAACAACATAAATTGATTTCTCACAGTTCTGAGGACTGGAAGTCTAAGATCAAGGTATCAGCATGGTTGCATGAGGGCCCTCTTCCAGGTTGCAGACTTCTCACTTCATCCTCACATTATAGAGGGAATGAGCTAGCTCTGCGGAGCCTCTTTTATAAGGGCATTAAACTCATTCATAAGGGCTCTGCCCTCGTGACCTAATCGTTTCCGAAAGGCCACACTTCCCGAAGGTCACAATTCCTAAAGACCGCACACCATCACGTTGGACATTGGGATTTCAACATATGAATTTGGGGTGAGGGAATGCAAACATTCAGACCACAGCACTCTTCTACCCCCAGTGCCCAGCAGGGCACCCAGAACTGAAAACTTACTGACCAGATTTTAACTAAATTGAAGGCCTTTTATCACACAGCTGGGAGAAAGCTAGACCAATTGGGTGACCCAGAGAATGTGGCTTAATCTCACCACTGCTCAAAAAGTACATCTACAAGTGGGAACAGTAGTACTGTTATCATTGTGTTACCACAATTATTACTTAAGACAATGTCTGGAAAGTACTTTCACAGTGCCTGGCACATGGTAAATTGTCAGCAATGGTAACTATCATTATTAATGGTGGCAGGGGAAGAAAGACAAGAAAACAAATCTGGTGGTGCTAGCCAGACTGTGTACATGCTCAAAAGAGGTCAAGACAGCAATGGCCAGGACATGAGAGCAACCTCAATGTCTGTCAACGGAGGAATGGATAAAGAAGATGTGGTACATATATACAATGGAATATTACTCGGCCGTGGAAAAGAATGAAATAATGCCATTTGCAGCGATATGGATGGACCTAGAGATTGTCATACTGAGTGAAGTAAATCAGAGAAAGACAAATATCATATGATATCACTTATATGCGGAATCTAAAAAGATGGTGCAAATGAACTTATTTACAAAACAGAAATAGAGTCACAGATGTAGAAAACAAACTTATGGTTACCAAGAGGGAAGAGGGGGAGGGATAACTTGGGAAGTTGGGACTGACATATACACACTAGTATATATAAAATAGATAATGAATAAGGACCTGCTGCATAGCACAGGGAACTCTTCTCAATACTCTGTAATGACCTACGTGGGAAAAGAATCTAAAAAAGAGTAGATATATGTATGTGTGTAACTGATTTACTTTGCTATACAGTGGAAACTAACACAACATTGTAAATCAACTATACTCCGATAAAAATTAATTTAAGAAAACAAAAACATAAAATAAAATAAAACCCAAGACAAATTAAAAAAAAAAAAAGAGGTCAGCACAGAAATCTGGAAAGAAGAAGTCACATCTGCTCAGACAAGAGGGGGAAAAGGATGATTTCAGAGGGGACCCTAAGTCAAAAAACCATTTTAACTAATCAACTCTCAGATATAGACTCTTACATGAGTCTCAGAGTCTACTCAGCATATGTAAGGGAGGAGCTCTGCTCTGGGACCCAAGGACTCCTAGAGTCAAGGCCTGGCTCTGCCAAAGACTTGCTCACAACTCACTCAGCCTCTCTGGTCCCCAGTTTCCTTATCTGTCAAAGAAGGGGTTTGAACTGAAAGATCTCTAGGTCTCCTTCCAGCTTTAAATAATAATCAAGCTGAAGGACTGGAAACAAAATGTCTTTCAGCCCATCTGGCTCCTTGGTGGAGGACCAACACAGAGCTTTATAGTCAGGGGCTGGGAAGAAGCTCTAAATTGAAATGATAGCTTTGGGGAGGGTTTTGTTTATTGTGACCATAACTCACAGTGGCACGGTGTTATACCATTCACAGCACCGTTTTATGTAGAATCTCATTTCCTCCGTGTAATAACACCACAAACGTGGTCAGACGCACTCCGCAGAAGAGGAAGCGCGTTCCAGGAGTGTGTGTATCAGGAATTTATTCAGCTGCAAGTCACAGAAGCCCTTACCAGTGTGGTTTAAGGAAGGAAGAGGCTAGAAGGAGGCAGTTACGGGGCGGGGGGTGGGGCGAGAGGCAATGGCAGCAGGGCCAGCATCTCTACAATTCTCTTGTACTTTCTCTCATGGTCACAAAATGGTCCAGACCTCCCATCCGCAGTCAAGGCAGGTGAGGGGGAAATGGGTATACCAACCGCCTCTCCCAGGAATGCAAGGCTTTCCCAGAAACCCTCCAGCATCCTTTTCTCTCAGGTGGCTCACATTTCATTGGCTAGCATTGTGTCACGTGGCCAGACCTAGCTGCAAGGGAATCTTCAGAAGTCCTTTTCCCAGCCTGTATTAGTTCTAGGGCTGTCATAACAAAGCACTACAGACTGGGAGGCTTATATAACAGAAATTCATTGTCTCACAGCCTGGAGGCTAGAAAACCAAGACAAAGTTGTCAGCGGGTTTGCTTCCTTCCAAGGACTCTGTTTCCCTCCTTGACAGTAGATGACTGCCTTTTACCTGTATCATTTATTTTTAATTTTATTGAAGTAGAGTTGATTTACAATGTTGTGTTAATTTCTGCTGTACAACAAAGTGAGTCAGTTATACATATATATATTCTATTTCATATTCCTTTCCATTATGGTCTATCACAGGATATTGACTATAGTTCCCTGTGCTATACAGTAGGATCTTGTTGTTTATCCATCCTATACATACTTGTTTGCCTCTGCTAACCCCTCCCTTACCCCTCCTACCCCTGGGCAACCCAAGTCTGTTCCCTATGCTGTAAGTCTGTTTCTGTCTCATAAAGATATTCATTTGTGCCGTATTTTAGATTCCACATATAAGTGATATCATATGATATTTGTCTTTCTCTTTCTGACTTACTTCACTTAGTGTGATAATCTCTAGGTCCTGCCTGTGTCATTTTATATCATCTACCCTGTATGGATCTCTTTGGGTCCAGATTTCCCTCTTTTATAAGGATACCAGTTATATTAGATTAGGGTCCAGCCTGATGACCTCCTTTTCACTTGATTACCTCTGTGAGACTCTATCCCAAGTCAAGTCACATTCTGAGGTGCTGGAGTTAGGACTTCAATACATGAATCTGGAGGGAGGGGAACACAGTTCAACCCGTGATACTGGCTCTATAGTGGAGGCAGGAGGGGACCGGCCAACAGGGTCTGACGTTGAGAGTTTAAGGGCTTTGTTCAAAACTGGTAAGTGGCGAAGCTGAGGCCCAAATTCAGGAAGTCTGGGGCTCAGCTTACCGAGACTCCTTGCCTCTCCTTTAGCCTCTCATTAACAGGAAACCATATTGAATAACGGCTGAGGGAACAAGTTCTAGATTCCGATTCCCTGGGTTCAAATGTACACTAGCTGTGTGACCTTGAGCAGCTACTGAACCTCTATGACGTCAATGAAAAAGGCAACTCGTTCAACACTTACCAGTTACAAGCTGAGTCCCTTCTATGTGTCAGTCACTGTTCTCAGGGCTGACAGTGACCATAATAGAAATAAAAGCACCCACTGAATAGTATTGGGGGGGGATTTGATGAGACAAGGAAAGTCAATCAAATACTTAATTCTACAGTGCCTAACACTAGCAAGCAACCAGGAAATGTTATTACCATCAGCGTAATTGTTATTAGTCACCCTCCCTCTCTCCTTTCCTGGGCTCTCTGAGATTGTACTTTACACCCTGGTCACTGCACATAGCAGGATGATGGGTGTAGGTCAGCCGTGGACGCCGCTGCTGGCAGGCAGAGAACACTTACCTCGCTGCCAGGGAATCTTTCAGGGGGGCATCAGTGCCTTATCCGTGCCTAAGGTGCCCTGGAAGCTGCCTAAGGCTCCAATGTGAGATGTGTGTTTGCTGGCCCAGAAGTCTGGAGAAGGAAGCCACCTTCCCCTTGATGCCCAGCAGAGCAGAAATGATGGAGAGACCAGAACAGCAGCCTCCAGCAACGGAAAGGGGATCGGGCTAGCACTGCAGCTGTGACGGTCACCAAAAAGTGAGCTGTAGCAAGAGGGAACCGGGGAGCCTCTGGGAAGACAGCAATGGGAAACGAATGATTTACTTGGAAACGCTGAGTCCAGAATAAGCTGCTTCCATAGGGAGAGTGAAGGTCTGTATCGAAGTGGGAAATGTGGGACTGCATGGCAATGACCTTGAAGAGGAGAGGAAGGAAACTACCATTTAGCATCATCCTACTACATCTCGGACACTTTCATAGACTGTATCCCCATGGATCCCTGTCACAACCAAAAGAGGCAAAATGGTCTCATCGTTAAAGGGGAAAGTTAAGAGAATGGTCAGATAAAACCCAGATAGAAATCCCTCCTCCGCTGGTGCCTACTAAATCCTGTGCTATCTCTGGCACATTACTTAACCTCTCTGAGCTGGTTCTCTTGTTTGTTAAGATGAGAGTGGTAATGCCCAACATACAAAATGAGTGAAAATAACGACACACGTGCTCAAAAAAGAGCAATTGCTGCTGTTGTGTTTGTTCTTATTCTTATTCTCACTGCTGCTACCGTCTTGACTCCTAAGTAGATTTCGGCGCCAAAGGACATTTGGATAATTCTGACTCATTCTACTAAAAGGCTTCTTGGTTGTTTGCATGTGATGATCCACACTTCATCTCTGAATCTACAGAAGGGACACGTGGATTCCAGGAGAGCTTAAGCCATTTTGTTCCCAGGAGATAATTTATATAAGTTATAGACAGTGATTTAGAAAAAAAAAAAACATAATAAAGGAAGCCCCACCTCTCTAATGACAAAGCTCCCATTATCAGCTTTTCTTTCCCTGCCCTCTCATCTCCCCACTCCCACCCACCCAAAATGGGGAGAGGTCTCCAGGTCTGCTCAGATGGTGGAGACTGCACCAGCAAAGGTAATAGTCGATTTTTACTTGATAGCATCTTGAGTAAAAAGCAAAGGCTATTTGAATTTTTTAAAAACTTTCTAATCGGGCTTCCCTGGTGGCGCAGTGGTTGAGAATCCGCCTGCCGATGCAGGAGACACGGGTTCGTGCCCTGGTCCGGGAAGATCCCACATGCCGCGGAGCAACTAAGCCCGTGAGCCATGGCCGCTGAGCCTGTGCGTCCGGAGCCTGTGCTCCGCAACGGGAGAGGCCACAACAGTGAGAGGCCCGCATACCGCAAAAAAAAAAAAAAACTTTCTAATCAATGTCCATCTCTTGAAGTTCTGAACCTTTTATGCAATGCTTCTGAAAAGAATACATTTCTGTGACAGGCAAGAAGAATTTTTACCCTAAAGCTTCCCTAAAATAAAGTTCTCTCCATTTTCCATATAAGGAGGCTGAGGCACAGCAAATATTGGTGACTTGCCAACATGAGGCAGAGCTGACTTTTGAGGCACACCTGTCCATCCTCAAAGCCTATAAAAGAGAGCACGTCCCCTACGTCCTTCCTTTAGACAGAGAACCTGTACACTCAGCAGCCTCAGGGCCCAGGACTGGAGTCTCAGCCTTCAGAGACTTACCCAGCACATGGGAATAATAACAGCTAACCTGCAAATGAAAACTTCCCAAGTACCAGCAACTGCACTAACTTTCTCATGAAATTCACTTAATCTTCCAACAACCCCTTGAGGTGGGCACTGCTATCACTGCCAGTCTGTACAAGACCCTGAGATTAAAGAGGTCCGATAGCATGCCACCAGCCGTGCGATTGTGGTGACTAAGTGACGGGGACAGGACTCGAGCCCAGGCAGAGCGACGTGGGGGTGAAGTCTCCTACTGCTACATACCACAGTCTGTGACGTCAACACACCTACGAGGTGCTGGGGAAGGCTGTGTACAGAGACTGGCCAGGACCTGTCTCCCTGAGACTTTCCATCAGTGATTCTCCCTGAATGCCATGAGTAATAACTCATAGCTATCACTGACGGGCACTCCTTCTCATCTAGGGACTGCAGGCCTAGAAGCGAGAGAAACCGAGAGAGGGGGTGAGTCAGAGAAGGAGAGCAAGCCAAGGCGGGTGCGAGCTGGCCACTGCTAAGGACAATGGATCGCTCCCCCCTGCAGGGCCAATTTCCAATCAGCCATATCAAGGGCATCTCAGGAGTGTCCACCCAGGGGCAGGGGAGAGACGGGAGAATGTATCCCTCGACTCGTATATCCTATAACCCATCAAGAGTTGACTCCCAAGGGGGCATAAGCGACACCCCCAGTTCTAAAGGTGCCTGACCCTTCAGCTTCAACAGGAAAGCTCTAGGGCAGGAGGCAAGAGGCTGGCAGTGTTGGACTTAAGTGAGGTGTGGTCAGGTTGTGCCTGCATGAACTTGGTCAAAATCCACATAGCTGGACGAACCAGGTATAAAATGAGAACACGGAGCCCTTGGTCAAAAATTATTAAAACTTTCAAGGCAGCTACAGTGGAGCATTAAACCAAGCATGAAACACCTTCTAAGCATTGGGCCCTTAAGCCCTACTGGTATCCTTGCACCCATTTTATATGTTCAGAGATGAAGGGTGTATCATCACATGCACATGGCCAAAAAGCTCTTAGCAGATCAAGTCACGATTATCCAAAATTTCCTGTTTAACTGCATAGGGCTAACTGGTAGACCTGCAAGAACAGCCAGCACACAAGGCCCTGAAGACAGGTAGGCAGGTGAGGCTGAGAGCATCTGAAGTGGCTTCTGAAATAGGTCCAATGCAGAGTATGACAAGGGGGTGTCGGGAGATAAACTCAGAAAAATAGAGTAGGGCTAGAATGTAGAGGAACTTAGAGGAATTGGTTTCTGTCTTGTAAGTTGTAGGGCATCTTAAGAGAAGTTAGCAGTCTGTGAGAGTAGTCTCAAGGTTGCATGTGGTTGCATAAAATAATTGGCAGTTCAGGTGGTAAAGGTAGAGATTCTCAAACTAGGTGAGGTCATGGGATGGGATTGTGCTTGTAGGGCCTTGGGGGAGATGATTAGACATTATCTGGGGAGAGAAGAAGATAGAGACGGAAAGCAGGGTATTTCCTATTTGTTTTACCCAAGTACCAGGTAAAATCTAGCACCATAGCTGCTAGTGGAAGCCTCCAAGTCCACAGAAGCCAACTAGTAAAAATGTGTAACGGACACAGGGGATGGCTTCCATTTGTGTCTAGAACTAGAATATCCCCAAAGTAAAACCACTGTTTCATACTTAAGAATTCTTTCTCCATTATCCAGCTAGGCAAGCTTCTCCAACCATCCCATTGCTATGGACCAGGCCCAGCAACCCTATCAATTTATTTTACAAGGACTTGGTTTTATGCCACTTGCTCTTCTTACATTTTTCATGGCCTGGGGTTCCTTTATCCCTCTAAGATTCATGCTCATTGTTTTCTCTCATTTTTCCACCTTGCATCACCTCCTTAGACTTGATATTCAATATTCTCATCCTGATGTAAGATTCTGAGGTTCCCTCCAACATGAGTTAGGGAAGCAAGCCCACCCCAAGCTATACTATCTTTAATTCACACTCATGATTCTTGGACCAGGTCTGGGAACCTCTTCTCTGGAGCACAGCACCTCTGAAGTTCATTGTCCTCCCACGGGTGGGAACTAGCTCTCTCTAGTTCAATAAAATGACCTTCAGGGTCAAGCCTTAGCCAGACCCGAAAAGAAGAGGTCACATAGTTATAATCCCCTCTCTATATATAATTCTATAATTTAAGATTTGGGTTATATTCACCAGATTCCTGACCACTGAAATCATGAGGCCTTGGGTTCCCAAGCTGCAGTATCCCCTCCCCCATTCTAGCGATCTATTCTAGCTCTACCTGGATACACACTCCAGTTTGCTGAGTGGCCTGCATTATATGCTTCTCAAAATCTGGGACCCACCACATCTAGGCCCTTTAGGGGATCCTCACATCATGTCTAGTGTTTACTGGTCTGCTCCTCTCTGGTCCCAGATCTGCCCCTCGCTGCCTCAGGGAGGGAGTTCCAATCCCAGTGTACAACCCACCACTGACTTCCGCCAAAACCATGTGCCTTTGACCCCTCTGCTCTTTGCTGCCCACCTGTTCAGCTACTCCAATAAACCCCACTGCCAAACCTGGGTCTAAGATAAATGCAGCCCCCAGGCCCTATACCTGGATGTCCCAGCTGTCCCTTCTGGAGCCAGCCTCTGTGACCAGGCCAATTTCCCCAGCTCCAACCCTGCCTGGTCCCAAAGCCCTCCTCCCATTGGTGGAGGCTGTGCTGCCAGGACCCCAGCGTGCTGATTTCCGAGCCCACCCAAACAGAAATAAGCACTTCCTTCCCAGAATGCTCTATTCATCATGCCCCACAGCAAGCACAGAAATCCAGAATAGAGATGAAGTTAATGCAGGCAGGGACACCACCAGCCCCGGCAGCTCTGGACTTCATCTGGCTTCATCCATTCAGCCGTTTCTCATATTTAACAAATACTTATTGACCAAGCTCTACATGCCAGGCACTGGAAAACTGCAGTAAAAGAGGGAGACAGATTCATTACACTTAGAATCTAGTGGGGGGAACAGACTATAGATAGTTATACAAGGCACTACCTAGCAATGACATCTGTGCTGGATGCTAGAGAGAAAATGTATAACCCTGGTCCACAGAACACAGAGGGACCAGTGACCGTTTTTCACAACGGACATAAACAAGGAGGTTTTAAACTAATCTCCTCTTTGATTCACAAATTCTTTGGCATTATTTCTGATTGTCCTTCACTTTGGTACAAGCCACAAGTTTATGATTCAAATAAAAATTAAAAGCAAATTTCAACCTTCCTAATTACTACCATTAGCTCTATTAATAGCTTTTAGCTCCTTGGAGAGAAATTTGAAAAAACAGAAGAGAACTCTCTGGATAGATAAAGGCCAAGTATTGTTTGATGATTGTAGTTCACATTACAGAGAGCAGAGAGCTGGGGGCCAGGAAGAAGGCGCCTTTGGGATTTCACAGGCTGGAGATCCCATGCATTTTTCTAATTCAAATGGGATAAGCCTCAGAGACCCTTAATGAAAGATGGTTTTTAAGTGTTTCCAAGCTTCCCGAGAAAGATAAAACTGCCTTCTTCATCAGAGTTATTCAACTGTGGCATTACTGCTTAGCATGGGATGGAAGGTGATTGCATTTCTCCCATAGCCCGCCTAACCCGTGCTGACCCTCTTTTCTCCCAGAATGATTTGCTTATGGCTAGAGCCACCCCGAGCTCACTCCCTGATTCTTTTCTGGCCCCTCCCAACCCTGTCTTCCCAAGACCCTTTCCCCATTCCTCACATCCCCATGCCACACTGCAGCCACCTGCCTGCCCTCAACCCTCCTTCCAGAATCACCTCATGTGGTGAGACCTCGGGCACATTACAAAAGTGCTTGGTACCTCAGTTTCCTCATCAGTAAAATGAGGATAACAGTAATGTCTACTTGAGAGGGTTTTGTGAGAATTTAATGAGTGAGTATGTAGAAAACCCTCACGTAGTGCTGGCAGGTCTGAATCACTGACAATATAAGGGTTAGCTATTCTTTGTCATAATAGCAGTAGTAGAATATGCTTTGCAGGATTAATGTGAAAACTAAATGTGGGAGTGATTGGGTCAATGCACTTTGTACTCCAAGGGCTCATGGGAGTCTCCGGACTAGAAGTCAGTGATTGGGTGTCTTAGGAGCAAAGGAGGGAGAGAATGCAAAGAATAAAAACTGTAGTCAGAAGTGGGTCCCTTGAGGATAAAAAATGTGTCTGTTTTTATCACTACTGTATCCCCAAAGCACAGTGTAGGGTCTGGCATAGAGTTGATACCCAGGGAAAGAAGGAAGGGAGGAAAAGGGGATGGGGGAGGGAGGTGATGAGAGGAAAGTCACACATACGGTTGCGTAATGGGAGTTGAGTAGCTGAGGATGATGAAGGTGAAGATCACTGAATTGGAGAAGGTCAAGGATATAGGAGAAGAAAGTAGTGGAAGTGCCATCCTCGTAGGCATCGAGGTCCTTCCTGATAACGGTAGGAAGGGATGTGGCTAGGAAACCCCTGAGTCAGGTTCTTCAAGAAGGTGGAAGAGGGACCAGGAGGTTGAGAAATGTCAGCCAGGAGGAAGCAAGGGGGTGGTAGAGCCAGAGAGGCCATGAGTTTCAGAAAAAGGACTTCTGCACCAAAATGGGGGGGGGGGCAGACAATGGAACATCTGAGTCCAGGAGAATGTTCTACAGCACATAGTGACATGCCCACACCCTCGTGGGGTGGCTTACAGCAATAAGCAGTTCTTATCACACTCAGGTCTGTAGGCCCGCTGGAAAGCTCTGTTTCAGGCTTCAGGTCTGTGGCATGGAATGCAGTGTCACCGGGTAAAGGGTGTGGAGACAGGAGGATGGAATACAGGAATGGCAGTGCACTCTGCCATGGCAACCCTGCCCTCCAAGCACTGGGAACTCGGGCCGTCCTTGCATGCTGTCCTCTCAGCTGTCCCCCTCCACTGTCACTTTACACCAACTCACACGGGGTCTCTGTGTGAGCCACCAGCTTTCACTTAGTTTCCAGACAGGAAGCAGGCACCAGAGCAGGCTTTGGAATCTCCACTCATCATGGGAAACATGTAGCCCCCAACCCTTTCCCTCTTAAAGCGAGAGAGAGGGATACGGTGACCTCCCTCAAAATGCCCCCCCTCACCTTTAAGACTGCCTGACGCGTCCTCTGAGAGAGGATGGGACACAATCAGATATTCTTACACTCCAGAGGGTCTCCTTTGGGATGCGTCTTGGGTAAGTTGGCATCTTTACTTTCAGTGATCTGGGTGGAAACAGAGAAAAAAGCACAACTCAGAGTCCGAATTATTATCACAAGGAAATACTGGATATTCCACTACTTTGTACTGGGAACGGGGCCTTCAGAGTACGGAAAGAGAAAGCACAGAAGGAAGAGTGGAGATGAAAACACAGGGAGAAATATAATGGCCTCTCACGGGGATTAAAGGGGGCTTAACAGAGAAAACGTGGATGTTTGATAAATATTTGTTTGATTTTGTTAAACTTTTAATTTGCTCCACCTCCACTAAAAAGAGCTCTGGCCAGAAACACCCCTGAGTGACTTTACAGACAAGTAGCAGGAGCGGGGAGTGTGGTCTGAGAATGATCATGTGCCAGTGTATGGAGGGAACTTAGCCCAGAGAAAGCATTATGTATCTTAAACTTCTATAAGTGCCAACCTGGCCCAGGAACAATTTTTTAAGTGGCACACTTGCACGCACAAACCCTGTTATTATCCAAAACAAATAAATATACTAAGCGGATTTCTCACTGAAAGGAAATAATGGCATGAAACAAAGAAAAAGTCATAATGCCTAATTCCCTGAGAAAACCATAATTCAAAAAGAGTCATGTACCACAGTGTTCACTGCAGCGCTATTTACGATAACCAGGACATGGAAGCAGCCTAAGTGTCCATCAACAGCTGAATGGATAAAGAAGATGTGGCATATATGTACAATGGAAGGTTAACCGAGGGAGCAGTGATACTGCACAGCGGTAGGACAGACAATCAATGATGCCACCATGTCTCCCCCCCCACAAAATCTCCAGCCAGGTCTCCATTGCCCACCAAGGCTCAGTGTGAGTGGGTTCACGGGGGGGGGGGGGGGGGAGGCGGCACGAAGAGAAAGAGACGCATGGCTCAGTCCCCACTGTGCTGAACAGAGAAGGCACAGGAAATTCAAGCAGTCCCGGGACAGGGAGGCTCTGGGACCCCACAGAAACCCAGAAACCCAGGGGACAAGCTCTGGGCTCAAGGGTTGACAAGGGTTTTTTAGTCATTTACACCTTCAATGGGCAAGGGGGCCCGGTGAAGACCCGGGGTAACATCCAAGTCAAGATGGATAGGAGTTCCCACATTTCATCTTATCCATTGCTTCTTTGGAGGCGGGGAGGGGGGCTGGGGAGAATCCAGAATGAAGACTCGGAAGACACCCGTGCAAACGCCATTTCTGCATTTACAGGTTGCTTGACCTTGAGCAAGTTCCCTGACCTCTTGGAGTGTCATTTGCATCTAGCACCGGGGGCCTGGTTCCTAATCGCCCTCAATCACTCTTCAATGACTGTGCAAATCAGCCTGATGCTAAAGGCAGCCCTTATTCAGAGCTAGGCCCACAGACTCGGCCAGCGGGAAAGCCGGGACAAGCAAGAGGGACACGCTGTGTCTCTGGAGAGGAAGGAGGCACAGGGGCCCTACCCACCGTTTGTCCCGGGTTTTCCAGGAGGTCTGCATTTCCCCCCAATACACACCTACGTGCTGTGCCATGCAGAGATACAGAATATAAACTGGGATCGTATTGAAAATAGTTCACAACTGGTACAGTCAGAATGGCCGCCGCGTATTTAGGCATTGCCTACGCACTATAAATACTACCCCTCGTAGGGATGGCAGCACGTGTGGTCATCAGAATACGAACGCGTGGCCTTTGAAGGAAGACACACTCTCTTCTCCACTGTACACCCTCACCTCACTCACTACCAAGCGATGTTAGAAATATCCCTTTCCCTCCATGAGTTTCAAGCTCCTCATCTGTAAAATGGGTAGAGGAGTGCCTTGCGGGGTTGAAGTCCGCATTGGACATCGTAAATAAAGAGCACCTGTTTGGGTCCGTTTTCCCAGAAACAGGCTCCGGGGCCGGGATTGGGGGTCACGTGTTTTAGTAAAGAGAGACCACATGGGGGTGGAGGAGAGCAGGGCAGAGAGGGGAAGTGGGTATGAGGGCATGATTTCAGGAGTCCCAGCCTTGGCCTGATCCTCTGGGGGACTTTGGGATGTAAATAACACCTCAGACTTGGACGACGTTCATCTGGGGACAGAGGAGCTGGGCGTTCTACACCCTCACTAGTCAACTCCTGGCTACAAGCAGCTGGGAGTGGGGTGAGGTAGACTCCCAGGCAGGTCCACTCTCCCGGTGGTCAAGAAGGCTCCGGCGTCCAAGGGCAGCCCTCTGAAGGTGGCAGGGGCAGGTGACGGCTGTAGCAACAAGGCACACAGCGGCTGGGGACAGGCACGCAGAGCCGTGAAAGGGGTCCGAGGGGATGGGGCCGGGTGCCAGCACTGCCCACTCCACTACCTTGCACTGTTTTGAGGGAATCAAGTTAAAAAGCATCAATATATATCGGGGTTTTTTTTTCATCTTCTCACCTAGGGGTGTAATCATACTGATAACCACTTACAAGGCTCTATGTGCCAGGCACTGTTCCAAGTATATTAACTTATTTAGTTCTCACTAAATAAGAGGGTAAATAACTTGCCCAAGGTCACACCACTAGTAAGTGGCAGGAAGGGTATTTATGCCCAGAAAATGTGTCCAGACTCCTTTGCTTAAACATTATGCTACACTGCATTTGGCCAAGTCCCTGCTTTCTCATGCTCTGTTCGACGCAGGAGCTGCCAGCCACATGTGACTCTAAAAAACTAGTTAAAACGTTAAAATGACATAAAATTTTAAATGCTGTCCCTTGGTCACACGAGCCACATTGCAAGCGCTCAAGAGCTCCAAGCAACCAGTAGCTACGGAATCAGATAATGCACACACAGGACACTTCCAACAGCAAGCTCCACTACACGACACTAGAGAAAATAGAATCCTGGAGAAAGGGAATACAGGGGATAAGACCCCAGGATCTGAAATAAGAGAGACGTGGTTCCTACCACAGCTTTGGCACTATTAGTCATGTCATGCTGGGCAAGCCTCAGTTTCATGACCCTTTGAAAAACACGTAGCATCTCCCTCTCCCGTGCTTATCGTGAGGATAAAATGAACATAACGCACTCACACAATGTCTGGCAAAAAGTAATCACTGAATAGACACTAGCTATTTTTACACCTATTACTTCGACTTATTATTGTTATTTTTTTTTTTTTTTTAACATCTTTATTTGAGTATAACTGTTTTACAATAGTGGGTTGGTTTCTCCTTTACAACAAAGTGAATCAGTTATACATACACATATGTTCCCATAACTCTTCCCTCTTTTGTCACCCTCCCTCCCACCCTCCCTATATTATTGTTATTGTAACTGTTACTACAGAGCTGGGTGGAGCCACCTAAGATCTCACACCACATCACAGATGGAGAAATTGAGGCACCAAGAAGGAAGCTGGCATGAAGGCAGCAAAGCCAGGACCAGACTCTAACACTCGATTCCCTACACAGTTGCCTTTCCACCGGTTTATGCTATAAAATAATTCCACAGACATTTAAGCTCTTCAACTTCAGGCTTTGTCTATTGGGTTTAAATATTCCATCTCTGACCAACCGTGAAACCATGGAAACTGAATGGCAAATTGAAAAGGCAGCAAACAAATTAGCTTGCAAAGCCCCACAAATTATATAATCGTTCCAGTATTTAAGCTGCAGATATTCTCTGCATTTTGGCCAAGGCCTTTCTCAGTTGCTTTTGTAAACCTGCACTTGTGTGTCCCATGATCAGCATCAGCCCACACAATATTGTGGCCAAAATCTACACCCGTGCTAAGCCCCATAGACTCAGAGCCAAACTCCATCTACCCGGTGCGGTACCTCTACCCTCCCATCCTCTGCAGAAAGGCCAAACTGCATAAGCAGGTTTCTAGTTCTGCTGTCTCCTTCCTATTGGAAGCTCCAAGAATAAACAAATAGGAGTGGTGTTCTGTGGGCGGGAAAAAAGGAGAATTGTTTGAAGTGGACCAAGAGGGAAATTATAATGAAAATCAACCAGAAGCATGAGAAGCATCTGTGGTAGGTTATAACAATGGCTCAATTCCTCACCCCTCATGATACCCACACCTTTTGCCATTTAACTGGGTAGCAGTGCTTCCCATATGCTAAAGCACAATGCCATGGCCCTGTGGGACTTTCTTTGGCCAGGGGAATGTTAGCAAAGGTGATGCAGAGCCTTGAAATGCTCTTGTGTGATTGCTGCCTTTTGTGCCTCTGCTATGACCATGAGGTGAACATGCCTGCTCACCCAGGAGGAAACAGAAGAGAGTCTGTTGGACCAGAGCTGCCTCAGCTTAGCTAACCCCGATGAGCCTAGATTCCAGCAGAGCACCCATTACTCCCACCCCTGCTGACCCACAAAAGTATGAGCAAGTCCAGCTGAGATCAATAGGGAACCCTTCTTAGGCCAGCCAATTGATAACCAACCACAGAGGCATGAGCTGTAATAACAGATGATTGTTTCTCAAGCCATGAATATGGGGGTGATTTGTTACAGAGCAAGAGCTAGCTGATACAGCATTCTTGAGTCCTCTCTCCCTCACCTCCCATATCCAATCCGTCAGCAAGCTCTAAATAAGTCTACCCACTTCGCTTGTAATTCTATGGACACCAACTTAGTCCATCTCAACATCATTTCTCTTGTAGACTACTACAATTGCCTATTCACTGGTTCTCTCACCAATACTCTTGCCTGCCTCCAATTCAGTTTCTACACACTTTTCCCAAAGCAAAATTGGATTATGTCTCCCTAGACATAGAGGAGGAATAAATGGTCTTAGAATAAAATCCCACCTACTAACCCGAAGGATCCAGCCCCTGTTGACCTCTCCCAGTTCTTCCCATATCACTCTCCCTGAAGTCAGACCAATCTTCTTTTTTCTTTCTGGAACATGCCAAACTCTGTCCCACCGGGAGGCCTTCACACATGCTGTTCCTTCTGCCTGAAATGTCTTTCTCCCTACTCTCAGCATGGCTGACTCTTTCTCTTCCTGGAATCTCATCTTAAACTTTACTTCCCTGCCCATAGTCCTAAAGGAAAGCTTCTTCTGTTTTCTCCATCTCGAAGTAGTTATATCTTCCTGTTTCCGAATTATTGGAACTGGCTGTTGTTTTATTTTATTTGTCCGCTCACTTTATTCATTTACTCAAAAATTGCTGACTGAACTCCTACTATGTGTTAGATTTTGTTCTAGGTGTTGGGGAGATAGCAGTAAAGAAGACAGACCAGGTCCTCACCCTCATGAAGGTTTCCTTCTAGTGAGGGAGACAGACAATGAACAGGTAATAAACACACACACCTTATCCTCCCTGGGTGTCTGGTCAACAGACTAAACAGGAGAGACTACATAGGCTTTAATCATTCGACTTGTTGGAATTGGCTACGAGCGACATAGTGGGAGAAATAGGTATAAACCGACCCCAGAAGTTCTGGGTCAATGTCTTCTCCGCATGGTTCAGTGTCACCCTTTGCGATCTTATGCTCATTCTGCTGGACAGTTCTTCTCATCCCCTCCTCCTCCCCAACCTTGAGTTATCCATCTTCACTGTTGTTTCCTCCAGCTGCACAGGGCTTTTCTTGTTACTATTTGAGGGGGCCCCAAGGCCCAAGCCACTGAGTTGTGAGAGATGAGTCCAGTGCAGCTGCCATTGTACCTTCTGCCCCATCCTACCACCCGCCACCCATGTTCTGGGCTCACCTCCCCCCCTTGGGCTCATCAGAAAGCAGACCTCTGCTGGGCTGCGAACTCCCTCTCATTTTGTCTATTTCAAAATGATGATGAGCATTTTGAGCCTTATAAATGATGATGATTTATACCAGTTCCAATGGATTCCCTAACTTCCCACATAATATCTCCTCTTGCAAAACTTAAGTTTCCCTTCTCCGATGCCATAACTTTACCTTCTGGTAAATACTACTGCACTCAAGATAGATAATGTATTTTTCACTCATGATAAGTGAGATGGAGAAAATAGAGTAGGGAAGAAAACACAGCGGACTGGGTTGGGTGGATTTTCCAGCACGTGCTCAGTAAGTATTTGTGAATTAATAAATTGACAAAATTGTTAATTTGCTATGAATACATTGAGGGGCCTGCAGCTTTTCTCCTGCTCCCAGATCAAGCCTCCCCTACCTCTCCATTGTCTCTCTTCTCCTGGGAGTTGGACTGAATTAACTGGGTGACTCTTCCTCCAGAGGTGGTCTGGGTTCATATCCAAAATATTAAGGTACGGACTAAGCTGTTATAATAAAGAAGCCCCTAATTGTAGCTGATTACGTAAAATAACAGTTTACTTCTTTCTTTCCTAACAATCATAGATGAGTGGTCCAAGCTGACAGGACAGCTCTGTTCCACAACGTCGCATGAGGGTCCAGGTTCCTCCCATATTCCCGCCACTGCAGGCCCTACCTAGTATGCCACCTTCCCCTCCATGATCATGGCTGGTAATTATCTTGCCAATGCTTTGGTTCACAGGAAGTAGGAAGTAAGCACTTTGTTTTTAAAGAAATGACAGGTAGGTTACACGTTCCATTGATGAGAATTTAATCAGATGACTGCAACGGGGGATGGGGGTGGGCGTTTGGGAAATGTTATCTATAGCTGGGGGCCAAGTGCTCCGGTGAAAGTTAGGGATGTGCTGTTTTTAACAGAAAGGAGGGGAGAATGGACACTGGGGAACAGTGACAGCCCTAGCCACACCCAATCCTTTCTGAGGACCAACACTTGGCAAAGGGCCCTTGATTCCACTGGTCCTTATCTCTTAAATGACTGGTTTCTTCTTCTTCATCTATCAGACTCCTACTCTTCCTATAAATCCCAGCTCAAATGATCCTATCACTGTTCAGCCATTCAGAGTCATTTGTGCCGAGGGCTGTGGAGGGAGGGCTGAGCCCCTGCCCTTTGAAGAATTCACCATGAGCTTCTGTAGGTAAAGCACTAGCACTGTGCCTGGCACTTACTACTCTGACTAGTAAATGACTACGCATAATGCTTCCTCAATACATGCTAACCACGGTCATCACTGCTACAGTTCTTATTTTTATTCTTTTCCCAAGGTTTTCCTGGGAACTGGCCACGTGGTATACAGTGGAACAAGCACAGGCTTGGGAGCCAGTAAACCTGTTGTTGAATCCTGGACCCACCGCTTTCTTACTGTGTGAGCACGGCTGTGGCTTAATCTCTCTTAGACTCAGTTTCCTCATCTGTTAAATGGGGACAATAGTGGTTCTACCTTATAGGGTTGATGTATTTATTAAATTACATGATCTAAGTAAAGTGTTTAGTATGATGCCTGCAAAAAGTATTTCAATAAATGGTGGGTTTTGTTATATTGTTATCATCCTCATCAGCAGGGAAGGATAATCACGTGTACCCATCAGGCAGGAATCTAGCTACAGAAGAGCAGAACCTCATAACCAAGGCACCAAAATATAGGAGTTTATTTGGCTCCCAAATCAAGGAGCCCAGTGGTGGGCAACGGAGTGGAGGCTCGTGAGTGCCTCAAGGACTCGGACGCCTCCTCTCTCCTCTTTGCCATCACTAGGGGGTTGAGTTTCCTCCTTATATGTGTCCCTCCTGGCCACCAAATGAAAGCTGCACCTCTAATGACGTGTGCATATTCCAAACAGGAAGTGAGAAAAAGAGGCTTACTGATCAAGTGTATTTTTACTTAGGAAAATTACAGCTTTCCTGGACGGCTCATCCCACAGACCTCCCTGCGGTTTTAATGGCCCAAACGGTGCCATATGGTTGCCCCTAAGTGTCAGGTAGCTGGGGGAAGGGGGCTGCGGATGGCGGTTGTCTCAGCCACCAACAGTGACATGGTAATGGGTTGCATGGTGTTCCCACAAAACATATATTCAAGTCCTAACTCTCTGATACCTGCGAATGTGAGCTTATTTGAAAATAGAGGCTTTGCAGATGTAACTAGTAGAGATGAGATCATACTGGTACAGTATGACCTATTACATTAAAAGATGAGACCCACTAATGGCCCCTGAATCCAGTATGACCTGTGTCCATATAAGAGGAAGAGAGACAAGGGAAAAGACAGCCATGTGACAAGGAAGGCAGAGACTGGGGTGACGCTGCCACAAGCCAGGGAACGCCAAGAGTCGGCAGAAACTGGAAGAAACAAGGAAGCATCCTCCCCTGGAGACTCTGAAGGGAGCCTGGCCCTACTGGCACCTTGATTTCCAACTTCTAACCTCCAGAACTGCGAGAGGATAAACGACTGTTGTTTTAAGCCACCCAGTTTGTGGTGTTTGTTACAGAAGCCCTAGGAAACCTAGTGATGCTGCCACACTGCATAAATAAATGAATGCATCATAAGTGTTAAGAGCTGAAATTGAGGGCTGGGTTAAGCAGACTCAACTGCTTATTCATTCATTAAGCAGACTCAGCTCATTCATTCATTCCAGCCTGACCTGGGTGGCTTGCCCAGGCTATTGTTGCAGCCCTCTGAGTGCCAAGCGTGGGTCAGAGGGGCTACAGCAGACTCAGTGAACCCCTAATCTTCTTGATGACTCTGATCCCCCGAGTCTCCAGGGCCCATTGCTCAAGAGCAGGTTTACCTGACCACATGTCAAGTGGTTGCCTGTGCACTCCTTAAGCCAACATTGAGAGAAGACTCAGCCCCAAGTGGCCTCTGTGCCTGCATCCAGCTGTACCAGTGCGTAAGGGGCTGGTGATGGGTAAATGTGACCCAGGACCATGCAGCTGCAGAAATCACCTACGAGAATCTGCTGAGGCAACAAGCTTGGTAAACACGTGCTAAGAGCGGACGCAAGGCAAATCAACCCATAGGACAGAAGGCACATTTTTATGCAAGTAGGTAGTCTCAAACCCTGGGTTATTGTGATTTATCAGAATGTCTCCCCTGCTCTGCAAAATCTCTTTAATGCCAAACAGTGCTTCTGACCTAAGATGGATCCCTACTTCTATATTTTTTAAAGTTTATTGAGCAAGTATTATGCATCATGCCCCATGCATGATTATACTTCTGCCTCACTACAAAAGAAAAACGTGGGAAGTTTTTTTATAGACAGAGGAACGGAGGCAATTGCCTAAGTCTGCACAGTCAGCAAATGGCAAAGCTTGGACTCAAACCCAGATCCATCTGGTTCTGATTCATGCCCTTTCCCATTAAAACAATTCTGCCAACCTGGAAATCATGCTTTATGAGCTCAGGAAACCAGTTTCTTTATTCAACCTTGCAGAATTCAAATAAGGTAGTTCCACCATATTTCACAAATATATATATATATTGATCTTCTCACACTTAAGCTTATTTCCCATAGTCTTTCTTTAAAATATCATACATCTTCTGGCCCGTGTGGGCAAAAGACAAACAAAGGAACAAATAGAAATGTGTTTTTCTAGAAACTGAAAAAAACTGACTGTGATGTCTTTAAGATTCTTTGTATGTTATTTTTCTATTGAAGAATAGTTACTTTATAATACTGTGTTAGCTTCTGGTGTCAGGATTCTTTATTATTTTTTTTTTTTAGGTTTAAAGACCTAAAGACATACACACAGTAGAGTCAGATTTTTATCTTATTATCAGCAATATCACTTCTAGTTTGATTTCTAGGAGAAAACACATCTGTGTGTCACAGCATTCCGTACAGAAGTAAATGTTTGCAAGTACTCCAACCCCTGAATAAATTGGAGAGTTCAGAGAATCCTGGGTTCAAATCCCAGCTCCCCTGTGTCAAGTGAAAAACCAATCTGGACTTAGGATGAGAGAGACTTTACTCAAAAAGACTATTGCAGTAGGAAGAATTCTTTGACTTCAGGATCTTCAAGCATCTCAAAATCCAAAAGAAAAAGCCTTTTCTTTTGTGGGAGGTGTGCACTGTGGTGAGCTGGGTGGAACTTTGGGGAAGGCTGGAAAGCATAACAGAATTTCTCTTTGTAGCCAGCCTTTTGGAACAGTTGCTCTGCACCTTGGTTCCTGCGTAAAACCTGGGGACCAGCCAAAGTTTAAGAGCTTGTAGGAAGGAGGTAAGCTTGACTAAAGTTTGGTCAAGCCAAGCCCATGGATAACTGAGAGCACCTGTCACCCATTTATGAGCTGTGTGACCATAGGCAAGTCACTTTTCTGCTCTTAAATTTGGTTTCCTTGTTTTCAAAATGTGGGCAATATCTGATCCACACCTCACAGCATAGTGAGGATTAGATGAAACCCTTTGCAGGGGACCTTGGATCTCTATTCTCCCAGGGCGTAGAAGGGCACCCAATAATAATATGGTAAGTTCCTGCCACGTTAGCTGCTATCCTGACACCCCCACCAAGAGGGCTGCAAGAGGCAACCTGCGGTGATGTTGGTAAAGTGCTTCTGAAGCTGCAAAGTGAGAAGGAGGCTGTCTCTACTCTCTATGCTTGAGGACCCTTCACTTCCCCGCAATGACATTTTGTCTTTTAAATTAAGTTTGTTTCCTCATGCTTAATTAACATCATGTCTTCTATATGCTTAGCAGTTGGCTTAATGGATTGTTAAGACTGTGGATAACTATGGAGATAAAAGAACTTTTGGGTTTTGAACTTCAGCACATTTTTTACTATTTTACTCATTCTGTATATATTTATTGGACATTCCCTATGTTCCAGATGCTGTCTGAGGTGCCAGGGATACAATAATGAACAAAGCAAAGTTCTTGTCCCTATGGAGCTCATATCTAGTGGTTTTTTTTTTTTTTTTCCTTTTTTTTTTTTTCTATATGCGGGCCTCTCACTGTTGTGGCCTCTCCCTTTGCGGAGCGCAGGCTCCAGATGTGCAGGCTCAGCGGCCATGGCTCACGGGCCCAGCCGCTCCGTGGTATGTGGGATCTTCCCAGACCGGGGCACGAACCCGCGTCCCCTGCATCGGCAGGCGGATTCTCAACCACTGTGCCACCAGGGAAGCCCTATCTAGTGGTTTTAAGTCATGTTTCAAATTCTTTGACCTTTTTCCCAACAAGAGGTAGTGTCTATATCCCTCACCTTGAACCTGATCCAAATTTAATGATTGGTTGGTCAATAGCGTAAAGAGGAAGTGATACAATGTGACTTCCACGCCAGGTCATAAAAGTCAGTGCAGCTTCTCCCTGGTTCACTGGAACACTTGTGCTGGAGCCACCTCGCAAGAAGCCTGACCATTCTAAGGTTGCCATGTTGTAAGGAAGCTCAAATTAGCCCATGTGGAGAAGTTCTGAGTCTACAAATTAAAAAGACAGAGATGCCAGACCAGGTCCCAGCTGCTCCAGCCACACTCTGACTGCAACCACATGAGTGACCCCAGGACAGAACCACCCCACTGAGCCTTTCCTAAATTCCTGACCCACAGAAACCATGAGAAATAATAAAATGACTTATGTTGTTTTAAGACATTACATTTTGGACTGGTTTGTGATGTATCAATATAGAACCAAAATAGGGAAATAACAATATACACATTTATCAGGTAGTGATAAATACTACTAAGGAAAGGAAAGCAGGGCAAGAGAAAAGGTTGACAGGGGTGTCATCAGGGAAGGACTCCTTAGGTGGTGACAATTGCACGGAGACCTGGAGGGAAGAAGCCTGTCTACAGGAAAAGCATTCCGAGAAAAGGAACATCAAGTACAATGACCCTGAGGCAGGAGTGTGCTTAACACGTTCAAGGTGAAACAAGAAGGAAAGTGTAGCTGGAACATACGAGGGAAGGAAGGAATAGAGAAAGGTGAGGGCCGAGAGGCAGCCAGAGACCGGATCCTATAGAGCCTTTTGAGATAACATCATCCTCATAAAGGTTAAAACTCACAAAGTGCTTGCTTACAAAGTATCAGGCATTATTCTAAGCACTTTACATATATTAACTCATTTAATGCCACAGTATCCCTCAGGATAAGTAATATTATTAACTCCATTTTACAGATGAAGAAACTGAGGCACAGAAACGTAAGGAGTCTGTGGATTTGGGACACGGTTTGAAGTTGACAGGACCTGATAATCAAGGGTAACTTCCTACATGTTTTACAGGAGCAACTGGGTAAGAAGTGATGCCATGTAATGAGAAGGGAGACTGAGAAAAGGGCAGATTTGGGCTTCAGTATGTCTAGGGCATTGTCTAAATCTTAGTCCTTTCTGCATTTACCCACCAGTCCCAGCACAGTGCCTAACATATAGGAGGTACTGAACAATATTTTTTGGACAACTGGTCTACAAAGATCCAGGTTGCCCTTGCCAGAGTCCATTCAATGCAAAGATTAAAAAACACAACTTCTCTCTAAAATTATCAGACTACTTCAAAAATCCTTCTTTGTCATTTATACCTTGGTATGAATGATTTTTATCATACCCTCTCCTGGGACCACCTGTAAGTAAATGATTCCATTGATTCAGTGGCTATGATATTCTAGTACTCATTAAGTATCAGTACTCATGATGAATAAGTAATCATCGTACTTTATCTCATTTGAGCCCAACAAGGCTGTGTAAGGGCAGTACAATTACCTGCTTACAAGTGACACAAATACACTCATAGAAAGTAAATAATTTGCTGAAGATCTCACCACTTATAAGTGATAGAGGTAGTATTTAACCCAAGGTTGATTCAAAAGTGTTTTTCCCATTTTGCCACCCTTGAAACTGACAAGGTACGATGTGTCCCACAAGGGGTCAGGCGTACAACATCCTCAACCTGGCTCCACCCTTCGCCGGCTGGGGACCTTAGGCCAGTGACTCTCCTTCCCTGGGCCTCAGTCCCCTCATCTTAAAAAGGGGAATATAGGGCTTCCCTGGTGGCACAGTGGTTGAGAGTCCACCTGCCAATGCAGGGGACACGGGTTCGTGCCCCGGTCCCGGAGGATCCCACATGCCACGGAGCAGCTAGGCCCGTGAGCCATGGCCACTGAGCCTGTGCGTCCGGAGCCTGTGCTCTGCAACGGGAGAGGCCACAGCAGTGAGAGGCCCGCGTACCACAAAAAATAAGGGGGGGGGAATATTAAATAGTATACAACCTCCTCATGTTTTCTGAGGATATAACAAGTAAGGTGTTGACAGCTATCCTTTTTACAGTACTAACAGTCACTGCACGCTTCTTGGAGGAGTGGGAAGCCAATGTGCATTGGACTGAACTGTGATTCCCCCCACCAATTCATATGTTGAAGCCCTAACTCACAAAGTGATTGTATTTGGAGATGGGGGCCTTTAGGAGGTAATTAAGGTTAAATGAGGTCATGAGAATGGGGCCCTGATCCAATAGGATTAGTGTCCTTATAAGAAGAGACACCAGCGTGCTGTCTCTCTCTCTCTCTCTCTCTCTCTCTCTCTCTTTCTCACTCTCTCTCTCTCTCCCCCTTCCACTTCTCCTTTCCCCTCACTGCCCTGGGCACTCGGAGGAAAAGCCATGTGAACCCAAAGTGGCTGTCTGCAAGCCAAGAAGAGATGCCTCACTAGGGACAGAATCAGCCAGCACCTTGGTCTCGGACTTGCAGCCTCCAAGAACTGTGAGAAAATGAATTTCTGTGGTTTAAGCTCCCCAGTCTATAGTATTTCGTTAATGACAGCCACACCCACTAAGACCCAGTTCCATACTGTGCTTCCTCTCTCGCTGCCCAGACTTTCCCAATAGGGCTTCTGGCACCGCTCTTCCAGGGCTCTCCTCCTCCAGATACACATGTGTTCACTCCAGTCCCAGCAAATGCAGTACAGACAGCTTCGGAATTGAAAACAGCCTGCAGAAGGCAGCCTCTTACTTTAATGATCCTAATTTATCTCCAGCATTATCAATAATAAATCAAACTAAGTGGAACTAAAACAACTTTCCCTGGGGCTATGTCATGTTCTGTTGGAAAAGACAACCCCCTTCAAAAGGCTGTGCTGATCACCAGCCACCTTGGTCCGCCACCGAGGAGCAGGTTTCTCAGAAAGGGGCTCAGCAGCTCTCCTCCACGGAGAAAGATGTTTTCCATTTGTGCCTAGAGTTCACTGCACACCTGGCATCACACGCATTGCCTCATTTAAGGTAAGCCTATGGAATAGAAATGAGTATGGCCCCATTTCGGTGATAGGGAAACTGAGGCACAGAGGAGTTCAGTGACCTGCTCACAGTCACAGAGCTGGGGCACAAACCCAGATCTCCCCAGTCCCCAGCCCCACATCCCCTCCCGTGAAGAAGTTGCTCTGGTCTGTAGATGGCAGCCTGGTGTTCTGGCAAAGGCTCAGGTTTTGGAGTTAGAATCCTGAGCCCCCTCCGCTACCTCCAATAATGAGTAGGTGCTCAGGGGAGTTACTGAATCATGCTGAGCTGCCTTCCCATCTTTAGAAGGGGCAGCTTATAATGCTTACAGGGTCACCAGCTACCCAAGAGGTCCTCTTGGTAGATGCATTCCGGAGAGGTACTCCAGCAAGGACCATGAACAAAGAACACAGGAACAGTGCCCCCTGGAGACAAATCTTAGGATGAATACATCCCTCACCAGGTCGTAGGGAGATTTTGGATTAATAACTGCAGAGCACATAGCAAAGTATCAATCACATTGTCAATAATCACAATTATTATCATTTATCTATTACGGTGTTTCTCTGGGTTCTTATTGATACTCATGAGCTGAACTTGAGGAGGAATAAGAATGGCATTGACTGTACTGCCTCCTGCTCAGGCAGTTGAATTGTAAATGATGGTCAGTATGGCAGAATGTTCTTGAAACCAGAGGAACTCAAAGACACCTCATCCAGCCAAAAGGCCTCCTTTGAAAAATGAGGAAGATGAAGTCAAAGAGGCTGTAGACTCATTGGAGGTCACATGACCACCTTGTAGCAGAATCAGGATGAGAAGCCAGTTGTCTCAATGCCCAGGACTGGCTCATCCCTCGACTTCCTTCCCAGCAGAGTAACGGGGCTGTCCTGTTGCACCACACTCTGTCATGAAGTCACTAAGTTTGGGGATAACCTGGTACACAGGAAAAACTAAATGATAAGATATGGTACCCCAAATCATCAGGGTTCTAGGTTCTAAAGGAGGTATCTGAACCGGGGTCTGCCTGCCATGGAAGAGGGCCCCTGCCGTGTGTGGACGTAGTCACGGGTCTTCATCTGGCTAGCCTGTCTGAACCTTCAGAAGTGGTGGGAAAGGACCGTGTTTGATGTACAACCCTGTACAACCCAGTACGAACTTGGGTCCATTTTGTTTCCATCTCTCCCTCTTTTGCTGCTTTCTACTATCACACAAACATATCAAAAAAGAAAAACGGTCCATTTCTGCAAGTCAGCCAAGCGCAGGTTTGACAATTTGTACAGTGGTTTTGCAGCAAAGGCAGCTGCTGAGATTGCTGGCTTTCATGGGGTGCAGTGCTGCAGGTTGCCTTTCAGACAAAGAAACAGTCTGGGACCCACTGTGAGAAGCAGCCCTGTCCTCACAAACATTAGGGTTTGGGAGTCAAAGAGATTTTATAGTAGTGTGATGGGGGCTGCAGTAAAGGTCCCAGCCTCAGACACTGCATTTTCTTCCCCCCATCACCTGATAAACTGATGCCTGAAATTCTACCACTTATCCCCTTCATTTTGTGTAATAGAAAATGCTCTGACATTAAAATGTATACAGTCTGTCTAACAAAGCCAGTATAATCAAAGTTAAAATGCTTTAGACTGGGAGATGTTTGCAAAGCATGTGACTGACAAAAGACTAGTGTCCAGAATATATAAAGAATTTCTACAAGTCGATAACAAAAAGACAAACAACTCAGAACAATAATGGATGAAAGCCATCAAAAGACAATTCACAGATGAGTTCACCCGAATGGCCAATAAACGTTTGACAAGGAGGCTAGCCTCACCAGAAGCCAGGGAGGGGTAAACAACAAGCAATTGTCTCAACTCACCCCCTACCAGGTAGGCAAAACTCATTACAGGCAGGAACATAAACTGGTGCAACCACTTTGGTGAGACATATAGTAACACCCAGTAAATTTGAAGATGCACATACCCTAAGACCCAGCCATCCAACATCCCAAACCTAAAAAAAAAAAAAAAATCTCTCACACATGTGCACAAAAGATGTGTCCAAGCGGGTTCACTGTGGCATTGTTTATAATAGCAAAAAATTAGAAACTACCTAGATATCCATTTAAAGGGGAAAAAGTAAATCAATTATGGTATAATCATACAGTGGAAATGGATTCTCCACCAATCTTAAAGTGAGTGAATTAAATTTGTATGTATCATCATGAATAAAATATAATGTTGATAGAAAAAAGCAAATTGTAGACGATTAGGTATTCAGTTTATATAAAATTTTTAAACCCCAGAACAATCCTGGATACATATATAAAAATATAAAATCATGGCCCAGGGCTTCCCTGGTGGCGCTGTGGTTGAGAGTCCGCCTGCCGATGCAGGGCACACGGGTTCGTGCCCCGGTCCGGGAAGATCCCACATGCCACGGAGCGGCTGGGCCCGTGAGCCACGGCCGCTGAGCCTGCGCATCCAGAGCCACAACAGTGAGAGGCCCATGTACCACAAAAAAAAAAAAAAAAAAAAAAAATCATGGCCCTGAAGACTACACAGCAAAATCAAAGTAGGGTCACCTCTTGGAAGGTAGGAAGGGGACAGGGACTAAGGAGGACCGGGGGCCTCCAACAGTATCTAGAGCATTTTATTTCTTTAGAAAAGAAAGAACTGAGGGAAATAAGGCAAAATGCCAACACTCATTAAACGGGTGCTGGATACACAGCTGTTTGTAATTTGATTCTCAATACTTTTCATTCATTCATTTTACAAGTATTTATTGCACACCTGCTGTATACCAGGCACTGTTCTAGGTGCTGGGGACACAGCTGTGAATGAGCCCAAAGCCTCGATCGTCTGGAACTGGCATTAGTGAAATAGGCAGACAACAAATACATGAGTAAGATATATTAAATTGTTAGATGCTGATAATACTATGGAGAAAAAAGTAAAGCAAGGAAGGGCAATAGAAAGTAGAGGTGTCTGGAAAAGAGGGGAGAGGTAATGAAGCAGGAAGGCAGAAAGGACCTGGATGAAAAGGAGACCTAAGAGTCAAAAGGGGCAGGGAAAAGCGAGTGAGCCATGGAAGAGGGAAAGCTGAATGGCAGGTGCAAAAGCTCAGAACGGGAGAGTGCCTGGCGGGGTCCCAGGGCAGAGGGGGAGGCAGGAGATGAGGCCAAAAGGTAAAGGGGCAAGGTGGGAACATCACGTGTCTTTTAAATAGATCATAATTTTTTACAGAGAAGGAAGAAAGGGATGGAAAGAGAGAGGGCTTTCCAAATTTTTATCTGATTGAGTTCCAACAAAACTATGATTAGGAAATACAAGTTTTAAAAGGGATAAATTGGGAGATTGGGATTGACATATACACACTACTATATATAAAATAGGTAACTAATAAGGACCTGCTGTATATCACAGGGAACTCTTCTCAATACTCTGTAATAACCTACTTTGCTGTACACCTGAAACTAACACAACATTGTAAATCAATGACACTCCAATAAAATTTTTTTTTTTAAACTTAGTGAACTCTTCAAAGCTTTGATGTACCACTGAAGACTGAAGACAGGGAGAGAACAGAAGTCCCCACCCAGGGGCTTTAAAACATCCATATGCCCAAGTGCAACCAAACCACTTAAGCCAGAATATCTGGAGCTGGGGTCAAGCACAGATATACAGAAACGATCCCTTGGTGATCCCAGGGTGCTGCGAAGTTGGACACCACAGGGATAGAGTTTGCATGGTGTCCCTAACCTAGCTGACTATGGAGGCTTCCTATTTTTGTTTTATTTTTCACAGGTCAAATCATGAGACTAGGTTTCCCCACAGAGCATTGGTTTGTGAACTGTGACTCAGCTGTTTTTGTTTTTGTTTGTTTTTTTAAAAAAACCTGGTTTAAAAAAGCAGTATATTCCCAGTCATTAAACAAAACACAGGTGAAGCGCTTAAAACAGTGCCTGGCACATCATAAGATTATAAATCTAATAGAAAAAGATTACTATTAATTGTTGTTGTTATTTTTACCTTAAGATGAAGAAGTTTATCGCTCTGTTCTTGAGAATCAGTCTTAATTAGGGCATCAAAATCTCTATTAAGGGAGTGCGGTTGAAGTCTGGAGCTGCCGAAGAGGCAAGAGGCCTTTTCTTCCCTCTTTGCTTCCTGGTGCGCGAGGAGAGGGGTTTAAGCGCGCCGCTTAAAGGAGCCCCAGAAACGGGCGCAGAGCTGCCGAAGAGACGGGAGACTTTTTCTTCCCTCTTTGCTTCCTGGCGCGAAAGGAGAGGGGATTAAGCGCGCCGCTTAAAGGAGCTCCAGAAACGGGCGCGAGCCGCGGCTGTCGGCGCGGACACCAGAGACGGGTGTGGGACGCTAGCGTTGCTGCCGCCGCCACCAAGAGGCCTGTGTGCGAGCACAGGACACTCTCCACACCGCCCCTTCCGGGAGCCCGTGCAGCCCGCCACTTCCGGGTTCCCGGGATCCAGGGACAGCTTCCCCGGGAGAACGCGCGGTGCGCCTCGGGCCTGTGCAGCGTCACGCAGGCCTCTGCCGCCGCGGGCACGCCCCGCATCCGTGCCCCTCCCTCCCCCTGGCCTGAGTGAGCCAGAGCCCCCAATCAGCTGCTCCTTTAACTCCGTCCTGACTGAGCGATGAGCAGACGCCCTCAGACGACCTACGCGCAGAGGCGGGGCCAAGTACAAAGCTGGAACACCTGGAGCTGCGCGAACAAAGAGGAGAGGGGGCGGTCTCTCCCAGCAGCCTCAGGAGCAGCGGATTAAAGCTCCACAATCAGCTTGAAGTGCCTGCATCTGTGAAAAACCTGAATAGACAGCGAAATATCCCAAGTTGAGGAGGTGGACTTTGGGAGCAAGATATATTACTATTTTCCCCTTTGTTTTTTGTGAGTGTGTATGTGTGTGCTGCTGTGTGAGATTTTGTCTGTATAGCTTTGCTTTCACCATTTGTCCTAGGGTTCAACCGACCTGTATTTTTAAAAAAAATTTTCTTCTTAATTATTTTTTATTTTAATAACTATATTTTAGTCTACTTCATTTTGTCTTCTTCCTTTCTTTCTTCCTTCCCTCCTTCCTTCCTTTCTTCCTTCCTTCCTTTCTCCCTTCCTTCTTCCCTTCCTTCCTCCCTTTCTTCCTCTTCCTTCCTTCCTTTCTTGCTTTCTTCCTTCCTTCATTTCTTCCTTCCTTTCTTCCTCCCTTCCTTCCTTTCTTTCTTCCTCCCTTCCTTTCTTCCTTCCTTCTTTCCTTCCTTCCTTTCTTCCTTTCTCCCTTCCTTCCTCCCTTCTTTCCTCCCTTCCTTTCTTCCTCCCTTCCTTCCTCCCTTTCTTCCTCCCTTTCTTCCTCCCTTCCTTCCTCCCTTCTTTCCTCCCTTCCTTCCTCCCTTTCTTCCTCTCTTCCTTCCTTTCTTGCTTTCTTCCTTCCTTCATTTCTTCCTTTCTTCCTCCCTTCCTTCCTCCCCTCCTTCCTTTCTTCCTTCCTCCCTTCCTTTCTTCCTTCCTTCCTTCCTTTCTTTCTTTCCTTTCTATTTTTTCTCCCTTTTATTTTGAGCCGTGTGGATTAAAGGCTCTTGGCACTCCAACCAAGTGTCAGGGATGTGTCTCTGAGGTGGCAGAACCAACCACAGGACACAGATCCACAAGAGACCTCCCAGCTCTATGCAATATCAAATGGCAAAAATCTCCTAGAGATCTCCATCTCAACACCAAGAACCAGCTTCATTCAAGGACCAGCAACATACAGTGCTGGACACCCTATGCCCAACAAATAGCAAGACAGGACTACAGCCCCAGCCATTAGCAGAGAGGCTGCCTAAAATCATAATAAGGCTACCAGCATCCCCAAACACACCACGAGATGGGGACCTGCCCACCAGAAAGACAAGATCCAGCCTCATCCACCAGAACATAGGCACTAGTCCCCCCAACCAGGAAACCTACTCAACCCACTGAACCAACCTTAGCCACTGGGGACAGTCACCAAAAACAAAGGGAACTACAAACCTGCAGCCTGAAAAAAGGAGACCCCAAACACAGTAAGATAAGCAAAATGAGAAGACAGAAAAACACACAGCAGATGAAGGAGCAAGATAAAAACACACCAGACCTAACAAATGAAGAGGAAATAGGAAGTCTACCTGGAAAAGAATCCGGAATAATGATTGTAAAGATGATTCAAAATCTTGGAAATAGAATAGACAAATTGCAAGAAACAGTTAACAAAGACCTAGAAGAAATAAAGAGGAAGCAAACAACGATGAGCAACACAATAAATGAAATGAAAAATACTCTAGATGGGATCAATAGCAGAATAACTGAGGCAGAAGGACGGATAAGTGACCTGGAAGATAAAATAGTGGAAATAACTACTGCAGAACAGAATAAAGAAAAAAGAATGAAAAGAACTGAGGACAGTCTCAGAGACCTCTGGGACAACATTAAACGCACCAACATTCGAATTATAGGGGTCCCAGAAAAAGAAGAGGAAAAGAAAGGGACTGAGAAAATATTTGAAGAGATTATAGTTGAAAACTTCCCTAATATAGGAAAGGAAATAGTCAATCAAGTCCAGGAAGCACAGAGAGTCCCATATAGGATAAATCCAAGGAGAAACATGTGAAGACACATAATAATCAAATTGTCAAAAATTAAATACAAAGAAAACATATTAAAAGCAGCAAGGGAAAAACAACAAATAACACACAAGGGAATCCCCATAAGGTTAACGTCTGATCTTTCAGCAGAAACTCTACAAGCCAGAAGGGAGTGGCAGGACATATTTAAAGTGATGAAGGAAAAAAACCTACAACCAAGATTACTCTACCCAGCAAGGATCTCATTCAGATTTGATGGAGAAATTAAATCCTTTACGGACAAGCAAAAGCTGAGAGAGTTCAGCACCACCAAACCAGCTTTACAACAAATGCTAAAGGAACTTCTCTAGGCAAGAAACACAAGAGAAGGAAAAGACCTACAAGAACAAACCCAAAACAATTAAGTAAATGGTAATAGGAACATACATATCGATAATTACCTTAAATATAAATGGATTAAATGCTCCCACCAAAAGACACAGACTGGCTGAATGGATACAAAAACAAGACCCATATATATGCTGTCTACAAGAGACCCACTTCAGACCTAGGGACACATACAGACTGAAAGTGAGGGGATGGAAAAAGATATTCCATGCAAATGGAAATCAGAAGAAAGCTGGAGTAGCAATTCTCATATCAGACAAAATAGACTTTAAAATAAAAATTATTACAAGAGACAAAGAAGGACACTACATGATGATCAAGGGATCAATCCATGAAGAAGAAATAACAATTGTAAATATTTATGCCCCTAACATAGGAGCACCTCAATACATAAAGCAAATACTAACAGCCATAAAAGGGGAAATCAACAGTAACACAATTATAATGGGGGACTTTAACACCCCACTTTCACCAATGGACAGATCATCCAAAATGAAAATAAATAAGGAAACACAAGCTTTAAATGATACATTACACAAGATGGACTTAACTGATATTTATAGGACATTCCATCCAAAAACAACAGAATACACATTTTTCTCAAGTGCTCATGGAACATTCTCCAGGATTGATCATATATTGGGTCACAAATCTAGCCTTGACAAATTTAAGAAAATTGAAATCGTATCAAGTATCTTTTCCGACCACAACGTTATGAGACTAGATATCAATTACAGGAAAAGATCTGTAAAAAATACAAACACATGGAGGCTAAACAATACACTACTTAATAACGAAGTGATCACTGAAGAAATCAAAGAGGAAATCAAAAAATACTTAGAAACAAATGACAATGGAGACATGACGACCCAAAACCTATGGGATGCAGCAAAAGCAGTTCTAAGAGGGAAGTTTATAGCAATACAGTCCTACCTTAAGAAACAGGAAACATCTCGAATAAACAACCTAACTTTGCACCTAAAGCAATTAGAGAAAGAAGAACAAAAAAACCCCAAAGTTAGCAGAAGGAAAGAAATCATAAAGATCAGATCAGAAATAAATGAAAAAGAAATGAAGGAAACAATAGCAAAGATCAATAAAAGTAAAAGCTGGTTCTTTGAAAAGATAAATAAAATTGATAAACTATTAGCCAGACTCATCAAGAAAAAAAGGGAGAAGACTCAAATCAATAGAATTAGAAATGAAAAAGGAGACGTAACAACTGACACTGCAGAAATACAAAAGATTATTAGAGATTACTACAAGCAACTGTATTCCAGTAAAATGGACAACCTGGAAGAAATGGACAAATTCTTAGAAAAGCACAACCTGCCGAGACTGAACCAGGAAGAAATAGAAAATATGAACAGACCAATCACAAGCACTGAAATTGAAACTGTGATTAAAAATCTTCCAACAAACAAAAGCCCAGGACCAGATGGCTTCACAGGCGAATTCTATCAAACATTTAGAGAAGAGCTAACACCTATCCTTCTCAAACTCTTCCAAAATATAGCAGAGGGAGGAACACTCCCAAACTCATTCTATGAGGCCACCATCACCCTGATACCAAAACCAGACAAAGACGTCACAAAGAAAGAAAACTACAGGCCAGTATCACTGATGAACATAGATGCCAAAATCCTCAACAAAATACTAGCAAACAGAATCCAACAGCACATTAAAAGGATCATAAACCATGATCAAGTGGGGTTTATTCCAGGAATGCAAGGATTCTTCAATATACGCAAATCAATCAACGTGATACACCATATCAACAAACTGAAGGAGAAAAACCATATGATCATCTCAATAGATGCAGAGAAAGCTTTGGACAAAACTCAACACCCATTTATGATAAAAACCCTGCAGAAAGTAGGCATAGAGGGAACTTTCCTCAACATAATAAAGGCCGTATATGACAAACCCACAGCCAGCATCGTTCTCAATGGTGAAAAACTAAAACCATTTCCACTAAGATCAGGAACAAGACAAGGGTGCCCAGTCTCACCACTCTTATTCAACATAGTTTTGGAAGTTCTAGCCACAGCAATCAGAGAAGAAAAAGAAATAAAAGTATCCAAATCGGAAAAGAAGAAGTAAAGCTGTCACTGTTTGCAGATGACATGATACTATACATAGAGAATCCTAAGGATGCTACCAGAAAACTACTAGAGCTAATCAATGAATTTGGTAAGTAGCAGGATACAAAATTAATGCACAGAAATCTCTGGTATTCTTATACACTAATGAAGAAAAATCTGAGAGTGAAATTAAGAAAACACTCCCATTTACCATTGCAACAAAAAGAATAAAATATCTAGGAATAAACCTACCTAAGGAGACAAAAGACCTGTATACAGAAAACTATAAGACACTGATGAAAGAAATTAAAGATGATACGAATAGGTGGAGAAATATACCATGTTCTTGGATTGGAAGAATCAACATTGTGAAATGACTCTACTACCCAAAGCAATCTACCGATTCAGTGCAATCCCTATCAAACTACCACTGGCATGTTTTTACAGAATTAGAAAAATTTCACAATTTGTATGGAAACACAAAAGACCCCGAATAGCCAAAGCAATCTTGAGAACGAATAATGGAGTTGGAGGAATCAGGCTCCCTGACTTCAGACAATACTACAAAGCTACAGTAATCAAGACAATATGGTACTGGCACAAAAACAGAAATATAGATCAATGGAACAGGATAGAAAGCCCAGAGATAAACCCACACACATATGGTCACCTTATCTTTGATAAAGGAGGGAAGGATATATGGTGGAAAGAAGACAGCCTCTTCAATAAGTCGTGCTGCGAAAACTGGACAGGTACATGTAAAAGTATGAAATTAGAACACTCCCTAACACCATACACAAAAATAAACTCAAAGTGGGTTAAAGACCTAAATGTAAGGCCAGACACTATCAAACTCTTAGAGGAAAACATAGGCAGAACACTCTATGACATAAATCACAGCAAGATCCTTTTTGACCCACTTCCTAGAGAAATGGAAATAAAAACAAAAATAAACAAATGGGACCTAATGAAACTTAAAAGCTTTTGCACAGCAAAGGATACCATAAACAAGACGAAAAGGCAACCCTCAGAATGGGAGAAAATAGTTGCAAATGAAGAAATTGACAAAGGATTAATATCCAAAATTTATAAGCAACTCATGCAGCTCAATAACAAAAAAACAAACAACCCAATCCAAAAATGGGCAGAAGAACTAAACAGACATTTGTCCAAAGAAGATATACAGATTGCCAACAAACACATGAAAGAATGCTCAACATCATTAATCATTAGAGAAATGCAAATCAAAACTACAATGAGATATCATCTCACACCAGTCAGAATGGCCATCATCAAAAAATCTACAAACAATTAATGCTGGAGAGGGTGTGGAGAAAAGGGAACACTCTTGCACTGCTGGTGGGAATGTAAACTGATACAGCCACTATGGAGAACAGTATGGAGGTTCCTTAAAAAACTATAAATAGAACTACCATACGACCCCGCAATCCCACTACTGGGCATATACCCTGAGAAAACCATAATTCAAAAAGAGTCATGTACCAAAATGTTCATTGCAGCTCTATTTATAATAGCCAGGACATGGAAGTAACCTAAGTGTCCATCAACAGATGAATGGATAAAGAAGATGTGGCACATATATACAATGTAATATTACTCAGCCGTAAAAAGAAATGAAACTGAGTTATTTGTAATGAGGTGGATAGACCTGGAGTCTGTCATACAGAGTGAAGTAAGTCAGAAGGAGAAAAACAAATACCGTATGTGAACACATATATATGGAATCTAAGGAAAACAATGTCATGAAGAGATTAGTGGTAGGACAGGAATAAAACACAGACCTACTAGAGCATGGACCTGAGGATATGGGGAGGGGGAAGGGTAAGCTGTGATGAAGTGAGAGAGTGGCATGGATATATATACACTACCAAATGTAAAATAGATAGAGGGAAGCAGCCACAATAGCACAGGGAGATCAGCTCGGTGCTTTGTGACCACCTAGATGGGTGGGATAGGGAGGGTGGGAGGGAGGGAGATGCAAGAGGGAAGAGATTTGGGAACATATGTATATGTATAACTGATTCACTTTGTTGTAAAGCAGAAACTAACACACCATTGTAAAACAGTGATACTCCAATAAAGATGTTAAAAATATATATCTGTTAAGAACATTTAATGCAGTCTTAGGGTATGCCAGGAACTTTATATGTTTGCAGGTCAAAATGCCCAATATTAAAGATGAGGAAACAAAGGTTCAGAAAGGTAATGCAAAGAGCCCAAGGTCACAGAGCTAGCAGTGGCAGAACCAAGGCAATTTGCATGGCTCTCACCCACCACTAAAATCCAACCTGACTTTATAAGATCTTTGTTTTTCTCTGATATGTAAAGGTTGTTTTGAATGTGATTCTTGTGTAAAGGAACACAGAAAGGAGAGAACTAGAAGCTTCTCTGGGCTCCCCTGGAAGAACAAATCTCTCCCCTCTCTGGACTTCCACAAGCCTTTGTACATCCCTCTATCATAGCCCTTAGCATATTGCCTTACAGCTGGAGCTAAGATTCAGGTTAAAATCAGAGAATGAGGCAGCCTACCAGGACACCAAGTGCTACAGCACTGAATTGTGCTGTGTGTATGGGCTACAATGCACAGGGTGTGGATTTGCTGGGAATGCTACCCACCCTAGTGAAAGGGATGAGATGACAAAAAGGGAGTGCATGTTATTGGTTGAGAGGGGGAGTCTGGAGACAGACTGTCAGGGTTCCAATCCAGGGTCTGGCCCTTGATTGCTGTGTAACTTTGGATGACTCTCTGGACCTCTCTGTGCCTCCATTTTCTTATCTGTAAATTAGAGATAATTTTTAAAATCATAGGTAATAACAGTACCTTCTGCACAGAGTAGAGAAGATGAAAAGAATTCACATATGCAAAGTTCCTAGCACAATGCCCAGCATACAGTAAGCACTAAATAAATCTTACCTATTAGTGTCATGTTATAATTAAAAACTGACCAGTCTAAATCCACAGAGATAGAACATAGATTCCTGGTTGCCGGGAGCTGGTGGGAGGGGTTGACAAAAATGTTTTGGAACTAGAAGGAGATTGTGATCGCACACATTGTGAATGCATTAAATGTCACTGAAATGTTTGCTCTAAAAAGGCTAAGTTTACGTTATGTGAATTTCACCTCAATTAAAAAAAAAAAAAAACCTAGTCAACCTGTATTCCCATCTCAATTCACCATGTGTTAGACAAATCTCTATCTTCCTCACCTGTCAAAAGTAATGATAGTACTTTATTTATTTATTTGTGTGTGTGTGTGGGACGCGGGCCTCTCACTGCTGTGGCCTCTCGCGTTGTGCAGCACAGGCTCCGGACGCGCAGGCTCAGCAGTCATGGCTCACGGGCCCAGCCGCTCCGCGGCATGTGGGATCTTCCTGGACCGGGGCACGAACCCGTGTCCCCTGCATCGGCAGGCGGACTCGCAACCACTGCGCCATCAGGGAAACCCGATAGTACTGTTTTGACCATAGGTCACATGTGAGAGTTAAATTAGGTGGTTATGTAAATTATTCCATGCATATAAAGCACATGGAACATAATAAATGTTGAAGAAATAACACCGATTATTCTTTGAGTTTAGGGCTCAAAGTAGTGAGCACTTGGAAGTTACCCTCTCTGCCTTTTCATGAGATGGATTGACGCGTGCCACCCCTTATTATAGGACTGTTAAGCACGCGTAGATCCTATAAAAATTAAGTACGGAACGTTCTTCAAGATCAACTTTCTGAGATTCACCTGGGAAATCCATTCTCTGTAAGTCAAAAATTCTCACCTTAGCTCTTTTAGAATGAATATTAAGTTACTTAGCAAATATTTGAAATAAACCTGTCAATTACAATCAAACATATTAGTAAATGAGTTATTTCTGTCCACTTTTACTTAAATACCAGGAAATAGCTCCTACTCCCACACAAAAAGTCACTGCTCCAACGAGTGACTTTGATGGAAGCCATTGGCAGAAAAGATTCAGCTCTGTTTGAAAAGCAGTCACCCAGGAATTTCTATAACACCTGTTCCGGCCTGCGGGAGAGGAACGGTTTTCCTGAAAGGGATAAGTGTCTACACTGCCCTTCCAGAATCTGGTCAAACAGCAACAGAAGGAGGGGAAGAAAAAAACGCACAGAGAGATTTGTAAGATATAAATCATAAGACCGAACAACAACAACAAAAAGACAGAAATACAAATGGAAGACCAGGTGTGCTGTTTCCAAATTATTCTGAGTTGAGCCCAAATCCCTCACACCTCATTTGGTACCAGCTATCCAAACAGATGTCTTAGCCTTCGGGAAAATGGCTAAAAATGGAAGTGCAAATCTTCATTGGGCTTCTGCTTTGCCCAAACCTGCCACTGTGTTGATGCTGGTGGCATTAAAATTACCAGCAATAGAAGCATCGTGGTAAAACAGAATGCCAGGACATGTCATGAAACGTTTCTTGTTCACCTACTACATGACAGGAAACACACTAGAAAGGTTGGCATTTATTAGTTCACTTAAATCCTTAAAATAACTCTGGGAGGAAGACGTATTAACTAGTTTTTTTTTTTTTTTAGATTTATCTTTTAGTGAGGTAATGTTGGTTTATAATATTATGTTTCATGTGTACAAAACGATATTTTGATTTTTGTATACCGCGTGCTCACCACCAAATATTTAATTTCTATCTGTCACCATACAGTTGACCCCCTTTTACCCAATTCACCTTCTGCAACATCCTTCCCCTCAGGTAACCATGATGCTGTTCTCTGTATCGACATGTTTGTTTGGTTTGTTTTCCACAGTGGCTGCACCAGTTTACATTCCCACCAATGTGCATAAGTTTTCCCTTTTCTCCACATCCTTGCCAAGACTTGTTCTTGCTTGCCTTTCTGATACTATCCATTCTGACAGGCATGAGGTGATATCTTAAGGTTTTTTTAACATACAAGAATACAAGTTCAAAGCCAGCAGCCAGAAATGGCCAGGCGGGTTTGTGACCTGTGCAGTCACGTGAGTGCTGTGTTTGGTTTCATGATCCACCATTGCTGTTTTGAAATTCTTAATTTTTGAACAAAAACCCTGCATTTGTATTTTGCACGGCATCCTGAAACTTATGTATCAAGTCCTGCCAATAGCCACGGTGACGTTTTCCCAGGTTTACCTCCTCCTTATGCATCTCCAGAGGCCATAGAACCAACCCCCTGGCTGTTACTCTTTCTCTTGTATCAGGGAGACAGCCTTGCAGAGAGGAGAAAAGGAGATGACACACTGAGGAGGGGTCTTTACAAGATGTCCGGGACTTCCCTGGTGGTCCAGTGGTTAAGACTTCACCTTCCAGTGCAGCGGCTGCAAGTTCGATCGCTGGTCAGGGAGCTAAGATCCCCCATGCCTCGCGGCCAAAAAACCAAAACATAAAACAGAAGCAATATTGTAACAAATTCAATAAAGACTTTAAAAATGGTCCACATCAAAAACAAACAAAAAAAAAAAAACTAAAAGATGTCTGACAGTCTACAGTGTGGCAAGCACTCGGGAGGGACAGCCCAGAGGCCAAATTCGGCTCATCACCTGAGTTTTACAACCCACAAGCTAAGAAAGGTTTTTTACCTCTTTAAATAATTGAAGAAAAAGATTTTAATATTTCATGACACTTGAACAATATACGACATTCAGATTTCAGTGTCCATAAAGTTTTACTGGAATACAGCCACACCCATTCATTTCTATATCATCTAGACCTGCTTTCAACTACTGTTGAGTAATTGCAACAGAAACCATAGGACCCAAAAGCCAACCATGCCAACCCATGCTCCAGATCTTTGATGAGTGAATGAATGAATGAACAAATGTTTTTAAAATAGAAGTGTTAGTATTGGGTAGGCCAAAAAGTGTCTTTGGTTTTTTTAAGTAAAAATAAAAGACACATTTTTCATTTCCACCAAGAACTTTATTGAACGACACATTCGTCCTTTTGTTCCACGACCTTCTGCCATTTTTCAGGCAACTTCATAATTCCATCTTCCTCAAACTTTTTTATATTTTTGAGAAAAGAATTGTTCCAGGTGCCTTTTACAGTCTTCCAGGGAATTGAAATTTCTTCCTTTAAGAGAATTTTGTGAAGACCAAAATCAATGGAAATCCGAAGGTGCGATGTCTGGTGAATACAGTGGACGAATCAGAATTTGCCAGACAAGCTGTAACAGTTTTTGCCTGGTCATCAAAGAAACAGGCGGTCTTGTGTTATCCTGATGGAAGATTATGTGTTTTCTGGTGACTAATTCTGGACGCTTTTTGTCGACTGCTGCTTTCAGTTGGTCTCATTGGGAGCAGTACTTGGAATTAATCATTTTGTTTTCTGGAAGGAGCTCATAATAGAGGACTCCCTTCCAATCCCACCGTATATACAACATCCCATTCTTTGGATGAAAACCGGCCATTGGTGTGGTTGGTGGTGGTTCATTTCACTTGCCCCACGATCTCTTCCGTTCCACATTGTTGTACAGTATCCACTTTTCATCGCCCGTCACAATTTGTTATAAGAATGGAACATTTTCATTATGTTTCAGTAAAGAATCGCATGCAAAGATATGGTCAAGAAGGTTTTTTTCACTTAACTTATGTGGAATCCAAACATCAAAGCAATTCCCATAACCAAGCTGGTGCAAATGATTTTCAACGCTTGATTTGGATATTTTGAGTATGTCAGCTATCTCCTGCGTGGTAGAACGTTGATGGTTCTCAGTTATTGTTTCGATTTGATCGCTATCAACTTCAACTGGTCTACCCGACCATGGAGCAACATCCAGCGAAAAATCTCCAGCATGAAACTCCGTAAAACACTTTTGACACGTTTGATGAGTCACAGCACCTCCTCCATACACTGCACAAATCTTTTTGTGCGTTTCAGTTGCATTTTTACCTTTCTTGAAATAATAAAGCATAATATGCCAAAAATGTTGCTTTTTTTCTTCCATCTTCAATATTAAAATGGCTACGCAAAAATTCACCAATTTTGATGTCTTTTTTTAAATGCACACGGATATGACAGCTGTCACATACAATCTAACAAAATTGTTTCAAACGAAGTTAAAGACAACTAAGTGGGGCTTCCCTGGTGGCGCGGTGGTTGAGAGTCCGCCTGCCGATGCAGGGGACGCGGGTTCGTGCCCTGGTCCGGGAAGATCCCACATGCCGCAGAGCGGCTGGGCCCGTGAGCCATGGCCGCTGGGCCTGCGCGTCCGGAGCCTGTGCTCCGCAGCGGGAGAGCCCACAGCAGTGGGAGGCCCGCGTACCGCTAAAAAAAAAAAAAAAAAAAAAAAGACAACTAAGTGCTACTAGAGCCATCTTACAGAAAAAAAAAAAAAAAAACAAACATTTTGGCCCACCCAATATAATACAATGTCAACACAACTTCATAAAAAGTCCAAAACTTAGTGATAGGACCCAATCTCTCAGAATTACCCAAATGTTTTAGAAAGTGTAACATTCCAATTCCAGATCTCTCTAGTTTCTGATCTGTGGTCGTTTGATTGCAAACACAACCCCAGTTCTTCCCTTCGCCATAACTGTGTCCCTTGCAATGTGGCTTTTCAGCTCCTCCCACTGAGAGATGGAGTCTATTTCCCTACCTCTGAATCTGGGCTGGACCTGTGATCTCCTTTAGCCAATAGAAATGGTGGAAGTGATGGGCTGCCAGTCTTGAGAGGAGGTTTCAAGAGGCCTCATGGATTTCCACTTGCTCTCTTGGAACTGTGTTCGGAACGGGCTCCCTGAGGACAAGGCCGGGCTAGCTTGAAGCAGAATGAGGGGCCACGTGGAGCAGAGACAAGTCAGCTGAGTTGTCCCTGGGAGGCCCCAGACAGTGAGAGAGACCAGCAACATTAGCAAAGCCACCTTGCTGACCTATACTTGACCACAGACTTGGAAGTGAGCCCCACCAGATCTGCAGAGCCCCCAAATCAATCCATAGGCTCATGAGCAAAAATTAATGTTCATTGTAGAATGCCACTGCGGTCTGGGGATTGTGTGTTACACAGCATTATTGTGGCAATAGGTAACTGATACACGACCCTTTTCTGTCCACTCATATGCATTTTCCTTCTCCATTACCGTCTGTAGAAGAGCACAGTAATGAACATTTGTCAAACCATAATAATAAGAGCAATAAGAACTGCCTCAGACATTTACTATTGTTAGGCAATATGCTAAAATTTTTGCTGAATCTTCACATTGAATCTTCAAAGTCTTGGCAGGTTAGGTATGGTAGGATGGCTCCCAGTGGAGTCTGCTTCCTGGTATTTATGGCCTTATGTAATCCCATCCCCCAGAATGTGGGCCAGACCTGGTTATTCACTTCTAACGGAGAGATAACAGGATGTGACTTGTGAGATTAGGTTACAGAAAGACCATGACTTCCCTCCTGCTCACCCTTTCTTGCTCTCACTTGCTCACTCTCATGCAAGCAGCTGCCCAGTTGTGAGCTGCCCTGTGAAGAAGCCCACATGGGAAGGAACTGAGGGAGGCCTCCACCCAAAAGCCAGTGGAAGCTGAGGCTGTGGATCCAACAACCCGTGAGAAACCGAATCCCACTAACAAACAATTAGGTCAGACAATGTGTGAATCCTCCCTCAGTGTGGTCTTGAGATGGCTGCAACCTCAGCTGACACCTCAGTGACAATCTCCTGAGAAACCCTGAGTCTGAGGACCCAGATCCCCAACCCACAGAGACTGTGAAATTGTAAATGTTTGCTGTTTTAAACTGCTAAGTTTGGGGGTAATTTGTTACACAGCCATCAATAACTGATACATTATATGATGTCACTTTTACAGATGAGAAAGCTAAAGCTTAGAGCGGTTAGCCAACCTGCCCACATCAAGCAGGTTTGCTGCCTGATTCCAGAGGCCACGTGCATATACCACCGGCTGCTTTGCTGAGACATGAATTTTCTTTCCCCTTCAGCAGCCCCTGCGCCACTCACCCTCACTTCCTGTCTTTCAAGCTCTTGGCTTCACTGCTCCTTCTGGTCTCATTCTTTCCCTGCCCCTTGTCCTCTCTTTGTTCGTTTTCTTGCTTTTTGGCTTCCGTGGGGTCCTTGCCTCAATCTCTCCCTTCTCTCATCCTTCCTTCCCCCTCCTTCCTTTTTCCAAGGCCCTAGAACCTGAAGCACAGTGTTTACAGGTAAGACGACCTCCATTAACGCTTTCAGTTGCCAGTGTTCAAAGAAATCAACGTAGAACAACAACTAAATGGCATCTTAGGAATAAACTAGTCCAACACCCCCACCTCTGCGGTTCACCTGGGGGAAAAGTCCTTCTACCTGATATTATAGTACCTAATAGTTATTTTCTTATTTATTAACTTTCGTCCTTGATATATGTAAGCTCCAAGGAGCCAAAGACTCGAACTTTTTCACCACTCTCTTCTCCAGGCCTAAATTAGGTCGTACCCCACAGTGGGCAGGCAACAATTATTTTCCAAATGAATGGATATTAAATGAGGAAGAGGAGGAGACGTAAAGATGGAGAACAGGGTTGCAATTTAATGAACACCTTCTACGGGCCAGACATTTATCAAGATTATCACACGTAGTGATCACAACCACTTTATAAGGTTTCCCATCCCGTAGGTGAGAAAAACTGAGGCTAAGAGAAGTAAATTAATTTGCCCAAAGGAGCACAGCTAGTAAGTGACAGAACAAAGATTTGAACCCAGGTCCTCCCTGGCCTCAGACCCTGTTCCCTTTGTTCTACATCCCACTGCTGTCGCCCTGTGGGTTTCTAGACTAGCACCTCATACTCTCGGACTAGCATCTACATCTCTTTTGACCTGGCTTCTCAGAAATCAGCCTGAGCAACTAGAAATCTCACCTTGGCTCTTACCCGACACCTTTAGAGACACAGGTCACAGATTTGCAACCCTTAGCAGCACCCCTTGCTGGTAACAAACAAGTAAATCCAGGAGATAGAGAACCTGGGTTGGAATCCAGATCTCCCGATTACTGACTGCATGGTCTTGAGCAAGTCACCTAACATTTCCATGCCTCAGTCTCCTCATACACAAAATGCTTATATGCATATACTTAGACTCATAGGGTTGCTAAGGAATGAAATGAGTTAATACGTGAGATGCAGAAAAGTCTGACATATAACAAGTGCTCAATAAAACTAAGCACAAGAATTATTATAGTTTATCTTTAAACACCAGTCTCCTGATCCAGTGAAGTCAGGATGAAATGTTAAGTGATTGGCCCAGATTATACAACAAAGCTAGGAGAAATGAAACTCCACACCTCACCCCATCCTGTTCACCTCACCCTGGACCACAAATGGCTTCCCCAACAGCTCTTGCCCACCCCCTACTGCACTCCCTCCCAAATCTTTAGCCAGTTTATTTAGCCTCACATTTCCAAGCTATCCTGAGTCATCCTTGAGGTCACAGCCAAGAGTTTTGGGGGGTTGTTCCGTGTTTGCTTCGGAAATGAGCCTTTTTCTAAGAGAGGAGCGTGAAGCCAGAAGATGGACTCCCACAGGTAGAGGGAAATTGAGCAGGAAGACAGGAATAAAAAAAACAGTAAGAGAATTTCCAGCAGAGCCCTGTCTGTCTCCATGAAACTCAGTATATTCATTCCCCAGCACAAGACTTATTCGTTGCATAATAGAATGTCGAGCCCACAGTAAGGAGTCTTTAATTACAAACCTCTTTTACCTTATTGCTTTTCTGTAGTCCCAATGAAAATGATCAGTGGCAGTTTCCATTAGAAATGTTAATTACTTTCCTGGGTAATTAGACTCACTGGGTACTGCAAGCACCTGACCCTCCTTTCATAACAGCAGAGATGGGAGGGAGGGGAAAAATTGGTTGGGGGTGAGAAGGGGAGGTGGGAGGGAAAAGGAGAGTGTTTATAAATGCTGAGAAAAGCAAAATCATCCAAATTGGTTGGATGGAATATGAAGTTACAGAGGCCCCGAGGGGAAGGCTGGGAGGACAGTAAACCTACTAGGAGGGGCTTTTGAACACGGGGCGGGGTGAGGGGAGGGAAATCTGTCATGAAGATGGAAACAGTGGCAAACCCCTCTCGAGATGATGGGTCTTTAGAGAGATTCCCACTCTTACAGAGGAGGCTACTAAGGTGCCAGGCTGCTCAGAGACTTCCTGAGGTCACACAGCAGGTAGAGGCAGGGATGGACCAGAGACTGGTGAATATTTCCTCCTTCCTTCCTTCGAGCATTCATTGGCTACATGAGAAGGGCTACATTGGCACCTGGAGAACAGAACTGACACAGTTCCGGTTCTCAAGGAGGTTCAGGTCTGGGGGTGTAGACGGGTAATGGCAACATTGTTGTGAAGGAAGCATGTAGGAGGCTGTGATGAAGAATAATTGGGCCAGAGGCCCTCAGTGTAGATAGAGTAGTCAGGGAGGGCTTCCCTAGGGAGGTGGCTTTTTCCATGAAACCTGAAGGTTGGGAAGAGTCCTGCTATTTGCAGAGTTGGGGGGTGAATGAGTGTATTAATTGGTGTTGTGGGTTGAATAGTGTCCCCCCCCACGGCCCACCAAAGTCATGTCTACCCAGAACCCCAGAATATGACCTTATTGGAAATAAAGGTCTTTACAGATACGATTGGTTAAAATGAGGTCTTACTGGATCAGGGTGCACCCTAAATCCAGTGATTAGTGGCTTTATAAGAAGAGGAAAATTGGGCACAGACACACAGGGTCCCGTGATGACAGAGGCAGAGATCGGAGTGAGGCAGCTGCAAGCCAAGGAACACCGAGGATCGCCGGCCACCACAGAAGCTGCAAAAGGCAGGAAGGATTCCCCCCAACAAGGGGCTTCAGAAGGAGCAGGGCCATGCTGACACCTTGGTTTCAGACCTCTAGCCTCCAGCACCGAGAGAATAAACTTCTGCTATTTGAAGCCACCCCGTTTGTGGTACTTTGCTACAGCATCCCTAGCAAACGAATGTACCTGGATCTCTGACATCACAGACTAAATTCCCAAAATAAGATAGGAGGAGGTCATCCTGGGAGCCCTGGGGGAGGAGTCCAGCTTTTCTGCGAACCTGCCTTGTTACTCTGGGCAAGTCACTCCCCACTTTGAGCTTTTATCTGAGTCAGGAAGAACTTGGGGTTCCCAACTACATGGTCTGGGACAAGCTGAATCAGCATCAACTTGAGGAGGTCAGTTTAGTATGCAGATCCCTGGACCCATTCTCCCCGCCTCCCCACCCAGAAGCCAACATCTCTGCTGAGGCTCCAGAATCTGTATTTTTAACAGACTCCACCGGAGAGGGAGCCCGATAGGTCACCAAGTCCTTGGAATCTCTGGATTCCAACACCTACCCTAAGGGTCCTTCTAGAGCAGTGTGTGCATTGCTCTAAGGACTGTCCACTCGCCATGAGCCACGCCTGCCTGTCCACGCTGACTTAACACACTGCTGGTGTCTGTGAGAAAACCCAGGCATCCGAGATGCCAGCAGATGCTTGAGCCTAAGGAAAGAGGCGGGCTTGGTCCTCGGAGTCATTAAAGAAGCTGTTTACAGAGCCCTGCTCCTCTTTTAATTTGTTTGTCTTTTCTATTGTGTAATTGAATCTCAGCCACTGGGCTCAGCCCTGCCTTGGCAGGGAAGGCAGAAAGCCATCAATACCCAGGAGTTACTGACAGTCGTTTCCAAGGCGAGAGGCTCTGTGGGCAGACAACAGAAAGGCTTGAATCCTGCCAGGCTTCAAAAGCAAGGCCATGTGGTGCAGGGGAGGGCGCATGAACTTTGCCAGTGAGACAAACCAAGGTTCAAATTCCAGCTCGGCCATGAGCCAGCTGTGTGACCTGGGGCAAATTTCTAAACCTCTCTGTTCCTCAAATTCCTAATCTGTGAATCCAAGGGTAACATACCCACCTGGTAGGGTTGCTGGGAGAATTATAACAAGCCCATGGAGGACCCAATGAATTGTGGGTGCCTAGTAAACTATAAATTATTATTATTGTCATTATTATTATTATTATTATTATTATTATTATTGAACAGTAGAAGGCTTGTCCCAGAGAATGCCAGTTGATTTGGCAGGGGATGGTACACAATGGCTAGAGCTGGAAGAGGTTATGAAAAGAGGCCAGGATTTGGAATCAGAATTTCTAATTTTGAATTTCAGTTCTGCTGTATTTCCTCTGCGGCCCTGAGCAAGTCACTTAAACTCTCTGAACACCGATGTCCTCATCTCCCAAGTGGAGCCCAGAATCCCTAACCTCCCCACCTCTCCTTGTGACAATCAAATGAGACAATATTGGTGAAACTGGGGAAACTCCCAATCTTTTGACAGGTCCAAAAAAGAGATTATTATTATCCAGCCCACTGGTTCGTAAGCCTGGCTACCCACTGAAATCCCCCGAGGAGCTTCTAAAAAAATACCAGTGTCCACACCTCTGCCCAGACCAAATGCACAGCAGCCTCCAGGTCTGGGGTCTCAGCAAGGCCGGCAGCCACTAGAAAGCCGCGGATCTGGCCCAACGGCCCCTTTCTGCAGAGGAGGAAGCAAATTCTCCCCCCCATGACCCTAGGGCGGGGTCTTGCCCACTTTTACACAGCAGGTTATTAACCCTCTGGAGTGTCCCTCACTCCACCCTGACCTCTGTCAGCATAAAATCCCAGTAGACACATTCTCAAGGGCGCATCAGAAAGGATTCTTTGTGGGACTTCCTTGGCGGTCCAGCGGTTAAGACTCCCGCGTTTCCACTGCAGGGGGCCTGGGTTCAATCCCTGGTCCTGGAATTAAGATCCCACATGCTGTGCATTGCGGGGGGGGGGGGGGGGGGGCCCAAAGTAAAAGAAAAAGACAGGATCCTTTGTGTTGAATAGTATCTAGGAATCTAAGGAGTGCAGAGCTGGCGTTCTCCAGGAGAGCTCCGCCCAGAAGCTCCTCAGGAGTGGGCACTGACCCGGCAGGCAGCGGTGTCCTGCTCCTGGACCATCGAGAGAGGCGGGGACTTTCCTGCAGGTGTCCTGGCTGGGGACAGGGGGCAGGCGAGCAAGCCTCAGCATCAACCCCGCCCTCTGCCACTGACTAGCTGTGTGTACACCATGAGGCAGGCGGAATAAGTGAGAATTTTGCTGTTTAAACACAGGGGTTTCCCTGCCAGGCGGACTCTGGTTCCTGCATCTTAGAAATGCTTCGTTCAACCCTGGGGTTCAGCACAGCCCTTTGGATGAATCAGCCCTTTGTGGGCAGGAACGACGTCAGGCGGCTCTTTCATCTATAACAGAGCAGGTGGGGAGTTAAAGAACAAGGCTCGGGTGCCAGGAGAAGGCCAGGGAGCAGAGGCAGTGAGGCCCCAGCCTCTGAAAGGCTGTGTAGGGAGGAGGGCCCAGGACCAGAATTAGGATGCTAGGAGGAAGGCCCAGGGAACGAGATTCAGCCCAACAGAAAGAACTTTGTCAGAGTAAGTTGTGAAGCCAGGGAGCCAGATGCCTGGTGAGGTAGTAAGCTCCCCATCACACCAGAATTCTGTCTGTGGACATTGCCTGGCCACTGGTAAGGCTGGACATGTGGACTAAATGAACTCCAAGGGCCCTTCCGTGCTCAGATCCTATGTGTTGATGACCCTGAAGTCCCAGTGACCAGATTTGCAAGAAAAGAGTCAGGCAGACGTTCCAGTCCTCACTTCATCACTTGTTAGCTGTGTGACCTCGAGCAAGTTATCTGATCTCTCTAAGGCTGTTCCTTCATCTGCAATACAACAATCATCACATCCTTTTGTGTGTGTGTGTGTGTGTGGTACGCGGGCCTCTCACTGTTGTGGCCTCTCCGGTTGCGGAGCACAGGCTCCGGACGCGCAGGCTCAGCGGCCATGGCTCGCGGGCCCAGCCGCTCCGCGGCACATGGGATCTTCCCGGACCGGGACACGAACCCGTGTCCCCTGCATCGGCAGGCGGATTCTCAATCACTGCGCCACCAGGGAAGCCCACTACTCTCATATTATAGGTCAGGAAACCACGATTCAAATGGCTGGCCCATGGTTTCACAATCCACAGGTAGTGGACCACAGATCCGACCCCAGGTCTTCATGACTCCTGCGCCTCCATATTTTCCTGCCAGAGTTAAGAGTCAAGCCCAGGCTTTGGTTGGCCAGCCATCTCCTTTGTGGAGCTTAAAAGCCAGGAATCTCGGAGTTACAGAAGTATTCCAGGGATTCTTGGCAAGCTCTGAGAAAGCAGAGGGCAGCCACCATCATGAGGGTAACCATCTACACCCAGCAGTCTGAGCAAACAAACTACCTCCTTGCTCTGATCACCCAGGATGGCTACCTCTCCCAGCCCCATCTACACCCATTCTGACTCTCTAAGGGTTCAGCCGGAGGGAACTCCCTCACCTTCCAGAAACAACCTGAGCTGCTGGACCCATCACGCAGAGTGACTGTGGACTATTTAAGATCCTTAAGTCACTACCTGAGCACTTTTCCGCACTGGATCCCAGGACAATTGTATTTCTCTGGGCCTCACTTCCTTTCTCGGTGAAACTTGCAATCAGACTAGACAGATTATGATAACTTAGTGAGCTTAGGCATTGTCAGGTCTTCTAGAACAGTAGTACTGCTCAACAGAAGTTTCTGCAATGGTAGAAATGTTGAAAATCTGTGCCATCCAAAATGGCAGCCCCCGGCCACTTGGGGCTGTTGACACTTGAAATGTGGTGGAATGTGTTAAGGAACTGAATTGTTAATTTTATATAAGTTCGATAGATTTCCATTTAAATGGCCACCTGTGGCTAGCAGCTATCATACTGGACACTGCAATTCTAGAATTAATATTAAGATTGCTGTTGGGTCCCACAAGCTATGGAAGCCCATTCCATATCACCAGTAATATCACTATAATAACCAATAGGGCACCACAGTGTGGCTTGAGGGGCTTTTAACTCCCCTACAACCTCCATCAACCACCCAGCAAAGACACCAGAAAAAAAAAATGCAAATTTTCTGAAAAGAAAAATATTTCCTCTGCAAACAAGCTTCAAAACTATTTGCCTGGGCTTCCCTGGTGGCGCAGTGGTTGAGAGTCCGCCTGCCGATGCAGGAGACACGGGTTCGTGCCCTGGTCCGGGAAGATCCCACATGCCGCGGAGCAACTAAGCCCGTGAGCCATGGCCGCTGGGCCTGCGCGTCCGGAGCCTGTGCTCCGCAACGGGAGAGGCCACAGCAGTGAGAGGCCCGCATACCGCAAAAACAAACAAACAAACAAACAAACAAAAAAACTATTTGCCTGGTTGCCCTGCATAATTACACCGTGTCCCTAACTCTTCCTATACAGGTATTTTGGTGTCACCACAGCTTCTCACATCGGTTGAATATTTTTTAAAGTTTTCAGTCTTAACAAAGCCATTCTCTCTTTGATCCTCACAACGGCTCTCTGAAGCAAGGACCATTATTCTCATTTTGTAGCTCCAGAAACGGAAGTTTCCAGGATTCAAATGACTTCTAAACCAATGCAAAATTCCATCCCAGACAATGGGGCACAAGGCCAATTGGCCCGTCCTCCCACAGTTGAAATTGATGGAAACCTGGATCTGTGGTTATTTTCAATAGGTACCCGTGTGTACCTCTGTAGCCTGGAGGTATTTACTGAATGTACAAAGCAGAGAGAAGCGCCTCAGGTCTGGACAAAGAACAGATGGAGGGAGGGGGCAAATCACACTTGGTATTATAGGGACACCGTGTGGGGCTCTGTTCAACTTCAGTGCTCTGTGTGACCTCCAACGCATCTCTCCATCTCTCTGGCCTTGGTCACCTTCTCTGGACATCGCAGGTGGGGGTACACCAGATGGTCTCTGAGGACGCAGACTCCTAGGGCTCGAGGAATTGACGGGGTGCTCGCTGCTTGCCATTTGCATGGTACTGTGCACCAGGGAGATACAGGGAAGAAGGCAGGGCTGCAAGAAACTTTGCCAGGTGGTCCTCATCATCTGCAGAGTCACCTGACCTGCAGAGGCGTATCTGGAGGGGATGGTACAAAGACCTGTGCTCACCATCCCGGCCCTGTCACTTTGAGCTATGTGACCTTGAGCAGGTCACCTAACCTCTCTGAGACCAAGTTAAGTCAGCTGTAAAGTAGCGCCACCACCTATCTCAGAGGTGGTGCTGAGGACCACATGCGACAACCAAGACGTGTCTGTCAGTGGTACTTGTACCACAAATGTCACTTCCTTCCCCTTCCCTTTCTCAGCCAACTGAGAGAGAGCACGTACTGCCTGCCAAGAAGCTCCCAGCCCTGGCTGGATTCACTGCAGGTTCCCACCCTACCCGCTTTCCATCCTTAAGCCGCTGGATGCCCCAAAATGATCAAACCCACCTGGCAAGGCAGGAGGCAGAGACAAGAAGAGAAACTCAGGTCTCCGTGATGGAGAGCAAGGGCTCCCTCCCCAGGATGGAATCTTTGGCCAAATCTTCCTGTGTCTTGGCCCAGACAGGCTGGAAAGTTGCTCTCCTGAAGGTTCCACCAGAAGATCCCACTCAGACATCATCCTCTGAGCAGGAACAGCTCCCACAGCTACAAGGAAGAGACACCTGTCCCTCTCCTTCCCACCAACCCCCAGAATGAGCCTAATTAGATTGCATCTTCTTTCAGCTGCCATGATGACCATGCCACAGAAGTGCAGCAACACGGTGGCTCTAGCCACCGATGTTGGCTAAAAGAGAGATTTGATTAACTACACTATTTTAAATGGATCAGACAAAAACAGGACTGGAGCTGGCCACCCATGAGGTTACAATTGTCCATAGGAGAGAGATGATGGAGTCTATGAAGGTGACAGTGGGAGTGGAGAAAGTGAAAAGATTGGACAATTTGGAGACACAATTCAAATCCTCTAGCCACCGATGTAGCCACAGATGTCCGAAATGCTACACCTTCACCAACCCCGGGCACAGGTGCTTGGCTGGCGTCAAGAGGCTGGAGTCTAACCACAGAGTCCTGCAGAGGGCACAATAGGATGAAGCCAGGATAGGAACTGGGTTTCTGGAAGGAAGTGAACATCTTCTCAAAATGGGCTCCGAGCCAAGCTAGCTTTTGAAATCTTATTCCTGAATTTTGGATCCCTCGTGAGAGATTATATCAGTCAGGGTCTTGGCAGGAAACAGAAGCTCGCTCAGCTGGTATTTTGAAGAGATGTTTAATGAAGGGGCTCGGATGGGCATACAGGGGTGGGCAGGATTCAGCGAATCCACAGAGAATGATAAGCACCAAGGGACCAGCAACGGCAGGAAGCTGGGAGCACTCCTCAGCCCGGAAGGTCAAGGGGAGAGAACGTTACTCTCAGGATCCCTTTGAGAGCTGGAGCCTGGAAAGGGGGCCGCCTATATCGACTGCAAAACCACAGCGGGGCAGAGAGGAGCAGAAAGCATCCAGGGACCAACCTCCCTTGCTCCCAGCCTCCAACTCCTACACTGGCTGAGCCCAAGCAGAAGTCAAAGGTCAAGAGCCTTGCAGGTGCAGGCCAGGGGAGCAGACTTCTGGACCTGAAGCCGAGCAGGGAAAGGATGAAGATGGATATGGGGAGATGAGGAGCATCCAGGTCAGAGGGGAAAGCTCTTGGTTGTGATAACACTGACTTGGGATCACATCTCAACTCTTGCACGTATGATATGTGACAACAAATTCCTTACCTTTTCTGAACCTCAGTATCCTTGTCTATAATGGTACATTATCCAGTTTCAAGGATTAGAAATAATGTTGGTAAAGGGCATTGATAGGGGCTGGCACAGAGGAGGTAGACAATCAATGACATGGAGGTGGCTGGAAAATCACAGGCTTTAGAAGCAAGTACCTGGGTTTCCTATCCGGGCTCCACCAGTCCTTAGTTGTGTGATTTGGGCAAGCAGTTTAACCTATCTGAACCCAAGCCTGTCACCTGCTACATAGGTATTTTAAGAACACCTGATTCAGAGGGTGATGTTAACAATAGACGTTTAGTGTTTAGCACAGTGCCTAGAACAGAGAGTGCCAATAAATAGTTGCCGTTTTCTTCCTGTTGTTGATAAAGAGTGGGTAAAAAGCATCTCTCCTGGGTGCCTGAAGGTGTGTGCTTCCCTCATCTTGACTTTGTTTCCCCTAGCGGGGGCTCTTGAACTTGAATTTCAGTGGTCTCCACTCAGCAGAGCCTCTTCCATACTTATGATTCTCTCCAAGTTCAGACTCACAAGTTCTGGGAAAGACAGACCATCCGTCTTCCCATAGACTTGGCTCCCATCCTCCATAATTGGGCTATTCCTCCATCCAGAGAGAAGAGCAGCCCTTAAGTGATGAATCACAGCAGGAGGCCCAGATGCATGAAAGGAAGTTTGGCCCCTCCATGTCCAATGACAAAGGTGATGGTCTCCCTAAATTATAATGAAGCTGGAGACCCAGCCCAGAAAACCTGGGCTTTGATGTTCCTTTTCCAGTTGAAGAAATGGGTGTGCTCTGACCCAGGCCCACACTCAACCACGAGCACCTGGAGGCTCAGTATCCTCTTATGCAACTTACTGCCCCAGCATCCATCACAGTGAGACACCCGAGGACCCCAGTGTGCCAGGTACTAGGTGTATTTCACTGAACAAATCGGTTACAGACCGGCAGGGGGGTCAGGGATTTTGTAAGTAATCACAAGTGTTATAGCTGTTACGAAAGGTAACATAGGAGATCCACTGCCGGCTAGGACCCACAAGGTCGCAAAGGATAATTGTTTCTATCGTTAACAGAGGAAAACATCAGATAAAGTCACCAAAGAGTGGTAGATACAGAGAAGTTTAAATGAACCAAATTCCGGAGAGTAATAAGCCCCGCATCGGTGAAGAAAGATACCTGTGGTAGGTTATCTGATCTGGGTTTGTGCAGCCAGAAAAGTAGGCCTGCCACAGACAGAGGAACTTTGCTGAAACAAGGATAAACCAGCAAACTTTTAGTGACAAGGTGGGCTGGCATGACAGATTGGAATCTAGAAGAGTCCAAATGCAATAGTAAATCTCTTGGCCAAACAGTTCTCCTCCACAGGAACTGTGCTGAGTAAGCAGCTGCGGAGCTGTAAAGCAGAGATGGACCTTGCAGTTTTGTGCAGTGCTTAGATTGAATCTAGAGATGAATTAAAACTAACAGAAGCTGCAAACCAAATCCCTCCTAGCTCATATTCTGATAATATCAAAGGACCAGTCCCTCAGCAGTGGCAGCATAGGAAGCTGGATTTGGGGATGAAGGACAAAGAGAGATCTCTGTTACCTCATTTAAAACCAGAGGTAAACTAAAGCTAATTAAAGTTTCACCTTAGCCCAGCTTAGCTTGGTCATGGTGGACTCTCAATGATCAGCCTCTCATCCTAGCTTCCTGATAGAGAAAAAGGTGTGTCCTCTCTTGGGTGGAGGGGAAGATAGATAGATAGATAGATAGATAGATAGATAGATAGATAGATAGATAGATAGATAGATTCTAGTTCAGTCTCTACTGTTCTTTTAATCAAGATATCCAACATAAAATTAAAAATTAGAAGACATGGGCTTCCCTGGTGGCGCAGTGGTTGGGAGTCCACCTGCCGATGCAGGGGACACGGGTTCGTGCCCCGGTCCGGGAAGATCCCACGTGCCGCGGAGCGGCGGGGCCGTAAGCCATAAGCCTGCGCGTCCGGGGCCTGTGCTCCGCAGCGGGAGAGGCCACAACAGTGAGAGGCCCGCGTACCGCAAAAAAAAAAAAAAAAGAGAGAGAGAGATTTGATTAACTACACTATTTTAAATGGATCAGACAAAAACAGGACTGGAGCTGGCTACCCATGAGGTTACAATTGTCCATAGGAGAGAGATGATGGAGTCTACGAAGGTGACAGTGGGAGTGGAGAAAGTGAAAAGATTGGACAATTTGGAGACACAATTCAAGCATTTCTCTAAACAGATCAGGATTTATTGATAGTTTTCAAAGCCTTTACCTGGAAGATCTCCGAGCTGCCTGCTACTTCTCTGCTCTTCCTCCTGGGGTTGTAAGGAGTCCTGGTAGGAAGGCAATGTTGTACTCACCTCTTGCCTTCCCCTTTCCTCCCCCAATCTCACTCCAGGGCAGATCCAGCCAAGCTTTTCCCAGTAGTGGGTCCCTGCTCTGAAATCTACATGCAGATGAGCGGTATAAATTTGTGCAGATAGTAAAGGTGAGTGAAGAGAGCTCATGCTGGCACCGCCTAGGGCAAGCACAGTGCCCTAGAGTCAACTAGAGCCAGGTTTTATTCCTGCCTGACACTTATTAGCTGTGTGCCCTTGAGCAAGTTACTTAACCTCTCTGAACCTCCGTTTCCTCATTTGAAAAATGAATCTATCACATTAACTCACAGAGTGCTTATAAGATTTAAATGACTGTGCTTGTGAAGGCTGGGACCACGCCTGGCACACAGAGTGAGCTTAACTGAGATGAGTTCCATTTTCCTCCCAATCCTTCTTCCATAGGTGCCTAAGGACATATTTGCACCTAGTTTCCTTTTTGACAGCAATCCTTCATCGTGCCCCAGTTTTTTGATATAATTTTGATAAATTAAGTGCAAATAGTCAAGCTGTCTAATTCATCACTTTGGGTTTCAGTGACAGTTACTAAGTGTCCCATGCCTTCTGGCAGGACACCACAGTTGCCGGGTAGCCTCAGGCGGCCATGAATTCATTTCTTTGGGCCACTAAGGAGGAAATGGCACTTATAGAAATTAGACATACCTCTTTAACGATTGAGACATTGGTTAGACCCCTAGACATTAGGGAATTACTGTCATTCCCCAGAAACATGCAGTTCCCACCACCCATTTATTCTCACACATAGTACTTACTCAGGGATACTCATCCCACTACAGCTAAGAATTACAAAGTATGGGGGAAATAAGAAAAAAATAACTCAAGTGTGGCTGTAACCTGTGACTTGCTTCTAACCAATAGAATGCAACAAACGTGTTTGGATATACATGATTACACTTAAGTGATTATGTGATTTTGTTACATTAGATTATAGCACCCCTCTTGGTGGAATCTCTTGGTCTCTTGCTAGTTTGGAGCAAGCAAACAGCCACCTTAGGGCACGCCTTGTATTAAGGAACTACAGAAAGCCTCTAGGAGCCGAAGGCAACCTTCACTAACCGTCAAGAAACTGAAGCTCCGAGTACCTTTGCTCAAAAAACTGAAATCTACCAAGAACTATATGAGTTTGGAAGCAGACCCGACCTCGGTCAAGGATCTAGATGAGACCCCAGCCCTAGCCATTACCTTAGTTACAACCTCACAAAGACCCACCCAAGCCATGTCCAGACTTCTAACAGCCACAGAAACTGTGAGATAATAAATGCAAGTTGTTTTTTTTAAAGCAGATATTCATTTTCAATTATTTATTTATTCATTTTTGGCTGTGCTGGGTCTCCCCAGTTGCGGCGAGCAGGGGCCGCTCTTCATCAAGGTACACGGGCTCCCCACTATCGTGGCCTCTCCCGTTGCGGAGCACAGGCTCCAGACGTGCAGGCTCAGCAGCCGTGGCTCACGGGTCCAGCCGCTCCACGGCATGTGGGATCCCCCCGGACCGGGGCTCGAACCCGTGTCCCCTGCATCGGCAGGCAGACTCTCAACCAATGTGCCACCAGGGAAGCCCGCAAGTTGTTTTAAATCATAACTTTATAGTAACATCGTTATGCAGGAGTAGGTAGCTGATATACATGGTAAGTGTTAAATGAATAAATTAATGACTCAGTGACTGAGAAATTAGAGAAAATTTGTAATCAGAAAAGGGACAGACCAAGACAGTTAGATTCAAAACACTATATCTATTTTAAGCTTTATTTATGCAGATTCTAGCTAATTATGCTGAGAGCTGGTAGAGACGACTTATTCATATGGGTAGGCCAACTGTTATAACAAACAACCCCAAACCCTCAATGAGGAGGAACACACTAAAGTTTTGTTTTTCACTCCCAGCAGAATCCAATGCGAGCTGTAGAGCAGTAGGAAGGGAACAGACCTCAGCTCTACTCAGTCATCCAGGGACCCAGGCTCTTGCCATCTTGTGGCTTTTCCATCCCCTGGGCCTCAGAGTCCTCCACTGGGTCCTCCGCATCCAGCTGATAGACAAGGGAAGAGAGAGAGCTGAAAACCATAGGTTGGCTTTTTAGTTAGGGACAGAAAGTAGACAAATCACTTCTGTCCCCATTGCTTGTTCACAACTCTGTCCTCTGTCACATAGGCTCATCTGACTGCAAGGGTTGCTAGCTTGTGCCCACAAGGGAAAGGAAGGGGTTTGATGAACCCATACTGGTCTCTGACTAGTACTTACTTAACCTTCTCTGAGCATCAGTTTTCTCACATTTAAATTTGGAAAAACAACTTAATCTCTCAAGATCTCAGTTTCCTCACCTATTAAATGGAAATAATATTGCCTCCCTCAAAAGTTTACGGCGGGACTTCCCTGGTGGTCCAGTGGTTAAGAATTCGCCTTCCGATGCAGGGGGCATGGGTTCGATCCCTGGTTGGGGAACTAAGATATCACATGCCACGGGGCAACTAAACCCACATGTCACAACTACTGAGCCCGTGCACTCTAGAGCCTGTGCACCACAGCTAGAGAGCCCACATGTCGCAACTACTGAGCCCACGCACTCTAGAGCCCTCGCACCACAACTACAGAGCCCACATGTCACATCTGCTGAGCCTACATGCTATGGAGCCCACGCACCACAACTAGAGAGAAGCCCACGAGCTGAAACGAAAGACCTCACATACACAACAAAGATCCCACATGCCGCAACTAAGACCCACCACAGCCAAATAAATAAATAAATATTTTTAAGTCTATTGTGAAGATAATTCATGTAAATAAAATGCTTAGCATAATATCTGCTACATACAAGATAGCATAATATTAGTTATTGTTGTTAATTATCATTACTATTATCATTATTATAAATTGTTGGAAGTGCTTCATAAAGTATAATACATTTTTCTACATGCAGCAGGTAGCTGTTCTATTGCCCAAGAGCTTTAGAAGCTGAGAATAAGAAGGGATTCTGACCCTTGGCGATTAAAATGGGCTACGTGGAGGAGGTGGTATTTCATCGAAGCTTTGAAGGATCAGCTCACTCCATGAGCTGTTTCCTGACAACCAGAAAAACCATCCTCTTCATCCCAGAGAGATACCAACTGAGAGGAGAGGGATGAAATCCACAGAATTCAAGACAGGCTGAGAGGTGACACAGCAGGTACATTCCTCAGCTCCTGATTGGAGCCTGGGACCCTCCCCCTTCCATCTCTTCTGTAGCTTGGCTGATTTAAACAGAAATTTAAAAAGAAGTACCAGGTGATGCAGCAGGTAATAAACTTATGGAATTCATTTCTCCAGGAGGCTGCTGAGCTGAAAATTTTAAATCATTTCCCAAAAGACTTAGTTAAATTGTTAAATTCATGACTGATCGATTCCTAATAGATTATCAAAGACTGTTAGGAAGTAAATCCTTAAACTTTAAGGTTGAAGTCTTCGAAAACAGATGTCCTCTCCTATGATACTTCTGTCTGCACCTCTGTCTTAGGCAAAATATTAGGCTGGATATATCTCCAAGTTGACTCCCTGTGACAATGCAGTTAGAGAATCACTACAAGAGGACACTTTGGACCAGGAAGGGCCAGTCCAGGGCACCTGTGCCATGACTCCTCTTGACCAGTTCACAGCAGACATTACTAGTCCATCACAGCACCATTTGCTGCTGCTGAGTCCCATTATGGCTCCGAACTCTTTCCTAGCAGTGTCACTCCTTGGTCATCCCCAACAGATCCCACCTCTTCACAGAAGGCCCAGGGAGTGGGAGAGATTAGTTCAAGATGTTTGCTCCAGGATTATCCCTTTAAACTCTCTAGGCAGGCCAGGTAGTGTGGGAATCCAATAAAATCCAGGTGTCCAGTCTAATATCTACACCTCTATGCCAGGTGACTGAGAGACAGGCAATCCTGCAGTCCCTTCCCTCCTTTCCTATTCATAAATCTGCTATTTGCTTTACGTAATGAAAGTCTGGACTTAGGAGATAATAATACATGAGAGTCAGGAAGAGGGAGGGGGAGAGGATGAGATGGAGGAGGAGGAGGGAGAGGAAGGAATCTTTCATGTATGCTTTACATATGACATTTTACAAACACATTTGTATCTACTACTGTATTAAACTCTCACTGTATCCCCAGCTATGTTCATAAAGGATGAAAAACTGAGCCTCAAGGAGGTGAAGTTACTGCCTAAGATTACACAGGTCCTAAGTGGTGGAGCTAAGACTCACACCAGGCCTCCTATACCAGCTGAACTCACTTTCCACTCCTCCAAACAAATTCATTTGGAAGCAAATCTCTCTCCTTGTCTAGATATCAGACACCCCGGTTTTCCACGTGGGTTGAAGGGGCAAATCAGCTACACCAGACCCTGTCTCCTGATAACATGACTTACTCCCTTGGCTGGTGCTATTTCGTCTCCGTTTCTCCTGCCGCCCAGAGAATGAAGACATACCTGCTGCTGCGCTAGCAGAGAATGTCATTCTGTCGCAGCTGAGGAGAGCACTCAGGTACCAGATGTCCACCGTCTCCCAAGCCAGATCTCTGTCCCTCTCTAATGATGATATTGGTGCCACTGAAAACAACCTAATTTCCTGACTTCCTATTATTGATTCACCCAACAAATATTTATTGAGTGTTGACTGTGTTCTGGGCACTGGGCCAGGCCCTGGGGATACAGCAGGGACAAGATAGTTCACGGAGGATAAGTAATGAACATGTTTATAAAGAAATGAAAATAATTTCAGAAACGACACATATGATAAGGAGGGTAATCTGATGGAGAGTAACTGGGAGATTAAGAAGGGCTAGTCTACTATAGACGTCTCTGAGAAGGTGACTTTTCAGCCAAGACCTTAAGGATGGAGTGGAGTCATCCATGTAAAGAGAAGAGAGAAGAGCATAGTCAGGTCAAAGGCTCCAAGGCAGGAAAGCTTGAGTTCAAGGAGTGGAAGGCCAGCAGGAAGCTAGGGCAAGTGTTGTTATCCCATTTGAAAGATGAGCAAAACTGAGACCTGGCCAGTTGGAGCAAACTGGTTAAGATCTCACAGAAATTTTTGAGTGTCTTACATTAAACCGACACCCCCAAATGGATCGTGATGTAGTAAATGGTGTCCCAGGGTCTTTGTCAGAGAGCAGCCTTTTCTGCAGCTTAATATTCACCGCTCCTTCCTGTTCAGTCCCTCTGCTTCAGGGTCCTAATCTTCCCAGAGTAGCATCACAGTCAACTCCCAGGCAACCGACCGCAGTACCACCAGCTAGAGGTGATCATCTGAGCCGAGGCAAGGCTGCGAGAAAGGAGGGGAGATGCTCTCTGAACAGGGGACCTCCTTTCTGCTTGCAATGTCTGGAGAAGGGCAGAGAAGAACATAGCACATCAGATGACATGATCAACAAGGCAGACAGCTGCTTTGTTTTTCCAAAAGCCTCAGCTACCCTCAGGAGCTGGGCTAGGATTCCAGTGGTGATATCTGCTGGGGGAAAGTCCTCTGTGTTCTCTTCATCTAAGCTCGGCAAACTATTTCATGAGCAATTATTTTATTCCTCACTCTGGGTTCGTCAATCACCTCTAGAACAGAGCCTGCACCCATTAGACACCTAATAAGTAACCATGGAATGAACGAACAGGCAGTAAGAAAAGAATGCAAAAGTGCATAGGCCCATTCATTCATTTAGTTGTTATTTATTCATAAACACTGTGTGCCTGACATATGTCTGGCATTCTGCTAGATAGGAGGTGACAGGAGATAAAAGATGGAAAAGACAGGTTTGTCTGCTGATTTCCTCACTCACCTGTTGTGGGCACCTGGATCAGCATTTTACACCACTTTGTATTTACGTGGTTTCACTTTATAGCAGCCTTTTAAGAGGGAAGTCTTCGGAACCAACCATGAGTTCAAATCAGGCCTGACCATCGGTATATCCTTGGGCAAGTTACCTACCCGCCCTTTCTCCATCAGAAAAAACGGGAATAATCATGATACATTTCTTCCTGTGTTACTGTAAGTCTTCAGGCCATAATGTGAGGAAGGGGCTGAGCAGAGATCCCAGCCTATGGTACGTGCTCAGTGAGTAGTAGCCAGTCTCATTATTATAACAGTTGTTATTTTTGATCCTCCCATCAATACCTTGGAGTAGGTATTTTGTCCCCATTTTGCAGAGCTGAAAGTCAGGGAAAGTCACATGGCCAAGTTATCTCGAGGAACCAGAACTAAGTTTGAACCTTGGCCATCCATGGCAACAATCCCCCAAAGTCCTGCCCTCTGCTTCCAAATAAAGCATTTGGAGGGCTTATCAGACACCAGAGTAGAAACTTTTCCATCTGATGCTCACTATTTAGATGGGGTCACTGAGCCCATAGAGGTTAAGCAGATTGTCCAAGGTCAACAGTCTTGGTGGAGCTGGGATTCAAACCCAACTTTCTTGGGTTCTCACTCTACATCAGACAAGGTGCTTAATTCCAAAGATGTCAAATTAGATAGGGCCCAGGCCCTGCCCTTGAAGACACTCAGCCTAGGGAAGGTTGAGCCACTAGAATGGAGACGTATCTCCTGAGAAGAAAGACTCATGGGGAACTTGACTGCAGTCTTCACAAACAGATGAAGGACTGTCCTTTGAAAGGGGAAGGCAGCACAAAGTATAAGGTAGCACAAAACGTGGACTTTAAAGTCAGGCAAACCCAGGTTCCAACCCATCTCCATCACACTCAAGCTTTGTGATCTTGGGGAAGTCATTGAATGGCTCTAAGGCTCAGTTTCCCTGTCTCTAAAATGGACATGATAACACTCACCTCCATAGGCTGCTCACAGCCAATCACAAATGGGCTCCATCCTTAGTCCTGCCCCTTCCCAGAGGACATAAGTCGAAGGAGACTAAGCTCTATGTTCCATTAGGGCGGGGCCTCTAATGGTCTTGTTTATTGTGGTGTTCCTCACGGCTGGCACGTGGCATGGGCACCACATGGACGGGGAGGGGGGACAGGGCAGGCACCCAGGCACAGAGGAGAGCACGGGAAAAGTCCTGGAGGTATAAAACAGCGGGGAGCATTCAGAAAATTGGAAATAAAAAACTAATATCTATAGTTGCCTAAGGAGGTACATGGCGGGGAGGGGTAGGCAGAGGCATCAACAGAGGCGGGGACCTGTGGGCCACACTAAGGACCCACCCTTTCCCACCTGGTTCCTTACCTGGAGTTGAGTGTCAAGTCTGCCCACCCCTGCGTTTCTCACAAGGGGGCTGGAGTGGACACTGTGAATTATCTACGCAATGGCTATTTATAACTGATTTCTCCTTGTCTTTCTCTATGAGAAAGGTTGACAATCTAAAACAACCTGTTTGCCACCTGCCTGGGGAGCTTTTAAATGGTTGTGGCCAGTGAGAAGTAACAGAAGTACTGGGGGTCTTTTCCTTTCTAGGAGGAGTCATGTGTGTGCATGTGGTTGTGTATATCCCTTTTTGCATTTGTCTCTTCCCCATTCTAACCCACAGAAGACTCCTGGGAATGCAGCAGCCACTGCGCAGCTATGAGGTGACAAGCATTAAGGTGTAAGGTCTACGTGGTAAAAGCGAGGTGGAGCACTTGTTCTCCTTGAAAAATAATCCTTTATTTGTTCAAATCATTATAGAGGGTTTTCTATCCCGTGTAGCCAAAAGCAACCCCAGTATATGCAAAACCTGGCTAGCCATCTTACCTAGGTAGCCCTGCACCCGACAGATCTTTGCTGATTTCCCGGCCTCTTCTTCTCCTTAGACCAATCTTCTAGATGTTTCCAGCTGGAGTCATCAAGATGCCCCCCAGTCTGCCCCCACGAGATTTAGACTTCTCTTCCAAACCGTGATCCTGGCCTAGCGACCAAGATATTTCCTTCTGCCTTGTGACTAGGCCACAAGGAATAATTTCCTTATCAGGGTGAGACTCGAGGTAGAAACGACGTACACATTGATGGGGTCCAGATTTTGCAGTTTCATCTAATGCTGCTTCCTGACAGCTCTGTCTGCTCCGTTGAAAACACCACAACTCCTGGAAGATCGAACTTCAATGGGACCTTTCTCGGAATCACGCTGTAGCAAGAACAGCTCTCAATATGTTAATCCTTACACTTTTTCTCTTCTGCATTGCCTGGAGAATAATTAAGATTATGATGATCTTTTTTTGTGTGTGTGTGATATGCGGGCCTCTCACTGTTGTGGCCTCTCCCGTTGCGAAGCACAGGCTCCGGACGCGCAGGCTCAGCGGCCATGGCTCACGGGCCCACCCGCTCCGCGGCATGTGGGATCTTCCCGGACCGGGGCACGAACCCGTGTCTCCTGCATCGGCAGGCGGATTCTCAACCACTGCGCCACCAGGGAAGCCCCGATGATCTTTTTACTGTAGTCTTGTACTTCCTCAGTAAGCTCTCTAGAACCCAAGAGACAGACCCAAGAGAAGCTGGCAATGTTGCTTATACCATAATAACAAGCCAGAAAAAGAACAGAGAGCCAAAACACCCTGTCACCCGGGAGACCAGGAGAAGGTTTCCTCATGCCAGGAAATGAGCAAAGGATAGAAAACCCTCTATAATGATTTAAACAAATAAAATAAAAGTTTGCAAAGACTTGGAAATGAGCAAAATCAAGTGTCCTGCCTGTGGAGCTCTGGGTTTTGTCTGGTAGATCTCAAGGGATTATATGCTCCTACCAGTATGAACACCTTAGTCAGATTTCAATCAACAAGACTATTTTTCAGTTCTATAGACGTTGTAGCAAACATAGTAATGAGAGTGATTCTTGTCGATGGCAATGAAAATGAATTTTATCTGGTAGACATATAACTGATTTCCACCCAGTAAGGAAAAAATAACGCCAACCATTCCGTTCTATTGCCCAATAGCGGTGAAGCTCACTCAGGTGTCCTTCGGGTCCATCTGTGGATCGCCCGAGATGCTTTCAGGGAGTCTGTTAGATCAAAACTATTTTCATAATAATATTATATCCCTATTTTTCTCTCATTTTCTCACAGGTGTACCGTGGACTTTCAGGGGGGCTACATGACTTGTGATGTTACTATCATTGCCCTGACAGCTAATTGATTGTGCGCTTGTTGGTATGCTCCCGTGTTTTTAAATTTTCTCAGTCTTAATTTCTAATATGGCAAATATTGGTAGATCTAACCCACATAAACAAAAGCTCTTTGAGATCTTCCGCAATTTTTAAGGGTGTAAAGGGATCCTGAGATCAAAAGTTTTGAGAACTGTCACCCTGTAGAATATTAACTAATTTTGCATCTATTAGCTATTTCATCGAGCATTCCTCTTTGGGGTGCGTGCTTGTGTGTGTGAACTGGTTTTAATATCTTACTGTCCCTATATTAATTGAGTTAAATAAAATCTTAGTTCATCTGATATCTGTATGAGTGTCATATTTTTAACTTTTAAAAATTGCAGGAGGGGGACTTTCCGGGTGGCGCAGTGGTTAAGAATCCGCCTGCCAAAGCAGGGGACACGGGTTCGAGCCCTGTTCCTGGAAGATCCCACATGCCGCAGAGCAACTAAGCCCATGCGCGACGACTACTGAGCCTGCGCTCTGGAGTCTGCAAGCCACAACTGCTGAGCCCGTAAGTCACAACTACTGAAGCCGGCGCACCTAGAGCCCGTGCTCCGCCACAAGAGAAGCCACCCCAATGAGAAGCCCACGCGCCACCACAGAGTAGCCCCCACTCGCCGCAGCTAGAGAAAGCCCATGCACAGCAACGAAGACCCAACGCAGCCAAAAGTAAATATATTAATTTTTTAAAAAAATTACAGGAGATGGTCAAGGGGCCTGGAGTACATTGAGGACACCCGGGCAGCACTGAGATGGCTGCCATTCTCTCCCTATGCCCAGCGGCACAGAGCCTCGCAAGGGGTCAAGCCAACAGCCCAGACCATCCCTCATCCTTCAGACAAGGAGAGCACATGGGCCCCGCACAGCAGCAGGAGGCCAGCGCATGCCCAGAGGCTTGGCTGAGCCCGTCCAGAGCTTTCTGCTTGGAAATCCCTCTTTTCAACAGCCCTGTGTTTTTGGAAGCCCCTCCAAAACAAACGTCGAGGTTCTTGACACCCAGAAGGGTGGTGGTGGTGCAGAAGAGAAAACTCTACTCCCAGTACTAAGGTGGGTGATGTTACGCCGTCCAGATTCATGGCTTAAACCCCCAGAGAAGCCGCGAGACCTGCCGCGGGTGACGCCGACTCATAGAGGAGGTGACAGAAATGGAATGTGGGACCCTCTCTCCCTCCCCAGGGCTCTTGCTACTGCGGTTCTGCCTCATTACGTGAACAAATCCTATGGATTCCTGTGCTCAGCTCTCCTGGGGATTTGTAGAGGCCTTCAGAGCTCCCAGGAGGAAGACGGGTGTGGATTTTGTCTCCTTTGTCCCTGGCTCTGCTCTCATTGGCTGCTTATCCTTACTCAGCCTTGGTTTCCTGACCTGATTGTGGAGATAGTAAGAGAAATAAAATTAACTAGCCAGGCCTCGGGCCCATGAAGGGTGCTGAGCAGATAATGCTGACTCAGAACCCTTTTCTCTTTAAATCAACCCCTACCTGTTGCTCTGAATGGAACCCCAGGGCTGGCCAGTGGAGGGGGGCAAGGGTGAGGGAAGGAGGAGAAGAAAGAGGAGTCCCCTCCCAGTCAAGTGCAGGGGGTTGCAGAGCAGACTGTTTTAAAGTAATCTTTTCAAGTGTGTGTGTGTGTGTGTGTGTGTGTGTGTGTGTGTGTGTGTGTGTGTGTGTGTGTGTGTGTGTCACTGTGTGTGTGAGCGCACAATATCCGTTTAGTGTAGCAGATACAACACTATACATGTATGAGTATTCCCATGGTCCCACTCCGTCTGGATGCTGAGAGGGGAGGATTCTTGCCTGGAACCTCAACCTCCTACGACCCTCCTTCACCAGGAAGTATTTAGGATAATGGGTGAAGCACAGGGAATACTAATGACATCTGAGAAACTAAAATCATCTACCTCAGGGGTCTCCAAACTATGGCCTGTGGGTCCAATACAGCCCTCTGCCTGTTTTTTGTACGGTCCGTGAGCTAAGGATGGTTTCTGAATGTTCAAATGGTTGAAACCAAATCAAAAAAATAATACTTCATGACCCATGAAAACTACATGAAATTCAAATTTCAGTGTCCCTAAACAGAGTTGCACTGAAACCCAGCCGTGCTCGCTCATTTCCTTCCTATCCAGAGCTGCTGCAGAGATACAATGGCAGAGCTGAGTAATTGTAACAAAAAAGTATGGTTTGCAAAGTCTAAACTATTTCAACTCTAGCTCTTTACAGAAATCTGCCTGATCTCCATAGCAAGTTAAGAGAGAGGTAGTATAGAATTCAAGCAGGTTGAGTGTCAGGATGAATGTGAGGGATAGGGGGGAAGTGAAGGGGGAGGAATATTCGTGCTGCACGGAATAGAGCGGGGGCAGGGAGATGATTACGAAAGATCTGAGCCTCTGGTCGGACGGCAGAGGTTAGCACAAAAAAATCCATCCTGTTCAGAGGAAACCTGAGACTCAAACCAGCTCTTTCATTGTCCTACCACCATGCGAGAAAACAGAAAACTGAGGGCACAGGCAGCTCCTGAAGCCAGATAAAGAGATGCCATTCCCTTGATTTAAGTGTTTCGTTTAAGAATGTTGGATTCAGTTGAATTCATTACCCACTCGGGTAACGTATGGATTCTTTCATTCAACAGACATTTTTTCAGCAAGTGCTAGGCACTCTTCTAGGTACCTAAGATAGAGCCCTCTCTCCTGGTTCTCACATCCCCCCAGTTTAAACTCCACTTAAATGATCTCCCTTAATCCTCTCAAAAATCCTATGAGGTAGGTACTGGTATCATCATAGCATGGTATGCTATGTTACAGATGATGAAACCGAGGTTCAGAGAGCTTAAGTCAATTGTCCAAAGCTACCCAGCTAGTGAATAACAGAGCTGAGATTTGAACCCACAGCATCAATGCCCAGAGTCTATGCTCTTAACCACTCTTCTATGTCACTCCTCTAGATGGAAATGAAAATGAATGCCTGAACATTGTTCTATGCTCTTAGAAGTCATAATGAAAAAGGTGATAAAAGCCCGGTTTTTGCATATGATCCAGCAATCCCACTCCTGGGCATATATCTGGAAAAGGTGAAAACTAATTCAAAAAGATACAGGCACCTCAATATTCATAGCAGTGCTATTTACAACAGCCAGGACATGGAGGCAGCCTAAGTGTACATCGACAGATGAATGGATAAAGATGTGGTTTATATGTATACAATGGAATACCACTCAGCCATTAAAAAAGAACGAACTAATGCCATTTGCAGCAACATGAATGGACCTAGAGCTTATCATACTAAGTGAAGTAAGTCAGACAGAGAAAGATAAATACGACATGATATCACTTATATGTGGACTCTAAAAAAAATGATACAAATGAACTTATTTACAGAACAGAAATAGACTCACAGACACAGAAAGGAAAGTTATGGTTACCAAAGGGGAATGGGAGAGGGGGAGGGTAAATTAGGAGTTTGAGATTAACAGATACACACAACTATATAAAAACTAGATAAACAACTAGGACCTACTGTATAGCACAGGGAACTGTATTCAATATCTTTTAATAACCTATAATGGAAAAGAATCTGAAAAAGAATAGATATAGGGCTTCCCTGGTGGCGCAGTGGTTGAGAATTCGCCTGCCGATGCAGGGGACACGGGTTCGTGCCCCGGTCTGGGAAGATCCCACATGCCGCGGAGCGGCTGGGCCCGTGAGCCATGGCCGCTAGGCCTGCGCGTCCGGAGCCTGTGCTCCGCAACGGGAGAGGCCACAGCAGTGAGAGGCCCGCATACCGCAAAAAAAAAAAAAAAAAAAAAAGAATAGATATATATGTATAACTGAATCACTCCACTATATACCTGAAACTAACACAGCATTGTAAATCAACTATATTTTAATTTTTTTAAAACCCTGGGTTTCAGAAATCAGACAGGAGTTAGAATTCCTTCCCACTGCTGGCCTCTGTCTCCATGAAGGCAGGGACCACGTTTAGCTTGACACCTTTAGGTCCCCTAGCGTCAAGCCTAAGACATAGTGGTACTCACTAAATATTTGCTGATTGAATGAGTGAGTGAATTCATTTACCAACAAAAGGATCTTGGAAGAAGCCCCTAATCTGTCTTCCCTCTGGGTCCTCCCATGTATCAGTTCCTCCTTACAGAGAAACTGCAAGGATGCAATGAAGTTAGGTATTTCAGATGCATAACATATAGTTTTGCTCAGTAAATAAGTCTGACACCGCTGCCATGTGTCCCATTCCTGGAGCACAGGCAGTTGCCGTTAAGGAACGTGGAACCTGGCTTTGGAAGACAAATCAGCATAGAGGAGACATTTGTTATTTGGGGGAGCAGGGCAGTAATGAGGGTGGTCCAGAGTCCAACTCTTCTTCCCATTAGCACCCTCCAGTCCTTTCCAGCATGCCCCCATGGCGGGCAGTTGGGTAGGCACTGGCACCTACCTGCCCCTGCCCCTGGGGAGCCCTGAAGGACCCAGCCTCACTCTCCCGGCCCCAGCTTCTTCAGGGGGCCCAGAGATGTGACTCAGATTCAGCCCGTCAGGTACCTGCTCGTGCGGAGGGGTTTAGCCAGGGATCAAGTCCACTGCAGGGCCGGGGCTGCAATCCTTCCAGGCTCTTCACGTAGTGCATCTGTGCTGTGGGTCTGGCCACCTGTTATTTACCTGATGCCTCCCCTAGTATCTTTTCAACATTTCCCTTTGTGCTGAGGCAGCAGTTAGGGGCTTAACTACGTCCCTGCAAAACCCCCATGTTGAAGTCCTTAGCCCCCAGGACCTCAGAATGTGTCCGTATTTGGAGGTAGAATCTTGAAAGAGGTAATTAAGTTAAAATTAGGTCATTAGAGTGAGCCCTAATCCAATATGACTGGTGTCTTTATAAGTAAGAAGAGGACATTAGAACGTAGACACATCCAGCAGGAAGACCATGTGAAGACACAGGGAGAAGATGGACACCTACAAGCCAAGGAAACAGGGCTCAGAAGAAACCAAACTTACCAACGCCTTGATCCTGGACTTCCAGCCTCCAGGGCTGTGAAAAAATAAATGTCTGTTGCTTAAGCTCCCCAGCCATTCGCAGGCTGTGATACTTTGTATGGCAGCCCTAGCTGACTAATACAGCTAGGAACTAATACAGCTAGAAACTGTCCAAGTCCGTTTCTATTATCTGCAATCCTTCAATGGCACAGCCCAGGACTTTCTCATCTGAGAAGTGGGTGAAGAACAGCACAGGATGGAAGTTAAGGCCTTCGCCCTTGGGACCAGGCCACCTGGGTTCAGATGCCAGCCCTGCCACTTCTACCTGCAGAGCCCTGGGCGAGACACATGAGCTCTCCATGAGCCTCATCTGAAAAAGGGGCAGATAGTTGTACTTTTCTGATGGTATTGCTGCAAGTAGGACGATATATGAAAAACACTTAGAACGGTGCTTCGCACAGAATAAGTGCTACATGGATGTTATTTATGATTTCTAGGGTCCTCTTCATGGAAAGACACGTGCTCTAAGAGAACCAGAGGAGTCCTGTCCCAGGGATGGGCTTGGACCTGGGCTCTACCCAGATCTCCATGAGGAGTTTCTGTCTCTCCCAGGGCTACCCGCCACGTTTTAAGCCACGGAACCACAAAAAGGGAGCTGGAAGAACTCCCCCCGCCCATCTTTACAGTGGAGCACAGTATGGAAACAACCATTTCTAGTCCAACCCACCTATTTTATGAAGGAGGGAACTGAGGCTCAGAGAGGAAACGCCCTGCCCCCAAGATCACACAGCCAGCTCCTAGCAAGGCTGAGAGCAGGCGTTTGGCCTCTGTTTTTGAGGCAGGGAATAAAGAACCACCAAAAGAAACATTTATGACCTCCATAAGCCAGGGAAGGAAATGATGTGAAGAGGTTGTAGTAAAGGGTTAATGAAGGTCTGTGTGCAGTTTGCCAGGCACACGGTGGCTGCTCAAGAAACTCCGCTGCTGTGGATGAGGCTCGCCTCGTCAGAATGATCCGAATCATTCCGGAAATGCTTCACTGCAGGATCCACCTAAGCGGAGGGGCAGTGGCCTGCTTGTGAATCCCCTACAGGTCCTTGGGTGTTCCGTCTCCAGCTAGGAAGCAGGCAGCCTAGGTGTCTCAGGGAGGATCAAGGGCCCTCAGAGTAGTTCTCCCAGCTCACCCAGCCTCCCCATCACCACTCCTTGGAATGCCCACCCATGCTTCATGACGACACACAGTGTGGCCTTCCCCAGAGCCTGCACTAGAAGAGGCCACCCCGGACAATGGAGCCGGTCCCAGGAGACAGACAGCCGTCCTCCCCAGCCACCCCAGGACCGCCTTCAGTGTCACTGACCAGTGCTTTCTAAACACAGCTCTACCAAAAGTGACTGCATCCAACCGGGTGGTCTTGGGGCCGCGTGCAGGACAGCTGCCCACTGAGATGGCAGTGCCTACTACCAGTCAGATGCATTCTCGCCCTCAGCCCTCAGACCCACCCAACACACACGCAGCCAGCACCCCCCGGGTGCCTGGAGGGCTCTAATCTGGACAGAGCCATGATATTTCACACCTGAGATCTCACTGAGTCCCGACAGCAAAGCTCGCCGTCCTCTACAAAGGTGGGCGAATGCACATTTCTCCCCAGCGCCTGAGTCTGCACTGCCTTTGAGAAACAGGATGACGAGCTGACTCCAGCTTGGCAGAAAGACCCAGCCTCTCAGTGACGCTACATGGGAGTCTCCAAGCTCAGCACCTCTGAAGCCGCAAGCACGGAAGGATGCCTGGCTAGACGCGTGGGTGGGCAGGTAGACGAGCCCATCACATCATCTGTGATTTTTTTTTAAGGACTGGGAGTGGGCGGTTTCCAGGCGTGCGGCTGTTTTCTGCCTGGTGGGAAGAGCACACAGGCCTCCCCTGTGGGCTCTCCCATTAGAGCCGAATCAAAGGCCCATGTCAATATCTGGAACTTCAGATCCATTTCCTCAGCTTCCAAAATCCTGGTCAGATCCGGGAAACAGAGGTAACACAAATCTCGTTTGGTTAAGACCACAGGCCCTGGTACAAGGCTGCCATTTCCTCTGTGTAAACTTGGGCAGGTTATTTAACTGCTCAATGATTCAGTTTCCTCCTCTGAGGACAAAAAATAACTTTTCAGAGGTTCTTTTGTGTATCTGTGTATACGAAGAGAGTAAAGCGCTTGACTCCAGCTGAATCTAAAACTCTGTGACCCTGGGCACTGGGGAAGGGGTGAGGTGTCACCCTGCACACAGCCAGGCTGCTTATTTGGGGATATGGCTGTGACAATTACAGGGGGTGGGACAGGATGAATTGGAGAGGGCCGTGACAATGTAGGAACGGTTTGGGGCTCTGTAACTTGGAGTAAAAGCAGATTCCCCACGGCGATGGCAAAATAATTGATCTGTGTATCCCCTGAGGAGGTGAATCCTGGTGACCCCTAGGGTCTTCCAGTCCTGAGCTGGGGAGAGTGTGCCTCCTAGGAGGAGCCCAGGCTGAGCTTAACTGCTTTGCCAAGGCACAGGAGAGAGATGGTAAGGCCCCAGAGGAAGCCTGGGAGAGGACAGCTGAGTGAAGACACGGCGTCTGGAGCAAGACTCAGTTAACCCCGGGCAAGTCACTTAACTTCTCCGTGCCTCAGTTTCCTCCTCCGGAAATGGGGATACTAATTGTTCCTTGATTCATTGAGTCGCAGTGGGAATGAAATGGGTTCTATGCACCTGGAACACAACCTCCTCCGTGGCAAGAGGGGGGCCTGAGGGTCTAGAATTCCCTGGGGGGTATCATCTCAATTGCATGCTTCTTTCCCTGAAAGAATCCAAAGCCTTTTCAGAGGCTGCTCTCTTGGTTTAAACAGCTCTCCACGGGGCAGCTTCCTCCAAGCTCACTACCATTGTCTCTACCTTACCGGGGTGTCAGAGGTATGGAGAAAGCGTCCTCCAGAAATATGGTGCATCAGGCGAGGAGAGAGGGCACCCACCAGGAATGCGGGTCCGCACCCTCAAAGCCCGCTCGTGTGATGTAGGAATGGTTGGAGCAACCATTCCTACATCAGGAATGGATGGAGCAAACCTTCCTCACTGGCGATCATAGGCCTTCACCAGAACCGGGAAGGAATTAAATGAAACCAAACAACCCATTATTGGAATGATAATAAAGGCGGGGGGAGGAGTCAGGCAGTGAACGCTATTAATAGTGCTGATAAATGTTCTGGGATAGCACTGCTGTGCTCTGAACCTGCCCCTGGGAGGTGTTGCTCACACATTTGCATATTAATATGGAAGGAAAATGCCGGGCTCTTTCTGCTGGGATAAATCAATTCCAGTGGAAGTTCTCAGATGGGAAGCTGCTAATTCGTCTTCCCTTTTCCACCCAGAGCAAAGACACCCATTTGCTGCCAGGAAAATATTTTTAAGAGCCACCATGGTGGGAAAAAAACTAGGCCAGAGAACTCCAGGCCAAGTGCAGAATCTGCTGTTGGCTGGAGCCACGATGCGCTTGGTAAGGCCCAGCTCAGCGGCGGCTCAGGGGCCAGGGTAAGCCTGACAGGTCCTGGCTTCTCCGAAACAACACGTGCGGAGCAAGTATGCAAAGTAGGTTCACCTCGAATCCCAGGGTTTATGGACTGGTACTGGCTGTTGATGGAACATGGAGTTGAGAATTTGAAATCCAGCATTTGAGATCCTAGACCAGACTCAGAAGACAGAGTGCAGTGACGTATTAGGGATGTCTGCCATGGGAGGGGGTCCCATGTGGGAGGAGTCATGTCTGCCATGCTGCCTTAAGGAGAATCATGCTTCATATTCTGGAGCAGAGCTTTATAAACAGGCCTTCTGAGGCACAGTGAGGCAGGCAGGGTTAAGAACGGGAATAAAACTGCAGAGCAGCCAAGCAGATAAGAGACAGTCCAAGGAATGGGGTGAGAGAGGATATAATCGAATACAACATTTTTTGAGCAACTACTGTGCATTGGATACAAGGTCAAATCTGAGGAATACAGAGATGACTGAGATCACACTTTCTTAGACAAATACCATATGACGTCACTTACATGTGGAATCTAAAACATGACACAAATGAACTTATCTCTGAAACAGAAACAGACTCACAGACATAGAGAAGAGACTTGTGGTTGCCAAGGGGCGGGGGTGGGGGAAGGATGGATTGGGAGTTTGCGGTTAGCAGATGCAAACTAGTAGGTATAAGATGGATAAACAACAAGGTCCTACTGTATAGCACAGGGAACTATATTCAATATCCTATGATAAACCATAATGGAAAAGAATATGAGAAAGAATATATATATATATATATATATATAAAACTGAGTTACTTTGCTGTACAGCTGAAATTAACACAACATTGTAAAGCAACTATACTCCAGTCAAATAAATTTTTTTAAAAGATAATGCTTTCTTTCAAGAAACTAAATCTAATGAAGGAGACACGTATGTAAACAGGACTTATGACGTAATGAGATCTCACTCCTCTGCTTCTTCGAATGACTGGGCTGCCTCTTTCCACACCCTCCACAAGTCCTATTTCTCCACTTCTCCTCTCATTTACTAATATTCCCCAAGTTCCCTCCTTGGACCGTTTAGCTCCTCTCCTCACTGAACATACTCTGAATGGACTCTCTTTTGTTCCCCAAGCTTGAGCTTCCTCCCGTGCACCAATGGCTCCCAAAAATCTGTCTCGAGGCACAGTTTTCCTCCCTAACACCACTCCCAGGTGCACACTGGACATCTCCACCATTACAAGCCCGTTTTACAGATGGGGAAACCGAGGCATGGAGGGAGTCACGTGATAACAGGTGACAGAGTGAGGATTCGACTTGCTCTCTCCTTAGAGCGTCCGCCCCTGCAGGGAGAGGGGGCACGACGCAGGGGCAAAAGGCAAGGGGTCCAGGACCAGGTGACTCGTGGTCCAATCCCAGCTGTTTCCTCCTGGCCGGATGGTCACCGCCTTCCCTGAGCCTCGACACCCTCACTGACATGGAGAAAGTCACAGCACCTGCTTCATAGGTTTGTCATGAGGATGACGTGAGTTCAAAGATGGAAAGACAGAATGACACCTGGCACACAGCAAGAGGTTGTCCCCCTTAGATTCTCAGATGCTACTTTCTGTCTTCCCCACGGGCACCAAAAGCCCCCAGGACAGGGATCTTGTTCTGTTCACCACTGGATCCTTAGCATCTAGAATAGTTCCTGGCACCGATCTGAGGTCAATTTGTAGAATATTTGTTCAACACAAGTTCTGCCAGGCACAAAACACGGCAGAGACAAAAGGATTCGGGAGGCGGTAGAAGGATTTTTTTCTACTAGGAAGAAATGTAAAGAGATTGTCAAAACGTGAAATGCTGAGATCTGTGACCCAAAATCCCTAGGCTTTGGGGTCAGATAAAACTGGGTCTGAGCCCTCCAGGGGTGATGGTCAGGAGGTGGGCCATTATATGCTGGCCTTCACATATGGGAGCTTGCTTCCTCACCTGAAAAGTGGGAGTTCTCATCCCGCACGGAGGGGTATCGGGGGTCAGAAGAGATCACCTGCGTGTCTGCAGGTACTTGGTAAATTTCAGTCTCCTTCCCCCTCAGGGCCCCTGCAGAGCCCTCTCTCACCCCGTGAATCTCCCCGATCCTCCTGACGGAGTGATGGCTGCCCGTACCAGCAGGGACCCCACATTTATCCTCCAGACCTCACCTGCACTCCACGATAGAAGAGATGCGCTTTTTCTGCTACACTCTGCACAGGAGGAGGGAGGGGGCTAAGCTCCTGGTTTTGTGTTTACAATGCAAAATTCGTCCACTTGGCACAGCTGACAGGCTGCCTCTGTGTTCCTTTAATCGCCTTCCCTGTGTGAAAGCATCTGTATGTGTGTGTGTGCGTGTTCCCTGGGAAAGGCTTGCTTGCTGGCTTGGGCAGAAGAGGAGCTGATTTCAGAAGATGGGTCTGACCCTTGGGATGTCTGCCCATGACCCCAACCTCGAGAGGCAGTGTGGGGTGGGATAAGGAAACCTCTCTGGGAGTCAGGAGACTTGGACTCAGGTCCACCCTCAGCCCCTTGAATTATAGTCAATAACAACAAAATCAATAATAATAGTGTGACAAGGACGAAAATGGGCTTTTTCTAGCTCAATTTCAATTTCAGACCCCAAGACATTGCACATTTTAAGGGGAGTATTTGACCCCCGCCCCCTCCAGGAGGCAGGAAGCAGGAGGTAACTGAACATCTGCTTTGCAGTCACTGGCTGACCACCCCCTCTGACCCGTTCAAAGGCAGAACAGTCTCAGGAAGGTCTGGATATTGGGTGACTTTTTAAAAATTTATTTTATTGAAGTATAGTTGATTTAGTTGTGTTCATTTCGGGTGTACAGCAAAGTGATTCGGTTATATGGATATTGGGTGACTTTTATTCGGAGTGTTTGGGGTGCTGTGAACTGACCTCTATCCAAGATGATGGAATGGGGGTGAGGGTACTTCCTTCTCCCCTCAAGCCCAGAGAGATGGGCTTCAGGGTGGCCAATGGGAGACGTTCTGCGGTTTGGGGTGGTTTGTACACTGTGGCTTCTATGTGTTCCTTGCCTAAGGAGCCCAGGGGTGAAGGGCTGCAGCTATGGGCCTGGAGAGTGAGGCAGGAAAGAAAGATGCTGCCTCAGGATCTTGATACACAGCCGCGAGGTGTGGGCAGAGCTGGGCCAGATCTGGGCCACAGGGAGCGAGCCAGCCCAGAGCTCTCCCACAGTGACCCCAAGATCAGGCTAGACAGCCAGGTTCCCAGGTGCAAAGGAAGGAAATCTAAGTGGGCAGTAGGTCATCTTGTGGCCCTGAGGGGAGCTGAGACAAGCTAAACATGGGTGAATGCCAGACAAAGAGAACCTGATGAGTCTCTGTGTGTCTGTGAGTCTCCGATGAGCTCACGGACCCACCGAATGAACCAACCTGGACCTCTCCAACCTCAGGACTTCGTATTGGGTGAGGTACCACGTTTTCCTCATTGCTTAGGTCACCACAGCTCTCTGTCTCTTGAACCCAAGCCGAGTTGAGTAACTTGTCCTAAAGTAAGTAGAAGAGTTACAACCTGGTGACAGACCTGTGAGCCCAGAGCTTTTGTCACGAGTCACTGTGCTGAGGCATCCGTGGGAAAGCGCTATGTGAGCCCAAGTCACACCCGAGACACAGGCAGCAGGGGAACCTGAAGACACAGACCTTAAGGTGCTTTAAGAGGGCAAAAGTAGAAGCTCCAAGCACACATCAGGATATAGGAAATTAGCAGATACACACTACTAGATATAAAATAGATAAACAACAGGACCTACTCTATAGCACAGGGAACTATATTCAATATCTTATAATACCCTAAAGAACCTGAAGAAGAATTTATATATATATATATCACTTTGCTGTACACCTGAAACTAACACAGCATTGTAAATCAACTATAATTCAACTTAAAAAAAATTTTTAAGGATATAGGAAGTACTCAGTAAAAGTGTATTCTGAGAAACCGTTATAGATCAGAGGGAAATGGGGAGACACAATAGCTAAATGCAATATGGTAGCTGGGATTGGATCGTGGAACAGAAAGAGGACATTAGTGGAAAACTGATGAACTCCAAATAAAGTCCGGAGTTCGGTTAAAAGTAATGTACCAATGTCAGTTTCTTGGCTTTGACAAATGTACCGGTACCGCCGCGATGGAAGATGGTAACGGTGAAAAAAACTGGGGGAATGGTACACGGGAACTCTCTGCACTAACTTTGCAACTTTCTATACTAAACCTAAAATGATTCTGAAATTTAAAGTTTCTTTTTTAAAAGTTTATTACATGACTGACGAATGTGTAAGAAGTCTAGGTCCAGGGTTTAACGGAATATCTATCTTTCATTATAGTTACTTAAGTAAACATACCTACAACTGGCCGTTCCCACATCTCTCTCAGTCCCTTCAATAGCCCTGTGAGGAGCGCAGCACACAGTACTTGGCACATAGTAGGTTCTCAGTAAATATCCATTGACTGGATGAATTAATCGTCTTTGCATTTAAGGAATTTGAAGCTGAAAGAGGCAAAGTCCCTGTACCCACGACTCCCAGGCTCACGCTCCTTGACTCCATCACCCCCCCAGGATTAGGGTTAGAGTCATGTCAGAGCCTGGATTCTCTCCGCCACCACTCTAGGCTACGGCTGCTCAACTTCACGGTTTACGCTTGAGAAACCTAAAAGCAAGAAGCTACAGCCTCTCCATGCCCCAGAAATCAGCACCATAAATCTCAATTCTAAAATTTAATAATATCTGTTTTCGCATTTGTGGCATCATTATTACAAGCCACCTTGCTTGGGCTCAAGGTGGCTGTAGGAAATTATTTCATTTGACGGACTCAGCCCACCCGCCGCACCTGAGACCTGGCCTCCCCTAATGGAGGGACAAGCGGACCAAGATAATTCCAAATGACACGGGGGGGGGGGCAGGGTTCCAATTAATGGTGTTCAGGGTTGGGGGGCCTTTTCCTGCAGATCATAAATACCTCCTGAGGGTTTCCATCACGCTAGTGTTTAGGGACCCACCTGCCTTGGTGGTAAGAATTCTAACAAAAGAACTCAAAGGAAATGGAAGAGATACAGTGGAAAAGTGAAATTGGCTAATTCCCTTCCTGCCACCCACTCCTCCCCTAGATGTGACAATCCTATCCATCCTTCAGAGTCCAAGTCAGACTCCACCCCAACAACACACACACACACACACACACACACACACACACTCACTCACTCACACACGTTCCCAGTGGCAATGAATCCTTCACTCCTCCAAGTGTCCTGTATTCCTATCATAACACCAGTCAGGGCCAGCCTGGATTGGAGAACTCATTTATTCATTGATTCACTCATTCACTCGACGAATATTTATTGAGAATTTACTATGTGCTATGTTCTATAGATATAACATTGACCATCACAGACACGAACTCTACCCTCACAGAGCCAGCCATCTAGTTGCTTAAATGTGAGTCTGTCCCCACTCCCCATTGAATGGTGGGTTTCCGGAAGTAGGGATCTATATCTTCATCTCTGATCCCCAGTAGTTAGCACAACACCTGGCACACAGTAGGAGCATAATGCATGCTTGCTGAGTGATTGAATCAATGCATCACTCAACACTAAAACCCAGCCTGCTTCTCATACTTAAAACTCTCAAGTGTCCCCCACCCCCCATTGTCTGCAACAGGGCCAGCAAACTGCAGCCCGTGGGCCAAATCTGGTGTATCACCTGTTTTTGTAAATAAAGTTTTATTGGAACACAGCCACACTCATTTATTTATGCATCATCAATGGCTGCTTCCACATTACGATGCAGCACTGAGTAGTTGAGACAAAAACTGTATGACCCACAAAGCCGAAAAATACTACTGTCTGGTCTTTTCCCCCAAAAAAGGCTTGATGACCCTCGTCTGTAAGATAAAGCTTGAACTTCTTAGGGGAGCCCAGGGTCCTGTCCAGCATACATCTCTCCACTCTGTCCTGTGTTCTGGCCACACCAAACCACAGTCCCGTCGTGGATCCAGCCTGCTAGGGTCTCGGGGAGGCTCCTGATTCCCTGCTCTCTTTGCTTTGTTCAAAATAGTTGTATCTCCAAACCTTTCCACCCAGAAGACTACAAGACTTTGCAGAGAATCTGTTCAAGCATCTCCTGCAGGTTTTCTGCCTCATCTTCCTCCCCTCCCCCCAACCTCTGACCAGATTCAGGGCTTCTCCTAGGCTCCAACACAGCCGTATTTTCTCTCTTATGGCTGTTCTCACCCCAAACTGGAATTACCTCTCTCCTAGTTTTTCTCCCCAACTGGTTCAAGTTTGCTGCAGGCAAGGACTTGTCATGGATGTGATTGTTTAGGTGATGTCTTGTGTGTCGGTGTCTTCCAGCAGCTAACCCAGGACTTGGCACAGGGTAAGTTCTCGGTGAATGAACTGTGTAGACCTGGATTCCTCCCTGTCACTTCTCTCATTTCCATGCCCCCCAGTCCCCATCCCGCAGCGCCCGGCCTCCCACCGACTCAAAGGGGACAGAAGCACAGAGGTCAAGGAGAAAATTCCAGTTATATAAATTGGGGATAATCTAGGGTCTGGTACCCGTAGACGAGAGCAGAGGACAAAATGGGGCTCCTGCATGGTGTTATAACACAGCAGAGGGCAAGGGCAGAAACCCAGGAGTGACCCCGAAATCAGGTTCCAGTTGGCTGCCTCACTGGGAGACCAGCTGGGGGTGCCTTCAACAGCAGCTCAGAGCCAGAGGTGCCACCAGGGTCTGGCTAAAAGTGGGGAGATGTGAGTGGGCCAAGCCCACTGGTTGGCACTGAGGTTGCATAAGTGTTCTCTGCCTCCAGATTGGCTTTACCTGGAAAGCAAGGCTGTGGATGTGGCAGCAGGAGTAGCGTGTAAGACACTGCAGAGGGAAAGGGCAGATGGGTAGGGGAAGACGAAAATTCATCCTGTGGTATCAACTCAGCCTGTGGTTGGTTCCCTGTTATTGTGATATCATACAATGTCCCTCTACCTGCCCACCCCCATGCCCCTGCTCCCCACCCCACAATCTTTTTTTTAAGATTTATTGTTTATTTATTTATTTAATTTTTATTTTTGGCTGCATCAGGCCATAGTTGCAGCATGCGGGATCTTTTGTTGCGGCGCACAGGCTCCAGGGCACGTGGGCTCTGTAGTTTGCAGCACACAGGCTCTCTAGTTGAGGACCACAAGCTCAGTAGTTGTGGCGCGCGGGCTTAGTTGCCCCGCAACGTGTGGGATCTGAGTTCCCTGACCAGGGATCGAACCCGTGTCCCTTTCATTGTAAGGCGAATTCTTTACCACTGGACCACCAGGGAAGCCCCACACCACAGTCTTGACATCTGTGACTTCAAAAAGCCATAGCAAGACTAAACCCAGGCAAACATAGAGGGGATAACTTTCGAGGTTTGCAGAAAATGGAGACTGGCTACCTGAGAGATGAACCAGGAGTCGTCGGAGACGGACAGGACAGCAGTCAATCTCTGTCTCAAATTCCCAAGAGGTAAGAGCCCAGAAAGCATTGGTCTGATGAATCATCTGGGGCTGATCCTCTCTGGATTCTCTCCTTCTTACAGTTCAAATTTTGTCCTCTGCCCAAGAAATTGGGAGGCTTTTAGCTTGGACCTCTTGACTTACGTTTTGGAAAGTGATGATGTGAACTTGGAATGTGTGTTTTGCCCCTGGTACCAGGACTGCCCTCTGGGTAGCAGTGGCTTTTGAGATTCTGGGATAAAAGGAACTGAGAGAAATGCCATGAGTAATAGGATCTTAGAAGATTTTCTAATTTCTTAAAGACAATTGGTACGACGGGAGCGAGGCATAGATATTTCTCAGTGAGCCAAGCTAGACCAAAGTTTCTGTGTCAATTAAAATGAAACTTTTTTGTTTTGTTTTGTGGTACGCGGGCCTCGTTGTGGAGCACAGGCTCCGGACGCGCAGGCTCAGCGGCCACGGCTCACGGGCCCAGCCGCTCGGCGGCACGTGGGATCCTCCCGGACCGGGGCACGAACCCGCGTCCCCTGAATCGGCAGGCGGACTCTCAACCACTGCGCCACCAGGGAAGCCCGAAACTTTTTTAAAACCTTCTCTCCTTGCAAACATTCACAGTCCTCACACAGTTCTAGCCCCTTCCCCCAACTCTATTTCCCTGAAATAAGCTGCATCCCATAAGTGATGAGGGGTACATCACGCAGGAACAACCTTCACCCCAAGTCATCCTTTCAGGGTTCTCATTTTAGGGGGTAAATTCTCAACCTATTATGCTGCTACTGTGGACTCTGGAGACTTTCCACGTGATCAAACATTCATTCAACTTCTTCACATAGAGATGCCTTATGCCCCCTCCAGGTCCAACCCCAATGGATCAGAAAATCCCTGAATTATATGGTTTCTCTGTATCATTTAGGACAGTGTTTCTGAATGTATGGTCTCCGACTCAACAGGATCTCCTAGGGTTCTTATTTAAAAATGCTTGAACTGCCCTCAAAACCTACAAAACGGGAATCTGGGATGATGTTGACCATCTGCATTTTACATGTTCTGGGTGAGCCTGAGAACCGCAGGGAACCGTAAAGAAGATCACACCCAAAGATAAATGGAAATGCATGTTCACCCTGGAGCCTATAAATGCCAACCAAAGCCAAAGTGGCCCTCAATACCCACCATTTAACAAGATGCACTGAATCGGGCGCCCTCTAACCTCCATTCTCTACCTCCCTAGAGGAAGCGCCATGAGCTCCCATTTGCAGTGGCCGCAGTAGCCTCCTGACTAGTGTCCATACTTTGTCCCTCAGCCCCCATGAACTCCTCCCTGCAGAGCAGCCAGAGTGCCCGTCTTGTAAAGTAAGTTACATCATGTCACTTCTCTGTTCTCTACCCTGCAACGGCTTCCCAGCACACTTGGAACCCAACCAATCCCACGCTCTTACCATGGTCCACAGGGCTCTACATGACCTGGCCTCCACCTGCTCTCCAAAAGGGTCCACTCTCCCCTCGCTTCTGTGCTCCAGGCACCCTGCCCCTGCTGCTCCTTTGAGCACATGGGCCATGTGCTGACCTCAGGCTCTTAGCATCTACTGGCCCCTCTGCCTGGAAGTCCTTCCCTCTAATACCCACTTGGCCCACTCCCTCACTTCCTTGAGCTCAAGGTCACCTCCTCCACAAGGCTTTCCCTGTTCACCCCATCTACAAAAGCACCCCCATCACTTTCTCTTTTTTTTAACATCTTTATTTGAGTATAACTGTTTTACAATAGTGTGTTAGTTTCTCCCCCATCACTTACTATCTCTTTATCTTACTTTCTGTTTCCCTGCCATGCCTGATATGATATTACACATTTATTTGTTTATCATGTATTGCTGCTCTTCTCCACTAGAATGGAATCTTCACAGAACAGTGTGCCAGTCAGGATAAGCCAGGTTCTGCTGCACAAACAAACAACTCCAAAAGCTCCAAAAGGGCTTAGAAGCACGAGGGCAAGTTGTTTAACCTCTCTGTGTTTTAGTTTCCTCACTGCTAAGGTGGAGTACTACTGTTATTTTTCACTTCCTGTCCAACATGGATCAGCTGTGGGTTCTACTCCCGTGTTACCAGCGTCCTCACCCAAAGACCTAGGCTGATGGACAAGCCACTATCTGGAAATTGCAGGTGACTTGCCAGATGGAAAAGAGAATGTGGCAAAGCATGACATGGCTGGTACAGTCAGATTTCGCTGGCCAAGGCTGAATTCAATGAGGTGGGAAAATATAATCCTTCTCCAGGAAAGGAAGTAGAGTTTGGGGAATGGTAACAAGTCTGCCAAAGGCTAGGAAATTTGTTTTATTTGTTTCTCTGTCTCTAGTGCCCAAAACAGTGCCCAGTATGATTAGGTGGTCACTTATTGGATGGGTAGAGGTTTGGATCCTAAGGTTGGATGGCAGCTTGACTTAATTCTAAGGTCATGTGTGCTGGGGCTGATGCCGTCCCATATACGATAGGCTCAGTGGTATCTGACACATTCAAAGATCCAGCTACAGGGCTGGAAAAAAAAATGGCAGTGCAACTGACAGCAGCCTTAGATGCCTAGAGCCAGAAGGAAACATAAAGACCACTACTCCAGTCTCCCTCCCGATGAAGGAGTGCTCCTGTCCTCCCCAGAGAATCCCACTGGAGGGAGGTGCTTAGGCAGGGCAGGTGCCAAGGCACAGACCAGTAGCACATACACTCAGGAACCCAGGGTTCAAAGTTGGGAACTCAGACATCCAGGCCAAGTTGGGTCACTCAGGAGACCTGGGTCAAAAGGCAGCTGGGAGGCCAGGACGTCAGAGCTTGGAAAACAGAAAAGCACCCCCAAAAGGGCTTCTTTAGGGAGCAGACGATGATTCTGAGACCCAGAGAGGAGCAGTGACTTACCCCAGGTCACACAGCTAGGAAACGGTAGAGGCAGCGTTTGAACCCAGGACCCTCCTCTCCTAGCCCAGTGCAAACAGCATGCTGGGAACAGCAATGATGATGATAACAGTATTAACAGCTGTTAATACTGTCCTCTTACCATGGGCCAGACACTATTGTAAGCACTTTTCATGAATTTTTTCACATAATCCCCCAAATAAGCCTATGATGTTAAGTACTTTTATTCATTTCGATTTTATAGATGAGGAAACTGAGGCCCCAAAGTTTAAGGAATTGATCCAAGAAACACAGCTACTAAGTGGCAGAGCTAGAATTTGAGCTCAAGTCTCTCCGACTCCAGCCCCCGTGCTCTTCACTGATAATATACTGATACTGTATTATATTCGTGACCAGCGCCCACTATAGACCCAGCAGGAGAAACCAGAGTAAGCCAAAATTAGAATTGGAGACCCAGGCCTGGGGAACTGAAATATCTGCAGCCAGGGAACAAGCCCAGTGAAACCTGAACCAAAGGTCAGAGTAAGGGCAGGGCTGAGGAACTGAGGTCTGGGGGGGGGGGGGGTTGCAGCAGGGCTGGCGGGGTCAGGGATGGGAGGACCCAAATGGAAAACGGAAATAACAACAGTGGTGTTCATGTAGCCTTTTCCATGTTCCAGCAGTCCAGACTCCCACCGTGCACTGACTTATTTAATCCTCACAACAGCCATTTGAGGTGGAAACAGTATGATTCCACCTTAGCAATGAGGAAACCAAAACACAGAGAGGTTAAACAACTTGCCCAAGATCACACAGCAAGTCATTGGAGAGCTAGGATTTGAAATGGGGTCTGGCCCCACTTTTCACTACTGCAGTGGGGGTCAGTGATGTCCTGGGCACAGAGCCACGTGGACACAGAGCCAGCTGGCCACCAGGGCCCTGCTTGGACATGTCTGGGGACAGTATTGGTCTGCTTCATTCGGTTGCCCAGTCCTCCAGGAAGTGAGCCAGTGCTTGGAGGTTTCTGGCTTATCTCAGTCGATCTGAAGCCTGCCTATCCTTGTAAGTGTCCCTCACTGGCCCTAGCTCTGGCCGGTATGGCCACAGTGATAAACTCCACTCCATGATTGCTTTCTCCATTCTCAGCACTCCCTCCTGACCTCCGCTGGCCCTTCAAGCTCCTCACCTTCTCATCCCCATGCTCTGGATGAAGGCTGGAGTGCCAGCAAACCATCCGATCCATCTGGCCCCGGTTCCCCAAATACTACTTCCCAGCACACAGAGCCTCCAGTGAGACACTGGCTGGTCAGTGTCTTCCAGATGTGCCCTGACTTGTTACAGACGTCCTGCCAGTTTTCTGTTAGGTCAGGCAAATTAGGCAAGAGCTCATTTTCCCAGCTCTTCCAAAGAATATCCCTGGACATATGCTGTCTTGCTCTTTCCCGGGCTCATACAATGTAATATTTACACAGGTGCAAGGGAGGCACTGCCCAGCCCAGCCTTCTGTCCCAGCTAGCAGGCATCCAGGATGCAGACCCAGCGTCTCTGTCCCCATGGAACTGTCCTGGTTGGCAGTTCTGCCTCCACAGCTTCGTCCCGAGTCTCCCTTACACTTCTCTTCAGAATCTTTGCCCTCAGATACTCCCTGGAGGAGACTGGAACAGAAGAGCGATTGACAGAGTGACTTCTGCAGGATGGGCTTGGTTGATACGGATGAAGGGAGAGAGGAAGCAGATTCCATGGTCAAGTAAGATGAGACACCCTGGGTAAGAGAAAGGGCCACTGGCTTCTTTACTGTCAGACCTCTCAGGGCCTTGACTGTTCTCAAGTGCATTAGAACTCTACTTAAGGGGCATCATCTGATTCCATAGATATTTATTGAGGATCTATCAGGTACATTCTTTAGGCACTAAGAATACACCAGTCAATAAGATAACCAAAAAAGAAAAAATTCTTTGTTGGAGACAGATAAGAAACAAGTAACATACATAGGATGCTAGACTGTGGTATGTGTTACGGATTTGGTTTTTTTTTTTTTTTTTTTTTTTTTGGAAAAAGCAAGATAAGAGGGAGTAAGAGGGCCGTGGAGGAGGGGCAGCATTGCAACGTTAAACAAGGTGGTCCGACTAGGTCTATCGAGAAGATAGTATTTGAACAAAGATGTGAAAGGTTGGCCGGGCAGATATGTGCAGGACCAAACCACCAAAGAACATAATGGTATGTTGGAGGAGCAGGGGAAATGGGCACCAGGAGCCTTGGCACTATAGGCATTTGGGGCCAGATCATTCTTTGTCCTGCACACACCGTAGGATGTTTCACAGCATCCCTGGCCTCAACTCACCTGATGGCAGTAGCACCCCTTCACCCAGTTGTGATAACCAAAAATGTTTCCAGAAGCAACATAAGTGTCCATTAACAGATGAATGGATAAAGAAGCTATGGTACATATATACAATGGAATACTACTCGGCCATAAAAAAGAATGAAATTTTGCCATTTACAGCAACACGGATGGACTTGGAGGGCATTATGCTAAGAGAAATAAGTCAGACAGAGAAAGACAAACCCTCTGTGATACCACTTATATGTGGAATCTAAAAAAACACAACAAACTAGTGAATATGACAAAAAAGAAACAGATACACAGAAACTAACTAGTTGTTACCAGTAAGGAGAGGGAAGAGGAAAGGGTAATACAGGGGGAGGAGAGTAAGAGGTACAAATTATTAGGCATAAAATAAGCTTCAAGGATATATTGTACAACAAGGGGAATATAGCCAATATTTTACAATAACTATAAATGGAGTAAAACCCTTTAAAATTGTGAATCACTATATTGTACACCTGTAACTTATATAATATTATACAGCAACTATACCCCAATTTTAAAAATCCTAAAAAATAAAAAATTTTTTAAAAATCTCATCTCATGTAGATTTGTAAGCAGGCAGCTGGCCCAAGTGCAAAGCCTTGAAGTTCTGTATTTGAGACCAGCCTGGATCACCCACCCAGCAAACTTCTATGTCGTCCTTGGTCTCATTACTCTCAAGGCAAGATCCCAGGAAACAGCTGGGCCATGGAGCCCAGGGGCAGGGAAGCTTCTGGATCGACAGCTGGGGATCCAGGCTGACCTGGGCTTGGCTCTGGCTCTGCCACTTCCTAGTTGCCTGACCCTGCAAAGTGGGGCCGTTGATATTAACCTGCCTTATGTGGCCGCGGTGAGGCTTAGGTGAGAAGACATTTGTGAACACACCCAGCAAAATGCCTGGCACAGAGTGGCCCCTTCCATGCTGGCTTCTGTCTTAACACCTTGTATTTGTTTTCTGTGGCTCCTAGATTCCCATGAACCTGGTTGGCTTAAAACCACAGAAATTTCTTCTCTCACAGTTCTGAGGCCAGATGTCTGAAATGGAGGTGTTGGCAAGGCCGTGCTCCCTTCAGAGGCTCTCCGGGAGAACTATTCCTCACTTCTTCCAGTTTCTTGGGTTCCTTGGCTTGTGGCTGCATCACTCCAATCTCGGCCTCTTGGCCTTCTTCCCTGTATATGTGTGTCTCTCCGTGTTCTCTCCTTTTATAAAGACTCCAGTCATTGGATTTTGGGCCCATCTGGATGACTGCATCTTGAGATCCTTAACTAATTGCGTGTGCAAATAACCTTTTCCCAAATTAGGTTATATTCTGAGGTTTTGTGTGGCCATAAATTTGGGGAGACACTCTTCAACTCAGTGCACACCTCAAGGCCAAGGAATGCAGGCCAGGGCCTTTGCTCTGTACCTCTGCTCCCCTTCCCCAGCAAGAAAGGCCATCCTCGGGTCTTCTGTTCACACAGTCTGGTTGTTTTGTCTCCTGCAGAAGAGACCTTCCTGGTGTCTGGGTCCTACGGGTCTAGTTCACATCCCAAGGCTGACCCAGGGCAGGAGAAAGGAGCTCGCTTTCCCGACATTTCCTGTTCTGGGCTAGCCCGGAAGTTCTCTAGGGACTTCAAGGACACAGTGGGTGCCCAAGTGGAAGAAGGCAAAGTGGGAGCTGGGGGGACGCGCGTAGAAGATGCCCATTTTAACTCTTTCCTGGCCGAAATCAGCTCTAAGCCTAAACCACCGGTTGCGGCCAAACCTGAGCCCACAGCGCCCCCTGGCGGTCGTCCCGGGCACGCACTGCGGCTCCCGTGCGCTCACGCAGCCGCGCGCGGCGAAGGCGGCTGAAAGTGAATTTAGCATCAGCACAGTTATTTAAATTGTTTTAATTAATCACAGATTGAGCAGTAAATGAACCAGTAAGTGGAGAGAGAGCGCGGAGTGAGCGAGAAAGAAGTGAGGGGAGAAAGGCGGCGCCTAGGTGAAGGCTTAGAGAAGCACAAATGGCTTCCGAAGGGGCGGGGGGAGAGGGCTGGAGGCGCAGGTCGCTGAGCTTTTCCTGCCACTCCCGACACGTCTCACCGCCACAGGTCGGGTGCCACGCGGTACGGCGGGAGGCGGCCCAGCCGGCCCGGTGGGGTTGGGAGGGGCGTACAGCCTTGGCAGGGAGGGCGGGGTGCCTACTCCCCTGACAAAGAAGGATAGAAATTTGCCTGAAAGGGAGAGCAAGCAAAAGGGCGGAGTAACACTTAAGTGTTTAAAACGTGCCTCGGCTGTGCTCAGCACTTTTACACCCATTTCTTGTATCTGAAAAGCACACACAGTGGAAAACACCAAGCAGCCTGACCCAGCAATGCCAAGGGCACCCCGTGGGACCTCGAACGTGTATTCGGCGCCTGGATCTGGCTTCCGGGGATCTGCAGAATGGGAAAGGGGCCCCGTGGAACTGCAGAAGACAATGCTTAAGAGCTCCCAGATCTAGGATTCTTTGCCCTTGAACAAGACATTTCAGTGATGCTCTGGGCCAGCTTCCCCAGTAAAACAGATTTACCACCTTCTCCAGAATTTAATGCGGGATTGGGCAACCCGCCGCCTGCAGGCCTGTTTTCGTACAGCCTGTGAGCTAAGAGTGGATTTTTTTTTTTTTTACATTTTTATACGGTTAAAAAAAAATCAAAAGAATAATATTTCATGACACGTGAAAATTAAATGAAATCTAAATTTCATAAATAAAGTTCTATTGGAACGCAGCCATGCTTTTTCATTTTAAGGATTGTCTGAGGCTGCTGGCGCAACACAGAGGCAGTTAAGTAGCTGCAACAGAGACTGGACGGCCTGGGAAGCCTGAAATATCGACTCTCCGGGCCATTTACATCCATGGTTTACCGATCCCTGATTTAACACGTCATGATTTGTCAGATGCGCGATTTTTATGTACCACCACCTAGGAAGCAAGGGACTAAATTAAACTATACCACGATGCTTTCATATTACTTAGATTTTATTATTTTACTTTGGTTGAAAGTTATTTAGACTATTTACACCTAGATTTGGATCACACTTGTGCAAACGTAAAAAGGAAAATGTATGCGAAATAAACTGGTTACAGCATTCCCCAGGCATCTTCATATCCAGAGACCAACTAACTCTTCTGCATCACTTTTTGACTCAGAACCACTTTTGTCCTTGTCTTGCACACAGTCTCCTCCTCGGTGCCCCTGTGTGAGGCAGCATTTCTTTTTTTCTCTTGTTTTTTATTTGTTTTAATTGAGGTAACAGTGGTTTATAACATTATCTGAGTTTCACGTGTACAACGTTATATTTCAACTTCTGTATACACTACAGCACGCTCACCATCAAAAGTTTAGTTTCCGTTCATCACCCTACAGTTGATTGCCTTTATTCATTTTGCATTTCTTTTGTTTTATTTTAATTCCACTTATGAGTGAAATCCTAAAGTATTTGTCTTTCTCCATCTGACTTATTTCATTTGGAATAATACCCTCAAGCTCCATCCATGTTGGTGCAAAGGGCAAGATTTCATATTTTTTGTGGCTGAATAGTATTCCATTGTATATATACAACACAACTTCTTTATGCACTCATCTGTTGATAGGCACTTAGGTTGTTTCCGTATCTTGGCTATTGTAAATAATGCTGTGATGAACCTAGGGTTCATCACCTCAGGATTTTCCTCCTAGCCTCTGACACCTGATCTGGAAGTTTTGAGTCCAATGTACAGGCTGTGACAACTACATTATGACTGCTGCCTGACGGCCCAATGTCAGGGACGTTAGACTGCTTGTGGGGGGGGGGTGACATCAATATTAAACTTTTTCAAAATTATAGCAACTGTCGTCTGACTGGACTATAATAGAAAACAAATCAGATCAAAATTCTGTCCTCAAGGAGCTGCAGTCTAGTGGGTTAAGGAAACAAGAAACAGAACAGAATGGGTTGTGTCAGCGGCTGATGAGTGCTCTGAAGTAAAATAAGTGGAATAGGAAGAGGAGGAGGAGACGTGCGTGACAGGAAGGTGCCATGGAGGCAGGTTATATCCGGGAAGTCCTCCTGGAGGAGGTGATATTTGAGCAGAGAGCTGGTAGGGTGAAGGAATGAGCCATGCAGAGACGTTTGGTGGGGCGGGGGAGTCCTCCAAGTGCATGGACAGCAGGTGTGACCCTGGTGGAAGGGCCGTAAGGCGAGGGAAGGGAGGTGGAGCCACATCAAGCATGAGAGAATTCTGGATTTCATTTCAAATCTGATGGAAAGCCACTGGGTGGTTTTGAGGAGAGGCATGTCACAATCTATCACGTATTTTTAAAGGCCGGCTCTGGTTTCTCTGGTATCGAATGTAGGGGCTGGGCAAGAGCTGAAACGAGGAGACCAGCTCAGAGTGGGGAGGTGAAGGCAGCTTGGACCAGGGTGGCTGTGATGGAACCAGTCAAAATGTATCTATATTTTGAAAGTAGAGCCGACAAGATTGCTGACGACTAGGAAGTGGGTGTAAGGGAGGTAGAAGCCCCCACCCTCTGGGAAGGCAAAAAGACTACAGAGGATGAAAAAGTCCAGAATTCCATTTAGAACTCGCCCGGTGTGAAAGATCGACGAGACGGCCAAGTGAAGACCCAAGGAGGCCGTGGCAAGGACAGCTCTGCGTTTCAGTGGAAGGAACCTCTGGGAGAGAAACCCTGGGAGACATCGGGGCATAGATGGCGGCCAAAGCTATGAGCCTAGATGGATCACAAAGGGGGTGGGTATCAGTGTCTCCACTGTCTCCCTCCTCCGAGGGCTGAGCCCTGGGGCCCTCCATGAAGAGTCCCGAGAGGTGAGAAGGAAGCAGCAAAAAAGACAGAAGGAGCCACCAGTGAACAGGACAGCTACGTCATTCGGGGGACCCAGTGCAAAATGAAGAAGAGGGACCCCTTGCTCAAAATTATTAAGAATTTCAAGATGGCAGCAGCAGAGCTTTTTTATTGAAGTATAGTTGATTTACAATGTTGTGTTAGTTTCGAGTGTACAACAAAGTGATTCAGATATAGAGATAGATCGATAGATAGATAGATAGATGTTCTTTTTCAGATTCTTTTCCATTATAGGTTATTACAAGATGAATATAGTACCCTGTGCTATACAGTAGGTCCTTGTTGTTTACCTATTTTATCTATAGCTGTGTGTATCTATTAATCCCAAGCTCCTAATTTAACCCTCTCCCCTCCTTTCCCCTCTGGTAACCATAACTTTGTTTTCTGTGTCTGTGAGTCTATTTCTGTTTTGTAAATAAGTTCATTTGTATCATTTTTTTAGATTCCACATATAAGTGATATCATGTGGTGTTTGTCTTTCTGTGTCTGACTTACTTCCCTTAGTATGATAATCCCTAGGTCTATCCATGTTGCTGCAAATGGCATTATTTCATTCTTGGGTTTTTTTGGCTGAGTATTATTCCACTGTATATATGTACCACGTCTTCTTTATCCATTCATCTATCAATGGACACGTAGGTTGCTTCCATGTTTTTGCTATTGTAAATAGTGCTGCTACGAACTCTGGGGTGCTTATATCTTTTCAAATTAGAGTTAAAGCTCAAGGCTCTTTTGAGCATTAGTCCCTAAGCAAATGCATAGGACACACATCCATGAAGCAGGTGAGATTGGACACCAGGGGAGTGTGGGGTCCCAGAAGCCAAGTGAAAAAGAAAAAGTATTTCAAGGAGAAGAGTCGGGCTGGTTAACTGGGTCACAGCCATGAAGAATGAGGACCGACCATGAGGTATGGCAAGATCGATGCCACTGGCAGCCTCAGTCAGAGTGGCTCCTAGGCTGGGGTGGGGACAAAAGCCTGATTGGGTGGGTTCAAGCAGAAAGAGAGAGAAGACAGAGTTGGCAGGTAGACAGCTTTGCTGTCTTTGTTAGCAGGAGGGGTTTTGCTATAAAGAGGAGGAGAAAAGTGGAGCAAGATTCAGAGGCCACTATGGAATCAAGGCAGTATTATTATTATTCATTATCATTATCACCTATTTGTACACTGATGAAATTATTCTGTAGAGAATAGAAAGTTGATCAGGCAAGAAAGAAAGGGGATCATTGGTGGGAGAAGTGTCCTTGAGGGTTGGAGGAGTTGACCTTCTGTGGGAGAACAGTTTGCTGATGGTGTGAGGAAGGAAGGCCAGCCTAGGAGTGGGCAGGACCATGTGGTATTGTTGTCATGACAACTACTGTCTCCGTGAAATAGGAAGCAATGCCAGGGCATCCTTGAGATGCGGGAGAAAAAGGGACACTTTTGAAGCTAAAGAATTATTGGTGAATTATTAGTGAAAAGCGAGTCTGAAATAGTCATCTAGGAAAGGGTGGGGGAATAAGCCCAGTTCTGTATCCAGACCTCTTTGGACCACTCCCCACAGTAAGAAATTCATTTACATCCAGACCCAGTAGACAATGCATTTCACAAAACAGCATTTAACCTTATTATATTTGGGGGGCTCTGACCTTTTCTATTTTATCTCACTTTCTTAATGCTTGTTGGACCCACTACATCGGCTTGACCCACGAGTGAATCTTGACCTGTAGTTTGTAAAACACTAGGGAGCTAGGGAAACAGAGTTGACCAACAGACCCCCTGGGGGCTTGCTGAAAGGAGTGGTCATCGAGGTAAATGAACACCTGGGTCCAGGTGTGGAGTAGAGAGAAAGTTGGATTTAACCTAGACCGTGTTTTGCCAAGCAGGTGCCACCCAGCAAGAAGTGATGGGTCATAGGCTCTAAGGAGGGAGTTGAGGGCATGAGGGGTGAGAGGCAGTAAAAGGATGCTAGTGAGGGTGGCAAGGAGGGTGAGGTCCAAGAGCCATGGAGACAGAGAACCGCAAGGAGTGATGGGGAATGACAGGGGGTGTCGGTTAGAGCATGGAATTGGGTGGGCGGTAGAGAGAAGCAGATACCAAATATTGGTAGAAACAAGGTCCACAGTGTAACCGTGGGTGTGACGGACTGAGACAGGGTGAGGAGAGGAGTCTAAGGAACAAAGAGGCTGGGTTATTGGAGGGATCCTCTCTGCAGGTACTAAAATCCCCCCATATTAGGACCCCACAAGTCCAGGTTCGAATCTTGGCAGGGGCTAAAGGCTTCAGTCTATGAGACACAAACTCAGGCCCCAGAGGTGACAGCAAGGAAGAAGGGGTGGCAGGAGGCTTGAATCTCATAGTCTGTGGCTGACCCCGGGCAGCAAGGATGGGCAAGGAATCCCCGCAGTACGGAGTATGAGAGAGGAAGAAAAGTCTACCTGCAAGGCTGCTGGGGCCTCGTGTGCTCAGCGGAGGTCCGGGCGTCCCCCAGAGCAAGAGGGCACAGAGAAGGCCCCGCGGAGGAGGCTGCGTGCGTGGGGAATCTTGCAGACAGCGCTGCTAAGTTCTAGAGGGCACACCCCAAGGGTCTGGGCGGTGGCGTCCCCGGTGGGGGGAGGGGGACTTCCTGCCAGGGAGGGAGGAATATTTTATCGCTGACATTGTTTAGAATGGTGGGTGGATGGTGATCATGGAAAGCAGACTGACTTTGATCGGTTTCATTCTTGTTTTAAATTCTCTACAGCCCTTCCTGCCTGTAACGGACTGCTGGCTGGAGGAGTTGGGAGACACATGAAATTGAGTCAGTCAGGGATGCACCGAGAACAGTAGAGGATGAGATTTGGGAGTTGGGGGTTGAAACAGCCAACGCCCCACGTGTGCTGCCCTCTTCTAAGGGCTTCTTCACACAAAGCCACTCACTGATTCCTCACAAGCACCCGTGAGCTGGGCTCTGCAATTAGCCCCATATTACGGAGGAGGAAACGGAGGCACCGAGAGGTCCGCGACCAGCTGGAGGGTCTAGAGATTCGAAGTGGAAGAGCCAAGGCTCCCACCGAAGCCGGCTGGCTCCAGACTCTGGGCTCTGGACCCCTGTGTGCCCTTGACTCATGCTGGGCCCCGTCGTGTTGGCCTGGGGTCCTGGTTTCTCGCGGTGGCTGCTGTACACAGGGCTGTGAGCCTGTTGGGTTCATCCTGGTGGATGAATCCTCAGTCTGTGAGGGTTGAAAGCAGGGTGTTTGCTGGGCTCCTGAATCTCCCTTCCCCTACCCCCTACCCCATCACTCCAGTGGCTGTGACCTTGGGCAGGGGCCGGTCCCTTGGGCCCCAGGACCTCAGCTGCCCCCGTCTCTGTCTAATGAGGACAAGGATGACCAGATTTCTGGACGCAGCAGTGACTATTAGAGGCAGGGAGATGCAGGCCTCCACAACTGTTACTGGAGATAAGAAAATTTCTTTTTTTTTTCCATACATCTCTATTGGAGTATAATTGCATCACAGTACTGTGTTAGTTTCTGTTGTGCACCAGAGTGAATCAGCCATATGCATACATATATCCTCATAGCCCCTCCCTCCCACCCTCCCTATCCCACCCCTCTAGGTCCTCGCAAAGTACCGAGCTGATCTCCCTGTGCTATGCGGCTGCTTCCCACTGGCTAACTCTTTTATCGACAGATGAATGGATAAAGAAGATGTGGCACATATATACAACAAAAATTTCTTTTTTAAGGCGGGTCAAGTTGGAGTTTCCCTCCCTTGCAGCCACTGCATCATAAGTGAATTACAAGGAGAGTCTGCCATGCAAGAGGTCCAGGACAGAACAGCGCAGAATCTAGGGAAAGCCAAGATTTGGAGATTCGAGCTTCAAAGAGGATTGGCGGCCAGGCTGTACCCACAAGGAAGACCTTCATGATCGCTGAATAGGGGGCCCTGAAAAAGTAGTGGGGGGCCCTATGGGAGAACTGGATGTCAAGCAAGGACCCAAGATGTACCACCAGGCCATTTCCTGGCATACAACATGGCAGGAGAGGTAAGAATACCAGCCAGAGAGTGGAACTGCCCCTACTGGAGCCTGACCCCCACCCTGTATTAGCTGTGTTCCCTCAGACACATGACTGAACCTCTCTCTGTATCAGTTCCCATCTCTGTCGAGTGAGGATGGTGAAGTACCTGCCTCCAGGGTTGCCAGCTGGGCAGATGAGACCATCCTTGCCAGGTGTTTAACATGATGCCTGGCGATGCTGAGAAAGTGCCATTGATGAATATTATTCCCCTTCCTCTTCTCCCCTAGGTTAGCTGCCTTGTGGCCATGTCCTCCCACGCTCCACTCCCCTCCATTTCTGCCTGTCTGACTTGTGCACATCCTTGAAGAGGCAAACTTAGGCGTCACCTCCTCCAGGAAGCCCTCCCCGCTTTCCTCCTACTCCAGGTCTGGGTAGATGTCTTCGCTGTGCATCTCCCTGTTGAGTTTTGAGATCTTCCTCCCAGCACCTATTATAGCAGGTGGCACATTATAGGTTCTTGGTGATGTTTAACAAATAGGGAAGTGAACAAACAAGCTGGGAAAGTGGGGACTGGGTTTCAGGAACAAGGTAGATGTTTATTTATCAAAACTGGGAATCAAGGGACAAGTGATGAGAAGGGCTCATACTGAATGTCCTGATGCCTCCTCCTACACACATTCTAGGTCCTGTTGGTCTCAGAGCCATTTTTCATTCATGCAATAAATATTACTGAGCTCCTGTTATACTCTAAACCCAGTTCTTGGCACTAAAGATAGAGAAGCAAACAAGATATTCATCACTCCTCATCTCTTTGTGCCTGTTATGTTCTAGTAACAGAAACAGACACACAAGGAAATGCATAAAATACAAGATAATTTCAGATCAAGGTAAGTATTAGGGAGAAAATGAAAGCAGGTGGGGGCGGGGTGGGGGGAACCAAGGCAGAAAGTTCCTCTAAATGAGGTAGTCAGGGAAGATATTTAAACAGAGATAGGAATGAATGATGAGAGGGAGGAAGCCAGGCCAAGTCCTGAGGAAAGACTGTCCACACAGGGGGAACAGGCAGCAAGTGCAAAGGTCCTGAGGCAGGGCCAGGCTTGGTGTGTTGGAGGAACTGAAAGAAACAGGGAGGTGGTGCTTGGGAATCCAGACGGAAGAGGAAAATGTAGGTGAAGTTAACACAAGTGCAATAGGAAGCTTTTAGAGGGTTAAGCAGGTTTTAAGCATGATCTGACATGATTTTAAAGGAGCAATGTGGGTGCTACATTAAGAAATGACTGTGGGGGGGGGCAGGGGCAAAAGGAGTAGCAGGGAGCCGGTGAGGAGGCTTTCTTGGTTGTCCAGGTAAGAAGCAATGGTGGTTTGAAAAAGAGCAGTGGTGGCAGAAGTAGAAGGAAGTGTGCATTGGGATATAATTTGGAAGAGGAGGCAATAGGGCATTGTGAGCATACCAGGAAATGAAGCGGCCCCAGCTGCTTGAGTACTCAGGCCCGAGAGGTGGCTATGTTCTCTCCAGCTTTACCCGGGCTTGGCCCTGAGCTGCCCACGCTCTGAGCCCTGCTGCCAGTGTGTCTGCTGTCCACCGCGCAGCCGGCCACCAACAGTGGGTGGACACCTCCTGCCTTGGAACAGTCTTCCTCCCTTCCCCACCTTCTGTAGCGAACACCTGCCCACAGAGTTCTTTACCTCCATTCTCCTCCCTAAGGATATCTGCCTCTGTCTGAAGACACGTTCTATCAATATAAAGGAAGTACCGATGGCCAGCCCCAGCTCTGCCCAGTGTTCTATCATTTGCAAAGAAACCTTGTGTGTTGTGTCTCCTATGAGACTCAGAAGTCATAATAATGGCTAATATTGATTGAGCACTGACGAGGCACTGGACCAAGCTAAGTAAGTGCTTTCCTTACCGTTACGGGTTGAATCGTGTCCCCACAAAAGACATGTGGAACCCCCAGTACCTGTGAATGTGCCCTTATTTAGGGTCTTTGCAGGTGTCATCAAGTTAAGATGAGGTCATTAGGGCGATCCTAATCCAGTCTGACTGGTGACCTTATACTAAGAGAAGGGACAGAGAGACGGGCGGGATTTCAAGCCTCCTCCTCTCCGCCTCCCCCCCCCCGGAGCCCCGCCCCTCCCGTTTGAGGGCTGTCGCCTGGCGGCGGAGCTCGGTGCCCACCTGGCTCTAGGAAGGGTGCACCGCTGGATTCCGTCCAGGTGCGCTGGCCTGCGGAACTCTGCTCGTTACCACTTTCCCACCCCAGTCATACCCGCTCCCGTGCTGTTCTTGCCCCAGACTGTAACACGGCTCGTTCGGCCGCCCAGCACGACGCAGGGGTTTGAGGACCGGCCACCAGGGATTGAAAGACCCATTTTCAGCATCACGGTATTCCAGATTTTGGAAAAATACAAAATCTGAATCATTTACATCTTGAGACATAACCGGAAAGTTATATGCTGAATAAAAAAATCAAAATGAACCAACGTGACTGCTTCAGAAAGCATTCCCATCCCCTCCCTCCCGCATATAAAACAATTTCCAGGTTCTCATCTAAATTCCCAGGACTTCCCTGGTGGTCCGGTGGTTAAGACTCCATGCTTCCACCTCAGGGGGCACGGGTTCGATCCCTGGTTGGGGAACTAAGATCCCACATGCCGTGAGACGTGGCCAAAATAATAAATAAATAAAGATTTAAAAAATTAATCCTCACTTCCCGGGTTATTGATGAGATGTAGCCCTTCTCCTTATGTTAATAATCATTTAGTAATCTTAAAACGTTAATAATAATCAATGCCATTTCCTCCAGAGTCTGTGTGAACCCCAAGACTATTTCCCAGAGCCTTCATGGAGTCACCCTAGCCTAGGGTGGGGAGATTGGAGGGCGATGAGAAGGGAAACTGAGGAAGTTATCATATGGGGAATGAGGAAAGAGGGAGGGAGGGCGGGAGGGAGGCAAGGGAGGTCCCAAGTCCGGCGCAGCCTCTGAATCCTGACCACTTCCTTTCCTGCGGGGCAAGTCTCTCTGCCCCCCTCTCCAACCCCATCACCACCACCATCAGGCCCCTGACTACCTGTGATTGTCTAGGTTGTACCTACACAGGAACTCCAGCTGGGAGGGCTGGGAGACCCCAGCTCTCACTGTTTACCAGGTTCTACCCCCTCCTGCATCTTCCCCAAGGAGAGCATCTTCATAACTGGCCCCAGGCCCTGTACTGGCCGACAGCAGCTCTGGCACTACAGAGGGATGGAGGGTGCAAGGGGGCCCAGCTTTCCTTTCTTCAGCCAAAGACCCTACTCAATGCATCTGGACCAAAAGGATGCTGTTGACCCTCAACCATCTAGGGAAACGGAAGGGAGAGAAAGGAGGTCTCCCAGCCCACACACACTGACGGTGAGATGCGTGTGGACCCCCTCTCCAATGATTCCTGGATGTGCCAAAAATACCGTCCACTCCAGCAGCCTCCAGGCCGGGAGGCGGCCGGCGGGAGCTGGGCGGAGGCCCGCGTGGGCTCAGGCACAGAGAGATGCTCCTCTGCTTTATTTCCTATTAGCCGTGTAATCCACTGAGTGTTAACGGGTGCGTGAATCAATCGACACACTCCCTTTTACGTTCTCCGTGGAAGCCGCCCTGTGTTCCTCTGCCTCACCCTGGCACTGTCCAGCTGGTCACCCTGACATTTCTGGAGCTGGCAGAGAAGATACTTTGTTGCAGCCCCTAAACTGGGAAGTGACATATTCTCAGGCTCTTGTAAGTGGCAGCTACCACATCACGGGAGGACCGGCCTCCCTTTTCATTCCTGGAGAAAGAGTCTGCTTCCAAATATAAGGAATCGGTGAGGCCAGGTGGCAGCCAGTGGGAACCGAGGCTGGTGAGCGGGCCCCGCCATGTTTGTCCAGGGCTACCGCTTCCTGCAGGCCCCGCCTCTCACTCCCTGCCACCGCTGCCGCCCGGGCTACCTCCCAGCCCAATTCTGCCAGAGGTCCCCAAGGTGCCCCGCACAGCTAATCTTCTGCACTAGCAAGGAGGCAGTGCCACGGGAAAAGTCTGGCTTTGGGAGACCCACGGACCCCAAATTGAATCCAGATCTGAGTACCCAGGCCAGGTGACCTCACCTCCCCGTGCCTCGGTTTCTTCATCTGTAAAATGGGCAGGTCACACCTTTCTCCCTGGCTTTTGGGGAGGATTAATTAAATCTCGCAGAAGCTCTGGCACAGCATTGGTGTCCAAGAAATGTTAGTTTGAAGCCCCCTTATATCCTCCCTCCAGTCCTGCTTCCCCTACCAGATTGTCATGAAGGGCTTTTCATAATGCCAGAGAATGAATCCAGGAAATTGTGTGGGGAAGGCCCAGGCTTTTCGCTCTAAACACACAGCTGCGGGTTTCCTTATCCCTAGAGCGGTTCTCGTGCAGTTCTTCCCGTGGCCAAACGTAAAACTCAGCAATGAACTGTGGCCATTTATATACACGTCCTTGCTTGAACATTCCACCCCATTTAACACCAGTGTCCCTGGTGGCTCGTCACCATCTGGTCAGTGGTGAGTCAACCTCACAGGCTGACCTCGGCATCCCATGATGCTGTGCCCATGAAATGCAGATTAATTTCATTTGAAAATGCAAATGTCACAGACGAGGCAGGATTTCACGAGCTCAGTGAAAGTGATATCGGAGCATGGTTCCAATCACACACAAAGCCTTTGACCAGTGAGCAGCTAAGAAGCAGCCTTGGGGATTAAGCCCCTCCTCCTCCCCTCACTCACTACACAGCCCTGAGCAAGTTGCTTAACCCCTCCATGCTTCAATTTCCACGTAAAACACACCGAGTATGTCCTACCACGTAGAGTTGCGGTAAAAATAAATCCATGAATATACACAGAGCCTGGCACACAGTAAGCACGTAAGCATGCAGAAAACGCTGGTTATCAGTACAATGTAGAAGGGTGAGACCAGTTAATAATTAACAAAGAGGAAATCAATGAGGATAATGAATAAGTACGTCCAAAGAGAATAATTTAAATATCAAAGTACTAAGAGAGGCCCTTAGGAAAACTTGGGAAGCCCTCAAGCATTTTTGCAAAATAAGACCCTCTTTACAGCGGTGCTGTGAAAATCTAATAAGAAGTGAAGGTTGTCCTAACACACAATTAGACTGTCTTGTCAGAAAAATTCCACCAAAAGGAGAACTATGTGATTCATTCTTTGTTCATTCTAAAAATTCGAGGGACTCGTTTAATTATAGTAAGATAGTGTTCGATGTAACTTACAGTTTACTTACTTTCACAAATTTTGCTTTATGTTTAGTGACAAGTTGGTCTCATCCAAAGAGATGGCACACGGGCTCACACGGGCTGATGTCCTTGCCCTTGTGTGACATAAATACTTGTGTGGCCGGAGAGAGGGTTCAAGCCAGAGGAAATGGAAACAGGAGATTGTCTTTCTTTGGATCAGTAAATATTTACTGTGCCTGTTACTGTTCTAGATCGTTGGGATACAGGCATGAACAAATACACGAAAAATCCCGACCCTCAATTATAATCTAACTGGGCAATCTAATTGGCAAGAGGGACAGAGAGCAAGCTCTAAGCCACAGACACACACTTATTTAAGTTACTTAAATAAGTAACTTATATAGCGCGTAAGTGCTGTAGAAAAGGAAAGGAGGATCAGGGTACCAAAGCAGGCGTAAGCAGGGAGGGCCTGGCTGAGAAGGTGGTGCTTGAGCAGACTAGAAGGAATGAAAGAGTGAGCCATGAGATTGTGCAGGGAAAAGCATTTCAGGCAGAGGGAACAGCAAATCCAAAGATGCGAGTGTGTCTGGTGTGTTCAAAGGAGCTGCCAGGAGGTCTGTGTCACTGGAGCACGGAGAGGCCACGGGTCAGATTTCCCAAGGCCTCACAGGCTGTTGGTTCTCCTCTGGATTCATGGGGGATCAGGGAAGGGGCTTGAGCAGAAGAGGCCAGGTATGGCAGCTGTATGGAGCAGAGACTGGAGGGGAAAGGAGAAAAACAGGGAACCACATGCAGCTGTCCCAGGTGGGGACACAGCTGGCTCACCCCAGGGGCAGCGGAGGTGAGGTGGGAAGTGGTGGACTCTGGACACGTCCGAAAGATGTAACCAACAGGAGTTGCTGATGGATTCGACGTAGGATGAGAGGAAAAGGTGTGGGGTAATTCCTAGGTTTTCGATTTTGGCCCATGTGGGCCCAGGCCTGGGACCTAGGTCAGCTCCCCATCCAACAGGTCAAGGCTGCAGTGAGTGGTGGAGAGTCAGACACAGCATCCGACAATACAGCCACCGCCACGTGCAGCCTTAGAAGTAATAATAACGGCACACATCAAGTGAGGACTTACCGGGTGCAAGGCACAATGCTCTCTGCTCCTATCATCTCGTTTAAGGCTCACAGCAAGCCTGTGACATGGGCATCGTTAGCTCCGCTTAAGAAATGAAGGGCCCTGAGCCCAGAGACGGCACTGAAGTTCACAATGGCAGGAAGTGACACGACTGAGACGTGAACCTGGGACGGTCTGACTTGATAGCTTGGGTCCCTAACCACTGTGTGACCCTGCCCCGCCCCCGTGCCAGGCAGGTCATTTCCCCTCCCTGACCATCTCGCACATGGGAGGGAGGACCTCTAGTGGTCTCCCAGCTCTGGTATATTTTGTGCTACAAAATCAGGAGTCAAGAGACCCACAGGCCATCTGTCTTGGCTTTCCCACTAACCGAACCTGTGACCCTGGGAAAGTTGCTCCCCTGATGGGTCTCACCTGGGCTTGATGAGCCCTCCAAATCTTTTCTGCTCAAAAACCCTCCGTCTATATGAATACCACCATTTCCAGAAAGTTCTGGTGGGCACCCGTGGACCTTTTCAGAACGCGTGATGGATTATACTGCCCTCTACACAGAAGACTTCCCAGAGGAGCCCCGTCAAGCCGCCCATCACCCCGGCCCGGCCTGTCAGCATCCCCGCTCTGGCCGGCTGCCCCTCCGAGAAGGTGGCGGATGGAGCGGGCAGCTGGGGTCCTGCCCAGGCCCGGTCCCTCAGAGCTCCATCCACACCCGCCTTCCTCCTGAGCTCCCGACCTTCCTCCCGTCCTCCCTTTCTCTCTTTCGTTCCCTTCATCAAAACAAGAACTGTTCAAAGTCAGGGCTTTGTTTCAACTGAGATAAGGTCTCTAAATGCAAGTCGACCTTCACTGCACCCCTGCGACACACTGACCCTGTCAACAACCGGGGAGGGAGACCGTCTTATCCCCACCTGTGTTAGTGAGGCGAGGGCTGGCACAGGAGGGTGGGTCCTCGCCTCCCTCCAGCCCATCCCCTGCTCTGGGCAAACCCAGCGGCGACTCTTGTCCGGGCAAGTCCCACCCCCTAGGTTAACATCCCTGTCTCCACGGCCCCTCCCCCTCCCCTTCCTCTCAGAGATGCCTCAAGTGCCACCTCCTTCAAGAAGTTCTCCGTGGTTCCCGCAGCCCACACCCCCTCATCCTCCGCCCTGGGTGTGGGGGTGATCAACCTTCCAGTGAAACTGCATAGGCAGTTTCATCTTCTTTTTTTCATTCTATTTTTTAATTAAAATTGTATATATTCAAGGTGTACAACATGATTTGATATACACATACATAGTGAAATGATTACTACAGTCAAGCTAATTAACGTATCACCTCCTCACACAGTTACCGTGTGTGTGTGATGAGAGCACCTGCAATCTACTCTTAGCAGATTTCCAGTATTCATTACGCTGCTCCTAACCACGGCCCTCCTGCAGCATGTTAGACCCCTAGACTTCTTTATCCTCTATAGCTGCAAGATTGTTCCCTCCAGCAGCGTAACTCCACTCCCCCACCCCCCTGTCCCTGGTGTCCACCATTCTACTCTCTGCTTCTGTGGAGACAACTTTTTGAGATTCCATAGAAGCAAGATCAGGCAAGGCAGGCGAGAAGGAAGGAGTAACGTGAAAGAAGAATGAATGGACATATGAATGAATGCATGTTATCACCCACCCAGAGAAAGCTCTGGAATGCAGAAGGGGGCCAAGAGGGTGTGAAGCATATTTAAGTGATACACCTGTGAATTGATGGACCCTGTGGGTGCAGAACAAACAAGGACCCACATCACTGTAGCTAAGTAACCCTCCACCCCTCAGCTGATATCTCCCTTCAACCCCCAGAGCACGAGTCGAGAAGCATTTGCACCCTGATGGGTGGTGATACAGACGGAAACATCAATTGATCATAACTGGTCCATAAATGGACCCCACAACCCAAGGTATCAGTTTAAGGCCCCAGGGATGCTTTATTACTATTTCTAATTTATAGGCTCATTTGAGAAGTCGTTAGGGACGACAGACCTAATAAATCATGGGTTAAAAGGACTCCAGACAGCAGCGCACAGGGTCTTCCACACCGCACATGGTGGGTGGTAGCCACTGAACTTTTGAGACAGTCATAGCAACTGTCACCAGGGAAACGGGCTGCCAAAGGGAGTTTGGAGTTGAGGGTGGTGACAGCTGGAAGCAGATTATCAAGAAGACAGCATTTCCTGGTCCAGCAGGGGAAGAAACTGCTATCAATTGTTCAGCGATTTGTGCAGGCACTCTATTTGCATTGCCTCATTCAAGCCTCCTCGAGTCACATCTGTGCAATTGCTGCCCTGATTCCCACCTACAGGCGAAGCAACCGAGGCTCAGGGAGACTAGGTCACTGGCTCAGTTAAGAGTTAAGCTGGGATTTAAAGGCAGGAGGCACCCACCCAATGATCCATGCTCTTAATCACTGAACTTTTCTGGCCACCAGTCCAATGTCCCCATTCTACAGAGCTGGAGGCTGAGACCCAGTGATACAGACACACACACAAGTCAACAGCAGAGCTAGGATGAGGACTCAAGCATCTCGACATCTATTGTCTCCTTCTTTCTGGAGTTCTTCCCTGACTCTGTCATTCTCGTCTCCTTACTCTGTTGTTTTTTGTCTGTTTGTTTTTTTTCTTTCCTTCATAGCATTTATCACCTGCCATGTTATAGATTTATTTCTTTGGATCCCAGCATGCTCATTTGTGAGGGGAGGGTTTGGACTGTTTAATCTTATAACTACTTGTACCCCAAGTGTTACAACTGGTTGCACACTGATCTCAAGCATAGGATCTTCCCAGTGGTACCAAAAACTAAATAACTAAATAACTAAATAATTAAACTAATAAATAACTTGCTAAAATTCTCCCTTTGGTTACACTCCCTGCTGCCAATGGTCAGGAAGAAATGGGGCCTCCTACGTTTGCCCCTTTGAGGGTTTTCTTGGTGCCCTGGGGAGTGGACCAGCCCCTTTCACATTGACACGTTTCTTCACAGGTTACAGCTTTTGTGTCTCCTTAAATTGCCTTTACACTTCTCTGTTTCAGCGTTTTATTTATTCATGATTAAGTTTGTCACCAAAAAGGCCATCTCACTTCCTTTTCTAAGTTTTTAAGGGATTTGTTCCTTGTAGCTCCAAACTACAAGCTGTAGTCAGGCAATATTCTTGCTCCCCTTCTTGTTAACAATAGAACAATAGAACCCCAATCTTATTCATGGTGGCAGTGTTCCCAGGTTCTAGATTACATTCCCAGGTTCTAGATTACATTCCCATTCCAACTTCAGCTAAGAGAGGAGGCTTAATGAGATGAAAGAGAAAGTCATTGGATGAGTTTCCTTCCAGAAAGCCTCTTGACAGGGGGCTGACCAAGCGAAGAGACTGGTCCTTCTTCCCTTCTACCTGGAATGTGAACTTGATGTCTGGAGCCCCAGCAGCCAGCTTGGACTGTGGGGCAAGCTTGAGGATGGAAGCTGACACTAAGGTAGGTAGACCCTAATGATAGTGAATCTGCCAGCCCAGCCCTGACCTGACACTCCTGGCTCCATTTACATGACAGAAAAAATAAATAAATACGCTATGATCCCTCTTGTGTGTGAAATTTGTGGTTATTTTTATCCAGGATTTCCACCTGTTGGAGCAGGAATGGGTTGCTTCCACAAAAGCTAAACTCTTCTTGTTAAACTCATGTGTCCAGATCATGGTCTGACAGGAGAACACCAGTGAGGCAGTCAAGAGACCTGGGATCCAGTCCTCAATACTCAAGAGTTGTTCTGGGATGACAGATGGATTGTTCCATTCTTCACACTAGTGTTTATTTACATCTCTGCCTCATTGTGGAAAATAGTTGAGAAGGCTTATTTGAGTACAGAACAACCCAGCACATACTTTCAAGGAAGGAATTGATGAAGAAACCAGGGTGAAGAAAAGGAAGTCCAACACACTCTAAGATCCAAGAGGCCAAATGAGGTGTTTAACTTAGCTTCCTAGGAGCCACAGAGAAAACAGAAACACGACCACCTACAAGTGATCAGGATGACAGTGATTCTGAAAATTAGATAACTGCTCAGGTGCTCAAGAGAAGTAGGCTCTTCTCCTGGCTTGGTGATCTGAGAAGAATTTAACTGTGCGTTCTCATTAAGGAAACATCATGTGAGCCTCAGCAAGAGCCAGTTCCTCCAGGGAATTCCCAGGACTTCTCCCTCCATCTCTGTAGAGATGAAATGTGGACAGCAGACAAGTTTGCAGTTACAGTCTGGAGTAAGAACTGGCCTGTGGCACGGGCATACTGTGCTACCAGTTAAGGGAAGATCTATGTGCATTAACAATCAAGTGGACCTACCTCTACACAGAGAGAGGCCAAAGGAATACCTGTGGGAATGCCAGTGGGAATACCTCTGAGAGTACTTGTGGGAATACTTTAGGGAATACCTCTGAGAGTACTGGTGGGAATACTTGAGGGAATACCTGTAGAAATACCTACAGAAATACCTGTGAGAGTACCTGTGGGAATACCAATAAGAAAGCTTTGGGGGATGCCTGTAGGAATACCTATGGAAATACCTGTGAGAGTACCTGTGGGAATACATGTGGGACTACCTAGGGGAATACATATGGGAACACTCTGGTAATACCTGGGAGAGTACCTGTTGTAATACCTGTGGGAATACTTGAGGAATACTTGTGGGAATACCTGTAGAAATACCTACAGAAATACCTGTGAGAGTACCTGCGGGAATACATGTGGGAATACTTGTGGGACTACCTATGGGAATACATATGGGAACACTCTGGTAATACCTGGGAGAGTACCTGTTGTAATACCTGTGGGAATACTTGAGGAATACTTGTGGGAATACCTGTAGAAATACCTACAGAAATACCTGTGAGAGTACCTGCGGGAATACATGTGGGAATACTTGTGGGACTACCTATGGGAATACATATGGGAACACTCTGGTAATACCTGGGAGAGTACCTGTTGTAATACCTGTGGGAATACTTGTAGGAATACTTGTGGGACTACCTGGGAGAATACATGTGGGAATACCCGAAGGAAAGCTTGTGGGGATGCCTGTGGAAAGCTGTAATCCTTCAGAGAACAGCTCTGGATCTATTCCCACACCAAGAAATAATGTCCAAGTCCACCCAGCTGAGCCATAATAATTTTAGCTTGAATTTTTTTTTCAAAGTACATTTTACAAATCACCCAAGAAGGCATTAGAGAAATCCTAACACTGCATCCACAGACACCTAATGTTAAGCAAGTGTCACCTCCTGGTGAGTCCCGCAAATGGCTGAGTACGAAAATGTAGCCCTCAGTGACTTCATGAGTGAATGCAATTCACAGGTTGTTGAATAAAAGCCAACTCAATGTTGGAGGACATCTGCCAACAGTGACAGTTGGGGGTTGGAGCAGTTCATCCTGAGCCAGTTTTTTCTGACAGTAATGAGACCATTCCTGGTTTCTGACAATAAAACCATGTCATTTGCATAGAAAAGACTTTCAACTTTCTGCTCCTCATAGCAAAGGGCAATTCATTCAGCTCACCCAAAAATTCTTTCAAGTCATAACGCACCCGTTAGAGGGAGCAGGGACCAGAGCACACGGCTCTTGTGCTCTGTTTGAAATCATGGTCCGCTTCTTCAGGACACGATTCCTCCCAACGCCAGCCCTCAGGCGGTGCTCAGGGGCACATTCTGTCTCAGTGCCCCTGGCAAGGTGGGGAGAACACCAGCACCTCTAGGTTAGCCCATAATTGGTTTCTCTCCACATAATTAGTTTTTCTCCACTGAGTCAAAGGCCAAAATCAGTCATTGCTGCTGCAATTCTTATATTGTTCCTGACAAATTTTTGCACCAGTGGCATAAAAAAAGTCAATCGTGTGGAATAAATATGCTGAAGACCCAAGGGCTTCTTCATACAAAATATCAGCCAGAGAAACCCAGACTTGCCATTTCTAAAAGAGGAATTGACAGGTGATTTTGTTCGAATAGCAAGTAAACCAATAGGTCTGTCATTTGGGGGGAAATAGAGGATGAGCCTTTACAAAGTGGGATAATCTACCCTCTGGGTCCATCCAGACAAGGCTACCTGTAGAATTAAGGAAAATAAGCGACTCAGCTAAAGAACCCTTGAAACAGGGCAAGTCCTAATAGAGATGAGCTGTAAATGTAAAGTATACATCAGAATTCAAACTTAGTATAAAAAAGAATGCAAAATAATTTTATATTGATTATATTGATATTATTATAATATTTGGATATGTTGGGCAAATAAAACGTATCATTAAAATTAATGCCACCTTTTCTTTTTTTTTTTTGCGCTACGCGGGCCTCTCACTGTTGTGGCCCCTCCCGTTGCGGAGCACAGGCTCCAGACGCGCAGGCCCAGCGGCCATGGCTCACGGGCCCAGCCGCTCCGCGGCATGTGGGATCTTCCCGGACTGGGACACGAACCCATGTCCCCTGCATCGGCAGGCGGGCTCTCAACCACTGCGCCACCAGGGAAGCCCCACCTTTTCTTTTTTTAATTGTTTTATGTGACTGCCAAAAAGTTTTAAATTATTTGCACGCACACTGCGGTAGCCAACTCCAAGATGACCCCCTGTGATACCCTCTTCCTGATAAGTCACACCCTCTTGTGATCCCCTCCCACATTGTATCAGGGTTGGTCTGTGTGACCCACAGAATATTTTTAAGTCCATTTATCATTACGATGTCAATGTTTATGTAACTTTTTGTTACATCTCTAAATGTGAACACCACATGCTTGTCTAGGACCAGTTTACAGAATGCAAGGCATCTTCTAGGTTCAAGTAATTCACAAGTCGGTGAGTGTCACCTTACCACATGCCCTGTATGGCTTCCTTAAAGAAACACTACGGTATTATTTTAGTAGAATATATCAGAAGCAATGGTATGTCACTGAAAATTCGGTTACAAAGGACACTGCTGCTTCTGCTTTGGTCTCTCTCTCAATCTCTCCATCTCTCTCTCTTTCTCTCTCGTCACTTACTGTACAGGAAGTTAGCTGATAATGTGTGAGCAGCCCTATGGAGGATCCTGCATAGTGAGAGACCAAGGTCTCCAGGCAACACCCATGTAGATGAAGCTTCTTAGAAGCAGGTCCTCTGGCCACAGTCCAACCTTCATATAACGGCAGCCAAATCGACATCTTGACTACAGCCTCACGAAAGACCCTGTATTAGAATCGTCCAGCTAAGCCACTCCTGGATTTCTGGTCCTCAGTAATCATGTGACATCATAAACATTGTCTAGGGTAACTTACTGCACAGCAATAGATAACTAACACGCACGCATTTTATTTCCATTAAGTGGCACTTCCCTGGCGGTCCCGTGGTTAAGATACCGCGCTTCCAATGTAAGGGGCACGGGTTGAATCCCTGGTCAGGGAACTAAGATCCCGCATGCCATGCGCGGCCAAAAAAAAAAAAGAAAAGAAAAAAAAAAAAAAACGAGAATCCTCTAGAGCAGAGGCTCCTACCCCTAGCTGCACATTAAAACATTAAAATCACTTGAAAAACTTTTTTAAATAGATGATGCCCAGGCCCATCCCCCAACAGTTGAATGATTCTCTAGGGGTAGAGTCCCAGCATGGGTATTTTATAAAACTCACCCAGGTAACATGAATATTCAGCCAAGGTTGAGAGCCCTGCTCGAAAGAAATGCTTCTCCAGTGTCATGGTGCTTAATTCCACATGTCATCTAGGGCTTGGCTACCCCAGCTGTGCAACCGAATCCACCTGGGAGCTGTTAGAAAGGCCAAGGCTTGGGCTCCAGCCCAGGTGGAACAAACCAGAACCTGCATTTTAATAAGATTCCCAGGGAATGTGGATGCACACTGAGCTTTGAGAAGCACTGATTTAGGGCATCAATTCAGAACTGGTCCTCAGAACCCACACTCCAGATCCCTGCTAAGGGGAACCGTATCCCAGAATCTCTTCTCCCATAAGCATTTATTAAGAGTGAATTGTAGGGGCTTCCCTGGTGGCGCAGTGGTTAAGAATCCACCTGCCAATGCAGGGGACACGGGAAGATCCCACATGCCGCGGAGCAACTAAGCCCGTGCACCACAACTACTGAGCCTGCGCTCTAGAGCCCGCGAGCCACAACTAGCGAGCCTGCCAGCCACAACCACTGAAGCCCATGCCTAGAGCCCGTGCTCCGCAACAAGAGAAGCCACCACAGTGAGAAGCCTGCGCGCCGCAACGAAGACTAGCCCCCGCTTGCCACAACTAGAGAAAGCCCGCGCGCAACAACAAAGACCCAACACGGACAAAAATAAATAAATTAATTAATTAATAAGATTGAGTTGTACACGATCTTCCTCGCCAAGGGATTCTGACATACTGGTGTGGGTGGGGCTGAGCCATGGAGAATTTTGTGAAAGCTCCCCCCAGGGGACTCTAAGCTGTAGCCTGGGTTGTGAGATGGGTCTCAATCTGTCCTTTCCTGAGTCTTTCATCTCACCACGACAGTGGGAGTCAAGAGTTTAAAGATGTCTTATTTCCATACAACGTAAACGTTACAAGCCAACCACCCCATCTAGAACTTAACTAAAGAAACAGTCGTTTCTTCCGATTCTAGAGAAGGAAAACTTGCCACAGAGGATTTACCCAGTGTTAACATGTTCATCTCAATGCCGAGGACCAGTTATCATCCCCTGAATCATATCCTTGGGGACGAAGCCCCAGCAAGAGGCAACACCACGGCATAGCAAGCTTTAAATTTTATTATAACTCTAATAAGCCTCCAAACGCCTCTTCATACATCAACTCACTTCTTCGGTCCCAGTTTAAGAATTGTTTTTATTTCTTAGTTCATTTATTTTCTTTTTCCTTTCTGACAGCCTTTATCAAACCAAGAACTACAATGGCAAAATCCACATTGAGCCAAATCAAAATGAGCCAACAAAGCCAGTTTTCATTTACTGGCAACTCCGCTGATAATGGGTGAGGGGTAAAACCCAAGGCATTTCACAGCATTTCAAGAGATTCTCAAAAGAGCAACTTCAACCAATTTGAAAATTCCAGCCCTCTCTTTGAAATGCCTCCATTCTTTGAGGTATAACCATGAGTTCTAACAGGCCTGGCCATACCTGTGGTTGAGGTGGGATGGATATTATCCCTTTGTCCCTGTCGGAAAATCACCTACCTAAACATAGTTAAAAAAAAATCAGACCGGCTAACTGTAATACAATTTACAGCACTATCTCCTTCAAACTGTTTACCATAATTTGCAATATCTATTTGACTGCTTGCTTAATCATGTCTCGTCTCTGATCATAACCCTGTCTGGACAGAAGTCATGCTGGTCTTAATATATTCCTCCTCCTTAGCCTAGTATCTGACACATAGTAGGTACCAAATGAATGTTTGCTGAATGAAGGACTGAGTGGAAAATTTCCCAGATCCGTGCCATGCACTGATACTCAGAAATACTAGACCCTATAAATCCATTGGTGACGAACTGCCCTCTCGGCTTCATACAGCTGTCTACGGGAGATATGATCCATAGGTAATCAAGGCGGTTCAAGCTGACCCCTGCAAGCCCTATGCCAATACTGATATGCTGGTCTTCCGAGCTTATTATGACCGACTATTTTTTCTTCAATATAGAAAATTTATATTTTTATATATGAACAACAAACATTTGGAAAATGAAATTAACAAAACAATTCCACTTACAGTGGAGGCTAAAAGCAACATAGACCATAGACCTTGTAGCTTATTTATTTTATACATAGTAGTTTGTACCTCTTAATCCCCTTCCCCTATCTTGTCCCTCTCCTCTGCCCTCTCCCCACTGGTAACCGTTAGTTTGTTCTCTGTATCTGTGAGCCTGTTTCTTTTTTGTTACATTCACTAGTTTTATTTTGTAGGCTCCGCATATAAGCGATAATCATACAGTATTTGACTTTCTCTGTCTGATTTATTTTGCTTCACGTACTACCCTCCAAGACCAGCCTTGTTGTAGAAAATGGCAAATGGGTGGCCATATAAACGAACAGATGGCTCCAACATACCTTTCCAGCATGTTCTTCCTAAATGCCTCTTCATAAAATAAAATCCCTCTCCCATCAGTGAACTAGTAACAGTGCACCATGCAGCCAAGTGTCCTTCCTTGCTCGTGTGTTCTAGGGTAGACTGAGGGAACTTGGGCGACGGCTCTCCTTCTCTCCCTCCTCCGCGTCAAAGCTGTCTTTGATCCAAACAGCTGCACGGAGTTACTCCTCTGAACTCCTCTGACACTGACCACTGACCACTTCCCGCCAAAGTGACCACTTTGCCACGCACTGGCCTGTCTGCCGCCACCTTCTCCCCTCCCCCACACACTCCACACCCTAGAGTGTGAGTCCCTCAGGGCAGGGTCTGTGGCTTATTCGTCTGCATCTCTATGTGCCATCTAGTAAGTGACACATAGTAGATACTCAAGAAACATCTGTGGGATGAACACACATGGGAAAGCCCAGGCTGTGGCTCACCACGGGGGTGATGGATCGGAAGGAGAGCAAGGGTGTCCAGGTCCACACCACAAGGGCTGCTCTCGTACCCTCCGGGGGGGGGGCGCTGGGGCAGGTGGTGGAGGGTGAGGCTCACCCCAGAGAGAGAGAGAGAGAATACAAGGAACTCAAATGAGGTGGCGAAAAGAACAGCTGTGACTCTGGACACTTCTCTCTCTGAGATGTGGCTCTTCATCTGCACGGCGAGAAGCCTCGATCGGATGGTCTCTGGGGACTGTGGCAAAGGGAGCCGAGGGTGGGTTTCAGAGCTGGACTCACCTGCCTGGGTTTGACTGCTGCGTCTTCTACCGGTTAGCTGCGAAGCCCTGTGACCCGCCGCTCGCCTGTCCGGGCGCATCTCCTCAGCTGTGAAATGGTATGAGTGACCGCAGCTGATGGGGCTGTTGGGTGCGTGCACAGCCCCTGGGTCCAGGCGTGCCCTCCCCTCTGCTGCTGCAGCCCCTGGAGTCCCTGTCCTCCCTCCTCACCGGCCGCCGCAAGTGTCCATCACACCTTCTCGGCCCCAAGCAGAAGGAGACCCACCCTCCCAACGAAACAGCTCCTTTGGCCGCCAACAGGGGACTTGACTCCTGTGGGACTCTGGCCACCTGACCGCAAAGGAGGCATTTCCCTGTGCACCAACCCAGCTTTCCTCCTGGCCCAGACGAGAAGTCCCCTTCCCAGCATCTAGACGAGGCCTTATGACTCATTGTGGTCGCAGAATATGAACAGAAGTCACCTCACGGCCTCCACTGCTGACTCATTACCGTTCCCTCCTCTGCTCTCTCCTCGTCCCTGGAAATCCTGAAGCCCACAGTTGGAGGACGGGTAGCAGCACAGTCTGGAAGGAGCCTGGGTTCCCAAAGGGACGTTCAGCTACACTGACTGGGACATGAGTAAACAGTGCAGCTCCCAAGATTTGAGCATTTACCTGGGACTGCAGCGGTGGCAGTCTCCCGGAGCTAGACCAGACCACCTGAGCCTTCCCAGGGCCACGGCTCCTAAAACAGGACACATGCTCTTTGCTCTGACTCGCCCTCCTCAGGGAGTGAGGATCAGCCTTCCCCTTCCCCCTCCCTCCGAGAGAAGGTCTGGATTCTAATGCCCCATTCACGGTCCCGGTCTCTCCCAGGGTATCTGTCTCCCCCATGCGCATGGCACCTTGGGGCCAGCCCGGCACCCCGGAGCTCCGCAAAGACCTGCTTGAATGAGACTGTGCTGTGGTCTGGGCCTCAGTTTCCCCACACACCCCATAAGGACCTCGGGAGACCCCTCTCGCTCTGATATTTGCGAGCCCAGGAAAGCACATCGTAGAGGGAGTGCCCTCGGCCAACACCAAGCAGACCACACCCTGGGCAAGCCTCCCGCCTCCGTGTGACCCATAAATTCTCCCTGCTGAGTCAACACATTTTATGGGGCCTGGGGACACTTCCTGGCCATGCTGTTCCCACCTTCCCTCGTCCTGCTCCGGCCTGGCCAGCTGCCCAGCACACACACACCACCCCCCGGGACCCCCAATCCCCATCCTTCAGTTTCTCCCTGCTTCTTACCCCTCTTTTCCCCAACACCTGCCTCCCCGGCCGTAAAGAGGGTGGAGAGTTTCCTCTCTTATCAGCCGTTTTCTCCTCCTCCCTGGTTACACAGTAATTGAGAACAGAACTCCTCGCAAGGACGGGTCCGTGCTATCAGCTCCCAGGGGACAGTTTCCTGGACAAAGAGAAAGTGCCCCTTCAGTGCAGGCTCAGGAGGCAAGTAAGAGGCATGCAGATAGGAGGGGGTGCAGAAAGGACGCCGAAAGGAAGGGAGAGGCACCCCGGGCCAGGAGCCTACGGAGAGGCTTGTGCAGTGAAGTCAGGGAGAGAACGGAAGAAGGCGATGGTCGGACCAGAGACGCCAGGGGAGATTCGGACACCAGTGCTCGGCGCAGCCCCGTCACAGAGAGCCAGCCTGGAAGAGGTGACCCAGTGACCTCCTTCCAAAGCCTCCATCTGCAGGGCAGCCAAAGCACGGGTACTCTGGAAGGTCTACTCTGGAGTGTGGGCGCAGCGGAAGCAAGAGAAACCCAGGGGGGTTTCTGGGAGCGCCCCGCCAGCTGCACTGTGGCCCGGGACTGAGTGGGGCATTTGGGGCCGGCCGGTGGCACTCCAGCCTTCCAGAGGCCTGGCTGGAGCCAGCGGAAAGGGCCACCAGCCAGAGAAAGGGCAAAGGTGGCCACCCTACCTCCAGATCTCCCCGGGGCAGGCTCCCTCCTCCTTGCAGCTCTTTGCTGCCGCGTTCCCCACTGTCCGTGACCTCGGGGTGCCCGGCCTACGCTGGATCGTGAAGGGGACCACCCCGGAGAAGACTCGCTGTGGTAGCGCCGAACCCGGTTTGGCAATGGTGACTCCCTCGACGCGGAGCTGGCGAGGGCTCTGAGCCCCTGGGCACGGGGTTCAGCCCCTTCCAGTGTTCCCGACGTGACCTGCCTCCTTGATCCCAGGGTGTTTCTGAGGTGACCCACGGAGGTCCCCGTGGAGACATAACCCTGCTTGGATGATCCCACGTGAGGATCCACCTCCGCTCACCCTCTTCATTCCAGGGGCTTCAGGAAAGGAAGGACGACACCCTCCACTGGCATAGGCCCCTCTGACCCCCTTGCAGCTGTCCGCGGAGGGCGCCAAGGCGGGCCCGGCTCTCCATGGGGGGATGGAGAGGAAGAGCTCGGGATGCTGTGAGGCCCCAAAGAAGCGGGGCCTGTCCTTCTCCATCGAGGAGATCTTAAAGAGGCCGGCTGAGAGGAGTGATGCAGTCAGGCCGGAAGGGGCAGGTGGACAGGGCACCGGGCAAGCAGCAGCCGCAGACTCCGGGCCGAAGAGACCCCCGCAGGACCAGCCCCCGGGTAAGTGTCTTCTGGCCATTTCTCACCTGTTCCTGGGTCTCCAAGACCCAGCTGCACTCAGGCAGAGAAAGCTGCTCCATATCAACAGAAGAGGAGCCTTCAAAATTCAAAGAGATGTTAGGCACTGGGCTGGTAGCCTTAAATACTTTTCTACCCAGCCCAGGACTGTGGCTGTTCCAGTGTGGACCGAGGCTCGGTTCATTGCAGGATGCGGGGACCTAGGGCTTGTTCCTGTAACCAGGCCACAGCTGCGAGTTATCATTGATTCATTCAGCATTGACAGTGTGGTCGGCGCTGCCCCGGAGGCTGGGCACGTCTCTTCTTTAACTTCAGTAGAAAAGCATAATTGTCAGAACTTGACAGACGTGGAAACCCATCTGTAAAGAGAAGAGCTGGGGGATGCCCCCACGTCACAAAGCAGAGGACCCGAGACCCAGCCGCCCCCAAACACCTGCACGGTCTGTCACGTTCTTTCCCTTTGTAAGCAGAGCTCAGCCTGCACGGCCTCTAGTGGCTGAGGCTCTGCCCCGGATCTGCTCACCCTGATCACACCCCAAGCCAGTGCCCACCCCAGGGCTTGCCCCCAGATAACAATGACCAGATCCCAGACCCCTGCTTGAGAGCCAGCTTGAGGAGGGCTGGAGGAGGCCACATACACGCTAAGAGGCAGGAGTCAGCAGTCAGTGTCACCTCTCCCCCGGCCTGCTGAGCCACCGTGGCAAAGTGCCTTTCCACTCTGGCCTCAGCTTCATCCTCGGTGAGACGGCTGAGTGACGGAGGAAAGGGAGCTGGTGATGTCTCGAGGGTCCACTGGAGTCTGATAGGAGATGAGCCTGGAGTATCTCACAAAAGGGTCCCAGTCCTCTTTCCTTTCCACCCCTTTAATCCAAGGACAGGAAGCTCGGGGGGACCCGTGATGTCTTCTCATACCGAGCATGGAGCTCCAATCCCTCCACCAAGTCAAGTCTCCCAAGATGGGGATTGCAGTCAGAGGCGGGCCAAGGGAAAGACCCTGGCGGGCAACACGTCCCCAGGGCGCTGGCAGCTTTCCCAGTAGCTCAGCGTATCAGTAGGAAAGGGCCCCAGCTTAATTTTGAGGAGTTCATTAATATCTTCCAGTGAATTGAATGAGCAATGAGCATTCACAGAAACCATTCTTCTAAGGGTCTAAGCAGAGTCTCTCCTGCTGCAGCTACATACAACCCATGTCTGTCCTCTCTGCTGTGGGGAAAGAGAGAGATCTTATTTCCCCTCCCAGAGCAGCTTCCCTTCTCCTAGCCTGAAATTGGCTGATGGCAAAAAGGAGGCCAGTCATTCTAAACCTCCCCTGAAGCTGCTGGCATGTTTCATGTCAGCTGTCCCCCTGGACCCAGAGGAGACACCCCCCCCCCCAGTAAGTGCTTACGAAAATAGCAGTCATAAGATTGGACGGTACTCCACGGCTCTCATGGCAATCTCACGGCCGTTGTTCTATCCATTTGTCACAACTGTGAGCCCTACCTTAGAGCTGATAAAACCAGGAAGACAATCACCTGGAAAAAACCACAGAGTAGGTAGCATTAGAACTGAACCCTGGTGGTCTGAGACCATCCACCCTACAGTATTCCTGAATGTGGCCTAAATCCATCCATCTCCCCGCTGGGCTGGAATTCAGCATGTCCAAGACTCGCAAGGGTCGCCGTGGTGGTTTTCAAGATGACTTTGAGGGGCAGGCAGACAAAGAATTTTTCATTTTATAACGTCTTTATTGGAGTCTAATTGCTTTACAATGGTGTGTTGGTTTCTGCTGTATAACAAAGTGAATCAGTTATACATATACATATATCCCCATATCCCCTCCCTCTCGCATCTCCCTCCCTATCCCACCCCTCTAGGTGGTCACAAAGCACCAGGCTGATCTCCCTGTGCTATGCGGCTGCTTCCCACTAGCTATCTATTTTACATTTGGTAGTGTATATATGTCCATGCCACTCTCTCACTTCGTCCCAGCTTACCCTTCCCCCTCCCCGTGTCCTCAAGTCCATTCTCTAGTAGGTCTGCATCTTTATTCCTGCCTACAAAGATTATTTATGTCAATCGTTCTGTAATCATTTCTACACTAACCTTCTATTTATGATACATGATACCATTTACCTATTTATGGTCATGATGTGAGGTTTTCTTTTAAAATAAATGTATTGGGCTTCCCTGGTGGCGCAGTGGTTGAGAATCCGCCTGCCGATGCAGGAGACACAGGTTCGTGCCCTGGTCCGGGAAGATCCCACATGCCGCGGAGCAACTAAGCCCGTGAGCCATGGCTGCTGAGCCTGTGCGTCTGGAGCCTGTGCTCCGCAACGGGAGAGGCCACAACAGTGAGAGGCCCGCATACCACAAAAAAATAAATAAAATAAATTTTAAAAAAAATTAAAAAAAAATAAAATAAAATAAATGTATTTATTTACGTAAAACAAAAAAAAAGTCTGTTTAAATGTGAAGGAAATAATAGTGCAGGTGAGATGCCAGCATGTCAGAAACTATAAAGGTAACTTGCACAAACTGCAAAGAGCTGGAGTCTGTGAGAGGCTAGGCCGGGGAGGGCAGGAAGCTGGGATTCCAGAAACCTGGCCTCTAACACCTGGTCTGGCACCGATGCACTGGAGGACCTCAGGCAAGCCGCTCCCCTGGCTGGGCCTTCGTTTCCTCATCTGGAACACGAAAGAGCAGAGCTAGAAAATTCCTGAGGGCCCTCCCCACTCCGACACGCCACGACCAATTCCACAACAAGCTGCTTGTGCAAAAGCCTCGGTGGTGCCACTCGTGGGCATTTTCCATGGCAGAAGCTTCCTCCCTGCCGAGGGGTGTCCGTGCCAGGCAGGGCAGGAGCTACTCACCACCTCCACCTCTCACTGGCCCCACCTCCGCCAGTGCTGCTGGACCAGCTGATGCCTCTCCACCTCTGTCCTTTTCCCCACCAAACACACACACACACACACACACACACACACACACACACACACAGCATGCAGGAGCCCTCAGGGAATGGGCAACAGGACAGAAGAGGTGCATCCAGGGCCCTCCCCTGTCCCAATAATAACAGAGGAATAAACTCCTCTTTGTCTCCACTTAAAGGGCTTCACAGAGGGGCTCCCGGAGGTTGACTGGAAAGCGTTAACTCAGGATCCCAATCTCCTAGGGAGCTTGCGAAGAGGCAGCATTCCAGGCCTGGCACCTAAGACTCTCCCTCTAGCCTAGGGTGGAGGCCAGGTATCTATTCTAGCAAGCTCTCGAGTCTGACGCAGGTGGTCCAAGCCCCATTTTCTTGAGGAGGCTGAAGTCCAGAGAGGCAAACTGGCTTGTTCGGTGCTACAGAGCAATACGTACCAGATCCGGGGCCAGGTCAGCGATCCAGACCCAGGCCAGTGCTGGGCCTCCCTCATTTCTCACGGCAGGGACCAAGGTCCCTCCCCACAGCTTCCCACTCTCACAGGGACCCTCAAAGTCTAAGGCTTGGACCTTCCCCAGCCTCAGTGGAAAAATCCCAGAGGGTCTCCCAATTTGAAGGGATGCTAAGCCCAGCTGCCCGCTCACTCCTCCTGAGAGAGGAAAGCCCCCCAGAGTTCGGGGGTCCTCAAAGTCCAGGGAGACCCAGTCAGGAGGAAGTCACTTTGTACTGGAGGGGCAGACCCTGGAACAAGATCATCTCTGCACCTGTCCTACCGATGACCCTCTGCAGGGAACCTGCGAGTTCCGGCGGGGGCGGGGAAAGGGGAGAGGAAGATGGTCAAAGAAGGGACCGCTTCAGCGGGTAAACCAGTGTGGATCTTTTGGCCTGGGAGGGACACAGATATCTTCCCTTGTCCATTCATGGGCCATTCAGTCCCTCAGTGAATCATTGCTGAGTGCTCACTCGGGGCCAGGCTGCAGGCTGGGGAGGCAAAGGGGAATAAAACCAGAAGTAGTGGCCACCCACCTGGAGCAGAAGTGGGGTCAGCCATGAGAGTCCTGGCGACACCACCTTGGGGCGGTGCTGACTTCTGGCCCTCTTATCTGGTGGCGGTGGCCGGGGGCACCGGGGAATTCTCGAGACTGGAAGGATATCTTCTTACAGTGGTCAGCAGCGTTTCTACAAAGGGCCACACATTAAGTTTTGATAGCTAGATGGTCTCCGTGGCAATTACTCAACCCTACCATCATAGCTGCAAAGGAGACAAGGTATAAAGGAACGGGTATGTTTATCTTCCAATAAAACTTTATTTACAATAACAGGCAGAGGGCCAGATCTGGCCTCAGGCACTAGTTCATCAACCCCTAACCCCTGGTGTGACATTCAAAGTCCTGCACAGGCTGGCCCTGCTGATTCCCAGGTTCATTCCCCATCACGGCCTCCTGCCCCTCCCCTCCCAGGCACATGGAGCATCTCTCCCACTTCAATCTTTCTCGCCCTTTCAATGCCTCCAGACTTTGCCCTTTGGAAGCCTCTGAGCCCCTCCTCCTTCTTCTTCCTCCTTTTCCTCTTCTTGCCCTCATCCTCTCCCTCTGTCTGAGCTTCCTGTCGCCACGGTACCAAATTACCATGAACCGAATGGCTTAACACAACAGGAATTTATTATCTTAGAATTTCAGAACCACAATTCCAAAACCAAGGTGCTGGTAGGGTTGATTCCTTCCAGAGGCCCTGAGGGAAAACCTGCTCAAATGGCTCTCTCCCAGCTTCCAGTGGGTGCTGACAATCCACAGCCGCCTCTACAGGCCTCTGGGTCTGTGTGGAATCCTCCTCTCCTTTCTCGCATGAGGACACCTGCCATTGGATTAGGGCCCACCCTAAATCCTGGAGAATCGCATCTCAAGATCCTTAGCCTAACCATATCTGCAAAGACCCTATTTCCACATAAGGTCATATTCACAGGGACCAGGGGTTAGAACTTAAGACATTTCTTCTTGAGGGGAACACAGTTCAACCCACTCCACCTTTCCTCACTTCTTCGTCCCCCCTCATTTTCCTCTTTCCCCCCCCTCTCTTCCTGTCCCCTTCCTCTTTCTTTTCTCTTCCTCCCCCTCCTCTCCCTCCTTCCCCTCCCCTTCCTCCTCAGCCCCCAGCTGCCTAGAACTAAAGGCAGTGGCTCTGCTCTACTCTGGGCCCTGGGAGAAGGAGCCCTGGCTCAGGGCTGGGGCCAAGCCTTCTCGCTGTTCCTCTTCTTCCCTCACACTCTTCCATGCTGGGGTGATGGTTTCTTATTCCTTATGACTCCTCATAGGTCACTTTTGGTCTCCATACATAGAACTCTCAAAGTTCCTCTTTTCCTTGCTTTTTTTTTTTTTTTTTTTTTTTTTTAAATTCATTTTATTTACTTATTTATGGCTGTGTTGGGTCTTCGTTTCTGTGCGAGGGCTTTCTCTAGTTGTGGCAAGTGGGGTCCACTCTTCATCGCGGTGCACGGGCCTCTCACTACTCTGGCCTCTCTTGTTGCGGAGCACAGGCTCCAGGCGCGCAGGCTCAGTAAGTGTGGCTCGCGGGCCCAGTTGCTCCGCGGCATGTGGGATCTTCCCAGACCAGGGCTCGAACCCATGTCCCCTGCATTGGCAGGCAGATTCTCAACCACTGCGCCACCAGGGAAGCCCCTTCCTTGCTTTTTTAATCCATGCTTGTTGCTACAGAGGTTTACTCCTCCAAATACTCCTTGTGCTGTGGCAGCTGTTAATCATCTTTTGGCCACAACTGGCTCTTCTCCCTGTTTACGGGGCCTGGGGCTTTGGATACCTCTAATCTGGGAACTCTGCCTACCTGCGCTTGGGCTGGCCTTCTGTATGTATTTTCACAGAGATAAGAGCTAGTTAACTTCCTCCTCAGTTCTCGGCAGGAAGGGTAACTGAATATGGATTCCCGGATTGAATAGAATAGTTTCCTGTATCACAACAGGAAACGTCCTCTAGCTTCACAGCTTGTGTTGTCGTCTGTTCCCCTGCTTTGTCAAGTATAGAATGGAAAGGAATGAGGGCAGGAGGGAAGCAGACACACACACACACACACACACAACTTCTCAGTGAGGAAAACAGTTAAGCACATGTAATCAGCCCATGTTCCAGTACCCTGTGCCCAAATCCAAGCACACCGTCTGCAGAGCCACACGGTAACAACACAGAGAAAACATACAAACCTGACAAAGTGCTTTGAGAACGCAGAGGAGAGAGCAAGAAACTGCTTGAAGGAAGGCTTCAGAAGGAGGTGGCGTGTGAGATAGCAGTCAGGCAGAGGCAAGCAGGTGAAGCGGCCCAGAGGAATAAAAAGGAACATTCCTTCTGAGAAACAAAGACACTCAGGGTGGCTGGAGCTGAGAAATCATGGACCAATGTCGGCGGAGATGACAGGAAGGAGGTAGGCTGAGGTCACGTGTGCCAAGCTAAGCACCTTGGACTTTATCTATGTCCATCAGCATCTTTAAAACCTACGTTTGGGGAATTTCAGGCTTCCGCTGAGATGCACAGTCAGAGAGACAGCTTGGATGAACGGGGGACGAAACAGGCTACACTCTGGTGCCCGCACAAGGTGTCAAGAGAGGAGCGCTCCTGCTATTTGTTTTGTAGCGTTCCCACACAAAATCCTTTAAACAAAGGTACAACTTCGATTTTAAAAAGAAAAAAACCATATGAAAATGAAAAAAGTGTGGTAGAGTATGAGGGGACATATATGCTGAGAGCCATATATAAAAAATATTATGAAAGGGCGACCATACATGTGGGAAGAACCAACTTCACACTGCTGAGGGGTGGATGGGCACTGACCCAGTCACCCCTGGGAACAGGGCGCAAATCCGTGGCTGGAGAGCCTTCCAATGGTCTCTCAGCTGTTTCTTTTAGCAATTTCTTTATCCTCATCTCTTTCCACTCTAGCTATATTCTCTGGGTTGTTGTTTATTTATACAAGTAATCCACGCTTATTATAGAAAAATTAAAAATACAGATAAACAGGGCTTCCCTGGTGGCGCAGTGGTTGAGAGTCCGCCTGCCGATGCAGGGGACACGGGTTCGTGCCCCGGTCCGGGTAGATCACACATGCCGCGGAGCGGCTGGGCCCGTGAGCCCTGGCCGCTGAGCCTGGGCGTCCGGAGCCTGTGCTCCGCAACGGGAGAGGCCACAGCAGTGAGAGGCCAGCATAACACAAAAATAAAATAAAATAAAATACAGATAAACAGAAAGAAGATAAAAGAAAATGTAGCTATAACTCTACCATCTCCTATCCAGTAGTAAGTACCATTAACACTTTGATACATGGATACATAAAGATTGAGAGAGATTTTTTTGTACAAATATGGAGGCTGGTTTCTTGCACACTGAAATTTAGCACTTTACTTATCGATTAAGAAAAAAAATCTGTTGTGTTTCCACATGGAGATTCACAACAGACCTTGGAGAGAAGGAAATCTTTGACTGATTTGGGTTTTGATGGATGAGTAAGAGTTTACTAGGCAAAGGAGGAGGACAGGCTTGCAGACGTAGGGGGTAGTGAGAGCAAGTCCCTGGAGGATAAAAAGGCATGGCCGATTTGGGGAATCTAGAAGCGATCTGGTGGCGCAGAAATAATGGAAGTGCTGACTGGGCAGAAAGCAGATGACCCCGGAAAGGGGGGAGCCTGAAGAGCTTGAATGCTGGGCCAGGGAGTGTGCCTTGCACACTCCGGGCACAGGGTAGAAGTCTAGGACCACACCCGGAGGGAAGAGGCCAGAGCATCTCTGCCCTGGGAGGCACCTCCCTGCACCCCACCTGTCCTGTTCAGGTGTCCTCAGCCTGCAGGAGGGCCCCAAAGCGAGCCTGGATCTCCATCCTGCTGAACCAGCTGCCTTGGGAAGACAAGGACAAGGCCCGTTTCCGGCGTCTCAGCCCAGCTGCAAAGCCCCTGGGGCCTTAGCTGAGCGGCCAAGGCCAATTAGCAGACCGAAGAGAAGGAGTAGTCAGGGGAGGGAGTCATGCACTGAAAAACATCAGTTTATAATTAGGTGGCCTAATCACCTGTGTAAATTGTGTATTTCTTATGATCAATGCGCTAAACTTCTCAGGTTTGATTAAGTTCTGCTGACTCGTTCTCTTTGAAGACCCACTGAAGTGTGATTCAAGAGTTCCAACAATTAATAACCGGGTGAGGAGTAACTTGAAAGGGGCGGCAGTTCCCTGCCCCCTTCCTGCCCCATCTCCCCGCCCTTCCCCGGGTGCCCTTGGATGGGACTCCACACTCCCCATCGTCCTCTCTGAGCCGGGGCCCAGAACATCCCAGACCTTCCCCATGATTAAGAATCATCCCATGTTGGGCTTCCCTGGTGGCGCAGTGGTTGCGAGTCCGCCTGCCGGTGCAGGGGACGCGGGTTCGTGCCCCGGTCCGGGAAGATCCCACGTGCCGCGGAGCGGCTGGGCCCGTGAGCCGTGGCCGCTGGGCCTGCGCGTCCGAAGCCTGCGCTCCGCAACGGGAGAGGCCACAACAGTGAGAGGCCTGTGTACCGCACAAAAAAGAAAAAATAAATAAAGAAAGAAAGAATCATCCCATGCAATGGGTGCTCCATCCATGAACTGGTACTTCCAGCTTCCCGTTTAATGAGGTTCCTCCTGGTTCCAAAATTCTACCTGCAGAGTCCTGTGTTCTGCCTTCTCCTTTGTTCCATATTCCATTTATGCTGTTCTGCCTTCCCTCGCCTGCTTCGTCTCTCTCATCTCCTACTGTGGTCTGTAACCCAAGCCTCAGGCTTCCTGGCCCCCTCACTCCTTTGCTAGAGCAGCCTCCTCCCGCATTTGATGGGAAAACTGAAGTGTTGACCTTCATACTTCCTGAGCCAACCGGTCAGATTCTGCTCTTGCCCACCCTCCCTGCCCTGTGCACCGTGGGCAGGTCATCCTGCTCTGGGGCACCACCCGGAGCTCCAAGGCACCATCCTCTCCACTGGAAAGCTCCTTCTCCCCAGTCACCAGCAGATTCCCTTCCTCTCACTTTCCCTGTACTTCCAGTTTTCCCAACACCATCAAAGTCAGCTCTATGACTGATGGATACTCTCCTTCCTAGACATATGTGGCAATGAGAGGAAACTGCAACACAAGAAGAAACTTAAAGTGAGACCCAGATTATGACTTTTTCAAGAGCCCAATGAGAAAACCAGTAAGCTAGCACTATCCAATAGAACTCTCTCTGATAATGGAAATGTTCTCTATCTGTGCTGTCCAACCAATACGGTAGTCACTGGCCACATGTGGCTGTTGACCTATGGCTAGTGTGACCAAGGAACTGTATTTTTTATTTTATTTTAACAGCCATAGGTAGATAGTGGCTACCATATTGAACAAGGCAGACGTAAGGAGTTAAACTTTGAACAAGGGCCAGCCTTAGATCCTAACCTTGTTTCCCTAGCTCCAGGTTCAAGTCTATCTGTCTCCCAAAATGGCTCTTCTGGTGGGGTGTCACTAGTCATATTTCAGGGACCCCCACTCACTGGGGGTGATCTCAACTCCAGGACCCCTCTCCCTACCACTCCTTTTTATAGTTCTCCAATTTAGGGATATTCAGTCTCAAATAACATCCCAAGAAGAGTTGTATGGGGACAATCAGTGTTTGACTGTTGACACCCCAAGAACCCATGTTCAGTCTTAGGGGAGGGGCTTTGGCCCTTGAGTCCTGCAGGTCGGTCCACTTGGGGCTCAGCCTCCATCTTGCCAACCATGTGAATTTTAGACACCCCTCTTTCTTCACAGGAGAAGTCACTACAGCTCTTGGGCACATACACATAATCACCATCATTATCATCGTCTCTCAAGAATAAACATTTATCCTGAGAATGTATAGTTCAAAGCTAATGAGAATAATGTTTTTCTTACTGGCTCATAACTTGCCAAGCAGCCCCTCCCCAATTATTTTGCAGGGTAGGGTTCAGATCTTTTCCTTTTCACCTTATCTCCAAATTATGCCCTTCTGGTCCTAAAGGAAATACAGGAAAACCATATATATCGTAATAGCTGCTCCCTTAGCTACACAAATGGAAACTTGAAATAATCATTTTATTAAGGAATCTATAGTTAGTCACGAGCCCTTGTTTGCCTAACTTTCCTTCTGGGGAAAAAGGAGGAGATAGCTTATTTCTATTACAATCTACATTCTGTTTCTAATCCTCTGTTCTCCACATTGCTTACTTTCCTGTATTCCGGTTCGGCACCCTACGTTTTCTGTTTAGTATCCTCTATTCCAAATCTCTGTATTCCCAGAAGAATCCCAGATCCATGCTGTCCTTGACCTCAGTTTGCCCATCCACACTGGAACTTCCATTCTGTGAAATATTTTTGCAATTTTCTATAGAACTGCACTGTATCCCTAATATCATCTAAAATGCTGACCTTGTGAACGAATGAATGAGATACTTTCAGCATGACTTGCCATTTCTCTGTACATCAGTCCTGGCTGGCTTTGGCTCTATCCCTTAAATACACCACCAGCTCTAAACATAGAATAAATATCTCTTTTTTTTTTTAATTTAAAAAGTAGGGTGGACTTGAGGAGGGAAAAGGGGATAGAGAAGGAGAGAAGTCAGATCACATCAGCTGGTTCACAATCCAATAGCTTACTCTAGGGAGTAATCATGTTTGAAACCTCACTGTCCGGGACTCCCAAGGAGCTTCCAAGAGTCAGAAAAATGAGTAAAAGTACTTTGAGGGAATAACAAAATGGACTAACAAAAATAAGGGGTAGTCAGGAGGGGTGAGACCAAAGGCAGACTATGAAATGCACTTGTTGATTCTCAGAGATGCAGGAGCAATTCAGCCAGAAGAGTTATCCTCAGCAGAAACCTCTCCTCTCTGGCCCTCTCCTTTCGCCCACCAGGCAAGCCCAAGGCCAGGCCTTTTAAGCCATTCAGCCTCCAACTGAAGAGAAAAAGAATTACAGAAGGTCAGGGCCTTAGCGATTTGATCATTCAAACCCTCTCTCCTCCCCCATTTCTACAGATGTGGAGACTGAGGCCCAGAGAGTAAATAAAACATGGCCCAAGCTGTAGACTGGAGCCAGGAACAGAGCTCAGGGCTTCTGACATCCAGCTTAGTGGGTTTTCTACTGTCCAATGATAGCAAGATGGATAATAAGCGCACATACACACACACAAGTTAACTGATCTCTTCAGCTGTTAAACCATCACAAGCGAAATCCATTTTTCACTGTGTCTACTCCAGCTCATAGTTTGTGGTGGTTTTACCTCTTTCGGGGGGAAAAAGAAAGTGGACTGAGTGGAAGTAAGGAGACCTCAACAAGAGTTTTGATCCCCACCCCTCCTTTCCAGCTAACTCTGCTCTCTCCTGACCTGTGACATCTGACAGTGCACAAGACTCCAGACAAATCATTCCACGTTGTTTCTTGCGACAGTGTCTTATCTGCCGAATGGGTTGAGAACAGAGCCTAAATTTCACGTTTATTCATTTAGAGCAAATAATTATGAAGCTCCCAATAGGTGCCAGTTACTCAGCAAGTCCAGTGTATCGTCCCTGCCCTCCAGGAGCTCACAGTGGAGAGAGACACAGAGACACAGAGAGACAGAGAACAGCAGCCTTCTTACCCCAGAGGGTTTGGGTCTTGCCAATGCACGTGAGGGATGCTAGGACGGGACGTACCTAGATTCACCATCATTTTCTGAGAGCAGACTTTTCTTACAGGAGTGAGAGATCAGGAGCCATGGTGGTCAACTAGAATGGTAGGAACTGGCCCCAAAAGTGAAGGTGATCTGGGGCGGGCCGGGGGCGGGGGGTGTACCTTTCCTAGTATTCCTAAAATTGCATCATGTGGTCTTTGTTGCAAGTCAGACTAGAATTGTAACCCTGGCCTCAGAAGTCCATGGTCAGGGAGACAAACATGCCCCACCTGGTTTGGTGCTTCCTCCAATGTTCACCGTCCCTTGGTTCCATCAGGAGCTACAGCAAGGCTGGTTGAATCTCCATTCTCCCTACTCTCCTAGTTTCTCTCGCCCGTCTCCAGAGCAGCTTTCCAAACCCCTTCTTCATCCCTCCAGCCTCTAACCCCTCCCACCTCTTTCACTCTCTGCTGAGGACCTGAGCTCCCGTTGTCGTGTCCTGAACAACTCAAGGCCAGGTATAGCGGGCACCTCTGGGCAGCCTGCCCCGCAGCCCTGCTCCATCGAGCTTCCGCCAAAGCCCTCGCTCTTCTTGCTCAGTTTCCCCTGCTGAGGGACTTTACATGTGCGCTCCAGGCTGCACTCCACACTTCTCCCCAACCTCCCTCTTTATCGCACCTTCTCCACATAAAAGTTCTTCTTTTCCTCACTGCCTTGACTTCGCCCCAACCGCTCACACCCCATCCAATTTAATACAACATATACTTGTTGAAGTTCCTACCCAGTATCAGAGACACTGTATTTAGTGTGTTTGTGGATAACACAAAATTGTTCTTTTTCGCTTGGCTTTGACCATCCTCATTCGACCCAAGTAGTCTTCCTGTGGACCTCAGTGACGTCCTAAATGCCACATTCGGGACCACATGCCTCACAAATCCATGTTGGAACAAGGCAAGCTAAATATACTTACACACAGGCCAAGGTCAGGGTCTAGCACTATACCTGGTACTTACTAGGTGTTGAATAAACACACTGATTGTTTCTTATTTTTCTTCCCTTCATCCTCTCTAATTTAAAGTCTGTGATCACTCCCTTCTTTCCAAACCTCTCTCGCCCCATGTTTTCTATGGAATTTTGTGGATCTGAGCTCCTTCTGTCTTAGGTAGGGTTCCCCCAAAAATAGACTGAGAGAGAGATTGGCTGGAGAGATTACATGATGTTATACTGTTAATTTGTTTTAAATCCCTGGGACCACATGAACACGGTCTCTCCAGCTTTCAATTGCAATATCTCCACCACATCCCAGCAAACCTTTCTGAAGATGTGCACAGTTGCTGCCTCTTCCAATTCCCCTCCCCTTCTCTCCTCTGCCCACTGCCCGTGAGCCCTTGCTGCCCCTATTGTGTGGGAACTGCTAACGTTAAGGTCCTCATGCAGCCAGGTTCAAGGACCCCCTTTCTGTCCTCATTGCAATTAATCCAGTCACAGCATGGACACAGCTGAGCCTTCTTTCTTAAAAGAGTTTCTCCGTGAGGTGTCTATGTCACTGCACTTGTCGCCTACCATAGAGACCTGTCCTTCTTGGCCTCCCTCATTGATTTCTCCTGGGTCCCTTGTTGGCTCCTGAACCTCTAAATGGTGGACGGACCCAGGCTCACTCCTAGACCCTCCACTTTTCTCCTCCTGCCTAAGTGATCTCACCCACTCTCATGAGATCAAAGGCCAAATATATACTGATGAGTCCCAAATGTGAACCTCAGTCCCGAGATCCCCTTTGAGCTCCAAACACATAACCATCTGCCTATTTGACCATTTGCTTTGAATAGCCAACAGGCATCTCAAATTTAACACGTCCAAACTGAATACCTGATTTCCCGTCTCTCTCTCACAAACACACACACACACGATCACGCAGGCCTAGTTTCACGGGCCTGTGTGTGACCAGTGTAGTTGCACAGGGCCCTGCGCTCAGAAGGAGGCCTGCCACTTGTGGGTTAAAGCTCATGGTCACCCTCTTGAAATTCTTAATGATTTTATGTTTGAATCTGTGTTTCGTAAGTGCAATCCAGTGGAACCACGAAGCATGTACCAGGGGCCTGGAGCCTCAGCTCAGGCTCAGTGCCCCTCTCGCCGCCTCCCTGCTTCCCTGGGATGGGCTCTCAGCCACCTGTTTCCCCGCCCCTACCCAGTGACTGCTGCCTCCTCTGTCGTCTGTGTTGGGGGTATTGGGGAGGGAAGGGCGCGGATGTGAGGAGGGTCAAGGTCAGGCACAGGTACCCTGGCACCAAGTTGAAGGGTGGGCCCTGTGAGGGTCCACACTCATGCTATTAGTATCCCTGTGCCCAAGGGAGCAGGGCCTTAAGTAGCAAATAAAAAACCACCCTGACAAGTCAAGAGAGAGAGAGGAAGAAAGGAAAAAGCTTCCTTTCTGAACCCACATTTTCCTCTTGCACTAGGACCCCACCTATGATGCAGCGGCTCTGAGTGGGCATGAGACTAGTCATGTGGTTGGAAACAGGGGCTGTCAGGGGCTGACTGCTGTGCCTTTTTTGTAAAGGGCTGGATGGTAATTATTTTAGCTTTTGCAGTCTCTGTTTCGACGACTCAACTCTGCCATATAGAGTCGCCTATGGCTGCCCAAAGCAGCCATAGACCATACATAAACCCCTGGGTCAGGCTGTGTTCCAATAAAACTTTATTTCTAAAAACAAACAGTGGACCAGATGTGGCCCCCAAGCTGTGGTTTACCACTCCTTGTTACAGACAAGGGAAATTTGTTTGAAGGCATCTGAGCAGCAGAAAGGACAATCAAAGAAGTTTTTAGAAGGTCATCTTGGCCACACTGTCCAGGATGTATGGGAGAGGGGGGTCAGCCTAGGAGCAGAGTTTCTAGGAAAGAGAACCTTGTAAAACTCCAAACCTAAGGAGCTAGAGGCCAAGTAGTGGCAACAGGGGTTGAACGGGTAGAACAAGACAGCACAAAAGCTTCACTGAGACCAAGGTCACTAACCCAACTTGGACCCTCTTCCATACAGAGGAGAGGAAGGGCAAGCGGAGGATCCGAACCATCTTCACCACAGAGCAGCTGCATGAGCTGGAGAAGATCTTCCACTTCACCCACTACCCTGATGCCCACGTCCGCAACCAGCTGGCAGCCAGGATCAACCTCCCAGAAGCTCGGGTACAGGTACAGCCATCCCCGCCCTCGGCCCCCCACCTCAGTGCACTTGGGGCCATGGGTAAGATCCCATGTATCCTGCACCCTCTGGGGCTGCCCCATCAGAAATTTTCCATTAGCTTTATCCCATGAGTACAGTTATACTGGCCAAATATCATTTTCCAGGAAATGAGGCCACCACAGTTATAAGATGGTTTCTCACCTTGGGGGATGGACACGGAGGTAGCATAGATATTTGCTTCCACTCCCTCCTTCTGCACTTGGCTGTAGCTCCAGAACATCGTTCACCACACAGCCTCATTCACAAAATAGGTCTTGACAATCTAGACCTGGGCTCAACAGACTTTTTCTGTAAGAGACAAGATGCTAATTAAGTTAGGCTTTGGGGGGCCATAACGTCACTGTCACAACTATTCAACTCTACCCTTGTAGCACAAAAGCAGCCGTAGTTTACAGTATGTAACAAATGAGCATGTGCCAATACAACTGTACTGGTGAACACTAAAATTTGAATTTTGTATCATTTCCATGTGTTCCCAAATATTATTCTCGTTTAGATTTCTTTCCCAACCATTTAAAAATGTGTAAACCATTCTTAGCACAAGGATTATACAGATACAGGTAGGAGGCCAGAGAAAGCTCTAGAGAAAGGCTCTAGTTTGCCAACCCCTGACCTAGAACACATGGGCATCACTTTGGAGGCAGCACAGAGAGGTGGCAAGGACCCTCCATGGTCAGAGACCTAATCTGTAATCTGTCATTTTCTCCCCCCAAGGGTCTATGGCTTCCTCTGTGGTTAGAGATGCAGTAGCCCCTTGTCTCTCACTAGGGGTATGGATCACCCTCTGCATATCTCGAGTCCTGCAAGAACCGCTCTAGCAAATCCAATTAGATGTTGGCACTCTCTCTAAAACTGTTTTCTAAATCAATCTTCATTTTTTTTTAACAAATATGATGGGGGAACTATACTCAATATCTTTTTTTTATAATTTCACTTTTAATGAATAAACAAAAAAGCAATCCTTGAAAAACAGAACAATATAATTTTTTAAATTTTATATTGGAGTATATTTGATCTACAATGATGTGTTAGTTTCAGGTGTACAACAAAGTGGTTTAGTTATACATAAACATATATCTATTCTTTTTCAGATTCTTTTCCCATATAGGTTTTTACAGAGTATCGAGTAGAGTTCCCTGTGCTACACAGTAGGCCGTTGTTGATTATCTATTTTATACATAGTAATGTGTATATGTTAATCGCAACCTCCTAATTTATCCCTCTCCCCATCCACCTTTCAATATCTTATAACCTATAATGGAAGAGAATGTTAAAAAAGAACATATATATCTACATGTATATGTATAACTGAATCACTTTGCTGTACATCTGAAACTAACACAACATTGTAAATCAACTATATTTCAATAAAAATTTTAAAAAGGGCTTCCCTGGTGGCGCAGTGGTTGAGAGTCCGCCTGCCGATTCAGGGGACGCGGGTTCGTGCCCCGGTCCGGGAAGATCCCACATGCCGCGGAGCAGCTGGGCCCGTGAGCCATGGCCGCTGAGCCTGCGCATCCGGAGCCTGTGCTCCGCAACGGGAGAGGCCACAACAGTGAGAGGCCCGCGTACCCCCCCAAAAAAAAAAAAATTAAAATTAAAAAAATATATGATGGACTCATTCGAATTCAAAATCTGCTCCAGGGTCCATGTCAACATTCCATCCTTCATTTCACTGGAACCTACTTTTCTTCTGGTGAACGACCGCCCCTGTCTGGACTTCTCCCCTTTTTCTTCCTATTTGAAATCAGTCACCAGCTAGGTGGGTAGCATCTGCATCTGGTGTAAAGCCCAGAATTCAGCACCTGCCTCGGCAGAATGAGCAAGTGCAGATGGCAGCATGTCATGGACAATCAGGGCACTTGTGAACACAGGAAACCGCCAACATTCAACCAACGTATAGACGTCACGGGGACCAAAGGGGTTGCAAACCAGTGGCCCACCAGCAGGAAAGAACCCAGATAGGTTTTATTTGAACTGCACGGTACCTTAAATCTCAGCGCTTTCACATAAAAATCAAGATTTCTGCCTCAGAAGTTGGATGAGGTTGCAACGCTGGCCTCACATTTCCACATGGTGACTGTTGGCTGAAGCTGAGAAGCTGCCCCCTTTAGCCACTGTTCACCGCAGACCCCGCCACTCCCAGTTACATGGCGCCCAGCTGCTTCACCCCCTCCCATGAGCCCACACCCCTGCAGGTATTGAAGGTTGTGCTCCTGGGTCCCCTCTCCCAAGGCAGATCAGATCCAAAGAAATCCTGGATGCCATGGAGCTTCCTAAACTGTAATGGGTGGGTCCCTTGGAAGGCGCCGTCATTATGCATTTTGGGGGGAGGAACTAGATGGAGAAAATCCCTTTTGCTTATCTCCATCCTCTCTCGCCTTCATATCAGATCTGGTTCCAGAATCAGCGAGCCAAGTGGCGGAAGCAGAAGACCAGCAGCCTTGAGGCTTCTCCACAGCCGAGCGAGGCCGACTTGGCCCCGCCCACAAACCCGGACGTGGTCGTGAGTGGCTGAGGCGGAGGGCGGGGGGCGGTCGCGGGCAGGAGAGGGGGTGTGGCTGGGGACCTCCGGAGCTCTGTCTACTGTAAAAAGTGCAAAGGCAATTCTTTTAGAAAGACAGTAGGCACGGATGCTCCGGAAGTCGCTGCCTCTGTCCCTGTGTCCTCCTCCACTGGGTGACAATCACACTCCTCTCCCTCCTCCGGGGACCCACGTGTATTACTTGTGCAAAACTTCTCAATTTGTGGAGCAGGATCACAGAGTAAAGGGCGGTGCGTGGAGGTCGAGCCCAGTGGCTGGGGAGTCAGGCGACCCCGGTTCGAATCCCAGCTCTGCGCTTAGCAGCAGTGTGGCCTGGAAGGGTCACTGTGCCCCTCAGAGGACAGTCATGGAGTTGATGAGGATGAAACGACCGCTCATCACCTAGGAAATGCTCCCTAAGGCTTAGCCGTCCACTGAGTCAACACAGATTTGGAATGTGTGCCCGATGCCAAACAGAAGGGCTCAGCAGTACACAGAATAGACACTCCTATGGGAAACGGTTTGTACAAAGCCATTAGCGACCCTATGAGGTAAGATTTTTAATTTATCCATTTTTGGCTAATGCAGAAACTCGACTCTGAGAAGCAAAGTGACTTTTCCACAACAAACAGTTGCTGTAAATGCCGGGATGGGGACGAGGTTTCCTGGCCCCCCTGGGCACACACTTCTCCCCAGGTTGGTCCCCCGATACCCACTCCGAGCTGCCCGAGAGTAACAGGGAAAGGTTGGGAAGCCGAGGGACAGCCCAGGGTAAAGCTCAGGGCTCACTTCTCTCTCCTGGCCTCTCCTTGTGACAGGGCCCCATGCTGCAGCCCCCTGCAGGGCCCAGGCTGGCTCCTCCCACAGGTTGCTATCCACCGGCTCAAGGTCAGCTGGCCTCTGCCTGGCTCCCCACCCGGATTGCCCTCCTCCCATGCCACCCATGGGAGACACAGCCTCTCCCAGACCCTCTCATCATCCAGCCGACCTGCATCCCTGCACTTTGCTTTTTTTGCACCTCCGCACCCCAAATGGGGCAACATCTGTGCTACTTCCACACAGGGACCAGACATCCTCTCCTTAGTGGAGCTGCTCTCTTCTCCAGGTGAAGGCAGGTGGTGGGAAGGTACCCAGGTCTCTGGGGGAATCAATCTCACGATCCAAAGACAATCCACAGCCCAGGAAGCCACCTTGAGCTTGTCCCTTGGAAGGTTGCATCAGACCCAGCAGCAAGGTGACCAATAAAGGAAGCTCTCATCTCTCCTGGCCAGTGTCACCCTCCTGCTTCAGGCGACAGACACTGTGTGAGATCTCAGGATGATCTCCCCGGAAGGAAGAGGTCGTCCTCTTGCACCTGTGCTTCCTCTAATTTGCTGTGTGACCTCCAGCCAGTCACTCACCCCCTCTGGGCCTCATTTGTAACACAGGCGGTTGGACAAGGTGACTTCTGAGGGTCCTTCTGGCCCTTACTTTGGTGAGATGAACTATGGTGAGAACAGAGGCACAGAGGAGACTAAGGAGAGGTTTGTTCATTCATTCATAAGCGCTCACCTACTGAGCGCTTCATAAATGGAACTGGATATTGACATGAACAGCTGAGGCTCTGTGCCCTGAAGCTCAGTCCAGGTTGGTGGAAAGAATGGTACTGACCTCCCCCTGCAAGCAGAACATTCAATCAATGACCTTGCAAGAGGCCCATGTGCTAACACATTCTGTTTGGCTTTGATATGAATGTTCTAAAGAGGGAAGGAAATATAGAAACATTTTTTTAAAAATTTAAACAGAATTTAGTGTCTTTGGTTATTCTGCTGGCTTGGGGAGGGATGTTGTCATTTCTGGTTTGAATGAAGGGTAAGAGAGTAAGTGCTTTTCAGAGTTTAACTTCCCAGGATTTGTGCAAGGGGCCTAGTTAGAAGGCCAGCCTCACTCTGTGCTGAAAAACCTAAGAAAGAGGGAGGGAGAGAGAAACTTGGGATGGTTAACTTTTATGGGCTGGGTTATTTCATAGGCTAATGAGTTCCAACTACTTTGGAGAAGGGGTGGGGATTTCCAGGAATTGGGCCACTGTCCACTTTTGGGCCTTCTATGTAATGGCACTGGTGGGAGTCTCGTTTAGCATATGCTAATGTATTACAATGAGCGTATAATGAGGCTCAAGGTCTACTGGAGGTCTTCCACTACTTTGGACCTAATCGGTTCTAACCAGTTTATGTCGTATCCTCAATGGCTATCTCATTCTTTTAAAGGTTGTGCCCTGCCCCCCTCCCCCCAGGTTTCAGTACGATCATATAAATATAAAATGAACACGTGCCAACATTTTATCTAACTCACTAATTAATGGGGGAACCAGTAAGACATCGTAACAGTTCAAAGGAGAATTCAAAGAACAGACACAAGCAGAGACAATCAGGAATACTGAAATGAATTACAAACAGAGACAAAAAGGGTCAATGGCCATAGGGAAGTAATCAATGGCATCTCCACCGGGCACAATTCATTTGCATTTCTATAGACAAGTATCATCTGCATTAGTACCAGTTTCCAACAATTATACAGAGTGGAAAAATAGCTCACAGACAATGTAAGGGGAAGAAATTCTGGAAGAGTGCTCTAGACAGAACAGTCTTTTTATGCTTATTTCAAAGTCTTTCACAATTTTTCCTGACCTAAAAGTTACTTAATCTTTCTGGGGATACCAGGACCTGCCTCAGAAGTTAGCTACGAGATTATATTAGATGATATAGTCAAGTGTTTTGTACTTGAAAACACCATGATGTTAGGAAATGATTATTTATTGCCTTTCAAACTCTTCCAGAACTCATTTAAAAGTCTACATCTAGAAAGTGTTTAGAAATACAGTAACATTTCTTTAATATTCATTGACCTTTGATGGTTCAGTTTTTTTAAAGGCTCAACAAGACACAAAACGGGCAAAGAGCAGAAATAAGAGATTCGCAGGAAAAACATATAAATAGATACTAAACATACAAAAATAGTCTCAACCTCATCCATCATTTAAAAATGTAAGTAAAACAGTAATGCAATACTTTTTTTTTTTTTTACCTTTCAGGCTGGCAAATATTTCAAAGTGTTGGTAAGGGCTTGATGAAAGTCACTCTCATATAGAAGGAAGTATAAATTAATAAATTATTTTGGATGATAACTTCACAACTACTCATATTCTAAATGCATATCTCTTTGACTCAGTCATTGTTTTTGCAAGAACTTATCTGATAAATACCCATGGATATAAATCCTGTCTGTAAGAATGTTCACCAAGGCTTTGTGACAGCAAACCCTGGAAACCACCAAAATAAGACACTGGTTGAGATGACTGATTGTAGCATATTCATCCAGCTGTTAAAAATAATGAGAGAGACGGAAATATACTTCATGGGAAACTGTCATTGGACACATCACTGAATGGAAAAGGCATGTTTCAGAACAATATCATGGTCTCATTTGAGTAAGAAAAGATCAGATGGGGGCTTCCCTGGTGGCGCAGTGGTTGGGAATCCGCCTGCCGATGCAGGGGACGTGGGTTCGTGCCCCGGTCCGGGAAGATGCCACGTGCCGCGGAGCGGCTGGGCCCATGAGCCGTGGCCGCTGAGCCTGTGCGTCCGGAGCCTGCGCTCCGCAATGGGAGAGGCCACAACAGTGAGAGGCCCGCGTACCACAAAAAAAAAAAAAAAAAAAGAAAAGATCAGATGTCCTGCTATTTAAACACATCATCAAAATGTGATGGTTTCTGCACCATAATAAATCCCACCAAAACTCAGTTGCTTGAAATAATGATTTCTTTGGCTCAGGCTTGACCGGGCTCCTGGTCTAGTCGGTGCTGACTTAGCGGATCTCGGCTGGGCTTGCTCATGTGTCTGCGGTCAACTAGTCGGTCAGTGGCCACCAGGGGAATCTCAGGTGGCCTTACTCACAGACAGGCCTGGGTATGGCAGGCTGTTAGCTGAGGCCACAGGGTGACTGGGCCTCAGTAGGCTTCCTTGTAGTGTGGTCACAGGATTCCAAGAGCACAAAGGCAGAAGGTACAAGGGCTCTTGAGGCTTGGCCTGAGAATTCACTTCTCACTTCCAATGCATCCATTAGTGAAAGCAAGTCATAAGGCCAGCCCAGATTCAAGGGGTGGGAGAACAGTCCTCCTCTTGCCAGGAGGAGCTACAAAGTGCATGCCATGCTCTCCATCCACCGTAACACCCAAATGAATTTCTCATCTAGACTTCTTCCTTGAATGCTCCTGACACCTTCACTTGACTGTCTAATGTCATCTTGAGGCAGGGGATAGGTGGGCCCCCGGGGCAAACAGTTGGAGTTCGTTCTCTGTGGACCATACTCCAAGATGAAAACAGCTGAACAATCAAGGGAGGAGGCTGGGCCCTGCCCAGATAGAACATAAGAGACCACATATGCCTCATTCTCAAGGTCAGGAGACCTCTCTGACTACACATGCATAGAAAAGCTCCTTGGAGGTCAAAAGGGAGGGGACGCCACCCCATAATAAGGGATGCTAACTACCCATAGGCCTCTTCAGTAGAATCCGTCTTGGCTAAGAGACGCGGGCACACACAGGAGGATCCGGAGATGTACCAAATACGGACTCTGAACCAGGCAAATCGAAATGATTGGCCAAAGAAAATCCAGAAGAAATGCCCCAAATAAGTGATTTAAACTACCACGAGAGCGCGACTCTCTCCCTCTCTGAGCCCGCCCGTGTGTCTATCCTCATGTACTGTACTCTGTTTTCTTCTAATAAACACTTTACTTGTTTCACTACTTTCCATCTTCGTGGGAATTCTTTTCTGCAAAGCCGAAGGGCCAGGGCCTTGTCACTGGCCACTGGTCGAGTGGCTAGCATTTGGCGCTCTCACCGCTGCGACCCGACCTCAATCTCTGGCCGGGAACGGAAACCCTGCTTCAAGCTGCTGCAGGCCGCGGCCACCTGACGTCACGCTCAAACTTAACACATCTAAAAACAAACTCTATTCACTCCCCACCCCAAACCTGCTTCTTTCTCAGCCTTTCTCCTCAGCACATGGCAACACCTTTCTTCCAGTTTCTCAGGCTCAGATCTTCACAGCAATTTTGATGACTATCTTTTCTTTATAAATATATATTTTTAACTGAAGTATAGTTGATTTACAAAGTTGTGTTAGTTTCAGGTATATAGTAAAGTAATTCAGTTACAAATATATTCTTTTTCCGATTCTTTTCCATTATAGGTTATTATGAATACAGTTCCCTGTGCTAAACAGTAGGTCCTTGTTGTTTATCTATTTTATATAGAGTAGTGTGTATATGTTAATCCCAAACTCCCAATTTATCCCTCCCCTCCCTTTCCCCTTTGGTAACCATAAGTTTGTTTTCCACATCTGTGAGTCTATTTTTGTTTTGTAAATAAGTTCATTGGTATCATTTTTTTAGATTCCACATATAAGTGATATCATATATTTTTCTGATGACTATCTTTTCTAATCAAGCAGCAAACCCAGCATCCGACTCCATCTCCTTGATGCCAGCCACGAGCATGTCCCCACCGTCTCCTTGTGGTCACCTCGCCCCACCCGGGCTCTATTCTTCACTCCGCAGCCAGAGGGATGCTGGGAGAATGTGAGTCAGATCATGACTCAAACCCTCAAGTTCTTCCCTGCCTCACGTGGAATAAAGTCAAAAGGCCCTTCCCGTGGCCAACACGGACGTTTCCGTGGCTCCCATGATTTTCCCCAGGGCTCCCTGCTCCGGCCTTGCTGGCCTCCTACCAGCTGCTGCTCCACAGTGCTGAATACAATCCTACCCCAGGGCTTTTGCACTTCCTGTCACTGCCTGAAACATCCTTTTCTAGCTATTTGCCTGGCTCACTCCCTCACTCAAATGGTACTCAGACAGCCCCCCTCAGGCCATCCTATCTAAGAGAGCACGCACATACAGACCTTGTCATTCCCTACCCCTTACCCCATTTTTAAAATTTTTCCAGTTCTTATCAATACCTGACATATTATGCATTTATTTATTTATTGTCTCTCTCCCAACAGTAGAATGAAAGTCCCATGAGGTCAAGGATATTATCTGATTTGTACACTGCTGTATTCCCAAACAGTGAACAAAACAGGGCCTGGCACATAGTAGACACTCAATATTTGTTATGTGTGTGTGCGTACTCACATCTATATATCTAGAAAGTTCCTAGACAAATACAAAAAAAAACCATGACAGCAATTACTTCCAGAGAGTGGGATGCTGGTCTCACATAATGGAGAGAGGAATATTTGTTTTCCCTGATGCCTGGCAGTGTTTGAACTTTTTGCCCTAAGTATATAACTTTAGAAATTAAATGTTAACAAATAATAGGACAATGGGTGCCTTTTCTCACTTCTCCTGTGCTTTACAATATGCCCTTTTGCTATCAAAGAAAATGCTTTTCTTCCTCTTCTGGTGCTGGAGGGGTCCCATGTGGGGACAGGGGATCACCCAATGAGCCACTGCGGAGAATCATAGGAGGGGATGGAGGTCTGGAAAGCATCCCCTGGAGGTGGGGAGGGCAGACTCAGGGCACAAGGAGAAGTGGACCAGGAGCTCTGGGACAAAAACCAATGGAGATCAAGTTCATTCACAGAAAAAAAACAACACACTGAGCAGGCAGGCTCGGAATCTGAGAAGAGAAGGTGCCGGGCCAAGAGCTCTTGGCTGTAGGATGGATTTTTCATGTAATCTCAGGGAAATAAATGCAGAAGATGGTCAGTTGGAAAAGACCTTTTATGGCAATTAGACCAAGAAGCTGATTTGCTGCCTGGTGGTCTAATGAGGGCAGATCCTCATAGGAACAGCGGCGATGGCTTGAGAGAAATCCTCCAGTAAATTTCTGAGCAAGATGTTACAGGGGAAATAAGGAAGAGGAGCCCAGGGACTGGGTTCTGGATCGTAAGCGAATCATCTGCAGAATTCGGCAAAACATGGATTCACTTTCGACAAGGATTTGAGCCCCTGCTCTGGTGACAACTATTGTTTAAAGCTAAGTGGCCCCACCTCGTCACTAAGTCTGGACTCCTGAAATGGAAGAGAGTCAGCTCAAGTAACTGAAGAGTATGAGTGGGGCTGGATCTAAAATTCAGTTATGTCTCCACCTCATTCCCATCTCTCCACTCTGCTTTCCTCTGCGTCAGCCAGACCCTCAAGTCTGAGGGAAAGAGTGTCCCTTTCCTAGAATTATCACAAAGGTCCTGGGATTGGGTGCCACTAGCCACACCCCAGGCACAAAGCACCCCTCAATCTGTCTATCCCTAAGGTTGAGGGGAGGGTGTGGAATGTTCTGATGGACCCTAGGGTCCAGCCAGAGGTAAAGTCAGCTCCACCCCAGCCATGTGGATTGACAGCAGAGGAACAGGGGATTCCCCTGGGAAAACTGGGGTGCAGCTACCAGAAGAAAGGGAAATGGATTCTGGGTTGACAAATAATAGTCATTCACTAGAGATAACCCAAAATTTTATCTATTTTATACCACATAAGAATGCTTTCAGCTACAAGAAACCAACAGTAGCTTATACCAATGTGAATTTGGATTTCTCATCTAACAAGAAACCTGGAGGTACGGCCAGCGTGCGTAGGATTCACTTGACCTTTCTCCCATGGACACATAGTGTCTGCGTTAGCTCCAGCCATCACATCTGCACTCAGGTTAGGAAGAAGCAAAGAAAGCAGTGTCAGTGATGTCTGTCTCTTCTATCCGGAAAAACAAATAGACTCACAGACATAGAGAACAAACTTATGGTTGCCAAGGGGGAGGGGAGGTGGGGGAGGGATGGACTGGGAGTTTGGAGTTAGTAGATGCAAACTACTATATATAGAACGGATAAACAACAAGGTTCTACTGTAGAGCACAAGGAACTATATTCAATATCCTGGGATAAACCATAATGGAAAAGAATATTAAAAAGAATGTATATATGTGTATACCTGAGTCACTTTGCTGTACAGCAGAAATTAACACAACACTGTAAATCAACTATACTTCAATTAAAAAAAAAGATTTAAAAAAAATCCCTCCCAGAAACCCCCCAGCAGACTTCCACTTAAGACTGTATAGCCAAAACTTTGTAAAAAGCCACACCTAGATGCAAAGAAAGTTGAGAGGACGAATATTTAGATTCTCCAAGCATGTTTGTTTGATGGAGGCTGGCAATGGAGGAGAAGGTTGGAAATGGGTGTCTGATCATTCAAAACAACTGTGGCTCCCACACAGGCAGCGACTTGCCAGGGTGACAAGGTCAGAAAGCACAGAGCTGGGTCTTGAACTCAGGCCTTCTGAATCCAGAACTATGGCCCTATCTCCTTTGCCATGATTTCTCTCTAAAAACCAGGCTGGGAGTCAAGAGCAACCAAAGAAACAAATTCTTTTTCTTGTACACAAAGGAGAATCATTTAGTTAAAAGATAACAAGCCCCCAAAGCTGGAGACAGTAAGTGGCAGGTCATCCGCCCCTCCCTCCTTCTCCCCTCCCAGGGCACTGACTAGGCTTAACATCTTCCACAGCGGGTCTCTAGATGCTCTTTATTCAGACTTTCATGGTACAAAACAAACTTCTGACTTGGAAGTCAGGAAGCCTGAGCTCTCGTCCCGTCCCCATCATGCGCAGCAGTGGCCAATTTGCTCCCCGCCTCCACAGCTCAGCTTCCTCAACTCTAAAATAACATTGGTCAAGATGGCTCCTGGGGCCTCCTCCAGTTCTGATGGTCTTTGTTCCTCAGAAAGCCAGGGTCTGAGCCCAAGGCGTCACCTGAGTTCCCAAAGACATTGACTCACTTCCTCTCTGGTCCCCCGGGGATCTAGCCGGAAATTGGCTCCAATCAGCACTGACCCCTTCCCCTACCCCCACAAAGGTTCAGTGTTAATGAAAGATCAGGGTTAATTAAAGTGTTTGCCATGAGCCTCAGGCTCTGCAAAGAAAGGTTCCAAATGGAAGCTATAACTAATCTTTCTCTGGGGTCTAAAAAAATTGGCCCCCCTCAGGGCTGAGTCACTCCAGCTAATTGTTTGGTTCCTTGACCTGGAGTTAAATGCAGTGGATGACCAGAAGGAACTCTCTGCATCACACGAAAGGACTTTTCCACTTCTTACAACAGAGCCCTGCCCTTTGCTAACATCTTGGGAAGCTGTGAATCTATGGGTGTGCCTATGCGTGTCATGGGGTGTGTGTGTGTGTGTGTGTGTGTGTGTGTGTGTGTGTGTGTGTGTGTGTGTGTGTGTGTGTGCAGTTAAGACCTCTGACCACAGTTTATCTTCACTGTTTCTCCTCCATGCTGGGTGTGTTCCAGCTTTATCAAGCCAGTAGTTGACCTTGAGTCTAACAAAGGAATGGGTAGTCTCCAGGATTCGACAAGGGCTCATCCATCCCATAAACACTTATATAGAGTCCTCTTCTGGGTGCTAGAGGAACAAAAACAAGAAGACACAGTCCCTGGCCTCAAGAGTGGATCTGGCAGGAGAGGACAGACACTTAGGTTAGACAGAACACTGGGATCTGGGGGGATATGAGTTAAAGGGAGCAGTGCAGGAGCACTGTATAGAGGTGATTCAATCTGCCAATAGGGAAACCAGAGAAGACTTCCAGAGAAGGGAACGTTTTACTTACACTTCAAGTATTAGTAGGAGTTTGAGAGGTAAAGAAGTAGGAGAAAGAACACTCTGGCTGAAGGAATGGTTACATAAATGGGAGCAGAGACGGATTTACTGAAAAGCTATGAAACTTCATTTTCAAGGTTCCTCCTTTGTACGGGTCCCTTCCAAGATCTTGGACTGAATTTGATACTTGTAATATTGCATTCTCTTGCTTTGAAAAGGTCCCCTGAATTGCATAAAACTTAGGCTCCATAAAATATGAATCTGCCTCTGAATCTAAGGAATGGCACGCAAACACAGGAATAAGGATCCGTCTGGGGCTGCGTTTTTCTTCTACACCAAAAGCTAGATTCCAGAATCTTCCTTGGTGTAATTAGATAGGAGTCACCTACCCAATCCGGGTACCTGCTCAGACAGTACCTGAATGGATTCTGTAATCCCAGCATTATTGCATAAAGACAACAAAAGGATGGGCGGCAGGTGTTTGAACCCACAAGCAACCTGGAAGAACTCAATGGAGCTTTCTCTGCAGACTTCAACTCAGCCAACTATCAAGGGCAGGCTCTGTTTCCTAACAGCAATGCCCAGCTGTTTATACTAAAGCCCTCGTGAAGATCCTCAAAGCACTGTGACCAAGGAATGGATCTGCTTGTGGTTTTGAGCACCCTATGTGTCCCACGCCATGCTCAAACCATGCTACTGCATCTGGGGTCTCCAGTCCTCACTTCCAGGCCCTCAAGAGCATGTCTTGATCTTTGTTGGTTCATCTGCTTGAAGTCGAGGTTGAAGCCTTGACTTTATACTTCTATCATTAGATATCTGAAGCTTTCAGATGCTCCAGAGAAGATCGACCCTCTGCTGTCCTTCTTCACGGAGCAGCAGGTTGTGGATAGCTACCTGGGTGTCTCTCTCCAGCCCCATCACCCTGTGCTCTCAGCCACTGGAGGTCCCTCCCCATTGGCATCGCCAGAGTGAGCCTTCCAAGAAGACAAGCACCAGTACCTAAGTGCTCACGGAGCCTCTGCTAACATTGCTCACTAATGTCTCATTGGCCAAAGAGAGTCACATGACCACTCCCCCATGTGGGCGGAGGCTACATAATCGAGCGACCACCCAGAAGTGTGGTTCAGCGGGGGTCACCAGCATAACTGTCTGTCCCATGGTGTGTGACCCTGAGCAACTTAATTCAAAAAAGGGAATTTCTCTATACTTCATTTTCTTCATCTATAAAGTGCAGGAGCTAAAATCAAGGCTCTTAGCAGTCCCTTCTCCTATCAGCCTTCCTATAATGACAAAATCACAATGGAAACGAACCTTGAAGGGTTGGCTGAGACAAAACAAAACTTCACTTTGAATAATATAATACATATATAAATGTTATCTATGTATAAGATATATAAGGTTTATTTGTATAAATATAAGGTTTACTTCAGACCAAAAAACCAAATGGGAAAGTTCCTGAAGAAAGAGAGGTGGCTTATCAGTAACCCATGAAAAAGAGGCTTAGGGGATTTATTCAAAGTGAGCTTAGGGCTTCCCTGGTGGCGCAGTGATTAAGAATCTGCCTACCAATGCAGGGGTCACGGGTTCGAGCCCTGGTCCAGGAAGATCCCACGTGCCACAGAGCAACTAAGCCCATGCACCACAACTACTGAGCCTGTGCTCTAGAGCCTGCGAGCCACAACTATTGAGCCCGTGTGCCACAACTACTGAAGCCCATGTGCCTAGAGCCCATGTTCTGCAACAAGAGAAGCCACCGCAATGAGAAGCCTGAACACTGCAACTAAGAGTAGCCTCTGCTCGCCACAACTAGAGAAAGCCCGCGCGCAGCAACGAAGACCCAACACAGCCAACAATAAATAAATAGATTGTTTTTTTTTTAAAGTGAGCTTAGTGGAAGTCAGCTGTGCTGCAGCCCCAGAATGAGCTAAGGGAGCCTTTGGCTGCATGAACAGAAATATGAGGTACAGAATGAGGGGTGTGGGTGATACTTCTTTTCTATAATCCAACAACTGCTGGAGTGATGCATTCCTTTCTTGGTACCTCTTTTTAAGAGAGAAGGGTGGACAGAAGAGATGTTCAGAAGAGACGACCTATAGAGAGATCAGACTGACACCATCTAAACCCCCATCAGTTTCCGCCTCATTTAACAGTGGAACAACACTCCACTGTGTGACTCCTAAACATTAGGTAGTGGGGAGCACACACCACCATCTGTGAATTGTTCTCCCCTAAAAAAGAAAAAAAAAAAAAAAGAACTTCACTCCAATTATACTGTAGACTTAACTACCTATTTCAGGAAGTATAGACAATAGAAGAATAAATTAAATTAAATACCAGGAAGAAGCAATCAGTCATATTCAGAATATGGGACAGTCAACAGAACAAATGATTGTGTTTCTCCAACAAATCCGTAGCATGGAAAAGACAGGGGAGGAATTATTAAAGAGTAAAAGAAACAGGAGATATAATATAAGCAAATGCAATATATGAATCTTTTCTGGATCTTGATTTTTTTAAATCATAAAATCTCGAATACAATCAAAGAACTCTGAACATGAATAACAGAGGATATTGAAATTTTCTGTTAATTGTGTTGACTGTCAAAATGACATGGTCAGGGCTTCCCTGGTGGCGCAGTGGTGGGGAGACCGCCTGCCGATGCGGGGGACGCGGGTTCGTGCCCAGGTCCGGGAAGATCCCACATGCCGCGGAGCGACTGGGCCCGTGAGCCATGGCCGCTGAGCCTGCGCGTCCGGAGCCTGTGCTCCGCAACGGGAGAGGCCACAGCGGTGAGAGGCCCGCGTACCGCAAAAATAAATAAATAAATAACATGGTCAGGTTTTTTAACATCCCTTTTTTGTTAGTGATGCATACTAAAATCTTAGGGATGAAAAGATGTAATGTTTGGGATTTGCTTCAAAGTACTTCAGCAAACAAACACACAAAGAAAACAGAGGAGGAGAGAACAGAGAAACCGTGACTGGCCAAAATGATCAGAGCTGAAACTTCCTGATGAGCGTGCGGGAGTTCACAAGCCATCCTCTCTAGTTTTGTATATGCTAGAAATTTTTCCTAATAAAGAAATTTTAATCCAGAAGCCATTCATTTAAAAGAGGGAGTGCAGCTGTTGGTGGGAATGTAAAATGATACAGCCACTATGGAGAACAGTATGGAGGTTCCTTAAAAAACTACAAATAGAACTACCATACGACCCAGCAATCCCACTACTGGGCATATACCCAGAGAAAACCATAATTCAAAAAGAGTCATGTACCACAATGTTTATTGCAGCACTATTTATAATAGCCAGGACATGGAAGCAACCTAAGTGTCCATCGACAGATGAATGGATAAGGAAGATGTGGCACATATATACAATGGAATATTACTCAGCCATAAAAAGAAATGAAACTGAGTTATTTGTAATGAGGTGGATAGACCTGGAATCTGTCATACAGAGTGAAGTAAGTCAGAAGGATAAAAACAAATACCGTATGCTAACACATATATATGGAATCTAAAAAAATTTTAAAAATGTCATGAAGAGATTAGTGGTAGGATGGGAATAAAACACAGACCTACTAGAGCATGGACTTGAGGATATGGGGAGGGGGAAGGGTAAGCTGTGACGATGTGAGAGAGTGGCAGGGACATATACACACTACCAAATGTAAATTAGATAGCTAGTGGGAAGCTGCAGCATAGCACAGGGAGTGCACCTCTGTGCTTTGTGACCACCTAGAGGGGTGGGATAGGGAGGGTGGGAGGGAGGGTGACTAAAGAGGGAAGAGTTATGGGAACATATGTATATGTATAACTGATTCACTTTGTTGTAAAGGAGAAACTAACACACTATTGTAAAACAGTTATACTCAAATAAAGATGTTAAAAAAATTTTTTTTTAATTTAAAAAAAAAATAAATAAATAAAATAAAATAAAAGAGGGAGTGCAGAGCAGGAAAAAAAAAAAATGACCTGGAAGGCACAGGAGCACAGGTTCTAAAAGCCAGGTCTCCTGAGGGTCGCATGAAAGCACCGGGTATGTTTGGGACACAGGTGAGGGACTCCAGGAAATCTAAGGTTTGAAGCGCTTGTCAGGAGAAAGAGGGAAGACTCACTCAGTGCAAGCACCCCGGAGGGCAGCATCAGCACCAACACAGGGATGATAGGAAGAGAAGTTTAAGGCCAATGCAAAGAACACTGGGACGAGGTTTTCCAAAGGTCCCTTCTTCCTCACCTCTCTGACTTCCTCTTCTCCTGCAGCCCTCGGTGAGCCCCACATTCCAACCGCACTAAATCTTCCGAGGCTCCTGGAACACAGCAGGTACATTCCTATCTCACACCCTTTGCCCTGCATTTTCCTTGGCTAGGAATGCCCTCCCCTCTCCCCAGCTATTGGAATTCTACTCACGCTTCAAGGCCCCACTCAAATGCTGCCCTGCCTGCCTTGCCCTTGGTCTCTGCTTTGAAGTAACTGCTCAGAATCTGCTGGTGGCTGTTACATGCATATCTCTATAGATAGATATCAAAGATAAGTTATAAATTGCCTTTTATAATGATTCCTCCTTTTCACTCCCACAACTCTGTGGACCTTTATTGTGATAATGGTGGCCTCCACGTATGGAGGGTCCTACCGTGAGCCCAGTGCTTTAATTCTCACCCCAGTCCTATGACATAGGCACCGTAAGTGTCAGAGGGGGATGCAGCTGAATCTCACACAGCAAAGGTCTGATTGCAAGTCAGACTTGCCCGACGCCAAAGCTTTAAACGAATGTATATGTTATATACGTTTACATGTTATATACGTTTATAACATATACATTATATATATGTACATATATGTGCGTATGTATATATACTATTCTTTATACTATGAATGTATAAAGGGTGTGTGTATACACTCCTCCCCTTATTCACAGAGTCTGTCTTCCTTTCTAGTACACTGGCTGGCATATGGTAAATGCCCCACAAATATTTGACGAAGGATGCACAGATTAATGAATAAATCCAGCATTATGACTAGTTATACAGACGCTTTTCCCCACAAAGCCCCACCGTGGTAGACTCTGTACAACAGAATAAATAAATGGGACTAGGCTCCAGGATTCCTCACGGGATAGAAGGGCAGTCCAAGTGACAAGAGTGACAGGGGCCTGCCAAGGTCCCCAGGAAGTCGAGGGGGTGACAAAGGGAGGAGAGCTGCCGACAGGCTCCCCGTGAGGCCACCACCCGGGCTGTCATCAGCCCTGGCTGCTCCTAGCCGGTCCTGGAGCCAGCGGGGTGGGGGGTGGGGTAGCGGGGGAAGAAAGCTTCTCTCTTCTTCCCCAGCTGCCAGGGCCCTGACCGCTGTGTGACCCCTGGGGTGGGGACCTGTACTCCCCAGGGGAGGAAGGTTACAGCCCTGTTATCGGCAGGAGGCAATGAAGCCATTTCGTGATCATTGGAATCCTAACCAATTTAAGTCATTTACAGCTCTCAAACAATTCCCTGGTGATTCTTATCTCCCCAAGAATCCTGAGATGTTATTCGAAAGGAGTTATAAACTAAGAACCTGGTTGGGGGTGGGGAGTGAAGACAGAGGACAAGGAGGATAGATGGGCTCCCAGGGTGATGGGAAAAGAGGAAAAATTTTAGGGTCCCATTCGCGTGCCTGGTCCTTCATCGGATGTGGGCAAGGCAGGCTTATCCTTGTGGATTTTGTAAGAGAAAAGTGTTCCGTCTCTAGAAGGTTCCTCTCTAGAATCATGAGATCTTGGCTAGAAAAGCTGAAGAAACACCTAGGAAAGTACTTCCCAAATCAGAACCCCTGGACATCTGTTGGTTCGTGAGATGTTCATGGGTGTTGGATGAAAATATTCCTAAGGTGAATGAGTTTGGGAAATTCATAAACTGTGACTCCCTCGTAGAAATCACAGGCCCCACTGCATCTCAAAGATTCTGGCAAGATTTATAGGAAAGAAACTAAGATCTACAGGAAAGTTTAACTCAGTGAAACCCAGTGTGTTCAGACTTTGACCACTGAACCTTTTCACCCCCACAGGAAGTCTATTAATAACAACACAAGAAGCCTCTAGAAATATGGGTCTTTTTATCCTAGTTTCCTTCTCATTCTTGGACTGCAGTTAAACTGCGTGGCTTTCTGTTCTATAACACACCCCTAGTTAGGACAAGTATTTGCATTCAACAGTGGGCAGTCAGCCACCTGTGGATACCTTTGGAAGATAATGGGGGACAACCTCCATTTTGGGGGTCTTACCTGAGAGGCCATGTGAAAGAGGACAAGGAAAGGAAAAAGAGACTCTTCTGACAACTTGGATCACCAACTGGCCTCACCTCCAAAGGTGATAGGAAGAGACTTAGTCTGTGGATACCAAAAGGGCAGAATTGATCCAGTTAAAGAAGGAACTTTCTGACAGTCAAAGCCACAGCCAGCAGAACAGATGGCCTCAGGAAGGAATGAGCTCCATGACAACATGTGCGTCCGAGCCGAAGCTGAACAGCCCTTAGGGGTGTAGTACTCAGTCAGTTAGTAAATACTTGAGAATCTGTATTGTTCAAAGCACTGACTGAAGGCAGAAAAATAGTGATGAGCAAAGTCCCTGCTGTATGTGAGCTTATATTCTGATGGGGAGGGAAGAGAAACAGGTAAGAGTCAAGTGAACAAAGATAAATGTATTAATGACAGAGAACTATAAAGATCTTAAAACTGTGATGTCCAAGTAGTGGGAGAGAGCCTAGTGAAGTTACAGTGGCCAGGCAAAGCCTCCAAGAGATCAAGACACCTGAGCTAGGGCTTCCCTGGTGGCGTGGTGGTTGAGAGTCCGCCTGCTGATGCAGGGGACGCAGATTTGTGCCCCAGTCCGGGGAGATCCCACATGCCACGGAGCGGCTGGGCCCGTGAGCCGTGGCCGCTGAGCCTGCGCGTCCGGAGCCTGTGTTCCGCAACGGGAAAGGCCACAGCGGTGAGAGGGCCGCACACCGCAAAAAAAAAAAAAAAAAAAAAAAAAAGACACCTGAGCTGAGAGCTAAGCTCTAGGAGCAGTGAATGAAGCATACAGTTCAACATGTCCAAGGGCCCTGCGGTGGAAATACTTTGAGTGTATTCAGAGAACCAAAGGGAGGCCAGTGTGGTGAGTGGGGAACACTGTGGATGAGGGAGGAAAGGTACAGCACAGTCTAATCAGTGGCCTAGACAACCCAGTGCATCCTTCTGGTTCTAAGAATCTTTGACGGCGCCCCTGGCTGATCAGATTGAGATTGTAGCGTCCCTCTCCCTTGACAAATGTCAACAATCTCAGGCTCAAGCCTCAGTTTGCTCACCTGACAACCGGAAGCTGTAAACTTTGCAAAAATGCTACCCAGATAAGGGACTATGTACTTAGCAAGCATAGAATCAGTAACATGTGCCATTCTAAACACTTTATAATATTACTCATTGACCCCTCCTAATATCCCTAGGAGGTAGACACTGGTAGTATTCCTATTTTATCAAGGGGAAACTGAGGCACAGAGAGGCACTTGGCACATTTAATCCTAGTACATGCTAAGAACATCATAGCTACTGTATGCTTTGATTTAAAAGTTTCCAGGAGATGGAAATAAAATATTTTCCATGGTCTTTGTGCTTCCCGACCCCCACTTTCGGAGCTCCCAATCTGGAGCATATACATGTCCCTATAGATTCTCAGTAAAGAATTATTCAGTTGAGTCATGTGGCACCAATAAATACAACCCACCTCCAGAGCGTGAGCATAACTAAGAGTCTTGCAGTCATCCCTATCAAATTCCAACAGCATATTTCACAGAAATAGAAAAAGCAATCCCCAAATTCTTATAAAACCACAAAAGACCCAAATAGCTAAAGAAGTCTTGAGAAAGAAGATTGCAAACTATGTTACAAAGCTATGGTAATCAAAACAGTATAGTACTGGCATAAAAACAGACACATAGACCAATGGAATAGAATAGAGAACCCAGATAAAACCCAAATAAAACCACACATATATGGTCAACTAATCTAATCCTTGACAAGGATGCCAAGAATACACAATGGTGAAAGGATAAATAAATGGTGATTGGAAAATTGACTATCCAATGCAAAAGAATAAAACTGAACTCTTACACCACTCACAGAATCAACTCAAAATGGATTAAAGACAAATATAAGACTTGAAACCATAAAACTTCTAGAAGAAAACATAGTGGAAAGCTCCCTGGCATTGATCTTGGCAGTGATTTTTTTTGGATATAACACCAAAAGCACAGGCAACAAAAGCAAAAATAAACAAATGGGATTACATCAAACCAAAAGGTTTCTGCACAGCAAAGGAAACCATCAACAAAAGTAAAAGGCAACCTGCAGAATGTGAGAAAATATTTGCAAACCATATATCCAATAAATGGTTAACATTCAAAATATACAAGGAACTTTCACAACTCAATAGCAAAAAAATAAACAAACAATTTTTAAAAACCCCAAATAACCCATTTTTAAAATGGGCAAAGGACCTCAAAAGACATTTTTCCAAAGACAACATACAAATGGCCAACAAGTACATGAAAAGGGGCTTAACATTACTAATCATCAGGGAAATGCAAGTCAAAAGCAGAATGAGATATCACCTCACACCTGTTAGCATGGCTATTGTCAAAATGACAACAGATAAGTATTGACAAGGGTGTAGAGAAAAGGGAACTCTTGTGCACTGTTGGTGGGAATGTAAATTGGTACAGCCATTATGGAAAACATTATAGGGGTTCCTCAAAAAACTAAAAAGTAGAACTACCATGTGATCCAACAATCCCACTACCAGGTATATATCCAAATGAAATGAAATCAGTATGTCAAAGAGATATCTGCATTCCATGTTCATTGCAGTGTTATTCATAATAGCCAAGATATGGAAACATGTGGCCCTCTATAGATGAATGGATAAAGAAGATACAGTATGTACATACACATAATGGAATATTATTCAGCCATAAAAAAGAAGGATCACCTGCCATCTGGAACAACATGGATGAATCTGGCAGACATTATGCTAAGTGAAATTAGCCAGACAGAGAAAGACAAATGCAGTATGATCTCACTTACATGTGAAATATTAAAAAGTTGAACTCATAGAACCAGAGAGTAGAACCATGATTACCGGGGGCTGGGGGCTGGGGGAAATGGGGAGAGGTTGGTCAAAGGGTACAAACTTTCAGTTATAAGATGAATAAGTTCTGGGGATGTAATGTGCAGCTTGGCAACTATAGTTAATAATACTCTATTGCAGTCTTGAAATTTGCTAAGAGAATAGATTCTCAGTGTTCTCACCACATGGAAAAAAGAAATAACTATGTGAGGTGATAGATGTGTTAATTAATTTGACTGTGGTAATCACTTCACAATGTATACGTATATCAAACCATCACGTTGTACACCTTAAATGCATACAATTTTTATTTGCCAATCATACCTTGGTAAACCTGGGGGTCGGGGGGAGTCTTAAAGGAGAGGGTACTGCACAACTATAGGAACACAAGGGAACTCATATTTGTTTAGCCTCTACTCTGCATCACACCCCCATGGGGCTTGGAGTATAATCCCCATTGTACAGCTTGTGAAAAATGAGGCTCAAGTAAAATCTATGGTCACCCATAATAAGTAGTAGAGCTTCATACTCCAAAGAGTTTCCCCCAGACCCAGTCCACATGGACTCTGGGTTGGGGGAGGAGGAGCATCTAGCCTTCAAGAGATCATTTCCTTATTGGGGGGGTGGGTCTCTCCCACCTGGGATATAATAGGTCCAATTCATGAGAACCAAACTGTACACTTACACCTCAGAGGGAAAAATAAGTATAAGTTCCCTCCTATGCTTAAAAAAAAAAAAAAGTATCTTTATTACAAAATATATATTTAACACATTTTACCGTGTTAAAACGTTTTTAAAAGATTGAGAAAAAAAGATCTCATAAAGCAAACAAGGGTATTATTTAATATCTTTCTATTTAACCTTCCTGCAGTCAATTTATTCAAAACACTAACCTTTTCTGAGACTTTGGCTCAGACTATTTTCTCATTATACATCCACATCCGTGGGCGTGTGCATCTGTATTTTCATGAACCTCTAACTAAGATGCAGCATTTCCTCCCATTAAGACTGCAGACAAAAAATTACACGGTGGTGTATTCACAGTACCTATGACCTGCAGATACCTCAAAATATCTAATGTATTAATAAAGAAGCACATGTATGCCACAGTATCACAACTGTTTTACTATTTTGACAGCTGGATTTCAGTATAATTAACTACCTTTTAAATCTGTATTTTATGTCATCAATTCATTATTCAGAGAAACGGTCATGAGTTTTGCCAGACAGCCAGAAGATTCTACGGTTCCAAAAAGCTAAGAACCCCACCTCCACAGGAAGCCTTCCTTCTCCACCAGGGGCTTCCAATGAGGAGACCCAAAAAGCCTTTTGTGACTTTTTTTTTTTAACATCTTTATTGGAATATAATTGCTTTACAATGGCGTGTTAGTTTCTGCTGTATAACAAAGTGAATCAGCTACACATATACATATATCCCCATATCTCCTCCCTCTTGCGCCTCCCTCCCTCCCACCCTCCCTATCCACCCCTCTAGGTGGTCACAAAGCACCCAGCTGATCTCCTTGTGCTATGCAGTTGCTTCCCTCGAGCTATCTATTTTACATTTGGTAGTATATGTATGTGTCAATGTTACTCTCTCACTTCATCCCAGCTTATCCTTCCCCCTCCCCATGTCCTCAAGTCCATTCTCTGTGTCTTTATTCCTGTCCTACCCCTAGGTTCATCAGAACCATTTTTTTTAGATTCCATACATATGCATTAGCATATTGTATTTGTTTTTCTCTTTCTGACTTACTTCACTCTGTATGACAGACTCTAGATCCATCCAAAACGAATAACTCAATTTTGCTTCTTTTTGTGGCTGAGTAATATTCCATTGTATATATGTGCCACATCTTCTTTACCCATTCACCTGTTGATGGACACTTAAGTTGCTTCCATGACCTGGCTATTGTAAATAGTGCTGCAATGAACATCGTGGTACATGACTCTTTTTGAATTATGGTTTTCTCAAGGTATGTGCCCAGTAGTGGGATTGCTAGGCCATATGGTAGCTCTATTTTTCGTTTTTATTGTTTTGTTTTTAACATGTTTATTGGAGTATAATTGCTTTACAATGGTGTGTTAGTTTCTGCTTTACAACAAAGAGAATCAGTTATACATAAACATATGTTCCCATATCTCCTCCCTCTTGCATCTCCCTCCCTCCCACCCTCCCTATCCCACCCCTCTAGGTGGTCACAAAGCACCGAGCTGATCTCCCTGTGCTATGTGGCTGCTTCCCACTAGCTATCTATTTTACATTTGGTAGTGTATATATGTCCATGCCACTCTCTCACTTCGTCACAGCTTACCCTTCCCCCTCCCCGTATCCTCAAGTCCATGCTCTAGTAGGTCTGTGTTTTATTCCCGTCCTACCCCTAGTCTCTTCATGACATTTTTTTTTCTTAGATTCCATATATATGTGTTAGCATACGGTATTTGTTTTTCTCCGTCTGACTTACTTCACTCTGTATGACAGAGTCCATCCACCTCACTACAAATAACTCAATTTCATTTCTTTTTATGGCTGAGTAATATTCCATTGTATATATGTGCCACATCTTCTTTATCCATTCATCTGTTGATGGACACTTAGGTTGCTTCCATGTCTTGGCTATTGTAAATAGAGCTGCAATGAACATTTTGGTACATGACTCTTTTTGAATTATGGTTTTCTCAGGGTATATGCCCAGGAGTGGGATTGCTGGGATTCTATTTTTAGTTTTTTAAGGAACCTCCATACTGTTCTCCATAGTGGCTGTACCAATTTACATTCCCACCAACAGTGCAAGAGGGTTCCCTTTTCTCCACACCCTCTCTAGCATTTATTGTTTATAGATTTTTTGAGGATGGCCATTCTGACTGGTGTGAGGTGATACCTCATTGTGGTTTTGATTTTCATTTCTCTAATGATTAGTGATGTTGAGCATCCTTTCATGTGTTTGTTGGCAATCTGTATCAAATCGGAAAAGAAGTAAAACTGTCACTGTTTGTAGATGACATGATACTATACACAGAGAATCCTAGAGATGCTACCAGAAACTCCTAGAGCTAATCAATGAATTTGGTACAGTAGCAGAATACAAAATTAATGCACAGAAATCTCTGGCATTCCTATACACTCATGATGAAAAGTCTGAAAGAGAAATTAAGGAAACACTCCCATTTACCATTGCATCAAAAAGAATAAAATACCTAGGAATAAACCTACCTAAGGAGACAAAAGACCTGTATGCAGAAAACTTTTGTGAGTCTTTAGGCTCATCGGAGGCCCAGCATCTCTCAGCTTCTGTCGTGCCCCCTCTCCACCTGCATCATTCATGCTGAAGAAATTGCAGTCGCACTGGGCTTGCATCCTACCCCCCACATTAACCTCCGGAACCAATTTTCCCCCATCAGACTTGCTCCACGCATTTACCTTTTGAAGAGCAGGGAAAACACTGGCCTCTTCAGTCTTTCAAAGGGAGGCTTTGAGTTGATGAACTGGAATTTTATACTGAAAGGGAAGATCAGATTTCATCTGCAGAGTCCCTGGGCGGCAAGGAGCACAGCTCACAAAGTCCCCCGGATGCAAAGTGTTTTCTGTAGATGGGCTCACGTTCCCCTCCATATAGCAGTGGGAAATGCCACCCCAGCACACTTGCGATGAGTTTAAACCCAGAATTAAAGTTTTTTCCATCACAGGCAAGGAAAACTTCCTTCCTTGAATCACCTGACCCAGATCTTCGAGCACCCTGCACTCCAGGGAACTTTGGTGTGATGCTTTCACAACCTGGGATGCTCACTAGGGGCTGGAGGGTCACAAGACTCAGGGTGGGGAGTGGGGGGTGGGCAACCACTTAGCCAGTTTTGTTCTCTATGCCACCAGCCCCACGGCTCATTCTCCAGGGTGTTTCCGAAGCCCTCTGGGAAGATGCAACCCAGGGCAGAGGACAGAGGGTCCTGGGTTAGCAATGGGAAGATTCTGGTTCAAGTCCAAGCTTTCCTCATGGCTGGATGCATCTGGACAGCGGCCCCAACACCGCTGGGTCTCAGTGTCCCCATCTGTAGAAGGAGAAGGGAAGGCTGGATAATGCCCCTCTGGAGGCCTTGGGTACCACATCAACACCGCTCAGTGAATGACGCCCCTGGGAGGTGCCGCCCACAACCAGTGCTGCCTGGCCTCATTTCTGGCTTTGCTTGATCAGACGGGTAGCCCCATTCGGACCCCAGAGTCCGCAGCCTTCTGCCATGAAAAGGAGCCCCTCCATGGAGGCAGCATGTCCAGGGGTCCTCAGCCAAAAGGGCCAGGAAGTGCTGGGGGTCCAGGGCTATGCTCAGTGACAGGCGTTGCTTCTTGCTGGTGTCTTTTTTTGAAAAATAAATTTTATTTATTTATTTTTGGCTGCGTTGGGGCTTCGTTTCTGTGCGTGGGCTTTCTCCAGTTGCGGCGAGCGGGGGCCGCTCTTCATCGCGGTACGCGGGCCTCTCACTGTTGTGGCCTCTCCCGTTGCGGAGCACAGGCTCCGGACGCGCAGGCTCAGCGGCCATGGCTCACGGGCCCAGCCGCTCCGCGGCACGTGGGATCCTCCCGGACCGGGGCACGAACCCGCATCCCCTGCATCGGCAGGTGGACTCTCAACCACTGCGCCACCAGGGAAGCCCCTTGCTGGTGTCTTAAACTCCCTCATCAACATGCCTCCTTCGGGGTCCTTCTGGGTCAAGGCCATGCTGGCCCAGGCAAAGAAGTCTGGCCAAGGAGACCTCTGAGAGCAGCACATGGGTGAGGGTGGCGTGTTAGTCCTGCCTCCCCCGGGAGCATCCTGGGACTAAGCACACTGGGATACCCTTCGAGGATAACAGTATGGGAATCATTGCCCTCAGAGATCCCTCATGCCAATGCCTTAGCTTTCAGCAGAGAAGGAGGCAGAGAGGCAAAGGGCTTTGCACAGGGTCACACGGTACTGTCAAGGGGACAAGAACCTAGTCTTTCTCTCCCCTCTTTTCTTTATTTTATTGATTTCTTTTTTTAATGACCAAAGCCCCACGTGTCTGCTGCAGAGACCCAGATGACGCAGAGGAGATGTGTGAAGACAAAGTATCCTCTCCCCTTCCCCGCCCCTCAGACCCACACCCTAAGTATGGCGAGCCCATGCTCCTCCCTAGGTGTACCCCAGGTGTAAGGACAAAGTCACCTCCATCTCCCCAGCTGCTCTCTGAAGGGCAGAGGACGTAAAGGAGCTGGTAGTCGCCACTGCTGGTCAGGGTTGCCTCTGCATTCAGAAGTTTTCTCCTCTCAGCTCCGCTGCCCTGGTAGTGAAAATGGCTGTCAATCATCTTTCCCTAAGTCAGATCCCAGTGGGGATTTCTGGAAAGGGGCCTTAGAAAACAAGCCTCTCAAATGTCTCGTGGGAGGACATCATTCCTGGGCGTCTGCCCCCACCCAGCTTCCTCTCTCATCACTTCCGGCCTCATGGTTGCTCTCCCAGCTTCCAAAATCATCCACTCGGCGCCTCTCTATAGCACCATTGGAGTGAGCCTCAAAACCACCCCTGCTGAAGACCTTCCAGTACCCTGCAATCCCACCAGTTGCCAGGATAGCCAGATGGAAGGTCCAGAACCCCCAACCTTTTGTGATCTGTCCCCAGGACACCTCTCCAACCCCAACTCTAGTAACCCTTCCTTCCAGCCACCTGAAATTGCTCACAATTCCTGGAATAAATTATGCCTTTTTTTAACTGAACTTTTATTTTGAGATCATTGTATATTCGCACGTAGTTGTGAAAAATAGCACAGAGTGATCTCATGTATCCTTCACATGATTTTTCCTAGTGGCGACATGGGGCAAAGTCATAATGCACCATCACAACCCAGATACTGACACTGACACAGACAAGCTCTAGAACTTTTCCCAAAACACGAGGCTATCTCATGTTGCCGTTTTACAGCCATACCCTTTCCCTCCCATCCTCCATCCTTAACCATGGGCAACCGCTAATCTGCTCTCCATTTCTATAATTTTATCCTTTCAATAATTTACAAATGGAATCATACAACATGTGACCTGTTGGGACTGACTTGGTTTACTCAGCATCATTCTCTTAAGATCCATCCAAGTTGTTTCCTGTATCAACAGTTCATTCCTTTTTATTACCAAATACTATTCCGTGGTAATGCATGGATCACAGTTTGATCATTCACCCACCGAAAAACATCTGAGTTGTTTCCGATCGGTGGCTATTGTGAATAACGATGCTATAAATATTTGAGTACAGAATTTTGTGTGTCTTCATTTCTCTGGGATGAATGCTCAGGAGTACAATGACTGGGGTGTGTGTGTGTGTGTGTGTGTGTGTGTGTTTAAGAAACTACCAAGCTATTTTCCATAATCCCTAACCCCTTTACATTCCTACCAACAGCGTGTGAGGGATCTAGTTTCTCCACACTTTCTCCAACGTTTGGTGTTCTCACTAATTATTTTTATTGAAGTATAGTTGAACTACAGTGTTGTGTTAGTTTCAGGTGCACAGCAAAGTGATTCAGTTATTTATTTTATTTATTTACTTGTTTGTTTATTTATTTATTTATTTTGGCTGCACCAGCTCTCAGTTGTAGCACCTGGGATCTTCTAGGTGCAGTATGTGGACTCCTTAGTTGCAGTATGTGGACTCTTTAGTTGCAGCATGCATGTAGGATCTAGTTCCCCAACCAGTTATCGAACCCAGGCCCCCTGTATTGGGAGCATGGAGTCTTACCCACTGGACCACAGAAAGTCCCTATTTATTTATTATTTTTCATTATAGGCTATTACAGTATATTGAATTTAGTTCCCTGTGCTATACAGTAGGTCCTTGTTTTTTATCTATTTTATATATTGTAGTGTGAATATGTTTATCCCAAACTCCTAATTTATCCCTCTCCCCCTCTTTCCCCTTTGGTAACCATAAGTTTGATTTCTGTGTCTATGAGTCTGTTTCTGTTTTGTAAATAAGTTCATTTATATCATTTTTTTAATTCCACATATAAGTGATATCATATGATATTTGTCTTTCTCTCTCTGACTTACTCCACTTAGTATGATAATCTCTAGGTCCATCCATGTTGCTGCAAATGGTATTATTTCACTCTTTTTATGGCTGAGTAGTATTCCATTGTGTGTGTGTGTGTGTGTGTGTGTGTGTGTGTGTGTGTGTGTATCAGGTAATGAGTGCCCTGTTAATGGAGGCATTCAAGCAGGGGCTGAGGGATCGCTTCTCAGGATGGGATGAAAGAAACCCATTAGTGAGAGGAGGCTGCACTAGACCATACCCAAAGTAACTTCCAGCTTGAAAATGAGCCTCCTAAGGCTTATCATCTTGTGCAGCCGTAGACATTAACCCTAGGAGGGTGTTTTCCTAACCATTTGAGGGAAAATATTAAGCTGTCCCTAAAAAATGTTCCTAGTTAAATAAAGTTGGAAAGTGATGTATACTATGGCCCATCTTAAAAAATCACATGCACATCAGCAAATTCAAGGCTCTGAGAAAAAAAAATAGCCAAGGAACTTTAATTTTGTTTTTTTTTTTTAGAGTCCGTCCCTATTCAGATATTGCAGGGCAACAGTGTTCAACAGAACATACTCTAAAAACATGGGTCTAGGAGAATTCCCACTTCTTGCGCAGCCTCTATATTTCCAAGCTGCGGTTAGATGACCTATTTAAGTTGGTGATTCACGTCACACTGAAACCCACACCCTCGCAGAAGCTCCTGGGCCTGTGAGCTTTCCTTTCCAAAACCCTGTCATCCCCAAGAAGACCTGCATTTATAACTTGTCAAATCAGACCTGATCTGGCTTCTATTACTGGTTCCTATGAGAGATGGTGACCCGGGATATAGGAGGAATGTCCTGCTGTCCTGTCCTTGACCTTTAAAAAGGCATTCAGCCCCTTGGGGTGAATGAAGATCAGCTCCCTGCTGTCAATTCTTCCCTGGTTTTGCCAGAGGCTTCATAGCCCGTCTGATTGCCCTGAGCCCCCAGGGAGGATCATCCCCTGTCACACCTCTACCTGTGTGCACACAGCACAATGACAGTAAAGGAATTACTAGAACTGTGCAGGAAATTGCTTATGATCTGACTGCCCTCCTGGAAAGCAAACTCACAGAGCATGTCCAACTTGTTTGCTCCTGAATCCCCAGCACCAGTGCAGCTCCCTGGCACATAGTAGGTGCTCAGCAAACGCTGCTGAATGAATGAACATCTCTTTCCTGATGGTCATCTGAAAGTTGAAACTGAACTTTGCTTCAGAGCCATAAATGCAATTTCAGAGATCACATGCTGGATAAGAAGACAACTTTGTCCTGGGCTTGACTGCGTCAAGGCATGTTCAAGAAATGTTCAAGGAAGGACCCAAGCCTGGAGAATCAGAGTGCCTGGGATTTCACACCCAAGGGCTTCTCGATTCTTTGTTCCAGTCAAGGTCACCTGCTGCCTTCCCACCGGCCTTCTCTTCCTGCCTCCGGGATTTTGTTCATGCTGTTTCCCCTTCTGGAGAACTAGACTTCCATCTCTCTCTTTCTCTGTCTGTGTCTGTGTCTCTGTCTTTCTCTTGGCAGTCAGGAAGCCACCCCACCTTCATGAAGCCTTTTCAGATCCCTCGAAGCATTCACTCATCTCCCATCCTTTACTGAACTCCTTTGGCAGAATTAATTTTGCCACAGTTTTGAACCTTACTTTGGAATTTAGCTGTTTCATTGCCTATTTCTCCAACCAGATGCCCTATTTCCTGGAGGCCATGTGTCCCGCCTTCTAGACTGAGAGGGCTATGGCACAGCACTGGGCCCAATAGGGCTGAGCAGGATGACCCTCAGTACCATTGATGGACAGCTTGCTGTGTGCCAGGGATATGGCCTCACACATTGCCTTCGTGAGCCAACGGTTCTCTTGTCATCGCATTGTACAGATGAGGACATTGGGGCTTACAGAAGCTAGCACAGCCTGTAGAGCTGGGACACAAGCCCAGGACTTCCAGAATCTGGATACTTAAATCATCACACTCGATAGGTTTAAATCGAAAAGGACCTCAGGATGAGGCCTGACCTCTAGTTTCTTCATTTCTTGACCTAAGGCCACTAATCACAATATGGTATATGTATCTGTCGGAGACAGATGGTCCTGGGTTCCAGACCTGGCTGCATTGCTTACTGTCCTTTGGCCTCTGGCCTGCTGTTTCCCCTCCCTAAGAGCACAGTTCCTCTTCTGGAGAGTGAAGACAGCAAGAACACCCCCGCAGGGCCATGGAGAGGATCAGAGGGAGACACTCTATGAGAGGCAGTTATTCTCCTTCCCATCCCCTCCCTTTTAATGCTTTAAGCATCGCTGAAATCTTTATCTGATTTTGATTGCAATCTTTGTAACTTTGGAGATTTAAGCAAATCTCCAACGCCTAGCATATGGCAAGCATCCTACAACGGTGTGTGAATTGATCCAATTTACGTTCAGGAGAAATGTCTTGTGGAATTTCATCTGAACACAGGGCGACAGAGGCCGAGAGATCCAGGTTTGACTCCTAGCCTACATTTTTCTTACACTTACTCTGTGCCTAAGGGCGGTTCATCAGCCTCATGGAGCCTCGGGCTATTTACACGCACAGTGGAGGTACTAGAACTCAACTCGATGGCTTATCTTTTCCCCTTTCTTTCTTTTTTTCCCCCAGCTTTATTGAGATATAATTGACATATAACGTGGTGTAAGCTTAAGGTGTACAACAGGATGACCTGACACATACATATACTGCAAAATGATCGCCATGATAAAGTTAGTTGACACTTTCATCACCTCACATAATTACCATTCCTTTTTCTTGTGTTGAGAATGTCTAAGATTCACTCTCGTAAAGAGAACCCTCTAACACCGTTGGTGGGAATGTAAACTGGAGCAGCCACTATGGAAAACAGTATGGAGCTTCCTCAAAACACCAAAAACAGAGTTGCCATATGATCCAGCAATCCCACTCCTGGGCATATATCCAGACAAAATTATAATTCAAAAATATACATGCACTCCTATGTTCATAGCAGCACTATTCACAATAGCCAAGCCATGGAAGCAACCTAAGTGCCCATCGACAGATGAATGGATAAAGAAGATGTGGTGTGTGTGTGTGTGTGTGTGTGTGTGTGTGTGTGTGTATATATATATATATATATATATATATATATAATGGAATACTACTCAGCCATAAAAAAGAATGAAATAATGCCATTTACAGCTACATGGATGGACCTGGAGATTATCATACTAAATGAATTAAGTCAGAAAGAGAAAGACAAACACCATATGATATCACTTATGTGTGAAATCTGAAATACGACACAAATGAACCCATCTATGAAACAGAAACAGACTCACAGACATAGAGGACAGACTTGTGGTTGCCAAGCAGGAGAAGGTGTGGGGGAGGGATGGACTGGGGGTTTGGGATTAGCAGATGCAAACTATTATATATAGGATGGATAAACAACAAGGTCCTACTTATAGCACAGGGAACTATATTCAGTATCTTGTGATAAACCATCATGGAAAAGAATATGAGAAAGAATGCATATATATATGTGTAACTGAATCACTTTGCTGTACAGCAGAAATTAATACAACATGGTAAATCAACTGTAATAAGTATACATTAAAAAGAAGATTTACTCTTAGGGACTTTCAGTATGTATTATAGTATTGTTAGCTACAGTCATCATGCTGTACATTACACCCCCCAGAACTTATTTATCTTATGACTGGTAGTTTGTACCCTTGGACCAACATCTCCCTAATTCCTTCACCCTCTGCTCCTAGCAAGCACCATTCTACTCTGTTTCTCTGACTTCGGTTTTTTTAGGTTTCACCTATAAGTGAAAACATACGGTATTTGTCTCTCTGACTTACTACACTTAACATTCATTGAGTTATTTTAAGACTTAAATGAGATAATGAAGATGAAGCAATTAACATAGTGCCTAGCACATACTGAGTGATAAAAATAGTTGGTTTTGATAATAATAGTTACTCCCATTTTCATGCTAATTAGTCAATGTGGAAGAAACTGATGTCAGAGAGGTCAGGCTATTTGCCCAAGATCACCCAGAAAAGTCTAGGAGGGGTTGGTGTCAAGTGCACTGTCTTCATTACTGTGCACCACTCAAAGGCAAAAGGGAAGATCTCAGTGAATGTTATTCATCCCCTCAACAAACATTTATCAGGTGCCTTCTATGCACCAGGCACTGTGGTGTGAGCAGCCCACCCCCACGGTTGGAAGTGGAATTCCATCCAGAGCCCTTCATTAAGTTGAACTGAAATTCACCTCCTTGACCTATTCATCTATTGATACAAGTAATAACTATGGCTACCATTTATTGAACACCTACTATGTGCCTGGCTCTGTGCTAAGTATTTTCCATATGTGATCTCAAAGAAGCCTCTCAAGCTCTCTGAATTCAGCCTGTGACTCTTCTACAGCTGAGGAATCTGGTTTAAGAGAAGTTCCGTTACTTTTCCATGCTTATCCAGCTAGGGAGGAACAGATCGAGGACTCAAACTCTTGACGGTCCGACCCAAAGGCCAAGGACATCAATGTACCTAACCACTGTACTTCCCTGCCCTCCACTCAAAGCTCTGCCCTTGGAACCGTAGAATAATAACACCCACACCTGTGGGCCATTCCCACATACCAGCCTCCATTCTGATGGCTGAACGCACCTAATCCTGACGGCACCCATGAACTAGGGTCTGCGACTATCCCCGCTGCACAGATGAGACCCTGGTCAATCACCCGCGTGGAGTGCACAGACCCAGGTGGCAGGTGGGAGCTTGGAACAAAAGCCATCGGGCACTAGAGCCCACCATGTTGGCCACCACTCTGGCCCTGTCTCTGCCCTTTTCCAGACCCCCTCCTGCACACTGGCTGAAGGGACTGTGTCCGCGTGAGCCTCATCTTCTCCAGCTCATTGGTCCCTGATCCCTCCCGGGGCAGGGTGTCTAGACCCCTGTCCGTCCTCGCCATTCTCCCACAGCCCCATCCTGCATTCTGTGCAAACAGCCAGGCCATCTCCACGGCCCCAGAGAAGCGAAAGGTCAAGAGGCCAGGACTGAAGACAAGAACAAGAAGAAGAATACAAAGAGCCATCACATGGGGCCTTGCTGGGTCCCTGTCCTTCAGGGGAACTATTGTGTTTAATCCACATGGCAGCTGCTGGGACCTGGAAGAAACTCTCGTACACATCAGTTGAATCAATGGAGGAATCTTCATTGTCCTCATTTACAGATGAAGAAAGGGGTGCCCAGAGGTCTTAGAAACAGGCTCAAAACCACACAGCTAGTGACCAATTCAGAATTCAAATCCAAGTCCATCAGGCTCCGTAGCTTTTGCCCTCTCTTCTGCCTGACACTGAAACCCTGCTCCACGGAGGGAGTCCAGAGAAAGGGACGCTCACTCCAGCTGTGTCTTGGACCCCTTTGCTGGCCTCGGGGCATCCAGGAGATCTCCAAGGCCCCCCCGCCAACCTAGGACGAGGAGCCTCCTGAGTTTGGTGGGCACGGGAGGAAGGAGGGAGAGATTCCATCAGCCGAAGCTCCAGATCACGCAGCCAGCCAGCGCCTGCACGCCACCAATGCAACTTTCTCACAGGAAAACACTCTCTCAAATGACTCACTCAAAGAGGTGTCTCTAAAGAGTTCTATAAAACTCTGCATTTCGGTGTATGCCTGGTGGATTAAGCCAGTGTGGGCATGATGGGTGTACAACATAAACACGGGGGAATGTCAGGCAGAGAGCTTGGGGTGGTGGATTAGATTACAGGCTGGGGTCCTGAGCACTTTCCGACGTGCTCAGCTGGCCCTGGCCTGTGTCTCCAATGCAGAGGGATGCTGAAGGCTCTGAACGTAACAGATGAGCCATGCAGGAGCAGGCAGGGCTCTGAGTTCAGAATCTGCCAATGCTGGTCACGGGAATTTCAATGATCCCTCTAAAACATACAAGGATTCCCTTGTATATTCATTCATTTCCACTGTCCTCAGTGTGACCCCTGGGTGAGAACGGGACTGAGCTCACCACATTGTACTCTGACCCTCAGAGGCCATCCCACCGTCGCATGGCATTGGACAAGTCACTGACCTTCAGCTTCCTCTACTGTAAAATGAAGGGCGGGCAGCAGATTCGAGCACAGATCCCAGCCTCAGATCCCCAGCCCCCAGGGTGAGGGTTGCAAATGTGTTCTATAAAGGGCCAGGTAGCAAGTATTTTAGGTTTTACAAGACTTATGGTCTCTGTAGCAGCTACTGAACTCTGCCCTTATAGCTCATAAGCAGCCAGAGACAGTATGCAAATATATGGGTGTGGCTGTGTTCCAATAAAACTTTATTTACAAAACAGTCAATGGGCCAGATTTTTCCCACACGCCATCACTTTCTAACTCCTGCCCTAAAGGGTCCCCAAAATGCTGATGGACTCTTGTGGAGATAAAGAAGATTTGAACACTAAGGTTTCTGTGGCCAGCCACATTGCCCACTTCACCAAATCTGTCTTGCCATTGACACGAGACCGTCTTTTAAAACTTGAGTAACCCCAGTTAGGACATGTAAGAAGCACCTTCCTTCTTCTGATGCTGGAAAGTCCCCCCACCTCCCTGGGCCCCTAAAAATGTATATATTGAAGGCTCTTGTAGGACAGATTCAGCAGCCAGTGGGGTGTCCAGATGAACAGCCTCAGAACATCAGTACCAAAATCTGCCTCCTATGAAGGTAGAAACTGGGACTCAGAGAGGTTAAGAAACTTGCCTGAGGTCACAGAGCTAGGAAGGATCCAGGCTGGAACCAGAATTTAGTTCCTTGGGCTCCTGACTCTACCTCTCACCTCTTCCTGGGAATGGTTCCAAGGCCCCTTCAGGTCCACTTCTCTGAGTCCTAGGAAGGTAGAGGGCCCCACAGGAAAGAAGAGAAGGATGGCAAAGGGGAGACCAAGGAGCTTCTTCCATCACCCAACTGTGTGCCAGGCTATGACCTCAGTTACAGGAGGTGTTGCCCTCCCTGTGCACAGATGAGGAATCAGGCCCAGAGAGGTGGAGGGACTTGCCCAAGGTCACACAGCCAGTAAGTGGGAGTCAGGAGAGGAACCTAGGCCTGTCAGACCCCATATGGCAGGGCATGATTGATTTCTCTGGCCATGCTCTGCCCCTCCATTTACATGCTCAGAGTAGGGCAGGAGCCCTACTGACATCTCCCCAGGTGGCATACAGGTGAAAGATGGGGAAGATGGCACCCCACCCCCAGTGCCTGTCTTGGGGCACCACCTGAGCCAACAGGTGTCTGTCAGTCCAAGCCCAGAACCATGAACACTGGCCCCCCTTATTCAGTCTTCGAGAAACGTCTGTGGCTGGGACACCAGCTGGTTTCAGCGCCCAGGGAGCATTATCAGTTACCAGGAAATGCCTGGAGGTCTTGAACTTTTGAACCCCTCACTCACCTCCACTTGAACCCAACGAAATAGCCTCTTTGCCGTTATTACTTTATAGCCCTGATTGTAAATTCTTCCCCAATCCTACTTTATGGCTTCAGGATAAAAACCTGTGCCTGGAGTGAAGCTCTGGTGGGGAGTGCCCCCAGCTTTATAAAGTGGTGCTGTCACAGCCAGGAGGAGGGGTGTGGCTCGGTGGGCCCTGGCCAGACCATCCCAGGGCTCACTCCGGCGGGAACCCTCTGGGCTCCAAGGAGGGAAAGCCGACCAGACCACCAGATGCTGCCACAGCACCGAGCGGGGCAGTGCAGAGCCCTAAAATCTAAGCAGCAGCCCCGAACCCTTCCTGAGGATTGCGGCATCCATGGCAAGTTTCCCGCCATTTGTTCATGCATCCCTGGGACCATATATTATGATTATCTTCACTCTGAAGATGAGGGGACAGAGGCTCAGAGAGGTGGCACGTCCAAGGCCACACACAAAGCCCAGCTAGGACCAGAACACACGTCCAGAGCTCTGTCCCCACAAACTCTCCTAATAAAGTGTCTGCAGGGCAGCGTATTTTAGCCGAATTGGTTCAGCCTCCGGGAATCCTTAGCCAGCGCAGGAGAGCAAGCATCACCCTCCCCGATTTGCAGACACACTCTCATCACACAGATGTTTACTAAGCACTCCACATGCTCCGTTAAAGGACGCATTAGCCTCACCTCACTCCTGCTATTGACTTCCATGTGGGAGACACAGATCAGCACCCACCAGCCCCTGCAGCCCGGCCCCTCCTCTTCCCAGTCTCTCGGGAGCCACAAGCTCACAAGCCCCCTCCATGGGGACCCCTGCCCGTGGAGGGATGCAGGGAAGGATGGAGACAGCACCCCTCGTGGGCTGTCAGATTCTGGCCCCCGGATCTAAGCCACATCCTCTATGTCCTGCTCCATCAGTAATAAAGATGCTATTTCAGCCCCCATTTGCCTTTCTCCTTAGTCTCACTTCAAGGTACAGGCAAAGGCTGGCAGGTGGCAAATGCTAGCGTGTTTGGGGGACAGTAGGGCCCCCCTCCCTGAGCTGACTGTCCCTCCCTGTGCCTCTTTTTGCCACTGGGAATGGAGCCATGATAAGACAAAGGAACCTGTGGCTGAGACTAATTGTTCAGTGTCGCTGGACATAAGTACATCCTCATGGAGTTCTTTTTATCTTTCCTCACAAATCAATAACTGCTTACCTTGGAGGAGTTTTCATTAGTTAATGCCTGCTAAGTACTCTGCTGATAAACTAGCCTGCTAATAATGCCTTGTGGTTGCTACTTTTATTATTATATATTGTTGCTGTTTTGAAATCCTCATTTCCTGAGCCACACAGCTGGCTTTTAATCAAAAGACCTGGGGCTTCAGCCCCCTGCCCTGAATCCTGAGGAAAGGGGCCTTTCTGGACAGCCCAGCTCGTCCCTCCCTCCTCAACCTCCTTATACCCTCAACACAACAGTCTCAAAAGAAGCTTCCTTCAGTCCCAGAAAATCACCACTGCACTGGGCCTCTGGCTTCTGAAGCAATGGAGTCGTCTGCACTCTCTGAGCCCCCCCACCCCCTGAAATCAGCCACCGGCGGGAAGAGCAGGAGAGAACATTTATTAAGCACTGACCGTGTGCCAGCAATGGCGCCATGTGCTTACTGCTGGGACCTCATCCGGTCTTCAGCGCCCCTGCCCCCCAGGTGCCAGCGCAGGCCCTGTTTCCCAATGAAGTGAATGGGACTCGGGTTAGGCCACTTGTTCAAGGTCACAGCATCAGCAAATAGGGAGAGGTGGATCTAAGCGCGGGTCTGTCTTTCCGGCTCACACCTGATAAGCCCCTCGGGGATCTTTTCTAGCCTTGACCAACTTCTCTCGCTCTTTTTATATCCCTTGTCACAGGCTCCAGGACCCCAGCCTGCCTACTTGTCTTGCCTTCTTTCAGATTGCCCCCACTTACTCCAACTTTTGGGTTTCTGGCCGGCTGGAGGGGTAGGATGGGGGCACAGGGCGTGGCCTCTCCCTGACAAAGGCAAACGCCAGAGACCTTTGTGGTCATTACTGAAGGGATGAAAAGAGGGACACAAATGAGAAAAATAACTTCTTCTTGGAGGAAGAACCAATATCTGGGCTTCTGTGGCCAAGTGGTTCAGAAGCTGGGCAGAGGAGCAAGGAGGCCGGGGTTCAAAGCATCCATGTGCCTCCCATTAGCTGTGTAACCCTGGGCAACTTATTGAAGCCCCAGTCTTCCCATCTGGGAAATGGCCATTCAGGCAGCACGTGCCTCCCAGATTGCTGCAAGTGGAGAGAAACCATGTGAAGGGCTCGACCGCTGCTGCCCAAAGCAAGGTGGTTCTTTATTTTGGTAGCGCTAATTATCGGTAACACACGACAAGAAAAGACTACACGTCAGGTGCTGTTCTAGAGAGTTGTTTTAGCTAATTTAGTCACCACAACCATACTCTGACATTCTATTTTACATGTGGGGATCCCCCTATGATCTCCATTTCACAGACAGGAAAACCTGAGGCTGAGAGAAGTGAGTAGTTGGCTGAAGGTCATTCATTTTTAGTTAAACTTTTTTATATTGAGACAACTGGAGTTTTACATGCAGCTCTAAGAAATACTAGAGAGAGACCCTAAATGCCCTTTATCTTGTTTCCCCCAATGACAACATCTTGCAAAACTGTAGTACGATATATACAATGTATACAATCAGGATAATGACAGTGATACACTCAGGACACAGAACACTTCATACATGCACCCCAATGTTCAGAGCAGCATTATTTATAATTGCCAAGATTTGGAAGCAACCTAAGTGTCCATCAACAGATGAATGGATAAAGAAGATGTGAGATGATGATAGATAGATAGATAGATAGATAGATAGATAGATAGATAGATAGATACACAATGGAATATTACTCAGCCATGAAAAGAACGAACTTCTGCCATTTGCAGCAACATGGATGGACCTGGATGGTATTATATTTAGTGAAATAAGTCCAACAGAGAAAGACAAATACTCTATGTTATCACTTATATGTGGAATCTAAAAAATAAAACAAATGAATGAATATAACAAAACAGAAACGGACTCTCAGACATAGACAACAAACTAGTGGTTACCAGAGGGGAGAAGAGCAATATAGGGGTAGGGGACTAAGAGATACAAACTACGATGTATAAAATAAATGAGCAACAAGGATATATTGTACACCACAGGGAAATATAGCCACTATTTTGTAATAACTTTAAATGGAGTATAATCTATAAAAACATTGAATCATGTTGTACGCCTAAAACTAATATAATTTTGTAAGTCAACTATACTTCAATTTTAAAAAGGAACACAGAACATTTCCATCATCACAAAGATCCCTCAGGTTGCCCTTTTAAATGACACCCACTTCTCTCCAATCCCTAACCCCTCCTTAAACACTGTCTGGAGAACTTTCTTTATCCATTCTTTTAGGCCAGGTCTTTTGGTGGCAAATTCTCTTTGTTTTCCTTCATCTGAGACTGTCTTGGTTTCCCCTTCATTCCTGAAGGATATTTTCACTGGGTTCAGGAATCTGGATTGATACTTCCCAGGGAGCTCTTCGTGATATCGTTCCAAAGCCCCCATTCAGGCTGGCTTCTTCTCTCCACCTTCCAGAATCTTCTTACATTTGTTTTCTATTTAATGCCCAGGGGTTTTGGTTGTGCTTTGTAGGAGGAACACGGAAAAGTCTGTCTACTCAATCTTCCTGGAAGCAGATGTCCCACACACACATTTTAATTAGTGATAGAATCTGGGTTCAAAGCTAGGCAGTGGAGGCTCAGAGCCCTTGGATGTAATCACTAGGCTGATTGCCCCAGACCAGGTCATTCAGGTTGCTTCTGTCTGGGGACAGTCCCCCTACCTTGCTCTTCCTTATCACTGTGAAGTCCTCGGAGGTTCACAGGCCAAAGCCAAAATCTCTTCTCGAGAATGACAGTTTCAGGACTTCCCTGGCGGTCCAGTGGTTGAGACTCCGCACTTCCACTGCAGTGGATGCGGGTTCTATCACTGGCTGGGGAACTGAGATCCCACATGATGTGCGATACGGCCAAAAAAAAAAAAAAAAAAGTGAGCCTCGCCATTTAAATATGCATGAGGCCCACTTACCAGAAGGCCAGATACTTGTTCTTTCTTTTCATTCATCCATTATTTAGTAAATGTAGGTTACCAGGAATACAAAATCATAAATGCCTTTTTTTTTTTCTCTCTGTACGTGGGCCTGTCACTGTTGTGGCCTCTCCCGTTGTGGAGCACAGGCTCCGGATGCGCAGGCTCAGTGGCCATGGCTCACGGGCCCAGCTGCTCCGCCGCATGTGGGATCCTCCCAGACCGGGGCACGAACCCGTGTCCCCTGCATCGGCAGGCGGATTCTCAACCACTGCGCCACCAGGGAAACCCCATAAATGCCTTTTAAATTGTGCTCTAACTTTGTACCAGGCACTTTAGCTGGCACTTTACAGATTGGCCACTTCTTGGGTAACATTTCTAATCTTCTCCGCCTCATGTCTTATTCTGGCCCCTGCTGGGGGAGGGGGAGGGTGTAGGCTTCCATCAGTCTCATGAACATGCACCCTGATGGTGCCCCACCTCAGGCCCCATAAGCATTTCTCACTTCCTGTCCCCAGGTGCCTGGGGGACACCCACTCAGCACCCATTAAGATGAGAACTGGAAGTGTAGGGCAGCTAGCTCCCGTGGGGCAATTCTTGGTGGAGAGATACTCTGCCTTCCTTTTCGTGGGCAGATCGTTCTGAAACCTAATCCAGAGCCTTTTAGAAGGTACTCTGGGATCACCTAGTCCTCCTTATAGGTGACCAAAAGGGATACCGGTTCCTTGTATTGGCTTCCCTTCTGTCCTGTTTTTATTTCCCTTGATCCTCCCTCTTCCTTCCTGAATCACATTCCCAAATAAACTAGCCATCCATACCTAAACCTTGGGGGGAACCCAAGTGAAGACACTGCGTACTGGAAGTGGCCCTGGAAACAACCCCTCAGGCTCACATCTGGGAGCGATCAATCACCCCTGGAATTCAGCAGCATCACAGATCCTCTTACCTTCACCTGTGGCCGATGGGGAGAAGGTCCAGGCGGACAGTGGGACCCTGAGCTATGCAGTGGCTGTGACACTGGACCAGCCTAGGGGTGATCATAATGATCAAGATTGTGGAATGGGCCGGCTTTTCTTAAGGGCTCAGGAAACCTTGAAGACAGCCAATAACAAGCCCAGATCAGCCAGATATCAACTCGAGGCAGAGCCATGCTGCTGAAACCACAGAAATGCGTCTGGGGGCGCTCCAAGGAGCTCCGGTTCTTTATGTCTTAGTGCAGAAAGAATTCAGTGAGAGGCAAAGTGAAAAATAAGAAGTGATTTATGAGACTAGGACGCCTGTGGAGTTTACAAGCAGGCAAGCAGGAGGTTCCCTTCCTGAGAACTTAGTGGGCTACAGCTTTATAATCAAAGGAAAAGTGGGGTGAGGGAGAAGACCACTTTCTACCTCATTGTTGAGTAGACGTCTAGCTTCTATCACCAGCTCCTCCTCCTCCTCCTCCTCGTCAGGCGGGGGAGTCTTCTTGTCCCCCCATGGTCAAACTGGGACTGTCACGGTGCAATGGAAATGAGCGAAAGGTGGTAACATATACTAAAATATGGTAAATCATCTCAGGTTTCAATATAATGGCACCTTTCCCTTATATTTTTGAGTTTAGTGTGCACAGAGAAGCATGTCCTAGGAATCATTAACTTACTGAGCTCACTGGGTAGTTGTGGGTCTCATGCCACCATCATTTTATTGTTTGGGGGCATGTCTCATACTTTTGTTGCATAGTTTTGTTGCTAAGCAAGCCTGCTTGGTTTTGTGGTTAAGCAAACCTGCTTTCTTGAGTGATCATTAACTTATAGGGGTCTCCCATACTTTTTTTTCCTGCTTACAATTCCCTAGTGGGATTAACTATTTAATCACCTCCTTTGTCTGTTTACTCTGTCCCTATCACTGACTCGGTGGCAGCATTAAGGATACTCCCCCTTGCCTCCTGCGGCTGCCCAGTAGTGGAGCATGCTGAAAAGCCAACCTGGGATCTAATTCTGGGGTAGAAGGACTCCAAAGAAAACTGAATGCATAGCTGCAGGGGGCCTCCTCTGATAATCAGGGAACTCAGGGGCAAAGGGCAGGCCCCTGAGGCCCAGAACGAGGACAGCTGGATGAACTGGCCTGAGAACACTGAACCCAGATTCCTCTAACCCACCAGGTTGGCAGACACAGCCCCCTCCTCTCTTTTAGAAAGAGGAGCTCCCCTTTGCCTAGAGACCCTGCCAAGCCCTTTCCTGAGGCCCAGAAGTTGAGCCCCTCGAGCTTCCCAGTGCCCGCAGGATGACATCAGGTCTCAGCCCAGCCCAAGCAGGAACGTACCATTGCTGCTCTGGGTAGAGGCAGTTTTCACTCCAAAGGAGTTTCAAGACCCAGCTAAGAAGCAGGCCTGTGTGGGTTTTCACCAGTGAAATATAAAGATGGGCAGGGAAGAATTCGCTGACATGGGGGCACCCACCTGTCACCTGGCATTTAGCATCTGGTAAGTATACTTGGAGCCACGCTAACGCTCTGCTGGGATGGCTCCTCGAAGCTCAAACACAATGATGTTCTCTAACAAATATGGTGGAGATGCTGGAAATGCTTTGGCATAGTGCTGAGAAAGGGGCCAGAAGACTCGGAGGCAAGAAGGCTACCTGGGTTTATTATGTGAGATGGGTGAATCCATCCTTCACTGAGGCTGTACGTGAACACAGGGGGTGGAAGCGGGGGAGGGGTTCAGTTAGGACAGAAGGAGAGTAAACCGGCATCTTTGAGAAATATGGGGGCAGCTGTCCTCTGCAGGCTACAGTCATCCTGAGGACTGCTTTCTAGGGCCATTCCTTTTTTTTTTTTGGCTGTGCCACCGTGCGGCTTGTGGGATCTTAGTTCCCTGACCAGGGATCAAAGCCGAGCCCTCGGCAGTGAAAGTGCACAGTCCCAACCACTGGACCACCAGGGAATTCCCCATTAGGGCCATTTCTGGTACCCAATGTCTGTGCCTGGGTTCCCCCAAAGGTTTGTGTGTGGATGGCTTATGTGGAAATGTGATCCAGGAAGGACTGAGGACCAAGAGAAATAAACACCGGAAGGGAGGGAAACCAATACAAGGACCTGTTATCCTTCTGATAAGGGTGGGAGACGCTGCCCCGGAACCACAGTGTCCAGTATCGATGGAAATGATGGATTCCGGCCACGTGGCTGTGCCTCGTCTGCGAAGGCCAAGCCGATGAGTTTACCCAGATAGACAGCAAGGCCGAGTGCCAAGCTGGGGACGCCCTCATCAGCCTCTGCCTCAGGCTCCGCTGGGGGGCATCCCAGACTCAGGTGTGAACATGTGACCTAATTTCAGTATCACTGACGCCCCTGCCCCTTTACAGGTGAGGAAACGCAAGCTCTGAGAAGTCACCTGATGGAGGGGTGAAGACAAGCCCCTGGCCACATTGTGACCTTTCTCACCCTGAGGTTTGGCAGTTCGAGGCCAGGGGAGTAGCAGCCCAGGCAGGAAAGTACCATTGAGGGGATCCCCTCTCATCCCCTACCTATGTGGCTTCTCTGTGGTTTCAAATTCCACCTCTTGTCACCTGTCATAGTGCAGAATCCATTATTATTATCAATAGTGGTAACGGATCATTAAACAACAAATGCACTAATCTCATTAAGTCATTTATTTAATTAACTTATTTTAATTCATGTAATTAGTGAATATGATAATGCTTTCTTTCATCCAAAGACAACCTGCAGGCTCTCCGACCTCCCTGAATTATTAGTAATGGATTTTCACACGTTGAGAAGGAAGAAGTTTGGAGAGTTGTTCAAAGTCACAGAGTGGAATGGTGGGGGGTCATTTAGCCTATGGGGAAGCCCACGGCCCTTTATCTCCTTTTATCCCTCAATGTCAATGCCACCCATCCTTCAGGACTCGGCTCAGGGGTCACCTCCAGCAGGAAGCCCCCCACCTCACCCCACTGTCTCCTGGCGGGGTTAGATGGCTGTCTGTGCAGCATGTGTCACAGCTGCAGGCTGATGCCCCTCCCCACTAGAACGCACACCCTTTCAGAGAAAGGGCTAGATTATCACAACAGCGGCAACCACAAACACGGCGACTGCCTTCCCTCGCTGAGCACCTCCTCTGTGCCAAGCATCTTCCCAAGCACATTGCAAAGATAGCCACTTCTTGTTTAATTTTATTGACGTATAGTTGACTTACCATGTGTTAATTTCTGCGGTACAGCAAAGTGACTCAACTATGTGTATATATATTCTTTTTCATATTCTTTTCCATTATGGTTTATCACAGGATACCGAATATAGTTCCCTGTGCTATACAGTAGGACCTTGTTGTTTATCCGTTCTCTATGTAATAATTTGCATTTGCTAATCCCAAACTCCTAATCCAACCCTCCTCTACCCACTCTCCCTTTTGGCAGCCACAAGTCTGTTCTCTATATCTGTGAGTCTGCTTCTGTTTCATAAATATGCTCATTTGTGTCGTATTTTAGGTTTCAATTCCACATACATATAAGTGATATCATATGGTATTTGTCTTTCTCTGACTTATTTCACTTAGTATGATAATCTCTAGGCCCATCCATGTTGCTGCAAACAGCATTATTTCGTTCTTTTTTATGGCTGAGGAATATTCCATTGTATACATACACTACATCTTCTTTATCCATTCATCTCTCGACAGACATTAAGTTGCTTCCGTGTCTAAGCTATTGTAAACAGTGCTGCTATGAACATAGGGGTGCATGTACAAGATAGGCACCTATGACCCTCACGCCAACCCTGAGAGGTGGAAATGGTTTCCTTTTTTGGATTTCTGTTTTGGGGTTTTTTGGTGTTTCTTGGAGGGGGGGGGTGGATTAAGGAAGTGGAAACTGAAGGCAGTAGGAAAACTTGCCCAGGGACACCCCCCGTAACTGGGATTCAAGCTCATGTCCAGATGACCCCAAAGCCAGCTCCCTTAACTACCATGCTAGGCTGTCTCATTCATTCTGGAAATCTCCACCTCTAGCATGAGGTCTGTTTACTATATGCTTGTGTAATGAGCGAATGCCTCAAATGCTCCCTTGACAAATTTAGATCTCATTACAAGAGAAACATAAAGACCCCGTGGCTGAAGGAGAAGTGACAATGACAGGTTTAGAAGAGTTCTGTTATTATATTGATCACTTACGGTAATGCTGAAGGACATTAAAAATTTCAGTACTGTTGATGGGATTACATTTTATTCTAAGGCTTAAAACCACACACAAAAACAATAATTCTATTAGTTGTTGAAAACGGTAATAATCCCAGTGAATATGAATTTTATTGCTATGGTAACTGTAAAGCCCAGAGATAATAAACCTGAAGCTCCTGCATGTTGTGGGGAGTATATTTTGTTGCTCCTACTCCATCAGGCATCATAATTCCATTAATAGTTAAAAACTGTAATAATGCCCTTGACAATCATTTTTATTGCTATACCTGTAAAACACAAAGATAAGAAATAATTTTGTCAACTAGAAAGTGGTGATAATAACTCAGTTGTCTTAGCGAGAAGCCAGTGGTTTGGTTTCAGTGTGACTAGCATCTTGACTGGGGGGAAAAAGCTACAATCTGAAAGAGTCACTCAAAAGCTGTTTGAATAAGTCCTTCCTTCCGTTTCTAGTGCCTTCATGGCAGGGAAAGAATGCACTCAGAAACAGGCTGATGGTGGCTCTGCCACTATCTTGTGATCTACCCTGGGGCTCAGTCTTCCAATCTGTTAAATGGGACTATGTGGATTCTATTTCGGTTTAGACTGATATCTGGGGATACAGCCACACGTCATGTTGGCTCTGACCGCATGGGGCTTATGGTTGGGGAGGAAGACAGATGTTAACGCTATTCACACACATGATTTTTGTATCAGTGAGGAATCTGTCAAGAAAACAGAAGCCTCTCTGTGTATTCCAAGTATGAAGGGATTCAGGGTAGGAAATCTGAGGTTTGCATGATGCTGGAAGGCAGGGAGCCACCCCTGATGAGCTGGTTTTCAAGAGCTCACCCAGAGGCCACCAGGAAGCTCCCATGAGCCACCTCAGCCTGCAGCCTTGATGTAGGTGCCCCTCAAGAAGCCCAGCCGGGCGCTGCTTCCAGCCTCACGTCTGCACACCTGTCGGCTGCAGTGCCTCTGGAGAACAGTGGCTCTGCTTCTCTTCCATGGATCATATGTCCCCCAAGTGCCTTGTTGGCCAACTCTAACCCAGAACCATCCTGGGAAGGGGATTCTGGGAAATGGCAGCCCCAGCCTTCACTCCACACTGAAAGGGTGACAGTGATGCTGAGCTGGCCGCAGGCAACCCCATATAATAGGTAAGTTATCACTTGATTAGAGCCTGGAAGGGCAAGTTCAAGGACCAGGAGGGATGTGTAAGGGGGGGGAGACCTGGGGGACTTTAGGAATTCTGGGAAGGCTTCCTGGAAGAAGTGTCATCTAACTTGAAAACCAGAGGATGAGTAAGACTAGGTCGAGTGAAGGGAATGGTGACAGGCCGAAGAGGGGAGAGAATTAGGGACCAGAATTCCAGGCAGTGGGAACAGCACGTGCCAAGTAGGGCTTTGCTTTCACGGGCAACCTCTGGGGAACTTCTCCTGCAAGTCAGCAGCAGAGTCCCCCCCTCATCAGTGGGCTGGGAGTGGGGTAGGGGGATGACACAGAGGCTTCTCAAATGCGATGATAGAGTTTGCTCATGTCACCAAGTGTTATCATCCACAGACTTCACCATAGCACGTAATTTTTTTGATGAAAAGTTTTTCTTGAATGTAGCATCTCTGAGTGACTAGAACGCTGACTCATGTTTCACAACTTATATGCCTCGTTTAATTTATTTTTGACAGTGTTGTCATGTTTTTGACAATTAAATAATTTCCTTCCCCTGCTTAGGACCAAAGGTCACAGAGCCCTCCATGACTCCTCCCACCTAGACACACCTACCTTCTTCCACATAATCCGGGTCTCGGTTAGGAAAACATTGAAAAGACAAAATAAACAGGACCAGATATTTGGGGGTGATGTGGAGGGGGAGACAGGGAGAGCTTGAGTTCAGTTTTAAATATGTGGATTTCATGGTACGCTGGAGACATCCAAATAGAGGTGACAAGTTACCATTTCTGTATTGGTCTGGAACCCTGCAGAGAGGGCTGGGCTACAGATAGAGATTTTGAAGACGTGGGATACAGGGGGTAACTGAAGGCATGACGGTGGATGGGGGAGGGCAGAGCAGTTAGGAGGGAGCTTTGGGGAACACTGGCACTTAATGCCAGATAAGGGACAAAGGACAAGTGTCCAGAGAAGTGGGAGGAGAGCCAAGACACTACTGCATCGAATAAGCCAACAGAGATGGGCTTTTCAGGAAGAAGAGAGATAACGAAAAATATCCACACATTTAGCAGCGTGGAGAACACCGGCGACCACAGTGAGAGCGGCTTGTTGGGGGAACCCAGACCAGCGTGGGCCAAGCGGGGAGGAGAAAGAGGACATATAGGCACCCCGGAGGAGGAGAGAGGCAGGGTGGCAGCTGGAGGGGAGCATGGGGTCAAGGTTGAAGTGGAGGTGTTTGTTTTTCAAAACAGGCGCGGGATTTGAGCACATTTAAAAGATCCCTGAGAGCAAAATGCAGGAGAGAAAAAAGGCAACCAAAGCAGAAGTGGGAACTCAGCTAAGGCAAGCAGGATGCGGGGGGCATTTCCAGCAGCATGGACGGACCTAGAGATGATTCTACTAAGTGAAGTAAGTCAGACAGAGAAAGACAAGCACCACATGACATCACTTACATGTGGAATCTAAAATATGACACAGGGCTTCCCTGGTGGCGCAGTGGTTGAGAATCCGCCTGCCGATGCAGGGGACATGGGTTCGTGCCCCGGTCCGGGAAGATCCCACATGCCGCGGAGCGGCTGGGCCCGTGAGCCATGGCCACTGAGCCTGCGCGTCCGGAGCCTGTGCTCCGCAACGGGAAAGGCCACAACAGTGAGAGGCCTGCGTACCGCAAAAAAAAATAATAAAATAAAATAAAATAAAATAAAATAAAATATGACACAAATGAACTTATTTACAAAACAGAGACAGACCCACAGACATAGGAGACAGAACTGTGATTGTCAAGGGGGAGGAGAGGTGGGGGAAGGATGGATTGGGAGTTTGGGGATAGCAGGTGCAAACTAGTATATATAGAATGGATAAACAACAAGGTCCTACCGTCCTATGATAAATTATAATGGAAACGAATATGAAAAAGCATGTGTATGAAAATGTATAACTGAATCACTTCGCTGCACTGCAGAAATTAACACAAATTGTAAATCAACTATATTTCAATAAAACACATTTTACAAAAAAGATGCAGGGCGCAAACTTAAGGGGGCACTCACTCCTTAAAGTGCAGGGGCATTGCCCAGCCCTGAGAGCACGCACCTCCTTAATTTTGTGCCCAAGGAGCCTGGCTGGCTTCACCCTGAACCGAAAGATCTTGAGGTCCTGGAAGGGACAGGTTGTGGAGCGCAGGGGTGACTCTGAACGCTGCTCCTTTCCAAAGGGGACGTTATCGTCAAACTTTTAGGACTTGAAAGATCTGTAGAGTCCATCTACTTCTACGGCTTTTCAGACTGTCCTTAGGTGGGAAATCTTCCTTCAATCTCATGCCTAAGCGTGATAAATAAATCAGGAAAAGCGGAAGGCTCCGTGGAAACTGGGAGCCAGGAGCGTTGAGCTACGGATGCTGCGGCGCCAAGGGGCACAGAAGCCTGGAGGCTCCACGGGTCCCTTTGCAAAACTCTGGTCTAGTTCGAGTGAATTCATCTGTGAATTCACTGCAGATTTCAGCGCAGTCTCGGAGGGCAGGAGGGAAGCCGGGTGATGGGGAGCGGCGGGCAGCCCACGCAGCTGCGGAATCCTCTCTCAGCTGCAAAGGTGAACTTTGCTTTCACCTCACCTGGCACATTTAAATTCAGTGTATTTATCTCTGCCCTGCCTTGTTCTGTTCCCCAGAGGTTTCAAGGTAGTGTACAGAGACATACGTGACCCAACAAGATAAAAGCTAATGGCGTTTACAAGTAGGTAACAAAATAGCAGAGGGGAGTGCGTGGGAGAAAGGTTTGGATTTGAGGTGTGTTCAGTGTCCCAGCCGCTGGCCGAAAAGGGGTCACAGACAGACAGAGAGAGACAGAGAGGGATAGGGACACAGAGACCGACAGAGAGAAACAGAGACAGACAGACAGAAAAAGAGAGAGAAACAGACACAGGGAGACAGGCACAAAGAGAGCAAGAGAGAGAGAAGGAGAGGGAAGAGGTTGCGGAGGAGAGGACAGGAGGTGAGAGTGAGGCCGAGATGCAGAGCGGACAAGGACACGCTGGGACTCAGGAGCCTTTCAGATCCCAGCTCCGCCGCTTGGCTGTGCCACCGTGGGCAGGTCCCTTACCTCCCTCGCCTCAGTTTCCTCATCTGGGAAGTGTGGGTAATAATCTTTGCTTCTCCTGGCCGGCCCCCATCCCACCCACTCCTGGGCTGCTGGCGGCACCAGGAGATGACAGATGTCAGCCTTTGGAGTTTGGAGGACGGGAGGGATGCCATGATGCTGATGACAGCAGTGATTCTTTCTATTCCACGGAGCAGGTTCCATGCAGCTCCCCGAGTGGGCTGGGCTCAGAGGCCCAGTGGCCATCATCAGGCCTGGCAGGAGGGCGAGTAAGATGAGGGCTTTGTCTGGCTCTGGGGGTGTCCTCTGCCTCTTTTCACCAAGTGGAAAGGCCAATTGTGAGACGCTTTCTCTCCACCACTCTGAAGCCTTCTGGGGACTCGGGAGGGGTGGACAAGGAGGAAACGGTAGACTAGAAACCCTGTGTGGCTGGAGTTTCTCCCCCTCTTCTCTGAGTGTGAAAAGCCCATAAAACAATTAGAGCCCACGTTGCCCTCCTGCCAGAGCAGGACGGGTGTTTGTGCTTTGTCAAGTGTAATCAGTGCAAGCTCCCCGTGCAGCTGTGGGAGGCAGCCCCATAAACCTGGGTCACCAGCAGGGCACAGTGGTGAAAAGGTAAAGGGAGGAGAGGGCAGCACCCCACCCCACCCCAGAGAAAGTTTCCAGCTGGAATTCTGACCTGGTCAGCGGGCAACTTCTCTGATTCCACTGGGTGTGGCCCAGACTTGGGGAAAGTGGCTCGTGGGGGTGGAATCAGAGCTCAAGCACTTTTCACCAACAACCAGGGGTGAGAGTAAGCCTAGAGGCACGGGTACAGGAAGGCCGTTTGTCAGATATCGAGTCATTTCTATTCTGAGCCCGCAACCCTGCCCCTGGCCTCTGCCCTAGGACTACCCACCATGCGGCCTCAGGGAGCCGCGGGGGTCCCCAGGACCCTGCCTAGCTACAGCCTGCATCGGTCCTGATTAGACAGTGCCAGGAACTGCCAGGGGTTAAACACTCTGAATATCTCCGCTACCAACAAGCCTGGTCTCGTAAGCACGAATATCTTAGAAGAATGGCCCCTCCTGTATTTGAAAGCAGGAGGACCGGGGAGGGGACAGAGGGAGGGAACAGCCCTTCAGTGCACTCGGGGACCGATGTGCCTGCCATCAAATGCTTTCTTACATTTAATTCCAACCACAGTGAGGAGGTGGCTCTACCCTTTGAGAGTAACATACAGGAAAACAGTCACTCACCACATTTCCACCACTGTGTCCTCAGGAGAGACATTTTGGCAAAACCCTGAGGGTGACGGGCGAAGAACCAATCTCTTGGTCATCCTGAAAAGGAAAGGAAATTGATCAGTGTCAGGCGTCAGGGCCTGGCAGTGACCTGGATGGTCTTATGGTTTGGGATAAAATTCCCAGGACTGAGGACAGGTGGTCTGAGGCCAAGCCCCTTCCTGGGCGAGAGGCGAACCGGGTGGGGAGGCTGGTGAGCTAGCAGTTTCTCTTCGTGATTCAAGATGTGTCCTCAGCAGTCACTTCTACCCTCTGGCTGTCAGTTTCCTCATCTGGAAAATGAGGGACTAGGATTTGATGACCTCAGTTCTACTCCTTCTTTGATTCTATGTTTCTCATCCAACCACTAAATGGAAGGAATATCTATGGAGGAGGCAATCCCACCCAGCTGAGAGGTGGCATGACGTGACTTGAAGAGCACATGATTGGGAGACAGACTCGGGCAGGGCTGCCATGTATGTTTGTTGAGGTCGCGCACTGCACAAACGTGCTCAGCTGAGGGAGTGAGGAGGTCTGCTGGAATACCGCCTGGGTTCAATTCATGAAGCAGTGCATCCTGGTACAGGGCTTCATCTGCCTGGAGGATGGACCTTCTTCTAATGTGCATAATGAGCTTCATAATGCCATATGAGCTAGTGGAAGTCTTGAACTTGAGTGCTAATACCAGTTTTGATAGTTTCTAGCTCTATGGCCTCAGGCAATTCAGAGAACTTGAACTTGAGTGTTGTCATCATAGAAATTGGGATTGTCCTTGTTTCCTGGCAGAAATAATGTGAGGCTGAACTGAGAATGTATCTCCAGTATCCAGCAGAGCACCTGACCCATAGCAGGTGGTCAGCTGAAAGAGTTTCCTTCTCACCTCTTCCCCTTCTGGGTTTCTCTTGGAGAATGTTCACTGGTGTTCTGATGTTAGAAGTAACTGCCCTTAATGCACATCAAAACTACAATGAGATACTACCTCATACCACCATCATTAAAGAGTCTACAAATGATAAACGCTGGAGAGGGTGTGGAGAAAGGGACCCCTCCTACACTGTTGGTGGGAATGTAAATTGGTGCAGCCACTATAGAGAACAGTATGGAGGTTCCTTAAAAAACTAAAAGTAAAGTTGCCATATGATCCAGCAATCCCACTCCTGGGCATATATCCAGAGAAAACTCTAATTTGAAAAGATACATGCACCCCAATGTTCATAGCAGCACAATTTACAATAGCCAAGACATGGAAGGAACCTAAATGTTCACTGACAGATGAACGGATAAAGAAGATGTGATACACACACACACACACACACACACACACACACACACACACACACACACACAATGGAATACTACTCAATCATAAAGAAGAATGAAATAATGCCATTTGCAGCAATATGGATGGACCTAGAGATTATCATACTAAGTGAAGTAAGTCAGACAGAGAAAGGCAAATTATGATATCACTTAAATGTGGAATCTAAAAAGATGATACAAATGAACTTATTTACAAAATAGAAACAGACGCACAGACTTCAACAACAAACATGGATAACATTGGGGAAAGGTCGGGGGAGGGATAAATTAGGAGTTTGGGATCAGCAGATACAAACTACTATACATAAAACAGATAAACAACAAGGTCCTACTGTATAGCACAGGGAACTATATTCAGTGTCCTGTGATAAACCATAATGGAAAAGAATATGAAAAAGATACATGTCTATAAAATTGAGTCGCTTTGCTGTACACCAGAAATTAACACAACATTGTAAATCAACTATACATCGATTTAAAAAAAGGTAGAGTTTGGCCACAGGTTTGGTCAGCTGACTGCTCAGTCTCTCCTGACCCCAGAACTGCAGGGTCGGTGGGTCCAGGCTCCCAGCAGCTGAGAAGAAAAAGCACAGCGGGATTCCCACAGTCCTAGCCTTTGCTGTCACCTGCATGACAGTGGGCAAGTGCCCTCACCTCCATAAGCCTCGGTTTACCCATCTGTAAAGTGGGAGTGGTACTGACTCAGAGTTTACGGGAGGGGTTTGATGAGATGATGCACAGTCTGGGACAGCACACGGTGGATGGCATCACACTGGCACATTTCAACCATCAAACATCTCCATCCAGGACCCCCAAATCACAGCCAGTGACCTGGGGAGACCAGCAGGGCTGCGGCCGCCTGGAATGAATTACTGTGGCTGCCATAATTGGGCCTTCGAGAGCCATTTGCCTCATCTTCCCCCCATCTCCCAGGAGGTGGTGAGGCTGAATGCAGCAGTCAGGATGCGCAGAAAACCCAAAACGGGATCGTTTAGGAGACAGGCCGGGCCAGCTAATTAAAATGGGTGCATCTGTACGCGGGGTCTCTCCCGCGAGGCCTGGAAGTCTGGGAATCAACGCAACCATCAGCAAACAGTCGCTCTACTAGGCACTGGGACTCGAGGAATAATGAGTCATAGCCCTGCCTCCAGAGGCCCCGAGCTCGAGGCCCTCGGTCTACTGGGGAAGAAGGCCAGCAGGTAAACAAAAAACCATAGCCCACAGCAATAGGTGCCACAAGAGTGGGGATGCCAGGGTCTATGGCGGTGCCGAGGGAGCTCACGGAGACACAAGGGGTCACCTGGGCCACGTACTGAAGGGTGAGTAAGAGTGATACCGAGCAGGAGCCTGAGGGGCTCCTGGGCACAAAAGCCTTCCTGTGTCCCCCATTTCTCGATTGCAGGAAATAGGCTTCATTCAGCCTCCATGCCTTTCCCTGAGGAAAGGTTCAAACAGGGCAGGGCAGGTTCAAACAGATGCTAACTAGGAAAGGGAGGGGATCTGGACACCAGGGAGGAGCAGTCAAGAAACAATAGTGCAAGTCCATGCTCTAGTAGGATGTGTCTTTATTCCCATCTTACCCCTAGGTTCTTCATATGGGGAGGGGGAAGGGTAAGCTGGGACAAAGTGAGAGAGTGGCGTGGACATATACACACTACCAAATGTAAAATAGATAGCTAGTGGGAAGCAGCCGCATAGCACAGGGAGATCAGCTGGGCGCTTTGTGACCACCTAGAGGGGTGGGATAGGGAGGGAGGGAGGGAGGGAGACGCAAGAGGGAAGAGATATGGGAACATATGTATATGTATAACTGATTCACTTTGTTGTAAAGCAGAAATTAGCATGCCATTGTAAAGCAATTATACTCCAATAAAGATGTTAAAAAAAAGAAAGAAAGAAGCAATAGTGCAGCCTTGGGGCAGGGTCCTGGTTCTCCCTCAAGGGATACACATAACCATATCTTTGAGCTGTTTTGCAGATACTGAAACCCCCCATCAGGTGGGAGAAGTTACCTGCATGCTGCCCACAAGCATGGGAGACCCCAGACCAGCTGGAACCAGGTTGATGATGCCAACTCCCACTTACCCCAACCAATCGGAAGAATGTCCACGAGCTGATCACGCCCTCTTTGAACCACTGCTATAGGACTTCTCAGCACCCTCTCCAGGTTGGGACACACAGTTTTGAGGGCATTAGCCCGCTGTGGCCCCCTTTGTCTGGAAAAGCAATAAGGCTATTCTTTCCTACTTCACCCAAAACTCTGTTTCTGAGATTTAATTTGGTGTCGGGGTACAGAGGCCAGATTCAGCTTCAAGAATCCACCAGGAGGGGAACGGGCATTCCAAGCAGAGGAACGTGCCCGAATCGGGTCCCCGGGAGGGAGGCGAGGAGAGAGAAAATGAGCCCCCTCGGTTCTCCCACAAGGAGGGCTCCCCACGGCCGCTGGCATCCCAGGATGACCAGGCCAGAGTCAACTCAAGGCCCTTGCCGGGGACAGCAGCCTCATGGTCACCTGACCGTCCGGTTGGCTCCAGGCATTTTATACCAGACATCGGGCATCACCCAGCTCGAGCCCCTCACTTTGGAGATGTGTGCTCCCCACCTGTCAACCACCCTTCCCTTCCTTCCAGGTGAGCCCAAGGGACACCTCCTCCTGTGAGGCCTTCCCCGAGTCGGCCGGCAGACAAGCTCAAACCTCTATTACGGAACTTACGCAGTGTATTCGAATTACCCATCCGCTTCTACACCCGACTTGTGAGCTCCTTGAGAGCAGGGGCTGTGCCACCTGTATGCATTCATCGCAGCAGGGTGTAGAGGACCAGGAAGGTAAACAATTAACAGCCAGGATAACAGTAACGACTAACAGTTATTGAACATTTACTAGTGCCAGATATTAGGCTTAAGGCCAGGCTCTAAGGGTCCTCATCACCTTCATTAGTTCACTGAATCCTCAACCTAGGGTTCCCAGGAGGGATGGGAGTGGGGGAGGGGGAGGGATAGGGAGTTTGGGATTGACATGTACACACTGCTATATGTAAAAGAGATAACCAACAAGGACCTTCTGTATAGTGCAGGGAACTCTGCTCAATATTATGTAACAACCTAAATGGGAAAAGAATTTGGAAAAGAATAGATGCATGTGTATGTATAACTGAATCACTTTGCTGTACACCTGAAACTAACACAACACTGTTAATCAACTCTACTCCAATGTAAAATAAAAAGTTAAAAAAAAACCCTATGAGGTAGTGCTACTATTATTCCCATTTTACAGATGAAAGAACTGAGGCTCAGAGAGAGGAGGTGGATTACCCAAGGTTAGACGGCTAGTACATGTCAGGACCGGGACGCAAACTGCCTGACCCCAAAGCCTGGGTCTTCACCAGAGAGTATCTTTGATATGTGATGTGTGATAAATGTGAATTGGATTGGATTGGACCAGATTAACTAGGTTAGTGCCATAGTGAAACGAAGAAGCAAAGTGGCATGCGAATGTAAAAGAAAAAACTACAGGACGTGACATCTGGAGGAGGAGGAGGGTTGCTGAGAAGATCCCTCTAAAAAGAGGGAATTACAGGAGCCTAAGGTCAGAAACCACTGCCTGCCCGGCGGCGCTCAGCACCAGGTAATTGCTCATTCAATTTAAATGGAACTGGAATTAAAAGATCATCCCAGTAGCTACAGAGGCAATTGCACAGGGAGAGTAGCAGGAGAAAAGCCTGGAAAGGCTCATTGGGCCGGCTCAGGAAGGGCCTGGAATGCCAGGCTAGGGCCTTGACTTTAACCTGAGAGCAGGAAGAAAGCCACCAGAGCCTTCTGAGAAAAGATGCTCTTTGGGAAAGGAGACACTTCCAGTATCCGAGCTGGCTCACAGGCAATGGGAATTCCACTCCTAAGGAGAGGGAGTCTGGGCAGGGAGCACCCGCATATGGGAGACCTGCTGCTCATCTGGGAGATACTAGACTGAGACCCAGCTGGACCACACTGTGTCCTGGGCAGGATCAGGTCCACTCCCAACATTCGTGGGGGGACGAGATGGAGGCCCGTGTGACGTGAGCAGTACTGCCCTGAGACGGGCCCAGGCCCGGAGGCCCCACATGTAGCATGCCTTCTCGAAAGTTCTAATCCTCCTCCAGGGCCTCTGACCAGCAACAGCCAGCAACGCCAGCCTGGAGTGATGCTCCGAGGGCAGGCTGGGTCCTCCGTGGGCCACAGTTCCCACTTCTCCTCTTCGTGGCGCTCTCTGACCCTCTCCCTCCCACCCCCAGCCCCCTTCTCTGGCCCATGACCCAAGTCCGGTTCCAGGAAGGGGGCTGAGCAAGCAATTGGTCCCCAGTGGCCGGCGTGGTACTTCTTCCCTGAGATTATTTGGGACTGGGCCACAGAATGAGGCTGGCATACTGACTGGGCGCGGCTCAGGGCTGTTCACGTAAACAGGGGCCCGCAAATATTTGCCCCAGCTCCCATATACCCTAGAAGCAGCCATAACCATACGTCTACATATTTAAAACTTATCACCCAAACTACATACTACTACATAAAAAATGTTCTATCCCCCTTCCTTTGACAAGTAGATCTTCATCGCAGTGAAAAGGAGGGAAACCGAGGCTAGCGTTGTCAAAGAGCCGAGCTAGGGTTTGACCCCAATCCATCTGTCTGCAGGGCCCAGGCTCTGTCCCCTACATGAGGCTGCTTCTACTGTCTCACCAATGGTCCCCTCTCCAAGCATCCTTTAATTTACAGTGGATGCTCTCCTCCATCTCATTTAAGTATGAATGGACCTTTATCCCAAAGATATTGTGGGCCTCTTACCCAACCCCTGGCAAATAGGGTCCTCCTTTTAGAGCAAGAAAAGAAAGAGGCAGGTTCCAGAAGGAGCAAAATCATTTGAAACCCATGCCAACTGTCTCGTTTCCAGCCCACTCCCTCGCTCTTCCTTCTACGATCTCTCTGCATTACAAAGGAGAACGTGGGAATCACACTTTACAGAACCTCCTGGCCTATATGACTCTGGGGTAGAGTCTGCCACTGAAAGGAGCTGGCATGAGATTTGGAAGGCGGAAGAGAAGGGGAAGCATCATTCTCAAGAATGAGAACCACTGGCTTCACTGCAACCAACCAAGGTGCTTGGAAGGAGGTTCTAGAGACCCCCAGGCATTGCAGCTGCTTCTTGGCAGACTTTTGAGAACCACCTGCTTCAGTGCTTCAGGCCAGGTCAACATCCCTGGATTGGGGGAGCAGTTCCTCTGACCTCTGTCCCCTGCACTTTTCCAGCTGTTACGTAGGCCCCTGATTCTGTAGTAAACCTTCCTGCTTGGAACACATAGAGAGGCTTCCATTTTCCCGACCAAACTAAGCCCGATATAAAAGTCAGTGCCATAAAAGAACACTGACTTTTGAGTGGACTACTGATTTATGAAAAGTGTCAAAATTTTAGAACAAGATTTCTTTTTGTTCCACTAATTTCCCAGAAGGGTCATGATCCAGAAATGACCTGAATTTGTAACTCATGTCAAAAAAGAAGCTGAGCTTTGGGGACAGACTTACAAGGGGCCCTGACAGGTGGGCCAGTGCACAGTCCACAACTGTGCTTCCTCTCACCAGGACCGTCTCCAGACCATTTTGTCCTTGGAATCCCATTTGGGGGGTGGGGCGGGGGGGCAGTGGAGAGAAACCCAACACAGCTCCTCTTCAGAGAAGGCAGCAGAGGGGAGGGCAGTGATGAAGGCAGGGAAAGAAAATGAGACTTGCCCTGACGGGACAGCTGACCTCCCCGGCTCTCATGCTGGTTTGGCCCGTGAGTCCCTGACAACAGACTGTGCCTCCTACAAACATCCACTCTTTCCATCCCTAGTAGGCATGGCAGGCCAGAAAATGGCCCCCCAAAAATATCCACATCAAAACCCTGAAACCTGCGAGTGTTACCTTATCTGGAAAAAGGATCTTTGCAGATAGTACTAAGGATCTTGAGAAGAAGAATTTACCCTGGATTATCCTGGTGGGTCCTAAATCCAATGACAAGTGTCCTTATTAGAGACAGACAGAGGGCCAGTTTCACAGCACCAAGGACCGAGAGCTGGGAGGAACTGCAGGAGGTTACATCATCTGATTAGATGGTTGGAAGGCTGTCACTAGGTGAGAAGGGACAATGGCATCCACTGATTAGCTGGCCCTTCCCAGCAAGCATGGCCTCTCCTCTCGACAGGCTGTGAACCCAGTGGCTCAGCTTTGCTCAAAGGCAGGGGAGCAAGGCGCGTGGGAACTGAGGTGACCCAGGTCACTGACATGCATGGGTCCGCTCTGGACTCACACCCTCCTTAGGTTGGGTTCACTAGAAACCGACTCTGAGATGGAGATGTGTCTGCAGGCTGTTTCTTGGTGGGGTGGGGTAGGCGGGGACCTTTTCAGCACCTCTGAGAGAGTACAGGTTGCAGGGCCGGGCAGAGAAAAAAGTTGGGCTCAGACGCAGTGATTACAGAAGCTCAGCTGCTCCTACGAACTGTTCCAGAGCTGGGATGGCCTTTCAAAGTTGTCCCGAATTATATTCCTCAAAGGACCAGTCACTGCATACAGGTGGCTCCTGGCAGGGGTCTGGGAGATTATCTAGGACAAAGTAACTGTCTTCAACCAAGCACAATGCCTAGAAAGGGACTCAGCCGTGAGCCACCAGCAGCCTCCGATCCCAGCAACTGAGGGAAAGGAATGGGTGCTCCAGCCTGAGAGCTGTGTAGCAAACCACAGGACCACCACATACACTCCTCACCACCAATATTTGATAGAAAATGATGTCTAAAGGACTTAGTAAGAAGCCACAGTAAGAATATTACGGATGTTTTGCTCATGGGATGAATATCCCTGGGATTTAATAAGATACCAGAGTTGGAATGAGCCTTAGAGTTCATTTGGTCCAGGGGTGATAAACGAGTAGCATTTATACTCTCCCAGTCTGGGCCATGGCAGACATCACTAATCAATCATAGCCTCCTGTCTTTGAAGAGCCCGAGGGATGTGGCCTTCACGTGCTTCTCAGCAAGACATTCAGGCAGTCAGGACCAATCAAATAATGTTGACCTGCAGGATGGAAGCTGCTCTCCACATTTTCTGAGAAGGTGCTGCGCATAGGAGTGGCAAACTCTCCAGCGCACAGTAGAAGGCAGAACTGGGTGGGAACCAGTGAGGCGTCTCCCCTCAGGGCTCCTTCCAACGGTGCATCTGCCAAGACAGCAGCTGCCTGGTGTACAATAGGCACCCAGCCCCCTCTCCCTGTTGAATCCCTGTCTCAGGAAGCCAGGCTACAGCCTCAGGGTCAAGGTCTCACACCCCCTCCTCCGACAGCCCTGTCAGAACCGAGGGGACAGGTTTGCACCAGCGCTGATTTCTATCATCCTCTCAGCGGGTTAGCAAGGGCTTAGAGTAATCTGCGCCCCGGCACCAGGAGGCCTTCATTAAGCATTACGGGATAATCCTGATTGTATCAAGGACTCTTCCCCTAACTTGGGAGAAAAGAAATTCACATGCTCAAAAACGGGAGGGAGAGAACCCCCCAAAACGCTGTCATCATTATGCTGCTATTTTTAATCCTGCGTGACAGCTGGAGATGGCAGCCAGATGTGGGGCTCAGCATCCCCCTTGCAGAACGCCAGGGCCGGGAGGAGGCTGGGGAGTGGGGAGGACAGCCACTCCGTGCTACGAACGGGGCGTCCCAGAGCCGACGAGTGACAAGCCCAAGGACACCCACCGAGCCCCCCACCCAACCTGGGATTCGTGACATGCGGGCCAGGGCTTTTGCTAGCACACTCTGCTGCCTGGTAACCGGGTCCGAAGCAGGACACCGGTGACCAGGTGATGGCACCAGCTGGTTTGCCCCTGCGGGTCTGGCTCCCAGCCCTGGGGCGGGCGCTAGGAGCTCTGTCTCCCCCTGGTAGCCGGACCAGAGATGTGCCCCGAATGACGCTGTCCATTGTCAGCTGGAAGAGGGCAGCCAAGAGGGGGAAGGAGATGCCCACCACCCACACCCTGCCACCCGCGTCACCGTCAGTTTTCTCATTAGAGTCTCTTGGTCCAGTTTTCACCTCCTTAAGAGTAACAAACGTGACCTCAAACACCATTATGGGCTGATTTGTGTCCCTACAAAAATTCACATAGTGAAGCCCTCACCCTCAGTAATTCAGCACGTGACTGCACTTGGAGATAGTGCTTTTACAGAGGTGACTAAGTTAAAAATGAGGTCATTAGGATGGGCCTAATCCAATCCAACCGGTGTCCTTATAAGAATAGGAGATTAGGGCACAGACATGCACAGCGGGAGGACCATGTGAGGACACGGGGAGAAGATGGTCTTCTGCAAGCCAAGGAGAGAGGCCTCGGGAGAAACCAAGCTTGCTGACACCATGATCTCAGACTTCCAGCCCCCAGAACTGTACGTAAATGTGTTTCTGCTGTTGAGGCCACCCAGTCTATGGTGCTCTGTGACAGCAGCCCTAGCAAACGACTACAGACTCCCATCCTCCTTCCTCCTCTGGCCCCCCGTGACTCCCCCTACCCGAGTCTCTCCCCTTCTCCATCTCTGAAGATAAACCCTTGGTCATTCATTCTACAAATGTTTCCCAAGCATGACCATGAACTAGTTCCTGGAGAGAGTGAAATGAATAAGAACTTTAATTCATCCAACAAATATTCACTGAGCAGCTATTAAGTACCAGGTTCTGTTCCAGGCATTGGGATATGATGATACACAAGAAAGGAATGATCCTGCATTCGAGGTGCAGACAGTCTGGTGGGGGAGACTGACATGCAAAACCTCTAACACATCTTCCACCGAGTTCTAGGTGCAAATTCAATATGGAGTTTGCACTGGGTGCCCAGTTTCTCAGAGGAAGCAGTAACGAACTCCCAGGAGAGTGGAGAGGAAAGGGTCCAGGAAGCCAGGGGGGAGAGGTGATGCCTGCTTGCACTAAGCCTTGCAGGATGAGGAGGAATTCACTCAACTTCTCATTCTCCAGAAACGTGTCCATCCCCCAGCAGTGCTTGGTGGATATTCGCTGGCTACGTGAGCAAAGAAATTAAAGGATGCAAGTCTAGACGGATGGAGAGAAGGGAGGACAGAGGCAAGGGATGGGCAGACAGTGGCAGAAAGAAGGCAAAGAGAAAACACCTGCCCCAGAGCTGCTAGCCCTCCCCTGGCTGACATCTGTTCTGATCTGAAAGTTAGTTATGGTACCTGGATGTTTTATTTTCCATCCTGCTTAATAATTACAACAGAACCCGAAGTGTGAGATAACACTGCATCATTATAAAATGAGATTTAATTATTCTCCCAACTCATAAGAATTAACGGGCTTCGGAGAATAACCATGCTTTCATGTAGCGATTTGGCCAAGCACGTGTCTCCCTCCTAGTTCCTCCAATCCCTCGGAGGCAGGGTGCAAAGGGGCAGAGATGGCAGCTTCTCCCCCAAGCCCGCGGGTGTGTGCACACTGGGGCACAAGCCCATGAAAGCATCAGGCTATTCCTCCTGGGTTGGGCGCATTCCCAGGAGTCAGGACTGTGAATTCATTCATTCAGCAGAGATTTATGGAGTGCCTACTGTGTGTCAGGCATCGATTGTCCTAGGTCTTGGGGAGACAAGGTGAGCAAAGCAGGCGAGATCCCTTCTGAAACACTGATTACACTCTAGCCAGGGAGACTAGACTCGTAGACAAGCAGAATATCAGACAGTGAAGATGCTGTGCAGAGAATTTAAATCAGACGTTGTCCCAAGAGAGGGGCTAGATGGCCACTTGGACCTGGTGGGCTGAGACAGACTCTCTGAGCAAGTGGCATTGAAATTGAGGTCTGAATGAAAAAAGAAAGAGGTAGCCACCCCAAAGTGGGCTCCGGGAAGAGCAAAAGCAAAGATCCCAGGGTGGGATTGAGGGACAGACAGCAAGAAGGGGTGGAGAGAACGAGAGCAAGTAGGGTGCGCTGAGGGGGGAACACGGCAGCAGAGGAGTCTTGTAGATCAGAGTAAGGAACTGGATTTCATTTTAAGGCCAAAGGGAAACTACTGAAGGGTTTTAAGGGGAGGGACGGATCATAAACTATTTTTGATTTTTTTAACATTTATCTTATTGAAGTAGAGTTGATTTACAATGTTGTGTTAATTCCTGCTGTACAGGAAAGTGATTCAGTTATACATACATGTCCATTCTTTTTCATATTCTTTTCCATGATGGTTTATCCTGGGATATTGAATACAGTTCCCTGTGCTCTACAGTAGGACCTTGTTGCTTATCCATATTCTCTGTATACTAGTTTGCCTCTTATTTTTTATTTTACAGCATCACTCTGGCTGCCGTGTAGAGACGGGATCGTGAGGATGATGGAAGATGGGGAACAGTGAGGGGGCCTCCGCAGCCAGGGTGACATCGGTACGATAGTGTCTGTCCTGCCCCTCAAAATTCCTCCTTGTCTCTTAATGCCCCCCACCCCCAGTCACATCTCACTTTGTACCGTGCTCTGCAGCTGAGAAGGTACCTTCGCTTGATAATGACACTGGATGGTGATCCTCACAACAAACACAAGAGACGGCACTGTCATCCCCATCTCGGAGACGAGGAGACCAGAGCTCAGAGAGGGTGAGTGACCTGTCTGCCACAGCTAGCCAGTGGCAGGGCCAGGGACTGGAAGAGTATCACTCCCTGACGAGAGAGATGGTAAACACACATACACACACAGAAACACAGAAACACACACACACACAGAAACACAAACACACACACACAGAAACACACACATACACACACATACACAAATACACACACACACTCATACACACACAGAGAAACACACACAGAGAAACAAACATACACACAAACACACACACAAACATACACATACACAAACACACACACACACAGACACACACACAGACACACACAAACACAGAGAAACACACACAAGCACACACACAAACATACACACAAACACACACATACACACAGAGAAACACATACACACAAACACACACAAAAACACATACACACACATACACAAACACACATATACACACAAACACACACACAAACACACACACACACACAGAGCTTTGAGAGAGTGACATCTAGACCCACAACACCCAGTGACAAGTTTTTTGGACAAAAGGCCAGGACTTTTACAGCCTGATGACCTTCCTGCCCACATCCTTCAAAGAAGTCCCCAATGTGACCAGACATTCATTCCAACAAGGCGCTTGGTGTTCAGGGCATTACCGGGGCCAGTGCGGAGGGACAGATGGGCGTCGGCTTTGGAGCCAAGGTCCTCAAATGGGACTCCAACTTAGCCGCTTCCCAGCTGGGCCACCTGAACCCTCTGTCTCCTCAACAACACATGGAATTAACCCAGCTTTGAGGGTGGCTATAGAGCCTGGGGCACTTTCTCTGAACCGTCTATGTGGGGGAAATCTTCCTCCTTAGGGCTAGTTTGGATATCTTGAAACATCCCAAGATTGCTGGGAGTTGGGGGACACGTGGGTGCGGACGGTGGGGACACTTTGAAGCCTGAGATATTCGTTCGTTTGCAGCCCAGAGCCTGGCTGGCTCTGTCTCTGCTCGGCTCAGCCTGGCGATCCCGCAGCTCCATTCTGGCCTCGGCCCAGGCAACACCCCCACCTAGTGGTGACGCTCCCCTCTCTCCAGGATAGCAAAGAGACGGGGACGACGACGAGGCTTCACATAGGAATCGCCGGGGCAGACTCAGACTCAGCAGGTTGGGGATGGGGCCTGAGACTCTGCATTTCTAAGGCGCTCCCAGGAGAGGCTGGTACTGGTGGTCCTCAGACCCCACTTCGAGTGGCAGGGAAAATGGCATTCCTGAGCGGTGCCGACCAGAGGCAAACGTGCAGGGGCTTATCCACGAGGCTTGTAGGTTGTCTGAGGCCCCAGTGGGCATAGCCTGCCGGTGGTCGGAACGGAAGAAATGGAGTTGGACTGGGTCACACATAAGGAAACGCTTTCTCGTGTTACCCCAAAGCACTCATACGTAGAGAGTGTCCACAAGCACCAGACCACAGGGCCAGGTGCTGGGGATGCCAAGACAAGGGCTCACAGCCTGCAGTCCAGCTGATTTCTTCACAATCTTAGGAAGAGTGACTATTTCCAGAGAGCCCAGCAGGGGGGAGGAGAGGGACGGTGTCACAGAAAGGGCACTAGATTCAGCATTCAAAGACCAACATTTAATCATGTATGTTATCATAGTAGGGGACTTTAACACCCCACTTTCACCAATGGACAGATCATCCAAAATGAAAATAAATAAGGAAATACAAGCTTTAAATGACACATTAAACAAGATGGACTTAATTGATATTTATAGGACATTCCATCCAAAAACAACAGAATACACGTTCTTCTCAAGTGCTCATGGAACATTCTCCATGTAGATCATATCTTGGGTCACAAATCAAGCCTTGGTAAATTTAAGAAAATTGAAATCGTATCAAGTATCTTTTCTGACCACAACGCTATGAGACTAGATATCAATTACAGGAAAAAAATCTGTAAAAAATACAAACACGTGGAGGCTAAACAATACACTACTAAATAACCAAGAGATCACTAAAGAGATCAAAGAGGAAATCAAAAAATACCTAGAAACAAATGACAATGAAAACACGATGACCCAAAACCTATGGTATGCAGCAAAAGCAGTTCTAAGAGGGAAGTTTATAGCAATACAGTTAAAGAAAGAAGAACAAAAAAACCCCAAAGTTAGCAGAAGGAAAGAAATCATAAAGATCAGATCAGAAATAAAGGAAAAAGAAATGAAGGAAACAATAGCAAAGATCAATAAAACTAAAAGCTTGTTCTTTGAGAAGATAAGCAAAATTCATAAACCATTAGCCAGGCTCATAAAGAAAAAAAGGGAGAAGACTCAAATCAATAGAATTAGAAATGAAAGAGGAGAAGTAACAATTAACACTGCAGAAATACAAAGAATCATGAGAGATGACTACAAGCAACTATATGCCAATAAAATGGACAACCTGGAAGAAACAGACAAATTCTTAGAAAAGCACAACCTTCTGAGACTGAACCAGGAAGAAATAGAAAATATAAACAGACCAATCACAAGCACTGAAATTAAGACTGTGATTTAAAATCTTCCAACAAACAAAAGCCCAGGACCAGAAGGCTTCACAGGCGAATTCTATAAAACATGTAGAGAAGACCTAACACCTATCCTTCTCAAACTCTTCCAAAATATAGCAGAGGGAGGAACACCCCCAAACTCATTCTACAAGGCCACCATCACCCTGATACCAAAACCAGAAAAAGATGTCACAAAAAAAGAAAACTACAGGCCAATATCACTGATGAACATAGATGCAAAAATCCTCAAAAAAATACCAGCAGACAGAATTCAACAGCACATCAAAAGGATCATACACCATGATCAAGTGGGGCTTAGCCCAGGAATGCAAGGATTCTTCAATATATGCAAATCAATCAATGTGATAAACCATATTAACAAATTGAAGGAGAAAAACCATAAGATCACCTCAATAGATGCAGAAAAAACTTTTGACAAAATTCAACACCCATTTATGATTAAAAAAACCCTCCAGAAAACAGGTATAGAGGGAACTTACCTCAACATAATAAAGCCCATATATGACAAACCCACAGCCAATGTCATTCTCAATGGTGAAAAACTGAAACCACTTCCTCTAAGATTAGAAACAAGACAAGGTTGTCCACTCTCACCACTATTATTCAACATAGTTTTGGAATTTTTAGCCACAGCGATCAGGGAAGAAAAAGAAATAAAAGGAATCCAAATCGGAAGACACGAAGTAAAACTGTCACTGTTTGCAGATGACATACTACTATACATAGAGAATCCTAAAGATGCTACCAGAAAACTACTAGAGCTAATCAATGAATTTGATAAAGTCGCAGGATACAAAATTAATGCACAGAAATCTCTTGCATTCCTATACACTGATGAAAAATCTGAAAGAGAAATTAAGGAAACACTCCCATTTACCATTGAAACAAAAAGAATAAAATACCTAGGAATAAACCTACCTAAGGAGACAAAGGATCTGTATGCAGAAAACTATAAGACACTGATGAAAGAAATTAAAGATGATACAAGCAGATGGAGAGGTATACCATGTTTTTGGATTGGAAGAATCAACATTGTGAAAATGACTATACTACCCAAAGCAATCTACAGATTCAATTCAATCCCTATCAAACTACCAATGGCATTTTTCACAGAACTAGAACAAAAAATTTCACAATTTGTATGGAAACACAAAACACCCCAAATAGCCAAAGCAATCTTGAGAAAGAAAAACAAAGCTAGAGGAATCAGGCTCCTGGACTTCAGACAATACTACAAAGCTACAGTAATCAAGACAGTATGGTACTGGCACAAAAACAGAAATATAGATCAATGGAACAGGATAGAAAGCCCAGAGACAAACCCACGCATATATGGTCACCTTATCTTTGATAAAGGAGTCAAGAATATAAAATGGAGAAAAGACAGACTCTTCAATAAGTGGTGCTAGGAAAACTGGACAGCTACATGTAAAAGAATGAAATTAGAACACTCCCTCAGACCATACACAAAAATAAATTCAAAATGGATTAAAAACCTAAATGTAAGGCCAGACACTATAAAACTCTTAGAGGAAAACATAGGCAGAACACTCCATGACATAAATCACAGCAAGATCCTTTTTGACCCACCTCCTAGAGAAATGGAAATAAAAACAAAAATGGGACCTAATGAAACTTAAAAGCTTTTGCACAGCAAAAGAAAACATAAACAAGATGAAAAGACAACCCTCAGAATGGGAGAAAATATTTGCAAATGAAGCAACTAACAAAGGATTAATCTCCAAAACATAAAAGCAGCTCATGCAGTGAAATATCAAAAAACCAAACAATCCAACCCCAAAATGGGCAGAAGACCTGAATAGATATTTCTCCAAAGAAGATATACAGATTGCCAACAAACACATGAAAGGATGCTAAACATAACTAATCGTTAGAGAAATGCAAATCAAAACTATAATGAGGTATCACCTCACACTGGTCAGAATGGCCATTATCAAAAAATCTACAAACAATAAATGCTGGAGAGGGTGTGGAGAAAAGGGAACCCTCTTGCACTGTTGGTGGGAATGTAAACTGATACAGCCACTACGGAGAACAGTATGGAGGTTCCTTAAAAATCTAAAAAGAGAACTACCATACAACCCAGCAATCCCACTACGGGGCATATACCCTGAGAAAACCATAATTCAAAAAGAGTCATGTACCAAAATGTTCATTGCAGCTCTATTTACAATAGCCAGGACATAGAAGCAACCTAAGTGTCCATCAACAGATGAATGGATAAAGAAGATGTGGCACATATATACAATGGAATATTACTCAGCCATAAAAAGAAATGAAGGAGTTAGTTATTTGTAATGAGGTGGATAGACCTGGAGTCTGTCACACAGAGTGAAGTAAGTCAGAAGGAGAAAAACAAATACCGTATACTAACACATATATATGGAATCTAAGAAAAAAAATGTCATGAAGAGACTAGGGGTAGGATGGGAATAAAACACAGACCTACTGGGGCATGGACTTGAGGATATGGGGAGGGGGAAGGGTAAGCTGTGACGAAGTGAGAGAGTGGCATGGACATATATACACTACCAAATGTAAAACAGATAGCTAGTGGGAAGCAGCCGCATAGCACAGGGAGATCAGCTCGGTGCTTTGTGACCACCTAGAGGGGTGGGATAGGGAGGGTGGGAGGGAGGAAGACACAAGAGGGAAGAGATATGGGAACATATGTATATGTATAACTGATTCACTTTGTTGTAAAGCAGAAACTAACACACCATTGTAAAACAGTTATATTCCAATAAAGATGTTTAAAAAAACAGAGAGACATGTACCAGTGTTCATTGCAGCACTATTTATAATAGCCAGGACATGGAAGCAACCTAAGTGTCCACGGACAGATGAATGGATAAAGAAGATGTGGCACATATATACAATGGAATATTACTCAGCCATAAAAAGGAACGAAACTGAGTTATTTGTAGTGAGGTGGATGGACCTAGAGTCTGTCATACAGAGTGAAGTAAGTCAGAAAGAGAAAAACAAATACAATATGCTAACCCATATATATGGAATCTAAAAAAAAAAGAGATTCTTAAGAACCTAGGGGCAGGATAGGAAAGACGCAGATGTAGAGAATGGACTTAAGGACACGGGGAGGGGGAATGGTAAGCTGGGACAAAGTGAGAGAGTGGCATGGACATATACACACTACCAAATGTAAAATAGATAGCTAGTGGGAAGCAGCCACATAGCACAGGGAGATCAGCTTGGTGCTTTGAGACCACCTAGAGGGGTGGGATAGGGAGGGTGGGAGAGAGAAGCAAGAGGGAGGAGATATGGGGATATATGTATATGTATAGTTGATTCACTTTGTTTTAAAGCAGAAACTAACACACCACTGTAAAGCAATTATACTCCAATAAAGATGTTAAACAAACAAACAAACAAACAAAATCCTGTGTGTTACTGGTTTGCATAACCACAGGCAAATTAATCCTCCTCTCTAGGCCTCAAGTTTGAAAAAATAGGGGGGGTGATAGGGTAGGGAGATGGGGAAGTGCCACTGGTTGAGATCATCTCTAAGAAATTTTTCAGTAATAAGATTTCAAGTTTTGCAAGATGGTGTACATAGCAGTTAGGCACACAGACAACTAGACTGCCTGGGTTTGCAGTTTGTTTCAGCCAATCACTAGCTCTGTGACACTGGGCAAGTAACTTAACCTCTCTGTGCCTCAGTTTCCTCATCTGTAAGAAAAGAAATAAGAATAGTGCCTTCTTATTGAAAAGAATAAGTAAAATTGATATATAAAACACCACCTGCCCCTTTGTGTCATGTGAATGCTCAGTACTATTATAATGTGAGGTGCTCTGAAGTCCTTATCAGCCCTTTAAAAAGCTCATTAAGCCAGGCCGACTGAGAGGAATTCTAAAATGATGAAGACACCAGATTAGAAATTATCTGAAAGCAAGGCAATTTTTAAATGCCAGGCATCGTTTCCCTGCCCCCTTTTTTCTGGCCATAGAGCAGATTTCCAGGGGAAATTCTCAACAATTCTCCCCATACTCTCTTTTTTAAGTCTCCATATGACCAAGTTTGGGCCAATCAGAGCTCTCCGTCCCCAGGCTCAGTGATTGGTTCAGGATGGGCACATGACCCAGGCCAGGCCAATCAAAGGAATCTCTGGGGCTTTTGCCAGAGATATTGGGAGAGACAACCTCTTTCCTCTGGGATCAATAAAATCCTGGCTCTACCTAGATCATCAAAGCTGCTACAGGGGGAGAGCCCACCTGACTATGGGGCCAATACAGAAGAAATCTGAGCCAAAAGATGGAAAGAGAGTTCTGAGAGCATCATTTGAATTGCTGATCCAGGCATTCCTGACTCCAGACACCTACACTTCTGAGTTATATATGCCAATAATTTTTTTATTTCTTAAGCTCGATTAAATTGGGTTTCACTTGAGAGTTTACTAAAGAGTCCTATGATGGGTATTATGGAATGTCTGTCTTCTATCCTGTGATGCCCATATCTGAAGTCTCTTTCTTTGTGGAGGAGACGGAAATGCCTATTACCACAATGCATGATGGGTGTGACTGTGCCCATTCTACAGATGGGGAAAGTGAAAGCAGCATCACATAAAGGTCACACAGGTGGCAGAACTTGATTAAACCTGGTCTATCCAGCTCTAAAGGCCATGCTTTCTACATTAATCCACAGTCTTCTTTGAACCCACCCGCTCCCCTCCCACTAGAGGAATTAAACACTTATCTGAAAACAATGATGTTGAATGTTAACTGTCCATTCTCAAAGGGTGGTTCCTAGATCAGCAGCACAGCATGGCCTGGGAACTTGTGAGAAATGCAAATTCTGGGCCCCAACCCAGAGCTACTGCTTTAGAAACTCTGAGGGTGAGGGCCATGAATCTGCTTTAACAAGCCCACCAGGAGATTCTGATGCACACTAAAGCATGAGCACTTCTGCCCAAAGTGAACAAATCAGCTTTATTTTGGTTTAATTAGGTATTTGCTGAGCAGTTTGCCAGGGCTGGGGGTTCAGAGATAGGCCAGACGAGGACTTTGACCTCAAAAAACTCCCAGGCTGGTGGTAACAGCCAAATCAGCTCTCCACATCCACCGAACCAACATTCTTGTTTCCTTGGTCTTAGCAAACATTCTCAGACCTCCAGGCCTCCAGATATTCACCCTGCCTTCCTCCTTCTGCATCTCAAAGGCTCCTATCTCGCTTCAATATCCAGCTTCAGTGTCACCTCCCTGAGGCCTCCCAGCAGAATTATTAGAGCCTCACCTAGGAGGTGGTCCCCCAGCAGGACTCAAGACCGAATCACATTGCACTAGCAGTGCTTGTGAAACAGTGGTCTCTCCCATCCAACTGTGGGTAATCTGAGGGCAGGCGCTGTGTTCCATCCCTTGTCTGCCCCCAGCGCCCAGCACAGGGTCTGGCACAAAGCAGAAGCTCATATACGTTCGATGAATGGGTTTATAAGGGAATTAAAGGCAGCCCTGAGGATCAAAGGCTCGCAAGCACGGCCTGAGAGGGTGCCAGGTCTACACGTGGCTATTCAGATCCAGCAACATCAGCACCAGCATCTCCTGGGAGCTTGTAAGCAACGTGCAATCTCAGGACCATCCGGACCCGCTGAGTCAGAGACAGCATTTTAACAAGATGCCCAGGTAACTTACACATTTAAAGTTTGAGAAACCCTGCAAGGGGCTATCTCACCCCCTCTGCGTACATGTACAAGGAATTATCATTGGGGTTGATTTGATGAATACAGAACACATCTATAGATGCCATCAGCTGAAGCCACTTTCTTCTCCCCTGCGGAAACTCGCAACCTTGACACCTCCTGGAAGACTGAGGAGTCCACAGACAGACAAACCTCTAATTTCCCCCAGTCCAGGACACAGCTGCCAGGCAGCATCCTGAGAAGGGAACAGAGACACAGCTTCCTCTCTCAGCCGAGCTCTCGGCACTGCAAAGACTTCCAAGAAAGATACACAGAGCTTGGTTCTGGTCGAAAAGTCTCCACTCATCTAAGAATACAATCAATAATGGCCAGGGGAAATCAGCAGCGCCTGGAGATCGATCTCTCTGTGTATTTATGGAGCTCGGATCCCAGGGTGGCAGGGGGGCTGCGGCGGACCGGACAGCGTCTGTGCCTGCTTTCCGGAGATCCTGATTCCCTTCCCAAGAATTATGGGGTGTCCTTTGTCTCTGCTCGATAACACCCTGGAGTTACAGAGCCATTTAGAAACGAATTGGCTCATTTTTCTCCCTCCGCCTTGCTCACGGTGACAGGTCACCCTGGCCTAGGCCAAGGTTTCGCTCCTTGTCAGAGATATAACATTTTAGAGAAAAAAAAATATTGAAAAATTGAGAGGTAGGTATTTTATTTTATTCCAAGTATTTTTTTTCCCTTGGATGGAGAACATAGCATTTTTCTTCCTGCAAACTTTCCCATTTTTCCCCCCTCTAAATATGCCAGACCTCATAATCCTGTGAGCAGACAGTGACAATACTGGGTTTATTTTTCCCCAAAGCTGCAAAGCCATGTGCTAAAATTAAACTGACGGCAAGAGTAGGATTGAGACAAAGCATTTAACCTCCCTAGATCTGTTTCCCCATCCATGAGGATGATAATCCCAACTGCTAAGGTCACTTCAAGGAGAGTGCTTCATACAGTTCCAGTAGTTATTCATTCAAGCCCTTGGCAAATCCAACGGGCTTCTGCTTCATCCTGAAATGTACTCCCACCCCTGTGTTTGTGTCATGTGTGCCAACTAACTTCTGGGGTAACCAGCAGAGTAGGTTAAGAGTTAGCACATTCTGATGCCAGAGGTCTCTGGGTTTGAATCCTGGTTCTGCCTTTTACTAGTCTGGGTAAGTTAATTTTTCTGTGCCTCAATTTCCTCGTCTATAAAATGGAAATAATAACAGCACCTCACGCAACGGCTTTCTGTGAAGGTGAAGTAAATGGAGCGCTTCCCTGGTGGCGCAGTGGTTGAGAGTCCGCCTGCCGATGCAGGGGACGCGGGTTCGTGCCCCGGTCCGGGAAGATCCCACATGCCGCGGAACGGCTAGACCCGTGAGGCATGGCCGCTGAGCCTGCACGTCCGGAGCCTGTGCTCCGCAACGGGAGAGGCCACAACACAGTGAGAGGCCCACGTACCGCAAAAAAAAAAAAAAAAATTACATGAAAGGCTCTGGCACATATTAAGGGCTCAGTAAATATCAGCTATTAGTATTCCTGAGCACGATCCCCCGCCCACAGGCCCTTTTATGCTTCTGTATCTTTGCAAATGCTGCTCCCTCTATTTAAAATGACGTTTCTCTCTTTCTCTGCCTGGTGAACTCCTGTTTATCCATCAAGACCCAACTTAAATATCACCTCCTTCAGGAAAGCCACAGGCAAAGATAGTTGTCCCCTCCTCCCTCCTCTATAGCAGCAGTGGCCAACCTGGGGGCATCACATCCGAGGAGAAGTGGAGTGAGGGCAAGGGTTCCTGATTCAAGCACACACCTATCACCCCCTAAAGGCTGAATAAGTAAAATGCCCCATAATGTGTGAACAACTGTTTTGTGCATGGCTGCTGTCGCTGCCTCCCCCCCCCAGGCTAAGTTAAGGCTCACTAGAAGGCAGGTTTTTAAAACCTCCTAATCAGGTCATCTCCAGATACCCCAGCTCATCCCTGTAAGAACGGGAAGCCTTCCTGAGTATATGATCTGATCATTTGCGCTCACCCCTAAATGTGGGATATGTAATGTCCAGAAGCCCCCCAATCTGAAATGCTCACCCTCCAAAAATTACAGCAGAGTTCCATGTCTGTGATAAACCAGTTGCTTTAAAAGCCCTAATTCTTCACCCCTCCCTGTGGCCATGACCTTTGCCATGTAACTGCCCACACCCTTGACTCGACTCTGGGCTCGACCACGGGGTTTTCTTGCCTGCAGAGAGGTGTTAGCAAATGGAGCTGAAGCAGAGGCACGACAAAGAAACTTGCTGGTTTCTGCTCTCACTCTTGCATTTGCCGTCACCACAAACATGCCTGGATGGCCTCCAGTGAGAGACGTGTGACCTGTCCCCAGCCGAGGCCATCCTGGCTCAGCCACAGCTGCTAAACCCTAGACATGAGAGAGAGGGCAGCCTAGACTGGCAGAGCCACTCAGGTGACCAGCAGTTGTCCCCAGACACCTCAGTGACCACAGCTGAAATCAGCCAAGCCTGGCCCAGATCAGCTGAGCCCTGCAGACTCCTGAGCTAAATAAATCCTTATTGTTGTAAGTCATTGGATTTGGGGCTGTTTGTTACACAGCATTACTGTGGCTACAGTAACTGCTGCAATGTCTTATCTACCATATTCCATAATTCCTCCACTAACATATGAAGGGTTAGTGATAAACATACATGACCACCATTTGATGTCTGGACACACCTCCTGCTCAAGCTAGCTGTGCCCTGGTGGCAGGAAGCAGCAAAAGTCAGGTAGCAAAAGAGTTTAAGCTTCAGACCTGGGGTTCCCAGCCCACTAGCTCCCAGGTCTTTCCCTTAAAATCCCCATCAGTGGGTGTACACTACAGGATGTTGCATAAATCTAGTATCTAATTCTAGGTATCTAAGTCTAGTATCTAAGTTTCTATCACCTATACTCAGACTTCAGTGGTGGAGACAAAGCCTCAAGCAGCAGGAAAGATTACCCATGGGCTCAGGCTCTGCCAGAGGGACCCCCGTATACAGCTGTCCCTTGGTATTTGTGGGGGATTGGTCCAAAGCCAATGATGGTAATACCAGGACACACACTTCTGTCCTGGATGGACGACCACAGAATAGCAAACCCAGAAGGAACTCCTGAAATGTTTAGGTCCCATCAGTTCATAGAGGAGGATTCTGAGACCCTGAGAGGATGGGGGTCCTGCTTCGGTAGACCTGTGACTACCACATGCCACCCTGGTGAGAACATGCTTCTCAAGGTGCTTTCTGGGTATGTCATACCCTTAGCCCACTGCCTCTGCAGGCAAGTCTGTCTCATTCTGTTCAGGCTGCTATGACAAAAATATCACAGACGGAGTGGCTTCTAGACAACAGAAATGTGCTCCTCACTGTTCTGGAGGCTGTGAAATCCAGTAGCAAGGTGCCAGCAGAGTTGGTGTCGGTAAGGGCCAAGTTCTTGGCTCATACATAGTCTGTTTTCTCAGCATAACCTCACATGGTGGGGGAGGCAAGGGAGCTCTCTGGAGCCTCTGTGATAAGGGCACTAATCCCATTCATGAGGGTTCTACCCTCATGACCTAAGCACCTCCCGAAGGCCCCCCCTCCTAATACCATCACATCGGGGTCGTTAGCATTTCAACATATGGATTTGGGGGCTGGGCACAAACATTCAGCCCATGGCAGAAGGACTGTCGATTTCCTTCAGTCCTCACTTAATGCAGCTCATCTTCATCATCAAGTATCCGCGAGGCCCCGAGGGACTCCCACACCCTCTGGGCCTTTATTTCCCTTATTGAACTGCCTGGATCCAGACTGGGTGATGGGTGCTGTCCAGGACCTTCACCCCTTCTAAGAGTTGTCGCTCTGTTAGAAAGATGCCTATAGCCCAGAATTTCCAAAGGAGGCAAAAGAAGGAGGAAAAGATTCTGCTTTCTCTGATGAACCAGAAAAGGATCATTAAGCACTCAAAAGTATAAAGCCAGACAAAAATGCTTAATAATTGCCAGAGATAATTTGTGAGGAATGGCAGAGAGAAAAGAAATGGGGGAAATGAATGATTTCGAGCCTGCCAAGTGGTTTTGTCCCAGAGGACCTAAGAAAGATGCTTCAAGTTCAACTCCCTTTGAAGACAAAATGAAAGTTTCTGAAGTCAGGGGCTGGGAGCCCTCTTGCCTTCACTGGAGAAGGAGGTAGGTCAATGTCATTCCCTCAGGAAAGCGGGTGGGGACATGCTGAATGATCCCAGCCCCCAGCTCCTATTTGAAAAGAGATTTTTTTTTTTTTTTTTTTTTTGCGGTATGCGGGCCTCTCACTGTTGTGGCCTCTCCCATTGCGGAGCACAGGCTCTGGACACACAGGCTCAGCAGCCATGGCTCACGGGCCCAGCCGCTCCGCGGCACGTGGGATCTTCCCGGACCGGGGCACGAGCCCGCGTCCCCTGCATCGGCAGGCGGACTCTCAACCACTGCGCCACCAGGGAAGCCCAAAAGAGACTTTTAAATAACAAAGTGAGGGCAAATATTTCCCAGAAATATTACAGAACAGGGATTAATATCATTATATTCAAAGATATATAAATAGATAACAAAAACATTCACCCCTAGTGGAAAAATGAGCAAAGAACAGGAAGTTTATAAAAGGAAAAAAAAAATGGTTAATAAACAGCAAAATACAAACCCTCACTAACATAGACATGTACATTAAAATGACAATTAGACACAATTTTTTACCCATGAAATACGCAAAGTTGTTTCCTGTTAAGAAACGTTCATTAGAACATGTCAAAAGTTGAGCTGATATATTTCGTGATAGGCATACATTTGTCCAACCTTCTTTGACATAGACATTAAAAGTACACATTCTGGGCTTCCCTGGTGGCCAGTGAGAGGCCTGCGTACCACAAAAAAAAAAAAGACAAAAAAAAAGTACACATCCTTTTGCCATATAATTCTGGCCCTAGAAATTTAACCCAAGGAAATAATTAAAGATATAAACAAAGATTCATATATAGGGATAGTCATCACAAGATTAATTGCAAGAGACCCAGACATTGAACAAGGAAATGGTCAAGTATATTCATATAATGTACACACAATGAACATGTAATGATACATTCATACAGTGAAATACAAGCATGCATGACAAGTCACGTTTTCTAAAAACATTTAGTGGCATGAAGAATTGCTCACAATAAAATATTAAATAACAATACGAGACACAAAACTGAATATGTAATAATATGCATAGGTAAAAATATGTAATTTTGGAATACCTAAATATGGTAATAGAAAAGAACATGGCAGGAAATATATCAGAATGTTAGCAGTGAGAAATCAAGAAAAAAACATTTAAGAAATAAAAGACCTTTGGACAAGACTTGAAATCCTATAGGAATGATTAGGCTGAAATCACATTTCCTTTTAAATTATAAGATATAAGCCTTGAATTCCACTCTCTCCAATACAACTGCATTTTTAAAACACAATTAGTCATTCATTTCACAAACACAGAGCACTTTTATGTCCAACATTTTAATACCTTTTATAGAAACAACTAAGTCAGAGACCCCAATGCCAAAGACTGTTTGTTGTCAGCTGAGGAGGAGATATACACTAATAATTACAGTAGAATACAGGTGGCTTCACAGAAACTTAAGCAGGAAGTGATTGACTCCCAGCACACAAGAAGTGCAGGGTAAGTTTCTTGGAAGGCAAGGGAGAAGGATATTTGAATGAGCCTTGAAAGGTCCATAGAAGTTAGCCAGGTGGACACAGAGGAGGCAAGAAATTCCAGGTAGAGGGAACTGTATGTGTGTGGTAGGTGAAATAACAAAGATGTCCGTGTCCCAATCCCCAGAATTTGTGAATATGTTGCCTGACACGTCAAAAGAAACTTCGCAGATGTGATCAAGGTTAAGGACCTAGAGATGGAGAGGTTAGCCTAGATTATCCAGGTGGGCCCAATCTAAGCACATGGGTCCTTAAAATCAGAGACTCTTTCCTGGCTGTGGTGAGAAGGACATGTGAGTACACAAGAATGACCAAAGAGATGCAACATTGCCGGATTTGAAGGTGGAGGAAGGGGGCCAAGGGACAGCCTCTGGAAGCTGGCAAAGGTAAGGAAAGGGATTCTTCCCCAGAGCCCAGCGAAAGCAGCCCAGCCGGCACTATGATTTAGCTCAGGGAGACCTGTTTCAGACTTCTAGTTCAGTGAGAAATGTAACGTCATACATTCATGTTGTTTCAAGCCACCAAGTTGGTGGTAATTAGTTACAGTAGCAATGGAAAACTAATAAATGGTGCAAAGACATGTAAGACAGAAATGCACATGGAAGGAACTACAGTGAGGTCCTCTAGGTGCGCTATGTAACATCTACTCAACACCTGCCAAACATCAGCTCCTCTCTTCGGCTTTGCACAAGACCCAGTGTCCACCCTTTCGGGGCTCACAGACCCGTAGAAGACACAGACAGGTGATAAACAAGGGACAAAGGGCTCAAGGGAGGGCAAGACCAGAGTGCCTGGGGGGCTGGGTCATGGCTCCATTGAGAAGGGGACCATTGGGTTGGTTGGGTCTGAAAGAGTGAGTAGCCATTGACCTGGGAGAAAGGCCTTCCAGGCTGGAGAACAACATGAGCTAAAACACTGAAAATATCTTAGCATCTTTGGGGAGCTGAAATCCATATATCCAGCAAGGCCATGTCGTGATGTCAGGATGGGGGTGACAAGTAAGGGCTCCCACGACTAAGCAGAGGATAGGGCTCTCGCCATCTGTGGACCTCTGTCTCTGCGTTTCCACACTCAGGGTGCATCTCCCCCTCCCCCTCCACCGTGAGCCCCAAAGGGCAGGAGCTGTGTCTGTTCACCTAGGTTTCCCATGAGTCAGGCACAGACAGTGAGCGCCTCATGCATAAAAGTGCTGGAAAGTGTTTATAGAACAAATGAGGACAAACAAGTAAGTGAACAGAAGTCAGGTGTCAGGTGCAAACACAGGCTCAAAGGGGAGACAGAAGCCCATCATTAAGCCAAAATCAAAGTAGCTCAAATAGCAGGAATGGACGTGGTTCCAGCATTAAACTCGAGCTACCTAAAGCCCTCCAATCCCGGGGAAAGACTAGCTCAGGGCAGGCCTGAGCCTTCAGGTCAAGGAGCCACAGCTGTGGGGGACAAATGTGGAGTGGGCGGGGGCAGGCAGGTCGTGGCCACTGAAGGCCCCTTCCCACCAGAAGCCAGGCTCCGGTTTCCTGCGTCTCCAGAATACAAGCAGCAACAGTAGTTGTAGCCACTGCCTGGACACCGCCTGGGATGCCCCCAAGCACTTTGGTGAAAGGTGTCTCCTCCTTCCCTCCTTTGGGGCCCATGAGGCTAATCATAAAATACTCTCTGCTTCCGAGTCCATAGGAGAAAATGCCTTCTAAATCCATTAAGTTGCTAACGCATGCACTCGCAGACCAGAAAGAAAGGTGCGCGATTGATGGATGTACTTGTCATATTTATGGTTGGTAGCCATGTGATTGATGGGCTTTGTGGTTTAGAATGCAATGCTCATTTCACTCTCCTCTTTAAGCTCCAGGTGATTTATAGGACCTTCAATGGGATGACAGTGATAACATTTTATTACCCTGGATTATCAATTAGTCTCCTTTAAGAAAAGGATGTCCCAAATTCAGTATGGAGACAGGATGGAGAGAGGGAATGCTCCTTGAGAGCATCTGTGCCGGGCCTTCTGGAGATCACGGCTTTTCTCCCCGAGAGCCACATCCCAATTCATCTCTAAGATAAGAGGCTGCAGGCATTTGGAGACGGGACGGGAGCTGGGACCTTCCACCCCAGAGCATCCTCTCACCCCTCACCAGGCTGTGCCGTGGCTCCTCCCTGGTCTCCAGCTTCCACATACAGCCTACAGAGGGGCTGGTATGAGCTGACAAAATTCTTATGTTGTAGCCTTAACCCTCAGGACTTCAGAATGTGACTGTAATGGACATAGGGTCTTTAAAGAGGTAATTAAGGGGCTTCCCTGGTGGCGCAGTGGTTGAGAGTCTGCCTGCCGATGCAGGGGACACGGGTTCGTGCCCCGGTCTGGGAAGATCCCACGTGCCGCGGAGCGGCTGGGCCCGTGAGCCACGGCCGCTGGGCCTGCGCGTCCGGAGCCTGTGCTCCGCAACGGGAGAGGCCACAACAGAGAGAGAGGCCCGCGCACGGCAAAAAAAAAAAAAAAAAAAAAAAAAAGAGGTAATTAAGTTAAAATGAGGCCCTTAGGGTGGGCCCTAATCCCTTATGACTGATGTCCTTATAAGAAGAGGGGATTAGGACAGAGACAACACAGGGAAGGAAGACCACGTTAAGACACAGGGAAGGGCTTCCCTGGTGGCGCAGTGGTTGAGAATCCGCCTGCCGATGCAGGAGACACGGGTTCGTGCCCTGGTCCGGGAAGATCCCACGTGCCGCGGAGCAACTAAGCCCGTGAGCCATGGCCGCTAGGCCTGTGCGTCCGGAGCCTGTGCTCCGCAATGGGAGAGGCCACAACAGTGAGAGGCCCGCATACCGCAAAAAAAAAAAAAAAGACACAGGGAAAAGGCCGCCACCTGCAAGCAAAGGAGAGAGGCCTCAGGAGAAACCAACCCTGCCCACACCTTGGTGGTGGGCTTCTAGCCTTCAGGACTGTGGGGACATAAATTTCTGCTGTTTAAGCCCCCAGTTTGTGGTGCCTGGTTGTGGCAGCCTGAGCAGACGAATACGAGGATCCCCTCTCACATTCACATCCTTTCCTAAAACCTCCACCGTCTTCACTACATTCTCACCGTGTGGCCTCGGCCACCCCCGTTAGCCTGCCTGCGCCTCAGTTTCCTCATCTGTAAAATAGAACGAATACTAACTACCCGGCAGAGTGGTTGAAAGTATTGAATCGCTTAGCCCAGTAGCTGAGACACACCCCACGCTGCAGCCACAAAGAACGCGACTTGCTGCCATCCAGCAGCTGCTCCCTCGGGCGACAGTGCCCTTCTCCCCACTTCTGTTTCCTCCCAGGGAATCACGTGCCTCCTTCGAGTCCCAGCCCAGGTGCCCTCTCCCCTCTGAGACCCCTCTGCTTCTCCAGCAGGACAAGGTCCCCCTGCCACTTCTCTGCACTCGTCTCACTGCGTCCATGCCTGCTTCTCTGCTCCACGAGCCTCATCTCACCAGGGACAGTGAGTTCGCTTAGGATTGGACTAGGTCATCCAAGCCTCCTCTATCACCCACACCTAGTGCAGGACCTGGCACACAGCAGGTGCTCAATACAAGGGCCTGGAAGGGCTGAGGGCAGGTTGAGCAGGAACCCGGGAGTAGCTGGTGAGATCTTGGGAACCAGACAGGGCTCAGCCAATTAGGAAAGCTGGGTGTGGGTCTCACCTACTCACCTGCTGTTGCCTACCCCCTGCACTTTTATCTCATCCTCTCTCTTTACCCCCATCCTCTGTTCTGCTTCTGCCCCTGGTCCTTCATCCAGCAGATATGAACCGATGCCCACAATGTGCTAGGTGCTAGATACACACGGGGAACCAGACAGAGAGGACTCCTGCCCTCGGGAGCTGGCAGCCTGGTGGGACATCCAGTAATAAATAAGTCAGCACGTAGACGCACAATTCCAAGTTTGACAAGAGCTAGGAAGACCAAAGAGGGAAGTAAGAACCAGAACAGCAGCGGACGCCCACACCAGACGGCATTGTGGGAAGCCTCTCCACGAAACTGGGGTTCAAGCTCAAAGCAAAAGAGTAGTCAGGAACAAAGGCTGGATTTCAGTTCCTACTTGCCCCCCATGGTAGGCAGCCTCTTGTGCAGTCCACAACCTGTGCAACTGAACACAGTGTACAAGGGTCCCATTTCTGGCCTCACCCATTTCTGGACTTGATAACTCAACCTAGACTTCCTGACTTTGACCTTCTGTGCTTCCCAGGGCCTAAGTTCACTTTCATAATTGGTGCCCTCTCACCCTTGGCTGCTGGTATTACACCCTACTCCACAGATTCAGCTCTTGATTCTGGAAGCAGATGTTGGCTCGAGCTCCTGGCTGGTGTTTCTAGGAGCTCGTGTCAGCCCCCAAACAAGAGGACACAGATACCAAAGCAGAAAATTCATCAGTGAGTTGGAAGTTAGCATACAGAGAAAGCAAGGAGGAACACTGGCCGGGAGCCCCTTAGGGACAGGGACAACAGTACCATCACCTCTGGATCCCCAGCAGCCACTCAGTGCCTGGTACAGCAAAGGCATGCAGCAACACTGATGGGTGGGGGAAAGCTGAGGAAGGGGACAGGAAGGGGCAAGGAAGGGAGAGGGAGGGAGCAAAGGAAAACCTTGGGGACAAGAACCCAGACAAGCAGTCAGAGCAGCAGATCCACAGGACAAGGGTGGGAGAGGGACAGAAATTAAGGCAACGGTGTCATCCAGGTGAGAGATGATAGTGAGAACAGTGGGCAGAGTTATGTTTTAGAGTTGTAAGTTTGAAATGTTTGTGAAATACACAAGTAGAAATAGGCAACTGTCAAGCAGATAATTGGATATACACATCCCAGCTTCAAATATGCATGGGCTAAAGGTATAAATTAGAGAGGAGTCAAGGTATAGAGAGTCCAGGTCAGCCTTTAGAAGTTGAAGAGAGGAGGAAGAGCCAGACAAGGAGAGTGAGAGAATAAGCAGGGAAACAGCAAGAAAAACAGGGAAAGTGTGGTTTCGTGAAGCCAAGAGAGGGGAGTGTTTCTAGAAAGAAGGAATGACCAACAGGGTAGAAAGTCGCTGAGAGGTCAGCTAAGACAAGGACACAAATACCCACTAGATGTGGCCACTGGAGGTTTAAGCTGGTGGGAGATGTAGGAGCAAATGACTGATTGGATTCAAGAGTGAGTGAGAGGGGAGGTCGTGGTGATGGGGGAGAACAGTGAACTCCTTCAAAGAGTTTCGCTGTAAAGGGGAGTAAAGAAAGGGGGAAGGGGCCATAGGAGGGAAATTCGGAGTCAAAGAAGGATTTTGTAATTACAGCATGTTTGTATGCTGATGGGAACCATCCAGAGTTTAGAAGGAAAAATCGATGCTGCAGGAGAGGGGAGAGCAGCTGCAGTGTTGTCCTCAAGAAGATAGAGGGTGTCTAGTGCCCAGGTGGAGGGACGGCCTTGGATAGGACAGCTCAGCAATTATACCAGGAAGGAAATAGCTACGGTCAGAAATACAAGCCTCGCACCCAGGAGATGCTCAGCGCATGTGGAAATTACACCTTACTGCCCACCTGATCCCAGAGTGGCTCAGCTGCTTCTCACCTGTCTTCCTCACCCAGACCCAGTGCCTGCTCTGACCATGCTCTCTGCTTATTCCCCGCAGACCTATGGGTCCCTCGCGTGATTCCTCCGCACCGTCCCGGGCCTGCCTTTTCCCCCCCGTCCTTCGCCCAGGCTTTCAACAGCCGGCCTCCATTCTCAGAGCTCTCATCCCTGAGACGTGCCAACAAGCAGTGCCCCGGACGGGCACTGATGGGCAGGAGAATGTGGTCATGCCCTTGGCGGCCACCAGGAAGCTTTGAACAGCTGGCCGTCCCGGGAACTGGACCGTCTACACAAAGCCAGGGACCTCTTGCCAAATGTTAGTGAAGTGTCCGAATGGAAAATTAAAATGCTGCCGTCCCTATTCTCTGCTTCTTCTCCTCTCTGAAGCAAGCCCCTTCCACTGCCCTGTCTCCCAGAAATTAGAGGAGAGAGGCTAAGCCGGGCATGTCTACCGGAGCCAGGGACAGCTGTGATTGAAAAGAGAAATTGCAGAGCACTGCACATCACAGAAGCATCTGAGGAATGCCAGGGAGATGCAGCCAGTGTTCTCTGTGGATCCTCTCTGCTGGGGCATCCATCCAAGTACATCCAAATGCACGACGGCTGAATGGCTGGCAGAGGGGTTAGGCACAGGAGGGGACGCTCCCATTGATTCCAAATTTGGGGGGTTAACTTTCTGGTCTTCTTAACAGGAAGCTGCCATAGACAAAGCTCAGCTGGTTGGGGAGCTGGGACCAAAGGAGAGGCAGCCCCAACCCTGCCTCTCCCAGCCCCCCAGGTGCTGTCCTTACGCTGCCGCCATCCAAAGGACCGTCTCCCAGCCAGAGACCAACAACTACCTCTGTTAGCTGGAAGGCGGTGGTTAATTAGTTGGTAAATATTTCAAAATGGCGGAAGATAGTGTGAAGTCCCTACCTTTAATGAGTCATAAAGAGTGTGAGCCCTGACTTATCAAAACCTCAATGAACTGAAAAGATACATGTACCCAGTGTTCACAGCAGCACTATTCACAATAGCCAAGACATGGAAGCAATCTAAATGTCCATCAACAGATGAGTGGATAAAGACGATGGGGTGTATACAATGGAACACTACTCAGCCATAAAAAAAGAGTGAAATAATGCCATTTGCAGCAACATGGATGGACCTAGAAATGATCATACTAAGTGAAGTAAGTCAGAGAAAGACAAATATCATACGATATCACTTACATGTGGAATCTTCAAAAAGGATACACATGTACAAAGCAGAAATAGATATGCAGACATAGAAAACAAATTTATGGTTACCAAAGGGGGAAACAGGAGAGGAAGGATAAATTAGGAGTTGGGGATTAACAGATACACACTACTGTATATAAAATAGATAAACAACAAGGACCTACTTATAGCACTCAATATCTTATAATAACCTATAACGGAAAAGAATCTGAAAAAGAATATATATATATATATATATATGAATATATATGAATCTGTCTCCCTCTTTGTCTCCTCTTCTGCTCTCTCCCGCTCTCCCTCACATTTTTCCTTCTTTTACTCTCCTCCTTACTCTGTCTTGCCTCATCAATCCCACTTCCTTTTACTATTTCTCTTTCTCCACTGCCATGCTCCTTCTCTCCTCACTGCCCCCTTCTTCTAAAACAATCAGGCGAAGAGTGTATGCATATTTGCTAACCAGCCTCTTATTCCGTGACTGTTAGTATCAAGACTGGAACTAAAATCACTAGATAATACTATAGATATGTTTATACATAATCCACACAACCCAGAAGGGTAATAAAATAATAGTAATAATAATAATGATATGCTGTCTGCTTACTGTATGTGAAATGCTTTTTAAAACACTTTCACAAGTATTAAAACACATTTAATCCTCACAATAACTCTAAGGCCAAGTGCTATGATCGCCCCTATTTTACAACTGAAACCAATTGAGGCACACGTGACTTGCCCAAAGTCACACAGTTGTGTTCTTTACAGGGTCAGAATTCAAATTCAAGTAGTCTGGATTCAAAGCCTGTGCCATTGAGACTCAAAGAGGTTGAGCGACTTGGCTAAAGTCACACGGCCGAGAGTTTGTACAGCCGGGATGAGAGCTCAGGAATGTCTGATCCCAAAGACCAATTCTTGCTTTCCCATCAGAGGTAATGCATGTGATCCCTGCTCCTAATTTGGAATGCACAAGAGATGGACATTCTACACTTGTTTCTGAAACTCCTTGTCAAATTTTCTGTTCCTTTTATAGGTGACCTCGCATAAACTATTTTCTCCCTGTGGATCCCAAACTATGATTAGAATTTAAAATTTCCCACCCCTTAGCTTACCGGAACTCCTCTCTTCAAAGGATGCATGCAATTAAATATACTTCCAACTAAAATTGCCAGGTACTAATCTTTTTTTTCCCTTTGAGGATTCATAAGTGTCAGTGGTTCACATATATTAGATGTTCACATGTATTTAACCACCACATTTTGAGTGCCCACCACATGTTGGAGATAAAGCATTTCCCAGCCCTCAAAAAGCTCACAGTCTGGAGCTTCCCTGGTGGCGCAGTGGTTGAGGGGCCGCCTGCCGATGCAGGGGACGCAGGTTCGTGCCCCGGTCCGGGAAGATCCCACATGCCGCGGGGCGGCTGGGCCCATGAATCATGGCCGCTGGGCCTGCGCGTCTGGAGCCTGTGCTCTGCAGCGGGAGAGGCCACAACAGTGAGAGGCCCGTGTACCGCCAAAAAAAAAAAAAAAAAAAAAAAAAAAGCTCACAGTCTGGAAATGCATATAAGGCAGGGCCATTAACTCTCAGTCAAGGCAAAAAAATGATAGGAGCCTTAAAATTGGAACTGATAAATACTACAATAAATTATTAAATATTTAGTGGAACCAATAAAATTGGTAAATTGATAAATTATTTGCCAATAATCTATCATGATAAATTATTTGCCAATAATTTATCATGATAAATTAGTAAATTGATATACAGGGAGACAGAGTCATATACATTCATATACATAATTACATATAATCACAATAAATTATTAAATATTTATTGGAACCGATAAATATCTAGCTTGGGGGCTAGAAGGATCCTGGAAGGCTTTCTGGGGGATGAGGCACTAGAGCTGGGATCCTAGATGCACTAGATCTCAATATTTCCTTTCTTGTAGGGTCTCATTATCACCTTTGGAAACTTGCACATATGAGGATGTAGAAAGTTGCAGAGACTGGATATACTCTATGTTGTGTCAAGAAGTTGGATTTTTGTTTAATAAATTTATTCATTTATTTATTTTTGGCTGTGTTGGGTCACCGTTGCTGCACACAGGCGTTCTCTAGTTGCAGCGAGTGGGGGCTACTCTCTGTTGTGGAGCATAGGTTTCTCTTTATTACAGAGCACGGGCTCCAGGGCATGCGGGCTTCAGTAGTTGTGGCTTGTGGGCTCAGTAGTTGCGGCTCACAGGCTCTAGAGCTCAAGCTCAGTAGTTGTGGCGCACGGGCTTAGCTGCTCCGCGGAATCTTCTCAGACCAGGGCTCGAACCCGTGTCCCCTGCATTGGCAGGCGGATTCTTAAACACCGAGCCACCAGGGAAGTCCCTAGAAGTTGGCTTTTTCCTACTGTTAACCCCTCTATGCCCACCTGACTCATATCACTTTATAATTGGTCTCTTTTTCCTTAAAAGCGAAGAAAAAATAATCTAGGTTTTGTTTTTTTTTAAAGCTTCCTAGACATCTCAGTGCCAGAAAAACAGGCTAATCTTATAAAAACACCATTCTTATCAAGTTTCTCCCAGAGTTTAAAATCCAATGCCTCTGTACTCCACATGCCTGCAGGATTCTGTCCAAACACATCAGCTTGGCATCAAGGTCTTCTATGATGTGTTTCCAAATCACTCTTCTGGTTTTAACTCTAACATAATGGCATATGCATTCACTATAGGTATATTATGGGAGTGATGCATGCGCTGAAAAAGAACACAGAATTCTCTGAGATTCGATTAAGGAAGAAGGTTTAAAAGTGCTCCAGGTATTCAACTGCACTCGGTAAAGACCTAGGATATTCCCCACTGCGCTTTCCCTTCCCCCCTAAATTGTCCCAACTGGCTCCTGCCTAAATAGTGGACTAGGAAAAAACAAAAACAAAAACAAAAACCCACAAAGAAACAAACACTGAAACAGAAAGTGGTCTAGGCATCCAGGAGGCAAACCAGCACAACTTTAGTTGGCTCGATATGTCAAAAGAATTCAACCATGTGATTCAATCTTTATGGGATATCTATTAAGTATTGAGTATACTATGACATAATACAGTAAATAAACTTGTGAGACTTGCTTAATAATCAGACACAAGGAGAGCTGGGGATGTCCTAGCAGAAGCACTTGATATCCCAATAATAATAATAACAGTCACCATTGCAGATGGAATCTGCACAGTCCAAAAGCTCACAGATGCAAGAAATAAAACTTTTTATATTGCTGTCACTGCATTTGATTTCTCTCTTAAGCTTCATCTTCTTTGATGGCAGAAACTAAACCTCACTCAGTTTCTAGTCTACTTTCCTGCTGTGTAGTCCCATATTCTTAAGAGTTAAATAATATCCAAGCACAGGTATAAAGAGCAGACTCTGATCCTCAGACATTATTATCTAACCATGTGGTATCTTCAGAGAGTCTGCACTGTTGTGTGTCCTTGTCCCAACAGTGAAGCCTACAGGCTAAATTCTACTCAGGGCCTTCAGAAAACTTGCTGGGGGAAGACTGAAGCTTTTCTTGACCTCTAGTAATACAAGTGGAATCCCGAAAAGGCATACTTTGCTCCCCAGGAAACTTAAGAGACTGACCCAGTAATCTCTGCCTGACAGACACCTGGAACCATTTCTACTCAATTCCTCAGGCCAAATAGGGCACAGGAGAATCGTGGGGTGTTGCCATTTTCCCAGCGCTTATGCAGGAAAGGGGTCACATGTTACCTCTGCTCTCAGGTACCATAATTAATTGGGAAATTCTGTCATTTCCTCTCCCCTTTATTCTTCCTCAGAAAGGAAGGACAGGCAGAGCTCTTTCTAGGGAGTAAACAACAAAGCTCCAATCTTCACTAAATATTTTCTCTCTGTTTCTCAATCCAGAAGATTTGTATCTCCTCTGCGGTGGGAAAACGTTTAAATCATAATGCATTCTTGCCACTATATTGAGAAGAGTAGAAAATTTATGTGATGGGTTCATCAAAACTTACTTTTTTATTTTTATTATTATTTTTTTTTTGCGGGCCTCACACTGTTGTGGCCTCTCCCGTTGCGGAGCGCAGGCTCCAGAAGCACAGGCTCCGGAAGCACAGGCTCAGTGGCCATGGCTCACGGGCCCAGCTGCTCCGCGGCATGTGGGATCTTCCCGGACCGGGGCACGAACCCATGTCCCCTGCATTGGCAGGCGGATTCTCAACCACTGCGCCACCAGGGAAGCCCTGAAACTTACTTTTTTAAAAACTTTGTTTTAAACTTCACCTCTACACAAAATTCAAAAATTTATTTTAGACCCAGAGATCCAATAAGAATGGTGAACTCCACATAGGATGAATACAAATAAATCCACACCTAAGTAACAGCATAGTTAAACCACTGAAAAGATTTTTAAAAATCTTAAAAGTGAAAAAAAAAAATCTTAAAAGTGTCAAGAGGAAAAGGTCATATCATATATGGAAGGGACAATAATAAGAATGACAGCTGACAGCTCAATGCAAACAAAAGTGGCTGGAAAACAGTGAAACAGCATCTTTAAAGTGGGGAAAGAAAAAAAATCTGTCAACCAAGATGTCTACGTCCAATGAAAATATCCTTCAAAACTGAAAGTGAAAGAAATATATTTTCTGCAGACAAAAATGCTAAGAGAATTTGTCTCCAGCATACTTGCACTATAAGAAGTGCTAAAATAAGTTCTTCAGGCTTACAGAAAATTAAATCAAATGGAAGCCTGGATCCAAAGGAAGCAATAGAGAAATAAGAATGATAAATATGAGGGTAAATATTTATATAATTCATTTAAATTATCGTTGTGTTATATATTTTAAAAGACTGTTCAAAGCAAAAGTAATAGCAATTTATTGTGAGGTTTAGCACATATAGAAGGAAACTATACAACAACAAGAGTATAAAAGGCAAGAAGACAATAAAAGGAAAATATTGTTTTAAAGTTCTTATATTGTGAATTAGTATATCATTTGAAAGTACAGTGATGAATTAAAGATACATGTTGTAATCTACAAGACAATCACTTTTTTTTCTTTTTTTAAAGATTTTTTTTTTTTAACGTGGACCATTTTTGAAGTCTTTATTGAATTTGTTACAACACTGTCTCTGTTCTATGCTTTGGTTTTTTTGGCCCTGAGGCACATGGGATCCCAGCTCCCTGACCAGGGATCAAACCCGCACCCCCTGCATTGGAAGGCAAAGTCCCAACCACTGGACCACCAGGGAAGTCCCAGAAAAATCACTTTTTAAAAACACACATAAAGAAGCACAGCTAATGATAATAAAGGAGGTCAAACTGAATACTAAAAATTACTCAACTCACCCCAAAAAAAGTCAAGAAAGGAGAGCATCAAAAATAGATAAGACAGGGCTTCCCCGGTGGCACAGTGGTTGAGAGTCTGCCTGCCGATGCAGGGGACACGGGTTCGTGCCCCAGTCTGGGAAGATCCCACATGCCGCGGAGCAGCTGGGCCCATGAGCCATGGCTGCTGAGCCTGCGTGTCCGGAGCCTGTGCTCCACAACGGGAGAGGCCACAACGGTGAGAGGCCCATGTACCACAAAAAAAAAAAATCACAATAATGTCCAATATATGAGGTTCAAAAAAACCAAGAATTAAAATACTGAACAATGACAAATAAGCCTGGAGGCAGATAATAATAAAGTATTCTCATAGCCTTGCTTTGTTCAGGAGGAAGGTAAAGATGTTAATTAATTTTAGAACATTGTCATATATATGTATATGCTACGTCTAATATATATTACATTTATGCATGTTATATTCTTATATTATCTATATAAGAATATATAGTATTACCTATTATACTTTAATATATTTTATTTAATTATAATATATATGTTGTAATATATTATAATATATTATAATATTATATATTATTATCATATATATTTCTAGGGAAAACACAAAAAAATAGAAGCATAGGTTTAGTACAACTTCCAGACAAACAGAGGTAAAACTGAAATAAGGATTAAAATATCTCAATCAAGGCAAAAGAAAATAGGAAAGGAAAGGTAAAAAAAGCTAGAAAAAGTGAGATGCATAAAAAGTCAAAATTGGATAGCAGAAATGAATCTAAATATATAAATCATAATCGATGTAAATGGACTAAATTCTCCAGTTAAAAGACTGAGATTTTAACACTGGGTTAAAAATTCAACTATATGGGTTCTGCCTGGCAGCCTATAGGGGTTTTCTGTTCTGATGCACCCTCTGGGGTCAGGATGGGGTAGGACAAGGATATGGATGAACATTTGTTCGCCGATATACTACTTGATATCCAAAAGGAATCAATGTGGCTTACAGAGATGCAGATAGTAAAACAGATTTTTTATGATGAAATCAAAGAAAAAGGAAAATAGGTTGAAAATAATATAAGATGAAGTCAGATTAGCACATAAAATGCATCCATAAAGCCTTGCTGGAGGTCAGCTGGAGAGTTAACTCTGAGATTCCCAGCAGCAGAAGCAAAGAGGGAAACGTGAACATTATTGTAACATTCCCAATGTTCAAAGCATCAAATACAAACCAAAAGAAGAATGACAGCTTTCCCTGGTGCAGAGACCTGAGAGAAATTTGTCCCCAATACAGGGGAAAGTATGCAAGGTAATGGATACCACTTTCTAGATATTTCTTTAACAAATCCAAGAACATGGTTTTTGCCCTAGTTTTTTATAATGCCCTTCAATGAAGGCCTATATGAAAGCAGTTCTACAAGGGCCAAGACAGTAAAGTCCAAATACACAGCTCTCTGATGTCTGGCTTGATCCAAAGACAATATTGATAAGAACTGGGATAATGGTTCTTGACTGTTTTGGGGCCACTCGGATAATCCAATTAAAGCACAGTGGTGTCAAGGACATTTCCTGAGAGAAGTAACATATTTGCTGAGTCTCAATTCTAATTCCCATGAGGTCCCGCTGCACTGATTTGTTACCCTTGGATTCTATTAGAGATTAACAAGAATAACAGCAACTACAATGCTTATACAGTACCATGTCTCAAGCAGTTTTTTAGGCACTTGGACAAATTTTGTAACCCCTCCCAACCCGCATGCACACACACTTTTCTTGAGCAAAAGCTTGTATAGATTTTCTTTCCTTAGACAAGCAGTAGGCATGAAAAAGCCACAGTAGGTTCTTTTAAGAAGTAGAATAAGACAAACCCTGTTTCAGGAGAATCTGAGATGGAAGAGACCCAGGCAGGAAGATCAGTGAGGAGGGGTTGCAGCAATCTTGGCATAAAGTGGTGGGGAAAGGATTAAATATATATATATGGTATATATCATATATATTATATATATTATCAGAAGAGTCAACAATGTCAGACCAATTAATGAAAGGGGCCATGGAGAGGGAAGAGTTAAATATAGGTGACCTTGCACGAGTTGCTTCCTTCCTCTGCCCTTGGTCTCCTCTCTGTAAACAAGGGAGTCTCTGATCCTCTGATTATGTGAGCTGACACGTGGGCACAGAAGCAGTGCAACAGTAGTGATATTTATTATGCGTACTGATTGATTTAAATGGATGGCCTTGGGATGTTACGGAGCCTTCTGAACACCGAGGAATGATTAAATGACAGCCACTGCAGCTTAGTTGTTAAGGGTCTTGTCTTTATCCATCACGATGTTTTAGAAAGGCCACCAGGTGCCATACACTGAGCTAGGGAGCTAGGTCCCTGAGATAAGAGACACAGCTCCTAGCCTGGAAAAGCGTGCTGTCTGCAGCCCCCAACCCGGGGGAAGAAGCATCTCCTCCAGATGCTTGAAGCCTAGCCTGGGAGACAAACACAGAAAGAACCACTGAAGACCCAACATAGATGTGTTGTCTGAGCTCGCACCTGGGCTCCGGGGCTCAGAGGAGGGCGAGATGGATTCCTGTGCCGCTGCTTAGAAACAGGTTATTAATCACAAAACCCATGAAGATGATTTTGTTCTCCCCAAAACAAGTGAAATCGTGAAAGCTTATTACATGGGGAGAAGTGTCAGAGGGATTTGAATGCCATTAAAATATAATCAGGGCTCTTAAGCACATTGTTTTCCCAGCCTGTGAAAACACAAACTTTTGTCGAAAAACATAAATAGCTAAATAGCCAATGTCAGCCTTGAGAGGTGGCAAGCTGCCCGTGATGGGGCTGGAAGAACAGCGGACAGGGATTTCATCTCATCTGTCCAAAGCAAATCCGTGGATTTTCATTTCCCCGCGTATAAAGTAGCTGTAACCGTTTCTGCCCTGCTTCTCCCATGAACTTCACGGCTACCATTTACTGAACACATACAGTGGGCCAGACACCATCCTAGGAAGTTTCCATGCGTTTATCATCTCCATTCATCTTGACAGTGATGGTGCAAGGGCAGGGCATTATTATCTCAGTGGAACCCAGAGCTGTGTTGCTCTAAAGCCTGTCAGCTGAAGCGGTCTTTGAGGGTCTGTAACTCCGAGGAAATGAACTTGGTAGATGCACGCCTGACTGTGAAGCTCCTTGCACATCAGGCTGGAAGACACCTTGACAGAATGCACTCTTTTAAACCATGTCCTCTCCTGACCTAGGCAACTCTGCCACCAAAATTAAGGATCCCAGTGTCCCAAGAAAGACAAAGGTTCTTAGCACTCGTCTCTCAGTTGGCAGGTGCCCAAGAAGAAATAGTCACGAGTGGACAGAGTTGCAGAAAACCTTACCTCCCCCTTCCTTCCAAGAGCTTTCCACCACAACCCCCGTCTCCATGGAGCCAAGCATGCATGCAGACCCACACAGGAATCCCGAATTAGCTCAACCTGCCTCCCAGCAGCTGGATGAGCCTAATTAAACCAAATTAATAATTTATTCAAGCAAAATGAGACATGCCAAGAATCTCCGGGGAGGCTGTAAAATGATAAAGCCGTCTTACTAGGAAAATGTGTCAACACCCCATGCAAACTCTTTGGCTCTGGGATAGAAGTGGGAGGCCCATCTGACATGAGTCACCATCTGAGGCCGGCTCCTGGGTCCCATGCAGATGGGAGCATCTGCATCTCTCCAAGCGTGACATCACCTGTCCTGCCACACGCGCCTCTGCTGCCCTCCTCCTTTCCATCCTCTTCCTCCCCTCCTCCCCCTCCTCCCCCTACTCCTCCTCCTCTTCCTCTTCCTTCACCCTGACACATCATTAACCTAAACTTTCAAGATCACTCTCCCCCACCAGAAAGGAAAGCTGGATGACAAGCTAATATTTCCATGTCACACACTGAGTGGTTCTTACATAAAAATTAACAGGCGCTTGACAAAGTCATAATTACTAACTAATGGTGCATTATGCAATTTCCATAATTAGTCATGTTATTGATATTTCCTTCCGACCACAGAGCCGGTGAGGGAAACGGCTAGTCTGTGTGCAGGTTGTTAAGAAAAAACTGGGAAACACTTCCCTTCGGACTCAGACACACATCCAGACCCAGCTCCCACCCTCCCGGGGGCCAGTCCCCTCTGGAGATGGTTTGTTTCTTCAGTGCAACAGGAACCAATCAGTCCATTACGTGCACTGGTCAAGGTGAAGACGTGGAGGTTTGGCACTGGGACAGATTTCTCAACTATCTCAGCCATTTGAGGCCTATCACGAAGGCAGCGGTAGAAGTTGAAGATTGTTATAGAACTTTGCAAACAGCCTCTTCACCCATGATACTCAGAGCTATCCTCCTGGAGGTTGTAGCTGTTAACCCATTTTAACAGGTGAGAGGACTGAGGTTTGGAGAGGCGAAACAATATGCCCAAGTACACAGCAGGCATGTGCAAAGCTGGGATGCAAATGCACGTCTTCTGATTCAAAGCCTGGGAGGCTGTGCCGAGTAGTGGGGTCAGGCAGCGAGTTCAAACGCTGGCCCTGTACTTCAACAGTTATGCTGTCTTCCAGAGAAAACTCTAATTCAAGAAGATACATGCAGGGGCTTCCCTGGTGGCACAGTGGTTGAGAGTCCGCCTGCCAATGCAGGGGACGCAGGTTCGTGCCCCGGTACGGGAGGATCCCACGTGCCGCGGAGCAGCTGGGCCTGTGAGCCATGGCCGCTGAGCCTGCGCGTCCGGAGCCTGTGCTCCGCAACGGGAGAGGCCACAGCAATGAGAGGCCCGCGTACCGCAAATTTTAAAAATAAAAAAATTTTTTTTAAAAAGATACATGCAGGCTTCCCTGGTGGCGCAATGGTTAAGAACCCACCTGCCAATGCAGGGGACATGGGTTCGAGCCCTGGTCCAGGAAGATCCCACATGCCACGGAGCAACTAAGCCCAGGCGCCGCAACTACTGAGCCTACGCTCTAGAGCCTGCAAGCTACAACTACGGAGCCTGTGTGGCACACCTACAGAAGCCCATGCGCCTAGAGCCCGTGCTCCACAATGAGAAGCCACCACAATGAGAAGCCCGCGCACTGCAATGAAGAGTAGCCCCCACTCACCGCAACTAGAGAAAGCCCGCGCACAGCAACAAAGACCCAACGAAGCCAAAGATAAATAAAATAAATTAATTAATTTTTAAAAGAGATACATGCATCCCAATGTTCATAGCAGCACTATTTACAATAGCTAAGACATGGAAGCAACCTAAGTGTCCATCGACGGATGAATGGATAAAGAAGATACAGTACATACACACAATGGAATATTACTCAGCCATATAAAAGAACAAAATAATGCCATTTGCAGCAACATGGATGGACCTAGAGATTATCATACTAAGTGAAGTAAGTCAGAGAGAGAAATACAAATATCATATGATATCACTTATATGTAAATCTAAAATATGACACAGGATGATGTGAGAGAGTGGCATGGACATATATACACTACCAAATGTAAAATAGATAGCTAGTGGGAAGCAGCCGCAGAGCACAGGGAGATCAGCTGGGTGCTTTGTGACCACCTAGAGGGGTGGGATAGGGAGGATGGGAGGGAGGGAGACGCAAGAGGGAGGAGATACGGGGATATATGTATAGGTATAGCTGATTCACTTTGTTATGAAGCAGAAACTAACACACCATTGTAAAGCAATTATACTCCAACAAAGATGTTTTTAAAAAGCCAAAAAAAATAAAATATGACACAAATGAACTTATTTATCAAACAGAAACAGACTCATAGATATAGAAATCAAACTTATGGTTACCCGAGGGGAAGTGGGGAGAGGCATAAAATGAGATTAGCAGATGCACACTACTATATATAAAATAGATAAACAACAAGGATTTACTGTATAGCACAGGGAACTATGTTCAATATCTTGTAACAAACTGTAATGGAAAAAAGAATCAAGAAAAATATATAGACATATACATATATTATAGATATGTACAACACAACCAAACCTCTTTGCTGTACACCTAAAACTAACACAATGTTTTGAATCAACTCCTCTTCAATTTTAAAAAAATGTGTTGCACTCCAAAGCGTTGAATCTGGGACCCGGACCAATGGACGGATGCTTCAGAGAAACAAATTTGGGTGCAAAAGACGGAAAAACAAACAAGCAGACCTGAACCAAAAAGAAAACAGGCTTATACAGGAAGTAGTGAGAGTCCCGGCCCTGAAGGCATGAAAGCCAAGGCTGGGGAGCACTGAGCAGGGATATGGAGGGGAGCTGAGTATCAGAAGAAGTTCAAAAAAGATGAATTTAAGTAGGGTGGCCCTGTGTCGCAGTTTGCCCACCGCAGTCTGTTACCACGGTTGTCCCAGTGCAATTGTTAACAGCGCTCTTTTACTCCCCAAAAGTGTCCCAGAGTGGACCCCTAACTTTATACCCCTTTCAACCCTGAGAGTCTGATTCTCTTCCCTATACCCTGTTGGCTCTCTCCCCGCTCTTCAGCTGCAGGACTTGTTTGAACATCACTTCCACAAGAAGCTCCACCCTGTGCCCCCAGACTAGGTGGCAGCCAGTTAGTTCCATCTGCCTGGCAGACCTTCTCCTGTAAAACCAGCCTGAGTTTCCTTCTAGAAGCCTACTGTCAGTCCTCAGGGAGTGGGCGGGGTGGGCACATGGCTTGGCCTCTGACCATCCTCCTGACCACAGTAATCAGGGTAGGGACTGAGGGCACCACTTGGAGAGCCTGTGGAGAACAAAGCCCACACAGAGGCAAGCTGAGAAGTGAAGCAGCGACTTCGTTCTAAAGCCACCATTAGAACACCTGGATTCAGCCATGCCTGAAGCCAACCTAACCCACCTTGTAAATTACCTGAACCAGCAAGGCCCTCTTTTCATTAATCCAGTGGAGTGGGGCTTCTGTCACTTGCAGAGGAGAGACACATGAATAGGTGGTATCCTCAGAGTGCCCTGCATTTTTCCTGTGGCAGCTCTTGTCACCCTTGCTTGTAGGTCCAGACATCCCATCTGACTCTCCCACCAAAACAAAAGTCTCATGAGAGCTCGATGCCTGCCTAAATCCTCCCAATCCACTGAGGAACATGGCCCACTCCCTCCCATCCTTGGAGTCTCCACAAAGGTAACCTCCGTGAAGGGACCTTCCTCCACCACCCTGCCTAAAATAGTTCCTCCCACGATGCCCCACTTCCCAGGCTATGTGGCATCTCTTCAGAGCATCTCTCCTGTCCCTTTATAACATTGCACTGTAGGTGACATTTTTGTTAGCTTCTTGTCTGTCTCCCCACGAGAATGTAACTTAATGTAACTGGCTTGGAGCAGGGACCTTGTTTCTTGGGTTCTCCGTTGTATACACGATGCCTGGCACAGTGCAGCATCCAATAACCGTGGTCAGTGAGTGAGTGAGTGAATGAACAGCACTGGCCTGGGAATTAGATAAGATAACGGACGCAACAAGCTTAACAAAGTGCCTTGGTGAGGATAAGGGTTCAATAATCGTTAGCTGTTCTTTCTACCACCAATTCTACTGGAGTTATTCCTCCAGCATGTTAACCGCACCTGGCCATGTGCCAGGCACAGTGAGACTGCTAACACTTTAGAGCTATAGCTAAGAGCTTTACACGTACTCTTTCCCTTAGTTTCACAACCACCCCCAGGAGGTAGGTATTATGATCAACCCCAGTTTACAGATAAGAAACGGAGGCACAGAAAGGTAAAGTAAGGTGCCCAAGATCACACAGCTACGTGGCAGAGCCACGGCTGGAACCCAGGAAGTCTGGCACCAGCATCCATCACACCATCACTAATGAAACAGCTTGTATCTTGTGGAAATAAGTAAGACAGAATCTCTGGTCCCAGAAAGTGGGCCAGATACATAAAACAGAGTGCCCACCACACAACTGTTTAATTAATTAATTAACTAATTAGTAATTCATCGCATTTGTGAGGAGGGGAGCCACTCTGAGCCACAGAGGCCAAACTTACTGTCTCTTTTCCGTGAGATTTACCTTCACAGATTTACCTTCATTTAAGCTAAGAGGTCATTTTAAGCCATAATTTCAGCGTTTTGCAATTCTGGAGGATTCAGTGGAATCTCAGGCTTAACTGAGATCTTCTCCTTCGAAGATTGGTGGGGGAAGATGTGGAGTGCAGGGAGGGAGGCAGAAGAGTGACTGTTGATTATATTCAAGATTATATTAGAAGTAATTTATAAAATGTCACATAGAAAACAGTCCTTTAAATGGAGACCGATGCTCCTTCACGCTGCCATTTTTCTCCCCTCCACCCGTGAGAAGTGTTCTCTTTTTACTGTCTCTCTCCCTCCCACCTCTGAGCAGCATACAGGCACATTTCAGAGCCAAGAATTAAATCACAATTATATTTCTCTCTCTGTCTCTCGAACAAGTAAGACGATTCACTTCCATTGGCTCCTGGAGGCCAGGGGAGGGTTAATAATAATAATACTCTGTATTCATAGGCCGCTGTGCGGCAGGGAGTGCCTGCAAACATCATCCTGCAGCAGCTCATATTATTAAATGGTAACTGGGCTCTCAGCCCTAAGTCATAGGCTGGAATGAGACCCCACAGTCTAGTGAGAACCAAAAGCTACGTCTAAAAATGGCTAGATCCAAGGGTTAGTGCTCTGTAAGAATAGCCAGCATTTCCTTGGCTCCCACCCTCTATGCAGGCCCTTCCTCCTGTCTGAAGATCTCGGTGCTTCACCTCTAAGATGAGCTCAACAAGGGGAAAGGCAGTTAGAGATGCTTTCTGCTGCTGGTAACAGAACATCTGACTAACACAAACAAACAAGGGGCTGCCAGAATCCACTCATTAGCTCAATGATGTCAGGGCAGTGTCTCTGCAATTCTCTCGTCCTTTCCCTCATGGTTATAAAATGGCTGCTACAGCTCCAGGCATCACATCCACATTCCTGGCAGGATGAAAGGCAGAGGAGAGCAAAGACAACTCTACCTATCCCTCTTACCAGTAAAGCAAAAGCTTTCTTGGAAGCCTCACTTCACCCGCTACAAATTTCCACTTACATCTCATTGGCTAAAATAGGACCACATTAAAACACCTAGCTGTACTCTAGATTGACTAATCAAGGGAGAAGATGTTGGGAATGAGTGCTGGGTTAATCAGCTAGCAGTGTAAGGTAGTGGAAAGAGCACTGACCCAGGAGTCAGGTGATCAGGCTCTTCTACCATCTGGGACTATGGTCTCAGTTTCCTTGCCTGTAAAATGGGAGGTATTGAACCAGATGATCTATAGCTCTGACACTGAGTCAGTTTATGACTTCTACAGAAACACCTGGGGCTGACACAGAAAGAGCCAAAAGGCTGTAATCCCCTGCTCCTTACTCTACCCTGAAATTGTAGCCCTAAGTGCTGGAGCTCAGTCTAGGAGGAAAGGAATTACAGCCATGGGGAAATCAAAGGAACTGGTAAGTCCAGACACTTGAGTTTCCTTTCCTTGTTCTAACTGCTCACTGCCCAAGGATTTGAGTGTGCTCAGTGTAGAGTCTTCCAATCGAAAGTCATGTAACATGAAATAATAGTAAATTAATAATGTCAAACATTAAATGAAACTTTACTAGGCACCAGACACGATGCTAAGAGCTTCACCTGCATTATCTCATCAAGTCCTAACAATCCCATAATGTAGGTGCTATTAACACACCTATTTGATAGATGAGTAAACTGAGGTCCCAAGTCAGGCCCTTGCCCAACTTCACACAGCTATGAGGTGGAGGAGTTCGGGTTCAGACCCTGGGACTTGTACCTACAGCCCATGTTCTTTGTGTGTGTGTGTGTGTGTGTGTGTGTGTGGTTCTGACAATTTATTGGAAGAAAAAACACATGTCACTCATTTACAGAGCCTGTGCCACTCCAAGTGCCCCAAGGGGATGCTGCTCTATTAGCTGGAAAGAGCAGCCCAGGTTCTTAACACAACCTAACATTTATCCTCTACCCATCCTTTATCCTGCTTATCCTCATTCCCATGGCAACCCTATGGCTGATGCACTGTCCTCGTCTTCTACAGATGAAGAAAGCGAGTCTCCAAGACATTACATGATTGACCTAGTGACCAGCTGGTAAGTGCTGGAGGGTGAATGGGAACACAGCGCTTGCCCTGAGCCTGAGCCGCGCCCTTGCCACAGTGCTGCGCTGTATGGGAGTGTGTCCGGGCAAGAGGCCCTGGGAGGCTCCTCGCCTTTGGATCTGTCCTTTGTAAACCCTGCCAGAAAGCCAATCAGTGCTGACCCTGCTTGGCCTGGAATTTGCTAATTCTTGCTGTACAACAGCAGGAATTTGCATTATTAGTAATAGCCCGGGGAGGGGCATCCTTAGCTGTGTTCCTCCTTTGGGGGTTTCTGTGGCAGCCCGGGGTGTTGGAAGGGCTGAGTCATGGCAGGAGATTGACAAACACCACAGCTCAACCTCCGCCTCAGCCGGCTGTCCTGGGGCTCAGGGTGGCCAGTGATGGGGTGTGGGAGGGGAGACTGAGCCCCTGCGCCCCTGTCTCTGACCCCCAGTCCCTACAGGAGCAGAAAGCAAATCACATGCCAGCCGTGCCTTCCAGGAAGATAAAACGCTGGTCTGAGGGATTCTGGAAGCCTGACCCTTCGGACCACAATTTACAGCTGTGCAGTGTGCAGATCCCACTGCCACGAACATGGTGGCAATGCCAGCCTCCCCTTAAACCCCACAGCGGACCCACGTCCCAGGCATACTCAGTTCCAAGGTGGGCTCCTAGTAAGACGCCCCTGCCTCCCTCTCCCCTGGCCCACTACTCACGGCTGCCAAACGTCTGGAGACACCCCCAGGTCTATTCTCATCATGTCCTTTATGTCCATTTGCGTCAGTCCCCAGAAGAAGCCCAGGACCCCCCGCCCCGCACTCTCAGCCTCTGGACACGTCCTCATTCGGTTCTACAGGTGGTGAGGCCAAGAGCCCCCTTCCCTACTTTATTTTTCCTCACAGCCTTCATCCCCATCTGAAATTCTCTATGTTTCATTTACTGATTTGTCCATTTTCCACCTCCCACATCTGAAAGTAAGTTCCGTGAGGGCAGGGATATCAACCACCTTAGCCCCAGTATCTTGAAGGTCCTGATACATAGTCAGACAGCTACAGATAGTTGTCAAACAAATGAATAATGGAGAATGAGTGCAGAAAGGGATGCCTGACTAAAAGCAGCTTGCAGAAATGTATTTTATATCTCAAGAAGTACAGAGGCAAATTGCTTCCAGGGTGGATAAATCAGCAGCTCCATGACATAAGGGATCCAGCTGGTTTCTCTGTGGTTCTCCTGGCTTTTCCATCATGCTTGCAAGACAGTTGTCCCAGCTCAAAGCATCACATCTTGAAGTGACAATGTCCAAAGTCAGGAATGAGCAGGTGTCCACCCTCTGCCCCTTTTTAAGGATGAAGGGAAATTTTCCCACAAGTCCCCAGCAGCCTCATGGGACAATTTGCAGCACATGTTTATGCCTCAACCTACCATTGGCCAGGAGAATGGGATTACTGTCTTCAGCTTACACCAGTCAGCACTCAGTTTCCACCTCCCAACTAGGGAGGTGCCCATGGAGTATCTGGGCCCTCACTACCTGAACAAAGCCTGGATGCTCTAAGAAGAAAGGAGGTGGGAAGGAAAAGACTATCGTGGAGGCTGTGCTGGGCATCTGCCATGGATGCCTTAATTTCAAATGCAATCCCCTCCTTCTTTATGCTTTTCACATGGGCAGAACACCTCACTGTCCCCCAATGCTTTACTGCCTCTTATTCTACTTTATCCCTCACAAAGCCCTCACAACGTAGGCATGGCAGATAGTGTCGCCAATTCACAGAGGAGGAAACTGAGAACTAAAGAAACAAACATCTCCAAGTGGTGGCAAAACCGGAAGTGATTACCATGTGGGTCTGACACCCAAGTCGAGAATGCTCTTTCCATGGTATCAGAGTGTCTTCCTGATAAAGGTTACTTTATACAGAAAGCTCCTTTCCTTGGGAGAACCTCAAATCAATCAATCAATCTCTCTCTCTCTTTCTCTCTCTCTCTCCTCCTTCCTTATATATATATGTATAAGTATATGTATATGTATATTTGTAACATCATTACTTTCATTCCATATAATCCCTATAAAACCAAGTGGTGGGACTTCCCTGGTGGCGTAATGAATTAGACTCCGCGCTCCCAATGCAGGGGGCCCTGGGTTCGATCTCTGATCAGGGAACTAGATCCCACATTCATGCCGCAACTAAGAGTTTGAATGCCACAACTAAGGAGCCGGCGAGCCGCAATTAAGGAGCCCGCGAGCTGCAACTAAGGAGCCCATCTGCCGCAACTAAGATCTGGTGCAACCAAATAAATAAATAAATATTTTCAAAAAAAAAAAAAAAAAAAAGTGGCCTTAGGGTTCTACCTAGACCCAACATTGCATGTGACCCAGTATTATATTCCAAACCAACAGTCTCTATGCTCTGGGTTTTTTCTTTTGAAAAGCAAGGTAAATCCTTACTTGAAGAGCCTCACATAACTTCTAAAGAAGGAAAGTCTATTTATAATGCACAACAAACATCTCACAACTCCTCTTTCCTCAACTCTCTCAATATCTCCCATGAACCACCCCCCAAAATCCTCTTCTCCCTTTCTCCAAACTTCCCTAAACTCTTCCCCCAATCAGTCCATCTTATCTCTCTTCCATCTTCTCACACCTTTCATGTGTATTCTTCTGGCTTTGAGCTGTATCTTTCTGCATTTCCTTCTCCACCCACATTAATCAATCCAGCCAGCCTGAGTGACTGTTTCTGCCCTGATCCATTATCTCAGCCCTACACAAGGGCCCAGGAACCAACCTGACACAGACAGGATCCCCTCAGCAGCCTGGGGAGGGAGGAGGATGTGCCTTATCACATGGTAACATCCTCCCCGATCCCAGTCACAAGTCAGAAGTTCAAAGGGCTTCTCACACCAGCACTGCCTCTAGCAGCACCTGATGAAGAAAGACATGGTGAACGAGAAAACAACCTTCCTCCATATTCATGGTGCCTTTTCAGGATCTAAAAAGCAGTTTCCCTTTCAATTGTCTCACCCGGTCTTTACAACAAGCCTGTGAGGTGACTGTTATGCTAATCCCCATTTTACAAATGAGGAAATGAAGAATCAGAGAAATAGAGTGGGCTTCCCTGGTGGCGCAGTGGTTGAGAGTCCGCCTGCCGATGCAGGGGACACGGGTTCGTGCCCTGGTCCGGGAGGATCCCACATGCCACGGAGCGGCTGGGCCCGTGAGCCAGGGCCGCTGAGCCTGCGTGTGCAGAGCCTGTGCTCCGCAATGGGAGAGGCCACGACAGTGAGAGGCCCGTGTACCTCAAAAAAAAAAAAAAAAAAAAAAGAAAGAAATGGAGTGGTTTGCCAAAGGACAGAGCCAGAAGGAGACCTAGAACAGTTCTGGCTCATGGCTATTGCATAAATGAACGCCAACTTGAATGCACGGGTGGATGGATGGGCGCCATCCATGGATGAATGAACAACTTCAACACTGACACCAAGCCAGATGCTGCTTCTGGAAGTTTCCCCAAAGATCTCTCCTCTGAATTGTCTTCTCAGGTATTCCAGAAACCATTCTGACAGTGGCACTAGATTCACCCTGTAGCCCTACATCAGGTCCCACCTGGACCCCCATCCCTAGAGCCCTCCTCTCCCCACCACCAAGGCCATTCAGCAACCCTGCCCTGGCTGTGGGTTCAGACCCACTCAAGTCAGACAGAGAGAGGACTGAGCCTCAGCAGGATGGATTTAACCACTTGACACTCTAAGTGGGGTCCCCAGCCCAGCAGTATCAGCGTCACCTGGGAGTTTGTTAGAAATGCAGAATCCCAGGCCCCACCTTAGATTGCCTGAATACAAATCTGCCTTTTAACAAGCTGCCCAGGAGACTCACAGGGGTGACAGCAGCCTCAAGTATTCTTTTAGGGTATGGCACCATGCTCTTGGCCTGACCCTTCCCTTGTGCCTCACTTCTGCAAGGACAGCTTTGCCTTGTTTCCAAGAGAGATCCCTGCCTACGTTCCACTTATGATAACTACGTCCCTTCCTTGTTCCCAGTAAATGAATGTGTTTGGGGGGCCCCTGCTTACCAGCCCCGCTCTCTAAGGCTGAGGGCCCCAGTTTAAAATCTCGCAGTCTTAGTACAAGGTAAAGTAGGTTCCCATATGTCTATAGATAATGGATAGACTTTGAAATTAGAAAAACCTGTATTTGAATCCTGGATGCTCTATTTAACTTGAAGTATACTGCAAACTCTCTAAGTCCTACCTATGCAATGAAGTCAGAAACCTCCACTGCAGGATTTTCATGAGTATTTCATGGATCACGGAAGAAAAAAAAGAAACCTCCACTGCAGGATTTTCATGAGTATTTCATGGATCACGGAAGAAAAAGCCATTGGCCCAAGATAGGCTCTCAAGAAATGTTAGTTCTGTTCCCCTGCCCCTGCCATAGATGGCTTTGTTAAACCTGCAGATGAACCTCTGTGGTCCTGACATTGTGACTCTGTAATTACTCCCTTAAATTTGTTAGGATGCTCTGGGCTACAGGTAAGAGAAGACCCAACTGAAAGTGACTTAGATGATAAGGAATTTATTATGTCACATAACAAGAAATCCAAAGAAGTCCAGGCTTGGTAAATTCAGTGATTCAACACCTTGAAGGACCCAAACGCTTGCTTGCTCTCTGCTCTACAATCTTCATCATGACTTATGGGCCCAAGAAGGCTACAGCGTTTTCGGGCATCACATATCACATCCAGCAAAAAAAGAAGTTTCCTATCATGTACTTTTTAAAATCTTTTCAGAACAACAGACAACAGACCTCCTCTCAATTCCCTGGGTCAAGACTGGCCCATACACCTATGCCTGGACTATTCACCGGTTTGACCACTCATGACCTCCTCCCTGGGGCTGAGTAAGGACCCAGCATGTAATGAAGCACATAATTCCTCTGAGCAGGGAAGTAAGGTAGGGGAAGCTATTGGCTCATCAATCAACAGGATCTGCTACCCACCTGCTTCTCAGGGTGGGCCTTCCCTCCACTGCCTGCTGCAGTAAAGCGCCGCCCAAGCCGATGGCCGTGCTCTCAAAGTGCCCATTTTGCCTAGGCAATGGTTCTCAAACTCACTGGCACCTTGGAATCTCTTGGAGAATTACTTTTTAAGAACCGATGCCTGGGTCTCCATCCCAGAGATTCTGATATTAATTGGTCCAAGGTGAGGCCTGAGCCTGGAGATTATTTAAATCTCCTAGAATAAGCTAACGTTTGAGAACCACTTGTCGGCTCCAGTAGTTCTCAACCATTAAGGTGCATCAGAGTTTCTGACTGAGCAGGTCTTGAGTGGAGCCTGAGGGTTTGCATTTCTACAAGTTCTCAGGGGATGCCAATGGCGCTGATCCAGGGACCACACTTCGGGAACCAATGGTCTAGATTACTGCTTTTTTTTTTTTTTTTTTTCCTGTGGTACACGGGCCTCTCACTGTTGTGGCCTCTCCCGTTGCGGAGCACAGGCTCGGGACGCGCAGGCTCAGCGGCCATGGCTCATGAGCCCAGCCGCTCCGCGGCATGTGGGATCTTCCCGGACCGGGGCACGAACCCGTGTCCCCTGCATCGGCAGGCAGATTCTCAACCACTGAGCCACCAGGGAAGCCCTAGATTACTGCTTTTTAAACTTCAACGTGCATAGGAATCACTTGGAGACTCTTGTTTAAATGTAGATGCAGATGCAGTAGGTCTGGAATGGGGCCCGGGAGTCTGTATTTCCAACAAGATCCCAGGTGATGCTTGCAGCCCAAACTGCATTGCAGGGTCTAGCATAGGGATCAGCAAACTAGGGCCCATGGGCCAAACCCAGCCCACTGCCTGTTTTTGTAAATAAAGTTTTATTAGAACACCACCTCACTCACTTATTTACACATTGGCTATGGATGTTTTTGCAACAGCGGCAGAGCTGAGTGGTTGCAATAGAGAACACATGGGCAGCAAAGCCAAAAATATTTACTGTCTGGTCCTTTACCAGACAAGTTTGTGGACCCCTGGTCTAGAACGATAACTGGTTCTCAAACTTGGCTGTACACTGGAATCAGCTTTGGAGTTATAAAAGTTACTGATCCTATTCCCAGAGATTCTAATGTAATTGGCATGGGGGTTCAGTCTGGGCCTCCAGATTTCTATAAACTTCCCAAATGATTCTACTGTGCATTTGAGAAACGCAGGTCTCCCGGGCACACCCCCAGCCCTGCAGCTGTACCAGTCCTTACATCCTTCACTTTAACTGGAATCTGCTTCCAGAAGAACTAGGCTTCTGCTTTTATCAGCTGCTTTAGTTAAACACGACAGCCAGCTGGGTCCTGAGCCGTGCCCCTCCCCAGGGGAGAATTTTGGAGGAGTTTCTGCTCCTTCCAATATGTCAGGTTTTGCACGCTCATTTGCAATAAATAAATGGACATTCCCACCCATTCCCAGTTAAACTTCATTCAATTTGCAAAAAAAAAAAAAAAAAGGGCTTCCCTGGTGGCGCAGTGGTTGAGGGTCCGCCTGCCGATGCGGGGAGCGCGGGTTCGTGCCCCGGTCCGGGAGGATCCCGCGTGCCGCAGAGCGGCTGGGCCCGTGAGCCATGGCCGCGGAGCCTGCGCGTCCGGAGCCTGTGCTCCGCAAAGGGAGAGGCCACAGCAGTGAGAGGCCCACGTACCACAAAAAAAAAAAAAAAAAAAAAAAGTCCATCCTGCCCCCATCCTACTGAGACAGTCACCGTTGTCTGGATTGAGCCATGGCGTGAAGCCACACACCAGATGTGCTCCTCAAAACATGAGAATTGTCCTTCCTGGAAATAAGGAAGAGAGAGAGAATTACTGGTAACAGGAGGGGAGTTTTCAGGCCTCCCTTTCCAAATGTAGTGTATACAAGCCCTCGGCAATGGGCTCCAGTTAAAGTCCCTGGGAGTCCCCTGGTTAAAATATTTGCATATAGCACAGGGAGATCAGCTGGGTGCTTTGTGACCACCTAGAGAGGTGGGATAGGGAGGGTGGGAGGGAGGGAGACGCAAGAGGGAGGAGATATGGGGATATATGTGTATGTATAACTGATTCACTTTGTTCTAAAGCAGAAACTAACACACCATTGTAAAGCAATTATACTCCAATAAAGATGTTAAAAAAAAAAATTTTGCATATAGCCCTTTAGTAAACCCCAGCTTTATAAGGAGAAATGTTGAAAGAAAAAAAATCAAATGGGCACTGCAGATAAAGCAACTGAAGGTCACGAGGTTATTTCCCAATTTTACATCACAGATAATGACAGAACCAGATTTTGACACCTAGTGACTCATTACATTGTGATGCACAGTCTTATAATTCATGTGTATTCTTTTTTTCATTTGAGTTAGAAAAAACATGTTCCAAAAATGTCCCAACCCTGATCATTGGATTCCTGTTATCCTCGGATCCATGACGAGATAATAGAGTGCTGGCTGCGGCTGTCAGCCAGAGCGAGAGAAAGTTCCTTCTAGCTCCTGCCAGGCCGAGGGAAGAGGCTTGATGTGCAGGTTCAACGTGTGGAAAAGGTCATACGCATCCGTCTGTTGGCGTGCAGTATTGCTTCGGTAGATACTGACCATCGCCTGCCTAGGTGTCATTCCTCCCATCTCCCTTGCTAATAAAACATCCATTTCGGGCTTCCCTGGTGGCGCAGTGGTTGAGAATCCGCCTGCCGATGCAGGGGACACGGGTTTGTGCCCCAGTCCGGGAAGATCCCACATGCCGCGGAGCGCCTGGGCCCGTGAGCCATGGCCGCTGGGCCTGCGCGTCCGGAGCCTGTGCTCCGCAACGGGAGAGGCCACAGCAGTGAGAGGCCCGCATACCGCGAAAAAAAAAAAAAAAAATCCATTTCATTCAGGTGACAAAGTGCCCAGCTCAGGAGATAAACCATGACTGATTGGTCCAAACTAGCTGTACAACCTTATTTCCCTTGCCAGGTATTAGGTCTGAGAATGGGCATTCGATCCAGTTCTGGAAAAAAAGATACTCAGAGGAGACAACCAGGTGCTTCTGGGAAAGCTATTTCTATCTACTAAGAGAGAGACATCCTCTCCCTTACTGTTTGGTCACTGCAGTGAGGGCGTGATCCTCAAAGCTGAGGCAACCATACTGCCCTCGTGATAAAAGATATTACCCAACACGCAAGAATACTTGACCGAGCAGAAAGATAGGAAGATCTGGGTCCCTGATGACACCATCCAGTTGCTGAAACAGCCCTGTAACTACCTCATTTCCTGTTAGGCGAACAATTAATCTCCTGTGCTTTAAGCCACTGGCAGTTGGGTTTTCTATTACTAGCAACCAAACCCATCTATATTAGTTATCTATTGCTGTATAAAATTACCACAAACTTAGCCATTGAAAACAACACGTGTGTATGATCTCAGTTTCTGGAGGCCGGGAATCTGGGCACAGCATAGTTGGGTCTTATGCTTCACGGCCCCTCAAGAGGCTGCAGGCAGGGTGTCTACTGGGCCTGGGGTCTCATCCGAAAGGACTCTGGTTGTGAAAGGATTTGGTTCCCTGCTGGCTGTTGGCTGGAAGTCACCCTCAGTTCCCTGCCATCTGGGCTTCCCCAGAGGGCAACTCACAATGTAGCCGCTGGCTTCATCAAAGCCAGGAGGAGGGAGATTCCACAACCATAACGGAAGGCAGCATCTTCCATAATCCAGTCACAGAAGTCTGCACCTTTGCCATACATCGTCCACTGGGTAGAAGAAAGTCACAGGTCCTGCCCACTCACATAGAAGGATTTAGACGTGGCAGGACTGCCAGGGGGTGGGCATTACTGGAGCCATCCTTCAGCCTGTCCACCATCCTTAGTGATACATCTATTGATCGAATTCAGATTAAAATCTTCCCCTCCCACCTCACGTGGATCCTGAGTGAAACAACGCAACTCCTATAAAATACTTTTAAGGCACTTGGGAAATTTTGAATATAAACTAAATGTTAGATGATATGAAGAAAATAGTGTTAATTTTATTAGGTGTGCTAATAGCACTGTGATTCTATATAAGAAAATGACCTTTTTTTTTTCCTTTTATCACCATGGTGCACGCCTTGCGGGATCTTACTTCCCCAACCAGGGATTGAACCCTGCCCTGGCAGTGAAAGCTGAGAGTCCTAACCTCTGGACATCCAGGGAATTCCTGAAAATGACCATTTTTTAGAAATACATAATAAAGTATGTTGGGATGAAATGCCATAGTGTCTGAAGTTTACTTTCAAGTATTTCAGCACGGAAAAAGGAAAAGAAAATGGATAGAGCAGATGTAACAAAGACGCGGTAATTATTGATGACTATATGAGAAGTCATTGTACTATATCTCAATTTTGGAGTATGTTCAAGTTTTCTATAATTATTATTTTAAATCTGGCTATCCTTTTATGACCTCCATAAAGCTAAGAACTCCACATTAAACACAGAAGTCTGAGCAAACCTGTGCTGAGAATATGCAAGTGGCTCTGAGCTGATGTCCTCCAAGGTCTGTCCCTGCCTCCCTCTCCATCCTGCTGCTTTCCTACACACATGCTCTCACCCTGCCAACCGAAAACAACCTAGTTCCCCAAACAGACCACGATCCTTCATGCCCCCTACAAGCTTCTGCATTTTCTGCACCTTTTCCTGGTGTTTTCTTTCAACACCTTCCTCAATGCTGTCTATCTATCTGGTCTACCTCCAAAATTCAGCTCAAGTGTCAGATCTTCAGTGAGAACTCCCCTGACCCCATCTGCTATGTAGAATGGACCCTCCCTCTCTGGAGCTCCCACTGTGCCTTGTGCACTATAATGATTATTATAGTATGTATCACAATGTATTGGAATTATCTGTCTTCATATCTGATTTCCCCACCAGGCTAACGGCTTCTTGAGAAAATAAGATTTCTCATTCATCTCTGTATCCGGTGATTAACACAGGGCTTGGCACACAGTAAGTGCTAAACAAATGTTTGTTGAACAAATAAATGAGAGATCGAATGAATAAATAAATGAATGAAAAAATCTATACATCCAATTGCAATCTATTGATCGGGTAGAGATGAGTCGCAGAAGAATGTCAGCTCACTAAGTGATTTCTGCAACCCAGCCATGCCTCCCTCACCATCTGAGTCTCCCTTGGTCTAAATACGGGATCGTTGCAAATCCCAATACAGAAAAGACTCCAGGACACTGATAATAAGACAAAGCACCAAGCACAATCCCTTTATATGGCTCAGAAACAGGCACCAAAAACAATTTTTAAAGAGGACCTGCAGAAATTGTCTTCGAATTGATCTTGGAAAGGATAGCTTCGTTGGCAGCTACCATTCTGTGCAGCAGTGCTCAGAACAACAGAGCCATGGGATAGGAAGCCAGATTTGGGCTCAATGTCGAGAAGAACTTTCTTGAGGCAAGTTCCCTATTTTCTGAAGAAGTTCCCCATTTACCCAAAAGTGAACAGTTACTTACCAAGCACCTATGGTTCCAGGTGTTGGGTTACTCCCAAGAACAGGATAGAAAGGTAACTACCCTTGGAAATGACATGCTGGATAAGCCAAGGCAAAGTCTGGGAGATTCGAAGAATATTGCAGAGGGGGTCCTTTCAACCTAGACCCCCAGACATTGGACCAGATAATCTCTACAGTTCCTTCCAAATATCGGAGCTGTTTTTCTTGTCCTAATGCTCTTTTCCCAGTTATAAATTTCACATAGTGGCTTCTAGGGGTCTTCTAGGGAGACTGGAGAAGATACTAAATATCTTCTAGCAAAGAATGTAAACTGAATCGTATCTCAAAAAAGGGAGATAGAGGGAGGGAGGGAGGGGTAACGAAGGGAGGGAGAGAAAGAAGCGAGAACCTCTGGGACAAGAACCCAGACAGGCAGTCAGAGCAGCAGATCCACAGGGCAAGGGTGGAAGAGGGACAGAAATTAAGGCCACTGGTGTCATCCAGGTGAGAGATGACAATAAAAGTGGTGGACACACACCTGGGGAAAGCTGGGGGGGGAATGTAAACTTGAGAAAGCAAGAACCACATGCCCCTGGTTTGCCATTATATTCAGAAGTTGGCACATAAGAGAGAACACAAAATTGAATAAATATATAGTAATGGAAGGGGGTGGGGGGGGACAAAAGCATTATGGTTGGGATGACTGGGGAGAGGGGAGCTTTATGTATGTGAGAGATATGAAGAGTACAAGAAATAAGGAGAAATGAGTATTAAGTTTTGTGGGCTTCCCTGGTGGCACAGTGGTTAAGAATCTGCCTGCCAATGCAGGGGACACGGGTTCGAGCCCTGGTCTGGGAAGATCCCACATGCCGCGGAGCAACTAAGCCCGTGAGCCACGGCCGCTGAGACCGCACGTCTGGAGCCTGTGCTCCGCAACGGGAGTGGCCGCGACAGTGAGAGGCCCCCGCACCGCGATGAAGAGCGGCCCCCGCTCGCCGCAACTGGAGAAAGTCCTCGCACAGCAACGAAGACCCAACGCAGCCAAAAATAAATAAATAAATTTTTTTAAAAAAGAAGTTTTGTTACGCCTTTTAATGCCAATTCTCTTTGTCATTTTCTCAAGGGGATTTTGCAATAAAAAATTAAATTGCCTGTTTGACAACTTTTGGACTCTGGACTGATCATTCTTTGCATGAGATTCCTGTTGAAAACAGATAAAAAGTGGCCTACAATTTATATGAGTGATGATGTTTTTAACATGACAAGAGACCATAGCATTAGTCAATCAGCAATGATACCTTTGAGATGCCAGTCTTACGCAGAATAAGAACGCCATAGAATTAGCTCGACATACAGCAAACTTAAAATTCATTGCTGAGGTTCACTGATCTACAGTCAACTTGTTAGATTGTCCAAATTTCCTTTTTGTGTTTTTGTCATGCCCTAGCTAAGGAAGAAGGCAGGAGTGGAGAAAGGACCAATGAGAAGATTCGTTGTGTGTGGTTTTAATAGGCAGTGACGGGTCCGGCACCTTGTGATACAAAAGGCCCCAGTAGCTCCTGCAGCATGGGTTGTCCAAAGCAGCAGGAGAGGAACTCTCGGGTGGATTTGCAACAGAAGTTAGATTCACTCTGACTTCCCAGCGGGTCAGTGGGCCACTGGATTGGATGACCTCTCCACTGGTGGGCATGGAAAATACTCTTGCCCTTGCATTGTTCTGGGAGCCAGATGCTGCTGGGAGCCATCTCCTGCTCCATCATGCCCCTAAGGAACCACAGCCTTCAACATTTTCTTCCACTTCTATACAAAATATTACCTGAATTAATTCATGCAAAAGTCCCAAGAGTTGCTATAATTGGCCTAATTTTATAGATCCCAGGGTCACACCGCTAGTAAATAGAGAAACATGATTCTCAGATCCAGTTTTCCAACGACTCTGTTATGGACTGAATGTTTGTGTTCTCCAAAACTCACGTGTTGAAGCCCTAACCCCCAATGTGACTGTATTTGGAGATGGGGCCTTTAGGGGGGTAATTAAGGTTAAATTAGGTCATAAGGGTGGGGCCTTAATCCTATAGGACTAGTGTCCTTTATAAGAAGAGGAAGAGACACCAAGGATCTCTCTCTCTCTCTCTTTCTCTCTCTCTCTTTCCCTCCCTACCTTCCTCTCCCTCTCTCTCTCTACATCCCTCTCTCCCCTCCCCCCACCTGCACAGAGAAAAGCCCACGTGAGGATATAGGAAGAATGCAGCCGTCTGCAAGCCAGCAAGAGAGCCCTCATTAAGAAACCAAATCAGCCAGAACCTTGATCACTGACTTCTAGCTTCCAGACCCGTGTGAAAATAATCGTTGTTCAAGCCACCGGTCTGTGGTCCATTGCTCTGGCAGCCCGAGCAGACTAAGACAGACACCAGCACCTTCTTCATGTGTCCCTGTCACCTGCCCCTCACTCTGAACTTTGCTCATCCTACTTCCCTGCACTTAGGCCCCTTTCCTGGCTTAGGCGCGCCAGCTCCACTCAAATCTCTGAACAAGCATCACCCTCTCCAACAAAACGTTCCCGACTCTCCTTAACGCTGGCCCTGTACAGATGTCAGTAATCACGACAGCAACAAAAAACACTTATTAAGCACTAAGTGTAAGCAGGCACTCTGCCATGCACATGTCATTTACACCTCCCATCCACCATTCCTATCCACTTTATCAAATAGGCGCTATTTCTGTCCACTTTGCAGATGAGGAAACTGAGGGTAAGCACCTGGCCCAAGTAAGTGGCAGGGCCCAGATTCGAACCCTGGCAGTCTGACTCCAGAGCTTGTGCCTCTCCAGAGCAAGCTCCAGACCTTGCCCAATCTCATGGCACGTGAACACCTGATCACCTGCCCTGTTTATCACTTTGTCTCCTCCCACCAGACTGTGAGCTCGGCAGGGGCTGGGACCTTGTGGACCCATCTCTGCATCTCTAGGCCTCCAATGCCCAGCACAACGCCTGGTGCATCCTGGGCCTCACAATGGCTTGGGGAACGAATGAACACATGAATGAATGAATGCCTCAACCTCACACTGGTAGCCACCTGTCACAGAGATCAGAAAATCTGCAGTGCCTTTGACTGTGGTTATTAACAAAGAACCTCAGTGTGGGATAATGAAAGTTACAGCGTGTGCCGTCTGTCCACACGGCCTCCCTCTGTCTCCATGCACACACGTCTGAGTGAACAGATAACTCACGCTGAGATTTACTTAAAAGGCATTTAACTCAGCTCGCACGTCTGCCAACCAAGCCTATTACTTGCAGTAATCTCTTCTACGCGTTACCATTTTGATTTCCAGCGCAGAGACTGTGGTGGGCTGGTAGGGTTATTTTTTCCCCCTCTCGCCAGTTGAGTTATTGTCTGCTTTTGTGGAATAAATGCTATAAGTTGAGTCACCTGCACTCCAAAATGGGCGAAAATATTCTAGATGCTCTAGGGGCAGCTGACAACATTCCGGAAATACACAAAGCGTATGTCCAAGTGTACACGGATGGTGAGGAGTTGTGAGGGATGTCGGGAGAAGGGAAGGCGTGGGGGGTGGCCTCAGGCAGAGAGATGCTCCCAACATGCTTTTCCTCCTGCAACGGGGTTCAGCCTCTAGGAAGGGAGTTTGGGAGGTGACATGCCAAGAAGGTTTCAGCTACGAGGATAAACAAGGGGGCTGATGGCTGGAAAAACAGCTTGGGAAATAAAATGAAACCAGCCCAGTAGGGATGGTATTGGGGACATTGCTGGTGCCCTGCTCATATTCCCTTAGATGGCTCTTACCTGTCCTGTGTGCCCGTCACCCAGCTTCTAGGTGCTTTGATTCTCAAGGCTACACCCGTACACTCTCTTTGGAAGTCTGCCCTTGGGCTACTGGAGTGGCTTTGCAACTCTGCAGTCCACCTCCCACCCCCAATCTCCAACCCCATCCCCCCACCCCCAAGACAGCTCTCAGCCAGTGACTGTCTGGTGTGACAGTACGAAAGGCCAGAGCCCAAAGCTCCGAGTGGGGAAGTGTTCTGGGGTTTAATATCCACTCCAGAGCTTCCCATGGAACCAGACTGATGCTGGGGCTTTGCCTGAGGTCACGCGGCTGCTAGGCTTCTTCCCCTTCCCTGTCCTCCTTTCCCAACTTGCTCACAGGTTTCTCCGGGGAGCATCTCCTTAATCAACCACGTGGACACAAAGGTTGGTCTCAGGATCTGCCTCTGGGAAAGGACCCAGGGTTTGCAAGTCAGGAGGATTCTAACAAGTGCAAGGGTCTGTGGGAGTGGACTGTGGGAAATCCAGGAGCTGATGAGGCAGAAGCGTCCAGGGGAACTGAATGGGAGTTGAGGGTAGCAGTGGGGTCCCCAGAAAATCCATCTGGCGCCCGAAAGAGCAGGTGAGCTCCACCGACCACTCCGAAGATCTGGGAGGCATGTGATGACACTACCAGGCAAATAAGAACTTTCCTGACCCCTTTTCCTCCTACCCTCCACACCGTCCTACCCAATGCTCCACAACCCCAGAGGAGCCAGAAATAGCGGCTCTCAGTGGGAAAAAGAGAAGGACCATCCCCTTCCCAAAGCCAGAGCCCTATCTGCAGTCAGCTCAGCTGGATGGGGGAGGGAGGCTTCTTACCTTGGAAACACACTGAAGTGCTGACGGATAGACTGGACTGTACGTTCCAATTTCCGAACAAAGGTTCTGTCTTGTATCTTAAAGTGACCACAGGGGTTTCTCTTGCCTCAGCTGACCCGCGGAGCCATGAGGACACCAGAATTTTCCTCCAGCACCAGGGAAGGGACAACTCTTCTAAAGCCAGGGTTAGAGGGACAGGGAGAGACAATAATAAAGTGACTTTTAGAATTACACCTCACAAGTCCTGAAAGTTCGACACACCAGTACGCATATAATAGACGTTTGCCATGGGTGTTATTATCACCATCGGTACTGTAATTGATTTGTTGCATCTAATGGTTTCTTATGACCCTAAGACAGACACGTTGTCAATGGGAACACTCTGGTGAGAACAGAGACAGAAAGATCAGTTAGGAGGCTGCTGGGATGAGGGATGGTGTAGCCGATGCCAGGATTGGCTACCTAAAGCCATTTGCATGCCCCTTTCCCCTGCCTCCCTCTCCTATAGAGCCTGGAAAGTGAAACACTCACCTCCCCAGATCCCCCTGAGACCCGTGGGAGTCATGTGACATGGTTCTTGAGACGTAGATGGAAGGCTCTAGAGAAGGGTCCCCTTCCCAGATAAAAAGAGGAAGGCTCTCAGTTAAAAGGAGTGATGGCCTAGAATGTGGAAGTGATGCTCAGGGAAGCAGAGGCTATCTCGTGACCATGAGAACCCATGCCAGCGCTGAGGATGATGGAAGAGAAAAAGGAGGAGGAGCCAGGGTCTCTGACGACATCCTTGGGCTTCCGTTCCGATCCTGAACTGCCTGCCCCAAACTTCTTTTTGCATATGATCGATACACCCATTACCTTTTTAAGCCACTCCAGCAGAGTTTCTTGGTACTCAGTCCTAGCTGATCTGAATGATGAGGGCTTGACCTAGAGAAGCTGTAGAGGGACAGAAGGGGGAATGTGAGTGATGCTTCGGAGACATAACTGATAAGACCTGACACCTGATTGGACATGAGAGGACGGAATCAAGGACGAAAAGAGTGAGTGTCTTGCCCTAGACAAGGCATAGAGGAGTAGAAACAGATTTTAGTGGACAGAAGTAAATCCTCATCATTTGAACAAGTTGCTAAGAACTGAATTGTGTCCCTCTAAAATTCATATGTTGAACCCTAATGTGATGGCATTTGGAGCTGGGGCCTTTGGGAGGTAATTAAGTTTACCTGAGGTCATGAGGGTAGCGCCCTCATGATGGGACTAGTGAGCTTATAAGAAGAGGAAGGGACACCAGAGCTGTCCCTCTACCACGTGAGGACACAACGAGAAGGCTGCCAGCCAGAGAGAGGGTTCTCACAGGGAACCCGATTGGCCAGCACCTTGACCTTAGACTTCCAGCCTCCAGAAAACCGCGAAATAAGTATCTGTTCCTTAAGCCAGCCAGTCTATGGTATTTTGGGTGGCAGCCCGGGCAAACTAATACCTAAGTACTGTACCTAAGTACTGTGTGTTGTGCTGATGAATGAGTTTTTTCTCCTATTGTCCCAAAGTGTACAAAAACCCCCAAACTTAGGACAATGGGCACCAAATACTCTCATGTCTGAACAGAGCTGTGACCCAGCCACGGAGGAGGAGCTGAGAGAAGACAGAAGCACCTCTGCCCCCCAGTCAACCCCCCTCCCAGAGTGCCTCCAGCCTCTATTAGCAGAAGAGCTAATATCTACATGTAAGGGGATGCATTCGAGAAGAGAGCCTTGAACTAGGGGGAGAGAGCTGCAACTTTTCCTTTCCTGCCGCATACCCCTCCCCTCCCCCAGCCAACCTCAAGAAAACCACTTACAAAGATTAGGGCTCAGTCTCTGTTTGGGTTCCCCCAGAAGGAGACCTTGACACAAGGGCTGAAGGACAAGTGGTTCACTTGCGAGATGATCCCAGGAAACACCAGGAGGTCGGTGAGGAAGAGCAGGGGAAATGAGGGCAGTGAAAAGGGTTTGGTTATTGAGCAAGGGACTCCTTGAACAACGGAGATGAATCCCGCTGGGGAGCGCTGGGGTCAGGGAAGAGCAGGAGCCCCAGAGCTATCCCCCATCAAGGGACAAGGGAACAATGGTGGTTAATTCACCAACACTCATGAGCCATCAGCTGGGGGCTGCTACTGGGCTGTTGATTCCCTGCACGTCTGTCTGCCACTCCTGCCAAGGCCCCCGTAGAAAGCTCTGGGGCAAAGAGATGCAGGGGCTGCCCCAGAAGTCGGAGAGTGAGCACTTTGTGGGGGGGGGGCACCCCAGCACCTGCTCCAGGTGGCCTGAAAGGAAGGAGGCTGAGACTGTGTTAATGTCGCAGGCTTTCCAACTTTCCCTCTAACTCAACGGGGAAGGAAAGAATTGGAGACAGAGGATGGAGGAAGAAGCTGTGAGCTCCACCGTCAGCAACGGCTTGGGGGCGGGTGGGGAGGATGGCCAGAGGGCAGGACCATGGAGAGGTCTCCACAGGGCCCTCGGAGAAACCCACACGGGGGTCCCTTGGCTCGCAACCTTCCCATCCCCCACCCCGTGCGGGTCCCTGGTGCTCCGGGTCAAGTGTGTGCTGGAGGGAGGGAAGAGGGCACGAACTAGAATGTGGAATTGAAGTTCTCAGCTGCAAATAACCAGAGAGCTGTGGGATGCGCCTGCAGCAGTATGAGAGGCAGACGGTTGTGTGTATTGCGCCCCCGCGTGGTCAAGAAGGTCCAATACATCCATATGGCGATGCTACTGAGTACCAGACACAGCCCCGTGTTTGGCATCGGTGAGCTCGGTTAATCCGCTCAGCAACCTTACGAGGAAGGCATTACTGTCCTGATTGTACAGCTGAGAAACGTGAAGCTCATAAAAGCCACACAGTTTGCTGAGAATCGTACAGCTGATATGTAGCGGAGTCTAAATTCAAACCCAGGCAGCTCTGCCTGACTTTTAGGTTGATTTTAGATGCCTCGTTCATTGACTGGTAGGTGGATAAACAGATCACGACGGGATATCCATACAATAGAATACTACTCAGTCATAAAAAGGAACAAACTGCTGCTGCAAGACAGAACATGGGTGAATCTCAAAGACATTATACCATACGTGAAAGGAGCCAGGCACTAAAGACCACATTCTGCGAGGAGCCATCTCTGTGAAATTCCAGAAAAGGCAAAATACAGGGACAGGAAGCAGATCAGTAGTCGCCAGGGGCCAGAGATGGGGGAGGCAAGGGGGCCATGAGGAAATTGGGGGGGTGACGGAAATGTTCTATATCGTGAGGATGGTAGAGCTTATGCTCTTGTGTGCCTTTGTCAAAACTGACAGATGGCCGCTTGAAATGGTCAATCACATTATACACAAATTATATCTCAATAAAGCTGATAAAAACCTTGGACACCTGAGTTGGAAGTGCCAATGGCAATATCATGGCAGAGATGGGTCTGGAGTTTAGAGGACGTGCTTGGCTGCAGAGTTTGTGAGTCATCGGGGTATCACACAATAGACACCTGGGGAGTGGATGAGCCTACCGAGGGAGAATATGCAGAGCAAGGAAGGCAGAAAAAGGAGCATGCAACCCTGCAAAACCCCAAAATTGAGGGGGCAAGCTCAGGAAGGAGACTGCAAAAGAACCATCAGAGCAATGGAAGGAAAATCAGAAATGGTGTCCAAGAAGTGACCAGAGGGCTGTTACATAAGCCCTTGGCTCTTCCTTGGCTGACGTGGCTCTGGAAACCGGGACGGCAGAGTGGGAGGAAAAGTGAAGCTAATGGGGGCAGCAGAGCGGGGCCAGGCAGGAAGGGAGCAAAGCCTTTCCTGGTGCTTGTGTGGGTGCTGAGAAAAGGGTGGCTGACCCTCTCCCCATCCCCTGCCCACACTACCCACCCAGCATCATCCTTGGTTCCTCAGACACAGAAACCCAGAAAACCACACCCTGCTGAGGACTCCAGACCTCCCCCAAGGGTGTTAGCAGAACCAAGGGGGCTCTGGCCATGTTAAAGCACAGGCTGGGGGCAGGGGTGGGAGTGGGCAGAAACAGAGAAATTAAAAGTCAGATGAGAGGCAGCAGAGGAGAAAAAGGGAGAGAGGATAGGGAGAGAATCTAGAGAAAATCTCTGGCCTGGAGGGGCCGCAGATGAATTCTACACAACCTCCCCCCACCTTGGAAATTGAGCAACTGAGACAAAAGAGAAGAAAGAGGAAACGATAAAAGCAGTGACACCGGCCGATGTTTGCGCCTCATTTCTTCACTCAACAGACATGTGTAGACAGCTTACTGTGTGCTACAGACCAGGAATCAAGGTCAAAAAGGGCAGAGTCCGGCTCTCTGGGGGTCCACAGTCCAAAAGAGGGGACAGACACGTCCCGTGGAAAGTTACTCGCTGCTGCTCACGCGTGTCAGCGTCTCAAAGCTCCCAGCCCTTAGTTCTCAAAGTATTTGTGTGAGCCGGGGTCCATCCAGATTTGGGGGGGTCCGAAGCTTATTCGGAGACGTCTCTTGTGGAAAAATAATTCAAAATGATAAATGCAAAATTGGGTACAAAAGTAGAAGGGGTCTGCGCAAGTGAGAGACCCTGAAGCTTAAGCTTTTTTGGCTTTTATAGCAATTCCTGCTCTGACCACACTTAAGTTGTATGGAAGGTGTACTTCTAAAGTGGGCCAGCAGTGCCCTCTAGTGGAAACGCAGAGGAAAGCCTCAGAAAGCCCCCAAAGCTCGGACACAGCTGCCCCGCACAGCACAAAGCCAGGCAGGCCAATTTGGCCATCGGCTTCCCTGAAGTTTCTCATCAGCCCCACCTCCCAACCCCAGAGTTGTATCATTATTATTAGAGGTTCAGAGATCAGCATGTACAGTTACCTGTAGTTGGATTTGAGGCAAGTAACTTTACCCTTCTGCACTTCAGTTCCCTTTCCCATAAATAAGATGTATCTGTATACGATTAACTGTCTACTTTGGAGGGTGGTTCTAAGGATTAAATAAGATGACTCACATGTAAGCGCTTTATACAAAGGGCCGTTTGATGTGTACGTTATTTTTTAAGGAAAATGTATTGACGTTGACCTATGTTTCCGCTTCTGAATCAACTCTTCTGAAGAAATCACCTTTACTATGCCCCCAAGAAGGACCATGCAGGGCCCCAGTTACACAGTGCAGGATGGAAAGGGGGTGTGTGTCTACCTCATGCACCACTCTGCAGCCCCCAGGAGAGTCAGGTGGGAGTTTACTCATCTCCGGAGCACCCCCAGCATTTCCATGTCTCACAGGCTTTAGAAAAAGCCACTGTGTGAATGAGTGATTGGACAGGGTGTGAGATGGCTGAACCTAAGTGAGCACTGTCTTTTCATTCTAAGTATATTTTGACATAATTTCAGATTTAGAAAAAAAGTTGCAAGAATAGCGCAAAGAATTCTCATGTTCCCTCCACCCAAATTCCCCATGCATGCACCTGTACCACGTGTGCTGCATACTCTCTTGATAGATGTGAGTATAGATGCATTGTCTTCTGAAGCATCTGGAGTAAATGGCAGACGTGAGGCTCCTCTGCTCCTAAATCTTCAGTGCGTATTTCCAAAACAAACAAGGACAGGCTCTTATAGAATCACAGTTCAATTATCAAAATCAGGCAATTAACATAAACGCAATACTATTATCTACTCCACGAACCCTATTTCGATTTCACCAACTATCCCGATCATGTCATCTATACAAAAGAAAATCCAGGATCATGTATGACATTCAATTGTTTTATCTTTTTAGTCCTCATGAATATGGGCCAGTTCCTCAATCTTGGGCCCTTGTGCATGCATGTGTGTGCATGCTTCACCACACTGACTTTTTTTTTGGTGGGGGGGGGAGTATTTTCTTTTGACTGCGTTGGGTCTTCATTGCTGCGCACGGGCTTTCTCTAGTTGCAGCGACTGGGGGCTACTCTTCGTTGTGGTGCGCGGGCTTCTCATTGCGGTGGCTTCTCTTGTTGCGGAGCACGGCCTCTAGGCACGCAGGCTTCAGTAGTTGTGGTGCACAGGCTTCGGTAGTTGCAGCAAGCAGGATCAGTAGTTGCAGCACCTGAGCTCCAGGGCACAAAGGTTTAGTTGCTCTGCGGCATGTGGGATCTTCCCGGACCAGGGATCAAACCTGTGTCCCCTGCATTGGCAGGCGGATTCTTAACCACTGAGCCACCAGGGAAGTCCCTCCCAAAAAAGCCTTTTAAAAAGTCGGTGTGGGGACTTCCCTGGTGGCGCAGTGGTTAAGAATCCACCTGCCAATGCAGGGGACACGGGTTTGAGCCCTGGTCCGGGAAGATGCCACATGCCGCAGAGCAACTAAGCCTGTGTGCCACAACTACCGAGCCTGTGCTCTAGAGCCCACAAGCCACAACTACTGAGCCTGCGTGCTGCAACTACTGAAGCCCGTGCACCTACAGCCCATGCTCCGCAACAAGAGAAGCCACGGCAATAAGAAAACTGCGTACCGCAACAAAGAGTAGCCCCTGCTCACTGCAACTAGAGGAAGCCGGTGCACAGCAACGAAGACCCAACACAGCCAAAAATAAATAAATTAAATAATTTTTTTTAAAGACTTTTTTTTTAGAGCTGTTTTAGGCTTAGAACAAAATTGAGAGGGAGGTACAGAGATTTCCCTGATATTGACATTTTTAAGAGGACAGGCTAGTAATATTGTAGAACATCTTTCATTTGGGGTTTGTCTGACGTTTCCTCATAATTGGATTTCGGTTATGCATGTTTTGTAAAAATAACATGAGAGTGATGTTTTCTTCCCAGTGCCTCGTATCAGGAAGCACATGATGTTAATTTGTCCCCCTGCTGGTGATGTTAACTTTGATGCCTGGCTAAAGTGGCATCTGCCAGTTTGCTCCAGGAATGTTGCTGGTTTTTCCTTTGCAATTAATAAGTACCTTGTGGAGAGCTAATTTAAGTCTATGTAATATTCCATTACTCCCCAACTTTACCCACTATATCAGCATCCTTTGCCCACTGCCATCTGAGTCAATTATAACTGTGATAGTTGCCAAATGGTGATTGTCTAATGCCATCATTTTTTTTCTGTTTATTGGCTTTTCTTCATAAGGAAGCACTTTCTCTTCTAGCCCACTTTTTATTTACTTACTTACATTTATCAGTGGACTCAGTGATTCTTCCTTTATTCAGGGGTTGTAATTTGTTACTACCATTGTTTATTTTCATGCTCGAATGGCCCCAGATTTGGCCAGTAAGAAAGATTGGGAGAAGAGTAGGTTTGGGGGCGAGTGGGAATAAAGTATATTTTTAATGTCACAAGAAGACAGTCCTCAGCAAGGGCCTAGGATTTAGCAAGGACTGGAAAGTAATGGGATGTCATCCCCCTCATTTGCATAGCCACAGTTTTACATACAAGAAGAGCCTGCAGGAAGAAGAGGGAAGAGGACTCTGATCCCTTCCCTCTATAGTTGAAAGTCATTAAAATATTTCTTACGGGCCACAGCAGCCCCAACTGGACCTTGCCTGCTGGAGAGGAAGACGCAGGAAGGAAGTGTGCCCTGGGATGGGGAACTGGGAATTGAGGGCCACCGTTATGCACCAGTGACCTGGACTCAGCGCTGAGATTCTGTCCTCAGGGAGAGGTGATGGTCCAGCCATCTGGCGCGGTGGATGTGCCATGGGGACAAGACATGGCTGCCATCATCCTCTGGGAGCTCATCACTGAAGAGCTGCTGTGACCTGTGGGGACCCATGTGACTCCCCTGACTGAGCATAACACAGACAGAAGGAGGAAAGCAAAGGTGGGGTCACAGGGAGTGGGCAGTCCTGCTGGAGGTCAGGGAGGGCTGTTGGGGACCAGGAGAGGCAGATGAAAGCCAAACCATGGGTATGTGAAAAGACCTCTGGGCATTTAGGAGGCCCAAGGGAAAACTGGGCCCCCTCTAAAGAAATTGAGGGCTCAGAGCAGTTGCCATTTGAGCAACTCTGCTGGGTCCATGAAGTGGAGAACTTTAGGGATACACTTCCTGAATCCCTGGACATTGAACCAGAATTACCAGCCTTCAGACACAAGGACAGGGTGGGGAGTGACTTGTCTGGGGGTCAAGAAAAAGTGAGTTTTCATCTCAGTAATGCCATCAAATTACTGTGTGATCTGGGATATGTCACTCTTCACATCTGAAAAATCAACAGGATAAGACCAGCCAGGTACCAAAAGGAGTACTTATGAGAAGAAAACGTGTATCTTGAATGACCCAGCAAATGACTTGGTATCTGTGAATGTGTCCTTCAGTTTGTTGGGCAGCACAGAAAATTGCCAGATATGTACACCAGGTTGATTTCTCTTACACTGGACTTGACCAGGAGATTGCAGCTTTGAGAATATTTTGAAAGAGTAAAATTCAAAAGGTTATTAATGCATTTCAGGAGGTCTGGGTGAAAGAGGTAGCATTGTTTCCATCATGAAGGATCAACCTTAATTAATCATCTCATAGGCAGAAGGCATAGAGAGGAGGGAGAGAGATGGAAGCCCCCAAATCAGAGACAGAACAGAACCCAGGAAGCCAAGGGTAGGAAAAATACAGAAGTCCATTCAACCACTTTGGAAAGCAACCTGGCAATATCCGATAAAGGTGATTATATGCAGTAGGATACAGCATTTCCACTCCTAGGAGATATCTCTAGGAAACTCTCACACAATTGCACAGGGCACTTGAACACGATTGCTGTGCTACTTTTTATAATAATTTTTTTAATGGATACAATTTATCTTATTTATTTATTTATTTATTTATTTGGGCTGCACTGGGTCTTCCTTGCTGCGCATGGCATTTTCTCTAGTTGTGGAAAGCAGGGGCTACTCTTTGTTGTGGTGCACGGGCTTCTCATTGCAGTGGCTTCTCTTGTTGAGGAGCACGGGCTTTAGGCATGTGGGCTTCAGTAGTTGTGGCTCGCGGGCTCTAGAGCGCAGGCTCAGCAGTTGTGGCGCACAGGCTTAGCTGCTCTGCGGCATGTGGGATCTTCCTAGACCAGGGCTCGAACCCGTGTCCCCTGCATCGGCAGGGGGATTCTTAACCACTGCGCCACCAGGGAAGTCCCTAGGGCCATTTAAATTGTATCCGTTAAGGACAACTATTGAGCCCGCGTGCCACAACTACTGAAGCCTGCACACCTAAAGCCCGTGCTCCGCAACAAGAGAAGCCATCGCAATGAGAAGCCCGCACACCACAACAAAGAGTAGCCCCCACTCGCCACAACTAGAGGGAGCCCATGCGCAGCAATGAAGACCCAATGCAGCCAAAAATAAATAGATAAATAATAAATTAAATAAATAAATATATAAATGGCCCTAGTGGGACTTTCCTGGTGGTCCACTGCCTTCCCTGCACTTCCACTGCCAGGTGGCCCAGGTTCAATCCCTGGTCGGGGAACAAAGATCCCACAAGCCACACAATGCAGCCAAAAGTAAATTAATAAATAAATGCCCTTAGTGATGAAAATGAATAAATAAAATTTGGTACACTGCCACCATAGAATACTATACAGCTATGAAAATAAATTACCTGGATGTATATGTGTCAACACAGATGGATAGCAAAGACAGAATTTTGTGTGTGTGCATTTTGCAGCTTGGTTTCTGATGCCTTCTCTTTTTTTTCTCCCTGATCAGTCCAGCTAGAGATTTATCCACTTTATTGATCTTCTCAAAGGATGACCTTTTGAAAATAAAATAATTGGAGTAATTTTAGACTTACAGAAAACTTGCAAAGATAGTCCAGAAAGTTCTCATACACCCCCCACCCACCCAGTTTCAGGTTCCCTTTATATTACTATCTCACATTACTGTTGTATATTTGTCAAATCTAAGAAACCAACACTGATACATTACTATTAACAAAACTCTAGACTTTGGATTTTCCAGGTTTTCTATTAATGTCCTTTTTCTGTTCCAGGATCCATTCTGGAATACCACTTTGTGTTTTGTTGTGTCTTCTGGTCTGTGACTATTTTTCAGCCTTCCCTGGTTTTTCATGACCTTGACAGTCTTGAGGAGTACTGGTCAGGTATTTTGGAGAAGGTCCCTCAATTTGGGTGTGTCTGATGTATTTTCTCATGATTTGGCTGGAGTAATGGATTTAGGGGAAGAATACCTCAAGGTGAAGTGTCCTTCTCATCTGGCATATCAGAGGTGACTAGTATCATTTGGTTAAGGTAGCATTTGTCAGGATTCTACATCAACACTTACTATCTTCTCTTTCCATAATTTACTCTTTGGAATTGAGTCACTAAGTTTAGCCAACTCTCAAATGGAGAGGTGGGAATTAAGCTCAACCTCCTGGTGGGGGCCAGGGGTGTCTGCATATACTATCTGGGATTCTTCTACAATGCATATTTGTCTCTTCTCCCTTATTTATTTATTTATTTGTTCATTTATTTATATCATTACAGACTCATGTATATTTATTTTATAATCTGTGTTATGATCCAATATATCATTTAGTTTGTTGCTTGAATTGCTCCAGCTTTGACCATTGGGAGTGCTTTCAGGTTGATTCATCTGTCCCTTTGACATACCCACTCCCCCTTCTTTGTTAAGAACTCTCCTTACTTTCTGATACTATGGACTGCTCCAGGCTCATTTGTATTTTCTCTTCCCCAGCCTAGAATCCATTTTTCAGTCTCATTTCTTTTCTCTACTGTTCTTCTGCTTTCCACTTTACTGATTTCTGCCCTTCCTTTTATTACTCCTCCCTTCTGCTTATTTTGAGTTTCATTTGCCTTTTTTTTCCCCTCATTTCTTAAGGTGAAAGTTGATATCCTTGATTTAAAACTTTGAGACCTGTCTTTTGCTGATAGATGTATTTAGTGCTATAAATTTTCCCCTAAGCACTACTTTAGCTGCATCTCACAAATTTGGATATGTTTTATTTTCATTCTAATTCAGTTCAAAATACTTTCTAATTTCCCTTTTATTTTTGGACCTATGCATGATTTAGAAGTATATTATTCCATCTCCAGATATTTGAGAATTTTCCAAGTATCTTTATGTTATTAATTTCTAATTTAATTCCATTCTTATTAGAGAACATATTTTAGATGACTTGAATCCTTTTTAAGTTTATTAAGACTTTCTTTAGGGCTCACTGTACACTCTATCTATCTTGGTAAATGTTCCATGTGCCCTTACAAAGCATGTATTGTTGTTGGGTGGAATGTTCTGTTAATGTCAATTAGGCCAATTAACATGCTGCTCAAGTCTTTAGTAGCATTCCTGATTTTCTGTTTACTGATTCTATCGCTTATTGAGAGACGGTTGTCGAAATCTCTGACATAATTGTGTACTTGTCTATTTCTCCTTACAGTTCTATCAGCTTTTGCTTCATGTATTTTGAAGCTCTGTTATTGGACCATAAACATTTAAGATTGTTATGTCCTCTTAATAAACTGACCTACTTATCATTGTGAATAAACACCCCCCGCTTCTCTCTGGTAATATTCTTTACTCTGAAATCGACTTTGTCTAATATAAAAAGTTACTCCAGCTTTCTTTAGAATGTCTTAGGCTGCTGTAACAAAATACTACAGACTGGGTGGCTGAAGCAACAAACATTTATTTCTCATAGTTGTGGAGGCTGGAAGTCCAAGATCAAGCTGCTGGCTGATCCTGTGTCTGGTGAGAACCCACTTTCTCGTTTGCAGATGGTCTTTTCCTCATTATATCCTCATGTGGCAGAGAGCATAACAAGAGAGAGGAAGAAAGCTCTCCTACATCTCTTTTTACAAGGGCACTAATCCCATTTGTGAAGGCTACATCCTCATGAACCTATTAACTCACAAAGGTCCTACCTCCAAACACCATCACATTGGGGATTAGGTTTCAACATATGAATTGGGGGGGGGGGGACTTTCAGTCTATAGCACCATATTTTTTCCCATATTTTACTTTAATTTATTTGTACTTTGTATTTAAGGTGGGTTTCTTATAAGCAGCATATAGTTGGGAGGTCTTTACCCAACCTGTCAATTTCTTTGATTTTTGTATTGCTTAGGCCATTTCCATTTAATGCAATTATTGATATGGTTGGTTTCAACCTACCATCTTGCTACTTGTTTTCTGTTTCTCCCATCTTTACTTTGTTCCCTTTTCTCTCTTTTTCTGCTTTCTTTTGGACTAATTAAGTATTTTTATGATTTCCTTCTATCTCTTTCTTTGGCTTATGAGCTATAACTCTTTTGAGTGTTTCTGTGATTGCTTCAAGATTTACACTATACATCTTTAACTTATCTCAGTCTGTCTTCAAGTGATATTTACCACTTCATATATATTACAAGGATCTTTCAACACTTTACTTCCTTTTTTACCACTCTTGACCTTTGTGATGTTGTTGTCATTCATTTTATTTTACATGTTTTTAAAAACCCACAATTCGTTGTGACTATTTTTGCTTTGAAAAGCCAATTTTCACTTAAAGAGATTTCAAAGAAAAAAAGCTTTCACATTTACACGCATAGTTACCACTCCCAGTGCTGTTTATTCCTTTATGAAGATCCAGATTTCCATCTGGGATAATATTCCTTCTATCTAAAGGAATTCCTTTAACATTCTTGTGAAGGTCTGCTGGTAATGAAATTTTTAGCTTCTGAAATTAGTTCTTTTTTACATTTTTATATCAGTTATAGCCTCATTTGAAAGATACTTTTGCTGGGTATAGAATCCTAGGTTGGCTTCTTTTTCAGGACATTACAGAGGGTGCTCCACTGTCTTCTGGTTTACACTGTTTCGAACAAGAAGTCTGATGTCATCCTTATCTCTGCTCTTTTTTGTGTAATATGTGTGGGGTCCCAAAGATCATGCACATATTCAGAAATCTGTTAGAAGGACTCATAGGATTCACCATATAGCTGTACTCATGGCTAAGATTAATTATAGCAACATATAAGGATACAATACAGTAAGGATACACAGTAGGGGTACATAGTGAGTATACATAGGGGAAAAGACACAGGAACAGCCTGAAGGAACCCACGTACAGACTTCCTTATGCTCTCTCTCCCATAAGCAGTCACACAGCGCACTCTTCCCCTGCAGTGAAAATGAAGGAACATGTGTGATATTCCTACCCAGAGAAGCCCATTGGATACTCAAAGCTTATATTGGGGGGTTGGTCATGCCAACTCTGCCTAGCATGTACTAAAATTCCAGACTTCCAAAGAGAAAGCAGGTGTTCATCATAAATCACATTGTTTGCACAAATGGCAGGCACAGTGCACCACTCCTACCAGTTAGGAAAGGGTGGAAACCCCCCACCCCAAAATCCAACTTCATAGACACCAGCCAAGGGCCAAATATTCTAAGGATAGTAGTCTTAGGCCTGCAACGTTAAGTCTTTTCTGCATAGAATGTCTTCTTTTTCTATTTATGCCTTTAAGATTTTCTCTCTATCACTGGTTTTAAGCAATTAGATAATGATGTGCCTTGGTGTCATTTTCTTTATGTTTGTGATTTTGGAAAATTTTATACCAATATTTCTTCAAATAGATTTTTTGTATCCACTCTCTCTCCTCTTTCAGAGACTCAAATTACACTTACATTAAACTTAATCTTTTCCTACAGCTCACTGATACTCTTCATTTTGGTGGGTTGGGGGGGGGGTCTCTTCTCTCTATTTCATTTTGCATAGTGTCTCTAGCTATATCTTAAAGTTCATCAAACTTTTCTTCTTCAGTGTCTAATTGACCATAAATCCCATTTAGTATATTTTCCATCTCAGACATTGTAGCTTTCATCTCTAGAAATTTTATCTAAGTCTCTTATTTTCTGATATTTTTGACATATTTATTGAAATATAATTGACATGTATTAAACTGCACATATTTAAAGTATGATATTAGATGAAGTTTTGACATATATAAACACCAATGAGACAGTTGCCACAATCAAGGTAACAAAATAATAGAGAGTGCATCCACGGACCACAGTGGAATCAAACTAGAAACAAAGATACAGAAAAATTTCCACGTGCTTGAAAACTAAGCAACACACTTTTAATAATCCTTAAGTTAAAGACAAAATTTCAAAGAAATAGACAAATGACACTGAATGAATGTAAAACATAGGAAAATCATGGGACACAGCTAAAGCAAGGACAAGAGGGAAATGTATAGCATTAAATGCACACATTAGAAAAGAGGAATGTGGGTGACATCAGAAACATGGCAGAGTGAAAAATCTACCCTTGTCTCTCCCCATCAATCTACAGCCAGTAAAAAAAAAAAAGCCACAACTCAACAAAGGTGCCTCTGCCCAACATAACAGGTCACCGAAGAATTTCACACATTTGCACATCTAAAGGTGGGTAGGCTGTAACACACAGAGGAGGGAACAGCAGCCATGGTTCCTGCAATCCTAGCCCTCTGACCAGGCAGCAGAGCCCACAGCTTCAGAGAACCCAATGACAGCAAGGAAGGCAGCACACATGACTCCAGTCACCCAACCACACCAGTGCCCACAGCCACTGCTAACTGGGCAGCAGCAGCAGTGAGGTCTGGGACCCCATCCCTCCAGCTGCTGAGGCACCCATAATCCCAGCCCCCGCCTCCCTCCATTCACAGTGGCAGAATTCATGAACCCAACAACAATGGACAAGGTAGAGGCACCTGCACAACCCTGGCTTCTCGCCCTGCATCGTCCCCCTCCCTCCACAGCAGCAGAGCCTGTGACTCAGGGGGTACCAGATGCAAGGGAAGAGCCCACGTCCCGGTGATGACAGAGGCTCTGGCAGAAGCAAGGCAGCAAACACCCAGGTGGCACAAGAAGCAACAACAAAGGCACAGAGCCACACCTCTTACAGAGCCAGTGGAGGCTGGAAAGTGCCATGCTCAAATTTTACCAGGGGCAGCTCAGGCAAGAGAAACCAAAAATGTGTATGACAGTGCCACCTACCAGAAAACAAAAGAAAGGAATCAAACACCTAACCTGTCTTTTAATATCAGCAGAGGAATAATTCATCAAACAACATGAAGAGCCACAGTAACACTACACAAAAAGAAAATGACAATTCTCCAGAAGCCAAACTTAAAAGTCACAAAATATTGCAATCTAATGGATAGAGAATTCAAAGCAGCTGTCATGGAGAAACTCAACAAGATGCAAGAAAACACAGGAAGGCAGTTTAATGAGCTCACGAATAAAATTAAGGAACAGAAAGGATATTTTACCAAAGAGATTGAAATTCTAAAAAAGAACCAAACAAAAATTCTGGAGCTGATGGACACAATAAACAAGATAAAGAATGCATTAAAAAGCACTGGAAATACAGCAGACTATATGGAAAAAAGAATTAGTGAGCTCAAAGACAGAAATCTAAAAATGATACAAGAGAAAAGATAAACAAGACATTTTTAAATGAGGAAATCCTACAAGAGCTATTCAACTCTTTTAGGAAGGGCAGCATTAGAATAATGAGTATTCCAGAAGGAGAAGAGAAGGAAAAGGGAGCAGACAGATTATTTTAAAAAATAATAGCTGAGAACTTCCCAAACCTGGGGAAGGAACTGGATATATAAGTCCATGAAGCTAAGAGAACACCTAATTACCTTAATGCAAAAAGACCTTCTCCAAGACACATAATACTAAAATTGCGAAAAGTCAATGACAAAGAAAGAATTTTAAAGGCAGCTAGGGGGAAAAGGATGGTAATCTACAAAGGAACTCCAATTAAGTTATCAGCAGATTTCTTAACAGAAACCCTACAGGTGAAGAGGGAGTAAAATGACATTCTCAAAATACTGAAAGATTAAAAACTGTCACCCAAGAATATTCTAGGGGAGTTGCCTGGTGGTCTAGTGGTTAGGATTTAGCACTTTCTCTGCCGTGGCCTGGGTTCAATCCCTGGTCAGAGAACTGAGATCCCACAAGCAGTGCAGTGTGGCCAAATTTATTTTTAAATTCTATACAGCAAAGTAATCATTCATATATGAACAAGAAATAAAGACCTTCCCAGACAAACAAAAGCTGAAGGAGTTCATCAACACTAGACCTGCCTTATAAGAGATGTTGAAAGGAGCTTTCTACCAGAAAAAAAGCAGTCAAAATACACAAAACTTTGAACGACGTGATAAGCAGACAGAACCAGAAAACTGCAACTCTATCAGATTTTATAGGTTTTTACATGCTCTATTATAGTATAAAGGTTAAAGGGAGAAAAAAAGAAGGCAGAAAAATAACTACAGCTATCTCAGTTTGGTAACAAACTCACAACATAAAAAGGGATAATTTAAGACAAAAGAAACATAAAAGGGTAAGAGGTAAAGGGTAGAATACATAAAACTAAATGAAGATAAGATGCAAGCAACAGAAAAAGGACTACTTTATCTTTGAGGCATTTTATACAGGCCTCCGGGTAACCACAAAACATAAACATGGAGCATAGAAACACAATATTTTTTTAAAAAGGAAATTCAGAAAAATATAGAAAACCACCAAACCAAAATGGCAGCCAGAAATACAAGGAAACGAAACAATAGAGATACAGAGCAATCAGAAAACAAAAAATAAAATGGCAGTATCGGGACTTCCCTGGTGGTGCAGTAGTTAAGAATCCGCCTGCCAATGCAGGGGACATGGGTTCAATCCCTGATCCGGGATGATCCCACATGCCACGGAGCAACTAAGCCCGTGCACCACAACTACTGAGCCTGTGCTCTAGAGCCCCCGAGCCACAACTACTGAAGCCTGTGCTCCTAGAGCCCGTGCTCCACAACAAAAGAAGCCACCGCAGTGAGAAACCTGCACACCACAACAAAGACCCAATGCAGCCAAAAAAAAAAAAAAAAAATTAATTAATTTTTTAAATGCAGTACCAAATCCTAATATATCCATAATTGCCTTAAATGTAAATGGATTGAATTCATCAATCAAAAGACAGAGTGGGACTTCCCTGGTGGCCCAGTGGTTAAGAATCCATTTGCCAATGCTGGGGACATGGGTTCGATCCTTGGTCCAGGAAGATCCCACATGCCATGGAGCAACTAAGCCCATGCACTACAACTACTGAGCCTGCGCACTAGAGCCCACGAGCCACAACTAGTAAGCCCTCGCGCAACAACTACTGAGCTTGTGCGCCACAACTACTGAAGCCCATGTGCTCTAGGTCCTGCATGGTGCAACTACTGAGCCCGTGTGCCGCAAGTACTGAAGCCCATGGGCCTAGAGCCTGTGCTCCACAACAAGAGAAGCCATCACAATGAGAAGCCTGCGCACCAAAATGAAGAGTAGCCCCTGCTTGCCAAAACTAGAGAAAGCCCACGCGCAGCAGTGAAGACCCCAACACAGCCGAAATAAATAAATAAATAAATAAATAAATAAATAAATAAAATTTTAAAAAGACACAGAGTGACTGGAGGGATTAAAAAACAAGACCCAACTATAAGCTGCCTCCAGGAAACATACCTCAGCTCTAAGGATGCACATAGGCTAAAAGTGATGGGATGGAAGATAATACTTCAAGCCATACTTCAAGCCAAAAGAAAGCAGGTGTGGCCATCCTCATATCAGACACAATGGACTTCAAGCCAAAAAGGTAACAAGAGATAAAAATGGACAGTATATAATAACAAAGGGGACGATTCATCAAGAAGACATAATAGTGATTAATACCTATACACCAAACATAGGAGCACCAAAACATATAAAACAATTATTAAAAGGCCTGAAGGGGAAATTGACAGCAACACAATAATAGTAGGAGACTTTAACACCCTGCTTACATCAGTGGATAGATCATCCAGACAGAAAATCAACAAGGCAACAGTGGCCTTAAATGAAACATTAGACCAGGTGGATTTGATAGATTTGTACAGAATATTCCATCCAAATGCAGCATACATATTCTTCTCAAGTGCAAATGGAACTTTCTCAAGCATAGACCATATGTTGGGACACAAAACAAGTCTCAGTAAAGCTAAGAAGATTGAAATTAAAGACTGAAATTTAAGAAGTCTGAAATTGTATCAAGCATATTCTCCGATCACAATCGAATGAAACTAGAAGAAAACTGCAAAAATCACAAATATGTGGATACTGAACACATGCTACTGAACAACTATTGGGTCAACGAAGAAATCAAAAAGTACCTGAAGACAAATGAAAATGAAAATACAACATAAATCTATGGGATACAGCAAAAGTGATACTAAGAGGGAAGTTTACAGTAATACAGGCCTACCTCAAGAAACAAAAATCTCAAATAAATAATCTAACCTTACACCTAAAGGAACAGAAGGGACATACCTCAACATAATAAAAGCCATATAAGACAAACCCACAGCTAACATCATAGTCAATAGTGAAAATTCAAAGCTATCCCTCTAAAATCAGTAACAAGACAAGGATGCCCACTCTCACCACTCTTCTTTAACATAGTATTAGAAGTCCTAACAAGAGCAGTTAGGCAAGAAAAAGAAATAAAATGCATCCAAATTGGAAAGGAAGAAGTAAAACTGTCATTATTTGCAGATGACATGATTTTTATATATAGAAAACCCTACAGATTCTACCAAAATACTATTAGAAATAATAAGTGAATACAGTGAAGTTGCAGGATACAAAATCAATATACAAAAATATGTTGCACTTCTATATGCTAACAATGAGCTAGCAGAAATAGAAATTAAGAAAATAATCTCATTTACAATTGCAATAAAGAAGAATAAAATACCTAGGAATAAATTTAACCAAGGAGATGAAAGACTTGTACATTGGAAACTACAGTAAGTCCCCTACATACAAATGAGTTCCATTCTGAGAGTACATTTGTAAGGTCAATTTGTTCAAAGTTAGCCTAGGTACCCAACTAACACAATTGGCTATATAGTACTGCATTGTAATAGGTTTATAATACTTTTCACACAAATAATACATAAAAAACAAACCTTAAAAAGTACAGCAGTACCAGCTACATCGCTGCTGCTTTTACACTTGCTTCCAGACATGCTGGGCTTGAAATAAAGATACTGTACTACTGTATTCTACACAGTACTGTAAAGTACACAAAAGCGCAACCACTTGTAGAGGATGCATGCACATGACAATGTATGACAGACGTGTGAACTAACTTACATGATTGGACATGTGACACACATTCATATCTTTGAAAGTTCGAAACTTGAAGGTTTGTATGTAGGAGACTTACTGTACAAGACATTGTTGAAAGAAACTGAAGACACAAATAAATGGAAAGATATTCTGTGCTCATGGAATGGAAGAATTAATGTTGTCAAAATGTCCCTATTATCTAAAGCAATCTACAGATTCAATGCAATCCCTATCAAAATCCCAAGGACATTTTTCACAGAAAAAGAACAAAAGATATATAGTTTATATGGAACCACAAAAGACCCCAAATAGTCAAATTAATCTTGAGGAAAAAAAGAACAAAACTGGAGGTATCACATGCCCCAATTGCAGACTATATTACAAAGACATAGTAATTAAAACTGCATGGTATTGCCAGACAAATAGATGTACAGATCAATGGAAAAGAACTGAGAACCCAGAAATAAACCCACACATATATGGACAATTAATTTACAGCAAAGGGGCAAAGAACATACAATGGAGAAAGGATAGTCTCTTCAATAAATGGTGCTGGGGGACTTCTCTCATGGTGCAGTGGTTAAGAATCCACCTGCCAATGCAGGGGACACGGGTTCGATCCCTGGTCCAGGAAGGTCCCACGTGACGCAGAGCAACTAAGCCCATGCGCCACAACGAATGAGCCTGTGTGCCACAACTACTGAAGCGCACACACTTAGAGCCCGTGCTCTGCAACGAGAGAAGCTACCACAATGAGCAGCCCACGCACCACAACAAAGAGTAGCCCCCGCTCACCACAACTAGAGAATGCCTGCAAGCAGCAACAAAGACCCAATGCAGCCAAAAATAAATAAATAAATAAATTTACATAAATAAATGGTGCTGGGAAAACTGGATGGCCACGTGCAAAAAAATAAAACTAGATCACTATCTCACACCATATACAAATTATTTCAAAGTGGGTTAAAGACTTGAATATAAGACCTGAAACCATAAATCTCTGAGAAGAAAACATAGGCAATATGCTCTTTGACATTGGTCTCAGCAGTATCTTCTAGATATGTCTCCTCAGGCAAGGAAAACAAAAGCAAAAATAAACAACTGAGATTACATCAAACTAAAAAGCTTCTGTACAGCAAAGGAAACCATCAATAAAATGAAAAGACAACCAACCAAATGGGAGAAGATATTTGCAAATGATATATCCAATAAGAGGTTAATATCTCAAATATATAAAGAACTCATACAACTCATCAGCAAAAAAAAAATACAACCCAGTTTAAAAGTGGGCAGAGGAGCTGAATAGGCATCTTTCCAAAGAAGACATACAGACTGCCAACAGGTACATTAAAAGATGTTCAACATCACTAATCATCAGAGAAATGAAAGTCAAAACCACAGTGAGATATCACCTCACACCTGTTACTATGGCTGTTATCAAAAAGGCCAGAAATAACAAGTGTTGGCAAGGATGTGGAGAAAAGGGAACCCTCTTACACTGTTGGTGGGATATAAATTGGTACAGCCACTATGGAGAACAGTATGGAGGTTCCTTAAAAAATTAGGAATAGAACTACCATATGATCCAGCAATCCCACTTCTGGGTATTTATGCAAAGAATACAAAAACACTAATCCAAAAAGATATCTACATCCCCATGTTCATCATGGCATTATTTACAATAGCCAAGATATGGAAACAACCAAAGTGCCCATCAACAGATGAATGGATAAAGAAGATGTGGCATATATATACACAATGGAATAATACACAGCCATTAAAAATATGAAATCTTGTCATTTGGGACAACACACACATGAACCTTAAGGGTATTACACTAAGTGAAATAAGCCAGACAAAGACAAATACCATGATTTCACTCATACTGGAATATAAAAAACTAATAAACAAACAAAAACAAAATAAATGAGCAAACCAAGCCAAACAAAAACAAACACATAGATACAGGGAAGAGAGTAGTGGTTACCAAAGAGGAAGGGGTAGGGGGAGGGTGAAATGCATAAAGTGGATCAACTGTATTGTGATGAATGGAAAATAAATTTTTGGTGGTGAGCATGTTGTAGGGTAATACAGAAGTAGAAATATAAGTGTTGTATACATCAAACTTATATAATGTTATAAATCAATGTTACTTCATTTTTAAATAAATTTTTTTAAAACTAAAAAAAAAAAAAGAGGAATATCTCAAACTGATAATTGAAGCTTCCACCTAATGATCCTAGAAAGGAAGAAAAAATTAAGCCCAAAGCAACAGAAAGAAGGAAATAATAAAGTTAAGGGCAGAAACCAACAAAATTGAAAACAGGAAAACAACAGAGAAAATCAATGAGACAAAAATCAATAAATTTACAGAGAGAGAGCACAAAGGGGTAGAGAGGGAGAGAAAGAGAACAGAGATTACCATTATCGGGACTGAAACAGGAGATATCACTACCGACCCTGCAGACACCAAAACAATAATAAGGAAATACTACGAACAACTCTATATACAGTTGTAGGTTTGTGACTCTTTTGTATTTGACAAATAAAAAATTTTATAATTTAAGGTGTACAACATGTCTTGGTATATGTATACATTGTGAAATGATCAAACTAATTAATATATCCATCACCTCCCATAGTTATCATTTGTATGTATGTGCAGTGAGTATACTTAAAATCTACTCTGTTAGCAAATTTCAAGTACACAGTACATTATTATTAACTATAGTCACCATTCTGTACACTAGGTCTCCAGAATTTATTCATCTTACAACTGAAAGTTTATACCCTTTGATCAATACCTTCCCTTTTCCCATACCCCACAGCCTCTGGTAAACACCACTCTACTCTCTTTTTCTGTAAGTTTAGCTTTTTCAGATTCCACATATAAGTGATATCATACAGTATTTGTCTTTCTCTGTCTGACATTTCATTTAATATAATATCCTTAAGGTCCATCCATGCTGTCACAAATGACAGAATTTCCTTCTTTCTCATGGCTGAATAATATTCCATTGTATACATGTACCACAACTTCTTTATCCACTCATCCATTAATGGACACTTAGGTTGTCTCTATGTCTTGGCTATTATGAATAATGTTGCAATGAGCATGGCAGTACAACTATCTCTTCGATATCCTTTTTCATTTTCTTTGCATAAATACCCAGAAGAGAGATTCCTGGATCATATATGGTAGTTCTATTTTTTTTTTTTTTTTTTTGCGGTACGCGGGCCTCTCACTGTTGTGGCCTCTCCCGTTGCAGAACGCAGGCTCCAGAGGCGCAGGCTCAGCGGCCACGGCTCACGGGCCTAGCCGCTCCGCGGCATGTGGGATCTTCCCAGACCGGGGCACGAACCCGTGTCCCCTGCATCGGCAGGCGGACTCTCAACCACTGTGCCACCAGGGAAACCCTATGGTAGTTCTATTTTTAATTTTTTTTAAGAAACTTCACACTGTTTTCCACCATGACTGTACTAATTTACATTCCCACCAACAGTGCACAAGTGTTCCCTTTTCTCTACATCCTCACCAACACTTGTTATTTCTTGTCATTTTGATGATGCCATTCTAACAGAATACGGTTTCTCATTGTGGTTTTGATTTCCATTTCCATAATAAGTACTGATGTTGAGCACCTTTTCGTGTACCCTTTGGCCATCGGTATGTCTTCTTTAGGAAAATGTCTATGCAGTTCCTCTGCCGAGTTTTTAATTGGATTGTTTGGGTTTTTGCTATTGAGTTGCATGGGCTCTTTATATATTTTGGATATTAACCCCTTATCAGATATATGATTTCCAAATATTTTCACCCATTCCATTGATTGCCTTTTCACTTTGTTGATTATCTCTTTTTCTGTGCAGAGACTTTTTCACTTGATGTAGCCCCACTTACCAATTTTTCCTTTTGTTGTTTGTGCTTTTGGTGTCATATCCAAAAAACTGTTACCTCGAAAGGTAGTTTTAATTAGGTCCCATCACTCCCAGAAGTCACTCCCAAAAGGGCGCTGACTAATGTACAACCCATCACTGCATGGCCCACCAGGCCTAGCACAAAGAAGCCAATTAAAACCCAGCTGAAAAGGGCAAAGCACAGAAAAATGGTCTGAAGAAGAAAATGTCCAAATAAAGCACAACTTGTTGGGCCACCACCTGCTACATGCACTGGGCAGTTGTACTTGGGTCAGGTGGACCAAAGAACAGCACCAGTCCCAGGAAGTGCCCAATCTTCACATATCTTAAATGCCATCCTCCATCATCATGGGACAAGGCATTATCCCTCACAAAGCCCACCATGACCAAGTTCCTCTCCAACTCTGGCTACCAAGCAGGTCCTCCTTTCTCTCTCTCCAAGTTTCAGAAACGAAAGAACCATGATAGGATATTCAATAGAGAATCATTTTCCATCAGCATCCATTCCAGGATCTATGACCTCCGGGCTCCCACACTGACCTACTTCTGGCTGAGATGGCCTCCAGGGTACAACTCATCAGAGAAGCTTCTCCTGATGACTGTTTTAAACAACAATCCTTACCACCTCCACCCCATCGTGGTATCTCTTCCAGGTACTTTTCTCTACCTTTCATCATCATCTAACATGGTACCTATTATTTTATGTTCTGCCCTCCAAGCCAACTAGAATGTAAGCTCTAAGGGGTCAAAGACTCTCAGTTTTGTTCTCTGTTCTATGCCCAACATCTAGGACAGTGCCTGACGCATGCTGTGTTTTCAATAAATATTTGTTGAATGAATGAATGAATGCACATGAAGTGATGTAAGACTAAGACCAAGTTAACAGAGAGAGCAGACAGAGGAGCGATCCAGCTTCCGGAAAGTCTACAGGAGGGTGAAGAGGAGCAGTAACTTGATATGCCCGTCCTCAGGTGGGATAAAAGAAGGAATGGGACAAATTGGACTCATGAGGCATTCAGGTCCAAGCTAGTAATACAATTAGGCGAACAGCTATGGTTTTTGCCTACCTAGCACCCATTTACCCTTCTGACAATAACCTCTGACTTTCCTTGAGGTTCTGCCTGACCTACTTTTGGGGTGAGGATGTGACCTAATTTAGCCAATCCGCATACCCCACACCTTTGCTCATACCAATTGCTTTCTGTTTAGACACATGATCCAATTCAGGAAAGAAGAGTCAATCCCATGATATCTACCAAAACAAATGGGAAAAAGAAACTTCCTCTCCAGGGACATTGCTAGCAATAAAGACGATAAAGCCTGGAGCTGCCACAGTCACCACCTGGAGCCTAAGAATAAAGCCAACTCAGAAGAAAGCACCAAAGAGAGATGTCAAGAGACACACTTGAGTCCCTCCCTGGATCCAACCACACCTGAAGGCACCGGGCATTTCGATAATGCCAGCCAATTAATTCTCCTTTTCTGGTAAACTACTTTGAACTGGGTTTCTGTCACGTACGACTAAGAACATCCTGACCAGTACTAAAGAACAAGAGGGAAATACATTCTTGAGGCTCTTAAGTACCTGGCTGAGAAGCCTAATGTCAGGCAAGGTGTCCCAGAAGGGCCATCCCACACCTTTTGGTGAAACTCATTGCCAGCCTTTTTGGTGAGCAGGATAGGGGCTGAGGAGAAGGTCATGATGCTAGTTTTTTTATTATTTGCGTTTACCTTTTGGGAATTTATTCAACAACTCCGTCTCAAGAGAGCATAATAGGGTGAAAACATCACTGAACCAAGAGTCCAATAACCTGGTTTCTAATCCTAATCTGATCACTGACAGTGTGGGCTGAGACGAATCACCTTGCTCCTCTCGGTCTCAATTTGTAAGTATGTAAGTGAGCAGAATAATTTTATCATCTTCAAGCACCTGCCCAATTCTGGAATGCAAAGCCCACTAGTTAAGACGTTCTTAATCTTTGATGGGATCAAAACCCCAGAAAAATACACATGTGCACAAACACATAATTTTGCTTAGAGTCTCATGGGTTTCACAACTCTAGAAGCCATGCTATATCTGTAACCTCTCTGCTCTACAGAAACTAGGACACTGGCTTCTGCTTGGACTCCTCTGGTGACAGGGAGCTCACTACCTTAAAAAGTAGCCCAACGTAATTGAACTGCTCTGGAAAAATTAATTCGTCTTCATATTGAAACAAGATCTGCACACTGTAACTTCCACCCATTGGTCTAAGTTTTCCAGAGCAAAACAGAAAAAAAAAATTTCTCTCCCGTGTGTAGCATCTCTTCATTTCTCTGAAGACTGTTTCTAACTTTTAAATGCAAATAATTTATGGGGAGAAATGCAGATGATGTGCCATGCAAATTATTTTACAGTGGATTGTTATAAAGATATGTTCTGCCACCTCACCCTAAATATGCCAAACACCCAAATGTAGACGCTAAATTCCAGACAGGCACCACTGCTATTAATCTACATGGTCTAGGTTTTGCAAAGACAGGAATTACTGTATAAAAATATCCTGAAGGAAATAGCAAAGTCTTTTGGAAAGAGCACTTCATTAAGAATCAGAAGACTTGGGAGTAGTACCTATCTCCCATTCCAACTACCTGTGTATCCTTGGGCAAATCATTTAACCCCTCCCTCTGAGCCTGTTTCTCACCTGTAAAATAAATGTGACAAAACCTACCTCACAGGGATGCAGTGAGAATCAAATGCCATCGTGTTCGTAAAGCTTCTAGCCCAAGCCCGGCACAGAGCAAAATTGTCACTACAGGATAGCTCCCGAACTCAGCAAGCCCAGCGTCTCATTCGATGCGCTCGGCGCTCTTGCACCAACGGGATTCCCCTTCCCAAGCGGAGTCTGCGCTCTGGGCTCGACTGAGGCTCCCTGGCCGCTCGCGCTTTTCTCTCCTTCTCCAAGATGGCGGCGGTCGGCGGCGCTGAGGCGGGATCCGAGCGAGCCTAGTGAAGGTAGCGGCGAGCGGAGCCCCCACGAGGCCGAGCTGGGCCCCCACCCCCAGGCGGCAGTGGCCCCGCCCCGCCACCACCCGCCGCCTCGGGCCGCGACACCGCTCTGAGGGCGCCCGGGGCCCGTCGCGGCCTAGCCCAGGGGCCGAGCCGGGGACTGGAGTAGCGGCCGCAGTCCGCCCCCGGGAAGGGGCTGGAGCGGGTCGAAGGAGGAAGGCGGGCGGGAGCTGTTCAAATGGGGAAGGCGGGAAAGTGCGGGCCGGGAGGGGGCGTGCGGCCGCCCCGGGGGCCCGCGGGCCGAGGCCGCCCCTCCCCCTGCCCGGCAGTCTCCGCCCTCGGGGGCGCCGGGAGCCGCCGGGACGCGGGAACCCGAGTCGGGGCCGCCTGGCTCAGGACCCGGGACACAGGGTCCTTGGGCTGTCAAGGGGCGAGGGGGCCGGATGACGGGAGGGCCGGGGCCGCGGCTGGCAGGAGAGGATGCAAGGAGCTTTCTTCTTTTCCTTTTCGCACAGCTTTATTGAACTAGCTGTTGCTGCAGAACTGCCGGGAGAATCCTGTTGGTTTGCCGTGGGGACCACAAAGACGGTGGTCCTTGGGGCTCTTTGTAGCAATAACCCGGTGTGGTGTGTACTCTTTGCGTGTGACCCAGTTTGAACGTACCTTCCGAGTGGGCTCCTCTCCATCCAGGCCCATTTCCCCCCAAAGCTGGTACTTGGAGATTTCACTTTATTTTCTATCGGGCAGAAGAGGAGAACAGTTTATCTCCCTGCTTCCTGATGGCTAAGTTGGTGGCTGACTATATTCCCCCATAGCAGAATAAATAAAAAACTGAATCCAAAGTAGAGGCCGTTGATTGGACAAGGCTTGTCAAAATTTGTACTGCTGGTCTTTTGGGAATGTGTGTTGTCAGCCGCTCTGTGAGGTCGTCGTGGTTCCGCTCAATTGCACTACAGTGAGAGGATTCAGTCCCCATCCCAGGCTGTCGGGATCTCTGCAGTTCCCAGAGCTGGCAGGGGCTGTGAGTGCTGCATAGGTAGGTTCGTGGAGAAGGGAGTGGCGAGAATTCGGAGTCGCTGGGTTCTGAGATTGGAGGAGATCTCGACGAATCTCGACGAAAACGAGAAGACATCCCCTGCTCCTATCCTAGAAGTAACAACAACGACAACAATTCAGAAACTGGCAACAGCTGGATGTGCATCTTTCTTTCCCTGCCCTGGCAATTTGAGTTCCTGAAAGAAGTGCTGGAAGAAGAGAACACGGAATCTTGAGCAAGGCTGTCCTGGACTGGACCTGGGTCTCAGGATTTTGCTTACTGCCCCGTTTCCGAGGCTTACTTTGTCTTTTTCAATACACACTTACATTTTGGGATGAAAAGGCTTGTTCGTGATTGCTGGGGCTCAGGTGACCTCAAAAAATCACCTTCTGAAACTTTTTATTTTTCAGTATTTGTAATTTGGACCTTCAAAATAACAAAGTACTGTGTCTGGTGATTTTCAGTTTTTCCCTGATTCCTTTGATAATTCTAAAAGCAAAGCTTGAACATCACGCATGTACTTATCTACAAGTGGAAGAGCAGCTCTGCCTCTCCTTTTTCATCTCCTGAAGAAAAGTCCCACAAGAGCCATTTGATAATTTGCACCTTTCAAAAGTACACATTTTTTTATGATGGCATATTTCTTACTTCCATAAACAGCTTTAAGTAATGAACTTTTACTTCTGTTGTCATTTGTTGGCCCACTGAGAGAAACCTAATTGTAAAATTATCCGTGCCTCTTGAAGTTGACAACATTGGATTCTGTGAACTCCAAAATTTGTGGAATTCGGGAGAATGAGCTTTAACACCTGTTCTACATTTGCCAACATTTAATGTAATTATGGCTTCTGTTTTCTAATGTGAATATCAAACCTAATATTTTTCATTTTCATTAATCCTGACAATCTGCTGCCTAACCCTGGACTCTGAATTTATCGTGGATAATATTCAAGACCTGGAAAGAATATCACAGGAGTCATCTGATCTTATATAAATGTTGCCCTAACTCTGCCTTTCTTCCACACTGTTGCTTGAGACTTCTTTATCTGGTTTCATCTTTCTTCTATGAGTCAGCAACCAAAACTAACCTCTGGGCTGCAATAATATCCTGATTTTAAAGAACCCAGAAGTTCAGGATCCATCACTCTGCCCAGGCTATGATGGTCCATTGTGTCTAAATTTAGTTTTTTAAGCTCTTGGCTGTCCCAGTTCTTTATTGAATTAGACTTGCCTTCAGGCCCTGTTCACTTTTTTACTATCGGTTATTTAATCTTGTAATTTATAAAGTGCTCTTCCATGTCTTTGTAAAAATTTAATAGTAGCAGGCCTGATTCTAGTATATAATGCTAACAACCAGCACATGTTTTCTGTGCTGCTCTGTGCCTCTGAGGATCAGCTCCTAATTTTCTGTTCCCTTTTACAATTTTTTCATCCACTGGTTGTTTTTCAAAGCAGTCAGTTATGAGACCATGAGCACTTTTTCACAGTCCAGTGACATCATTGTTTTCTTTCTCATACTGTCTTCAGAGGTACTTAACTCCTATTCTGACTGTTCGTTGTTCGGCTCTGTTTTATGTTAGTTTTGATGTTACCAAAGGGAAGGCCTGGTTATAAGTCTCAGGACCTGCCTTTGCTTCATAGAGAAGAGCATTTTGTTGTTGACAACAGATTGATGGACACATCGATGATGTTGAATGTTTAAGATTTTTTGCCCATTATTTCTCAAACGTTCTTTGCCAAACTCCACTTGTCATGGAAAACATTTAAGCTGAGGTCTCACAATGTGGTATTTCTTGGCATTATCGGCCTATGAAGATTAATGGGATCCATATACCCTTCTAATAAGCTCACGACTTTAATGCTAGTGAGTGGATATACTATTTTGAAATGAATGGATGTAATTCCCTATGATGATCCCCCTCCCCTAACCCCTTGTGGAGTTACACCACTTGGGTGGACAGAGGATGACATTAATTTCTATTTGAGAAAGTTTAATGCCTAATGCTGGAACATTAAAAACTGGCTATATTAAGTATCTTGCCTCCTCCTAGTTTCTACATGAGACCTGACCTCATATCCCCTTCATTTCCTGTGAAAAGCCCTTTGAGTAAATAGTTCTGCAATTACCTGTAAAATAACCCAGTTCATTTCTTCACTCTTACCTTGACCAAGTTCATTCTTCATTCCACTTCTTAGGGAAGTGGAGAAATGCTTTTTTATGTTTCTGAAGCTCACTTGTAAATCATTCTTGGTAATACTTCTCTTTCTGTTTTCAACTTAGGCATTATCTGTGCATTGTATCTTATCTGACTTGTGCAAGTAGGTCTTTTTTTCTTTTGGTTTATTTTAAATGTAACTCTTAGGAAAGTTTCCCTTGTTAATTCATCTTTTCTTTCCCAAAAGTTACATACTTCACTATTACCCATACCTTCCTGAACGGACTGGCAATGTCTCATTGACGTGCCCTTCAGCATTTCTAAACCCCACTATAGTGATGAAGGTAAAATAAAATTTAAGTAAACAACCAGTCAGATCAACTTTTAAGCATTTCACTAACTGAATGAGGACATTTTCAATATATTTAGTATATAATTTTTAAATTTCCTGCAAAAACTTCCTGCGGGAATTGTGACATTGCCTGTCCTAAAAATATTTGAAGAACTTTACCTTCAAGTGCAGTTTATGGCTTGTCATCTTCAAAGTCAAAATGGATGTATAAACTTGAATGCCAGAAAAGTAATTTTAACAAATTTAAGACAGTATTTAGACCATTTAAATTTTAGTAGTTCTTCAAATTAGTGAAAATCTTAGTAATGATAAAAATTTCATCACTAGTGGATAAATGACAATTCCTCCGTATTTTCACCTATAGCCTCTAAGAAAGGCTTGATAGCATTGAAAGCTGTTCTGTGGGCAACTAATATAAGAAGTGTGCCTACTTTTACACCTCTCTGATTTTGAGCAAATTCAGAGAGCCCAACAAAATGCATACGAAACAATTATGCTCTCAAGATCTTTACTATCACTATCAAGTCTCATCAGTTCTGTTTAAATTGCAATACAATAGATTTTAGCCTTTCACCAATTCAAATGGTAGGATTTTGTGGTCTCGAATGCATGGTGTAACCTGTCTTCCTCTGCATCCTGCTTTATCTGTGCATTTTGTAACCGTGATTGAACCTATCCCTCTGACTTCATGTCGGTTTTCACCCTGTCTCAGTGTTGTCAGACCTGTTGGCATGTCAGAAGTTCTCATTAATCTTGAAGTATTTTTTTATATGGGAGGTGTTTTATATACTTCCCCAAACTACAGCTTTAATTCATGAGTCAAATCAAATTAAGCCTAACGCACTTCCTACAGCTTCATCCCTAGTATATTTACAAACAGAAAGAGGAGGTGACAAGACACTCCTTTATTCCTTGCTGCCCTTCCAGTCTGCCCTTGGATCACTACGCATTTCCATCTGGAAGGTTGCTTCTCCACAGTGAGTTCGCATTACAGGAGGGTTTTCCTTCTTTGTTTCTCAGACCTGGTCCTGTAGACGGGAAGGAGCCTGGACACAGGGACCCATTCTCAAAGGCCCGGCAGGACCGCCATGGCTTATGATGACTCCGTGAAGAAAGAAGGTATGACCCCTTAGCCTGAGAAGCATTCCAAAGGGGGTGTCCTCTTCAATCCTTGCAGCCCATGGACATAGAGACCAGGACTGGCCACCACAGCCTGGACTCCCAAGTGATGACCCAGAGCCCTAGTAAAACTCCACGTCACCCCCGACTGGGCCCATGGAAGCGAAAACCAGGACAGGGTTCCACCACAGGAGTCCGAACCATACGTCTCTGTAGTCTATTGGGGTGACCCCCTGCAGCACTCGTGGTCCTTGCCAGCTCCAGTGTGCAGGAGTCTGAGGATAGGAGCCACACAGTGGACACCCACAGAGCAGCACAGCACATGAGTCCTTACTCTTTTCAGCCTTACCTCTGCAAGTCTGTGTCCACCTGCCAAATCACAACTAAGAAACCATGTCTAAGGATGCACCTTGGGCCTTTGCATAGCGTGCAAGCATTGTTTCTTCATGTTTGATTCCTGTATTTGCAGCCAAGTCATCAGGACATATTCCTGTCCCCTTGGATCTAGCCCTGTGTTCCAGTGGACTTACCAAATAACATGATTCTAATTTGGAAGTGAAGGGGCTGTTGCATTTCATATGTGGCGATTTGGTTGTGACTTACTTGACTTTCTCATTTCCTTTCCCAACTGAACCTGTGCTTCTCAGATTGCTTTGATGGTGATCACAGCTTTGAGGACATAGGGCTAGCTGCTGGCCGGAGCCAACGAGAAAAGAAACGTTCTTACAAAGATTTTTTAAGGGAAGAGGAAGAAATCGCTGCTCAGGTCAGGAATTCTTCCAAGAAGAAGTTAAAGGTAAATTCTAAACATTTGAATTAGGAAAGTTTTAAACTATTTCGTATCATGTTTCCTAGTATTTGAAGAAAGGAGTTTCTTTGAAAAACATTTAAAAAGAAAACTAAACATCATTCACATCTATTTTCACTATTTCCTGTGTTTTACTTTATTTTCCAAAGTCAGAAATCATCAGAAAACAACATTGGTTCCAAACTGCCTTTGCCTCATCATCTTATCCATTGCTCAGTTCTTCTTCCTCTTTAATTCTAGGATAGTGAACTTTACTTCTTGGGGACGGACACGCACAAGAAAAAGAGGAAGCACTCCTCTGATGATTACTACTATGGAGGTAAGGATGGGAAGGGGCAACAGGCGGGAGAAACACATCACTGGTTCTTGGAGTCGGGGTAGGGGAAAGGGATCCAGATGTTGCTGACTCAGTGGCCTATTTAACAGGACAGTGGTTCTTGTTCTGAGTGCCGATAAACCAGTGTGAAGGAGGAGAGAGGTGGAGGGCTGGTATTTTGGAGGATTCAGCATAGAAGAACAGTCTTCATTTGTGATACACCAGGTACCAGGTTCCTTCTCCCCTCAATCATCCACTTATCTTGTGCCCATTGCTGTCTAGCATCCCTTTTGCCATATGTAGTCCTGGGCCCTCTGGCCTGCACCTGTGGGTTACTTCTCAATCTAGCGCGTATCCACTCACAAGACCAGTTTTTCTTAGCTATATTATGCACATAGCTGACAAGACTAACTCTTTCCTAGAATGGATTTGTCCTGAACACAGGAACAAATGATGCTTTGTCTTCAGTGTAATCTAAATTGTAACTACTCGTAATCCTGCAGCTATGGTCCATTCTTCTGGGTATGCTCTCTTTGGTTGCTTGTGAAGACTCAGTGAAGAAAAACAGCTTGAGTGGCAAGAACTGTCTCCAGGGTCAGAGGCAGAATCTACCAAGCCAAGAAGCACATGGGCATCATCTCTGAATGTTTGGAATCAGTTGAAGGGCCTCCCCTCCAATCATTCCTGTTAGCCTCTTCCTCATCTTAGTTGGGTGTTTTTGGTGAGAGAGGAAACTTGCTGGAAGTTGCTTTGTCAAATGGACAATTACTTCTCTTGATTATTTCTAGATATTTCGTCTTTGGAGTCGTCACAGAAGAAAAAGAAAAAGTCTAGCCCACAGTCTGCTGATACAGCTATGGACCTGTTGAAAGCGATCACTTCCCCTCTGGCAACAGGCACCAAGCCTTCCAAAAAGACAGGAGAAAAGTCCTCCAGTTCTTCAAGCCATTCAGAGGGTAAAAAGGAACACCACAGGAAGAAAGTCAGCGGAAGCAGTGGGGAGCTGTCCCTGGAGGATGGTGGTTCCCACAAATCCAAAAAAATGAAACCGCTCTATGTGAACACAGAGACACTGACCCTTCGTGAGCCTGATGGGTTAAAGATGAAACTTATTCTCTCACCAAAGGAGAAGGGAAGCAGCTCCGTTGATGAGGAGTCTTTTCAGTACCCCTCTCAGCAAGCGACTGTGAAAAAATCCTCCAAGAAGTCAGCTCGGGATGAGCAAGGTGCTTTACTCCTAGGACACGAATTACAGAGCTTTCTGAAAACAGCCCGGAAGAAGCACAAGTCATCCTCAGACTCACGTTCGTCTCCTGGCCCTGAAGGCTGTGGGTCTGATGCCTCCCAGTTCCCAGAATCCCACAGTGCTAACCTTGATCTTTCAGGGCTTGAACCTATTCTAGTAGAATCAGACTCCTCCTCTGGCGGGGAGCTGGAGGCTGGGGAGTTAGTGATCGATGACTCTTACCGGGAAATCAAGAAGAAAAAGAAGTCAAAGAAGAGCAAGAAGAAGAAGGACAAGGAGAAGCATAAAGAGAAGCGACACTCCAAGTCCAAGAGAAGTTCGGGACTTCCCGCTGCAGCAGTGGGAGAGGTCCCAGCGCCGCCTGGCCCTCCTCCCAGCGTCCCGTACACTGGAGCAGCCGCCCTTCCTCCACCGCTTCCTGGCCTCCACACAGATGGGCACAGTGAGAAAAAAAAGAAGAGAGAGGAGAAGGACAAAGAGAGGGACAGAGGAGAAAAGGTAAGGCATTTTTTAAAGTATGACACGGGGTAAGAGGTGAAGCGGGTTTTTCCGTAGTAAGTGGGCTTGGAATTAAGCAGATGAACCACTGGGAATGTAGCAAGGTAAACCTGCTGGAATGATATAAAGTAGAAAATATTACCCATGGTACGAAAATAGGAGCGACCTTAATTATTCGTGGGTTTTCTTGATCGAGTTGTTCTCCCACCGTGCCAAGCATAGGTTTAGAAATACAGAGGCTTATTCTAACCGGCCCTTAAAATTCACAGAAGAAGCCAAACGCAATTTCTTTCACTCAGCAGCGCTGTCTGGCTGAGGCAGTTGAGAGATACAAAAACGTATTCATTCTGTGAGTTCATTGTGAAAAATAGATTTTCAAAATTAGAATGATGAAAAAAAAAGTTAGAATGATGACCAATTAACAAAATAAGCTAATGGCTTCCCACTAACTGGTGTTGGCTACTTTCTGGTATTCTTTTTAGTGTCAAAGGTGTGTGCTCTCACCATCTGAGTGCTTACTGTGTGCCAAGCCCAGTGCTACCATAGGAGTTAAGGGGTGGAAAGAGGAGCAGGAGGACACAGCTCTGGACCTCAGTGAGCTCACTGTTTGTTGAGGAGACAGGAATGAGAAAGCAGCCGCCTTGGTTTGATTTCTTTCTCACAACTCAAGAAATTTTCTAGCAGTTGTACTACAGTACAGGGGCTGATGACTGTGTCATTACAGGTTTCCTTTAAAAGATAAACTTTTTCCCCAGATTACCAAAGTAATATATTATTTTTCTAGAAATTTGGAAATTCAGAATAGTAGAAAGAAAAAAAATCATAGTTTTGCCACCTAAGGGCAACCATTTTCTTCCTTTGCTCTGCAAAGTTAAATGTCAGGTAAAATCTGAAAGAAAGGCAGCTAAGAAAGAGAAAAGCAAATATATTAAGAATATGGGCTTGGCGGTTTCATTTCAGTCTATAATTGAGGCACAAGTGATTTTCTCCACTAGTAGGAGTGCCTTTTAAGCAAGTATATGGATCAGAAAGAAAAAGCTGTATCTTTTTTTTTTTTTTAACTGTACCTTCTGAGCTAACAATCAGTGTGAGCATCAAGAACTGGACAGTCCAGCACTAGGGTGGGGTTATTCATTGTTTATTCCAAAATCGTTTCATGAAATAGTACATACTCTGTGTAAGAGTCTGTTTATTCCAAGAATTTCCATTCTAGTGATACACGATAATGCCGTAAACTAATCTTACAGTGCTAAATGTGAGGAGGGCAGGGTGGTCAGAGAAAGCTCTAAAGAAGAAAAAGGTTATCAGCAGAGGGGCACACATGGAGGCAGAGAGGTGTTTAGGAAGCAGCATAGCGAAACAACTGAACTCTAGTCCTGTGTTTCCAGCTGTCTGATAAATATTTCTTCCTGGAAGCCTTGGCTACCTCAGAGCCATGTGTCACTAATGGAGCTCATCATCCAGACCCTTTAACATGCATCTCCTCCTCCATCTCCTTCTGTAGTCCGCATGTCCTAACCGTCAATCCAAACTAAAAACTATACGCTGATTATTTTTCTTAATAATTCATTATGAAATTTTTCAAACAAAAAGCATTGAAAGAATTGTACATGGGCTTCCCTGGTGGCGCAGTGGTTGCGAGTCCGCCTGCCGATGCAGGGGACGCGGGTTCGTGCCCCGGTCCGGGAGGATCCCACGTGCCGCGGAGCGGCTGGGCCCGTGAGCCATGGTCGCTGAGCTTGCGCGTCCGGAGCCTGTGCTCCGCAGCGGGAGAGGCCACAGCAGTGAGAGGCCCGCGTACCACACAAAAAAAGAATTGTACAGTGAATACCATATGCCACCCATGGAGATTCTTCATTTAACATTTTGCTGTTTGCTTTATCATCCATCCATCCATCCATCAATCCATCTTATCTTTGTTAATGTATCTTAAAGTAAGTTGTAGGTATCATATACACACCCGTAAACACTTCAGCTTGCGTATCATTAACTTAAGTTCAATATTTGTTTTCTGGGCTTTTTTTAGGTAAAATTCACGTATGGTAAAATGCACAGATGTTAAGTATACCACCTGATGAGTTTTGATAGGTTCACACACCCGTGTGACCAAACCTCTATCAAGATACAGATATTACCCTCATCACAGATACCCACTGTTGTTTCTCATACCCTTTCTCAGTCAATCCCCACCCCTAAAACCAACCACTGTTCTGATTTTTTTCTAACCTTATGGTTCACTTTTACATTTCCCTGCCCACACCCTCCACTATTTCCACTCAACTGTTGAGCCTGATACTCTTGCTCTTTAATAACTTCCACACCTTTATGCCTCTATCACCACTGCCTCATCCCTCCCAGTACTCAATGGAGTAATAAACGGCCCCCTTTCCATTTCTTCCCCCGTGCAATTCATCTTACTCTGATGCCGGAATGAACCTAAGGACCACTTTGATGATGACAGTTGTCTGTTCAACATCCTCAGTGGATCCTTACTGCCTTTATGTTAGACCCGTAAGCTCCAGGAGGACCGGGATCATGTCTATCTTGCTGTCTACTCTGTCCCTGGTACATAACCCACAGTCTGCCCCATCGTAGAAAGTCAGTAAATACTTCTTGAATGAATAAATATCAAAGTCCAAACCCTTGGCCAAGCATTCATAATTGTGATTCAGCCTGAAACTTCCCTTTTCAGCCTTACCCCCATTAGCCTGCTTTGCATGCGCCGTGTGGGAACCAGACTTGTTCCTTACCGTCTTAGCTCCACTCCTTGGATGGTATTTTGCGGTGACCTTCTTTCCCCTTGTTTTTTCTCCTCCACACATTGAAGCCCTGCCTTCCCTTCAAAATGCAATCAAATGCCACCTCCTCTAAGACATCCTCACTCTCCTGTTATAATCAACTTCTGAATTCCCATAACACCCTTGGTATGGGAAGTTACTGCACTTGTTTTCTTCCTTATATTGGATTCATCTTTGTATATATTCGGTTTCCCCTACTGAAGACTCCTGGAGGGCGTTTTAGCTCCTTAGTGACTCCTAGCCACTTCAACGTTATTACCTTCAACTCCTCAGTCTCCTTGGTAAGCATTTTGTGACACATGTCAAATGAATGAATATGTGGATGAAAACATAGCATGGAAAAGGTAGGTTGTAAGCAAATGGTAAAGAATCTTGAATGCCAAAGTAAGGGATTTGGCCATGGGCACTTTGGGATTATGAGCAGAGTTTAAATATGCTGTAAATGATAATTTAAGAATAAAATGATGAAGCTATACATGGTGACTTAGACCGAGGAGAGACTTGTGGCAGATCACCGAGGAGGTTATTATAGTCGGAAGTCAGTAATGAAAGCCTGATAGAAATAAAATGGAAGAGACAGATACAAGAAAGACTCTGAAGGAAAAACTGACAAGATCTGGCAGCTGGGCTTGGCTCTGGGGAGCCAGAAACATAAATGAGTATATAGATGTCCCTTAAGGGTTTGAACCTGGGTGCCTTGCAAGATAAAATTATAATCTCCTCAAGGGTAGGGACTTATTTGTAATTCCCCCATGCAGCTAACAGTTGCTAGTGAAAAATGAATTTCAGTTTATAGCAAAAAATCTTAACTATGAATCAGTATTTGACTGGTGACGGTCCAAACCTGAAACCTGATACTTTGAATGTAATCATTTATTTAGCCAACAGGTTATTTATGGGACATACGCCATGTTTTTTAAACCTGACCTGTGCATGAAAATTTCCATGGAGCTTTAAAAAAAATCCTTTCCAAAAGCATCAAGAAATAAATAAATTTTTTAAATCCTGGGTTTTGTTTCAGTATAAAAAAAGAACTATCTGAGGGAATTCCCTGGCAGTCCAGTGGTTAGGACTCTGCGCTTCCGCTGCAACGGGCACGGGTTCAGTCCCTGGCTGGGGAACTAAGATCCTGCAATCCAAGCAGCGTGGCCACACAAAAAAAAAATAGTATCTGAAAGTCCACCTAGAGATAGAAAGGAAGTTTTCAGGAGTAGCGTTCCCTCAGCCCGCAGTGAGCACACACAGAGAGCCCACTGGTGGAAACGCAGGAGGCCTCTGTGTGCCCTTTCTACCCTAGAATCTGTGACCAAGACTGCAATGAAAATAGAGAAGCAAGAGAATGGCTAGTTTGGGAGAAGAAGAAAAGTTAGGTTTAGATTCCAAGATACAAGCATCTAGAGATTCAGCATAGCTAAGTGGTTAAGAGTGTGGCTATGGAGCCAGACCCCTTGGGCTCCATTCCTGGCTCTACCACTTCGAAGCTATGCAATGTTGGACAAGTTGCATGACTTCTCCATCTGCGAGTGGGAATGATGATAAACCTACCTGGTAGGGTTGTTAAGGGTTCAGTGAGGTAATACATGGAAAGGTGTTCAGGGCCTCAGTGTGCCAAGGCCCCCTGGGGCACCACAGCAGACTCACAGTGGCACCACTAGATTTTTTCAACATTAAAATTTCAGGAGAAACAGTCATACTTGCCATCTGTCAGGTACCTTATGAACTACTAGCACAAAGTAATTCACAGTTTCAACATCTTTTTATGTTCCATTCCTTTCAGTGATTGCTGTGATAAAAAGCACGTACCACGTGAAGACCCACACAGGAACCATGAACCAACAAAGTTTGGGAACCTTGGCTTTGCACAGTGTTCAGCACATTAGCTAAATAACATTCCATACAAGTTGTTACAGTCATCATCTCAGTACGCTTTCCAGGGAGCAGTGGAAATGCGAGACCTAGAGTTCAGTGGACCACCTGAAACCGGGGTTAGAAGTTGGGTGCTCGCAGGCAGTAAATGAAACGTGTGAGTGGATGGGAGGTCATGCAGCCCAGAGTGGAATCGTGTAGCACACACACGAGGGCACTGGACGGGGAAGAGGGGCCGTGGTGCTGGAGGAGACACTGAGAGGGCTGGCTGAGCATCACAGCGGGAGGAAGACAGTTTCAAGAGCAGATTGGTCTCATGCTTGAGAAGACAGGAGTTCAGGTGTAGTGGGAGAATGGAAGCCAGGTTGGCAGAGTTCACACGAGAGTGAGAAGCAAAGGAAGCGGCAGCGGCGGCGGTGGGGGGCTCTTCCGGAGAATTTTGACTGATACAGAGAAGGGAGATCGGACTGTCTCCCTTGTGAATGGTGACACTTTCAGTGTGGAGTTTCACTTAGGGAGTGTTTTAGCTTTCCTGTTTGCCTCTCTGTTTCTGTGTTGTTGAATCCTGCTTTCCAGGAGGAGAGATAAATCATATGGTGATACCTTGATGTATCGTTTCCCCTTTAAGACCATCCCGTTGGAGTGGGGATCTTTTGGTTTATATTGGAGGAGCAGGACATGGTAACATTTCAGAAATACCTTACTTTTGGTTTTACTAAATCAGTAAAAGCCCATTCACTACCACTTAAACTAAAATCTGTGATGTTGCCACTTCAGAGGAGTGCCTTCACTTACCTGTATGTTTCCAGAATGTTCTCATTTCCTCTAAGCAAACGAAGCCTAGCCCGGTGGCCTAGTGCCTGGCACACTCAGACATTGCTGTTGATCTACTAATAAACGAAATTCTGAGAGATAACTAGACTCGTCATGGTGTTACATAAATTCTCCCTCTGGTAAGACTGAAGCTGAGTAACAGTAGCGATAAGTGGTACAAATCAGGAGGTACCATCTCTGAGAGCCTGCTATGTGCCAGGCTCTCTGAGGCATTTTTGCACACATAGGGGTCTCGACTGATAGGTATTGTTAGCCCCCTTTCACAGAGGAGGAAGCTGAGAAGAAAAGACATGGAGCCAGAATTTTCATAGAGGTTCTTTAACCCCAAGGCTGTACTCTTTCCACTGTAGCACATTCCTTTCTAAAACTTAAGAGATGGTTACCCAGTGCCACAACCAATCTTTGACAAAGCTAAAAGTAGGTTCTAGGGTAGGGGAGACGGACATGGTGCACCGGTGTCTGAGATTTGTCCTATGGAGGCATACAGATGTTGAAATGAAGGGGCTGAAAGCTTGGACTTGAGTTCAGCAGACTCGGTTCTTGTTCTTGTTGCTACTTACTAGCCTTGTTCTCTTGAGATTGCTTCCTCACTTCTCTGCTCACTTGTGAGATGGGGTTACTTAGATTAAATTAGGTGTACATGTAGCACGCTTGGCACAGGGCAGGGCTCAGTCAGTAGCTGCTGTTACAACGACCGTTGCTTTCATCCCACGTTCTTCGGAAGCATAAAATATACTTGAAAACATCTTTTTAAAAGTTTTTTTTTCAACCGCTCATTTCACATATTTGACTAAGCAAAGGGGCTCTGCTTTTATGGTTTTTTGTTTTCTTTTGCTTTTTAATACTAACATCCACCTTTTAGGAAGCAAACTCTAGCTATCACCTATTTGGAAAGCAGTTAAGAACCAGAAAGAAAACGGTCTCTAAGGACCAAAAGCAGATGTTATAGAGCAAGTTTTCTACAGCTCCTTGGAGCACGTCGTGGGCACTGGGGAAAGGAACATCAGCTGGAGAGGAGTCAGGGGACCACTCTGACCCTGTTGTTTTCTTCGTAGAACTTCACCTACGAGGGTGTTGTGAAAAGCAGACAAGGTAACATAAATGAATGTGCGTACTGGCCTTTTCAAAAACACACAATTCTGAGACTTTGTTATGCATTCAGTACATATTTATTCTGCACTTACATTGTGCCAGGCACTGAATCAGGCACGGTGTTAGCTCTCAAAGAGCTCCGGGTGTAGTAAGGGGTTGGAAAGCGTTCAGAGTGTTGAACCTCAGCAGAGGTGGGTGCAGAGTGCCAGGGAGAGCCTGTGGGTGTCCAAGAAGCTTTCAGGGGGAGGCAGCCCTGAACCGAAACTTAAGGGCAAATAGGTATTCCAGTCAGGGAGTGGAAAAGCATATGAAGGCCCAAGAGGGCATAGGATGTTCAGAGAACCACAGGAGGGCCAACCAGCAGAAGGTTAAAAGTAACCATGTGGAAGGCAGGAAGGGGGCTTTAGTAAATTACAGTAATAATAAGAGCTATACTTACTGAGTTGTTCATATGTTCTAAGCACTGCACTAAGTTTTTTATCTATGGTATATTGGTGAATTTTCACAGGAACCCAATGAGATGTAGGTATTATCCTGTCCATTTCACAGAAATGAGCTCAAAGTGAAATAACCTGCCCCAGGATGCACCCCTGTTTAGTGGCAGCACAGGAATTTGAACCCAGATTTTTCTGATTACAGGACCCAGAAAGAATGTTTAAATTATATTCAATGGTGTATTATGAGAGAGAGCAGAAATAGATCCCCATTCAGAATGGTTAAAATTAAAGCTTTGGTGTGAAAACTTTACTTCTCTGTCACCCTTTCCTTTTGCCATATCGCATTTAGGGATCTGAGTCAAGTTAGTTCAGAAGAGCATCAGATGATGGCCCTGCCACTCCCCGGGTAAACGGCTCCGGGTCTGCTTCTCATCTTGAAAAGGGCAGGGATGGTGGAACTTACCTCATAGCGTTGCTGGGCGGGTTAAATGAGTTCCTATAGGTAAAGCCTTGGTAACGGTGTCTCCTACACAGTATTAACATCAATGAAGAGGTTGGGTTCCTGTCATCAGCAGAAGAAAGCCAAGTTTTATTTTGAAGATTCATAAATGATGTTTTGCCTTAACTCCCAGATGTTTTATCCTTTAAAATAGGTTCTTAAACTAAAATAGGTTCTTAAACCTAAGCTATAGGTTCATAGATGGGCTTGAAGAGGGATTTCCATCAGAGTTTCTCAAAGAGTTCTATGATCTCAAAGAATTCAGCGTGACTGCTTTAAACAGGGCATCAAGAAGTTGCTCTTAGAAGGTCTTGATATTGTGACACTCTCCTCAAACATTTAAAAAGAGGTTCGGGCTGTAGAAATTACAACTTTGTGAGTCACACTTAAGGGGATTTGTTGCTAGTCATTTGCTGCTAGTAATAAAGTATCCAAGTTTTTAAAATATTAACATTTTGTTAAAGGAGAGCCCATGTTATTCCAGATGTAACTACTGTGATTCACTTGCCATACTGTTTTCTTGCACTAGAAAGTCTAGGGTGCAGTTACTAGCCTTGCATTTAGAGTCACTTGGAAATATTTTGATGTCTCGAGATCATCCATTATGTGTGTTATTTCTAACTATTAATGTAGAAAAATGTCTGTTCCCTGGAAAGAATTTAACCCTTAAGTTCGAATTCCAAACTTTGGATCCACAGGCCTGAGTTACATCTTAGAGCACAATGGTTAGGTTCTAAGGTCAGCACATAAGGTGAAAATTGTCAGAGTTTCCCTTGAAAATCCCTTAGGAAGGTTCCACGATGAAGGCCAGCAGTTGCTCAGTCCAACAGAATGTCAGCCCAGTGCACCTGGGTTTTACTCTCTTCACCAGGTTGAAGTCATTGGTATATGTTAAAGAGCCATAATTTTATTTTTTAAACTATGTCAGCTCCAAACATCAGAATTAACACTTGGGTAGCAAGTGACACACACTGAGGAAGACATACAGGAACTGTCTGGGGAAAGCAGATCTCATGCTGTCACACACTCCAAGGGATGGGTTCTTAGAGCAGAATCACACAGACTAATCAATTCATATCTCCCTCTCTCCGTCTCTCTCTCATAGCCAAACAGAACTTACATGAACTCATGCCTTTCTTTGTAATGCAACCTCATTTTATCTTGGGCCCAGTAAAGGGGGATTTGAAAGGATTAGGTCACTTAGAGCATTTGGGGATATGAGGCTGCTACTAAATTAATAAAGGAGATGCAGCACCCAGAACTCACTTGTGTAGCATCTCTGAACATGACTAACTTCACCAGAAGAATACTAAAAATAGGACCTTTACTACTGAAATGAAAGTTTTTAAAGTAAAGGCCTTGCTGCTGTTTTCTTTGTCTGATTTAGGTCAGAAGATTTCACTCTATCCTCCCTCACCAGAATTTCTATTTTTAAAAAATCTTGTATTAGCTTTTTGGATGCTACAACTTCTATTTTGAAAAGTACAGAGGGAATAGAAAGGAACTTTCCTATTGTGGCATAACAAATTACCACAAATTTAGCAGTTCAAGACAATATCTATCTATTAGCTCACAGTTCTGTAGATCAGAAGTCCAGATAGGGCTCCACTGGGTTCGCTGCTCCATCTCTCACAAGACTGAATCCAGGTGTTGGCTAGAACTGGGTTCTTAGCTGAGGCTAGAGGTCCTCTTCCAGGTTGTTGGCAGCATTCAGGTCCTTGCAGTTGTAAAACTCATGGCAACTTGTCTTCAAGTTCAAGGCCAACAACAGGAGAGTGTCTCCTGTTGGGTCTCACCTCTTTTAAGGGCTCACTGGGTAAGGTCAGGCCCACTCAGGATAATCTCCCTTTAGATTCGCTCAGATTCAGCTCACTTAGGGACCTTAATTACATCTGCAAATTCCCTTTTGCCATATAACATGACATAATCATGGGAGTGATGCCCCATCATATTCACCAGTCCTGCCCCCAGTCAGGGGGAGGGCATTTTACAGGGTGTGTCCACCAGGAGGCCGAAATCCTGGGCACCATCTTGGAATTCTGCCTACCACAGAAATAACATGACTGAGTACCTACTGAAGTGCCAAACGCTGATTAATTCCCACCTCTGGGAATGGTATTATCCAAGTTTTACTGACAAGGAAACTAAAGCTCAGGGAAATGAAGCAGTTTGTGTAACTGGTAAATAGTATGGTCAGGTTTCTAACCTAGCTCTGTCGGCCTCCAAAGCCCAGGCTCTTTCCATGTTCTCACATTATCTCTGATAAATCCTGTTGCTTCCCCCTCGCTTTCAATTGATCTGCCTTTCTCCAGCCCCACAGCCTTGGCTGTAGGCCTTCACCGTCCCTCTCGGGCACTCCTGCAGCAGTCCCCCAACCCCCATCGGGCTTCCTGCCTCCGCTGTTGCTCTGCTCCAGTCCATTCTCCGTGGTCCTAACGCGCAGCCTGACCACATGACTTCCTGCTTAAAATACTTGCATCGCTTCTTTCCAGTGCAGTCCGTACTCTTTAGTACAGGTTACAAGGCATCCATCTCTAAGCACTCCCTGCTTCTCTGAGATCATCTCCTACTTCTCTCTCTGACGGGTGTTACCACTCTGAGAGCCTAGAACACCCGTAACCACTCTTCACCTGGCTAATTCCACCCAGCTTCCCAATGTACATTTAACGTCACTTCCTCCAGAGGCTTTCTTCGATTGCCTAATTTGTGAGGTGCTCCTATTACATGTTCCTATAACACCCAGTAGTTTCCCTATAATATTGTCACATTTTATTATGACATATTTATCTGTCTTTTCTGTTAGGTTATGTGTCTGGTTCTTGGCTGTATTGCCAATGTCTGGCACAAAGTGGATGCTCAGTAAATATTTATTAAGAAATGAATGGCAGAGTGCTTTGGTGGGTTACTTTTTCCTCTTTCCTTTGCAGAGTCTCCTTTTTAGTCTCTGTTTTTCCTTCTTTGCCATTGAAATACTTTCAATATCGCATGTCAGGGGACTTCCCTGGTGGTCCAGTGGCTAAGACTCTACATTCCCAATGCAGGGGGTCCAGGTTTGATCCCTGGCCAGGGAACTAGAACCCCACATGCCGCAGCTAAAGATCCTGCATGCTACCACTGAAAGATCCCACATGCCGCAACGAAGACCCCGCACATGGCAGTGGAGATCCCGCGTGCTGCAACTAAGACCTGACGCGGCCAAATAAGTAAATAAATAACAAATAAAATATTTTTTTAAATATCACATGTCAGAGAGCAATCCATTTCTCATGCGTTTTATTCAGGATCAAATAATTAGTATAAGGTGAAGCTAAAATGGTGAGAAAAAATGGTGGGCCTTTAAACTTAACATTTCATAGGTTTTCCACTATTTTATGCTGCTTGACTGCCTTAGAATAAGATCTGGGCTCCAAAAGCTCATCCTCTTAACTACTCACTGTACCCAGTACAGATACTCAATAAATGCCAGTATATTTTCTACATAATTGAATAAAGTCCTTTATAAGAGTTATGAGAGGAACCCCTTTCTTCACTATGTGGATTTGGATCTAACTTATTGGGTAAGAGTTGTGATTAATTTTGTCAAGGTAGTTTCAATTTTATGTTATAACTGTGGATAGCCTTGTGGAATAGAGAGCATTGACTTTTCATAGTCTTATATCATGTTTGAGAAAACATTGGTAAAACTCCTTGCAAGTTTTATTTTATGGCCAAATGTCAGGCCTATGAATAAGCTGTTTTTAAAAGATTAGTCTAAAATTTTTGAAACTAAATTTATAACAAACATGGCATAATTTTCATAGCCAAAGAAGTGCTGTCTCATTCAAAGCAGTTACTTTGGAAGACGTTTCAGGGTTGTTTCCATTCTTCAGAAATGGTTTCAGAATTCCTTTTGGAATTAAAGTCTGAGCCATCACACAGCTTTTTTACTGTCATAAGTTTTGACTAGTCTTTGGCCTTTGAGGATAGCTGTTTTATGAAAACAACATTAGGAACTAAGGTGAGGGCTTCGCTGGTGGTGCAGTGGTTAAGAATCCACCTGTCAGTTCAGGGGACACGGGTTCAAGCCCGGTTCCAAGAAGATCCCACATGCTGTGGAGCAGCTAAGCCCGTGCGCCACAACTACTGAGCCTGTGCTCTAGAGCCCGCGAGCCACAACTACTGAGCCCACGTGCCACAACTACTGAAGCCTGCGCACCTTGAGCCCGTGCTCCGCAGCAACAGAAGCCACCGCAATGAGAAGCCCGCACACTGCAATGAAGAGTAGCGCCCGCTCACCACAACTAGAGAAAGCCTGTGCGCAGCAACGAAGACCCAGTGCAGCCAAAAATCAATAAATAAATAAGTTTTTTTTAAAAAAGAACTAAGGTGAATAAAGTGTGTGATCAGGCTTCGTTTAAAAACAAGGTGCAACTCTGAGGTCACGAGACAAGACTGTGTTGTTTGTTGGTTCATTTTGGTTGTAAAATCAGATTCTTGAGGCAAACAGAAGTTTCCAGTAGCTTTTAAAGCACCAACCAACCGTTCATGTCATTATAACTGCAGGACCAGAAAGGACTATCTTGGGAGGCGATGGAGGACCGATCATCATGTTTTGATACTTACAAGATGAGGTTGTAAGGAAAGCCAGGCTGAAGACATCTCAGTTTATTAGATAACAGTTATAAAGGGATAACCTTTTCTTTCGAAAAGTAATTTTTTCTGTTACAACATATTTTTTTTATTTGGCCCATAATGCATAGCCCTGGAGGTCAGGCTAGGTTGTAGCCATTCTTGTGTTATAACTGGCATAGCTGCAGGACCCAGGGAAGTCAATATTTTTCTAAGTTTCCTTTCTCATCCTCAAAATGAGGTGCTATCTAATGCACCTTTTCAGGTAGGAAAACTCTTTTCTCTTGAGTCTATGGATAATTGTAAAATGGGATGCTTAGTAAAATATAGTATGTTTTATATATCCCTCACTGAACTGGTTTTAAAAGCTCAGTTTGTTTTTGTTTCTCAAAAATCATGCATTGCTTTTGGAATTGTCATAAGTGAAGAATAAACATACTTCAGGTAGTACAAAGCAGTTTGTTGAAGTGAAAGGTTCATTTTACATTAAGTACCAAAGAATTGTCTTCAGTTATTTATTTACTTTTCACCTTGGACCACAAGAATGTGAATAATAAAATAACGATAAACTACAAGTGACAGTCAAAGCAGGATCAGGAAAATTTTAAGATTAGACATCAAAACCAGAGGAACAATATGAACATAAATTTAGCTCTTGATTTTCTGGCCCCAAAGCAAAGGGAAATTATGAGGTTCTTATTTTCAAAGAAGATGAAAACTAGACATCCCAGGAGAGGTAAAGATTTTCTTAGCACTTAATTCTAACCGAAATATGTAACATTTGTAGGAAGGATGAAGAGCTTTACAAATAATTATCAAGTAGCTGCAACAACCTGAAAAAAATCTAAAATGAATTTAGCATGTGGTTTTTACCTTCTAAAATAAAACTGATACTCATCTCTGAGTCATAAGTAACATGGATTAAAAATTAATTATCATGCTTAGGAAAGCTGGTTAGTAATTTAGAACTCTTGATGAAAAAGTGCAGGTATCTTTTGTTTTGTTCCCATAGATGCAAGGTTGCCCAACCTGTGTTCTAATTAAGTCTTACCCTGTTCTATTTTTATGTGGTACTAGCCAAAAAAGAAGAACATGTCGGCCTACCAGGTGTTCTGTAAGGAGTATCGTGTAACCATTGTGGCTGACCATCCAGGCATAGGTAAGAACATTTCTTATCTTTAGTGCTTTTACTTTCCGTTTGTGTCCCTGAAGCAGTGCAGTTAATCCAGTCAGCAGGCAAACTTATTCCCATAGTATGAAAAGAACACAGATCTCATTTCTTTCCTCAGTTGTGCAAGTCACTGTAGATTTTGTCTTAGTTCACCCCGTCCAGAAAGCGCAGTACGTAAATACGCAGTTGTTCCTTTCCAAGATTCTACAGTTGACCTTTTCCTTAAACTGCCCTCAGTATATAGAGTCGGAGTGAGATGACATATTATATTGTTCATATTTGTCTCTATATGGAAGTTAGTGAGGTGAGAAGCACACTACACCTCAGGCCTTAGACAAGTTGCGTACCGTCTGCACATCTCATTGCTCATTTGTGAACTAGCTTCCCAGCGGGCTCATCAGGGGTGTCGTGAGGCGCTGTGAAAGACACACATGTGCTTTATAAAGTACGACCTCGCCCTACATGTGGAAGCACAGCATTACACGTCTGGAAGATCGCTTCCGAGCTGCGCTAGGGAAATTCTTCTTTGTCTCTGAGCTCTCAGAAATTCGGTAAAACTCCAACACCTCTTAATCAGTCAAATTCTCCATAACATATTTCCTCTAACTTAAGTAGATAAGCCCTGTTCCATGAGATCAAATTAAAAGACACCAGAAAGATGTTTAAGGAATAAATCCTTAGAGAGTAGACATGTGAGAATTCGAGCCTGTCTCACGACCACCAAAACAGCCCCTCCCTTCCAGAAAAGAATCAAGGAAAGTGATGGGGTTTGGTTTGGTTTTCTGGAAGACTCTTCTGCTATTTAAATCTGGTCTTCAAGACCCTTTTCCTAGTTTTTGCTCCTATCAGTCCTGTTTTGTTTATGGTTAAACCTTTACTGTTTGGGGTTGTTTCTCTCTTTTTTTTTTTTTTTTTACTCTTTTATGCTAGATTTTGGGGAACTGAGCAAAAAACTGGCCGAGGTATGGAAGCAATTGCCAGAGAAGGACAAACTGGTAAGTACAGTTTATTACTGACACATTTTTCATTGCTCTATGCCTTCCAAAATGTGTAATCCTCCTATACACCGTCCCAAACAACACTGAACATAGAAAAACAAAATTACAAATCAGTGGAAAATGGTTTAGCAGAGGGCAATAAAGTAGTTGGTGCCAGTTCACTCTACATGAGGATTTAACTGCAGGGAGGCTGTTTCCAACCTCATCTAATTTTTTCCCAACAACCTGACATTTGAGCCAAAAGATGACCTAACTTGGGCAATGAGTCGTGTTAAAAGAGAATCTAAAGTCAGAGACCTTGACCACAAACACCTACGGGTCAGCTGTGGTCTGAGAACTGGGGAAAGTGGCCCACCTGATAGTCACAGCAAATAATAAAAACATGGGGCAATGTTTACTAGGCAAGTAGGTTCCAGGTCATCATCCTTGTCAACCATTACCAAATAATAAACCTTCCTGTCAAAAAGCTAATAAGACCATGATAAATAGTCATATTTGAATCACAGTCACTTTCCAATTAGATGATATGAAGGTAGTCTAGGCATTAGAATTACCATCTTGCTTTTTTAAGGTACAGCTCATCTGGGTGAAAACAACATATATCTTTCACCCAGGTCAATTATCTTTAGTTTCTGTTTTCCGTGTCATTGTTATCCTAATATTGGTGTTTCCAACCGGCAGGTTAGAAGAAGTGTTTAAACCACATGGACATTAGGATGAGCCAGATGTTTTCCTCTGTGATTTTACATTTCAACCTTAGAGTGATCGCAGAATCAATGCTGCGATGTGACCGCTAGCACTGGGGGGTGTTCGTGGTCCTCTCCTAAGATAGTACTGTCACCACCATCTGAAGCCTGTTCACTGACCCGCCAGCTTAAAAGTTAACATTAACCCTGTCTGCTCGCCTCCACTGTTCCCTTTCTTTTCTTCATTCTCCTCTCCCATGACTGCTTTTCCTTTTACTTTTTTGTCCTTTTAAATTTGTTTGCCCTGATCTGATTGCAGATTTGGAAGCAAAAAGCTCAGTATCTGCAACACAAACAGAACAAAGCAGAAGCTACAACTGTGAAAAGAAAAGCATCCAGCTCAGAAGGGTCCATGAAAATGAAAGGTAGTGACCACATCCCTCTCCTCTTTTCATTCTTTTCCCTAGAGCACTGTGAATTTTGCTTCGTCACTAAGAAATGGGGAGAATAGCCTATATTAGAAGCAGATCTTGATATCCAGATATTATTACTGAATATTAAGGGTTGCCAAAAAAATTTAGAAAATGTTAAGTCTGAAGTCAGCAAGGTTTCCTGTAAAGGGCCAGAGAGTAAATATTTTATTTTTTGTTTTTTATTTAATATTTTATTTATTTGGTTGCGCTGGGTCTTAGTTGCAGCTCTTGGGCTCCTTAGTTGCAGCATGCGAACTCTTAGTTGTGGCATGCATGTGGGATCTAGTTCCCTGACCAGGGATCGAACCCGGGCCCCCTGCATGAGCTTGGAGTCTTAACCGCTGTGCCACCAGGGAAGTCCCTGAGAGTAAATATTTTAAGTCTGAGGGCCATATGCATCCTCTTGTCATGTATTCCTCTTTGTTTTTTCTACAACAACCGTTTAAAAATCTAAAATCATTCTTAGCTCACAGGCCAATACAAAAACAAGTCAGGAGCCAGATTTGGCCCACAGTCCATAATTTTGTTAAAGCCTGGTAGAGCTCATAAAAAGGGAAAATCTGGAAGAACATTGGCAAGCTATCTCTCTCTGTTTTGTCTCTGCTCTCAGCTTCTTCTGCAGGAGTACTCTCACCCCAAAAGAAATCCCCACCCACCACCATGCTGTTACCCGCCTCGCCAGCCAAAGCCCCTGAGACAGAGCCCATCGATGTGGCTGCTCATCTCCAGCTGTTGGGAGAGTCCCTGAGCCTCATTGGACACCGCCTGCAGGAAACCGAGGTGAGGGCACTGCCAGCAGCATGGCTCCAGTTGCTTGTGTAATTTGAATCCACTTACTCATTCCACATACATTCATTGAGCAACTACTGTATGCTGGGTTATCCTGAGCCAGGTGCTCAGATACAGTGATAAGAGAGATGGTAATAGAAACATCCAGAGATTTGGAATCTACCTGCTGGCTCTCAAAGTTTGCACTAATACCGTCCTATTGAAACAATGGCACAAAAGGAAATTAGACTACCCTGTAACACTTTTTTTTCCGCAGTTTTACAGAGATACAATTGACATATAATCCTGTAGCTCTTTTTTAGTTTTTAAAAATGCAATGGGAAAAATGAGTACAAATCCCATGGAAGCTTTGATCATTTTTATTTCTAAGAGAGTTTGGCTTTTTCTGTGCGTTTGCAGCAAGGTTTTCAATAGACCGATTAGATCGTACAGGGGATTAAGTGTTCCTCTGCTGCTCTGAAAGTAGGTAGCAACTGGGAGATTGAGGTTCTCCAGCTCTTCATTGCTCTGCACTTGAATCATACAGTGCTATGTACCCTAAGGAGATCTGTGTCCTTTTAAGCTTCCATTTCAAAATCACTTAACCTGCAAAGCTGTCATGTTCCATTTCTATTACCATATTCAATTTCTAATCATATTTCTCCCTGGCTAACTCAGTAAGTAGTGTAGTATTTCAGTTTTCCACTGGGTCCTAATAGGACATTTCAGCAAAGAAATCAGTCTGAATTACTAAAGCCACCTTTAAGCTGAGAAATCAGTGTAGGGATATAAAACTACTCACTTGCTTTTGTGTGGAAGTTGAATTATTATTCAGCAAATAAAATGCCAAAGGCCGCAAGAGATGAAGCTTTGTCTAAGTTCTCAAACTTTGTTTGAACTTAAGTTCTCAAACTAAGTTCTTAAACTTTGTTTAAGTTTCTCAAAATTTAGTAGGTGTCAAAACAGCTACTTGGAGGCCCAGATATATGAATGGATATAGATATTTCCAGAATAAAATATTCTGGGATCTTTATTTATTTTTCATATTTAGACATTCTTATGTTTCCTAAAAAGTTAAAATTTTAAACTATTCGTTTTTTTCACCTTCCATATTCCAGATTTTCCCTGGCATTTCCATTGAGTTTAACAAATATTTGTTGAGTACTTAGGCATTATTCCAAAAACTGGGGGGAGTAGAAATTATGATGATCTCGTATCCTCAGGAAGCTTACAGTCTAACTGGAAAGATAGAATAGATAAATAATTAGCAAATAAAACAAGCCAGCTTCTGTGAGCAGTTTCTGTGGGAGAGTTACATGTACATATTGACCAGAAAAGGGAAAGAATGTTGCAGAATCTCTAGTCCCCTTTTTTTTTCAACATAAGGAACAGTCTTATTATGATATAATTCACATACCATAAAGTTTACCCTTTTAAAATGTAGAATTTAGTGGCTTTTAGTATTTTCACAGATTTGTGGCTCCATTACTACTGTCTGTTCCAGATCATTTTCATTACCCCCAAAAGAGACCCGATATACATCAGCAGTAATTCCCCGTTCCCCCATACTCCACTTTTTCCCAGACTTTAATCATTGGTGTATATCTTCACAATTTTGCCATTTCCACATACCACTTTATACTGTTATTTACTTTGTATTTTTTAAATTTTATTGGGGTATAGTTGATTTACAATGTTGTGTTAGTTTCAGGTGCACAGCAAAGTGATTCAGTTACACATAAACGTATATTCATTCTTTTTTAGATTCTTTTCTCATATAGGTTATCCCAGAATATTGAGTAGAGTTCCCTGTGCTGTACAGTAGGTCCTTTTGGTTATCTGTCATATATAGTAGTGTATGTATGTTCATCCCAAGCTCCTGATTTATTTATATTTTTATTTAAATAAATTTATCCATGCTTTCACAATGATGTCCTCAATATCACAAGTGAGATACTCTAATCTTTTTTCTAATGTACCTCAAAATGGATGTATATCAAATAATTAATGTTCACCTCTATGCCACCTGAAATTAGTAAACGTACTACACTGTAAGGAACACTGATTTATACAGTTTGCTCATTTAAAGATTGAATACCTGAAACCTAATGAAATTAAGTGACCGTTATTACAAGTTTACGCAACTTGCTGTGACCAAGCGCACTTGCCCCACTTCTCAGCCTGCTCTCATTCTGCGGCTTTGTGCCACCTGAAGCAGTTACAGGAGCGCTCGAGAGCAGAGAGTTAGGGGGTCAGGAGAGGCTCTGTGAAGGGGATGTGGTGTTCCAGTGGGACCTGGAAGGATAAGCAGGACTTGGTATCACGGAGATGTTGGAGAGAGACATCGTAAACCAAGAGAACATCTGCTTCTCGGCCCTGGAATTTTTTGCAGAGATGGGTCAAAAGAGACCCAGTGGGGCTCTAGGTGCCCCATTCCCACTTTAACCAGATCTTTTAGCTGTTTTATATATTGGGGTTCCACTAAACGTTTTATTTCCCAAGGGGTTTATTACTAAAATGATGAAAACTAGAACATCCAATGCATAAGGTAGAGGAAGGCTGAATATTAAGGGCATGGTCCAAACTACGTAGGGAAATGACTGCTCAGGAGCTAGCGGAATTGTTTGAATAGGGAGGAATGAGCAGAGCTCTCATTTGGTTTTCACTGAGAATATCTTCTATCTTAGATTGGGAGTGAAAAGAGACCAGAATTAGGGAAAATTTATAACAATACTCTAGACATGACAAAGATTTGAATTTAATTTAACAAATATTTATTGAGAGCTTACTCTGTGCAGAACCCCAGTAGTTATTGGAAGGATATAAAAATGAGTATGACTTGGTTCCTGCTCTCAGGTTGCTTTTGGGGAGAGTCAGACATAAAATATTAGCTATCATTAACTGTAGGGCAAAAGTATGGAGTAATATTACTAATTGCTGTCTTCCGTCGAATGCTCACTCAGGCAGCTTTGGTTCAGAGTGCTGTACATGGATCCTTTCCTTTAATTCACGCTGCAACTTTGTGAAACAAAATTTGTGTTCCCTTATTTTAGAGAAGGAAAAACAGACTTAGGTTAAGGAACTTTCTCTAGAGTTTAGCCCGTAAGTGCTGAAACAGAGCCTTGAGTTTGGTGGCATGACCTCAGGGTCCATGCTTTTAACCCTTTGCTGCCTGCCTTGGAAGTGGGGGGAGACATTGGACAAGGAGAATGAAGGGGAAGAAAAGTCAACGGTGGCAAGGCCTTGAGACTGGGCGGGTGTGTGAATGGGGGTGATTTTAGCAGAGGAAGGTATGCTAGGAGGAAGGGTAGGTTATTTCTCTTTACCGTATGTTGAGATTGAGAAATATGCAAAGTGAAAGCCCTAGCAGGCAGCCAGAAAGGCAGTTTTGGAGATGAAGATGTTGGTAATAGTAGTGATCATTACTGATACTTTCTGAGCACTTTCCAGGTGCCAGGCACCACCCCAGGTACTTGATGTCTGTTGTCTCACTTAATCCGCTCTGTGCTACAGATGCTGTCAGTACTGTGTTTTTCAGGCACAGCATAGAAAGCTGCTTGCCCCTCTCGGTGAGTGGGATGTAGCCAGGTTCTCAATCCCGCATCTCGAGCCCAGAGCTCATTCTCTAAAGGATGCTTCTGTGCTGCCTTCCTAGGTGACATATCCTCACAGTACTTCTGGTTGAAGCAGATTATACAGGAGCTGGGCAGCATTATTTGTAGCAAGCAATCTTATTTGTTATGTCTTTGAATCACAGAGATATAAACAGTATGCATTTTATAAGTTAAATTTTAAAAAGAACAGAAAAGTGGTATCATCCACTATCAAAAAAGCCACATATGTGGAGAAGTATGTGTGTGTTTGTGTTAAATGTTAATGTGTAGAATTCTCATGGTTATCACATTTGAGCTATATTTGTGGAGTTCATAAGAAAAATACTTTTGTGTACATATCTCCACAGATCCTCCCAGCAGGTCTCCAGAATACATGAGGTATTTTTTACGATTTTTCAGTATAGGTTTTTTGGGTTTTTTTCCTACTGTTCCTAAGTGACTAACCTAAGTCTCACAGAGGGTACAGTGGATTAGGACTATAGAAAGGAAACCTGGGAATGTATTCTTATCAAAGCAGAGACTTTCCATTTCTGCCACAAGTTTCATAGACCCGCCCAGGACTTAAAGAACCATGCAAGGAGCTCACCCAGAACCTGGCGGGAGCCTCAGGAGTGTGGTTCAAGCTGCAGTCCTCCCCTGTCACGCTCTCCTTTTCAGGGCATGGTCGCTGTGTCCGGCAGTTTGTCAGTGCTTCTGGATTCCATCATCTGTGCGCTTGGCCCCTTGGCGTGTCTGACCACACAACTACCTGAGTTGAATGGCTGTCCCAAACAGGTCTTGGTGAGTTTCCTTGTTTCCTGGGATTTTGGGGGCCAGACCCCTGGGGAGCCAGTGAGGCCCTGCCTTAGTGAGCCCTGTCAAGCACAAGCCCATAAAGCTTCCTGGATATAGCGTTGCCATAGGCTGTCGGCCCATGGAACATGACACTGAGTGTTGAATGCATGCCAGGCTTTCAGTGAAATAGCAAACACGCCATTTCCTAAGATTTCTCTCCTTTGGAGAGAAGCGTTGTAGCCCTTGAGGTACTGCACCTCCTGTGTTGCCTATTTGCTCTTCCAGAGACAAAGAAAGTACAGGAGTCTGCTGCCTCTATTTTAGTAGGATTAACGGGAGAAGTCAGCAGAAAAGCTCCCAGCGTAGCAGACAACGGCGTGACATCTTCTCTCTCCCTGTGTTCTCTAAGTCTAGATTTTCTTTCTCACCTCTCTCCCTTGAACGAAGAAATACGTCTCAGGGAACTAAGGTAAAATACTCTTCAGCTGAACCTGTTTCCTTTGTTTTGCAGTCAAACACACTAGACAACATTGCTTACATCATGCCTGGACTGTGACAGCAAAGACTCCTGGGACAGAAACCTTATCCTGCCTGTTGCTGGCTTGTGTATATGTGACTGTTCCAGATCCCTTCACTGACATCTGGGTGTAGGTTTTAAATTTTTATATATATGCATATATATATATATATATATATATATAAAATGTATAATATATACATAGGACTGTAACTACTTTGCTTTTAATAATTTTATGAAATGGCAAAGGTTTAGCCAAGAGGAAACCTTGGCATGAACATAGGCTTGGAATTCTTTCTTCTACTGTGGTGGATAAATCTGCCTTAAAAATCAGTGTAACTTGGGGGCTGGGGGCTAGTTCTGGATGCCAAGTGCATCGCTTTAAGGTCAGCTAAAATGTGATTTTTTTCCAAACTCAGTTGTACCTCCAGACCCATCACTGACCATTTGCCTTACCTGTCTTACAGTCTGAAATATATTGGGAAAGATATGGGAAGATGTCAGTTAACTGAAAGTACAAAGCTTTTCAACTTGAAGTGACCTAGGTGGGAAGTGATAACGTCGTTCCCATCTGAAAGTTATTGCAGTGGCTTAAGTGAACTTAGTAGGGGGTTCATTCCAATTCCTGCTCTACCAGTGTCCATGTCGCAAAGCTTATTGTAATCATTGGTACCATTGGCAGCCTCAGCTGGAGCCAAGGAGATTTGTGAGCCCTGGAGTGGGTAAAGCTGTCAGTGCCACCAGCTGAATGGCCTATATTGTGAGCTGACCCAGAGCGTTTGGTCTGCAGAGCTAAGAGCTGGTATCTTCCATTGGCAGCGTCAGCTTAGCTTACAGTTCTGCCGCTTAGCTGCTTGGTGGGTGTGGAAGGTGAGCTTTGCCCAGGCTTATTCCTGGGCTCATCTCATTGGCTCCCCTGCTGGGCAGATACACAGCATTTTGCATTCCACACATATGCGAATTGCAAAAAAAAGTACTCTGTTCTCATGTAGGGTTATTTATGTGCGTATGTGAATGTGTGTTTTAATTATGTGTATTTAACTCTTTAAACTCTCTTAGATTTTAATTTATCCTGTAAATTTCTGTATATATAATTTAAAAACAAGAGCCTCCACCAGCAACAGCATGTGGAAGATACAGATTTGTCATTTCTGCCTCCTTTCCTTCCTCTGGTCTCCTCTGCAAACTCCAAATCATCTACACTTTAAGGTATCGTGCCTCAGAAAGGAATCAATTATGTTGGGATTCCAGCTCTTTACAAATGAATAATGTCAAGAAAGTAAATTAAAAGGAATGTTACCATTCCCAGCTGCCCTTATTTCCAAAGAACCAGGCTTTTGCTTCCCAGTTCCAAAGAAAACAGTTGAGCACTTCAGCGTTGTTTTTAAATTTGGTTTGAGAGTCCATGTCAAAACTAAGCTCTGAGGTGACTGCTTTCTTCCCTTGGCCTGGACAGAGCACTGCAGCATCAAAGTAGATCTTTGAGGACAGTGCCGCCAGCCTATTTAATTCTGCTGCATCCTATTTAATTCTTTCCTTTTTTCCCACCAGTGTGGTCACAGGGCTGTGTTTCTTAAAGGTATTCTGGCTGCTGAATGCCTTTCTCACCTCAGAGCAGTTTTGAAATTTAACTGGGAAACAGAAGGAAACAGGAATGCTTGGGAACCAAAATCACGAAGAGCAGAAATCCTGGTTTAATTTTATGTGTTAGCACCTATCCCACGCCTCCTCTGTACCCATGTCAGTTTTCTGTTTGACACAGGGTATCAAGGAAGGGCCTCGGAGACGTGGATTAGTACAGAAAGAAGTCAGTCCTACCATTGTCATTTGTACACATTAATGAAGTCCTGACGAGGACCTGCTTTTTGTTTGTTTGTTTTTCTTTAAGATCCAAACCTATTGTATTTGTATTTAAAATTTGTACACATTTGTATAATAATCTGTTCCTTGTGGTATTTGGTACTATTAGAGGAAAAACTTTGGATTCAGAACTTCTTGCAGTTTTTATATCATTGTTTTATTTTGTTTTTTAAATAAATTCTAGCTGTTTGATCCAAATCCCATTACAGTTGTATAAAGAAATAAAATTTTGTACTTATATTATTAAAAATCACATTTTTAATATTTGTAGTCCAGTGTCAGCTATCTTTACCCTGTTGCTAACAAAAGTTGCTATGAAATTTTAAACCTTTCACACTATATCCTACCATAATTTTCTTTTAAAAAAAAATCCATTTGGAATAGAGGTCAAGTTTCTGATCGTAGCCATCTTCCTAACAAACATCTTGCTCTGTTTCTAGTAACTTTTACGTTGCGGACTCTCATCTTCTCTCTTGCAAACTGCAAAGCCAGTGGCTCTGATAAGCGTTGGCAAATGAAATTGTCTGTACATTACATTGTTGGCCTAACTCAAGAAATGCCTATCAGTCTTGTATAAGAATCACATCCAAATCTTATGCTAAACCATGTGTTTCAGTACTGTCCTTACTGAGTGATGTTGGGTTGGATAGGTCACTGAATCTTTACAGGCATCTGTAGTCTAATCTGTAAAATAGTGTTGATGTCACTTCCCTGTCTCCAAGCCTTGAAGCCAGCCAGCCTGACATGAAGTTTAGTAGTATTGTGAACATTCAATATATGAGATTAGACCTTTCAAAGTAAAAATTTCAATTCAAACACAAGGTTGTTAAGTCATAAATAGCAAAATACTATGATTGGTTGAAAGGCTCACTTCTTATGGAGAGGCAGCAAAAAAGAGACCACTATATTACTGAATGACTAGAGTGATTGGCATATTTTATCGCACTTAATCCTCCCCCAAGGCCTTATGAATATTATCCCTCTTTATAAATGAGGAGATACATGCAGAAAAGTACTTTTCCTGAGTTTATACAGCTACGTGAATGGCAAAGCCAGAATAAACACATTGGTACAGCTGACCCCAAAGCTGAGGCTCTCTTCATCCCCAAGCCACTTTCAGAGTTAAATTGTGTATGTAATTTATCAGAATCCTTCTCCTTTATCTGCAGTCCTGAGCAAATGTGATTGTAGGAAAACTGTCAGACCTTTTCATTGTTCAAATGTCCTTTTGTCCTAGCTGGATTTTACTATATAGACCTCACTTTTCTTGTCCTCCTGTTGTCTTTAAGCTCTGGAGGCAAAGTATCTTGATTTTTTTGTCTAAAAGTACTTAAAGGATATAATTATGTTACATTTATGCAATATGTCAATTTTAAAGGACTTAAACATTTTTATCCTTAGGAAGGCATTTGATTTTTTTCTTTTTTTAATTTTTAACATCTTTATTGGAGTATAATTGCTTTACAATGGTGTGTTAGTTTCTGCTTTATAACAAAGGGAATCAGCTATACATATACATATATCCCCATATCTCCTCCCTCTTGCGTCTGGCATTTTGATATTGATATTGCTGAAACACTTAAAAGGAAAAATTAAAACAGACTTTTTACTAAATGAGTTTGTTCCTGTTAGGAAACACTTTGAACACATAGTTTTAATTAGTTCTGTACTACACTTAATGTTTGCAATTTACATTCCTATCGTATTGACAAAACCCACACACTTCCATTTCTAATATAATAGCTAAATAGCTTTCTGTTTGCATAGAGCTATGATTTCACTCCCTGTTTGGGGGTATATGGTTTCTTACCACGAAGGATAAAACTTATGGCTGTTTTATTCTTGGCAGAAAGCCAAGATCTGCCGATAATCACTTTAAACCAGAGTGGTGCAAGAAGGCAAGAACTTCTGGTTAAATCACCACCCAACATGGGGATGTTAAATGTTGTTAATGGAAGAATCCAATGGAAAATCATGCTAAACATATTCCATACAACCAAGCAATATGTTTAAATGAAGAAAAACATGGAAGGTACCTGACAGGAAGTCATCTTAAGTGTACATCCCCCCCTTATAGTCCAAATACCGTTACAGAAAGGTAGATTGATTTAATTTTCATGCATTAGTCATTGTGCTGGACAACAGTGAGAGAAATGGACATAGCATCCCAGCCCTCAAAGAGCACCTAGACTACTGAGGGGTTATGGGCATGTATTAACAGGTCTCATGAGCATTATTAAAACACTTCAAAGCACAGAAGTACATGACTTCCATAAAGCTTTTATGTTGTACGGTAAAGATATCAGCCCCTATAACTGCCCAGATTAATGGAAGTGATTAAGTTCTTTTTTTTTTTTTTTTTTTTGTGGTATGCGGGCCTCACTGTTGTGGCCTCTCCCTTGCGGAGCACAGGCTCCGGACGCGCAGGCTCAGCGGCCATGGCTCACGGGCCCAGCCGCTCCGCGGCATGTGGGATCTTCCCAGACCGGGGCACGAACCCGTGTCCCCTGCATCGGCAGGCGGATTCTCAACCACTGCGCCACCAGGGAAGCCCCGTGATTAAGTTCTAATTCAGGTTTTCTATCGTCCTAAATTTCTGCAGCTTACTAGCCTTTCAAGTTTAAAATTCACAGATATGCCCCCAAAATACTGAAGCATCCTGCAGTAACCCAAACTACCAAAGCAGTGGTTATTGTATCTGTTGGAGTGCATGTCATTAGAAGCAAAAAAAAAACATAACCAATAGATCTAATATTGGTATCTAATGAGTAGATGACATAGCTGAAACACAGCATACGAGAAGGTTGAAGAAGATATTAGAATTACAAAGCTGGGAAGAGCCTTTGAGATTCTTAATTCTTAGCTTGGGGTCCACTGCTGCACCTCAGGCACCCCAGAAACTCCCTGAGGTCAAATTGTATCTCTGCCTTTTTTCTTCTGAAAGGCTCCGCTGATTTCTACACTTTCTCAAAGGAGCCAGTGACCTAAAAAACGAAAGGTCCTTGACCTAATTCCAGAATCCAGAGAAAATGGAAGCCCGCTGTTTGAATCACACAGTAAATGAATGGCTGAGATGGGTCCCAGGACTCACTCGTGACATCTGTGTGCTTTCTGCCACCCTGGGCTCTAGCCCATCCCTAGCTGCAATTCACTGAGTTGGCTCTCAGTGTCAAGGTGTCGCAAAAGCCTTGGCCCTTCCCTCCTATTTTGAGGTAAGGGAATCTGGGCTGCAAACAGGATACATTTTGCAGCCGGGACACCTCGATCTCAAATAGGAAGAGTCTTCTCTGGGTAGGGAGACAACAGGCCAGAGAGGCTGTCAAACCCAGCAGTGGGTGTGTAGTCACAGCGAGGTCCTAGAGGCTAAAACTAAGAGCGAGAGCTGGAGTCTCAGGTGCTGGGTAACCTTGCCCAAGTCATTTCCCTGGTCTGAGACTGGGTTTTCTGGGCGTGTAGAGATCAAAGACTACGCCCCTAAATCCTTAAAAAGACGTGGAGGGCGTGGCTTCTGCGCCCCAGGCCCGCGGCCGCCCGACGTCGTGCGTGACGTCCACCGACGCCAAGTAAACCGCAGTGAGGTCATCGCCCTCCGCCTCGAGGCGCCGACCCTCACGTCAGGGGCGGGGCCTGCGGCCGGCTCCAAACTCCCTCCGCCCCGCCCCAGCCGCGCCTCCTCGAGGACCGTCCGGCGCGTCACGTGACGGGTCCGGCGCTGGCGGTTGCTGTCAGCTGATTCCCCGGCTTGGTGGCAGTGGCAGCGGCAGCGGCAGCCGTGGCGATGGACTTTCTCCTGGGGAACCCGTTCAGCTCTCCGGTGGGACAGCGCATCGGTAAGTCCCCGGGGCCCGGCTCAGCCCCAGCGCAGGGTTCCGCGCCCGGCACCGTCCCCCAGGCGCGCCTCCAGGTCCCCAGTTACACACCTGAGGGAGGTGGGGAGAGGAACGAGGCTGGAGTGTCTCTCCCTGACCTGGCCCCGCCCAGCCTCCCGCCTGCTTTGATTGACAAAAGCCGCGGTCCACTAAGAAGACTCGGCTTGTGATGGATGCCTACAGCAACCAATAGGTAAAGGGAGAAGGCGGGTCCGGGCCGTCGCGACTCAGCCAATGTGCGGCTGCTAGGGTCGCTAATCCAGGGAGAAAGTTTGGGGGTTAAAGGGACTGCGTGGTTTTGCAGTCCATGGGCCCCTCTAATGTTTCTCTCGTCGCCTCCCCAGCGCGGGTCGCGCCGCCTGGGCCCTTGCCGTCTCATTCCTGGCTCACTCGGCGCTGCGGACACGGATACCTGAGAAGGGCTGGAAGTCCATTCTCCAGGACCAGGAGACAAGGGCTTGGCGGCTGGGTGGGCGTCTTGCGGGGAGGGGGACAGGGAGCCCTGCCTCCCCCGGGCCGGGGCTAGACGCTGAGGAACCTGCTCCATGAGGAAGCCAGGCCAAAGCCTCAGGACGTGCCGGCCTTGGCCGCCCTCACCAACCGGCATCAGATGGACCGCATGGAGTCGCAGACTCTGAGCTGGAAGTGATCTTAGAAACCACCTGATTCGGTCTCCCTCATTTCTCAGTAGAGGGGACGGCCAAGCCCTGTGGCCGAGACACAGGCTCACTCAGAGCCCAGGTCTCCTGAATCTCTCGCCCCCTATTGACGGGAGACTTATTAGTTCTGTGAAGTTGCCTCTGTAGGGAGGATTCCTCACTTGTGATTAGGGGATAATAATGATCCCTACCTCCGTGGGGTTATTGTGTAGGTTAAACTCGTTAATAAGTGTAAATGACTTAGCGCCTGGCACGTGGCCGATGCTATATAAAAGAAAGTGGTAATATTTATTATTGTTACTGAGACACCGCCAAGTGAGGGTCCGGAATTCCTGAAAATGGTTGGACAGTTGGTCTCTTAGGCGCTCATTTCTGCCCACCAACGCAGAGAGGACCCACAGGCCATGGCCCAAACAGCTAACACATCTCCAGGGCAGTCTGGGTGTGCCTCCTCGCATGAAGAAGCCCAGGGCAGTACTGTGAAACTCTCTTCAACTTTTTGATGGTTTTTAGCCTGAAGTTCAAACTGGGAAAATTGGATCTTTTAGACAAGATATTCTTTCCATTCTTACTGTCTTGGAAGCCAAACCTCGCTTAAGTCTGTTGACCCAGCTCTGTTGAAATCGCCCCCGTGGACGTTTGTGGCTCTTCTGAGGTTTTGTAATGAAATGTTTTCAAGAGGAGGCTATCAGTAGAGAATTTACACACCAGGAAGCTCCTGGACGAGAGAAGGGAAGCTGCATCTCTCAGGACCACCGCCCTGCCCCACCTACTACACACACACACACACACACACACACACACACACACACACACGTGAGTCATTGTTTTGGAGCTGAAAAGAGAAGGCAGCTTGTCTCTCATCTTTATTTCTCTAGCTGCAGATACCACTGCTTTCATCACATGCCAAGTTTGAGACTTCCTGCCCCTCCCCCTGCCCAAGAAATTCTGGCCTTCACAGTGAGCCACATGAGCCTGAGCCTCGCTAGAAAAGCTCATCTGGACTCTGGGCTTTAGATGGTCAAAGAAAACAGTTTCTTTTCTTACCTTGAAAGGTTGCCTGTCTTGGGCAAGAGATAACTCAGTCCAAAGAGTTACTAACCCTTAACACCTCAGAGCACAGAGCAAGCTTTACTGCAGGAACGGTCCTTACCCTGGGGCTCTTGTGACCCAGGGCTCTCATCAGAATCCCCTGGAAGACTTGGTAAAGCATGGAAGGCTGGGCCCCATCCCCAGAGTTTATGACCCTATAGGTCTGAGGTGGCCACTGGATTGGAAACCACACATTAAAACCCTCTGTTCTGGCCCATCCCCTTCATTTTATACAGGAGGCTGAGGCCCAGAGAGGAGAGGTGGAGAGTAGGACTCACCCAAGGACCCCAGTGAAGTGATAGGAAAGCTGAGATGAACTGCCGTGAGCCCCTGATACCTGAACCAAAGCTGAAGAAGCTCTAAAAGGATTAAGTGAAGACTATCTGCCATTTGAGTTAATACCCTCAGTATTCCTTTTTTCTTTTCTTTTTTGATAAAGAGATGGCAACAACCCTGATCAGCTGTGATTACTAGTACTAATGACCTAGTATTAGCTGCTTGCATTTCTGTAAACTGCAGGGGTGAAATAATCTCTTCACAAGCCTGCCAACTCCATCTCTCTGTTGAGAGTAGAGCCCTGTCCAGTTGGCAGCCCTGAGCACAGTGAGTCCTGACGGTGTTAATCAGGGGTGAGTGTCTCCCAACTCACGAAGTCCCCAGCCACCCACCCACACCCCTTTGTGCTTGCTGCCCGCCCCCCCCTCCCCGTCTGCTCCCGGTGCATCCTTCAAAGGCCCGGGCATCGTCACCTCCTCCCTGAGGCTTTCTCTGACCCCTTCAGATCCAGCCATTGCTTTTGTGCCCTCCCATCACCCTAGCTCTGCAGGCTCCCTCACTGTCTGCCTTTGGGTTCTGAGCCTCTGCTCCTTCCTGGGTGGAATGGTGGTTGTACCAGCATCCACCTCTCAGGATGGTTGTGAGAGTGAAGTGAGATGCTCCGTGGAGACGGCCCGGCACTCTTGCCAGTGCTAGGGAAACATCATCATCATTTTTATTATTTTCACCGTCGTCACACTAATAAAGCGCTATCCCATTCTGTTAGTAATTGTGCATGTGTCTCCCCGGCTGGCCTGGGCTTCCTGAGGGCATGTGCTGTACCTTACTGATCCAGACCCTTGGCTCTTAGCATGGTGCCTGGCACATAGTAGAGGAAAGAAAGAAGAAAAGGAAAGTAACAGTTTGTGAGCAAATGCCAGGTGCCACACTGGTATCACGACCCTGTTGTCGAACCCAAGTTCGTGTGCCCAATGCACAGTGAGGCTAAACAAACCAAACAGTTTAGAGCAGTGAAAGGTTTATTGCAAGGTCCAAGCAAGGAGAATGGGCTGCTTGTGCTCAAAAGACCCAAACTCCGTGGTGGTTTTCAGGGATGAGTTTTTAAAGGCAAGATTGGTTGCACGGTGGGGGGAGTGCAGGGTTTTTAACTTTCCTCTGATTGGTTGGTGGGGAGGTGACACGCTAGTGCTCCAGGAATCTCAGGCATCAGCCTTCTGGTTCCCTCCAGTCTGGGGTCTACGTGCTTGTGCAGACCCGAAGTCACCATCTTCCTCTGGGTGGGACCCCCAGGTCCAGCAGAAGAACTCAGAGATTTGTATCAGATTGTTAAGTAAATCCCTTGGGGAGGAGCTGGGCCTCTGCTTTATCCCTGCACCATTGTTTCTTGACTGCCTTTCCTTTGTTTCTGCCTTCGTTCCCTTCCCTAATTAGTAACTGTTTGAATCTGCCCTTTGGCACTCAGGAGATTTAGGAGGCAGAAGCCTTTTTCCCACAAACAAGAAATGGGGGACACAGAAAAGCTTTTGTGCCCAGAAGGACCCCACAGGGTCTCGCTCAGTTTCAAAGCCCCTTTTTCTTTGATATTTGTCAATCTTGAGGGGAACAGGTGTGGGACGAGAAAGGGAATAGTTCTGGATGGAGAGGTTAATCAGAAACTCGGCAGAGGGGGCTTCCCTGGTGGTGCAGTGGTTGAGAGTCTGCCTGCCGATGCAGGGGATGCAGGTTCGTGCCCAGGTCCGGGAGGATCCCACATGCTGCGGAGCGGCTGGGCCCCTGAGGCATGGCCACTGAGCCTGCGCGTCTGGAGCCTGTGCTCTGCAACGGGAGAGGCCACAACAGTGAGAGGCCCGTGTACCACAAAAAAAAAAAGAAAAGAAACTCAGCAGAGGAAGTCGGTTTTAGGGGGACTCAGTTTCAACCCTGCAGGATTTTGCTATTTTTTCCCATGTCACTAAAGGTAAGTCTGAAGGCAGGTGTCACTTCCCAAGGTTTCACAGCTCAGTAGAGTCTCTGGCTGCAAAGCCCAGGTCCTCTCTTGTACCCTCACCACACTGCCTCTGGCTGATCAACACCTGTTTGGAATATGCAGCATCCCAGCCTTCCAACATACATTGTTTGACCCACAGACTAGCTTTTCCGATTGCGACGCACACCTGGACCTGTGCACATTTCCAGGTCACTCACCTGTCCACTAAAGAAAAATGTGCACAACCTAAAAGTTGAGAATTATGTTTTATCTGGAGACCTTACTGAGGATTACAGCCCGGGAGGCAGCCTCTCAGGTAGCTCTGAGGGACTGTTCCAAAGAGGTGAGGGAGGAGCCAGGATATACAGGAGTTTTTGCTGGGAAAAAAAAAAAAAAAAGTAGTCAAACATCAAAAGATTACTGCTAATCACAAAAATGATTTTAGGGCTTTCCTCTCTGTGGGAAGATGCAAGAGTCTGGGCTTATTGAAATCAGTCCTTTGACATGCATCTTCAGTATCTAGTGCCAATATCCTGTTTTTCTCCATCCTGAATTCCACTCAGGTGCACGTTTGGTGAGGGGAGGGTGCTACAGTGGCCAGCGGCTTGATGGCCACAGCTGCCTTTGTTTACTGAAGTGGTGGGTGATATTTTTTTGTCCACACACCCTTATCTATCGGGAGAGATTCCCGTTTCCCATGGGCAGCAGCCTAGGGATGAAAGGATCCCAGATAACTGAGTACTAGCTGGTGTTGACACAGCCCTCTTCTTCCAAGGATTTAAAAACCCTTCCCAGGTATTCTCTGAGGACAGCCCTCTCTGGCTGTGTCTTATAGAGAGACGTCAGAAGGCAACCCAAGAACCCCGTATTCCACTTCAGCCTGTCAGCTCACCCCTGGCACTTTGAACTAGAGATGCAGGTGACTCAGGAGAGCAAGCTGCAAACAGCCGAGACTATAAACATGGGCAGTGCCTGGGGACCAGCCCCTGGTAGCGGGTGGGGAGAGCAAAATGGACCAGGCGGAGAGCCCAGAGCCTAAGACTGAGTCCTGGGGTAGATGGGAGAGGTGAAAGGTCAGGGAGAGCCACCCTTAGTTCCACAAAGGCCAAGCCAGGGGGGGCACCAGAAGGCATCATAGGTAAGAGACCATAGGCATTGGCAGGAAGAGAACACCTCGAGCCCTCGGGGCTGCCATCTTGGGAGTGATGAGTGGAAACCAAACTGGACACTCAAGCAAGGTTGTGAAGGGGACACCAGGCTGGGCAGCAGGAGACCTGGGTCCAGCTGCATTTCCACTGCTGACTGTGTCACACTCCTTCTCCACCACCTCCCCTTAACTGTAACACAGAGGTGCCACCACTCTCCCTCTGTTTCCCAGAGGACTGAACAACTGAGGGGACGATGAGGACAGAGAAGGATTGATGCCAGAGGAAAGAAGCACATGGATGGCCATTGCAGAACGGGCGATAGAACCGACTGCACAGGCTTAGAGGGCAGAGTGTCCGGTTACCAGAGGAGCTCAGTGCCAGCACCTTTCACAGTGGGCCTGGCTGCCTTGTTTGGTAGTGAGCTCCCCAACCCTGGAGGTATGAAGGCAGAGGTTGGAGGGGAGGGAGGCTGTAAGGAGGATGCTGCATGGCTGGCAGGGTAAACTAGACCAGGATTTGCAGACTTTTTCAGTAAAGGGCCAGATAGTAAATATTTTGGATTTTATGGTCCATATGGCCTCCGCTGCACACTGCTCAACTCTGCCGTCAGAGCACGACAGCAGACAGACAATAAGTCAATGAAAGGGCATGACTGTGTTCCAATCAAACTTTATTTATGGACACTGAAATGTGAGTTTCATGTGTCATGAAATTTTATTCTTCTTTGGATTTTTTTCAACCATTTAAAAATGTAAAGACCATCCATAACTTGTAGGCCATGCAAAAGCAGACTGCATTTGGCACGTGGGTTTATAGTTTGCTGACCTCTTAGCCAGAGGCAGAATGGTTAAGTTCTTTGTTCTTCAGACTGGGGTCCCAGAGCACCCCGGTCAGAGATGTTTGAGGATGCTCCAGCCCTGGACCCCCTGAGTCAGAATCGCTACCGCTTCCCACTCTGTGCCGTGGGGAGCCCTTGCATCTTGAAGCTCAAACTCCTTGATTCATAAGTGCTGGCGCCAGGTTAGAACCCAAAATTTCTGTCTTAAGGATAACAGGGACTAATGTCTAGAAAGGGCTTTGTGTCAGCTAGCCTCATGGTACATAGTAAGGTATCCAGGATGTGCTTCTGAGTCAGGCCAGGTGGCCTGAGTCCTGGTTTATCCTTCACCTGCTTTGTTACCTGGAGCAAGTTACCTAACCTCTCTGTTCTCCAATTTCCTGTCTAAAAAGTAAGGATAATAATAGCACGTATCAGTTGGGATTGCTGCATTGCTGTGTTGGGAGATTGTAGTATTGTCACGTTGTGAAGCATTTGGCCTGGTGCCCGCCAGACAGTAATTGTCCATAATTGTTAGCTGTTGTGATTTTTTAACCAGTATTATCATCATTGCTGGGATGTAGTCTAAGTTCGAGGCAGAGCCCAGCTGCCCACCCAGGGCCCTGGCTGCACCACAGCCTCTGTCTGGTCTTGGTGTCACTGGGAATGAGTCGCAGGCTGGGTGGCAGCCACAGCCACAGACAGGTCAGGTTTCAGGCTGTGGGGTGGAGCCGGTTCTCACTTGGGAATTAAAGCCTTTGCCTGACCCTACAGTTGGAACTGGTGAATAGGTTTTGTTCCCTCCCTGAGCTCAAAGAAATAAGAGTAAAGTCCTGGAGTTCCATCCTTCTGGTTTTAGAAAAAAACAAAAAAACCTCAGTGGCTTCTAATTAGCTTGGGACCATCACTCCATGAGAAGCAGGAGGATTCAGGACAGGTTAACTCTTTACCTCTTACCAAGAAGGCCTCGGTCTAGGCTAGCACGCTCCAGACTTCTGCCCTTCGTGTACCACCTTTACGGTATGTGTCTGCCCTTCATGTACCACCTTAGTTTTATTTTCAGAGTGTTTTCCTTTTGTTCACTCACCTTTTAAAATTGGACCTTATCCTGTGTAATTATATCCTGAAATCATGACTTTGATAAGCTAGTTTGTGTTTTTTCCCTTCTACTCGACATTAAAGTAAATACATAACTCTAAAAATGTCTTTACGTTTGCCCAGGAGCCCACCTAGCATGTTCCCAGGTGGCATGTTTTGACCACTCGGATGTAAGCAGTCTGAATAAGGTCAGAGCTTAGACCCTGCATCAGAAGGTCTGGGTTCAAGTGCCAGCTCCTCCCCTTCCCAGCCATATCCCGCAGGCAAGTGACAAAACCGCCGAGGGGCTTGTTCCCCCACGGAGGTGGGAAACTTGACAATTGATAAAGCCCCAAAAAGGGGCTTCCCTGGTGGCGCAGTGGTTGAGAATCTGCCTGCCAATGCAGGGGACACAGGTTCGAGCCCTGGTCTGGGAAGATCCCACGTGCCGCGGAGCAGCTGGGCCCGTGAGCCACAACTACTGAGCCTGCGCGTCTGGAGCCTGTGCTCCGCAACAAGAGAGGCCGCGACAGTGAGAGGCCCGCGCACTGCAATGAAGAGTGGCCCCCGCTTGCTACAACTAGAGAAAGCCGTCGCACAGAAACGAAGACCCAACACAGCCATAAATAAATAAGTCAATAAATAAATAAATAAAAATAAACATGTTTTTTTAAAAAGCACCAAAAAGTGCCACAGAGAGCCAAGCAGCTGTGCAAGACCCAAGGGGAGGAACTGGGCTTTGCTCCTGCAGGGGAGGTAGAGAAAGGAAGGAGGGAGCCGGGGAGGAGGAGAGGGAGGAGCCAGTGAGGCCACATAGGCTGAGACCAGGAGAATTGAAGGACAGACAGAGGTGTCCCCTGTTCCAGTGGAACTTGTTTGTATTGATGCAGGATAAACCCTTGGGCTGGTTAACTTCATGTATCAACTTGGCCAGGCCATGGTACCCAGATATTTAGCCAAACGTTAATCTAGATGTTTATATGAAGGTATTTTTTAGATGAAATTAACATTTAAGTCAGACTTTGAGAAAAGCAGATTACTCTCCGTAGTGTGTGTGTGCATCATCCAATCCGTTGTATAGAAGAAAGACTGGCTTCCCAAGTAGAGGGAATTCTGCCACCAGACGACCTTTGGACTTAAGCTGCATCTGTCCTCTGGGTCTTCAGCCCGCTGGTCTACCCGGCAGATTTTGAACTTGCCAAGCCTCCACAATAGCACGAGCAATTCCTTAAATCTCTTGATAGGTACATACATACCTACATACATACATTTGTCAGTAACATCTTTTACATTCGTTAGTTGGGGGAACAAAAAAAGAATGTCATATACACCTTGGCCAGCCACTTCAAGCCTCTCTACTTTCATGGCCTTGCTCCTTCTTAGCTAGATAGTTTTTTAAAAGCCGTCCTTCATCTAACTGAAATTTTCTTCACTTAGGTACTATAGTTAGTTATATCAACTTTAAACTTGTGGGTTGCCAAAGTTATGCCTTTGTAAAGTATTTTCGAGTTCCTCTTGTGGCTGTGGTTACAAAATGGCAGGGGAGAGGCAGCCAGGGCTTTGAGGAAGGATGGCTCAGCAACTTAGGACACTGATGGAACTTTCCATGCTAGGTCTGGAAAGAGCTATTCGTTTGGAAAATAGGCTTCAGGACAGTTTGCTGGCTGGGGAAAAATGAATGGCTTCTGCATGTATGTGATTTAAAAATCTATTTTATGGGAATGCTTAAAATTTTCAAACAATGATTTTTAGGTTGATATTTTTGTAGTTGGTAACGTTTGTTTTGGTGTTGGCTGTTGTGCTAGGTGGGATGCAAAGCACATGAAGTGCATTCTCTCATTTCCTCCTCACATAACCCTGGAAGGGGTGAGTGCTTTAGTTATCCCTATTTTGCAGGGGAGGAATGAGGGCACAGAGAGGTTAAGGAATTCACTCAGGGACACACAACTAGTGAGTGCTCCAGTCAGGACTTGCACTGGGATTTGTCTGTGTCCAGATCCCACTCTCCTAACTTTCCCACCTCATTGCTTCCCCTTAGAATTGAAAGGGACCTGGTGGGTTTCCTTTAGAGTGAAAATGTCTGGGTTCAGGGTCCATCTAGCATGAGTTTGTTCCTAATGGTTCTTTCTGTATTTCTCCATCCAGCACCCCAACCTTTAGCACACTGGTTTCCTCCTCCTGCTGGTCCCCACGTAACAGAGAGCACAGGTGAAGGCACCCCCTGGTGCTGCCTCTGTTATCAGGAGAGGAAAACCTTCCCCAGGAGCCACTGGGAAGAAAATCCCACTTACATCTCAGTGGCCAGAACACAGGGCCTCTTCTGGCTGCAAGGGAGACTAGAAAAGCTAAAGAATGTGGGCCAGTGGAGAGTGTCTTTCACAGCAACAAGCTCTGCAGGAGTCAGTTCCATGCAGTAGAGCTGATAAACATCCAATGTAATCACAGCGTGAATTAACACAAATACCATATCCCATGTGGGCAGGTGAGTGGGTTCCCACACTGTTTCCAGGAGGACAGCACAGCTGGGCTGTGTCCCAGGGAGATCAGTGGGAATGGTGAAGCGTCTAGAAGTCACTTCCAGAATGGAGCGGTCACAGGAACTGAAGGTGGTAACGTGGAGGTCAGATGAAGGAAGGACATGGTGCTTTTTAAAAATATTCACAGGACTGCTGAGCTGAAGAAAGATTAGGATTTCTGCACAACCGCTACTAAGGGATCAATGAGGGCCAAAGGGTGTGAGTACTTCATGTGAATTAAAGTGCTCTAAGGGCTTATGGTCGTGGTGAATATGGCCTCATCCTTCATTCAGTCATTCATCAAACACATCCTGCAGGTTTTTCACAGGCCCCGTCATCCTGTGTGGTGTAGAGAATTCAATGACTCACAAGCTGTAACCTCCACCCTTGAGCTCACAGCCTAATGAGAGACGTAGAAACACAGAAGTGAATGCTATAGGGTTATTGTAACACTAAGCAGAGTTTGTAGTTGTGGTGTACGCAGAATGCCGCTGGCCCAGCCTGGAGGGGAAGGCCCTCTGGGGGTCAGGGCAGGCCCCGCAGGGAGCAGGCTCGGGCAGAAGGCCCAGGCCACGGGAGGAGGAAGCGGGGAGAAGGCCGGTCTGCACGCCGCAGCCTGCCACCAGGCTTCGGGGTACCTTGGCTGCAAGTGACAGAGAGACACAGCCGAGCTGGCCCCACGCACTGGGCTTACCTGGCAGGAAGTCGGAAGGTCGGCGGTTCCATGATTGGTCTGACAGACCTGCGATGTATTGCAACACCCAGGCTCTTTCTTTCTCTGTCCTGAATACGTCGTTGGCTTTGTGTCCTGAGCGTGTCACCTCCTCGGCCCAAGCTCCAGGCGCCGTGCTCCCATGCTGGCTCCCAGAAGAGAGGACAGAAGGGGGGCGGGGGCGGGGGCGGTGGTGGACAAGGCTCTCCCCTCCCCGACGAGGCGCCGCCGACACCCTGTACTCCCCAGGGTTCGGGACTGGGTGGCTCACCCACTCCTGAGCCGGGCTCTGGCAAAGGGGAGAGGGGTTGCTGCTTTGGGCGGCGAAGAGGAAGGAACGGCTGGGGGCCAGGCTAGGGGGTGTCTGTGCCTGATTCCCTCTGTCCGGCTTTGAGGACTGGTCTGCCAAGCCATTGGCATCATTGCCTTTCTCCTCCGGCTGCCTTGCTCCCTCCTGGACCCTCAGCCTCCGTTGGGCTCCTGGATCTTTCCCAGTCTCGGCACGACCTTTTCTCCCTCCCTCAGGTCCTTCAGACTGACCCTCAAGCCCCTCGTCTCTGCTCTTCTTCCCGTCATCCCTGAGGTTTCATCACAGATTCCTTCATTCAGCACGTGCTCTTCCTCTACCAGGAACGTCCCTCCTCACCTTCCCCAGCCTGGCAGCTTGTGCTCTGTGCTCAGCTCAGTCGGCACCTCCTCACTGGAGCCTCCCGGTTCCCCTGAGGTTCTGACCCCCTGCTCCAGACTCCCCCAGCGCCCCAGACTGACCTCGGTCACATCACCTGTCATTTTGCACTGAACACGCCTGTCCAGCTGTTCTCACTGACCGCTGTAGGGCCTCCCTAAGGGCAGGGATTCTCTTCTCCCTCTTTGCCTCTCTAGCACCTGGCACAGGGCTGGACAAACAGTGGCTGCTCAGAGCGTGTCGTAGGACGGAGAATAGAAGGGCGGGAAGAGGGCATCTAGAAGGCAGCTGGGGGGCAGATGGGATAAAGGGGCACTGGCAAGGGATGGAGGCAGCTGGTGGGTTGGGGGGAGTGGAGGCGAACAAAGGGGCGGGTACTACTTACAGCAGATTCCAAACAGCATATCATTTCGTTCATAAATATTTCAGCGTGTCTCTTAAGGGTATGGAATAGGATTCCCGTTTAGAAACCAACAAACAAGCCATAATCACAATACCATTACACACTTTAAAAAAAATTATGCAGATGTGTTTTTCAAAGCCTGAAAACAGTAAAGACCAGAAGGAAATCTCCTCAGAGGTTCACCATGGTTCCTTTGAGTGACGTTAGTTAGTGGCCATTACACTGGAAAGATGACATTCCATGAATGTGGACTGAAAACAAAAGGGCTGTGGGCACCTTTGCAGGGGTGCCAGTCATGGGGGAAGGATCTTGAAAGAGGGCCCCCAGGGGAGCTCTGGGTAGAGCTGACGCACCGTGTCACTGCCTGCTTGATCACCGCCAGCTAACTCCCATTCTATCCCTATCCCCCGGGTGGGTGAGCCCTGCCCTAGACCTGGGCATAGTCAAGGTGGGACATGGGCTGCTATCGGCCTTGGCCTTTAAGACAGTTCCTTACTATTTACAAACCATATTTCATTGAATCTAGAAAGAAAAATCTACCAACTGAGCTCTGACAGGTCATCGTTTGTAAGAAACATCTCAATATCAGAGGGGCTCAAGAGTGGACGAGGGGGGAATTCCCTGGCGGTCCAGTGGTTAGGACTCCGCACTTTCACTGCCGGGGCCCGGGTTTGATCCCTGGTCAGGGAACTAAGATCATGCAAGCCGTGTGGCGTGGCCAAAAAAAAAAAGAAGAGTGGACAAGAGAGCTTAGGGTCAGTGCAACATGGGGAATGTTCCCCGGGAAGGGGTGGGGACGGGTACTCAGCACTGAACTAGGGCGGCGAGGGGGTCTGGAGGCTCGGCCGCTCCTTCCGCAGACGTTGGCCGAACCTCTACCCTCCTTCCCACCAGAGGGTAGGCCCCGGTGAGACAGAGATGTCCCCGGAGCTCAGGGTCCAGCCGAGGCAGGCGGGGGCAGAGCAGAGGGAGAGCACACGGGTCCAGAGGCCCCCGGGCCCGGCTCTGCATCCCCGTCCTCCACTGCCAGGTGTGGGCATCAGCTGTGCCCACCCGTGGTGGGGGCTGTAGGGCAGTGACAAGAGGTCCGCGCCACGTCCTGCACAGGCTGACATGCAGCGAAGGCCGGTCATTTGGTCGCTGTTGTCCACAGTGTTACTGCCACAGTGCGGGACGAGGCCTGGCACGGCTTGCCCAGTTGTAGGCGACACTGTGGGGCCGACACTGGGGTAAGGCCTTAAAAGCCGTCCCCGTCGGCACATCTGAATCTCAGCCCCTCCACTGTCTCAGCGCCTGCTCTTTTCCGTCAGGGCATTTTTGCCGTCTGTAATGTCACTTGTGGCGGCCCACCAGACTGTCGACTTCCCAAGGGCAGAACCTGGTTGGTTTTGCTCTCCGATGTCTCCCGGGGCCTGCGTGACACATGCTGAGTATGTCCGAGAGGCACATAACCTAGTGGTTAAGGGTACAGATTTGGGAACCAGTCCTCTTCGGGTTCAAGCCTCTGCTCTGCAACGTACAAGCTCTGTGACCATGGGCAAGCCACTGGCCTCTCTGTGCCCCTCGGCGCACCCATCCTCTGCCTTAGGGGCTGTGGTGAGGGCTGGCGGAGCTGCTGTGAAGTGCAGAGCCCCGTGTTTGGTGTGTGGTGACGGCCCAGCGAGTCAGTGTGGTGGGCCGGTGGGGGGTGGTCTCGTCATCACCTGTGAACCAGTGCCGGCCTGAAGGGGAGCCAGGCAGCCCAGGCAGAAGCCCCAACGCCTGAAAGAACAAGGCCCTCAAAGGGAGGGAGAGTAACACAGAGGGTCGGGGCTGAGCTCAGCCCCAGCTGTCCCTCGCAGTCCCTGAAAAGGTCTGGCTTTTGACCCTCAGGCAGCCGGGGGTCGTGGATGACATTTAGACAGAGAAAAGCCACTGGTTGGATTTAAGTTGGAAGAGGAGAGTGTGGAGGTGACGGTCCAGGTCTGGGTGGGAGACAGTGCCTGAGCCAGGGCCGTGGCTGTGATGATGGAGGCGTTGAGCAGCTGGAACCCCGGTGAGTGACCATGCAGGGTGGTGGGGAGAAGGCTCTAGGCTGTTGCCCTCGGGCTGACCTGGCAGGAGGTGGTCAGTGTGACTCGCATCCACAGTGCTGACCACGGGTCCCCTGATCGCCACAGAAATGGCTTCCTGCAAAGCAGGGCTTCCCCCATGGCCGAGAGGGCAGGCCCGCCAGATACCCAGGGTGCCCCCGAGGACGCGCAGGCCGACACCAGGGCCCCGGAGCTGGAGAGTGTCTGGTGGCCACTCTTTGCTGCTCTCGGTCCAAGTCACAGCCCTTTAGCTGACACCATACGTACATTGTCTGGCTGAAGAGTCCCAACACCTGTGAGGGAGGCAGTCAGTCTTCTCCCGGTTTCACAGATGAGGAAACCGAGACTCCGAGGCTCGGATCCTTGCCCGTGGTCTCCGAGTTCAGAGGTGGGGCCGGGCTCATCCCACTCCAAAGCTGTGCCACCGCCCCACCCGGCTGTGCGGGCACCAGCCCCACGTGGAGAGGACAGAGCAGACAGAAAGACGCCCAGCGGACGCCATCCACCGCCCGCCAGCCCCCGACAACAGCAGGTGGTTTGCAGGGCCCGGCTTCCTCAGGAGCTGGGGACAAGGGCAGGGCCTCCGAAGGTTACTGCCGACAGCCCAGAGCTGGGCAAGTCAGCGGGCTGTCTTTTAGAACTGGTAACCATTGTCAGTGTTTTTATCCCCCCTTCTTAAAATAGCCAGCTGAGTTACTTTTGCGGTTAAAACCAAAAATAAAACACATATCCCCAGATTCCTGTGGGTTTAACTTTCTGCCCTTAACGGAGCATGCCTGCCCCTTGGACATGTTTATTAAGGAAGTCTTAGACCTCTCCCCAGATCTGAGGGGAGGGGTCTGGGTACACCTCTCTTTTGGAATTGCTCAGATGGCTCCTGTCTCTCTTCTGCCTCTTCCTCCTCTTCCTCTCCACCCCCCCCACCAATTTAGACTGACTGAAGCTCCCCCTTTCCCCCAACTCCCTCCAAAAAACTCCATCCTCTTAATGGCTCTGCCCACGACTGGCACTCAGGACTAAAGAACTTGGCACCTGTGCTCAGGTTAGCATCAGACTCGCGCTCCAGGGGTCCTGATGCGTCCACCTTGGTTCCTTGGGCTGGCTTGCCTCTTACTCGTAAATGTCCCAGCTGCCCCATTGGCAGCCCGCGTGCCGTTCCAAAATGACCATAATCCCTTCTGAAACCTTGCCCTTCTCTCCCGCAGAAGGGAGGTGCCCATCGTTCTCAGCGGTCACTGGGAGAGGTCATAGGGGATCCAACGGAGGAACCACTGAGAGGGCTGCTAGTGGAGGAGGGGACCGACGGCCTGAGTGGTCCAGGCGGAGCCTTCTGGAAAAGCAGAGCTCCCTGACTCTTGATGGGAGGCGGGGGCAGTGGCATCAACGGCCGTCCTCCCTTTCCACCGTGTGTGACCTCTCCAGGCCTCAGGTTGCTCATTAGTTACACAAGGGCAATAGTGTACACCTTACAGGTGTGAGGGTTGAATCACCTGCTTTACATAAACAGCTAACAGTGCTTGGTGTTAACCTAGCATCTAACTTGGGAAGTTAAAATATTCCCGTTGTGGAAGGGCCCAGCCGGGGGCAAGGGAGGGACACGGTCACTTTCAAGCTCCAGAAGGTTCACTCTGGGTCAGCATGGAGAACGCATGGGGGCAGGGAGGCAGGCGGAGGAGCCAAGGCTGGCTGACGAGGGCGGGGAGGTGGCCCAGCTGGGCCAGTGGCTGAGGGCAGGGCGGGAAGGGAAGGCGGGATGGAGAGAGCCTCAGGGGCTGGAACTGGCAGGACTCAGGGGCCCGTTAGAGGCAGTCGAGAGTCAGGTTGGCGAATCCCACGGGCCAGGTGGTCACTGAGACGTGGCTTCCGAAGGAGGAGCAGTTCTGCGTGGTTGATCAGCCACCATCCCCCAGACCCTCCAAAGTAGGGCCCAGCCCCCCGCTCAGGAGGCACTTGTCCAGCTCTCTTTGGTTCTTCTTACGTGGTTCAGTATGTGGTGAGTCCCAGGGGTGGGAGTGTGGCCCAAAGAAGCCACACCCAGGACATAGTTGTGGGATGAGCGAGTCCATCTTTCACCCATTTAAAGGGCACCCTTTCTCATCCCCTCTCGCAGCCCTAACCCAGGAGCAAAGCAACCCACCCTGCTTCTGGGTCCATACCTGGATGCCTCAGCTGCCTGGCATGTGTCTTGGGCCACCCTGGCATCCATCCAGCCCGCAGGACCCAAGGGGGACCCAGGTTGGAGCTGAAGTCAGGCCAATTTCAAAACCAAGATCATGGAAGCCACCGTTCTAGGGAGCTGACTGTGCCAGCCCAGCCCAGGCTCTGCCCACAGGATGCGGCTGCCTGCCCAGTCACACGGAGTCTGCCCCGTCTATCCTGACAGGCCTGGCTCGGAGTGCGGCTTCTCTGGGCACCTCAGGGCAGGGACCGTGTCCATCTGTCCACACTGCATCCCCAGTGCCCAGAGCAGGCTTGCCACGTCAGCAGCTGCGCGATGCGTGAGGGGTCTCACCCGAGAGCAGGGAGGTGAGCGAGACTCCCTTGCACCATCGCGTGGAATAAGAGCGCCGTGTGCCCAGTCCATCGGGGCTCCTGGGAGACAGCCCACAGAGCTATGCCCACGGGTGCACTGAGGCCGCGGGTGTGAAGGCTCTGAGCCTGGAGCCAGGCTCTGAAGCCAAAGACACAGCCGTGATGGGGGAACTTGGCTACTGCCCTAAACGCTGATCCAAGCGATGGTTAAAAACTTGTGCGTGGGCCTGACAGACCTGCAGGAGTAACGTGCGGGGCAGAATCTTGCCTGAGACAAGCAGAGTACGGAGTTTTCTCTGCACGCTCTGCTGGAACTTGGTCTTTTACTTTTTTTTTTTTTTTTTTTCGTTAACATCTTTATTGGAGTATACTTGCTTTACAGTGTTGTGTTAGTTACTGCTGTATAACAAAGTGAATCAGCTATATACATACGTATATCCCCATATCCCCTCCCTCTTGCGTCTCCCTCCCGCCCTCCCTATCCCACCCCTCCAGGTGGTCACAAAGCACCCAGCTGATCTCCCTGTGCTATGGGGCTGCTTCCCACTAGCCATTTATTTTACATTTGGTAGTGGATATATGTCCATTCCACTCTCTCACTTCATCCCAGCTTACCCTTCCCCCTCCCCGTGTCCTCAGGTCCGTTCTCTACGTCTGTCTCTTTATTCCTGTCCTGCCCCTAGGTTCATCAGAACCAATTTTTTTTTTTAGATTCCATATATATGTGTTAGCATATGGTATTTGTTTTTCTCTTTCTGACTTACTTTACTCTGTATGACAGACTCTAGGTCCATCCACCTCACTACAAGTAATTCTATTACCTTTCTTTTTATGGCTGAGTAACATTCCCTTGTATATATGTGCCACATCTTCTTTATCCATTCATCTGTCGATGGACACTTAGGTTGCTTGCATGTCCTGGCTGTTGTAAATAGTGCTGCAGTGAACACTGTGGTACATGGCTCTTTTTGAATTATGGTTTTCTCAGGGGTATATGCCCAGTAGTGGGATTGCTGGGTCATATGGTAGTTCTATTTTTAGTTTTTTAAGGAACCTCCATACTGTTCTCCATAGTGGCTATATCAATTTACATTCCCACCAGCAGTGCAAGAGGGTTCCCTTTTCTCAACACCCTCTCCAGCATTTATTGTTTGTAGATTTTTTGATGATGGCCATTCTGACTGGTGTGAGGTGATACCTCATTGTAGTTTTGATTTGCATTTCTCTAGCGATTAGTGATGTTGAGCATCTTTTCATGTGTTTGGTGGCCATCTGTATATCTTCTTTGGAGAAATGTCTATTTAGGTCTTCTGCCCATTTTGGGATTGGGTTGTTTGTTTTTTTGATATTGAGCTGCATGAGCTGCTTGTATATTTTGGAGGTTAATCCTTTGTCAGTTGCTTCATTTGCAAATATTTTCTCCCATTCTCAGGGCTGTCTTTTCATCTTGTCTATGGTTTCCTTTGCTGTGCAAAAGCTTTTAAGTTTCATTAGATCCCATTTATTTATTTTTGTTTTTATTTCCATTTCCCTAGGAGGTGGGTCAAAAGGACCTTACTGTGATTTATGTTATAGAGTGTTCTGCCTATGTTTTCCTCTAAGAGTTTTATAGTGTCTGGCCTTCCATTTAGGTCTTTAATCCATTTTGAGTTTATTTTTGTGTATGATGTTAGGAAGTGTTCTAATTTCATTCTTTTACATGTAGCTGTCCAGTTTTCCCAGCACCGCTTGTTGAAGAGGCTGACACTTCTCCATTGTATATTCTTGCCTCCTTTATCAAAGATAAGGTGACCATATGTGCATGGGTTTATCTCTGGGCTTTCTATCCTGTTCCATTGATCTATATTTCTGGTTTTGTGCCAGTACCATACTTTCTTGATTACTGATTACTGTAGCTTTGTAGTATAGTCTGAAGTCCGGGAGCCTGTTTCCTCCAGCTCCTTTTTTTGTTTTTTGCAGTGGGCCTCTCACTGTTGTGGCCTCTCCCGTTGCAGAGCACAGGCTCTGGATGTGCAGGCTTAGCGGCCATGGCTCATGGGCCTAGCCACTCCGCGGCATGTGGGATCCTCCCGAACTGGGGCACAAACCCGTGTCCCCTGCATTGGCAGGCGGACCCTCAACCACTGCGCCACCAGGGAAGCCCTCCAGCTCCATTTTTCTTTCTCAAGATTGTTTTGGCTATTCGGGGGTCTCTTGTGTTTCCATACAAATTGTGCGATTTTTTGTTCTAGTTCTGTGAAAAATGCCATTGGTAGTTTGATAGGGATTGCATTGAATCTGTAGATTGCTTTGGGTAGTATAGTCATTTTCACAATGTTGATTCTTCCAATCCAAGAACATAGTATATCTCTCCATCTGTTTGTATCATCTTAAGTTTCTTTCACCAGTGTCTTATAGTTTTCTGCATACAGGTCCTTTGTCTCCTTAGGTAGGTTTATTGCTAGGTATTTTATTCTTTTTGTTGCAGTGGTAAATGGAAGTGTTTCCTTAATTTCTCTTTCAGATTTTTCATCATTAGTGTATAAGAAAGCAAGAAATTTCTGTGCATTAATTTTGTATCCTGCTACTTTACCAAATTCATTGATTAGCTCTAGTAGTTTTCTGGTAGCATCTTTAGGATTCTCTATGTATAGTATCATGTCACCTGCAAACAGTAACAGTTATACTTCTTCTTTTCCGATTTGGATACCTTTTATTTCTTTTTCTTCTCTGACTGCTGTGACTAAAACTTCCAAAACTATGTTGAATAATAGTGGTGAGAGTGGGCAACCTTGTCTTGTTCCTGATCTTAGAGGAAATAGTTTCAGTTTTTCACCATTGAGAACAATATTGACTGTGGGTTTGTCATATATGGCCTTTATTATGTTGAGATAAGTTCCCTCTATGCCTACATTCTGCAGAATTTTTATCATAAATGGGTGTTGAATTTTGTCAGAAGCTTTTTCTGCATCTGTTGAGATGATCATATGGTTTTTATGCTTCAATTTGTTAATATGGTGTATCACATTTATTTAATTGCATATATTAAAGAATCCTTGCATTCCTGCGGTAAACCCCACTTGATCATGGTGTAGGATCCTTTTAATGTGCTGTTGGGTTCTGTTTGCTAGTATTTTGTTGAGGATTTTTGCATCTGTGTTCATCAGAGATATTGGCCTGTAGGTTTCTTTTTTTGTGACATCTTTGTCTGGTTTTGGTATCAGGGTGATGGTGTCCTCATAGAATGAGTTTGGGAGTGTTCCTTCTCTGCTATATTTTGGAAGAGTTTGTGAAGGAAACTCTTCTCAAATGTTAGCTCTTCTGTAAGTGTTTGATAGAATTCTCCTGTGACGCCATCTGGTGCTAGGCTTTTGTTTGTTGGAAGATTTTTAATCACAGTTTCAATTTCAGTGCTTGTGATTGGTCTCTTTATATTTTCTATGTCTTCCTGGTTTGGTCTTGGAAGGTTGTACTTTTCTAAGAATTTGTCCGTTTCTTCCAGGTTGTCCATTTTATTGGCATATAGTTGCTTGTAGTAATCTCTCATGATCCTTTGTATTTCTGCAATGTCAGTTGTTACTTCTCCTTTTTCATTTCTAATTCTGTTGATGTGAGTCTTCTCCCTTTTTTTCTTGATGAGTATGGCCAATGGTTTATCAATTTTGTTTATCTTCTCAAAGAACCGGCTTTTAGTTTTATTGATCTTTGCTATTGTTTCCTTCATTTCTTTTTCATTTATTTCTGATCTGATCTTTATGATTTCTTTCCTTCTGCTAACTTTGGGGGTTTTTTGTTCTTCTTTCTCTAATTGCTTTAGGTGTACAGTTAGGTTGTTTATTTGAGTTGTTTCTTGTTTCTTGAGGTAGAATTGTAGTGCTGTAAATGTCCCTCTTAGAACTGATTTTGCTGCATCCCGTAGGCTTTGGGTTGTCATGTTTTCATTGCCATTTGTTTCTAGGTATTTTTTGATTTCCTCTTTGATTTCTTCAGCGATCTATTGGTTATTTAGTAGCATATTGTTTAGCCTCCATGTGTTTGTATTTTTTACAGTTTTTTTTCCTGTAATTGATATCTAGTCTCATAGCGTTGTGATCAGAAAGGGTACTTGATACGATTTCAATTTTTTAAACTTACCAAGGCTTGATATGTGACCCAAGATATGATCTATCCTGGAGAATGTTCCATGAGCACTTGAGAAGAAAGTGTGTTCTGTTGTTTTTGCATGGAAAGTCCTATAAATATCAGTTAAGTCCGTCTTGTTTAATGTATCATTTAAAGCTTGTGTTTCATTATTTATTTTCATTTTGGATGATCTGTCCATTGGTGAAAGTGGTGTGTTAAAGTCCCCTACTATGATTGTGTTACTGTCAGTTTCCCCTTTTATGGCTGTTAGCATTTTCCTTATGTATTGAGGTGCTCCTATGTTGGGTGCATAAATATTTACAATTGTTGTATCTTCTTCTTGGATTGATCCCTTGATCATTATGTAGTGTCCTTCTTTGTCTCTTATAATAGCCTTTATTTTAAAGTCTATTTTGTCTGATATGAGAATTGCTACTCCAGCTTTCTTTTGATTTACATTTGCATGGAATATCTTTTTCCATCCCCTCACTTTCAGTCTGTATGTGTCCCTAGGTCTGAAGTGGGTCTCTTGTAGACAGCATATGTACGGGTCTTGTTTTTGTATCCATTCAGCCAGTCTGTGTGTTTTGGTTGGAGGATTTAATCCATTTACATTTAAGGTAATTATCTATATGTATGTTCCTATTACCATTTTCTTAATTGTTTTGGGTTTGTTTTTGTAGGTCTTTTCCTTCTCTTGTGTTTCCTGCCTAGAGAAGTTCCTTTGGCATTTGTTGTAGAGCTGGTTTGGTGGTGCTGAATTCTCTTAGCTTTTGCTTGTCTGTAAAGGTTTTAATTTCTCCATCGAATCTGAATGAGATCCTTGCTGGGTAGAGTAATCTTGGTTGTAGGTTTTTTCCCTTTCATCACTTTAAGTATGTCCTGCCACTCCCTTCTGGCTTGCAGAGTTTCTGCTGAAAGATCAGCTGTTAACCTTATGGGGATTCCCTTGTATGTTATTTGTTGTTTTTCCCTTGCTGCTTTTAATATTTTTTCTTTGTATTTAATTTTTGATAGTTTGATGTGTCTCAGCATGTTTCTCTGTGGGTTTATCCTGTGTGGTACTCTCTGTGCTTCCTGGACTTGATTGACCATTTCCTTTCCCATGTTAGGGAAGTTTTCGACTATAATCTCTTCAAATATTTTCTCAGGCCCTTTCTTTTTCTCTTCTTCTTCTGAGACCCCTATAATTCGAATGTTGGTGCATTTAATGTTTGTCCCAGAGGTCTCTGAGACTGTCCTCATTTCTTTTCATTCTTTTTTCTTTATTCTGCTCCCTGGCAGTTATTTCCACCATTTTACCTTCCAGCTCACTTATCCGTTCTTCTGTCTCAGTTATTTTGTTATTGATTCCTTCTAGAATATTTTTAATTTCAGTAATTGTGTTGTTCATCACGGTTTGTGTGCTCTTTAGTTCTAGATCCTTGTTAAACATTTCTTGTATCTTCTGCGTTCTGTTTCAGAGATTTTGGATCATCTTATTACTATCATTATTGTGAATTCTTTCTTAGGTAGGTTGCATATTTCATCTTCATTTATTTGGTCTTGTAGGTTTTTACCATGCTTCTTCATCTGTAAAAATGTTTTTGTCGTTTCATTTTTTTTTGTTTTTGATGGGTGGTGCTGTATTCCTGTCTTCCTGGTTGTTTGGCCTGAGACCTCCAGCACTGGAGTTTGCTGGCAGTTAGATAGAGCCGGGTCTTAGTGCTGAGATGAGGACCTCTGGGAGGCTCTCACTCCGATTGATATTCCCTGGGGTCTGAGGTTCTCTGTTAGTCCAGTGGTTTGGACTAGGAGCTCCCATCATAGAAGCTTGGGCCCAACCTCCAGCCTGGGAACCAAGATCCCGCAAGCCGGTCACTGGAGGTTTCTCCCATCCCCTTAGGTGTCTGTGGTTCCCCCACCAGTGCCTGGTAAGTGCCCTAGTTGTAAGGAGACACGGATTCTACATCCTCCTTGTATGCCATCTTGTGTCCAATTGGAATTCGTTTTAAAGTCAAGTCTGCATGAGGATGGAATCTAGAAGATGGAGAGGGCAGGGAAAGTGGGTGATGTGAACGCAAGGACAGCACTTCGGTTTTTGTTTTTTGTTTTTTTTTTTTTTTTTGGCTGCGTCAGGTCTTTGTTGCTGTGCGTGGGCTTTCTCTAGTTGCGGTGAGCGGGGGCTACTCTTCATTGCAGTGCATGGGCTTCTCACTGTGGTGGTTTCTCTTGTTGCAGAGCAACAAGGAGCCCGGGCTTCAGGAGTTGTGGCTTGCGGGCTGTGGAGCACAGGCTCAATAGTTGTGGTGCACAGGCTTAGTTGCTCCGCAGCATGTGGGATCTTCCCAGACCAGGGCTTGAACCCATGTCCCCTGCATTAGCAGATGGATTCTTAATCACTGCGCCACCAGGGAAGTCCCAGTACTTAGATTTTTTTTTTAATTTATTTTATTTATTTATGGCTGTGTTGGGTCGTTTCTGTGTGAGGGCTTTCTCTAGTTGTGGCAAGCGGGGGCCACTCTTCATTGCGGTGCGCGGATCTCTCAGTATCGCGGCCTCTCTTGTTGTGGAGCACAGGCTCCAGACGCGCAGGCTCAGTAATTGTGGCTCACGGGCCCAGTTGCTCCGTGGCATGTGGGATCTTCCCAGACCAGGGCTCAAACCCATGTCCCCTGCATCGGCAGGCAGATTCTCAACCACTGCGCCACCAGGGAAGCCCCAGCACTTCGATTTTAAAGAACTTTTTTGAATGTCCTATAGTATGTTCTTTTCCCGTGTTCACCGTTCACCCACCTCCTCTCACACTAGAGCACACGAAAGGCGGCCGGGTCCCAGCACTGAGGAGATCTTACAGCAAAGGGCCACTGACTGTGGCCTCGACAGGCCTGGAGAATCTCGTAGTGACTCCTGGCCTGGAGACCTCACCCCAAGAACCAGATAGACAGGACGGTTGCACAGCATTGTGAATGTACTAAATGCCACTGAACTGTTCACTTTAAAATGGTTAATTTTATGTTGTGTGACTTTCACCTCAATTGGAAAAAAAAAAAAAAAGACCCACCACCCACTGAGTACCTGTTTTGCACCAAGTACCATGCATATGCCTGGTTTGCATCGTCAGACACCCCGGGGCGCTTCTACCCATCTATAGACAAGCTAGCTTGTAGAGGAAGACCACGGCCAGGCCTCCTGTTGGTAACAGAGTCGGGATTTAAAACCCTGTGTCCTTGCCTTTGGAGGTAAAGAATATCTCTGGGAGATTTGAGAGGAAACTGGGGGCTCCAGGAAGAGGAAGCTGGGGGCAGGGGGGGCCAGTAGATTTCCTCTCCACTAGATGCCTCTTTGGAACTTTTTACATTTTGAACCGTGTGAATGGTTTCCAAGTCAAAAGATAATAAAAGGGTCAAGAGGGAACATTTATTTACAAATCTAAAACAAAACCCTGTCTCTATATTGTCATGTCAAAAACAAGCACTCTGAGGCCAGGCCCCCTGAATCCGTGTCCCGCTCAGCCATCTGGTAGACTCAGTCATGGCTTCCTCCCCAGCCTCGCATGGCTACTGTAAGAATTAAGTGTCGAAATGGGGCAATGAAGGTGACACCGTTTATATGGTGCCTGGCCCATCTCGGGTGCCCAGAAAGCATCCATTGTCCTCCCCACTCCCTCTGAGTTTGTCCGTCTGGCAACCCCACACACCTGTGTGACCTGTGGTTTCTTGTCCTCAGAGAAAGCTACAGATGGCTCCCTGCAGAGCGAGAACTGGGCACTCAACATGGAGATCTGCGACATCATCAATGAGACCGAGGAAGGGTGAGGACCCCCGGGGCGAGTCAGGACGCCGGCGGGGCGGCCACAGCAGCGCATCGAAATCGGTTCGGAACCACTGTCTAGTCTGACTGTCTCATCAAATGGATGAGAAGCCCAGAGATATCGGGTGTGCGGCCCACCTAGCAGCAGCAGCAGTGCAGTCGACTGGCCCTTCCTAGGTCGTCACCTGGACGGCATCTTCCTAGGACAGGGCCAGCTGGCAGCTCTTAGAATTAGAAGGAAGCCGCAAGCCCCATCTGCATGCCGTGGGCTAGACTGTGCAGCAGCAACTCCTAGCTTTTCCAGTGAGCAAGAACACACTCTCGTTTCCTTAAGATCTGAGACCAGCAGGGAAGGTTGTGGTCCCAGGGAGGGGAGTAAACGTGCAGTGGAACCGAGAGGCTGGTCAAAGTTAGCCTTGGCCGAGCATTTCTGGTGCTCGGGTCCCAGCATCCTGCTTGGGGTCAGGCAGCCCCGCCAGAGACGTGGTGTGGGGCAAGCACCGTGGTCCTGGCTCCTGGGCTCTGACCGGCATCTCTGGCCAGCGGTGTGACCTTGGGCAAATCACTTTACCTCTCTGGGTCTTTGTCTCAGAGACAGAGCTCTTCGATCCTTCCAGCAATCTGCCCAAGGCCCAGAGGGGAGCAGAGAGGGGATGGATGCAGGGTCGCTGTCCTTCTCAGGAGAAACCAGGGAAGGGTTGGGAGGGGTGTGATGACCACAGCCAGCAGGAAGCGCCAGATGAGGCCTCTGTTCCAGAAAAACTGGCTCAGCAGTTGGAGCAGGATCTCAGTTCTCTCCCCGTTTTTCACTGGGATGGTCCATTTGCCCTACGAGGGTTCCTCTCACCACGTGGTGCTTTGTGTGTGGAGGGAGCAGACAGGCAGCACCCAGCTCAGAGCCTGAGGAGGCTGTGGGAGTCTGCAGCACATGGTCAAGGCCAATTAGGACTGCACGGGGGCTGCCAGAACCTTCCAGCTCCCCAGCCGTGTGCCGTGGGCTTGCCGAGGCGCTGGGAGGGGACACACCCTCCTGCATCTGGACTCATAAGTGTCGGGGGTGAGAGTGGTGGGCAGGCAGCAGGGCCACCAAGAGAGAAGACTGAGGCAGGAGACCTCACGGAGCCTCTTCTTTGCTTTTTTTTTTTTTTTTTTTTTTTTTTGTGGTACGCGGGCCTCTCACTGTTGTGGCCTCTCCCCTTGCGGAGCGCAGGCTCCGGACGCGCAGGCCCAGCGACCATGGCTCACGGGCCCAGCCGCTCCGCGGCATGTGGGATCCTCCCGGACCGGGGCACGAACCCGCGCCCCCTGCATCGGAAGGCGGACTCCCAACCACTGCACCACCAGGGAAGCCCACGGAGCCTCTTCTTGAATGTTGGGGCTGAAAGTCACTGCTGTGTCCTTGGAGAAGCAAGTCCCCATCTCCTTTGTAAACATCGGCAGAACTGGGGTCAGACTTCTTCAGGTGCTATTGCTTTGAGCACCTCCTGGGTTCCAGGCTCTGCACGAGGCCCAGGGGACCCAGCAGTGAGCAAGGCAGATGTGACCCTTGACCTCACGGAGCTTGTCATCTAAGCTTTAGTCTCTTGTCCACTCCTACCTTGGGTTGTGTGTGGCCTCCGTGCCACCCACTTTGTGCTGTGCTCCTAGCAGAGTACTAGACACATGGTAGGCCCACAGTAGCACACAGGCCAGAACTTCTGGGTCACTCTGTAAGGAGTGGAGACAAGTCCCGGGCCCTGGTCCAGGCTCCTGCCTCCCCCGAACCGTGTCCCCTGCTCCCCGCCGCTGGCTGCATCCCATCCTTCACGCCTAGCTGTGGCGCCACCTCCTGGGAGAAGACTTCCCTGACCTCCGGCACCCACCCACCAGCCCGCACGCACACACTCACACTCGCTCTTACCTCGGGGCCTGCTTGCTTCCCTCCCTTGGGTGGGTCTCCTTGGAACATGTGATCCTTGAAGCAGGGCCGAGGGGTCTTATTCACCAGTGCGTCCCAGCACCCAGCCTGGTGTGGGCACGTGCCTGATAAGGCCTGGGTGGAAACAGGGGTGAGTAGAGGAGCTGGCCAGGATGGGGCACAAGAACTCTGTGCCTGCAGCTTCCTGGTGCTTAAACTTCACTAATGCATCTGAAGCCCCAGGGGCACAGTGGGCATGCAGATCCCCTGAGAGCTTGCTTCAGGGGTCTAGGGTCGGGTCTGGGACTCCGCACGCTTAACAAGCACTCACACCTCCCCACTAAGGGATTCTAGTGCAGGTGTCCAGAGACTGCACACTGAGAATCCCTGCCAGGCAGCCGTCATCTGCTGAGGATTTTGGTGGGACAGGATGACTCTGATGTGCTTAGGACCTGGGCACACACAACAGGGCGGGACCAAGGGGGCCGAGTAAATAAGAGCCGTGCCGTCTTCCAGCGCCTCCTGATCTCAGGCGCGCAGCCTCCTCTGTTGGATGAGGAGGTTCCGTGCCTCAGCCTGTCCTTCCTCGTGTCTTTCTGCCCAGTCCCAAAGACGCCTTCCGAGCCGTGAAGAAGAGAATCGTGGGGAACAAGAACTTCCACGAGGTGATGTTGGCTCTCACGGTGAGTGCCGCGTCCCTCCGTGCACGGCGGGACCACAGTCCCCTGGGGCTCCTCTTTCAAGGGCTGTGGGCAAAGCGCTGTCCCGTGCGCACGGCTGGCCGACCAGGAGTGGCAAGAGAGGCTATTTGGAAAAGTTCTCTCTAACCTACCGGTGCAGGGAGCAGACACACTGAGGCCCACATCCCTCAAGGGCCCGTCATGGGACGCGTGGGCAGGGGACCTGCCGGTGACGCAGAAGCTCAGTGCACCCAGGCCTCTGTGGGGCGGCACCCAAGTTGGGTTCCAGTTGGCACCTGGCCTTACTGGCCCTGAAAAATGAACATAAAGCAAATGCCAGAGGCCGAGGACAGTCCTTGCTCACAGCAGGGAGGGCCAGGCAGGAGCGGGCAGCCCGGCAGGCAGCGTGGGCTTGGCTGGGGAGTGGGGACAGGAGTGCTGTGCCTCCACGTCCCCCGTGGCAGCACTCACATCTGGATCCGCACGCTCAGCTGAAGCTCAGAGGCAGCTCCTGCCCGGGAGCAGAGAGACAGCGGCGGGGACAGCAGTGGGGAGGGAAGTTGGGCGCCTTTGTCCCGGGCCACTAAGTCACCATTCAATCGAAAGTTCTCTGGTTTACACCTGGAGAGCCCCCTCCCTGCTAGAGCGCGTTCAGCTCAGAGGCGGCCTCGGGACAGGGTTCTGTGGGCAACAGAGCCACTCAGCCAGGGGCCTCCAGCCAGCGCTCGGCCCTCTGCCCGCCCAAGGCCCGCTCCCCACCCCGGCCGACCGGCTGCCAGATCTGGTGTCATCCCCACCCCTCCGTGTTCTGGGCCTCACTTCAGGAAGCTGCATCCTCTGCGAGGCCTCCCCACTGGGACATGGGTGGGGTGTGGGGGTGGGGCCCCGGGTGCTCCCGCTCCTCTGCCGGCTGCTCACGGGCACCGCACGGCCTCCAGGTCTTGGAAACCTGCGTCAAGAACTGCGGGCACCGCTTCCACGTGCTGGTGGCCAGCCAGGACTTCGTGGAGGGTGTGCTGGTGAGGACCATCCTGCCCAAGAACAACCCGCCCACCGCCGTGCACGACAAGGTGCTCACCCTCATCCAGGTGAGCGCGGGCGACCGGGGGCGGCGGGAGGAAGGGCCCCCGCCAGTGACACTCCCTCGTCTGTTCTCTTGGGTCCGTCTCGCCCCTCTGCTGACGGGGCCTCTGAGCCGGGGGGTTGGGGGGAGCCTTGTTGGCTGAGGGCCTTGCTGTGGAGTGGGCTGTCCAGGTGATGCCGCCAAAGGACCAGCGAGTCCAGGAGGGGATGTCCGCTCCCTGGGGGCCGGCAGGCAGGGGAGCCGGTGAGCGGTGGTGACCGGCCGTGTCCCCTTGTCCCCTCTCAGTCCTGGGCCGACGCGTTCCGCAGCTCGCCCGACTTGACAGGGGTGGTCGCTGTCTACGAGGACCTGCGGAGGAAGGGCCTGGAGTTTCCCATGACCGACCTGGACATGCTGTCCCCCATCCACACGCCCCAGAGGGTGAGGAGCGGTGGGGAGGGGCGGCGGGGGTCACCCCCAGAGGGGGCGCTGCTTCCTGGTGGCCCCTGACCTGCCAGCCTCACTCGTTCAGCTGGTTGCCTTCTAGACCGTGTTCAGCTCAGAGACACCGTCGGGACAGAATTCTTCTGTGGGCACTGATGCCAGTCAGCAAGGGGACTCCGGCCAGCACACCGCCCCGCTGCCCACCCTGGCCCTGCTCCCCAGCGACACACCCATAGCGCCAACCGCTGAGCAGGTACACAAGCCTGGCCCGTAGCCACACAGGTCAGGACGTGGGCTTCCCCCTCGCCACAGTCAGGGCGGGCCCCTGTCAGTGTGGAAATTACTCTGCCCAGTCCTCAGGGCAGCCACACAGGGCATGTGTCATCCTTCCTGTTGGGAGGTGAGGCTCAGAGAGATCAGTTCACTTGCCCAGAGCCACACAGTTCAGCAGAGACAGAGCTGGGATTCAAGTGCAAGTCTGACTCCAGGCAGGCTCTGTCCTGCACCTGGGCCCTTCTCCAAACTCTGCCCTCCGTGGAGCCCTGCGGGTAGCTCCAGGGAGAGGAAGCACCCAGCAAGCAGCCCTTTGGCCGCAGCAGCTCCACTTCCTTGCTGGGGTTTGCTCAGGGTCTCACGTAAGATTTCATTTGGACAGAGGTTCTTGCTAAAAACGGTTCTAAAGCATCCGTATCGAAAAAGATTTAAACCCTTCCCTTGCACCATGAGGCTTCCCATCAAGCCCCAAGAAGCAGGTTTGAGGCATAGTGTAAGATCCTGGAGGCCGGGCCTGGGCCTCGTTTTCTGGGGCCCCGTGAGTATCTTTGCAGGACTGCCTTCCTCAGACCAGGCCGCCTATCCCTCAGCCCCTCCCTCCTGCCAGTGAGGCCAGCGCCCTGCGCATTGGCCTCGAGCAGTTTGTGGCGGCCTTAGCTGCTGCCCTACGAGGGACATCCACAGCCATGACCGGCATTCCTGGGTGCGCGGTCATTTTAGTTGTGGATGGCGGAGTTGCTCTAGGCCTGCACGCTGGGGGTGCCCACTTTTGAGGTGTTTTACAAACTTCTACGGTATCGTTTGGTCTCAACAAACAAATAAACTTACCAACAGCCTTCCATACCCAAACCTATTTAAAGAGAAACCTCTGTACTTATAGCAAGTTATGAAATCAACCCCCAGAGTTACAAATAACATTACTGGAAAAGTTTTCCTAACAGGCCCAATAATTGAAAGTGCATAAAAGTGGTAAAATCACCCTGTGATCCAAAACTGATCTAACCTGGTTATAATTTTAACCAATTTGCCTGAAGTCTGGCACCTGTGTGGATTAAGACTCTGATTATGTCCAATGGAAGAAGGTTCTTGCTAAACAAGACCGAGTAGTCTGTTTAATTTCAGAGTCCCCTTCTGTCTCCTGGGACACGTTAAGGCTTTCAGGCAGCACTGATGTAACTCCCAGACTCCTTGTAATTAGGTCCCATCTGACCTGGACACGCTGGGTTTGTGATCAGTTGTTTTTCCCTTGCTCCTGGCAGGAGCGTTTGTTAAACAGGCCGAATGTACCAAACGTTTTACGGGTCTGGAAGCTGCTGGCAAACCGTAGTGGGCCTGTGTCTGCACTCCCACTTCTTCATCTGTAAGGGTTGGGCAGTGATACCTTCCTCATGAGACTGTGGTCAAGGTTAAGTAGCAACATACATTAAGTGCTTGGGCCTTAGAGGTGATCAAAATGGTAGCTGCCCTCACAGGCAGGCGCCGTGAATTTATATGGTGACACTGATTCTGAAATCAGCTGGTCCAGCCAACGGGGAATGCACCAGCATTTCCCAAAATGTAGGCTGCTAAATCCGAGACCCGTGAGGTAGCCCAGGACCAAAGGGTTCATCAACCAGATCACGTTTGGGAACGTCCACACTGGTCCCTTCCTGGACATTCACAGTGTCCACGTTGTCCGTGAGGACAGGAAACGCCCCGCGGAGCCCGCCGCATGAGATGCCGCAGCAGGGGCCTTTCACCGCCTCCCCTGAGTGCAGAGACTGTGCGACTCGATTTACAGCTATTCCCCAAGCCAAGACTGGGACCCCCTCTGATCGTTGAAAACCTGCTCACGTCCCTTTCACGAGCGCTCAGTCTGAGCTTCATACTCAGGGTGGGGGGCGGACCTGGGTCTCATCCTTGGAAGAGTCTGGGGCACCAGAGCGGACCAGGAGCAAGACAGAACCGGGTCCTCCTAGGAGGGAGGCCTCCCTCCTCTCCCCTCAGGGGAACTCCCCTCCAGGGACTTGTTAAATGCCAAGCACCCAGGAGATGCCGGAGCCCTCCAGCCACACTCAGGGCCGCCTCCGCCCTCAGCTTCTTTCCTCCCGGCCTCTCCCTGCACTGGGCGCCCAGTAACAGCTGCTAACATCTCTGTAAGGGGGTCAGCGGGGGTGAGGGCAAGCCTACCATGGGCCCCTTGGGGCAGGGCTGTGGCCCAGGAGCCTAGAGGGGGTGCCGGCAGGTCGGGCTGGTAGTGCCAGGCTGCGTCCCAGGAGGGGCAGAGGCTCCAGAGCCCGGCCTCTCTCAGCGGGCCCGACCGTGTGTTCCAGATCGGGAAGCTGCGCAGTGAGCTGGAGATGGTGAGTGGGAACGTGAGGGTGATGTCGGAGATGCTGACGGAGCTCGTGCCCACCCAGGCGGAGCCGGCAGACCTGGAGCTGCTACAGGTGAGCAGCAGCCGCCCCGGTTCAGCCGCCCTGCCCCGCCACCGCCACGGTGGTTTCCATGGAGGACTCTGACCCCTTGGGCACAATGGGAGATGATAAAGCCAGGGACTTCGGGCTCCATCAGATTGGAACTCGGGGCTCTACCTCTTGGTGGTTTGAACAAAATAGCCCCTCGTCTCAGTTTCCTCGTCGGTAAGTTTGCTTTTGTGGTACAAGTTTGACATGAGTATTAAATAAGGCTTTGCACATAAAACGCCCTCCCTGTGCCTGGTTCCAAATAGCTCCCCATCGGTGGTCTTGAGGAAAAGCTGGAAGGTAAGGTGTCCACCTTTCAGAATATGAAACTTAGCAGGCAGGGCTGAGCTGGAATCTGCAGGCTGGGGCCTCCCGTATGTCACGTGATATCCCCAGGGTGCCACCCCCAGCTGGGGCCCCACTCGAGTGAGGGGTTGTGTGTGGGGAAAGCCACCCTCCCCAGAGAGGTCAGTCCTAGACATGCCAAGAAAGCTAGCGACCCCCGAGGCCCAGGAGTCACCTGAACCTGTCAGAGGACAGAGAGCTTGGTATGATCGTCTCATTTTGTGTCATTCCTGCTGGGCCTCTCATTCCTGGAGGGTGAGGCTGGCTTGTGCTCATCTCTCTGTTCCTGGGCCCGACCAAGCTGACATAGCGTTCTTGCTACGGGGTCCTTACCTTATGGTGGGGGCAGGGGGCAGGGTGGAGGGGAGGGAAGTCGGAGTCTCACAGTTGAGTGAACACACGCATATAAAGAATAAATGACAGGGCTTCCCTGGTGGCGCAGTGGATAGGAGTCCGCCTGCCAATGAAGCGGACACGGGTTCGAGCCCTGGTCCGGGAAGATCCCACATGCCGCGGAGTAGCTAGGCCCGTGCGCCAAAACTACTGAGCCTGTGCTCTAGGGCCCAAGTGCCACAACTACTGAAGCCAACGTGCATAGAGCCCGCGCTCCGCAACAAGAGAAGGCCCCGCTCGCCGCAACTAGAGAAAGCCCTCATGCAGCGACGAAGACCCAACACAGCCAAAAATAAATTCAAAAAATATATATATTTTTTTTTTTTTAAAGAAAGAATGACAGAAGCTTGAGTGAGTTGGGAAGCGGCCGGATTGCTGTAGCGCAGTTAATTTGGGGTGTCCCGAGCCAAGGCCTTGCGGGAATGAGCGGTTTGGGAGAATCAGAAGGCCGGCTGGCAGGCAGGGGCGACACAGGGACAGCCGATGCACACTGAGCGTGTCCTGTGCGCCAGGCTCTGATGTGGACATGTGATATACGTTCACTCACTAAATGCTCACCCTCCCCGCCATGAGGTAGGCACTCTTGTTAGCCTCACATCCCAGGTCCGCAAGCTGAGGCAAAGAGAGGTCACGGGATGCCCCCAGGGTCACCGGGCTGGTCAGCAGCAGAGCTGGGGTGTGAACCCAGGACCCTGGCTCCACCAGCTGCTCTTCTGCTCTTGAGAGGGGCAGGAAAGGAAGTAGGGACGAAGCTGCGGTGTGCTTGGTCATGGGGGTGGGGGGGAGGCCCGCAGGATGTCGGAAGTCCCCTGGGCCTGCCCTGCCCCACGCTCAGGCAAGAGAGGAAATCCTGGGAGAGGGTCTGACCTGGGGGGAGGCGGGGGCAGCAGGGTCTGAAAAAAACCAAAATCAGTGGTCTTCCTGATGCCAGCAGAAAAGTGCTAGCACGTGGCCACAGTCAGCAGTGCCCGACCATCTGTTTCTGTTGGGACCTCAGGACCGTGACCCAGGCCCCTGTCCACCTGATGGCAGGCACCTGAGGATGGAAGCATTCAGTCCTACAAATTGAAAGCCTGTAAATGCTTCGGCTTCTAATTTTTTTTCTTTTTCCCAAACAAGTTTAAATACATAACGCTAACCGATTAAAAGTCAGTTGGCCACGTGGTGACTAAATGCAATGTGGAAACAGAGAATAAAAGGACGTTAGTGGAAAAACTGGTAAAACCTGAATAAAGTCTGTAGTTAGTTAACAGCATTGTACCCACATTAATGTCATAGTTTTGACAAATGCCAAACTACGGAGAGGCTGGGTAAAGAGTTTACAAGAACCCCTGTGCTGTCTTATCTTGGCAACTTTTCTGCAAATTTAAAATTATTCCAAAATAAAAAGAATTTTAAAAGAAATTAGAGTAATGAGGCAGACATTCAGAGTCGGGATAGTAGTTGGATCATCCAGTTTATTTTTTATGCTTTGGTCACACAAAACCTCCGTGCGCCCAGAGAAGTGGCAGGTGTTCCACCAGCCGCCTCACAGTCTTGATTTTTCCTCGAAGCGGAGGTGAGGGCAGGAGCTTCATCCTGAGGTCCACACAGCCAGGTTCAACCCACGGCACGGCTCCCATGTTGGTCGTCTCCTGTGTGCTAAACGCTTAGAAATGAGACGCCAGTGCTCGTCCGTAGCACCCCAGAAGCTGTTCCGTGCAACCTGAAGTCCAGTCTGGAAACCTCTCCACCTCCAAGGTGCTCCCAGGACCGGGCGTCCGGTGGAGACGGCCTCGCTCCGGGTCCAGCAGCCGTGGTTGTCTCACTTCCTCCCCCGGCAGGAGCTCAACCGGACATGCCGGGCCATGCAGCAGCGGGTCCTGGAGCTCATCCCCCGCGTCGCCAATGAGCAGCTGACCGAGGAGCTGCTCATCGTCAACGACAACCTCAACAACGTCTTCCTGCGCCACGAACGGTAGCCCCACTGTCTGCCCCGCCGCGGGCCGGCCGCCCCACCTTCTCCCTTCCCTTCTCCCCTCTCCACACCCTCTGACTGCCCATCGCCCTCTCAAACACCAGGTCAGCCGCCCAGCACACGTGCCCTCAGCCGCCTTCATCCAGCGTAGGCTGGAGCGCCCGCCCTCCACCCCACACCTCCTTTCCTGCCGCCTGTGTCCCCGCATCCAGGATCACAGCTTAAGCTTTCTAACTTAAGCAGAAAAAGAAGTCGTTAGGAGAACAGCCTTTATTGAACGGATAGCTTTCAGAATCCAAAGAAGAATCAAAGTCAGGCCTCCCAGTGGGGCAGGAAGGACAGGTGCCAGGGCAGTTCAGGGGCCTCCAGGGCAGAAACTCCTGAACCCTGACCCCAGGGTGTCATCATGAATACGTGGGCTCCAAGCGCTTGCCCACCTTGTACCGTTCTGTCCAAGAGTCAGCTCCCCAAGAGAAACTCTGATTGGCTCAGCGTCCTTGTGGGACGCAGGTGTGGGAGGGGACAGGCCCCCTTGACCACAGTCCCACCGGGATCACAGGACAGGGGGGGAGCAGCTCCCCAGAGGAGCACCTAGGCGCTGTTACAAAGGCGGGAGAGGTGCTGGGCCTGCAGAGATGATGTCCCCCACGCTTCCTCTGAATCTGTAAACCGGAGCTCATGATTCCTTGTAGATAACTGAGGGCCCGCGCGGTTATGCCTATAAAGCACTCGGTGGTCGGGCTGTCTGGCACAGGGTACCAGTCACGCCAGCCGCCTCCAGCCCCCGGTTCATTTCGTGTTTTTATCCATCAGCAAACACTTGCTGAGTGATTCTGAATCAGGTGAGGGGGCGGGGCCGTGGCAGGCCCCGGCTGCCCGGCCTCTCCTGCTCGCTGACCTGGTGGGACTAAGAGCCCCTGCCATTTGCTGTGTGGGCCGTGAGGTGGCCCAAGGGCCCGATCTAGGGGTGACTGGGACCCCTCTGACACCTGTTCACCAGACCTCACGTTTGTTTGGTGGTTCACTTGATTCTCACCTGGGAGGCAGGTTCCATTGTCACCCGCTTATTAATAGGCAGGAGACTGAAGTTCAGGAGTGAGGTGATTTACCCAAGGTCAGCAGATCTCAGACCGAAGTCCTCAGTCTACCCACCAGCCCCCCTTGACCTGTCTAAGTGGCTCCATAAAGCAGTGTGAGAGGTGTGTCTTCCTTACACGGCTTTAGACACACACACACACACACAAATGTTGACCTGCTTTAGACACACACACACACACACACACACACACACACACGTTGACCTGTCTAAGTGGCTCCATAAAGCAGCACACAAATGTATGTTACCGAGCAAGTTCTAAAAAACAGTACTTACCTTTGCTGTATGCACGCACCCCCGTTTCCTTTTCTGCTTTAGTCTATGCCTGTTGTTTATTTAATGCTAATGGTGACTAAGGTGACCAGATAATTGATCATCTAATTGGGACACTTGCAAGTGAAAAAGGGGCCCTGCTAATACTTCCCTGGAGCAGCAGGCATAAACTGGATCCATCCGGGATAAACCAGGCCATGTCATCACCCTGTTTGTGACCCACTCTGTTGGTTTTGAGACCTGCAGTGGGAAAAGCTCTGGCCTGGCTGTGCTAAGGGGCCACCCAGTCCTTCTCCTTGACTCAGGTCTTTTCTGTCTCATAGGTTTGAACGCTTCCGAACGGGCCAGACCGCCAAGGTAATAGGCTGCTTCTCCGTGTTATTGGGAAGGAGGGTTGGGCTCACTTCCCTCCCAGGTATCCTGGTTGGGATGTGCCTTCTTAGCCAGAATCTCCAAGAGGGCCCCGTCTAAGTTTTTATGTCATTGTGCCATTAGGGTAAATAACGTTCTGCCACCAGCTGATGGCCCGGGGTCTTCTGAACCTCCCAGGCCTCCAGCTGAGCTAGATAGGCCAAGGGGAGGAAGAAAGACTCCCTGACTCCCAATCACTGCTGCAGGGACGGGGTGTGGGGCGGGGCGGGTATTGCTGGTGACAGATCCTCAGGCAAAGAATGAAGGCGCCAGTGCTTCAAGACAGAAGGGAATGAGGCTGCAGGTCAGGTTGGGAGGATGACGGTGGCCTCTCCCCTGCCCCCAGGCCCCAAGCGAGGCTGAGGAGTCCGCTGACCTGATCGACATGGGCCCTGACCCTGCAGCCACCAGCAGCCTCTCGTCCCAGCTGGCGGGAATGAGTAAGTGCAGCGTGCGGGGTTCTGGGCTGAGGGTACCTTACATACTGCGGGCACCCTTGCAGCTCTGGGGGTGCCGTCCCGTTACACAGTTGCAGCTAGAGTGCCAACAGCAGGATCTTGGCCCAGACCCCTCCTCGCCAGGGTCCAGTGCTGAATCTTCCTGCAAGGCTGAGGGGCCGGGACAAAACACAGGGAACCCTCCCTTGCAGTCCCACAGCTCCTGAGCCCCCTCAGATCTCAGAAATCCCACTATTGTGTGACTTCCCATCAGCACCGTGAATTCTCCCTGGCCTGAATCATCTGGTGAACCTGGGCACGTCACTTGGACATCCTGGGCCCCTTTCCTCCTCTGTAACAGGGGCAGGAATGGGCCCTGCTCACAGGTCATCGTGAGGCCTGGATAAGCTTCTGCACAGAGCGGGCTTAGACCAGGGCCAGGCCCAGAGTGCACTCCTGGTAAGCGTTAGCCGTCGCCACCGTCGTCACGATGATTAGCATTATTGGCTGCCTGCTTCATGCCAAGCCCTTGGAGGTAATTGAGAGAGAGGAAGTGACTTGCCCCTGGTCCCTCAGCCAGCAGGTGGCCTGCCCCGTCCATACGCCCCCCGACCCCACCACCACTCCAGGCCACGCTGCTTCTCCAGAACTGACCTGGGCCTGGCAGGGAGCAGCTCAGCCACGGCTCAGTGTCCAAGGGCAGCCAGGCAGACCCTTCACGTGGCCTTTCTGTCCCCACAGACCTGGGCTCCAGCAGCGTGAGGGCTGGCCTGCAGTCTCTGGAGGCCTCTGGCCACCTGGAAGATGAGTTTGACATGTTTGCGCTGACACGGGGCAGCTCGCTGGCTGACCAACGCAAAGAGTGAGTGGCCGGGCCCCACCCTGGGCCCCTGCAGTTTGGGTCGCCCCCTATCAGGGGAGGGCCTCTCGCCAGGTCCCTGAGCCCAGTTTGTTGGTGGGCACACCAGCCCCTGCCTGCACCCCCTCCGGATAGCAGAGTTCTTTCCCCCGAGCCAATCCTGCGAGGCCCGGGGAACCCTGTGCCCTACAGGCAGGGATGGATGGGGGGAGGGATGCCCGTGGGTTGATGACCAGCTAGGTGCCAGGATCTTACATGATCCGCTCAGATGAGGAAACCGAGACACTGAGGGGCTGGGTCATTTGCCCCAGGTCAGGCAGCTAACGTTTGGAGGCACTAGGTTTGGGAACCCAGGGCCGTCTGTTTCCAAAACACAGCGCTTTCAGCCCAACCCAGCTCTCCACTGCACTGTAGGCTGGGTACCAAGCCCTCGGGGGCTGGTCCAGTCATTTCTGCTGTTCCGTAACCAGCCAGAGAAGTCCTGCTACCCCACGCAAGTCTGCCTGCTCTGCACTGGAGCTGGGCTTCTGTCCTTCCCTGGGACTGGCCATCTCCATCAGGGAGATGCTTTCAGCAGCCAAGGCACGCGGCCGAGTGTCCACCAGGGCCAGCTTCCCAGGACCGGCTCCATACAGGCTGGAAGTAGTTTGCTTGAGGTTGTTGTCAACCCTTTGCTTATAACCCCAGGGCAACCAGGATGTACGGCCAAGGAAAGCTCTGGATTAAGGGACCTTCCCAGCGGACTCCCCGGCCCCCTAGTGGTCATTCTGGTGTCTTGCGGAACTGTTGATGGGCCTCCAGAGGGCCCAGGGATCCCCTCTCCACCGTGGCCAATCCAGGTGGAACCTGACAGGCTGCTCGCAGCCCTGCCCACTAGCCTAACCAGCCCTGCGCTGTGAGCCGCACCTCCAGTCTGGGGCAGAGCCTATACTCCCAAGCCCAGGTGCTCCAGGACCAGTGGCTCACGGTCACCTGGGAGTTGGGGGCACACTGAGGATGCTGTGTTGCTGCAGGCTAATGAGTCTGGTGGGACTTGCAGCCTGGAGGGCAGCCTACCTGAGAGCCCCAACCTGGCTGAGGTTTGCTGCTGCACCGTCACTCCTCTGGGGAGCAGGGTCCTGAAGAACAGAGAAAAGCGCACCCCGAGCTTGCCCTCTGGGGCCCGCAGTCTCACGGGGGGGGGGAGTGACATGCATGCGGACCACTGCTGTGCAGTGCCAGGCACCGTCCTGGAGGGGTGTACCCAGCACTGTGGACGCGGAGGAGGTGCGTGCAGCTCTGCAGAGGGCGCTCAGGACTGGACCACGCAGTGGGGAGGTCAAGGCAGCCACTTCAGGCCATGGAACAGTACGTGCAGAGGGTCAGAGACAGGGGAGAACATGAGATGCCAGGGCCAGGGAAGACTTACTGCAAGGGCAGCACGTACCGTCTCAGGTCATGGGTGAGACTCAGGAGGGCCTCCTGCAGGCCCTCCCTGGGGAGGGGTTTCCACCCCAGCAGAAAGCGCCCTGCGGGATGGGAGTGTGCCCGAGCCTCCTCTTTGCTTTGCCAGCCTGCCTGGCTGTCCCTCTCTGATGCATCAGCTGGGTGCTCTAGCCCTGGTCACCTGGCTGGCCTTTGGACTCCCCACCTTGCCCTGTACCCTGGGGCTCTTGAACCCGCCAAGACCTCTTCTGCCCACCGAGTGTCTGGCCCATGCCTCCCTCTGGCCTGTGCCGACCACAGCTGGCCCAATCACGGCCTCGCCAGCTGACCAGGCTCTTCCGCTCAGGATGCCAAGTAGAGCCATGGGGACATCTGGGTGAGCAGAGTTAGGGTCGCCTTAGCCAGGTTTGGCCGGAAGCAAGGGTGCTCTCTTTTTTTTAAAATAAATTTATTTATTTTTATTTTTGGCTGCATTGGGTCTTTGTTGCTGCGTGCAGGCTAAGTGGCGAGCGAGGGCTACTCTTCGTTGCAGTGCCCAGGCTTCTCGTTGGGTGGCTTCTCTTGTTGCGGAGCACGTGCTCTAGGCGCACGGGCTTCAGTAGTTGTAGCACTCAGGCTCAGTAGTTGTGGCTCGTGGGCTTAGTCTCTCCGTGGCATGTGGGATCTTCCCGGACCAGGGCTCGAACCCGTGTCCCCTGTATTGGCAGGCAGATTCTTAACCGCTGCGCCACCAGGCAAGCCCGAGGGTGCTCTCTTCCTCAACATCTTCCACGCTCACTTGCTCCCCAGTGCCTCTGTGTCTTCTTCAGGCACTGACAAGTGTCACCCCAAGTGGCCCCGGGTCCAGCCCCTGCCCCCCAGCCTCACCGAGACCACCTGAGGGATGGCCCTCCTCCCTCCTGCACCGGGCACAGGGCCGGCAGTCCCGTGTGCATCGTGTGGGCCCCACCGCTGCAGGCACGGCCCCCAGGGATGGCCAGGCTTTGGCCTTGGGGGCTGTATGAGAGCAGGAGAGAGACGGAAAAGCCGAGGTGGTGGGGAGTAATTGGGAAGGAACACATGGTTCTTCTGAATGAAGGGCATCGTCGTTTTCTGTACGTTTCTGGGGCTGGACATGCCTCATCCCTGCCTTTCCCCACAGCGCACCCACTGCATCATAGGTGCACGGCCACTTCCACCCCAGAGTCAGCGGGCCTCCCCAGGTCAGGATGCGCTGCTCAGGCTTTGGCATCTCCTCCTCCTCGCCAGCTCTTGTTGCCCCGATTAGCCAGGGGTGCTAAACTGCCCTCCGGAAGGGCTGGGCTCCCCGCCCGCCGCCCAGCCTGCGGCTTGGCCGCAGCCCGCTCGCATGGGCGCCAGCCGTGGGGGGCGGTGAGCTCGCTGATGAGCGCACTCTCCTGGCTGCCTCCAGCTCCTGTGGGAGGAGCGGACGGCCGCCCTTCAGAGAGGTTGCCTGAGAATTTGGGGCTTTTACTCAAGAGGCCTGTTTAAGTGTCAGTCTACCCAGTCCCCAGGAGGGCAGGTTGGCGTTACGAGAGTCACATGTGCTATGGTCTCGGCTCCTGAAGCCTCGAGCTGGACCAGCCCTGGCTCCAGCAGAGGGTGAGATGCTCCGCAACCCGCCCCACCTGGAAGAAGAGCCCTCATCTCTATCCGTAGCGGCTTTCCCGTTGAGGCTGGAATTCCGTGCCCTCGTCTGTGCCTCAGTGACTGACCCAGTCTCACCTCCTCTCCGCCAGCAGCTCAGGGCGAGGATACCTGCTCTTTCCCAGTGCCAGGGCTGAGTCCGCAAAGCCTCCCCTGGACGTCCCCTCCGTGGCAGTCAGAGAGACACCCAGCCCCCTCGTTAGCACAGCTTTTCCTCCCACTCGTGGTTTATTCTCTCGCTCCCCCTGGAACCTCACCTCAGACACCGCAGACACCCCCTTCCCCATCCTCCTCTGCCCGGAAGCTGTGGTGTCAGCTCTGATTTCCTCCCAGTACCCGCCGGCCGGCCCCCCCCAGAGGACATTCAGCATCCTCCTCACCCGCAGTCTGCACGTTTGTTTTCGGCTGCAGAATGGGATTCCCCCGTTCAAATGCAGCCTTGGACAGAACGATGATTTCTGAAATTATGGAATGGGAGCAACTGGGAAAGGGGTCTAGGTACAAATTCCCTATGGCTGTGGGGTCAGTGAGGCTATTTCTCTTCCCTGGAGTTTGGCCACATCTGGTCACAGGAGGGCGGTGGTCTTGGTCTTTGGCCCCCAGCACCTCCCCTCCCCTCCCCAGCCTTGCTCTGCCTGTCGTGCGGGTCACACGTCCGATCCCGTTCCCAGAGGCAGGAAATGAGACCCTTCCGACCGTCCTCAGGCAGGCCTGCGGGGGTGGCGCCCTGCCTGGGGTCTGCGCCGCCCCCGCCCAGGCGCGTCCGGCTCACCCCCACTCAGCCGCCTCTGTCCTCACGTCAGCTGGCGTGCCTGGTAAGGCAAGGGCGGCACGTAAGGGCCACGATGGCCTCTGTGTTTCAGGGTCAAATACGAAGCCCCTCAAGCAACCGATGGCCTGGCTGGAGCCCTGGATGCCCGGCAGCAGAGCACCGGAGCGGTAAGCGGAGCGGCCCTACCGCCGCCCTGGGGCCTGTCCAGAGGAGGGCCGGGGCTGCTTGCCCAGCGGTGCCCATGCTGGTTTATAATGGGCAGCGTGAGAGGGCAGATGGGTGCTGAGTCAGTAACAGAGACCTGTTACCTGCAGGAGTGTGGGCAGAGGTGGACGGGAGAACAGACCCTAAGGCCACAGGGAGGCATCCAGGGGTGCCATTTTTGTTCCATTTAACTTCTGGCCTGTGTGGAGTGACAGCCACACGCCCACACTGAGCAGGCTCTGTGGGCGACCCTCCCCTGGCAAGAGCTCCAAGTACAGTTCTCGCACCTTCGCATTTGTTTCTGGATGCCTTTAGGGAAGAGAGAATTTCTGTCCCGGGAAGTGGGCCGAGTAGCTCCCTGGGAGGTGGTTAGAAAGTGCAGGACCTGGGAGCTGGAGATGCAGGGGCAGTGAGCAGCGTGGCCGAGGGTTGGTGACAGCGCAGGGCTTCAGAGGCCGAGGTGGGGCTGGGTGCTCGGAGCCCGAGGGGCAACTGGGAGGGGACTGGGTGTGTGTCACGTGAGGCGGGAGCCCTGAGCAGTCTTGAGCAGAAGGGAACGTTTATCTGGCTTCCGTTTTAGAAGGACCCAGCCTGGAAGCTGGGAGAGCGGTCAGGAGGCCGTGGAAGCTGCCCAGTCTTCTGGAGCGGAGTGCGGGGGCAGGGGGTGCAGGAGGGATTCCCCAGCGACTCCCCAGAGGCGTCCCCAGCATCCCAGGAGCCATTCCCAAGTCAGACAGGGCAAGACCTGGAACGCTGTGGAGGTGGGACCAGCGGGGACTCAGATGCCTCCTGTGTGCGTTGTGGACCTGCTGCCACGCAGGGCGCGTTCACGCCCCGGTCTCAGAGCCTCCCACCATTTTGCTTTGTAAGCAGTCATTCGTCGGGCCCGTGCCCTGTGCTAAGCACTCTGCGTCCCCAGCTTACTGAGGGAGTCCTCACACAAACCCTTAAGGTATCCCCGTTTACAGATGAGGGGTTAATTACAGAGGGGGGTTAAGTCAGACCACAGATGCCACATCCTTAGCACAGTGCCTGGCACGCAGTGAAGCTTTTAACCTTTACATCACTGCGGAGTGGTTTTTCCCGCTCACAGAGGAGAACACCACGACTTAGAAGTGACGTCGTTTGCCCATGATCTCCCAGCTGCTGGTCTGTCCAGCCTGGAAGCCAGTGCTGGTGACGAGAACCCCAGCCGGCCTGCAGGGCTCTGAAGAGCAGAGGGGCTCCCCTCGCTGCTCAGCCTGCCTCTCCCCGGCCGTCATTCTGGCTCCAGGGCTCCATGTGAAGCAGGACCCTCGGGAAGCCCTTCCCTCCCACGCCGCCTGACCTCCCATGGGCGGAGGCTGACCGTGCAGCCCAGGGCGGGTGTGACTTGCCCAGGGGCACACAGCAACTCAAGGGCCCGAGGAGTACTAGATGCAGGTCTCCTGGCGGCTGCCCCGCCCGGCAGGTGGCCACGGGGCAGAAACCCACACACACCACTGCCTGCCGAGAAGCAGGCTCTGGTTAAGTTCTGCTCGTTCATCTCTGACGACTTGAGAGATTTAAGTGACTTCCACCAAATCAGGGTATGACTTCCTTAAAACCGGGTCATAAACATCTGCTTCGAGGTGCTTACGTCTGGCTGGGGGGTAAGGTTTTCTCCCTGTCGGTTGTCAGAACGTGATCCCAGGCAGCAATGTACAGAATGGAATCAAGTGCCGACTCTGTGGGCAGCCGGTGGCTGCCCCTCGGGGTTAATGAGTCCTGGGAGGTGGGGATGCTGGACGGCATGTGACGGGCCCCGGGCTGGCTCTGTCCAGGGGGGAAGGCAGTGCCAGGGTGATGGGCTGGGAGCCAGGACCCGAGGCTTCCTCCACCTTCGGTCTGCTCTGGGGCCCTAGGGATCTCCTCTTTGCCCGCCAGTAAACATGAAGGGACCGGGTAGAGCCATGCCCCTAATCCTGGGTGCCCGTCAGAATCCCCTGAGAACCAGTTGGGGGCTAATGGCTGCCTACTCCACCACCCCAGGATTGCTCCGCTCCCCTGCCCCAGGGACCCTTGGCGTGAAAAGTAAGGGAGAGAGGCTTTGCCCTGCCCGTCCGGGACTCCAGAGTCCCCACAGGGAGACGCCCTCTGCTGCTTCCTGTCCCCTCTTACCGCCCACCAGCCCAGCACAAGCACGGGCGCGCGCGCACGCACACACTCGCGCGCGCAGAGGCCCCTGAGGCGGCAGCAGGCCCCCGCTGGAGGAGGCCCCCGGCGCACCCGGGGCCCTGGCCTGGCCTTCCCGCCACCCTCAGTGTGACCCTCTCTCAGCCAGATGGGAGGCAGTGGCGAGAAGAGCCTCAGTGGCTGGATGGGGAGAGCAGGCACGGAGAGGAGGGGCCGGGCACACTCGCAGGGGCTCTCCCAGGCGGTACTGTCCGTCAGAACCAGAGGAGAGCAGGGTGGGCAACCGGGGGTCTGCCGGGGCCCGCCCAGCACGTTCCCTCTCCTTCTGCTCGTGCTTCCACGGCCCCTCGGTGCTGCCCTGGGAGCGCAGCCCAGGCAGCCCCTGTGGCAGCCGGGAGGCGGCCGGGGCCCCCCTGGGCTTGGGCCGAGCGCCTGTGCCTGCGCCTGAGGGAGCTGAGGTGGGCAGCCCGCAGAAGTCACTGCTGCTGCTGGGAAGTCAGCTCCGGCCTCTTCTCTGGGTGCTCCTGCTGTGCCCTGGGGCCCTCGGTGCTGGGGACGGGGCTTGGGGACCTGGCTTTGCTTGGAGAAAGACTCGCTCTCCCTCTGCTTCCCAAAGTAGCTAAGTGGTAAGCGCATTTCCCGAGCACCTACACTGTGCCGGGCGCTGTGCTAAGCTCTTTAGCTCCCTCATCTCGTTTAATTCTCACAGCGGATCTGGACCCGGACGGTAGGTACTGTCATCCTCTCTAACGATGAGCGAAGTGAGGGTCAGAGGAGCTGAGTAACCTGCGCCGAGTCGCAGGGGTCCAGCCAGCCTCTGGTCTCTCTGATCCCAGGGTCTGTGCCCCTAACCTCCAGCTGGATTCTCCCGCTGTAGACGCATTTCGCGTGGGAAGCCCCCAGGCCCCAGCCCTGCCCCAGTCCAGCCCTCAGCCCCCCGCCCCTGTGCAGGAGCCTGTGTGGTGGAGCCACAGTGCCATGTCCCCCGTGCATAGGCGCAGACCCTCGGGATCCAGCGGCCTGGCCTCATCTGGTGGCCTCGGCCCCTCCCTCTGTCCCGGCCCACCTCTGCCCCCTTCCGCCACGAACGCCGAGTCTGCGGAGGTGTAGGAGGACAGTCTGCAGTTGTGCCCCGTGCCCCAGCCCTGCTGGCTGGCCGCTCCCTGGGCTGTGAATATTCTTGTGTCAGGTGCCCCTGAGCGTCTGTGCTTGGTCCCGGCCCTGGGCCTGCGCACCAAGCCCGCACCCTTGGCCTGTCGGAGCCGGGGGTCCCATCTCTCCTGGTGGCCCTGCTCCAGCTGTCAGGAGCCCTTCCCCATCCCCTGCTCAGCCTGCTGGTGCCACCTCCCCCTTGCCTACGGCCTGGCACAGCGGGCAGAACTCGCGGTCCCAGGCAGCTGGGCAGGACGCATCCTGGAGGGACAGCCGGGGACGGGGGTGCAGGGCAGCTCCGACCGGCCCCGTCGCATGAGGGACGAGTCTCGGGTGGGCAACCGCCCCAGGCCACGGCCGGTGGGCCCCAGACCGGCGAGGCGCGCTGCCCTCCTGCCTCACCCCCTGCCCTTCCCTCCAGATCCCCGTCACCCAGGCCTGCCTCATGGAGGACATCGAGCAGTGGCTGTCCACGGACGTGGTAAGTCCGGCCCCCTCCTCGCCCACCTCACCCGGGGCTCCCGTTGTCTCGTGAGGAGGTGCCGGGGGTGGGGTCAGGATGAGCAGCTGGTGAGGAGACGGCGTTAGCGGGGTTGGTGTCCCCTCGCCCGCCACTCCCCCCGGGTCTTCCCTTTAGAGGAGGGCCCCGCCCCGCACCCCTGCAGCCTCTGGGGCCTTCCCTTCCCCGAGCCCGCTGCCGACCGAGGCCCCGCTGTGGGCAGGACAGGGGTGGGCCGAGGGCAGCCGGGACCGTGGGAGCCCTGAGCTCAGCAGCGCCCTCGTGCGGGTCGGGAGGCTGGTAGACAGCTGCGAGGGGTGCCACGCCGTGGTGGGGGGCGGCAGCCTGCAGAGCCCCGCTGCCCGCTGTGGGCGGCAGGGGCAGTCAGCCCTGCCCCCCGTCCGGGCCCCTTCCCCGGCATCTGCCACCCCATCCCCCCATTCTTGGCGCCAAGGACCAAGTGCCTGGGCACTTCCAGGCCCGGAGGCCGCCTTCTGCAAGTGGCCAAGACCATGTTCCTGCCCAAGGTCAGGAGGAGGTCCATCCGTTTCATCTGGTGGGTGAAGGCTTATCGGCCCCCCAGCCCCCAGCATGAGCACGCGTGGCCTCAGGCTTGGCTGTCAGCCTTTCCACCACGCGCGAGTCTGCGCATCCCTCTAGACACCGGGAGGAAGGGACTGGCGATTGTCAGGGGCCCGCCGGGCACCCTGCCCTGCGCCTGGCCCTCTGCGAGTAGCCCTCTGTTATAGCGTCCTGCACTCACAACCCTGCGAGTGTCACCAAGCAGAAAACCGAGGCTCAGAGAAGTGCAGTGGCTCGGGCCAAGGCCTGTGGCTCAGGAAGGGGTGGAGCCGAGGTCTGAACCCCTCGGCGTCAGCAGCCTGAGCCCCAGCCGGCTCCGCAGTGCCAGCAGCTAACCTCACCTTCTGCTTTCTCAGGGGAACAATGCGGAGGAGCCCAAGGGCGTCACCAGTGAAGGTAGTAGACCTTGGCCCTGCCCACCCCTCCCCGGCTCCAGCCTCCGAGCCCACCCGCAGCCTCCCTCTCGTTCCTCCAGAATTTGACAAGTTCCTGGAAGAACGAGCCAAAGTGGCCGACCGTTTGCCCAACCTCTCCAGCCCCTCAGCCGAGGGGCCCCCGGGTCCCCCACCTGGCAGTGCCCCTCAAAAGAAGACCCAGGAGAAAGATGACGACATGCTGTTTACCTTATGAGTGTGGGGTCTGGCACCCTGCAGCCCGAGCCCCCGCTGCTTCCACACCCCGCGGCGGGGACCTGTCTCTCCTTCAGTGTTACGGCTGCTTTGGGGGTGGCTTGTTACCTATGCCCTTCTCTCCCCCTTGAGGTTGGGGCCGTACTGCCTGAGGGTGTGGGGGGCAGCCAGAGGAATTGGGGGAACAGGTCAGTTGCACTTCGGAACCCTGGACACCCCTGCCTCCCCTCCCACCCCAACTGACCACTGCCACTTTGCTGAGAACCCGGAGGCCGCGGAACGGACAAGGCCGGCTGCTCGGTTGCCCCAGCGTGGGCCCCCTTGTCCTCCCTGGACCCACGGCCAGAGGAGCCCTCTTCCGAGCCCACACGGACAGTCGAGGCCTGGCCGTGGGCTGGGGACAGCAGAAGTTTCTGTCGCAGCCCCAGATCCATTCCCCAGGCCCTGCCTTGGAGCCCGAAGGCTTTGGCCAGCTGTTGAGGGCAGGGCGTGTGGCCCTCTGCTGAGCGCACACTGTCCAGATATGAAGCTGCACATTGCTGGGGGAGACCTCACCAGGCCCAGGCCACCAGGGAAGGCGTCCAGGGATGCCAGGGGCACCTGTGGCCCCCACGACCTCCACTTCCTTGCCCTCCGTCCTTCCTCTGTTCCTCCCACGCAGGGCTCCACCGGGCACTGGGCCCCCACACCTGTTGGTTGATCCTCGTGTACTGGGAGAGGTGCCTTTTGTACCCCAATTAAAGGTAGAAGAGCATCCTGATAGCGGTGTTCAGTCTCCAGGAGGAGGGGACTTCTTGGCCTTACCAGAGGCAGGGACTTCTTTGGGCTGGGCTGGGCTGGGGCCGCCCACGAGGTGGGCGTCTGCAGGTGAGGCAGGTGCAGCAGCAGGGCTGGGCACCCAGCCGCAGCTCACAGCAGCACAGGCTCCAGCCACGAGTTGCCTGCCAAGCGACCCCATTGCTCTCCTCGAGTGACGTGTCTGCATCCTCAGCACCTCACACTGCCGTCCCCGCTCAGGCCGGCCCCTGCCCAGCAGCGGTAGCACTGTGATCACAGAGACGGAGCAGGTTTGGGCACGGTGGGGCAGTGAGCCTGCAGGGAGGATACGGCCATCCCATCTGAGGCCTACGTGCCAGGCGCTGTACCAGGCTATACATGGGCTCCTGGGATCGTCTGGACAGCCCTGGGCGGAGCAGAGTTGAATCTTGTTTTACAGAGACTGAGTCCGTGATTCAGTGGGTCATGTGAGCCGCCCCAGGTGCAGCTGTTTATCAGGTGCTGGGCACTTCCTCACGCATCAGTACGTCGTACCCATTTTTCAGATGACAACACTGAGGCTCAGTGTGGCTGCCTGGGCACACAGCTCAGGCGCGGGTGTCAGTTCTTATCTCCGTGGCAGATCAGCCACCCCAGGTCTCAGGGTACCACCTTTTCTGGTCTGGGATCCTCACACCAGGCTCCCCGGGAGACACTGCTTGAGGCGCATTGGTGCCCCCTGGCCCAGCACTCGGTGGTGGGAGGGAAGGGGGCTGGAACAGTTGATCTGCCTGAAAGGTCAGCCCACGAAGGACAGCAGAAGTCTGAATGCCCGGGTCCAGGGGGCCTGGGCAGCTGGAGTGGGGCTCACCCGGGTCTCTGAGCAGCCCCCAGCTCCCATCAGCAGCGGGCGGGCTGTATGTGCGTTCTGAGGCGTGGCCTGGAGCCGGGCACCAGGAGACCAGGCTCAGCCAGCCCTCCAGGTGGAGCTGGGGCAAGGGAAGCAGCTGGGAGGCAGGTACAACGGGACAGGGACCGGGACGGCAGGCTTGTCCATCCCCTGAGCAGGGAGGAGGGGCCTTATCGTCTAGGCCGAGATTCAGAGCTTTGCAGAGGAGCCAGCCTGGAGGAAAGGCGGCTGAACGTGACATCTGACCCATTTCCCCAACCTAAACCACCTTTTTTTTCCTCTCCCCGCCACCTCTGCCCGAGGGGAGCTGCCACATCACTGTCCCCTGCGTAGCCAGCCATCGGCCTGGTCGGACGGCTTTTCAGGAGATGGAGGCGCCCTGGGCCCTCACCCGTCAGTCATACCAAGCTCAGCTGGTCCAGACTCAAGGTTACCGCCTACGTCCTGCGTCAATTAGCTGTGTTCGCCCAGGTAACAGGAAGGCTGTGGTTTTAACGAGGTATTAAGCATCTCCTGGACATGGTCCAGCTTTGCCTAGTTACTCAGCAGTGATGCCTGTGCCGAGGTGGTGGAGCCTTGCCAGCCCTGCCCAGGCTGCTGGGACTCAAAATCGGGAAGGAGCCCAACTTGGTGTACCGTGCTCTCGCGCGGCCCCCAGCACCCCCGCCGTCTTCCGCTTCAGGTCACGCAGAGGTGGCCGGCTGCTGGGGGCCGCGGCCCGACTCCCCAGACTGCTTTATCTTGCTGGCCCGGCTGCCTCCTCCCGTCAGCGCTCGTGACAGCAGGTCGCTTCCAGAGGCCCCTTCCCCAACCGCTTCTGGCCGCTTCTGGCCGACGGCCAGCCACCACACCCCAGACCACCAGTGTCTGGAGCCGGAAGCCGAAGTCTGTGCCCGACTCCACATAGCCTGTAAAGGTCCCTAAAGCACCTGGGTTTGGTGACCATCTTTTTCGCCATGTGCACCTGTATCGTGAGGCTGGCAGCACCTGGCGGCCAGACGAGAGGGCCGTGGGGATACTCGGTGGGTTACCCACCGCCGCTGCCGGCTAGGCTGGACGGCTGCCACTCGTGCTTACGCGCGCGGTGGGGCGCGCTGTGCCGCTGAGCTCAGACGGGTGGCCCACCTGCTCGCACGGCCATCCCAGCCACCTGCCCTGGGACCTGAGCTGAACCCCGAGGAGACTGGGGGCCTCTCTCCTCTCCCTGCAGCCCCCCAGCTCTCCCAGGTCCTCCCCTCCATCCCCACCACGTGCCTGCTGTGTGTGGCCCCACCTGGCCTGGGCCTTTCCACGCCTCACACGGTCCTGCGGGGTTGATGGTTTTGACCACTGCTTACAAGTGGGGAACTGAGGCCAGGGGGTGCCACGACCAGTCACACACTAGGTAAGGGAAGAGCGGGACCTGTTCCTCGGCACCGTTGCCCCTCCCCTCTGCCTGCCCCTCCTCCAGGTGAGCGACGGTGAGCCAGGGAACCCTCAGTGGGTGGCTCCAGGGGCTCGTGGCCTGTGAATGGCTAAAGTTGCCAAGTGACCTGTTCTTTGCTGCGTGTGGGTAGGAGCGCTGGCTGCACACCAGGCATGGCCCTAGGTGCTGAGAATACAGAGGTGAATGGACCCGGTGAATGGGTCACGTGGAGGAAGGGGGCAGCATAGACAGGTGTAAGTTGCAAACGTGCCACCTGCTCTGAAATGAAGGAAAGGGAGGCTAATGCCTGGTGACAGGGGCTAGGAGGCCAGGGAGGGCCTCTGACCAGGACCCAAGGCTAGTGAGGTGAGGCCTGCCCAAAGAGCCCTGCCGTGAGTGAAGGTGTCCAGGCTTCGCCGGAGGGCGCGGCTCTGGGCGGCCCCACCTTGAGGGCCCGTCCAGAGAGAAGGCGTCTGGGGCTGGGCTGGGCTGGGCTGGGCGAGGGATCCCCTGCAGGAGCCACCGGTGCTGCCCAGGCTGGGTTTCCTGGCACCAGGCAGTGTCTGAGGCCACAGGTCCTGGGCCAATCACAGCAGCGGGAAGTCATGCGGCCCCACGTAAAAGAGGACCAGCTGCAGGCGGGAGCCTTGGGCTGCGGCCCCCGCGTCAGGATTAACCAGGCTCCAGTGGCTCCCGTAGGGCCCTGTGCCCTGGAAATGGCACCTGGCCAGGGGTGTAGGGAGGTTGAGTGGAGGCAGGCAGGTGGGTAGGGAGGGGCCACCTGGGAGGCAGTCCCTGGAGCCTGGAGGAAGCTGTGACCAGAGCTGCCTAGCAGTCCCTTAGCAGGGCCTCCACCCCCTTTGCACCCTCCCGGCTTCCCTGACCCACCCCCAGACCCAACCCTGGGCCTGGATGCTGACCCCACCCCCCAATCCCAGTGTCAACATCCAGCCATGCTACCCTTCTGAGCTGTGTGACCTTAGGCAAATTACTTAACCTCTCTGTGCCTCAACTTTTCCACTTGTAAATAAGCTAATAGCAGTTGCTCCTTCATAAGGTTGTTATGAGGGTTAACTGAGAGGACCAGTACCGCAACATCTGTCAAGGAAATGTTCCAAACATGTTGTCATGGATGGTACTCCCTCCATCCAGAACGGCCTCTGTATCTGACACCCAGCCAGGGGCACTGCCCCGCCAACTCCTGGGTAATTTCAGAGGCCCCAGCTCAGCCTCCGGTATTGCTCTCCCAGCTCTCAAGGGTGCTCGCTGCCTCCCCGACAGCAGTTCCAACAACAGGGCCCTTGGGCCCCTCTCTTGGGTCTGAGCTGCTGCCCCTGCGTGGGGCCGTTGTGTCTTGATCCCGGCAATGAGAGAGAGGCGGGATCTGCCCGCTGGTCCTGGATCGGGCTCTGCTGATGCACAGCGGGGAGCTTTGGGAAGCCCCGCAACGCTTTCTCCAGGGGTGATCCTGGCTCAGGACAGTGTCCCAGAGCGACCACGAGATGGCAGCAGCGCCGCATGTAGCAGGGCCAGCGGAGCCAGCACCACCGAGTTGACAAGCCGGGAGGGCCGGCAAAAGGGAGCTCTGAGTGCCTCCTGGCAAGCCCGGGGTGCCCTCGTTCCTGTGGGCCTGCTCAGCGGACGCCGAGTTCAGACCCCTGTGTATGTCGAGTTCTACCTGTATAGGCAGAAAAGCACAAGTTTACACCAACAACTCCAATCACAACCCCAAATCACAGATTCCTTCTAGTTTTCCCCGTTCCCTGTGACCCCCTTCGATAACAGTGAGAAGCCCGGTTCCTGCTGCCCTCTGTGTACAGACTTACTTGCTGAGTCCCATCAGTAGCCAATCCCCCCTGCCCCGCTGCCCCGGCCCTGTAGGTGTCCTCACCGTGTTGGGGTCCCGGCATCCCTGGATGGACCACCAGAGCCCCTGCTCAGGCTTTTCCTCACCCACTGCAGGCTCCAACACCTGACTCCGGGCCACTGCAGCCCAGCCCCGCCTCAAGGCAGCTGCCCGCCTTGCCTGCTCCCATCTAATGGCTTTAAACCAATTATTCAGGACAGGAGTGGAAGAGGAAGAGGAGATTTCACTTTGAGAAGAACGATCAGACTCCCAAGTGATGTCTGAGTCCCGCTGTCTCCTCAAACCGTCCAGATGTTTGTGCAAACCTAGTATTGACACCTCCAAACTATCCCTGCCTACCTCTTGCATCAGAAAACACCACAAAAAGTCCTTGGCCAGTGTATTAGCGTGCTAGGGCTGCCATAGCAGAGTTCCACAGACTGAGGGCTGAAACGACAGCGGTGTGTTATCTCGTAATTCTGGGGCATGGAGGTCATGGTGCCAGCAGGCTGCTTGTCCTGAGGCCTCTCTCCTTGGTTTGCAGATGGCCGTCTTCTCCCTGTGTCTTCACGTGGCCTTCCCTCTGTGTGTATCTGTGTCCTAATCTCCTCTTCTTACACAGTCATACTGGATTAGGCCCCATCCTAGTGACCTCACTTTACCTTAATTACCTCTTTAAAGAGCCTATCTCCAACTACAGTCACATGCTGAGGTCTCAGGGGTTAGGACTTCAACAGCTGAAGTTGAGGGAGACACAGTTCAGTCCACAGTTGGTCAGAGATACAAAGCTCTGGCCCCTCTGGCCATCCTCCCAGGGCACGACCACTCTGCTCTGGACCCCATCCTAGAACAGCATCACCTCTGACCTACACTGGCTCTGCAGAGCAGTGGCCACATGGAACACCCACCTCCACACCCCTGTTAGGGATTTGGGGGGGGCTTGATCCATCCTTGGGCCAACCTGGCCTTGGGAGCCCAGGAAGGGCCAGCCACTGGGGCCAGGAGCAGAGCAGAGCAGGAAGGAGGTGGAGGCGAGGAGGCCACAGGCACCCAGAGCCTGGGCTAGGGGCTGTCCTGGTCCCCACCGCCACCTACTATGTTTTAGAGCAGGTCCAAGGCAGCGAGCGAGCTGGCAGGCTTCTCTTGTGCCCGCCCTGGGCAGCAGGGCCGGGCTAGGGGAGCAGCCTCTCATGGCCCCATCTTCTCCCTTTGCCTCTGGCTCAGGACTCTTGTGGCCTCTCCCTGGCCCTGCCCTAGGGCAGCCTGCACCCCTCTTCGCCCCACAGTCCAGGCTGGGCCACTGTGGTATCACAGACAGGGAAACAGTGGCCCAGAGAGGCGAGGGGCCTCCCTGCCCAGGAAGAGGCAGCCCTCAGCCCACCCTGAGAGCTCAGCGAGGCCAGGGCGGAGGCCTTACTTGTCCGGCAGAGGCTGTGTGGCCCCAAGCCCCGGCGGGGAGTCAGCAGACACAGCTTCTGGCCCACACCACCACTGATTTACAGTTTGACTTGAGACAAGCCCTTTCCTGCCTGGGCCTCAGTTTCCCCAGCTATTAACCAAGGAGATTGGTTAAGTGGCCCTGAGGCTTCCTCCCCCCCCCCCCCGCTCTCCTGCCCCCTCAACCCCCAAATTCCACAGTCCTCCCTCTGGGAAAAAAAAAAAATGTGAGGCTACAAATCCTAGTGACAGAAGTGGCAACGTGGCGTCCCAGGTTCTCCTCCCACTGCAGGAGCCACAGGAGTGGGAAAATGCCTGCTGGCCAGGTCAGCAGACCTGCAAGGCCCTGGGCCACCTCCTTGCTCGCACACGGGTTGCCCCCTGGGGAGCGGGCAACCTCAAGGGAGAAAGGAAGTGAAACCCAAGCTGGGAACGTCCTTGCTCTCCCCGCGCCCCCCCTCCAGCCCAGCCCTGGGAGGAGAAGCAGATGGTCCAGGAGGAGGGCAAGGGGGATGCCTGTGTTCCTGCCCTTGGGCTGTACTGGGGTGGCAACCCGGAATCTCCATTTTATGGAGGAGGGAAGTGAGGCTTAGAAAGGTCAGCTGCTCAATCCAAGGTCACACAGCTGGGAAGTGGCCCGGCCTCCCAGGAGTCCTCTTTTTCTGGGAATAAAGAGTCCTAGTGGGGGTCAGATGAGGTGCATTTTATTCTGATACTGGGGCAGTGCCCAGGGCTGCTTGGGGCTGGAAAATCCACCGTGTGTGCGTGTCTGTGCGTTGCGTGTGCACGTCTGCACAGCTAGATGTGTGTGTGGCCCTAAGCCTGGTGGGCTGGGTGTGCCCTTTCGTCTGCAGGAGCTTCCGGTCACCTGCAAGACGGGGGCTGCCAGGGTGAAGCAGGGCAGGGTCCCTTCTCAGGCCTAGAGTGATGCAGAGACTTGGTCAAAGCCACACAGCAAATCTGTTGCAGAATCAGGACTAGAATCCAGGTCCCCCATGGAACCTGCCCAGCAGGGAGGGGGGAAAGGACGGTAGCTGAGAGTCCCTCTGTGGAAACACTTCCTGGCCCCCTGTATGCACCCCTGGCTCCCCCAGAATGTTAATGCTCCCCAACTGGTCTGCAGGTTATAAACCTTCTCTCACCAAGAACCTCCTTTATCATGGTTTCCTTAGGACCTGAATTTGCACGTTTTTGGTTGGTCTTGGTTTTTTGTCTACAGAACACTTTGCAATGCAATGAGGAGTTAATACTTTACCCTTTGTGCATCATAATCAGACTGCATCACCTACCGAGGCAGTTTCGCATTCCAGCCAGACACGCCCCAGCAGCTTGTTCTTGGTAATTAACTGTACAGCCTGTTTATCCAGCCCCACTGGGCCTGCCCACTGTTTGGGGCAGTCCCACCACCCAAAGTGGCAGGGGATGAGGACAGCTGAGCTCACCATCGGCCAGGGCACCCGCCAGGCTCCCACAGGCCTCGGCCTTCACCTTCACCACACATGGCCATTCGTTTTGGGGGAGTTTTTTTGTTTTTTAACTTATTTATTTATTTTTGCCTGGGTTGGGTCTTCGTTGCCGCGTGTGGGCTTTCTCTAGCTGTGGCTGTTGCAGTGCGTGGGCTTCTCCTTGCAGTGACTTCTCTTGTTGTGGAGCACGGGCTCTAGGCACGCGGGCTTCAGTAGTTGTGGCACGTGGGCTCAGTAGTTGTGGCTTGCCGGCTCTAGAGCGCAGGCTCAGTAGTTGTGGCGCACGGGCTTAGTTGTTCCGCGGCATGTGGGATCTTCCTGGACCAGGGCTCGAACCCGTGTCCCCTGCATTGGCAGGCGGATTCTCAACCACTGCACACGTGGCCATTCTTGACCTCTGGCTTCTGCACTGGTCTCTCCCTTGTGGACACAGTCTGCTCCCCACTTCCCACCTCAACTCTGTGTTATTGAGTCCAAGCTCTTACTGCTTACCACACAATAGGCTAGTAAATCGAGAGATGAGTTGTTGGGGCAAAGAATAGTGACTTTATTCTGAAAGCCAGCAGACCGAGAAGATGCTGACTAGAGTCCCAAAGAACCATCTTACCAGGGTTCGAATTCAGGCTGCTTTTATACTAAAAGGGGAGGGGGCGTGGCTGGTTGTTGTAAACTTCTTGGTGCCGGAATCCTTTATTCTTGCAGCTTGTAGATCTGGTCCATGTTCCTATAAACCTCCAACAAGACAAATGTTATTCTCTGTTCTGCAGCTTTGTATCTCTATATAAATGGAAAAGTGTTACACCTGTAAAGGTCAGAGCCTTGAGAATAGGTTATCTGTATATTTCAGGTTATAGTCAACAATCTTTTAGTGATTAACTTGTAGCAAAAGCAATAGAATACACAGGTGAAAGGAAACAGATCCAATATGGAGTCAGATTTGTTCTTCCCTCTGACACCTGCAAACCCAGACTCTCAAATTGTTTGAGTCCCATTTGCCCCACCCTCCCTGGCACTTGGAATCTTAGCTTTTAGACCCCAACTTGTGGTGAGAAGACCCATCCCCTGTCTCCCTCACCCCTCCCCAGTTACTCTCCCAGCACATTCTCTACCCATTGCCCACCCACTGAGGATCAAGAGCAGATACTGCCGAGCCTTCTCAGATGTTGCCATGGAGCTTGAGGACCAGACAGGGGCAGTCAGAAACCTCCAGGTGAGAACGCCCACTGCCTTCCATTCCCTCCTCCATCTCTCAGTGTCCCTTTCCCTCTATCTGTGCACCACCGATCCATCCACCATCCCGCCATTCATTCATCCAACACAAATGCCAGTACAGCCTCCTACCTTCCATCACCCGTCTATCCAGACTGCATAGACACCTGCCGCACAGGGGACATCAAGAGCCACCAGTGAGGGCCACAGAAGCAGGGACATCACACAGAAAGGACCACAGCAGCACCACCTGATAAGAGATGAGGCCCTTTCTGTGTTTCTTGTCCCCACCATAGCCCACCAGAGAAGAAAGGGACCCAAAGGACAGGGGGAAGGGGGTGAAGGAGCAGGCCACCCCACCCCCTACAAGTCCCTCCAGTAAAGCCCTGGGAGCTGAGGAGGTGGGTGTTCTATCAGATGTGAGATTTAACTTTGGACTTTCTCATGCTTGAAAGTAACAAGAAAGTTAACAAAACCGCAGGAGGTGTCAAAAAGGCTGCAAAAAGGCTGCAAATGGGAGGCTGGGCTCCATCAAAGGCAGGCATAGGAGAAAATGAACAGAAGTCATGGTCAGGTTTGTGAACTGTGACTTGGGATCTGCAAGCTTGGAGAAGGAGCTGGGGAGAGCGGAATTGCTCTGTGTGTCAGCGGGAGATGAATCCTACAGTTCCAATGCCCCTTGGGAGAGGGGAGGGGAGCCCAGAGACAAGCGAAGGGGAGGAGGAGAGATGAAGGGGAGGAGGAGAGACGAGCCAGGGTGACCAGGCAAAGGGTTGGGGGAAGATCTGGAGATGAACTACTGGACTGGGGGAGGGGAGGGAACAGAGTATCCCCAAAAGGTCTGGAAGAATAGACTTATCTAAGATGCCCTGTAAAGTGTCCTCTGTGTGGGACCTGATATGACCCCTCTCTATGACCCCAAGATCTATGTTCCACTCACAAGTATTTGTCAAGAGGAGGGTTTTATGGAAATAGAGAAGGGGTGAAGTTTCACGTCTGAGTCAGCACAGCACCGAGCAGAAATCACTCAGGAAGAAGCGAGAATGGCAGGGGAAGTGGTGAAAACATAAGTATCCGGGGATCTCTGAAACTGTGGAGGATTTTGGACTTTTACTGGACATAAAGTTAGAAGATTAAAGCATCAACTCTGCCTTCCCCCCAGTGATTTCCTCACACAAAACCAGAATAAATTTCAAAAGACAAATATGACCGTGTTTTATAACACCTGCACCCCCAAGCCCCAACACACACCCCTAAAACCCTTCACTTGTTCTTGAGTTAAAGGCCCACTTCCTGGCCCGGCCCGCAAGGCCTCTGGGGTCTGGGCCCTGCCACGCTCTCCAGATTCTCTGCACTCTAGACATACAGGCTGGCTTTCTCACCTCAGAAGTTTCATACCCTACCGACCACAGGGCCTTTGTACATGCTGTTCTCTCTAGAACGGCCCCGCCCCAACCCCAACCCCCAGTTAACACACTCACCCTTCAGGGCTCAGCTCAGACAAGCCACTCCTGAGCTCCTGAGCAAGTCATCCATCCATCTTGGAATTTACCGCCACGATTACAGTGGCAAAGAGGGATGGGGTAACCACAACATGGCTCAGAGTCCGCACCTTAGAACAATCACGATTGGTGCCCTGGCACTGGGCACGCCTTCCCTGAGTACATCTGAATCCCGAACAAAGTGAAGGTCTGTCATCGAGGGGGCGGGGGGATGGCTGTTAAGTAGACAACCAACAGTGTCTGTACCCTCTTGCAGGGGTGGAGGGGGGCTATCATGTATTCTGGAAGGTGATGGAATGGGCGGAAGCATGAATGAACTCGCCAGGTCTCAGGTCTGGACTCAGCCTGGCCTGATGAGATTGTGGGCTGTGTGAGGTATGATAGAGCCTCATTCTTGGACAGCTTTTTTTTTTTTAATACAGGTAAACTGCAGGTCAAATCACGTCCCCTGGGACACACAAAAAACCCACACAGCAAAACCTCCCGCCTCAGCAACAAGTGAGGCTTTTTGTCTCATCCTCCGACAGAATCCTGGTAAAGACCAGTACAGAGTCATAGACTAGTGCCATTCAGCTAATCCCTGTATCTGACACCCGTCTTTGCTTGCTCACCTCCAGCGATGGGATTCCCACCAACTCCCATAGGAGCCCATTTCACCTGACCAGACCCCCACCACCGACCCATCATTAAGCCATACAATCTAACTGGCATATTGTTTAATGGGAACAGAGTTTCAGTTTGGGAGGATGAAAAAGTTCTAGAGATGGATGGTGGTGACAGTTGCCCAAGAATGTGAATGCACTTAGTGCCACTGAAAGGTACACTTAAAAATGGTTAAAATAGCCTTTCTGCCCGTGGACGCCACCGAGTAAGCGTCACCGACGTCTCCCCCCACCACCACCTCCACGGCCGTCTTGTCTAAGTCAGAGTCACCCAAAGAGCCCGAACCGCTGCGGAAGCTCTTCATCGGAGGTTTGAGCTTTGAAACAACCGATGAGAGTCTGAGGAGCCATTCTGAGCAGTGGGGGACGCTCACAGACTGTGTGGAAATAAGGGATCCAAACACCAGGCGCTCCAGAGGCTTCGGGTTTGTCGCGTATGCCACCGTGGAGCAGGTGGGTGCGGCCATGAAGGCAAGGCCACACGAGGTGGATGGAAGAGCTGTGGAACCAAAGAGCGCCGCCGCAAGAGAAGATTCTCAAAGACCTGGTGCCCACTTCATTGTGAAAGAAGATTTTTGTTGGTGGCATTAAAGAACACACTGAAGAACATCATCTAAGAGATGATTTTGAACAGCATGGGAAGATTGAAGTGATTGAAATCATGACTGATGGAGGCAGTGGCAAAAAGAGAGGCTTTGCTTTCGTAACCTTCGATGACCATGACTCTGTAGACAAGACTGTCATTCAGAAATACCAGACTGTGAATGGCCACAACTGTAAAGTAAGGAAAGCCCGATCTCAGCAAGAGATGACTAGTGCCTCATCCAGCCAAAGAGGTCGAAGTAGTTCTGGAAACTTTGGTGGTGGTCGTGGAGGAGACTTCAGTGGTCGAGGTGCCTTGGGTGGCAGCCGTGGTGGCGGGGGATATGGCGGCAGTGGAAATGGCTATAGTGGGTTTGGTAACGTTGGAAGCCATTTTGGTGGTGGTGGAAGCTACGGTGATTTTGGCAGTTGCAACAATCAATCTTCAAATTTTGGACCCATGAAAGGAGGAAACTTTGGAGGCAGAAGTGCTGGCCCCTATGGTGGTGGAGGCCAATACTTTGCCAACCCCCGAAACCAAGGCGGCTATGGTAGTTCCAGAAGCAGCAGTAGCTATGGCGGTGGCAGAAGATTTTGATTACTGCCAGGAAACAAAGCTTAGCAGGAGAGGAGAGCCAGAGAAGGGACAGGGAAGCTCCAGGCTACAACAGATTTGTGAACTCAGCCACGCACACTGGTGGCAGGGCCTAGCTGCTACAAAGAAGACATGTTTCAGACAATAGTCATGTGTATGGGCAAAAAAAAACTCGACTGTATTTGTGACGAATTGTATAACAGGTTATTTTAGTTTCTGTTCTGTGGAAAGTGTAAAGCTTTCCAACAAACGGTTTTAATGTAGATTTTTTTTTTTGCACCCATGCTGTTGATTGCTAAATGTAATAGTCTGATCATGACGCTGAATAAATGTGTCTTTTCTTTTTTAATGTGCTGTGTAAGTTTAGTCTACTCTGAAGCCATTTTGGTAAACTATCCCAACAGTGCGAAGTTAGTATTCCTTCAGGGTGATGCCACTTTCCATTTAAAATTTATTTACAACCTGCTCTGGTGGAGAAGCTGTTGTCTTCCGAAACCTTGGTGTAGTTGAACTGACAGTTACTGGGTTGTGACCTGGAGTTCACCGTGGAAAGGGTCACGTGACCAAGCAAAGTCATGGAGTCTTCTGATTATTAATATGATTATTAATAATTGGCGCATCCTATGCAATATATCTAAATTGGATTATGGTACCAGATATAGATGGGAATGAAGCTTGTGTATCATCCATTATCATGTGTAATAAATAAACAATTTAATACCCTCTTGAAAAAAAATGGTTAAAATGGTAAATTTTATGTTATGTGTTTTTACCATAATTTTTTTTTTTTTAAAGTGCTCTGGGCTTCAAAACTTACAAGCTTGTGTGGCTTTGAGTACTTTTATTTATTTTTTATTTTTTTAAATTAATTTTATTGGAGTATAAGTGCTTTACAATGTTGTGTTAGTTTCTACTGTACAGCAAGGTGAATCAGCTATACGTATACATATATCCCCTCTTTTTGGGATTTCCTTCCCATTTAGGTCACCACAGAGCACTGAGTAAAGTTCCGTGTGCTAAACAGTAGATTCTCATTAGTTATTTGTTTGTTTTTTGGTTTGGGGTTTTTTTTTTTTTGCAGTACGCAGGCCTCTCACTGTTGTGGCCTCTCCCGTTGCGGAGCACAGGCTCCGGATGCGCAGGCTCAGCCGCCATGGCTCACGGGCCCAGCCGCTTCACGGTATGTGGGATCCTCCCGGACCGCGGCACGAACCCGCGTCCCCCGCATCGGCAGGCGGACTCTCAACCACTGCGCCACCAGGGAAGCCCTAGTTACATGTTTTATACTTAGTATCGATAGTGTAGAGATGTCCCAATCTCCCAATTCATCCCACCCACCCACCCCTTGGTGTCCATACGTTTGTTCTCTACATCTGTGTCTCTATTTCTGCTTTGCAAATAAGCTCATCTATACCATTTTTTGAGTACTTTAAAAGTAACCATTTAAAGGTTACTCTTAAAAAAATCTAATTAAGAGTTAAGGGACTTCCCTGGTGGTCCAGTGGTTAAGAATCCACCTTCCAGCACAGGGGACTCAGGTTCGATCCCTGGTCAGGGAACTACAATCCCACATGCCGCGGGTCAATTAAGCCCACGTGCAGCGACTAAGACCCAATGCAGCCAAATAAATAAATAAATATTTTTTTAAAAAAACAAACAAAAAACTAGTTAAGGCAAACTCTTAGTGCACCCCATGCTGTTTGATAGTGATTTGCTTTCATTCAGGCCTCAGAAACCTGGGCTCAGTATTTGCACCTTCAAGTCCTGCCTCTGGCCCCGCAGGAATTATAGTCACCGTGACCCTCCCCTGCTATGAGCCCACTATGTACTAGGCTCTGAGGCTCGGAGGCTGCATCAAGGAATAAGGCAGAGCCCTTGTCCTCCCAGACACGCAGGGAACAATCAGAATTTTCTTTTCCTTTTGTTAGTAAAAACCTACAGGGCTCCAGTCTCCGTGAAACCTGCAGGGCTGGCCCCCAATGATTCATCCTTGAAGACCTCACCTGGGTAGCATGATGACAGTGACACAGGGTGACACTGGTCCCTGAGCACTCAGCACATGGAATGTTTGTTTGGTGCAATGTGTGACCTCCTGGGACAGGAGGCAGGAACTGCCATCTCTGAAATCTCATCCCAGATCAACCCCACCCGACACCCCCCACCCCGTCCAGGAATCACAGACCCACCAGACAATCAGAGAACCGGATGGAGAACAGGAGGGGGTGGAAGACCCAGATAACCCAGAGGACTCACACTGGCAGCTCGCAGGCCATGTCAAGTCTTGTAAGGGGATTTTTTTTTTTTTTTCGATTGAGCTTACTGTCAATGTCCAAAACAAAACCCGTGAAATTTCTCATTTCTCTGTTGAAAATAAATAAATAAAAGAGGGTGTCTTTCATGGCAAGAGCTGGCTGGAGCTGAGTTCCAACTGCTCACTTTGGATGGGACCCATGGGCCCCAAGAGTCCCTACCCCTTAACTTCCCTTACTCACATTGCTTGCCGGGCCCCCTGGAGGCCCCTGAGGTCAGGATTTCTGATCTAATCCAACATCTCTATGTCACAGAGGAGTCTGATGGAGCCCAGAGGGGGAGTGACTTTCCCAGTAAGTAACTCATCTGGGGCCAGAAAGATCTAGAATCTCAGGGGGCCCACCCAGCGTCCACCGCAATCCTCCAAGGAGCCTCCGGGGTGGCTCTGCTGATGGGCAGCAAAGTGGACTTGCCTGTGTGGTGAGGCGAGCAGGGGGTTCATTGGGAGACCTGAGGAGAAGGCCAGTCAGGCACCCCGTCCAGCTGCAGACGTGCCCCACTCCAAGGGGACACAGACAAATGAGGTGCGGTCCGCACTCCTCGCCACAATTCCTCTCTCCCCTGGGCTAACCTTGGCTCCCTGTCTCCTCACCAGCTCTGGGAGCCCCGGTTCTTCATCTGTAAAGTGGGGGTCCTCATCGCGGCAGGCAGAATTGAGGTCCCCTCCCCCGCGTGTGTAGGAAACAGCAGGTGTGCAAGTTGAAAGGCACTTGAGGAGGAGCGTGGGAAGGAAGTGGGCTGACGAGGACAGAGAGGAAGGAGAGACGAGGCAGCCGCCACGAGGAGAGGGACCTGGGAAAGAGCAACGATAGTTACCGGGGTGCCAGTCAGGATGCACCCGGTGATGCTGAGGTAAGAAATAATCCCTTCTCTCAGCCACTCCACTCTTTTACTCATTTTTTCCCCAATTTTATTGAGATATAATTGACATAGAAGTTTGTATTAGTTTCAGGTGTACAATGAATACCCGCCCCCCGGGGGGCTCTGGGGGAAGATCATCGCTCCTGGCATAGAACAGCAACCTCCTCAGATGTCTTTCTCATGGTCCACAGCATGGACTGCACCCCAGTGTCCCCAAGTCCCGAGTCCTGTGCCCTGCAGAGAATCCTGTGACATTCCAGATTTAGGCCATGCCTTTCCTCCTGTGCGGGGCTCGCTCAAGTTCCAGCTCTCCCCCAGCTCTACCTCTCCCCTGCTCACTCACTTCAGGGAGAGGAGAAGGCGGCAGGGGGCAGGACCAGGGCACTCTTATTTCTCAATCATCATAATTATAAAAACATATCCACACGCAACTAGAGATTGTCATACTAAGCGAAGTAAGTCAGAAGGAGAAAGACAAATACCATATGATACCACTTATATGTGGAATCTAAAATATGACACAAATGAACCTACCTATGAAACAGAAACAGAATCAGTAACATAGAGAACAGACTGGTGGTTGCCAAAGGGGAGGGGGTTGGGGGAGGGCTGGAGTGGGAGGTTGGGGGTAGCAGATGTCAGCTTTTAGATACAGGATGGATACACAACAAGGTCCTACATTCAACATCCTATGAGAGGGACTTCCCTGGTGGTCCAGTGGTTAAGAATCTGCTTTCCAATGTGGGGGACATGGGTTCAATCTCTCGTCGAGGAACTAAGATCCCACATGCCACAGGGCAAATGAGTCTGTGTGCTGCACCTGCTGAGCCCACACACCACAACTACAGAGCCCACGTGCTCTGGAGCCCATGAGCCACAACTAGAGAGAAGCCCGCACAATGCGACAAAGAGCCCGCATGCCACAACTAAGACCTGACACAGCCAAAAATAAATAAATAATATTTTTTTAAAATCATATAATAAACCTTAATGGAAACGAATATTTAAAAAAAGAATGTATATATGGATTATAACTGAATCACTTCACTGTACAGCAGAAATTAACACATCGTAAATCAACTGCACTTCATTTTTTTAAATATTAAAACAAAAAAGAAGAATAGCTTAGAGGAATGAAGTGATTGAGAAAAAATATAGTTGACAAATCACGTGGAAAAGCTTCCTTTAAAAACTCTCTTTTTTATAGGTCACTTTTTCTTAAAAAGAAAATATCAGTTACAAATTTTTAAAAAACATATCCACGGAAATAATTACTTTTTATTGCACGGTTATAACAAGCCAGGCACAATGCTAAATATTTGACATGGATAATTTCATTTCACACACGCTAGGAGGTAGATACTATAATTATCCCCATTTTACAGATAAGAAAACCCAGGCACAGTGACAGTAAAAGACTTAGCCAGGTCACATGTCTTATTACTAATGGAATTCAAAGCCAGGTGTAGATGTGTTTAACCACCAGGCTTTATAAAGAAGGAATAGCATCGTTTATATTAATAAGTCTGTTTCCCTTTCTTTAGTGAGCGTCTCCCACTTGACACAAAGGCACTTTTCCTAACAGTCCTACATAATCAGTCATAGGCCTAATAAAGGCAAATTAAAAATCTGGTAATAAAATGCATCTAAACTCTGCCACCAGCTGACTGGGTCTCATTTTCCTTATTTACCTTACGAGGAGGTTTAACACAACCACATAGTATTCTTGCCAAAAATGTTTCTCCAGAATCTAATCAGAAAAGTCAGCTTTTTTTTTTTTTTTTTTTTTTTTTTTTTTCTGCGGTACGCGGGCCTCTCACTGCTGTGGCCTCTCCCGTTGCGGAGCACAGGCTCCAGACGCGCAGGCTCAGCGGCCATGGCTCACGGGCCCAGCCGCTCCGCGGCATGTGGGATCCTCCCAGACCGGGGCACAAACCCGTGTCCCCTGCATTGGCAGGCGGACTCTCAACCACTGCGCCACCAGGGAAGCCCCAGAATCTAATCAGGAGAAAAAAGACAAATATAGAACATGGAACATTTTCGTTTTTTCCTTTTTTTTTTCTTTTCTTTTTTTTAAAAAATAGATCTTTATTGGAGTATAATTGCTTCACAGTACTGCATTAATTTCTACTGCACAACAAAGCAAATCAGCCATATGCATACACATGTCCCCATATCCCCTCCCTCTTGAGCCTCCCTCCCATCCTCCCTGTCCCACCCCCTAGGTGGTCACAAAGCACCGAGCCGATCTCCCTGTGCCATGCTGCTGCTTCCCACCAGCCAACTATTTTACATTTGGTAGTGGATATATGTCGATGCTACTCTCACCTCGCCCCAGCTTCACACCCCCACCCCATGTCTTCAAGTCCATTCTCTATGTGTACCTCTTTATTCCTGCCCTGCAACTAGGTTCATCAGTACCTTTTTTTTTTTTTTTTTTTAGATTCCATATATATGTGTTAGCATACGGTATTTGTTTTTCTCCTTCTGACTTACTTCACTCTGTATGACAGACTCTAGGTCCATCCACCTCACTACAAATAACTCAATTTCGTTTCTTTTTATGGCTGAGTAATATTCCATTGTATATACGGGCCACATCTTCTTTATCCATTCATCTGTTGATGGACACTTAGGTTGCTTCCATGTCCTGGCTATTGTAAATAGTGCTGCAGTGAACACTGTGGTACATGGCTCTTTTTGAATTATGGTTTTCTCAGGGGTATATGCCCAGTAGTGGGATTGCTGGGTCATATGGTAGTTCTATTTTTAGTTTTTTAAGGAACCTCCATACTGTTCTCCATAGTGGCTATATCAATTTACATTCCCACCAGCAGTGCAAGAGGGTTCCCTTTTCTCCACACACTCTCCAGCATTTATTGTTTGTAGATTTTTTTGATGATGGCCATTCTGACTGGTGTGAGGTGATACCTCATTGTAGTTTTGATTTGCATTTCTCTAGTGATTAGTGATGTTGAGCATCTTTTCATGTGTTTGGTGGCAATCTGTATATCTTCTTTGGAGAAATGTCTATTTAGGTCTTCTGCCCATTTTGGGATTGGGTTGTTTGTTTTTTTGATATTGAGCTGCATGAGCTGCTTGTATATTTTGGAGGTTAATCCTTTGTCAGTTGCTTCATTTGCAAATATTTTCTCCCATTCTGAGGGCTGTCTTTTCATCTTGTCTATGGTTTCCTTTGCTGTGCAAAAGCTTTTAAGTTTAGTTAAGTCCTATTTGTTTATTTTTGTTTTTATTTCTGTTACCCTAGGAGGTGGGTCAAAAAAGATCTTTCTGTGGTTTACGTCGAGTGTTTTTCCTATGTTTTCCTCTAAAAGTTTTATAGTGTCTGGTCTTACATTTAAGTCTTTAATTCATTTGGAGTTTATTTTTGTGTATGGTGTTAGGTAGTCCTCTAATTTCATTCTTTTACATGTTGCTGTCCAGTTTTCCCAGCACCACTTATTGAAGAGGCTGTCTTTTCTCCATTGTATGTTCTTGCCTCCTTTGTTGTAAATTAGGTACCCATATGTGCATGGGTTTATCTCTGGGCATTCTATCCTGTACCATTGATCTATATTTCTGTTTTTGTGCCAGTACCATACTGTCTTGGTTAGTGTAGTTTTGTGGTCTCGTTTGAAGTCAGGGAGCCTGATTCCTCCAACTCCGTTTTTCTTTCTCAAGTTTTTCTTTCTCAAGATGCTTCGGCTATTCGGGGTCTTTTGTGTTTCCGTACGAATTGTAAGACTCTTTGTTCTAATTCTGTGAAGAATGCCATTGGTAGTTTGATAGGAATTGCATTGAATGTAGCTTGCTTTTGGTAGTATAGTCATTTTCACAATATTGATTCTTCCAATCCAAGAACATGGTATATTTCTCCATCTGTTTATGTCATCTTTGATTTCTTTCATCAGTGTTTTAAAGTTTTCTGAGTACAAGTCTTTCACCTCCTTAGGCAGGTTTATCCCTAGGTATTTTATTCTTTCTGTTGCAATGGTAAATGGGAGTATTGTTTTCCTTTTTTAATATTTATTTATTTATTTGGCTATGCCAGGTCTTAGTTGTGGCTCACAGGATCTTCGTTGCAGCCTGTGGGATCTAGTTCCCTGAGCAGGGTTCGAACCTGGGCCCCCTGCAATGGGAGCATGGAGTCTTAGCCACTGGACCAGGAGAGAAGTCCCGAACATTGGACATTTTCAAGGTAACCTAACGTTTCAAAACAACTCTTCACAAGTTAATGTCAAAAGATACTGTTAAAAGATACTAAAAAGACATGAAAAGCAAAAGGAAGGTGTGAAACTTGACTGGGTTATGGGGGAGGAAGGTGTCTTTTAAAGAGCTGTTTTGGGGATCCCTGGGGAAATGGAATGTGGACAGATGGTGAAAGACATCATGGAGTCAGCGGTCACCTTTTTAGTGTGATGATGATAGCAGGAGCCCTTTCTCTCACAGGTGAAGGGTTATGATGTCTGCAATGTACTTTCAAACAGTGCTGAAAAAAAAGAATGCAGGCATACCTCTTTTTACTGTGATTGCAGATACTGCATTTTTTTAACAAATTGAAGGTTTGTGGCAACCCTGTGTTGTCAGATGATAGCATTTTGTAGCAAGAAAATCTTTTTTTTTTAATTTTTTAACTTTTTAAATTGAAGTATAGTTAATTTACAATGTTGTGTTAATTTCTGCTTACAGCAAAGGGATTCATATAGATATATAGATATATATTCTTTTTTTAAATACTCTTTTCCATTATGGTTTGTCATAGGACATTGAATACAGTAGGACTTTGTTTATCCATCCTCTATCTAAAAGCTGACATCTGCTAACCCCAACTTCCCACTCCATTCCTCCTCTAACCCCCTCCCCCTTGGCAACCACCTGTCTGTTCTCTAGATCTGTGAGTCTGTTTCTGTTTCACAGATAAGTTCATTTGTGTCATATTTTAGATTCCACATATAAGTGATATCATATGGTATTTGTCTTTCTCTCTCTGACTTACTTCACTTAGTATGATAAGAAAAGTATTTTTAAATTAAGGTATACACATTTTTTTAAGACATAATGCTATTGCACACTTAGGTTACAGTATAGTACAACTTTGATATCCACTGGGAAAATCAAAAAATTTGTATGACTCTCTTTATTGCAATCTTGGTTTTATGGCGGTGATCTGGATCTGAACCTGCAAATATCTCCAAGGTCTGCCTATAAAAGAGAAAAGGAGGGAGAGAAACAAAAGCAGCAAAGTGTCAACAGTGTGTGACCTCAGGGACGGGTGTGCTGGCGCTCACCATGCTGTTCCATTCAGCTTTTTGGAAGGTCTGAAATGCTTTCACAATAAAAAGGGAGAAGGGGCTTCCCTAGTGGTGCAGTGGTTGAGAATCCGCCTGCCGATGCAGGGGACACGGGTTCAAGCCCCGGTCCGGGAAGATCCCACATGCTGCGGAGCGGCTGGGCCCGTGGGCCATGGCCGCTGAGCCTACGCGTCTGGAGCCTGTGCTCCGCAATGGGAGAGGCCACAACAAGGGAGAGGCCACAACAAGTGAGAGGCCTGCGTACCGCAATAAAAAAAAAATAAATAAATAAATAAAAATGAGAAAGGGAGAAGAGGAGAGGAAGGCAGAGTTGGATAAGTCTGATCTCTCAGGGTCCCTCCAGGTTTTGGAGTCGGGGACCCCATGTTAGTTTGCTAGGGATGCCAGGACCAAGTGCCACAGACCGGGTGGCAACACACATTCATTCTCCCAGTTCTGAAGGCTGGAGGTGCAACAGTCAGCATGGCTGGTTTCTTCTGAGGCCTCTCTCCATGGCTCGCAGATGACCCTTCCTCTGGGCATGTGCCCCGCGGCTCTCTGTATCTCTCCTCCTAGAAGGACACCAGTCACATTGGATTAGGGCCACCCTAAGGGCCTCGTGTTAACTTCATCTCCAAACACAGTCACATTCATATGTCGAGGTTAGGGCTTCAACATATGAATTCTGGGGGGGACACAATTCTGCCTAGAACATTCCCTAAGTGCTACTGAGTCCAAGCTTGTACTGCTCACTGCACAACAGGCCAATAAATCAAGAGGCAAGTTGTTGGGGCGAGGAATAGTGACTTTATTCGGAAACCCAGCTGACCGAGAAGATGGTGGACTAGTGTCCCAAAGAACCATCTTACCCAACACAGAATTCAGGCTTCTTTTGTTCTAAAGCAGTGGGGGTGGGTGTTTGGTTGTTGTAGACTTCGAGGTGTCAGAATCCTTTGTTCTTGCAGCTGTCCAGGTAGGTCAGGTCACGATGTTCTGGAACCCTCCAACAAGACAAATGTTATTCTCTGTTCTGCAACTTTTTCTCTATATATGCATGGAAAAGCGTTAGCCCTTTAAAGGTCAGCGCCCTCAGAATGGGCTATCCTGTGTATTTCAGGCTATAGGCAACATTCTTAACTTGTAGCAAAAGCAATATAATACAAAGGTTCAAGTAAAAGAAACAGAACCAATGTAGAGTTAGGTTCCTTCTTCCCTATTGCATAAGGCTACCTTGAACTTCACCCCATACTCCACAGGGGCACATATCAGCCTTTTCAGCCAATTCTACTTCCCCTTCTCCCAGAGGCTGAGGCTGAGCTCCCGCGAGAGGAGGGAGGGAGGAGAGCTCTTCCTCCCCCTTCAACACACCACCAAGCTTCTCCTGCATTCCTCATCGCCTCCTCCACCACCCCACTGCATCACTGCACAACACATGCACACACAACACATGCGTACACAGCACAGGCACACACAACACATGCACACACAACACAGGCACACACAGCACAGGTGCACACAGCACAGGCACACACACATGCACACACAGCACATGCACACACTTACACATACCTACAGCCAGCTGCCCAGCCAAATGCTCAGGGCAAAATCACATACTGATGTACTGGGGGTTAGGGCTGCCAAGTGACCTGTGAGAAGGCTCCTCCCTACCCTGGGTGCAGCATCACAGGCCTCTTCCTGTGATGAGAGAATCCTTTCTCCTTTCCTGAGGGGGCGGGTCCCGGACCCCTTGCTGCCTTCGCTCACAGGACCCCGAGGTGGTCCTTCCCCCAGGCTGTCACTCAAACAAACGAAAACAAACCCCCTCCCTCTGCTTCAATAATAAAAGGCATATTTACTATACAAAATGTGGGAAATAATCAAAGTTTTAAAAAGCAATAACTTACTTTTACTTATAATTAGGCAAAAGACTGTAGAGGCCTTAAAAATATGTTTATGCTTTGACGCAGTAATTCTGCTCTCGGGTTTCTACGGAAACCCATAGTCAAAAATGCAGGAAACACTTTTTTTTTTTTTTTTTTTGTGGTACGCGGGCCTCTCACTGTTGTGGCCTCTCCCGTTGCAGAGCACAGGCTCCGGACGCGCAGGCTCAGCAGCCACGGCTCACAGGCCCAGCCGCCCCGCGGCACGTGGGATCCTCCTGGACCGGGGCACGAACCTGTGTCCCCTGCATCGGCAGGCGGACTCTCAACCACTGCACCACCAGGGAAGCCCAGGAAACACTTTTTCAATAAACTTTCTTTTACTGAAGTATAGTTGATGTACAATGTTGTGTTAGTTTCAGGTATACAGCAAAGTGATTCAGTTATACGTATATACATATATATTCTTTCTCAGGTTCTTTTCCATTATAGGTTATTACAAGATGTTGAATATAGTTCCCTGTGCTAGACCATAGGTCCTTGTTGTTCATCTACTTTATATAAGGAAACACTTTTTGCCTGAAGATGTTCCTTTTGTTGTTATTCACAATGATGTGTGACCCAGTGTGTGCCTCCCTGGTGCCCCAACTCCTTGAATTATGTAGCAACACCCTTTTTTTACATTCTCAAATACAAAGTACCCAGCCCCCACCACAGGCACCTCTTGCTGGGGGAGCTCACAGTCCCCCAGACCACCACCCTTGCCCGCATTTCTTGCTTCTGAAACCTCCATCTCTTCTCAGGGAACCCATCTTCACTCCTGCAAAGAGCGCTGCCTGAGACTTCTGTGAACTGCAGATTTTGACTGAGGGTCTGGGGTGGTGGAGGAGAATTACAGGGCACGCAGCAAAGGCAGCACCTTCAAGTTGAATATTTGCTGCCTCTGTCCACAAGCCCAGTGGCCATTCACCACTTTCTCACCCTAAGCCTCAGTTTAGCAGCTGGGCTGTATTCTGACTTCCGTGGGCTGACTTTTCAGCTGAAGGACCCTGTCTCAGAAGCCCCTTCCTCATCACCCTTTCTCCACCCTTCCTCCTTCTGTTTCACCTTCTCCTTTCAGACCTTGTGGGGTGGGTGTGAGGCAGCAAAGTGTGTTCCAAAATCAAAAAGGCAAATCTCTGATGTGAATTTTGCCCCTCCCCTGCTATATGAAATCCACTGAGGTTATTTTTGTTTGTTTTAAATACTCATCTTCCCCTGTTGATAGAAAAAAAGGAAAAGAAAAGAAAAAGAAAGCAACCCAAAGTTTAAACATAGGGGCTGGCCACTTAGGTATATTATATGTTGAATGAATGAATATGTCCACTCAGTGAATTTTTATGCAGCCTTTGAAATGATGCTTACAAGGGGCTTGTGATATTTGGGGAAAACAGTTAAGTAAAAGGGGAAAAAAAGGCACAAAATAGACATGATCACAACATACAGAATTTGCAAAGAAAAAGGCTGTAAAGACACCTCTTTCTTAAGCTGTGCTCACTGTTTCTTACATATCATATTGTATACTCACTCCTTTGTGAGTATGACACATTTTTTCAATTAAAAAAATGCTAGCATATTAACACTGATTGTCTGCAAGTGTGAGATTACAGATTTCACTGTTGCAGATAGCCATGCAGTACTTTCATAACTGGTGGATAAATCAGATTATTTCAAAAATTTATCTAAGCTTCAAGGATGATAATAGACCCATGGAATGTCATTAAGTGAAGGGAGCTTATCTTGTCCCTCAGGTTTTTTTGTTGTTGTTAATTTCTTTTTCTTTAATTAATTAATTAATTTTTGGCTGCGTTTGGGTCTTGGTTGCCGCGTGCGGGCTTTCTCTGGTTGCAGCGGGCGGGGGCTACTCTTCGTTGAGGTGCACATGCTTCTCATTGCGGTGGCTTCTCTTGTTGCGGAGCATGGGCTCTAGGCACGTGGGCTTCAGTAGTTGTGGCTCGCGGGCTCTAGAGCGCAGGCTCAGTAGCTGTGGTGCACGGGCTTAGTTGCTCTGCGGCACGTGGGATCTTCCCCGACCAGGGATCAAACCCGTGTCCCTTGCATTGGCAGGTGAATTCTTAACCACCGGCCACCAGGGAAGTCCCTGTCCCTCAGTTTTAAGATGGGGAAAATGCAGTCTCAGAGAGACAACCAAGTGTTTATTGAATCAGGCAGAAGGAAATCGCTGATCGCTCGGCTGGGCCAACCACCTTCGAGGCGCTGCAGCAGTTCCCACACTGCTGAGAGCGAGTGGCGGAGTCACTCGCTCCAGGTCATTTGTTAAGGTACCCTGTACCTTATGTCTACCATTCCAGAGCTCATGTAAGCCTCCCAACAGCCCTGCACGGTCGGCCCTGGTGTTAAACGGCTGTTAGCGCTCAGAAAAGTGAGTTGGAGAGGAGTCGGCGATCAAGGCCGGCACGCTGTCCCCTTCCTGAGGACTGCCTGGGCGCCAGCGCAAGTGGCCGGGCTCCGCCTGCCCTGCTGAGCAATCCTTTCCCAGCACGTACAGCTGAGTCACGGTTCCCTGCGGCTTTTCGCTGAGTCACGGTCCCGAGATCTGTTTTCGCTGAGTCACGGTTCCAGCTGCTCCCGGTTTAATCCCTCCGGGCAAAGTCCCCGCTGCCCGGCGGGCGGAGGCGGGGACTCCCTGGATCCCGCACGTCCCCACTGACATAGGAGTCCAGCAAGCCGAGCCCTCCTCTCCTCCTCTTCCCTTCCTCTCCTCCCCAGCCTGCTGTCCTCGCCTCATCCCTGTTTTAGGGAACTAACATTTCTTAGGGGCCAGGCGCAGTGCTGGAGGCTTCACACTGCAGACTGCAGAGCCCAGTGGGGTGGGCGTGATGATCCGCTTTAGGAGATGGGGATCTAGTCACAGGCAGGGTCGTCTGAGAAACAGCCAGTCCGGAGCATCCCCAAACGACAAAGCCATGAAACAGAGGCTGCAGAGGGCAAAGAAGCAGGACTACCAAATGCAATGCAGCATCTGGGTTAGAACCTGGACTGAGGGAAAGGGCTATAAAGGACCTTTGAGGGCAATTGGTGAAATTTGCATATAGGCTTTATATAATGATTTGTATAAAAGTCAAATTTCCTGATGTTTATAATTGTACTGCAGGTTACAAGAGACAGTCTTCCAGATATAATACATACTAAATGAGCCAGGAAAATTTTTTTTTAAATAAATATGTATTCTATAGGGACTTCCCTGGCAGTCCAATGGTTAAGACTCTGCAGTCCCAATGCAGGGGACATAGGTTCTATCCCTGGTCAAGGAACTAAGATCCTGCACATAAAATTTAAAAATTTTTAAATTAAAAAATAACAAATAAATATATATCATATCAAAAAGAGTATGTATATATATAAAAAATCAAGAGAGACAGGATGAATGATAAAACAAATGTGACCAAATGCTAACCTAGCACCTGGTGTGAATCTAGGTGAAAACATACAGGAATTCTCTGTATTATTCCTGCAGCTTCTGCATATTTGGAATTATTTCAAAGATTACTTTTTGAGAAAAAAATAAAGATGAGGAATCTGATATTCAAAACTCCCAACTGAGAGCAAGGTTTGTCAGATGTTAGTGACCTCACCCTACTCAGAACCATCCAGAGACTTCTAGATATAGGAAGAAGGCTCTGGGGGGTCCTAAAAGGGGAACTGGATGCCACTTTCTGACCAAACAACAGCTAACACTCATTACAGGCTTCCTGTGCCAGGCCCGGCTCTCAGCTTCCTACAGATATTAAACTGATTTAATCCTTACCACCCCCCCCCCCTTGAGCTGATGCTGTTATGACTCCTCGCTTTGTCAGACAAGGATTAAAACCTTAATGGGGTTGAAGTGTACACACGAGGTAAGTCAAGAATCCCAAATTTGACGGCAGTCCTTTTGCTTAGCGTTCATTGTTTTGACCAGTCTACACTACCTACAAGTGCTGTGATCAGACTGAACCAGGTCCAACCAGGTCCTGGAGCCATAGTCAGGCTCCATATTGGCCAAGCTCTCCAGCCGTCTCAGCTCCCAAACACTGGGCTGCTGCCTGGCCTCGCCATAGGTCTTCAGCCCCTGGACCTGTGCTAATGGAGGCTAGGTAATGTTCGAGAAAGGTGCTGGTCCTTCTCCATCCCTCACTGCCTTAGGCCCAGCTCAGTGCTGTAGAACTTAAGCGTGCTTTAGAGCCAGACACACCTGGCCTCAAGTCCTAGGTGAGCTGTGTGACCATCGGCAGGAGATTTAACCCTGCTAAGCTTCATTCATTTAATACATAGTGACTTCTTGCCTTGTGCCAGGCTCTGGGCATAGAAGCGACACAGTCCTTACTGTCTTCAAGGAGCTCATGGTCAGGATGAGGGCAGCTGGGACACAGGGACCTCAGTGGGGGGACCCCATAAGGCGAAGGGAAGAACATCGGCAAAGTCTGGGCTGAGTTGGTTTGTTTTACAGCTTTATCGAGATGTAACTGACATACAATAAATTCTACATATTTAAAGTATGCCGACTGATGAATTTTGACGTATGTGTACCATGAAACCATCTCCACAACCAAGATAATGAACTTTTTCATCATTCCCAAAAGTTTCTTCATGGTCCTTTGTAATCCCCCCTCCAATGAGATAACCACTGATCCGATTCTATTAGTTTGCATCTCCTGAAACTTTATGTAGTTCTATGGACATTTCATATATAATTTATATAAATGGGATTATCCAGTAAGTACTCTTTTGAGTGGGGCCGGCTTCTTTTACTCCGCATAGTCATTTTGATACTCATTCATGCTGTGTGGGTCAATGGTTCATATTCCATTTCATTGCCGGGTATCCAGAGTATGTTCATACCACAATTTGTTTTTCCATTCACCTGTTGATGGGTTGTTTCCAGTTTGGGACTTTTGCAAATAAAGCCACTGTAATCATTCATGTACCAGGGTGAACATATGCTTTCATTTCTTGTAGGTAAATACATACCTAGGAGTGGAATCACTGGGTTGTACGGTAGGTGTATGCTTAGCCTCCTAAGAAATTGCCAGACTGTTTTCCAAAGCGGTTGTACTGTAGGGGAGGAAAAAAACCTTTTTCCTCTAACCCTCCTAGGTTCCCAGCTGGGGGCCCTGGAAATTAAGCCAATGAAAGATAAGTTAGGGACTTCCCTGGTGGCGCAGTGGTTAGGACTCCGAACCCCCAATGCAGCGGGCCCGGGTTCGATCCTTGGTCAGGGAACTAGAGCCCCCATGCATGCCACAACTAAGAGTTTGCATGCTACAACTAAGGAGCCACGTGCTGCAACTAAGGAGCCGGCAAGCCGCAACTAAGACCCGGTGCAACCAAATTAATTAATTAACTATTTATTTTTTTAAAAGATAAGTTAATAAGAGAGAAGCAGAGTGTATTAACACACACAGCGTACATCCACACGGGAGGAACACAGTGCTGAGTAACTCAAAAGAGTGGTTAGAACTGGGGCTTATGTAGCATCTTAACAGAATGAATGTGTAGACAGGTGACAAGAAAAGGAAAAAGAGTTTAGGCTTTGGGGGGCAGCAAGCTGGGGGAGGGTAAATATATGGGGGAAACTAGTGGAAGATAAGGGTTAATTTGGTAAGGTTTGTTATGCCGATTCCTCTGAGTACCATCCCTGGGCTAAGAGTCTGGAGTTGTCTCAGCCTCTGCTTTGAAGCAGGTAAGGGGGAAAGCAGAGGATGGTTTCCTGGCATTTGCTGTTTCTCAGTTGTCTTTAGCTCAAAATAACCCTTATACCAAAGTGGTAGTTTGGGGAGGGTCACACTCTGGCCTCCTGCGAGTACCGTTTTATGTTCCCACCAGCAGTAAATGAGTGTTCTCGTTGCTCTGCATTCTCAACGGCAGGAAAAAACAGCCTTTAATTTTAGCCATTAGGATAGGTGTGTAGTGAAGTCTCACACCAGTTTTAATTTGCATTGCCCTCACGACCTATGAACTTGAATATCTTTTCATGTGCTTAGTTAGCATTCACATATCTTCTCTGGTAAATTGTCTGTTCAGACTTTTTACCTGCTTTTAAAAATGCACTTATTTGCCTTCTTATTATTGAATCATATCGGTTCTTTACATATGCTAGACAAGTCCTTTGTTGGATATATTTTTGCAACTATTTTCTTCTAGTCTTTGACGCCTCTTTTCTTGGTCACAGTGTCTTTGAAGGAGCAAAAGTCTTAACTTTTAATGAAGTCCCATTAGTTTTTTTTTCTTTAATATTTTGTGCTTTTTTTGGTTTATTTTGGTTGTATTTGAGAAATCTTTGCCAAATCTAAGGTCAGTAAGATTTTCCTTTATGATTTATTCTGTATGTTTTATAGGTTTAGCTATTTCATGGAGGCCTCTAATCTGTTTCTGGGCTGAGTCTTGAAAGGTGACCAGCCCAGCAAAGGGACAGGAGAGAGCATTCTAGGCAAGAGGGACCAGAGGCATGGGAGCCTCGGTAGTTCAGGGGGAGGTAGGTATTCCTGAGACTGGCACACAGGGTGCGAGGGAGCAAGTAGGGTGAGATCCCTCCCACTGGAGACATGGCCGAGGGCTGGGAGTGCCAGGCTAAAGAGTGTGCACTTTATCCCAACCGCCATGTGGACAGGAGAAGGAGTAGAGGAGATAAGGAATGAAAAGGTGTTGTTCCATCAAGGCCAGGGCCCCCCCCCTCTTCTCCTGCTTTTTTGTCGGTGAGGGCACCCAGCCCTCCCAGGAGGTCATGATAAGCAACCCCTATTAAATGCTAACATTTCCTGGTGGCCATCTTACTGCTTTGGGGAGCTCTTTTTTCTTTTCTCGCTCTCTTTTTAACTTTATTTTTATTTGCATTACGGTACAGTTAATTTACAAGGTTGTGTTAGTTTCAAGTGGACAAAGTGATTCAGTTATACACATATAACATGGGGAGCTCTTTTATTAGGAATGTTCATCTTTTGTCTGTTACACGTGGAGCGAACATCTTTCTCCCATATTCTCCTGGTGGGCTTTCAACCTTCTTTAGGAGGTCTCTGACAACGCTGAAAGAGTCAGTGTTTTGCAGTCCAGACTGAGGATGGTTTTCACGACTTGGGGTCGTCTGCCTTGCGGAGAGGAAGGCTGTGTTCCATTTAGGCTGCGCTCCCCGGGCCACCCCCCGCCCCACCCCCGCTGGGTCAAGGTCTGTGTGGGGCATGGGTGCGGTCAGGACACCCTGAGTGACCCTGTTTACCTGGGGTGCCCCCTGCTTGAGGACACCCAGGCGGGGGGGCCACCGATTCTCCTGGAATACCGGTCCAGCTGAAGGTAGAGGCCGCCTACCCCCCAACCCCGTGTTCCCCCAGCCTCAGCGGGGGCCTCGCCTCTGTTTGTCACTTTGGAGTCTCGGGAGCCGCAGCCCTGGCCCCTCCCTGCAGCCCAAACAACTTATGTTTTCCAGGCAGGCAGGAGGGCGGGCCGCGCCTTCGTAATGCTGAGTCTCCGTTTCCACCTTCCCCTCGCGCCGCTGTGTTTCTGCTGTGTCATGGTTGGGAGGGGGGACTGGCGGAGACAGGAAAGGCAGATTTTGCTGAGTCACCAGCTGCTTCCTCAGCCTCCAACGGGGGTGCTTGGTGAAAGGGCAGCTTTCACAGCTGGCAGGAGGAAGTGAAACTTCCAGAAAAGGGTAGAAGCTTCCCACTCATGTGTCTGCACAGCTTTGGCAAAGCCCTGTCCTATACATCTCAAAGTGGACTTGGCCAAGACTGAGTTGCTGAGGTCCCCCACTTCAGTAAACTGACAATTCCATCTTCCCACTTGGCTGAACCAAATCTTTGGAGTTATCCTTGACTTCTCTTTCTCACATCCCATTTCCTGTTCTTCGGACATTCTTGGTAGCGCTGCCTTTAAAATATGAATGTCCTAGGCCACTTCTCTCCCTGTCCTTTCCAAGCCACCATCATCTCTCCCCGGATTTGTGCAGTAGGTAGCCTTCTGCCCCTGTCCTGTGTCACCCATAGCAACCAGTGATCGATCCCAGGAAACCCCAAGTGAGACCCCAGCACTTCTCCCCTCCAAGCCCCGCAGTCTCCCCTACTCGCAAAAGGTCCTTGCAATGGCCTGCAGGCCCTACACGCTCTGTCCCCATCTCTTCTGCTCCCATCTTCTGCCCTGTCCCCTCCCACTCTCTGCTGCAGCCACACCGGCCTCCATGCTGCCAGGTCTGTGCCACCTGGGGCCTCGGCTGTGCCTTTTCCCTGCGGCCCCAAAACAACGTCCCACCCCCGACATCTCCCAGCCTGTATGGCCCACCCTGACCTGACTCTGATTTAGCAGCACGATCGCTGAGTCCTTCTCACACTTCATGTCTCTCTGACTTCTCCTGCCAGGTCTCTTCTGCCTCCAGCCTGGGGAAGTTCTCTACTTCTAAGGGCTCCTGTGACTAGACTGGGCCCACCCAGAGACTCGAGGGTGATCTCCCTACTTTGAGGTCTGTAACCTTGATTACATCTGCAAAGTATGCCCCTGTTCGATGGTAATAGAACATATTCACAGGTTGCAGGGATTAGGCAAGGACATCTTCGTGGGACCGTGATTCTAAACGCCCACCTCCTGGGTTTGGGGAGGATGAAAAGTGACCATGCTTGGGAGAATGCTTGGCTCAGAGCAGACCCCAGTGTTTCTTTCCGATGTCCACTCACATTTGTCTCTGGTGCCCCCTGCCCCCTTTCTGGATCATTTCCCCAGGCCCAGACTTCATTAGGACCCTGAGTACCCACATTCTGTCAAGGTGGGCTTCTAGCCTCTTCAGCTTCGTACCTCCAGCACACATACAAAACTGGCCCGTTTCAGCTGCTCAAGCATTTGACTCTGAAAGGAAATCCCAAAGACAGGGTGGGGGGTTCTCTGATGCAATAAAGCTGTAACACTGGGAAATGGCAGGAAGGGTCTCTCTGTCCGTCCCTGTCCTGCTTTCCAAAAGCTGTCGTGGCAGATAGCAGCACAAACACGGTGGTTTGAAACGACACAGATTTATTCTCTGGAGTTCCGGAGGTCAGAAGTCCTGAAATGGGTGGGCAGGGCTGCATTCCTTCTGGAGTTCTAGGTGAGAATCTACTTCCTCGCCTTTTCTAGCTTTTGGCGGGTGCCTGCTTTCCTTGGCTCGTGGCCCCTAACTCCATCTTCAAAGTTAGCAGCACAGCATCCTCCAGCCTCTCTGTGTCCTGCTTCCCTTATCACATCACCTTCCGTACCTGTCACCCTCCAGCCTCCCTCTTTTTTTTTTTTTTTTTTTTTTTTTTTTTTTTTTAATTAATTTTTTTTTTTTATTTTTTTGAGGTATGCGGGCCTCTCACTGCTGTGGCCTCTCCCGTTGTGGAGCACAGGCTCCGGACGCGCAGGCTCAGCGGCCATGGCTCACGGGCCCAGCCGCTCCGTGGCATGCGGGATCTTCCCGGACCAGGGCACGAACCCGCGTCCCCTGCATCAGGAGGTGGATTCTCAACCACTGCGCCACCAGGGAAGCCCCCAGCCTCCCTCTTATAAGGACTTTTCTGATCACATTAGGCCCATGAGGATAATATAGGATAATCTCTCCATTTTAAGTTCCTTAATTTAATGCCCTCTGCAAAAACCGTTTTGCCATGTAAGATAACATATGCAGAGGTTCTGGGGATTAGGATGTGGACATCAGCCTACCACAGGAGGAGAAAGAATACCGTTCAAATCATTCCAGTTGCTTGAGGACAGGGAAGCAGGGGGAAGTCAGGAAGCTGAATCAGCACGGAGAAGGGCCACAAGCTCAACACTGGGACAGATGAGACACTAGATCAACTCTGACCCGGACTCCTTTGCCCTGGGGTTGTCTGGGATGGAGGGGTGGTCTCTTCTTAGCAAGTCAGGGGCTCCCAGGGAAGAAGCTGGAATGAGTAACAAACCTGGACTGGGAGCCAGGAACTCTGGGTCACTGAAGGCTCTGTGTCCTATGGGGCACAGCCTGGGGAAGTCCCTCCCCTCTTGGGCCCTCTGCTCCCCCACGTTAAGTACGAAGATGTCAGATCACACGAGCTTTACCTTCTGGGGTTTCTGAACGGACAGGCTGATGGGAAGCATTCAGACCTTCACACTCTTATCCTCTAAACTCCTGGAGGACAGACTAGCCCCCCTGTAAGAAGGCATGTGGTGTGGGGGTCAGGAGTATGGGCTGTGGCTCAAAGTGCCATGGTTTGAATCCTGGCTCTGTTATCACTAGCTGTGTGACTTGGGAAAGCTAGTTAACCTCTCTGTGCCTTAATATTTACATGGACAAAACGCAGATGAAAGTGACAGAGCTGTTGCCAGGATTAAATGCAACCTTGCACATAAAGGTTCTGCACATAGTAAGTGCTCAATAAAGTTTGGCTCAGATCGCAATTTGTAATTGTAGCTTGATTCCAGCCCTTTCTGGCAGCCTAGCAATATTATCATGTTTACCAGAAAGAGATCTTGTGGCAACTATTCATTCATTCATTCATTCATTCTTTCAATGTTGGCTGCTACTTGCCAGGCATGGTTCCAGTCTCTGGAGAGTTCACAAAATAAAGCAAAGCCCCTGCCCTCCTGGAGCTTACATTCTAATGGGGGCATCTGTTTCTAATAGTCGTTATTTCTAGAAAGTTCTTGGCAACTCTTTTTTGAAATCTTTTAGCAGCTCCAGTTCTAGGTCTGACCTCTGTGAATCTTGTGAATCAGGAAATGCCACCCTTTGTGGAATGAGCCTTTCAAGGACAACCTTGGAGATGACTTCTGGGCTGTAGAGGGATAAGCATGTTCCTTTGGGTGGTCTTCCCCTCCACTGTATACTGGGAGATGACACTGCCCCTTAAATTTTGAAATCTTTGTGCCAGACTGCTTGGGTTCAGACCCTTAACCTCTCTGCCTCAACTTCCTCATTTGTAAAATGGGGACAATAACAGTACCAACCTTATGGAGTTATTATGAGGATTTAATCAGTTAATACATGTGTTCAGTATAGCGTCTGGCGCACAGTAGGTGCTCAGTGAATATTAGCTGTTAGTATTGCTATCACTGTTCATTGAAGCAGAAGGTGGGTATATAATTTATACCAAGAGCTGAACTCCTTGGCATACAGCCCTTCTATCTAGGAGGCTCAGCAACCCCCAGGTCACTGGATTGATTTGGTGACTGAAATTCAGGTCCGTGACCCTGGAAGAGATCATGGGCCAGAGCTCTGACCTTGGTCTGGATGGACACACTGACCTCCTGTACCTGCCTGGTTCTTCCAAACTGTCTCCAAACATTGGAGACTCCTATAGGTGTACAGCTGGGAAGGAATGCCTCAGCCACCGTGGTCCCCCAGTCGGGGAATCCGTGCTTGAGGTCCTCAAGCCTGTACTCACATTCCTTCGGAAGTGGGGCACTTGCTACCCTGTTTACAAACAACATCCTTGTGATGAGCCAAAATTACCTTTTTTGTTTGTTTTGTTTAATCTAGAATCCAGTATTGCAGCATTGGGAAGGGGCTTTACGAATCATCCTCGCTGTTTGTTTTGGGATCACCCAGTGACCTACTTATCCCCAGTCCTAAGGGATCAATCTCCTGCAGAATTAACTCCACAGTTGATCAGAGGGCCAGCTCTGTTCCAGGCCTGGTGCGGCCACTGAGGATGAGATGAATCAGACCTGATGAGTCCTGGAAGAGCGCCCTACTCAGGTGAGCGGGGAGGTGGTCTGGATGACCAGCATTGCTGTCCAGCTGGGCACCAAGTACTAAGAAGGCCCGGAGGAGGCAGGCAGCGACCTGGACTCACCCTGGGGCTTGGGTCCCGTCTTCCTGCTTTATGTGTGACCTTGGGCATGCCACTTCATTCCCCAGCCTCAGTTTTGCTGTCTGTAAAATGGCAGTGATCTACCCCACAGGGTAACTGGAGGGACGCACCATGAAAACAGTGCAGTCTCTAGCACTTAGTAGGTTCTCAAAAAAAAAAAAAAAAAAAGGCCCTAAGTGGACATTTAAAGGGTGTGTGAGGAAGCAGGCTGCCAGCTGACGGACCCGGGAGGAGGTGACATTTAGGGAGCAGGCTAGGGAGGGGGAAAGGGGGAACTGCAGGCAGGCTCTGGGGTCGGTGAGTCCCTGACGTTGCCCCACCCCCCCACCTCCTGCTCTGAGAAGCGCTGCCTCCCAGCCCTCTGGAACCATTCAGATCCCTGGAGCGTTCAAGTCCCATCACTGGGTGGGAGGCTCTGGAAGTGGGAACATCACACAGCTGTTCAGATTTCCACAAGTTGTTGGTTTTGTTTTGTTTTGTTTTGTTTTTTTTCTCTTCACGACCTGTTTTAAATAGCTTTGTTTTCCAAGGATCATATGATCGCTCCTCCTCCACCACCCCCGCAGGCCAGGGGCGGGCGGGGCGCCGGCCTCCGCGGGTGTTGCAATGTCCGGCCAGTAAGTGTGGATCTGTTGTCTGGCGGCGGCCACGTGACCCGACCCGGGGATAAATAGACGGCGCGGTCTGGGCTCTGCACAGTCGCCCTCCCGTCTCCTAGAGGCCGTCCTGAGCTGTCGGAGCCAGCACCGGATCCCGCACCAGCACCGCCGCAGGATGGAGCGCCCGCAGCCCGACAGGCAAGCGCGGGGCGAGGGACCGGCCTCTCCCTCCCGCCGAGACTCAGCCGGAAAGCAGGAAGCGACCTCGCTTGGGCGGCCGGTCTTTTGGGCTTTGGTATAAGGAGGAGCGGGGTTCCAGTCCCGCCTGGTGGGGTAGGCGGAGGGATGAAAGATGATTTACATGCCTGGCTCCCTGGCTCCGGGTGGGTGACCCGATGGCAGTGTTGCCATGGGATCCAACTTTGCTTTTGGCTTTGGACTTGTGTGTGCTTGGAGGTGGCCGTGTGCTGAATCCGAGATCCTGGGGGCTGGCCGAGGCTGGGTGAGAGTGCCTGCTTTTCTTACTAGAGCCCCCTCTTGGCCGCATCCACCTCTCACTACCTGTTGAATGCAGGAGCAGGACATCACCGTGGCTTCTGTGTCCCGGTTTACAGATGAGGATGGCACAGCTGGGGAGGCAGCAAAGCCAAGGTTCCCTGGCTAGCTGGGATGTGAACCTTGGTCTGTCCACCTCCGAGTCTGGCTCCTTTCCTTCTCCCGAGAATTTGATCAGCACGTACAGAAGAGGGGATGATGTTTCTGGAAGAGGTGTGGGACAGAAAGGAGAAAAGACCCCTTTCTGGGAGGCGGATACAGACATACAGCAAAAATACTCTCCGACAGGGACTTTTTCTTTGAGTAAAGCTGAGTTTACTTAGCCTTTTTAACTGAAACACCTCTGTGATGAGCAAAATATTATAAGGGGTCATGAGATTTGTATCTGAGCTCAACAAAGTTAATGAATTAAATCTTGGGTCTAAAAGCCAATCAAATCACTTACAAAGTTGAACGTGAATTGTGCATCCTGCTCACGGCTGCTTCTCCCTGGGTGTGCTGCTCCCTTCTCTCCTCCACTGAGGATAAGTGGTACCAGAACTTCCCTCTCGGTTTTGGGGGGGGGGGGACCGTGTTACATCGCATCTTAATGACTAAAAAGTGTGGATGGGGCTGCATCTTAAGGCAGTTGGGAACATGGCTGTTTATTAGGTGGGAGGCTGGATTTCTGCAGAGAAGCCTGATAAAAGCTGAAATCTCTTTAAGTCTTGCCAACAGGTGGGGGGTACCCTAAGAAGCTCAGCGTTGGGAAGAACTCTCCTCAGAGCCCCCCCCCCGCCTTGTTCACACCCCTCCCTTCCTCTGCAGCATGCCCCAGGATTTGTCAGAGGCCCTGAAGGAGGCCACCAAGGAGGTGCACATCCTGGCAGAGAATGCCGAGTTCATGAAGAACTTTCAGAAGGGCGAGGTGACCCGAGAAGGCTTTAAGGTATGTGGCCTGATGGTACCAGCCCTGGCAGAGGGTATGTTGGGTGTGGATACTCCCAAGGCTCAGGGCAGTGGTTTAAGTGGGGATGGGGACCAGGGATGCTGAGGGGCCAGATGGGCATGTTCAAGGGAATCTTTTTACGGATAGTGACATTGAGGCTCAGAGAGGGGAGGTGACTTACCCAAGGTCACACAGCAGATTCACAGCCTGCTATGTGGTGGTGTGGAGGGGCTGGAGCAGTACTGCCATCAGCCGACCACCTAGGCTCTGCTTGGCATTTTACTTAATTTCTAATTAGTGCCTCAGTCTTGATAAGGAAGATGAGGAAAGGAAGGCTCAGAGAGATTAAGTAATTACCAGAACGTCGCACAGCCAAAGGCCAAAATGGAACCAAGGCTGGTTTCAGTTCAGAGCTTATGCTTCTGACCTAGTTCTCATCTGCCTCTGAAGGCAAGGGGGAATGTGGGTTCAAGCCCGAGCGCATCCATTTCCGAATAGTAAGACTACGGACACCTCATCTATCCTCCCTAAGGTACCTTTCTCTCATCCATGAAATGAGATTTTTCAACAGCAGGGTTTTCTTTTCTTCTTCCTTTTTTTTTTGTCTGTGCCGCATGGCACGTGGGATCTTAGTTCCCCGACCAGGGATGGAACCCGTGTCCCCTGCAGTGGAAGCTCAGAGTACTAACCGCTGGACTGCCAGGGAATTCCCTGCAGGGTTTTCTTAAGTGCCCGTTGTATGTGAGGCACAGGTTTTGCTATTTCCCAGTACAACTATGAAATTTATGCAAATAGAAGGAAAGCATGTGGCGAAGAACCAGGCAGGTGCTGGGTGTGAGGAAAGGCTCGTTCGGGCTGAGCCGGGGGGCTGTGGCTCTCCACTCCTGACACCCCTGCCTTTTGCTTTCGGGAGCCTCTCCCATTTCCAACATGAGAGGTGCTTCAGCGAAGGGAGATTTAAGGTGCAGCTCTAAGGGGTGGGGCACTGGGCTATGCCCTTGCTCCCTCGTCCCCCCCCACCAAAAAAAAAAAAAAAAGCTGACATACAGTTGCTGAAATGAGGCTGGGGCAGAGGCAGTGGGGACGTGGCTGCTGGACTATCCCATCCCCAGCCACTGTAGACTTTGGATATTTCTTCTCAGCCATTGAGTTCAAAGGCAGCACAAAGGTCCTCGAGAGGACCCAGTGCTCACTCGGATTATGCTGATGGAGGTAGCATTTTTTATCACCGTGACCTCTGACTCAAGTAATAAGTGCCAGGCTGTACCTAGTGCTTTACCTGTGTCATCCTGCTGGACCTGCACACCAGCCCCATTACTGTGTGGTTGGATTATCCCTCTTTGCAGGGAAGGGAACCGAGGCTTGACTTGTGCAGAGCCACTCAGACCTCACATCGAAAGCCCAGGCTGTTCTGTACCAGGCTGCCTGGCTTTCTGCCCCGGTGAGAAATGGCGCTGCTGTGAACGTTTATGGCTCAGAAATCACCTGGAAACCTCAACCAGAACATTTAACCTTTGTCCTCCTTCAAACTCAAACTAGAGAATTAATGTGTAACAGGAGTTCCCCGAACCAAGGAGCACTGGCCCTGTCCCCCAGCTCAGCTTCCAGAGGGCTCCTTTGGGGAGGAGAACCATGCCCTGTAGATGGTTACCCAGAGGTCAAAGGCCGGAGGTGCCTGGCATCTCCTATAAGTACTTTCATTCACGTACGTTTTCCAGAGCCAGGATGGCCCCCCCAGCCATGCCTGGGCTTGGCTCCATTTCTTACTAGCTGTGTGACCTCCGTGTCGCAAACTCTTTCTGAGCCTTAGTTTCCTTTTCTGTAAAATGGGCATAGCTGTGCCTTTTGGGGATTTTTCCAAGGATGAAGTGAGGCTGCATGTTTTATCCAGCGTGATAAAAGGGTTTTAGGCCCAGACAGTGCATGATCGAGTTTCTCTCTTGTGACACTCCCTCTGACTGCTGTGTGGAGGGGACTGGAGGGGCTGGGAGGAGGTGGGGGCCCGGCCCGGGGAGGTGGCGAGGGTCCCTCTGAAGGCAGTAGTGTGAAGGGGCTGGATGGGGCATTCTTATACGACCTGCTCGCTCTGGTTTCAGCTGGTAATGGCATCTCTGTACCACATCTATGTGGCCCTGGAGGAGGAGATCGAACACAACAAGGAGAACCCGGTCTTTGCCCCTCTCTACTTCCCGGAGGAGCTGCACCGAAGGGGGGCCCTCGAGCAGGACATGGCCTTCTGGTACGGGTCCCGCTGGCAGGAGGCCATCCCCTACACACAGGCCACCAGGCGCTACGTGCAGCGACTCCAAGAGGTGGGGCGCGCCGAGCCCGAGCTGCTGGTGGCCCACACCTACACCCGCTACCTGGGTGACCTGTCTGGGGGCCAGGTCCTCAAGAAGATTGCTCAGAAGGCCCTGGACCTGCCCAGCTCCGCAGAGGGCCTGGCCTTCTTCACTTTCCCCAACATCGCCAGTGTCACCAAGTTCAAGCAGCTGTACCGCTCCCGTATGAACACTCTGGAGATGACCCCCGAGGTCAAGAAGAGGGTCCTGGATGAGGCCAAGACTGCCTTCCTGCTCAACATCAAGGTGAGGGTCTGGCCGCCCTGCGTGGCCGCCGCGTCCCTCAGCTGCTCCTCCAGGGACATTTCACGCAGAGTGGGGCCGGGGCGGGGGCAAGGGTCACGGTTAAGGGCAGGGGCTCGGGGGCCAGCGTTCCAGTTCTGCCACTTACTGGCTGAATGACGTTGGGAAAATCCCTTAATCGCTTTGTACTTCAGTTTTCCTATCTGTAAAATGGGGAAATGACATTATCTCGTAAGCGTTGTGAGGTTTAAGCAGATTTCAATCAGGTCCTCCTCAATCAGCAAGGCCTGGCATGGCATCAGCTGTCTAATATTAGCTGTGGTTATTGTGGGGTGTGAGCGCCAACCACTGTAGCACCCTGTGGCAATCCTCTGACAACATACAAGTTGCCTGTGCGTCTGTGTGTAGCCTGGTTGGCGCCGCAGGGGTTACGGGTGCTGCAGACGTGGCCTCCTCCTTCTGGGCCTCTCAGCCCAGCCAGGGAGGGGGGGATGCATCTTTCTATAGAGTGTCTCAGATATAGGGGAAGGTGAGCTTCGAGCAAGGCCTTGCCTTGAAGGATGCCTTCTTGGGCAGATCTGGGGGTGCGTGGGTTCCCGGGGGGAGGATGAGGTTTCTTCTAATCCAGATGTTGTAGAATCCCATTGCTCTATCCCCCACCTGAAGGCCCCGTGGGGACTGGGGCTCCCAGCTTATGCTCTCCCTGGCTCTTTATTCCCAGCCTGGGACCCCAGAAGAGCCTGGTCCGAGCACTCCTTAATGGAGCAATGCCCCTCCCTTGCATTCCCCTAAAAAACAAAATCATCACCCACAAAACCTGGTCAGTCCTCCAAGAAAATCTGTCAGAGTAGAAAGAACGGGAGGTTTGGAGCCAGAGCCCCATGGGAGGGTTGGCTCGTGCTGCCTGACCTCTGGGTTAGCCTCGGCCTCAGGCATTGAATCCCTGGGAGCTGCAGTTTTCTCATCTGTAAACCCTGGCTAATGAATACCGTGGAGCACAGGGGCGAATCTCACCAGGAGAATGGAGTGCCTGCTAGGGTACCACTTGTGACATAAGTTGCAGGGGGATGCAACATAAGGGCGTGAGTGGCCACGGTGAACCCTGAATTCAGGGTGGCTATTACTGGGAGGCATTTGGGGAGGAGCAGGCAGGCGGGTCAGGTGGACTTGTGACATCTTATCTCTTAAGCTGGGTGAAAGGTCCATGGATGTTCAGTATCTTTTCCTGTGATTTTGGTATGTCCTAATGTTTCACAACCACACCTCAAACCTCCCTTCAGCTGGCCAGTCCCTACCTGTCACAGAGACACGTGTCTTTTGTCTTGCAGCTGTTTGAGGAGTTGCAGGGGCTGCTGACTCAGGACGCCGAGGACCAGAGCCCCTCGCGGGCACCAGACCTTCGCAGGCGGGCCGGCAGCAGGGCGCAAGGTGAGGGCTTGCAGGGGGCGGCATTTGGAGGGCGTATGGCGCAGCTCTCTGGCTCCAGCACCTGTTGACTCTTCTGTCTCCTCAATGTTTTAAATGCGAAGTTGGGCGTGGGCAGAGGGCGTGGGGCCAGCCTTCAGCGGGTGACTGCAGCCACGTGGGTGACCCCTCCATGCCTTGGTCTCCCCAGTTCTAGAATCAGGGAGGTGGGGCTCGTTCTAGGTCACTGGCTCGAAAGGAAGACTTGCACACCAAGGACCCTCAGAAGTCATGGCAAAGCCCTCTCCCCTCTTAATTGAGGTTCCTTTGGGGGCCTTTTAATGGTGCCCACGCAGAGACGCCCTGACATGGGGCAGGGAGCCCAGGACAGCTGCTAGCTCTTCCCCCGCCATGGACGCGGGGAAGACATGTAACCTCGGGGTCGTGTCTCGTGTTAGTCCCTCCCTCACACTTCTCAGACAGCTCTTGACGGCGTGGCTGTGCTGAGAGAACATCTGGGAAACTTCCAAAAGCACCAAAGTGCTCCACCATATGTCCCCTGACACCCCTGTGGGTGGCAGTGTGGCTTTGGGAGTTGGGGGCGGGGAGGGGTGAGGCTCAGCCACCTGCTTGGTAGGTCACCTCAGGCCTTCGCTCCTGGGGCCTCCCTCGCCCGCCTGCCCTGCGGCTTTCTCATGTGTGCTAGGCCCCTGTCGACCCCTCTGTTGGCGGGATTGAGCCCAGGAACATTGGAATGTGGCCAGTCCTGGTGGGATTGGCTACCTGGTGGGGGTGAGGGGACTTGGCCCTAACGTACTAGTTCTCGAAGTGTGGTCCCCTGGGTATCCCTGGAGGGTACTTCCTCACAATGTGGCCAAAAATGGAAGACTGGAGAGCTTGGAGAAGTAGTGAGATCCCTGTCTTTGGAGGTATGTAAGCAGTGGCCAGAGGGCTACTGGTTTGCATCGAGCGGGACTGTACTAGACCCTGCTGAAGCCCCTCTGCTTTGTCTTTCTGTGATGTCAGACAGGCCCACCTCTGTCGTCCTGGTGTGGACACTGTCCCCTTTCTCTTTCAGACTCTGCTCCCACAGACGCATCCAGGGGGAAGCCCGAGCTCGGCATCCTCTCCCAGGTGCCGCTCATGCGATGGGTCCTCATGTTCAGCTTCCTGGTGGCAACGGTCGCCGTGGGGCTTTACACCATGTGAATGTAAGCGTGCTGGCTCCTGGCCGTGGACGCTTTTTGGAGGGGGACAGCCTCTTGGCCGACTTCCTTCCCGTGGGCAGAGAGAGCAGCTGTTGGGGTCCCTGCCGTCTCCCTGCGTCCCTCTGTCTCTGGAAGAAAGGAGTCTGCGGCATCTCCCCCAACCAAAAGCACATCCAGCCAATAACCTGAACTTTAGTGGGACGAGGTGTCCTGTCCAGACCCGAGGGCACCCTCCCCACCCCGTTCCTGCAGCAGAGCCCAAAAGATGTAGCCAGAAGCGACCGCTGTCGTGAACCTCCAAATGTCCTGGGTCCCCGGTCTCCTTGTTGACGTGCGGTGACCGCCTGCCCCCTGGGCCATGGCAATTTTGTATAAATATGCAAAGATGTTGTGTCTCGTGTTTCTGTCTTGTTTTTGTTGGAGCCACTTTTCGTTCCTAACTCGGCCTGAGCTGCGGTATTTTGTTGTGTTCCGTTTTGTTTTTATAACAGGGTCGGGGTGGGAGGGAGGGGTTTAACAGCACTGTGGCCTTGGTCACTAACTTTTATGTGAAATAATAAACTACATGGCTTAATAGTAACCTGAAGTGTTTTTCTTGGGCTCTGTTACCTTTGGGGAGCTGACTTTTCCTCACTTGGTTCTTGAAAGCCTGGTGGGGAGAAGGGGTGAAGGTGGGGATGGCAGGGGCTGGTTTGGGATGTTGTGCTCTGTTCTGAGGATGGGGGGGTGACCTTTAAGCAGTCGGTGGGCAGATCTTTGTGGTGAACCCTGCTTGATGCAAGACTCAGCCTTACTGAGAATGGGATTTCCCTGTTAGGCTGAAATGAGCAGATTCTGGGATAAAATTTGTATCCTGTACAGTGAATCCTAGGGACTGGAGTATGATCCCTGGTTCAAATCACTGCTACTCCATTTTGTAGCTCTGCCTTTGGGGTTAGTTATTAACCTTTTTGGGGCTCAGTTCTGTCACCTTTAACATGAATACAGTGAGACCCAGCTCATCTGTTTTGAAAAGCAAATGAGATGCATGTAAAATACCAACAGTGAACAATACTATTATGAAACAAGGGAGATCAGTGTTTGGTGATTCTTGCTAAGTGATTCTCATGCTGTACAAATCATCTCACCCATGATATCATCTCATTTGATCCTCAGAGAAAAGCTGTGAGGAGTGTTAACGCTCTCTGAGGGTCAGGAAGGACTTAAACCAGGTCTGGCCAGTTCTAAACCCAAGTCTTTTCCACTCTCCAAAGTCCCGAAAGCCACTGAAATGGTAGAAATGCAGCCTCCCAATCTGGGAGAGTGAAAGCCCTTGGCTGGAGGTGTATTTAGCAAAGCAGGGGACAAGGCTTTTCCTTACACGACTCCTGTGTGAGTGAGGACTGTGCGCCAGGAGACCTCTCCCTAGTTCTGGCTTTGTCACCAAGTCTGGAACCTTGGTTAAGTCACTTCAAGTCTCCTTGAAACTAACAATACACCTGCCTCCTACAGCTGGTAGGAGGGTCCAGTGGCCTCCAAACCCCAGTCTGTGGATGGTGGCATCAGAACACCCGCGTATCCTGGGCCCCACCCGGAGAGGTTCTGATTCTGGAGATCTGGGACAGGACTCTGGAATCACTGTTTATGAAAAGCTTCAGTCCAGTAGTTAAGAATCTGCTTGCCAATGCAGGGGACACGGGCTCGAGCCCTGGTCGGGGAAGATCCCACATGCTGTGGAGCAACTAAGTCCGTTCGCCACAACTACTGAGCCTGCGCTCTAGAGCCCGCGAGCCACAACTACTGAAGCCCACGCGCCTAGAGCCTGTGCTCCACAACAAAGAGTAGCCCCCGCAATGAGAAGCCCGCGCACCGCAACGAAGAGTAGCCCCTGCTCGCCGCAACTAGAGAAAGCCTGTGCACAACACCGAAGGCCCAACGCAGCCAGAAATAAATTTATTCTTTTAAAAAAAGCTTCCTGGGAGGTTCCAAGGTGCAACCAGTCCAGGAGCCACTGTTCATGAGATATGTACGCCAAGGGTAGGCATTCAAAATAGCGACTTAGCTCTTCCCACCCTGCACCCTGTTTCCAGTTTTTTGTGACAAGGGCATTGATACCGTTTGTAGTGACGAAGGAAGAGAGGGAGAGGAGAGAGAACCATCTTAAATTCTACTAACAGGACAATGGCTGAATAATTTGTATTCTATTCACACGGTGGAAAATTAAAGAACTGTTAAATAGAATGAGTTAAAGCTATGTCTCCATGCAGAGAGACCTCCCTGAAGGTTCAGATTCATCTGATCTAATTTTGAAACCCTATAAACAGACTCATATTTTAAACACTCCCCGTAAGTATGTGCCAGTGTAGCCTATGGAATAAAAAGTTCTTTCCAATAGTTCATGTTGTGGGACTTCTGGTGGCACAGTGGTTAAGACTCTGCGCTCCCAATGCAGGGGGCCCGGATTCAATCCCTGGTCAGTGAACTAGATCCCACATGTATGCAGCAACTGAGTTTGCATGCCACAACTAAGGAGCCCACGTGCTGCAGCTAATGAGCCGGCCTGCCGCAACTAAGACCCAGCGCAACCAAATAAATAATAAACATTAGAAAAAATAGTTCATGTTGCCAGTGAGAATGGAAAAGAAGGGAGGGGAGATTATGCAGGCCTTATCGCCGCTTGAGAATCTGTCAAGTTTTGCCAGATCTTCCCGTTTTTCAAGTTAGTGTGGGAATCTGCTCATGAATTTTCACAAATTTTAAGCATTGCCAAATAATGAAAACTCTCATACAACTGAAAAAAAGAAATCGCCAATTGGGTCTAAGAAAACATCCCTCGGGTCCCAAGTCTGAGTTTCGTCCTAGAGGCGTTAACGACACCAGAGGTGGCTTCTTGATTGATCCCCGACTTTCGGAAGCGTGTTTGGGGTGAGAGCTGGAAGCGCAGGCAGGCAGCGCCCCCTCCAGCCGCTAGGGGGAAGCAGGCTCACACCCGGCAAGGACGTACTTCTCAGGGACCTATAGCTTCTTCCGCCCTGTGGCTCTGAAAGGGGTCGTTTCCTCCTGAGACTTTGAAAAAGACCTAAGAAGAGTACACAGAAAAGCCCTCGCAAGCCCGCGCCGGCCCTCGGCCCGCCCCTCCGCCCGCCCCTCCGCCATCTTTGCGCCCCGCCCCGCCGCTACCTCCGGGTCAGTTTCGCGCCAAATTGTCCGGCAAGCAAAATGGAGCCCGGAAGGAGGCCAGGAGGTATGACGTCACGCACCCTGCCGCCAATCCTCTTCGGCGGCCCGCTCTTGGGGGGCGGGACTCGCGGGCGCAGCACGGTCCAATCGCTGGCCGCGGGGTCCCGGCGAACCAATGAGGGAGCAGCAGCCGCGGCGTCCAAACGCTGCGTCTGGTTTTTCCCGCGAAAGGCGGCGGCGGACCGTGGCGGCTCGTCTCTTTGGTTCCAGGGAGCGCGGGAAGAGTGAGGTGAGGCCAGCGGGGCTGGGGAGTGGGCACCGCGGAGCCGTGCCCAGGGGTCGGCAGGCATCTGCATTTGGGGCGCAGTAGGTCTGGGCAGGGGTTTCTCCTGGGAGAACTGGTGTAGGGGTCCGGGAGGCGGAACCGGGCTCACGCCCGCCCCGCATTCAAAGCCGAGGACCCAGGTATTCGGAGGGAACGCCGCGCGGCCCCATCACCCCCCCCCCCCCAATCTGCTCCAGCTCCTTGTCCCCGCGCCAGGTGCAGTCATGTCGGGCTTCGACGACCCCGGCATTTTCTACAGCGACAGCTTTGGGAGCGACAACGCGGCCGATGAGGGGCAGGCCCGCAAGTCGCAGCTGCAGAGGCGCTTCAAGGAGTTCCTGCGGCAGTACCGAGTGGGCACGGACCGCACGGGCTTCACCTTCAAGTACAGGTGCGGGCCGGAACGGTGCAGGAGGGAAGGTGCGGTCCTAGTGGTGCTTCGTCCACTCACTGGGGCCCCGCACCCCCGTGGCGTATGGTTTTGTACATTTCACATATGAAGTTAACGATTGAGTGAGTCACCTGGGTTCTTCGTCCAGGATTTGTTCCTATTAATCTATTTCTTACTGTCCTTCCGTTTAATGTCTGCGATACGTTGTAAACCAAGTTCTGAGTGGATGCAAAATGTGAAGATGGTAGTTATGTTTTATTTCACTCATTCATTCGTTCTTCATTCCACTCAATCAACTCCTATTGATTGAGCACCTGCTGCATGCCAGGCACTGTTCCAGGTGCTGGGCTGCAGCACTGAATGAGCTGGGCAAGGCCCCTGTTCCTAGTCACTGTACGTTGGTGACATCGCACCAGATTCTCATAGGCCGTTAAAATGCAGAGAACGTGAGTTTGCAGGTCCAGGCTTGGGCCTGATGGATTATTAGCTGAGCGACTCCCAAGTCATGGTCTCTCTGGGCCGTAGTTTCTATATCAGTAAAACGGCACAGCCACTCCTGCCTCCATTTATTCATGCATCAGCCGACATTGACCATCTGTGTGCTGGATTCTGAGATGCAAAGATGAAAAGATTCATACTACTTGCTCCCAAGGAGCTTCTAAGTCAATGGGAATGAGGCATTGGGATCTACAAATAAATTACAAAGTGATATTCACTTCAAAGGAGGAATGTACAAGGGGAGTTAGGGAGGCTTCCACGGGAGCCGAGGTGACCTTGAGCTGAGAGGAGAGTGTCAAGCATGGAAGGCATTTCAGATAGGAGCAGTTGCATGCATGGGCAGGGTATGGGGTGGCGTGTTACAGCAAGGGGCTCTCGGGGCCAGGCTGGCTGTTGTATGCGGCTCCGGACCTGAGGTAGACAGGTATGAGGCCGAGGAGGTCAGTGGCTCCCGAATGTGTTTTGGGGATAATAGTCGCATAGGATGCTCTGTAAAAAGAGTCTGGTGGTTGACAAGACAGACATGGTCTCTGCTGCCTTCAATCTCCAGGTTCTAGCCGTGTGCCTTGTTAGTATCTGAGAGAGGGTTAAAGGCTCCAAGGAGTCCACTGAAAGGACTGGTTTGCAGTGAGAGTCTTCCAGACACCTACGCATAGAACCCTGTCTGTGAGCGCTGAACTGTCCTTTGATTACTGCTTGGACCCGTTCCGTGGAGCTTTCTTTGGAGGATACCTTTCAGCAGTGGGGGGAGGCCTCTGCAGGGTTAAATAACAGAACCACCTGGAACTAGATGTGTTTGGGAAGCGGGGTGGCGGGGCAGTGGTGTGGGAGACTCAGGGTGCGGGCGCACCTCAGCCAGCGTTGTCTCCTCTTCTCTGCGCCCTTCCCCACCCCCACCCCCACCCCAGGGATGAACTCAAGCGGCATTATAACCTGGGGGAGTACTGGATCGAGGTGGAAATGGAGGACCTTGCCAGCTTCGACGAGGACCTGGCCGACTACTTGTACAAGCAGCCGGCTGAGCATTTGCAGCTGGTGAGTGGGACCTCCCCGAACCTCCAGGGCTGGCCCCGCTCTGGTCACTCACAGCCTGCCCCCCTCCTCCTCTCCAGCTGGAGGAAGCTGCCAAGGAGGTGGCTGATGAGGTGACCCGGCCCCGGCCTGCTGGCGACGAGGTGCTCCAGGACATCCAGGTCATGCTCAAGTCGGATGCCAGCCCGTCCAGCATCCGTAGCCTGAAGGTGGGTCCACTCACGCCAGTTGAAGGGTGGCGGTGGCGGCTGCATGTGAGGAGGGGCTTTGGAGAGAGACCTGGGTGCCAGCTGTGTGACCCTGAGCAACTCACTCGACCTTTCTGAGCCTGTTTGCGCCCTTGAAAACTTAGCTCGTCGGGCAAATGTTTGCTGAGTTCCTCCTGTGGGCAAGGCGTGAGTTGTGTCCTGGAGAAACAGTGGTGAACTCAGGACAAGCTGCTGTCCCCGGGGAGACTGGCTAAGCTGGTGAACGTCACCCATGATAACTGTAGATGACCGTAAGAGCAAGGGGAGAAACCAAGAGGGTGATGAGAGAACGCGGGGGCCCTTCTGGAAAACATCAGGAAGCCTGCTTTGAGGAGGGCACGTCTGAGTGGAGATCTGAGGGTGAGAACAGGCAGCACACAAACAGCTGGGAGAGAATGTTTGGGGGGGCATGGAGGGCACAACTGGTACAAAGCCTGCGAGGCAAGGGGCGCAGGGTGTGTGCCAGGCCGAGGGGAGGACAGCCAGCATGGCTGGAGAGTGATGAGGACGAGGGAGAATTTGGCAGAGCCAGTCTGCCATCCAGTCTTTATTGGTTTTATTCAATGAGCACTTCTCGAGTGACTGCCCCTCGCCGGGTGCTGGGGGACCCTCACTGTAGACAGACAGGACCTGGTTCCATGGAGCTTACAGTGGGAGAAACAGACAAGGAGCAGTGAACTGATTTCAGGTCCTGTGATACAAGTCATGAAGCAAAGGAAACAGGCAGTGTGGCAGTGGCCGGGGGTCCGGGAGGTGGTCGGAGAAGGCCCCTCTGAGGAAGTGATGTTGGCGTGAAAACCTGCGGGATATGCAGCCCTGTGACAGTCAGAGGGAGGAGTGTTCCAGGCTCCTGGAGAAGCAGGTGCAAAGGCACTGGGGTGGGGACAGCGGCAGGTTTCAAAGGACAGAAAGAAACCAGTGTGGCTGGACCTCAGGGAATGAGGGTGGGGGGAGAGGAAGGGAGGGAGCCGGTAGAGAGGCCAGATGGCCAGGGCCTTGGCTGCTGTGGAAAGCAGCTTGAATTGAAGGTTAGGTAGGAGGATGGGCCGATTCTATCTTTACAGGTGCCCTTGGGCTGCCGTGTGAAAGGAGAATTTATACAACAGGCAGGGGTGGGAGAGGAGAGCTTCCTGAGGAGGAAGTGAGGGCCTGACATTGGTTCCTCTGTCACGAGGCTGTTGTGAGAGGCAAATGAAAGGATGCCCGTGGCTGTGCCTTTGAACTGTGGGCCCAGGTAGTGTCACCTCCTCCCTTCCATGTCACTCACCACAAGGCCATGCTCTGGTCTTTGCTGGAATCCCCATGTCTTGCAGCTTGGCTGGGGTCCCTGCCAAATCCTCCTTGATTAGCACAATGGCAGTTCTGTTCCAGAAGCAGGGCTGGGCTGTGGGCTCTCGAGGCTGTGGAGCGTGTCGGCTTCGTCTCTGTGCCCAGCACCAGGGAGGGGACCTGGGACCGTGTGTGGAACTCACCCGAGCATCACGCATTTGCCTGTCTGCGGAGGCGGCATTGGACTTGTTTTGCGGGGCAGCTGTTTGCTCAGAGAAGCAAAGCTCAGCCCCACATGGGTCAAGCTTCCTATTCTCAGACCCACTGGAAAACCCAGTGACCAGCCTGCCTCAGGTGACGGGTGTCCTGTAGTAGAGGAGGGGTCCTCTCCAGAAGGATCGCTTGTTGGGGTGGCTCAGGGGCTGAGGCAGCCTCAGTCTTTTCCAACCCTGGGATCCTGGAGGGCTAGGCTTCCTGCAGCTTGTAGATACTTTTCCCGAAGACAAGCTCTCGGGGGGGTTCAGCAGTTTTGGGGCCTGCTGGGCTGTGGCAGCAGCACGTGCCTCTGGTCTCACTTATGGGGGGGCAGCCCCCTTCCCGAGTCTTTCCCCTTCTGCTCCCTTCCCCACCTTCTGGGCTGCGAGGGCCCTCAGCACGAACCTGTAGCCTGCCTGTCTGTCCCAGAAAAGCTCCTGGGAGAGGGAAGAGGAGATGATGATGAAAGGAACTTTTCTTGTGTTTTGCTTTATATTATTTAAAAAATCACACACAAAAGTAGTGAGAAGAGTGTAATGGACCCCATCTACCTCCACCTGGATTTAATGGCTGTTAACATTTTGCCTTATTTGCTTTCTTCTTTTTTCTGCTAAAATGTTTTATTATTTATTTAAAAAATAAATTTATTTATTTATCTTTGGCTGTGTTGGGTCTTAGTTGCTGTGCGCGGGCTTTCTCTAGTTGTGGTGAGCAGGGGCTACTCTTCGTTGCGGTGCGCGGGCTTCTCATTGCGGTGGCTTCTCGTTGCAGAGCACGGGTTCTAGGCACGTGGGCTTCAGTAGTTGTGGCTTGCGGGCTTTAGGCTCGCGGGCTTCAGTAGTTGTGGTGCCACAGGGCTTCGTTGCTCCGCGGCATGTGGGGTCGTCCCGGACCAGGGCTAGAACCCGTGTCCCCTGCATTGGCAGGCGGATGCCTAACCACTGCGCCACCAGGGAAGCCCCCTGCTAAAGTATTTTAAAGTAAGTTACAGACATGGTCCTGTATCCCTGAATACTTAAGTACACACTAGAGAAAGATTCTCCTACGGGATCTCAAGTGTTCCCGGCTCCCTTTAACCAGCCACCCTCCCTGTGGCTCTGTTGCAGTCAGACACGATGTCTCACCTGGTGAAGATCCCCGGCATCATCATTGCCGCCTCTGGGGTCCGTGCTAAGGCCACCCGCATCTCCGTCCAGTGCCGCAGCTGCCGCAACACCCTCACCAACGTCGCCATGCGCCCCGGCCTGGAGGGCTACGCCCTGCCCAGGAAGTGCAACACGTGAGTGGGCTCTGCGTGGCGCTGCGGCACGGTGGGGGTGACAGGGTGACGTCTGCGTGGAGATGTGAAGGAGGAGGACCCGGCCTGCACCACCTGCAGCAGGGAGGGGCTGGGGCAGGGTGTGCCCTGTGGGCCTGGGGCAGACCTGATACCCTGGGGCGGTGGCGTCCCTCTGCAGTGGTGAGTTCTGTCCCTCCGGAGCGCCCACACAGCCTGTGCCGGGAGCCAGGGTTGGGAGTCCACCGGGAGTCAGTCTTCTACAGCAAACCTTGGCTTGCTGGGTCAGGTCTGGAGGGAAGGCCCAGGAACATGCCAGGCTCCTTTGTTTACACGTTGCCTATGGCTGCATTTGCACTTCGGAGGCGGAGTGTGTGGCCTCATGGCCCACAAAACTGAAAATATTTGTCTCTGGCTCCTTACAGAAAACCATTGCTGACCCCTCATCTCAAGGGCCCCTGCCCTCTCTGGCTGCTGGTTCCCCTCAGCTTCCCGACCTCAGGCCTCAGCCACCCTTCTTTTCTCTATACTTAACCCCCTTGCCTGTCTCGGGCTTTGAATACCGTCTCTGTGCAAGGGACACGCAAATGTGTGTTTCCACTGAAGCCCAGCCTCACACGCAGCTACCCACCGGATACCCTCATATGGGTGTCTGCTGGGCGTTGCAGATTTGCACAAGCCCCGCACCCTGTGTGGCAGATTCCATCCCATCCCAAGATCTGCCCTCCTGCAGCATGACCCCTACCCCAAGTGGGAAGGCCATCTTTTCAGATGTTCGGGTCCAAATCCTTGGTCTCGTGGTGTTTTTTCCTGTCTCGTATCCAGACAATCAGGAAGCCCTTCGGCTCTGCCCTTATGTTTGTACGTGGAGAACCAGGTCTTCTCTCGCCCCCTTCGGCGCGTCTCCTTGCTCCACACTGCCGTCATCCCTCACCTGCCCCGGTGCCCCTGCGCCCGCCCACCCTCGTCCCCCAGTCTCTCCACCCCCTGGCAGCCAGGTGACCCCTTACACTACAGGCAATTCAGCCATTTCCGTCTCTCCCAAAGTCAAGGCCCATCTCAGCCTGCATGGCCCTCCTCGGGCTGCTCCTGGCTCCTGTCCTGTGGCCTCCTGTCCTCCCTCGTCTCTCAGCCCAGCCTTCCTGCCTCCCTGCCATTCCTGGAACATGCTGAGCGCGCTCTTGTCACAGGGCCTTTGGACTTGCTGTTCTCCGCCCGGAACTTTCTTTCCTCTCACCTCCAAAGTCTGTGACCTCGCTGCTTCCTTCGGCTTTCTCCTCCGATATCACCTCACAAGGGTGCCTCCCTGACCCTCCCCCTTAGGCCTGGGTGCGTGTCCCTCTTGCAGACCCGCCTCCTTGATGGTACCTCTGTTGTCCTGGTGTGTGGTTATCTGCCGGTTGGCGTTCTTCGCCTCCCACGACCAGAACCTGAGCTCCAGAAGAGCAGGGACTTTCTGTTCACGGCTGTGTCCCCAGTGCATCGGATAGTGCCCGGCACAAAGTCAGTGCTTTGCAGTAACGCAGCTGTAATAGTGGGATAGCGATTTCATCATGTTGAGGTGCATGGACGCCTGGAACCCTGAGCAGGGTCTCGAGGCGCCCAGACCCTCACTGGCAGGTCCTGGGATCTGAGTGGGGGGCTGGAAAGGTCACTGGCGATTTGGCCCCTCTTCACCTGTGGGGACACTGAGACCCCCTCGGGAGGGCTGGGAGTGTGACTTGTCTGCCTCGTAGCAGGTTAATGGGGGAGCCAGGCTCAGAGCAGGTCTCCCCACTCCTAGCCCTGTGGGTATACCCCTGCTGAGCTGCCCTCCTTTAGGGCCTTCTCGCGGGGTCCTGGAGACCCCTAGCTTGTTGCTGGCCAGTCCTGTCGCCAACTCCTGGCCTTGGGGCTCTGGGGGCAGCTCTGGTGACCCTTCTCCTCCCCACCAACAGGGATCAGGCCGGGCGCCCCAAGTGCCCGCTGGATCCGTATTTCATCATGCCGGACAAGTGCAAGTGCGTGGACTTCCAGACCCTGAAGCTGCAGGAGCTGCCGGATGCGGTGCCCCATGGCGAGATGCCCAGACACATGCAGCTCTACTGCGACAGGTGAGCGGGCCCCCTGGCCGTGCCCCTGAGTCGGGAGCCGCGAGCGGCCGGCTGAGCGCAGTGGGGTACGGGGGAGGGCGGCTGGTTACAGAACACTTGCTCTGTGCCTGGTGCTGCCCTCATGCTTCCTCTCATCTCATCTCCCCATAATCTGCAGGGGCAGGTCCACCCCTCTTTGCAGACGAGGATGTGTGACCGGCTCAGTGAGTGGAGGGGCTGGGCTGCCAGCCTGCGTTCTTCCTGCAGAGTCTCCGCAGCCCTCTTAGAACTGGGAGGCCCAGAGCTGGGCGGCCAGTAGCTGGGGGAGCCTCTTTCCAGCCTGATGCCCACCCCAGGCTTTCTGTTAAGATTCTTCCTTGGATGTTGCGGGGTGATTGGAAAGGGGGAGAGGGTGCTGGGCCAGCCCGGTCCCTTCCTGGTGACCTGGGAGGAAGGTGTGGAGGTGTGGACTGGGCTTCTTCACCTGGGCTCCTGCACCCCAACATCGCGTGCTGCACGTTTCTCGGAGGAGGGGGTCCGTAGGTCATTAGCTTCCTTAGTGGCTGTGGAAGGTGTAGAGGTCAGGCTCTTGAGCAAGTTACATGGGCTCTCTGAGCCTCAGTCTCCTTACCAGGAGAACGGGGACAGTGACAGGCCTTAATCTCATCAGGCTGCTGGGAGGTTTAAATTGGAAAATGCATGTTGAATGTGTAGCACGGTTCCTTTTTCTTTTTCTTTTTTTTACTTGAGATATAGTTGTTTTACAATGTTGTGTTTCTGCTGTACAGAGAAGTGGAGTTCCCTGTGCTGTACAGCAGGTTCTCGTTAGTTATCTGTTTGATACATATTAGTGTGTACATGTCAATCCCGGTCTCCCAGTTCATCCCACCCCCCTTTTCCCCGACTTGGTGTCCATATATTTGTCCTCTACACTGTGTCTCTAGCACAGTTCTTTAATGCAGATTAAATATTCAGTATTTATAAATTATTCAAGTGGTCTATCATTAGATTATTCAAAGCTGAGGAAGTGGGGTCTGGGAAGAGGGGAGTCATAGAACATTAACAAGGACAGTGAGGGTCCTTTAGGGGATGTGACTCTCTGGTAGATAAAGCACTTTTGGGTCTCGTACCCCACTTCATCCCACAGTAACCCAGCAGGTCAGATCACTTTATCATCCCCTCCCAGGCTCAGAGAGGTCACGCAGCTTCTAAGCAGCAGAGTACGGATACATGCCCCAGTGTCCTTTCTGTGCTGCACAGGCCAGAGGTTGCGACATGCGGTATCTCTTGTTGCGGCGCTCAGGCTTCTGTCTGGTTGTGGCGCGCGAGCTCCGTCTTTGTGGCGCGCGGGCTTAGTTGCCCCGCAGCATGTGGGATCTTAGTTCCCCGACCAGGGATCGAACCCGTGTCCCCTGCGTTGGAAGGCAGATTCTTAACCACCGGACCACCAGGGAAGTCCCTCAACATCTTTTTTTTTTTTTTTTTTTAAGAGGAAATTAAAATCCAGAGACAGAATGACTTGACTGAGCTCGTGGAGCTGTGAAAGAGGCAGAAGCGGGGTGTGGCCCTTGCAGGGAGGCTGGGAGGGCGTGAGGAGGAAGGCTTCCCCCGAGATGGCCGAGGGGGGCCCTGCAATGTGTCTGACAGCAGATGAGATGGAGACGGGGCACCTGAGGGGCTGGGGTGGGCGCCCCCCCAACTCCAACAAGCATAACGGACGAGCTCCTGAGGCCCGTGGAGGGGTCAGGCCGCCCCCACGACCAAGGCCTGTCCTCCTCCCAGCAGCTGGGCCGTCCAAGCATGGGCTGGGTTGTGGTGAGAGGGAGAGGACCCTGGGCAGTGCGGGGGCTGGAGCCAGCCCGTGGGGCCTCGTGTAGAGATGCCGAGGTGGACGGACGGCAAGCGTGACGGGGTCGGGGGAGCCGGGGGCTCCCTGCCCCCACCAGCCTCACCTTCTTCCTCCCCATCCTCCTCTCAGGTACCTGTGTGACAAGGTCGTCCCTGGGAACAGGGTCACCATCATGGGCATCTACTCCATCAAGAAGTTTGGCCTGACCGCCAGCAGGGGCCGCGACAGGGTGGGCGTGGGCATCCGGAGCTCCTACATCCGGGTCCTGGGCATCCAGGTGGACACAGATGGCTCCGGTGAGTGTGCTTTGGGCCGAACCCCCGTCGTCTCTCCCCTGGGCGGTTGGTGGGCCTCGTCCTGGTCTCCCCGTCTCCACCTTTGCCCCGCGCTCTGTCCTGCACGGCAGCCGGGTGAGCGGTGCTGTTCGCACCAGAGACGCCGTGTCAGCCCCGTGGGCAAGATGGAAGGTGTCCCTGAGGGCCCCTGTCACCTGGCCCTCCTCAGGTCATCCCCCCCCGCCCTGCACACTCTTCCGCTTGCTCACTGGACCCCGGAACACACAGGCCCACGCCTGGTGCGGAGACCTGGGGTTCTGTCTTTGCTGAGACCGACGCTTGTGCTACCTGGCTCTGACGGCCCTGCCCTCTGGGAGGCCCTGGGCCGGCGCAGGGTGGTGGGCCACAGGCAGCAGTTTCTCCCTCAGGGCACTCACTCACCCCCCTCCTCTGCCCGTCCAGGCCGCAGCTTTGCTGGGTCCGTGACCCCGCAGGAGGAGGAGGAGTTCCGGCGCCTGGCCGCCCTCCCCAACGTCTACGAGGTCATCTCCAAGAGCATCGCCCCCTCCATCTTCGGGGGCACAGACATGAAGAAGGCCATCGCCTGCCTGCTCTTCGGGGGTTCCCGAAAGAGGTGGGTGTCCAGGGCCCCCAGGTCCGGGGAGGGGAACGAGTGACTTGCCCGCAGGAGGGCAGCTGCCGGGTGCTCAGGACTTGAACGCCCTTTTCATTTGCCCAGGACCCTCAGCCCCTCCTGCTTCTCTCAGGCACCCTCCCAGGCTCGCTGCCAGCCGGCTTGGGGCTGGCCCACACCCTTCCTCCGGAGCAGTTGCCCGGCCCTGGCTAGGCTGGGGCCTTGGCGGTGTGCGGAGCCTGGCCAGTGCAGGGGAGAGCTCGGGCTTGGAGTCTGAGACCGGGGTGACATCTCTCATGGCTGCTTATTTGCCTTGCGACCTTGGGCAAGAGACACCACCTCTCTGAACCCAAGTCTCCACGTGAATAAGACGGGTGAAAGCCTCATACTCGAGAGGTCGCGTCCTTTTAAAGTAACATAGTAGAGGTAGAGGAAGTAATAATATTATTAGCAGCTACCAGTTACTGAGTTCTTACCACGTGGCAGACATTCTTCTGAGTGCTTTTATGTGTTTCCAACCCAGTCAGTCCCCAGGTTAGCCCTGTGAGAAAGTTAGTCGAGCCCATTTCATAGATGAGGAAGTGGAGGCCTAGAGAGCTAAAGGAACTTGCTCACGGGCACGCATGCTGGGGCCAGGAGCCTTCCCTCGCGGTGTCCACTCCACAGTACTGCACGCAGCCCGCTGCTGGCTCCCTCTTTTCCTTCTCCCCAGCTGGGTTGCGGGGTGTTTATCAGATGCCGACTGTGTGCCCGAGCCCAGCTCTAAGTGCCGTTTCCTCTGACCCTCCCCTCCCTTGGAGGCAAGTCACCACGGATGAGGCTAGGGGACACAGCTGGCTATGAACGTGGCTCCCGGGCCAGAGCCCCCGCCTCCCCGCCTGCTCTGAGGCTCATGACAGGTCAGGGGGCCGACAGCCAGACCGCTGTGAGCAGGCAGCCCTAGCCCTGGGTTTCTCGCCTTGTTCACCTGGCCCGCTTGCCCGTCTTCCCCCAGGCTCCCCGACGGCCTCACTCGCCGAGGAGACATCAACCTGCTGATGCTGGGGGACCCGGGGACGGCCAAGTCGCAGCTGCTGAAGTTTGTGGAGAAGTGCTCTCCCATCGGGGTGGGTGCTCAGGGTGACCTCTGTCCGCCTCAGCTGCGCCGCGGAGAGGAAGGCTGCGGGCAGGACAGGATAGAGGAGGAAGGGGCCCGACGGCGTCTGTAGGTTTGGGGCAACGGGCCGAGGGCCGGACCGGATGGGGTTTGTTTGGTCTCAGCCTGGCTGGTAATTGGCTGTGGGCCTTGAGCAAGTCCCCCAGTCTTTCTGAGTCTCAGTTTATCCATCCGCTGAGTCTTAGCATCGATAGCAATAGATGACAAGGGAGTCAGGGTGGGGATGCCTTTCCTGGGAGTCAGGAGGCGACCCAGCCCTGAGGCCCCCGGAACAGTGTCACTGCTGTCCTCTCGGCCTCAGTTTGCTCCTCCGTGAGCCGGGCCCCTGGGGGCTGCTTCATGGGACAGTCGTGGGGTTCGGGTGAGTGATGGATGTGAACGCTCCCTTGTGGGAGAACCGCCAGGCTGGGGCTGGGGTGGTCCCCCCATTGGAGGAGGAACACTGAGGTTGTCTGTGCTCTGCAGCCAGCTGTGATGTGTGACCTTGGTTGAGCCCTAGTTCCTGGGGCCCCTTGACTTACTGGGTCAGCATGGAGCCATGATGGGCCCTGACCCTCCCGCCTCCCTCCCCCAGGTGTACACGTCTGGGAAAGGCAGCAGCGCGGCCGGCCTGACAGCCTCGGTGATGAGGGACCCCTCGTCCCGGAACTTCATCATGGAGGGCGGGGCCATGGTCCTGGCCGATGGTGGGGTCGTCTGTATCGATGAGTTTGACAAGGTGAGCCTGGCAGGGTGAGGTGGTGGCTCAGTGGTGGTGGTGCCTGCTGGCCGCGGGCTGGGGGTGTGGCCTTCTGTGCTTGGAGGGCAGAAACCACCTGTGATGTGGAGACCTCCCGTTAGTATCGGGAAGTAGCTGCACCTCTCCGAGCCCCGGTTTCCACAGCTGAGAGTAGGGAGAGGAGAGCCAAGCCCATACACTGTCCCGTGACTAGAGGTGACCCGGTTCCTGCCATCGGCCTGGCACAGGGTTGGGACTTGGGAATGGTAGCTCCTGTAGGGTCTCCTGCTGCCACCGTGCCCCGGCCCCTCACCTGGGTCCGGTGGACGTTTCTATCTCCTACACAGATGCGAGAAGACGACCGCGTGGCCATCCACGAGGCCATGGAGCAGCAGACCATCTCCATTGCCAAGGTGAGCATCCTCCCTGGTCCAGCCTGGCGGAGCTGTTCCGGGGTGCTGGGACGGGCCAGGTTCTGGCCCCGTCCTCCGGCTGCCCTGAGCGGCCTGACCTCTGTTGGCCTCAGCAGCGGTCCTGGAATCCTGGGTGTGTGCGTGCGTGCGTGAGTGTGTGCGTGCAGGCATGGGCGTGCGCACCGGAGAGGGCCGCGACCCCGCGTGCTCACCTCCCTGGCCTCTGTGGCCCCCCACGCTTCCCTGTCAGGCCGGCATCACCACCACCCTCAACTCCCGCTGCTCCGTCCTGGCTGCTGCCAACTCGGTGTTTGGCCGCTGGGACGAGACGAAGGGGGAGGACAACATCGACTTCATGCCCACCATCCTGTCCCGCTTCGACATGATCTTCATCGTCAAGGACGAGCACAACGAGGAGAGGGATATGGTGCGTGGGGGGCAGGGCTCCAGCCAGCTGCGCGGCTCTGGGGTGCAGGGGCGGGGCTGGGCAGACAAGGGGCTTGACCCCAAGTCCCGGCCACCAGATCGGCCCATGAGCGGGCCACCAAGGAGGCAGGGTCGTGGATTCCAAGAGCGCTGCACTGGGCGTCCCGGGTCCTACCTCTTCTCCTGTGCTCCATGCGCCATGAGATTTGGGGTCAGTCATCCCCTGGGTGTCGGTCCCTTCTGTGTGAAATGAGGGGGTTGACCTTTGGATGCAAGTACTGGAGCCCCAGTTCCGGTCAGTCAGCTTCTGAAAGGAACTCCAGCGCTTACGTAATGGACAAGCCTGGAGGTGCGAGGCTCGGCTGGGTCAGGTCTCTGGGTCGTCTGGGCGCTGCTGTCTCTGCCGCTCGGCCTGGCCTCCCTTAGTGGAGGCTTGTTCTCAGGCAGCTGCACCCCTCGTGGTGGCAGAGGAAGGCCTGGCAGCTCTGGGCTGTTGTCTTACCAGCTGACAACGCCCAGGGAAAGAGAGGGCCTCCTCCTCTCCACCAGTTCTAGCCCTGGCAGCTCTTCCCTCCCTGCCTGCTCCACCTGCGTGTTGGGACCTGGCTTGGGAAGGCTTGCGGGCTGACCCCGTGTCCCCTCCGCCTCCCAGATGCTGGCCAAACACGTCATCACTCTGCACGTGAGCGCGCTGACACAGACCCAGGCTGTGGAGGGCGAGATCGACCTGACCAAGCTAAAGAAGTTCATCGCCTACTGCCGTGCGTGAGTCCTGGATGCAGGCCCCATGGGGGTGGGGCTGCCCGGCTCCCCTGGAGTGGGAGAGAGCCCCATTCAGGATGCCTGAGATCAGGCCCGGAGGATTTTAGCTCTGCTCCTTCCTGACCCTGCATAGTCGCTCAGTGGCTCTTGGCCTCAGTGTCTCCATCTCCAAAGTGAAGGTGGAGAATTCAGATGGACTTCTCTGGCGGTGTAGTGGTCTAGTGGTTAAGACTCCACGCTCCTAATGCAGGGTCCATGGGTTCAATCCCTGGTCGGGGAACTAAGATCCTGCATGCTGTGCGGCGAGGCCAAAAAACTAAAAAGAATTTAGATGGTCTCGAAGACCCCCTTGACTCTTGGTGTGCAGGGAGGCTTGTGGACATGGGCTCTGGGTAACTCCTGCCCCCACTGTGTGACCTTGGGGAAGTCAGTTAAGCCTCGCTTTCCCTGGGTGGTTGTGTCCTAGGGTTTTTGTAAGGATCACACAAAATGATGTGTGAGTTGGCACAGCCCTGCACCAGGTAAACACTCAGTAAATGGCAGCTGCAACCTTAAATGTTGTTATTCTCACAGATGGCCAATGACAGTAGTCATATACACATAGTAATTAGCCTGTGTCAGATGTTATCCTGAGAGTTTTATGTATAAGTGAACACCATCCCTCTCCCCAGACCTATGAGGTTGGTGTATTATTATTCCATTTTACAGATGGGGAAGCTGAGGCAAAGAAAGGTTAAGTAACTTGTCCAGGGTCAGAGACAGGAGGTAGTGGAGCCAAGACTTGAACCCAGGTACCTGGCTGCAAAGGCTGTGCTTTTAGCCCCTGTACCAAGATTCTGGACACACACCTCAGCTGTCTCTTATTGGAACTAAACCCCGGTCGGGGTGGGGGAATCTTTGAGTGCCTTTCTGATGGGAGGTGAAGTGCTGCATTCAGGTGGGTCCCTACTCACTGCTTCCTCCTGGTGATGGGTGGTGTGGTGCCCATTGGTAGCTGGGTCTTTGTCATGCCTGAGCGCTTCATGGCCCTGTCCTCAGAGGCTTGGGCCCTTGGATGTGAGTCTGGGAGCCCCAGATTCTAGTCCTCCCTTGATGCCAGGTCCCATGTGGCTTATGGGGAATTTCCTCCCTCCCTCTGGCCTTGCTCACCTCATCCTCAGCATGAGGGTTGGATTAGGTGATCTAAGGCTTCCCTTAAATCAGTGACAGTTCAGTTGGCTGGGACGGGGCCGCGAGGTGGTGGGGATAGGGTGGGGGTAGATCCTGAGCAGACACCCCTGCTGCTACCCTCCCCCACCCCCAGTCTGGCGTGCTCCCTGCCCTGGACAGCAGTCTCTGTGAGCCTCTTGTGGGTGTCATTGTGCATCTTGCCCCTGAATGTGTTGGGGGGAGGACCGCTGAGAGGCCACCGTCTGGTGGGCCCGGAAAGCATATGTCTGCAAGCCAGCAGAGGGCCTGGGATGGGGTGGGTACCCCAAGATTTCTTCCTCGCCTCATGGCAGCCACTCCGTATCCTACAGGAAGTGTGGCCCTCGGCTGTCAGCAGAGGCTGCAGAGAAGCTGAAGAACCGGTACATCATCATGCGGAGCGGGGCCCGTCAGCACGAAAGGGACAGTGACCGCCGCTCGAGCATCCCCATCACCGTGCGGTGAGTAGGCGGGCGGGCCAGGGCCGGGCTGGGCAGATGGCCTCGGTTTACAAGGCACGATGTGCCCAGCAAGTCTGGGGCCGGGGCTGTTGCTGACTATGTGCTGCAGGCTATGGTCAGGGCTGCTGGGCAGGGAGCATTCCTTTGGGAGTGGAAACAGTGGCCTCCCTGATTATCTGTATCTCTTGGTTTGTTTACTGTTGAGAAAATCTGGAACCCTTTCTTCTGAATTCGGTCTAGCTTCCCCCATTGCCGGGAAGCCTGAGGGTGAAGGAGGTTCCAGGCTGGGAGTCAGGAGACCTGGTCCTAGCCTCCAGCCCACTGTGTGACTGCAGGGAAATTGCTTTCCTTTTCTGGATCTCAGTTTTCTCAGCTGTTAGCTCTTGTCACTCTTGTGAGTTTATACAGTAGACTGACTAAGAGCTTGAACCTACCTCGTTTGAATCTTGCTTCCAGCACTGATTAGTTAGAAGTGGATTTGGCTGTATGTAATGGAAAACCCACATAAAGTAGCTTAAGTAAATTGAGAGTTTATTTCCCTCTTCTGTAAAAACATTTGAGGGTAGGTAGCCCTACCTATTTGATGGCTCCTCAGTCATCAGCAACCTGGGCTCCTTCAGGTTCACCCTCATCCTCATTGTCCAAGATGGCTGCTGGAACTCCAGCCATCACCTCCACATTCCAGGTGGCTGGAGAGGAAGAAAAAGAAAGGTCCATCTTTTAAGGACACTTCCTGAAGTTCCCGTAAAATATTTGGACTTACAGCTTACTGGCCACATCTTAGTCACACAGACACACCTAGACGCAAGAGAGTCTGGGAAATGTCTTTTAGGTAGGCGCCACGTGCTAGAATAGAAGTCGGGGTTCTGTTACTAAGGGAGATGGATCACGGGGACAGCCAGCAGTCTCCCCTGTAGTCTTACTGCCTGGGGCAGGCACCTCCTGGAGGTCAGAGTGGGATGGGGAGAGAAGATGGGCTGAGTCCACCCTGGCGTCCCGTCGCTCCCACACAGGCAGCTGGAGGCCATCGTGCGCATTGCTGAGGCCCTCAGCAAGATGAAGCTGCAGCCCTTCGCCACGGAGGCGGACGTGGAGGAGGCTCTGAGGCTCTTCCAGGTGTCCACGCTGGATGCCGCCTTGTCCGGCACCCTGTCAGGTGAGCAGACGCGGGGACCCAGCCTCAGGTGGCTTGTGGGCTCCGTGGGCAGGGCTCATGCTGGACACCTGCTGTGCTTGTTGCTTCTCTACATTTGCTCCTCTGTGCTTCCTCCTGGGAATAAGCCCCTCTCCTGTCCCCAGCCCCCACCAGCCATTTTTCCCCAAGATGGGAAGAACAGCCTCTCTCCAGACTCTGGAGCACAATTCTTTTCACCCAGTTCATTATTATAATTCGCAATTTTATCATTCATTAAGAATGATAGTTGGCATCTTTTTTTTTTTTTTTTTTTGGCTGCACTACGCAGCTTGTGGAATTTCCCTGACCAGGGATCGAACCTGCACCCCCTGCAGTGGAAACATGGAGACTTAACCACTGGACCTCCAGGGAAGTCTGCATGCACCCCTGTTTCTGAGCCGTAACCATTTGAGTGCTTCCAGAGCTCTTCCTCAGTTTCACTTACAGCTGCCCTCAAAACCCCCAGAAGCCAGGCTGGGCACTTAGCCCTTCACCTCTTAGAGATGGGAAAACTGACACCCAAAGAGGCCTTTTCACAGTGCCCAAGGTCATCGTTCGCCCAGCTAGAATGCAGGTCTCTTGACCCCGAGGCCAGCGGGGTTCAGGCTGCCGTTAAGTTCTGGAGCACTGATTCTGTGCCAGGCTCCCCTGGGACAAATTCATTCCTTCCCCAGCAGGTATTTAGTGCTTAGAATTTACCAGGCTGTTCTAGGTGCTGGGAGTCTAGGAGTGAGCAGATCTCTAAGTCCGCGCCTTGTGAGGCCCCCCTTCTCTACGGGGGAGACACAGCAAAGAGGCAGACAAATCAAGCTCGGGGTAAAGAGCGCGGAGGGGAGAAGTCCAGCAGGTCAGGAATGTTGGGGAGGGATCCCCTGCCCCTCGGGTGGTCCAGGATGGGCTCTGAGGAGGTGGCAGGAAGCAGAGACTGGCGTGAGTGAGGACACATGGCTCCCCGGAGTGTGGGGTTGGGCACCGCACGTAGAGCGAGGGCTGAGTGGCAGGACCCCAAGGACAGCAGGCTCGGTGTGTTCAAGGGCCAGTGTGGCTGGAGCCAGGGAGGTGGGTGGGGTCAGATCGCCCCGCCGTCCCCTTGGTGAAGATGACTCAGTCTCTGCCCTGGAGGGCCTTCCTGGCAGTGAAACTGGAGCTGGGCTTTGCAGGCTGGGTAAGAGTTTGCCTTGCAGACTCATTTCAACTTGGAGCCTTGATGTCCCTCTCAGTGGCTCCCCCACCACGGTCCCACCCTCTCTGTAGCTGAAAAAGCACGGCCTTTGCAGGCCTGGGTCAGCAGGGGAGATCCATCCTGGGGCAATAGTTGGAAATGACGAGCCTGCTTGCCTGGGCTGCTCGGGGCGCCTCACAGATGTGGTCTCCGGGGCGGCCTGCGCGCCCTTCTGGGTCACTGCTGGGTCCCCTCCAGCTCTCCATCTGAGATAGATTCCTCCAGCTAGTCTTCCTGCTGCTGCCTGTCCAGCTGCCTGGGGCCAGCTGCTGTCGTCAGCTCGTGGCCCTCAGAGCCCTCTAGTGGCCGCTCTGCTCACCAGAGTCAAAGAAAAACCTGTGCCGTGGCCTCCAGGGCCCACAGGACCTGCCCCCACTCTGGCCGTGCCCCCGGCCCCCTGACCGGGTTTGGATCGAGATGGGCATATTTCCCACCTCCGGGCCTTTACACTTGCCGTTCCCCCTGCCTGCAGCATCCTTCCCCACACGTCTGCCCCGTCCCTGACTCTGGGTCTCTGTCGGTCATCTCCTCGGTCAGGCCCTGCTTGTCCCCGGGCACGCTCTTCCTCTTCCTCTCATTTTCTCTTCCGGGCCTGGCTCGCTCTTAACCGCTGTGGGCAGACTGAGGTCCCCACCCACCCGTCTCCCTCCTCACACCACAGGGGTGGAGGGCTTCACCAGCCAGGAGGACCAGGAGCTGCTGAGCCGCATCGAGAAGCAGCTCAAGCGCCGCTTTGCCATTGGATCCCAGGTGTCGGAGCACAGCATCGTCCAGGACTTCACCAAGCAGGTGGGCCTTCCCGGGGGCCCGGTGGGAGTCCTGCGGGCTCCCTGTGGCCTGGTCCCCACCCACCTCACACCGCGTCCTGTTGCTCAGCAGACAGGCCCAGCAGACAGGGGAAGGGGCAGCTGTTCCTCGGCCCGGGCCTGTCCCCAGTGTGCCTCCCCTTGTGACTTCCTCTGTCACATTGGGGGGAGAGGAGAGGTGGCTGAGGTCCTGCTGGAGTCTCCCAGGCTTCCCCAGCCCTCCATCTCTCCCTTTGCCTCATTGCCTGGCCTGTGTCTGTTGGGGGGGGTGGGGCAGAGCCAGGAGGATGAGCCACCCAGCTCGCCAGGGACAGCGCTCTTGACCCCACAGAGAAGGGATGGGCCTTCTAGAAGCTGTGCGGAACTTGTCGCCGTCTTTGAAATCACAGGGACAATCCCAGTTTCTGGGCTCAGCTTCCTTTCATGGACGTCATCTCCTCTTGATCCTTAGAGCAGTTCTATGCAGTAGGTGGTACCACGCCCGTGTGAGAGATGAGCAGACAGAGACTTACAGGGGTTTAGGGGTGTCAGGAGCTTGGGTTCTAGAGTCAGATGGGCTCAACTGAGGTCTCAGCTCTACTACTTAATTGCTGTGTGACTTGGAGTGAGTGACTTAGCTTCTCCGTGCCTCAGTTTCCTCTTCTGTAGAAAGGTGATGATCACAGTACCAGCTGTGTAAGGATGTTATGGGATAGAACGAGTTCAAGTATGTGAAGATTTAGAACAGAGCCTGGCACGTGGTAGTTGCTCAGGAAGTGTGAGCCTGTCTTCGGGTGCAGAGAGGTAGGATGTGAAGGCTGGAGAGTCCCCCATGAGCACAGGGCACCTGGGCTTCCGGAGAGAGGGGTGTCTGGGGTCCCGTGGGAGGCACACCCCTCATCCGACCCCGTGTCCTGCAGAAGTACCCGGAGCACGCCATCCACAAGGTGCTGCAGCTCATGCTGCGGCGGGGTGAGATCCAGCACCGCATGCAGCGTAAGGTCCTCTACCGCCTCAAGTGAGCTGCGCCTCCCGCCGCAGGAATGCTGTTGCCACCCCACCTCCACCTCCCTGAGCCTCCCACGCGCTCTGGACAGGACCCCAGCTGCCCTGCCTCGCTGCCCCTGGCTTCTGCTTCAGCGTGCAGATCCAGGAAATGTGCCTTTGGAGTTTATTGAAATAATAAAGCCGTGGTGTGTTTGGATATCTGTGGGCTTCTGCACTGGGTGACCTGTCACCTCCATCCTGCCCTCATGTGGGGCAAGGACAGGCTTTGGAATCTGACAGATCTGGGTTTCTGACCTGCGTCTTCCCCGTGGGCTCCTGGGCAGGGCATTCACCTCTGTGCTCACTTTCTGCAGCTGCTCGGTGGGGCGGGGGCGGGTCCTGCCCTCTTCTCGCCAGCACTGGTGAGAATTCAACAAGATCCAGTGTGTGGAGGTGCTGGGGAAAGTCCGCAGCTGTTCCCCAGCAGCTAACGTGTGGGCAACAGCCATGGGTTTGCATCAGACTGGCTGGATTCACCAAAACTTGCCACGCCTCAGTTTCCTAATCTGTAAATGGGGGTGACACAGGGTTGGGTTTAGGAGAAGAGAGCTGCTGGTAGTGAATGTCCAGGAAGGACCAGGCAGTGTGGGGAGACTGATGGCATTTGGATTCAGGGAGGTGGATTCTCACTGAGCCGTAGAGCAAAGTGGGTAAGAGAGGGGTGCTGGAATTCAGTGGGCTGGATCTCCCCTGGCGGGCCACCTGCAAGCTGTGTGGCCTTGGGTGAGGCTCCTGACTTCTCTGGGCCTAAGTTTTGTGTTTTTTTTTTTTTGGCTAGCCACGCGGCTTGCGGCCTCTCAGTTCCCTGACCAGGGGTTGAACCCGGGCCACAGCAGCGAAAGCCTGGAATCCTAACCGCTAGGCCAACAGGGAACTCCCAATTTTGTTTGTTTGTTTTGACATGCCATAATGTATTTTGCCATTTCTTTCTTTTTTTGGTCTAGTTAGCGTCTGCCACCATACATAGTTACACACTTTCTTGTTGTGGTCATGAGAACTTTTAAGATCTAGTCTCTTGGCAGCTTTCACATACCCAGTATATATTATTAATAGTCACTGTGCTGTACACTACACCTCCATGGCACATTTTATACCTGGAAGTTTGTACCTTTTAACCCCCTTCACTTGTGTGTTGTCCCTTCCGGCCCCCTCTTCTTCCTGATTCTGGCAACCATCAATCTGTTCTCTATCTCTGAGCTTTTTTTGTTGTCGTTATTTTTTTTAGATTCCATATTATAAGTGAGATCATGCAGTACTGCTCTTTCTGCGTCTTGCTCCGTGTGCCTGATTCAGTGCCTGCAAGGTCCATCCATGGCACAAATGGCAGGGTTTCCTTTTTTTTTTTTTTAAGGCGGAATAATAGTCTGTTGTGTATATGCGCCACCTTTCCTTTATCTTTCCATCTACTGATGGACATTTAGGTTGTTTCCATACCTTGGCTATTGTAGATAATGCTGCAATGAAAATGGAAGTGCAGATACGTTTTTGAGTTAGTGTGTCTGTTTTCTTCAGATAAATATCCAAAAGTAGATTGCTGGATCATACGGTAGTTCTATTTTTAATTCTCTGAGGAACCGCCATACTCTTCCCTAGTGCCTGTACCAATTTACCTTCATACCAACAGTGCACAAGTGTTCCCTTTTCTCCACACCCTCACCAACACTTGTTTGTTGTCTTTGCAAATAGCCATTCTAACTGGTGTGAGATGATAATCTCCTTATGGTTCTGATTTCCTTTTCCCTGATGATTAGTGACGTTGAGCATCTTTTCGTGGACCTGTTGGCCATCTGTATGTCTTATTGGAAAAATGTCTTTTCAGATCTACCCATTTTTTTAAAATTTATTTATTTATTTATTTTTGGCTGCGTTGGGTCTTCGTTGCCGCGCGCAGGCTTTCTCTAGTTGCGGCGAGCGGGGTCTACTCTTCGTTGTGGTGTGTGGGCTTCTCATTGCAGTGGCTTCTCTTGCTGCGGAGCATGGGCTCTAGGTGCGTGGGCTTCAGTAGTTGTGGCACGTGGGCTCAGTAATTGTGGCTTGTGGGCTCTAGAGCACAGGGTCAGTAGTTGTGGCACGCGGGCTCAGTAGTTGTGGCGCATGGGCTTAGTTGCTCCACGGCATGTGGGATCTTCCTGGACCAGGGCTCGAACCCATGTCCCCTGCAGTGGCAGGCAGATTCTTAACCCCTGAGCCACCAGGGAAGCCCAGTGCCAGTTTTTTGGTCACTATTTTGCCTAATACAATATGAGTATATTTTGTTTTTAAAAAGGTAGAATTCACAAAATTAAAAACATCAGTGAAATAAAATATTTGATATTTAAAATACATTTGGAAATAGAAAACCTCAAGCAAAGCACAAATGTACCAATATATGTTAAATGTTCTATTCTAATAAATTATTAAAGTGTTTAAAAATAACTACCATGTAAAAAGGAAGACAGTCATGAGAAACCCAAAGTAAGACAATGTGATTTTCCTAAAAACTTGAACAGGAAGACTTGATGCCCCAGTGTGGTCACTGCTGAATCACAAGTGTATTTTTGTGCCACAATTTCCAGCTGCTTAAAGCTCTTTCCGACAGCACCGTTCCGGGAAATGGAGAGATGAGAAGGGCTAGATCAGCTTTCCTCTGACTCACTCGTGTTCAAAGCCCATTTCTGCTTTGATAATTGGAGGAGAATCTTTTACACAGTGCTTTGTTGTCTTGTCTGGATGCTGACCTTACTGAGAGCATCAGAGCATTTCCGGTTCCTCTTTACCTTTCATCTTCTTCAGCCGGTGACACTTGAGTGTTTGCTGCATTCATTGCAGGACCCATCCTTCTGTTCCTTTGTTTTAGGAGTGTTGGAGCCTTAACCCTGCATCCCGGTTGGGTTTGCATTTCTTGGGGATGGAGAGGGAACTTTCTCCCAGGAATATGCTCACCGGAGGTCTCAGCCAGTGAGGGTTGGTGCCCAAACCCATGGAGGCTGTAAAGCAGTGATTTTCCAGCTCCATCACCCCACATCTGTAAGCTGGGACGCACCCGTCCCCCCAGCAGTCATGGCTGGTGTTACCGTTACAGATGGGGAAACAGGCTCAGAGAGGATGGGTCACAGTGAGTGAGGGCGGGGTCAGGATTCAGACCCGGCTGTGCTCTGAACCTGCCCACCATGCAGCCTCCTGGACCACAGCCTGGCGGAGGTGCCGGTCCAGGGGGAAGACCTCCTGGGCATAGTCACTGTTCCCTGGGGCAGGTGGCCAATGCAGCCAAAAATAAATAAATAAATAAATAAATTTATTTATTTAAAAAAACGTTCGTAGACATACAGGAACCAACATGCGTTGGCACATGCTAAAAGATTGGCTGTGTTGTGGGATAGTAAGCTCCCTGTCTCTGTAGGCAGTCAAGCACCCATTGCAGGGCTTGGTCTTCCAGGTCTGGGGGTCTAGAATTCTCCCTGGTGACTAATCAGTACTTACTATGTGCCAGGGTCTCACACCCATTAATTACACGTTACTGTGTTTACGTTCTTTTTCATGCCGGGTTTGCCTTAGGGACTCACCAAATACCAGTTGTATGAATAAACGGCACTGCAAGGTTATTATCCTCAATTTATGGGGATGGGAAATCGAGGCTCAGATTTTAAGGAAAAGAATGTCTCAGCCTGTAAGTGGAGGGTGCAGGCTACCAACCCAGGGTGGTCTTATTAGGGGACATTATTAGTGCCTTCAGGGGTTTCTTGTCTCTCCCACTGTTTCTTCTCACCCCCTTCTACCCTCTCACTTTGTTCTTCCTTATGGAACCAGCTCAGCCTGTGGGTTGTTTTTTTTGTTTGTTTTTTTTTGTTTTTTTTTTGTTGTTGTTTTGTTTTTTTGTTTGTTTGTTTTGGTTTTTTTTGCGGTATGCGGGCCTCTCACTGCTGTGGCCTCTCCCATCGCGGAGCACAGGCTCCGGACGCGCAGGCCCAGCGGCCATGGCTCACGGGCTTAGTTGCTCCGCGGCATGTGGGATCCTCCCGGACCAGGGCATGAACCCGTGTTTCCTGCATTGGCAGGCGGATTCTCAACCGCTGCGCCACCAGGGAAGCCCCCTGGGTTGTTGTTTTAAAAATATTTATTTATTTGGCTGTGCCAGGGTCTTAGCTGCAGCAGGCAGGATCTAGCTCCCTGACCAGGGATGGAACCCAGGCCCCCTGCAATGGGAGCGCGCAGTCTTAACCACTGGACCACCAGGGAAGTCCCTTAGCCTGTGTTTCTTTTTCTTTTTTTAAGATTTTTAAAATATCTATTTATTTATTTGGTTGGTTGCACCGGGTCTTTGTTGTGGCACGTGGGCTCCTTAGTTGCGGCAGGTGGGTTCCTTTAGTCGCAGCTTGCCAGCTCCTTAGTGGAGGCATGCATGTGGGATCTAGTTCCCCGACCCAGGATTGAACCTGGGCCCCCTGCTTCGGGAGCACGGAGTCTTAACCACTGCGCCACGAGGGAAGTCATTCAGCCTGTGTTTCTGAGCTATTTGACCTGCCTCATTCTGCATCCAGACTTCAGGCTCCACGCCTGATAGCAGTGCTGTCTATCACCGTCTCTGAGAATTTGTCCGTTTCGTCTAGGTTGTCCATTTTATTGGCATATAGTTGCTTGTAGTATACCGCCCCTCTGGATCTCAGTTTCCTTGTCTGTAATGTGGGTAGGGCATTTCTGGTGTTAGCACCAAAAGTCCTACATCCCAGAACTCCCTCCATCCTGGGCAAACCAGGACAGTCGGTCACCCTGCAATGGGGGAAATAAAAACCTACCCCGAAGAGTTGTAATCAGAGTTGAACAGCATGTGTGAAAGCACTCAGCTCGGTAGCCATCACAGGGCCAGTGCTCTATCAATGGGAGTCGCAGGTACTGATCCTTCCTGAGTGCGAAGTGGAGGCAGAAAGGCCCGAGCCTGGATCCTAATGCCGCCACAACCTGGCTGTGTGCAGCTGCCTCTGAGTTTAGTTTATCTCCCTGGGCCTCCCGTTTCCCCAGATTTTAAAAGAGGTTAATAGTCATGCAGACTGAATAAGTGTGAGGAGGATGAAGTGAAACAATGCAGGCAGAGCACTTCCTTGGAGAGTGCGGACATCGCCTTTGGCTCAGGAGGTGGTGCCTGAGGTTAATAATGTGCTTACTAAGTCATTGACAAGAGCTGCGGAACTTTTGCCAAGTGCTGTGTATTGGGCTGGGGCCTCAAAGCAGCCAGTGGGCCTCTTACCTTGTCCCTAGCATTGGTCCTTTTTAAAAAAAATAACCCCAAGCAAAAGGAGATTTTTGATAAAAGTGAAGACTCCCGTTCTCCCAGGGGTGTAAGGAGGACAGTGTCCAGGAGGGGGTGCCAGAGCACCAGCCACAGCTGCAGTGTCTGTTTCCCTCCCTCCCTGCCCACCTGCTGTCACCAGCGGCTTCCCAGAGACCTCCTGTTCCTCCCTGGGAATCAGGAAGCGCCCTGGCTGGGACTCAGCCTGGAGAATCCTCTAGGCTCTGGGTATTCACCACTGCTTTGTTTAGACAAAGGCTTCGTGGTGTCCCAGACCCTGGGAGGACACCTGACATACTTTATCTCATTTAATCTTAAAATGTTCCAGGGGAAGAAGGTATCCTTGTCTCCGATTCCAGACCAGGAATCGGAGGCACCGTGAGATTAAGTCACAGCAATGGGTGCAGCCAGGGTTCAAACCCAGGGGCATCTCACCCCCATGTCTTTGCCAGCTGCCTCTGAGAATCCTAGTCTTGGAAGGATCTTACAATCTTAGAGGCTTATAAAGCCTAGACCCATGGAAATTTTTATTCAAGTCAAATATACATTTGTTTAATTTTTTTCCACTTAGGTAATACCTGGTTGAAAAAACAAAAGGAAGACTCGGTCCCCCTTCTCTGCAGGCTCTCCCCAGCCATCCACTTTCCCTCCCTGGAGGTGACCACTGTTACAGTTTCTTGGATCTCTTCCCAGATGTTAGAATTAGGTGGATTTCTGGGTGACCTGGACTCCCGGGCCCCAGCTGCTTTTAGCCCCCTGCCGTCAGGCTCCCACTGTCACAGCACGGGTGAGCTAAAGAGTCTTTCTTGGCTCCTGGAATCCCCCCCGACACCTGGCTTCAAGTCCACCCATCCCTTTAGAAGGGGCAGTGGTGCTTAGAAGAGTGTCCCCCCAGTACAAAGGAGGTTAGTCCTGCATTCTCTCTCTGCCTCTCCTCCTCCAGGGGTCCTCATCCCAGAAAGGCCCACCTGTTCCTGGTATGGACCCACTTTCTATTTGCCCCCTGTGGAGGGAAGAGCAGAAGTGCCCAGAGTCACATGGTAGGCATTGGGCACCAAGGCTGGACCCCTGTCCCCATGGGGTTCCCTGCAAGATGGGGGCTTAGGGTAGTGGGTCCACCCAGGGCAGGCCCTGCCGCGTCCTTTCTCCACCTGGGATCTGGGTTGGAAGGCTGGCTGGCCTCACTCAGCTCTGTTATTTCCTCTTTCAGAAGCCCTCCTGCTCCCCGGGGCCAGGTCAGGGACCCCTCTGAGCACCCCTCTCCTCTGTCAGAGCTCTAGTCTCACTGGATTGTGATTTTCTTCTGTTTATCTGTTTCCGCATTAGAAGGTGTACTCTGGGAGGACAGGGCCCTGCCAAATTTTGTGTTTCTTCCCATTGCTTAGCACAGAGCAGACACTCCATAAATGACTCAGTTAACCCAATACTTTCCACCCGGACCCACAGTTCCCCCTTCTTCTGGGCCCACAGAAGATTACACATCCCAGCCCCTTGAGTTTGCTATGTGACATGCTCTGGCCAATGAAATCGGAGCCAAAGTAACATGTCACTTCTGGGTGGAGACCTTTCAGAACTAGTCATGGTTCTTCCTGCTCCCCTCCCCCTGAGCAGTGATGGGAAATTCCAGGTGGGTTCCATCCCCACCCTTCTACTGGATATGTTGCACAAGTGAGAAATAAACCTTGGTTGTTTTAAGTCACTGAGATTGGAGGCTGTTTGTTACATGGTGTTATCTTACCTATGCTGAATGATACAAATCGGGAGAATAGGGATTATGATGGATTTTGGGGGGGTTTTGGGGTTTTTTTTTTTTTTTTTTTTTTTTTTTTTTTTTTGCGGTATGGGGGCCTCTCACTGCTGTGGCCTCTCCCGCTGCGGAGCACAGGCTCCGGACACGCAGGCTCAGCGGCCACGGCTCACGGGCCCAGCCTCTCCGCGGCACGTGGGATCTTCCCGGACCGGGGCACGAACCCGCGTCCCCTGCATCGGCAGGCGGACTCTCAACCACTGCGCCACCTATGACGGTATATTTTTTAAAATTACTTTATTGAGGTATAGTTGATTTACAATGTTGTGTTAATTTCTGCTGTACAGCAAAGCGATTCAGTTATACACACACACATATTATTTTTCATATTCTTTTCCATTATCGTTTATTACAGGATATTGAATATAGTTCCCTGTGCTATACAGTAGGACCTTGTTTATTTTTGCTCTTTATACCTCCCTGGAGAGTTGTGGTAATCAAAAGAGATGTATGTAACAGGGAATAGATTATTGTCCTATCACTCACCCTCACACCCTCTCGTGCTTTATGCCTGGTGATGTGTCTGATCTCCCGTGGGTTAGAGCCTTCCCATTGAAAGAATATGGCATTCACTCATTCACGCATTTGTGTTGTGGAGATATTAATAGTACCTCCAATATAAGATTGTGATGAGGATTAAGTGCGTTAATGTGTAGAAGGTTCCCAGGAGAGTGGTTGGCACATGGTGAATACTCTATAAATGTTTCCATTATTATTATCAATCTTTTCTAGTTCATTCAAGAAAATCTACTGAGCATCCACTGTGTTTCCTGGGACTAGAGAGAACAAAGCTTGTTCCTTCCTGCCTTGGGGGAGTAAGGCCCAGAAACGCCAGTGTCAAGGTGCCAGCCGAGCCTGTGAGCAAGCGCAGAGCGCTAGGGGATCTTCCAATAGGAAGGGACTCCGTGTAGGCCTGGTGTGTGGGTACTGGGGTGGCCTTGTGCTTTGAGATGGAGCCCAGGGACTGGCTGGGGCTGGGGGTAGCCGGCAGCACTTACAGAAGCCCCCAGCCTGGGAGCCAGAACGCTGCTCTGCAGGTTCTCGGCACAGTCCCCACATGCACCTCGCTTCTCAGCGGCAGCAGGGCTGGGGGCGGGGAGGGGGGAGGAGGAACCTCGCAGAGCAGCTGCTTCAAGTCTGCACGCATCTTCCCCCACCTTCCCCCGGGGGGAGGAAGACAAGAGGCCAGCCTCCAGAGCCAACCCCCAGCAGCAGCTGAGCAGCTTCCAGCCGCGGTGTAGTCCCTGCCCAAGCCATCCGCTCTGCCCTTTCCTCAAGCCCAGTCTGGCCTCACCCGGCTGGGGGGCGCCGGGGGCTGGAGGAGAGGGAAGGAGGTTGGGAGCAGGCTGGGCTGTGTGAACACAGAGATGGTGGGTCAGGAAGGAAGGCCAGGGAACCAGTACTAAGGAGAGAGACGGAGCAGGAGAGGATGCTGGGGGCGGGTGCCCCGGGGGCAGGTGGTGGAAGCCCAGGCCAAACCCCTATGTTGCCTCCATCCGATCATGGTCCCCTTTGCATGGAGGGGAACTCTGACCACTGGGGCCCAAGAGCACCTGGGCGATATCAGGTCACCACCCCTGTGTTACAGCTGGAGAGACTGAGGCCCAGAGAGGGTGTGTAACTTCCTCACAGACACACAGCCAGTTAGGGGCTTACCCAGAGTCAGAACCCAGACCTCTTGACTCCTAGTCCAGTGCTCCTTACATGATACCACGCCGCCTTTTGGGGCCTCGGGGCCTCCTGTTTTACTGGAAAACCCTAATCTGAGGGGGGCCACGTTGCTGCCATTGCTGGTGTGTGTAGCCCTGCACTCTGTCCTGTTCTCCCTCCTCCGTCTTCTCCCCTCAGGGGAAAGGGCACAAGCAAGTGCAGATTCAGTTCAGCTTTTCCACCCACAGGGCCCAGGGCTGGTGCAGAGGAGCTGGGAGCAGCCTCCCTTACCCCACCAACCCACCTTCTTCTCAGAGGCAGGCTGGGCCTGGGGGGCAGGGACCTGTGGTGGGGCTTCTCCCTCAAGCTCTGTGGTGGGTGCCCTCTCAGATGGCCTGGGTGACCCCACCTCCTGGTACATGCACTCTTGTGTCATCCTCCCCCCTTGAGTGTGGGCTGATCTAGAGACTTGAGTCTAAAAATGGAATGAGTAAGTCCCCTACATACTAACCTTCAAGTTGCGAACGTGCATTTGCATGTCCAATCACGTTTAGTTCACGTGTCTGGAGTACATCGTCACGTGCGTGCATCCTCCACGAGAGACTGTGCTTCTGTGTACTTTACTGTACAGTACTGTATAGAGTACAGGAGTACAGTATGTTTACTTCAAGCCCAGGATGTCTGGAAGCAAGCGTAAAAGCAGCAGTGATGTAGCTGGCACAGTACAGTACTACCCAGACACCCCTGGATCGTTTTTTCAAGAGGGTAGATAGAATTGAATGCAGCAGGGAACCAGAACCTGTGCCATCAACGTCAGCGTGAGTGAAACTGCAGCTTGCCCTCCGTCTCCTGTTGCTGACGATCCTTCAGCTCTGCCATCTCCCACCTCCTGTCCCTTCTTCCCTTGGGGAAGTAAGGCCCAGAAACGCCAGTGTCAAGGTGCCAACCGAGCCTGTGAGCAAGCGCAGAGCGCTAGGGGATCTTCCAATAGGAAGGGACTCCGTGTAGGCCTGGTGTGTGGGTACTTCTTTCTTGTTCACTCGATGCCAGCCCCTGCGTGCCAGCTCTTGTACTGTACTACTGTACTTTTCAAGGGACTGTACTGTAAGATTTAAAATGTTTTCTTTATTTTTTCTTCGTTTTCTCTGTATTATTTGTGTGAAAAGTATTATAAACCTATTACAGTGCAGGACTATATAGCCGATTGTGTTAGTTGTGTACCTAGGCTAACTTTGTTGGACTTAAGAACGTGCTGTCGGAATGCAAGTTGTTCGTATGTAGGGGACTTACGGTACGGATATCACTTCTGAGATTTTGTTACTAAAGACGGTGGCTTGTGTCGGGAGTGCCCCCTCCCTCTCTCCCTTTCTCTCTCGCTTGCTGGTGGCCAGCTGCCATGTCATGAGCTGCCTGGTAGCGCCAACAGCCAGCCGGCACCTGAGGCCGACCAACAGCTGTGGGAGTGAGCTTGCAAGTGACCCCTCCCCAGACGAGCCTTCAGATGAGACCACAGCCCTGGCTGACACCCTGACTGCAACCTCATGGGAGACTCTGAGCTAGAGACCCCAGTTGAGCTGTGCCCAGATTTCTGATCCTAGAAACTGTAATAAATGTATGTTGTTTTGCACTGCTAAGTTTTGGGGAAATTTGCTGGATAGTCATGGACAACTTAATACAACCCATCACCACCACCTCCTGGAGCCACCCCCCCCTTTCTCCCTGGTCCTCCCCGCTCCCTCCCACTCCCCTGAGACCTAAGGGAGAGTTCACAGTCTCAAGTTCTAGTCCTCCACATTTTATTGCCTGACTTTGACCTGACCTTGGGGAAGTCATTTCACCCTCTCTGGGTTTATTTTCCTCTTGGTTAAAGCCATTTACTGACTAGTAATAACTTCCCCAGGTGCTCAGGTCTGTGCAGGGGACAGGGCCTTTCCCACCTACTCTCTCACCTTGACCTTCCTAACTGCTTGGAGATGTATTCGGGACAGGTCTCCACATCCCCAAATGACAGAAGAACAGACTGAGCCCCATGGTGAGAGATGGTTTGCTGGAGAACACACAGTGAGGAAACAGCAGAGCCCAGGCAAAGTCCCTGACTCCAGCTCAGGACAGTGTGGGAAGTGGTGACAGCATTTCCTCAGATGACAGTGATAGTGGTGAGAGTCAGTCTTTGCCTGTGACATGTGCCACACTGGCCACACCCTCCACGTAGCATGCCTTCTGTGCTGCAGAAGCTGCAAAACACAACTACATTTTCCAGGCTCTCCTGCAGGTAACAATCCAGCTGTAACATAAATCATGCCATAAAGAACACTTGCATGGACTAGAATTTGGGACTGAGTTTTGTGTGGGAAGAGAGCACAGAGCACCCGTTTCCCTGCACGGATCGAAGTCAAGCAGCCATGGTTCTGGAGCTGGCAGCCAAGTGGTGACTTCCACAGCTTCCTGATGGAAGCAGGGGCTGCAGCCCCCTTGGTGGCCCAGTTCTGCAGTATGTTTTGGGCAGTTGTTCCTGGATGCTCAGCCACTTAATATGCTTTAAAACAAAATCTCTTTGATTAGACTAGCTAGAATAAAATCTGTTGTCACTGAAGCCTGGGAAATAGTCACATCTTCTCCAGTGTATGGGACAAGGTCACTGGAAGTCCCAACTCAGCAACCTCCCCCACCTTCTGGGAAAGCAAGAGCTTCCTTTTCTTGGTATCCATATATCCATCCCAGGAGAGCTCTCTGATTGGCTCTGCTGGGCCAGTCCTTCTCTCTTGGACCAATCATAGTTGTCAGAGAGATGGGGTCAACGACTGATTGGTTAGACCTGGCTCATTTCCTACCATTGTGGCCAGGGGACAGGGCTGGTCCCCAGAAGAAGGGGATGAGAAAGCTTGGGCACTCATAAAGTGTTAACTAACAAGTCTGTTTAACACTACCTGCCAAAGGGAAGCACTATTAGTGAATCCCACGAGGGCCATTGCTGTAAGTAAGCCCGGAGGGCAGGAGATGATTACAGGAGTCCCAGAGTCCCTGCTCAGGGGCGAACATGCCTGCTCCCCCCACCCTACCACCCTGGAGGGATGCAGAAATACCCCCATCTTTACCCCTGACAGTGCTTTGGGTGGGGAGGGGGAAACTGAGGCTCAGAAGAAATGGGGTGCCTGGGAGGCAAGGAGACAGGGAAGGAGATGGGAGTTTGGATCCGGGCCTCCCAATTCCTGTTCATTGCGGGGTGACTCTGGCCGGGGCCTCAGTCTCAGCCCAGGGGCCCTCATCTGCAGAGTGAGGATGACGATGGCTTCAGTGGGACAGCGTGTGTGTGGAAGTGCCTACCCCAGGGCCTGGCCGTAGCAGGCTCTTCCCCGTGACGCTGAGGGTGACAGCGGTGCTTGATTCCTTCTGTGGAACAACTTTCCCGTTGCCATGGTGACCACACTCTCGGCGAGTGGGGCTTATTTTAGAACTTGGTCCACACAGTGACGGTGATGTTCCCGGGCCCTCCTGCTGCAGCCTGTGTCCCGTGGGTCTGTCCCCTGATGCCTGTGCCAGGAGGGGCAGGTGGAGGAAAGGGGAGCTCCTCCGGGCTTCTGCCTCAGCCCTCCCTGCTCCCTCCCGTCAGCCTCTCCACTAGGCCTCTCCAGCCTCTACTGGAGGCTGAGGCCCGGGTTCTAGGCCTGCTTCTGCTGCGGGCCTGCCGGTGACCTCTGGGGCCTGTGTCTCCTTGAGAGTGAAAAGGAAATGACGTTTTTGCTGGGCTTCCCCAGACAGAAGGAAAATGTCTAGCGCTGTGTGATCCAGGTGTTGACTGGGCCCCGGCCTTACAAATTCTGAGAGCAGCTTCTCCTGCCTCCCCTCCCTCAGGGCCCTGTGGCTCTGCTTTCTCTGACTGAACCCAGCTTCTGGAGCTTCCCATGGCGTCCCTCAGTTCCCTCTGCTACGTGTGACTTCACCCCAGAGGTGGAGGTCAGCCCTTTCCTCAGTTTCTACAACACCCCTCTCCCCAGTGTGAGGCAGCAGACTTCATGGAAGGCCCAGGGGAGGGCAGTGATGGTGGGAAGGTTTGCACCGAACCCAAACCCACGGCTTCCCGTTTTCCCTGAGCAGCTCCGTGTTCTTACTGTTCCTTTGCCACCGCCCGCCCAACCAGGTCCACCTACAGGAAGCCCTGGCCTTATACCATCTCCTAGGCATGGTCCAGAGAGGGAGCCATTTGCCCAAGGACACACAGCAAGTTAGTGGTAATTCCCCACCTGTCCTTTTCCCACTCTCCTATCTTCCTGTTCACCACGTCAGGAGTGAGGGCCCAGAAGGGAAAGGTTTGAGATTCCCCAGGCAGAGGGACCCTGGCGCGGACCACTGTCTCCTAGGCAACCACATCACTGCTTCTCAGACAGAAGCTGAAGGGTATATAGAAATGACCTGCTCTTAGTTCCCTGGGAGCTACTACTTGCCTGATATCCTCTAGCCAGCCATCCAACAAGTACTAAACACTGTGTGTACTTGGGACAAACCAGTTAATGTAGTACATTTAGGTAACTTTTGTCTTTTCTCCTTCCCTCCCTTTTTCCTACCTTCCTTGTCTCTCCACCCCCACTCGCCATTGAAGGGAGTAACACTGAACTTGGAACTGGAAGTCTTGTGTTCAAGTTCTCTCTCTGCCACTTAGTACCTACATGAACTGGGCACTTACTTTTCCTAAATATCTGGGAACCACATTTTCCTCATTTTGAAAATGGGGATGAAGAATGTTGCAGGACTGTTGCAGCTATACAGTTGAACCCTGTGCGCACTTTGCCTGGTGACCAGAGCAGCGCAGGCACGCGGAGGTGTCGCCCCTCCTTCCTCATGCACTGGTCTCAGAGTAACACGGAAGTGTTCAAATAGAAAGAAAGGAGAGCCCCCTAGAATCCCACCGGTTCCCTTGGATGCCTTCTGTCAATTTCCCACATCTCCCTCCAGTCCTAATTCACAGGCAGACATCATTTTCATGCAGGTATGATCCTACCGTAGATGCAGTCTGGGGTCCCAGCCCTTCCCCTAATATCATATCACAAGATTTAGATATTCAAAGAGTCTTTGATAAGGCCCTGTGATAAAGGATGTTAGTGGGAAAAAAAATCGTGAGAAACGGGGACTTGGCCTGGAGGCAGAGCCTGAGTGAGATATACGGGCCCTTCTGGGGCTGGAGAAGCATGCAGAGGGTCCCCTGGGGAGTCGTGATGGAAATGGTAGTGAACCAGCCACCAGGACCTCACTGGACCTCAGCTTCCCCATCTGTGAAATGGGACCATTGAACAACTAGCTGATCCCTGAGGCTCCTTGAGGCTCTGAGGTTCTGGGCCTCTGTGACCCATGAACTGGCTGGAATATTTGTGGCACGCCAGGTGCTACTGGGGATAAGACGGGAAGAGGCATGGACTCTGCCCTCAGGGACCTTACAGTCCAGTTGGAGCCACAAAGCCAGGCCACAAAATCCAGCTCAAGAACTATAATTCAAGAATTATAAGGAAGAAAAGAACAGAATTCCAGTTGCAGCAATGCAAACAGCTACGCTGGAAACTAATCTTGTCCCAGGAGGCTGGAGCAGGACTCCCGTTTCCAGAGGCTTCGAGGAAGTCAAGAGCTGCTCTGGATGCAGGGATGGCACCTTCCTTGCCTCAGGGTCCCCAGAACCCAGCACAAAGCCCAGGGAGAATGTGGTGAAGGGACCTTGTGTCCAAGGTGAGCCCTGCCCGGGAGCGTGCTGGGGAAAGGAACTTGTGCAGAAAGCTCTGGAAACCTCACTGTGGGAGGTACGAGAGAGGGACTGGGCAGCTTTGCCTGGAGGCAGGAAAACTCAGGGGATGCCTGATTACTGCCTTCAAATATTTACAGGATGCCTTGTGGAAGACGGATTAGATGTGTCCTGGTGGCCCGGGGGCGGGGCTGGGGCCAGTGGGAGTGATGTCGGGTGACCTCGGCCTGCAGCAGCTTGAAGCAGGGTTTTGGTTCCTGGCCAGAGATTGAGATCCGGTCGCGGCGGTGAGAGCACCAAATGCTAGCCAGTCGACCAGTGGCCAGTGACAAGGCCCTGGCCCTTCGGCTTTGCAGAAAAGAATTCCCACAAAGACAGAAAGTAGTGAAACAAGTCAAGTGTTTCATTAGGAGGAAAAAAAAAAAAAGAGTAGAGTACGTGTGGATAGACACATGGGTGGGCTCAGAGAGAGAGTTGCACCCTCGCGGTAGTTTGAATCACTTTTCTTTTAAGGGGTATTTCTTGTGGGTTTCCTTTGGCCAATCATCTTGCTTTGCCTGGTTCTGAGTCCGTATGTGCACCCGTGAATCTCTTAGCCAAGATGGATTCTAGTGAAGAGGCCTATGGGTGGTTGACATCACTTACTATGGGGTGGCACCCCCTCCCTTTTTGACTTCCAAGGAGCCTTTCTGCGCATGTGTAAGTCGGGGAGGTCTCCTTGACTTCGAGAATGAGGCATATGTGGTCTTTTATCTCTTATCTGGGCAGGGCCCAGCCTCCTCCATCACACTGCTTTTATGGAGTTTCTGCTATTACGGAGTTCCTGTCCACAGGGGAGAAACTGTTCAGCCTGGTGCCCATCTATCCTGCCTCAAGAGGAGTGAGCATAAGGCTACACCCAGCTCCGCTCAGGAAGGGGCCCTGCACCCCTGAGCCCTCAGTTTGGGGCTCATCACAGCAGATGCCCACATTGCTGGCTGCCTATCCAGCACCCCACAGGCCCTGTGCGGATCTCCGTGTGTTTGTGTCTGTTTAGTCCTCACAACAGCCCTACCAAGTAGATGCTACCACTGTCCTCAGTTTATAGCTGAGACATCAAGGCAGAGAGCGGGTGAGTCACCTGCTAGGAAGTGGAGGGGGTGGGATTTGAATACAGGTGATGAACATCCTGGCGGTGGGCCATGTGAGCAGAGGTGAAGAGGGATGCAAGAGAGCAGCAGAGGAGGGGAGGGGTAAATTAGGGATTGGGAGTAACGTGTACACGCTACTATATGTAAAATAAACAACGAGGACCTACTGTATAGCACAGGGAACTCTACTCAATAGTTTGTAATAGCCTATATGGGAAAAAGAATATATATACATAACTGAATCACTTTGCTGTATACCTGAAACTAACACAACATTGTAAATCAACTATACTTCAATTAAAAAAATTAATTTAAAAAACAGAGAGCAGGGCTTCCCTGGTGGCGCAGTGGTTGAGAATCCGCCTGCCGATGCGGGGGACGTGGGTTCGTGCCCCGGTCCGGGAAGATCCCACATGCCGCGGAGCGGCTGGGCCCGTGAGCCGTGGCCGCTGAGCCTGCGCGTCCGGAGCCTGTGCTCCGCGACGGGAGAGGCCACAACAGTGAGAGGCCCGCGTACCGCAAAAAAAAAAAAAAAAAAAAAAAAACAGAGAGCAGAGGAGGGGCTGGGCGAGATGGTTCCTGAGGCCCCTGTGGCTTTAGAGGCTCATCAGGGATGGCTCCCTGGAAGAGGTGCCCTCAAACTGGAACTCTCAGATTGGGAAAGCTCAATGGCGAGGAGAAGCAAGGGTGTCCCCAGGCCAGGGAAGCAGTAGGTACAGAGGCATGGATGTGGGAATATGGCATGCGTGTGAGGGTTGGGCGGGGACCAATGGGCCAGGGCTAGAACTGCCTACAGGAGACCCGAAACCACAGGTAGGGTCCCTTTATTTGTTCGGAGGGCCCTTCCTATCAGGCAGCCGGCTTATCACAGCTGCATGTTGACTAGCTTCCTCTGCCCTTCCAGCCCCCCCACTCCTGTCCAATCCCTCTTCAATCCGATGGAATCCAAAGCTCATCAAGCTGCACCTGCTCAGGAATCCTCCATGGCTCCCCATTGCCTGAGCATGAAGTCCAAGCTCCTCCTTTTGGTGTTGTTTCAAGGCCTTCCCGTCCCACCCTCTCTAGCCCCACCTACTACCAGGTGTCTTAGGCTGCAGCCCCAGCAGACAGTTTACCATACCCTAAACACATGTCATGTGTGGTGTTTTCATTTTTGTTTTTTTTTGATGCCCACTGTACCTCTGCTCTTATGCGGGCTACTCTGTCTGCCCCTCCAGAGCCGCCTTTGTCCTTTTCTCCTTGCTCCTTGTCCTGGGAGGCTGGCCTACAGAGACGGCGTGGTGGTTTCCAGTGGCCGCTGTAACAAATGACCACAAACAGTGGCGTAAAACAACACAAATTTAGGGCTTCCCTGGTGGCGCGGTGGTTAAGAATCCGCCTGCCAATGCGGGGGACACGGGTTCGAGCCCTGGTCCGGGAAGATCCCACATGCCACGGAGTAGCTAAGCCCGTGCGCCACAACTACTGAGCCTGCGCTCTAGAGCCCGAGAGCCACAACTCCTGAGCTTGCATGCTGCAACTACTGAAGCCTGTGTGCCTAGAGCCCGTGCTCCACAACAAGAGAAGCCGCTGCAATGAGAAGCCTGCACACTGCAACGAAGAGTAGCCCCCTCTCGCCGCAACTAGAGAAAGCACGCGTGCAGCAACGAAGACCCAACGCAGCCATAAAGATAAATAAATAAAATATATATATTATATATATTATATGTATATAATATATATATATAAACAAAAACAAAAAAACTCAAATTTATTCTCTTACAGTTCTGGAGATCGGAAGTCCTAAATCAGCCCCACACAGCTAAAGTCAAAGTGTCGGCAGGGCTGGTTTCTTCTTGAGGCTCTAGGAGAACCTGGTTCCTTGTCTTTTCTGGCTCCTGGAGGCTGCCTGCATTCCTTGGCTCACGGCCCCTTTTCTCCATCTTCAAAGCCACCAGTGGAGCCTCTTCCAGCCTCTCTGTCTCTCTGTGGCCCTCAAGCTCTATCATCATATCTTCCTTCTCTGACGCTGACCCTCCTGCCCCCCTCTTTAAGCACCCTTGTGATTACATAGAGCTCACCTGGGTGACTCAGGATCTTCTCCTCACCTCCAGGTCCTTAACTGCATCCCACCTGCAAAGTCCCTTTTGCCGTGTAAGGTTCCAGGGACGCGTCTGTGGACACCTTTGGGGAATGCCATTCTGCTCACCATGGAAGCATCAGCGGGCTCCCTGGCCTTTGTTTTCCTGCTGGGTTTGACCAGTGTGCACCATGGGTGCGCTGGAGGTGGACGTGGAGGGGACTGAGGCTGGGGACTGTGCTCTGGGCTCCCTCCCGCAGGGCTGTTATGTCGGCTGAATCCCTGCCGAGGCCACAGCTCCTGCCTTGGCCGGGCGGAGCTGCGCCCTTCTCTTGCCAGCCGTGGATGTGGCTTCTGATCTCAGGGCCCTGGCCTTCCTCAGCCTCGCTCACACCTTCACAGGTCACCCTGGTTAAAGTTGCCCTGGTGGCATGCGCGGGGCTGGCACGAGGGTGTGGCAAGTACGACACCTGGGGTGCAGATTTAAGGAAGCGCCCACCCTCAGGACTGAGCCAGTGCCCCACCCTCCTCACCCCACCCGGCCCTGTGCCTGTGCCACCTTTCCTGCCCAGACCCTGCTGTTCCTTCAGCCTGGACTCCCCTCTCCTGCCCACCTGTTCCAGCGCAGGAGGCCACCTTCTCCTTCCCTTCCAGTCCTGCGGCTGCCAGCACAGAGATGGCCCAGAGGGGGTCCCCCGTCCATCCAGAGGCCGAGTCCTCGCTGCCCCCCCGGATGGTGAGCTCAAGGGTGGCTGCAGCTCTTTGTCAGGCCAGTGTCCTCGAGCCCAGTGCAGGTCCCTGGGGAGAAGAGCGGGATACAAATGCAGAGGTGACGGAGCCGGGGCGCCTGGGTTGGGATCCCTGTCCTGCCATTACTAGGTCTGTGATCTTGGGCCAGTCACTGATCCTCTCTATGCCTCAGTTTTCACATCTGTAAAGTGGGGACAGGGATGCTTCATAGAATGGCTTTGATGATGAAATGAGATGAAGTTATAAAAGAATAGCCTGGTATTTGGCAGACAGTGAAGGCTCAGTCCTCGTCAGCATCAGATCTGTGGACATTGCTAGGGACTCAGGGAATGTTGGCTGGATTTAATAGAACTGGGAGGCAGGTGAGAGAGAGAGAGAGAGACAGAGAAGGAGGAGTTTGGGAAGAGCTTTATGGGAGGGAGAGGACTCAGAGAGGGAGCCTGAGGCTGGGGAGTGCAGGCTGCCAGGTGGCCAGAGGGGGAGGCAGAGAGAGCAGAGAGCATCAGCCAGGGTCCGCCTGGCTCCGATGAAAACTGCTCCATCACGAGGTGCCACCTGCCAGCCAGCTGCTCTCAAAATAGCTGTTCCTGCTGGGGCTGGGGCTGGGGGAGGGGCAGGGCTGGGAACCCTGTCTGGACACATCCTGGGGCCCTGGGCTCTTGTGGTCCTGAGCCTGGCAGGGAGCCCCTGTGACCTATGCCTTGAGTGGCTGGGATGGGGGCTTGGGAGTCCCTTCTGCAGGGTGTGTGTGGCGGGGGGGCGGGGGGAGCTGGGATGGGGAAAGTGCCTTCCTGGCTTGGGCCTGGGAGCTGTGCTGGGGCCAGGCAGGGAATGGCCATAATAATAATGATAATCACCATAGTGATCATCTTCATCAGCGTCATCCAGAACGAGGCAGGCACAGCAGAGCTGTCCAGGCACGTTCATCCTCCTCCTTCCTTTCGAAAGAAGGCCAGGTGTGTTGGGGGCTGTGAACACACCCACCTCCCAGACTCCTTTGCAGCTCGGTTGACCATGTGACCTACCTCTGGCCAATGAGATGCAAATGTGAGTCAGCTAGGAGGGCCCTGGGAGAGCTACCGTTTCCCTGTTTGGTCTGCACCTCTTGGCTCTGCGTGTCTCTGTGCTGGGTTCCTTCCCTCCTGCTGCGGATGGGTCTTCTCCAACTGGTAGAGGAGGATAAGGCAGGAGAAAGCCCAGGCTATTTGGAAAACAGGAACTGGACTGTCATAGAAAGAATATAGATGCTGGGTCACACCGGTCGGAGTTTGCCCCCCAGCTCTGCCCTGTCCCAGCTGTGTGACCTTCCTGAGCCTCAGTTGTCTCACCTGGGAAATGGCAATAAGAGTGTCTCACAGTCCTAATGGTGCTTCTGGGCCATAAAGGAAAATGTAATACGGTGTTAGATGCATTTGACTGTGTTTCTGGAAAAATCTGGGCTGTTTAGCCCCTGAATTCAGTTCAGCAGACATTCTTAGCGATACCTGATACTCGGAAACTTGGAGCGGCCACACAGATGTGGTTCCTCATCACGTCGTATTGCAGTGTTTTGATCTGTGCCTGTCACCAGCCCCAGACCCTGTGTTCTTGCAGGCCTGCGATGATGTTTCTGGTTTACCTTTGTGTGCTCAGCGCCTGGCCTGGAGCCTTGCACATAGCAGGCTTCACCTAGACATTTACTGAACAGACGAATTTGTCTGTATCCAGTCAGCAAACACCCCACGGTGACCTTTTGGGCCCGGCTCTGTACTAAGCACTAGAACAAATAAAACCAAGGACCCACCAGGGGTCACTGATGGACAGGGGCCAGTGTGTTCTCCGTTGGTGGGCAGATCTAACAGGGAGCGACATCTGTAGCAAGAGAAACAAAGCCTTGCTTGGGGAATGCCAGGCTGTCGTGAGGAGAGGGTGGGCCCCTGTGACCAGTTCTTGGCTGGACCATGCTAGCTCCTGGATTCCCCACCGAGAAAGTCAGGTGCCCAGGTGTGAGAGCAAAAGAAGCCCTCTCCCCTGTGTCTCGCGCTGGCTCCCACCCCGCCCATACGTAAGACCTCGTCCAGCCGTTGTTGCATCTCCAGCTCCTGGAGCTGCCAGGCAGCCTGGGAGTCGACGGATGCGTGAATGAATGAGTCGGGAGCAACTCAAAGTCTGCAGGTGAGGCCGCCACAGAAACCACCGAGCAAAATCTCGCCGAGGACTATTGGAGGGTGTGCAGAGTCCTGAGCGCCTCGTGGAACAAAAGGCTGCCCATCTGGGCTTCCCTGGTGGCTCAGTGGTTGAGAATCCGCCTGCCGATGCAGGGGACACGGGTTCGTGCCCCGGTCCGGGAGGATCCCACATGCCGCGGAGCGGCTGGGCCCGTGAGCCATGGCCGCTGAGCCTGTGCTACCGGAGCCTGTGCTCCGCAACGGGAGAGGCCACAACAGTGTGAGGCCCGCATACCGAAAAAAAAAAAAAAAGGCTGCTGGTCTGATGGAGAAGGAAGTGAGGAACCGGAAGAGTCCCTGGACTCCGCCCATAGAACCTTCCAGACTGGCTTCTCTTCAAGTCCCAGCCCGAACAGCTCTTCCTCACGACGTTACCTCACCCTCTCACCTCCTTCATCCTCCTCTCCCTCTGTTCTCTGAGCATCTCATCACCCAAGTCTTTTCTGAGAGTCTTCTCTGAATGAGAGGTTTGTTCTAAAGATTCCCATCCCCTCCCCTGACCTGCTGCCCAGACGTGCCCGGCGGGTCATCAGGCCCCTGCGTGGGCCGAGCCCTCCTGGGGTCTCAGCATCACCCTCACCTCCACCTCCTGGAAATGGAAATGATCCACTTGACTCAGGGCACAGAACAAGCTCAGGAGTGGCAGTTAGACCGGGGCCCCAAGCCAGCTCTGGTCCCTCAAGGTCGTGTGTGCTGGAAAAAGTCGGTGGACTTCAGGCCCCTCATCTTTCCTGGGGAAGACGGCAACCTCCTGTGAGGTTTATATGTGGGCATGTGAAGGAAAGTGCTTTGTACACTGCAAAGAGCAGAGCAGATGAAAGTGTTACTCTCCATGCTTCCTCCCTGCCAGTTTGGGGTTCCTAACCCAGATGAGATTTGGGGGACCTGCACAGAGACCCCCTTCTCCTCTTGGGTTTTCTCCCCTGTTCTCTCACTGGTGCCTGTGATTCTGTCACTACAGTGTTTTCTCGGCTTTGTCTCTAATCCTGCGGAAGGCTGTGGGTGGTCTACATGTGGGTCAGTAGCGCTTTTTTGGGGAGTGGGAAGGAAACAGAAACAGGGAGGGAAAGTCAGCTGCATGGTCTGTGGAGCCCTCCGCCCTTCTGCCTCGCTCCAGCCCACCGGGGTCGGGGGCCTCTGGAGCCTGCCGTCTGTAGCCAGTAAGCAATCTAGGGCCATGACCCAGCAGGTTGAATTAAGCCACAAAAAGCAGCCACACTCTCCCTGGTTTCCCTCCGGTGGGGAACCATCCCCTCGCCCCCCGTGTGCTGCGGGTGAATTTCTGCATCCCCGACAAAGCCCTCAGTGTCTCGGGTCTGCCGATGTTTGCTCTGAACCGTGAGACTGGTGTGGTGGTGGCGAGGGGTGTCAGGATGCCAGGGCTGGACGGCCGTTCACTCTCTGCCTGGCCTGGGAAGGCTTCTGACTCTCTCCGTGCCTCAGTTTCCTCTTTTTGAAAATGGGGATTATCAAAGTACCTGCCTGGTGTGGTGGGTGTGCGGATTTAACGAGGTGAGACGTAGGGAGAACCTGGCCTACAGGACAGGCTAAGTCAGGCTTAGCTTTGTGTTTACCCTTCTCTGCTCTCTCCCTGGGTCCTGGCACCTTTGTCCCCTTCTGGACCATGGCGAGAGCTTCCTCCCTGGCCCCTTTGCAAAATCCTCCCCCACCACGTCTGTCTCCTCTTATAGCGATCAATCATCTTCTGACCCCCCTGTACACTCATGCCTCTCCTTTGCCTAAGACCCTTCCAGACATCACATTCATTTATTCACTCACTCAACACACATTTGAAGTTCTCCCACGCGTCAGACCCCATGCCAGGCACTGAAGACAGGGCAGTGGTCTAGTGTAAGATAAGACAATGGTGAAATGCGTAGACTAATGAGAAAGTGTTAAGTCCTGTGTATCAGTCACTTATTCCCATGCTAATGCCACCTAACAAACAATCTCCAAACTCAGTGGCTTAAAGCAACAGTCACTTATTCTCACTCACAAGTCTGCGGATCTGCTGGGGCTCAGTGGATCTCCCCCGGGCTCAGTGGGGCTTGGCTTCAGGGCTGCTGCACAGGTGTCTCTCGTCCCCGACTTCCTGGGACAAGTTTGTCCATTGGGGACGGCAGAAGGGTGAGGGGGCAGAGAGCAACGTGCAAGGCCTCTTAAGGCTCAGAAGTAGGACACTTCTGCCCACATGCCACTGGCCAAAGCAAGTCTCATGTTCAAGTCCATCATCAGTGTGCTGGGAAAAGACACCCTGCCTCTGGGGTGGGGAGATCCTGCAAAGCCACAGGACACACAGGGCGGAGGCAGGGAGAAATGGGAGCGGTGAGGGAACCCGCCCCAGGCTCTGCAAGAGGCAGAGAGGGAGCTGAGACAGATAAAGTGACCTGAGGCGGCCACTTCTGATGGCTGATCAGGGTCAGCCTCTCTGAGCAGCCCAGGCTCGTGCCTAGACCGGAGGTGGAGGAGAGCCCGTGTGCAGACAGGGAAGAGCGTTCCAGGCGGAGGGGACAGCAAGCGCGAAAAGCCAGGAGTGAGAATGAGCTGCTGCGTCGCCGGCACCGACAAGTGGCAGGTGAAGGAGGGGACATAGGTGTACATGTGGCCGATTCACTTCGTTGTACGGCAGAAACGAACACAGCATTGTAAAGCAACTATACCCCCATTAAAACAAAAAAGGCAGGTGGGGGCTTCCCTGGTGGCGCAGTGGTTGAGGAGTCCACCTGCCGATGCAGGGGACGCGGGTTCGTGCCCCGGTCCGGGAGGATCCCACGTGCCGCGGAGCGGCTGGGCCCCTGAGCCGTGGCCGCTGAGCCTGCGCGTCCGGAGCCTGTGCTCCGCGACGGGAGAGGCCACAACAGTGAGAGGCCCGTGTACCGCAAAGAAAAAAAAAAAAAAAAAAAAGGCAGGTGGGACAGGAGCGCCCTCTGCCATCCTTGTCACCCTTGGTGCAGGGCCAGTTTCCTCTGCCTGCCCACCGGGGCCCCCACACGCTGGTCCATGCTGAACACCCCCGCCCTGGCCCCCCGGGCGCCGCCCTGGCGCTCTCGGCCCCAGTCACACCGACGTAGGCAGTTCTCCCAGTTCTCCGTCCGATCGCTGGGCCTTTGGCTGGGCTGTGTCTTCTGCCTGGAACACTGTTTCTCTTCCCCTGGAGAAATGCTACTCATCCTAAGATTAAACTTAGAAATCACTCCCTTTAGGAGGCGCTCCCCGATGCCTGAGACGGGGTGAGGCTTCCCTTCCAAGGGTTCCCATAGCACCTGGCCTATCTCCAACACACGCCCTGGAGAGCCAGCCTGGTGAATCCAGTGCCAGCATAGGACTTGGCAAGAAGGGGTTTCCTAAACATTTGTGGAATGAATAAATGAGGAATGCGTTCATCCCTCTTTAATCCTACATCTATGGTTAAAACTGGCCCAGGCCCAAAGCCCGGACCACGGCGCTTCTACTCTTGAGAACGCACTTCCATTGCCGTGTCTGATTCTTTCGCTGACTGGGCAAATATTTACAGAGCACCAACTCTGTGTCCGGCACAGACCCTTGGGATTCAGATGTGAACAAGGCAAAGCCCAGCTCTCGTGCAGCCGCCTACAAATGGTCAGCTAGACACACGATGAGATGTCAGGTGGAGTCAGATACGACGAAGGAAATAAAACAGGGTGATGGGCTAGAGAGTGGGGGGGGGAAGGAATGTCAGTTTCTAGTATTTGTTATTTTATTTTATTTATTTACTTTTTTAAAGCCTTTACTGTATTTGCTACAACATTGCTTCTGTTTCATGCTTCGGCCCCTTGGCCGCTAGGCATGTGGGATCCCAGGTCTCCGACCAGGGACCAAACCCGCACCCCCTGCATTGGAAGGCGAAGTCCCAACCACTGGACCGCCAGGGAACTCCCCTAGTATTTGTTATTTAAATTTTTTTTTTTTTTTGGCTTCGCCGCACAGCTTGTGGGATCTTAGTTCCCCGACCAGGGATTGAACCCGGGCCACAGCAGTAAAAGCATGGAGTCCTAACCACTGGACCACCAGGAATTCTCTTTAAAAACTTTGATTATGGGAAATTTCAAATGTAGAGAAAGTTACAGAGAATCGATCGATGACCCCCACCCCAAGGTACCCATCACCCAGTACAGAGGCCTCGCCTCATTCGTCTGGCACCCCCTCCTCCGCCCCCAAAGCTGATTATTTTAAGCAAAGGGGGTGCTTGTGTCACGTAAGATGGTCAGAGGAAGCCTCTCAGAGGAGGGGACGTTAAGCAAAGTCCGGCATGGAGTGTGAATGGCCATCGGGGGGAGGAACGTTCCGGCGGGAAGGGGAGCAAGGGCCAAGTTCCTGGGAAGGACGAGGCCTGGAGGGCTTGAGGAAGAAGGAAGAGCTGGTGGCCTGACGTGCTGTTGAAAGTCTGCTGCCCGGGGCTGCCCTCGTGGCGTGTGGGGGGGACGGGGAGCGGGGCTCAGAAACAGAAGCATCCCCCCTGTAGCCGGAGGGACCCCAGAGGCGAGGCAGAGGCCTGGTTGGAGTCTCAGAGCTGCATGTCCTTTGGTCATTGGGAGCCTTGCAGGCATCGCTTCATGTGTCTGAACCATGCTTTCCTCCTCTGTAGGGAGGAGACGCACCTCCCGCACCTCCCCAGCTCACCTTCTTCCTTCTCCGCTTCTTCCACCCCCAGCCTGCACGCTTCTAAGGTGCTTCTGATCAGTTCTGCGCCGCCCGGACATCTGGCATTGACAATTCCAGTGAAGGAGCAGGACACGGGGCTGTCCTGTCCCAGCTGCCTGCCTGGCTTCCCGCCTCGGTGCACCCCCGTGTGGCCGCAGGAGCTCGGCGGGCCCCGCCCAAGCCCCTCTCCCCCATCTCGCACCCGGACCAGAGGCCAGGCCCGGGTGCCAGCGCAGCCAGGCTGCTGAGGGTTGAGGGTGGGGCAGAAATAGCAGGTGGATGCCAGTTCCCCTTCCGTCCCTGTGCCTAGTGACTTCTGGGCTGGAAAGGCCTACTCTGGTCCCAGGTCTGGGGGTTTGGGCCGAGTGGGCATGGGAGGAAGCTGTGTGACCTCACTTTGGTTGGCTTTTCCCATCCACGGAGTGGGGATAATGGAATCCGCCTCCTAGGACTGTTGTGAGAATTACCTGAGGGATTTTGGAAGGAGCGCGGCCCACGGTTGAATTCTGGATCGACTTGCTTGCTTTCTGGTTGACCTTATTCCACCTCTCCGGGGCTCAGTTTCCTAATCTGCAAAAGTGGGGGAAGGGAGGCTGCCTGGTGGGGTCATTGGGATAAAGCGAAGGCCCGGAGGCCCTCCTGGAATGTCACACCCCTCTCTTGCTTCCTCCTGGGACCGACCTCAAGGGAGGAAGGAAGGGCTCCTGTCTCTCTCTCCGAGTGGGTGAGGACCTCACCAGCCTTGCCCTCTGACTTGGCGCGGTCCCAGTTTCCAAGTTGCCCCCCCCACCAGGATCAGCCCTCCCCCCCCCCACTGGAGGACCACGCCGGAGCCACGGTTCCTGCCCACATGCTCCTCAGGGGCAGAAGACCTGTCTTCATGCCTTGTTATGGGCACTTGGGTGTTTGTTACTTCCAGCATTTTCAGAAGCAGGTCCTAGTCTTACACTCCATTTATAAGAGGAGAGAGTCAAGGGTCTAAACAAAAAGCCAGGTCTGTCGGGGTCCAAAGCCAGGCACTTTCTGTTCCCGCTTTTCCACGTGGGCTGTACATGTGTGGAGGCTTGGTTGCTCCCCCATCCGCCCAGCCCACAGGCAAAAAAAGAGCCAGAAAACAGAACGGGTGCTCAAGTGGCACATGGTGAGCGTGCAGGTGAGTGAATGAATGAACGACTTACAAGCGAGGGAGTGAATGAATGAGTGTGTTTGTGGAGGCCCATCGTCCTCTCTTTCCAGAACCCCAGATGTGTTCACCTCCGCCCATCACGGCCCTGGACCCCTCCTCGGCCCATCATGCAGCCGTCTCGGGCCCCCAGTACACACATCTCTGCCTCACCTGCAGCCCACCTGCATCTTCAGTGTGCTCTAAGGTGGTTGCCTTGGCAACCATAAGTTTCCAATTGAAGCAGAAACTTCCTACCACGGTTTGCGATGGAGAATGACAGGGGAAGAGCCAGCCTAGAAGGTTGCCACGGCAACCGGAATATTTAAGTGGACCACCTGGGTTTCAGTGTGGGGAGATTACCACCCTTAGCCAGTCATACAGACTCAGCCCCCTTGCCAGGCAGTTCTGCCAATGCCACGCTGTGCATTTGTGGGGAGGGAGGCCTGCCTCGAAGGGCCAAGACGATTGCTCTGCTGTCTCTGCTTTCCTCCGACGGGGGATAAGCCCCATGCGGCTTCACACAGGGCAGCCTCCAGGTGGACGGAACTCCCAGAGGGTGGATTTTGGGTCATCTTCGTGTTGAGATGCGCTTTTTGTCACCATCTTACTGCCCCCCCCCCCACCGCTTGTTAACTGGTCTGTCCTTTGTCCCCTGGCAAAGCAGATGGGGGCTCTCAGCACAGATGAACGTGACCCTGGCTTTGTGAGCAGCAGCTGCTGAGTGGGTTAAAAGAATGAGCACCTCTCTCTCGGGAAAAGGAGGGAGAAACTGAGACCAGCGGGTGACTAGGAGAGAGGCCACCATCTGATCTGTGAATAGACAAGGCCACTTAGAGGCCATCAGGCCCTTTGGCCTCCTCGGGGGGCTGTCTGAACCCCACCGGGATCCGCTTTCAGGGCACCTCATCCTGCAGGGCAGGATGGGGTGGGTCTGGCTTGGGAGGGATTGGGTCCCACAGCCAGGGCAGCCTCAGTCCCTGGCCTCTGCCCTTGCCCTTCCCTCCGCTCCAATCCTGTCCTCCACCCTCGTGTGAAACCCGCTTGGACTCCGATCAGGGTTGAGCCCAGGGCCTGCCTTACCCGGTGGGCTGCATATATGACCCCGCCTTGCTCCCCCCATGGTCCCCTTAACTATGGACGTTCCAGCGACTCTGCCCTGCTCCCCGATTCCCCAGATACCCTCAGCTTGGTCCTCCAGGCCTTCGCACCTGCCGAGCCCCTGCCCAGATCACGAGCCCTCTGGTACCCCTCGCACACTGGCCGGCATCACGCCCTTTGGTCCACTTCCTCCGTTGCTGGTGTCACACTCTGAGTCAGGTGACGGGAACTTTGTCTCACTCCTCTACCCCTTCCCGCCTGGGCGCATCGGGGCCATACCAATGAACACGTGCTGGAGGAGAGGCCGGTGGCTGCCTCAGGTGCCCCCTGGAGAAGCGAGACTAGGGATCACACTTGCCCCCACGTGGGAAGGGGGCTGGCATGGGGCTGGGCTTCCACGATGACAACCGTTGCTCTTAACTTTCGGCGTTACATGTGAAGTGACAAGGAAGCCTCCAGGAGCAGAAGCCCAACTCTTCATCGACTTTCCAGATCCTGGTTTGCCCTGTGTGTGTGTTTCTGCTCCAGAGCCACCGTCACCCGCTCTCCGGGCCGTGACCCTGGTGCCGGTGTGGCCAGCTCTTGTGCAAGCAGAACAGTTGTTAACTAGTTCTGCCACGTGTGGAGTTTGTTCTCCTTCAGAAATATTTCTGCGTGACTTCTCCTCTGTTCACCTCCTCTTCCACCTCTCCCTCCTCCCTCTTCTCCACCCTGGGGGGATGTTCTTCAGGACCTCACTTCACCCCAGGACCGGGGCCTCCCACAGCTCTCGATGGGTAAATTTTTTTTTTAACATCTTTACTGGAGTATAATTGCTTTACAATGGTGTGTTAGTTTCTGCTTTAGAACAAAGTGAATCAGCTATACATATACATATATCCCCATATCCCTTCCCTCTTGCCTCTCCCTCCCACCCTCCCTATCCCACCCCTCTAGGTGGTCACAAAGCACCCAGCTGATCTCCCTGTGCTATGCGGCTGCTTCCCACTAGCTATCTATTTTACATTTGGTAGTGTATATATGTCCGTGCCACTCTCTCACTTCGTCCCAGCTTACCCTCCTGGTCCCGGTGTCCTCAAGTCCATGCTCTAGTAGGTCTGTGTCTTTATTCCCATCCTACCCCTAGGCTCTTCATGACATTTTTTTTTCTTAGATTCCATATATATGTGTTAGCATACAGTATTTGTTTTTCTCCTTCTGACTTACTTCACTCTGTATGACAGACTCCAGGTCCATCTACCTCACTACAAATAACTCAGTTTCATTTCTTTTTATGGCTGAGTAATAGTCCATTGTATATATGTGCCACATCTTCTTTATCCATTCATCTGTCGATGGACACTTAGGTTGCTTCCATGTCCTGGCTATTGTAAATAGAGCTGCAATGAACATTGTGGTACATGACTTTTTTGAATTATGGTTTTCTCAGGGTATGTGCCCGGTAGTGGGATTGCTGGGTCGTATGGTAGTTCTATTTGTAGTTTTTTAAGGAACCTCCATACTGTTCTCCACAGTGGCTGTATCAATTTACATTCCCACCAGCAGTGCAAGAGGGTTCCCTTTTCTCCACACCCTCTCCAGCATTTATTGTTTCTAGATTTTTTGATGATGGCCATTCTGACCGGTGTGAGATGATATCTCATTGTAGTTTTGATTTGCATTTCTCTAATGATAAATGATGTTGAGCATTCTTTCATGTGTTTGTTGACAATCTGTATATCTTCTTTGGAGAAATGTCTATTTAGGTCTTCTGCCCATATTTGGATTGGGTTGTTTGTTTTGACCCACCTCCTAGAGAAATGGAAATAAAAACAAAAATAAACAAATGGGACCTAATGAAAATTAAAAGCTTTTGCACAGCAAAGGATACCATAAACAAGACCAAAAGACAACCCTCAGAATGGGAGAAAATAGTTGCAAATGAAGCAACTGACAAAGGATTAATCTCCAAAATTTACAAGCAACTTCGGTGGGTAAATATTTACACCTCGAGGGTGTCCTGAGGATTGTGGCAGCCCTCCAGTTAAACAAACAGATGACACCGAAGGAAAATGGTCCCTTCTCCTGCCCAACCCCCCAACCTCAGCTTGGAGGGGACAGCAGGAGCTGAGGTGCCTTAGGAGATGCCTGCGCGAGAGCGTGCTGTCTACAAGCACGCTTTGCCATCTTAAGGCATTGGTGTTGTGACTCCTGCTGAACTCAGAGAAGTCTAGCAACTTGGCCAGAGCAGCACAGCCAGTCACGACAGAGACAGTGCCTGCCTGCAGGACAGCAAGCCCGAGGAACTATACACAGTTCATGAGCATGTTTTGGGTGCATAAGGAGACATCCATCGGTGGCTCTGGGTTCTTTTATCAGCCTGGGCAGTCTGCCCACCCTTCTCTTGTTCCCGGGGTGGGGGAGTGGTGGCCACCCTCTCCTGATGACAGCTCATTTCCGGGGTTCAGTGGGGGAGGAAGAGGACAATGCCAGGGCAATCCAGCAGATCTGGGGGGCTGGAGCTTGGTGGTACCTCTTGAACCAGGATTCTGGTTTAATAGGAAACTATCTGGTGGCAGCCCAAGCACTCTGCTGAGGGAAACCGTGGCATGGGTGGCAGGTGGCCAGGAAAGGCCCTCGTAGCTCTTACTCTAAGCAAAGTGTGTCAACCCCCCTGTTTCTTTGTGACCCCAATCCTACTGTAGATGCACCAGAGAAACGGACTCCTTTGACCAATACTTATATGAAAGGGAAGTTCAGACGATCCTTTTGGAGCACGAAAAATTAGAGCCAGGCAGCCAAAGGTTGAGCTTTTGTTGTGCCCTTGTCTTGTTCTGTGACCTAGGAGCGGGCAAACGTTTGCCTTCTCTGAGCCTCGGTTTCCTCATCTGTACAATGGGGGTGATGATAATGTAACCCCAAAGCAATTGTGTTCCATATGGTCCAGTCTTGGCTTGGTGACACATGCAAAGAAGCACAGTCTAGCAACCAGGAGGTAGTCAAAGGGACCTCAGGTCTTTACTTTTTGCCTTTCTAGGAAATCTCAAAGTGGGCAGGAGGGTTGGGGTCAGGGAGAAGTTTATTCCTAATTTATAGTAACATTTAGAAATTCTTTCTCCCAAACCCACTCTCTCTCTCTCTCTCTCTGCACCTTGCCCAGAGGATGATGGTGCAGCATCCCAGGACCTGGGTGGGTGCTGGTAACAATCACTCTCTCCAGCAGTCTCCCAGGCCCTGGAAAGGGGTCCTGGTCCCCAAGGGCAGGTTTGACTGCCCCAGCTTTTTTTTTTTTCCCCAAAATTTATTTATTTATTTATTTTTGGCTGCTTTGGGTCTTCGTTGCTGAGCATGGGCTTTCTCTAGTTGCGGTGAGCAGGGGCTACTCTTCGTTGTGGTGTGGGGGCTTCTCATCGCGGTAGCTTCTCTTGTTTCAGAGCACGGGCTCTAGGCGCGCCGGCTCAGTATTTGTGGCTTGCGGGCTCTAGAGCGCAGACTCAGTGGTTGTTGGCACGTGGGCTTAATTGCTCCGCGGCATATGGGATCTTCCCGAGCCAGGGCTCGAACCCGTGTCCCCTGCATTGGCAGGCGGATTCTTAACCACTGCGCCACCAGGGAAGTCCGTGCCCCAGCTTTAAAGAGTTTCAAAAGCACACCGGGAGGGCTGGTGCCCAGGTCCATTTGCATGCTAGCTTCCTCCTTCCTTATCTCAGGGAGCCCTTGGCGGGGGGTTCCTTTCAACTGTCAGCCCCCCGGGTTGTGGAAAATGGGATTCAATTACAACATCTTTTGGGGAGCGTTGGGCTTCTGTAGAGAGAGGTCCTCCCCTCCCCTCTCAGCGGAGGATCCAGAAGAGGGTAGGGAGGCCCAGAGAGGTCAGTGAACAGCTCAGGGTCACACAGCTAGGAAGATGAAGGGCAAGTTCCCACCCCAGGTCCGTGCACCCCCCAAACTCTCCACTCTCTGCACCACACTGCCTGGGGCCTCAGATCGGGGTGGGAGGCAGGAGTCCCTGAGGGTCGAACATCAGAGAGAAAGGGACTGGAAGACTCATAGGCTCCCCAGACAGAAAGAGGCATAAAAGTACTGGCCCCAGCCAGGCAGGCAGCCCTTGGTTCATCCCCAGGCAGCTCGTAATCTTCTAGACTCTGGTGGCCTCCCTCAGCTCTGCAGGCCTGGGAGAGTGAACTTTCTGAGTCCCAGAGAGGCTGGAAGGAACAGCAAGGATGCGCTGCCCTGGTGTCTTTAATGTTTCAGTCGTTTGCACACAGTGTTTCTCCAGATAACTGCCCCCCCCCCCCCCGCCAGCAAATCCTACAGTGAGGTATTTATTGCTACTCCCACTTCACAGATGGGGAAACTGAGGTTCAGAGGAAGATTCAATAAGGGACTAGATACAAAACCCTGTGCACAGAGCTGCACACCTCAAATTCCTCTCTCATTTAGTTTGAACAGCACCCCCAGTAAGGTAGGAATCCCCCTTTTTTTTGCATGAGAAAATAGGCTCAGAGAGGTTAAGGAAGGTGCCAAAGCTTGCACAGCTGGTGGGCGGCAGAGCTGGGCAGAGTTTGGCCTGCCTCTGGGTCTGAGTTTTGTCCTGTGTTTATCTCTGAGTGTTTCCAAGACTGCACGGAGAGCTTTTGCCCAGGTTCTGCCCGAGATCTCTGACCGCTGGTCTCCCTGTCTCTGCTCAGCACTGAGGGAAACTTCCAGTGAGATCCCACCATCTGACTGAGCAAGATTGTTCAGCAACTATTCTCTTCCCTCCCCCTTCCAGGGAAGGCTTTACTTCTCTGTCTTGCTGATTTGGGGGCACAGTCATATGACTTGCTGTGGCCAATGGAATAAAACATGGCAGGGACAGAGACCTTAAATGTGCCTGCATGGTGTGGTCTGGCCTCTTGTACTCCTGGCCTCTTGCACACCATTACTCAGGAAAATACTGGTCCAAGAAGGAGAGACATGTGAAGCAGACCTGGCTACCACGCACAGCCAGGAGCTGAGCCCACCTATCCTATAGCCTGAAGCAGATCTGCCCAGAGACCCATTCAAGAGAAAAATAAACTATTGTTATTGTAATGAGCTTTGGGGTGCTTTGTTATGCAGCATTATTGCAGTAGTAGCTGCCTAATACACTTATGAAGTATGAAACGATCCCTACAGCTGTACCCACCCCATACCTCTTCCACATCCCTCCAAGCTACCCAGATAAAGACCATTTTTGTGTGTGTGAGAACATGAAAACAGCTTTGAAAGGCAAAGTTGTGGAAGAACACCAGCCAGGAGTGATGTGCAGACCCTAAAGTGTGTGGAAGGGAGGGGAGAATGAAAGACCACAGTTGACCTTCCCACACTCCCTCTCCTTTTATCTAATGACAAACCATCTCTTTCCTGTGGAAATACATTTCTATTTTGTGGATGGGGAAAAAAACTCCCATCCTCCACTCCCCATTCAGGGGCCTGTGACTCAAGCCTGGCCAATCAGCATGTCCCCCATCCCCTTAGCCACAGCTCAGGAATGGACATATGTCTTTGTCTCAGTGGAATTCTCCCTGGGGATTTTTGTGGCATTCTTTTGCTGGCTTGTGGGCCTCATGCTTGCTGTATGAGGATAGTCTGTTTACAAGATGGAAAGAGAAATGGAGCTCTGATGATGTCACTTGAGACCCTTGAATCAGCCAGACCTGAAGCCCACCCTAACTCTTCAGCTCTATTCCCAAACTTTTCAGTCTTATGAGTCAACCAATTCTCTTCAGTTGGTTTAAAGTGAGGTTCTGTCCATTGCAGTGGCAGGAGTCCTGAGGCTATGGGAGGGCAGGAAGGAAGGGAGGGGGAAGGAGGGAAGAGGATGACGGCAGGGCAGGCAAGAAGGCTGAGAAGTGTCCTTACATGGTGTCTACCCCTGCAGATGCACCGAGAGGGAAGGAAGGAAGGGTGCTAGCCGAGCCTTTGTGTTTTGAAGGCAGTATAAGCCCTTTTGCTCTCCAGGGCTGACAGAGAGGTTGTCACATGGGGTGGTTGCCCTTAAGACCTTGTTGTCTGAAGCTCTAGGAGCTGAGCAAGATTGTCCAGTGGGGGTGTGGGCCCAACTCCAGGACTAGAGGGGCAGAGGGGCTGTGGGTCCTTTCAGGCCTTGGGCCTTAATCCTGGTGCAACCGAGGGTTAGGGGCTTGGATGGGGATGGCCAGGCTTGGGGATGTGTAGGCCTGAGCTGGTCCTCCTATGGCCACACCTAGTGGCAGGGATTGAAGGTGTTTGTGGAGGGACCCACTCCCCTGCGCAAGTAAGTCTGCTTGGGCTGCCATAACAAAGCACCCCAGACTGGGAGGCTTAAACAGCAGAAATGTATGTTCTCACAGTTCTGGAGGCTAGAAGGCCATGATCAAGACGCCAGCAGAGTTGGTTTCTTCTGAGACCTCTCCTCTTAGCTTGTAGACAGCCGCCTTCTCACTGTGTCCTCACCTGGCCTTTCCTCTGCACCTGTGCGTGTCTGTGTCCAAATCTCCTCTTCTTATGAGGACACCAGTCACACTGGATTAGGGCCCAACCTAAAGACCTCCTTTTCTTTTTTTTTAAGATTTATTTTTTAATTTATCTGTTTGTTTATTTATCTATCTATTTATTTATTTTGGCTGCCCTGGGTCTTAGTTGCAGCACGCGGGAGCTTCATTGCAGCATGTGGATCTTTAGCTGTGGCATACGGACTCTTAGTTGCAGCATGCACGAGGGATACTGACCAGGGATCGAACCTGGGCCCTTTGCACTGGGAGCGTGGAGTCTTACCCGCTGGACCACCAGCGGGTAAGTCAGACCACCAGCCAGGGAAGTCCTTTTCACTTTAATTACCTCTTTAAAGGCCTATCTCCAAATGCAATCACATTCTGAGGTCCTGGGGGTTGGGACTTCAACCCATGAATTTTGGGAGACCACAATTCAGTCACAATAGCTGTGTAGTGGCAACCACCGCAGCTGAGGCCAGTGCCACCTCTATCTTGCAGGGACCAGGTAACCTTGGGGTTCTGTGGCATCGACGGGAAGGGGAAGGAACAGAAAATGCACCCCCCTAAGGATTTCCTGCCAATCTTGGGGGCAGGTCAAGCTGGATTTAATTCCATTTGCTTATTATTATAAGAATTTAAATTTGCTCTTTGACTAGATACTGTGGGCACATGGAACAGAAGGGATTAGGGGTATTCAGAGAAAAATCTCCTCACCCTCCGCCTCATGCCCCAGGCCACTTGGTTGCCCTCCCCAGATACACTGTCTACTGTGACCAGTTCCTGGGGTCTCCTTGCAGAGTCTCTGTCTTAGGCCAGAGCTTCTCAACTCCAGCTGCACACTAGAATCTCCTGGGGAGTTGCAGGGTCCTGGTGGCCAGACCCCACCCCACATCAATGAGACAAGTGCTCCCTGGCTCTGTGTGCACCTGCGTCTCAGTCCAGGCAGAGGAAGAGGGAGGAAAGGAGGCTGGCGGGCTGCCTGAGTATTGGACCCTTGCAGGCATGCTCTAGTTTCCTTTTTGTGACATCCCTGCCAGGTAGTATCATTGTCCTCCCTGTTTTACAGGTGAGGAAGGTGATACTAGGAGCGGCCATACAATCCACCCAGGTCCCCCAGCCAGGGATGGGGGAGCAGGATCCAGGCTCAGGGGGGCGGGGCTGACGTCTTCGTTCTTGGGGCCGCACTGACGGAAGGATAATAATAAAGCCGCCCCTCAAGGATGTTGTGAGACTGAGCTGTGTTAATGGAGAGAAAAGTGCTCAGGAATCAGCCAGGCAAGCTCTTACCCACATGCAAGCTATCAAAGTGCTGAGAAGGGACCGGGGAGCATCATTGCCCAATTTAGCTTTCCTTTGATCATGTATTCCGTCTGCCTCCAGCTTTTGTTTTGCCCCCCTCCTCCCTTTCTCCTCCACCTGATGAATGTTTTCTTTCTGCTTTCCCAGACTTTTATTCTGGAGAGTTCTGCCCCCACCCTCTTCCCCTGCCCCCAGCTCCTCCCTCATTCTGCCTTTATCCTCTGCCAGATCTTTTTCTTTAGTCTGCTGCTCTGTCCCTGTCTGGGGGGGCTCAGGGGCTGACCCACCGATTAGAGCGACCAAGGTCCCTGAAAGGACCAGTAGAGTAGATAGCACAAGCTCTCAGCCCTGAACAGCAGGTGGAGAGGAGACAGATGGTCTACCTCAGCCCCCAGCCCCCAGCCCCAGCCTTTGCTGGGTATCATTTATCCCATCGACCCTTCTATCCATCCACCCAGCCAGCCAGCCAGCCAGCCAGCCAGCCATCCACTCATCTATCCATCCACCCATCCACCCACTCACCCATCTATCCATCCTCAGTTGCCCTCTGTGCCAGGCTCTGGAGCTACAGCCACGAACAAGGGAAACACAGCCCCTCTCCTCATCCATCTGGAAGACATCCATTAAATAATTGAATTAAACAAAATGCTGTATGACACCCCTGTGCTCTGGAGAAGGCAGCCTTTTGTAGTAATGCTCATGGTCAAGAATCAGGCAGACTTGGACTTCCCTGGCAATCCAGTGGTTTAAGACTCTGCGCTTCCACAGCGGCGGGGGGGTGGGGGGGGCACAGGTTCGATCCCTGGTAGGGGAAGATCCCACGTGACCCAAAAAAAAAAAAAAAAAAAAAGACAGACTCTATTTTAACACAGTAAGATACACGTGATGGAGCAGCTTTGGGGGAAACCACCCTGGGAGCTGACCTCAGTGCTGATCCCCTCCCCTCCCCGACCTGCAGGGCCTGAAATTTCCCAACCCTCCCCTCCCCCATCCATGCAGCCGCAGAAGAAATGGAGGGACAGACAGGACACCAAAGAGGGGCTCCGAGGAGGATGCTGGATGGTTATCACAGGAGGGAAGGCCCGGGGTCTAACTCTGAGACCCTCCCTGCCCCTTGGATGGGGATGCGCTGAGGAGACCAGAGAGGCGCCCCAGCGTGTGGGTGAGACTCTATCACTGGGGCCTGCTGGACCGGTGGACGTACTTTGAGACTCTGGATGCGGTTAGACCATGTTGTTTTGACCTGTACCTTCCCTTCCTTGCACAGTGGTGAAAATGCTATTTGAGACCACACTGGTTGCACTGCTGGAGAGTTGGTCCCTGCTGGATGCGGCTGTGTGTGCTGTACACATATTCACTTGTTAGAGGCTCGCGGTGGCCTGGGAGGTTCGTGCTGCCATCGTCGTCTACACAGACAAGGTCCAGGCACGGAGTGGTGAAGTAACTTCTTAGAGTCCCACAGCTGTGGCGGAACCGAATGAGGTGTTTTCGCTGGGCTTCCACAAGAGGGACCGGTGGACAGTGTCGTCCAGGGGTGGCTAAATTGCACCCTCCCATGGGACTGCCCATCCCAGCAGCTCAGCTCTTAGAAGGAGGTGCCTGGGCCCACAGTGAACCACTAGGAACAGTAATGGCTCTGAGCACAGTCTCTAGAGCAGAGAGCAGAGGTGGAGGCTGCTCGCCTCTTTAGAGGGAAAAGAGAATAGTGGCTGAGAGCTGAGCCTTGGGACCAGTCTCCAGGTTCGACTCCTAACTCTGCCTTTTTATAAGCTGTGTGACCTTGGGCAAGTTACTTGACCTCTCTGTGCTATTTTTTTTAAGGTATGAAAATTATATTTATTTCAACCAAGGAAAGAAATCACGAGTTACGAACTTTAAAAGTTGACCAACATCTCTGTGCATCATTTTTCTCATCCATAAAATCAAGGTTGCTGTGAGGATAAAGGGGTAATGCATAGCCTTGTTGTTACTCACGTTTTTAGCTGGGAGGCTGTGAGCAGGTTCCTCGGTCCCTCCAAGCCTCAGTTTGGCCTCACATGTGATGGGAATAAACCCAACGTGGACCTCACATGTGAAAAAGGCTCAGCAAGCTGGGGAGCCCCAGGCATCCCGAGGGTGGGTGCTCCCGGACAAAGGCGCAGGTTCTGGGAGTGTTTGGGGGCTGAGCCAGCAGGATGCCCCCGTGGGCTGCATGAGGTGGCCGAGGGAGGGGACAGGCTTTCTCCCACTGCAGTGTCCTCTGTGCTGGCCTGGTCTGAGTGGCCGGGTGCCCAGGGGCTCCTTCTTTTCTAATCCTATGTTTATTTCTGTGTTTATATTGATATATGATTTTTAGTCAGGTTTCTTGTGGTGTTATCTACTGAAACCTAGAATTTTTAGTGCACAGTTCTACAAGTTTTGACAAATGCACTCAATTGGTTAACCATCGCCATCAAGACACAGAACAGTTCCATCACCCCCCAATTTCTCTCTTCTCAGCGTCTAAGCATCTCCACGTGCCCCACTTAAGAAGCAGGTTTGCACACCCTTGGTAGAGGGAGGGCAGAGTCGCTTTGCAAGTCTGAGCTGTGGACCAGGCTGGCTGCGCCAGCTGCCCCTGTGGCGGAGAGTGCCGGGTGAGGAGGAATGTGCAGGCCGGGGACAGGTTGTGCTGGGACCAGGAAGAGAATATTCCAAGGCTGGAGAGAAGCCTGAGTTTGCCTCCGTCTGGGACAGCTGACGCTCCTGCTGCCTGGGGCCGATGCAGGGCCTGCAGCCTCCACGGGGACCATGGGCTGGGCTGGCACCCATGCGTTCCTGGCCCTGGTCTCGCTGCCTCTTTGAACACAGCCTTCGGGCATCTAGGGATACCGTGCAGAGCCAGGGATGGCTTTGTGGTGCTGGTCAACTGTGCCAGCTCAGGAAGTCAGCGTCTGCCCGGCACGGGGGCTCCAGGAGGCACCCAGGAACTCCGTTTGCTAATGAAGGAGCAGGAGGTGAGGTGGCAGCTCCCATCACTTTGTGTTCTGTGAAGGGTCCTACCAGGTGGACCTGGCTCCCCTGTCATGGGGCCTGACCACTGCCACTAGAGTCATGTCTTTGCATCAGGTATGTCCAGGGTAAAGGCGTTTAGTGAAATGGCTACACATATGACAAGCACATGCTGAATTTGTGGGCCAGACCTCTTGGGGTTCAAATCCTCACTTCACCACTGACAGGCTTTGTGGCTTTGGGAAAATTGTTTAACTTCTCTGGGCCTCAGTTTTCTCACCTATAAAATAAGGATACTAATAATACCTGTCTTACAAGTTGTGAGAGTTAAGTGAGAAAACAGACATAAAACACTTAGAAGAGTGCCTGTTACATGGTGTTAGCTGCTATTATTGTTATTTTTATTTTTATTATTATATTAAGTGGAGAGAAATGCAGGTTCTGGTTCCAGCTGTGCCACTAACTGGCTGTGTGATCCTGGGCAATTCATGTCCCCTCTCTGAGCCTTCGTTCCTACAGATATGATTATTAGCCAATAGCAACAATAGTAATAGTGATATTTATAGAGTTCTCTGCTCTAGCCCCATGCTACATACTTTATATTCTTTGTCTTATTTGATACTCACAACGGGTCTGTATGGTAAGGTTTTTTATTTTTTAATTAAAAAAATTTTATTTTATTGAAGTATAGTTGATTTACAATGTTGTGTTAATTTCTGCTGTACAGCAAAGTGATTCAGTTATACATATATATATATATATATATATATATATATATATATACATTCTTTTTCATATTATTTTCCATTATGGTTTATCACAGGATATTGAATATAGTTCTCTGTGCAATATAGTAGGACCTTGTTGTTTATCCATTAAATATATAGTAGTTTGCATCTGCTAATTCCAAACTCCCAGTCCGTCCCTCCCCCACCCCCCACCCCCTTGGCAACCACAAGTCTGTTCTCTATGTCTGTGAGCCAGTTTCTGTTTTGTAAATAAGTTCATTTGTGTCATATATTAGGTTCCACATATAAGTGATACCATATGGTATTTGTCTTTCTCTTTCCAACTTACTTCACTTAGTATGATAATCTCTAGGTCCATCCATGCTGCTGCAAACGGCATTATTTCATCATTTTTATGGCTGAGTAGTATTCCATTGTCTGTATGTACCACATTTTCTTTATCCATTTATCTGTCAATGGACATTTCGGTTGTTTCCATGTCTCGGCTATTGTAAGACTTGGCCCCCTTCAGGGGCAGGTCATGTGTGTGCTTCCCTCCCAGGGGCACCTGCCTTTTAAGCAAGGAGGCTGGAGAGGGCAATGCTTAACTCAAAGGAATAACCCACTAGTGACCAGGTCACTTCCCTCTTAAAAGGACTGTGACAGCTCCTCATGGCCTTGGGATGAAGATCAAACTCTTGGGGTGAAGAACGGAGGGAAAGGGGCAAGTGGATGAAAACCACAGGGATAGTGGCAACTGGTGAGGAGGTGATGGCTCCTGTGCTTAGACCCTCGGCTGTGGAACTGGAAGGGGGCGGAGCTGGAGGATGGAGGGACACAAATGGTGGGAGCCTCCACTCTGGAGTCAGATGATCTAAGTCCTGTTTCCACCACCTACCAGGTGTGTGACCGTGGTCAAGTTCAGGGTGGTGTGAGGGCTAGGAGAAGCAGAGCCTGTGAAGTGCTCGGCCATGTGCCTGGCACATAAAAAGGGTTTAGTCTGTTTGTGGCCCTCCTTCCCTTTTCTCAGATCATGTTTCACATGCTAGGATGGAAAACATCTGGATTGGAATCATGGTTCCACCATATTATTTATGGGGTATTGGGCAAATCCCATGCTGTACCTCCAATGATTGAAAAAAAAAAAGCCAATTATACTCTGACACCCAATGATTATTATAAGCTATATCTTGATTCCAAAGATGTCAAAATGTGAAAATATGATGTATCATAGAATTGTTAAACTTTCCTATCTTGAACTTTTCCATCCTGAGAAATTGGTTTTCAGCCTTATGCTTTGTTGCCTCATGGTCTCAAAATGGCTGCCAAGCATCATGTCCTCACACCATCATCCCCATGAGGTTGGATGAAAAGGGCCAGCTCAGCAGTGGGTCGGTAGGATGTGGGGAGGACACAAGACCTTTTCTAGAAGTTTTCTAGAAGTCTGCTCAGCAGACCTGCCCTTACATACCATCGGCCAGAAATGCATCACATAGCTACTGCTACAGCAAAGCAAGCTGGAAAAGGGCCTGGCAAAGGGGAATGGGGTAGGTGTAAATGGCTTAGAATAATCATTTTTAGCCTTTGTATTGGGCATTGTGATGCTCCACCCTGAATGGGAGTTTTGTTAGTAAGGCTAAAGTGAGTCGGCAGTTGGGTAGGCAAATCCCAGACTCAGCCACAGGTGGGACATTACAAAGTCAGCTGACACCACTTCCCACCAAGCTCTTTGCTCTCTATTTTTCCAGCATCCTTAATACATGGTCATCCAGCCTCAACTCAAACCCCTCTAACAGGGGACTCAACTTCACGAGCCAGCTTTTAACCTATCTAACTGTTGAATTGTTGAAATGCTCCTGCTTACACTGAGCCCAACATGCCTCCTTTCATTAGTCCTGCCTTTGCCCCTTGGGTTCCCCTAGGTCCAGTCAGTTTCCTCTTCCCAGTGAGTGCCTTATAGGTTTTGAAGACAGAGCTCTCCCGTCCCCACCGCCCCCTTGAGTCCCCATGCACCTGCAGCATCTTCAACCGTATTCATTTCTTTTTATGTACTTCCTGATACACTTTTTTATATACTTCATCTTTCTTTTTTTTTTTTTTTTTTTTTTTGCGGTACGTGGGCCTCTCACTGCTGTGGCCTCTCCCATTGCGGAGCACAGGCTCCGGACGCGCAGGCTCAATGGCCATGGCTCACGGGCCCAGCCGCTCTGCGGCATGTGGGATCTTCCCGGACCGGGGCACGAACCCGTGTCCCCTGCATCGGCAGGCCACCAGGGAAGTCCCTACTTCATCTTTCTTAACAGCGGCGTCACATCTTAACAGCTTTCATCTTTTGTCATGGGGCTTCCAATTAAGCAAATCATTTCAGCCATTTTTCCTGAGAGTTCGCCTTTGCCAGGCATTGTTCTCAATCCTAGGGAAATAGAAGTGAATAAGACAGACCTTCCTCTGTATGAGCCCACTGAGAAACCACTTGTACCTGGACCCTCTTCCAGGAAGCCTTCCCTGATTTCTGGATTAGCATAGGGGTCCCTCCTCTGGGCTCATGTAGCCTCCAGGCTACTCTGCCATGATATTTAGCACACTCTGGACCTCCTTTGTCTCCTGCCCTTGACCATAAGCCCCAAGAGGAAGGGACTGTGTGTTGGTCACTGCAGCTCTGCCCGGCTTGGAGCTAGAGTGTGGTAGATGCTTGGTGCATGGCTGTTTCCTCCATGAATGAGCAGTTGCAAAGGTAGTTCTCAGAAGACCCAGAAGGAAACATTTTTGCCATTTCTGGGGGGGAGGACAGTGCTCATGACATTATCCCCTGCTTGGGGTGGCCTCCCTTCTCTCTGGCCTTATGTCTCCTCCTCGCTCTGCATCTCGAGCTGCAGGGGCAGGAGTCTGGTGTGCCTCTGGCCCCCAGAGCATCATGGCAGAGGACAAGCAACTGACTTTGCATTGACTTGGAATCCTGGCTCAGCCAATAACTGGCTGGGTGTTCTTGGGCAAGTGACTTAACCTCTCTGAATCTGAGTTTCCCTATTTATAAAATGGAAACCACTGTTTTTTCATTGGGTTATTGAGAGAAGTGAAGGAGTTCATACCTGCCAAGAATCTGGCACATAGTAGGTGTGCCACAAAGTTTAGTTCTTGCCTTCCACCAAACGGGACTCTGCCAGCCTTTCACCTTTGCTTTAGGGCTGGAGGACAGTGGTGGGGGATGAGGGTGGGGGATGTCAGGCAGCTTGGACACCCAGTGGCTTTGAAGAAGGTTGGGCTTGGCATTCCCATGCAGCAAGTCCCAGGGGACTGGGAGTAATCTGGGAAGCGACCTGCATGGAGACCCAGGACAACTGTCCCAGACCACAGGCTTGATTTCCCAGGCCAGCGGGCCAAGTGCAGATTAATCAGCATCTCAAACCACACCCATGACCCAAGATGAAGCTGACGTCCAGAGAGGTCAGGTGACTTGTCCAGTGTCAGATAGCAGCTGGTCCCAGATCTCCAGATTCATGGCCCAGTTTATTTTCCCCTCCTTCTTCCCAAGAATGTCTCCTTAATGGTCTCTCCTTGGAGATGACTAGAACATGAGTTGCTTCTTTTATTCTTTTTTTGTGAATTTTTAAAAATTGAAATATAGTTGATTTACAATGTTGTGTTAATTTCTGCTGTACAGCAAAGTGACTCAGTTATTCATGTATATACATTCTTTTTTATATTCTTTTCCATTATGGTTTATCCCATGATATTGAATATAGTTCCCTGCGCTATGCAGTAGGACTCTGTTTTTTATCCATTCTATATATAATTTGCATCTGCTAGCCCCCAAATCCCAGTCCATCCCTCCCTCCAACCCTTGGTAACCACATATCTGTCCTCTATGTCTGTGAGTGTGTTCCTGTTTCATGGATAGGTTCATTTGTGCCATATTTTAGATTCCACAGATAAGTCATACCATATGATATTTGTCTTTCTCTGCCTGACTTACTTCACTTAGTATGACAATTTCTATGTCCATCCATGTTGCTGCAAATGGCATTATTTCATTCTTTTTTATGGCTGAGTAGTATTCCATTGTATATGTGTACCACATCTTCTTTATCCATTCATCTGCCAGTGGACGTTTAGGTTGCTTCCATGTCTTGGCTATTTTGAATAGTGCTGCTAGGAACATAGGGGTGCATGTGTCTTTTTGAATTAGGTTTTGGACATGAGTTGTTTCTTTATCCCCCCAGTGACACAGAGCTGCCACCTCCAGCCAGTCCCCTCAGCTGCATTGGAGGAAGCCTGGAGAGGGTAAGAAGGTCTATGGGGCATCCTTTATTCTTGCAGGAGCCATGCCCGCTCCCTCCACGCCTTTGCACTTGCAGCTTCCGCTGAGCTGCCAGGCACATTGGCGGCTCCCACACACTGTCCCAGGGGCTCCCGGAGCGCAGCTGCTGAGCTGCCCGATGAGAGGCCAGCAACTCGCCGGCCGCCCTTGCCAGACTGCGAGCTCCTTGAGGGCAAAAGCACATCACTGTCATTAACACCATCTTGAGAATGGCCGCCCGCGTGCTGGGTCACTGTATTCAGTGCTATAAAGCAGTGCGATGACTGTGCCCATTTCACATCGGAGGTAGAGAGTTGTGGCTTAGGTAACCCGCCAAGGGCCACCCAGCTAGATGAGCTGAGAATGAAAACTTAGTCCAGTGCCTGGTGCCCTGGGCTAAGCACCCAATGCTAACACTGCTGGTGTTCTAATGATTTGCCAGACACCATCTGCAACACTTAATATATCTTAACTTGTTGCCTTGGCTCAGCGACCCTAAGAGATACGCACTGCTACTGTTCCCCTCTCCCAGATGAGAAGACGGAGGCAGAGGGAGATTCCGTTTCTCACCTGAGGCCACACAGATAGTAAGTGACAGAGGTAGGATTTAAACCCAGCGGGGTGGGCCCCCGAGACCCCTTTCTTACCCAGGATGCACCTGGTGAGCATCCCTCAGTGATGCTGAGGCTGACAGTGGACGAGCAGGTAGGGTCGGGGGAGAACGGGATGTCTGCCTCAGGGGTCACAGCAAAAGGGAGGCAGTGTAAAGGACGGGGCAGGACAGAGCCCTGGGGAGGGACAGAGCCCCACCCTCAGCAGGTGGCAATATTTTCCCCTCATTTGGTCCTGCCTGGGCTGCTGAAAGTAAAGGTACGGGGCAAGAGAGAAGCAGAAGACTTTAGCTTTCTACCCAGCACAGGCCCAGCTCTAGACTTGTCTTCCTTTGAGGTTTTCAAGAACAAGAGTGGGGCTTCCCTGGTGGCGCAGTGGTTGAGAGCCCGCCTGCCGATGCAGGGGACACGGGTTCGTGCCCCGGTCCGGGAGGATCCCACGTGCCGCGGAGCGGCTGGGCCCGTGAGCCATGGCCGCTGAGCCTGCGCGTCCGGAGCCTGTGCTCCGCAACGGGAGAGGCCACAACGGTGAAAGGCCCGCGTACCGAAAAAAAAAAAAAAAAAAAAAAAAAAGAACAAGAGTGATGGAGGATGTGGCAAAGGGCAGGACCGTTCCCCTCCCCCGCCCCATTCTCCTCCTGACTTCTGGTCACCTCTGCCCAGCGGTGTCCGGGAAGTGAAAGGGAAGGTACAGATTAGGGAAGCAGGAACCAGGTCTCCATCGCCTCTCCCTCGCCCTGGCTGACGAAGGAGAGCAAAGTGGTTAGAACGGTGCGCTCTGGAGTCTGACTCGCTTTCAGTGCCAGCTCCGCCCCCTGAGCAAGTGTACCTCCCGGGGAGGAGGACCCGGGCAGGAGGAATTAGAGCTGTCTGGGTAAAGACGGAGGGAAGGGTGTGAGGCTGGTGAGACTGGTGGGAGGTGGTGCTGAATGGGGAGCAGGAGCAGGTCTTGAAAATTTGGGCGCCAAGGCCAGGGTATCTGACCTTGTCTTGTGGCCGGTGGGAGCCACTGCAAGATTCTCTGCAGGGGAGAGGCTGGTCAGATTAGCATCCAATGCCCGCAGACTCTGCTGTGTAACATCGAACAAGTGTCTCCTCTCCTCTATCAAGCAAGGAAGCTGGGCTGGTTGGTCTAAGGTCTCATCAGGTTCCTGTGTCTGGTTAGTAGGCAGAGCCTGGGCACGGGGTAGGCAGAATGCCAGGCCCCTCAGGGGGGTTCTCACGGGCACGGGGAGACCCTGGTCCCCAGATCACTCCCAATGCAAGCGCCACAGGGCAAGAGATTCCTCCATGGGTGCTCGGATGGTCCGGACCTCATCTTGACCTGCCTCCTTCATTCCCAGTCACACTTTGGCCTCTGTGGTCCTGCATCCATCCTGCAGCCCCAGGATTCTTCTTAGGGAGGAAACAGTCTTTGCTGAGTCCTTGCTGAATGCATGGGGTGGGAGGCCTGGGGTTGTAGCAGGGTGGAGGGAAGGGGGTAAAACCGCTCTGCAGGAGACCAGCGGATCCGCCGTTAAGGCAGGAGTGGGGTGGGGTGGAGGGACAGAGGAGAAGAGACGAGAGAGACAGGACATTTTAAAAACTTTATGAAAATATTTATTTGACCTGAATTACTTTTTTTCCATTTCAAAAATAATGTTAGTAATTCTGTGGACATACTTAAGTCAAAATAAGAGGAAAACCATACACATAACGCAAAGATAAAGAACACTAATCAAGGAGACTTCCCTGGCGGTCCAGTGGTTAAGACTCCAGGCTTCCACTGCAGGGGCCGCAGGTTCGATCCCTGGTCAGGGAACTAAGATCCTGTGTGCCAGGCAGCACGGCCAAGAAAAACCCAAAACCAAAACAAACAAACAAAGAAACCCACAAAAACAAACACTAAGCAAGACATATTCATTAGCATGAAGTGGTTAAGTGCTTACTATATAGAATGGTTCTAAGCCCTTGACAATATCCAAGGGACTTGACAATACAGCCTGATTCTGTAAACAAGTGGAAAGAAGCAGTGTGTTTAGCTTTTCTATCGTATTAACACATAAGCCCCTGTAAACCACTGTGAAACCCCAGGGCACTATACACTCTCCTCAGCCTCCTTGGATTTCAAACTTACCAATAGGTATCACATTACTGTCAATGTTAGTGGAGCAGGAATGTTTCCTTTGACTACCTACTGTGCATTCCACAGGCATCTCAGAAAGATGCATTTAACATTTTGTGTTATTACATGACACTTTATTATGGAAATCACTAAACAGGATAATAAGTTCCATGAACCCAACACCCGGCTCTGCCACTCTGGTTTCATGTCTTCCCCCCTCCATTTTTTCCCCCAAGAATTATGTCGTTTCTCCCATACATAGGATGATGTTTGAACATGGAAAGGCGTCTCCCTGGAACATTCAGTGTGGGTGGATGGAGTCAGGCCTGAAAGAAGCAGCCGGGTCTCAGGTGTAGGTTGACACTCTCCTGAACACCAGGCACCCAGGAGGCAGGGTGAGAATGGGAGCCCCTCGGGGACTTGCTGGAATATTGGGGAGCCCTGGCACCTCCTCTGCGTGTGGAACTGGGAGCGGATGGGATGGGGAGGTCAAGGCTATTGTGTCCAGGCTATTGTATGACCTTTAGCTGGTGACCTCTAGAATTCCAAACCCCTGGGCTGTCAGAGCCGGAACACCCCTTAGCCACCACCCAGCATGTCACCTTACTGGACAGAGGAGGAAGCCAAGGCCCAGGAGGGAAAGGATCTTGCTCGAAGCCACACGTCGAATCAGTCAGGGCCCGGGCAAGAACCCAGGGGCCTGGCTGTTTCCTACCAGGGGTCCATGCAGCATTTATGGAGCCCCTGCTGTATACATGGTGCTTTCAGGGGCCCTGTGCATCCCAGGGCTTTGCTGAACACTGCATAGGGGCAGGAACACCACACCCTGAGAAGGGTGGGGGGCTCCTTGGTGCAGCATTCCCAGCTGCCTCTCCACCTGGGAGTGGCCTGGGGAACCCGAGATGTCCTCCCCAACCCAGGCATCCATGGGAGCACCTGCAGTCCAGCCGAGAGATTCTCAGGGAGGGTTTTCCCTGGACCTGCAGATGCTGGTCAACCAAGCCCTTCCTGCTCATACAAACACACACCCTGTGTTGCTTTCTCCTTAAATTCTCTCTTCCCTCCTCTCTCCTCTTCTTTTTATCAACCATCGCTCATCTCCCCAGCTCATCTCTCCCCACTTTCCTCCTCCCCGTCTCATAAATTCCCTCCCCTGGGGCTTTTTGCCAAGGGGTTGAATAAACAGGAAGGGAGAGGGAAAAAATCACAGCGGAGTCTCTAGACAGGCTCTGAGAAGCTTCCTGACTCTGGAGACCATCACAAAAGAACCGCGTGGCCTCAGCTTGGGAATCACAGCCCGTTTCTGGAGGGCCTTGAGGGCTGTGGGGCAGGGACTGGTGGGCAGCGGTGGGCAGTGCCATGTGGGGTCAGCATCAGGCTGGCGATCAACCTCACGACCTTCAGTGTGAATCCAGGAGAGTCCATGCTGGGAGTCGGCTTCTGCTGTGTGACCCTGGGCAAATCTCATGCCCTTTCTGAGCCTCAGTCTCCCCATCTGTAAAAGGAGGGGCTGGATTAGACGGCTGGGAGGGGGTCCTTCCAGCCCTGATACCATAAAGTTCTGAGGCTCCATCTTTCATACGACGTGGGGGGCTCTGGAAGGCTGGACCTCTCTGAGCTGCCATGATGGTGGAGATCTTGAGGACCCCAGCTTCCCTCCCACTCCCCGAGGGCCTCAGCCAGAGCCCCCAGCTGCCCCGTGACATCCTCGGGGGGATGAGCGTAGGAGGAGGTGGCCCCAGCTGGAGGCCCCCAGCTCGGAGCTGGCTCCAGCTGAAACCTCCACCCCAAGGCCTACTCGGACCCTCCAGGTGAGCAGGGATACTGATGAGACCTAAGGCTGGGAACAGAAGTTTGGGCTTCCGGTTGACAACAGGAGCTGACAACGTCACCCCTCATTCCAGACAGGCCAGGGATGTGAGGACAACAGCCACAGATAGGTGGCTGGTGGAGGGAGAGGAAGGGTGAGGAGACAGAAAGGAAGGAAAGAGAGAAGGCAGGGAGGTCTGGGGGAGGCCTGGACCCCCGGAGCATGAAAAGCCCAGAGAGAGTGAGAGAGAGTGTGTGTGTGTGCGCGTGCGTGTGCGCGTGCGCGTGTGTGCACTGCTGTGAGCATCTGTATCTCAGCAGCAGAGGATGGGCGTACACATACGTTGTGCATCTGTCTGTGATTTAATCCGTGTGTCCCCTGGGGAGACGGTGTGTGTCTCTGCGTGTGGCTATTTGGGGGCAGCTCGATGCCTTGGCAGTGCATCTCCCAAGGTCTTTGCAACCGTCAGAGCTCTGTGAGCTCAGTGACAGAGCGCTGGCCTGGAAGTTAGGAGAACCGCGTTCTAGCCTGGGACCCGCCAGTCTTGCTGGGCTGCCATGGGTGAGCCCCTGCCCGTCTCTGGCTTGAGAAGCCTCAACGGCAAATAACAACGGCCGCCAACTCTTATGGAGCACTTACTGTGTGGTAGGCGCTGTTCTGAGCGCGTTACAGGTCAGAGTTCTCGCGAAGGTTCTGTTATCATCTCCATGTTACGGACGGGGAAACTGACACACCTCGGAAGTGGGAGAACTGAGATTCCAGCCCAGGCAGCCTGGCTCGGAGGGCGAGCTCTTTTTTTTTTTTTTTTTTTTTTTCTGTGATATGCGGGCCTCTCACTGTTGTGGCCTCTCCCGTTGCGGAGCACAGGCTCCGGACGCGCAGGCTCAGCGGCCATGGCTCACGGGCCCAGCCGCTCCGCGGCACGTGGGATCTTCCCGGACCGGGGCACGAACCCGCGTCCCCTGCATCGGCAGGCGGACTCTCAACCACTTCGCCACCAGGGAAGCCCGGAGGGCGAGCTCTTAACCATGGCGTGCCCAGGGACCCTGCAAGTGGTGAAGGTGGGGGACGAGTTTGATCGCGTAGAGATGTGATTCAGACTCTCAGAGGTTCCAGAGCAGCCCTGTGGCCCTAGCTCTCCCGTCACTGAGAATTGCAGCTCCCCTGGGCCAGGGTGACTAGCTGGGGTGTGACTCCTCTCCCATGGGTATCGGACAGGCCTGGGTTGAGCTCTAAGGGTTCTTGGTGTTCCGGGATGCCAAAACTTGGTTATCTGAAACATACACTCCAGAGCGATAAATGTCACGGGAGGAAGGATGTGACCAGGCTGCAGAGGGAAGAGACCAAGACATTCCAGGACATTCCAGATCTCCCCGTCTCCCACCCCCCATCCCGGGCCTGGAGACCTGATTTACCCCGGAGCCATCAGATATGCTGTCCTTTGATCCCAGAGGCCACCAGCTGCTAACACAGCTCTGGTTGGTGGTGGAATGTCTACTCCCCGCAAAGCTGGAGGGTTGCTGGTGATCCGAGGGAGTGTCTGCGTTGCTTTTCAGGCTAAGGAACACGTCATCTTGCTGTCCTTTTCTCCTGTGTCCCTGGACAGCCTGACTCAGCCAAAGGAGGGGGAGGGGGAGGCACTGGGGACAACTGGGTCCGGGAGAGAGAAGTCCAGCTTGGTGACGTTAATGGGGAGACATTAACCAATTACTAGACTTACCTGGCTTTTTTGTTTCTAGACACGGGCATGGTCATAAAACTGAGCAAACCCAGGCCTCGTGCTGGTCTGTGGCGGCCCCAGCCTTGCCTGCTGCATGAGGTCAGGGGTGTAGACCGAGCGGAGGGGGTGGGCCACTTTCCTGAAGCGAGCTGTCAGGCTGCTGACCCCTGGGAGACAGCACAGCACCTGGAAGGGCTTGCTGGGTGCTGACCGCTTTGGAGGAAGGGGCTCTCAGCCAGTGTGCCGTGTGCTGAGGGTAGAGAAGAGGCTGAAATGGTCCCAACCTGGGAAGAAATTGTGCCTGAGAGACGAGGACAGCAAACAGGCAGAGGACTGAAACAAAGAGGCCAGGGCAGAGGTGGCCTAGGGGAATTCAGAGCCCAGGGGAGGCTGGGGAGGATTTGGGAAGCCCACACCCGCCATGGCAGCCAGAGGGAGCGTTTTCTTTTTTTTTTTTTTTTTTTTTTGCGTTACGTGGACCTCTCACTGTTGTGGCCTCTCCCGCTGCGGAGCACAGGCTCCGGACACGCAGGCTCAGCGGCCATGACTCACGGACCCAGCCGCGGATCTTCCCGGACCGGGGCACGAACCCGCGTCCCCTGCATCGGCAGGCGGACTCTCAACCACTGCGCCACCAGGGAAGCCCCTAAACATGCTCTATCCTTCATCGTAAAAACCAACCACTCCTGATTCTGCCCTCGGGTTTGTGAAAAGCAATTCCTGACTTCTCATCCCCTGTGGAAAGTCAGGCATCTCTGGTAGGAAAAAAGCCCGGAGCCTTTGTCAATTGCTACCTCAATGACTGGCTTCTCCATCAGAAACGAGCCCCTGCTCTGGCTCCAGGGAGGAGACTTTGCCGGGACACTGTGAGGGGGAGGCAGCCGAGTGATGGACCTCCGTGCTGTGGGACCCAGGCTGCGGCCCAGCGGTGACTGAGCCCAGTGATGTTTCCAAATTGGGAGCTCTATGCCCCATGTAGAAACATGAGGGCCAGGGAAGGCTTCCCAGCAGAGGTGATATCTGAACTGGACCCTGGGCTCACAAGGTGAAGAGGGGGAAAGTCATTCCAGGTGGAAAGCACAGCACGGGGGAGGGGAAGATGCACGGGGGTTGTGGAGAGGAAAACGGGGAGGGCAGGGAGCTTCGGCGTTCCTCAGAGACCCTGACCCAGGTATGGTTCTGGGAAGGTGGGCTTTTTTTTTTTTTTAATATTTACTTATTTATTTGGTTGCTCCTAGTCTTAGTTGCGGCAGGCGGGCACCTTAGTTGTGGCTTGCAAACTCTTAGTTGCAGCACGCATGTGGGATCTAGTTCCCTCACCAGGGATCGAACCCGGGCTCCTTGCATTGGGAGCGCAGAGTCTTTTTTATTTATTTATCTTATACTTTTTTTTCTTGCTTTCTTTTATTTATTTCTTTTTCTCTGGCTGCGTCGGGTCTTAGTTGCAGCACGTGGGGTCTTCGTTGTGGCGCGCGGGCTTCTCTCTAGTTGTGATGTGCAGGTTTTCTATCTCTAGTTGTGGTGCACAAGCTGTAGGGCGCGTGGGCTCTGTAGTTTGCGGCACGCGGGCTCTCTTGTTGAGGCGCACGAGCTCAGTAGTTGTGGCGCACGGGCTTAGCTGTCCCGGGGCATGTGGGATCTTAGTTCCCTGACCAGGGATTGAACCCGCATCCCCTGAATTGTAAGGCGGATTCTCTACCACTGTGCCACCAGGGAAGTCCCAAGGTGGGCTTCTGAATCCAGGAGATGACTAGGATCATAATCTCCATTTAACAGATGGGGAAATTGAGCCCAGAGGTTAACTAATTTCCCTAAGGGCATTCTAAGTGGCGGAGCTGTGATCCAAACTCCCTGACTCCAGGGACAGGGCTCAGAACACCCAAGACACATTGCTCCCCAAGTATGGAAAATACCCCAAGTATCTGGACAGGTGTTGACAAAGGCCGTGGAAAAGCATTAGACTGGGAAGTTGGAAGGTTCTAGTCTCGAGAGCCACTCACCCTGCAGGTCTCTTCTCCCCTCTGGCCTCATGTCCCTCATCTGCAAAGAGGCCAGCCCTTTCTCCACTGCCAGCTGTAGTGAGGGGCCAAGATGACAGAGGCCACAAACCTTTGGGATGGAGACCCTGGCAGCTCCTGGGAGGGTAGAAGAAGGCTGGAAGGAGGGCCCTGACATGGACGAGGCTGCTCTCCCCACCGCCACTGCCAGGCCAGTGTAATCAGGGCTATCCATCACCCTCCCTGGGGTGGTGGCAGCCTGCTTGGCAGCGACACCATTGCCAGCTCGTCCATATTTCATCAGCCTGGAGAGAGAGGAGCGAGGGAACAAGCGCGGGGGAGACGGAGCCAAAGGGAACCTGCCCATCAACCAAGGCAGCGTTCTCACAGCAGCCAGCCCCTCGATAGAGGCTCCATCAACCGGCCCAGGCCACGGGAGGCCCTTACTGGGGGGCTCTGGGGTGATTTGGTATCACTTTGGAGCCTCGTCTGGTGCCAGGCACTGTGTAAACACTTTGTGTACTGCATTTTCTTTTCTTTCTAACAGATTTATTTTTATTTATTGATATTTATTTTGCCTGGGCCGGGTCTTAGCTGTGGCATGTGGGCTTCTTCGTTGTGGCATGGAGACTTCTTCGTTGTGGCATACAGGCTCTTAGTTGTGGCATGCATGTGGGCTCTAGCTCCCCGACCAGGGTTCGAGCCCAGTCCCCCTGCACTGGGAGTTCGGAGCCCTACCCACTGGACCACCTGGGAGATCCCCTGTGTGCTGCATTTGCTAATCCTCTAAATTACCGCCACGGGGAGGGCTCTGCCATGACCCTCATTTAGAGATGAGGAACTTGAGGCTCAGAGTAGCCTGCTTGAGGCTCAGCTAAGATGTGGCCAATCTGAGGTTCGACTCTCATTGACCAGGTCCCCGGCATCCATGCTCCAGTCCCAACCATCACACTTCCCTGTGTGGGTTCAGAATCAGTGGACTTGGGTTTGAATCCTGAGTTCACCACTTACCACTGGCTGAGCAACTTTGGGCTATGCATTCACCCTCTAAGCCTGTAAAATAGCTGACTCGTGGAGCTGCTGTGAGCCTTGGATCAATTACTGTGGCTCAGAGCTAGCTCCCCCCAAATCCTTCAAGTCTGCCCCGACGCCACCGCAAGGCCTAGCCTGACCACCTCTTTTAGACTGAGGCCGCCCCATTCCCCTTGCGCTGTGCTGCTTTGTCCCGCCTTCCATGTCACGTGTCACCCACCTTCTCTTCTGTTCCATTTAGTGCTGTCTGTGTGGCTGGCATGGGAGCCCGGGAAGTAGGGATCCCTGATCATCCAACCATACTGCACGTGCCTAGGACAGCACCAGGGTGGGCAGTTCGCACTGTATTTTCTGAGGGAACGAATACACAATGGGTGTTCTCTTTCCTTTCCTCAGGGGCCTCTTGGAGACCGGAGGACCCAGGGGATGAGATTTAGCTGGCAGGGTTGGGGTGGGCTGGAGAAGCTGGGAGGGAGGTGTTTGCAAAAGGGAGAGAAAACACACTGGCTTCTGGGTCAGGAGGTGCAGTGAGGCGCGGGAAGGCTCCTCCAGAGATGGGCTCCTCCAGGGCAGGGGGTGTAGGAGGGGGAGGAGGGGAAGGGGTCTGTTTGCCATTTCAGGTTTGTCTCCTGGCTGCCCTCCCTCGCATTTGGCTGCAAGTGGTCCATCAGCCTGGTCTAGAGCTTGCCCCTAGCCCTCCTCTGCACCCCCAGTTCCTTCGTCTCCCAGAGGCCACCAGATGGGTCCTGCTCCCACATCCTGGCCTCTCCCTGGCCTCATGCACAGCCCCGCCCAGGGTCGGGCACCCCCATCCTCCTCAGTAACGGTGCTGATTTCATAAAGGTCATTCCAACCCCGAGTCATAAATGTCAGAACTTCATGGACTCTTGGAGATTCCGATCCTCTGTGGAGGGAACGAGTTCAGAAAGAAAAAGTGAGCACTCAAGTCAAACAGCGAGGTCAGCCCAGTCCTGTGTCCCAGACTCAGGCTGGATGAGGAGTCCCGGTGTACCACCCACGCCGCTCCCCGCACCTTCCCAGCTCCCGGCTTCTGTAAAATGCAGCCTGGCTCTCAAGCCCCCAAAAGAGCCACGAGCCACCCATCTGGGTCCCCAACCTGCACCCTGCCCAGCTGTTCTCCCTGCTCCAAGCACTGCTCAGGAGCTACGCTGTCCCTGGGCCTTTGCACACGTGATTCCTCAGCCCGGATGCCTGCGCTGCTCCAGCCAATTGCCCCCCCCCCATTCTTAGGACCCAGCACGAGTCCCCACCTCCTTCAGGAGGCCTTTTGTCTCTGCCCTGTGGTTGAGTCAGCCAGCTTTGACTCACGGGGTGCCATGTATTGTATGTTTTCAGATCTCCTCTGAGTTTTGTTTTTTGGTTTTGTTTTTGGTTTTTTTGTGCGGTACGCGGGCCTCTCACTGTTGTGGCCTCTCCCGTTGCGGAGCACAGGCTCCGGATGCGCAGGCTTGGCGGCCATGGCTCACGGGCCCAGCCGCTCCGCGGCACGTGGGATCTTCCCGGACCGGTGTACGAACCCGCGTCCCCTGCATCGGCAGGCGGATTCTCAACCACTGCGCCACCAGGGAAGCCCTCCTCTGAGTTTTAAGGGATTTGGAGGGGGGGGGGTGGAAGGAGACAAGGCAATAGGAGGGCTTATAGCTTCCTGTTTCTCCAAAGCCCCACGACCTTGGATCAGCTCCTTAACTCCTCTGAGCCTCAGTTTTGTCCTCTTCTACAAAATGAGGCTAGTGAAGGATCCCTTCCTCAGCTAACTCAGGGGCTGATGTGGAAGGGCTGAAGGATGCACACGTGAGGCCCACCCTCATTCTTGGGGTCAGGAGCTGTGACGGGCCCTGGTGAATCTCCATGAGCAAGAGAAGCCCCTCTTGGTTGGGACCCAGGTTCTTATCTCTCCCTTAGGCCCTGATCCTGGGGCTGGGTGCCTGGGAGGATTCAGCACGTATGGGAGAATTCACATCGGGTACTGGGACCATCCCTGGGGCTGTCAGTCCTCCACAGACCGCCCCTTTCCTTGAGGACATGGACCGAGTCTTCGGTTTTCTCTTCCCAGCACCCAGCATGGGACCTGGCTCAGAGAAGATGCTCTGTTCCTGATCCTAGAACTAAAGGGCGGTGCATTTCACCTTGGGAGTGTGCTCCAGCCCAGGACAAGCCCTTAGAGATCATCTCATCAAAGAGCATCATTGTGTAGATGGGGAAACCCAGGCCCAGAGAGGGGGCAGCGCATGCTGAGCTCAAGTAGTGACACCTACTTTGGGACAGATAGATCTGGGTTGGGATCCAGTTCTTCAGCTTCCTGGCAGGGATCTTGGGCAAGCCATTTTTCTCTCTGAGCCTCAGTTTCCCCATCTATAAATGGGGTTAATAATGCAGTTTGTGGGGCTTCCCTGGTGGCGCAGTGGTTGAGAGTCCGCCTGCCGATGCAGGGGACGTGGGTTCGTGCCCTGCTCCGGGAAGATCCCACATGCCACGGAGCGGCTGGGCCCGTGAGCCATGGCTGCTGAGCCTGCACATCTGGAGCCTGTGCTCTGCAACGGGAGAGGCCCCAACAGTGAGAGGCCCGCGTACCACAAAAAACAAAAAATAATAATAATAATAATAATGCAGTTTGTCATGGGGATAAAGTGAGATTGTGTCTGTGAAAGTGTATGGACAGCTGCTCACCGTGCTAGGTCTCCAATAAACATATGTTTTCTTGCCCACCGTCCTGTGTGTTAGCGGCAGATCTGGGGGCAGAAGGGTTTGAGGGGATGGAGAACCAGATCACTGTCACCTCCTCTGCTCCTTTCCACCCTCTTTGATGAGAAGAAGCTGGCTGGTCTCCCCTCTCAGCTGGCCCAGCCCAGGCAGCCAATACCTGATTCCACCCCATATGCCTTATCTATGGAAAGGAGCTACTGAATCTCCCCAGGAGGTTGTAATCAATGCAGCTACAGGCATTTTCTGCCAAGATCCAGATCCGGTGTCCACACCTTCTCCATTACACGGGCACCAGTTCCACCTCTCAAGTCACTTCCAGCCCAGAAACTCTGCTCTTTGAAGATCAGGTCACCTCCTTCCCCAAGCCCCAGACAAAGGGTTCCCCTCCTCCCTCCTCCCCAGACAGGCCCCCCTCCTCCCCATGCCAGGCACCTTGGGGAGAAGGAAGAGGCACATCTCAGTGACCACAGCTGGACCACTGGATCCTAGCTGATGGTGTTCCAGCAGTAGAAGCCACTTCATATGTGAGTTGCGATGGGGTAGAGGGGAGACACTGGGCAGCCAGACAGACCCGAACGCGAACCCCAGCTCTGCCCCTCGCCAGCTGCCTCCAGACCAGCCTCTCTGCCTTCCCTTGAATGGGGACCAGAACCTCTGCTTTTCACATTTGCAGATGAAAGAGCCCAGTGCGGCACCGTCTCCACTTTTGGCTACTCCCACCCTGACTTAGGCAGCCCCATCCTCCTTGGAGGAGGCCTCATTCTCTGGTCTAATCCTTTCTTGCTGCCACAGGCCTGCCTGTTATGACCACCTCCACCTGCCCTCCCCGTTCTGTGTCCAGTTCCTCCAGGGTTGGACTCTCCTTGCTGTTACCCCTTAGCATGGCGTACCCCGCTGGCAGTGCTCAAATCAACTTATTAAACTCACATAGCTGCCATATGGGGACAGTATTATTATCATCTCCATCTTGCAGATGAAAAAACTGAGGCTTAGGGATGTTCGATAGCTTGCTCCAGGTCACACAATTAGTTAAGAGGTAGAGCTGGGATTCAAATCCAAGCACACTGGTTAACCACACCCCCAGGCCCCCCAGCTTCTTACCACATATCCGTCCAGCTCTTATTACCTGCTTGTACATCCTCTTTTCATCAAGCCATGGACCTTTCCACCCATCCGTCTACCCAATTATCAGCCATCCCTCCTTCCATCTGTGCTGCCCCGGCTGACCATTACCCCGCCACCAGATTTTTGCACTGACCACTGAGGCAAAAGCGTTGGCCACAGTCCTGCCCTCGTGCATATCAGTCTCTGGTCAGAAAGACTGACAGACAATGGCAGCCCATTGCAATGAATGTGGTGAAGGGCCTTGGGCTCTGCAGGAGCACAGTGGGAACGCCTGCCCCAGGCTGGGTGTCCAGAGACGGTAACACCTGGTCTGAGCCCCAAGGGGAGGGATGCTGACAGAGGAAGAGCGTCCCTCTGAAGAGAACAGCACGTGCAAATCTCAGTCTCCAGGGAGAGCGTGGCACTCAAGGGCAGCTGCACTTAATCCCTTCTGGCTGAAGGTAGGACTCCAGATGAGGCCGGGGACGGTGCGGGGGAGGCCGAGGCCAGGTGGTGCAGGGGTGTGAAGTCAGGCCAGCGTGTGGTAGTGGTGATAGTCAGCGAAGGGTTTAAGTGGGGCAGTGATGCGGTAGGAGGGCATCACGGGGTCCCAGAGCACTCTGGCCACTGCAGGTAGAAGAAGGTGAGACCAGAGGCAGAGAGAGGGGAGGAGGCTGTGTAATGGGGCAGCTCCCAGTAGGAAGAGCCCTGGACCAAGATGGTGGACAAGGAAGAGGAGAGAAGGGGGTGGGTTAGAGGCATGTTCGGGATGTAGTCTTGGTGGATCGGATGTAGAGCAGGGGTGTCATCTCTCCTGAGATGACCCTCAGGGGCCACCCTCTGGCTCTTATATCCCCAGGCTTTTGCGTCGCTTACTTGGCCAGCTTGGAAGACCCCTACTTTGAAGGCCATGTGAAAAGTTTTAACTTAGCCAGGCGGCAATGCGGAGTCACTGCTGACTTACAAGCAGGAGGGTGGTGAGGTCAGATGAGGGTGTTAGAAACACTCTGGCCCCAGGGATGGTCAGGGTTGGCTGGGGGTAGGGTGGGGATGTGAGACTATGGGTATCAGATCTCAACAGAGCCATCCCTTGTCAGAGCATCCTTTCCCGATGCATTCACCCATCCTAAGCCAGGTCTTTCTCTTGTAATTAATCATCCTACTCTGGACTTTTCCACAGATTGCAGTTTTATATTTACATGTATGGTTGATTAATTAATGTATATATCTCACTCTAAACTATATGCTCCTTGAATATGGGGACATTATCCCTCTGTTGTCATTTTATCTCCAGCATCTAGCACCGTCCTTGGCACATATTAGGTGCTTAATGAATGTTAAGTGAATGATGAGTGAGTGATCCTGGCTGGAGTTTGGGTAGCACTTGCATCCCTGGATACAAGGTTAACTGGGAAGAAATTCCAATTGATAGACCTTGGAGGCCAAGCTTAGCAGATCAAACCCTGACACCCCAACACCACTTTGAGGAAGATGCATAGAAAAATAATTTTTAGGAATTCTAAAATACGAAATGGGTTCAAAAAGACATTCTTCAGGCATCCCAGAGGAAGGCTGGCAAGGCTCAGGGGCTGCCCATTTTTCGGAATTACTCATCCGGTGCCAGCATCCCTCTATTGGCACAGAGAATCGAGCTGCAGTCCTGGCTGTTTTGTTCATCGGGCCTGGATCCGAACCAGGTACTAAATAAAGGCTGGAACAAAATGTGCCACATTTTCAATCCTGAACGTATCTCAGAGTTGACAACAAAATACATGTTGTTAATTTTTTACTAAACTACAAAGTGAACAAGATTTTCTTCTAAACACCCGGTGAACCAGTTGAAACTAGAAGGCTGATGTAATGGAGAGAGAACTCCATCCAGAGCCCGTCTTGCCTCTATATGCCAACTTCTCTACCCCGCCGGCTCTGTGATCACCACCAGTCACTTTTCTCTGGGAGCCTCAGTTTTCTCATCAGTAAAATGAGGGGAGTGTTCTCTCCCCACTCAACTCACAGGTGTGGTGGGAATGTTGGAGGTTAAAATACACTGAAAACTGAATGGCCTTGGATAAATAGGTGTGGCTTAATTAGTCCAACTGAGGTGCCTTTCAAAAGCTAGGATATTGGAGCATCTATATGTCTTTCCAACGTTTGTAGGTACACGTGAATATATGTTTTTTGTTTGCGGGCTTCATTCTCTGCATCTCCCAATTCACAGAGAGAATCTGATGGGCTCAGCTCATCTTTCTGCCCATAGCCACATCATAAGCCCTTGGCCAATGGGCTGGCTGCCTCCGCATCAGGCTCCCGCCCCTTGTCCAATCAGCTGCAGCCCATGGTTCACGTGACATGCAGGCAGCCAGGCTTTCTAACATGCTTTTCAATAGCCCTGGGTAGGTGCTACTATTATGTCCATTTCATAGATGAGGAAACGGATGCACACAGAGAGGTAACCCAACCAATGACGCAGAGCTAGTAAAAGGCAGAATCATGATACATGCCTTTCCACTGTCTTGTTCATCTCTACCTCTAGGTCTTCCAGGAGTGCCTGGCACGTAATAAGCACTCTGCCTGTGTTTGCCGAGGGAGAGTTTAGGAATAATGACACGTATTTTACAGGCTTATTATGAAAGTCAAATAAGTTAATATTAGTGAAAGCATCTGGCACTGGCCCCAGGATTGAGCGGTGGTGAATAAATATAGGTTTAATTCACCCGTGGATCATTCACACATCCTCCCTCATGGCTTGGGGGCCATTGCTCCTGGCAAACAGGGGAAGAAGGCAAACCCTCAGCCCTGCGTTCTGCAAGTGGCGTCGGCTTTAGAGCCTGGTGCCCTTTCTTTCCCTCTTTCCCTCTGTTCATCCTGAGCATCTGCGAAACCTATTTGCCAGGGGAGTTGGTGGCCCAGATAAGCCCCTCTCTGACCAGCCTCCCCAGGCCCGCCTCCCTGCTCTCCTAGATGACCTTCCCCGCCCCCACCAACACACCTCCAGCTGCAAGACTGGCTCCGGGCTTTTCCTCTCCTGTGACCCTGCTCCTGGTACGCTTCCTGTCCACACTTCAAGGGTATTTCCAGCAAGAAAGCACCTCGCCCCGTTACTGCTCCCCTGTTACTTTATCTGCAACTCTCCTAAAGCATTTTGCACTGGGGGTGCCACCGGTTGCCCTGTAAAGTTCATGCATGATAGGGTGGGCATGCGTGGCTGGACCGGTCCGCGCTGGCCCTGTGCCTGGCACATCACCTCTCTTTCCTGAGTCCACGCTTCCTATGTGTGAAAACTGAATTAAACAATCCCTATTTCGCAGAGCTCCTGTGAGAGTTTAATCAAATTATTAAATTAGAACACATAATAAATATTAGTTCCTTTCTACATATTGTGCTACAGACTGTCAGATCTGAAGGGGGCTTTAAAGGAGTATCATATCCAGTGCTTTTCAAATTTCTTTTTGGCTGTGAGGGACCGCTGTTTCCACAGAAAGTCAGGTGAAAGTTCAATGTATAGAAACATCCACAGGGACTGCTCTGCTGGAGGCTGGGCCCAGAACTCTGCCCCCATGGCTCCTCCCCCTGACCTCCCACTCCCCCCAGGGCCCTAGGCACCTCCTGTGAGCCTCCAGGACACTCAGTGTTGATTGGAAGCTTCTTAAGTAGCCTCCCCACCCAGAAGGTGCCTTTGGGGCATTTATAATGCAGGATCAGGAGACTCAGAACAGGGGTGCTGAGTGAGAGTGGAGTGGGCTCCAGCTGTCGGTGGGAGTTTCTTTTTTGTGGTTGGGAGACCTCATATCCACTTTACAGAATTTGAGAAAAACAAGTGAAGAAACTGCGGAGTTTTTCCCCCCAAACCAGTTTTATTGAGGTATAATTTACATAGAGTAAAATTCACTTAAAAAATTTTTTTTAAAATTTATTTTTGGCTCTGTTGGGTCTTCGTTGCTGCTCACGGGCTTTCTCTAGTTGCGGCGAGCCGGGGCTACTCTTCGATGCGGTGCGTGGGCTTCTCATTGCGTTGGCTTCTCTTGTTGCGGAGCGCAGGCTCCAGGCATGCGAGCTCAGTAGCTGTAGCGCGGGGGCTTAGTTGCTCCACGGCATGTGGGATACTCCTGAACAGGGCTTGAACCCGTGTCCCCTAGCGTTGGCAGGCAGATTCTTAACCACTGCGCCACCAGGGAAGTCCAAATGCACCTTTTAAAGTGTACAGTTCTTGGCTTCCCTGGTGGCGCAGTGGTTGAGAGTCCGCCTGCCGATGTAGGGGACACGGGCTCGTGCCCCGGTCCGGGAAGATCCCACGTGCCGCGGAGCGGCTGGGCCCGTGAGCCATGAGCCGCTGAGCCTGCGCGTCTGGAGCCTGTGCTCCGCAACGGGGAGAGGCCACAACAGTGAGAGGCCCGCGTACCGCAAATAAATAAATAAATAAAGTGTACAGTTTAGTGAGTTTTAACAAACAGATACAGTCATGTAACCACCATCGCAGTGAAGATATAGAATATTTCCATTCCCTTAAAAATTCTCTCTTGCCCTTGGCAGTCAGTCCCTCTTCTTACCCCCAGCCCCTGGAAACCACTGATTTGAATTAAAGATAATCCAACAGTTTCACTTCTGTCCCCACAGTTTTGCCTTTTCCAGAATGTCACATGCAGCTGATCAAACCGTGATCAGCCTTTTGTGTCTGGCTTCTGCCACTTACCACGTAGTGTTCGAAAGTCCTCCATGTGGTCACAGGTATCCATATTTGTTCCTGTTGATGGCTGAGTAATATTCCATTGTGTGGATGTATCACAATTCATTTATCCATTTATCAGTTGATGGACATTTGGGTTGTTTCCAGATTTGGGTCGTTATGATTGAAGCTGCTATGAATATTCATATAAAAGTCTGTGTGGACATATACTGTCATTTCTCTTGCATAAATATTTAAGAGTATGATTGTTGGGTCACACTCAACTAACTGTCTTACTCAAGATAGTAAGTTTATATTTAACTTCATAACAAACTGCCAAACTGGAATTATTTTTTGATTAGTGAACGGTGCTCCTTTGTCTGTGACCATGTGACTCACAGTTTTATAAGGGCTGCTTTGTACTTTTGGGGAGTGAATTATAGCTTTCTATGTTGTCTCTCCCAAGGACATTTGCATGTTAATCAGAACTCAACTGTTCCATTCATGAATCACTCCTTCATCACCTTAAGTCAAAGGATTAGCTTCTTCCTCCGTGAGGAAATGTTTCCCCTGAACTAGCAGGTAGGAGGTGATGACCCTAGACAGGGAGAGATGAGAATCCCATGTGGGGTACCAACGAACCACGTGTTTGCCTAGAGCTGCAAGGCAGATGGATCCCCTACGTACTCTGACACCCAGAATTCTGCAAGGGAGGGTGACCAGGGAGGGAGAAGTTCCGGAGAGAAGAAGGCTGCTGGAGTGGTCCTCCCCTCCTAACACCGTCCCTTGCTTTTTTTGCTCAAGTCCCTCTCAGATCCTACTTCTGCCACCAGGTGCAAAACAACCACCTTTTGGACAAAAGCCTGATGGAGAAGAGCTCTCTGGGGGACAGTCTCTCCTGCCTCAGGTTCTCCTCTTCCATTCAAACGGTGACAGAAGCAGAGCAGAAAGGGCTGCAAAGAGAATTCAGTTTTATTTCATGCATACCTTTGACTTTGTCCATCCACTTCTGTCCATCCTTACATCCCCAAACTACCAGCTCCTAGCTGATGAGTCACTGACCTGCTGACTCCTACTCTCAGCTTTCAGCTCAGTCTCCACACAGCAGCCAGAGGAACCACTTTATTTGTAAAGTTTCACCCTATCTATCTATCTATCTATCTATCTATATCTCAAGAAACACACAGTTCAAAATTAAAATGGTACAAGTCTCCTTTTCATCTGTCTTCCCAGCCACCTGGCTTTCCTTTCCAGAGACAGCTAATATACCAGTTTTTAAAGAATTTTTCCAGAGGTGGTTTATGTACATATGAATATGCAGATGTGTACCTATTTCTTCTCTTCCTGCTGGGTTTCGCACAGATGGCAGCCTATGATAAACACTGGTATGCCCTGGTCTTTCTCAGTTAACGTATCTTGGAGACTGTTTCCTCTCTGGGCATGAAATGTCACCACCTCCTCTTCCTTGCTCTTTTTATTTATTTGCTTTTATTTTTTTAAATTAAATTTATTTTATTTTGGTTGCGCTGGATCTTAGTTGCAGCAGGTGGGCTCCTTAGTTGCGGCTCACCGCCTCGTTAGTTGTGGCAAGCGAACTCTTAGTTGCGGCATGCATGTGGGATCTAGTTCCCTGACCAGGGATCGAACCCGGGCTCCCTGCATTGGGAGCGTGGAGTCTTAAACACTGAGCCACCAGGGAAGTCCCCCCTTGCTCTTCTTAAAAAGTGAGTTTTCCATTGTATGGAGTACCATCATTTATTTACGTGGTCCCTTATGGATGGATGTTTAGATTGCCTCCAATCTTTTGAGAGACTTCTTCTTCAAGCACAGCAGTGATCGTGCTTTCCCATTTCCCTGAGGATAAAATACCAGGTAAATGTGGCCCCAGAGTCAAGCCTGGTCTGGCTCCCACCCCCTCTTGGGGATCTTTCCTCCCACTCAGAGTTGCAGACCCCCAGGACATCCTTCAGTTTTTCGGGCATGCCATACTCCCCCCACTGCAGGGTTTGTACGTGCCTGGAAGGTTCCCCCACTTCACCTAGTTAACCCTCCTCATCCTTCAGATGTTAGCCTGAAAACTGCTTCCTCGGGGAAGCTTCCCGTGATCCCCACGGCTGGCCAGGTCGTGTGGCCACGGGACCTAGTGATTCTGCTTCGAATCTCTTACCGCCATTTATTACTATGCTGTTTCAAGTGACTAGCTGATCCATGTCTGTAGCCCCCATTAGACTCGAAGTGTCAAGGTAGTAACCCTCCTGCTTTACTCATCCCCAGACCCCCAGGGTCCAGCATGGTTCCCCGGAACGTAAAGGCAGTAACTTACATTGACTGGGCACTCACTGTGTGCCAGGCGCTGTGTAAGCACTTTACATGTAGTAATTCTTTTAATCAACGTGAAAACCTATGAGGTAGGTTGAATGATCAGCTCCATTTTACAGAGGAGGAAACTGAGGCTCAGACAGGTGAAGCAAGTCACCTAAGATCACTACCAACCCTGACACCACACGCCTCCCTGCCTCTGCATATATAGTTTAATGAGTATTTGCTGAATGAGCAATTAAAGAATGAGAGAATGAAAGACAAAATGAACTCCCATTTTGGGAGTTCATGGAAAAGCTGAGGCCCCTCTAGAGAGGGGCAACTGGACCCGGTCATTCAGTGAGGCAGAGGTGGAACTGGGAGGGCAGTGCAGGTGCCTGCAGGGGGCAGTGGATTCTCCAGATGCCCGCCGGCCCCGGGCCTCCCAAACGTGTTCCTCCCGAGCCAGGAGCCCCGGCTCAGCCCAGACCTCACCGTCTGTGGCCTCCTTACGCCATGAGGCCCTCCTTACACTCTCCCTAGAGCTTTCCAAAGCCTGCCCCTGGGCAGCTCTTCCCAGAGAACCAGCAGGCAGCTTCTAAATCCCCGTATGCCTTTCCACACCTGCTCTGACACCCTCGAGTATCCACCAGACACAGCCACCTCTTTATCCCCCTTTCACCCACACCTTTTCAGCTCTTCAAATTATTCTTGCCGTCTCTTTAGCACCGAGGTCTCTGTGCGATTTGGGGAGTTCCCTCCTTGGATTTATTCTCCCAAAGAAGTTTTGTGTTCCGTACAAATGTCTCTTAGGAACATCTTGTAACTCAGCTCCTCATAGAAGGTATTTCTCTCATGATCAAAGGTCTATTTTTATAGACTTTTTCCTTCTCAGGATTGCAAGAATGATATTTCTGCCTCATACAGGTACAGAGTGTCTTCATTCAATGATCCTTATGATAACCACAGGTGGTGGGTATGACTTACCCCCATTTCACAGAGGAGGAACTGCAGAGAGAACTCTGGCCGTGTGGGCACTGCAATACGTCCAGACTCAAAGGTGAATCCTGATTGGTCCTGATGATCTCATTCTCCTTTGCCAGTGATTGGTGAAGGGGTGGGCACATGACCTAGGTCTGGCCAGTGAGATGTAAGGAAAATTTTCCTTCCTCCATAGAAGAGAGAACTACCCAGAGAGAAAGCAGGCCCCCCACCCCGCCTTTTTTGGTAACTCCTTTTAGCTTTGGATACTATTTATGAGGACTGTATAGCCAGAGTTATGGCAACCATTTTGTGACACGAGGCAATAAAGCTTGAGGGTAAAGAGGCAAAATCCTCACAATGGCAGAGCGGAGAGGCTGGATCCTTCTTGTCATGGCTAAACTAGTGGTCCCACCCTGGGGCTACCTCCCTCCGTGGTCTCATGAAGTCAACACTAGTGTCCTTACAGTTGAGCTGCCATTGATCTGGTTTTCTGTAACTTGAAGCTGAGGGATTCCCTGGTGGCGCAGTGGTTGGGAGCCCGCCTGCCGATGCAGGGGACGTGGGTTCGTGCCCCGGTCCGGGAAGATCCCACGTGCCGCGGAGTGGCTGGTTCCGTGAGCCGTGGCTGCTGGGCCTGCGCGTCCGGAGCCTGTGCTCTGCAACGGGGGAGGCCACAACAGTGAGGGGCCCACGTACCGCAAAAAAAAAAAAAGAACGTATTCTGTAACTTGAAGCTGAAAGCATTCTTTACTGATAGTGAGGATGCTCTCACTGACCCCTCTGACATGCCTATGCTGCCTTAAGATGTGACACAGGAACTGCAGACACAGGTACGGGGTGAGGATGGGGGGCTTGGGGACGTTGGGGGGGGCGGGAAGTGAGTAAGCCGAGCACGGACTCCAAGTTCCGTTCCACCACTAATCCTTGATTGGTCCAGGAGCAAGTCACTTCCCCTCTAGCTCTTCTGTTTTCTCCCTGGTAAAATGCCGGGTTCAGTTCCAACAGGGACATCTCCTAACAATGACTCACAAGCTCCTGGAGTCACACAGACTGCCTTAGCTTTTACGGATGACAGTGATGAGTGGAGAGGGTCCAAGCTCAGCTCGTTGGTGAGTGTTTGGAGGTGACTCAGTGAGGAATCAGAGGGCCTCAGAGTCTTTATTTATTCCTCTTCCCCATTTGTCAGCAATCTTTCATTGTGCCCCAGTTTCAGAGTGTATTTTTAGTGGAAGTAAACTTAAACAGCTCAGGATGACACGATTACTTCAGGAGTTTCAGCATCACTTGCTGGAGAGCAGGGCAGGTGGAGTCGGTGAGGCCCCCTGACCCAGTGGTTCAGGCAGGTGGGCTAACTGGGGAATCATTTAATTTGCCATAAAAACAAAGCAAAACAAAACAAGAATCTCTAGTGGCTGCACGCCCGGGGGGAGGTGAGTGCATTCGGCCTGGGATCCAGAATCAATGCCTTCAAGATAGCTAGCATCTAGCTAGGGAAGCAGAGCTGTTGTTTGAAACCCTATTTGCCTTCTAAATTCAGGGCTGGATCTTGCTTACGTTTTGCTGAGACCTTTGATATGTTTGGAAAAGCGTGTTTTGGACTGGGCAGCTGGGGGGAGTTTAAATCCTCTCCCTAAATAAAGGAGGAGAATTTAGAGTTTGCAGAGGCCGTGGAGAAGGCAGAGTGTCATAGACACTGTTGGGGACCTGCCCAGACACCCTGGCAGGACCGGTTCACCAAAGCCCCTCCTGCTATGGATGTTGACTGTACCCTTCAACTGAGAACGCTCCCCCAACCGAGACCTGGGAGGTCACCCTGCCCCCCTTCAGCCATTGAATGACCAGTACAGAGTCTAAAAGGCCACACTCTTTGGCTCAAGGAGGGATAAACCTGTAATGCCTTTCACACTCCAGAGCTCCGCATGGTACTGGGCTGAGGCTAAGCTTCCATGGAACCCACACCTCTGCTGCCTCTTCTTCTGCCCTATCCTGCTTCCGCCCTTCCCTTTGAAGTTCCTCCTGAGAGCACAGCCTCCAACAGATCATTTGCCCAAGAATCCCTATCTCAGATGCTGCTTCTGTAGAACAGACCTACCATCATGGAAATGGGGAGGAGAGAGGGGCCACTGGGCTGGATGAGGTCCCTTCACATGGGACAAAATGATGTGCTATTTGAACTGCTACTTATTATATGGACTGACTTGGGCACGTTTTTTATTCTCTGAATGTGATATAACTTCTTAGCCCATCTCCTCCAATCTTAAGTACAATCTCTCATACATAGAAATGCCTTGCAAGCATGGATTTGTGTGTGTGTGTGTGTGTGTGTGTGTGCGCACACGCAAACATAGGTAAGGTATTGGGTTCCTCAGTTGGATTCACCCAAAACAGACACAGAACATGCAGGACAGCAAGACAATCCATAAATGGTATTAATTCAGGGGAATCAGGAGCTAGAGGTGGCCATGGGGATGTGAATCCTTTGAGAATTTGCAAGCATGTTAGGGGTTGGGTGCTTGGGACTTTCTTGGGGAATAGCATGGGGATTGGAAGCATTCTTATCTAGATCTTAAGGAGCAGAAAGACCCCAGCTGGGGTGGAGGACGCTAACAGATATATACTCAACAGCAATGTGCCCAGGTGAAAGAATACATTTCCCAGAGTAGATGGGGTGGCCACTGAGACACAAATACAAATTTTTGAGTGGAACTGCTCAGAAGTCTCCTTAAGAAGAGCACAGCATAGACCCTTTTTGTCTTTTTCCTTTCTCCTCCTTCCTGCCTGGAATATAGATGTGATGATTGGAGTTCCAGCAGCCATCTGGACCTTGAAGATGAAAGCCAGATAATAAGGATGGCAGAGCAGGAAAATCCAAGGACCCTGAGTCTCTAAAGACCTCATGGAAATGCCACGCCAGCCTCTTTTGGTTTATGCTGAAGTTGAAACTCTAGTACTTGTAGCTGTATACAATTCTTGATGAAGACAGGCTTTCACGAGCAGAGCCTTTACCAGATACTCCGTTTTTCCAAGATTATCGTTATCGCTTATTACCATGTTTTCCATGGAAACAGCTTTGGGAAGCAGCCTAGTGATGGGAAATGGCATGGGCTGGAGTCAGACTGAGCCGGTTTGGATCTTAGGTCTCCTGCTTCCCACTTGCATGACGTTGGACAAGTCAGTTTCCTTGATGGTCATTCATCCTCTGTAAAATGGGTATAATAGAGTTCTCATATGTCCTTAGATTCCTTTCTATTAAATGGAATTACAAATTTGGGGTGGGGATTATAGGGACAGATAGATAGATAGACAGATAGACAGACAGATGATAGATCTCACCTATATTATGGTCTGGCATATAGTAGGTACTCAAAAAATGTTAGGTACTTGATTCTCCAAGCCCTTCCATCTATCTGCCTTAATGAAGTTTGAATGAAACAGACTGAGACTGTTAAATGAAAACCTGACCATTTTGATGGCGGCCTGGGGATGGGAGCTGGGTTAAGCTAAGTGGTTTTTAAGACCCTTTTGCATCTCACGTGGTGGGCACCAGAGCTTCAGGGGTAGACGTGGGGGAAGAGGGTGGAGGACTGATTTTCGTCTGTTCATAATTGGCCATATACCTTCTCGGTTTGCTTGTTCAGCGACTGCTGTTAAAAGAGGCGCAATAACTGGAGAATTCTCCCTCTTCGCTCCAGGTGGCTGGGCCATAATCACATGCCCTTCAGCTGGAGACCCCCTGAGGGTGCTGATGTAAAGTGGGGAGTTACACTTCTCCAGCGACCAAGGGTGGGGAAGCCTAAGGTTATAGCCACCCTTGGATTTAGGCTGCATTAGCCAAGGCTTGCGTGGGCTCCATGTTTTCTTCCATCTTGAGTTAGTAACAGCAGGGCAGGACCATGTCAAATCCTTATGTTATAATCACAGTAAAAACTTATATGGTGGTAGGCTCAGTTCTTTACGTTTTAAAAAGTAATACTAATTTATTTTTTTATTGAAGAATAGTTGATATACAATGTTGTGTTAATTTTAGCTGTACAACAAAGTGATTCAGTTATACATATATATACATTCTTTTTTAATATTCTTTACCATTGTGGTTTATCATAGGATACTGAATATAGTTCCCTGTGCTATACAGTAGGACCTTGTGGTTTATCCATTCCATGTATAATAGCTTACATCTGCTCACCCCAACCTCCCACTCCAGCCCTCCCCTAACCCCCTAGGCTCAGGTGTTTTTGTTTTTGTTTTTGTTTTTTTGCGGTACGCGGGCCTCTCACTGTTGTGGCCTCTCCCGTTGCAGAGCACAGGCTCTGGACGTGCAGGCTCAGCGGCCATGGCTCACGGGCCCAGCTGCTCCGTGGCATGTGGGATCTTCCTGGACCGGGGCATGAACCCGTGTCCCCTGCATTGGCAGGCGGACTCTCAACCACTGTGCCACCAGGGAAGCCTTGTTTTTTGTTTTTTTAATGTTTATTTATTTTGGCTATCTTAGTTGCAGCATGCAGGATCTTCGTTGTGGCATGAGGACTTCTTAGTTGTGGCATGTGGGATCTTAGTTCCCTGACCAGGCATCAAACCCAGGTCCCCTGCGTTGAAAACGTGGAGCCTTAGCCACTGGACCACCAGGGAAGTCCCTTGGCTCAGTTCTTGATGCTTTATAAAGATTAACTCCATTCTCCTGTTTTACTATTGGGTCAATCAACTAAGACAGAGTGGCAAGTGACTTGCCCAAGGTCACACAAGTGAGCCTGCAGCTGGCCCCCAGGCCGTGGCGCCCGGCCTCTGTGCCGTCCTCTCCCAGAGCTGGAAGGGGGGAGCTGTGGAGAGCACCGCGTCCAGCCACCTCACTCTATGTTTGTGAAAACCTGGCTGAATGAACCTCCCTCCTCCAAGATGAAGCTGCAGCTTGCTCAGTAATAAACTCAGCAAAAGGTCAGCAATAGCAGATCACCCTTGACATTTTCTTAGGCATCCTCACATGGCAGCTCCACAGACTGTCTCTAATCGGACCAATACGACCTGTTTTTCCTCCAGTTCTGACTCTGATCCCTGGCTCCCCACCTGTGTCCAGAAACAGGAGCTGGTGTGTGTGCAGGGCCCAGGGAGCAGGAAAGGCGTTTGTCTTGAAAAACTGGATTCTGGCTCCAGGAGGGGAAGCAGGACTGGAGTTGATGAGAATATGGCTGGGAAGTGCCCTCCCTCTGGGGGAGGGTTGCTTGGTTGGGGCAGGGGCTGTGCATTGGGGGTGGGCCGTTCTTTGCTGTGTGGGTCTGTCCTGTGGTTGCTCCCACCCACCGAAAGCAAGTAGCACTTCCATCATACAACAAAAAACGTCCCCATGCATTTCTGAATGTGCCCTGGGGGTGAGTGGGGCTGGTGGCAGAGGACCAGCAACCTGGACTAATGCTCTTTGAATGACATGGGGTGGAATAGCCATCATATTCTCACTCTCTCTCTCTCTCTCTCTCTCATTGCCCATAGGGTTAAGTTCTGTAACGCCATCTGGCTTGGGGAGGCCTGCTGACACCCACACAAATAATAAAAAGGAACATTTATTTTACTTTCCCAAAGGTTAATTTGCCCTTATTGCTGGTGCAGTTTTTATAATATTTTGATGTTAAAAATTCTTCGTACTTAAGAACAACTGTTCAGAACAATGACGAACATTCTCGCCTGCTTGACACAAGTCCACAGGCGTTCTGTTTTGGTTTCTGGACCAGGCGTTATTCATTACACTGAAAATCATTTCTCCACCAGCATTTGGAGTGGAAATTAGTGCCCCCAAACAAAATAGCTTCAGCAGTTAACTCAAAGGAGACAGCCTGCTGTATGTGGTGTAAATTGAATGCTGGGTTCAAGGGTCCTTATCACAGAGGAGTTCTCAAACACATGAGAGTCACCGAGAGGGCTTGTTACAATGCAGATGGCTGGGCCCTCACCCAGTGTCTGACTCAACAGGTCTGAGTGACACCCACGAGTTTGCATTTCTAACAAGCTTCCAAGTCACACTGAGGCGGCTGGTCTGGGGACCACATCATCTTCACGGATACCACACTACCCTAATTACAAAATCTCTTTCCTGTCAACCGTTTAAAAACTAGGTACTTCATACGTGCGTTCATTTCAACACATGGTTCACTCACTCGCTCAGCAAGTAATTTGGAGCAGCTACTGAGTGCCAAGGTCTAGGCCCTGGGGACTCACGGTGGAGGAAAGAAAACCCTTGACATCAGCCAGGAAGTTAACATCCTAGTATCACCGATGAAAAATCTCATAAAGTGACAGGCAGTGATAAACGGTACCAGGAAGAGTAAAGCAGGGGACGGAGAAGGATGGGAGATGCTACTTTAGAGAGGATGTTCGGTGAAGGACTATTTCAAGAGGTGACGTTTGCAAAGACTCAAGTTAAAAGATCGTGAGTTGTGCAGACATCTGGGGAAGAACGTTAGAGGTAGAGGGAACGGCAAGGGCCAAGGCTTGCGAGGAGGGACACGTTTGGTGTGTTCGGGGACCCAAGGACCTCTGTAGGGCTGGAAGAGCAGGGGCCAAGGGGGACGGGGTAGGGAGAGAAGGCAGGGAGATGGGCAGCATGTAGAGGGTCTTCTAGCACAGTGAGGGCTGGGACTTTAGCTGAAGGAGAAGGAAAACTATCCCGGAGGGTGACACGATCTGATTTCTGTTTTCAAACGGCCTCTCTGGCTGCCGTATGGAGAATAAGATGGAGAGGGCCAAGGCTGGATGCAGAGATCAGTTAGGGAGTTGCTGCTGTCCCCCAGGCAAGAGACGAGCGTGGCTAGGTTAAGACAGGAGGTGGCTGGTGATAACTGGACAGATTTAAGTAGGATTTAGGTGGACAGAGCCAGTAGGGTTTACTGACAACCTGGATGTGGGGAGTGAGAGCCAGCTAGAGTCCAGGGCCAGGTAGGGTTGTAGCTTGGGCAGCCAAGTAAAGGGTGCTTCTTCAGTAGTTCTTAGGTGCTGGGTTTGGCTCCTGGAAAGGCCATCAGGGAAACAGATCATGAAGACACGATGTCTGCCCTCAATATCTCCCATCTAGTGAACTACTCGATAAATATTCATTGAGGGTCTGGATAAGATTATGCCCTAGAGCAGGGGGAGTCCCTCTTGGGTCACGTTTTCCCAGTTTATCTGCTTAGAGACATCCCTTTCCTGGGCTCCACTTGTGTAACAGATGTCTGGGGAGAAACTGCCTTGGCATCAAATACTCAACTGGCTGGGCATCCCTGTAGGTTAGAGATCTGTGGTTTATAAACTCGCTCGAATTGGAAAGAGCCAAAGAAATTAGTTAAGAAGAATCGAAACAGCATTCTAGATGAACTCTATATAAGCTTGCTAAAACAACTCAGCATCTACAGAGCTAATTATAGCTATTATATCATAGGTATGGTCTACCCTAACAGATTAGTACTCTTGCAGCCACGGGTGACCAGAAGCAGTGTTTTAGTCCTGATTATCCATCAGTTGCTAGCTGGCAGGAGAGAGGAGGGGGATCTCAGATTTCCCGGTATTATTTCTAGGAGTCAGTTACTCCTACGTAATTCAATGTCAGATGGAGCCTTCCTACCCCTTGAAAGCTTCAAAACTATTAGTATCAATCTCCAATTCCATGCCCTGTGGGCATCTAAATCAAAATTTCTGTGAATTTGGGTGGGGGGAGGCAAGGACTCCTATTATCAAGGTCACTGCTCTCTCCAGACTATTGCTTCCTCTTGTACTGTCTTTGTCTCACACCAAACTGATGACACATGAAGCTCATTTCCTTCCTTAGCATTGTTTTCTACTGTAACCGGATCACAAGCAAGGGTCCCATGTGGCCCAGTCTTTGGATGGGGTTGTATTCAGGATGCACAGTTCAACAAACAAAAGTAATTCCAATTTTTATTTGTGTCTTTCCAGTCAAACTTAAGATGATCTCAATCAGATCTCAGAGTTTCATTTCTCAAGACTCTTTTTCTTACTATAGCTCTCACTCACATTCCCATGTGCTCCTGTACTTTTTCACCTGCCAAACCTTTCCATCTTTCTCCTGTCTTCCCCCTTCCCTTAGGCTGCTCCATAGTCCCTGTTTCTTTATTTCTGACTGTTCTTCAAATTAGCACAAAAAGATGTAAAATAAGGTGCAAAAGACTGAACTTGCATGAGAAGGTGTGTGTGTTAATTTTATCCTCAACCCCTCTCCTGAAATCTGCCTACTAAAGTACTAAAGATAATTTTCTTTGTTCTCTTAACTTCTCCCCTTCTGCCACAGTCATACAAAAGAGTTATCAGCATAGAACACTTCACTGGAGATTTGGTGGGAGAAAGGAAGCAGGGAGAAAGCTAGGGTTTCCATCACAAAAAATGCAAATCGGGCTTCCCTGGTGGCGCAGTGGTTGAGAGTCCGCCTGCCGATGGAGGGGACGCGGGTTCGTGCCCAGGTCCGGGAGGATCCCACGTGCCGCGGAGCGGCTGGGCCCGTGAGCCATGGCCGCTGAGCCTGCGCGTCCGGAGCCTGTGCTCCGCAACGGGAGAGGCCACAACAGTGAGAGCCCCGCGTACCGCAAAAAAAAAAAAAAAAGAAGCAAATCACCTTAAAATGCACATTAGGCGTCTGTGCTTTTCAGCCACTACCACTGGGGGTTTGCCCCCATTAGCCCATCTCAACCCGTTTTAATGGCTTCTTTATATCACTGATCTCCTGTGTCTCTCCTTTGCTCCGCCCAGGAGCAAACCACAAATTCCACTCCTTGTCTTTGCAAAACAGTTCAGCCTGTGAGCAAAGGGGTTGAGAGCAGGGTCACCAGAGCCAGTCTGCCTGGTTGAATCTTGCCCCTGTTTGCTAGCTGTGTGACGTCGGGAGAGCTTCCTAACTTCTTACACTTTAGTTTCTGCATCTGCAAAATGGAACTAACTCTCCGACCTTCCTCATAGGGTCATTAGGAGGATTAACTGGGTAAATCGGCTTGCAGTACTTGAGGAGGCACCTGGGGCATGGCAGGGACTCATGAAGCCTCAGCTCTTACGACTTACTTCTTGGTTCTTGGGCTCATGTGTCACCTTCTAATGGAGACAGTTGTCAAAGTATTTTCCAAATAAAGGCCATTTCCTCCCCAAGATGGATTTTGCCACCTGTTAATGCTGTTTCACCCTGTTACTTCTGTAAAGGGCTTTGGGTTAAAATTCTGCTCTGCCATTTTCTAGCTTTGTGACCTTAGGTAGATCCATCAACTCCTGGGAGTCTCAGTCTCCTCATCTTTAAAATGGGGATAGCAAGGGTACTCATTTTCTGTGATTGTTAGGATTAAGGGAGATTTATGTGAAGCCTCCATGATAAGAACGGTTTACTGAGTATCGGCTGGGTACCGGGCACTTTCCCATGTACAGGTATCCCTCACTTTTCGAAAGTTCTCTTTACATCACTTCACTTTTATGAAAGACCTGTTTCATTAACCAAAAGAAATCTGAAGAGGATTTTTAATTTTACAAGAAAAGGCGAAAAGTGAAAATGGCGTTCAGTGTTTGTTTTGCAGAGAGCTGTGAGAGAGGTACTGCAGAACCCCAGCAGCAAGAGTGGCCCCAGCAAGGCCCTTCCTGGGAACTACACTCAACATCTCAACATCAAGCCACCATAGCTTTGAACTCTGTGAACGTCTGTGTTTTCTCTCGATCTATTTTGTGCATCTGTTAGCAAGATGCATCCTCAAGTAATTGCTTCTTCACTTTACATCATTTTGCCTTATGGAAGTTTTCATAGGAACGCTCTACTTTCGGATAGCGGGGCACACCTGTAAATTCTCAGCACGGGGCCCAACACCCAGGACAGTGGACAAATGTTACATCAGCTCGCCCCAAAGAGCTGAGGAATGTGGTTCCTTACGAAGGACAGGTGCTCCCAGGTAACATATGGTTAGAGTTGGGATCAAGGAACAAGGTGGGCTCAGGGGAGAGCAAGATCTCCTGAGGGAGGGGGATATAATCAGGGAGGATTTGAACAGGGAACATGGGGCAGGAACTTCAGACAAGAGGGGCACCTGAGCAAAGGCTGGGAGGTGGGACGGCTCTTTGGTGCGATGCTGCTCCCAAACCCCCCTTCTGCTTCAGCTCAGCCCGCAGGCAGGGAGTAGAGCAGCTGGACTGGAAGGGCCAGAGGGTCCTCGTAGGGGGCAGGTGAGTGACAAGAGCAGAACAGAGGGCTGTGGAAGGTTCCCTGCCGGGCGGAAGTGTTCACACTTCAATGTTATTATTATTATTATTATTTTGGTATGCGGGCCTCTCACTGTTGTGGCCTCTCCCGTTGCGGAGCACAGGCTCTGGACGCGCAGGCTCAGCGGCCTTGGCTCACGGGCCCAGCCGCTCTGCGGCATGTGGGATCTTCCCAGACCGGGGCACGAACCCACGTCCCCTGCATCGGCAGGCGGACTCCCAGCCACTGCGCCACCAGGGAAGCCCCAATGTTATTATTATTAATAATCACAAAGCAGTAAGGATGAGCATCATTTTTTGCACTCTGAGGTACCAAGCATTGCACCACAGGAGCTGGAGTCTCTTATTTCTCCCATTTTCCAGATGAATAAACTCAAGCTCAGAGAGCAAAGACCACACGTTGATCAGTGCCAAGGCCTGGACTGAGTCTCAGGTGCACGTGACCCCAAGGTCAGGTCCTTGGCTGCAGTAAGAGCCAGCATCATCTGGGGGTACCCAGCAGCCCCTTTGACAGGGGTCACTCTTTATGGACCAGACTCTCCCAGGGTGGGGGTGAGGTGGGGACAATCTTGTCCTCTCTCCCTTCCCCTCTTTTTCTTTCCCAACTCCCCCTGCACAAGGTCACGGCCGACTGAAAAGATCCCTCAGGCTGTCCTCAGCCCCCCGTGGGCCTGTCATCCGTAGAGTCAAGTTTAATAGCCTTTGTGGGTCCAAGTGTCCCAGCCCCTCCCCTGAGGTCTGGATGGGACCAAGCAAGGTGGAGATGGCGGCGGCAGGGGAGGGAGGAAGAGACCCCTCTCCAACGAGAGAGGGGACCGCACCACCCCAAGCCAGCTTTGGCGTTTTATGTGCCGGGAATGAGAAACCCAGCGTTGCTATGGGAACTGCCACCCCCTGTTCCTTCTGTCATATGCTCTGTGAGCAGTTCCTGTGTGTAAGGTGGACGTGCAGGGGCACCTCTGCTGCACAGGGCACTGGAATGCAGGAGGACTGTCTCTGGGGGTGAGGATGCAGAGGTGGATGGGAGCTGGGAGAGGGGACCCTGGTGGTCCTGCTCCGAGGAGGGGCTTCAGGGCTTCCGACTTGAGGGCCGTCTGAGGGGCCACCATGGTGCTCAGGATGCTTCCCTGGAGCAAGCCTGGTAATGGTCATTCAGACTCAAAAGACAAAGAAGAGTTTGCAAAGTACAGTCAGATGGGCTGTTTGGAAAGAGCTTGGGCCTTGCAGTTCCTGAGATTCAGGCCTGAATACCAGCATTGCTGGCTTCCCCAAGCTTCCATTTCTCCATATCTAGAAGAAGTACAACATCATAAGTGCTCACATGGCATTGTGACTATGTCCCTGTCCCCTGCCTGGCAGCTACTTCAAAGACAACATCCAGGGGCCTCCCTGGTGGCGCAGTGGTTGAGAGTCCTCCTGTCGATGCAGGGGACGCAGGTTCGTGCCCCGGTTCGGGGAGATCCCACGTGCCACGGAGCGGCTGGGCCCGTGAGCCATGGCCGCTGAGCCTGCGCGTCCGGAGCCTGTGCTCCGCAACGGGAGAGGCCACAACAGTGAGAGGCCCGCATACCACAAAAAAAAAAAAAAAAAAAAGACAACATCCAATTAAAGGGGGTCCCTTGTTCACCCTTCCCCATCTTACCTGATTCCACTCAGGTAGGCAGTATGAGCCCACTTTACAGATAAGAAGGTTGAGGCCTAGACAAGGGAAAGAAGGGGCTCACAGTCCAGAGTCGGGGCAGGACTGGGGACTGAACCAGGAAACCTGCACTCTCCCCACTTCCCGGCAGCCCCTCTCCCTCTTGGCACCGCTGTCTGGAGCCGACCTTAATTGCCGGGCACGTGACCCTCAGGACCCCCTCCTTCTGAGCCATGTGCTAAGCCCCAATGCCTCTTGATGCTGTCATGAGCAGCCAGGCCCAGGGCAGAAACACCTCTCCTTTTGGCTTTTAATATTAAAATAGAATCAAGTGCTGCGCCTTCTCTGTGGGAAATGGAAAATGAGGCTGGGGAGAAAAACAACCCTTCAGGCCCCAACCTCAACACCCTCACCAGTACCCCTCTCAGCTTCCAGAAAGGAAAAAGTTCCTTCCAGGTGATGTGTTAGCTCTTTCTGGAGCAGAAGAAGGTGGAAAACTAATTTTAACTTCTCAGGGATTTCTTTTAGCTTTTATATTTTGCAGACCAGGGGTAGGGCATCAGGTGCCCCCTGCGTCCACTGAGTTGGGGGAAGAATTGAAGCAGGTGGTAATTTTGCCTTCACCAGCCAGGTCCTGCAAATCTCAGTGGGCAGAGATGCCAAGAAGGTCAAGGTCTGGTGCTCTCCCTCCCCCAAAAAGCTCCTGCTCCTCCCTCCCCCAAATCCAAGGCAAGTGTCACCCTGAGGGTTAGGAGACTGAAGCCAGATGTGTGAATCTGTGAACCTGGATTTGCTGTGTGGCCTTGGGCAAGTCACTTTCCCCCTCTGGGCTTCAGTGACCTCATTGGTCACAGGGGGACAATAATTGCTGTCTTGCCCACTTCCCAAGGTGGCTATGAAGGTTCAAAGCAGTGCTGGGATGATTTCTTGGCCCCAGTATTTAGAGGGACATAGCAAAACTGGCGAGGGTCCCACAAGGAGTCATCAGAATGGGGCAGGGACCCCCTAGTCCACCCACTGGAGCGGGAGAGCCAAGAGATCAGGCTCTATCTTGTGCTCAGCCCAGTGCCTGGTACATGGAGGGTCATTAATGCAAATTTATGAATGAGAAATCAATGAGAGTTCCCATTGGGAATGGGGACAAAGGTTAGCCTGGAGAAGAGGTGGATGGGAAATTGGCTAATTGACCTCCAAGCAGCAGAATGGCTGTGACAAGGCACGAAGAAGAGATGGTTAGAGACAGGTCCTGGGGACAATGAGCAGACTCTATAAATAGGGGACAGATTTCAATTCCACATGAGGGCCATGGGGTAGGGGTAGGGAAAGTGAGCTTGCATTAAGCATTTGCAGTGTGTCTGGGTTCTGAAGAGAAACAGCTGAGTTTTATGAAGTCCTTGCTGAGAGGCTGTAAAGGTTAGGGTAAGGACCCAGTGTCTGGAGCCAGACAGCCTGGGTTCGAATCTTGGCTCTACCACTAACCAGCTGTGTGGTCCTGGGAGAGTTACCTCCCATCTCTGAGTCTCAGTTTCCTCATCTGTAAACTAGGGATAATAATGTTATCCAACTCAGGAGTAGCTGTAAGGATTACAGTGTATGTACACATAGACATACAAACATCCACCCCAGAACAAAGCCTGGTGAATTGTAAGTGTTTAGTAATTGTTGTGTGAGTGTTGGCCAGTATCATTACTTTCCCTTGGTCCCACCCTACTTGGTTTCATCTAATCTTCACAATGACCCTATGAGAGGTGCTGTTATCATCCTCATTTTCCAGATGGAGAAACTGAGGTCCATGTAGATTTAGCAATGTGCCTGAGGTCATCTACCTTGAAAGTGACAGTACAAGAACTTGAGCCAAGCTCTGCCCACTTGGAAGCCTGCACTCCTAATCATGCAGTGTTCCTATCATCTCCCCGAGGGGGAACCCCGCCATGCCCCCATTTCCAAGCCCAGGAGGCAGAGGCCCAGGAAGAGCAAGGTCATGACTCAAAGTCTCAGAGCCGACCAGAGGCAGAGCTCACGTTTGGCTCCAAAGCCCACAGGCTTGCTCTCCACTGCACACACCTTCTAACCACGGGTGCCATCGAGGCCAGAATGGGCCCCCTGGGGAAGAGCAAGTCCCTGCCTGTCGCTCAACCAGCATAGGGAGGATGCCCTGGTATGAGCCCTTCCGGAGGATGCTGGGGTTCAAGACAGCACATCTGCTCTTTTACAGGCCTCAGGGTGGATGATCACGTGACATGATGGACGTCAGAGCTCTCCAGAAGGTGGCAATGCGACACACGCGAGAGAGGTGAGAAAGCATGCAGCCATTGCTCGTGCTGTCACTGCCAGCTGGGGCCAGAAGAGCCCAGAGTCCCGTTGATGGGGGAGCAGGGCATCCCACAAATGGTCCAGATAATCCCCACCCCCAGCCTTGTCTCCCTCTGTCTCTGTCTGTGTTTCTGTCCCCCCCGCATCCTTCTGTCTCCCATTCTCCTTCCCTCCCTCTCAAGAAAATGAATCATGCCCACTCACCAGCAATGCTCAACCCAGATGAGTAATTAATCCTCCATCGTTCTTATCTGGTCCTCTCACATTTGGGTACTCTTGGCCGAAGCATATTCAAAGACACGTGATATCCAGAGTAAGTTACAGAGTTTAACAGAATCTCTCTGCATGAAAAAGTGTAGCATTCTAAAGGTCATGTTATAAAAGCAATTACTGGATCAGTGCAATGCCACGTCAGCTCGATTGCCTTGTCAACATAAGAAACCAGGGCAAAAATAGATAATCTGAGTTATTTACTCGTCAGTGTCAGGCATAAGCTATTTATCCTTTCTGGAATTGAGTTAAAACTGCTCCCGAGGCATTTTAGACAACGATCCTGATATAAAGGATGGAATAAGAGATAATAATAGGAAGCTGTGCTGGCTTGAGGGTTTCTTAAATAGAGAGTTGATGAGCTGGAGGAGTCTGGAGATATCCGGCTTTCCTCCAGACAAATAATACATCTATTCATTCTTTCTTTCTTCCTTCCATTCATTCGGAATCGAGGGTTTACTCTATTCTAGGCCCTGAGAATACAAAGGAGACGGAGATAGACACTGGCGGGCAATGGGGACACGTCCCTGTCCTTCTGGAACTCTGGGTCCAGGGGAGGACAAGACAAGTAAACAGGCGGTTAGGATGGAGCATGCAGAATGCTTTGATGGGGGCACATGAGGACCGCAGGGGCCCGTGGGGGGGCCCGTGTGCTGGCACCGGGCGAAGCACTGGGGTGGTACACACTGCCCCAGACAGGCTTAGGGTCAAAGTGACTGACGGCACATGGGGTTCAGCTGACCAAAGCCAGCCCTGTGGATGCAGCCCTTGGAATGGCCCGGAACCAGAGGGGAAGGGAGACCACCTCCCGCGGAGGTGGGCACGCGCAGAATTTTTAAGGAGCTGTAAGAATGCTGGGGTGACTCTAGTAGAAGTTCTTTTAGGGGAGCAGCCGGAGAAGGGGTTGCTGAGGGTATAAAGGGTGGGGAGCCTCGGGGGGCTCCTGAGGCGGGAGCTGCATGGGCAGAGCAGCAGCCGGCTGGGCTTCGCGTGGATCACTGCAGAGGCTGGTTCCAGCTCGGGAAACGTAAGCCTGACCAGGTGGGAGGCTCGCCCCTGCTCGCCATCTGTTGGAGAAGGGTCACGTAGGTGCCACCTGGCTTCCTTGGGGAAGGTAGCATCTGGGAGGCAGAGAGCGTTCCTCTGGGGGAAGATGCTTGATTGGGCCCAACCATGATTTATTCAGTGGCAACAGACACCTGCAGCCTGGGGCCAGTGCTGGCCTTGGTCGTTCTCCAGGACTCATTCTGGGTGCACATACCTGTCTCTTTGGATGACCACGGCGTGGGGGTTGGGAGACAGACGCCAGCCCAGAGGGAGCAGCCTCCTCCCCTATCTTTAGCTGGCTGGGGGTTCGGGGTGGGGGGGGAGAGGATGTGTCCAGCTCACCTGGTGGTGAGCACTGCCTGCTCCCAGGGTCCCCGTTCCAGTTCTGTCCACTGGGAGTTCTTCCAGGCTCACCACGAGATTCACCGTTCCTAGTAATCCCAGTAACACCTCCTATTAATCCCAGATGGAACTCACTGCCGTCAACACCGTGCAGACCCTTCTCATGCCGTGTGTATGCTCGTGTCCACATGTGTGTGCGTACGTGCGCACGCTGTGTGCTTGAAAGCTGCCGGTGTGCCGTGTTTTCATAAATCCAAACTAGCATTATGTTAACATAGACTGAGTAATGGTAAATCGTCACTGAGAAAAACTAGCTAGCATTTGCAGGCCGCTGGGCGATTAACCTACATTAGGCTCCCTCATCACTGCTCCCTCCAGCTGCTTCTAGAGTCCTTCATTATGAACTAACAGTGGTTCCCAAGTGGACGGAGGGAGGGAGGGAGGAATGGGTAGCAGAGCAAGCGTCCAGATGGCCCTTCTGGTGAGCGTGGGCTTCATCTGGTCTTTATGTAAGAGTTGCTTGGCTTCCCAGATTGCCTTCGAGGCAGACGTTGAAACACTTGTTTTGTGTTTATGATACAGAGGAAGGAATTAAAAAGCCCCCAGGGGAAAATGAGGAAGAAAAAAACCAGGAGTGATTCTGGGGGCCTGTCAGGCAAGATAGAGAGGGAAACCAGGTCTGGGACCGGTTTCAAGATTACAGCAAGCAGGTGGCTTCCCTGGGCTTGGGCGGTGAGATCAGGATTCCAGGGTCACGAGCAGGGAGGAGGGTGAGCATCCTTCTGGTGACACAGCAGGACCAGAAACCGCCGATGACGGAGGGCCTGCTGTGCGCTGAGCACTGAACTAGCCTTGAGGTGCTCTCTCGAGTTCTCTCAGCACCCTCATTTTACAGATGGGGAAACCGAGGCTTGGGGAAGCTCAGTGGCTTGGCCAGCATCGGGTCGTCTGACAGTTAGACTGCCTGAAGCTCTCCCACCCGGAACCTCAAGCAGTTCAGCCATTCAACCCCACCTCCTGTCGCAACCTCTGCAGACAACCCAGCTTCGCTGCACAAGCCTCTCTTCCCTAGACGTCCTGGCATCGTGGCTTCCAAACCAGACGTCTCCCTGTGTCTGACCTTCTGTTGCCCTTAGAACTGTTCCTAGGCTCCCAGAATCTGTGGCAAGAGGCCTCAACGGCCATCACCAAGTCACCATTGGGCTTTTAGATTCTCTCTAAGGCATCCCCACCTCTGCCTGAACAGGGAGTCAGCCCACTGCCCGGCTGGGCAGAGTGGGAGGCTGGGCCTTTCTCCTGATGTGCTGCACCGAGGTTTCTCTTTTCTCGTCTACACCCTTCAGGGCGAGCACAGCTGGGCCCCTCGGTTGGCGAAAGCACCGCGTGGGAGATTGCCAGGGTATACAATCACCATCTCTTTTTACATCAGAAGCTAAGGCCCGGAATGGTGGGGCAGAGAGGGTGTCCAAGGTCACACAGCGAGTTGGGGACTGAACTAGAACTTGAATCAGGCCCCATTCGTAGCCCAGTGGCCCCCGGCCTTGGCCCAGCCTCAGGTCTTAGTCCTCCAGGCAGATTTAGATGCTCCCAGACAACTTGCGCAGACCTCCGTGAAAGCTCTAGTGTCCCAACCTGTTTGGCGGTCTGTTTTCACAATGGACTTGGGAATTCAGAGGGCAGGGGCTTCTTGCACAGGGCCTGGCCCACCGAGGGCACCAGGAAATGTTGGAGAGAGGCAGGGGGGAGGGAGGGAGGATTGGAGAGGGGAAATGGGGGAGCCACAGGGGAAGGCAGGGGCCTGCCACTGTGAGGGTTCCCCTGAGACAGCCTGTCATCAGGGTGGAGTCAGAAAGGACCCTTTCCTGGCCACTTCTGAGCGGGAAGTTGTCTGACTGTGGCTTCGTGATAATCGTGGCAATCCTCGGAGTCCACAGATATAGTCTGCTTTATATAATTCCAAGTGCTTCTTGCATTTGATTCTCTCGACCAAGTTAAGCAGGGGCTTGTGTTATCCCAATCTTGCAGAGGAGGGAACTGACAATCAACAAGGTCCCGCTGTTAACCAGAGACAACACACACCTTCCGCTGTGCAGCCCGGGGTTGCTTCTGACGGGACATACGCCGCTCACCATTCATTCATTCATTCATTCATTCTTTACTTACCCCTTCACATGCTCCTGAGCTTCCTTGCTTTGCCATGGACACACCGTGTGCGTGCCTGCCTCGGAGCATCTGTACTGGCCATTCCCTCTGCTTGGAACGCGCTTCCCACAGAGGTTCACCTGGTCTTCCCCCTTGCCTCATTCTGCAGAAATACACCTCCCTGAGCACCTGGCCACAGTAGCTCCTCATCGCCCTGTCACATGCCTGGCCCATGTCCACTTTCTGAAGAGCACTCATCACTATGTGACCTTTTCTTATATTATGTATTTATTATAGTCACTACTTTATATCCTATGTTATAACTATTATTATCCCCCTCTTCACTCTACAACATCAGCTCCTTGATAGCAGCATTTTGCCTGTCTGGTTTTCCATCCTATACCCAGCAGGTAGACCAGTGCCTTGACACACAGTAGAGGCTTAAATATATTTGTATTGACTGAATGGATAAGCACCTATAACGTGCCAGACCCTGCTCTGGATATTGAGAATCCACACACGATTAATGTCTCCCTGCTCTTAGGGAACTCATAGTAGAGAATCAAAAGTGGGCCCCCAGGATAGAATGGTGGGCCAGCGTGGGCTCCCAAGTAATGGTGCTCTTAGTCATTGTGGCAGAGCCTACTGGATGACTCTCCAGTATCCATTCTCTCTTTTTTCCTTAATAACAGAATCTCAAATGTATTGGGGCACAACGTCCTTCAGAATAAAGGTCACCCTTCCCAGCATCCCTTGCAAGCCTGGTGTAGCCATATGACTCAGTCCTGGCCAATTTTCAGAAAATGTCCTTAGAGAAAAGGGGATATGCCCTTCTTCACCCCTTCCTCTGCTTATGAGACTGTGAAGTGATGGCAAGCCTTGAGTCACCATTTTGGACCTTGAGGATGAGGTCATATCCCAGGGATGATGGAGCAGAGAGCTGGAAGCAGCCTGGATCTCTGGCTCTGTAGAACATCAGCCCCCTCACCTCCAGAATTCATTTACCTGAGCAAGAAATAAACTCTCTGGTTGAATCCTCTTTTATTTTGGATTTTCTGCAGTTTACAGTTAAATAATCCTAATCTTTTTTTTTTTTTAATAGCTCTGGGGAGTAATTGAGGCTTGTACTAGATTAATTTTTTTTAAGATGTTGGGGGTAGGGGTTTATTAATTTATTTATTATTTTTGCTGTGTTGGGTCTTCGTTTCTGTGCGAGGGCTTTCTCTAGTTGTGGCAAGCGGGGGCCACTCTTCATCGCAGTGCGCGAGCCTCTCACTGTCGCGGCCTCTCTTGTTGCGGAGCACAGGCTCCAGACGCGCAGGCTCAGTAGTTGTGGCTCACGGGCCCAGCTGCTCCCCGGCATGTGGGATCCTCCCGGACCAGGGCTCGAACCCGTGTCCCCTGCATTAGCAGGCAGATTCTCAACCACTGTGCCACCAGGGAAGCCCAGTAATCCTCATCTTAATGATACAGCCTTGGATGGAAAGAGGGAAAAGTAGGATAAAATGTCTAAGAGACTTGCTTTTCCACACAGAGTAGGATGGCCCCATGGCCCATCAAAGAGGCAGAAGCTGTAGCTGTAATGTGTCTGGATCTAGGCTGTGGAATGGGATAGAACCTGTTGGCCTCGCAGGTAAATTGACTATGGTAGCAGTCGTTGGATCTCCACTCATTCATTTACCTTTTCATTCATTTATTCAACCATCCCACCATTCTCTGATGAAGTTCACTCACTCATCTATTCGTCCAATAAAACATTCTACAAAGCAGGGACCCCCAGGCTGGGGTGTGAGTAAGAGCCGGGCAGGGAAACACTTTGTAATTGAAGCTTCTCCTGGGGGCTATAGCAGCAGACCCGTCTCTGAGCGCCGGGCCTCGGCCCCAGTTGATGGCATCTCTGAGAAGTGATCACCTTCCGGATGGCAGGAGCGCGCAGTTCCTGGGAGAAGGGCACGGGGCCTCCAGTTTCGCGGGTTGTCCCTCATTCTTCCTGTGGCCCGGCAGGGCGCTCTCCCACCTCCTCCCCTATAAGAGAGCAAGGAGAAAGTCTCTTTAAGCACACCTGCACACTCATTATGTCAGGAAAGGTGACTGATGTTAGCAAGAGAAGGGTCCACATTACCTTGTGGCCTCCGAAAAGTCTGTAAGACATAAAGCCTCTGCTTAGAACACAATGCTAAGAATATTCTAGAAGACAGCCAGAAACTCATAGGCCTTGTATATTTTCTCCGAAATTGAGCCAGGATCCCAGGGGAGGGTGGGGTTAAAAAAGATCACAGGACTTGCTGGGGCAGGGTGAGTAGGGAAAAGGAACTGAGAGGCAGAAGAGACACACAGGCGCTCTTCTGAGGCATCCTTGATGTGAAACAAAGTGACTTGGTGGGAAAAATAAGGATTCACTGGATGTTCGTGGGGGGCTAAGAATAAGTCAGTTTTCTTTCTGGTATTTGATGGGCCTGTACATCCTTGCAGACACTGTGGTCAGAATTGAGGGTTAGAAGACAAAAAGCAAATGGATCCCTTTCTGTTGTCTTTTGTTATATAACAGACCATCCCAAAAGTTGGGGCTTAAAATAACAACGGTTTTATGATTTCTTATGCTTCTCTGGTAGGCTGGACAGGGCTCCTATTTCACATGGACTAGACAAGAGAAGTACCAGGTGCTGACCAAGAGAGGAAATAGACTGGACACACAGGCAGCTGCATTCAGCTTGTGGCTGGAAGGTTCTAGAAGGGCATGTCACAGGGCCTCTCATCCTCTCCGTGGCCTTTCTCACCACCTGGTCTCTCCTTCCCCTATGACAGCCTGGATTTCCTTACTGCGTGGTGGCTGGATTCTGAGAGAATGAAAGCAGAAGCTTCCTGGCCTCTTGGGCCCCAGCCTGGAAGTGGCACGGTGTCACTTCTACCACATTTTATTGGTCAGAGCAAGTCCACAGTCACACAGTGCCCCGGACTCCAGTGGGGAGGTAATAAACTACACCTCTCCACGGGAAGAATTGTGAGTGGCCATTTTTATCGACAAACTTCTGCGAGGAGTTGATAGGGATCATGGAACCCAGATGGAAAATAAGATGTGAATTACACAAATTGGGATTATGCACGGCTTTAGAGAAGCACATTTGGTGCTTCGGGTGAGGCTCACCTTCCAACTGCATGGGCCTGGAGCTGGGCTTCTGCACGGCTGGCTTGGCCTGCCTTCCACGACCCTGCTTTCCTCTTCTTCAAACAGCCCATCAGCTGGAGACCACTAAAGGAAAGAGAAATACACCAAGGCCACGTTCATTAGCGTCCCGGAACACTGGGTTCTATTTCTGGCAGATCCGAGGTAGTTGGCAAACCACTACCCCCTGCCTCCCAGCTCAGCGCTCAGAGGTAATGAGCCCACTGTATTACGTGGCAGTAGCAGAAGTGCCGAGTACCAACCAGGAGAGGAAATAGACGCCCCGCTCTCCACGAGGATTGGCCTGCACCTGGGGCTTGGAGTTCAGCTCCGGGCTCAGGGGAAGGCAACTCACATTGATCGAGTGCCTACTGTGTGCCAAGTGCCACTCGGCATGTCTGGCCCTTGCTTTTCTCCTGAGCCTCATCCTGTGCTATTTTCCCTTTCCTGGCTTTCCTGCCAATCTGGGTGTGTTTCTGTTCTTCCAGTGGGCCACTCTTTCTCTTCCTTTGTGTGTCCTGTTCCCTCTGCTTGAAACACTCTTTCTCTGGTCAACTCCAATGCATTCCTCAAATCACAGGTTCTCTCCCTTCTCTGCTAGACTGTAGGCTCCCAGCCCAGTGTTCTCTAAGTGTTTGTTGAATGACTGAATAATGAGATGAATGGGTCCTCACAACAGCCCATTTGACAGATGAGGCAACCGAGGCAGTTGCCATCAAGCAGAGAACTAGTTCATCCAAGGCCAAGATAAGGTGAGAGGCAGGGCCACGATTTGAATCCAAGATTGTTTGGTGGCCAAGCTTGTGCCCTTTCTATGACACCTGGCTCATAAGGATGAATGAAGGGGTGGACAATGGTGATGGAAAGGGTGCTGGTGGAAGAAGCAAGAGCCAAGCCACCTCTCTGCCTCATCACTCGCAGGGAGTAATGCCAGAGATGGAGGGGGAACCTGGGGCCGGGCTGCAAAGTTGCACGGTGTTTGGCTGAGTCTCTGTGTCTGGCCTCCCTCAATCTCTCTTGAATTGAGGGTTTACAGGCACTTCTCTGTAGACAAGAGGTCCTAGGCCAGCGGCTCAGCTGGCTGTCTGAATCCAGAGGGCCATGCTAACTCCCAGGGTCCTTGGCACCCCCCGGTTAAAGGGGCCCAGGGAAGATTCCAGGTCAGAATCAGGATGCGTTACCCCAGAGGAGCAGTCAGAATGCTGCACTGGAGGGAACTTCCTATGGCAGAGAGAGCACTGGCTCCAGAGTCCCAGACAGACTCAGGATCCCAGCTGCACCAATTAGAGCTGAATGACCTTGGCCCAGTTACTTCACCTCTCGGAACCTCAGTCTCCTTGTCCAGAAAATGGGGATAACAAGGGTTGTTGAGGAAGTTAAAGGAGTTAATTGTATAGCATGATTAGGACAGGGCCTGTCTCCCCAGCTTGAGCCTGGTGTAAGGGAAGCAGTTGATAAATATTAGGTTGGAAGGCCTATTGTTCTTCCATTGCCACTAAACCTCTTCTGCCTCAGCTTCTCTTCCGTGTCCTGTTTTGTTCTGCATGTTTCCTGGGGCTGTGGGATGATCAGATGTGATAGAGGATGGAGAAGACATCTGTGGAGTCCCGGCCAAAGGACAAGGCTAAGGGAAGTTGGGCTGCCTTTCTGCCTCCATCTGGATCACACCAAGTCAAGGCCAAGGGGCCCAGTGAACATCTGGAGAGAAGAAGAAGTTCCATGAGCTTGGGAGGTGATGATGATGATGATGATGATGATGATGATGATAGGTATGATGACAGAGATGATGATGATGATAGAGATGATGATGATGATGATGATGGTGATGATGATGATGATGATGATGACAGAGATGATGATGGAGGTGATGATGATGGAGATGATAATGATGATGATGATGGTGATGATGATGATGATGATGGAGATGATGATGATGGTGATGATGATGATGATGACAGAGATGATGATGGAGGTGATGATGATGGAGATGATGATGGAGGTGATGATGATGGAGATGATGATGATGATGATGATGACAGAGATGATGATGGAGGTGATGATGATGGAGATGATAATGATGATGATGATGGTGATGATGATGATGATGATGGAGATGATGATGATGGTGATGATGATGATGATGATGGAGATGATGATGGAGGTGATGATGATGTTGGGTGGATGGGTGGATAGATGAGAGGGCTTGTTAGAGCATGTTTAGGCCAAGCCTTAAGAAGGCAATAGGATATCATAAAAAGATCAAAGGACTAGTCATTCAAAGACCTAGATATTTTACAATCCAGCCTCTGCCTCTTACTAGTCAAATGAGTTTGGGCAAGTCACTGCACATCTCTGAGCTTCAGTTCTGTCATCTGTAAAATGGCAACAAAAACCCTTCCCTGCTTACTTCACTGGGAGCATGCATGGAGATCATGGCCATGATCATTTTCATCCACACAAGCAGCTGTGTTTATTGCTGCTGCTGCAGCTGAGGGCAAATCCCACCCACAGGCAGCCACTGCCATCAAGCAGACTTAGTGCCAGTGCAAGATCTGTTACTTCCTTACCCAGGTGTCTTTAAGCCAGTTGAGTCCGTCCGAGCCTCAGTTTCCTCATTTACCAATGAGGATCCTAGTGCCACCCCCACAGAGGTTTGTGGCCTGGCTAAAATCAGTTCTTGTAGTTACAGGGATCAACCCAGTGCCTGCGAGGAGTAGGGGCTGCAATGAATGGTCCTTGTTATGATTAAAGCCTCTGGTTCACTCTTGTTGTTTTCTTTCCTCAGCTCGGCCTGGCCTGGTATAATGATCACACCCTCCTGGCGATCACTGGTCCCTGCAAAACTGTCACAAGGGGCTGCCCTGTATGGTTGTACAGGTTGCTCACTGCTCCAGGGCACTCAGGTAAGGAAATTCAGCTTGCACTTTTCTCTTCCAAAGCGTAAGTCTCAGAGAGGAGCTGCCTCTGCCTAGAGGAGGTGCCTTTTTCTAATTCTCATAAAAACTGTGTATGCTAGAAGGCACCTGAGTCACCTTGTAGTGAGATTCATTCAGCTTAGAAATGTGGAATCAGATGCGGCTTCAGAGAGGACCTGACCCAATATTCCTGTTGCAAAGAAGAGAAAACTGACCAGTATTCATTCAGTCACTCATTTACTGAAATTTTAGTGGGCACCTGCTATGTGACAAGTACCATCTCAGCTCAGAAGGAGGCAGAGGTGATCAGATGAGGGGAAGGGCACAGGGTGTGGCTGGTTCAACTGTGCTCCTGCAGACCTTTGGCCCGGGGAGTACCCCCTATGTCCTTATCCCTCCACCTCCAGGGGTGTTTGGAAGGGTCCTGTAATGCCAGGTGTGGTGCCAGTTTACTCCAACTAGCTGTTCTCTGCACTGGCTGGCACCTGACCCTGTGCTCCCGATCCAGCCAGGCTGCCAGGCTCGTGCAGCTGGTGACCCACTGTCCTCTGCCGAAGACTCAAGGCTGATTCTGATGCCCGGGCCTGCTGGGACCGGAGACCCAATTAGGGGCTGCGTGGCCCCGGATGGTACATTCAAGCAGGAAAGAGCCCTGCGCCAGGAGTCAGGACCTGGGCTCTGGATCTAGCCTGTCATTAACATGTGTTGAACTTGGTGAAGCCACAAACCATCTCTTTGTCTGCAAAATTAGAAGGCTGAGCCGCATGACATATAAGGTTTTTGCCAACTCTAATCTTCTGGTCAGTGATTCTCAAACTTTGGCATTGGAATTACTGAAAGGGCTGGTTAAGACCCTCCCTAGAGCTTCAGATTCAGAGGGTCTGGGCTGGGGTCTGTATGTCTCACAAGTCCTAGATGCTGTGATGCTGCTGGTGCAGGGACCGCACTTTGACAAACCACTGCTCTAGCAACTCTGGCTGCACATTAGAATCCCGTGGAGGAGCTTTAAACAGTGTGGATATCAGGCCCAACCCCAGAGCAATTAAATCAGCATGTCTGAGTGGGAGCCTGGGCTTTGTTATCATTTAAAAGCTCCCCGGGGGTGACTACCAGGGATAGAAAACACTGCTCCAGAAAAGTGGCCCGAGATGTGACAGCACATTGATTGGGTAAACGCCTGATTTCCCTTTGGAGAAAGGTCTCTGAGGTCCCAACTCAACCCCTCATTAGCTGCCTGGCTTTGAACAGCCTCCCTGAGCCTCAGTTTCCCTTCCTGTAAGTGGTGCTGTTAGGACTAAACAGAACTACCTCCCTGTGTCTGCCCTTCCCTTCCTCCTGTCTCCAAGGAGAGCTTGTGCATTCTTCTACTCTGAGCCTGTTCGGCTGAGCACAATTCAATAAGCAGTTATTAAAAACTCCATGTGCAAGATGCTGTCCTTAATGATGTGGGAATTAAAAGATGAATCAGGCTCCGTCCCCTCTCCGGGGAGCTCACGTGTAAGTGGGGATGATGAGGCATGTGTCCAAAACGTGAGACGGGATGTATCACAGCCCATAGACGAAGTAACCATGGCGAAGGCCACTGTATGCAAGGCCCCCCAGTGGGAGACCCTTTATGGGTTTTATAATCCTCCCAACAACCCACGAGGCAGCTACTAGTATAACACCCACTTTACAGATGAAGAAACTGAGGCTTAAGGGGCTGGTCAGTTACCCACGGAGAGGTGTGGACATGCTTTGAAGGATGTGTAGAAGTTCAAAGGGTAGATAGACAAAAAGGTTTCCCAGATAGAGGGATCAGCATATACAAAGGACCAGAGGAGGGAAATCCCAGCTTCTCTAGGGACCCAGAAGTGGTTTGATTGGCTGCAATGCAGGCTAATGGTGAGGCCTGGTGGGAATCAGATCCTGGTTGGAGGCCTTGTGTGCTGGGCTAAGGAGTTTAGGTTTTATATCTTAAGCAATGGGGAGCCATTGAAAATTCTTGAGCAAGGGATTGCATTTTTAGAAAAAGATGAAAGTGGTCATGGGTTATGGGGCGGGGGGTAACAGAGAGCCCAGTAAGGAAGGAGATGGCTACAACAAATGGTCCATGTGCAATGGTAAAACAAATGGGGGGCAGGGCAGGGAAGACTAGGAAAGTGAGTACACGCGGGAGGTGTACTATTGCCATGTGAAGCTTCTTTGCACATCAATTCCTTACGTGCACCTGCTTACTGACTGAGCCACTCTGCACTGGGGGGCAGGGGCAGGTGGGTCTCCATATACAGCTCCCCTCAAGATGGGGACACGGTCAGTGGAGCATGACCCACTCAGGATAGAGAACTCAGTTGAAGCAGCAGGTAATGGGTTCCTGGGCCCGCTCAGAGCTTTCCGCCTGCCATGTTTCCGGGGTGGGTGTGGAGGAGCCGGCCCAGTGGCCTAAGTCCTACTGACCCCAGCTTTCCCGGTGAAGCATACCACCCTGCCTGCCTCCTGCTGCCGAGTTCACAGCCAGCTCAAGGCTCACAGCCTCTGTGCATCAAGCTGAGCACAAACCCTCCTGGGCTGAAGCCAGTTCCTAGAAGCAGAGTCTGGATGAGGAAAGATCACTGGGCTGGGATCCTGCCACTTGCAGGCTGGCTGACCTTGGGCACTTCCCTTAAGCCTGTCTGAGGCCTAGATATTCCATGTCCTCTGGTTAGGGGACTAATCACAGTCAAGAAGTATAAGCACTGAGTCCTCTATCTCGTCCCTCCACCTCCATCTTCTCTAATTAACTTCTTAAGACCACGCAGGGACAAGCAGAGCAAGCCATTTTCTATAATCGAAGTCCAAGACCATCTTAGCACTTCTGTCACTCTGTGGACCTAGCATAGCACACCCATTTTATAGATGACATAACCAAGGCCCAGGGAATTTCCATGACTGGCCCAAGGCCAGAGATTTGAGCGGACACAGAGGCAAGACTGAACACCAAGCAACACTGAACACCAATCTCTCACCCAACGGAGCTGGACCCTCAGCTTGGTGCCCCCCCAGACCCCACTGACTATCATGAGGTAGGAGAATAGGTCTGGAGGCAGATTGGCAGACATCCCCCATGTCCCCCAAATGATGGTTGGACAGAGAATTGCATCCCTTCAGTGTCCCTGTACCACATCACACAGTGAGAACATTCTCTTTTCAGCCTCCTGATAACACTGAAGGAGAAAGTCTCTGTTGGGAGCTAAAAGGTCTTTAACACCTCTCCAAAGCTGGCCGACCTCCCTTTTTCACTGAGGGCACATCTCAAGCCTTGGCAGGCCAATTTCCTGCTAGAATTTAATAACCTTGGTTTGCTTTCCTTGTGCTTATTTTTGCTCTTACCTTCTATTTATGGCTAGTGATACTGGTTTCCCACTTAAGGCAGTGATATAACAATTCTTCAAAAAACGTGTTTGGGGCAGGGGGGAGGAGTGGGTCTTGGAAAATACTAAGTAATAATGACTGATGTCTGCCCTGGTTCAAGGTGGGGAGAAGGGAAGGGAGAGAGGTGCTGCCCAAGGGCACCCAGGACGTCCGTCCCCAGCAGGGCTCTCTCTACGATGCTCCCTCAAACCTGCAAGCCGCACAGACCTCCGTTCAGGAGCACTTAGGCCAAGGTGACTCCGCGGCCCATGTGTCATCCCGCGGTGTCCCGCAGGCCCGCAGACCTTGGGAGGGAGGCAGAGGCTCCGGCGGGCAGATGGGCGCCCGGGAGGGGCCCTGAGGATTTCGGCGAAGGAGGAAGGCGCGGGAGCTTTGCGAGCGGGCTGCCGCCAGACCCGGCGCGAGGGGCTAGGTTCCCTCGCGGGTCACCTGCGGCCAGCGCGGTGCGCGTGTGAGTGCGTGCACAGACGTCAGCCTCCGAGGCCCGCGCCGCCTTCCGCTCCCCGCGCGCCCCCCGCGCCCCCGGTCGCCCCCACCAGCGCCCCGGCCCCACGAGCCCGGGCACGCGGAGCGCGAGACTGAGGTTCCAGGTCTGCCGCGGGCGGGGCTATGGGGCGGGGCCAGGCAGCGGGGCCCGTCGTCATTGGCCGAGCGCAGTACCGGGGGCGGGGCACTGGGCGAAGGCGGGTGAGCGGGCTAGGGGAGGCAGAGGCGGGCGCCGGGTAGCGGGACAGGCTGCTTGCAGGCCGCGGAGGGGGCGAGTGCGAGCCGCGCGACGGGTCCACGGAGAACCGCTCGCAGGGGCGGCGGAGGGCGCCCAGGCCTGAGCTAGGCTTCTGCCGCTGGGACCGCCATCAGGAGCCTGGGCTCCGGTCACTTTTCGGGGGGACCATTGACCTTGCCCTACGGGAGGAAGAGGGGCGTTCGCCTCCAGGAGAGGGAAGGAGGGAAGAGCCAGGGCCCCGCATAAAGTTCACCTCCTCTGGGGGCCAGAGGGGGTGAAGTGGGAGGAGGAACCTGTGTAAGGCTAACTTGGAGCTGCGAAACCTTAGGGCGGCGTTTAAGGCCCCCTCCCACACGCGCGCGGAGCCGAGCGCCCAGCTCCTCCTTCAGCTGCTGGCGTCGCCTTGCAGGGAGAACGGAGCCGTCCCTCGGCGCCGCCGGCGGAGCTGCACAGCTGCGGGCAGAGGAGGAGGCCGCGGCCGAGCCGGGCAGTCACCCCGCCACCCGAGCTATCCTCTTTGGGGCGGGCGGAGCAGGTGGCATAGGCGGTCGGATAGGTTCGCCCACCCGGGACACGCACATACGCACGCACCCACAGTCACCTCCAAAGGACCCTCCAGGAGTCTCTAAGGACCCGGAGTTGCTCCTTTTGCCCTCTCCCCCAAGCCCGGAGCCCCAGGCAGGGACCCCGGGGTCGGACGTCCCCACGCCTTCGCGCACCTGGCTCAGCAGGAGTCCCCCGGGTCCGGGCAGGGCAGGGCCGGCGGCAGCGAGCCGGAGCCCGCCCAGCGCCCGGGCCCCGCCGAGCCCTCGGAACCCACTCATGGGGCACCGGCTCCCCGTGTCCCCTCGCCCGGCCGCGACCAGCCCGGCGCCCCGAGCCGCGCAGAGGAGGAGCCCGGCGGAGTGACCCAGGAGCCACCAAAGACTCTGGAAGGCTCGGAGGCCGGAGAGCAAGGCGGTTCCCCGCACCTCCAGGCGCTTGCAGGCATCCCTCCGAGCCGCGCCAGAGGCCCGGCCCGCCATTCCCAGGTAGGAGGGAGACACCCCAACAGAACTGGGGAAGCGGGGAAGCCGGGAAGAAAGGTTTGAAGCGTGTCAGCGGAAGGGTAGGTGAAGCTTTACAGGACTAGGGAAAGTTAAACTGATTGAGCGCCTATTAATGATCATCCGGCAACTTCACTTATCTAGAGAAAATGAAATTAGTTGAGCACCTACTATGTGTCAGGCTGGGTGCTTATTCCAGGAAAGAAAGACTTGCTGCGTTTCTCCTATGTGCCAGATTTGATGCCAGAAGCCTTCCATTTAAGAGATCTGGAGTAACAGCCGGTTTGACTCTAAGGTAACAGAGGCTCAGAGAGCAAGAGGCACTTCCCTACCCCAAACACAGCCCTCCCCTTCCTAAGCCAGCTGCAGCCTGCAAACCTGGCTGAGGGTGGGGCTGGGATGGGGCCAGTTGGTGGTGGCCTTGGTGAGGACCTCCTCTGAGGAGGGAAGATTAAGGAACGCCTTCCCTGTTCAGAGGTCGGTGAGCTTTGGGGGGAGTTGGTGCAAGGAGTGAGTTTCCTGGGCGATCCGCTTCCCAAGAAGGGTTTCCTGTGATCAGCTGGCCAGAAGGCTCCCAGGTACCTCTGCGGGGCTCTCTCTCCTCCCCTTGCCCCTGGCCCTGGGAGGATGATGAAGGGTGTTGTCCAGGACCTCATGGGAGGTGGGAGGCCAGACTGGGAAGGGGCAGCCAGCGCAGAAGCCTATATTCAGGCTGCCCCTGGCATCAGAGAGACAAGATGGGGTCTCCCAGGGCCTCTGCCTGCACTCCAGTCCCTCTGCACCTGACTGCTCCGGGCAGCCCCTTGACTGCCAAGAGGAAGTGCCACAAAGAAAGGAACCTGCTTGCTGTGTGCTAGGAGCTGTGTGGGCCTCTTGGCTTCTCACTGAGCTCTGAGGACCACTGTGGGTTTGTTTCTACCATTTGAGAGATCACCAGCAGCCCCACTAGGCCCAGTCATTTGCCCAGGGTGGCTGGGCTGGTGAGAGGCAGAGCTGGTCTGCCTGCTCTCTACCACCCTGAGCTGTCAAGGATGGTGAGATTGGCTGTGCAAAGCCCCCAGGACTCCCCTCAGTGTGGGCGTGGAGGCCAGTGCATGCACGTGTGTCCAGAGAGGCTGGGATGTGTGCTAATGGAGGAGGCTTGGGGTGTGTGGGAGGGAGGGAGGGAGGGCCCAGGGTACCACAAGGAGGAGGATGCGGCCAGACTCTTATCCTGTGTTCTTGCCCCTGTGACCCCTCCATCTTCCAGGCAGGCCCTGGGAGAGGGGCTTGAGGAAGAAGAATGGGGCGAACGCACAGATGCATTTGCTGGGAGCTGGCTGGACGAGGTTTGGGGGAGTCCTGGGCAGGGTGCCTGACCCCAGCTGTCTGCAGCGAGAGAGAGAGGGAATTAGAATAGGCTTCTGGGGTCATTCGCCCTGCCTGACCCCAGCTGAGGCTTCAGGGAGTCAGACTTTGTTTTGAAAAAAATTGATTTTGGCCAGGGGGTGGGTTTTTATAGAGGTAAGAGCCCCAATTTTGGAGCCAACAGCCTGATTCTAATCCTGGCCTGGCCAGTCATCTGTGTGAACTGGGGCAAGTGAGTCAGCCTCTGCGACCTCCAGTGTCCCCATTGGTCCAGTGGGTTGATGGTGGTCCCCTCTCCATGGGAGTGTTGTGAAGTCATTGACATAAGGCAGGCAAAGCACCCAGCATGATGGAGGGCTGCCCAGCTGTGGTGACCATTCTCCCAGCATGGCCCCATCATCTCTGCTCCAGGTCCTCTGCCTCCCTGGCATGAGTCATAGAACTTGCATTTGGGTACCTGTGCTGCTAGTGGCCCCCACTAACCACTCTCTGGGCCTCCAGGGGGGAATCTACATTCTCAAAGGGCCCTTTGAAGTCCTCACTGTAGGGTCAGCCTGGCTGAGGATGGAGAGAAGGGAGCAGGCAGCGATGGAGGAGAGAAGCTGTGCCTACAGTGCTGCCTCCTCTGGGGGAGGAGAAGGAAAGAAAGATGCACGGGGCGGGAGGTGCTGTCACCTGATGGCCAGGTGTCTGGGTGTTTCACACAGCCCCACATGGCTGGGGCCATGTGAAGACTTGCAGCCTTCTCTCAGAGAGGAAAGCCACAGATTTTTTTTTTTTTTTTTCCTCCTTCCTTGCCCTCTCCTGACCCCATGTCCTCTCTCTGACTTCCTCAGGCCCATTCAGTCGCCGATGTTAGCACGTCTATACCAGGAGCTCTGGGCTAGAGGCTGGGGCAGAAGATACACTGTCCCTGGGGGCTACTGGCCTCCTTACCTCTCTATGTAGACAGAGGTGACCACCAGCAGATCCAAGCTCCCTGCAGAGGGACTTGCGGAGGGGGCCGTCCTGGTGTGGGACCTCTTTCCCCAGCAGCCCGCGTCCGTTGAAGGTGCACGCAGCCTGGCTCTCCCAGCCCAGGAGGACACTTAAAAAGTTCAGTGCTGTTGGCCTGCGGCCCTCTCTCCCCTGCTGCCCACCCAGGGGTATACTCAGGGCACTGAGACCCTCCTCACTGCAGCCCCCGGGGCCAGCTAGACAGGATGCGGGTAGAGGGCGAAGGCCCCAGAAGGAGGCTTTGAATGAGCGCCAAAGGTAGAGCCATTTGCTTCATTCATTCACAGGTCATTACTGAGCACCTGCTGTGTACATGGCACTGAAATCCTGTGGGATAAATTTGAAGTCAGCTTCAGGCATGAATTGCACGGGGGGTGTAGGGGTCATAGGCTTGGAGTCACCATCCTGGCTTCCTTATTCACTGAATGGGCCAGTCGTGTAGACTTTTAAGCATCAGGTCCTTATTTGTGAAACGGGGAAGGGAACCCGTACTTCATAGGGAGGTGGTGAGGGCACTCCCATGGCAGGGGGTAGACTGCCCGGGGTCGAATCCCTCCTTGGCTCGTTACTGGCTGTGTACCCACGAGCAAGGTACTAAACTTCTCTGTGCTTCAGTTTCCTCATCTGTAAATTGGGGTGACCATCTACCTTCTGGGGTTCCTGAGGGATGAAGCAGGTTAGTACACGTTCAGCACTTGGAGCGCTCTGCATATATTAGCTGCAAAATAAACGTCAGCTGTTATTACTGTTCTATACTTAGCACAGTGCTTGGCGCGCTGCAGGGCTTGGTTACTGGTGGTTGTTGTCACGGCTCCAGGCCTGGGTCAGCGGTGGGCTGAGCTGGCTTATTGTGTGCGTCCCTTCGCAGTTCATTCATTGAGATCATCTTGGTAGCTTGGCATCGGCCGTGGTGGGAGTATTCATGGAAATTGACAAAGGCTACCAATCAGAGCTTTTATAAAGGTCTTTTTGAGAGCCGCTTTACTGCACGGCGGTTCTCAGTCAGGCAAGGAGAACGCCCTGAACAGGTCGTGTGCTGGAAAACTCACACACAAGAGGTGTCCCCACCTGAAGTCTCTTAGCATCATGGCCGACGTAGACATCTATGATGTTGGAGAGTGCCAGGGGGTAAATGAATGAGGCTCTCCAGGCTACTGACCTGGGGCATCACGGGGTGGGGACCAGCCATAGTTAGCACCACAGCCCCTTGTGCAGATTGAGAAAAGGTGCCTTCTCTGAGCAGATCAATTCCAAATAAGACGGCCTCCCACTTTCCCACCCAGCGGGGGGCCTTGTGCAGTGCCCCACCTGCACCACCGTATGCGGCAGCCTGCTGAGGGCACAGGAGATCTGTATTTCAGCAGGCCTGCACCCATCTGTAGCTCTTCTTCTCTAGATGGGGGGGGGGGGGGGATGGCTTCCTGCTGGGTCTGGCAGGAGGCAGAGAGGCCTTCAGAGAGGAGGTGGCATTTGAGCCAGACCCTGATAAAGGGAAGAGGGTGCTCTGGGGGAGGGGCTGGCATGATCTGAGGGCTTGAAGCAGGTGCCAGCAGAGCTCAAGCTCACTAGGGGTTCCGGGGGGGAATTCTGGCAGCTGCTGAGATAGGAAACGAGGGTGGCTGGACTGTGAATGGCCTTTGGGTGGGCCTGATGGAGCCCCTGGAGGTTACTTATCTTTAGTTGGGATTTGGAGCTTGGATCCATTTCGGCCTCTCCCACAAGCCCGAGAGGCTCCTGTAGAAAGTTCTGATGAGAAACGTGACTCCCGGGGAAGTTAAGCTCCTCACCCAAGAGCAGTGGGAAGTTAGTGGTAAAGCGAGGAGTCAAGCCCCGGCAGTTCCGTGCTGTATAAACAAACAAACAGACAAGTAAACAAATAAGGGGTGAATGAACGCAAGGGTGAGTGAATGGGTGGATGAATGAAGGAGGAAAGAAAGAAACGAGAAGGATGAGCAGGCAGAGCTCCAAGGCCTTTAGAAAGACCCCAGTCCAGCGTTCCCATTGTACAGACAGAAAACTGAGACCAGACAGGTGGCCGGCAGGGGAGGCCAAGGCTTCCAGCAAGGGCTGCAAGGCCGGGCCTCGGGCCTCCTGACGCCGGCTCCCGGCTCTCTGCCGCAGCCCCGAGCCATGATGAAGACCTTGTCCAGTGGGAACTGCACACTCAGTGTGCCCGCCAAGAACTCGTACCGCATGGTGGTGCTGGGCGCCTCGCGGGTGGGCAAGAGCTCCATCGTCTCTCGCTTCCTCAACGGCCGCTTCGAGGACCAGTACACGCCCACCATCGAGGACTTCCACCGGAAGGTCTACAACATCCGCGGCGACATGTACCAGCTGGACATCCTGGACACGTCTGGCAACCACCCCTTCCCTGCCATGCGCAGGCTCTCCATCCTCACAGGTGGGTGCCAGGGGTGGGCACAGGTGCTTGAGTATGTGAGCGTGTGTGCTCGGTACTTTACAGTTTGCAAGGCACTTGCCTATCTGAGATGAAGCTCACGACGAGCCCCCTTAGCACTGTGAGGGTCAGAGAGGTGTTGCTGCTTCCCGAGCAAAAGATGGAGCCGGGTCCCCAGTTCCATTCTGTCTGACTCTGGATCGATGGCTCCTGGCTCCTGGCACTGCCTTCCAGATCAGGAACTGACAGACTCTGCACCGGGGCTTTACCTCCCCAGGGAACAGAGGGGCTGCTGCCTTCCTTCTGTGGGGGTGACCCAGCAGAGCTCCAGGACCTGGGGTCAGTCTTTCGGGCTCTGATCTATTAACAGTGCAGGGCTTTTCCACCTCTCAGCGAGGCAGGGGCCGGACCCAGGCAGTGATCAGCCAGAGGGGCTGGTGGGGACCTGCGTGCGGATGCTGGGAACTCGGTAATAATCACGGTAATGGCCATGGCAATAGCTAACACTTAACAAGAACTGCGTGCCTGGGCCTGTTTCTAGAGCTTGGCATGTATTTATTTAATCCTCACAACTAACCTAGGAGACAGGTATTTGCCTGCATTTTACAAGTCGAGAAACCGAGGCCCAGAGAGGTTGAGTTACTCCAGGTGATAGATAACACAGCTGGTAAATGAGAGTCTGGCTCTCATGCTTTACCACTGGGCTATCCTGTAGCCTCTTGGCCCAGCTGGGAGTGGTGGGGAGGGAGGAGATTGTGGGGGACTAAGGGGGCAGATAGAGATGTGAGACGGGGCCGTGATTTTCATCACTCAAGCAGTTTTGTGTGGTAGCTAAGAGGACAGGTCCAGAAACTGGTCTGCCTGGGTCCGAATCCTGGTTCCACTGCTTCCTGGTTTTGTCCCTCTGAGCGAGTGACTTTATCTCTTTGTGCCTCAGTTTTCTCATCTGTAAGTTGGCACCACATTAGCACCCATTCCAGAGGTCTTTGTGAGAATTTAAATGAGTTAATATCGCAGAAGTGCTTGGTGATTGGAAGGTAAGTGCTCAAGAATTATGGGTCTTGGGCTTCCCTGGTGGCGCAGCGGTTGAGAGTCCGCCTGCCGATGCAGGGGACGCGGGTTCGTGCCCCGGTCCGGGAAGATCCCACATGCCGCGGAGCGGCTGGGCCCGTGAGCCATGGCCGCTGAGCCTGCGCGTCCGGAGCCTGTGCTCCGCGACGGGAGAGGCCACAACAGTGAGAGGCCCGCGTACCACACACACACACACACACACACACACACACACACACACACACACAAAGAATTATGGGTCTTAAACCTACATTTGCAGTATGCCTGCAATGGGCTATGCAGGCCCATTTCCTAAACCCTGCACCTGCCATTGCTGGGCGGCGATGAAAGGAAGGAACGAGCAAGTAACCCCCCAGCCATCACTAAAACAGCCCCGCAAATCGAGATACCAAGAAACCCTAGCCATGCCCACCCCTCTCCCCATGGCCCGGTCAAGAGCCCTCCCTGAGTGCCCTGGATAGACAGCCTCCTCTTCCGGCTGTCCTCGCTGACCATCTGACCCAGATCACACTCAGCACTCAGGCTGTCCCACCCCACATTTTGGAGAGGGAGTGCGTGGGCAGAAAGAGCCCGGGCTGACCTGGCTTCCAGTCCTGGCTCTACCACCCGACGGCTTAGGTGTGTGACCATTAAGTCTGGGTCTCAGTCTTCCCAGCCACACAATGGGCACAATCTTGCTTCCCCTCAGGGTGGCTGCGAGGACTGCAGGAAATCGCATGGGGGGCATTTCCAGGGCTCGATGGAGATTGCAAGGATGTCTGCTCCCCCGGCCGTGGGGAGGGGACTGGGTGCCCACCAACAGAAATAAGGCTAACGGAGGGAGAGAGTAGATGTGGAGAGGGACCACGTGCGTATTTCCAAAGTTAATTTTTAATTACACAAATAACACACAAACATAGCCTCCTCTAGACATACAGATAAGGCTAAAAAGCCCCCTTGCCCCACGCCCCCAACCTCAGGCTCCTGCCCCCTCCCCCGAGGTAGCCACCCCATCAGTCTTCCAGGCCCCCCCCCCCATGAACACTTTGACATTCACATTTGTGGCCCCATAACGGAGAGTATTTTCGTCTCATTTTTACGTGCACATATCATTCCAAGCACATCTGCCTGCTGCCCTCGTTTTTCACTCACCAGCCCGTGCCTCATTTTCCAACCTGGTGCTGGTACACAGCAAATTCTGAAAGCCATTAATTCTGCCGCCAGCTCTCCTTCCAGCTGCCAGCCAGGCGTCTCTCTCTCTCTGAAGCTTGGCATCCCTGCCTTCCATCTGGATATGTCAAGGCTGCAGAGCGCGCAGGGGCCCGGGATTAGCCTTAACGGGATGGGTTTGGCAGCCTAAGCAGAAACGGTTGCCAGGCCAGCGCTGCCTCGCAAGTGCCTTTCTAAACAGCCCACACCGTCCTCCATCCCGTCCCACCCCGTCCACACGACCAGCTTTATGAACACCCACTGTGCGCCGTGACGACATCTCCCTCTGCTCCAGAGAGTGTCACTGGCTGGAACGTGCTCCTGAATGTGGCATGTGCTATTCTGGGGGGACAAATGGCGTGCCCCGGGGCTCCAGAGGAAGGAGGCAGCAGTGCTACCAGAAGCTGGCATCACTCGATTCTCCTCTTGAGAACTCGGGCCAGTCCCAGGCACCTTTGAGCCTCGGTTTCTTATAAAACAGGGCTCTTAACATCTCCCCACAGGTTCTCAAGAGTTGAAGTCAAAGTGCAAAAGGTACTTTGAGTGTGAGATTGTGATCACTGTAGTGAGATGTGGAGATTGGGGTGGAGGCACCAGCCCCCTCTCTCACCCTCCCCGCCTCCCCTGCCACCTCCCCATCATCCCTGTTTCAAAGACCTGCGCTGAGGGACGCAGCGAGTTGCAGCAGGGGTAGCGTGGGCCTCGGAGGCTACTGTTCACTTGTTCATCCGTGATTTATTCAAGAATCAGAGGACACCTGTGTGTGCCAGGACCAGCCAGGTGAGGACAGAATCGGGTCCACATCTCAGCCTAGCCACGCCTGAGCTGTGTGATCTTGGGCTGGTTGCTCCCCCTTCCTGAGCCCCAGTTGGCTCACCTATCGCATGAAAGTAATGAAATCTCCCTCACAGATGTTCCGTGAGGGGTCGAGAGGGAACCCATGTGACTCTCACAGGTGCTTGTTCTCATTATCCTTTGGAGACCCGAGATCACTGAGCACGTGTCACTCTCCATTCATTATCTCATCAAACCTTCAAAAGCATCCTGCATGGGACAGACGGGGAAACTGAGGTTTAGAGAGGTGGTGTGACCCGCTGAAGGCCGTGTGGCCGGTGAGTGGAGGGGGCAAGAGGTAAACCCAGGCCCGCCTGATGCCAACGCTCTGCGTTCCAACTATGCATCGGGGGCTAGTCCAGGCCCTGGGGATGCACGCTGAACAGCAAGACCCCTGCTCTCGTGGAAACTGTATTTCTTACTATTCTAACACAGTCCACACAAGCTCACAAATCACTCACCCCGTCTCCAGCCCTGCCGGGAAATGTAGGGCTGATTCATTGTGTTTGAACCAGGCTGTGCCACGTATTAGCTCTGTGACAAGGGATTTAACCTTCTGGACCTCAGTCTTCTGCCCTGGAAAATGGGGAGAATAATAGCAGTTCCCCGCTAGAGTCACTGTGAAGGTCAAGTCAGGGAGCAGGGAGGGGTGGGTGGGGGGCGGTCAGTGAACTCACCGCCTGGGGTTCCTCTCCCCACAGGCGACGTTTTCATCCTGGTGTTCAGTCTGGATAATCGGGAATCCTTCGACGAGGTCAAGCGCCTCCAGAAGCAGATCCTGGAGGTCAAGTCCTGCCTGAAGAACAAGACCAAGGAAGTGGCAGAGCTGCCCATGGTCATCTGCGGCAACAAGAACGACCACGGCGAGCTGTGCCGCCAGGTGCCCACCACCGAGGCCGAGCTGCTGGTGTCGGGCGACGGGAACTGCGCCTACTTCGAGGTGTCGGCCAAGAAGAACACGAACGTGGATGAGATGTTCTACGTGCTCTTCAGCATGGCCAAGCTGCCGCACGAGATGAGCCCCGCCCTGCACCGCAAGATCTCCGTGCAGTACGGGGACGCCTTCCACCCCAGGCCCTTCTGCATGCGCCGAGTCAAGGACATGGACGCCTACGGCATGGTCTCGCCCTTTGCCCGCCGCCCCAGCGTCAACAGTGACCTCAAATACATCAAGGCCAAGGTCCTCCGGGAGGGCCAGGCCCGCGAGCGGGACAAATGCACCATCCAGTGAGCAGGAGGGACGCTGGGGTGGGGCTTGGGCGGTGCCTTACGGTGGGGGGCGGGCGTGGCCCCGGGTGCCCACTGCCCGCATCCCCTGCCCATGAGACCCCAACAGCAGTCACGTTCTAAGACCTTTGGCGCCAGACTGGAGGACCCCAGCCTCCAGCCTCTGCGTAGTCTCCTGCCTTCAACCACTTCCCTCTTATTCCTCCTTTCCGCCACTCCTCTTGGTTTCAGCTTCTCCATGGGTTGGGAGGGCAATCCCTGCAGGACAAGGGGCAAGGTTGGGTGACATCTGAACGTATGCCAGGACCCAAGTCAGAGCTTGCTTGAGGGGCCAGAGGGGCCAGGACCCCTGCCTCCGATGGAGACTCCTGGAACATCCCAGATGAAAATGATACCCAGAGGCGGCTGGGAGAGGGCTCCGCTGTCCTGGTGGAAGACCCAGCTTGGTTTAGGAGGCAGCTGGGAGTCTCCTCCCACCCCATCCTGAAACGCTTACCCTCTGGCTCAGCTGGTTCTATCCCCTGCCCCCCAACTTGGCCCTCAGCTGGCCCCGACATTGAGGCAGGGGTGTCTGTGTGTTCGAAGGAGGCGTGGCTACGTCACCTGGCCCGTGTCCACCTCTTGGACCGCCTTCCTCAGCCCCTGCTCCCAGGTTCCCCTCGTCTGCTGGTTGTGCTTTGTTGTTGCAGCTGTTATGTCGTGTTCCCAGTAGGAATGGAAATCGCTGTACTGTAAAAGCCTAGTGACCCCTCATTGGCAAGCCCCCGCCCCCCAGTTCAGATCCACTGCCTCCACTGGGGACACCTTCGTCCCCCATTCCAGATGGGGTTTCTGTGGCCTGTCTGCAGCTGGACGCTGCCCTCTACCGAGCTTCCCACTCACACAGGCGGGGCAGGCCCGCGGGGGGCAGCTTCTCCTCTTGCCTCCATTTTCCAGAGGGGGTGGCCGAGACTCAAGAGGGCAAAGTGACATAGCCCAGCTCCGCCTCCCGGCTAGTTCCGGACACAGCCCCACCTGGAACCAGGCTGTCCTCTACCGTGCTGGTTCCTCAAGCATTTATTTTTATTTATTTATTTATTTTTTTTTTTGCGGCACGCGGGCCTCTCACTGCTGTGGCCTCTCCCGTTGCGGAGCACAGGCTCCGGACGCGCAGGCTCGGCGGCCATGGCTCACAGGCCCAGCCGCTCCGCGGCACGTGGGATCTTCCCGGACCGGGGCACGAACCCTTGTCCCCTGCATCGGCAGGCGGGCTCTCAACCACTGCGCCACCAGGGAAGCCCCTCAAGCATTTATTGAGCGCCTGCTGGGTGCTGGGTCCACCGTGTGCTAGTAAACAAAGAGGGTGAGCAATGCACTTTACGCCCCCAAGGCCAAGCCTCCCCTGCTCTGGCCTCCTTCCCATCCCCCGCCTGGCCGCTGCCCACCCCTGCTGCCCTGCTGCCCTACTGCCTCTGTACACGCAGCTGTTGGCAGGCGTGGAAGAGCAGCTGGAAGCCAGAGCTGAGCCCGGGAGAGGAAGGTAGAAAGAGCTCTCAGTGGGCCTTTTCCTGGTGCCTGTGATTGGGTTGTGCTGGGTACCAGGCATGGTGGGATTTGAACCCATGGACCAAAGGCTCTTGTCATCAGCTCTTAAAAAATACATTTTATATTTTAAACCTCCTTGAAACTATTGAAGTTCAGGGCCACAAGAAACCTTAGTGATCATTTAGTGAATCTGAGGCCCAGAGAGGGTAAGTAACTTGCTCCAGGTCACACAGCAAGGCAGAAACAGGGTTAGGTCTGGCATTCGGCACGCACCATGGTGTGCCCCTCTCCTGATGCTGCCTCAGCCCCTGGGGGCCTTCAGGGATTTGAGGTGTTGTCTCCCTGTCCCTAAATCTGCCTTTGAGGGCTCCTATAGAGTCTGTGTACATTGTACCCACGTATATACATGTACATACACATGAACACACAGACATAAACGTGCCCTGGCCTCAGCTCTGCACACCCCCACCCCACCCTGGCCCCTGCTGCTCAAGGCAGCCACTCTGACCCTGCTTCTGTGCCCACACCTGGCCCCAGCTTGAACCCTCTAAGCAGACTGGGTACCTTGGCCAGGACAGGTGTGTGGCCTGGTCTCACTCAGTCACACCCCTGCTTCCCCCTATCTCTGTGTACACTCTCAATTAAAGTGGGTTTGTTTCTAAGCCGTGTCCTTGACCACGTGTATTTTCTGTATTTCCAAGAAGAGGTGTGGCTCTTCCTCCAACCAAAGCTGGCCTTTCCCTCCCCAAATTGCACCTGCCCGGTGGCCTTGCCCTGTGTGTCAGCAGAGTCAGCCTTCAAGGTTAAGTACGTGGAGGGCGGTGGGGGGGGGATAAAACCCCAAAATAAGGGGGAATAAAACTCCTGGCCCTCCTGGGCCCTCTGAGGGGTGTATGCTGAGTTGTTCATGTCCCTCTGGAGGAGTGGCCAGGTCAGACAGGAGAGGCCTCCCTGTGGACCATTAGCCCTTTTGGGTCACCATATGACCCAAGTTCTGGGTGGCTTCCAGAACCACCCAGAGAACAGTTGGCAATATCTAGAAACAGTTTTGATTGTCAAAACTGGGGAGGGGGGCAGCATGCTATTAGCACCTGGTGGCTAGAGACCGGGGACAGTGCTGAACACCTCACCATAAAGTGTGACCCCGCCCTGAATGTCAGCAATGGGCAGCCTCCTCGCTTGGACTGTCAACCCTTGAGATCAGGACACGGCCCACGTCTATGTAGGGTGGATACGACATACAACTTTCTGGGTGGTAAACACTGGACCAGCACAGTGTGCCCTTGTGTGAAATGAGACAGGACACGGGAGGGGCAGGCGGAGGTGGGGGGAGAAGGTCTTGTCCCCATGCGACCCCGAACGTGGCACCTTGGACCGAGGTTCTCCCTCGGCGGAGGGAAGGGAAGGGAACCAGCCACACGCCTGCTGCGTGATCGACACCCCTCCTCTCGCTCCATCGTCGTATCTTCCAGCCCCATAAGAAACATGCTCCTCGTATGCACCCCTTCTTGTGGTGGGGAAGGAAGCTCAGAGAGCTCAATCTCTTGTCCAAGAAGGCACAGCTGGTGAAGGGGCAGCTCAGGGACTTGAAACCAGAGGCCGTCTGAGCTCCGTGTGAGTGAGGAAAGGATTTTGCATCTGGGAGATGGAGAGAGGTCTGTGATTTTGATTAGTCAGCAAATACCACTGAGCAGGGAGGTTCAGAGAGAAGGCGGACGAGGTCTCTGCCTGCCAAGGGCTCCCGATCCAGAGGGAGAGACCCCTGTGCGGGCATTCACAAAGCAAGGTGAGCCCGCCTATGGCGGAGGAAAACCAGGTGAGCCTGGAAGAGCTCCCGACCTCTGCCTACCTGGGAGCCCAGCTTCCCTCCCATCCTTCGCCCACGCCAGCCAGAGAAGGTCAAAGTGGGAGACAAGTCACCCTGATGCTCTCCCAGTCCTGGTTTCTGTAAATGTGAGATGTGGAGGTGAACATTCCCTTCTGCATTGCAGGTCAGAACTGCACCCTAAGAAGGGCTAAACGGAGAGGTAGCTGGGCGCACCTTCCACGCAAGCCTTCCACGGTGCATCGGAGCCAGGGCACCTCTGCCATGCCCTCCCTCCACGTGGGGCTGTGAGCAAGTCCTGTCTTCTCCCGAGCTTCAGTTTCTTCATCTCTGAGTGGGAGGTGGGGAGGAGGAGAGCTGGACCAGACGGCACACGAACAGCCCCTTACAGCCCTATGTTCTCTGCGAAAAGGAATTAATATTCCTGCTACATAACCCACAACATTCTGACCGTTACTAAACAGAACACGTTTGCTCCAGCCCCGGCCCCAGCCCCACTCCATGCAGCCCAGAGATTCGCCATGGAATGGGGTTAACAAGCAGAAAGCTGGGGCAGAGGAGGAAGACGCCCCTGGCAAATAGCCCTGGCATGGAGGCTGGAATAAGATTGCAGGAAAATTCCCCTCATGGGGAGGCCATTCAGAGATAAGCCCGGGACAGCCAGCTTAATTCCCAGCCTAGGAAGGGAGCGTTGGGAATCTGATTTCAGAGAATTCTGAGCTATGAACTCTAAGTACTAGTTCTGTTCCGCCTCCCTGAACCTGTCACTTATTCCAAAGAAAAACTTCAGCCTGCGTCCAGGCTTGGTGGGGGCTGATGGGAGGCCAGTTGGGGCTCTGCTGGGCTCGGCCTGTTCCTGCAGCCTCTTGTTGCATCCTCGAGGCAAAGCTATGAGGAAGGATTATGAATCCCCGTATGAGGGAACTGAGGCTCCGAGAGGTAAAGGCACATGCCCCACATTGCACAGCTGGTAAGTGGCAGAGCTGGGCTAGGATTCACCTCTGATTGCAAAGCATGTTTTCTCCCCAGAGCTTTCATAACCGAGCCAGCTAGGAGCTGCTCGCTGGAGGGAGAAGCCAGCAGTTTGGGGTGTGATGTCTGAACATGGTTCAGAGAACTTGGGCAAGTGTCATTCACAGGGAGTGAGATGCCCTGCCACTCACAGCCAAGGGCGCAGCCACTGTAGCCAGAGGAGAACTTGACTTCTCTTTCATGGAGAAGCCCAAGGTGAGCGTGCTAGGCCAGAGTATGGCTCTGCTCTACCCGATCATTCAGGCATCCAGGTCTCAGGCTCCTCTATCTCTAGGACCATGTCACATCTGCAAGGTCAAAGGCACTGCCACATTCAGGTTCAGCCAGAAAGTGAAGGGAAGGGAGTGCAGACACCACACATCTGCGGTTTTCAGGGCCCTGGACACATCCCTTCCGCTCACTTTCCACTGGCAAGACTCAGTCATGTGACCAAACCTACCTATGAGAAGGGCTAGGAAACACAGCTCCTTGCTAGGTGGCCCCGTACCCAATGGTGACTCATGAAAGAAGAGGAGGAGTGACAGGCTGGCCAGCTAACTGTCCCCACGAAGCCACCCTCAAGCAGCAGGTCTGGACCTCAGGACTCACATTCAATCCGACTTCCAACAAGCTCCACTCAGTAGGCGTTATGAGAAAGCAGCTCTGACCTCCCACTGTTTCTTTCAAGTGGCTCTGGGTTTTGCTTTCCCCATCCCTCCATGAGAACTGGGACTGTCCCATGACTTTCCTCATCTATACCAGAGGCACTTCGGATGGCAATACTGCCTCAGTTGAAAATCTCTGGCCATGTGAGGACTGACATTTCTGTCTTCATCCAAAGGAAAGACCTTCCCCCAGCTGAGTTCTGTTGTGCACAAAAAGCTAGAATTTGGGGAAGAGGAGGGTGGGCATGTTCTCCTCCTTTTTCACTCTCCATCTTCCCTTTTAGCTAATTCCAGTTTCTCTCTCCCCCGTTCTTGGGAGGTGGGTCCGGGAGGAGGCAGGGGGAGAGGAGGCCAGTAGGACAGGGACGTTCCCTCTTGCGGGGCACCGTGGGATTGTGGTAAGACTGTGTCACGCTCAGAGCCTGGGAGATGTTTAATGATGGTACTAAGATCTCGGGGGTAATTTTGTAGATTTTTCAGCAACCATCCTGCCGTCACTGGGAGTCTTTCACCTGTGGGTGTCCTGACGCAGTTCTGTTCATCTCTGTTTGGAGTGCCAGCTGAGTCCTTCTGCAGCCCCTAGGAATGTTCCGGCATCTGTGGATTCCCTGTGCTGAGGCCTCTTGTCCTTCCAGGATGCTCTCTTGGACAGGGCTGAAGACACCCCCACACCAGCGTCCTCTCATGCTTATCCCACATCTGCTCCACATGAAACTCAGGTCACTTGCCTCAGTTAGCTTGCGTATAAGTTGATCTGAGTTCAGTAAGTGTCTTTAGCATCTAACCCATATGGTCTGTCACCCGCTAGATTTATCAGGCAAGGACAGTGGTCCGCAGAGCCCTCGGCTACAGGGACGTGCATCAAGCACTTGAGGCTTGAGATGAGGGCAGACACTCTCACAAGAACACCACAGGGCTCTCCAAAAATTATCTTTCCCAAGAAATCTTCTTACTACTGACTCATATCGTTGACGTAGGTGAGAAGTATAAGCATCAAGTAGCTGGTTCTTGGCCACCAACGTTGAAAATGTTGCCTTTGGTTTGGCATCTTGCTTTTGAATCTGAGGTCAATATTGCTGGGTCTCAACCAAAAGGAAGGGGAGAGGGCCAGGGTCAATCACCAGGTAAAAGGGGGCAGGGGAATGACACTCACGGAGGGGCTCCAATCTCATCCAGGAAACAGAACACGGAACAGAAAATTGAGTCAGAGCCCAGTGCAAGGACTGAACCGGCCCAGGTATCCTGGGCACACACCTTAATGTGTGTCTCAACAAGAGGGGCAGAGCATTTTAATAGTTCATAACATAGACTCTGGTCTGAGACTTTCACATCCAAATCTCAGCTCTGCTATTTTCAAGTTCAGTGTCCTTAAGCAAATTAATTTTGTATTGGTCAGCTTTCACTGTAGTAATGCTGTGTAACAAACTACCCCCAAATTCAGTGGTTCACAACAAACATTTCTTCTTATGCTTACCGGACTCCAGGTCAATTGCAGTCTGAGTGGTTTAGGCTGGACATTGCTGGTCTTGACTTCAATACTGATCCTGTTTTAATTTAAAATTTTGATATTTTGTTCATTGTGATGTCTTATTCCATTTAGGCTGCTATAACAAAAGTACCATAAACTGGGTCTTAACAACGTGCCCATATTACATCATAAATTGGCTTATAAACAAATTACATATTGATAACAGAAACTGGCTTATAAACAACAAGCATATATTTTTTCACAGTTCTGGAGGCTACAAAGTCCAGGATGAAGGCACCAGCAGCTTCAATGTCTGATGAGGGTCTGCTTACTTTTACATCGATGGCCATCTTTTCACTGTGTCATCACATAGCAGAAGGAGCAAGGGAGCTCTCTAGGGTCTCTTCTATAAGAGCACTAATCCCATTCATAGGGGCTCCACCCTCATGACCTAACTAACCTAACTAACTCCCACAAACCCCACCTCCAAATACCGGCACATTGGAGGTTAGGGTTTGTTTTTTTTTTTTTTAATATATCAGTATTAACTTCCTGTTTTTAAAATTAATTTATTTATTTGTTTTTATTTTTGGCTGTGTTGGGTCTTCGTTGCTGCGTGCAGGCTTTCTTTAGTTGCAGCGAACGGGGGCTACTCTTCGTGGCGGTGCCCCGGTTTCTCATGGCGGTGGCTTCTCTTGTTGCAGAGCACGGGCTCTAGGTACGCAGGCTTCAGTAGTTATGGCTCAGAGGCTCTAGAACACAGGCTCAGTAGTTGTGACGCACGGTAGTTGCTCCGCAGCATGTGGGATCTTCCCGGACCAGGGCTCGAACCCGTGTCCCCTGCATTGGCAGGCAGATTCTTAACCACTGTGCCACCAGGGAAGCCCTGGAGTTTGGGTTTTAACATATGAATTTGGGGGCTGGGGGGATGAATGTCTGTAGACATTCAGTCTACAGCAGTGGATTTTTTGCATTACTTTTTATTTTTTTAAATATTACATTAAATATTAGTTCGCTTGAGCCCTGAGTTATTATTGGCATCTCCTTAAATTTTTGCACCCGAGGCAACTGCCACCCTCACCTCACCTGGCTCCAGGCTACCCGGTAGGTTCTGGTCTGTTCCACACGTTTGTTCGAGGACCACCTCGCTCAGGCTGAAGAGCCCGCAGCTACCCAGGGTATGCACTTCTATGATGAATCACTGGAATACAAAAGGATGGAATCGTGAGATGTCTCCTGAGACCTCGGCCCGGAAGTGACGCACTCTCACTTCTCCCATACTTCGTTGACCAAAGCAAGTCATACAGCCAGCCCACAACCCATGGGGTGGGGAAATAATCTGTCCACTCCAAGGGATCACATGGCAAAGGGCTTGCATATATGTTCTAACACAGGGAAGGCGTGAAGGACTGCGAACATGACAGTCCGCCACACCGATCCTCTCTGAGACTCGCCGCAGGCCCACCTGGGGCGGGCACACTCGCAATGCGCTCCCTGCCCTCCAGCATCAGCTCCGGCTGTGTGCCTTCTCTGAACCAACCTTGGACACATCACTCCCCTGCACCTCTGTTCCTTCATCCCTGAATCTCGGGGAGGACCACACAAAAAGGTGTACGCGAAAGCACTTGGCAATTTGTAAAAGGGGTGCAAACATCAATCATCTGACATGTGTTCACTGTAGGAGTTTAAGACATGGCGCCTAAATTCTTTGACATACCTCTCTCCAAGAGGTAGGCTCTATGTGCCCTCCTCTTCATCTGGATGAGCTTCTGACTGTTCCGCCAATGGCATATGCTGGAGTGATGATCTGTGACTTCTAAGGCCAGCTCAGAAAAGGCCGTGTGGCTCTGCCTGGTTTTCTTGGAACCTTCTCTTGCTCTCAGGATGCTCCCTTTCAGAACCCAGCTGCCGTGCGGTGAGAAGCCCGATCCACGGAGAGAGGCTGTGTGGGGACGTTCTGGACACAGTTCCAGCTGAGCCCAGCCCGAAGGCCAGACGTGTGCAGACGGGAGCCTTCAGGTGGCTCCCGCCCCAGCCAACCCAGTCTTCCGGACATAACGGAGCAGAGAGAAGCCATTCCCACCATGGTCTGTCCAAATTCCTGACCACTGGATCTGACAGCAGAAGTAAGTAGTTGTGATTTTATGCCACTAAAGTTGGAGGGGTTTGTTAGCAGCAATACCTATTTAAAACATTCACCTAACCCCTCTTCACCGTCCAGGTCTCAGGGCACAGAAATGAATCAGACGTGGTCCTTGCTCTACAGAGAATGAGCAAACAGCTCATAGCAGCGATTGCAATGTCGTCTGTCATGTGCTACGTTAGGGGCTGTGGATGCCCCATCCCTGCCTGGGTAAGGTTCTGGACTGGCCTCTCTGGGGGACATGATGCTGGAGTTGAATCTAATGGATTAATAAAAGCTAACCAGGAGGATGAGGGAGTGTGCAAGGGACTAGAGCTCGATGCGGCTGGGGCACAGAGGGCAAAACCCACTGTTCCTTTTTCTAAAAGGATATTTATTTATTTATTTGGGGGCACCAGCTCTTCGTTGTGGCACACAGGATCTTTAGTTGCAGCATGTGGGATCTAGTTCCCTGACCAGGGATCGAACCCGGGCCCCCTGAATTGGGAGCATGGAGTCTTAACCACTCGACCACCAGGAAAGTCCCAGACCCACTATTCCTTGAAACACCCTAAATGCCCGCCAGGCTGCCACAGGATCTTTGCACTTGCAGTTATCTCCGCCTGGAATGTGCTTCCTCTACAATCCCCACTGGCTCACTTGGTCCCTTCATTCATTATCTCTGCTCAGAGAAGCTTCTCCTGACTTCCTGCCCTAAGATCCCCTACGAATCCATCACTGTTCGCCCTCTTTTTCCGCTTCATCTTTCCTGATAACATTGATCGTCGCTTGACTCTTTATAATGCGTATGTTGATTGTACGTCTCTTCTGCTAGAGTGGGAACTACACAAGACTAATGCACAGGTCCTCCCAGAGTAACGCAGTGCCCGGCGCACAGTAGGTCTTCAATAAATATATCAGGAGCCAGTGGAGGAATGAAGAGAGAGGCCTGATCAGCTACACATTTGGAAGCCCACTCTGGCTTCAGGGAATGTGTTGGAGGGGTGTGAGAGGGGATGGTGAAGAGAGGGTGGATTCGAGGTGGTAGAACTGAAGACGTGGGCTCCCAAGCCAGCGGTGGGGTGTTGCGTTGGGTGGAGGGCTGAAGGCGGGCCTCAGGATTGGCATTTGGGCAGCTGGATGGTAAGTGGTGCCAGTTTCCAAAGTGGAGACGCCATCAAGGACAGGGTGCAGGTTGGAAGGTCATGGGCATGGGCCCAGGACGGATAGGATGGGTTGAGTGTGAGTCGTGTGGAGTTTGAGGCACCCGTGGGAACTTCAAGTGCAAGGGACCAGCAGGAACCTGGAGGGGAGGGTCTGAACCTTAGGAGAGAAGTCCGGCCTTGAGTGGTGGACCTGAGGGTCATGTCAGCCTTGGGAGAGTGTGGACTAGACAGACCAGGCAGTAAAAAGAGGACCCAGAGGAACACCAGAGTTTAGGGAAAGACAGAGAGTGGAGAAAGGCAGAGGAGAGAGGAGAGGTAGGTGGAAAGCCAGAGTGTGGGCCTTGGCAGCCGGGGACCAGGAAGGTTCGAAAAGGGATAGACGGGCGCCAGTGTCAAAGCTGCCACGAAGAGGCTGAAGGGCGCCCACAAGACACCGGAGGAAGCCCAACTAAAGGACAGACGGCGTGTGAATGGAGGGGGTGGCGAGCCAATAGCGAGGGTATCTTTTTCTCTTTCTTTTAAATTTTTTGATAAGCATGGCTGGAAAATGGAAGAGAAACTAGAAGGAGACAAGGGGTTCCAGAGGGACCGTCGTTAGTATTATTACAATTTTTGAAGATGGAGAGGCTGGAACTTGTTGAAATGCTCTTGAGAAAGATCCAGAAGAGAAGGAGGATGACAGCACAGAAGAGGAGGAAGGGTTGATTGCTGGAGAGGGGTCTCTGGAGACATGGGGAGGGTGGGGATCCAGGACACAGGTGGAGGCAGTGGCTTCAATCCAGAGACCGCAGAGGAGAGGGCGGGGAGGAGAGCCGTGTCCGCAATGGGTGGCGTGAGCTGCCTGAAAGCCTTTCCTTGCCTTCCAGAACGATCGGCATCCTGATGGGGCTGGAGGCTGGTCCCCAAGAGAGGACACTCTCAGCTCTCTAACGTCTTTATAAGAAATTAAACCTCAAGAAGGAAAGCCCGAGTCAATTTTATCCAAAATGACTAAGAAGCAGAGAGGATGGCTGCTGTCCAGGAACGTGGGGCGTGGAATTCACAGCGACAACTAAAACGAAAAAGCCCATTTGACAATGAATATTCACTCTACAGACACGGAGCTCTCTGTGTCCCCAGACCAGCCCTAGGAGCTGCGGGCAGATGAATAAGGCTCTCAGGGAATCTTGCGGGGTGGGAAGGACACACAAGGAAGGGGGCGGTACTGCAATTCAGGGAAGTAATTGCTGATGACAGAAGGAAAGGTTTCTCAAAGGAGGTAACAATTATAGCTGCCTCTTGATTTATAGAATTTTACAGGGAAGAACTTCCTGAAGGTGGAGAATCATATTATTCTACTTAATATAAGTGTAATTATATTAATATCAAAGATCTTAGCTCAGCACCTGCCATATCATCAGCCCTCGATATAGATAAGCCATTAAAATATTATTACTAATAATTTTCATGCATTTATAAGTTTGACTCCACCCAACTCCCTCCCTGAATTTTTTTTTTTTTTTTTTTGGATGCTTATAATTACTGTGGGCCCTTGACATTCACAAGACGTAAGACAAGAGATCTTTAAGAATCCCACACTGGGGGTTTCCCTGGTGGCACAGTGGTTGAGAGTCCGCCTGCCGATGCAGGGGACGTGGGTTCGTGCCCCGGTCCGGGAAGATCCCACGTGCCCCGGAGCGGCTGGGCCCGTGAGCCATGGCCGCTGAGCCTGCGCGTCCGGAGCCTGTGCTCCGCAACGGGAGAAGCCACAACAGTGAGAGGCCCGCGTACCGAAAAAAAGAATCCCACCCTGGGAAATACTGTCTTCAGCATAAACTGTCCTTCTAAAAGGGAGCAAAGTGTCGTTGGAATGTGAAACTGCTGTCTTGGACGTTTAGTGTAAAGTCAGGACTGGAGCCATTTCGGCAGTTATTGCTGTGGGTTCCATAGCTCACCAGCCTGCCTTGTGTCCTCGTTCGGTTGAGCTGTTCCTGGAGTCGGCTCAGCGGCTCCCTAGAGCTGAGTGGGGATCCCTTTTCCTGGTTTCCACTGAAAGCATCCTATTGTGAGTTCATTTGGAGCCGCAGATCTAAGCCAGGGCTGAGTTCCCCTCTCCTCTCTTTAATCCACTCCCTGCTTCCGTTCTTTTCAGACTAAAAGCCAATCACGTTTCAGAAGTCTTCATCCTTCTTTCCATGATTAGCACTAGCAATTGGAATTCTTTTGAGACCATTTTCCTGAAAGGAACAGTGTTTATCACCAGGTGGCCAGGCTAGGCTCACTCATTAGCTCGGTTCCCTGCTGACAATTTTTTGCCCCATCAAAAATATAAACTGTTAAAAATTTTTTAAAAAAACATTGCAAGCCATGGACCTTTGGATCACTTGAAATGAGACCAAATTGCATGCTAAACCCTTGAATGTCAAGGACATCTTGGGCTTTCTGATTCCCCTCCCCCTCCCAAATGCAGCCTTTAAATCCCTTAATATTCCACACCACCTAGCACACATGCACACACACACATTAACATGCGGGCACGTGCCGCCATGCACACACAGGCATACAGGTCCACGCATATACACACGAACACACGCGCGCACACGGCACATATAGCACACGCTTGCACACACCAGCTCACATGCACGTTTGCACACTCAGACACTTGTATTCACACTGACACAGGAACACACATTCAGGCTCGTGGCACCCTGGCATGCACACGTCTCCCACCACACATATATGCACAAATACACACCATACACACACAGGCACACACATGCATTCACAACCACGCACACTCACACACACAGAGACATACTAATGCTCGCATGCATGCGTCCACACAACCTGCCTGCATGGATGCCCCCTTACCCACACGCATGCATGTATGCAGACACAGCATGCATGTATGCAAGGCACACTCTTGCACGCCCATAACACATGCACACACATGAATGCACGCACAGACACAGCAGGCACAGGCTTGGCCAGCACTCTGCCAAGAACAAGTGAGGAGGTGGAGGAGGAGGAGAAGGTAGACACATCATTCTTCTCCTTCTAGTTCAGATGACTTCTTTTCCTTGGCACCAACTTTTGTTTCGATATCTTTGTTATTTTTTTAGATCACAAAGACACGGGACTGGAACCAAATCCCCAAGTTTTACTGATAGGAGATGCGATTTCTAGCAACGAATCTGCTGGAACAAAATGACATATCAAAAGAAGAACTTAGAGGCATCTCAGGGTATTTGTTATATCTGCAGCACCCCAGTGCCCCTGCCCCCCTGCAAGGAGGCCACACAGCTAAGGGAAATACACTGGACTAGAAGCCTTGCCCTTGCTTCTAGGAGCTCCACCACTCTCTTGCTGTGTGTACTTGAGCAGTTCGCTCCCCATCTCTGGTCCCTCCAGCTCTGATGTTTGAAGACTCGGGTATCTCCGTATAACAGGTAGAGGAATGCCCCCGAGGGTCACGTACAAAGAACGCACTGTTGTAGCTTTCATCCCAAGGTCATTACTACCAGGCTTCTCACATTTGAATGTGCATACGAATAGCCTGGGGACCTTGTTAAAATGCAGCCTCTGAGTCAGCAGGTCTGGGGCGGCCCTGAGAATCTTTCTAACAGCTCCTTGGTGACACCAACACAGCTGGCCCCCGGTTATGCCTTTACTAGAAAGGCCTTACGCTCTCCCACGTTTTCTTAAAAGGTAAAATGAGGTTGAGTTTTGCGCCCCTCTCACTATACCCCAAGCCCCTGGCTGGGACAGGGATGATGTCATCTTCTCACATCTTCTCCCCCCAGCCTTTGGCTCTGGGTCTCCCCAGTGCCACCCACCTCCCTTTCCCAAGCCAGGCCCTCAAACTGCACCCCCATCTTTGGAGCTGCGGGTTGTCAGAGAGATGGAGAAGGTCTGCATTCCACCAGCCTCGGAGCTCCTTACCACCTGGGAGGCAAGTCTCTTCTCTCGGAGCCTCAGTTTCCCCACCTGGAGAAGAGGGGGTTGCACTTGATCTCAGCCCTGGCCACGCTTTAGCTCTGGCAGAGCTTTTCCCAAGTACCCTGGCCTGGGTGCCACTCTCCAAGATTTTATTTAATTGGACGGCGGTGAGGCCCAGACGTGGGTGTTTCTAAAAAGCTGCACAAGTGATTGTAACGGATGCCGGGGTTGAGAACCACCGAGCTGGTGCGCATTAAGAGTCAACCCAGCGCTGACAGTCAGCGTGTGGTCCAGCGGCCAGGTCTGCACACCGGCCCCACACCGTCAGACGCAGGGCTCAGGAACAGCACCGGGAAGCCTCAGAGGATTTTGGCCCAGCTTTAGAGAAGGTCATTCCCTTCCCATGGGAAAGAGCTCTTGAAGTGTTGCTCAGGATGACGACCCCACCGGCAAGTTGAACTTTCTTTTCTTCTGACGGGCACATGATGCATTTAATTAAAGACTCAACCCCACACGTCAATCACCTGCAGACCTCCCCCACCGACGCACCTTCCCACGGGAGGACTGGGAACAGCACTTCTGTGTACACGTGGTGGGGAGGGGAGCCGGTCCAAGGCTGCTGCCGCTGAGCGCCGGGAATTAACCTGACATCCAGGCCAAACAGGGGGCCCAATTAGCTAGAGCCCCCTTGACTTCTTCACAGCAGAGTCCCAAATGGAGCCATGAAGAGGTTTCCTTGAAGCCAGCTGGTGGTATGGCTGTAGAGTCCCGTGGTTTCCATGGCGACCTGTCTCTTCCTAAGGCTGACAATGGGCTCTATCATCAGCAGGATTATGTCGGTATTGGAGAAGTCCAGCCCAGAGTGGGTCAGTCGGGCCCCTCTAATTCAGCTCCGTGATGCCGGCTGGTGGCTCAGGGCACATCCTGGTGGCCAGGGACAGAGATGTCAGACGGGCAGCAGCCCTGTCCCCATCAGCGCCCTCGGAGGATGGGAAAAGCCATCATTAGGATAAGGACAGTCAGTGGGGACCTCTCCACGGTCACGAGCAGCGTAGGGTGGTGGCCCAGCACTGGACACTGGAGCCAGATGACCTGGGGTTCACATCCTGGCTCTGCCACCTACTGGCTGGGTCACTGTGTGCCAGTAACTTGATAGCTCTGTGCCCCATCTGTGAAGTGGGGCACAGAGACTTCTTCTGAGACTCTACTGAGGATAATGAGTTAATTAAGGGAAGTCCTTATAACAGTGCCTGGCACATCGTAGCCTCTGGGTTTCCTCTCGTTATTTATAGCCCCACCGTCCTAGGAAGTGAGACAGTCTCCCGTCTCCAGGTTAGAAGGGCTCTGCCAGGGCCCCAGTCTCCCCACTGGCCAGGGCTTGACCTGGGAGAATTTTTTTTTTTTTTTAATAAATTTATCCATTTAGTTATTTATTTATCCTTGGCTGTTTCGGGTCACCGCTGCTCCCTCTCCAGCTGTGGCGAGCGGGGGGCTAATCCCCAGCGCGACGTACGGGCCTCCCACCGCGGTGGCCCCTCTTACCGCGGAGCATGGGCTCCAGGCGCGTGGGCTTCAGCAGCTGTGGCTCGTGGGCTCTGGAGTGTAGGCTCGGCAGTTGTGGCGCACGGGCCCAGCTACGCCGCGACACGTGGGAGCTTCCCAAGCCAGGACTCAAACCCGCGTCCCCTGCATTGGCAGGCCGACTCCCAACCACTGAGCCCCCAGGGAAGCCCCAGACCTGGGAGACTTTTAATTATCCTGATGTCCAGCGCACCCCATGTCTACACTGGAATCTCTGAGGGTGGGACTCAGGCATCAGTGTTTTGGAAAACTCTACAGGGAGTGATAATACTCAGCCAAAGATAAGAAAGGGTAGAAGCTTGGGAGCATTTGCTCACATAAGTTTCCCCAGGAAGTTCATGAAATCAGAGTAGAATCTGGGGACGGGGGCGCAGAGGAAGGGTAATATTTGCACGGTCCTAGGCCCCCTCTTCTCATTTATTTATTCCACAAAGACTTAAGCTCCTTCAACCTGCTCGTGGCACGCACACAGCCAGGAGTGAGGCAGGGACCCTGCCTTACTGACTCGTGGGGAGGCAGACACGCATCCAGTTATCATATCTGAGATCCCAAGTGACCGTGAGGGCCGTGAAGAGTGGCCTAAGTGGTCAGGGAAGGCTTTCCGTGTGACTTGAAATCTGAAGAATACAGAGAAGTTAGAAAGCGGAAGGGGACACATCCGAGGTGGAAAAATCCCACACGGGCCACAGATCCCTGGGCTACCCAACATGACACCTTCAAGAAAGCAAAAGACGGGTGGCGTGGTTAGAACTGGGAGAGGGAGGGACAGCAAGGGTGAGGGAAGCACTGCAGCTGCGCAGGGCCTGGCCCTGCAGGGTTGTGGTGTGGGGATGGTACAGGCCAGCTGGGCTCTGCTCCTTTACCCAGGCAATGCAGCCACTGATAGGTTTTAAGCAAGGGACGGCATGATCGGATTTACAATTTAAAAGATCCTTCTGGCTGCTGTTGGGAGAACAGACTGTCAGCCTCACAAAGCGGCTGTCAGCTATGTCTGTTAGGCAAGTGATGAACCTGAGGCCCAGGAGTCTGAGTCACTTGTCAGGGTAACGCAGCTAGCAAGTGACAGAGGCTGGACTGCAGCCCAGGTCTTCACACCCATGTCTGGGTTCTTTCCACTCCCCACCCCATCACGGCTCCCCCTCGGGATCCTACACAGCCCTCTCGTCCCCACTCTCTCATTATGAATTCCAGACTCCCTATGAGGCCAGCCTGTTAATCCATGTTGGATGACATTCTTTCCCAGAGCCACTGTAAAGGTGAATATTCATTCTTCAGGGATAGATCTGACTTTGAGAGGCAGCCAAAGGCTGTGGCAGCCAAACTTGGCAGGATAAAGTGGGTGATTATATTGGTCGTCTATCACTGTGTAACAAATTACCTGAAAACCTAGCAGCTTAAAACAGCAATAAAAAAAAAAAAAAAAAAACAGCAATAAACATGTAATATATCTCACAGTGTCTGTGGGTCAGGGATGTAGGAGCAGCTCAGCTGAGTGGTTCTGGCTCAGCGTCTCGCATGAGGTCAGAGTCAAGATGTCAGGCAGGGCTGCAGTCATCCCAGGGCTGGACCGGGGCTGGAGGAAGCACTTCCAAGGTGGCGCCCCCACATGGTGGATGCCGACGCTGGCTGTTGGCTGGAGGCCTCAGGCCTCTCCACGTGGGCTTCTTCATGGCTGCTTGAGTGTCCTCACAACATGGCGGCTGGCTTCCAGTACAAGTAATCCAAGCAAGAGCAAGGAGGAAGCTGCGATATTTTTTATGACAGTCTCAGAAGTCACACATCATTTCTGCAGTGCCCTGTTGGTTACTCAGGGCGGGAGGAAAGTATATAACAGTGTGAATACCAGGAGGCCTTCTTGGAGTCTGCTACCCTGGGGACCCTCTTGAGGATGTGGTTTGGGTTCTAAAACTACAGACACAGAGGTGGGTTTCTTGGGCTTCAGCAGAAACTATTTCACCTCTTTCTAGAAGACTTGGGGAATCATGCAGAAAATGTGAGCAGTCACCTTTGATGGAATCCAGATCTGCCAGCACCGATTAGGCACCTACTCTGTGCCAACCCATATTCGTTACCTCATCTCACCTTCACAACGCTGCTTGCGGCAGGCAGTCTGGTTTCCCCTATTTCACAAACGAGGAATCTGAGGCCCAACCCAGAAACTGATCAGGGATCGGGCGTCATCTCAGGAGCACAGTGGCCAAGATCACCCAGGCTTGGAACTCATGCTCGCAAAGGAGAGAGAAAGAGATTCCCAGGCACCAGACTATGCAGGGAGGATGCAGGGGAAGCCCCCTGCTGTTTTCTTTCCTAACCCTGGGATTGGGTGGTACACCTTCAGGCTGCTGGGCAGAGACCCGTGCACAGTGCTGTGGGGACCATGAGCTGGGGGCCTGAAGGATGCAGAGGGCGCACGTATGGGCTCACGGGGAGCATTTAATAGAGACTCTTGTGAGGTGTAGACAGGGTTAAGGGAAATTGACAAGGAATGGTGAAGCACCCAGGAAACTGGCAACAGGTGGGAGCCGTTGTCACCCCCCAGGACTGGAGGGGCCAGGAAGGGACAGTTCCCAAATCAGAGGGAGCTGTCATTATCATTGTTATTGTAAGAGAGGACAGACTCACAGGGGCTGTGGCCTGTGGCTGGGCCATTTTTACCCACCCACCGGACAATGATGGAGATGAGACCCCCCCACCCCCAAACCTGAAGTAAGTTCAGAACAAAAACCCAAAACAGCATCGCTCTAAGACCACTGCCTGTAATTGGTGTCAGCGGGTTACAGAGTTATTGCGAATCTGCTTGCAAATTCGCTCTTCCCTTTGGATACTTTGAGACACGGAATCTAATAAAGACGCAGGCAGAGCAGGTCAACGTCAGATGGGTGACTAGAAGCCCCTCACCCTGCTGCACTGTGACCCATCCTGGCAAGAAACACTCAAGAATGGGGTCTTCGTTATACAGACGTCCAGTAAGCACATGAGAAGATGCACAACGTCACCCATCAGCAGCAAAATGCAAATCAAAACCACAGCGAGATACCACCTCACACCCATTAGGACGGCTAAGTGTCCAAAGAACAGAAAATTACAAGCATTGGCGAGGATGTGGGGAGATTGAAATCCCTTGTGCCCTGTCGGTGGGAGTGTAAACTGCTGCAGCCACCATGGAAAACTGTATGGTGGTTCCTCAAAAAGTTAAATGAGAATTACCATACGATCCAGCAATTCCGTTTCTGGGAATATACCCAAAAGAATGGAACGTAGGGTCTTGAACAGATACATGTACATCCATGTTCATGGCAGCATTATTCACAATAGCCAAAAAGTGGAAGCAATGCAAGGGTCCACTGATGGATGAATGGATAAGAAAAATGTGGTCTATCCATACAGTGGAATATTATTCAGCCTAAAAAAGGAAGGAAATTCTGACACATGCTACAACATGGGTGACCCTTGAAGACGTTATGCTGTGTGAAATAAGCCGGACACATAAAAAAAACCAATGCCGTATCATTCCACATATACAAGGTATCTAAAGTAGTCAGATTCATAGAGACAGAAGGTTCAGTGGTGGTTGCCAGGGGCTAAGGGGAGGGGAAAAGGGGAACTCTTGTTTAATGGGCACAGAATGTCAGTTTTACAAGGTGAAAAGTATCCTAGAGATGGATGGTGGTGACGGTTGCACATATGAATGTACCTAATGCCACTGAACCGTGTATTTAAAAATAGTTAAAATAATTAATTTTATGTTACGTGTATTTTACCACAATAAAAAAAAAATTGAGGAAAAAACCCTCCCCATCAAAAAAGAAAAGAATGGGTCTCTTGCTCCCTGGGACTCCAATCTCAAGACAGCCCCTGGCCATCAGGTCCTGATTCTCCAGGGAGACAGGACTTGAAAACACCCAGGAGACTTCCCTGGTGGCGCAGTGGTTAAGAATCCACCTGCCAGTGCAAGGGACACGGGTTCAAGCCCTGGCCTGGGAAGATCCACATGCCGCGGAGCAACTAGGCCCGAGCGCCACAGCTACTGAGCCTGCGCTCTAGAGCCCACGTGCCACAACTACTGAAGCCCGCGTGCCTAGAGCCCATGCTCTGCAATAAGAGAAGCCACGACAATGAGAAGCCCGTGCACCGCAACGAAGAGTAGCCCCCGCTCACTGCAACTAGAGAAAAACCCGTGCACAGCAACGAAGACCCAACTCAGCCAAAAATAAGAAAATATATAAAATAAGTAAATTAAAAAAAAAAAAAAAAGAAGACACCGGGAGGCAGGAAACTTGGGTTTATACTGAGCTGTTGGGACTTGGTGGAGTTGGGAATACAGTGGTGACCGCCCCGCCCCGCCCCGCCCCAGCAAACCCCCAAAATGAAAGACAACCCTCGCAGAGCTCATAATCGAGTGAGACAAATGGACATCAATCAACTAATCACAGAGGGAAAGGGAAAAATGCAACTCTGGGAAGGGCTATTGAAGGACAGGAAGATGGGGGAAAGGCAAGGCTAAGTGCGGGATACACGGGGAGGGAAGGGTTGAACTCAGGTTACAAGGAGGCAACCTGGGAAGAATAAAATAAGAATACCTGCCCCTCCAAGGACCTCGTTTACTTTTGCAGGGGAGGAAGGGGCTAGGGAAATTGATGGAAAGCGGAAAGGTCAGGAAAGAATTAGGTGGCAGATACAGCTGGGCCTTGAGCATGGCCAGAATCACAGATACGGGGCCCCGTTCCCACTCAGGCATTCTGCTGCGGCCCACCCCCCCCACCCCCGCCCCACCCCCCTCCTGCCCAGGTATGCGCCAACCTCAGGGCCTTTGTACCTGCTCTGTCCACTGACTCTTCCAGACACACATTGTTTCATCTGTCACACCACCCAGGTCTCTGCTTAAATCTCGTCTATTCACAGAGGCCTTCCATGACTACTCTGTCCCAAATGGCCTCTCTGGTACTCTTTAAAACCTCTGTCTGATTTTTTTCCTTCATACTACAAATTGTATGTATCTAGTTTATTTTGCTTATTATCTGTGTCTCCCCTAGAATGCAGATTCCATGGGATCAGAAAATTGGTTTTGTTCCCTGCTATATTCCCAGTGCCTATAGAATGCTCTGGCATATAGTAAGTCTACTATATAGAAGATCACATAATTGCAGGTTTCTGAGTGGCCACTTAGGAAAAACCTCTTCTGTAAATGCTAGTGGGTGTGTCTATTCTGCTAGGGCTGCAGAAATGAAAAACTGTGCCTTCCTCCTTGAAATTTAGAATAGCACACTCAGGGTAGGAAAAGAGTCTGACATGAGTAAACCACCATCAATAACACCAAAAAAAGCTCTCTTCATCTCAAATTCAGTAAGCACCTGTCATTTCTAGTTAGCGAGGCTGGATAATTTCTGAAATTGATGACGCTTATAGCATGCACAAGAAGAGCGTCTTTGCAACAGCAGAACTTTTTATCTGGCTTACAGGCAGCTAAAAACATCCCCAATCCAGGCTTGTTAGCTCTTTACTGAGGCTAATTTTCACAGACATTGTTTTGAAAGAAGGCCAGAGTGCGAAGAGCGTGTCTCAGGGTTCAGGCACGTCTTGTAGCCAGGTGTTCTGGGGAAACTTGTTTCTCCTCTTCAAGCCTCAGTTTCTTTTCTTTCTTTTTTAAATTTTTTCCTATTTTTTTTTCTTCCTTCCTTCCTTCCTTCCTTCCAGCTGTGTTGGGTCTCCATTGCTGTGCACGGCCTTTCTCTAGTTGTAGCGAGCGGAGGCTACTCTTCGTTGCAGTGTGCGGGCTTCTCACTGCAGTGGCTTCTCTTGTTGTGGAGCACGGGCTCTAGACGCAGGGGCTTCAGTAGTTGCATTGGGTTCAGTAGTTGTGGCCTTGCGGGCTCTAGAGCGCAGGCTCAGTAGCTGTGGTGCACGGGCTTAGTTGCTCTGTGGCATGTGGGATCTTCCCGGGCCAGGACACGAACCTGTGTCCTCTGCACTGGCAGGCGGATTCCCAACCACTGTGCCACTAGGGAAGCCCCAAGCCTCAGTTTCTTTATCTTCGATGCGGGTTTGTGTGAACAAAGGGGGCTGGACCAGATGACCTCTTATTGCTTTAAGGCCCTTAGGCTGAACCCAGAATTTCAAGAGCACATCCTCATCCATGTGCTAAGTCCAGGTGGCTTGCTGCCCTTGGGGGCAGGGAACTCAGTGGAGTAAATCCCAAAGAACGCCCCCTCTTCCCAGCCAGGGAGGCAAGGCTGGGCCTGGGGGCCTCCTCCCCGCCCCTCAAGCCCAGGATCCCTAACCAGCTCTAAACCACCTCCCCTGCCTCTTCCTGTCCCTCTCTGACCCCACCCACTTCCTCCCACATGCTAAGCTCACTACACTCAGCCTCTGTGTCTTCTTCTCAAACATGCCAAGCCAGTTACTGCCGCGGGGTTTCGTCCTCGCTGCGCCCTCCGCCTGGAATGCGCTGGTCCCAGATGTCCCTGCGGCTCCCACCCGACCTCCTTCAGGGTCCTGGTCAAATGTCTCCTCCGGAAGAGGCCTCTTCTGACCCTCTACCTAACGAGCACCCCAGACACCTCACATCTCCATCCTCTGCTTCGTTTTCCTTCACAGCACTACTCGCTACCTGCCAAACAGAGTCTGACTGCCCCCCCCCCGAGAACACCTGCTTCCTCAGGTGTGGTCTCATTCATGGCTGTACCCCCAGCACCGAAAACATGGCACATAGTAGGGGCTCAAAAGGTATTTGCTGGAGGAATGAGTGAACAGACAAAGACGCAGAGCAGGAGAAGGGAGGTCTCCTCCACCTCCACCCTCCCAGCCCCCCGTCCTGCCCAGTAGATTCCCCGGCATTCAGGGGGCTCTGAGACACCCACGCCGGCCACAGGGTGGCCAAGCTGCTGGTGGGGTTCTCAGAGACCCAGTTGAACCAAGGGGAGACTGAAGCCTGGAGTGAAGACGGGGTTCACTTTCTCAGCCCCATGATGTCACAGAGCAAGTTGTCTTGAGCACTTTTCCTGATATCAAGAACCTGGCTGGGGCGGGGGGGGGGGCTTCCCTGGTGGCGCAGTGGTTAAGAACCTGCCTGCCAATGCAGGGGACACGGGTTCGAGCCCTGATCGGGGAAGATCCCACATGCCGCGGAGCAACTAAGCCCGTACGCCACAACTACTGAGCGTGCACTCTGGAGCCCGTGAGCCACAACCACTGAACTCACGTGCCACAACTACTGAAGCCCGAGTGCCTAGAGCCCGTGCTCCGCAACAGAGAAGCCACCGCAATGAGAAGCCCGCACAGCACAACAAAGAGTAGGCCCTGCTCGCCGCAACTAGAGAAAGCCTGCACACAGCAACGAAGACCCAATGCAGCCAAAAATAATAAAGAAAGAAAGAACGAACGAATGAACGAACCTGGGGCATCTTCACCTGCACAGGCCACCCCAACCACAGGGGCCAGACCTCCAGCCACCCTCCACTCAACTGTGACAAGATGCCAAAGGATGCTCCTTCCTGTCTCAGACCAGGAGCCCCCTCCATCTCCAAAGCGGAACAAGGATGGGCAGGAATTGACAGTGTTGAGAGTCTGCTGGGGGCTGGGTATTTTTACGCAGATGCATCTTCTCCTGTCTCCTGCACCACAACCCAGTGGGGTAGGAGCAATTGTCCCCATTTTATGTATGAGCAAATTGAGGCCCGGAGAAGTGAAGAGGTGTGCCCAGGCCACACTAAGCCAGGAATTGGCACCGCAAAGCCCTGATCCGTCTGTGAGAAGTTAGAGTCTGTTAAAAGCCATCTGGGGCTAGGGCTGCAGCCCACGGAGCTCCCTGCCCCAGAGGGAAAGCCGTCAGTCAGCAAGGAGCTCATCCCCTCCTCCCGCCCACTCCACCTGCCAGTGTCACATGTCACCGGAGGGCGCGGAGCCCGCGGGGGCGCCTCTCCTGGGAGGCCATGCAGGGAGCCCTGGGAGCTGCACCTTGTGGGTGGCTGGTTGTGGGGGTGGGAGGGTGTGCACGTGCTCAGGTGCACACACGTCCTCTCTTGCTCTCTTGCTCTTTCTCTGAAGCTTCCCTGGAGGCAGTTCAGCCTGCTGGGTCAGCACGCCCCAGACTGGGGGCGCACAGGGAGAAGCCACCAGTGTCAGAAATGGCAGGAAACTGTGGAAGCCAGCCAGGCCAGCCCCTCCACCCTTGTCAACCTAATCTAGAACCCTGTATGTCAGACTTGGAACAGGCATGGTATGGGGTCGGACCCTTCCAAGAACATACATTGAATATATCCGTTCAAGGCAAGGGCTCCAGTGTCAAACACCTGGATTAGAATCTGGGCTCTTTCCCAGCTGGTTGACCACAGAGAATTTTCTTGACCTCTCTGAGCCTCCATTTTCTCATCTGCTTTAAGACAATTTTTACTGAGCTCTTGCTCAGTGACAGACATGGTTCTAAGCTCTGTCTCTGTGTTTACTTCTGTGAGCAATCCTATGGAGTAAATACTATTTTTTTAAATTTATTTATTTTTTTTGCGGTACGCGGGCCTCTCACTGTTGTGGCCTCTCCTGTTGTGGAGCACAGGCCCCAGACGCTCAGGCTCAGTGGCCATGGCTCACGGGCCCAGCTGCTCCGTGGCATGTGGGATCTTCCCGGACCGGGGCACGAACCCGTGTCCCCTGCATCGGCAGGCGGACTCTCAACCACTGCGCCACCAGGGAAGCCCTGGAGTAAATACTTTTGTCATCTGATTTAGACCCGAGGAAACTGAGGCACAGAGTGGTTAGGTAACTTGCCCAAGGTCACACAGCTGGGAAGGCAATGGAGCCAAGATTTGACCCCAGACACAGGATATGCTTCTACAAATGTTGCATGAATGGGCGGATGGACCAAGAGCCAGGCTGACAAGTTGGTAGGCAGAGCAGAGGGAAGTGTGGTGAGGAGATGGTGGGGGGAGGAAGGTGGGTGAATGGGTGGATTGGTGGGGAAGTTAGGAAGAGGATAGATAGGTGGATAGATGGATAGGTGGACCAATGGACAGAAAGAGAGATAGGTTTTTGGGTAAACAATAGGTGGATGAGAGAGAGTGCAAGATAGGTGGATGGACGGGTGGACACGTTGGATGCATGAGAGATGGACCAATAGCAAATCAGACAGAGATTGGTGGCTCTTTAGACCAGCGGATGGATGGACGCATGGACGCATGGATGGACGCATGGACGCATGGATGGACGCATGGACGGATGCATGGACATGTGGGTGAGGTAATGGGTTAGATGAATGGAAAGATGAATGCATGGACCAGTGGGAAGGAAGACAGAGAGGTGGATGGATGGAAGACCAGAGAGTGGGTAGATGGTGGATTTCCTCCCCCTTGAACTGAAGCTGAGGAGCTGGTAGTGGCCACTACAGAACTACCATGGATACCCTCTGTCACTCCCATCGCTTGCTCCACTGGCCTCTTCTGTGTCGCTTGAACCTGACAGACAGCCCCAACTCGCTCCGCCCGGAGCCACATGGTCACCCGCTCACATCCTGTTGGGCCCTTTTAAACCGCACCTTTGCGGCGCCCACAGCAGCCCTGTCCCCGCGGCACTGATTGCTTTCTGACACGCTCTCCCAGGCACTCATTTTGCTATTGGCTCTCTTCCTCAGGACCAGAATGTCACTTTGGGGCAGGGGCTGTGTGTTGGGTTCCTGGTACATGGCGCACACTGGGTGGTACTATTTGCACTTATCCAGTGGTGTGATCGTGCTGGGCACAGGGCTCGTTGCTTACTGGGCACAGGGCGCACATGAGGGAGACAAGGTCATTATCTCCTAGTTTACGGAGGAGTGTGCGGAGGCTCAGAGAGGAAGGCGTTGGCTCAAGGTTTCACAGCAAGGCTGGGATCAGAAGGTGCCAGAGTCAAGTCCAGGGTCATCCCATGAGAGTCGTGGAGTCAGCGGAGTCCCAGCACTGCCATCGTGGGACCTTGACCTTGGGCAAGTCCCTTCCTCTCTCTGAGCCTCAGTTTCTCCATCTGTAAAATGGGACAGTAGCAGCCTCGTTTTTGCAGGGCCGTTGTGGGGACTGAGAATGCTATTGGGTGTGAATGCTTTATGTGGAGAACTGTGCCAACGTCACTGGGTGTTATGGTGCCACCATGCCCCCACGTGCCCGGGTAGGGAGATCCGTGGTTCCCAGACAAGCCCGGGGCCCCAGGCTCGGTTTAGGAGGATCCAGGGTAATGCTGGCTCAGGATCAGGGATCAAGTCCCTCCTTTCCAGGCCGCTGTTCCTCCAGCTCCACCGGACCCTGCCTCCAGTGATGTCTCACAGCTGTGGGGACGGGGCTGCCTGGGAGGAGCGAGGCAAGCAGGGAGAGGAAGGCCTCGGAGCTTTCCCAGGCTGAAGGCCACCAAGGAGCTGCTCTCAAATTCCTCCAGCACAGCTGGGCCGTGGCGGACATGGCTTTCCCAGACCCCGCTGGCCCCTATCTGCTGGGGATAAACATGCTCCCCTTCCCCCGCACTCTGGAGGGGGAGGGGAGGCTCTGTGAAGAGGTGGACTCCCTGGGAGTTGCCACTCTCTGGGGCAATTCCAGGCCTCAGTTTCCTCACCTGGAAAATGGGTTTGGATTAGGTGATTCCACTCAGGCTGCCCAGTGCTGGAGTCCCAGCTACCCCAGGACTTGCCCAGGGGACAGCTCCCTCCACCCCACCCTACCCCCATGCAAAGGGGGCAAGTTGTTTCCTAACTCTGGCCACAGGCTTCACATCTGTAAAATGGGCTGGTTGAGCTCAAAGATCTTGGAAGTCAGTTCCTCCTCTGCTATTCTGTTATAACTGAAAGAGGAACAAGGGTTACAACTGGAAAGGAAAGAGCACTTAGTGAGCTCCAACTCTGTGCCAGGTGCTTCTTGGACATTATCTCATCTGTCTGTGTATTCGTTTCCTATGGCTGCTGTAACAAATTACCGCAAACTTGGTAGCTTGAAACAACACGCTAACATTAATTACCTTACAGTTCTGGAGGTCAGAAGTCCAAAATCAGTCTCACTGGGCAAAAGGTTCAACAGGGCTGGTTCCTTCCGGAGTCTAGGGGAGAATCCTCTTCCTTGGCTTTTCTAGAATGGATGCTGACGTAATTTCCCCATCACATGGCCTTTCTGCCCTCTGCTTCTGCTGTCCTGTCTCCTTCTCCCACTCTGACATTCCTGGATAATCCAGGATAATGCCCTCGTCTCAAGATCCTTACTTTAATCACATCTGCAAAGTTTCCTCCACCGAGTAAGGGAAAAAAAGTGTTTTGGGGATTAGGATGTAGGTATCTTTGGAGGGTCGTTATTCCACTTACTACACCTGTCACCATAATCTGTCGTGGGCCTCACTTTCAAATCCCAGCTTCTGCCACTTTGTAGCTGTGTGACCTTGGGCAAGGACTCAACCTCTCCAGCCCTGTTTTCTCACCGGTAAAATAGAGATAATGGCAGAGGATTGTTAGAGATAATGCAGGGAAAGCTCTGAACACAGCCCTACTGTGGTGTTGAGTGATGTGTATAGTAACCGCAGTAGTGATAATAAGAATAATGTCAGCTCTTGCTTGTTAAGGACTAACTTTGGGCCCCATGCTGAGCTCAGTATGGAGTTTACGTAGGTGAGCTGAACAGACAAGATCCTGGCCCTCCTGGAACTTATAATAGAGCTAAGGAGACAGACTTAGAACAAATAATCACAAGTAATTAGGTAATTACCAGAGAGGCCCAGAGAGGCCCAAGGTCACACAGGGGGGAAGAGGAGAAATGGGTGGTATTCACACCCAAGTCTGTCTGATTCCCAAGCCCTTATTTTTCCATGACACTCCCAGACCCTCAAGGCTGGCTGAGGCCCACAGAGGCCCAGAAGCAGGAAGGGACTTGCCAAATGCAGACGTACATCTCTGGGCATCCTGCCAAGTTCTTCCCAGGGGAGATTCTGCGACGTAAAGTAGTAATGACTAGTGACAGACAGTGCTGCGCCAGAAGGCGGGAAGGACATTCTATGCGCCCCGATCTCATTCAGTTTCCGTGATGCCCCAGGAGAAAAGACTTGTTATCCTGCTTCCCCAATGAAGAAACTGACGTCTCAAAGTCAAACGGCGCGCCCAGGGTCACCGGGCAGGCTAACTGCCCAGCAGAGCCCAGGACACTCACTAGAGAAGGGTCTAGCGTGGAACCTCCCAGTTCAAGTTTGCCTGACCTTAAAACCGGTCCCTAACGCTGGCATACCCTGCTTCCCTCCATCCGGCTGGCGGGTCTGCAGGTGGGAGTCTATGGTCCTGTGATCTTAGTCCTGGGGGGGAATTCCGCCTGAAGACACGCTTCAGGGAGATATGTGACCCGCTAGCGCCACCTAGTGGTCTTATGGAGATATGCCACTTCCCCCGGGGGATAATCAAGAACCCGCAGAGGCACTGGGAGAGATGAACACAGCTTCCTCATCCTCCGTCCAGCTGGATCCTTTAGCAAATCGACAAGGCTGACCTAAAACAGTGATCAAAATGACCATGATCATCTTGCACCTGAGGAAACTGAGGCCCACACAGGGGAACTACACACCTAGCCAGTCGAACTACACACCCAGGCAGTCAGCGGCAGACCCAGGTGTCAGGAGGCAGGGCTCGCCCTGTGCCTGTCCAGCTTCTGGGAGACCAGAACGAATTAACTCTTCGTGGTGCCTCTGTGGGGAGGACCAAAGCAAAGAGGGCCTTCCCCGGGTTTCCACCAAAAGCTAGAGGCCAGGTCGGGACTCCAGGAAGCTTGTCCCCCTACCTCCCTCCATGCCAGGCTTATGTATGGGTAGGCCATGGAGGACCAGAGAGGGAGGGTGTGTGTGCTCCTCCAGATTTGGGCTTGCAGGGCTGACAGCCCAGGGCTAGGAGGAGGTGTTGCTGGTAGGAGCTGATTACAGGCTGAGTCCTGGGGGCGGGAGAAAGCAGGCTGGAAAGAGAAACAGACTGTCCAGGCTGAAGTCATAATGAAGGCTCCTCCCATAGAGATGTAGGACACACATGGCTGGAGAAATCCCATGATTCTTAGAGAACCGTAGTCCTTGCCCTCAAGGACTTGATCTTGCCTTGATTTATTCAACCAACAATCACCGACCACCTACTCTGTGCCTGCCTCATGAGGGGTGCTGGGGACCCACAAACCAACACCACCTGGCTCCTGCTCTGCAGGATCCCACAGCCCAGTGGGGAAGACAAATAGATAACAGACCATGAGAACAAGATGAATCGGTGAGGCCCCACCTTGGGCTCTGCAGCCAGACAGATCTAGCTGATGATACTAACAAAAATAGTGGCCAGCTTTTATTGATTGCCTACTATGTGCCAGGCCCTGGTGTAAGCACTTTCCATATGTTAGCTAATTTGGTGAAATCTGGACTCTCTCATACTTGCTGTGTGACTGTAGGCAAATTACTTAACCTCTCTGATCCTTGGGATTCTCATTGGGAGCCATAATATCTACCTTGTAAGAGTCTTGTGGGGTTTAAATGAGATGATGAGTGAGTAAGAGAGAGAGAGAGAGAGAGAGAGAGAGAGAGAGAGAGAGAGTGTGTGTGTGTGTGTGTGTGTGTGTGTGTGTGTGTGTGTGTGTGGTGCCTGGAATATAGCAGGTACTCCATAAATGGTTGTCACCGTCAAAATAAGTGCCATAATGGAGGGACACTGGAGGGGTCACACACCTCATGCTTCTGCTAAGTGTCATCTTAGGGTTGGGTATAGTTGTGTCTGAGGTCAGGAGAGGATGGAAGGGAGCAGGTACGAGCAGACCCCTACAAAAGGAGGGGCGATTTGGCCAGGGAGGGCCTGGGAAGGGTGGGGTTCCTGCCTTCTCCTCCTCCTCCTCGACTCTCCCTTCCCCTCTGGGGCTCCCTTGCTCCCCTCCATTCCCACACCCACTACCCTGGGCCAGGCCTCACTCTCTCCTTCCTGGACCCACATTTCTACTGATTTCTCTGCCCGCCCCTCTTCCGTGCAGCCAGAGGGAGCTTCTAGAACACAAATCCGTCTGTCCCTGTCTCTCTCTTGCTAGCTGATTGGCTCCCTACAGGAGCCGTCCCATGTGCCCCTCCCCCATAGTTTCAGAGACACTCCCCCCACCACCACCACCCCCCCACACACACACCAGCTTTGCTCCGTACCCCAGGCCACAGGGTGTTCCCTGCTTTGCCACGTTAGTCCATCTCCTTTACTAGATGATTACATTATTCTTTTACTGAAGTTAATAAAATAATAATTAATTTACAATGTTGTATTGGTTTCTGATGTACAGCAAAGTGATTCAGAATACTGTACATGTATTCTTTTTCCATATTCTTTTCCATTACAGTTTATTACATGATACTGAATATAGTTCCCTGTACTATACAGAAGGACCTTGTTATCTATTCTATATAGAGTAGTGCGTATCTGCTGATCCCAAACTCCTAATTTATCTCTCCCCACCTTTCCCCTTTGGTAACCATAAATCTGTTTTCCATGTCTGTGGGTCTGTTTCTATTTTGTAAATAAGTTCATTTGTATCATATTTTAGATTCCACGTGTAAGTGATATCATATGATATTTGACTTTCTCTTTCTGACCTACTTCACTTGGTATGATAATCTCTAGGTCCAGGACTTCCCTGGTGGGTCCAGTGGTTAAGACTTTGCCTTCCAATGCAGCGGTGGGGGGGGGGTGTGAAATCCCTGGTTGGGGAGTTAAGATCCCACATGCCTCGTGGACAAAAAACCAAAACACAAAACGGAAGCAATACTGTAACAAGTTCAATAAAGACTTTGAAAATAGTCCACATCAAAAAAAAAAAAAATCTTAAAAAAACAATCTCTAGGTCCATCCATGTTGCTGCAAATGACATCTTCCATTCTTTTTTTTTTGAATTTTATTTTATTTATTTTTTTATACAGCAGGTTCTTATTAGTCATCCATTTTAGACACATCAGTGTATACATGTCAGTCCCAATCAATTTATCACACCACCACCACCACCACCCCCGCTGCTTTCCCCCCTTGGTGTCCATACGTTTGTTCTCTACATCTGTGTCTCAATTTCTGCCCTGCAAACTGGTTCACCTGTACCATTTTTCTAGGTTCCACATGTATGCGCTAATATACGATATTTATTTTTCTCTCTCTGACTTACCTCACGCTGTATGACAGTCTCTAGATCCATCCACGACAACAAATGACCCAGTTTCGTTCCTTTTTATGGCTGAGTAATATTCCACTGTAAATAGGTACCACTACTTCTTTATCCATTCGTCTGTCAACGGGCATTTAGGTTGCTTCCATGACCTGGCTACTGTAAATAGTGCTGCAATGAACATTGGAGTGCATGTGTCTTTTTGAATTATGGTTTTCTCTGGGTATAGGAGTAGTGAGATTGCTGGATCATATGGTAATCCTGTTTTTAGTTTTTTAAGGAACCTCCATACTGTTCTCCATAGTGGCTTTATCAACATACATTCCCACCAACAGTGCAAGAGGGTTCTTTTTTCTCCACACCCTCTCCAGCATTTGTTGTTTGTAGATTTTCTGATGATGCCCATTCTGACTGGTGTGAGGTGATACCTCATTGTAGTTTTGATTTGCATTTCTCTAATGGTTAGTGATGTTGAGCAGCTTTTCATGTGCTTCTTGGCCATCTGTATGTCTTCTTTGGAGAAATGTCTATTTACATCTTCTGCCTATTTTTGGATTGGATTGTTTGTTTTCTAACATTGAGCTGCATGAGCTGTTTATATATTTTGGAGATTAATCCTTTGTCCGTTGATTCGTTTGCAAATATTTTCTCCCATTCTGAGGGTTGTCTTTTCATCTTGTTTATGGTTTCCTTTGCTGTGCAAAAGCTTTGAAGTTTCTTTAGGTCCCATTTGTTTATTTTTATTTCCATTACTCTAGGAGATGGATCAAAAAAGATCTTGCTGGGCTTCCCTGGTGGCTCAGTGGTTGAGAGTCTGCCGGCCGATGTAGGGGACACGGGTTCGTGCCCCGGTCCGGGAAGATCCTACATGTCGCGGAGCGGCTGGGCCCGTGAGCCATGGCCGCTGAACCTACATGTCCAGAGCCTGTGCTCCGCAACGGGAGAGGCCACAACAGTGAGAGGCCCGTGTAACAAACAAACAAAAAAAGATCTTGCTGTGATTTATGTCAAGGAGTGTTCTTCCTATGTTTTCCTCTAAGAGTTTTATAGTGTCCGGTCTTACATTTAGGTCTCTAATCCATTTTGAGCTTATTGTTGTGTATGGTGTTAGGGAGTGTTCTAATTTCATTCTTTTACATGTAACTGTCCAGTTTTCCCAGCACCACTTATTGAAGAGACTGTCTTTTCTCCATTGTATATCTTTGCCTCCTTTGTCATAGATTAGTTGACCATAGGTGCATGGGTTTATCTCTGGGTTTTCTATCTTTTTCCATTGATCTATGTTTCTGTTTTTGTGCCAGTACCATATTGCCTTGATTACTGTAGCTTTGTAGTATAGTGTGAAGTCAGCGAGTCTGATTCCTCCAGCTCCGTTTTTTCCCTCAAGACTGCTTTGGCTATTCGGGGTCTTTTGTGTCTCCATACAAATTTTAAGATTTTTTGTTCTAGTTCCATAAAAAATGCCATTGGTAATTTGATAGCAATTGCATTGAATCTGTCGATTGCTTTGGGTAGTATAGTCATTTTCACAATATTTATTCTTCCAATCCAAAAGCATGGTATATCTCTCCATCTGTTGATATCATCTTTAATTTCTTTCATCAGTGTCTTATGTCTTATGGTCATTTGTCTCCCTAGGTAGGTTTATTCCCAGGTATTTTATTCTTTTTGTTGCAATGGTAAATGGGAGTGTTTCCTTAATTTCTCTTTCAGATTTTTCATCATTAGTGTATAGGAATGCAAGAGATTTCTGTGCATTAATTTTGTATCTTGCAACTTTGCCAAATTCATTGATTAGCTCTAGTAGTTTTCTGGTGGCATCTCTAGGATTCTCTATGTATAGTATCATGTCATGTGCAAACGGTGACAGTTTTTTTACTTCTTCTTTTCCAATTTGTATTCATTTTATTTCTTTTTCTTCTGTGGCCGTGGCTAGGACTTCCAAAACTATGTTGAGTAATAGTGGTGAGAGTGGGCAACCTTGTCTTGTTCCTGATCTTAGAGGAAATGCTTTCAGTTTTTCACCATTGAGAATGATGTTTGCTGTGGGTTTGTCGTATATGGCCTTCATTATGTTGAGATAGGTTCCCTCTGTGCCTACTTTCTGGAGAGTTTTTATCATAAATGGGTGTTGAATTTTGTCAAAAGCTTTTTCTGCATCTATTGAGATGATCATATGGTTTTTATTCTGCAATTTAATATGATGTATCACATTGATTGATTTGTGTATATTGAAGAATCCTTGCATCCCTGGGATAAATCCCACTTGATCATGGTGTTTGATCCTTTTAATGTGTTGTTGGATTCTGTTTGCTAGTATTTTGTAGAAGATTTTTGCATCTATATTCATCAGTGATATTGGTCTGTAATTTTCTCTTTTTTTGTAGTATCTTTGTCTGGTTTTGGTATCAGGGTGATGATGGCCTCATAGAATGAGTTTGGGAGTGTTCCTTCCTCTGCAATTTTTGGGAAGAGTTTGAGAAGGATGGGTGTTAGCTCTTCTCCAAATGTTTGATAGAATTCACCTGTGAAGCCCTCTGGTCCTGGACTTTTGTTTGTTGGAAGATTTTTAATCACAGTTTCAATTTCATTACTTGTGATTGGTCTGTTCGTATTTTCTACTTCTTCCTGGTTCAGTCTTGGAAGGTTATACCTTTCTAAAAATTTGTCCATTTCTTCCAGGTTGTCCATTTTATTGGCATAGAGTTGCTTGTAGTAGTCTCTTAGGATGCTTTGTATTTCTGTGGTGTCTGTTATAACTTCTCCTTTTTCATTTCTAATTTTATTGATTTGAGTCCTCTCCTTCTTTTTCTTGATGAGTCTGGCTAATGGTTTATCAATTTTGTTTATCTTCTCAAAGAATCAGGTTTTAGTTTTATTGATCTTTGCCATTGTTTTCTTTGTTTCTATTTCATTTATTTCTGCTCTGATCTTTATGATTTCTTTCCTTCTGCTAACTTTGGGTTTTGTTTGTTCTTCTTTCTCTAGTTCCTTTAGGTGTAACGTTAGATTGTTTATTCGAGATTTTTCCTGTTTCGTGAGGTAGGCTTGTATAGCTATAAAATTCCCTCTTAGAACTGCTTTTCCTGCATACCATAGGTTTTGGATCGTCGTGTTTTCATTGTCATTTGTCTCTAGGTATTTTTTGATTTCCTCTTTGATTTCTTCAATGTTCTCTTGGTTATTTAATAACGTATTGTTTAGCCTCCGTGTGTTTGTGTTTTTTGCGTTTTTTCCCCTGTAATTCATTTCTAATCTCATAGTGTTGTGGTCAGAAAAGATGCTTGATATGATTTCAATTTTCTTAAGTTTACTGAGGCTTGATTTGTGACCCAAGATGTGATCTATCCTGGAGAATGTTCCGTATGCACTTGAGAAGAAACTGTAAACTGCTTTTTTTTTTTTTTTTTTTTTCGGTATGCGGGCCTCTCACTGTTGTGGCCTCTCCCATTGCAGAGCACAGGCTCCGGACGCACAGGCTCAGTGGCCATGGCTCACGGGCCTAGCTGCTCCGCAGCATGTGGGATCTTCCCAGACCGGGGCACGAACCCATGTCTCCTGCATCAGCAGGCGGACTCTCAACCACTGCACCACCAGGGATGCCCCTAATCTACTATTTTTGGATGGAATGTCCTATAAATATCAATTAAATCTATCTGGTCTATTGTGTCATTTAAATCTTCTGTTTCCTTATTTGTTTTCATTTTGGATGATCTGTCCATTGATGTAAGTGAGGTGTTAAAGTCCCCTCTATTATTGTCTTACTGTCAATTTCCTCTTTTATAGCTGTTAGCAGTTGACTTATGTATTGAGGTGCTCCTGTGTTGGGTGCATATATATTTATAATTGTAATATCTTCTTCTTTGGTTGATCCCTTGATCATTATGTAGTTCCTTCCTTGTCTCTTGTAACATTCTTTATTTTAAAGTCTATTTTATCTGATATGAGTATTGCTACTCCAGCTTTCTTTTGATTTCCATTTGCATGGAATATCTTTTTCCATCCTCTCACTTTCAGTGTGTATGTGTCCCTAGATCTGAAGGGGGTCTCTTGTAGACAGCATATATATGGGTCTTATTTTTGTATCCATTCAGCAAGCCTGTGTCTTTTGGTTGGAGCATTTAATCCATTCACTTTTAAGGTAATTATCAATATGTATGTTCCTATGACCATTTGCTTAATTGTTTTGGGGTTGTTTTGTTTTGTTTTGTTTTTTGCGGTACACGGGCCTCTCACTGTTGTGGCCTCTCCCGTTGCGGAGCACAGGCTCCGGACGCGCAGGCTCAGCGGCCATGGCTCATGGGCCCAGCCACTCTGCTGCATGTGGGATCTTTCCAGTCTGGGGCACGAACCCGTGTCCCCTGCATCGGCAGGCGGACCCTCAACCACTGTGTCACCAGGGAAGCCCTTGGGTTTGTTTTTGTAGGTCCTTTTCTTCTCTTGTGTTTCCCACTTAGAGAAGTTTCCTTTAGCATTTGCTGTAGAGCTGGTTTGGTGGTGCTGAATTCTCTTAGCTTTTGCTTGTCTGTAAAGGTTTTAATTTCTCCATTGAATCTGAATGAGATCCTTGCCAGGTAGAGAGATCTTGGTTGTAGGTTCTTCCCTTTCATCACTTTAAGTATATCATGCCACTGCCTTCTAGCTTGTAGAGTTTTTGCTGAGAAATCAGCTGTTAACCTTATGGGAGTTCCCTTGTATGTTATTTGTCATTTTTCCCTTGCTGCTTTCAATAATTTTTCTTTGTCTTTAATTTTTGCCAATTTGATTGCTATGTGTCTCAGTGTGTTTCTCCTTGGGTTTATCCTGTATGGGACTCTCTGCACTTCCTGGACTTGGGTGGCTATTTCCTTTCCCATGTTAAGGAAGTTTTCAACTATAATCTCTTCAAATATTTTCTTGGGTCCTTTCTCTCCCTCTTCTCCTTCTGGGACCGCTATAATGCGAATGTTGTTGCATTTAATGTTTTCCCTAGGTCTCTTAGGCTGTCTTCATTTCTTTTCATTCTTTTTTCTTTATTCTGTTCCGCAGCATTGGATTCCACCATTCTGTCTTCCAGGTCACTTATCTGTTCTTCTGCCTCAGTTATTCTGCTATTGATTCCTTCTAGTGTAGTTTTCATTTCAGTTATTGTATTGTTCATCTCTGTTTGTTTGTTCTTTACTTCTTCTAGGTCTTTGTTAAACATTTCTTGCATCTTCTCAGTCTTTGCCTCCATTGTTTTTCCGAGTTCCTGGATCATCTTCACTATCATTATTCTGAATTCTTTTTCTGGAATGTTGCCTATCTCCACTTCAGTTAGTTGTTTTTCTGGGGTTTTCTCTTGTTCCTTCATCTGGTACATAGCCCTCTGCCTTTTCATCTTGTCTGTCTATCTGTGAATATGTTTTTTGTTCCACAGGCTGCAGGATTGTAGTTCTTCTTGCTTCTGCTGTCTGCCCTCTGGTGGATGAGGCTATCTAAGAGGCTTGTGCTAGTTTCCTGATGGGAGGGACTGGTGGTGGGTAGAGCTGGGTGTTGCTCTAGTGGGCAGAGCTCAGTAAAACTTTAACCCGCTTGACTGCTGATGGGTGGGGCTGGGTTCCCTCCCTGTTGGTTGTTTGGCGCGAGGCAACCCAACACCGGAGCCTAGCTGGGCTCTTTGGTGGGGCTAATGACAGACTCTGGGAGGGCTCACGCCAAGGAGTACTTCCCAGAACTTCTGCTGCCAGTGTCCTTGTCCCCACAGTGAGCTGCAGCCCCACCCCCACCTCCCGCCTCTACAGGAGACCCTCCAACACTAGCAGGTAGGTTTGGTTCAGTCTCCTCTGGGGTCACTGTTCCTTCCCCTGGGTCCCGACGCACACACTACTTTGTGTGTGTCCTCCAAGAGTGGAGTCTCTGTTTCCCCCAGTCCTGTTGAAGTCCTGCAATCAAATCCCACTAGCCTTCAAAGTCTGATTCTCTAGGAATTCCTCCTCCCATTGCCGGACCCCCAGGTTGGGAAGCCTGATGTAGGTCTCAGAACCTTCAGTCCAGTGGGTGGACTTCTGTGGTATAAGTGTTCTCCAGTCTGTGAGTCACCCACCCAGCAGTTATGAGATTTGATTTTACTGTGATTGCGCCCCTCCTACTGTCTCATTGTGGCTTCTCCTTTGCCTTTGGATGTGGGGTATATTTTTTGGTGAGTTTCAGTGTCTTCCTGTCAATGATTGTCTAGCAGCTAGTTGTGATTCTGGTGTTCTCACAAGAGGGAGTGAGACACCAGTCAGAATGGCCATCATCAAAAACTCTAGAAACAATAAATGCTGGAGAGGGTGTGGAGAAAAGGGAACCCTCTTGCACTGTTGGTGGGAATGTAAATTGATACAGACACTACGGAGAACAGTATGGAGGTTCCCTAAAAAACTGAAAATAGAACTACCATCTGACCCAGCAATCCCACTGCTGGGCATATACCCTGAGAAAACCATAATTCAGAAAGACACATGCATCCCAATGTTCATTGCAGCACTATTTACAATAGCCAGGACATGGAAGCAACCTAAATGTCCATCAACAGACAAATGGATGAAGAAGATGTGGCATATATATACAATGGAACACTACTCAGCCATAAAAAGAAACGAAATTGAGTTATTTGTAATGAGGCGGAGAGACCTGGAGTCTGTCACACAGAGTGAAGTAAGTCAGAAGGAGAAAAACAGATACCATATGCTAACACATATATATGGAATCTAAGAAAAAAAATGTCATGAAGAGATTAGTGATAGGAAGGGAATAAAACACAGACCTACTAGAGCATGGACTTGAGGATATGGGGAGGCGGAAGGGTAAGCTGTGACGAAGTGAGAGAGTGGCATGGACATACATACTCTACCAAATGTAAAATAGATAGCTAGTGGGAAGCAGCCGCATAGCACAGGGAGATCACCTCTGTGCTTTGTGACCACCTAGAGGGGTGGGATAGGGAGGGTGGGAGGGAGGGTGATGCAAGAGGGAAGAGATATGGGAACATATGTATATGTATAACTGATTCACTTTGTTGTAAAGCAGAAACTAACACACCATTGTAAAACAGTTATACTCCAATAAAGATGTTAAAAAAAAAAAAAAAGAGGGAGTGAGAGCATGTCCTTCTACTCTGCCATCTTGGTTCAGGGCCTTTTCCATTCATTTTTATGGCTGAGTAATATTCCATTGTGTATATATACCACATCTTCTTTATCCATTCCTCTGTTGATGGACATTTAGGTTGTTTCCATGTCTTGGCTATTGTAAATAGTGCTGCAGTGAACATAGGGGTGCATGTATCTTTTCAAATTAGAGTTTTTTTTCAGATATATGCCCAGGAGTGGGATTGCTGGATCACATGGTAACTCTATTTTTAGTTTTATAAGTACCCTTCATACTGTTCTCCATAGTGGCTGCATCAATTTACATTCCTACCAACAGTGTAGGAGGGTTCCCTTTTCTCCACACCCTCTCCAGCATTTATTATTTGTAAACTTTTTAATGATGGCCATCCTGATGGATGTGAGGTGATACCTCATTGTAGTTTTGATTTGCATTTCTCTGATAATTAGGGATGTTGAACATCTTTTCATGTGCTTCTTGGCCATCTGTATGTCTCCTTTGGAGAAATTAGATGATTACATTTAATGAGGCAGAAACAGTCAACTTAGAAGCACCTCCATCAACATCAGGCATTGTGCTTTCTCATGACACCCATGTTCCCAAGCTCTGACTCAGTGCCAGGCACTCTGTGCTAAGAGCTTCACTCCCAGTAAAGCCCCATAGGAACTGTTTACTATCCCCTTTTACAGATGGGGGAAATGAGGCCAAAGAGGGGAGCAAACGAGCATCAGAGTTGAGCTGCCACGTGGCCCATCTCACGGCACACGTGCACTGTTCCTTCTGCATAGAACACCCTTCCCCACCCTTCCTGTACTCGTTGTATAAATAGGAGGATAGATGGACCATGAATGGTAACAACAACTCCCTGTCCCCAAGCCCTTTCTCTGTGCCAGGCACTGTGCTGGGTGATTTACATGTACTGATTCATGGTAAATGGTCACAAGAACCTTATGGATGAAGAACCAGGTACAGAGAGGTTAAGTAACTCACCCAACATCACACAGCAGAGCTCCGACTTGCTCCCTGGTAGCTGGGGACACAGGATCCACCGCTACTCCACACTGCCTGACTGACTCCTGGCCCATCCTAGTACCTCCCCACTGCCCCTTGCCAACTCACTGGGGCCCAGCAAGGGGTCCCTCATGCCGGCCATGTGGTCCTGCAGACCGTGTGACCCTGGAGCTGAGTGGACACGGGCAGCAGAGCTTGTGGCCCAGAGCTGGCTCCTCTTGCACAGCTGTTGGGAGCACTGCCCTGTCCCCTACTTATGGATGCCAGCTGGACGGGACAGGAGCGGAGGGCAGTTTCTGTTGAGTCATTCCCAGTGGAACCGAGTCACTGTGTGGGTGGTGTAGGGGTCAGAGAGCTCAGGTTCTGGTAAACTTGTTATTAGCAGATCCGCTAAGGTTACACCTCCTGGGGTGCTGGCGGGGCACACGGGGGACCTTGGAGGCGCCACTGTCTAGATCCTAAACAATATGGTGGGGCAGAGCTAAAATTAACAATGGGAAACCACCAGCTCCTCTTGCCCTCTAAGGAAAGGGGGCTAACAGGGTCTGTGGGCTTCTGGGGAGCACAGAGCTCTCCTGCCTACATTTCATAAGAAGGGAACCGGGCTGCACAGGGTTGGCCCCTTGTGAGACGGGTGAGGTACAAGGGGCCTGGGGGCAGGCAGCCTGGGTCCAGATCAAGTTCTACCCATTACACTCATTATGTGATCACAGGCAAGTTGCTTAACCTCTCTGTGCCTCCAAAAAATTCATCTGAAGAAACTGAGATAATGACAGCACCTGCTCCCCAAGAATGAATGGACCTGGCATGGGGAACCAGGACCTTCAGCTTACCCCTTAGAGTCTCTTCAATGACCTTACAAGGTAGGCGTTGTGACGGCCATTTACAGATGAAGGAACTGAGGTTAAGACTCTCTCAGGGGCCACACAGAGCTAGTGAGAGGCAGAAACTGTCAGGGTTCAAACCTGAACAATGTCCTTGTCTCTGTGTCAGCTTGCTCCTATTTATTTAGGAGGCTTCTGAGCCTGCCACTATGTGTGGCACCTGTTAGATGCAGTCCTCGTCGTCAAGCAGATAGGTAGAATGGGTTGGGGAGAGGTAGTGAGCTCCCCGTCACTCCCGAGGTATGCAAGCACAGCCTGGGCATTGTAGGAGTCCTCAAGCATTGGATTTGGGGTTGAACTCAGTGCTATTCAAGGCCCTTCCCTGCCTCCCTAGATCATACGGCTCATCACTCTCTTCCCCCGGAACACAAAGTGGACACAGGGATTATTTGGCTTGTTTTACAGCGGGGAAAACTGAGGCCCAGAGACAGGATTTACCCAAGGTCACTCATCCAGCTCAAGGTGAATCTGGGCTGGGGCTTCAGTCAAGGTAGATGGTCAGCTGAACCCACCTCACACCGCTCCAGGTACAGGGAGTCCAAAAGGTGGGCTGCTGCCTCTGAGGGACTAGAGAAAGGGAGCTGGGTGCAAAGGAGGACGCAGGCCCTCGGACAAGGCAGGGCAAGTCCTGGAGCCAAAGGCAGGTGCTCAGGAGTGCGCAGGGCCAGGGAGCAAGCGAAGGCCTCCGGAAATGGCAACCTCAGACTCCTTTTGGTCCCTCGTTGGACAAAATGAACAAATGAGGACCCAGAGAGCGATTCTTTTGTCCTGGGACTGTGATATCATGCAGTGCACAGGACTGCTGGGAAAGGAAGAGGAGGGGGAGTTGGGGCTCGGTCCTGGCAAAGCCTGATATGCTCCAGCAAAGATGGAGCATGATTCACACCAGGCGGGAGTTTTCTGGCCCGACTCAGCCCCCGTCCGGCTCCTCCCTCGCACCCAAATCAGAAAGAGCTGTTATTTTCTAAGCACTCGGGACGCACAAAGCCCAGTTCACTCATTATGCTCTGCATTTATCCTGACACAGCCCCGTGAGATAAGGACTGGGAATATCATCACCTTCATTTCTTCAGAAGAGGAAACTGCAGCCAGAGAGGTTAGGAAATGCCCGAGGCCACACAGCCAGCGAGAGACAGAGCTAGGAGTTAAGCTCTGCTGGGTGCTGGGTCCCAGGTCTTTGCCCCACGTCAACCAGGCTCTGATGGCCTCCTTCTGGGGGTAGAGGATGCCCCCCCTTCTCTCCAAGGTCAGCTCATCTGAACTTCAGGGTGAGAATATCTCAACCTCAGCACTCACCTTCTGGGAAATGACTCGTGCTCTGGCCAAGAAGCTGCAATCCTCGCCCAGGACGCGGGGCAGGTAGCAAAGCGGCCAACAGGGTCAGCTGTAAGCCTTGGCCACCCACGTTGGCCACCCACGTTGATCACCCACCCAACGGGAATCGCCTTTTTTTTTTAAACCAGCTTTTGGGAGCTAGAACTCACATTCCATATACTTCACACCATCAAAGTGCACAGTGGAACGGTTTTAGTTCCATCACCACAATCCCTTTCAGAACATTTTCATCACCCCCAAATGAAATCCTGTATCTCGGGGCAGTCACTTCCCATTCCCCACCCTCACTGCCCATCCCAGGCAACCACTAATCTACTGTCTCTATGGATTTGCCGCTTCTGGACATTTCTAGAGATGGAGTCACAAGAATTGTGTCTTTCGCGGGCACCTCTTTTTGAAGCCTTAGAATCACCTCTTGCAGGAAGACTGTTCTCTCCATTTTATAGGTGAGGGAACCACAGCTCAGAGTGATCAAGTAACTTGCCCAAGGTCACCCAGCTCCGGGAGGGTGGGTGGATTTGGACCATGTCTGTCTGGCTCCAGAGACCCCAGGCCACCCTCTTAGGCCTCAAGCCCAGAGTTGCCTGACAGCTTCAGGGGCCCTGAGGTTAGGGGTTTGGGGGCAGGAGGAAGGCGGAAAGGCTAGGGGTGTTTGCGGGTGTGGAAGCCAGGGTTGGAGGGGCAGAGAGCCTGGGGGAGGCACTGGGTCCCACCACCAGACAGCAGGACCCCAGGGAGGAAAGGAAACTTGCAGGAGAGGCCCCGGAGGCAGGGAGGGAGTGGGGTGGCCAAGTTCCCCGTGGGGTGGCAGTCTGCCTGCCTCCCCCCTCCAGCCCCAACCTTCCCGATGATTGGTCCAGTCACGCCCCCCTGGTGACCCCACTGCCACCTCCTCCCGCTCTGGAAATAGCTCTCTGCCCTCTTGCTCCAGACCCCGGGCCCAGTAGGATGACTCAGCATGAGCCCCAGAGCTGGCTGTCCTTGGGTCCCCTCCTCCGCCCCCCAGCCCGTCCCTCTCTGGCTGGAGCTCCCAGGAGGTAACCACCACCAGTCCCACGGCGACTGTGCCAGGATGGCCTCGGCCCGCACGCCCTCTGGGCCAGGCTCTTCTTCCCTCTAGCTAGGGGGGCTCTGCTCACCTTTTACTGGAAACCCCCCTTGGGGTGTATGGAAGAGCTTCAGGTCCTCTTGCAACGCTCTCTGTGTTTTTTAAGTTATTTCCGTATCTTGACCCCCCCAAAACCCAGATTTTAGAATATGCTCTTTCAGGCTGCTCTCAGCTTTGGACCCCCATCTGACCCATCCTACCAGCCCCCTTGGGAATCACCAACACAATGAGTTTACCCGGTCACGGGTGGGGCAACTAAGGTTCAGCGAGGGAAAGGGGCTTCCGCAAGGTCACTTGGCTGGGAAGGGGCAGGCTTGGAGCGTGAATGTGTATCCCAGTCCCCTGGAAATGGCATTCTGAGGGTTTGGTTGTGGGCCCAGCCTGCCAGTGTGAGGAGGGGACCTCTTGATCCTTGGTGGCTTAAGAGTTAAAGGATAGCAGCAGCTGTTAATTACACCAGGGTACCAAACTTTTTTTCACTTTTTCATCCACTGGTTCATTTAGAGCCAGACAGCCTGGGTTGGAATACCAGCTGCAGCCAACTTTGTGCTCTGTGACTTTGAGCAAATCATTTAACCTCTCTGAGCCTCCCTCTCCTCATCTATAAAATGGATATGACAATAATAGCCCCTGCCTCATAGGGCCGCAGCGAAGGTTAAATGAGTGAATATGCCTACAGCGCTTAGAAAGTGCCCAGCTCATGTTGAATGCTTGATAAATGTGAGCTGTTTTATTACGGTTCCTGGCGAATGCATTATGTGGGCCGAACCCAGTGCCCCCTCCCCTGCCCCCAGCCTCAAGGAACTCACTGGGAGGTGCGAGAAACTGTCTAGAAAATAGGGCTGCTATGGTCCAGAGAGGCAGGGGCTGGGGTGAAGATTGGGGCTGGGCTTGCAGGACCCAAAAAGGGGGCCTGACCCAGCCTGGGGGCCCCTAGGGAGCTCCATGACGCTGTGGAAAGTGCCAGCTGGGAGTCAGAGTTCGGAGTTCCAGCTCCAGCCAGCTCTGCTGCCCACCTGCTTTGTGACCTTGGGCAGGTCATTTGCTGGCTCTGGACTGCAGGCTCTTGCCCTGCATGGCGGAGGTGCCAGACGTCCGGGAGGACAGCCATGGCTCTCTGGGCTATTTTTACCTGGACAGAGGGCAGTCACACACTCATCTTGGAATCAGAACCTGAGAGATGCCCGAGCCCCAAGGTCATGCAGCACGACCCCTCCTGGGTCTGAGGCTGGGCCAGCCCACTCAGCAGCCTCTTTGGGCCCAGTCTGGTCCCATCTATGAAACCCAAGGTGGGGGCAACCCGCTCTCTCTGGTCCCCCAGAACACTGCACCCCAGTTATTACAAACTGCCCTCATGCACCGCCACGCTTGGACACATTGTTATTTTTATTTTAAGCCGTTTAGAAAGCCACAGAAAAGTTATCAGATTGGAGATGGGGAGAAAAGCCAGGAGTGGAGATGAGTGGCCGAGATGCAGAGACACAAAAATGGGGAGAGAGAACAGAGAGATGGAGATAGAAACGGACACAGACAGAGACAAGGATAGAAATGGAAAGAGACGTATAAGTCAAACACAAGGAGACAAAGAAGAGTAGAAAAGGATTCAAAGAAAGAGAGAGGAAAGACCCGGGGACGGGGGGTGGAGGGAAAGCAGTGGGGAAAGAGCATGGGAGGGAGGAGATACAGAGACGGGGTGGGGGCCAGGTACGGGGTCGGCCAAGCTTTCTCTTCTCTGGGCCTCAGTGGTCTCACCTGTAAAACCACATCTGAGCTAAGTGACCCCCAAGGGCTCCCTGAACTCTGATGTTCAGACCCTGTGGTGTGAGGCATCTTGAGAATGGGTTGGAGTGATGGGTCCCACCAACCTTCTAACTCTTCAGAGGTGGCTCATGCTTTGATATTCACTCCCCGCTGTCCGCTCTATATAACTAACCCCATCTGGCGTGTGGGAAGCTGAGGATCAGAGAGGGGCAAACATTTTTCTAAGGCCACACAGCCGACTGTGATGCAAAGGGACCTGGGCTGCTGAATGTGGTAGGTAGGCCTTTCCACCTGCCTTCCGACTCCTTGTGTCTGTGGACCCCTATCCCAGTCTCCCCCGTGGCTGTCATGTCGCCTCCCCTGCTTCATCCCCTCCCTGGCCCTCGGGGCTCAGTGGACCATGGCAGAGGTGACCCAGCCACATACACCTTTTTTCCATGCTGCCTGTGGACACCCTCTGAACAAAGGGCAAGAAGGGAACGTGTGTTCCTCAGCCAGGCTCCCTTCTCCCCATTCCTCAGCGAGCTACTGCAGCCTGGGACTCCTTCGCTAAGGAAAGAGATAAAATTCCGAGAGAAGAAGTAAAGCAGAGCCTGGGTTTCTGTGGTTGGAGGGTGGAACAGTGTGCCCTTGCTGAGTGTGCTGACATCCCAGCCCTCATGGCCAGCACTGTGGGTTCCCTACCCACCAGCCCTCTCCTCGACTCCATCCCACCAGCTGCCTCCCTTTCCTTAAGAGTCTCACATTGGTTTGGGGGTTCCACACCCTCCCCCCACGGTGATGCTCAGGGAAGATGACTCCAGACGGCCCCAGAGGTGAGTTGCAATTGCTCTCAGCCCGTCATGGTGGTCTTGCCTGTGATTGGCTTAAGCATGGACATGTGGTTGTTTCCTGGGAAAGGGAGACTGAGAGGGAATTGGTCAGAGTAGAGGGAGAGGGGCTTCTAGGAAGTTGTTCTTTGTTTTCGAAAGGGGACATGAAGCAGAGACTTGCCTTTTCCTGCCTTTGGATGTTGAATGAGGATGTGATGCCTGGAGCTGTGGCAGCCATCTTGTGACGTTGAAAGGAAGGTGAATTGTAGAGAAGAAGACCTCACGCTGCATAAGTGACCCTGAGCTGGAGGCCCCTCTCTGAGCCCTGTCAAGCCCAAGGGCCATGAGAGGCAATAATGAAATATTGAACTGTTGTATTTTAAACCATTATATTTTAGGGTAATTTATTATACATCAATAGAAATCAGAACAGTTAAGTGTTTCATAGATATTTGGTGAATTAACCTATTGGGTACATGATTAGGTGGATTTTTTTTTCTAAGAGAAGCTGCCATGTAAAAGAATCCAAGAGTTGCCATTGAGTAGCAGTGACCTCAGGTCCCCTGGAGTAGGTCACCTTTGCTCCAGAGAGTTCCTCAATGGCTTTTCGTAGACATTCCCACGTAAGGTGAGAGGTGAGATACAAGTGACCCAGATCTGGCCAACCCGTAGCCTTTGGAACATCACCACATCTTAGGGACCTTGCCAGCCCAGCCTGAAGACACTTAGTGGGGATTTGGTCACTTGGCTTCAACTGGCAGGTCATTGAGTTTCTCCTGCAGAATATCACGGAATGTCATCGGCTCTGCCTCAGGGCGCCCACAGCATGGAAAAGGGAGTGTCAGCCCGTCCAGAAGGTGTATCAAGATCACAACCATGTGGCTAGTGACAGGGGCAACACCAGAGGCTGCCACAGTGGGACAGATCAGAGCCTCCGGGCCTCTTCCCACCACATTTGCAAGGACTGGCTCCCCTTGGACTGAGTTAGCCCTGGACTCCTGGTCAATTCAGGGAGAAGAAAGGAGGCCCCGAATGAGAAGTTGGACTTCCTGCTAATTTGAAAGTGGAGGCTCAAACTGGTTTTACTTTGAAAAATGTGGGAATTGGGTTTCTATTTACCCCTAAGGGGATGAGGCCTGTCACGCCGCCGCTTAAGTAAACCTGGAGATCCCCCGAGGCAGGGAGCGGTTAAGAGTGAACACCCTGTTATACGTACAGCAGAAATTATCACAACATTGTAAATCAACTATACGGCAATAACATACATTTTTTAAAAGCCATCAAAGGGCTTCCCTGGTGGCGCCGGGGTTGAGAGTCCGCCTGCCGATGCAGGGGACACGGGTTCGTGCCCCGGTCCGGGAAGATCCCACATGCCGCGGAGCAACTAAGCCCGTGAGCCATGGCCGCTGAGCCTGTGCGTCCGGAGCCTGTGCTCCGCAACGGGAGAGGCCACAACAGTGAGAGGCCCGCGTACCGCAAAAAAAAAAAATAAAATAAAATAAAAATAAAAAATAAAAAATAAAAAGAATGTGTTGGGAGAAGGGGGGGTGATAAATTAGGAGTTTGGGATTAACATATACACACTACTATAAATAAAACAGATAAACAAGGACCTACTGTATAGCACAGGGAACTGCACTCAATATCTTATAATAACCTATAATGGAAAAGAATCTGAAAAAGAATGTATATATATACACACACACACAATACATATATATAGATATAACTGAATCACTCTGATGTACACCTGAAACTAACACACCATTGTCAATCAACTATATTTCGATAAAATTTTTTTTAAAAGAGGTTGCTGTCTCATTTTTTTTAAACATCGTTATTGGAGTATAATTGCTTTACAATGGTGTGTTAGTTTCTGCTGTGTAATAAAGGGAATCAGCTGTACATGTACATGTATTGTCATCACCTGATACCTCCAGCTCTGCTCAAAGTGTGCTAAGTGAGCTCGGATGAGTCATCGTGCTCACCGCTCTTCACAGTTTATCACTTAGACTTGCCCAGATCTTACCCAAGCCCTGATTTCTTTCATGTCCTCTCCAACTTCTCAGCCTGGCTCCACCCCAAAAGCCACAGTCCCAGGCAGAGACATTAGAGCTGGCTTTTAGGGTCCAAAGAGGTCACCTTGGCTGTCCTGGGGGTGTGAGTCCCGTGGATCTCAGAGCAGCAGGTAAAAGGGACTAAAGGTCGAGATCAGACCACACAATGGAGGAGTTAGACAGATGTTCACACCCTCCGACTCACACATATAGCTGCACACACTCTCGGCACCCTCACAGAGACGACACACACACAGATACAGAGGCCTCAACCTCAGGAACCAGATATTCAGAACCAGGCTCTACTGATGCCTCCTGATCTTAATGTTTTACAGTTTACAACATGCCATCGTGTCCAGGAGAGAAGTAGGGCGGCCTCACTCCCATCTTCAGCTCACACCGTTTGAGCTGCCATGATGGAGCGGGCATTGGGTGAGGGGGTAGGTATGCAAAGATAAGCAAAAGTGAGGGGACCCCTACGCTCTCTGTCCAATAGGGGAAAGACAAAAAGCCAAAGGAAACAAAACAAGGGAAAAAAACCAAAGCCATAATTATGAATTGTGGTAAAGATGTCCACTTCTGGAAGTATGGCAGACTAGATAGTGTGAAATACAATCCTAATACCTCAATGATTCTGGATTAAAAAAAAAACTTGTAAAACTGGAAGAAATGTATAACTGTGCAAAAGCAAGAAAACAAGGACAATTCTGAATGCAAAGTAGCCACGAGGCGGAAAATAGGAAAGAGTCATGGAGGACAGTTTGAGCCCACGTAAAAAACATCTCGTGGGAATTCCGGAAGGACATAATAGATATGCAGGAAAGACGACACTTGAAGACATATTTTATATATAAAAATCCTATTGGAACTTCCCTGGTGGTGCAGTGGTTGGGAATCTGCCTGCCAATGCAGGAGACACGGGTTCGAGCCCTGGTCTGGAAAGATCCCACATGCTGAGGAGCAACTAAGCCCGTGGGCCACAACTACTGAACCCACGTGCCACAACTACTGAAACCCGCGCACCTAGAACCCGTGCTCCGCAACAAGAGAAGCCACCGCAATGAGAAGCCCACGCACCACAACGAAGAGTAGCCCCGGGCTTCCCTGGTGGCGCAGTGGTTGGGAGTCCACCTGCCGGTGCGGGGGACGTGGGTTCGTGCCCCGGTCCGGGGGGATCCCGCATGCCGCAGAGCGGCTGGGCCCGTGAGCCATGGCTGCTGAGCCTGCGCATCTGGAGCCTGTGCTCTGCGACGGGAGAGGCCAAAGCGGTGAAAGGCCCGTGTAACCGCAAAAAAAAAAAAAAAGAAAAAAGAGTAGCCCCTGCTCACCACAACTAGAGAAAGCCTGCACAGCAACTGAGACCCAACGCAGCCAAAATATAAATAATTAATTAATTAATTAATTAATTTTTTAAAAAAGAATGCATTAAAAAAAAATCCTATTGGCTGTGTTTCTCTGGAGAATTCTGACTAATAAGCTATCTCGGAGACTAGTCCCTGTGACTGGACCACACCCCCATCTCCTCAGATTCCTCAGGGTTCAGCCTTCCCATGTCCGTACTCCCAGAGCCCTAAGCCCATGAGCTCCCCAAAGATGGGGCGAGGCCTGTGGGCTTCACCAGGATGCCCCAGAGTGAGCCCAGGGCCTGGTATGTTACAGCCCTCAGTAGATATTTGGCTAATGAATACATTTACATTTCCCTGCTACCTTTAAGACCTAGCACAGACTCTTTTTTTTTTTTTTTTTTTGGCCATGCTGTGGGGCACGTGGGATCCCAGTTTCCCTGTCCAGGGACCAAACCTGCGTCCCCTGTGGTAGAAGCGTGGATTCCAGATTCTTTCCTTCTCACTCCCACTCCACAGAAGCTTCACAAAGGAGGAGACCATGTTTACCTTATTTGAAGCTGGGACCCCTAGTCCCAACCTGGGACCTGGCACATAATATTTGCTCAAGAAATATTTGTTAGATCAATGCAGAATATATGCCATTGCAGGATCACATTTAAAAAATATTAGCCTATATATTCCTCTGGGATTTCCTTTCCTCCTTTGCTCTTTCCTTTTAAGACAGCAAGGCATTTCTGTGCCCAAGCCTCAAGAAAGGATGTAACAGCTGAAAGCAAGAAAAACGTATCTCTTGCCTGGATTTGCAGATTCAAAAGCTCAGACCTGAGAGGACCAGAAAGAACACACAGAAAGGGCAAAAGATTTGGAGGAAATCATGAGGCATCCCTGCTGCCCAGTCTGGAAAATCATTTTCTGAACCATCAGAAGGAAAGGAGTTGAAAAGGAAATAAGATTGCAGTTGGTGGCGATTCCCAAAGAAAGTGGTTCTGTCTCTGCTGGGGGGCACTGCTAGCTCAGAGAGCACCCTTGTGTGAATGAGGAAAAGGCACCCTTTCCAGGTGCACAGACTGGATCTAGCCTTATTAGCCCCTCCCGCATCCCAGCCAGGCACCCATGTGCAGTGCACACCCCATATAACTGTACAGGGCAGCCAGGCACAAGCTCTGCTAATCCCTGCCAGAAGCAGAGAAAGCTCGAACAGGCCTGTGGGGTCTGAACAGAGGAAACCTGTGCTTCGTGTCCCAGGCAGAGCCGAATGGGGCTGGGGCGGGTCCCTGGAAAGAAGTGGCGTCAGGCAGAAGGAGAGCCTTGTGCAGCCTCAGAATTTCCATAAGTGCCTGATGGGGGCAATAACTGAAGACCAGGTGGGGTGCAGCATCCCTGAGGATACTACGGGGGCCAGATGACAGCAATGACCAGATTGCCACCTCCCTGCCGATACACACTGCAACCTGGCACCTGTAAGCTTCTTGGAATTAATTAGTCAAAACCCCAGGGACATTTGGATTGGGGGAGAAACCTCAAAGAGACTGAGATTAAGTAGCTGCCACCCGGCCACGATGAGGACTCCAAATAAAAATTCAGTTGAGTTATAGAAAAAAAAGAAGTTTTTTTTTTTTTGCACATCAAAGGTATAAACAGATCTTCTTACCTGCTGTGCTCCACAAATATTTGTTGAACAAATACTTAATGTGTGTGACAGATGCCTGGTACTTCTCTGCGACCCCGATTTTTATTCTGCCCTGATTTAATTATCAGAGCATATTATCTCCCTGACTAGATTATCGTTTGCTTGAGAGCAGGGACCAGATTATTCTACTTCAGATCCTGCACACGTATATCCCATACAGAACTGTTCGTTGCCTGGGCATTCAGTGGAGTTACTATATAAATGCATGGAATTTTTCTTCAGGCTCCAGATCAAAAAGCTCCCCTCCTCCTGTTTTCCCCTCCCCTCCTCTCTCAACTTCTCAGATAGCATAAGAATTCCCAAAGCCTGGAGCAGAGCAGGAGGAGGAGGACTTTAACTCTGAACTCCGATGCTGCAGCCCAGCCTGATAAATGAGCCCCTTAGGATTTGAGACATGTCTGTCTCTGAAGATGGGTTCTGGCCTGTTCAGTGGCCGTGAACCTTGGCGTAGTCTGAGGTTTGGGGCGGGGAGGTCGGGCTCATCACAAGGGTCTGGCCACTTGAGGGCAGGGGGCACTAGGTTGCCTGTCCTGGGAGCCCCTGGAGATGTATGGGGCCGAGGACTTGGGCATCTTGGGTGCTCTTGAAGTCCCTCTCGGCTTGGGTACCCGCAATGACCCAGACCACCAGACCCCTGTCTGTAGCCTCTGCTCCAGCCTGCTTCCTAGCTGCCGCCGTCACGTGCCAAGGTTTTACTCTGGGTCCCTGGAGCGAAATTTACACATTCTGCCCATGCGGTTGGCCTTTGTAGACAGGGATTGTGTCTCTCGGCCTGTGTCGGTAAGTTATTCGCCATGCGTCTGTCCTTTCCCTGTGGCCAGAAGGTCAGCGCCTGCCAGCGGCTGGCCGCCTAGCTGTCTCCCCAGCTGGAGTCCCTGCCAGCTTCCAGGCCACACATTAAAGCCAGCTCTGCCGCTTACTAACTAGTATCCTTGAGTTTATTACCTAAACTGTGGTAACCACAGTGACCATCTTCCCCTGATCCTGCGTCTTCTGCTGTGGCTCACGCAGCGCCCGGCACTGACCGACTGCTCGCCGCCCCCACCAGACGAGGTTCTACCCTCCGTTTCCCAGTGCCCAGGACCGTCCCTGCCACGGAGTGGTGGCTCTGCCTCCCGCCCGTGCTCCTCTCCTCCCTCCCCTCCTCCTCCCCATAAGGCTCCGGCACGCACAATCCCGTCTTGGCCTTTTCTCCCTCTGAACGCCCCCTTCACTTGCTCCAGGGGATGAAAAACACCAGGCGGAGTTTACAGCATGCGAATCTTTTATTAAGCCCGGAGAGTCACTCCATCACCGGAGAAGGTACACTTATGTTCCAGACACCACGCGCCCCAGGGGCTGGGTGTGGCTGTCCAACCCAGCCCAGACCTTCTCCGTGCAAAAGGGGACATTCTGCTTTCTTCGCGGGGTGAGGGGATGGATCAGAGAATCACGGCCGGAGTTTCGGTTGACAGTTTGGATTGGGGACTTAAGGTGAGGTGGGAAGGAATCGGCATGGAATTTAGGTGAAAGGAAAGTTGAGTGTGACCCAAACTCTGCCGGCCGCAGTGGGGAGAGCCAAGCTTCTCCTGGCTACCAAGCTGACGACCCTCCACAGGAAGCCCAGTCCCCAGGCACGTGAAGCCACTTGAACGAATCCTCATCCCCTCCCTGCCCCCAGCCCCTCCGGCAGCATCTCCCACCCGCCTCTCACAAACAAAGCAGGCACTCAGAAGCAAACCCTACAGCTACGCAAGATTAAGTCCCCTCCCTCCCTGCCCGGGTGGGTGGGGAGAGCGGCGTGGGGCGCGGGGCTTAGCCCTGGTAGCCCAGCTCCTTGTACTTGGCAGCGATGTCCTTCCGGAACAGTTCCAGGGCCTTGGTCATGGCTCCCTGGGCGTCGGCACCAAAGTCCGCAGGGTGCCTGCTGTGCAGAACGTGGATGATGGCTTCCGAGATGAACTGCAAGGACAGGGGCAGAGGGGTACTGGTCACGGGCAGGACAAGCCAGGGGCCCGATGGGAATCAGCCTGAACTCATCTTCTCTTTATTCCAGGGTCGTTTATTGAGCACTTACTATATACCAGGCATGCTGCTGAGCGGCCCTCCATGGATTAACTCCTTTAATCCCCACAACCCTGTGAGACGGTTACAGATGGGGAAAGGGAGGCCCATCTTGGTACAGATGAGGAAAGGTCAGGCCGTGGAACCACGGTCGAGTGGCTAGGTGGGCTAGCTCACCAGCTACCCTCGGCTGTGCTCGGCTCGAGGACCCAACCTCGGAAAGGAAGGGAAATACTCCTACTCCATGGTTTCATCCAGGATTTGGCACTCCGAAAATCTAGAAAGAAACTCTTTCCATTTGTGTGTATTTAAGTTTTGCATTTAATGGCTTAGGATGGTGATTTCTTTAAATAGCCTTTTGGGGGTTTGGGCAGGGGGTCAGAACATCATATTTTCTGTGCCAAGCACAGAGCTGGTACTCAGAAGTATAGGTGGGAGGGAAGGAGAGGAGGGAAGAGGAAAGGGATCAGGCCTACAACTCAGCCCCAGGACCGACTGTATCTAACACCAGCCTCACCTTCACCGTTGGCTTTACCATCTACAATGTCGTTACCAGGAAAATGGACAGGCACCTCTACGGCACAGGGCTGCTTTAGAGACTGAAAGATCTTGTGTCTGTAGGAAGTTACTGTGCTTTTTCAACAGTTCAGAAAGATTTGGTGCCAATCACTACCCTGGCCTGTGGTCAAAGGGTGTCATTTTACAGAGACCCACACTGAGGTCACGTAGCAAGTGGACTCAGGGGATCGTGGACAAATGACAGCCAGGGCCAGGGACAGAGACAGAGAGGGCACCGCGGTCGGGTTTGCCCATTTTCTCCGGCGCCCGGGGCGCAAGTGGCCAAAAGCAGGGTGGGGTTGGGTGAGGCGGGGGAGCGTGTACTGAGGGCGGCCTGAGAAGCACAAATGTCCACGTCTAGTAAACCCTGCTTGGCTCAGAAACAGGGACAGCTCCACAAACACCTGCCGCTGGGCATAGCTTTGGACATGTGTTTAATTCCCTTTTAATGCCATAAACACAACGAAACGAGGCTGGGGGAGGGACTGACGTCAGCAAACCCTGCCCATGGAGAACTTAGAGACCCAAGTTCCAGGCCCAGCTCCCTGACCTCCATGTGTGACCTCACCTGTAAACTAGGGGCTCGTGAGCCCATTAGGTCCCTCCACTCAGTTTTCCTGAGTCAACGGCAGAGCCACAAATACTTAGAAAATTGTTGGCCTGGGGCAGCTGGAAGATCGAGTAAAGATGGTTGCTTTCAGCACCCAGTGCCCTCTGTGCCCCCTCACCCACAGGTGAGAAGGAGATATTTCTTAGGAAGAACACAGACGAAGGTTCCATGGTGAGGGAAAGAGCAGACATGGGGCTCTGTCTTAATTCTTTGGCAGGGATTATGCAGTAAATCAAACCTGTTTTAAATAGACCTGGGTTCTAGTCTGCTAGCTGGTGGTGCTACCTTGGCTATATCATTTTCCCTCTCTGAGATGGGCTGCTCATGCCTAGAGAAGGGATCTATCATTCAAGTTGTGTTGTGAACACCTCCCCATGCCACTGGGGTTCAGACAGAGGAGGAGCCAGGGTCTGCCCTTGAGGAGCTCGTGTCCCAGCCAGGAGACAGCTGGGTAAAGAGACAAATTACAGTACAGCCGGGCAGGCGCCATGGCAGCGGTGAGGATAAATGCCTTCGCAGCAGAGGGCTGGCAGAGAGAGCAGCTGACTGCCTCATGGGCCAGGACAGAGGCGGTGGCTTCTGAGCTGGGCCTCGGAGGATGAACAGGGATTTGCCAAGAGAAGAAGGGGAGGGCAGGGACCACCGCTCGTGCAGAATCTCAGAGGCAGGACCCACTCCTCATGTCTGAGGTGCTGATATGGGCAGGCAGGATTGTTTGTGTGTGACTTGGGGAGCAGGTGGGGGTGCAGGGTGGTGAGGCTGAAGAGGACGGTGGTGGTGGTTGTTCATGGGAAATGCTGTGCCACAAGCGATTAAGAGCTTGGGTTCCAGAGTACCATAGATCAGATTGTACCTCCTGGCTTATAAGCTGGGTGACCTGGGCCAGGCTACTTAACCTCTCTGAGGCTTCAGTTTCCAAATCAGTAAAATGGGGATGAGAAAAGTACCCACCTGGGGAAGAGAATGCTAACTGCCTGCGCAATGTCCATTTCCTCCTTCTTCCTTGTAAGAGAACACTAGCTGTATTTGGAGTGGTAATAGGCTACATTTCCCAGCTTTCCATGCAGATAGATGTGGTCTTGTAACTAACTTCTGGCCAATGAAATGTAAAAAACATTGTTGGATGAGATTTCCAGGGCTCCTTAAAAGGAGACTTCCTCTCTTCCTCTTGCTCTGTTTGGAATATGGACCAGACAGCTGGAGCTCCAGCAGCTATCTTGGACCACGAGTCAACTTTGAGGTTGGAGACCACATGCCAAAGATGGCAACACAGAAAGAACCTGCATCCCTGGTGACTCCCTGGTATGGGGCTCCCATACCAGCTCTGGGCTCCCTACCTCTGAACTTCTTTTATGTGAGAGGGAAAGAAAACACTGAATGCAATGCCTAAGTTCATGGGGAAATCGTGAGAAGTCCATGCAGTGACCCAGGCAAATAGCTTATCGTGGCCCATCCTAACTGGGAGCTATCATAATTAACCTTACCTTCACTGCTACACCAACCTGTAGACATAGGACTCAAAGCTCAGGCTCTCCCCAGCCCACCCAACTTCTCAGCCCATCACGGGGGGTTCAAACCAATTGCTTATGCCTCTGACACCTGAGGCTTTCTCTCTTCATCTGTAAAGATGTAGGAACTCATAATTCCCACTCTGAATTGAGCCCCAGTTGCTGAGCTCCTGTCAACGAGACCTGTATGTCTCCGACTCCCAGTGTCACAGGGATTAGGAGCCGGGGTTCTGGAGGAATAGAGACCTAGTCTGAATCCTGGTTCTGCCATTTGCTGCTTCTGTGACCAGGGACAAGCGACTTAACCTTTCTGTGCCTCAGTTTCCTCATCTGTCGAATGGGTGTGATAATGGTACCTACCCGTGGAGAGAATGCAAGTTGCGCATCCCATATCCACTTCCTCCTTGGTAACAAGATACTAATTTGGGGGAGAAATATGTTGACTCTCAATGACCCAGGAGGAAGGCAAAGTGGGTGGCAGCCCACTTTACAGATGAGGAAACGGGGGAACAGAGAGGAACGACATAGGTCACCCAGCAAGTTAGTGGCTGAGCTGGGACTTGAACCCAAATCTCATGCCCTTGAGGCCTCTCCTTCCATCCTCCCAGCCTGCCCCGTCCCTGCCACCCACCTCCAGGTACTTGATGGGGATCTTGTGCTTGGTAGCATGCGACTGGGCCAGGGGCTTCAGCTCCGCCTCATGATGCCCCTTCTTCTTGAGGATGGCCCCCAGGGCGGTGAGCACAGTGACACCATGCTTCTTCAGGTCCTCTGAGGCCTTCATCTCAGCCTCTGTCTTCAGGTGCTTGAACCTATCAAATTTCTCCAGGGTCTCGGGGTGATGCTTAAAGAGCCTGTGGGCACAAGGAGGGCTAGAGTCAGAGGCAGGGGTCTGGAGGTGGCCAGACCCGAGTTCAAGCCCAAGCTCTCCCAGTTCCCAGCTATGCGACCTTGGGCGAGTCACTTCACCTCTCTGTGCCTCAGTCTCCTCATCCAAGGAGTGGAGATCACAAGTCCCTCCCTATAGAAGCGTGAGGATTAAATGAGATAGTATATGCTGATGCAAGAAGTGTATAAATGCTTGCTATTATTAAATATTTTTATCATCATCTTCTTCTTCACTGTTACAGTGAAAGGCAGGAAAGAAAGGCATCTCTGCGTTGCACCTGGCTTCACCCCCATTTCCTCTAAGTTGTTGGGAGCATAGATGACTAAATGACGTCACAGTGGAGCAGGGAAAAGGGGGAGCACCGGGGCCAAAGGACCCGGATTTCTTGAGCACCCGCTGTGTGCCAGGCCCGTGCTAGGCTCTGCACTTGTGCCTCCCTTTAGGGACATATTATTCCCACTTTACAGATGAGAGAACAGAGGCTAAGAAATGTGAAGGCCTAGCTCAGTATCACACGGCCGGGGTGCAGAAGAGCCACACTGAAATCAGGTCTGAGTGACTCAAAAAGTAGCCCATGCAGGGGGGACCATCTCTGCAGCTTCCTGCCTGGGGAATCGCCCTTTGGCTTCTTAAATACATCTGGCTCCAGGAGACTCACTGCTACCTGTGAGAGCCGTTCCAGTCTGAGCTCAGAAACCTCAGAAAGCTCTTGCTTATTTTGCTCTGACTCCCTGCACCTCCCTGGCCCGTCACAGTACCGAGGATGAGGGTCCCTGGTGGGAGCCACCGCTAAAGACCAGGTCCCAGTGAGCTGGCCACAGTGAGCTGAGCAGCCACCTGTCGCCTTGGACCTCAGCCTTTCCTGCTGCGGAAAGGTGGAGGTTAGTTAAAGGGAGTCATACCTGCCACCTGGGCACGAGTGCTTTTCCCCATTTCACTCGTGGGCAAACGGAAGACCACAGAGGTAGGTGACTTGCCCAGGGTCACATGTCTGGTCAGTGGCAGAGCCCAGACACAAACCCACATGAATGGTTCCATAACTCACGCTCTCTCCCTTGTGTCGCACCCTGAAACCTCTGCAGGAGTGGCCCTGTCTGCCCTGACCCCCGCTTCTTCTGTCTAACGGCTTCAGTTCTTTTAAAGGTTCCTCTTTTGTAGCTTCCTGGCTTTGCGACACGCTTAAACCTAACTGTGAACACACATACTCACAGGCGCGTGCACACACACGCACATGCATGCGCGACATAGCACGGACGGGAAGCGCCTGCTTTCCCAGGGGGCGTAGCCCTCCCACTCCCCCAGAACACCCACGGTTATCTACAGCCATGCCCAAGGTCACCACCTCATCTGGAGCCCCGGCCAAACATTGTACATCACTGACAGCTCATCCCTGGCACCTTTCACGCCAGGGTCCCTGAGCTCCTATTATTATCTGGTGACAATGATCCTTGAACTCCTGCCTGACAGATGCAAGACCCAGAACCCACAGGCGAAGGCCTGAGGTCGGGACACTGGAGGAAGACTGTCTGGGGCAGAAGAGGGCCAAGGACCTGGGACTCAAGGGCGGCCAAGGATCTCAAACATTTTGCAAGTTCCCTGGATGTCTGGGAGAAAGACTTCGGCGCTGAGAATTACGGAAGCTGAGTTCTGGCCCCAGCTCTGCCTCTGACGTGCTGTGTGACATTGAAGAAGTCACTCAGTTTCTCTGGGTCTTGGCGTAACTATCTGTAAACCAAAAGGGTTGGTCTAGCTGATTTCTCAGCCTCCAAGTTCTAAGGCTTGACCCCCACCTCAACCTCCACTCTCGGCACCCGCAAGCCAGAGAGAGAGCCCGGTTTGCTTTAAACAGGGCAGAAAAATTGGGCTCAGGAGCGCCCACCAGATCATCCTGGCACCACACAGCCTCCTCCCTCCCTTGGCCCCAAGTCCTGCGGCTGGGAGCCCCCAGGGCAGCCACAGGAGGCCACACCTGGATGCTTGTGACAGCAATTACCCAGAAAATGAGGCCCCGGAAGGCCCTCGCCCTGTAGAAATGGGTGGAGGGCTTGTCTCCAGTGTTTCAGAGAAGTCCTCACTTGCCTTGTGTTTTCCTCCTCGATGCTATCATCAACCTGCCTAGCTTATCACAGGTCTGCTGGCAAGTCAGAGGGAAAGGAGGCCACTTCCCAGCTGTTCTCTGAGCTGAGGCCCAATCTGACACCCACACGGAAGCCCGAGGACTCTCCCAGGCCTGCACAAATCCTTCTCTGCTCTAGAACCAAAGGACCAGATGAGGACGGGAACTCATCTCTAGTGGGTCAAGCTTGTGGGACAATGTAGCCTAGGGGTCGAGAGCAGGCGTACTGATCCAAGTTGCCTGGATTTGAATTCCAGCTGTGGGACTTTGGGCAAGTTACTTAACCTCTTTGTTAAATGTGGTGATCATAATAATATCTACCTCATAAGGTTGTTGTGAGGCTTAAATGAGTAAATATTTGTGAAACACTTAACACAGGGCCTAGAAATCACTGTGTACTATATATATAAATATTTGCTGTCCTCTTTACCATCTCTAGCACCATTATCACCATCACCATCATTTCTTCCATCATCATCACCATCTCCCTCCTCCTCCTCCTCCATCATCATCACAATCTCCCTCATCCCCATCCTCCTCATCATCCCCATCTCCCTCCTCCTCCTCCTCCATCATCATCACCATCTCCATCATCATCGTTAGGATTGGGAATTTTTGGTTCTGTCTGTAGCTACCATTGGTTGGCTGGGACTCTTGGGCCGTGTTTCCTCCTGGCGACATGAGACGTATTGGCCACCATCAGTGGCTTTCAAACTTTCCATGGCCTCAAAATCCTTTATTTTTTCAAATGCAAAAAAGATTAAAGCAGAAAAGATTAGGGGAAAAGAAGGAAAGGCAGGGGCCTGAAGCCCTCTCAGCAGCCTCCACCCTCCTGAAGCCCCCCTTTCCTGGAGCCAGACTCTCCAACTGACCTTCCAGCTATCATGTTCTAGAACATAATGGTCACATACTTGCTTTGAAGCCCTCAGTGTTTTATTAACAGACTCAGCTGAACAGAATTTGTCCTCTTTTATCATCAGAGGAGTGGGATAAATGACCTTTTCAAGATGAGTAAGAAAGCCCAGGTTCAGCATCTGGAACAGAACCAAAAGGTCAGCTCTTAAAGGGGCACTTTCAGCCTAGGAGTTAGCAGCCCCTTCTCCTTGTCTCCATATCCCAAACACTAAGAGGGCAGAACCAGTTGGCGTGGTTTCTGCATGTCCTACAACCTAAGACGTGACAGGCTGTTGGGCTCTCTGGGGCCTGCCAGGGGCCAGCAGTCTCCAGCATCATGTCTTGTCCCTGGCACCTAGCCCCAGGCAGTTCTCTCTGATCCATCCTGGGAAAGGAGGAGATGTTTCCCCATGACACAATACCCCAAGTCTCCTTCAAGACATCCAAGTCACTGACTTAGGGCTGGCAGACCCCAGATCACCTGGGAAAGACTCCTGTTCTGCTACCCGGCCTCCTCTCCAAAAGTAAGGTAGGATCATGGACTCAGAGAATGCCAGGGCATGAGAGCAGGCAGGGATCTCAGAGACAGTGGCAGGCAATCCCTCCTCTCAGCAAATAGGGAAATGGGACCCAGAGAGGACTAGCGACTTGTCCAAGGTCACACAGCAAAAGGATGGCTGAGGAGTTGATGTCAACTTTGGGGGAGACTTTTGTCCACTCAGTCAGGACCTGTTGCAGCCCAAGTAGCCAACTGACAGAGAAACAAGAGGAGAAAGACATAAAGGAACACCCCAAGATGCCAGTTAGATTCAACAGAGAACTTGACTATCCTCTCTCAAGTGTTTCTGGCATGGACAATTAAGGGCTCTAACTCCAGATAATAGGACTTATAGGACTGGGCATTCTCCCCAGAATTGGGAGCTGGAGATGGGTGAAGCCTGAGGGAGGCTGAAAGGGCATCTAAGTGGGAGAGGATAACCTACTCTGGCTCATAAAGAAGGAGAAATTCATCTGTAAATTAAAGTGTGAAAGACAATCCATTCACTGGTGGTAACTGGAGCCCACCTTCTCCCACGTGCAGAAATATTGATGTACATACATCCCATTAGGCTTTTGACCTGTGCTGCCCAGAGCATGAGAAAGGGCCAGGAGGAGGGGAGAGCCTATCACCATTTGGGGAGGAAGGCAACTGCGACATGAGATTCTATTTACAAGCCACAAGCCATTTTCTACTTAAAAAACTCAGAATTTTGTGGGGGGTTTTGTTTGTTTATTCAGGAACCCCTTGCTACAGAAGGCAAGATGTACTTGGAGACTATTCTGAGCCCTCGAATTCAAGACATACTCAACATCAAAAGTCACTGATGGGTCTCTGTCTTCTGTTTACTAATTATAGTTCTTTAAAGGGCCCAAGTCTAAGCTTCATCTATAATAGTTATTAACATCTTCTGGGACTCACTCTATGCCAGGCATTATGCTGGGCCCCCTACATGCATCATCTTATTTAATTCTTATTTCCACTCTATAACGTATATATTAGGATTTCCACCCATTTTATTGGAGAAGAAATTGAGGCTCAGAGAAGTAGTGTACCTTCTTAAAGGTCACACAGCTGCTCGGTGGCAAAGCCAGCTCTAGAACTACATATCTCATGTTGAAAGCCATGTCTTAGCCTTGACATTTTACAGAATTTAACGGACTTGTGACTCTGGGGTCATCCTTCCCTTCTCAGGTCCTTTCTGTCCTCATCCATTAGGTGAGGTGAAACAGATCTCTCAGATTTTTCTTGTTAATTCTGCCTATAATTCTAGGATACCACTTAGTGGGCTCTAGGCGTCCAGGATTTGATTGTCAAGCTCCTTCCAGCTGCTGGCATAGGTGTGAGATGGATCCTCTTTCCTTTCCTGACTCCAATCTCTGACACATAAAGGCAAAAGAGAACCAAATAAAGGTTTTAACAAAGCCAACTAACGCGGCCAGCTGGTCAACCCCGGGCAACCGTTCCACCTTGCAGGCAAACATTCTCGATCTTTGGGAAGGCAGTAGGTGATAGGGGCAATGGAATTTCTTCCTTTTACCTGATGAGGATGTCCTGCCCATGGCCTGCGATATCAGCCTCCACCTTCGCCCAGACGTGCAGAACCAACTGCCATTCTCCCTCGCTGAGCACCATGGCAGAGTCTGAAGAAGAGAAGAAGAGCGAGAGTGTGCTGACCGGGTGTCCTGGCTCCGACAGCTGGGGTTTGAGGCTGCCTGGCCCTAAAGGGTTTTTATACCTTCCCGGATGCTTGACAGAGATCACTTGACAGCTCGCTCACTCTCTCTCCCCCCCCCCTCCTTGCACCTCCCCCCCTTCATGCAGGGGTCTAATCTTTTCATTTCTGTAGCCCTCACATGGGAGCTATTTTGAGGCAGATGCCATGTGGGGTGGTAGGACAACTCAGGCCTCAGGTTGGCAGGGGAGGAGCTGTGTATGTGGAAAGAGTGGGGAGGAGGTTGGATCACTGTCTGGACTCTTGGAGGCCAACAGAAAGGGCATGACCAAGGCTGATGCCAATGGCCTGAAACCCAACTCCCCCTGCTGTCAGCCACCCCAAGGGGACCTGTCATGTTTATTAGCCAGGGCAGCGGTCACCCTGGCTGGCCCTGGGACTGTCCTGGCCTTTAGCAGTCACTCTGTCCACCTTCTTCCCACTTTGCCAGGATGCCCTCACCCATCAGGGCGGTGGGAAGGGGCTAGATGGTTTCCTGCTTATAGCTGGGTGGACCCAGGCGGATCCATAACCTCTTGGAGTCTGCATTTTCCCACTCCACCCAGAAAACTCCTGACTTCATGGTCTTGCTCACATATTTCTCTCTGAAATTTTTGCTGGATATACCCCTCAAGGTCCAATTCACTGCTTGCCCTTTCCATTTATTTGTATGTGTTCCTGTTGTGCTGCTTACCTCGTTGCATCATATTTCTTTGTTTCCATGCTGACCCCTCCGTCAGTATCACAGCAGCCAATACTCACAGAGACTTTGTTGGGTGCCACACCCTCTTCCAAGCACTTTACATTTGGTAACTCGTTTAGTCCCCCAACAGCCCTATATGATAAATCCGGGCATTACCACCATCTCATGGAGGGAAGTTAGGGAAATCTGTCATGGTTGCACAGCCAGTTGATGGAAGAGTTGGGATTTGAACCCAGGAGTTCAGGCCCCCAAATCCATGCTCCTGAACACCCTACTGTGATTCTCACATGGTCAAAGGCTTTGTTTTATTCATCTGTGTATTTCTTGGACCTTGCACAGTGCTGTGTACCAAATTTGAACTGAATAAATGTTCATTGAATAAAAAGATGGCTGGCCTTGCAAGGAAGGCAAGTGGAGGATGATCGGCCTTTATCTTATCTCCATCCATCATCCATCCATCCATCCATCACTCATCCATCCACCTACCCAACCATCATCTGTCCATCCATCCATCCTGATTCCTCCATCCATCCAACACACAGTTATAGAGTACCTACTGTGTGTCAGAAACTGTGCTACATGTTGAGGACACAAAACCAGATAAAACACATCCTGATGTTCAAGGAACTCAGTCTCCTAGGGGAGATAAGTAAGAGGAACAAAATTACAGTACAGTTTATTTAGTGCTACGATCAAGGTTTACACAGAACGTTGCAGCTTACTAAGTGCCTCCTTGGGCAGGATTATATCTAATCTTCCCAATGACCCTGCGAGGTAGCAAGCATCATCCCATTGTACAGCTGTGGACCCTGAGGCTCAGGAAGGATAAGCAGGTGTCCTGGCCACCCTGGGTCTGTACTGGACATGTCAGTCATGACTGCCCCACGTATGCAGCCCTCTCTAAAGATAACTGCCCTGCCTCAGTGCCCGCAGTCATGTCCTCTCTCCAAACCTGTTGCTAGTCACAGTGGATTGGACCAGGACTGGGACCTAACCCGAGGCAGCCAATGGCAGGGCTCTGCCAAATAGCCAATGTCTATTAGCTACACCAGTCAGATCCCTGGTGAGAATTGGCTAGGTGGTAGGAAATGCAGGGTCAAAGAGGGTTTCGTGGCCAACACTGGGTAAGACCCCCAGACTTGGGTAAGACCCCTGTGCAACCTGGGGTCTCCATGCTGACCGCTGAAAAGCCCACTCCAATTGCAGTTTGAGAATTACCATCAGCTGCCACTTCCTGTGTGACCCCTTGTGTATCCTTGAGTGAGACCAATGTATTTATTGAGTCAGCCGATTCCTAACAACCAAAAGGGCCAGAGGCACACAGGCCCCTTCCTGACCACGTGCTCCTGGAATCACACTGAGGCTCCACGTTAACCCAGGACACTGAGCTTCTGAACCTCCAGGAGCCGTGAAGCCTTAACAGTGGAAGGTTCAGCAGCAAACTGAGTCGCTAAAAAGCCATAGAGATTTTCGGGGGTGGGGCGCTAGTATTCGTTCTTTGGTTCATTCACCAGCCAGGTATGGAGGGCCTGCTCTGTGCCAGGCCCAGGATCAAAGGAAAAGGCAACTCTGAGAGACACTGCTGAGGGCTCAGCTCCTACTTCCGGCCCCTTGCTGGAGGGTGATCCCAGCAGTGTGGGAGGGGAGCGCAGCAAGGAAGAGAGGCAGCGAGCTGCCCCTGGCCTGGGCCGGCCACGTGGGGCCCATCGGTGACACCCCTAAGAGAATCAGCATCACTAAGTTCTGATTCACATCCACAGCCCTGGCAGTGCCGTTTCGAACACCCTCTGGCCGGTGCCCTCTTGAGGACTTCGGAGCATCCCCGAGGGGCTGGCAGGGCAGGGTCGATCATAATCCCACCTGGCTGTACAGAAACGAAGGCTTGGAGAGGTTATGCACCCACCCGAGGCTGGTGAGCAGCAGAGCTGGAGTCCATAGCCTTTGTCCCATCTCCAGCCTCCCGAGTTGTCTGGAAACTGCCTGAGTACTTAAAATCTCATCAACTCTTTACCAGCGCTAAAGTGTTTAACATGAAGCTGTCACCTCCTTGGCAGGCGCCCCCGTTAACTGGCAAGTTCATGGAAACCTGTGGCTTTGAAGTTGATGAACCTTTTCAAGTTTTACCTTTTAAGCTAATAGGAAGGAGCCAACATTTGTTTGTACTTACACATCTCTACAACAGAACTGGTGGTACCTAGGAGTTGCTATGGCTACCTGGAGTCGCCAGCTTTGTTTGAGGGCTATAATTATCCCTGTGACAGCCTTCAAATAGCCAGGCCAGGGAAACTGGAAAGTCACAGGATAGGAAAGTCAGGCTGCCTCTGGGTGCAAAACTTTCTGCAGCCTTACACGCTCACGTCACGTACACGTGCACAGGCGCTCACACACACAGGTGGGTTAGTCGGACACCCAGTGGGGCAGGACTGGATCGCACCAAGTGAGACCTGCCCCCTCCTCTTTTTCCCTTTCATATCACAGAATCCTTTGAAAATCTGAGCCTTGTAGACTCATCCTCAAGTCTTCAAACTCTGGACACTTGAGATTCCAGAGTTACAATTCTAGAGGGCCGAAGTCTTCAACTTTCACCACTCTGAACACTTAGAGTCTAGGTTCCAGAGTCAGAAAGCTAGAGAAAGAGAAATCTAGAATGATAGGGCCACGGGACCTTGGAGCTAACAGAGGCCTTCAATAGTGTCCTGTCCAAGTTCCCACTAAATGCAGGAATTCTCCCTACAGATCATCATCTAGCATCTGCTTGAATACTCCTAAGAGTGGTGAGCTCACTACCTGAAGCTTTAAAGAGGCTTCTTTATATCCAACCGAAACGTGCCTTCTTGTCACGCTCACTCCCTTGTCCTGGCTCTGGTGGTCCTTGGGGATGGGGAGGAACAGCCGAGGAAGCTGCAGGCTCACCTAAGACGCTTCCTGTCCAGACTACACATCCCCAGGGCTTTAACTGAGCACCCTTGGCTGGCAAGGTAAGCCAGGAGCCTGTTTGGTGGGAAAAGGCCCCTTCTGCACCTTCAGTATCTGGCGACTCTCACCTCTCGTCACTCACATCCGCAGAGAGAACTCTCTAGCAAGGGGCTTCCAGTGCCCCCCTTGCATGGGTTTGAGTCCTCAGGCGACAGAGCACCACGTCCTCTCTTTCAAAGGTCACAAGTCCAGTCTGGGACTGGAGCCCTGGGAATCTGTGAGCCCTTATGCAGCCAACAACTCCCTCCAGGGAATTGGGGGTGGGGGCTGTTAGACTTTAAGGCTCCACCGTCGGGACCAAAGATAGAAAGAAAGAGCATTTTGGGTCTTCAAAGCTGCTTATTCCCCTCAGCCTTGGCCACCTTCCTTCCTCCTCCTCCTGGAAGCTGCCCCTATGGAGGTCAGCCTGGGCAGTGCCTTCCTACCCCCCCCGCCCCCCCCCCCCACCTCGGCTTGCTCTTTCCTGGAAGAGTCTGCCTCCTAGACCAGTGCCAGGCGTGACTCAGCAGGGCTGGGGCCTGGAGCCTGCAGGACCTGCTGAGGTCATCGACAGAGCGGTAGGACCCCCCAAGCTGGCCCCCAGACCCTACTTGGGCCCACTGCCCACTCCCCCAGCCCCCTGCAGCCATTGTACTGACCATGTCTCCCCTTCTGCCCAGCTGTCCTCCTGGACCCTCCAACCAAACAGTGGGCTGGGGGCGGGGAGAGATGTCACAGCAGCTGGGAAGCCTCACGGGGAACTAAAAATACAGTTTATATGGCACGGCTCCTCCTCTCCCTGGAGGCCCAGAGGGGCTTATTGGAGGAGGGCTCCCAGGGACACCAGGATCCCAATATTCCAGTCAACAGGTGTGGCCCAGGGGCACCAGCCTCCCTTCCCCTCCCCCGCTCGCCAGCCTCTGAGGCTTGGAGTCACTTCTCCAGCCCCGCCTTCCACCTGTCACCTGGGCGAGCCAACCCCACCTCCACAGCCCCCCTCCCTCATCAGTCCTCCCTCCCCCCCTCCGTGGCCCAACTCACGGGAACAGCTGCCCCTCCAGGAATCTGCCCCATCACCCCATGCCACCCCGTTCCCAGCAGGTGTGCCCTCCCCCCCACCCCACCCCCGCCCACCTTGGCTCCAACATGGATGCAGCTTTCTCCTCTCTCTCTGCTTCGGGGTGCAGCTCCCCATTTCTACCCTGTGAACTTCCTCAGAGGTGGGAATGTGAAAGCCACGGACACACAGCCCTTACCGCCCCTCCCAGGAGCCCTTTTCAACAGACGCTTTTAAAAAATTTGAAGTATAGTTGATTTACAATGTTTCAGGGTAGACACTTTTTTTTTGAATTTTATTTTATTTATTTTTTTGTACAGCAGGTTCTTATTAGGTATCTATTTTATACATATTAGTGTATATATGTCAATGCCAATCTCAGGGTAGACACTTTTATAAACGCCACTTTTCACAAGAGGAAACTAAGTCACAGAGAGGTTTAGTTGCCCAAGGTCACACAGCTAGGAAACAGCCAAGCACGAATTTCAAAACCAGGCAGTCCGGTTTCAGAGTCTGTGCTTCACAGGTAGGAACTGGTCTAACTTTGGATCCTTCCTCTTCCCCTCTCACCTTTCTGCCAGCCCCTAGCAGAGGGCCAGGTCGATAAGCTCTCTGAATTGTTTATTCTATTGAACTGAGTCCACCCACGCACCTGGCTTCCTGGAGGTGAAGGCAAAGACACTGTGTTGGGAGGCTGACAATCGGGGGGCCCTGCTGCCATCTAGTGGCAGCGAGGAGAAAAGCCTCCACCCCTGGCTCCGCCCCTCCACTGCGTTCCTTTGTTTTACCCAAGCCAGCAGGCCAGCAGCCGGGACGGGGGCTTTTTCCATCTTTATATTCCTGGCACCGACTAGAGACGGCTTTCCAAATTATTAAAAGATGAACAAGCATGGTCCTTTCTCGCAAGGGACTCAAACTTGAGTGGAGGAAACATTCCAGGGGGATTCGGAACATAACCGAGGTTTGAGCAAAGAGCTATGGGCGAGTGAGAAGGTAGCCCCATGTCCACATGGAGAAGACCTGTTGGCAGAGGTGACGACCGGGCTTGATCTTAACGTATGAGGGAACTCCTACAGTGCCTCCTAAGCAGAAGTAACAAACTGCGTGTGCAAAAGCCCAAGGGATGTGTGGGGAAAGGAGTGCTAAGGGGGGTGAGACTGCCTGAGGGTCCTCCTGCACCAGAACCAAGATGGGGGACTTAAAGCTGACAGTTCCGTTCCACAAACACGTGCTCACCTGGAGCCAGGCTCCGTGCTGCACCCCAGGGAGAGCAGGGTGAACATCACAGCGTCCTTGAGCTTTAGGGGTGATGAGAGGGAGGGATGTGTGAACAGATGATGACAGCACTTTGTGATAAGAGCAGGAACAGAGGCAGTTCAGCATAGGTGTAAAGGCTTTGGAATCAGACACCTGGATTCGAGGCTTGGCTCCATCAGGTATTACTTTTGTGATCCAGGGAAAATATCATCACTTTCCAGGGCTTTTGTTTTTATATCTGTAAAATGGGAGCTTTGAAAATAATTACCTATCTCAAATGTCATCATGAGGATGAAAAGAAGAGTGCATGTACAGGACTCAGGGCGGTGCTTGGCACACATTAAGTGCTCAATAATTGCTCCCTGCAATATAAGGTACAAAAGAATCATAAAGGAGGAAATGATTAATTCCACCAAGAAACGTGTAGCAGAGAAGGTGATGTCTAGGTAGGAATTTGAAAGATCAATAGGGGTTGTCTAGGAGCAAAGTGAGGAAAGGGTATTCCAAGCACAAGGACCAAAACATTGAAGGGAATGGAAGTTGGTGTGTTAGGACTAAGTTTGGTTGTGGGCAGCAGAAAATCCAAAATAGCATGGCTTTAACAAGAGAATATTCATCCGTCTTTCATATGGAAGTCCAGAGGCAGTGGTCCAGGGCTGGTAGGGCACACAACATGTCAGGAACCCAGCCTCAGTCTACCTTAGTGCTCTGCCATACTACATACATGGTCTCCACCCACCCACCCCCAATCCAAAATAGCTGCTTGAGTCCAGCCATCACATCATCATTCCAACCAGCAGGAAGTCAAAAAAGGTGAAGAAGTTTGTGCCCCCTACCTTTAGGGACACTTTCTGGAAGTAGTGATCAATACCTCCTCTCCCTGCATATCACATGGCCACACTTCTCTGCAAGGGAGCCTGGGAAATGTAGTGTTTATTTCGATATGGCCATATCCCCAGATAAAAACTGGAACTTCTTTTACTTAGAAAGAAGGGGGAAATGTAAATTGGATGAATACGAGACATTTCTGCCACAGGAGTTGTAAAGAGCATGTAAAGATAAAGTACACATATTTTAGTGTTTCTGTGGTGGAAAAAGTGAGGGAGAGAGTGATAGAGGATGCAGCCAGAGAATTAAACAGAGGCCAACCCCAGGTGGCCTCGGGAGCCACAAGAGTTGAGTTCTCCCCAGGAGAGAGCCAGGAAGGGTTTGAGCAGGGAGGGCCATGGTCTGATTTGCTGTCCTAGAAACACCACACTAGTTGCAGATGGGAATAATGTAATGGGGGGGGGTGCTCATTGTGGAGGCAGGGGACACTTCTCCCCAACATTTTATTCTGAAATTTCTCATACATTTGGCAAACTTGAAAGAATTTTAGAGTGAACATCATATACCTACCACCAAAATTCTACCACAGACATTTTACAGCTTGTGTTCTCGCGTATCTATCCATCCCTCCAGGTATCCAATCTTTATTTTGTGGCCTTTCAAAGTAAATTGCAGGCAACCGTTCATCCACTTCCGCCTAAATACTTCAGCATGCATGTCGTTAAGGAGACTTCAATGTTCGTTTACATTTTTTTCTCTTGACCTAAAATTTTTTTTTTTTTTTTTTTTTTTTTTGTGGTACGCGGGCCTCTCACTGCTGTGGCCTCTCCCGCCGCGGAGCGCAGGCTCCGGACGCACAGGCCCAGCGGCCATGGCTCACGGGTCCAGCCGCTCCGCGGCATGTGGGATCCTCCCGGACCGGGGCACGAACCCGCGTCCCCTGCACCGGCAGGCGGACTCTCAACCACTGCGCCACCAGGGAAGCCCTTGACCTAAAATTTATATCCAATGAAATGCATGGGTCTGAAGCGGACTTTTGCCGAGTTTTGGTAAATTCGTACCCCTGTGTAACCCAAACCCCTATCAGGATACAGAACATTATTGTCACGCCCCAAAGTTCCCACACGCCCCTTCCCGGTCAATCCCCGCCCCCACTACCTCCCAGAGGCAACAGCTGTCCTGATGATTTGGTTTTTATAAACCACAGACTGGTTTGGGGAAGGGAGATCTTTAAGAGCCTGCTGTGGAGCCCACATCTGGACTGAGGGAGAGGCAGGGCGGAGCGGGGAGGAGGAGGGGACAGGCTCTGTAGGAGAGGCTGGGGCGAGGGGCTGAGCTGGAAGCCCAGCGCAGCGCCGGCAGCGGGTGTTGAGTTTCTGGCTAACTGGGCAGATCGTGGCTCTATTTACTAAGGCGGGCGGGGTACCCGGGCGCAGGGGATAGAGAGTGAGTCTCCCTTGGGACAGTAGCATCTGGAGCGTCTGTGAGACATCTGTCTAGCAGGCGTAGGGATACACATGCGTCCCCGAGGCTTGTACTGTCGAGGTGGCATCGGAGAAGCGGTGGCCATGATTCTCCGGCGTCTGCATCCTTCCCCGGCCCAGGCCCCCGCGCACACAAGGCTCCCGCCACCGGGAAAGGCAGAGGGGCCCCTTCTCCGCCGGTGCCGGAGGCCACACCCCTGCTTTCCCCAAAGCAGCCGAGGGAGGGCCGTGGAGAAGGCACGGAGGTGATTACTTCTGGTTGGCAGGACCCGGATAGGAGCCCTCACTCTCGAGGAGTGGAGGGGAGGAGGAACCAGGGAAGGCAGGGCCCACCTGGGCGGTCCCGTCCTTACCCCCTCCTTCCTCCCTCTCTCCCAGGCATCCTGCCGCCTGGTGCCTGTTCCTCTCTAGCGACTGCGGCCCACCTAATTCCAAATTCCTCTTCCCTCCCCTTAAAAACTGTCAAAGCCCAGGTCTCAGCGATTCAGATCTCCTCCAGGGAGGAGGCCACCTGGTCTGCTTCCCTGGAGACAGTAGTGGAAGCAGAGAAAGGGAGACATGGCCCCACACTCCCTGACTGCAGTCAGGTCCCCCAAGTCTATCTAAAGTCAAATGCAACTCACCCCAGCAAAGAGTAATGTCTTTCTTAAAAACCCCCTTGGGTTTTTTGTCCAATGGTTTAGACTCGGTGCCCTCAGTGCCCTGGTCAGGGAACTAAGATCCCACAAGCTGTGTAGTGAGGCCAGGGGCCGGTGAAAGGGGCTAGCACCCTCTGTGATGAGAAGGGTATTTTCGAAAAGGTGGCATCTGAATAGGGAGCTGAAAGATGGTCAGAGAGAGATGGGGAAGCAGGAATGCATATGAAATCTTCAGGAAACCCTGAGAAGACCAGTTTAGCAGGGTCAGAAATTTCGTGAAGGGGGTTGGTCATGGATGAGGTTGGAATGTGGGCTTGGAGCGGATCAGGAATGACTTTGAACTTGAAGAATTTTGGCAGCTCTTCAGCAGGCCTTGGGGTTGTGGCTTGGGGTGGGTTGGGAGAGGGGGGTCCCAGCCTCAGATGAATCAGCAGGGTCAGTTAAAATTAGTCACCTTGGCCCAGCAGAGAGAGGCCAAGGCCAACAGTTATGCTGGCTCATGTGGCAGCCAGGGTTTGCTTCTCTGGGGAGTCTTTGAGTTGGGGGAGCTCAGAGCTGGAGCAGGTGTTCTGGGCTGTCCCGGAACCATTTGGGCTGTTGGGGCAGCAGCTCTGGGTTTCTGACCTTGACCGCAGGAGGGGGTGGGGGCAGTTTGGCCCAACTCCCTGGTTAGCCTCTCTCGGACCACCTTGGCCTGGAGTGGTCTTCCCTTCACCTTGCCAGCCTCTCCTTCATGGAGGCCTTCCTCACCAGTAAGACAGGGTTCTAGACTCCCTTGCTTGGCCTAAGTAGCAATATTCACAATGGTAATTGTAAACTGGATAATGGTTGTAAAATTTTAAAATAATGTATTATTCAGCCAGTTGTCTCCAAGGACCCGTCTCCCATCTCCCCTCTCCTCCCATATACCCGGGTACCATCTTGGAGAGGAGAAAGTGTGGTGGTAGTTAGGGGTGTGTGTGTGTGTGTGTGTGTGTGTGTGTGTGTGTGTGTAACCAGAGATAAAAGCCGGAGGAAAGATTGAGATCCTATTAATTGGCTCATCTAACTTGCAGCCCCCCACACACACACACAGAGCAGGGGTGCTTACAGATAAGAGGCAATGTACTACAGAGGTCAAGGATATGGCTTCTGAAGCCAGACTACTGGTTTGAATTCTGGCTTCACTGCTTGCTTGCTGTGTGACTTCAGGCAAGTTACTTAGCCTCTCTGTGCTTCAGTTTCTTCACCTGCTAAATGGCCATCTTAACAGTACCTGCCTCATAGGATGAAATTTAAACCAGGTAAAGTACCTAAAACTATGCCTGGCACAGAATTGAGTAAACACTCCATACACATGTGGGCTATAGGTCCTAGTAATAAAGAAACCACCTTGGGCTTCCCTGGTGGCGCAGTGGTTGAGAGTCCGCCTGCCGATGCAGGGGACACGGATTCGTGCCCCGGTCCGGGAAGATCCCACATGCCACAGAGCGGCTGGGCCCGTGAGCCATGGCCGCTGAGCCTGCGCGTCCAGAGCCTGTGCTCCGCAGCGGGAGAGGCCACAACAGCGAGAGGCCCGCGTACTGCAAAAATCAAAAACAGAAACAAAACAAAACAAAAAGATGCTCCCAGCAAGGACTGAGTCTAGTGCTCGGCCCTGCCTGCTTTGCTCATGGAGAACGGGCCATGAGCCGCTGGGTACCCCCAGCCTCCCTGGAGCTCCTGTGGATAACATCCTTCGTTTCACTAGATTGGAACCACAGGGACCGTGATCTGTGGAATTCAGGTCACTTTGGATCAACAAAGGTTCACTGTGCTAAGAGCTAATTGCCAAGGAGAAAAGATGACACAGAGGCAGGCCCTGCCCTGGTGTCACCAAGAAATGGGCATAAAAATGGGAGAACTCAGTCTCATTTCCTCCGACGTTCAATCCCACAGAAGAGCACATCCTCCCCTTCGGCGAGGCGGGGGCCTCATGTGAGAGTGAGGGCAAGACCAAATATATTTGCTGTGGATGTTGAGGTCAAGGGCAGTCTGAAAAACAATCCGCAGGACTGGGGAGAGAATAGGGCTTGGATCCAAACCAAGTGAAAGACACAGAGTAATCGAGGCTCTTCAATTCCTAGGCTCTCAGAATCACAGAATGTTAGATTCTAAGGATCACAGAATCATAGCCAAGAAAAGGATCCTGGCTCATGCAATAGGATTCCCTATTTTTACACATGGGGTGGGGATCTGGCAATTCCAGGGGGAGGCCATCACATTCCATACTCATTCCCATTCCCGAAGGCTAAGTGTCCGCCCTAAGTGTGGAAGACCCTCCCTGTGCTGATGAGGTCACACGGATCCCCTGCCAGCTAAAGCTCAACGGCCCAACTTTGCCTGTGAAGTGGCATTTCCACAGCCACTGCACCAAGGGAACAGAACTGGGTCCACCGATCCACAGGCGGACTCAGGTGGCCTCTGGATTTTCATCCCTGGCCACAGCAACGCTTCCTGGAGCCACCCCCCAGCAGTTTCTTGGAGGCATCAAGACCTTCGGGTGAGACAACCCGCCCCAGCCGAACAAGAAGGTAAGTTCTGGTGCCAGAAGGACTGACTCTCTGCTAGGGTTGTGTGAGAAGAGGCTCAGTGGACATCTTTCCCAAATCCCAAGTCTGGAGACGGTAGCAGACATCCTGAAATGGATTCTTCTGTTGGCGTAGCGTGGGCGGCCCAGCCAGGGTCCTGCAGACCCACAGGGCACCCAGAGCCCATCCTCCCCTACACCCCTACCTTGGAGGATCTGCTGCTTGGGAAACAGGCTGCTTTGCAAAACGCTATCCAGGTGGTCTGTAGGCCAAATCGGCAGCAGCCCGCTCTTAGACCCCCGACCCCCTCGCAGGGGACAGCCATCAGTTGACTTGTCCGGAAGACCGCCTCCCCAGGCTGCAAGGGCCTGATTTCTTCTTCTCTTCAACCTCAGGGCTCCGGTGAGGACTTTTGGAAACAGCACATTGCTTTTGCTATGGGAGAGGGAGTGTGACCTGCGCTGGGGAACCTCAGAGCCATATTCCTCTGGCCACAGGGACCAGTAGGACATGTGACACAAGTTAACCCAGAGAGCTCTTCCCAAGGAATCTTCTTCCTGGATCTGGCAGAGAAAAAGCTCTTACATCTATAATCTAGGAACCAGAACTACATGAAAAGGAATAGGCCTGAGGCTGTGTCCTCTCTGTTATGGGAAAAGCCCACCTATAATGGGACAGAATGAGGCTGGTTCCCCGAGAGAAGCCCAGAATTTGGAGAAAGGAAAGAGAGTGAGAATGTACGAGGGCGCTGTGATGGGTTCTTGGTCTCAGGGCCTGCAGTTCCTGGAGCTGCCTGACATCGTGTAGATTTTCCTTTGATTCCGCAAGCTACATCAGCAGCTGTAAAACATACTCTCTCTGACCCAGTTCACACTGCAATCCAGAATGCACACACACACACACACACGTGTGTGTGTGTGTGTTATGAGTATATCATTTTCATGAAACAATATGTAAGTCCTTATTATGTATGATACATTCTGATACTTTCCATTCTATGCCATGTCATTTTCTTTTATTACTAGTTGAGACCCACTAAATCGATTTCATGACACACTGAAGGGCTGTGACCTGCAGTACAAAAACAACCGAGCTGGAGCCAAAGCTTTCCAGTAAATCACCGTTTTTGCCAACACTAGTTCAAATTGGTTTTGTCATTTGCAACCCAAGTAAATACTAACTAACTTCAACCCTGGCGGGCCCTTCGCTCCCGTTCCGGCCCCGCCCGCCCCTAGCCCTGGCCAGACTTCCACAAGGAGCTCAATTTGCCAACTCACTTACTCATTCATCTATGGACTGAATCCACCCTAGCACTTAGCAGTGGCGTCAGACCTCGGGTAAGACACTCCACCCCGCTGGCCTCAGTCTGGGCACCTATAAATTAGGCTTGTGTCCTCTGCCTCTTAGAAGGACGGTAGGGATCCAATGGGACCCTGCGTGAAACGCTCCCAGACGGGGCTCCGAGTGTGAAGGATGCTCTGCACGTAGCCTGTTCCCATCCTCCAACCCCACCATCACGAGAATCTTCATTTTTAATTTGAGTGCAGAGAACGCGGGGGAAACCCCTTCAAGAGTCTCTCAAGGGCTTCCCTGGTGGCGCAGTGGTTGAGAGTCCGCCTGCCGATGCAGGGGACGCGGGTTCGTGCCCCGGTCCGGGAAGATCCCACGTGCCGCGGAGCGGCTGGGCCCGTGAGCCGTGGCCGCTGAGCCTGCGCGTCCGGAGCCTGTGCTCCGCAACGGGAGAGGCCACAACAGTGAGAGGCCCGCGTACCGAAAAAAAAAAAAAAAAAAAAAAAACAAAAAAAACAAAAAAAAAACAAAACAAAAGAAGAGTCTCTCAAATCTTCCACGAAAGGAGAGTCCCGTGTGTATGAAAATGGTGACGATGGTGAGAGTAGCTGTTGACAATCCTCCCGTCGTCAAGATAAACGCATTCGATCCTTCCGAGAGCCCTAGGAAGTAGGTGAAATGGTGCTGGAGGATTATTAAGACAGGCAGCAAGGGCCTGGAACCCAGGGGTCCTGGGGCCAAGTGCAGTGCCCTTCTCTCCCCTGTGACCACTGCTTTCCTGTCCCTCTGTGAAGTGGGCTCAGCTTCCGGGCAAAGCTATGGGGGCAGGGATGGTACTTTTGCTACATTTGGCAAAGTGCTCTCAGGCAGCGTTTGCTCAAACTATCCTAAATGCCGTGGGCAGGGAGAAGGGCAGCGATTCCTGCAGTCCAAGGATTGCAGGGTCAGAGTGTTCCTGGAGCCCGGTCTCCATCCTCATGACTGTCACTGCCCGAGCCAGGGGCGATGGAGCTGCCAAAGGCTCCCAGGATGCCTTGTGGGACCACGAACATGGAGTCATGGTTTGGGATTATTAAAACCTTGGGCCTAAGTGCCCTGCTCTGAGCCACCCAGCTGGGTTCAGTTTGCTGTCAGTCAACAGCAGCTGGGAGGGAGCCCCTGTGGGCAGCTTGGGCCCTCGCCCAACATGGGACATTGGAGAGCATGTCCTTTGGGAGATCCACATAAAATCTACCATCTTCACCATTAGTCAGAGACATGAAGTACATTTACGTTGTTCTGCACCATCACCACCCGTCCATCCACAGAACCCTTTCCATGTGGCAAAAATGAAACTCTGTCCCCCACTAAACAACAACGTTCCTTTCCCGCCTCCCCACCAGCCGCTGATAACCAGCCTTCTACTTCTCTCTATTTGAGTTTGATTACTGTAGGGGCCTCAGCTAAGCGGAATCGTGCAGTATTTGTCCTTTTGTGACTCGCTTATTTCACTGAGCATAATGTTTCCATGTTGTAGCATGTGTCAGAATTCCTTTCCTTTTTAAAGGTTAAATAATATTCGAATGTATGTATATACTACCTTTTGTTATCCCTGTGTTGTCGAAACCAAGTTCGTGTGCCTGACCCACAACGAGGTCAAACAAACTGAAACGTCGGAGTTTGGAGCTGAGGAAGGTTTACTACAGGGCTGAGCAAGGAGAACTGGGTGGCTCATGTGCAAAAATCCAAACTCCCCAGTGGTTTTTTGGGGGGAAGAGTTTTTAAAGGCAAGACTGCAGGGGAGGGCTGCAGGGTGTGTGACCTTCCTCTGATTGGCTGGTGGGGAGGTGACACGCTGGTGCTCCAGGAATCTCAGGCATCAGCCTTCTGGTTCCCTCCAGTCTGGGGTCTACGTGCTTGTGCAGACCCGATCCTCCGCTGGGTGGGACCCCCAGGTCCAGCAGAAGAGCTCAGAGATTTGTATCAGATTGTTAAGGAAATCCCTTGGGGGAGGAGCTGGGACTCTGCTTAATCGCTGCACCATTGTTTCTTGACTGCCTTTCCTTTGTTTCTGCCTTCGCTCCCTTCCCTAATTAGTAACTGTTTGAATCTGCCCTTTGGCACTCAGGGAAGGTCTCGGAGGCTGAAGCCTTCCTCCTGCAAACAAGAAATGGGGGACACGGAAAGGCTTTTGTACCCAGGATGGCCACGTAGGGTCCTGTTTGGTTTCTATCCCCCCTTTGCTTTGATACTCCTCAATCTTGAGGAGAGCAGGTGTGGGACAAGAAAGGGAGTACTGTTTTGGATGGAGAGGTTAAACTCGGCAGAGGAACTCGGTTTCGGGAGGCTTGGTTTCACATGGACACTTGAGTGGCTTCCATCTCTTGGCGTCTGTGAATCACGCTGCTAGGAATATGGCTGTACAAATACCTCTGAGTTACTGCTTTCCATTCTTTTGGGTGTACTCGCAGAAGTGGAATTGATGGGTCAAAGAATAATTCTGTTTTAAATTTTTTGTGGGGACGCGTTGTTTTCCACAGCAGCTGTGCCAGTTTACGTTCCCATCAGCAACGCACAAGTGTTCCAATTTCTCCACATCCTCGCCAGCACTTACTTCCCGTATTTAAAAAATAATAGCTATTCTAATGGGTGTGAGGTGTGTGGGGGGGTCACGTGGTGAGAGGGAGCCCAGCTCCCCCTCTGTTCATCCCCAGGACCCGAGACCCTAGTGACTGCAGCAGGCGCGGGGCAGGTTGTTACCCTGCAGGATCCCGTATGAGCTCTAGTCCGCATACCGTTTCTCCCCAAACCCACAACGCATGAGCCTGTTACCTGAAAACTGGGTTCACCTCTTGGTGGATGTCAAGCCAATAGACACAACCAAACCAAAGGTCGGCAGAAGGAAGGATTGTTTATTCGCAGCAAGTAAGGAGGACACCAGGGATCTTTCCCAAAGCACTGTTTCCTCGGAACAGCAAAATGGGGAAAGTTTGAAGCTAAGGGTCTACACGTATTCATGAAGGGGCTTGAGCAGAGGAGAATTCAGCATAGAATTGGCGCAAAGGTCGACAGAATCCAAGCTTTAGTTGATTGAAGGTAGGAGGGTCAACATCATCAGTCCATCCTCCACCTGGGCAGACCTGCAGAACTCAAAGATATATTATTACGTATATCCCTTGAGGAGGAGCTAGGACTCCGTTTTATTGCTGAACTATTGTTTCTTGGCTGCTTTTCCTTTGTCCCTGCATGCCCTCGATTCCCATAAGATCACTGATTCCTGAGACCCGCTCAAGGGCAAGCATTGCAACCAGGCTTACATCATAAAATGGCTTCGGCCAAGATGGCTTCTCTTATGTCAAGAAAGCTATTCCTGGTTCTCTTCTCCGGGGACCCCCTGACCTATCTGCTTACAATTTCATGACCTCAGGCTCTACTCCTCTAGAAGATTTAGCTTGGTATCTCTTCCCCTGCCCCCCACTGCCCCCGCAAAATCTTCCACCAGTTCACCCAGTTCACCTAGTAATGGTTAAACTGGAAGCTAAAAATGTAAGCTTGTCTTTAAAAAAGCAACACAGCTTCATTGATATAAATTCACATACCCTACGATTCACTCCGAAGATGTTCAAGTCAGTGGTGCTTAGCATAGTCACAGAGTTATGCAGTCAGCCCACTTCCTAATTCCAGAACATCTTTGTCACCCCCAAAAGAAGCCCCACACCCATGCGTAGTCTCTCCCCATTCCTCCCCCTCCCCCAGCCTCTGGTAACCATCGATCCACATTCTGTCTCTACACATTCGCCGCTTCTAGACACTTGATGTAAATGAGATCACACAAACGTGGGCCAAGGATGAGATGTAGTGAACGCCTGCTGCTTTTGCCCACCCAGCATCCTCTCCTGGTCTTTTCTGGGATCAGCACCCCTTTCTGTTGAGTAACTGCCTCTCTTCTACCCCATGTAGTTCTGGCGGGTGTGCTAACCAGCTAACCTCACCTTCGCGCCCACCACCCTGTTATGGCCTGAATGTTTGTGCCCGGCCCCCCAAATTCACATGCTGGAATCCTGCACCCAATGTGAGGTTATTAGGGGGTGGTACCTTCAGGAGGTGATTAGGTCATGAGAACGGAGCCCTCGGGAATGGGATTAATGCCCTTATAAAGGACACCCCGCAGAGCTCCCTGGCCCCTTGCACTGCGTGAAGGCACAGTGAGGAGTCAGTTGTCACCAGAACCCAACCACCTTGCCCGCCCCACCTCAGACTTCCAGCCTCCGGAGCTAGGAGCAATAAATGTTGTTTACAAGCCACTCAGTCTGTGGTATGTTGTTACAGCGGCCCAAAGGGACTAAGACACACCAGCAAACGCGAGGACGGGCACGTGACGTCAGCTAGCCAATCGGATTCTCTGGCAGGGATGCAGAACTGGAGTAGCCGGGAGGCACGGGAGGCTGAATCATCCGATGGGAGCAGCCTTGTGCATCGGCCCTAACCTCCTGACAAGTCACCAGGCTGCCTGCTTCCTGGTCTCTCCCGGCCCTGCAGGTCCAGCTGTACCTCTGTGGCTGGAGCTGCCCCAGAGTCTTTCCAAAAGATTCTTAAGTTTAAATGAGCCCTACTATGCTTTCAATTCAAATGAGTGATTATGTTATAGTCTAAAGCAATGATTCCCAGTGTCCCCTTAAGATTTAGTAAATAAAGGGAATGAGTCAAGCATTAAAATAAGTAAATAAACAAGCAAGGCCACGGAGAATCAATCTCTGTTGCTTGCAGTTCAAAGGACTTGATGAAATCACACCTCCAGGTAGGTGTCTGATAATCAGCTATAATTCTTCAGCAAAAATGTTAGGGGCCAGGCCCTGGGTCAGGGGAAGGTGACAAGGAGGTTCTGACTTCCTGCAATCAGGCTGATTAAACAGATTGGCTTAACCCTATCATTCTCCTTTAGGTCGCAAGAGTGAAAATGCTGTTTGTTTGCCTGCTTGCTTGCTTGTTAACAGTGGAAATTCTCTAAGACTTTGACAAGTGTTAACTACGATCGATATCTTTGAAATACCCCTGAAATATCCCTTTATTTGTAAATTGTTCCCCCTCCCCCAATACCGACGGTGTTCACCAGTGGCTAAATCAAGGCGCTTAGGAATAAGGACAGAGGACAAGTCCTCAGGGAGGACTTGGAAGGGGTGGACATGGTTTAGGGAGTAGCTTTCCAGGACTGGGAGGGAAACAGGCAGAGCAAGAAGTCACCTGCAGCTTCTCTCCATTATGATCAAACTCTGCGGCTGAGCCGTGTAAAACCTCCCAGCGGGCACAGAAGGCAGCTGAGAGCAGCAAGGTGCAGGAGAGGCCTCCTGACAGGTGGCTTAGGTGGAGAGAGAGGCTGAATCACCTCTTTCTTCCCCTGCCAGTCCGGCTCTCCCCTCCACCCCGCCCCCCGCCTACGGCAGTGCCCAGGGCCTGAGCGAGGCCTGGCACATGGACTGAGGGCTGAGGGTGAGGGGACTTCACAGAGGGCGGGCTGGATGCTGGTGGCGGAAAGGCGGAGCCCTGCAGTTCCTCAGAGCCGGGCTGACGTCACCGAGCCCGCAGAGAGACACCAGGGGACCTTTCACCAGCAAGAGGCAGTGAGGGCCCAGCAGGACAACACAGGCACCCCCAGGCAGACGTCACCTTGGGGCACGGCAAACTTTTATGGGGGAGAGAAAAAAAAATCCTGGATAAAAGGAAACAGCAGCCCCAAAATGGAGTCCCTTATGCTAAACGCACAACGGCAAAGCAAGACTTAGTACCTACTCTAAGTGCAGCTTCAACCCTCCCAGGAATGGAACCTGTGTAATCAGTCAGCCTAGCGGTCAGCCTGGTGGGGTGATTCCATTCCCCTGAGGAGGTCACCTTGCCTGAAACAACGCATTCTTTGCTAATAAGTTCCTTTTTCTACCCTGTTCTGCCTTGAAAAACCTTTCCTTTACTGCAGCTCGGCTCGGCAGAGCTCCTTTCTGTTTGCTGGAAGAGACACAGCCCAATTCACAAATCAATGAAAAAAGTCAATTTGATCCTGAAATTTACTCGGTTGGATTTTTGTTTTTTAACACCCTGATAAGAAATTGGGGCCTGAATTTGCCTAAACACTCACCGGCAAATGCCTGACTTTGAAACCATTTCCCAGAGGGTTAAAAAAACCCATCCTGAAACTGTGCCCCTCAGGGTTAAAAGAAACTGGTGACTAACAGAAATTCTTGACCTTGTTATAAAGAACAGCAGGTAAGAACAGCTTGTTAAAAACTCCTCCGCTTGTAACCTGCCTGCACTGACCAGGCTGGCTGTAATTATTTTTTGACTCCTTAACCCCCGCTTTAGATAAATCACTCTGCCTGTGGCGTGGGTCACTATAGTAACAGGGCGATGGGCTTCAGTTGTTTTGCAGGAACTTGAATTCCATCGACCCCTGTCCGGCTCAAGCCAGCTAAGAATGGTTGGGACCACCGACCCTAAAACTGGACCTGCGCAGGTGTGCAAGGAACAACATTCTGGCATCAGAGGGCCGAAAACTGCACCCTCAGACGATGCTAAGCGCCTCCATTTTTGAACATGCATCCCATGAAGAAGCATGTGACTCAGGTACACGTGCACAGAAGCCCAGTCACCTCAACTTTTCCCCACCTCCAATCAGCCTGCCCCATGCCTAAGAGCATCCTGCTTCTTTTTTTTTTTTTTGCGGTACGCGGGCCTCTCACTGTTGTGGCCTCTCCCGTTGCGGAGCGCAGGCTCCGGACGCGCAGGCCTAGCGGCCATGGCTCACGGGCTTAGTCGCTCCGCGGCATGTGGGATCTTTTCGGACCAGGGCACGAACCCGTGTCTCCTGCATCGGCAGGCGGACTCTCAACCACTGCGCCACCAGGGAAGCCCCATCCTGCTTCTTTATTCCATAAATATCTCAAGCCCCTCGCATTCAGGGAGGCAGATCTGAGATTGGTTCTGTCTCCTCGGTTGGCTGCCTCGTGAATAAACTCTTTTTTCTCTGTTGCAAACCTCGCCACAGTCAGGCAAACGAACCTGGTTTGGTAACAACTTTACCCCAAAGAACGTGTTTTACACGCAAGAGACGGAGTTTCCCCGAGGCCAGTTTATTTCTTCTCAACCTTCCTTGAGGAAGGTTAGGTGAGTTTAGGAAATGAAGCAACCCCACTTCGTGGTCATCTGGGTTACAGGGCACATTTTTTTCTCACCCCAGAAGCAGGTCTCCTGCAGGTGACAGATGACTTGCTCACCCAGCATCTCTTGGGGCTATGGTTTCATAAGAGTCTCTAGAGTAAATACCCCTCAGTCCAATGGCTGGCCGGTCCCTGAGGCTCCCAGCACTGGGGAGAGGCCACAATATCTGATGTGTTGCCTGGGGAAACAGCAGGGAGGCCCAGATGGCCAGGCGGCCTGGGGTTAAGCCAACACCACCTCCAGGACATTTTGTGGTCAGAGCGTCCCCAGGTATAGGAGGCCAGGGCGCCAGGGCTGCAAAGGCCCCTAAGGGTCCCTCCTCAGGGCCCTCCAGCCTCTCACTCCTACTCACAGGGCCAGGGAAGGCAGTCAGCCCCGACCCCAAAGACCAAGCCCGGCTGGGTGGGCAATCCTCCTGTAAAGCAAAGCCCCAAGTGTGGCCTCAGGGGGGCTGGGGAGAGGACCTAGCGCCTCTGTTCATATAAATGTGAACAAACCACGCGGCCCCTGGTCCCAGCTTGCGTGCGTGTGCGCGCGCGCGCACACACACACACACACACACACACACACACACACACACACACACAGAGGCACAAATCTCAGCCCATGACTGCATGAGAGGCTATGCCCCCAGACACAGGATCTAGAACTGGGGTTGCCATTTCTTAGCTGTGTGACCATGGGGAAAGCCACCCACTCTCCTGAGGTCTCAGTTTCCTCATCTGAAAAATGGGAGAGTCAGGACCACAATCCAGCGTCTCAAATAATTGGGGCCACAGCTGCGTTTCAGAGTCTCCAATCTGGCAGATTTTAGGAAAGGTCCAGATATCATATGTTATGTAACATCCCCAGAAGCCCTCCTGTAGTGCAAAACCCTATAGCTGGGTTTTTGTTGTTCTTGTTTGTAATGCAAGTGCCTGACTTAAGCTTTGATTGCTGAGACATACACGTCAAAGATGGTGATCTTGAATAAACACATTGCCAGCCCCAGGGTTAAATGAAAAGCCAGCCACCTCCCCTGCTGAGGCTCCTCGGTTTTAGACATCTTGGTTGATTTTAATCACTGATGATTTGGGTCACTTGTTCCCAAGCTTAAATTTCCATTCGTATGTTTTTTTTTTCTTTTCTTTCTTTTTTTTTTTTTTTCCCCCAGTACGCGGGCCTCTCACCATTGTGGCCTCTCCCGTTGCGGAGCACAGGCTCCGGACGCGAGGGCTCAGCGGCCATGGCTCACGGGCCCAGCCGCTCCGCGGCATGTGGGATCTTCCCGGACCGGGGCACGAACCCATGTCCCCTGCATCGGCAGGCGGACTCTCAACCACTGCTCCACCAGGGAAGCCCCTTTCGTATGTTTTAAATTCACCGATAAAGAGTGAGCCCTGGGACACTTAGGGTCCCCACTCTCCACCCCAGTATAAGCAGAACCCCAGGCCCTGCTGCTCTCTCCCTCTCTCTCCCTTTCGTCCCTTCCCCACCTTGACCCCCTCCCCTCCCCGCCATGTGGCCCAGATGTGTCATATCATTCCCAGGTCCTGTAAGTAATAACCTTTTATTTAATTAATTTATTTATTTAAAAATGTTCTTTTATGTAATTTCCAGGTTCTATAAGTCATAAACCCTTATTTATTTTTACGTTTTCTGATGGTTATTGCTGAAGGGTGTCTTGCAGTCATGAGAACCCTGGGGCCCAGTCCAACCACAACATTGGTTATTAGAAACTGAGAACAGGGCTTCCCGGGTGGCACAGTGGTTGAGAATCTGCCTGCCAATGCAGGGGACACGGGTTCGAGCCCTGGTCTGGGAGGATCCCACGTGCCGCGGAGCAACCGGGCCCGTGAGCCACAATTACTGAGCCTGCGCGACTGGAGCCTGTGCTCCGCAACAAGGGAGGCCGTGATAGTGAGAGGCCCGCGCACCGCGATGAAGGGTGGCCTCCGCTTGCCACAACTAGAGAAAGCCCTCGCCCAGAAATGAAGACCCAACACAGCCATAAATAAATAAATAAAATAAAATAAATTAAAAAAAAAAAAAAAGAAACTGAGAGCAGCCCGGGACACCCTCCTTGGTCGAACACTATGCATATTTCTTCAGGGAAACTGTGAATATTCAAATGGAGGGGGACGCATCAAAACTAGACACTTGCACCAGCGCAGGTCAGGTTTTACCACCAAATGAATTACGAAAAAGTGGTTTCCATTTTCAGAGCCTTTATGAATTTCACAGTTACAGAAAAGAGGTCTTAGGCTTTAAGGTCACCCGCCTCGGAGGGCGGAGGGCGGATGACAGCACTCGTGGCAGTGAAACTGAGCAAGGACCCTGTGGGACTCCTGGGCACAGAAGACTTTCTTGTTTCTTGTTTGTAGGCAACAGACTCCAGCCTCCGTGACCTTCCCTGAGTCCCAAAGGGCTGATTCAAACGGCTGCTAATCAGAGAAGGGAGGGGATGCAGAGACAAGGAAGGAGAAGCCAAGAAACAATAGTGCAGCCTTGGGGAAGGGTCCTCAAGGGATACCTATAACAATATCTTTGAGCTCTTCTACAGAACTAAAACCCCCAACAAATAGAAGATGTTCACGTTCTTCATTCCAGAGACGATCACAGTTTGATAATCTGGAAGCTCATCAGCAGACCACCTGAGGCCAGATTACAGGGGTGAAGGCCCTGGCACACCCTGATCCTCATCAGCAGCCCTGCCCTTGAACCACTGCTATAAAACTCCTCAGCAAATCCTCCTGGGCTGGGACACACAGTTTTGAGGGGCATAAGTATCCTCCTTCGCCTGGCAAAACAATAAAGTTATTCTTTTCTACTTCACCCAAAACTCTGTCTCTGAGGTTTGCTGAGTTTTCGGCATCAGCAGGGGCGTTGATACATTGGTTGGGCATTGCTTCCTCGCGGGGTGTTCCCTCGCTTGCTCCGGGGCTCCTCAAGATAGCTCTCCCTCACAAGGGCTAGTTTAATAAATACCGATTTAACAGATGGGGAATTGAGGCCCAGGAAAGTTGAGGAACCGGACCACAGTGACAGCAGTCCAGGTGGTCTGCTCCACTTGAGTCCTTGCAGGACAGACGTTACCACCCTTGTTCTGCCCTTGGCACAGGAAAGGAGAGACTCAGGCCTGACTTGGATTCATCTGTCCACTTAGTTGCACATCTATTAGAGAAAGAAGCAGAAAGGAATGTAAAAGTTCAAGCCATTTCTCAATAAGCGCCAGGGTCTTCCCAAAAGAGCTGCTTTGGGCATTGGCATTTCTGTGCCTGCCTCATTGAACTTGGACTCAGTTTTGCAATCAGAGCCTCGGGCCTTTCCCCTAGTGAGCAGACCCAGCTGGAGTCTCCGCACTTCATCTTTGTCCTCCTGCAGCCCAGACGCTCACAGCCCCCTGCTGGACCAGAGGCCTCCGGAGAGGAGAGAACAGAGGGCCCTCGGAACCTGAGGCCACAGTGAGAGCTTCACTGAGAACAGGTGGGACAGCAGACCCAGGAGGAGGGCTGATGTGGGGCCTCTAAAGGACAATGTGCCCAAGGGGTTGGCCACCTGCACTTAGTTTGGGAAAAAGAGCTGTTGTCAGGAACCCCCGAGGGGTTCACATCCCCATCCAGCCAGCTCCTAATGTGAGACTGGGTTGGAAGTTCAGCTTCGTTACTTGATAAATCAGGATAGAAATCTCTGCTTCGGGAGTATTTGAAGTTTAAATAAAAGCATGATTAAGTGTATGATTAGACCAAACAAGTTGCATCTTCCCCTCCATGGGCTGGGGACCCCAGGATCCTAGACAGAGAGAGAGAGAGAGAGAGAGAGAGAGAGAGAGAGCGAGCCTGGACCCCAGAAAGGAGGAGACGGCATGGGCCAAGGCATTTCCCTAGACGTTCTCTGCAGGACTGGTTCAGGGCTGTCATCTTTGTAGAAAAAGATGCTGAATGAGTTGTCTCAAAATTGCAACCTGCGGTGTTTCTTGGGTTGTAGGTTTTTTTAGCGTAGTTTGGGAGTAGGGGGTGTTGGTGACAAAGATTAAGGGGATTATCTCAAAGCTGCGTTTCAGAGTAACTGACTTTTCTGATGTTGATGGGGTGCGTGAGGGACTTGGTTTGCAGACAAAGGGGCAGAATACAGTGGAGCTGAAGTCTCCCAAAACTGCAAAGAGAAACTCATAAAAAAAAAGCCCTCATATGAGAATAACATCTCTAATCCTCTCCCATCATTTCCATCCCTCTCCCAGCATAACATCCTCTGACACCCACTGAGAGAAGGCCGGTAGAGAAGGGACGGGACCCGACGGGACCAAAGGGCTCCTCACTGCCACTATAGCCCTTCATCCCATAAGACTAATAGGAAAAATGGGGGAAGTTTTAGGGGGTGCTGGTAAAGAATGGGGCTCCCCCAGGGTTTCTCAGCCTCAGTACACAGACATTTTGGGCTGGACCATTCTTTGCTGTGGGGGCCGCCCTGTGCATTGTAGGGTGTCAAGCAGCATCACTGGCCTCTACCCACTAGATGCCAGTTGCACTGCCTCCACCCCGACCCCTGAATGTCTACGGGCATTACCAATATCCCCCGGGGAGGAAACACGCCCCTGATTGAGATCTACCATTCTAGACCTAGCTGGACTCACACTGGGATCCCCCACTAACCAAGTGTATGTTTTGTAGTGTATTCCTATAATGAAATACTACCTAGCAATCTTTTTTTTTTTTTTTTAATTTATTTTTGGCTGCGTTGGGTCTTCGTTTTTGCGCATGGGCAGTGAGCAGGGGCTACTCTTCGTTGAGGTGCACGGGCTTCTCATGGCGGTGGCCTCTCTTGTTGCAGAGCACGGGCTCTAGGCACACGGGCTTCAGTAGTTGTGGCACATGGTCTCAGTAGTTGTGGCTCACAGGCTCTAAAGCGGAGGCTCAGTAGTTGCGGTGCAAGGGCTTAGCTGCTCCGCGGCACGTGGGATCTTCTGGGACCAGGGCTCGAACCCGTGTCCCCTGCATTGGCAGGCAGACTCTTAACCACTGCGCCACCAGGGAAGCCCATGGTAAACATTTTTAAAGCTACTGAACGTTTTTAAAACCACGACAACATGAAAGAATTTCACAGACATTGTGTGGAGGGAAAGAAACCAAACAAATGACTCCATTGACATGAAGTTCCAGACCAGGCAAACACATCAATGGTTATAGACATCAGAATAGTGGTTACCTCCCACCCGGGTGGGGTGTGGATTGATTGGCAGGGGGTTAAGGGAATCTTCTGTTCTCTATCTGGATCTGGGAGGTGATGACTCAGGTGTGTAATGTCAGAAAGTATTGAGATGAGGACTTCCTTTTGAGTATTCATCCTAGATGAGCTCCATCTCAACGTAAAATGTAAAAACAGCAGTTTGCAAATGTTTTGTACATTGTGTGTTTATTATTATCTTGATTCCACACCATCTAAAATCCTCCATACTTGAATTTCATATGGTTTCGTGACCCCTGCAGTAAACTTGGTTTCTGTTTCCGGCCAGAAAATCCTTTGACTTGTGGTGACAGCTCTCATTCTCCCACAGGCAAAATGAAGACAGATTTGATGCCACAGGATCTGCTGGACAACCGGGCAGGGAAAGCATGCAAGGCTGGTGTCGGTTTGCAAAGGTAACCCAGAGCGCTTTTTCCTTGGGGAGAGGGCTACTTCTGCAGAAATGTTTAGGTATCCTCATGACACACGACAAACGTGTTCCAAGAGCATCAGCCATAAAGTATGCCCTGCCCTCCAACTGGTCTCCGTTACGTATATCTATCTCCCAGGGGAAAAAATATTCCACCGGCTACATTAAATATTTTGGAGCACAAGTCAAGTTCTTGTCGGGTACATGACATTGGGTAATAGGACTCTGAGGCCAGAAATTGCCCCCTCGGGCCTCACCTCTGTGAGGTTCCTGTATCACCAAAAAGGCCCTCTAGTGTTACTGCATTCATAAATTTAAGCCCAGTGTCCATTCATCAGCAGATATAGCATCACCAGCCCAATATGGACAATCAGGAAATGTCTGCTGAGGGAATTAGGTGTCACAGGACTCGATTGCAATTTTCACTGTGTCAGGAGGCATCGTTGCCTAATGCGGGATGCATTTAGTTTAATTTAAAAACACAAGAAGGGAATTCCCTTGCGATCCAGTGGTTATGACTCGGTGCTCTCACTGCTGGGGCCCTGAGTTCGATCCCTGCTCGGGGAACTAAGATCCCACAAAACACACACACTCGGCCTTCCCTGGTGGCGCAGTGGTTGAGAGTCCGCCTGCCGATGCAGGGGACGCGGGTTCGTGCCCCGGTCCGGGAAGATCCCACGTGCCGCGGAGCGGCTGGGCCCGTGAGCCATGGCCGCTGAGCCCGCGCGTCCGGAGCCTGTGCTCCGCAGAGGGAGAGGCCACAACAGTGAGAGGCCCGCGTACCCTGCAAACACACACACACACACACACACACACACACACACACACACACACGAAGCCTAGCTACCAACCACGTGAAAGACAAAACTTCACAGTGAATGCAAAGTGGCGTTGTTGATCTTTTTTTTTTCCCTTTGGAATTTTATTTTATTTATTTATTTTACAGCAGGTTCTTATTAGTTATCTCTTTTATACATATTAGTGTATATACGTCAATCCCAATCTCCCAGTTCATGCAACCACCACCACCCCCACCACTTTCCCCCCCGCACTGTCGATCTTTGCAGGTACAAATCTCTCTGTTGTTTCTCTTCGTCCCTGCAAACCTGAGGAAGCAGAGACATCAGGGTGGGCTGCATGGTGGCATCTGTGAAGTTGGGGGTCTGTCAGCAGGATTATCCTCCCTGCTGCCCTCTGCCCCTTCCCCACTGCAAGTGCCGGGATACTTTTTGCTCTGTCAACTGATTTACAGCTACTGGTTAACTGACAACTGGGCCTAAATTAATTACTTCATTAACACTAAAGGCTTCCTTGGTAGTATATTTGGTTTCTAACCTTTTCCATTGAGGAACTCTGTGTGTGTGTGTGTGTGTGTGTGTGTGTGTGTGTGTGTGTGTGCGCGCGCGTGTGAAGAGAGATTAAAAGGCATGTGTATATATACCTCAGTGAGGAATTCCTCACATCCATCCACTGTCCAATCAGTGGAAGAACTGAAGGTCTGGAGCTCTGAGTCCCCGTTCAAAGCTGCAAGTCAACCTCACACCTTCCTTTGGGTGAGAGCCCCGCCCCCACGCTGGGCTTCTGTTTCCCTCCACAGAAAAGTAAAATAGGAAGCTTAGGTCTTCCCTAGGGTTCCTTCCAGCTCTGACACCCTCCTGTGGGCAGGGAATCTGTGTTATCAGCAGGCCTTCCTCCGCTTGCCTTGAAGGAAATGCACCCGGGGCCCTTGGCACGAGGAAAGTTCCTGAAGGAGACGGCTTTGTTCTCCCCTGAGACTGCTGTCCCATGAAAGCCACGCTCAGCTGGGCTGGCAAAAAATCCCTCAGCACTGCCCACTGTGAGAAGATGGGGGAAGGGGCTGGGTCATTTTGTCCCTGACTTCTGCCATGAAGAACCAGTTCTGCTGGAGAGCATGGAAAGCCGGCCAAGTGCCTAGGAGAACATTTAGAACTTTAGCAATCATTTCTCTCAGCCCTCTCAGCGTGCAACTCCTGAGGCACAGCAGAGCACTGAATTCAAGTTCATCGAAGTGGAGACTTCCCTGGCGCTCCAATGGCTAAGCCTCTGCACTTCCACTGCAGGGGGCAAGGGTTAGACCCCTGGTCGGGGAACTAAGATCCCACAAGCTGAGACAGAAACAAGGTCATCACAGTGGGGGCTGCATTACACAATATGGCTCCTCTTCCCCTCGCTCACGGCTACATGGACGGGACTCTCGCAACCTCCTGCCCAACACCTGGTCTCTGCTCCCTCCTACTTTTCCCAGACCTCTCCCTCCGGGCAATTAGCCCCAGGTTCCTTATCTTGACTTGGATCTTAGCATTTCCCACCACCCCTCCTCGTGACAGTTCCATAGCCTCTTTGAACAAGGTTGAAAAAGTCCCTCAGCACTAATCCACCTCTTCCATCTCTAGGCCAGAGCTATGTTTCTCCCATTTCCCTCCGGATGCCCCACTTCCGTGCTTTCTTCAGGGAACCAGCAGCTCCCAGCAATGCTCTGGGACTTTTCACAGTTGGGTTAGAGGTAACGGAGATGCTAGGATGATGCAGAGAGGATCTAAAGTCTGGAGGGGCAACAACATCCAGAAACCACGTGGGCTTGACTACGAATTTGGCTTTTCCCATCTGGGAGACTGAAAATCTTTATTTCACTCATCCACAGGGGCCGAGATGACATTCCTCCACATGAAGATGTGACGTGGCAAGATGGCGACCTGTCAGCTGAAGAAAGAATATTTTTGGAAGAGTTTCCCATCTTGAAAGGGGAGCTGGAAGTGGGCACCGGAAGGCTCCGTGCCCTTGCAGACCAGGTCGACACGACCCACAGAACACTCACCAAGAGCAGCATGGTGACCAGTTCCATCGCTGTGGTCTCAGGAGCCATGAGCATTCTGGGCTTGGTCCTCGCGCCGGCAGCAGCAGGAGGAAGCCTGGTACTCTCCGCCGCTGGTAGACTTTTGGGGAAAGCAGGCGAGGTCACCAGCATCTTGACCAACGTTTTGGAACGCTTTCACAGTCAAGAAGCCCAGGCTTATGTCGGTAGCCTAATGCCCACCCGTGGCCAAGAGGTCAGGAGAGCTGGGGCAGCCTATGTCGTCGTGGCTGCCGGAAAGGTGGTCCAGAATTGCGAAAGCACCGTCAAGGATATCCAGAGGAGCATCCGTGCCTTTCAGATAGCCAGGGCCCAGCCGCACCTGGCCACTGCTGCCACCACTGGGCAAGTCTCAGCCCGAAGGAGCAGGCAGGTGCAAAGGGCTTTTGAAGGTACCACGCTGGTGATGAGCACAAACTCTCGCTTCCTGGGTGCTGCAATGGCTGGCTTCTCCCTCAGCGTGGGCTTGGCCTCCCTCCTGAAGGACTGGAAGCGGCTGAAGGAGGGAGCAAAATCAGAGCTGGCGGAAGAGCTAAGGGCGCAGGCTTGGGAGCTGGAAAGGAAGCTGATGGAACTCACCCAGTGCTACGAGAGCCTGCAGCAGGTGAGGCTGTGGTTTCCCTCGTGGGTGGTGCCGGAGGAGGGGAAGGCTTTAACTGGGGCTTATGGGCACCAGGGTTTATGGGAAGGGTGATGAGGAAGCCAGTGTGTGTGTGTGGAGTTTGCATGCATGTTCCCAAGGACATGGGGTGTCTGGTGGCCGTGAAGGTCCAAACGGTATCATGTTCATCTTGGAGATAGTGGCACCAGTCCTGGAGAGACCTGGTCATGCCTTCTGTTTCTCCCTCGATGCTCCCTGAGGTCCATGTGCTGGGAAGAGGGTCTTCCCAGTTGTACGGAAGAGGACACTGAGCCACAGGGAGTGTTATGGACTGAAACGTGTCCCCCTAACATTTATATGTAGAAGCCCTAAGCCCCAAGGTGATTTTTTGGAGTTGGGGCTTTTGGGAGGTGATTTGGGTTGAATGAGTTTGTAGGGGTGGGGCCATAATCCTAGGGGACTGGTGTCCTTATAAGAGGAGGAGGAAACACAGAGGGCCCTCTCCTTCTCTGCCTGCACCGGCACAGAGGAAAGGCCCTGTGAGGACAAAGCAACAAGGCAGCCGTCTGCAAGCCAGGGAGAGTTCTCACCGGGAACTCAATTGGCCAGCACCTGGATCTGGGGCTTGCAGCCTCCAGAACTATGAGAAAATACAGTTTTACTGTTTAACCTCCCAGGCTGTGGTGTTCATAAGCGAGCTTATATAACTTGCTAAATGCTTGCAACTATATGGAGGGAGAGTCAGGATGACAGCCCGGGAGCCTGACTTCTGAGCCCGGGCTTGGATCTCCACGCCATGCTGCATGGGAGCCTTCTGTAGCTTTCCTTTGATTGGTGTGTGTGTGTGTGTGTGTTTTCCAGAAACTCTCCCAAGGAAAAAAGCCTGTGAGCTCCTCTTCGGAAGGAACCATGGGGACTGTACCTCTGCCACCAGCCAGGCGTGGGAAAGCAGGATCCCATGGGACAGGAGAGGATGAAGGCAATTGAGCCCAGGGGCCTCTGAGTGGATGAAAAGGGGACCACGGCGGTGGTGGGGCAAGGCTGGCAGAGGCAATGCCTGGACACTCAGCGGCTGACAGGTCTACAAGGGTCTTGAGGGCGCTGTCAGCGGTGAGGGTCACACTGTAAGTTAAGGGAGGTCAGCCTGTCCCATCCCTCCCTCCTTCATGTGTGTAACTCATTTCCTGGACTCCGTCAGCCCCCCTGCTCCCTCCCTCGCACGCAGAGTCAGCCCATGTGAAACGTGTATTATTTGACCCCAGGCTCTATATTAAGTGCTGACATCAGACAGAAGGGCTCCGGCAATGAAGGGTATGTTGTGCTCTCTCTTCTGTATCAACTCAGCTTGTGTTGGCTCTCTGTCCTCCCCCTCCCCGACCTGGGCAGTAGTCGCTGGAGAAGATCCTGGGTTTGCACAAAAAAGGATAGGGAGGGTGGGAGGGAGGGAGACGCAAGAGGGAGGAGATATGGGAACATATGTATATGTATAACTGATTCACTTTGTTGTAAAGCAGAAACTAACACACCATTGTAAAGCAATTGTACTCCAATAAAGATGTTAAAAAAGTAGGATGTCACCAGAACCTGCTCAGCCTGATTCCCATCAGGAAGGATCCCCTCCATCCTCCCCACAACAGAAGTTCTTGGGCTCCTCAAGATACGGGAACCTGTAGGAACTCTCCTGGCTTCCCCATTCACTCATCTTACACCTATTCTTTTCTTTTCTATATTTCAGCTGCTATTTTAAAAGTAGTGTATGGACATTCAATACAACTTTTTAAAATTCAGGGAAGTAAAGAATAGGGGGAAAAATAATGCCCCAATCAAGGGTGCTGGTATTTTGGTGGAGAATTTTCTTCCTGTGTTTTTCTTGCTTCGGGCATTACTGCCTGCTGGGGACCCTCTCTCAAGGCTGCATTGTAGAGTAGATTTTTTTTTTTTTCTGTAACTCACTGAGTTTTCTTTCTCTTCCATTCTCAACTCCCTCATTTGCCTACAGATCTATAGCTTTCCATTTTGTTGTTTTCACTTAGCAATATTTTCTACCCTTCCATGTTTCACAGAGTTTTTATAGACATTGCTTTTCCATGTTGCAAAATATTCTCTTGACTGTACCTACAACGTTTTAATTAGACATATATTAGTAATCACTTTGTTAAGTGGCCAAAACCAATTCAAACTGGCATATGAAAAAGAAAAGAATTTATTGGCTCATGTACTTATAAAGCTTAGGGGAACAGTGGGCTTCAGGTGTGTGTGCATCCAGAGGATAAAAATGATGTCATCGGGCTTCCCTGGTGGCGCAGTGGTTGAGAGCCCGCCTGCCGATGCAGGGGACGCGGGTTCATGCCCTGGTCCGGGAAGATCCCACATGCCGCGGAGCGGCTGGGCCCGTGAGCCATGGCCGCTGAGCCTGCGCGTCCGGAGCCTGTGCTCCTCAACAGGAGAGGCCACGACAGTGAGAGGCCCTCGTACCGCAAAAAAAAAAAAAAAAAAAAAAAAAAAAATGTCATCAAGCATCTGTCTTTCCATTTCTCAGACAGGCTTCCGCCTGTGGCCTCAGATACCGTGGCCTCAGCACCTCCAGGTGTGCCTGCTGCCAGCGGGGGGACTCCCACATGGAAAGGGGAGGGGCAAAAGTCCAGGGACCCACTCTGACTGGTCAGGACTGGGTCATGTGCCTTTGCTGGTGCTGGTTTCTCGGATGGGCTATGGGAACTCTCTTATCATCTAGGGGTTTTAAGTAGTCATCCCAGGCCATGTGGTTCCTGCTTTCGTTGCTGTTATAATATTTTCATGAGCATAACAGTAAGTAAACAGCTTTCGCCCCATTTACTATTGTTCCCTTAGTGTGCGTGAGCATCCTTAAAGTTCCGAATAAACATTGTCAATAATAATACCTGCACAGGGACTTCCCTGGTGGTCCAGTGGTTAAGAATATGCCTTCCAATGCAGGGGACACGGGTTTGATCCCTGGTCAGGGAACTACGATCCCACATGCCATAGGGCAACTAAGCCTGCACACTGCAACTACTGAGCCCGTGGGCTCTGGAGTCCACGTGCCACAACTAGAGAAGCCTGCATGCCGCAACAAAGAGCCCACTCGCCGCAATGAAAGATCCTGCATGCCGCAGTGAAGATCCAATGCAGCCAAATAAATAAGTAAATATTCTTTTAAAATTAAAAAAAAAAAACCTGCACAAAGTACATAGTCATGAAGCTTGGGGTTTTGTTTGTTTTGTGGAAAATTTCTAAGAAAAAAAGGAATCAGAATGGAAATTCAAGACTCATCCCTGACACTTATTTGCCTGGTCCCATTTCTGAGTTTCGGTTTCTTCAGCCACAAAATAAGTGTAGCCTGAATAAAATCCAGGACTCCATCTGGGTGCAGATTTGCAGCACGAGGCTCTCAGCAATCTGGGAGAAAATACCCTTGACAGAAACTTGAAGAATCCTTACTAATGCTCTGAGCCAGCACCAGAGGGGGCGGGAGAGGCTCAGCTTTCCCTCATCACCTGCTTCTCTGGTTCCCAGAATCTTCCACAAGGGTGGAAGCTTCTGGAAAAAAGACTTTCCTCTTGCCCCTCTCTCTGGCCCATATTTCCTGCCTCACAGCCCAAGCAGCTCCTCTGCTCTCTTCCTCCCTGAAATGCCTTCTGCACCCAGCTGCTGCCCTATCAGGTCTAATTCTTGGAAGCATGCTCTTCTACATCACCTGGAATTCTGGTGAAGAAACACCTTCCCCTCATTTCATCTCCCCACTAGTTAAGTCTTTGCCCTCCTGGCCAAGAGAAGCCCATCAACTCCCTGTGTTACTCAGGGCAACCCCACACCCCCCACTGTCCTCCTCTCTCTTCTGGGTTAAGTGGGGTTCTTCACGAGTGCTCGCGAGGTGGTACAAGGCCCTCCATCACAGTCAGTCCGGAGTTCTGAGAAACCTATTAGCTCTGAGGTGTAATCTACAGTTCTACAGTTCAGTAAGAGGAGGAAGACACACGCAATCACATGCCCTGGTGAGAGGGGGCAATCAGCTACCAGGCACCCTTGATACACTCCCCCTACACCCCCCAGTGTCCTCTGCCTGCCTCTTGTCTGTAGAGAAACTTTAGCCTCCTAAGCCTTCCCGAAGCTCCAGAGAATAAATTAATCAGAGAAGTGAGAAAATGTAGAAAGAAAGGAAAACAGTCAAGCAAGACAAAATAATAATAGTTTAGCCATTAAACAAAGTCAAGAACACTTCGTTCCTCCTCAAGGGCTATAGATAATACTCTGAGCCTTGTCCTTTGAGTTGTTTTGCAGATACTGAAGCTCCCACCAGGTGGGAGAAGTTAACTGCATGCTACCCACAAGCATGCAGACCTCAGACCAGTTAGAACCAGATGGTGGATGATGTGGACTCCCGATTACCTCACCACCCACCAATCAGAAGAATATCCACGAGCTGATCACACACTGCACCACCCACCTCCCTCACCACCTAAATTTTCTTCTTTAATCATTTTTTTAATAGTACGATGTCTTCAAGGTTCATCCATGTATTTGCCTTGTCAGAATTTAATGTCTTCTTAAGACTGAATAATATTTCATTGCACGGATAGACCACTTTTTATTCAGCCATTAATGGGCATTTGGGTTGTTTCCACCTTTTAGCTATTGTGAATAATGCTGACACGAACATGGATATACAAATATCTGTTCTAGACCGTACTTGCAGTTCTTTTGGATATATACCCAGAAATGGAATTCCTGGATCACATGGTCATTATAATTTTATTATTTTTTAGTAACTGCTGTGTCATTGGCAGTGGCTGCACCATTTTATATTCCTGCCAGCAATGCACGAGGGTTCCAGTTTCTCCACAGTCTTGTCAACACTTGCTATTCTCTGGCATTTTTTATTTTTATTTTTTTAATTTTTTTTTTGCGGTACGCGGGCCTCTCACTGTTGTGGCCTCTCCCGTTGCAGAGCACAGGCTCCGGACGCGCAGGCGCAGCGGCCATGGCTCACGGGCCCAGCCGCTCCGCGGCATGTGGGATCTTCCCGGACCGGGGCACGAACCCGTGTCCCCTGCATCGGCAGGAGGATTTTCAACCACTGCGCCACCAGGGAAGCCCCTTCTCTGGCATTTTTTGTTTTTTGTTTTTGTTTTTATGAGTCATCCTTTGTGTGTGAGGTGGTATCTCACTGTGGTTTTGATTTGCGTCGCCCTTAATAATTAGCGATGCTGAGCGTCTTTTCATGTGCTTATTGGCCATTTGTATATCTTCTTTGGAGAAATGTCTATTCAAGTGCTTTGTCACTTTTCAATTGGGTTGATTGTTTTTTGTTGTTCTTGGGTTAATATATATATTTTTTAAATTAATTAATTTTATTTATTTATTTTTGGCTGCATTGGGTCTTCGCTGCTGCACGCAGGCTTTCTCTGTTTGCGGCGAGCGGGGGCTACTCTTTTTTAGGGTGCGCAGGCTTCTCATTGCAGTGGCTTCTCTTGTTGTAGATCACGGGCTCTAGGCCTGCGGGCTTCAGTAGTTGGGGCGCACGGGCTTAGTTGCTCTGCAGCATGTGGGATCTTCCCAGACCAGGGCTCGAACCTGTGTCCCCTGAATTGACAGGCAGATTCTTAACCACACCATCACCAGGGAAGCCTTTGGGTTAATATTTTTTGTGTGGACCTTGTGTTGGTTGCTTTTTCTCATGGCCCAGCTTTTTGGGGGAGATTCAAATAGGGAAGAAGCCTGGTCTGTGTTCTAGACTAGTAGAACTGTGCTTTCTGATCTAGAACCTTCTACATGAGTGTTCAGCCTTTATTTCTCCTCAGGCAATGGAATTGGTCAGTTTTCAGATTCTTCACAAGGCAGGTTCTTTTCTCCTTTCTGTCTCGAGGACAATTACTTCCTACAAATATGACTTGTCTTACTACGTTTCCTCATTTAGTCTTATCTTCAATGCTTCTTGGAACCAATCCAGATTTAGTGAGAACTTTATTCTTACTATTTTTTAAAAAAAGGATTTTAGGGGGTTCCCTGGCGGACCAGTGGTTAGGACTCAGCGCTTTCACTGCCATGGCCTGGGTTCAGTCCCTGGTCAGGGAACTAAGATCCCACAAGTGGCACTGTGGGAATGCCCTCCTCTTGAAGAGACACATTTTTTTCCTGAAAAATCTGCATTCATCGCCCACTTTTTCTGAAATCTGCAATTATCAGCATCCTCTCCCCTTTTCTCCCCCAAACCTGATCCTTCCCATTGCTTTTGGCATCCTTTTAATCTATTTTACCTAGTTTTCCTAATTTCTAATAGACGGTGCCTGTATCATTTCTTTGTGGCTTTGGATAATCGCTAAGAGAAGAGACACTGATAACTTTACACCAGAAGTTCTTGCAAAAATTTCTGAGCGTTTTCATCCTGGCTCTTGGGCAACTTCCTCGGAGAGTCTTTAAAAGGTTCCTTTTGGGGCTTCCCTGGTGGCGCAGTGGTTGAGAGCCCGCCTGCCGATGCAGGGGACGCGGGTTCGTGCCCCGGTCCGGGAGGATCCCACGTGCCGCCGAGCGGCTGGGCCCGTGAGCCGTGGCCGCTGAGCCTGTGCGGCCGGGGCCTGTGCTCCGCAGCGGGAGAGGCCATCCATGGGTTTTATGTGAACTCCCAGGCCTGAGTCACTAGGTCTCAGCTCTGTCTGAATCCACTGCCTCTCTGAACGGCTATGGGGTCTGTTTTCTCCTTTCCGGGGTGAAGCTGCATCTCTTCTGGGCCAGGACCCGTTGTCATCTGTAGAGAGAGAAGTGCCCAGGAGCCCTCGGAGGCACCATGACTACAGCCCTGACTGGAATCCACCCAGGAAACCCTCCCCTTTCCTCGGCAAATTCTCTTGAGCGCAGAGCACTGTCTTGACCTACAACTGGTGACACTGCGGATTGGGGAGTGACTCGGGCCCTGGTCGTGGGCGATCCCAGCTCCTAAAGTGAAGGTGAGGGTCTGATGTCCCATGCCTGCCCTATTTCCCATGAGACCTTCCTACAGTTACAGACATCTCATCCTGGGTCCCTTAGTTACAGGGACCATATTTTATGAACCCCCAAATCAGAATGTATATTCAGAGCAGAACGCAACATCTGTGTTAGCCCCTCTGGCTCCCGCGGCTCTCAGCTGGCAGCCTCCTGTGGTCAGTTTGGAGGACTTTGCCTGGTTGTGCAGTCAGGACCCCCCAGAAGTGCCTGAACTTGGCCTTGGTCCAGCCATACCTCCTTACTCAGTGGCCCTTGACGGAGGTATTAGCACAAGAGACAATGGCAGAGGGAAAGCAGAAAGCACATCCTCTTCTCCTGGTTTGGACCTGAATCTCCAGAGCAGAGTCTCTAGCAAAATGGATTTAATGATGGGCTTTCAGTCCAAGAGAGCCTCTCCTTCACTCCAAGCCCAGGCTCAGGTTCCAGGGGTGCACTGGCCTCCAGCTGGTGAACGGGGAAGGGAGGGAGGAGAGATGAGGGCGCGAGGCAGAGAAGCTCAGCCAGCAACCACTCCTCGAGGATGGAGGAGGAAGCAGAGAGATAGGGTGCCCCGCATTTGTGTGAGGGCCTGAGTGGCCAAGGCCGGGGCCAGATGTGTCCCCTCAGTGTCAGGGAATCTAAGCCAGGGGAGTATGATTGATGTCTTCTTTGGGAGGACGGAGGCAAAGCAAGCTTCTTCCCAGGTAGTGGGATATTTTGAGCTTTCCCAGCAGAAGATACGTTGTAGCTGCAGAAATGTGATGGAACACGAAATAGGATGACTCCTGAAACTAGCTGGGAAACTGGTGAAACACGGTCAGGGTTCTATTTCACCTCTACTCCTGTGTATAAATCACAAACCTCTCAGAGAATATTTATTAAAACGGTAAGGAAAGGGCCCATCTCCTGGAGACCCAGCAGCACCGCCTCAGTGCCATGGGCCTCCCACCCCCATCCTTTGACTTGATTCTGCTTCTTCTCTGCCTTAGTCCTATTCACTCCCCCAAATAAAACAGAGGTCTCTCCCAAGATCTATTCTAGGCCAGGACAGGGGAGAGAGTCAGTCATGATTCAAAACATAAAAAACATAGTATCATGAACTAGGAGCCCTTATTCTAATGTGTCCCCAGTAGCTGTCATTTACCAGGTACCAGCAGATAAGAAAGCAGAGACATTTCTACCTTCCAGAAGCTGTTCTGGGCAGCCATGCTGAAATCTATTCACCATGCCTGCCTGTGAAGAATATAAAAAGAGAGTAAAGAAACAAAAAGCAGAATTCCTAAAGTAGGGTGACGTGAATCAAAGTCGAACAATGATGACCATAAATAATAATAATTAATATTAATAGCGTTAATAAGTAAAGAGCATCAAACTGGGTGAAAATCAGATTGGAATAATTTTCTGCCTACCAGTGGTATCCTGAAATAAAATGCCACAAAAGGCCAAAATAACAGGTTAGAAAAACTTGTCACATATAAATTTTTAAATAGATGACAATATTAATATTTAACAACAATTTATCCAACCTTTGTACCTTTGTTTGTCTTACTAGGTGCTCAGCAGTGTTCCTTGCACTAAATGACTTTTATCCAAGTTGGAGATTTTATAATGCTAAAAGAGTGAGTCATAAAGATGTCGCTTTTTTTTTTTTTTTTTTTTGCGGTACGCGGGCCTCTCACTGTTGTGGCCTCTCCCGTTGCGGAGCACAGGCTCCGGACGCGCAGGCTCAGCGGCCATGGCTCACGGGCCCAGCCACTCCACAGCATGTGGGATCTTCCTGGACCGGGGCACGAACCCGCGTCCCCTGCATCGGCAGGCGGACCCCCAACCACTGTGCCACCAGGGAAACCCCCGTATTGCTTTTTATTATGAAATCAGCACATGATTCTTGGAACAAATTTCAATAAGACAGATGAGTGAAAGGTACAAGTGTGGGTCTTCCCTCCTGGCAACCTTCCTCAGGCTGAGCCTGCTCAGCTGTATCTCCTTCCAGAATTTTCCCCTAGTCTTTTGCCACATGTTCAATACTTAAAAAAAAAAAAAATCAAGATCATATTCTTCAACATTTTTTCTTTTACTTAATATATCCTGTGTCTCTTTCCAGGTCAGTTCATATAGATTTGCCTTGTTCTTTTTCACGTCCATAAGCCTTTATTTTGGGGCTTCCCTGGTGGCGCGGTGGTTACGAATCCGCCTGCCAATGCAGGGGACATGGATTCGAGCCCTCATCCGGGAAGATCCCACATGCTGCGGAGCAACTAAGCCCGTGCGCCACAGCTCCTGAGCCTGTGCGCTAGAGCCCTTGAGCCACAACTACTGAGCCTGCGTGCCACAACTACTGAAGCCCATGCACTTAGAACCTGTGCTCTGCAACAAGAGAAGCCACAGCAATGAGAAGCCTGCACACCATAACGAAGAGTAGACCCCGCTCATGGCAACTAGAGAAAGCTCGCACACAGCAGCGAAGACCCAACACAGCCAAAAATAAATAAACAAATAAATAGACATACATAAGCATTTATTTAATACTGATGTCTTTTAATGTAAACAGTCTCCCTGCACGGATATTTCAAATTGATTCCATTCTTTTTTTTTTTTTTTTTTTTTTGCGGTTCACGGGCCTCTCACTGTTGTGGCCTCTGTCATTGCGGAGTACAGGCTCTGGACGCGCAGACTCAGCGGCCACGGCTCACGGGCCCAGCCTCTGCGCGGCACGTGGGATCTTCCCGGACCGGGGCACGAACCCGCGTCCCCTGCATCGGCAGGCGGACTCTCAACCACAGCGCCACCAGGGAAGCCCTGCTTCCATTCTTTTTACCACTTCAAGGAACTGGTGAACATCCTTACATGTGTTTCTCTGTGTACATGCCATCGTAGGATGAATTTCTAGAGGGAGGGTACTGAGTTTCAGGCATAGGTACTTTTTATGTTGTGAGATACTCCACATCATCCTTCCAGAAGTTATATCATTTTATGCTCCAACCAAGTGTCCGAGGGTGGACATGCCCCTCTTTCTTTCTCAGCAACATAGGATGCTTTCATTGTTCTTACTTTTGCCAAAATGATCAAAGAAATGGTGTCTTGCTGAGGGTCTAAATCTGCATTTTTTGGTACTAATGATGTTAAGCATCTTTCCATATATTTACTGGCCGTTGTATTTCAACATCTGCGAAATGCCTTTTCAGAGGACATGAGAGACACCTGTTTACAGAAGATGAGAACCAAGTGCAGTTTGAAATGTCAAGGGTTTGTTATTACTTCTCAAGTCTTCAAAAAAGAATAGGCGTGGGGCTTCCCTGGTGGCGCAGTGGTTGAGAGTCCACCTGCCGATGCAGGGGACACGGGTTCGTGCCCCGGTCCGGGAAGATCCCACGTGCCGTGGAGCGGCTGGGCCCGTGAGCCATGGCCGCTGAGCCTGCGCGTCCGGAGCCTGTGCTTCGCAATGGGAGAGGCCACAACAGTGAGAGGCCCGCAAAAAAAAAAAAAAAAAAAAAAAGAATAGGCGTGGAGGAGGGCTGGGAGAGCCATTTTTCAGGAGTGGGGAAGAGAAATGAAGTCACGTTTATGACTCACATTAACAACTTAAAAAAATCAAGAGCATCCCATGAAGATGTGGCAAATGTAAGGAAATCTGTAAGTTTTTTAAGCTTTCAGAAAATAAGCAATTTTCATGCTACATACATTGTCCCAGAAATAGAAAACACAGTATGCTACTGAGTTTATTCTGTGAAGCAAATATAACACTAATAATAAACCTTGATTACAAGGAAAGACAACTATAGCTCATTCTCATTTGTGGCTCTAAGATGAACTTACTGAACACACGAATAGGAAATATAAATCTACAACATACTGATGCAAACTTCTGCAATGACAAAGTTGGGGGTTCCATGAAATATAAGGATAATTTGATATATGGAAATTTATGCACATAATATACTACATTCATGGGATAAATAAAAAAGGAAAATTATCACCATCCATTAGAGTCTGAAAATTCAGCACCTAATCCTAATAAAATATTTAAATCTAGGAATAAAACATACTGCCTTTTCATGAAGAGAAGTGGTTTTTGTAAACTAGCGGCCAACAATACTGGGAGTCAATTTCATAAAATTAAATAATTTAGGAATTCAAGCTAACCCAATAAAGTATGGAACCAAAATAAGAAAAATAAGTACTGAAAAAACAGGAAAGAAAATCAGCATTAGCTATTCATGAAATATTCATTTCATAGCTATTACAATTAGGAAAAATTCAGCAAAACAAAAGGGAAGTATTAAAAGTGAATAATATTTCTACAGAGTAGATAAACAAGTTAGAAAACACAGCATTATATTATTCATAATCGCCTCAAAACAATTTAAGGTATCAAGGAAATAATGTTGGCACGAAATGCAAAGAAGTAACAACTTTTACTTAAAAGAAAAATGAAAACCAGAAGCCCTGGGAGGCCATAGGGTGTTGCTAGATGAATCAGGAATTATCTTCAGACCTTCTCAATGGTCCCCATCCGCGAATGCAACAGCAAGCAACTTCCTTCATCGAGTTTAACTAGAAAGAGAAGTAGCCCCCAGCCCCTGCACGGGAGTTCCTCTGCAAAGAACTGCACGAAGCCAGAGAACAGAGCAGGACCCGGAGGACCTGCAGGACCTGCAGGACATCAGAGTACAGGCAGCAACCAGAGCAGGTTATATGAAGGACTCATAAGGGTGACAGAAACATGAAGACCCCAACGTGCCACAATAAGGGAGCGTTTCTATAAACATGAAGGTACAGCCCCTCTTGATGAAATGGCATAGAGTCACCAAAAATATCCTTATGACAACTGTGTAGCGATAAGAAAAATACTTGTCTTATAAATACTACATTTTAAGAGTCAGACACACTCTGATAAGTACGTAATAAAAGCCATGCAAAAGAGAATATACATTGGAGAAACAGCTGCAGGTAAGTGAATAAAATCGAGGGATATGTTGGGGTGGTATTGGGGGTGATATTTGTCAAATTTTAATGAAAATGTATTTAAAGGGATTTTTGAGCAACAAAAGAAGCTTCAACAGAAGAAAGAATCTTTAGACGAGGGTGACTGTGCAATGCTGCCTGTGTTGGGGAGGAAAAAATAATTTGTTCTCTACTCTTCTGCCTTCTTGGCTGAAACCCCGGTAATAAAAGTCAGATTAACCAGAGAAAAACAAACAGAAGCTTATTAACGTATATACTTCATGCACACATGAGATATCCAGGGGAAAATGAGTAACTGCTCAAGGTGGATTGGAATGCAGTCTTCAATACCATTTTAATAGGGAAAGGGGATGGGGGAAGTAGACCTCTTAGGGGAGAGTAAATGATTCTTAGGAATGGTCCTTAGAAGAATAGATGGCAGATGTGATAGTTTGTGACAAAGATTCTCTGGGTGTGGGGTTGCCTTCTCTCCGCTCCTGTGATGAGTCAATTTTCCCTGGTTGATGAAACTCCTGGGAGCCGAATCTATGACAATTGAGTTCCTTTTGGAGGATCTGTCTTTAGGCAGATAAGGGGAGTTCAGAGAAAGCCTCTCTCTGCATGTATTTATTCATGTGCTGGCAGCTCAAAATAATCAATAACCAAATAACCAAAGCAGCATGTTTTGGGGTGTCGTATTCTGCTACCCTTCACCTATCTGGTTAAAACAAACAATTAACCAACTAATGATCTCCTCATCTCTAGGAAGGCTTTCTAGAGACTGGCCAATCCTGCCAGAATTACAGATGGTAGAGGGCTGGACAGAATGATTATTCACTTGCTCTCTGGTTTACAGTATTATAAATGACATGGCTCTGATCATATTTATGCCCCTCGTTAGCTTATTGGATGATTATCAGAACGCTTTTGTGACTTAATATCAAAATTTCAAAAGTCCTTCACCAATCTACTTTACCACCAGTAACCTAAGAGATTACCAGTTTTACTACATCCTAGTTGGCGTTGAATATTATCATAGTTTGTTTGGATACAGTCCTTAGACAAAAGTGATGTGACATTTTTGAGACGCTAAGATTCTTGAAGTATTCTAACCTTGCTTTTTTAATTTCCAAATATTATAATTAGATAGTCCACTTTCCCAGGGCATTGTTAAAGCTTTTTGGACGGAGATGACTAGAGAAGAAATACACTGGCTACTCTTTGAGCCACAGGCTTGGGAGGAGATGATGGAAAAAACTGGTTTGGAGATGTAATCATAGGAAAGTGATGTCTAGGGGAGGAAGGTACCAGAACATGAGTTTTGTGAGGGCAGGGATTGGGCTGATACACCAACCACCAAAATCCTGGCATCTAGAACAGCGCCTGGCACAGACTTTGCACTTGGTATTAGAAGGAAGGAAGGAGGAAGGAAGGAAATCTGATTGTTAATACCCAAATTTTGTTGCTATGCCGTCACCATCTTCATAATATGAAACCTAAGAATGTGTTCCAGCAAAATTGGCCGAAGAGCTGATCGTACAACCTCATTTGCCTCCATTTGCATTTGGAGATGTACCAAAAAAAAAAAAAAAAAAAAAGAAAAAAAAGAAAAGGATTCACACATTCTCCTAAATAAAAAATCCCTTAGGAAAGTAAATAAAAAACCTTTGGTAAGGGACTTCCCTGGTGGCACAGTGGTTAAGAATCCGTCTCCCAGTGCAGGGACATGGGTTCGAGCTCTGGTCTGGGAAGATCCCACATGCCACGGAACAACTAAGCCTTTGCGCCACAACTACTGAGCCTGTGCTCTGCAACGAGAGAAACCACCGCAATGAGAAGCCCACATACCACAACGAAGAGTAGCCCCCGCTCGCCACAACTAGAGAAATTCTGCACGCAGCAATGAAGACCCAATGCAGCCAAAACAAAACAAACAAACAAACAAAACAAAAAAACAACCTTTGGTAAGCACATTAACAGGTGTCCAAACACCTGGCCTGTTGGATGATGGATTCCTAGTAGAAGAATTTGCTGCATTTTCCCTAGTCATCCAGAACACTCCTTCCCCAGCCTTCCTCCACCCTTGACCAAGCCGTAAGAACATCTGGGTCTGGCCTTGAGATCCAAACTGCTGGGACTTACCTTTCCATGACCTTCAGACTCTCCAATAGCACTCAGCTGAAGCGTTAATCTCATAATAGACTGCTGCCTAACATAGGCTGTACTGCTGTTGCTGAAGGGTCCATAAGGTTCTACAAAATGAGTTGCAGGGCTACTCCAAGCTCTTAAGTTATACGATCTTCACAATCATGCAAACTAGAGTTCTCCTGCCCTTTCAGGACAGGAACAATGTATTCTCTGTATCTGTGACCTTGGCCTGGCCTCCTTCCACTCTTTAGATTCTTCCCCCACGGCTCCAGTTAATCCTGAGATAGTGCAAAACAAAGTCCTTTCCATTTGCTGCTGGCTGATGAACCGGCTTTGGCTAGAGTTAATTGGGTCACTTCCAATGTGCCTGTGCACATGTTTCTCTACCGTCCTTGAGTGAAGGAAGAGAGATTTTTCTTTTCTCAGAGGAATATTGTCCCAATATATGTCCTCCAGCAAAGGAGGCAGACGAGAGGCTTCCGGAAAGCTGTAGTCCTAGGTTCTTACCCTAATTCCATCACTACCTGGCTTATAATCTAGGGAAAGTCACCCCACCCTTGGGACCAGCTTTTTCCTCTGTGAAAGAGGGAAAAGATAACCAATTACCTTCTGTGTTGGGCTTTCGGAAAGCATCACGGACCAATGGCAACATTCTTTCTCAAAGAGCCTGGATGCAGCATCACAATTTTTCTTGTGAAAATGGTCCAGACACCCTTACCAAGAGTGGCTGGGAAGTATATGCTTCTTTGCCATCTATGTACAGATGAGCTCTTAAGATGTAGGTTGGAAAGGGGCTGAACTCCTAGGCGTACAGAGATATCCCAAAGAAAATGCTAACTTAGCCTTTTTTTTTTTTTTAAATTGAAGCATAACTGATGTATAATATTATGTAAGTTTCAGGTGTACAATATAGTGATTCACAATTTTTAAAGACTTTATTCCATTAATAATTATTATTACATATTGGCTATATTCCCTGTATTGTGCAATATATGCTTGTAGGTTCTTCATTTTATACATAGTAGTTTGTACCCTTAATCCTCTCCCCCTGTCTCGCCCCTCCCTTTTCCCTTCCCCTCACTCATTCATTCATTCATTCAACAGGTTTTAATTAAGTGGGGCCTTGACAGGGGCCGAGGATTTAAGGACGCGTTCCGAAACTTGTCTGCATGTTGGCATCACTTGTCAAGGCTTCAAAAAATACTGATGAGTGGGTGGGTCCTACCCCCCAACGACAGGGATTTGACTGATCTGGGACATGATCCAGACTTGGGAGGTTTTCAAGGATCTGCAAGTAATTCCGTTGCGTTCGGGAACCACTGTATTAAGGCGTGGGGAGCTTCCTTCCGGCTCTACTGCATCAACAGGCTTTTACTCTTTGGGTACATAACCTAGCTTCTTGATAACCAGGGGAAGTTTTGGGGGGTAAAGTGTGAGACACAGAATTCATCTTCCAGAGGGTCTTGCCCACGTCTTCCCTTGCCTGTCACAGAGCACGAGATTAGGGCAGGTCCCGCAGGGCACCGAGGAGCTCGTGGGAAAAGATACAGTCTCTGCCCTAATGGCACTGGGGGCCCAGCAGGGGGATGGACCCCAGATAAACCGTTAACAAGGAGGAGGGGTAAATGGTAGGACACGAGGAGGACGAAGGGGACAGGGTGTGGCGGGAGCCCCTCAGGGGGGCACCTTCTCCCAGGATGGGCGGGCTGTGGGAGAAGGGAAGGGAGCGCCTGGTCGTGAGAAGCTGGTGCCTTGCAATGCTGTTCCCACCACGTGCGAGCCTGGGCCTGGGCCTTTGCCAGTCACCTCCCTGAACCCTCTCTGCCCGTTGCCTGCGTGCATTTCCAGCCAGAGGTGCCGTGCACTGAGTTATCTGACGTACACGTGTTAATCGAGCACCTCTGTGCCAGGCATCATGCCGGGCCCAGCTGTGAACGAGGCAGACAAGGACAGGGTGCATTAAGGGAGAGCGCTACCTTGCCCAGCCCTATAACGCCTGGGCGCTCAGGCAAATCTTTGGCGAGCTCCCAATGATGCTACAGAGATGAGTACGCTACTTCCTCTCCTTTTTGCCCTAGTTGGTCAAGCTGTCTCCGTGGAACAATACCAGACTTTAACTAAGAAAACTCGAGAAACTTCTGCTTGCGAAGATGCTCCCAGCAATGATGACAGAGGCAGGCCTGCCGTGGTCCCTGATCACCCCTGGGGACGCCAGAAACACCTGGGATGGAAGGGAAGTTTGTCAGAGACCAGATTTTCTGAGTGTACAGATGGGGTTGGAGACCAAGGAGACCTAAGTATTCATGTGAATTTCAACCGACGTTGGGACATTCAGAACATATGTATTTTCCAAATTGTATATAACTATACAGTACCTTTATGATTAAAATTTTTAAAAAACCCTTTATTTTAAAATCGACTATGCTCTCTCTGTGAGTCCTCCATGCCCCTCCTTGCCCCGCCCCCACCCCATCTCTCATCACGGGCGCACGGTGCTTCTGAGCTCTGATCTGCCTTCCCAGTGCCCTGAGAGGAAACGTCGGTGATTTGAGAAAAGCTGTTACTGAGAGATAGTTATCCCTTTATTGTAGCAGAATTTATAATCTTGAAAAATTGGACATGGTTGAAATGTTCCAACACTAGCAGACCCGTTAAATACAAAGCATTCATCCACTGGAGAGAACTCTATGTAGCGATCAAGATGATGTCCAGGAGAGTCAATAATTGGATTAACATGGAAAATGTTTATTTTAGCAAGTTAGGTGAACAAAGCAGGATGAAAATTGTATATCCACTTTCTCGCTTAGAACCTAACCAGGGGAAACACATCTCTCAAACCTGGCAGTAGAGAAAACAAAAGAAAACTCCGGCAGGAAGTAGAGCAAGGTCACACTGCAGCTATGGTTATTTAGGGGTAATTTTCGTTACTTTTCCCGTTTCCTTTGATGTAATTCCTATGATGCGAATTACTGTTTTATGAATTGGAAAGAACAGATAATATTTACATCAAAATTAAACAGTTTTTAAAAAAGAGGACCAACTCATGGTCTGCTGGTCTTAGCTTCTTCAATCAGTTGAATGAATACAGTCTCACCCTCTCTAGTGACAGAGGTCACAGTGGGAGGAGAGTGAGTGTGTTTTCATGGGAGGCCACGCCCAAGATGCTATAGCCACGGCTGAAAACCATGACACCTAGTCTTTTGGGGTTTTGGACCCAGTTCCATGGTGTGTGCGCGTGTGTGTATGTAGGATATCACCAAGCAATTCTGGACGCCAACAGGGAGTGGGCCTGGGGTTGCCGAGCTGTCCTAGGGTCAGGAGTGTTGTTGGCATGGGGTGCTGGGCTCAGGGAGATGGGGCAATGCAACAGTGAAACGTGATCAAGATTCTGCTCAACTGGGAGATTGGGGCTGACATCTATACACACTACCATGTATAAAATAGATCACTAATGAGAGCCTGCTGTACAGCACAGGGAACTCTACTCTGTGCTCTGTGGTGACCTAAATGGGAAGGAAATCCAAAAAAGAGTGGCTATATGTATAGGTATGACTGATTCCCTTTACTGTACAGCAAGAAACTAGCACAACATTGTAAAGCAACTACACTCCAATAAAAATTAAAACAAACAAAAAAGAATCCACACACACTCAGGACAAACGTGCAGTACACTTTCTTTTGAGCAAGATTTTTTTTCCCACTTATTTTCTTTCTTTTTTCTTTAGGATTTGTAAAGCAACTACACTCCAATAAAAATTAAAAAAAATAGAATCCACACACACTCAAGACAAACGTGCAGTACACTTTCTTTTGAGCAAGATTTTTTTCCCACTTATTTTCTTTCTTTTTTTCTTTAGGATTTGTAAAGCAACTACACTCCAATAAAAATTAAAAAAAAAAAAAAGAATCCACACACACTCAAGACAACGTGCAGTACACTTTCTTTTGAGCAAGATTTTTTTCCCACTTATTTTCTTTCTTTTTTTCTTTAGGATTTGTACAGCAACTACACTCCAATAAAAATTAAAAAAAAAAAGAATCTACACACACTCAAGACAAACGTGCAGTACACTTTCTTTTGAGCAAGATTTTTTTCCCACTTATTTTCTTTCTTTTTTTCTTTAGGATTTGTAAAGCAACTACACTCCAATAAAAATTAAAAAAAAAAAAAAGAATCCACACACACTCAAGACAAACGTGCAGTACACTCTTTTGAGCAAGATTTTTTTCCCACTTATTTTCTTTCTTTTTTCTCTAGGATTTGTAAAGCAACTACATTCCAATAAAAATTAAAAAAAAAAAAAAAGAATCCACACACACTCAAGACAAACGTGCAGTACACTTTCTTTCGAGCAAGATGTTTTTCCCACTTATCTTCTTTCTTTTTTCTTTAGGATTTTAACATGGTTATCGCCAACTGTTATCCAATTTACTGACCGAGGGAAATTAAGAGGTTTGGATAGAAAGATGATGTCAACATATTGAATTTTAGGAGCCTTGGGACTGCAGCTGAACGAGACTAGACTTTGGAGAGCTTTATGGTCTCCGGCCATGGCCTTGCGTGATTAGGTGGAAATTGGTGTCGAGTTTTCAGGGGAACAGGAGGCCGATGACCTGGGAACACTAGGACTTGGGGGAGTAGAGGGAGAAGACCCTACAAAAGGGACAGAGCGTCAGCCAGAGACGGGATGCAGTGCCAGCTCTTGGGTTTCTACAGGGGTTTCTACTGGAGAAGCACTAGAAACACCAGTGCTCAGAGGTGAAGGGCGCAGGCTTCGGAGGCTGGGACCCCAGTTCTGCCGCTTCCTACTCAAGGGAAAGGTTATCTCCTCTCTCCACACCTCGGCTCCCTCATCTTTCACGTGGAATAACAATACTGGTGAGTCTGGGATTTGATCTCTCTGTCTGCAGAAGCTGTTAGCCTTATGGATTCTGCGTCAGAGACAGAGGGCTTTACCGCTCCTGGCCGGGCTGACAGCAAGAGCATCAGTGTGTGGGACAGGTGGATGCTGCTCCCCGGGAGGTGTGCGCGGCCGCTGAGGAGCCCTGAGCGAGGGGCAGCCACCTCTTCCAGAGCAGGTAGGAAGCAGACTCTTTCTTCGTCCCTGGGATACACCACCCCCCATTCCTCAAGGTTACTCGCTATAAATGCCACCCCAGAAGGGTCCTGGGAAAGCGAGGTCAGGGCTTCGCTTGCCTGGTACACCCAGCAAGAAGCACAGGCGCCGGGACCCGAGGGGGACACCCAAGCACCTGCCGCAGGGCTGCCGGGAAGATGAAGGTGATGTGAGCACACGTGGAAAGGGCTCTCGGCATCCGCGACCATCAGCAGGGGTGGCTATACCGAGAAGGCGGGGTTGGGGGTGGCGGCTGTGTTATCACCTTACATCCGAGATTGAACAAAGTCATTCAACAAGTACTTATTGAATGCTTGTGTGTTGCAGACACCAGAGACACAGGAGTTGAACAGAACAAAGCTGCCGACCTCCGGGAGCTTCCGTTCTAGTACAGGGGGACGCGCCGCGGATAAACTAGCGGGGGAGCTGGTGCACAGGCCACAGACTCGGACGAGGACGGGGACTGACTCGGGGCCGCCTTGCACAGAAGCACGTCCTGATCCGACTGCTACTGTAGCGGGTGGCTGTCGAGAGCAGGCGGGGGGTGCGCTGCTGGGGAAGTGACGGAGGAGGGAGGCCAGGCCAGGAGAGCAGGGCGGACGCGCCAGCCTGTGTCGGGGGCAGCGGCGGAGGGTCCCGGGAGTGCCCGGCTGAGCGGGCGCCGGAGGTCAGGTCGGCGCCCCGGGGGAGGCGCCACCTGCTGGCGTCACGCGGGGGCAGCTTCAGGGTCCTGGAGGGAGAGGCCGGCCGGCCGCGGGTGAAGAGCAGGGAATTGGAGTCGGCGGCAGAAACCCATTCCAGAAGTTTGTCATGAAGGAGAGGACTGGGATCGTGCAAAATTATTTTGCATGTTTCAATGCCACAGGGACTAGAGGAAGGAAAAGGTTGACCTCCATGTGGGAGGGACGATGGAGCAAAGTCCCCGAGAAGGTGGGAAAGGACGGACGTGTGGGGACAGCGCCTGACCGAAGACGCCTCTCCCGGTAAAACAGGAAGGACTGGGTGTGCGTCCAAGTAGGTGACTAGATCAAGGAGATCCCGTGTGACGGCCTCCATTTCCTCCCGGAAACGGGGAAGGAGACGATCTGAGTGATGTTAGGGAGTTGCAGATTTAGGGGGAATTTCAGAGATTTGAGACTTCCCGGTGGAGAAACCAGTGCAGGAGGGGTGGCTGAGGAAGCCCAGGCAAGGAGGAAAAGGCCCAGGCCCCGTACAGAAGGAAAAGGTGTGGGAGCCTGGGTGGCGGCCCGAGCCAGGGGAGAGGTGACAGAGGTGACAGGCGGCCAGAAGGGAAACGCCCCCTGGAGGGCAGTTTCTGAGGCAGGTGAGGGTGGCAGCGAGGACGACAGGAGAGGATGGAAAAGGGAAGAAGTGAAGCGGAAGGAGATTTCAGAAGCAGGAGGACAGCTCCCGCCAAGACTGGAGGAGCCGGAGGGCAGGTCCCACGGCCCCAGCCTCGGCCCGTGTTTCCCTCTCCCCTCATCTCATTCAGAAAGCGTTGTGTGCGCCGCCTTCTTTTTTCCATCTTACAAAAGTCAAATCCAAGTTCTATCTTTGGAGCACGGGGGAGGCAACAGAGGTCGTTGAGGATCAACACACGCAGGCCAGGGCGAAGAATGGTGTTTCTCCTTTTATTTAAAAACAGTGCTTCATTACCATTTGCAAAGGCAGAGGCAGTGCTCCTCCTTCGCTTAGAGTTTATAAAAGCCAGCAACATGATCAATAATTTATACACATGGATAGTAATACAAAAAAATAAGGAATAAAAGCTAAAGATCTAACTACTCCGACCTTCACAATTCCAGCTACTTGATAATAATAGGAGTAACCCAATGAATACTGTATGGTCTGAAAGCTACTATACAATATGATTCTTAACAAGAAGGGGAGGGAATTAGAGACTGTCACAAAGCCCTGGGTGCTTCTCTGGAGTTTGTAGGGAAACAGGACCCTGGGCAAGCAGCTCGGGTGTCCTAGGAAAAGATCCGGGGGTGGGGGGGGTGGGGAGGGGGGAGAAAAGGCGAGGTGGTCGATTATACAAGCATCCCATGTGATGCCCGCATGCCCCATAGGTACCTGTTTTGCCATGGCAATTGGAGGGGGCCGGAGAAACTGCACGTTGCATGTAGGGATGGTTTTGTCCCTGCCACGGGGAGCGGGGACAAGAGGGGAGGTTCGGTGGCATTTGTAGCCTTGCAGAGATTTGGACTGAAAAGCTCAGAGACTCAGGTGGGTCAGCCTGTCAGGGACAAGCCACCGTGCCTGGCTCTCTCAGCACGTTGCAGCCCTAGCTTACGTGTGTCAGCCCCAGGTTTGCTCCAGCTATGCACAAGCAGAATTATAACACAAGAAAAAAAAAAATTCATATCCCTTAGGGGGAAAAAAAAAAGGAGGATCAATTCATCACTCGATATATAATACAGCCAAAATGAGCTGCCAAGACAAGCACACACACACACAATACTGTGAACAGAAAAATACAAGAAAATGACAAAGCTGGGGGTCTGGGTGGGGTATCGACGTTGCTTAAAGCACTCATCAGTCCCCGGAAAAACCAAACCAAAAATCATTTTTAAAAAATTCAAAAAACGTATGCACCCCCTGGGGATCTGGCGTTGGTAACAGGGGCGGATGGTAGGGGGGAGAGAAGAGATCGCTGTTCCCTTTTTGCTGGCTGGTGTGAGCTGAGCCCTCACCACACTGGCGGGCGTGTATGTCACTGCCAGGCGGAGGGGCCCCGGCTGGCAAGCCCCTTAAAGGCAAGGTTTGAGTTGTGGCCGATGAGCAGTTCTCTCCGTTACCAAGCCCTGCCAACCAGCACTACCATGGCTGAAGTGATCGACCGTTTTCCTGAGTAATCTGTAACTGGCTACAGTTCCGGTAACGTGGAGAACTCAGCTGCTGCGGCCACCCGCCATATTCGAGGACTCCCCTCCGCCCCTTGCTCCTCCTTCCTAGTGCATCCGATCCGGCAATTTGAGAACCTGCTGCAGCCTGGTCTGTAAGCCTTCTTTTAAAGATGGGGGCCAGGGACTCAGCGGCACTCGCTAAACCAGAGGGCACATGCTGGCTTAGGACACCCAGAGTCTACTTGGGAAGGGCCCTGCTTCACGCTCTAGCTCCTGGATGGCTATTGCCTGGTTGATCAGTCAAGCGAGGATGAAGGAAGAACACAGCAAAGGGGAAAGGGAGGGAAGAGGCTTTCGGACAGTAACATTGCCAAAAAAAAATCGTGTTTTATGCAACAGAGAGAATCAGGTTTCACTGGTGGATACTACAAACGGTCAAACATTTTCAAGAGCATGACAAAATAAAAACACACAGATTTACGTTGGATGTTCACCTTGCCCACTATTTTTTTTCCTATCTTAAAACAGTGCAAACAGGTAACTTATGCTTTTAAAACACCACTACCCCTTCCCCACCCCCCAAAGTCCCTTTCCTCTTATTTTCTGGGGGAAACAAGTCTGCGATTCTGCAACTGTTTCTGTGCTGGGGGTTGCAAGCAGCCGAGAAGTGGCTGGGCTTGGTGAAAGGGGGCGGTCCCAATGGTCTCCCCCCGCCACCCTCCCTTACAGTGCCCTCTGGGCTGTCCCTTGCTTCCCTCCCTTGGCCTCAGCCTCCCGCCAGAAGGAAGGGAGGCCATCCAGCCCTTCCTGCAGATCCTTGGGGTTGCTTCCATCCCGAGTTTACACCTCCTTCCTACCTGGAAGCTATGTGACTAGTTACAGGGTCGTAGTGATTCACCGACTTATCTGCTAGAGCTCTAGCAAAGTAGAACCTAATCTAAGAGCAGTTCAGCCCCTGAGGAGTCACACTTCTGAGAGAAAGCTGCTATCATTGATTTCTACTGAATAGAGCTCCACTAGCTCCCCTTAAACTAAGAGCTGAGCTCGTCCCCTTCTTTTTCAAGGAAAAATCATATTGGCTCAGTTCCAACTGTGGCTGCTGAAGGAGGATGGTGACAGTGGGCTTTGTAAAAACTTGAGAGCCTTAAAAGTGACGAATCACAACAGCTGATCTCGGTCAGTGGGAGCTGAACTATGTAATATAAGGAATTCTGGGAAAGCTCTAAGGACAGCTCTCTGGGCTGAAAGAGGAATATTCAGATAAAGGTGGTCACTAGAGGGCTCCTGAGAGGAGCCCAGCTTCTAAGAGTAAGATGCTTAGTATAGAAGTCCACGTCGTGACCTACAGTAAAGCTGTCAAAATTGATTGAGCATGGATACGTTTTCTGGAATTACTCACCAGCAACCTCTAACGAACTTACAAGATGCCATACTCTCTTCTGACTCAGTTTCTTAGTCCAGTGGGAACTAGAGTCAGGAATAAACAAGCACTGACGCTTCGAGGAACCTGCCTCTGATGAAGTTGCCTGTATGGAATCTCAGAGTTCAAAAGCTGGTGAGGAGGTTGATGCTTCGAGAGCCCCAGTCCTCAGTGATGACACTGAAAGCCAAAGGCTCTTTAATAACAAGCAGAACTCTGTCTAGTCTTTCTTAGTGAAAGGGGCCGAAGGAAAAGCCGTCCCTGGAAATGCAGCAGAGGCCCACTGGAAAACACAGAGCTGGCCTACGGAGTCCTCAGCCAGAACCAGCTGAACTGAAATGCGCAAAAGCTCAGGCTTCTGCCTCTTTTAAAAGGGCTGTGGAAGCTGCCTTCTCTGCCTTTCCCATCATCTTTCCCTCTTTCTGGAAAAAAAGAATAGAAAATTCTTGAACTCATTGCCCTATTTTCCTCCCCTGCTATGGATACAACCATTTAGAATTTGGCCTTGTCTCCACTGAGTAGTGGCTTGCCATTTGTGAGAATGGCCCCTATTTGAACAGGACACAAAATGTCTCTCAGTTTCTTCACTCAGTAAAAGCTCTCCCTCAAAACAAAAGCAAAAGAAAGAAAGAAAGAAAAACAATCCTCCCTGCCCCCATTTCCTAGACCTGTGAAAGCCCCATATCCCATTCCCACACCCCAAACTAAAATATTTATATACACACACAACAAAAATTGTCTCAACAGCAACAAACCAAACTTTGGCTTGGGGAGGGGAACCCTTAAAAGTGGCCAATGGACCGGGCAGTCTGGTGTCCCCTATTCTGTGCATTCCTCCCCAGAATCAGTAAGAATTGCATCGAGGCCTCTAGCTTCCTTGATGTCTCCCCTAGTTTCAGGGAAGCCTCCCTCCCAGTTATTAGGAGAGAGAGGATTCTGAAGGGGGAGAAGATATGTATTATACATGACAGGCCAGTCCCCCCCCCCCCCAGATCCCTCTCCTTACAAAGAATGTTTGATGCTGTCATATGTCAGTCATTTTAATTCAGGGACATGAATCAGTATCAGTCAAGAACACGGGTGGAGGCAGGAGTAAAAAAACAACAAACAAAAACCAAAACAAACCCATAACAAACCAGAAGCTCCATGTCTCTGAATTACTTACTCCCTTTAGCAGCTATCCCTCGGGTGAAAGGTCACCCTAGTACCAATGCGAATAGACCAGGGAGCCAAACGGACCGTGCTTTTCTATTTTCTAATGCCTTCATTTTGGAAATGCTGCAGGACCCCTGCCTTCAACAGCTAAGAGCGAGAAGAGAAACACTCTCTCCCCTGTCTGATGATAGGTAAGTCGAAGCCAGGTGGTGGCAGCAGTGACTCACTGTGGTGGCCACCACATGACTCGAGATCCTGGCCGTTTCAGACTCTCATTCGTGTACGGGAGGGGAGCAGCCTCCGGGGATTGTGTCATCATGTCCTGTAGTGTTCATGAGTACCAAGCGGTCCAGGTGCTCAGCTGGGTGTCTTTGGAGGAGAGTGAGAAGCTGGGTGGAATGGCCACGAGGGCTCCAGACTGTGGACAGAAGTGACTCGTAAAGGCTCTGGAAGATGAAAAGTCCTATGGCTTTGGAGCGTGTACAAAGTGCCTCTGCCTGCCCTCACATGCCCTACTCACGGAGACCTCCAGGGACAGCGGATCTAGGGCTCGATGCTTTATCTTTTGCCACCAGAGCCTTTATTTTATGTTTTCTTTGTACTGACTTTTTGATGCAAGAGAAAGATCGGGAATATCAGGGCGCCTTAATCTGACATCGTCTAACACCCCTTTTCTTGCCCTCACCCTCTTCACTGGTGCGTGACAATTTGTACTTCTAGCCCTCAAGCCGTGCCCAGACACCTCGGGGGAAATCTGGCCACTGGCTACTTATTCTTCTGTCCCTGGGTCCTAAATTCCTGAATCTCAAGGACATGGGAGCAGGGTGTTAATAAAAGGAGAGATGAGCTAAGCTGTGGTTCAACGAAAGGAAAAGCAGCCCAGCAGGAATGCTAGGGTTTACAGGAAAGAAAAGAGTGATCTTTTTCATACTCCAGAGTTCATTCCGAGACCGGTTTCCTAATGAGGTGTTTATTATCCACAGTCTGAGCGCATGTCTGGAAATATTAATACTATAATTCCAAAAACGATGCCAACTGTCTCAGGCCTTGCGTGTAAGATGATTGTAAAGAGAATGAGGAGACAGGAGGGAAGAGGAGAGGAAAGTGTCTTAGTGATTCTCCTGCTTTGCCAGCACACATTCCTATAGTCTATTAGCATGTGGATTCCAGCCACAGCCATTCAGAATTGCCTGCCAAAGACCAGAAACTCAGAAGACTAGAAGGATATCCTGTTGCAGAGAGATCTCTTTCACTTCTGCTTGTCCCACAGCCATTCAGCACCAGATACACTTTGGTAATTCTGTCTGCTGATTTCTGATCAGACGCATTTATCAGCTCCTAATGTCTCTCCTTCCTCATTAACTGCCTCTTCCGTGATTGACAGAATAAGCTAAGCACGGACATACAGACATGGAAATGCGTTATTTTTTTTTTTTTTTTACCACAGTTAAAAAAAGAAAAAAGAAAAAAATGCACAATCTTTGGAACAAAAGAATTAAAGGCAGAAATTTAAAGGAAAAATACATATTCAAAGAACATAGTGAGGTATAAAAAAGTATTCTCTCTTTTTTTGTGTTTTTTGTTTGTTTGTTTTTCCTCTTCATCTTGCTATAGAGTTCCTCTACTAGTAAATATTGCAATAGCCAGGCCTCATGAACTGGGGGGCTGTCCCACTTGCAGGGGTCTCACGTCACTTCAGTAAGGGGCAAATCGGCTGTAGCCACCTCGGTATAAACTCGCCTGTAGTAATTAAAGACACAAAAATATTAAAAGGTTGATGAGAGAAGCATTACACAAGAAGACATGTCCTGAGGAGGGATTTGGAAAAACAGCTTCCTTAGAAGCTTCAAAGCAACTGGTTAGATGTTGTCTAGTGCATGAGGTCAGGCAACCAACCTCTGCCTCTCAGATGCTCAGACCATAGCCCAAACATTTACTGCTGACCTGATATTCTAAAGGGGAGAGTATGCTACTGGTTCATTATTTACATGAGTTAGCACAGAAGAGCAACTCAATGAAGTTTAAAACCAAGTCTGTAAATAGTTTGATTTTTTAAAAGCATGGGTCTTGTTAACTTGATTACCGCATTACAAGCGTGACCTAAAGCAGACTGCTGATCTTACCTTCTTACCCATTGCCTGACAATGGAGAACACTTCTGACCACTATCTCTGTCACATCGCAGGCTTGAGATGGTGCTGGATTTAAACCTGAGTTAATCTTTCAACGAATAAAGTCTATTTCCTCTGTAATTTATAAAAAATACCAACCAGGTTGTTTCTCGACATATCTGACTTTTATATATATATGAGATATGTAAAACTGTTTTTTTTTTTTTTAATGGTACGCAGGCCTCTCACTGTTGCGGCGCACAGGCTCCGGACGCGCAGGCTCAGCGGCCATGGCTCACGGGCCCAGCCGCTCCGCGGCATGTGGGATCCTCCCGGACCAGGGCATGAACCCATGTCCCCTGCATCGGCAGGCGGACTCTCAACCACTGCGCCACCAGGGAAGCCCAAAACTGGGGTTTTAAGTGAGCTTCTTTCCTTTCTTTAATCATAATCTAATGAATTATCTTTTTCAATCAAAAGTTCCCTAGGAACACATCACTCCTTGGGTCATTCTTTTAGTACAGGTCTTGTATCACTTGGGCACTAAATAAAACCTCAGGAATTCCCATCACTTCTTTACACCGTACGTCTCTACTTCAGTTCTAAACACCGCCCCCCATACCCCCGCCGCAGGACGCTACTACTTCCTTCCCCAGATCTCCAGCAGTAGAGATTTAGTGTGGGAAGTGGCAGGCTCTCTCACATCCTTTATGCCTTAACTGTGACCATCGTTCTGCCTCCCTCTCAGACACGGTCATCTGTGTTCCCGGACCGTTGGCCAGTGACGCCGTGGATGGTAGAGAACATCTGGCACGAGGAGGTATCACTGTGGACCGACCAGTCTTTGCTGAATCCGGTGAGTCCCGTCATTGGCCCTGGAGGTGTCCAGGCCAACACAGAAATACTGCAGGGGGGGGGATTCGAATTTGGTCAGGGGGACTATTCCAGATGAGCTCTATGGACTTTTTGTATACTTCTAAGAAATATACCATATTTTGTCACAAATGTTACTAATAAAATATCTTTGTAAGGCATTTGCTTGGTGATTTTTAGTACTATCTGCCGGAAGACTTAGGAATAGCAGGGACATCCTTGGCACCTGCATTTGAAGCAGACAGGTTAAGTTTTTTGAAAAGTTTACTGTGAAAACTGGAGAGTCTTGTGCCCCAAGTCTTTGCGAATACCTATCGGTAAAACTCTGCCACAGGTATGCGTCCAACATCTGAGCCATTATAAAACAGCGAGCTGTTCTCTTCCTTCCTCCCCAACAATGCCGTTACTCAGGGCAGCCTGTCACTGCTCATTCCTTTCTGCTGTCCTTAACCAGGCCAGGGGGCTCACACCAGCACACACACAGAAGTGATATGAGATTTCCAGACAGTCCTATTGCTTTTAATACTTTGGCAATGGAAGAAGGGCTGAATTTATCACCTCCCTAGATCTTCTGTAGTCTGTAGGTAAAAGTCAGAAGAAGTAAAACGTTTGAAAAAATAAAAGGCACATCTACTTACCACAGCGCCAACTCCATAGCTAGCGGCAGGGGCAAGGGCATGGTAGGGGTCGGCCGTGTACACCCTGCCATAACTGGAAAAAGAAATCCAATCAGGGAGATAAAGGAAAGATAGTGATTAAAAAAAAAAATTAAGGGGTTTTACTGTGCTAAGGACTTGTAACTTGGTCTTGGAATGTTATTAGGAAACGGGCAGAATGGAAAACCTCTCTCCGTTCTACTCCTAAAGGCAGCAACTGAAAATTTCTGAAGTACTTCTATAAAATGGAAAAGAAGGGCACTGGAGGTGAGGAAGACGGAAATTGGGGTCAAAGCCAGAAACACACAGGCACAAGAGGGAGGGAGGGGAGGAGTGTGAGCCTGTGAGCCGTCGGGTTTTGGGCAGGATAGAGGACAGGCAGAAAGCCGGTGGAGAAGCCAGCTCGGCAGGCAGTCCCGGGGGGCTAAGTGCCCTTTTGGAAACAGCGCGCGGAAGGAAAGGGGGTGACGCGGGGCGGCCCTGCGCTCCCCGCCCCCGTCTAGGCACCTACCCGTCGCTGTAAGCGGCGGCGGCGGCGGCGGCGGCGGTGGCAGCGGTTGCAGTAGCAGGCTGTGCATATCTGTAGGCTGCGTATCCACCCTACAGGAGAGAGGAGACCTGACTTTACACATGCCTCCCCCCTGCTGGGGGCAGGCGAGCACACACCCGCCCACACGCAGATGGACACAGACGCAGACGCAGACGCAGACACGAACACAGACACATCCGTGGGGAGAGAATGTTTCAAACTGCATCAGTCTGCATGTTATTCCTTAGTGTACAATTAAGCTCCGCCCAAGGCAGGGATTTGCTTCGCAATTTGTAATATTAACAAAAATAAACTACACTGGAGTACCTCTTCTCAAATTTAAGAAATGAAGATACGATTTAAAACATTTTTTTATTGAAATGTAGTTGATTTACAATGTTGTCTTAGTTTCAGATGTATAGTAAAGTGATCCAGTTACACATATATCAATATATTTATTCTTTTTTAGATTCTTTTCTATTATAGATTATTACAAGATATTGAGTATAGTTCCCTGTGCTCTACACTAGAACCTTGTTGGTTATCTATTTTTATATATAATAGTGTGTCTACTGTAATTCCAAACTCCTAATTTATCCCCCTCCTGCTCCTCCCCCCAAATGAAGATACGATTTTGGGTCTGTCTTCATTGGAACTTTCAACAGGGAAAATATTTACAGGAAGTTGGGAGAACTTTATCTGACAGGAAATGTAAATTATAGATTAAAACATTAAATTTATATGTGTTAACTTCAGATTCTCTAATGCGTACTTGGATTGATCTATGGCTAAAAGACTACAGTGTATAAAGAAAGGTCCCATATAGTGCTATGCTCCATGTGGCCTAGTGCGTTTGCCAAGAGGCTAAGACAATCAAGCGATATTTAGAAGGAAGAACCGGTGTAGATCAGGGGTTGGCAAACCTCCATGCAGTTGGCCTCCTGTTTTTGAAAGTAGTTGTGACAGAGACCGTATGGCCCATGAAGCTGAAAATTCTTACCACTTGGCCCCCTACAGAAAAAGTTTGCCAAGTCCAATCTATACTTCAGACTCAGGCAAATCAGATTACAAAGGGCTGTGGACCCTTGGACTAGGTTCAAACATATCAGGAAGCCCTCCCCTCCCAGCCAAGCATTTAACTGCATTTATTTTTCTTCCCTAAAAGGTTTTGGGACTTCTTACATCCTATCCTAATCTCACAGCAGGTTCTGGAGCGTTTCTTCCAAGCGTTCAAATATCCTCTCAGTCCTAAAAGAGTTTCAACTCCCCTGTCCTGCTATTTTACCTCAGTTTAGGTGAACCAAATACTCAAAAGGTTTTCACTGTCAGGGTGAAATACTTCATGGAGTTTTTCAAAGATAATCACAACAACAAATGCCACATGAGACAGGCTATTTGAAAAAGTGGCAAGCTCTACTTTTCCTTCTTCTCTACCTTTCTAGAATTCATCTATCTTACCTAAACCTAATTCAGGTGTGTACTTTTATTACTGTCATTTCCCCATCAAATATAGGTAAATACAGCTATGTCCATATGGACGGCACCTCAGCAGCGAGCACAGCATGTTTCGTTGCTGTAGATAACTGTGTCCGTTTCACATGGACATCTGAAGCTTTCTGGCCTGTACTTCCTGCTTTCTATTCCTTCAATGTTCAGTTTTTGCTAAACCTACAAAAGAAATTTCAAATTTACTTCTGTATCATTTCTTAGGATTGAAAACAACCATTTTCTAACGGGACCCTTGGTCTTCTTAGCCATCTGACAGGGAAGCTTCCAGCTTGCTGCTTTTATTTCTGTTCAAATCTTATACTGGAAATACCTGTGATTCCTTCTTAGAGGTTTCTACAGCTTTTTGCTTATTTCTTATATAATTTATGCTTTCTCTAACTGAAGACACTGCACCATGGGGGAATGCTTTCTCCTGCTCTTTAAATTTATGCTGCTTAAATTCATCAGAAGCAACTTCAAACATACATTTAAAAAAAAGTCCCTGATTGGCTTTCAGTGGTTTTGTATTATTCCTTCTTTGTTCTTCAAGTGAGTGACTTGGAACAGTATACTCTGTTTTCTCACTTACAAATCTTTCCATAGATATTCCTACAAATAAGAAAACTCTAATTAGTATTACCAAACACTGGCAATGAGATGGTAATGGAAAGGGCCCTCAGGGGCTATCTGTGATCCACACGCTTCCTCTGCACTCTAGCCAGGTCTATGGGAACAGGCAGGCCAGACTGATTTGGGCAAAGCCGTACATCCAGGCTGCAACATACACACTGCCATACATACACACATAAGCATATACATTTATGTATCAACTAACTCAAGTGTCTCTTTACCCTTTTAAACTTCTAAAGAAAAAATGAAACAGTAAAAGGATTGTTAAACAAAACAACATGCTAATCATCATAGTTGAAATTTTAAGCTTTATATGAACCTTGAAGGCTCAATTTTTTGGTACCACTAGAGATGGTGCCACTAGTTTAGAATTAAAGTTTGCTAGTGTGAAGTTTACAGAGGGGCCATGTTTAGTAAAACTTCTTTGTAAATGAGGATAATGTGGTAAACAAGCATCCTGAGGTTTCTCTCTTTAGCATTCCTTCAAAATCCAAAATAATCTCTAAAAATTGAAAAAGTCAAGGTAATAAAAGCAATTAAAACCTAATTTATATCTTTCTGAGTAAAACATTTAAAAACTGAAGTTCTATGCCATGGGACAGAGGTATGCATTCTCATAAAAGTACTAACTAGACTCTCGGTTAAGTCTCAGTATGTCAGAGATACTGGGGATTGCATTAAATCATTAAATTTGAGCTGTATTGGGCTAATCATGGGGGAAAAAGCAGATTCTGAATGAGCTGTCTGATAGCCATTTCCCCTCAGTTTCCTCAACCTGCAAGAAGCCATCGGAACCTCACAGGTTTGGGGGTAATGTTATTGTTAATCAAGACAATTTTAAATGGGTCAGGCTGTGGAAGAGAAGCCTCCCTCCAAGCCAGAAGGAAATGAAGATAATCTATCTGCAGTCCTTTCCTTCTGTTATGAGTGAACTCTGACTCTGGAGCTTGAATTTGATGAGGTTCTCTGCTATTCAAATTCAGGAACACAGGCCAGGGATGCAAATATTTTACTGACAACAAAAGGCTCAAGAAGAATATCAACAGAATTTTAAGAAAAACTACATTAATTTTTTAGAAAAGCAGATAATATTTCCACATGTCTACTCTTCTGATTACTTTATAATGGTGTTATAGAGAGGCCCTTTAAAGGGGAGGGGTCCGTGTTTAGGATGGGCAGGTAATTATCGCAATAAACTGATTTGGTAATTCATAGATGACTACCCCCAAATTAGAAAAATTAAATTGTATGTCATGGATTCCTCCTCTTAGCTGTATTCTTAGTCCGAAGTATTTCTGCTGGTGCTTTAAACTGGTTATTCCACAAAATATCTCACCATAATATGAGCCAATGAGCATTCTGATATATTTATTTCTATTCTGGATTTTGGAATGCATAAAGAATCCAGGCTGAGAAACTGTTTTTTAACTTTCACTTCTATTAGCAAATCTGAAGCTGTTTATGGAACATGAGAACAAAGTGCAGTTTGAAACACCAAGGGTTTCATTGCTGTTTCTTAAGTTTTTCAAAAAGAACAAGGGTGGGGGAGGGGTAGGAGAGACAGGGTTCAGGCGTGGGGAGGGGATATGGCGCCACATTTATTAATCACATTAAGAACTAAGCATGCCAACATCTGGAGCTAGAACAACCAGCAAAATCACCACGTTCAGACTCAGATTGGCTAACTCTATCTATCCCAGCATTCTCTTGGGACAGCGGTTTGCCCTAGGCTCTACCACAAGCTCGGTGAAGTACACAGCCTCAATTACTAGAGCGTGCAGCCACAACGACCTGGTATTACGGAAACAGTCAGTCACCACTTGAGTTAACATTCCAGACCCTAACAACTGGCCCCTCCCCAGCCCAAAGAAGAGTCAATCTTGCCCACCCTAGCCCTGGCCCACACCACAATGTTAATAATTATAACAAGCAGTAACCCATCTGTTATATCAGAGAAGGGAACAGAGACTCCACTGAGAGATTTAGAGTGAGATGTTAACATTTCTTCAGCTGACTGCACAAACAAACAAACAAAAAAAGAGGAGAAATAATTCATTTGGAGATATGAAGTCATGAGATAGCTGATGTGTATTGCTTTTAACCATGCACCGATGCAAAACTGAAGCAACCATTAATAATAAAAATTAAAAAGGACATATGTATTTACACACAATCAGACCTGTTTGATCTGAAGCAGTTTGCAGATTCTATCTGTGTGTGATTTGAAATAAAACAAAAAATGGGGATTAGCATGGCCACAGCACACCCTAATGTCAAAGGGCACACACGGACAGCTTTTTGGAACCTGACAGCTGGATAAATTTGGCATGGCTAAGCCTGGCCCGAATATCCACACGCCCCTTTAAAAATAATTACTTTCTTATTCCTTTGTAATTCATTCTGAATGATTCTTAGCGCTCCCAGCTGGGACAGCCCAACGCTACGTCACTCCCCAGTCCAACCTTCCTGATTCAGTTCTGACCCGCAGTGCTCACCTGTATGCTTGCCCTCTGCCAACACCCATACATTCTGATCCAGTGTTCTTCTAAAGTATTTCCTGCGTGCTATCCTTTCTCGTATCCGTAACACATCCCTGCCTTCAACTTCCAGCTTTTTCAAAGGAAAATGCTGTTACCTTTCAGATCCTCTTGTTGTTGTTGTTGTTAGAGTCTCACTTTTGCATTACCCAATGTCACCTCCTAGGGATTTGCTCCTCCACTCTGAACCAATTTTATTGTCTGGTGAACTTTACAGCATTGCCACGCTGACCACATGATTCTTCTGCACAGTTCTGTAGCTGTGTTTTAACTAGAACAAAATGGAAGGATTCTACGTATCCTCCCTCTTATACCTGACCTTTCCCTGCCTATCTAAGTTTAATCCTCCCTTGTCTTGATTTTCACCTGGCCATTAATTTTATTATTACTTGTTTTAGGATTTACAATAAAACAGGACTTTGGTGAGCATGTGATGTCAAGACACCTTCTTTCTACCTGGAAGACAATGACATTATGTGACACTGAGGAGAAGAATGTGTATTTCAAGACCAGCAGACAAAATGAAAGCTTGTTCCCTACATGTGATGTATAGATTCATAGAGCAAGGGGAATGGGGGTGGTGGGAGGGTGGGGAGAATGGCAGGTGCGATGCTTCAAATCCCTACAGCAGAGCAGAGATCCAGTCCAGCTAGCTTGGGTCTAACTAAGGCTGTGCCTCTGGGAAACTTTGTCTATACAAGATTCTAACTCCCTCCTTTCCCTCACCTCCTCCCCACTCAGGCTGAAATCCACTGCTCTAGACTGAACTTGTATGAGGAGGGCTCATTAGGAGAACAGAGTTCTTCCGTGGCAATATGGCACCTTTGATTAAATGTGAGTAACACAGATATGAATACAAAACTCATAATAATGATAATATTGTTACTGCTTTTGATTGAGACCTATCTACTTGGAAGAGTAGATGGGAAAAATTTTTAAGGAAAATCTTTTAAATTTATCTTATTATTATTAAAATTGGGGTTAAGGAAAGAAATATTTTTTTTTAATATATATATATATATTTTTTTGCGGTACGTGGGCCTCTCACTGTTGTGGCCTCTCCCGCTGCGGAGCACAGGCTCCACACGCGCAGGCTCAGCGGCCATGGCTCACAGGCCCAGCCGCTCCGTGGCATGTGGGATCTTCCTGGACCGGGGCACGAACCCGTGTCCCCTGTATCGGCAGACGGACTCCCAACCACTGCGCCACCAGGGAAGCCCAAGGAAAGAAATTTTTATGACCAACTTGGTATCTTCCACTTACTACTTTTATGATGGATGAGAGATGATGTTTAATTAGCTAACCCTTTCGAACACTACTATTCCACACCTCCCCGAATCAGTTCATTTCCCAAAGCTTGCTGGGTAGCCACATAAATAAACTAACTGAATTGTGAAAAGCTGTGTATTGTTTTCTTTTTCCTAGCACCCAGCTCTCAGCAAATCTAACAGTGCATCATTATCCAAATGCACTCACTAATCTAGTTTTAAGGTGAAAGGAAAAGAGGGCAAGGGAAACACATGTTTCAATTTTGGAGTCCCAGTAAGTCTAGATTTTTTTTTTTTTTTTTAGTCTAGATTTTTAAGGCAACTTGAAACTTACATAGCAGCACAGCCCAATTACTACTATGATTTCACGACAGGGTCCAATTTGAGATTCAGAGTCCTGTTTAGACGGATTCTACCTTCTCCCTTTTCTCATTTCTTTCACAGTAGTAAGAAAATGTCCCAAATTTCTAAGCTCTCCAAATATAAAAGACCAGTTTAAACACCATGGATAAATGTGATTGACAAACTGAAAGAGGTGGCAGTGATGGGACAGTGCGTATAACACACCTGGGGCGGACGTGCGGCAATGGGACAGGAGCACTGAATTTTGGAGGAAGTGCCCTCTTGTAAGGAACTTGACTGGGTGCACTGCTGAGGTAGCAGGGCTTAGATCACACGCTCACAAGTCTTGCTTGTCCAAAAAAGCCTCTGTTCCCATCTCTAACGTGGAGCTGGAATGGTTAGTATAATTCAATTTTTTTCACTGCAATCCACAATCTGATTGATTGGCAGGTCACACTGGCACTCCTACCTGAGGTATTTTAGCGCTAATGATTGGTTCCTGTAAGACTATTCTATAACAGAACACAGGAAGAGCAGTTCAAAAAACACAGCTGTGGAAGGAAAACAATCATACAAAAAAGCCCTCTAAGGGGCCCACCAGCCTTTTCTTTCCTTTGGATGCAAGCATGCTTTTCACAGGATGAGAATTAGGAGCAGTTTGTTATCCCATTAAAAAAGTGAATTAGGGTGAATGATGTCTTTTCTACTGATGAAAAAAAGACAGGGCGGGCAGACACATAATCTATCTGCTACACTCCCAAGTCAGCAAGGGGAATCTCTTTACAAATCATGGGCACGATTGCTAGATCAGTTCTCCTGAGAGGAATGCGTCACAAAAGACACAGCGAGGAAGAAAATGGCTAGCAGTGATTACGGCCTAAGAGCAGAACAGGGAAAGAGATAATCAAAACAAAAAAACAAACAACCTTCACAGTTAATAGGCTAAATTAATATAACTTAAATAAAACCAGTAACTTAAACTCTTTTCCCTCATGTTGTCTCTTCAAGCTTGGGTTCAGTGCACTTTTTATACTAGATAAACCCTCCTCTCTATTTCTAACCTTCTTTTCTGAGGAAACGAGAACTAAACGTATATTGATGGATTTCCACATAAGGGAAAATGGACAGAGAGAAACAAAAACAAACTCAAGGTAAAATGATAGAGGTTTTTGTTGCTGTTTGTTTGTGGAACAGGGAATATGAAGTTTTAAAAGCTGTATTAAAAATTACACGAGGCCTCGCTCAACAGTTCCCTCCTCATGTATTCTTGCTTTTCATTCTTGAGTTCGGGTATTATTTCAGCACTACTTTTTCCTCCAAGTAACTGCTTTAAGATAAGAACTAAGAAATAAAAATACCATTACTATTCAGTCTTTTCATCAACAAGGGGCCACTGGTCAAAAAAAATGTTTCGGCAAGGTCACTGAACTACTTCTGTTCAGCTTGATAAGGTGATCCAGTTGGTAAATAAAAAAAAAAATTCAACAGTATTTTCTCAACAACTACAGAAAAACCATCTGTCTCTTAATAAAATAATATACTGTAAACTAAGGAAGTGAGAGAACTGTAAACAAATATTTGGTTGGTTGACTTAACAAGGTGGAAGTAGGTAAATCTTAATAAGGTAGAAGTAGGCCACACTTAAGAAATACCCAAATAAGGAAGATATTTGAGAAAAAAAAAAACCTGACTTAAGAAATAATTCAAGTGCAAGTGTACTCGAATAGACCAGATTTCAAGAAAATAACTTAAATAACATAAAGATGAGTTTCATGAGACTATGGATACTAACGTATATGGGAGAATGTACACGCTAAGAACATACATAAATACATATATTTAGAAAAGTGCACTTTGGTGTAAAAGTAGGATATAGTTTCCCAACCCTCAAGTTTCACGGTGAGCACAAGAAAAAAAGATCTTTCATTACTTCTTGAAAACCACTGGAGGAAAGTTGTGGATTTTAATTAAAGTACTTAAAGAGCTAATGAAATATGGATTATTTGGGTTTTATGCTTGGCTAAACAAATAATTTAGGTAAGCTGGGTAAGTCACAATCTCTCTAAGAAACTTATCTACAAAGTGAGAGCGTTGGACCAAATCATGGCTCAGGTTCCTTCAAGCATGTGTTAAATTAAAGCGCACTTTGAAGGCCTGCTCTAAACAGGCCAGGTGTGTATAAGTCACCCACCGAATCTCAGAGGGCCGCTCTATCCTGTCTCTAGTTCCTGCAACACAGAGGGCCTCCAAGTGCATTCTGAAAGTTCATTAACGTTTTCAGACTGCCAAGAATCTCTGGCAGACTGTGGAAACAGTTCATTAAAAAGGTACCCTTATTGACTCTGGGGAGGTTAGGGTGGAGAAAGCATTTCCAGACAATTCTACCCTATGCCCAAGGAATCATTTCATGCTGACAAGTTTTTCTCAGGAAATTGTGTCTTAACAATGTGGGTGGTTAGACCAAGCTTGCATTCAGAAAAAGATCTTCGGAGAGATGTCCTAATAAAAGACTTGCAAAACTCAGAAACTTGACTCTTTTTGTCAGTTAGATCACTTTGTCCATATTTTAAATAATATGTGACCACCAATCATGGAACTTGAGCTATAGCTAGACTGTTTAAATAATGGATGGTAATAAAGATGTTAGCATGGCTGGTCGAATCAACAAATCTTGTAAAATGGTCAAATGTTTGTAAAAGAGTCTAGGTTGCTAATGATGCCCCTTGTTTCCCTCTAGATGGCTCTTAAGGAAAGAGCCCCACTGGCTGTGGACCTTCTGATACAGAAAAGCCTTATGCACTGAGTATGTGGTTTCCTCTTATTCCTACCCACCCTTCACTGGCATCAGTTCCTTATTTCACTTTCACAAGACAATGCTCTCTCCAAGTATGTGAAACAGGAAAACACACATTTCAGAAAGCTTCCTGCCATCTACATAAATCAAAGCTCTAATGATCTAAAGAGGGATGTGAAATGAGAAGAAAAGCAGAAAAGGGAAAGAGTTGGTTTCAGGCTAAGCTAGTCCTGTTATTTACGTATGCACATGAGACAACAGTAAGAAAAGACTTTAAACCTGCTGATCATCTCGCAAGTATATTTGTGATACACAGAACATTTGTGGGTGTAGGGAAGGGAAAAGAATATGTCCAGTAGACTGACTCTAGCAATGATCAGGAAACCCAAAGGCTTAGTTTTTGCACCCAGGGGCAAGCGCAGTGGCAGAGAAGCATGCTTGCATTCTTAAATATATAAATATATATATATATATATCCACAAGGAAAATGAAAATAAAAATTAAATTATATTAAAAAAAGAAAAAAAGAAAACCAAACCAAACCAAAGAAACAGAAAAAAAAGGCTGGCTTGTCAAGGGATGGGGTCGAGAAGGCCCCGGTGTGTGTACTTACATAGAGGTCAGCACCGTAAAATCCGTCCTGGTAAACCACACTGCAGAAAATCCACACAAAAACAAAAACAAAAAAACAAAAGAACAGAAACACATTCCGGTTATTGAGGACGGCAGCATGCACATGCGCTCTACACGGGCAGGTGATGTATGAATACGGACCCTGGGCTTGGGGCCGGGGTCAGTCAGCCAGGAGGAGTACAGGGGCACAAGCTCTCTCAGCAGCTCTGGGACAGGCATGGCAGGGGAGGAAGGAAACCCTGGAAGGAACTGCCTGCCAATCTGTAATTAAAGTAGGATGAAAATAATAAAGCGTATTCCCAGAGGGCCTAATACAGCTATCGAAAATCTGCTGGATTGGAAACACCAACTTTTCATATCTGGAGTATTTTTTAAAAAATAAGTTTGTCCTAAGAGGAGGTTTTTCTTTCAAGAGCTCCAAAAGGGGTGTGTGTATGTGTATGTGTGTGGGGGTGGGGGGGTGGGGGCAGGGGTTGTGTAGAGAGGGGTTAACATGAAAAAGAAAAAGAACCCAAAGAATTCCACTAGGGCAGGACCTGTATGCAAAGTGTGGTTCAAAATTATGTTTAGTATTTTGTTATCAGTTTCATAGTAACATGTAATTTTTTTTTCCTGATATCCATACATCACCTGCTTTTTTACCCTGCACATTAGACATGCGATAAGATTTGGCTGATCACACAAGCATGCAAAGTATTATTATTCAGCATTTTAAGAACCAATGCAACACCTCAGAAAAACAAGTCAATCAATTCTGACCAAAGTAAACAGAGAAATGTAATTAAAAAAAAAACAAAAAACAAACACAACCAAAAATACCCACAATGCATTGCTTTCACAAGCAGAGATAATGAGCTAAAGGTTAAGGTGATTGGTCCAAGGTCCAAGAATTGAAAGGTGCAGTGGGGATCCCAGATAGTAACAATATAATCCAGAGTGGGAGGAGTAATTGGAAGACTTTAAGGGTTCTTTTTTGACCGTAAGAATATTCATGGAATTCTGAAAAATTCAACTGATAACTGAGGTTCTGGGCATGACCTGTTTTATTTAAATGAATAAAATCGAGAAGGTAGCTGATTAGGAATAGAGGCGTTTACTCTCTGTTTAGAAAATGAATTTGTATTGAACAGACAAAATACATGACTCTTTTTTCAATCCTAAGCAACACTAAACTATTATAATTAAAATACAGATTTCAAACTTTTTGAGGTATTTTGTGCATATAACTTCCCCAAAACATTATTTTGGGACCAAAAGATATGGAATAGCAGTATAGAAAAAAGATGACTTTCTTCTTCGTATTTGTTAAATCAAGATTTGGTTATTTAAAATTAGAAGATCTATTGATCATTTATTCACCTAAACAAGCTGGAATTCTACTCCCAGTGACATTTTGTTGTATTTACTGGACAGTATGACCACACTTTGCATGCCCCAATCATGCTGTGCTCTTGTATCACACAACAGGCAAATTAAACTCATCCGTGAGGTTCAGTTAGCTGAATTCTGTCCATTTTCAGTCTCCAACTGCAGTTAAAGTATGATATTAGAAAGTAATCTGCCTCTCAATTGCATTTTAGTAAAGAGAGACTTGTTCATAATGCGAAGGCTGATAAAATGCAAAGCACTGATGCCAAGTGGTGATTAATTAGCCTTCAACTATTTCAGTAAGGGGATATAGGCAATGACTGAAAAATATTTCTTCTATAGAGAAGAGTGGTGGCATTAAAAACGAATACATTTTAAGCTAAGCTGTATCACTCACTGGGAATATTCACCTAAATTCTAGAAGAATCCCAATATTCCCTATATCAAATGCCACAAGGAGGCTAGAACACAATGATTAATGATAAAATTAGTTTACTAAGCTGAAAAGCAATTTTAGGCCATTCCTCATAAAATACTGGACTTATTCCTTGCCATCTTCCATGTAAACAGGTGGTTTAGTTAATAAAAAAGAAAACATGGGAAATTAGTGTTCAATGTAATGCACAGAAATTGATGTGATTCGACACAAAGATAAACTATCTTTGAGCAAATATATACCTGACACAGAGTTGGTAGAGAATGGGTTCTCAAGTTTGGCCAATATACTGAAATGACCTATATTGAATAGGAACGAATTCAACCACTTTATAAAGTAACTCAGGAATATTACAAAATAAAGAAGTCCCATGTTTCTGGTGAGCAGTATCTCTTTGCAAACATGATGGTAAAATCTCCTGGATTGAAATGGAAGACGCTTCATAAAACAATTTTCCTAGTGTGTAGTAGAACTTCCAAGGTTCAGTTTTATATTTTACTTGACTATTTCTTGATGAAACAAAACTGCATCTTTATTCACTTCTTTAAAAGGAGATGTCAGAGGTTGAAGGTCAAAGGTCAAGTTGAGAGGAAAAAAAAGGATAAAATTAAAAGTAAGTAATGGCAGAAGATGGAGATGATGGAATGCATGGGATTTAAACATCTATAAACTGCAAACAAGTTTATTTCTAAAGTCGTTCCCTTCCAGTGGCTTCTGAAGCCTGCCCATTTCAACATGCATATTTATTTGTCTTGTCTGATAAAAATGCTTTAATTCTGTGTAATTGAGGACCCCAAATGGCATGTCCCTTTGGTCTATGAATGAATGCTAAGTTAATACACCTCACAGTCAATTTTGCTGTCAGAAAAGGACCTACAAAGGAGGCTCTTTCCCTTTACATTTTAACTATGTAGCAACGAATAGGCTCCTCTGCCACTGTTTATTCTTCATTAAAAATATGAAGAAAAAACCCCGTCACAGGCAGAGAAAAGATGAAGAACACAAACGTCACATCTTTGAAGAAAGAAAGTCCTGATACAACTAACTTATAAAAGTCCACTCTTTACAAAAATATACATTTTAGGTTGACACTGAAAAACAACTGAAAACAAAACCTGCCATCTTCACTCCTTCTCCCCCATTCAATAACAAAGGATTTATTTGTTGCTATGGAATCATTCCACTGCATGAGATACCCTCCATACAAAAATCAAAGGGTGAAGCATGCTCAGCTCCATTAGTTGTTTTATTATCATTCGGAAGCCAACTGTTGTTTAATTCTTCCTACTTCTCCCTTTCTCCCTTGATTCAATTGGACTTGGTTCATCTTTGAATTAACCTCTTTTAATCCATTTCCTACAAAGAAAGCAAATCCATTGTGGGTAAGTAGCTCTGCTGCTCACCACCCAGGCGGTGAAACCACAAGGGAGGGCACATGTGAGAGCCTCAGCCCCAGTAAGGGTGGTGGTGAGGCGGTGAATCCAGCAGATGCAGTCTTGCACTACAATCTTGAGCTTCTAGTTTGGTTCTCTGCAGGAGTGTTAATCCAAATTCGTGCGATGCTGAGTGAACTCCATGCCAACACACTGCTAGTGAACACAAGACAGCTCTGGCTACTGTCTTAAGCCACTACCGTGAGGGCTTAAGGTGGCCAAAATGAAGATTTATATAATGAATTGATATCTTGTTACATTCTGACAATGGTATGGTTCTCGCCATCTAATCCGTTAATTTGCAAATATTCACAGAATCTCTACTATGTGGCACGGCAACATCCCAGAAGTCATACGAGGGCCACGGTTGTCTGTTTTTGTGCGGTTGCTTATTTTGGAATCTACTGCTTACCCTGGATAGGCGGGAATGGCTGTTGGAGGTACCGCTCGTACTGCACCGTATACTGTCCGCCCCCTGCCCCTCAGGTGGGCTCCTCTGAAAGCGGCCGCCGTGGTGGCTGCAGTTGGGTAAGGGAAGCCAGGAACTAAAGGGAGACCCAAAATACGACAGAAATGCCAACTTGCATTCAACAGCACGTGTACAATCACAGCTTGCTTTGCACCAATTACAGGAAAGACACCTTGACATTACAACTTTTCTCAAAAAGAAATGGAAATATACAATATGCCCAGACTAACTGACTCCATGCCTCATTCATCACAAATCTTGAGTGAGTTTTCTTTGTTCCTTCCCAATTTCAGCCTTACAATGCAAGCTGAGGAGAAACGGGTCAGGAAGCTCTGAGCACTACCGCCATAATGGAGACGAGACTTTTAATTTCTACGGGCAGTTTAAATTGATTGATATAAACCCTTTCACTGGCTAATTATTAACCCTGTTTCCAAACGTTATTACCTGCATATAATAATTATTCTTCATAAGAATATTCTTTTGTGTTTTGACATGCTGCCACACTCCAAGGCACACAGTAGTCTTCAGACATTTCATTAGCCAACCTTATTCTTTATCTAAAATATTTCAATTCAGAAATGTGAGGTGAGAGGGAAACCACCTCTCCCCTGCAGCCCTGTAATCCTTTAAAGAGGCAGACATTTTCTAAGGACCTATTTTAAGTGTGCTGTCCTCTAGAAAGCACACAGAGACACTGATTCCATGTCCACTGAACTCTGTTTAATTATATCTCTTGCTAAATGGCTAAATGGCTCAGGTCAAAATGACTTCAGAGATATCAACAGAGCTGAGAATAATCAATAATACTGGAGGGGCTTTTGAGTGATATTTGACTCAAGGGCCCAAAGCTGACTTGCAGATAACATGTACAACACATTCCACAAATAATTACTTCTTTTGTTTTCTTCATTACAAACTGCAGACTAAAATTTTCTTTACGTGTCCTCACCCCCTCTTAACTTTTCCAACTATTTATGCTTTTTGGCCATCTTAACATTTGGTCAAAAAGATTCTAGCACAGGCTAATAAGCAGGACAGGGCACTGTGACAGTATTTATCTTTCTCGTGAATGCCTCCTTTTCAGTTATGTATTATATTTTGGGGAAAAAAAAGACCAACACATCGCTGTTTACTCACAACAGTCAAAAGCCATGCCAGGTCAACATAGGCTACTTACTGATTAAAGGAATGTAAGTGTTGATGCCCCCTCTTCCTGACAGGGGCACTGCCGCGTCATTGCCTAGGGACACATCTGCTTGAAAGCTGGATGCTGAGTGCATTTAAGGCATGAAAAAGTGCAAAAAGATTACAAAGGAATAGGAAACTAAAAAACAATAGATTTTTAAAATACATATAAATAATACAAATGGAAAAATTAACTTAAATACTACCTGCGTACAACTCGGGCCCATATACAGCTCCAACTACTGGGCTTAATTTCCAACCTGAAATGGAAGAGAGGACAGTAAACATTTAAAACTATATGAGGAATATAAGGAAAAGGAGTGATGTGCAAGTTGGCTTCAGACACGTCTGGGTTCATTTTTGCCTGGTAACAGCTTCTCTTTAGAATGCCAGTGGGGGTTTATATGAGAGGGTGATGACATTTCTGGGCCTGATCATCTTTAAGCAGGACTAGCACAGTGAAGGGATAATGGAGGTTTGGCAGGGGAGTGGTGGCGGTAAAGAGGACGTGAGAAAAAAATTGGGAGGTAGGAAGATGGAGAGGGAATGAGAGAAGGAAAAAGAAATATAAATAAATCCTGGGGTTTGGTATACGGTCTCTCATAGAACGGCTTAATGACCTAACCTTTTTTTTTTTTTTCCGGTACACAGGCCTCTCACCATTGTGGCCTCTACCCTGCGGAGCACAGGCTCCGGACGCGCAGGCCCAGTGGCCATGGCTCACGGGCCCAGCCGCTCTGCGGCATGCGGGATCCTCCCAGACCGGGGCACGAACCCACGTCCCCCGCATCGGCAGGCGGACTCCCAACCACTGCGCCACCAGGGAAGCCCAATGACCTAATCTTTGTTTAGAAAAAGGAAAAAGGCAGAATATATATCATTCTTTATCATACTGTGATGCACTGTCTTCTATATCATCTCAACACTGTTTACTACTCTAATTGTTTGATAAGGGTATCTTTTGACTGAATTCAGATTTGACCTGGACCTCTGAATTCCATGTTCATTTATACCATGCTAATGGTATTCCGGGTAGATGGAAATGTTCCTTCATTGGGATGTCCCACTGGGATTTCACTGGAGTTAACCAAGGCACCAAGGAGAGACATGCAATAATAAAATTCAAGGTACATTTCCAACTTTGGTGCATGTCTTCTGAGATTTTAATTTGTAATAAGCATATTTATGTTAATCAGACCTTTAAGCTAATGGATACAAGACCACTGCTGAATATTAGCTTAAACATTTATAAATTTTAAGTATTTCCAAACAACATTAGGTTTGATATCAATTTCATTTCTACATTCTCTTTTGTATATTTACAGGAATATGGCAACTCGTTAAAAAAAAAGAAAAATGCACTATTACCCACTGATAGAGTAGAATTCCATGTGAAAACTTTAATCAATAAATATTTGTTGAATTTTATACATAAATATGCCATTTTACTTTTCTGAAAGATTGGCTCTTTGGTTTAATTGTTTTATAATATTGTAACATTGTGCCACTGTTACTCTATAAATATGTGAATGGAAAGAAGAAAAGGCCAATTAACAGATTTCAATGGCTATAAGCAAAGACATTATTCAAGAGACAATCCATTCATTCGGACTCAGTCCAATCCCCCATTCATTATTTTGTATGCTTATAGACATGCCTCTTCATTATTCTGCATAAAAATTTCAAAATCTGGATTCAAATCCTGCTGGAGTTGCAAAAGCACAAATGTTCTTCAATCAGACAAATCAAGGGACTCAAAGCCAACGTGAACTAAAATGCTGAGAATTCACCAGAAGGCATCTAGCATACACTCTTTTCAGAATCTCTAACACGGGAGCTGCATGTTTCTAAAGTTTGGCTCCAGTAGGCTTGAATAGTGATTTAGAATAATATTTAAAAATGAACTTTTCCTTTCCTATCAATGGCACTATTACTTAAGCACTCCCTTTAAATGCATACAATGGATGCACATTATAATAATGGTATATAATGGTACACTGTCAACAATATCTTGAATACGTTTAGTTTTGTACACTTCACAATGTATTTTTACAGGTGTTTATGTCATTTGACTTTCACAAAACCCAAAGAGAGTGGTAAGATAGGTACCACCTCTGGGACAATGAATAAGGACTACACTTCCCTGGGCTTCACTTCCTAGAGAATAAGCTAGGAGGGTTGGATTTTGATGACTTCTAAAGAAGAGCCTTGTGGTGCTAAAATTCTGTGACTGCTACTTGACAAAGGTGAAAACAGAATCAGATAGGTTAGGAAACTGGCCCACTGTCACAGAGTAAAATGAAGAGTCGAATCTAGAAGGAGAATTTCTGTCTTCTCAATTCTAGTCAGCAGTTCTTCCTGCTCCACCATTCTCGCTGGATCGAAAGGAAATCTGACATACTCTCCTTCTGATTCAGTTTAAATTGGATTTTTATCAAAATTGCAGAAACTTCTGTTTTTGTGATAGCAGTGAAAAGAAAACAAAAGGTAAAATGGAAGGTGGTGGTATCCCAAGATATACCACTAGTAAAATGAGTAAGGAAAATGCAAATTATGCTGATAAATGCAAATTATGCTGATTTCTATAATCTATTTGAAAAGCTGGGCTACACATATTTATTGAAGACCTCCCGGGATATACTCAACACTAATACACTTCTACTTGATTTAAGATACTACCAGCACATACTGTCATACTCTAGCAGTAGGTTCAAACTTTTATAAAGCAATAAAAAGGGAGAAACTCCCCTTTTTACTCTAGATAAAATCTTATGCACAACTCTAAAATATACAGCAGAGAATGAGGTCCACCGAAGTAGAGCTGTAGGCCTCAAGACCCAGTCCATTCAGTTTTCTTTTTCCCCCCAAGATGGTCCTGTAGAACACAGCTTGCAAAACCACTGTTGTACAACAGATTAAAATTATATCCTACGTCACTTAGGGAGTATGCGTCTAGATTAAATTTGACAACTGAAGCAAAAGTTCTGTTTTTGTTAGACAAAATATTCACAGAAAAATTCCTTATTTATGAGAAACATTTATAAAACTCACTGTATAACAGGTAGCCACGGAATAGAAAATAGAAAATATGCGCACATACCCCTCCCCAACACACACACCCCGTGGCTGCAGCCTCTAGACCATTCCCTTTAAAAGGAGAACAAGGGGTCAAGAATTATTCCAATTATTATGTTCAGATAAGTAAGATCCAGGGGTATCCTGGGCAAGCCTGACATATTAGGAAGAACTACAGCAGCTAAAAAAAGAGGGTGCCCACGGGGGGCCTAACTTGGGTTAATAGGTAACCTCAAATGATGTGTTCGCACTGTATAAACTGAACTTTACTGAGACTATAACACCTTAATAACTAAAAAAACTTAAAATTAACTCTCCTAGGTAAAGAAAATACTTCAATGTACATGAAACAAACTGAAGACTGAAATCAAGAAAAAGTCTTTGATGTTTGTGAGAGAATAAACATCTTTCCGAAGATGACTCGTAACCTCTTACCATTTGCATATGGTGTGACCATCTTCTTATTGGTCATTACACGTGCTGTAGCATTATTCACCTACAGATACAAAGTAGAAAGAAGGGGCAGGGAGGAAGTAAACCACATTAGGGAATATGGAGGTGCTCATTCAATAACAAAGTATTCAGTTTAAAATGTAAATTTCAGAGACAATTGATTTAAGTAATATAACAATATAAAATATTAATAATAGTATTTTAATTACAGTGTTCATTAAATGAGGCTAACAAGAGTAAAATGCAGTTTCTTGGTCTCCAAATGGAAAACTAGGGCAACTCTACCATCCAGGCCTCCAAAGAAAAAGTACATCTGCAAGTTCTCTGGAGGTCTTTTAAACAGAGAAGTCTCTGCATTGAGAAAATATGGAAAAAAATAATTGGAAACAGCTCTGTGTGCAGGTGAACTTTGAAGTTCATTAACAAAACAGAGGCTTGCTACATTGGTCAGGAAATAAATTTATAGGAAGATAGGAAAAAAAAAACCTGTGGATTTTACCTGCCCTGACGTTCAGCTTTTTTTATATGCTGGTATGAGATTTTACTGTTTGAGGTCCGTAAACAAATATAGGAACTTAGATTCCCATGTTGACAGACTTCAGGACCATTTTGAATTTTCTAGATTATGTGGCCCATTCATTTAAGAAGAAAGTTTTCATAAGGCCTTTAAATCAGGCACTTAAAAGAATTCAAAAAGTAAAGCTTATGTTTCTTTTGTTTTATGGTACTCTCTACCCTCATTACAGAACGGCATAATTAAAGCATTCTCAGTGGTAAGGTAAGTAGACGCTACAAAGATGGTGCTGATGAAGAAAAGATGAATGGAGCTTAGAAGCCAGGATACTGCAGCCCAGTGTCAGAACCGGCCTCAAAGCTCTTGCAAGGAGGGTAAAGCCTTACCATAGAACCTGGTTATACACTATGTTGTCAGGTATATAAAAACAGGCCAGTTTTTAAAAGAATTATAAAACATACAAAATATAGTATGTCTTATTTCGCTCTGGGAATTTATGTTATGTTAAATTTGAATAGTGATAAATTTGTTACCAAAAAAAAAAAAAAAACCAACCACATCAATTTTAGGTAGAAGTGGAACCAAAAATGTTTTAATATGTCTTTCAGGATTTGTATAGTGATGATCTTCCTATGTGAGGAAGAGAGCTGGAAACTCCATTTACTCTAGTTTGACCCACCAAATCATATCAACATTTCACATTTAAAAGAAAGAATGGGATACAACAATGATGAGACTGAGAGCATGCAGTTAAAAAACACACACACACACAAATAAAAGAAAGAAAAAAAACAATCAATTTTGGAAAGACAGGAGAAAGTGAAGAGCGAGGCTCTCACAGACAAGGATTAGAATGGGGCAAGAGTTTCCACTAGCTGCTAGAGCAGAAAGCACCCAAGCGCTTAAAGGAAAAATGGCCAGAACCAATCAGAAACCACCAGTCAGCAAAAGAGACCAATAGCTGCACAGAACAGAGAAGGGGTGGGGAAGGACTAGGGCAAAAGGCTAGGGAAAGAGCTTGGGTAAGGAGAACAAAAAAGCAGGGGAAGAGAAGAGAGAAAGTCAGGAAGGCTGTCACCCACAGGAGAGAGAGCTGTCAAGGGTAAAGAAAGAACAGTCATAGCTACAAACAGAGGTTTGGGAAAGAGGAAAAGGAGGAAAGGAAGTGGGGGCAGGAAGTGCATTAATAAAACCAGCCAAACTGGAGTTCAGTAACTCTGAGTAAGATGTGCAAGGGGAAAAAATCACCATGACGTCAGTACTCAAACAGCTCAGACTGCTACAAAACAATGTGTACATCCAAAGTCCAGGCGGCATTACTCAACAGCATTGAAAATAAAAGGGAGAGAGGAAAAGGAAGAGGAGCAAGTCAAATCACATTTTGTAGTGTTAATGTGAGATGGCAGATGGACTTTTTCTTTCTTATTTGTTTGTGATGACATTTAAAAAAAGCTTCTTCTCTAGTGCTTTTGTTTCACTTACCGCCAACGGGCACCAGCGCCAGCATTGTCTATAGTTACCATGGAAAGAGTGAGTCAAGTGAAGGGCCCTAAATGCTAAACCATTGGAAAGGGAGGGGGGGGGGGAAAAAGCAAAATATGCAGACATCTTACTCAAGATGGTGGCTTTTATATTTCATACTTTTAAAAACTGGGAAAGGGGAAAGGAGCCAGTTAACCTTCACTGCGTGATGAAAAGGGCTGGTGAGCGCCAGGTTGCCGACTCACTCACAGTACTAGTATGTATTCTACAGGCAGCCACCCAACCCTCTGCTGGAGGATTTTATCCAGTAACTGTTAAAATTCTAGATATTAAATATATTTTAAAAGCACATTAGTTTTGGATTCTTTCCTCCCCGCCCCCAACCTCTATGATCTTCTATTCCTTACTTGTCACACGCATGTGGAGGCGAACTGGCCTCCCAAGAGAGAGAGGATATTGGCTGGCCCCTTGATTCATTATAGGACACATTTCTAAACTGGGTAGTTTTTAGACATTTTAAAAGTTAGTTTTATTTTGGCCCGATTAGAGGAATTCAGAGTCTCGCAAACTGAAGCAAAGGAAAAAAATCAAAAGAGTAGAAGGATGAACATTTTGGAGGAAAAAAGTAAATGAAAAACAAAAACACATACATTCGCACACAGGTAAATCAAAATTAAAACCCCCAAACAACCAAAAAAATGGGAGGGGGGGAAGGATAGAAGTGTTAATTTTACGCATTTTAGTGCAAGAAGGTGAAGGACACAGAGACACAAAAACACAAACAAGACAGGGTTCCAAATGTGAAATAAGTGAGGCAATACATAAAAAGAGAAATAAAAATATAAACCAGAAATTGAATTATTGAAGACATGCACCTCGATTTTACGGCCCTCTACCACGGTGCCGTGTAATTTCTCCCTGGCCCTGTCTGCATCAGCACTATTCTCGAAAGTTACGAACCCGAATCCCTGCATGCAGCGGGAGAAGGGGGGAAAACATGCACATCGTTATATTGAAATACTGATCTCTTGGTAAATAGAAAAAAAAATATCACAGTATGAAACTGACATCAGCAACAACTCAGCAATACTCTCCCAAAGTCACATTTTTGGTCCATGCATATTTTGTAAAGGGAAATTAAATCCAATAAAAGAATAAAGAACTGTAGTAGTAGTGATAATAATAATAATGTAATTAACAACAATAATAACAATAATAAAATAAAGCATGTGAGGCCAGACCAAAATTAAGGTATAGAGTTACTCGGGTCAAACTATTCAACTGAGAATCTGAACATTTAAAAAAATCCCACCTTTCTTATTTCATGCTGCTAACATACATATCCTTTTATAAAATACTAAAAAGTAATTAAATCTATTATTCCCCAGTAACTTCTACATGAAACTTGATATTTAGGTGCAAACCTTGTATAATGAGTTTTTGAGGCGGTCTAATCGTTTTAGCCCCACTTTGCCTGTTGCTTATAGCACCATCAACTTCTCTGGGAACAGTATAATTTCAGATATAGTGTTCATGTTTGATTCTGTGGGTACTGGGTGTGGAAGAGGAGAGCACTCACGTTCATCTAAGCAAACGAAAATACCACTAAGCAGTGGTCAATTATGACTTTTCTTCAATGTGAATTTTAAACCACCAGACTGACACTCAAGAGTAAAAATATGTTCAGCTGAATTTCAGAAAATTGCTTACCCAAATTTGCCTAAATTTTGTTGAAGCCTACATCTGCCACTAAATGTATTAGTTTTTTCTATATGCAGAGAGAAAAAGGAATAGTCAAAAAGGCAATAGGAATGAGATCTATGTTAGTAACATCGGTTGCATACTATTTAATAGGAAAAGAATACCATAAAACAGCAATACAGTTGCTACTCTGAGTTAGGATTAATTTATTTGTCCATTGTAGATGCTGAAAAACAAACAAACAAACTATGGAGTTTTAATTTATTAAATAGAAAAAGCAGGAGACTGGGAGTTAACCCACTCTATTCCTTGGCCCACATTAAATCTGAAAAGACTGCCTGGGTCATTATCATTCTATCAATTTCAACACCAGCAGGATTTACTATATACTATAGGACTATTTCACAAAGCATTGTATCAGTTTCATGCTAGGTGCTCTGTCCTTATCTTTCCACTCTGCAACTATACAATTTTCTCAAGCTATTTATATCTGTAGAGTGGTAACTTCTTAGAATTTTCTGAGACAGTCCTCATGTCTCAATAGATTCACTGTCCCTCTAGCATTCTTCGAATATTCCATTGTAGGATAAGCTGAACCCTTTACTTTCACTGAAGTTCTGCTTTGCTGCTTAATACCATGAGTACTCCTATATATACAAAACATATTTTTAACTGAGATGGTAAATAATGTGCATTGCTCAATAAGATTTTATAAAAGCAACTCCATCATTCTGAAGGATCTGATTTCTCAGCACTTAAATGACTATATGGTTGGGTGGCAATCCACAGAGGATCCCAATGGATTATCTCTACCTTCAATTTGGCTATCTAGAAAGTGAAATGCTAAGCTGACAGAAATTTTTGAAAATATATGTAGCTTAGGACGGAATACTATGGGTAATTTTAATTCAAAATGTTCCTTAAAAATGTACATGTGTTGAAAACATCAATGGGAACACATTTTCAGAAACAAATTTTGATATCAACATGTTATAGCCACTTTGACAACTCAAGGTGAACAAGGGCCAGTTACTAATTAATTATGCCATTTGTCATCTGCGCTAGCATCTGATGAAGACACGAGGCCAGCTCTCCGACCCTGGAGAATCCTCCAATAGGAAAGTTAAACCTTTTAAAAAAGGGTACAGATAGTGATGAGTTTTTATATCACATTTTAGAAGTTCTATAAGCTGTATTTCAATTGATTGTCACAGCCTCATACATTTTATGCCCTGGGTTAAATTAATAAATTATAAACTAGTGGTTGGACAGCAGATTATGTAGAGGCTAATATACAAGTTTTTAATTTTAGCATTATGACTACACACAACCACATACATACACACATACTTGTGTGTCTTTTAAATGCACCCATGGGGTAGAAAGGATACACCTGTTGGTTTCCTTTTGAAAGTAAAGACATTGAGCCAATCTGAGGTTAAGTATTCAAGCATCAACAAGGCCCAGAGCACCAACAAGGTCTTCTTTCTTCCATGTAGCTTTTTCCTACAGCTAATGGTGAGAAAATTAGAAATTAAGCTCTGAAACCGAAATTCAGTATTCTATTTACTACGCTATATTAGTCCTACAATTCTGCTGATTTTCTCTTTCAAATCTAATGGCTCAATGTGTTCTATGAACCTCCTTTCTGTAATGTGTTGATGGACCATCATCTGTGACACAATGGCTGCATGGTATCATAAGTGCTGGCATCTTACCGTCAGCATATGACAAAGTTTAACATTAAAGTCTGCTTGTGTAAGATTTTTTCAATATAACTTCAGTATTCTGGAACAAAATTTCACTTTTAAATGCTTTAAAAGTGTTTTATAAGGAAAAGTGCTTATAAACTAAAGGAAATGCTAATCAAGATACCAAAGACATAAAAATGAAGCAATCTTTGCAGGCATATTTACTAGCGTAAGAGGAGGCAGAAGGCCTTGTTGATACTTTGGGACTCCTGATAAGAAACACAGAGGAAATAGGATTTCTTTCTTTCCTTCGAAGATAAATAGACCTTGTGTCAGGCAGAATAACAGCCCCCCCAAAGTTGTCCCTGTCCTAATCCAGAACCTGTGAATATGTTACCTTACATGGCAAAAGGGATTCTGCAGATGTGATTAAATTAATGATCTTGAGATAGGGAGATTATCCTGGATTATCCAGATGAGCCCAATGTAATCGCAAAGGTGCTTAGAAGTGAAAGAGGGAAAGAGGAGAGTCAGAATTGGAGACTGTAGCAGCCTGAGAAAGGCTGGGCTGGCTGTTGCTGGCTCTGAAGATGGAAGGGGGGCTACAGGCCAAGGAATGTGGGCTGCCTCCCAAAGCTGGAAAAGGCATGCAACGGAGCATCCCTTAGAGCCACCTGAAGGAACACAGCCCTCCGACACTTTGATTTTAGCCTAGTGAGACACACTTTGGACTTCTGACCTCCAGAACTGTAAGATAATAAATCTGTGTGGTATTAAGCCACCAAGTTTGTGATAATTTGTAGAAGCACTAGGAAATTAGTATATACCTCTTAGAATTAAGGCCTGTGATTAGGAAGGTGAGAAGCATAACCGGTATTTTTGGAATATTGTCCTTAAATATTTTTCTCTTGAGTTGAAACTTCAAATAGGTGGTTTTCCATCAACTCAACTTCCTGCCTGCTTATCTGTCACATTTACAACTTGGTTTTAAGAATATTAACTCAAATAAGGCTTGAAAAATATTTTAGTGTACTGTTTCTTCAATAAAATTTAGCACTTTTGAAAATACGCCAGAAATTGACCCAAGGATATTCACAGACTTAAAAAGTTACTAATAGGAAAACTCTCTTCCACGAAATTATGTTTAATGTTCTCTTATTCTTGGAAAGCTAATTCACATTAATTCTGGTCATTTGGATCTCTTGTTTTGAAAAAAATGTAATACCATTATGTCTAAACCTAACACATTTTCCTTAGAAGAGCTTCAAAATGATCATACAAGGTATCAAAAAGGGAAACATAATAACAGTCTGAACAGCTACAAAGTCAGACCCTTAACAGTACATATTTCAGGTATGTAAGAAGATAAAGAACAGATAAACAAAAAGTCAACTTTCATTTTTAAATTAAAAAAAAATGATGTCGCAACATTTGTCTATACCAGCATTATCCGATAAAAATATAGCATGAGCCACATATATAATTTCAAATTTTCTACTAGCTACATTAAAAAAGTAAAAACAAGTGAAATTAATTTCAACAATGTATTTTATTTAACCCAGTATAGACGACATACTATAATTTCAACATGGCATCATTATGAAACCACTATGAGTGAGATGTTTAACATTCTTTTTTGAGGTAAGTCTTTGAAATTGGTGTCTATTTTACACTTAAAGCACATTTCAATTTAGAGATGTGCCACGTTTCAAATGGTCAACATGGTCGCTGCGCTGAGCAATGAAGGTCTACACCTTTACCCTCTTACCTAAGGTTCTCAGCTCCCAAAGTTCTTCTTTGTTAACAATTTAAATACACCAGTGCTACATTCACAATTTACCAGCTATCTTCGCTGTCTTTTGGAAATTGAGGGATGCTGTGTTTATCAGGTACATGGTCGTGGTTAAAACTTCTACAGAGTGTGACAAAAATTTTATTATCTGCCTTGACATCCATTTGTCATCAAGGGCACACAGGAGCCGAATAACTGTCACCTTTTTAGTCTGGCCTCAGACTGCAGTAAATAACAAGCAACAGGATGAGCACTGTAAAAATATTTTTAAATTTGTATAATCTTTGAATTTTTCCATCTCAGAAGAATGAGAAAGAAAATTTACCATGTAACTTTTAAGGGAGAAATCAAAACCAGAAGGTTCTCCTGGGTATGGCCAGAACACAGAAATTAAAAAATAGATAAAAGAAAACTAAAACCCATAAAATGGTAGCAAAAGAAAATAAACTAAGACTTTTGGAAATACATGCACTGTTAATTCAGTTTTAAGTATAATGAAAAACATTTCATCTCAGCATTACCCATCAAGTTTTACTGAAAATCACGAAGGCCTACTCAGTGCAATTTCAAAGACAGTCTTTTGACTATATTTGGAAAGAAATAATTTCCCTTTGCATAAAATCAAAAGCCAGGGAAATAGGAGAGAAATTACAGCCTATTTCTTGTGTCTGAGGAATGGGAATAGAGGTTTTATCTTCCCTAACTCCAGCCTAGACATAAGCTGAACCCAAACCCAGATTCCCAGCATTCCGGAAATCCACCTGAGAGAAGTAATGCAAACACATTAACTAAAAATCTGCTAGAAATCTCAATAATTGTTGCTGTGCCCTATTCTGCAGTCCTTTAGAGGACTTAATAATTGACACTGTGTGAAGAAGAAGAGCTTCTATACATTCAATATTTATAAAACGTGTCACTTCAAAAGTGACAACTATTCTCAAAGTATGCTGACAAAACTTTATGGAAAATATAAATGTTAGAATCTGTATATTTCTCTTTAAAATAAGCTTGATAATTATCACAAACAAAATGTTATGGGGCTGGGTTATAGTGAACAGGATGGTGGAAGGTCTGAATTTCAACAGTGAAATAAACTTTTGAAAACAACAAGTGCTCAGTTACTGAAAAAGCGTCTAGCAGACAGTACAGGGTCAAGAGTATTGGTTGTTGAACTAGGTGACCACTGTTTAGTGTTCTGTTTAAGATTCTATGTGAGAATGTGTGAGAAAAAAGAAAAAAGGAAGGAAATACATGAGAATATTGTGAATATTCCATTTAATGAACTATGTATGCTTTTCCCCCTTACTTCTCATTAAATGTCATGTTTTCCTTTTATAATGGTTTTTAAAAGGGTGCTTTTTAAAAATTGTTACTCAAAGGATCTATAAGGAGAATGACAATATAATTTATTGTTCAAACTAGGATACTTTGAGGGAGAAAGGGGACATTATTAATTGTTAAGACAACAAGTATAAACTGGGACTATCCTGGATAAATCAGGATATATGGCCACTCTCCTTATACACTAACTTCTTATTGTTTGTATTACTACTTTGTCACGACTGGTGAAATTTGGAGAATCAATAATGCTATACAAATCTGTTTCATCATTTTCTAGATTCTATCTGAGTACCTCAGTTAACTTTCTGGAAGGGGTATCATTTTTCATCACATATCTTAATTAAACATTTTCAAAAGGATAGTCTATCTTTCCTTCAGTTAATCACAGAAAACTAAATACAGCTGACTTTATGTTTTTACAAAGGAGTAGGGAGTAAAAAGAACATTTTCAAAAATCACATGAAATAATTTAAGTAAATATGTATGTATGTAGATGCATGTAAACGAAATAAATTCATTTCATAAAAACCAAATTCAGAATATGAAGGTCAAAGAAGAAAAAAGGAAAATAGTCAACAACAAAGAAACAACTACTTTCTGGAACACAGAAATTCTACTCCCCCGGCAAGGTGGAAAGGTAGACTACTAGCAGGCAGGGAAGGAATGGGCATGGCAGCAAGACCGTGTTCACTTATGTTTTTAAGGAGGTATATTCTCAAACCCGGGGCCAACGATCTCATAAAAAATACGACGTGGTAATAAAGAGTTGCTTTTTGTTTTGCAGTCACTTGGCTAAATACTGTTTTACATGTAAGTATTACTTATCTCTAAAAACTTGTCAGTTTTTCCATTATTGCTTCAGAAAAAAATCAATAAAGCTAATTTCTGTACAGGAAAGCACTCTGTTAAAAGACTGAGCAATTCTTAGCTAAACAATAGGACCATATAAGTCTCCTTTTCTCTGGTTCCTTTCAAGACATGCTGTAATTTTATAGTCAACCCCAGACACAAAAGTAATGAGACACTAAACTTAATTTACAAAAAGAAAAGTACTCATTAATTTATCTCAGGTGGATCCCAGAAGACGCATCTAGGTTTTGACTCCAAAATAAATCTCTATTAATGAGCCCATTCCAGCTAAGAACTTTAGGTAGCAGTTAAGAAGGGCAAAGGATGAAGACAGGTTTTTGTATCAGTTCTAGAAGGCAGGTCCAAGACAATTCTGAACTCTGCTTTGTTTTAAAAACATTTTCCAATTAGTACACAGTCTGTCTACCCTTCAGCAGCCCAAAGATAAAAGGGCAGTGAGGACACAGCATCAAGCTGAGAGAGGCAGCATATACTTTTAGATTCCCCAAAGAGAAAAAGAAGGCTTGTGTCACTTTAAAATGAAAATTACAGGGGAGGAGCAATTGAATTGGGTAAATTAAAAATTTTTTGGTAGTAGGCAAATCCTTGAAGTCAATGAAAGAAGCCTTAGAAAGATCAATTTCCTTTGCTTCACAAGAATTCAATCAAATTATTTTCTTGGTAAGGAGCAAAGTCCTCAATGCCTGATAGAATTTTATTGGGCTTCCAGTTGTTAGTCTAGCTAAGAATGTTTTAAGTGCAAACACTTAAAACCAAAAATATTTAAACTACTGGTTCAGATAAACAGTGTGGTCAATAATCTTCATGTATTTATTTCACATTCATGTGCTTCTCATCTCTAAACCATTGTCATTTTTCTACCTTGTATCTAAAAAGTTCACACAAAAATAACAGCAAACTATACAACAAAAGAATAGATATCCACTGTGAGGAAATTACAAGTATAAACAGTTTTACTGGTTACAGTTTGAATAGATTTCACTTTAAGAATACTTACCAAGTTAAGTGCTGGAGAAAGTTCTGTATAGGCATAATTAATCTTTTTTTGTTTTAACTGAAAACTGAAAGCTTAGAGTATAATTACCTCTTTAATAATTAACAAATAATTATTACAGTCAGAATTAAACATTTTTAGTGTTGATGCATTCTATAAAGGAAGGGAATAATAAACAGAAGCATTAGGAAAGCACAAACATTTGTATTAGTATAGATGGGGGCAGGAAGTATCTGTAACTCTGTAGATATGTTATTAGTTCCCAAAGTATGGTGAATTTGGAGTAGGAAATTAAGAGAGGTAAATATTAGCTTATTTATTTACTTTATTTCGCTTTTCTCAAATTACATTCTTAGAGATTTAATCATAGCCAAGGGCTATTTTCAAAGTTCAGTAGGGATGACCAAATGAAAATTCATTTCAAAATCTGGTCTAACCTAAAAATGCAAGTAGAACTGAACATAGCAAGGTAAATATTTACAAGCCTGCCCACCGCTGATTGTGTCTGTGGAGTGTATTCCGTTTGTTGAGGAAGAAGAAAACTCTCAAATAAAACTTTCTGAAATTCAGTTTATCAAATATTTTTGCACAACACCATTGTAAGACTTTACAATTCCTTCATTCCTAACAGCACTGCTGCTTATTTTAGTGCATAAAAATTCTAAACCATACAGATTGGGAATTTAAAACAGTAAATTATTATGTTCATCCTCATGCAAAAAAACCCCAACTCACTGTCTTTATAATTGAAGTGACTCTCAGTCCTGAAGCTTGCCTATCTGGGTATAACTAAAAGGAGGACATCCACAGTGAATACCTGAGTCACTACTCCCTGTTTTCAAGCTTTGTCAGAATTTACTGAACAGAGAGAACAAGTCAACTGAAAAACTGAAATATATATTTGTTCTAAGTATGTCATTTTGAAGTCCGATTTTTAAAACCTGAACTGTTCTGGTAGAATTCAGACTAGAATTCTCACAGAATTTCACTTTTTCCCAGTCTTCTCTCTCGTCCTTTACAATAAGAAGCTTAGGCCAAATTTAAATCTGAGAAAGGACTGACATCTCCTACAGCCTTTCTTCCTTAGGGCCACACTCTCCCCTCAAACCTCTCTCATTTCTATACCATCACTCTCCCAATTTAAGATTTAGGAAAAATTTGGCCACGCAGTGGCTTATGTTTAGAGGTAATCTAATCAAGCTAGATCATTGGGATACTTTTTGCAGGCTTGAAAAACAGCTTAAGTTTTCTGACTATTTACTATTTTAAATAAAACAAAACTAAAAGAAACCAAGCACACAACACTGAAATGGAGCTTACCTTAGAGCCACGTTCATTAAAGATTATTTCTACATCTAGGATTTTGCCAAACTGCTGCAGAGAGAAAAATAAAAACATTTACTCATGTTCAGCTTTTTATCCATATACTTTACTTTCTTCTGAAAGAGGAAGAGGTGGTTTTTTTTCTTTAAACTACTTATTTAACATTCACGTTTCTAATTGTTGGTAGGTCCCAATATCAGTTGTTGATTTTTCCTCATCATTGAGCTGATAATTTTTCCTTTTTTAATTCACTCACTCATGCATTATCCACCTCTTTATAGTGGAAGCTGTTTTCAGAAGTTATTCACAGCGTCACTGTATTACATGCTTCTTCACATGGACAAGAACTGGGGGGTTTTCCTAACTACACCTCTAACTTTTGGAATCGTAAGTAGAAAGATATACTATTGATGGCTGTTTTTCTTCCCTTTCTTGTTTTTTTGGGCCGCACCTCTCACGGCAGGCAGGATCTTACTGACCAGGGATCGAACCCATGACCCCTGCAGTGGAAGCTCCAAGTCTTAACTATTGGACCAACAGGGAAGTCCTTCCTTTTTTTTTTTTTTTTAAATTAATAAACGTAAACCACATTTACTGGAAAAAATACAGAAAATATAGATAAACAAAAAGGAAAAGGGAAAACAAAAAATGAAGATCATCTGCAATCCCAACATCTTAACATTTTGGTGCACAGCCTTCCCAGCTTTTCCTTAGGCGTGTATGTGTGTGTGTGTGTGTGTGTGTGTGTGTGTGCGCGCGCGTGTGTGTGTGCGTGTGTGCGCGCGTGTGTGTGTGTGTGTTTAATTTTCTTAAACTTAATATACTATGAATAACTTTCCAAATCAATAAATATATGTCTGTGTTATCTCTATAGGCTACACACTATTTTCCAGCATACCAAACATTCATGGACATTATGGATGATTCTATCGATATTTATTTGCCACTTCAATATTTCTGCAATAAACATCATCTAGAATATTTAAAATAATAACTTTGTTTAGAAATTAGTTAAATATTTTTACATTTGGAATATCAAACAAAGCTAAAAACACAACACCTAAATAACTCTATTGCTAGGTAGCTAAATAGCTGATGAGAGGGGCATACAAAAAACACAGTAGTTATTTGGAGGAGATGTATATATAAGGTGATAAAACTACCTGTTTTAATCAATACCTGAATGAACTGAAGTGAGGGAATGTGCAGTAAATCTCCAATATCTTTTTGGCTCACATTTCCCTTTGAGAACTAGACTCACAGACCCAATTATCTATTTCACTTGGATTTCAAACTAGACTTTGGGAAACGTGAAGAAACTAAAAAAGGAAAAGAACAAAACAGAGATCATGTTTTCTTATTGGGTTGAATCATTACTATCTTTATCAAAAAAACATGTATTAAGAGCCTAAGTTTTCTAGAGTAAGACTTCTGGACTTGATTCCAGTTTCACCATTTAATAGAAAATCAGAAAAATCAAGGGAAGAGGAAAATGTCTTATTTTAGGAAGGAGAGCATTTTACTTTATTTCTATGTCTATCCAAAAAACTGCAATTTGTATGGTATTTTAGAGTTTGTTTTCTTTTACATTTTCTAATTCATCTTTATAATAAACTTCCAGAGGAAGAACTGGTTAAGGAAAATGAGACTAAAAGAAGGTACTCAACAAGTTTGCAGAGGTAATAAAATGGAAATAAAATAGAACATGGTTATCTCTGCTCTTTACCAATGCTACTGTCCTTCTAAATACTGATAGGTACTAACTATGTGGAAGAAGACAGCAACCAGGTATCTCCTGCAATGAACATTTTATTTTATTTTTGCACTTAGTGTCTTATGAGAAGGGCTTATACATTTCAAGAAATTACTGACAACTGGCCTAGGCAGATCTTTAGTGGACACTGTTTTTCTGCCTCAACAGGGAAAACACTTCTGACAGATGAGGATGCATTCCATTTTCACAGACCTTCAGAGATTTATGTTCCATATTATCTCTGATAATTCAGTAGAGAACCTAGTAACTCATACCCCTGGGAAGTTTCTTCTTAAACGTAACCTAAATTCTTTTTTCTTTTTAAATTTATTTATTATTTTTGGCTGCGTTGGGTCTTCGTTGCTACGTGTGGGTTTTCTCTAGTTGCGGCGAGCGGGGGCTACTCTTCGTTGCGGTGCGCAGGCTTCTCATTGCGGTGGCTTCTCTTGTTGTGGAGCATGGGCTCTAGGTACGCGGGCTTCCGTAGTTGTGGCACGTGGGCTCAGTAGTTGTGGCTCGCGGGCTCCAGAGCACAGGCTCAGCAGCTGTGGCGCACAGGCTCAGTTGCTCCACAGCATGTGGGATCTTTCCGGACCAGGGCTCGAACCCGTGTGCCCTGCACTGGCAGATGGATTCCTAACCACTGTGCCACCAGGGAAGTCCCATAACCTAAATTCTTTATGTTGCCCTTTATATTTTCTGTTGCTCTCTTTTCTGTAGAGCTGGAGAATAGCTGGCTACCATTTCATGTCGAAAAGCTCTTCCAGTGCTTCAAAAATATCATTAAATCTCAACCCTGGCCTTGCCTTTGGTGTAGAAAACACATCCAGGAAGTCAGCTGTAAGTGACAGAACTCTGCTCCAGGGTCTTGTCACCATGAAGTGGCCACAACCGAGACTTAAAGAAGGGCATTTGTTTTTCTGACAAAGCATTAGGCGGCTATCTAAATAACTAAAACAAAAATCAATTATTTCTTACTCCTAGTTAAAATTAAGTGTTTGATCAAATTAAAACAGGCAACAACACCTTAGCCCCAAAAAAGAATTAAGATTCTCAGTAGCCATTCATTTCTGAGTAACTTAAATATTTGCTATTATACTTCGTTTTCATGACAGCGATTCTGGGAGGAAGTAAACAGCTGGAAGAACATGCCAGGCAGCAAACTAACCCCCTATACCTGATTTTAGATCACAGATATTATTTCACTTAATTCATAACCCTTTGAAAGGCAGGGACTACTGTCTTGTCCTGATTTCAGCGCTTGGGTTTTCTGAACGTCCTAAGAAACCCCTCAGTCCCAGGCAAACTGGGTTGTGGAGTCATCTTATGTATGTGAGAATTTGCAAGGATAATGTCTAGAATAGGCCAGGTGATGGGAAAGTTTCTAAAGGCTAATGAAAATAATGATTTACCTCAGGATCTTTCTCAACATACTTGTAGTTTTATCCTAAAGTAGTAATGACTAATAATACATCTGGTGAGTTAAAATATATTTTCATTGTAAAACCATAAAAGGACTTCAGAGACTTACCCCAAACATCTGCCGGAGGTCAGGATCCCGGAAGCGGAAAGGAATATTAGAGACATGCAGGCGTTTAGGGGTAGATTTACTCTCTGAATTTTCACTACTTTGCGTCTGTGACTGCTGGCCTTCTGTCTGTGCGCCCCCTTCTGTCTGCTAAGCAAAGAAATAAACAACATTAAGGGAAAAAATAAATACAATTATTTCACAAGAATTACATAAAATAATTGAAGTCCTCCCCCACCCAAATCATTCTCAAACAGTGTGTCTTTAAATAAAATTACAGCTGTCCTTTCAAACAGAAAAAAACCTAAGATGTTATCTGTGTTCAAAATGCTATAGTTTACCAAAAAATTTAGGTCTTTTGCATATTTACAGTACGTTAGTAAAGTGGGAGATACTAGAAACACTAAGTGACTTGCTCAAGATCACATGGAGAGGAACTTCCCTGGTGGTCCAGTGGTAAAGAATCCACCTTACAATGCAGGGGACGTGGGTTCAATCCCTGGTCAGGGAACTAAGATCCCACATGCCATGGGGCAACTAAGCCCGTGCGCCACAACTACTGAGCCTGTGTGCCACAACTACTGAAGCCCGTGTGCCTAGAGCCTGTGCTCCGCCACTACAATAAGAAGCCCACGCACTGCAACGAAGAGTAGTCCCCTGCTCACCGCAACCAGAGAAAGCCTGCGTGCAGCACCGAAGATCCAACACAGCCATAAATAAACAAACAAATAAATAAAATAATGATAAATTAAAAAAATAAAAATAGTACTTTGTCCTTAGATTCTTTGAGAAGTTCCTATTTTTGAGATCTTTCCATTTTGAAAATAAAGAGTCTGTGGTATAATACCTACTTGTGGAGATACCAGTATTTCTTGTCTATCATTTCAGGAAATAAGGGAATATTTTTATATTTCATTCCCTCTATTAGTTCCAGGGTTTATGACTACTGGGTTACCAAAGTACTGTAATATTATTTATGAAGAGGAGACACCTAGTGACAAAGGGCCCTTTGCTCAAAAACTGAAGAAGCTTCTTACTCTGAAAACAATCTGTACCCTCTTCCCTAATTTATGCGATTCCTCCTACTTCAGCAGAGGGAATCTACCCTGCTGTAGCCCAGAGCAAAGTTGCATTTAGAAAAATCTGTTGGGAAAGGCTTGAAGCGACCCTGCCTAATCTACTACATACCCATAAATGCTAGATTTGTATATATCCATAGTGAAAGAACATAGGTGAGTGTGGGTGTGCATTTTTTTTTTTTTTTTTTTTTTGCGGGCCTCTCACTGTTGCGGCCTCTCCCGCTGCGGAGCACAGGCTCCGGACGGACGCACAGGCTCAGCGGCCATGGCTCACGGGCCCAGCCGCTCCGCGGCATGTGGAATCTTCCCGGACCAGGGCACGAACCCGTGTCCCCCACATTGGCAGGCGGACTCTCAATCACAGCGCCACCAGGGAAGCCCGGGTGTGCATTTTTAATCATGAATCTCTTTTGCAATGTCCCAGGCATGTGTTAATTACTTTTCAGTAAGTCCTCAAAAAATTGCTAGTTGAGAAATACTTTTGACAAATACCTAACAGGTGTGATAAATTGTAGGCATTCAAAAACCATTTACTTTGAAGTATTAATTTGACAATTTAAGAACCTTATGTTTTTACTATTCCCTGTGAAGCACATGCCAAACTGGATGGCTCATTGAGACGATGAAACCAACACACTTTCAAAACAGGAGTGGAACTTGCTGTTCTTATTATCTCAATTGAATGAGAACTGAGTCCCTCTAGCAGATTCTGGGTGACACGGAATGGATCCCCCTACTCTGACCCAGTGTTCAGCTAAAAGAAACTGAACCAGAGATACCTTTGGCTCAGAGATGTTTGAACCATGTTGAAATGAAGTTTGAGACTTTAACATATAAAGGATAAACAGGAATGAACTCCAAAGGTATACCAGCTTTTCAAGTGTCAATCTAAGGGATGGCCGCTTTTATCTCCTTCCATTCAGGCCTCACAGATGGCCTCACTGTGCGATTATTCACATGGTACAAAAATAGCAGGAAAGGAAAGAGCTGCAAAGCCATGTTCTGCGACAGTGTAAGGTTTTCAATCCTCAATCTGGGCACAATGAAGACTAAACAAAACACATTCCATTCAAAGAGGAAACTCACTAAGTTACTAAAAAGCAGCATCATGGACACCAAAGCAACGAGCACAAGCATCGATTACAACTGATGCTCATTCGAGCACCTTCCAACTTGCCTCTCACATCTCACAGCTGGATCACATAAAGCTCTTTCTTCAATCAAACTTTAAAATCACCAGATCTGATCTGAAGGATGACAGTGTTATCACTCAGAGAAAAGTTAAAAAGACCGATTCTAGCTCCAAACCATAGTTTTATATATAGCTTATATATGTAGACTATGTAGTCTGTAAAAGGGTATGTGAGGTGGCAGGCTCAGCAGCCACCTGTTCACATATGTTGTGAGTTTTGCTGCAAACTTATGAAAAAATTATTGACTTTCAGAACTTTACAGATTTTGGAATTGTGGATAAGAGACTGGAGAGCTCTTTTTCTTCCATCTCATCTTTCAACCTTCCAATGAAGTTTTTTCATTTTGTTGACATGTTTTTAATTTCAAGGGCTCATTTTTCTTCTCTGAACCCCCCATTCCCCTCACCTTTTAAACTAGCAATTCAGGGACCTCCCTGGTGGCACAGTGGTTAAGAATCCGGCTGCCAGTGCAGGGGACACAGGTTCTATCCCTGGTCTGGGAAGATCCGACATGCCGCAGAGCAACTAAGCCTGTGTGCCACAACTACTGAGCCTGTGCTCTAGAGCCCACGAGCCACAACTACTGAGCCCGCGTGCCACAACTACTGAAGCCCGCGCACCTAGAGCCTGTGCTCCGTGACAAGAGATGCCACTGCAATGAGAAGCCTGCGCACCGCAAGGAAGAGTAAACCCCGCTCGCCGCAACTAGAGAAAGTCCATGTGCAGCAACGAAGACCCAATGCAGCCAAAAATAAAACAAACAAACAAACAAAAACTAGCATTTCATTCTTGTTTAGTGGATGCAATACCTTCTCTTATCTCTTTGAGGATATAAATTATTGTTTTGGTAATTTCTGAGGAGAAAGGGGTTCCTTTTCTTCCAAATTTCTCTTTTTGTTTGTTAGTTTTTATTCTCTATTTTCCATGGTGTAGGTTTTCCCCAGGTATCTAGTAATCCTTGGTTGTCGTGTTCATAACTAAGAATTGAGGTGGGGAAAGTAGCTAAAAACTGTCTGCAAGTTCTGAGTGGGTGGGATAGAGAGGCTTGATGACTTTGTGATTCATTCTAGGTTCAGTTAGGTAAGCAATTTCGTGGGGAACCCCCGACTCATGCATCTTTAAGTCCTTCCTCTTGAGTTAGATTATCTAGAGGAGAGTTTCCCAAATCTAACTGGAGCTGTGTTTCTGAGAAAACTGTTTTTAAAAAAAATTTTATTTTTTGGTTATATTATTATTATTTTTGCCATGTAGCATGTGGGATCTTAGTTCCCTGACCAGGGATAGAATCCGTGCCCCCTGCAGGGTAAGGGCGGAGTCTTAACCACTGGACCACCAGGGAAGTCCCTGGAGTCATGTTTTTGAAATTCAAATTTTTGTGGTATAAACTGAATCATTTCTCAGCTTTCTCCCACTACCGGCTTAGGGATAAACTCATTTGGGTCTGCTGAGTTAGTTACTAATTGGCCATCTGCTTTCTAGCTTCCAAAATGATTAATTCTCCTGTTCTTATTTTTTATATTCCTAAAAACACACAGACACAACCACCATTTATTGTACTTTTAGAGGAAGCAAAATCAGATGGATGTATTCAAAAGTAACCTGAAACAAGTGTTTAATAAAATCTTATAATACTATATGCACATATTTTAATGAAGGCAGCAAAATAGGTCAACACAGCCTATATTTGTTTTGAGTTGACTTGTATAAAATATTTTGGGAAACAAGGCTCGCTTTCAAAAATAACCTTAGTGTCTCAAGAAGGAAGAGCCTGCAGTATAGCCCTTCTCCAATGCATACATGAAAGGCTGAGGTAGAACAAGCAGAGACCTCAGAAATGAGACATGGTAATCATCTTACAGCAAATCTATAAATACAAGATTTTTTCCTTTCTCTGTTCTTCAGAGCCTAGAACTACTTTAGATATAAGCTGAGGATGATTAAAATATTTTGGGATAAGGAGACATGACAACTAAGTGCAATGTGGGATCCTGGACTGGATTCAGAACAGAAAACTGGTGACTGAATAAGGTCTATATTTTACTTAATAATATTGTACCAACACTTCTTATTGCCGGGTTCTGAAAATTGTACTATACCAACGTAAGATGTTCACATCAGAAGAAGTTAGGTAAAGAATATGGAGAAACTTTCTGTACTCCTTTTGCAACTTTACTGTAAATCTAAAACTATTTCAAAACACAGAGTTTTAAAAAAAGAATTTTGGGATGTCAGATTCTAAGCCCTACAGAATATTAGAACACAGAATGTTTAGTTGCTTTAAGACTATATACAGGCACAATTGTAGACAAATACTTTTGTTCATATTCAATATGTGGGTCAGACCACTTATAAAAGTCAGAAATGGGCTGAAAAGCCCATCTGTTTCAAACTGTTGGCATGGTGAAGAAAAAAAAAAAAACCACATTTAATCTAATAGTCCTATTATGTATTCCCAAACTAGAAATAGTTTAATTTGTAAATCTTTTTTACTTGCAAAAGGCCAGTCACAAAGTTTCATCTCCTTGCAGCATTTTCCCTTAAGAGCTCATTGTTTTACGAACAAAAATATAAATGATTCCTAGTTGGGTTCAATTTCTTTTGGATAGGGGATTGGCCTTCAGTCAAGGTGTAAGTGAATCCTCCTCATAGGATGAATTAGATATTCTCAAGATTTTATAAATCAGTCACATATAGTGCAAGGGGCATGGTTGTAAAAGCTGCAAAGTTTAAGACCAAACTTATCAAAGATAATAGATATTTCTATTAATTGCTAAAAGTAGAGCTGCCACGTGAACTGCCACACAATTCATATAGATTTGAAATTAAGCAATTGTTAACAGAGTTCTTATTTGGTTAGATTCATATTGGTTTTCTTAAAGGGATCACATTAGACTCAAGATGAAGTTGCTCATGCAAATCCCCATGTCAGCAAACCAAACCTTAAGTTTCTATGCTCTGCCCTCCCAGAAAAGAAAGGCCTAGGTCAACCAATTAAGTTGTCTACTCAGCAGAAGTTACCTGACCCAAGACTCCAAGATTTTTCTTTGCTCCATATAAGGAAATGCTTTAACCAATCAGCAAATGCCCAGTATAACCTCCTTGTTCCTGTTCCCTCTGCCTATAAAATCTCATCCTGTACAGCTTTTCAGAACTTCTTTCTTTCTTCCTTCCTTCCAATTGAAGTTTAGTTGATTTACAATATTGGGTTACTTTCTGGTACACAGCAAAGTGATTCAGTTATATATATATATATATATATATATATATATATATATATATATATATATATATATATACACATACTGTTGTCTATCTATTTTATATATAGTAGTTTGTATCTTCTAATCCCGAACTCCTAATTTATCCCCTCCCTTTCCCCCTTTGATAACCATAAATTTGTTTTTTATGTCTGAGTGTTTCTGTTTTGTAAATAAGTTCATCTGTATCATATTTTAGATTCCACATAAGTGATATATTATATTTGTCTTTCTCTTTCTGACTTACTTCACTTAGTATGATAATCTCTAAGTCTATTCACGTTGCTGCAAATGGCATTATTTCATTCTTTTTTAATGGCTGAGTAGTATTCCATTGTATACATGTGCCACATCTTCTTTATCCATTCATCTGTTGATGGACATTTAGTGTGCTTCCATGTCTTGGTTATTATAAATAGCGCTGCTATGAACATTGGGGTGCTGTGAACATTGAATTACAGTTTTCTCCAGACATATGCCCACGAGTGGGACAGCTGGATCATATGGCAACTCTATTTTTAGTTTCTTAAGGAACCTCCATAGTGTTATCCATAGTGGCTGCACTGATGTACATTCCCACCAACAATGTAGGAGGTCCCCCCTTCCCCACACCCTCTCCAGCATTTATTATTTGTAGACTTTTTAATGATGGCCATTCTGACTGATGTGAGGTGATACCTCATTGTTTTTTTAAAAAAATATATCTTATTTTCATGGCTGCATTGGGTCTTAGTTGTGGCACGTGGGATCTCCGTTGCGGCACATGGGATCTTTCGTTGCAGAGTACAGGCTCTTCGTTGCAGTGAGTGGGCTTCTTATAGTTGTGACTTGTGGGTTTTCCCTTCTCTAGTTGTGGTGTGTGGGCTCCAGAGTGTGTGTGCTCTGTAGTTTGCGGCACGCGGGCTCCCTAGTTGAGGCACTCGAGTTCAGCAGTTGTGGCACATGGGATTAGTTGCCCCGCAGCATGTGGGAGTTTAGTTCCCTGACCAGGGAATCGAACCCTTGTCCCCTGCACTAGAAGGCAGGCTCTTTACCACTGGACCACAAGGGAAGTCCCCTCATTGTTGTTTTGATTTGCATTTTTCTAATAATTAGCAAAGTTGAGCATCTTTTCATGTGCCTATTGACCATCTATCTGTATGTCTTCTTTGTAGAAATGCCTATTTAGGTCTTCTGCCCATTTTTTGATTTGGTTGTTTTTTTTGCTGTTGAGTTGTATGAGCTGTTTGTATATTTTGGAAATTATACCCTTGTCAGTTGCATTGCTGCAAATATTCTCTCCCAGTCCACAGGCTGTCTTTTCATTTTGTTTTGGTTTCCTTTGCTGTATAAAAGCTTGTAAGTTTGATTAGGTCCCATTTGTTTACTTTTGCTTTTATTTCTATTGCCTTGGGAGACTGACCTAAGAAAACATTACTATGATTTATGTCAGAGAATGTTTTGCCTATGTTCTCTTTTAGGAGTTTTATGATGTTATGTCTTATATTTAAGTCTTTAAGCCATTTTAAGTTTACTTTTGTGGAGGGTGTGAGGGAGTGTTCCATCTTCATTGATTTACATGTGGCTGTCCAGCTTTCCCAACACCACTTGCTGAAGAGACTGTCTTTTCTCCATTGTATGTTCTTGTCCCCTTTGTTGAAGAGTAATTGACAGTAGGTGTGTGGATTTATTTTGGGGTCTCTATTCTGTGCCATTGATCCATCTGTCTGCTTTTGTGCCAGTACCAGACTGTTCTGATTACTGTAGCTTTGTAGTATTGTCTGAAGTCTGAGAGGGTTATGCCTCCAGCTTTGTTCTTTTTCCTCAGGATTGCTTTGGAAATTCTGGGTCTTTTATAGTTCCATATAAATTTTAGGATTACTTGTTCTAGTTTTGTGAAAAATGTCATGAGTAATTTGATAGGGATTGAATTAAATCTGTAGATTGTTTTGGGTAGGACGGCCATTTTAACAATATTAATTCTTCCAATCCAAGGGCATGGGATATCTTTCCATTTCTTTGAATCATCTTCAATTTCCTTTATTAACATTTTATAGTTCTCAGCATATTCTTTCACCTCCTTGTCAGGTTTATTCCTAAGTATTTTATTTTATTTTATTTATTTTTTGATGTGATTTTAAAGGGATTGTTTTTTTACTTTCCCTTTCTGATATTTCATTGCTAGTGTAAAGAAAGAAATGCAATGTTAATCTTGTATCCTGCTACCTTGCTGAATTCATTTATCAGGTCTAATAGTTTCTGTGTGGAGTCTTTAGGGTTTTCTATATCATGTTATCTGCATATAACGACAATTATACTCAGAGCTCCTTTCTATCTGGCTAGATTGGATGCCACCAAATTCATGAATCACTGAATAAAGCCAACTAGAGCTTTTAAATTTACTCAGTTGAATTTTGTTAACAGTTTAAAATCTGCACAAAAGTGAAGTGTCATTAATTTTTTGATATCACACTATTTCCATTTTGAATGATTCAAACTTGTATTAAATAAGACTGATGTATTTTATACCCGAGAAAATCTAATGGAAAGGTCATTGCCCAAAATAGCTTTAAGTACATTTAAAGGATACGTGTGTGTACACATGCTTCAAAAATCATAGAGCAATACTTCCCAAAGGGTAGAATGACAGTTCTGCAGGATGTTAACTGGTATTTTGTAGAAAATGAGTTTCATGGTCAAATAAATTTGGGAAATACTGGACTAAACAAAGTTAAAAGGTTTCCTGTGAATTCTGAAGACAGAAAACTCACCTTTCTCCCTAAACATATATTATATATATCATTCATTCATTCACTCATTCATTCATTTTTGTGGATCAAAATATAAAATTCACTTTGAAAAATACTGCTTTTATCAGAATGGCCCTTAGAGCACAAGCTCCCAAGAGTATGAGGGAAAAAAATGGCAAAAGAGAAAAGAGATATATAATTGGACAGCCTGTTAATTTGTATTATTTTAACTTAAGAACTGCCTATAACACCTTCTTTGAAATGAAATAATTATATACCAATAGAATTATAGCTAATATTTATTGAACATTTGTTATGTGCCAGGCATTATACAAAGTACTTGCTGTACATTTTCTCATTTAATCCTATGAACAACCCTATGAGTTAGGAAATAGTATCACCAGTTTTACAGGTGAGGAAAATAAGCATTAGTTGTAATTCTCTCAGGGTTATACATTTAGCAAATGGAAGGAGCTTGGAGCTAAACCTAACTCAGTCTCATAGCTCAAGCGCCCTAACCACAATATTACATAAACAGTTTTTAAAAAACAGCTTTAAAAAAATTCAGTCTCTCCTGATAATATTTTAGAAAGTAAGTTGGGATACTTTTCATTATGTCGTTTAACAGTGCCTTAAAGAAAAATTTGGTATTACAATCCATGAAGATACATCAGCTAGACTTGTTAGCATCTAAAATTTAAAGCAATTTTATAAATGTTTATAATGGAGTATAAACTGGGTTAAAACTGGTGGAATTAGATCTTATGAATTCCTTCTTAAAGAGTACTCCTAACATGATAGAATATCTTTCTAAAAAGTGAAATCTTGGCTTATATACTTAGTTACTGAAAATCAGGGTAATTTCACAGTGCTAAAATAACATACCAAGAATACCTATGCATATAAAATTATTTTTTGCAGTGCTAACACCAAACACAATTTTGGGGGCATAAAAAATTGAATTTACATTTATGTAGAACAATTCCTTACTTGGGCAAAAGTACGTTTAGATTTAGTTATTTTAAAGAGAAATGCTTGAGTATTTCTTCTATGTATTTGAATATTGCTACAAGTCAAATTCTGAGAATCTAGTCTTGTTTGGGCATTTAAATGTCAGCTAACATTTTCCCAATAAACTAGTAACTCAATTTTCTTCAGAAAGTATCTAGTTCTATTTTCTCAGTGGGTAAAAGTGTTATAAAAAAGAATTCTAGGGCTTCCCTGGTGGCGCAGTGGTTGGGAGTCCGCCTGCCGATGCAGGGGACGCGGGTTCGTGCCCCGGTCCGGGAGGATCCCACGTGCCGCGGAGCGGCTGGACCCGTGAGCCGTGGCCACTGAGCCTGCGCGTCCGGAGCCTGTGCTCCGCAATGGGAGAGGCCACAGCAGTGAGAGGCCCACGTACCGCAAAAAAAAAAAAAAAAAAAAAAAAAAAAAAAAAAAAAAAAAAAAAAGAATTCTAAATGGCATCATTTGTATATGTAATATTACCATACATTACCCCAGGAAACAAAAACCAGTATCACAGTTAACAAAAACCACAGCAAGTCACTTATTTTTTTAAAACCACGAGTCAGAATTATGTAAAAATTATATATAATAGAGAAACACCAGAGACAATAACCTCAATTTTTAAAAACTTTATACTTAGCTAAATGATTCTTTAATATTTTAATGTACACTTCAGAATGAAAGAAATCTGTAAGTATGTTCTAGTTGAAGTTCTTGGGTTTAAAGTTGAAGAGTAAGTGGAAACTAAGACCATGTCTAGAGATGCCTTTTATTTTTTATAATTTACATGGGGAAGCAGAAAAAAAAAGCCCTTAACTTAAAGCAGATTTCCTGAGTCCCTGGTCTGTTTCGAGCTAGCTGTAACCTTGTTCAAGTCACTTAAAACTGCTGACCTCTGCTGTAAAAGGAAAGCGTGAGATGATTTCTAAAATCTTTTTTGCCTTTAAAATTCAGTGATTCTAAACAGAGTTTACCAACTTCAAAAGATAGTACAAAATATTTACGGAAAATGCACAACTCTTGTAGACAGGTTGAGAGAAACCACGCTAAGTTAATCATCAGTGCTTCTTTATTCTTACCCTAACCCATGGGAGAGCAGCAAGGGCCAGTAGAGCAGAGTATTACCATTCTCAGAACTTTTCAGCTTCAGTTTCTTTTTTTGAGGGGTGGGGTGGGGGTAGAATGGGTAATAACAATCAATAGTTAATAAGTAAATAAAAATAAATAAATGAAGGCATGCAAAAGAGAAGAAGCAATAATCATAACTTAACAATATTAACAATTTGCTGAAAGGGTGTCTTGAGTCTTACATGAACCAAAGGGCAATTTTCTCTATATAAAAATATGCATGCCTGGCTCTGAGTGTGGTCTTCTGCAGCAACTTTTGCATTTCAGACCAGGCTATAGTTTCCTCATCAATCCAGCTGTGAACTTGCCAAGCTGCTCATAGGCAGCTTTTCCAACTCTTGGAAAAGTGGATGACCGCATGAATGAATCCTCTGTTGTCCCAGGCCTCTAATTCTAGCCTGGAGCTGGAAAATGCTAATGATCATACCTACACTGCAGGCTGAAAGTAACATTGCCCAACAATACACAACATGAGAGAAGGATATGGGCCCCATTTTTACCATTATATTCCAGAAATCCTGGTGTGGGCAAATGGACCCACTGTTAAGTGGTATAACTTCTTGCCTACATTTGATGGGTCGCCAATCTACAAGGCATCTTCAGGTAAGGGTCAGTGGGTAATTCCAAGGGAGGACAGTTAGAATGATCTTCTGATGGTAGAGAAATGCAAGGAAATCTGGCTTCAACTCCAGAGAAAGGGTGTACAAAAAAGAGAAGAAACTGAGGATGATGAACAATAGGGGGTCTGAGTCATCTTTACTTGGAGGTGTGCTCAAAGGCCCACCAATGAGGAGGGCTATAAAATCTACAGCAGACTATGATATAGCACGGCAGACCACTCAACTATTCCCTCAATTTAGATGCACCAACAACTCTGTTCAAATACTTCAAGATGTTACTGACTAGCAACTCACTCTGCCTTTATAAGCTTCTTTTTTCATTCAAAAATCACTTACTAAATGTCCATTGTATACCATTGGGAGTAATAAGAAGAGGGCAAGTAATAGTTCCTGCCCTCAGGGAAAGTATGATCCAATAGGTCGGCAGAATATGTACACAAATATAAATCTTGTATCTGAAGATCACTCACCAAAGCTTATCTACTTCAAATACTTCAGCTATTTACGCCTGCTGGCATTTGGAAAATATCTAAACATACAGGAACTGAGGTCCTTTCTTCTCTGCAGGCAGGCTCAGTGATAATCAAGCCTCTGCAGACCCAGGTGGGAGACGCCTAACTGCTATCTCTCTTGCTAATGCCCACTATGGGACCAAATGACTGTCAAAACAAGCTCTCATCTTAAGAGTACAAGAAGCTTCTAGCCCAATGTTAAAATCAATTTCTAAAATATATTTTGGAAATAAAACTCCAGATTTCATTGCTTATTTCTCATTTTTATGTCAGAAATCTTTTCTTTTTGTTCTCTCCATCAACAAGATGGGACTATCCAACATAAACAAGATCTATTAAAATACAGCTGCAGCTCACAATAATAAAAAGCGCAAATAAATGACATCAACCAGGACAACTGATTTTAAAAGATGGTAAAAGCAATTATCTCAAAGAACTATTTAAACAAGTACTCTCTAAAGCTTTTCTAATTTATTCTCACTACAATTCCATCAGGTAGGAATTATTACCTTCATTTGATAGGTGAGGAAACTGAAACTTGGGGGGTAAAATGATTTTATTCAAGATATAGTTATTGCAATAAGGATGAAAAATCTTTGACTCTGATCTCCTTATTTTACTCATCCAATCAGCTGTCAAATTCTGTTTATTCTATCTTCATAATTTCTCTTGAATTCACTTCCTCCTGTACATAATCACTGCAACCCCTAATCCAGAACCCCATTATCAACTCCAAACATAAGACCCTTTCCTAACCAGTCTTCCTGCTTCTCTACTATCTTGTACATGCATGAGATTAATCTTCTGAAGCACAATTCTGTTCGCTTCCATTTCCTGCTCAAATACCTTTAATAAAGTAATTTCTCAGCCAGGCATTCAAATGCTCTTCACAATTTGTACTCTCAAGTGACCGTTCTCTCACCTATTTCCCACTAGTTTCCACCAAGCACCCACGCTTCACCCAAACAGAAACCTATGCTTTTATTCAAAGACATTTTGATCTTTCCCATCTCTCCAACTCTCCTTTGAGAAATGACTTTCCTAATTCTTCCCACCACCATCTAAACATGTCTGAATTCTAGTCACTCATAATACAAGGCCCAGATCAATGCCATCTTCACCAAGGAGCTCACTTCTCTCTCCTCAGACCTCCCATGGCACACCTGTAACTTCTTTCATTTTTTTCCCCAAGAAATATTTACTGAGTAACTACTAAGTGCCAGGTACTATGATAAGTCAGGGAATGCAAAAGAAGCTTACAGTTTAGTTAGGGAGACAGAAGTGAACAAAAAAACATCACACCTTGCAAGTTCCACAAAAGGTGGTCAGCTCAGAAGTCTACCTGAGCCTAAATGAAGGATACATGAATTTGGCTTTGCCTAGGAAAGTTAAGCAGGGCTTCCCAGCCGAGCTAACACTTGGACTGAGCGGGAAAAGATGCACAAGCATCTGCTCAGAGGACCAGTGCATCTATTCATGATCACTTTCACTGAGTTGGAGATGGGGAGTCAGAGTGGTAGACTGGAGAGTAAAGACTTTGAATTCCCCAAGTAGAAAAACAATAACATACCACAAAGAGCTATTTTATGAGCCACAATAAAATAGTGTTTGTGCAATCAAGCTTTAAACTGAAAAGTGTAATAAAAATTTAAGATTTTATTTATAAATAACAATGCTTATCTACCTTTTGAATTTAATTGGCTACAGGAATTACCAGACTCTTTTTACGAAACATGTAAGTAGAAGGTAAAGGTTTAACAGAATAATTTATACGGTTGTCAAATCTAGGTAGGTTTTACAATATACTGCTCTACTGCTCAATCGCTCTCTAAACACACCCCACCTCCCCTGAGAAACACACACCCACACACAACTTCCAAAGGTAAAATGGCTTAAGAGCAGTGGATTCACACTCACAATTAAAATATACACTTAAAAATATCAGAAGTATCTTCAACCAGAGCTTCCTAATAATTTCCCATTTTATTGTTAGCAACTTCCTAAAATGACAGAACTTGTGTTCTGTTTGCAGGCACAACTCAAGGATTTTCCATTTTCTCCTCAGCACTAATAAATTCACAATCTATTCATAAGGATTCCTAATCTTATTTCAATACATCTTTAGAAACTCAAATTGGTCAATATAATGCAAAATTATATAATGAACAGTTTCTAATATGGATGAAGAACCGAAGTCTTAACTGTATATATTGATATTAAGGAACAGAGCTCGCCATTAATACTGTCATTAGAGACACATAATCCGGGAATCTGAAACAATGGGAAACAGTGGCAATAGGGAAAAAAAGAGAAAGAGACATGGGCAGTGGTGGGGAGGGGTGCAGTACAAACAACCATGAAGTGATTCAAGGAAGGGACTTCTCGCTCTGATGGCATGAACAGGTCAGTGAATCCTCTCCTCTAAACAATAAGAAAACTTGTCAGTCATTTCAGGGTCCTGGAAATCAATCAGAGGCAGATAATAAATAGAGAAGTTTCTTGAAAAGCTGCTAGAGCTTTAGGGTAAAACCTGCAGGAGTCTACAAACTTACTGCCTGGGCCTACTCCAACTCACTAACCCCACCCTCTAATCCTCAGCTCTTCTGGGAGAGCTCATCGGGATAGGGCTGGGCCACAAAAACCAGCAGCTTTGCTGCCAGAGGGGGCGGACTCGACTTGGGGTACTGGGGTGGGGGGCGCAGTAGAAAACCACAGACTTGTCCGCTAAAGTGGCAAACTTGGTGGGAACCTAATGGGGAAATATAGTTCTTCTAGCTTGAGGCTGTGGTCTGATTGGGGTGAGTGGTGGATCAGCTAGAAATCTGAAGGGAAGATCCTGGAAATGAGAGAATAGTAGAATAACTAGATATGATCTCCTCACATCCCTGGCTGACTGTGAAAATATGTGGATGAGGAGGGGGAGACATAAGAGGGCCCAACAGAAAGAAAAAGCCAAGGCATACTTGAGAACTGGCTGTACTGTGAAATGCACTTCCCAACCCAAAACCAGATCAGCAGAGGGTGGAAGCTCTCCACACTCCAGATGCTTAAGCACAACTTTTGCCCAAATCACTGGCTGACTAGTAGGCTTTGGAGACACAGGGGTGACTCCCAGCCAGGCTAAAAAGTAAAAATGAGAATGAAAATCACTAAGCAGACACATCAGTGGCTGCACACCACAGAGGAGCCCACAGTTTAAGTACAGGCAAACTATTTAAAACACACAAATATACACTCACCCATACCTCTCAAAACCAAAACCAAAACCAAAAAACTTTAGAGTCGTTAAAATATATTACTAAAATGCCCAATTTACTAAAAAGTTACAAGACATGCAAAGAAACAGGAAAAGTGTGGCCCCGACCCAAGAAAACAAGCAGTAACTAGAAACAGACTCTGAGGATGTCTGGATGTTAGAGTCAGCAGGTGACTTCAAAGTACCAATTACAAATGTATTCAAAGAATTAAAGGAAATACGATGACAAGTAAGGAATCTCAATAGAGATACAGAAATCCTAAATGAAAATTCCAGAGTTGAAAAGTACATTAACTAAAATAAAAATTCACTAGATGGGCTTAACAGCTGATTTGATATGGCAGAAAAAAGAAAGAGTATACTGAAACAGATGAACAGAAATTATCCAATCAAAAGAACGGAAAGAGAGAAGACTGAAGAAAAATGAGTAGAACCTTAGATTCTGTTTAGATTCAGCTTAAAAACAAACAAACAAATAAACAGAATCGGAACCTGTGGGGAACAAGCATCCCCATTACTTATAGCAAAAGTCCCAGGAGGAGGAAGAAAAGAACAAATATTTGAAAAAATTACGTTCAAAAACTTCACAATTTTTATAGAAAACAATCTACAGACCTCAAAATCTCAATGCACTCCACATATGATAAAAACAAAGAGATTTATCCTAGACATATCAGCGTTAAACTGCTCAAAGCCAAAGACAAGCAAAAAAATCTCGAAGACAGCAAGAGAAAAACAACTCATCACATACAGGGGAACAACAACAGGATTAACAACTGAATTCTCATCAGAGGCCAGAGGGCTGAGGAGTTGGAGCGAAAATGTCAACCAAGAATTCTACAGCTAGCCTTCAAAAATGAAGACAAAAGAAAGGTATTCCGGGCTTCCCTGGTGGCGCAGTGGTTGAGAGTCCACCTGCCGATGCAGGGGACACGGGTTCGTGCCCCGGTCCGGGAAGATCCCACATGCCGTGGAGCGGCTGGGCCCATGAGCCATGGCCGCTGAGCCTGCGTGTCCGGAGCCTGTGCTCCGCAACGGCAGAGGCCGCAACAGTGAGAGGCCCACATATCAAAATAAATAAATAAATAAATAAAAAATAAAGGTATTCCTAGGTAAACAAAACCAGAAAATTTGTTTTAAGCAGACCTAGTCTACAGAAATACTAAAAAGATGTGCTACCAGCTAAAAGGAAATGACATCGGAAAATAAATCCACAGGAAGCTAAGAAAATCACTGGAAATGGTAAATTTCTTTAAAAGTAGAAGATTTTTAAAGTAGTAACTGTAATACTATATTATTGCACTTCATATATATATATGACAATAACAGCACAAAGGATGGTGAGGGATAGAGCTATATTGGATCAAAGCTGCTATATTTTACCAGAATCACACACACACAGAGCCATCAGCAGGTTGTGATAACTCAAAGATGTAATCCCTAATCAAGAACTAAGAAAATACATAAATAACACAAATAAATAATTTTAAAAATCACAAAAGGATTTAGAAGGTACAGAAAGAATTATTTAACATAAATCAGTAAAGAAGGAACAATAAAGGACATGAGACATATTAAAAAAAATAGTAAAATGGCAGACATAAATCCACCCACATTAACAATTACATTAAATGTAAATAGACTAAATGCTCTGACAGAAAGGCAATAATTTTCAGACTGGAAAAAGAAGTAAGATCCACATGTTATGTTTTTTACAAGAGACAATCTTAGATTCAAAGAGTTTGAAACAAAATGAAGGAAAATGATGTCATGCAAATAGTAATCATGAGAAAGTTCAAGTAGTTATATTAATATCCCATGAAATAGACTTAAGACAAGAAATAGTTATAGAGACAAAGAGGGACATTTCATATTGATAAAAGGCCCAACTGGTTAGGAACATTCTGTAGGACAGACCACCTACTAAGCCATAAAACAAGTCTCACTAAGTTTAAAAAGACTCAAATCATACAAAGAGTATTCTCTGAGCACAATGGGATTAAAGAAAAAAAACTTGAGACATCCTCAAACATTTGGAAATTAAACAACACATGTCTATGTAAACCAGGATCAAAGAAGAAATCAAAGGAAAAATTTAAAAATATCTTGAACTGAATGAAAATGAAAACCCAATATATCACATTTTATGGGATGCAGCTAAAGGGAAACTTAAAGGGAAAGGTATAGCTTTAAACACATATTAGAAAGGATAAAATTCTAAAATCAATGATCTAACATTGCAAGTCAAGAAGCTAGGAAAATAAAGACCAAATCAAACCCAAAGCAAGTTGAAGGAAGGAAATAGTAAAGATCAGAACGGAAATCAGTGACATATAAAAACAACAGATTTTTAAAAAGGTCAATGAAATCAAAAGCTGGTTTTCTGGAACAAGCTGCAAAATCAATAAACTTTAGCTAGACTGACCAAGAAAAAAAGAGAAGACATTATTACCAAAATCAAGAATCAAAGAGGGGATATCACTACAGATGCTAAAGAAATTATAGAAAATGGGATTATTATGAGTAACTTTATACCAACAGAATAGTTAATTAAGATGAAATAGAAAAATTCTTAGGAAAACACCAATTACCAAAATTGACTTAACAAGAAACAGAAAATAGAAAAAAGAAAAGACTGATAACTAGTAAAGAAATAGACTTAGTAATTAAAACACCTAGACATAGCCTCCGATTTATGTATTTTATTCTTTCTTTTTCCTTCTTTTCCCATAGTTCTGTTAAGTCTGTGAGTTCATAATCATTTGAAGTGATCTGTATGATGTGATAACACACCTATTGTTAATTTATGACACTTCCTTTACTTGCTTACTAAGTAGTAAGAGATGAAGTCAAAGAGGTAGGCTGGGGCCAGGGATTAGTAAATCAAGTACAGAGTCTGGATTTTATTCTGTTAGGAAACCATTAGAGTCCAGCAGGAAAATAGCATTATTTCCATTAAAAAAAAAAAAAAGTATCTTGGCTGCTATGTGATGAGTTAGGCAACAGTAATATAAGTAATATAGAAAATACGTGAAGAGGTTTGGACTAGAGTGGTGACGATGGTGATAAACACCTCACATGAATAAAACTCTTTTAAGTCTCCTAAAAGCCACTTGAAATAGGTGCTATTCATTTTACAGATGAGCAAGCCAAGGCAGAGAGATTAAATAACTGGCCAAAGGTCATACTGCTAAGTAGGAGTCACATTAGGACTCAGGCCCAAAAACTCTGGCAGAAGTGCTGAGCTCTTAATCATGCACACTATCCAGCTATGGTCTTAAGATGAAGAGAAAGAGGCTGAAGTTAAGAAAATGTTCTAGAGTTATGGTGACCAAGACTTGCTAATGGATGTAGAGATGAAGGAAATAAAGAAATAATGCCTCATAGGATTTGCCTGAGCAACTAGGTGAATTCAGTAGTATAATTATACAACAGAGAGAGCACATGAAATAGGAGGGAAAGGGATCCTAGGACTCAGCCCTGGAGCACCACAACATTTAAAAGCTGAACAGAGAAAGAGGAACCAACAAAAGAGACCAGGAAAGAACTTCTAGTGCTTAGGAGGGAAACAGGGAGCATCATGAAAGCCAACAACTAAGTATTTCAAGGAGGAGGGGGGAGGCAATGTGTAGAACGCTGCTGACAGATTCTGTACGATGAGGACAGAGAAGGGACTGTGAGATTTTGCAAAATGAAGGTTACCTGTGACGCTGAAAAGAGCAGCATCCTGCTAAGTTAACTCCCATCACTGTACTTACCTTGTTGTACTGTCTGTCCCATGTCTAGACTGTAAGCTCCTGGGCAATGACCGTGAGTTTTGTGCTAAATCCTTATCTTCTAATTACAATGCTTTTAGCATAGAACTGAAATTACACAAGCGCTATGCAATGTAATGTAAATGCAACACTATTTCAAAGGGTTTTCTGCCGTGATGATTAAGAAGAAGATGCCAATACGACGGAGGACGAGCACACGCCACCTCCTGCCCGCCGCCTCGTCACTCACGTACCGTCAGAGATCCGTTCTGCGTGCTGGGTGAGCTGCTGCTCTGCTCCCCGTGGGCTTGCGTGCTTCCATAGAGGGTCAGGTTATGCTCACTGGTCTGGCCGGCATAGTCCTGAGTGTGTGGCACTCCGTATTCTGTGGGAATCCCATTTTGTGGAGGTGGTGGAAATGGGATGGTAGTAAAAGGCTGAACCATTGCGTCAGGAGTTGTTGTTGGCTCCTGGTTACCCTGGAATAGAGAAAGAGAAAATAAGGAGAAAAATTGACGTTAAATTCTCATCATATAATTATTTTTAAGGTGAGTGAACAAAATTCCCTGAATATTCTCTCATTGCTCAGGTAAAATGGAACACCTACTTACTGCCTCAGGATTAGGGGAAATACTGCTATATGTATACCTATGGGTGTACGTATGGAGACACACAAAAACAGCCAACAACTTCAGTCAATTTGTGGTTTCTAGACAGGTCCGTGACCATATTAAAGTTGACTATTTACCAAAGGGGCAAAGATCTTCCTTTACACCAAAAAATTTTAAATGCCAGGAAATTTCTCACAGAAGATAAATTACAAGAGTTGAAGTTCATTTGGGCCATTAATATTTTCTTTAGAACACTCTCTATCCCTTTAGTGATTCTTAGGGGAAAACAAATCAATTTCACTAAATTACAATTCATAGCAATAGGTAGAATGACAGTATAAATTAAATTCTCAAAACCAGACAATATAGACCTCTAGATTTTAAGAACACAGAGTTCAGCAGAAAGCATATTATTAAAAAAATTAACCTTTGGATTTCAAGGTAGAGATATATTTAAGTCTTGGCTACTAGGTTAATAAAAAATAAACAAACAAAAAACCCTTTCCTTAAATTAGAAATAGACAAAAAAATTCCCCAGACAAAAAACCTTGAGTTTTTCATAATTACTGCTAGCATTACAAGGCTAGCAGGATACCTCTCCACATGACATCCATCCCCAGATGTTTACTTGGGATTCAGTGTGATACATGCAATATCACTAAAGAACATACAGTAACTAGAGGAAATTGTTAGAAGCCATTTTGGCTCCACAGCCCCTGTCTTACTTCTGTTCAGTCTAAGTTCAGATACAAAAGAGGAGTTTAGGGCTTCTCTGGTGGCGCAGTGGTTGGGAGTCCGCCTGCCGATGCAGGGGACACGGGTTCGTGCCCCGGTCCGGGCGGATCCCACATGTCGCGGAGCGGCTGGGCCCGTGAGCCATGGCCTCTGGGCCTGCGTGTCCGGAGCCTGTGCTCCGCAACGGGAGAGGCCACAGCAGTGAGAGGCCCGCGTACCACACACACAAAAAAAGAGGAGTTTAAACCTTGCGCGAGAGATTTCATAAAGCCCTTTCTTCTCAACAACTGACCTCTTGACCTCCCATTTTACTCCAAAAAAGGCAGAGCCATTATTTTACTAAAAATATACAAGTCTGCAAAGTCTGGAGCCACTGTTCTTCTGGAAGTAGTTGGCAGATTTTAAAGTCAAAAGAAAAACCAACTGGAGAAAATAGCTGCAAAGGTAAGAGACACACTGGTTACCATCACTAAGTCAAGAGTAAGTTATTCAAAATGATAAGAAACACACAAATCAACAGAAAAATAGGCAAAGAATATAACTGAACAATTCACAGAAGATGAAATACAAATGGCTGTATGAGAAAAGTGCTTATCTCATTAACAAATTGAAATACATATTAACCATAAAATAAGTCCAATTTTTTGTAATCAAATCACAAAAATATTAAAAACTTTTACTGACATATAATTGACATATACAGTTAGCCCTCCATATCTGTGGGTTCTGCAACATGGATTCAAATGACCACAGATTGAAAAATATTAGGAAAAAAAATTCCAGAAAGTAAAACTTGAATTTGCCATAGTCCAGCTATTAAATTGTATTTATAACTGTTTACAGAGCATTTACATTGTCTTAGGTATTATAAGTAATCTAGACATGATTTAAAGTATATGGGAGGATGTGCACAGGTTATATGTAAATACTATGCCATTTATACAGAGGACTTGAGCATCTGTGGATTTTGGTATCTTCAGTGGGTCCTGGAACGATTGCCTGTGGATACGGAGGAACAATTCTATAATAAACTGCAGCTATTTATTCTTAGTGTACAATTTGGTAAGTTTTGAAATACATATGTACACTCATGAAATCATCATCACAATCAAAACTGAACATATCTCTCCAAAATCCCCCAAAGTTTCCTCATGCTCCTAATAAGTACTTATTACTTCTGTAATAAAGCCTAAAGTATTTTTAATATAAAAGAGAAGGATGAAAAATGTAACCAGTAAGAGGAAGCTGAAGCTTCATATGCTGAAGCACTGAATTATTGTGCTGTTCTTAAGAAAACGGTAGTGACATTATCTAGAGACAAAAATTCTTGTCTTTCATTTTAAAGTTATACAGCATTAAAATTCAGGCTGTCTCCAGTGTCTAAGAATCACATCTACATGGTACTGAGGATTGCTTTACATAAAAATCCTTCCCTTTATTTAGTTCTTAAAAATTATGCTAGCAAGACCTTAAATTTTTACCCATAATTTTTCAGGGAAAAAATAATTCTTGTCACTCATCACTGTATAAGTTCTTTTCATGATCTCAAGGTCAGGGTATTGTAAATGATTTCTCCTTAGCTATTCTGGGTGTCCTAAGAAGGAAATAAAATAATTCTCTTCCTTCTCTTTCAAATTATTCAGTGCTACCTACCTACCTACCCACCCACATGAAGCACACTGCTTCAGAAGACCTCACGGGATTTACTGGCCTGAGGACAGATACGAAAGAGAAAATTCCATTTCAGGTGGGTTGGTGAATGAAGGTGAATAAGAGCACCAAAGGTGTCCATAGATCTACACTCCAACTCTAGGCATAAATATACTCTTAGAGACACAAGACGGGTCTACTAAATAACACACCAAGGCTAAGTAAGAGCCACTGCTGCCCAGTTACGATGAACACAGCAAAGGGGACTTCTAATGCTCCGACTGTGCTCCTCTTACTCTTCTCTTTCACCGCAGCCGCCATCCTCCACCCCAGCCCTGCTGGGGATGCTGCTCTGGCACACAAAGCACAGTGTTAACTCTCCCACAGAGGCAGTCTTGATAAAGCTGGCTCAGTCAACTGAATAAACATGTCAATTAGCAGTGGGAGATGGGGGAAGAAAGGTCAAACCTTTTTCTAGGATCCACGTGTGGCCTTGGCACTATGTGTTTCAAAGAAATGCAAGACAGGCAGAGGCTGAACTATTTCTCCCCCGCAAAAAGGGAAATGTAAACCTCTGTTAGGAGGTCAAGAAGAAATTCTTGGTAGTTTATTTTATTACATACAGGAATTTTTTTTTTAAAAACGTTGTTAAAAAGCACTATGTTCATATACCACAGGAATGAAATTCGGATAGGAATGATTTTTGCATTTAGCTCATACACTCTGCAATGTCTAAAAATTTCCCCAGGCATACATTATTATAATTTTAAAACGTTATATGGTTTTCAGACTTCTATTAAATTTCCAGGCTATATTCCAAAGTTATAAGTTCAACCTACTGTATAGCACAGGGAACACTACTCAATGCTCTGTGTGACCTAAACGGGAAGGAAATCCAAAAAGGAGGGGATATATGTATACGTATAGCTGATTCACTTTGCTGTACAGTAGAAACTAACACAACATTGTAAAGCAAGTATACGCCAATAAAAATTAATTAAAAAGCAAACAAACAAACAAAAAACAAAAAAAAACCCAAAGTTACGAGAAGCACTACAGCCCATGGACAAACTATGAGATAACAGTCCACATGATTATTTCTAGGCAAGGATTTACCTCTAAGTTTATATGAAAATGTTTTAATATCACAGGCTAAGCATTTTAAGTATATCTCATCTGAGAATATGAATTAACTTTTTCTTGTAGCCCACAAAACGAGACACAATTTCTCTTTTTTCTAATTTAGCAGTCTATTAACTTTCTCATCCACAAGATTAAAAAATAGACAATAGAGGGCTTCCCTGGTGGCGCAGTGGTTGAGAGTCCGCCTGCCGATGCAGGGGACACGGGTTCGTGCCCCGGTCTGGGAGGATCCCACATGCTGCGGAGCGGCTGGGCCCGTGAGCCATGGCCGCTGAGCCTGCGCGTCCGGAGCCTGTGCTCCACAATGGGAGGGGCCACAGCAGTGAGAGGCCCGCGTTATCACAAAAAAAAAAAAAAAAAAAAAAAAAAAATAGACAATAGGGAGTACTATGCAAATAAAATTTCTACCTCGCCTAACAAGAATTTAATAAAGATTTATCTACAACTCCTTTCTTCCCTAGAAAATAAATTAAGATTTTTTTTTTGTTTTGCGCTACGGGGGCCTCTAACTGTTGTGGCCTCTCCGGTTACCGAGCACAGGCTCCGGACGCGCAGGCTCAGCGGCCATGGCTCACGGGCCCAGCCGCTCCGCGGCATGTGGGATCCTCCCGGACCGGGGCACGAACCCGCGTCCCCTGCATCGGCAGGCGGACTCCCAACCACTGCGCAACCAGGGAAGCCCAAATTAAGGTTTTATGTGAAAGATGAGAGGAAAAATAAATTACAGTTACCTTTTAGTTCTTATCAGTGTATCCGATTAAAATGAAAATGCTCTGAAAGAAGGACTACTTTTTATTCTGCCCTGTGCCCCTCATGGAGCCCAGGGCAGTCCTGTGCCCCAGGTATCCCAGGGTTTGTAGACTTGTACACCTCACATCTCTGCTCAAATGTCAACTCCCCGACCACTCCATTTAAAACGTCAACCCCTATTTCTCCCTATGCCCTCATAACAATAATAATACTTTTTTCAATAAAGCAGAACATGTAAGATGGTGTCCCCATTGTGTGAAAAGCTGTGAGGACAGAAAGAGCAGATGCATCCAATCCTCCTACCATCCGCATGAATTCACTACAGGGATTGGCAGGAAATTATAAACAAGAGACATTCTTTGGTTAACTGCCTTTCCAGAAGCAACATAATTTACAACTATACTAAAAAGTCAGATTTTCCAAATTTCAGAACAACCTACCTACATTTCTAACTCTCTGGTTTAAAAAGTAAGAAGACACAAACGAGTGAGAAGACTGTTTTTCTAAAGTTATTATTATTATTATTTTTTTTGCGGTACGCGGGCCTCTCACTGTCGTGGCCTCTCCCACTGCGGAGCACAGGCTCCGGACGCGCAGGCTCAGCGGCCATGGCTCACGGGCCCAGCCGCTCCGCGGCATGTGGGATCTTCCCGGACCGGGGCACGAACCCGTGTCCCCTGCATCGGCAGGCGGACTCTCAACCACTGCGCCACCAGGGAAGCCCTCTAAAGTTATTTTTAAATGACTGGAAAAAAACCTCTGAAGAGAGCTACATGATAACAGACAAATCTGGGTTATATTTGATATTTCAGTAATCATTCAACAAACCAATTCAATACTCTGCCATCTCACTGTCATTATATTATCTACACAAAAGTTTAAGGAGAGAAATTAAATATTAAGAGGACAAAAAAGTATTTTATTTCACACAAAATGCAGGCCACTGCAACTCAACGAGTTTAGTGATGCCATTTTTGAGTAAGGTTCAAAATGACAACCATGCAGGAAAGGAACGTGTAAATTATGAGGACATAATAATTTTTTGTGTGTGTGTGTGGTACGCGGGCCTCTCACTGTTGTGGCCTCTCCCGTTGCGGAGCACAGGCTCCGGACGCCCAGGCTCAGCGGCCATGGCTCACGGGCCCAGCCGCTGCGTGGCACGTGGGATCCTCCCGGACCGGGGCACGAACCCGCGTCCCCTGCATCGGCAGGCAGACTCTCAACCACTGCGCCACCAGGGAAGCCCCTAATTTTTGAAAATGTATCATCTGCCAGTGCAAACATGTGCTTATTCCACTACTTTCACATTACCTAAAATATTATCAAATCCATCTGAGACCTAACAAATTTTGTATTTCACAAAGGGCAATGCTGGAGTGTATGATTAGAAGATAATTTGAATCCTAGCTCTGCCACTTACTATAGCTGTAAACATTTAAACATGTTACTAACTACTTTCTCTGTGCTCCAGTTTCTTCATCTGTAAAATACATTATACTGTTGTGAAAAACTGGTAACATAAAATGTGAAGCAATTAAAACCCTAGACTCTCAATAAAAGTTGTTCTCAACCACTACAAGCACCAGGTAGACTGCGGGGCCAACCTTCCACAACTTAGTAAAGTATTAAAATCTTAACTGAATGCCACTGTAATGGACGTCACGTGAAATTTAAAAACAACAACCCTTAATGACCATGTATTTGTGGGAACAATATTTAAGAAAACAAACTACAGGGACTCCCTGGTGGCCCAGTGGTTAAGACTCTGTGCTTCCAATACAGGGCATGCAGGTTCTATCCCTGGTCGGGGAACTAAGATCCCACATGCTGCTCAGCATGGCCAAAAAAATAAAAGAGAAAAAAAAAAAAAAAAAAAAGAGAAAGAAAAACTACAGATATACAAAACTTACTACAGTGATAGAGAAACCAACTAGCAAAGAGGAAAAATCCACTGAAGAAGTTTCTAGAATGATCAACTAGCTGAAAAAGAAATGGGAAGAGATATTTGAAATTCCATTTCAATTCTAAGACATGTACTAAATAACTACTGTGGGTACACAGCTGTTTTAGGCACTGAAGACATTATAACAGAAGTTAAAAATTTGCCTCTTAGGAGTTTACAATCACATTAGGGAGGTTACCGTAAACGTGTGCAAAATTTCAATACAATTCAGAACAATATGTATGTACCGCATAGGTGACACAAACCGAGGTTCACTACTGCCTACTAAATACATTCTAAACTCCTCTAGACCCTCTCTCACCTGTATTAGCAGCTTATATTTAATGAATGCTTCTTATGTGTCTGGCAATATTCTAAGCATTTTATATATATTATTAATTCTCACAACTCTAAAAGGTAGGCATTTTACATTATTCTCCTTTTACTGATAATGAAACTGACATTTTAAAAGGTTAATAAGTATCTTATCAAAACCACTCAGCTGGGGCTTCCCTGGTGGCGCAGTGGTTGAGAATCCGCCTGCCGATGCAGGGGACACGGGTTCGTGCCCCGGTCTGGGAATATCCCACATGCCGTGGAGCGGCTGGGCCCGTGAGCCATGGCCTCGGAGCCTGCGCGTCCGGAGCCTGTGCTCCGCAACGGGAGAGGCCACAACAGTGAGAGGCCCGCGTACCACAAGAAAAAAAAAAAAAAAAAAAAAACCACTCAGCTAACCACTGAAATCCAAATCTAAGCCAATTCCATAGCTGGTGTTGCTAGTCACTACTCCTTGTGGCATCTCCAGTGGGGTCCTCAACCATTTTTCCCCAGTCATATCATACACAACTCCTAACTATAATTATGTATTGCAATGAATCTAGAATATTCCCTAACTACGGTGCTTTCCCAAATCACAGCCAGGCTGCAACAGTAGGGATCCGTGTCTTTCCTCCATGCTGTATCCTCTACCATGAATATTCATTATGGTGAAAAACTCAGCAACTCAAGTAATCTCTTCTCCATGAAGCCATCCTTAGAGAAGAAGGATGGTAGAAAGCAGGAGTCAGCACACGTTTTCTATGAAGGACCAGACAGAAATGTTTTAGGCCTTCTGGACTGTATGGTCTCTGATGCAACTCCTCTGCTGTCAGTAGATAACAGCCGTAGGTAACACAAACGAATGAGCGTGGCTGTGTTCCAGGAAAACCTCATTCACGGACACTGAAATATTATTCCTCTTTTGATTTTTTTCTTAACCATTTTAAAATGTGAGAATTTCATGAGACTTACAAAAGCAGGCAGTGGGCCTGACTTGGCCTGCAGGCCATAGTTTGTTGACGCCAGGTATAAAAGAAAGAGATTACGCTTTAGACCCAAATAAACCTAGGATCAAACCCTGACTCTGGGACCTCTTAGTTGTGTGACTTTGGACAAGAAACTAAGCCTCAGTTTTGTCAACTATAAAATGGACATAACAGAATTTACTGTGAGGTTGAAGTGAAATTAAAAAATCAAAAGTACCTAACTCGTACAGTGTCTAATAATAGCAGACCTTCAGTTAGTGTTTGCATTTGCCCTTTCCAGTTTGAAATAATTCCTCCACTTCTATATTCTCATGGCATTTAGCATGCACTAACACGTACAAGACATTTAAATTCAAAGCCTTATATTTAACATACCTAGATGACATGTCTCATCTCTCCTATTAGATTAAAAGCTTCATTATAATGAGTGGGGTCAGTTTTGTACAATGTAGAATCAAATATGGTGCCTAATAAATATTGTTAACATTTTTTAAATAAAGGAAGATTAAGATGGAAAGTCACATATATGCACACTGCAGTGAATTGCTTTGTTTGGCTACGGTAGAGAATACCATGGGGATAATACATAATGAAACAAATGCGATCTTGGGTTGATATCAAGTGGGAGAAGAGTGTTAGGGAAGGAAGACAGAACTGGTAGAATATTATTAGTAATGAAATGGATCAATATTTATGAGCTTGTGCTTTAGATACATGGTTTTGCAGATATAGGAGTTAGAGATGATGTCCTTCTCCTTTAAATCACATGGAGTAACAGAGGCGATACGTTATCTATAGTCTTCTGGTGTACAATGTGAAATACACTAAATGTTTTAATTCTAAATTCAAATGTACTATCACAGTAAATAGGTCCCGTCAAACAGGAAAAATGTATAACCCAAGGACCAAGACTCAACCCTTTTATCAGTCAATCTCCCACAGCAATCCCAGAACTTCAACAATCACCCACCAAGGAGAGTGATTTCCAAGTACTTTTTTAGGTCCAACCATGCCCTTTCTCCCAAGCTTTCATGGGAGGCAAAGTAAAAAGAAGAAAGAGAATGAGCCTGAAGAGACCTTGGTTCAAATCCCAACGATACCTCCTACCAGATATGGATGAATTACTTCAATGCTTTCTAGCCTGCTTCTTCATCTGCAAACCGGGTTTTCTATTTAGAGAGTTGTTGTGAGGATTGTTCACATGAGAACAGGTGAAACTCTTTATGTGGGGCCCAGCTTCCCAGCTGATTAGGTCCAGGTCTTCTGGGTGCCCATTTCCCACCCATCTCGGGTCCTTCCGCTCTCAGCATCCCACTAACATGACAAACTCTGTATATCGAAAAACTGAATCTGTTACCTTCTTTTTCTTATTTCTGCTGATGAGTTAACCACCTTTCCAGTCAACTAGACTTACTTGGAACCTCTCCATTATCCTTTGTGATATTTTGCTCTGTGTACTGAGTATCCCAATACCCAAATCAGGTTGATACTGATGATTTTAACTACTATTTCTCGGCAGTGAAGAACCATCAGAATAGGGGAATAGCAGAAGCACAGCTCATATAATGTTAACAGTATGTGGAATGTACGAGAGGGGAGACAACCAGGAGGCTTTTGTAACGTATTGGAGAAGACAGGTGGGCCTAGGCAAATGTAGTGGGGCAAAGGAAACTGCATCAAGAGATGTTGCGTGGTGGAATTACAAGAATTTGGCAACCAACCAGTTATAGGGAATGAGGAGGAACAGGATGACTTTTTCTTTTTTTAAGATTTATAGTAGCGGACTCACTATTCAGGACCTATTAAGCCACTCACCTTTATCAATACTTTAAAGAAAAGCTTTTTTCATTATTTACAAGTCACACTGGGGTAAATGAGTCCACTTTATCGTTTCTTAAGCATATTCTCTGTTTTTACTGAATTATCCTGAGTATCATTTGAATCGATTATTTACTCACATTTAAACATCTACAACATGCTAGTCTTTAACATGGCAGGGAGGGGAGGCACAATGGCAAAAATAAGATTTTGCTTTTGTAGGACCAAATTTTAAAAGGTGAGAAAGGCACATAAACTAATAATTACATCAATGTTATTTATGCTACAAATAAAGCTAAGTATAAAGTACTATAAGAAAGGCCCAAAATATAATTGGCTTCATTTTCCTAGGATAATTAAAGTCTGTGTAATCTTAAGGACAGAAAGGTATTTTTGTTTGTCTGTATCTTCCCATTTATTTTTCAACTTCATTCTAATTTTTTCAGTTTGGTAATCCTGAGTCTCACTTATATACCTAATCCGCTGTTGTGTTACAAACCACAGGCTGCAAATCCTATAATAACAGAAAAGTTTCCCAATTCTCACATTACATCTATGCTCAGAATAGATCACCGATAGAAACAGATCAATATTAATTTTATTCAAACCATCACAAAAAGAATCACTGAAGTTTTTTTAGATAGAGCATCTTCTCACCAGTTGATCATTGCCAATGTCACTAATTGTTTTCCTAATGCTATAGATAAATGGACATTAATTCTCTAGGTTTGTAACAGAGAAAAAATATTTTTGCCTCAAGTATTTTATAAATTATATTATTTTTATCCCCTGCGAATTGCTCAGATAGGCTCAGATTTCAAGCTTCTACTTGCTTTTGTAAAAAACTTTACAAAAAGCTCTCAGTTGACAATACCTAAGAAAAGGCCTGTCATTCTTCTCAGTTCTTGTACTAAAAGCAGTGACTTCTGCCCAGATGTCTATGACCAAAGGGAAAAAAGAGCTATAAAACTATTAATGCAGAAAGATAAGAACAGAGCACTGGATTTAAGATGATCTAGAATCAATTAAAATAATTTTTAGGGCTTCCCTGGTGGCGCAGTGGTTGAGAGTCCGCCTGCCGATGCAGGGGACACGGGTTCGTGCCCCGGTCCGGGAAGATCCCACATGCCGCGGAGCGGCTGGGCCCGTGAGCCGTGGCCGCTGAGCCTGCGCGTCTGGAGCCTGTGCTCCGCAACAGGAGAGGCCACAACAGTGAGAGGCCCGCATACCGCTAAAAAAAAAAAAAAAAATAATAATAATAATAATAATAATAATTTTTAACAACTCTGTAGAAGAATGATAGACCAAGAAGAAAACCCAGAGAAATAAAGTACATGAATAAACATATACAAAGACAAAAACAATGCCAGTTTACTAGGCATAAGGTGAAATTCATTCTAGATTCTTAATTTACCTACATGCTTAAATTTAACAGTGGCAAAAGTTAGACTAAATAATGTATTTTCTCTTTTACAGTGAATATAAATTATACCCAGAGCCATAAGATGTCAGACAATCTGTAAGTAAGTTAGAAATTGGGAGGGAAAACCTATACATGAAGTTTCCACGTAGCCTCCAATTTTTATGTTCAGGTTGAATTCTAACAGTTCATTTTTCATTTGGTTGTTTGTAGCTTAGTAGATGGCCAGGATCCCAAGGAAACTCACAAAAACAGATTTAATGATTATATGATAATGACTATAGTAATAAAAGGCCAATCACCAACTGAAACATTAATTTTACGGGAAAGTATTTCTGATTCCAAGAAAGGAGTCCAGGGACACATCTATTCCTGCTGCAGTCTCAACAATAAGATCATCAACCCCATCCGGTAGGGACCCAGCCCCTCACACCCACAAACCCATCTTACATCTGGTTCCTTGAAAGCAGAGAGTCCCGTATTTTATTGTTTATAACAACCACTCTGGGGACATGTTTTTAAAAAATCACTATCCTTTCCCCACAGATTATGTTTCAGTGCATTGGAGTAGGAGCCTGGTGCTACTCACTACTCCAGTAGGTGGTTTGGGTACCACGCTGAGAAACATTGCTTTAGTGGCTTTGTCTGGGCAGAATCGGAGAGAATTATGGCGGTGGCAGGTGCCTCCAGAAAATACCCAGGAGCATCTACACCTCTAGAAGAAGGGAAGAGACTAGGGAGAGAGTAAGCTATGAGAAGAAGGTAATAGTGGCCATAAATGTAGATTACCTGAAAGTAGAGAATTACCTTATATGGAACCCACAGATAAGAGAATAAACACCAGTTTTTGTTTGTTTTTTTAATGCAAACCTACTGAAATGCAAGCCTAACAATGGGTCCTTCTTTTAGAGTGGGTATAACTGAGGAACAAGGACACAAAATTTTGAGAGTGCTACAGCCACATGAAGGGGAGATGGAGTGTAGGAGGGGACTGAGAGCAATTTTAACCTCTTGCTAACAGATGATAAATAAAAATAAAACAGGAAATACAATATACTTTACCTTCATGCTTAGACTAAAAATCAATTACTGGACCTGGTACTAGTACAATACTAAGGAAGGTACAGTCTTGGCCAACAAGAATATTGCAAACATACTACCATATCACTTGTCTTAAAAACACACACACACACCTCTTTCAAATTACTAGAGAGAAAAGCCAGCCTGACCTCTCCCCTGAGGCTGAGTTCTGCCATCTCAAAGCAATAAATATTTAAACAGAAAAATAAATATTTCAGAACAAAGTCATTCAAACCCAATAGTCTATTAGGTTAAAAATGACAAACCTGTAATAGTCTTAATGTCTCCAACCTCTTAAGACCTCTTTCTTCCAGATCTCCTTAAAGCAGTATTTAGAACCTCAAACATCTCATGAATCTTGTCTTCCACGGGCAACAAGAGACCACAAGAGATACTCCGGGTCAGCTACCTGCTTCCTTGGAAATGGAAGGCCCTTACACACAATTAATGGTTGGCTGTCTATTCTAGTCAATGTAATTGGTGATTTATACAATGCATGGATGATTATTCTTTTTCTCAACCAAACTTTTCACTACAATTTAAATTAATTTACTCTTTATTGTGTCTTCATGGGCAATTAAGTTTGCATCTTCTCTAGATGTTAAACTGGAATATCCTTGAAAATAGCCACAACTCAGGTTCAGAATAAAACATTAGCAAGATTTTGTAGTATGTCCTGAATAATAAAATATTTCATCATTCTTTATAGATTTTTGCATTGGGTATTCTATTATAGTCTACTTTAAAATGAGCAATTCGTATGAGATATATATATATATATATATATATATATATAAATATATAGTAACAGACAAAATTTTTCCCTATACCCTTCTCAGGACAAAATGGCATTTTGTCTGCAACCACAGTTAACATGATGGTTTACATTTCCTCTATTTATTTCACAAGTAAAGCCCCTAAGTAGATCAGGGACCGAATCATATGCTTCTTTATTGTAGCTTCCTCACCAAATGATAAGCACATTGTAATTGATCTTTAGAAAATACATGCTATATTGAATTAACCAGGTAGTTGAATATCTGCTTCTGAAACAATCTGTAAAAACGATAGGGACCTTTCTCTCAATAGCTTTAGGAACTCTGCTGAAAGCTCACTACAATATAACCATTCATATATATTTACCATTAAATAAATAAAGAAAATATTTTATATATATATATATAAATTGAAAGGCTACACGTGAGAGTCCATGTTATGTACTGTGGGAAAGAAAAAGAAAAACGAGAGTCTCTGCTCTCATCAACTCTCACCCAGGTTTTAACACAAGAACCTTTCTTTTAATAGTTCTCCTTTCTTCTAACTTAACCTCAACCTAATGAATTTTCCAAGCAGCTGCCAGAATGAGCTTTCTAAAATAAAAGCTAAATCAGATATTGCTAACTGATTCTCTTCTTAAAATCCTACATTCCTCAATGCCTACAGGTCAAGTCCATATACCTCTGTATGGAAGTCATGCCCCTTGCATACTTCATCTATTTGACTTCAATTATTGCCATCAAATATTTATTGAGTACTTACCATGCATTATTAGACACTTTGTTCTAGGTGCTGGGGAGATAACAGTGATTAAAAAGACAAAGTTCCTGCTCTTATGGAGTTTACATTCTAGTAGGGAAAGGTGGATAATAAACAGGCAAGCAACACAAGAAACAGAAGGTGTGGTATGTTGAGAAACTAAGCAAAAAGTGTGCAGGGAGTATCAGGTTGGGGGGATAGAGGACCCTCTAAACTACTGATTAGATTTTATCTTTCAATATTTGAAATTCATTTTCCCCCCAGATGCATTCTAAAAGATCTTTGACATTTATTTCCAGGGTGTTTTGGGTAATCTATTTTCCATTCTTAAAGTTAATTTTGACTTTTATGAAATTAGTACATGTACTAATAGCAAACTGAATGGGTACAGAAGAGTTTATAATAGACAATGGCAGCCTCCTACCTCTCCTTCCTTTCATCAGCCCTCTTGGGAGGGGCCCTCTTTTAATGGTTTCTTAAAAGTCAGAGGCTCCAAGGCTGGAGGCTACCTTAGGGGTTACTGACTCCTCACCTCTCCAGACTTAGATGTCACGTCAATCTGCAGATCTGTGCACAGAACATAGGACTTGGCCTCCCCATGAGGCCACTGAAAGGGCCAGGGGCATTAACCGTTTGTATGGCAAACTTTGACCAAACAGGAGAAGAGCAGGAGATGAGAGGAAACCAGTAGATAAAAAACATCCCCACATTTCCTTCCAGTGGACTGGGCAGAGAAGCAGCAGTCTATACAACCTCTCTGAAGACTTCTACTGAAACTGAGTCATCAGCAAAGTCTTCTAGGGCACATGGGCTAAGGAAATCATCTGAGACTTATCTCTTGTATTTTCCATCTTCACATCTTAAAGCTCTGCATTTGGGGAGATATCTTTAACTCTACTCTCTTTCCTTCTATGGCATGTCTTCTTCTGACTATCACATTCTTAATCTCTCACGCTCTTGCTCTTTCTCATTCTCAGATTGTTCCCTTCTCATTACACCCAGAACAGGTTTTATGAACGCATTCTGTTCTTTAATCTAACTACATTAGTTAGAATGCTTCTTTAACTCTTCCTCTGTTCCCTGGATTATCTGTTTCCCCTAGGGTTAGGTTTTCTTTTTGTTTCTTCTCTTCTCCTTCGTCCTTCGCGCTGAAAGTTCCTCTCATATAACTAAGGTTCCTCATGCACTGGTGACCCAGGTATAAGGACTTGGTTAGCTGGTGTGGATTTCCTCTGCTATCATATAAGGAAATCTGTTCTCTTATTAGGTCTCTTCCTGGAATTAAAATTCTAACTGGGAACTAAGGAAGAGCATGGCAGCAGGCAGGCTTCGTTTTAGTGTATGCTACTAGGAAAGTGTGGAATGACCTCCTCCTATCCTCCGAATATCAGATTAAAGGAAGGGGTGCCAATATCTAATACAAAAAGAATTAAATTTCCCCAAATATTCTGATCAACTTATCTGGAGTCAAACAATCTGGGGTTTTTGTTTTTCCTTTTTTTAATGCTGGAGAAAAGAGACAGCATAGTAAATGCTGAGGCTGGCTACTTCCACTGGGAAGGGGCTGGAAAGGCTACAGCAATGCCAAGTAGTTGAATCATCCTCTACATAATGCACACGAAATTCCTGTTTTCCATTCCTTCTTTACTCCTGCTCTGAGCCTAGAGCCTCTTGGGGTTCCTGCTGGGCAGACCAGATTCCACGCCATTCACAGCCTCCAGGTACTAATTGGCAGGCTTTAGCTTCTCCTCCAATTCATCCATCAATTGGTTCCCATTTGCTTTATCTTTTCCAGAAATTTGTTTAACTCTCTTGTTTATTAGTAACATCACTCTTCACCCTTTTCTATTTCTGTTCCTGGTTTATTTCTTTTTTGCACTTCTATATTGTTATTTCAGCGGAGTCTTACAAGAGATAGAAGGCAAGTAAAAGTATCTATTATCCTGACCCAGAAGTTATAATGTATTTTCTGGAAAAGATTTCAACCATAAGTAAATTCGAGAATTCCAGGTTTCTTTTTCATTTTGAGAAAGGACATGGATTAATGAACTTTTATGTTTCTTTAAAATAACCCTTCAACAACACTAAGACTTATTAAAAGCAAATTAGAGATGCTTAAAGGAAGATGAAAAGTATTTACAATTCTAGAAACAGCCCCTCTACTTATGCTTTAGTAAATTGGATACATTTAGATTACAGGAAGTAAAGAAACCCAAAGAAGATCAGAACTAAATGTGTACTTCGAGTCATAGTCCAAGTGCCATGTACAAGTACACCCAGCACTATGTGCTAAACATTATTCTAAGTCCTGACAAAACAAAAGACTTTCAAGGGTCTAATCACTCTCAGAAAATAAAACAAAACAAAAATCAAGTATTTACCAATTAGAATGCCTAACTCTTCATCTCCCTCCTTCTTCACAACTGTAATAGTGGCCAAGATCGGAATGCAGTATAAAGGAAGGAAAACATTTCCCGTCACCCTATTGATCTCTAACACATAGATCAATAAGGGAAGCCACAGACTCTGACCCCTCAAGAATAGTAATGAGGGCTTCCCTGGTGGCGCAGTGGTTGAGAATCCGCCTGCCGATGCAGGGGACACGGGTTCGTGCCCCGGTCCGGGAAGATCCCACGTGCCGCGGAGCGGCTGGGCCCGTGAGCCATGGCCGCTGAGCCTGCGCGTCCGGAGCCTGTGCTCCGCAACGGGAGAGGCCACAACAGTGAGGCCCGCATACCACAAAAAAAAAAAAAAAAAAAAAAAAAGAATAGTAATGAAATATAAACTAGTGACTGCAATATTTAATCCTTTATCAAAATGAGACAAATAAACCTAGAAAAGAAATCAGACTCCTATGTTGGGAGAAGTCATGAAAAAAGCTATCATAAAGAAACTGTCACTACTAACCAGGAAAACCTATCTCAGAATAAGGGAGGATATGCAACTTAAGAAAGGTGGCATGCAGAAAACTGAGAGCGGAGACCTAAAATCAGTTCCTAAGAGCACCAAAAAGCAGCTGTCTATATACTTTAATGGTTGCTTGGTAATGAAAACATTCCCGGATTTCATTTCACATTTCCTATCTTTTCAAGCCAAGTCAAATGCTCAATAACCAAACAAAAACAGAAAATCTTCAAGCATACTTAAAAAAAAAAATCAAAGGGCATATTTATTTCTTCTTAGTTATAATCTTTCTCATTTAGAACTTCGTTATCACATCAACTAGACTATCTAGCTTCATCCAAGGATAATTTTCCAGCAAAGGATGCCCATGATATATGAGTTTAACTTTTTACTCATTTTAATGTTTTCCCCTTTAGGAATGGGGAGCATAAGGGTTTGATATTTTAGCCTCTAGAGCCTAAACATCTTTTATTAAGTCTGGACTTTCTAAGATTTTCTGAAAGTACAAAGAATATCGGATGGAGAACTAGCTCCAGTTCTGCCGCATTCTGCTGTACGACCTTGGACAACTCACTTCCTCTTGGGTTCTCTATCCTGATTTGTAAAATAAAGCTCATTACAGTTCTAAGAATCTGATTCTGTGATAAAGAGGCCTTACCCAAGGGACAGAATATAGTAAAAAAGAAACAATAGCAGGTTTCCCTGGTGGCGCAGTGGTTGAGAGTCCGCCTGCCGATGCAGGGGACATGGGTTTGTGCCCCGGTCCGGGAAGATCCCACGTGCCGCGGAGCGGCTGGGCCCGTGAGCCATGGCCGCTGAGCCTGCGCGTCCGGAGCCTGTGCTCCGCGACACGGGAGAGGCCACAGCAGTGAGAGGCCCGAGTACCGCAAAAAAAAAAAAGAAAAAAAGAAAAGAAACATTAGCTATATTACCATGTGAAACTGTGTTTTCTTCTGTAACAGTCAACAAAGTGCCATTAAACAGCTTATCTGTTCCCTTGCCCAAAGTGGCTAAGAGCTGCTCAAATGAGCCAATGCTTTCACTTCTCTCTTACCCTACATAAATGCTCCCATATGAAATACTAAACCATCAAACTGTAAAAGCTCTGTGCTGAGATAAACTTTCAGGAAATAAAAGTTATGTATAGAATAGTCAAATTGATCAATTCTGCACTTATCCCAGAGGAACCTAAGGCTCCAAGAAAATCAGCAGACATTTCTCAAGGTTCTGGCTAAAGGTGAGTTACAGAGATTTTTCTTATGTAAAGACAGAGTTAAATAAATATTAAGGCTTATATCTTTCATACTATACTTAATATAGTGGCTATCATTAAAAAAGGGTAGAAATAACATAAATTTTGGAACAAGCCAAGTGTGGGTTCAAACCCAGGCTTTGCCATGTACAGTTGTGTGCCTGTGGACAAGTCACTTAACCTCTCAATGCCTCAATATTTTTATTTGTAAAATGAGAAGGATAGCTACCTAATGGGGTACCTACAAGAATTAAGTGAGATCATGTATACAAAACTCTTTGCTTTTGGCTAAAAAAAAAAAAAAAGTATTAGAGGTAATAACTACCTATTGTGAAGGAAGAAGGAACAAGGGGAAAAGTATATATAGTCCACAATATAAACCTAATAGTTGAGTTATAACACTTTAAAGTTCTTTAAGTTCTTTTTTACACAAACAGTAACATCAATACCAACATGGGGTGGAGGGGTTCTACATTCTTTGTACTAAAGGCTTTATGTAAAACATAGGCTAAGTGAAATTTACCCAAACAAAACACACACATTCCCAGTTTTTCAAAAATGTCTCCTGGTTCCTCAAGAGAGAAAACTTTAAAGAATATATTTGGCTGAACTTCTGTTCACAGTTGCTACGCTAGCAAATAACAGGCAACCATTTCAACTAAGAAAGCTCCAAACGGCGTCATGCCACCCACTTTCTCTAGTATGTACATGTTTAGTTCCATAGCGCCCTTACCCACTAATGTCTAGATAACCTGAAAACCATTCAAATAATAATGGCTGAAAGTTTAAATGTTGCTTACCAAAGGCTTTCTAAAGTTTCGTAAATTTTACATCAGTGCTCATCCAAAGTGCCCCCTAACTTCTACACTGTTGAAGTGAGCAGATGGTACTTTGACTTTTCTCCCTCCCTATTGTGTTTGAATTGCAATGATAGGTAATCCACAGGAGAAAAGGATCTTTCTCCTTTTCTGCAACAGACCACAAATCATGCTCAACTACAAAAACACAGAAACCCTATTTTTCCTGTGATCTTGTCCATGTATTTTTGTTAAAGAACTATTTTTGCCTTTGATTAGATCAGTCCTAGACTCTCTCTGAAATTATTCCACTGCCGGGTCTCATTCAACACTTAAGAATTTGGTTCCAGATCCAGATAATGTCTTGAATAACTCTCTCTCTCTCTCTCTCTCTCTCTCTCTCTCTCTCTCTCTCTCTCTCTCACACACACACACACACACACACACTCTATGCCATAGCCTTTCCTCTCACTCTTTTCCTTTCTGCCAAACTTCCCAAACTAATTCTTTCCTCATCTGAACTTCTAATGGTAACTTCATGAACATCATATTCATGTAATTTATCATATTCTACCTTGTATTTTAATTATTTATGCATTATAGCCATTCTTCTCCAACACTGCTTGAAATTACTGTTCAGATGATTTTTCATTCATAAATTAGGAATATATTAAATGAAATACCATGTAATTTTCATTTAAAAATAAGCGGTCTCATTTCTGCTTCCAATCAGGATGGAGTAACTAGGACCAGAGTTATTTTGCCACCTCAAACAACTAAGAAACAGAACAAAATACATGAAATAATAGCACTCAAGACACTGTACAGTAGGCATAGAAGGACAGTGATTCCTGAGATGGGAAAAACCAAGGTGAGTTTTTAGAAAGTTTCCAGACTGTGGCACAGAGAAGAAACCAGGCAGAGTCTGGTGGTCTTCATGAGTTGAGGAGATAAAGCGTCAAGTCCAGGGAAGCCAAGACAGCTAGAGGTCACAGGGGAGACCACCACAGGCGACACAGCTGCATAGAGAGAACTCTGAAGATCTACAGAGGGTTCCCCTCAAGTACTCAGTAAATAATAAGAATATGTGAGAAACTACTGAAAGAGCTGAAGAGAATAGTGTTAGGAACTCACACACTGTCAGGAATAGAGCCTGTTTCCAAAAACAAGAGTGGAAAGTCTGATCATTTAAAAAGCATCAGGGGGCTTTCCTGGTGGCGCAGTGGTTGCGAATCCGCCTGCGGATGCGGGGGACACGGGTTCGTGCCCCGGTGTGGGAAGATCCCACGTGCCGCGGAGCGGCTGGGCCCGTGAGCCATGGCCGCTGGGCCTGTGCGTCCGGAGCCTGAGCTCCGCAACGGGAGAGGCCACAGAAGTGAGAGGCCCGCGTACCACCAAAAAAAAAAAAAAAAAAGCATCAGTTACAGTACTAAGAAGGGTCTCGCCTCAATAGTGAGGAAAAATTAACCAGAGACTAAACACAGCTCTGGTCCTATCTGACAAAACTTAAAAATAAGTCCTGAAAGAATTAAACTGTTTCTAAGAAACTCAGCTGTGTTCTAGACAAAGCTCAAGAATATTTACAGAAAAAAAAAAAACCAAACCATCTAGCATACAACAGGGTAAAATTCACAATGTCTGGCATCCATTCAAAAATTACCAGGCATTCAAAGAAGCAGAAAAAGACAACCCATAATGATGAGAAAAATCAATCAATTGCAAATGATCCAGAATGAATGTAGATGTTAGAATTAACAGACAAGGACATTAAAACATCTGTATTCCATATGTTCAAAAAAACTGTACGTAAAATCATGTTAAGAGATATAAAAAAGATCCACATCAAAATTCTAGAGATGAAAACTATATTGTCGAACTTCCCTCGTGGCACAGTGGTTAAGAATCCGCCTGCCAATGCAGGGGACACAGGTTCGAGCCCTGATCTAGGATGATCCCACATGCCGTGGAGCAACTAGGTCCATGCACCAGAACTACTGAAGCCCGCGCGCCTCGAGCCCGTGCTCCACAGCAAGAGAAGCCACCGCAGTGAGAAGACCGCGCACTGCGACGAAGAGTAGCTCCCGTGCGCCGCAACTAGAGAAAGTCTGTGCACAGCAATGAAGACCCAATGCAGCCAAAAATTAAACAACAACAACAACAAAAACCTGTATTGTCTGAGCTTAAAAAAATTGGATTGGACTAATGACAGATTAGACACTGCAGAAGGGAGAAAAGATCAGTACACACTTAATAACACAACAGAAACTACCTAAAGGAAATACATAGAGAGTAAAAAAGACTTTAGTCTTAGCAATGAACAGCAAGCTTTGAAAATGACATGGAATGATTATGGTCTAATATGTATCAGTGTTGATAGCTTCTTTAAAAATTGAAGTATAGGTGAGTTACAATGCTGTGTTAGTTTCAGGTGTACAGCACAGTGATTCAGTCTTATATATATTCTTCTTCAGATTCTTTTCCATTACAGATTACTACAAGATGTTGAATAGAGTTCCCTGTACTATACAGCAGGTCCTTGTTGTTTATCTGTTTTGCATACGGTAGTGTGTATCTATCTGCTAATCCCAAACTACCAATTTATCCCTCCCCCACCCACACCACCCCCACTGCCCCCTGCTGACAACTTTTTTTTTTTTTTTTTTTTTTTGCGGTATGCAGGCCTCTCACTGTTGTGGCCTCTCCCATTGTGGAGCACAGGCTCTGGATGCACAGGCTCAGTGGCCATGGCTCAAGGGCCCAGCCGCTACTCGGCATGTGGGATCTTCCCGGGCCGGGGCACGAACCCGTGTCCCCTGCATTGGCAGGCGGATTCTCAACCACTGTGCCACCAGGGAAGCCCTGACAACTTTTTGAAAGAATCTACTCCTGGTCATCTTGAGCGGAAGGAAAAGGAGAGAGGGGGATGGCTTGTAGCCAATATACCACATTTGGTATACTTATTATGGGTTGCCAGTCCCTAAAATTTCACTGTTACCTTTTTACTTTCTTTGCCCTTCCACCCTTGTTGGAGTCATACTCTCTCTTCTTCCCTCTTTGTTGACTTCTCGGAAAGCCAGAGCTCCTATGCCACTTACCTACATTCTATCTTCCGGATATATATAGCCTTCCACTGGACATCTACAAGAGATTTGTGTGTTCCCCAAATAGCTGTTTGCTCTAAAATCCTCCTTTCTTCTAACCAAATAAAGCATCCATTTCCAAAATGACATTATATTTTAAGTATTACTTGATTTAAGTAATAAGCACTAGAATATATGTGACTACCCAATTTAACTCTTCTGGTTTTGCACTTGTCATGAATTAACAAGTTAAAGTTCATTAATTCAATCAAGAAGTATTATTACATACTAACTTGAACCAGATACAATAATAAACACTGGCAATATAGTCCCAATCCCGAAAGAAACTACAGTCTGATGGAAAAAACAGACAAATGTATTCACAATTACAGTAATACATACTATGGACTAAGAGAACAATACATATACAATGCCAAGGAAGCACAAAAAGGGGACAACTCTATGAGACAGGGCAAGCTTTCTGAAGTAAGTGAAGTCTAAGCTAAATCTTTAAGGCAAGAAATTATTCATGTGGGAGAAAGAGGTATTCTGGCCCAAAGTAATAATACATGAAAAATAATATATGAAGAAATATATGAAAAGCAGTAAGGTACAAAATATGGCATATTTGGGGAATTGCAAGTGGTTCAGATTTGGGGGTAGAGTGGAGGGAGAAAGCAAGTGAGGAAAGGAATAGAATCTTCAAATTTTCTGGGAGGAAAAATGAGAGAGCAAGTCGGGGTTTCACCCTAATGGGGATCCAAGATGACCCATCAAAGCTGCTAGAAACTGTGTCCCTGTCATCAAGCTATATGGGAAAACCTTCCTTCTACTAAAAACCAGGGAGGACTGCATCCCTCTGAATCAGGGGTTGGCAAACTATGGCTTTGGTCCAAAGCTGGCCCACCACCTGTTTTTGTACAACCTGAAAGCTAAGTGTAGTTTTTACATTTTCAGGTAGTTGAAAAAACTCAAAAGAAGAATATTTTGTGACACATGGAAGTAATATGAAATTAAAATTTCAGTGTTTATAAAGTTTAACTAATGAAGTGAGAGAGTGGCATGGACTTATATACACTACCAAATGTAAAATAGATAGCTAGTGGGAAGCAGCCGCATAGCACAGGGAGATCAGCTCGGTGCTTTGTGACCACCTAGAGGGGTGCGATAGGGAGGGTGGGAGGGAGATGCAAGAGGGAGGGGACATGGGGATACGTGTATATGTACAGCTGATTCACTTTGTTATAAAGCAGAAACTAACACAGCGTTGTAAAGCAATTATGCTCTAACAAAGATGTTAAAAAAAAATAAAGTTTAACTAGAACAGAGCCACTCCCATTCACTTACGTATCATCGATGACTACTTTCTTGTTACAACAGCAGAACTGAACAGTTGTAACAGAGACAGCATGGCTTGCAAAGCCAAAAATATTTACTATCTAGCCATTAATGGAAAAAGTTTATGGATTTCTGATCTAAGTTAGGAGTCTTTCAAAATCTCATCTCCTTCAATTAAGTCTCAGCTTATCTGTTCAGAAGTTCTTATAAGAAATCTCATACAATATTAGATAAAAGACTAGTTACATTATTTGTGGATATAAAAGTATTATTTTAAATTTCATAATAATTATTAATTTCCATTTCCATATTTTCTTAATTATTCCTTTATATATGAAATATCAAATTTTGCTTGCAGAACTTTATCCTGAAGTTCTAAATGAATTAAATATCTCCAGTTATATGATTTCAAGTTATAATTTTAAAAACTATTTCCTTCTGTTAGCAGCAGTCTAGCTATACTTATTTCCTGGACCATTAATTAAATAAGAAATGTTATTCTAATATTCTGAAACTGGTAGCCCTTTGAAAAAATTCAAGAGGAATGATGAAAAGAATAATATGCCAAAGTAAGCTAATCTAAGACTATTTCTAAGGTATTTGATTTATAATATGGATTGTTAAATCAGAATATTTTTCAAGGGTTTAATTTACTTTTTGGTTGTGTTTTACTTCTGTTCTCAATAGAAAAATAAGATCATGATTTACTGTTGCTACTGATTTAAAAGACTCTATTAATTCCCAATTTTGGCTCTTCAACACTCTTTTTTGATACAATTTCAACATCTCAAGAGAGGTGATCAAATTTACTTTTGCTGATTTTTAATATATCATCTGTTGGTCCAATTGGCATCTTCAAAACAGTATTTCTAAAAAATGAGTTTAAAAAGTGAAAATTTCAGTGTTAGTAACCTTTGAGGGATCTGGGCAAGACCTAGAAAAGTTAGAAGGCAAGTAGATTCTTGCCAATCAGCTCACAGCATACTTTAAAATGGAGAAGAAAAACAATATTCTACTTTAGAGTTGAGGGTAATATACTCTTATTTTGAAGTTATAAATTGCTGACAAGGGCTTCCCTAGTGGCGTAGTGGTTAAGAATCTGCCTGCCAACGCAGGAGACATGGGTTCGAGCCCTGGTCCGGGAAGATCCCACATGCTGTGGAGCAACTAAGCCCATGTGCCACAACTACTGAAGCCCACGTGCCCTAGAGCCCATGCTCTGCAACAGGAGAAGCCACCGCAATGAGAAGCCTGTGTACCACAACGAAGAGTAGCCCCCACTCGCCACAACTAGAGAAAGCCCACGCACAGCAACGAAGACCCAACGCAGCCAAAAATAAATAAATTTATTTCAAAATAAATAAATAAATAAATAGATTGCTGACAACACTGCATGGTCAATAGGCTATGAAAACTGAGTAAAAGCAACATGCTATCAAAAACCAAAACTTATAACAAAGATATGATACCTAATAATACTCGTAACTACTTAGTAATTGATATAAATGATAAATCATTCATATAAATTGTCATAATTAGTCCAGAACAGTAAAGACTATAGAAACCATACGGTTTCATATCTATGAGGAATAATTCAAGGAGGTAGGTAAGATGAGTACTGAGAACAGAAGATTGAAGGGAACACTTAGCACTTATTTTCAAATACTTGGGTTTTATGAAGAAGAGAGATTAACACTCCATGTGACTCTGGATGACAGAACTAGGAACAATGAGAAGACAATGATGAAAACAGATTTTAGCTCACCATAAGGAAAACATTTCTACTTTGTAGCAGTCAACAATGGAACTCTTTACCTATGAGGCTTGTAGTATAATGGAAGAGTATGCAAATTTGGAATTAAATGGATCTCATATTTGGAAACTATCCCTGTCTGTTCCCAGAACTACAATGTTGCTTGACCTGTTGAATGTCAAAGTCTATCTTACGGGTGGGGGGTGGGGGGAGGTGGGAAAAACACCACCTACCTCAAAAAGAGATTGACAAGTGACATGTGACACGAATACAATTGTTTGTATGTAAATGTGATTTGTATGTAAAATTGGTACAAAGTTGTATGCAAGAACAAAAGGTTATTTCAATAACAGTAATTATTAGTGGTGGTTAGGAACAGGTCAGCTGGAGCCAAACTCCCTGGGTTTAAATCCTGATGTTGTCAACTTGGCCAAGTTATTTAACCTCTCTGTATCCCTGTGTCCTAAATTCTACAATATGGACATTAACAGTACCTATAAGGCTGCTGAAAGGAATTACATAAGGCACTGATGACAGTGCCTAATGCATAATATTTACTCTATAATGCTATCTAATCTATTATTATTATGTAATATTAGAAAATAAATTCATTTATTCTATAGTGAATTCCTTGTTATTGCAAGTATTCCATCAAAGCCTTGAACATGTCAGAGATGGAAATTCCAGAAGTGAATAAGAGAGTCTCTACTAAATTCATTCATTCACACAGTCAGCAAGTATTAAATGAATATGTAATGCCTACAAGGGGCACTAGAGCACAGTGGTTAAGAGTACAGATTCCCAAGCCAGTCTGTGGATATGAATCCCCACAACATCTTTTAGTAGCTTATCAATTGGGGCAAGTTATGTAAGCGTAATAATATGCCTCAGTTTCTTCTTCTGTTCTATGGGGAAATTATAGGGTTGATGAGAGGATTCAATGACTTAATGTAGGTAAAGTGCTTAGCACAGTACCTGACAGTAATACATCATATATCAAGATTAGCTGATTAGCTATTATTTTGACTACGTGCCAGGCACAGTTTTAGACACCGGGATTACCCCTGCCTCACAGAACTTACATTCTTTGTAGGGGTGGGGTAGCACTGATAATAAACAAGCAAATAAAGAGTAATGACAAACACTAATATCAGTGATAAGTGAAGAAAAAGCAGGTTAAGGGAATAGAGAACAATTGAGGAATTCAAGTTGAGACAGGAAGGTCAAAGAAGAACTCTTGAGAAGCCTGGGGGATGAGCATTTCCATCTAGAAGAAAAACAGAAGGAAAGGTTCTGAGCAGGAAGATATAAGGTGTGTTAAAAGGAATAGCAAAGAGGCCAGTGTCACTGGAGCGGAATGTGGGAAGAGAAGGGTAGCAGGAGATAAGGCTGGAGGGACAGCCGGGTTCCCGATCTCTCAGGGCCTCAGAGACCAGAGTGAGGACACTGGGGTCTGAAGGGAAACAAATGGAAGGTTTAAAGCACAGGGACGACAAAATCAGACCTGCACTGTAAATGATTCACTCTGGCAATGACCTCTAATGAACTATTTGACTCCAAGATTTCCCGAACTTAATCATTCTACTAGTAATAGAGGGACATTTGTATATCTGGGAAATGGAAACGATACATCTTGATGGCAGACTGAAATATTTCTGCTTGGAAGTTGAGCATCCAAACCCAATAATGAAGTTGCTACATTGGAGACAACAAAGCATTTACTGCAGGGGAGCATTCCATTTGTGTTTGTTAGATTTCACATATGAAGTATTGTTTAGAAACGTTTAAGAAAGATTTGACAGTGGTTTTGGAATGTTGGGGGAAAAAAAGTGAGGAATTATGATTCCAGAAGGGAATGCTTGAGATATCAACAATGCCAGATTCCAGAGAGGAATTGTACACCGAAAGGATGCAATCACATACAGATGCCCAAGAAACAAACCAAGGTAAGGTATTACATGAAGAGAAGTTAAAATGTGAGTAGTCCACGAACCAAAAGTCAAAAGAGAAGTGAGATTGTTCCCATATGGCAATCTTTTTGATGTGAGTTTGAAAATGTTCAGGGAGGAACAGAAAACCGGAGGAACACAAGCAGGACTTTGAGCTATGCCACCGAGAGGGGTGAGGAGTGTCATTTCCCTCCCGACATGGAGGTGTCCTCGGTAGCAATACAATCCTGAATAGCAGTTTGTCAAACACTAAGCTTTCCTAGTCTCGACTACAAAACTAAGATAAAGGAAAAAAATAAAGGGAAGGAGCCAAAAAAAGGTGTTGTGTTTTGGGGCATGCGAGGTGACTGGGAAGAAAAACCATTTAGTAAATCAAAATTGCTCAGATTTAATTACTTTTATGGAATTCTGGGTATCGTTTCAGGGGAACTGAGTAATTTTTAGAATAGCAATATTTTTCAAGAGCCAGCCTTGGCCTTGGCAAGGAAATGGTTATAACTGAAGATAAGGAGCAATGTCGAAGAATTCAGAAAGAAACCAAAGCTCTGGAAAAAGTGAGGCTTTTTTTGGTTCATTGTAAAGGAACATAAATTAGCCTCAAACCCAATCTCCGCCTACCCCCCAACTTCCCAGAGTCCTGTGCAGCCCATAGAAAGTGGAAGTGAGCCAAAGCCAACAGTGTGGGCTGAAGTTCTGTGGATGAAGGGTGGGATGGGCTCGGGAGGACCTGGCTGGCAACCCAGTGGAATCACTTGAAAGCACTGCCACAAAATGGAGACTAAATAATCACTGAGGACTTTCAAAATGCACAGAAAATGGGATACGCTTAGCAAAATCAGAGAATAGATTCCCTACTCCAACTCATTTCAAAAAAACAAAAAACAAAACCAGAAAGGATAATAGAAAATGAAACAAAGCAAAACATACCTGTTCTCTTACCGGTCTTTAATTAAAGCATAAAATACCCTCCTCCCTCTTCTCTCCTCCCAGCCACCCTGGAACGAATAGGGACCTGGCCACAGCTCAGGTAAAAGACTTCGGCCTTCCAGCTACAAACAGTGGAGATAGCAGACAATAGAACTGGTGATTCATTACAAAAGAATACACTCCGGAGTGGCCTGCTGCCACTTGGGCTCCCCCGCACTATTTAAAGGAACAGCAACCTCCTTTCCAACCTCCCTTATTCTTAACACCTTCCCCTCCTCTTGGTCCTGATGGAAAACAGATTTTGAAGAAAATGCCAGCAAAGCACTGAGCTGTCCAAGAAAGGGAGGGCTTTGTGTTCCACAGAAACTGGCAGTCTTACACTATAGTAGAGAACAAAAATTTTCTTTAACGTCCACACTGTAAAATCTTTTCGTCTCTGCCTAGTATACTTTCCCTTTCAACAACAAATAGTATAACCTTTCCTTATTAATTGGAGTTGACATCATTTACAACTTTGTCTAATTTGACACATATTACAAGAATGTATCTCTTCTCCTTCCTTTTATTCCACATTGTTATTTTCACAGATGTGAGGAGATGCAATAATTTGGTTCACATGCTCTGAAAGAAGAGAGTATCTCAGTGAAATACTCCTATAACATATACAGGAATGACAGATAAACCTAAAGTTATTTTTTAAAAAGTCACATGAGCATGTCTGTCTATTATACTAGAATTCTGTAATTAAACTGCCATTTGCTTTTTTTTAAAAGCAAAACTCTGATAACTTATTGTAAATAACAGAGCCTTATAAACCAAAAACAGGCCTCATAAAACCAGAGCATATATAGTAACAATGTATGTACGCAGTGTAGCTACAGATATGGATCTAAACGTAATGAAAATGTCATCCACTGAAGGCCCTTCAACCTCCTTCCACCATGTGAGCGATGGAAACCACGGGATATAGAAGTGTTAAGATCAAAGATGCAAAGAACCTAGGTGACAAAATGATGAAAACATATCTAAATACTTTTCTTAATATACTTGTTAAGATACTAAATACCACAATAAACAGTTTAACTTTGATAACTGAACCCTTAACACTGCAGACATTTTCTATTCAGAAAGCTTATGTGACAGATCATTATCAAATATTGGGATTTGACCTCTGGCTCAAAAAACCCAAAACTAGCCCCCACCAAAAAAAAAAAAAGAACAAAACCATAGGACAAATAAAGATTTGGCCTATCTTGCTATTTTATGTATGTTACATTAACATAGACAGTGTATACAAAAAACAAACATGCTGCAATATTGAAAATTCACAAGTTTGACATTCTATACTTTCCATTTGTATAAATTCAGGATGGGCAAAAATGAGTTCCTTGTTTCCTTCAGCATTCACACACACTGAGAAAATCATAATGATTTTCACTTACCTATTAGAATTCTTAACCTCCCCAAACTCCCTCTCTCTTTCTAGTTTCTATTTATTTATCTCTTCTGCTTCATTCCTAAAATTATAGTTTCCTTAAATACTTATTAAGACCAAGATATTAAGTGTGCAAATGCTTGTGCATTTGAACTTGGGCTTGCACACGTTTACTCAGCTGCTCTAGAAACTAAGGGGAGAGGCTCCAAGAAGCCACGGAAAACCTCTGATTATAAGAAGTCCCAGTTTAGATAACTCTTTCACTGATTTAAAAATATATACAATGAAAAGTCAAGTAGTTGAAAAGGCTCCAGTAATAGCTGAGAAAGAAGAGAGCTGGTACCCTCTAATATGGTCAGTTAATGGAAACTGAACGAGGGTTCCAAGTTTAAGAAGTATCATCTCCCGGGGGCTTCCCTGGTGGCGCAGTGGTTGAGAGTCCGCCTGCCGATGCAGGGGACACGGGTTCGTGCCCGGGTCCGGGAAGATCCCACATGCTGCGGAGCGGCTAGGCCCATGAGCCATGGCCACTGAGCCTGCGCGTCTAGAGCCTGTGCTCCGCAACGGGAGAGGCCACAACAGTGAGAGGCCCGCGTACCACAAAAAAAAAAAAAAAAAAAAAAAAAAAGTATCATCTCCCAAGCAACAAAGAGAAGCCAGAAACATGTTTTCTCTTTTTTAAAAAGTAAAGCAATATTTCAAGAGTTAGTCGGGCTGACGATGAAGGGATAAGAAGTGGAAGAGAAAATATTTCAAGGGTTTCTCCACTTTCCAGAAGAGGGAGGGATTTCTTAATAATCTCCAAACTCAGATCTGCTGAAAATTTACTACGGAAAGACATATTCTTTGAAACTTCCCTTTTCTCTCGGTCATGCTAGGAAAATCTCCTTAATGCTTTACCTCCTTCCAAACAGCACTGCGGGGCATTATATAACATTTAACAGAACAGGGTTCCAGCTCCTAAAATGATGCCTCTATCCAGATAGCCAGTTGACTCTCTCGCCCTCCGGTGGTGACTTAGGAAAAGAGATGAGAGAATACCAAAAAAAAAAAAAAAAAAAAAAAAGGTGGTGGGGGGGCAACCTCCTTAAAAGGAAAGCACTGTCCAGTGATGAAATTTCCCTACAGAGCATAAAAGCCTGGAGTGAAACTGATCTTAAGTCTGAGACTAAAGGACATGAATGTTCCACAATGCAAACGATTCTCATTGATAAATCACAGCCTCATCGTTTCCTCTCAACCTATATATAAAGAAAAAAGGGAAAAGGAACATACAGAAAGGTGCCAAGAAAAAAAATAGCACCGCCAGGGGAAATTGGGGAAGAGTATTCACCTTTCCATTTGTCAGGAATGACTTGCTAAAATGCAGATATTGCCTGGTATAACCAAAGACAGGGGGAGAGAGAGAGGTGCGCGGGGGGAGGGGGGGGGAGGTGGTGGGGGGGAGGGGGAGGGAGGAGAGGGGGAAAGAGAGAGAGAGAGAGAAGGAGGGAGAGGGAGAGGGAGAGGGAGAGGGAGAGAGAGAGAGAGAGAGAGGTCTTCCATTTCCTACTCCCTCTCCTTCAGATGTCTTTTAATGCCCGTGTGATTGTCATTTATATATTCAGACTTGTTCTTCTGCCAGGGAGGGCTCTACCTGCCTCTGCTGCACCTGGATGCTTCTATGTTCTCACGGAAAACAGTCTTTGCCAGTAACAAAGACATGAACATGAAACATTTTTCTAGCCTTCATTTTTAATGAGCCATTTAGAGTAAAGGCAGCAAAACTGCAAGTCAATTGCCAATTCTGAGAAACCAAAGCGAATCAGGAATCAGATTTCCTTATAACACAAATTCTTCTGCAATTCTTGAAAGGAAGTCAATCCCTCTTCCCTCTTTTTGGCAGTCTACAAGAATCTCTTCTACCTCTGCAGTCTCTCTCTCCCTCCCTCTTCTCAGAACCAAGACAAAGAGGTAGACAAATCCCCACAGGGTCTTTCCTGAGCTACAGCTGCACAGTACAGGAAACAGGAATCTGCTATGGAGCTAAGGGAGGGGAGAGAAAAAAGGATAGGGATACACCACACACGCGGACTCACAACAGGCAAAGACTAACACTTTCCAGCTGATAACAAGAATTCTGGCCCTTTCTAAAAAGACAATAATAATTAAAACTCTGGTGACTATGCTCCCCCATCTTATTTAGATCTCAGAAACGAGAAAAGAAACGCACGGAGGAAACACAGATCTTACCTGAGTTACCATTTTCTTTTTCTCCATAAACCAAATGGAACAGATGATGAACACTTCAAAGCGGTCGCGCTGGGGCACACCTTCCACAGCTTGCTTTCCACCCCCCTCCCCCCCCAAGTCTAGCTCTTAAAGGGTGGGTGATTGTTCTCCCTTTATCCCGTTTTCCTTCCTTTTTCTTTCTAGTGTTTCTTCCTTTCTTTTCTCTTCCTCTCTGGCAGTCTCTCCCCCTCCTTCTTTCTCCAGCTCCCTCCCATATCTCAGGCAGATGGCTGAAGGAAGCCCCACCCCCGAATGCCTAAGGTAATTAATCAGAGTAGAGCCCCACCTCTTCCTCCTCCTCCCACCCCCTCCCGGCAGGCTGACATCTCCCAACTCTAGAAACAGGCCTGCTGGAGAATGGCAGTTTGGTGTGTGCTTTGCGCACGCGCGCGTGCGTGTGTGTGTGTGTGTGTGTGTGTGTGTGTGTGTGTGTGTTGTGTGTGCGCGTGCGTGTGTGTGCGTGCGTGCGTGTGTGTGTGTGTGTGTGAGGGAAGGAGCGGGGGAGAGAGGGAAGGGCAGGCGCCATGTGCCCGCATATTTTAAGGAGTTTCTCTGATGGTGGCATTAATTATATGGCACGGGAAGTATTCACAGCAGCTTACCATAGTAAGTACAGATTTAAAATGTTCCATCTAAGAATACCTGATAATAAATAAGGAGCGAAACAGAAAGTATTAAAAAAATTTCCACTGATGTACAGTTTATAGATGCAGCGGATGTAATAAAAGATGAGAAGAGCTGCTCAATGATGGGTTGACTGGAAGGTTTTCAAGGAATGGAAATATGCAAGAAACTGCTTGCCCTAAACTAGTCTAATGACTGCAAAGGACAAAAAGAGAGGAGGCAGGTAATTTAAGTGCTTCTTTTTTTCTACTGTAAAAAACCTGAGGATTCTGAAAAAGGTGTCTACAAACATGAGTGCTTAAGAAGCTTAAGGTGGATACAAATTTGGCTGCTCAAGGCTTCCAGCTTCATTTAAAATTCTGATTAACTGAGAATTTACCCTTTGCTTTCCCCAGCCTTCTGAATCTCAGCCTCTATTGAAAAACATAAACCCTTTCTTGTACACACACTGGACATGTGTCATTACTGTAACTAGTCATTGTTACTATAGAGTGCTATGGACACAGGAGGTTTGGGAGAATGTTTACTGAATGTAAGAGTTTCTTTTAAGTTCTCTTAGTAAAAAGTCATAATGAAATAAAGCATAAAGGTGTGATTCAGTTCGGAAGTCCTGGTCAAAGTCATAATTCTGCCCTTTACAGGTGATCTTGGAAAAGTCTTTGACCTCTGAATATAAATGTCATATCTCCCTACATTCTATTATTATATATTCAAATAAAGTAACCTATGTGAATGCTTGATGAGTTTATGATGCTTGTCTCATAAAAATAAAGATTTTCTAATTTCTTAGTATTCTAATAAATAAGATCCTATTCTAAAGGTTTTATTATATATTTTAAGTTATGCTATATTTATGTTATAATCTCTAATAGATTAACTGAAGAGCAAAGAGATTAATTCCAAAATTGAGCTTTCTATTTTTAAAATAAACACATAAAGAAATCAAAATTCAGAATCACAAATCACACCGAGAATACTTAAGTGTTTGTTGTCTCAATGAGGATTATTTGGCAAAATGTATAACCAAGCTTTAAAAAAATGTGCCATACAATAATGTTGGTTGGAACATTGCCAATGTACCATCATCATGCTCCCATCCAAATTAATAATCATTTTAACAATTCTGAGAAGAACACAGGAACTACCAAACAATCTGGAGAGGCTGGAGAAACCGGCACAGTCATTGCTATTTACTGAGTACCTACAATATGTCAGGCATTGTTCTGGGCATTTTACAGCTATCTGTATACTTTTAGTATAACCTGTACGTGTAAAGAAATATGTACAAAAGAATGGGATCTTTAAACATTAGAAAAAAACATTAAGAGAAAAGGAATAGATTGGTTCTGAACTTGTTCTTATTTAACATTTTTAGAAATGATCTGCAAGATAGAACATATTACATTCTCTGAATTTGCAACTGAAAAGCCAATCTGGAGATAAAATGCAATCAAAAAATTTTAAAGACAAAGTGAGGAAGGAGAAAAGAGGTAGGCAAGTTTCACTGGAAGCAGGGGCAATGAATGCAGTGTGCTTTTGTGAAAATCTAAATCATATTTATGGGATAATTATTTACGCTTTCAGTTCTAATATAAGAAATAAACTGAGAATCACTGTATACCATTCTCTGAATCCGCTGGTCCACAATTAGTGCTAGGGGCAAAAAACCAGGAGCACCAAGACAGAGTCCCCCACTCCCCACCCCCACCACACACACAGACACACACTCACACACACACACACACACACTCACACACTCACACACATGCTAGCCTTATGGAAGCCATGGCTTTCTTGAAGCTTGCAAACCTCCATATGTATGGAAAGACAACAAAGCCCCCAGAAGAGATTTTTTTAACTAAAAATGAGGGATTCCCACATGCAAAAAGTCTCGGACTAGGATAAAGGTTTCCCTAGGCCTGGTATTCATGCCTCTTTTCTACATTTAGGACCACTGTTTTATATCGCAAATAATAAACTTATAAAAGTCATTACCACAAGAAAAGAGTGAGTGTGAGCTAAAAGTGAAAAAAAAAGTATTAAAATAATTTTCATAAACTCACTGATCATAGTGAGCACTGCACGAACTCAAGGATACTTTGATGTGCACCCCTGACTTCAAAGCGTGGTGTGATAGAGGCCAGTCTGCTCCCTCGTGCCCAAGTGAGAGAGAAGAACAATTGAACAGGCCGGATCTGACCCAGCAGAACAACGGGAGGCCCCTGGTGGCTGAGTGTACCCAGTGGTGTACCAAGGAGAAACGCATTTCAGGGCATTTTCTGGGCAGGAGTGAGGGGGCTGGGGAGGTAGGCAGGCAAACAGACAATAAGAACATCAGCTAAGGGAGGAGACCACATCCACCCTTTGTGGATCAACCTCCAGCTTCCAGCACAGTGCCTGATACATGGTAGGTACTCAGTAAATATCTGTTAATAAATAAACAAATGAAGGAACTTCTCCTAGTTGTCTCAATGTCTTCATTGTTTCCTCCGTGTTCCACGTAATCCCCAGAACTCCAGCTTCCTTTCCCCCATACCACTCAATGGAAATGGATCTTATTAAAGTCGCCAAAGACCTCTGATGACCAAAGTCAATGGGCATGTTTTATCTTCTTTGACTTGTCTGTGGCATTTGGCACTCCCTCCTTTTGGAAACTCTTAATTCTCAGCTTCAAATGAAACTCTTGTTCTGAGTCTTTCTTGATTTTCCTCTTTTCCTGTTAACTCGCTTCCCCATCTTACTCTTTTTCCTCTGCCCACCTTCTATGTTGGTATTGCTTGAGGTGCCATCTTCAGACCTCTTTTTACTGCATACCACAGGTTCTTAACCCAAGGTATATAGTTCCTCACACAGGTACCCTGGTGGAAATTTGTTATTTTTATGTGCATTTCTGTGCAGAGAGGATCTACAGTATTCATCAGATTTTCAAAAGGGTACACATCTCAAAAAAGTTAAACAATGGTCCTTAGTTCCCGAGGCCTCCTGTTGACCAACACGCTTGCTGTAGGTGATATAATCCATCCCATAGCTTCAATTACCACCCATTTACCTTGATGACCCCCACATTTCTATAGCCAGTTCAGATATCTCTCCTGAACTCCAGATCAAAATATCCAAATGCTAAATAATAGTCATCTCCACTTAGATATCCTACAAATTTCTCTATCCTAAAAGACCAAAACTAAATTAAATTCTTAAAATTGAATCACTAATTCATTTAGTGAGTGTCTACTATGTGCCAGGCACTATTCTAGGCACTGGGGGAAAACAGTAAATGGGCAAAGGAGATAAAAATCCCTGTATGTGTGAAGCCTGGATTCCAGTACTCATTCTACATGTTTGTTTACTTGGTGAAATGTGGTTAAACTTCATAACCAGTAAAAGAGGTATCAGTTCTTGAAAACTTACTCTGTGGTGTCTTATCAGGCAACGACATATATTCTTAGCTCATTTCATCCTCAAGACAAGATATTTTAATCTCCTTTGCAGAGATGAGGGAACTAAGACCAGGTGAGGCTAAGTATCTTGCCCAAAGTCACCGGAGCTAGCAAGCCGAAGTGTCCGGATTTAAACCCAAATTTGATGGGAAGTCTGGAGTCCTTCCAAGACTCCTCCTTCTCACTCAACACCACACCAAACCAGAAGCAAGTCTTTTTGATTTATCTGAAATGTGCCCTTTCTTTTTGTCCCTAGCACTACAAATTCAGTTCTGACCTTACTATTTTGCATTCAGCCTCCTACTTATCTCCCTGCCTTCAGTCTACCCCTCTTCCCCTGCAGGCTTCTTACTACTCTCACAGCTTGATCTTTCTAAACACAAATCTCATCATGCCACTTCCCTGATTAAACTCCTCAACTACTGCCCACAGCCTAACAAGGGGGACAATTCTAACTTAAGTAGGCACCTAACACACATAACGTGGCTTCAGCCCCCTTGTCAGAGCCCCGGCTTGCCCTCTCCCCACCCACTGCTCTCCTCTGCTCCTACCACACTTCACGACTTGCAGTTAGTTCCTCAACAACACCTCTGTTCTTTTCTGTTTTCTGTTCTTCCTCCCTTGAGTACGGCCTTCTATCTGGCTAATTCATCCTTCAAGGCTCACTTCAGGGATCCCCTGCTCCAGAAAGCCTTTGCTGCCCTACCCGCTCCCACACCTGGGTTAGGTACCCCTTATCTCTGTGCCTTAGCGCCTAAGCCATGGTTGATACCGTTTCTGCATAACTTTGACCAGACTGTGAGCAATCTGAGGGTAGGAACTGTGTTTCACAATCCTAACGCAGTTCCTAACCCAACGCCTGAATACCTAGTAGATGAATAAATGTTTGATGAAATCAAACTGTAATGCCTTGATTTCTACCTCTAGCCATTTATTTATCCATATGCGGGTACCTAAGAACGAAGAGCATCTCTGTGGTTATCAAAATACTATAAAAGCATTCTTTTCTTCCCAAAGAGTACTTGGAAATGTCTTTAAATTTATAAATTTACTTCAGTATCTTAGAAATTTGAAGGTGAAAGGAAAATGTACAAAATGAGAGAGCGAGAGAAAGGCTTTGTTTTCGACTTTATTAGAATAGTTCAGATTCTAGACAAAACAACACTCACTGATTTAACAAAAAAAAACAACTCACTTTAGGTGGTGTTGCTCCTCACAGTTTTAGGGACTCAAACTTCCTACCTTCCACCCACTTACCAGCAATGCTATAAAAGCAAGTCCAAGAGTCCCTGACCAGAAGGCAGGGTTTGCTCATATTTTCCCAGGCTGCCACTAACACCCAAGTGAAAAGCAACATTAAAGGGACAGCATCTCCGGCAATAATAAAAACTTGTTAGTATAAAAGCTTTTCACAGCATGTCCCCCCTCCTAACCCTAAGTGTAAATAACAATTTACACCTAATAGATATAAATACCTTTCCAGAAGCATTTCCCAGACAATACTACTTTAATATCCCTTGTCCCAGCATGCTCTTTAATATAAATAAAGCCAAATTATAGATAATTCTACTATATCCTAGCTCATTTTCTCATGGTTAGGCAGTGTTCAGTTAAACAAAACCCATTCTAGAAAAAAAAGGTAAGCAAAATTTGAAATCAACTGCTTTAAACGTTATATGCTTATAAAAAACAAATAATCCTCGTATTTATTTCCTGTCCCCCCAAATCAAACCTTTAGAACAAGATCACAAATAGTATACACTAAGACACAGATGAGGCCAGAGATATTAGAAAACATCACTTCATAAATTATTAACTAGATTTGCATAAAATACTCTTTAAAATCTCTTTAAACTATCCCAAACTCTAGATAACTGAGTCATATATGCAATTGAAATAACGTGTACATTCTCTATATTCTCTGAGAGACTAAGGAAAAGGTTCTTAGACAAATACTTAAAGGGATGGGACATAAACAAGTTTATGAATAACCAGATTATCAAGAAAATACATGATTAATCGGTGAAAACTGAAGTGTACTGTTTCTCCAATAATACAATATGCCACATCTCCATTACTAAATTACTGGAGATTCTGCTGGTTTTCTTCACCACTAAATCCCTGTGCCTGGCACATAACTCAAAAAACATTTGGTGAGCACTAAACTAATTTGAAATGAGAAATTAAAGTATATATATATGTATATATATGTGTATATATATATATATATACACACATATATATGTATGTATATCCCCCTTGACATCAAGGTCATCTGCCCACGAAGAAGTGGACCGCCTATGGGCTAAGTCACTCTACAGCATTCTGCAGCCCTGAGCATCCTCTAAGCACACGTATCTTTTAGATAGGTCACTTTCCGTCTCTCAGTCTTCCAGATGCCTAATATCCTTAAGCTGTACTTGGCTCTCCTGAACCCTCAAATCAGGATACACAGCTACAGCCCCCCAAATGTAAGATCCTGCTTCTTCTCCCTCCAACTGCCCCATTCACCTCAAAATGATAATCAGCGCCAATGTGTTCGATGGGTGACAGGTTAAGTAAAACTGCCTCAGGAAAAACTGTGACACTAGATGAACCCCTAACTTGCAACAAGTTGTCACATAACATAAAACTGACCATCTTAGCCATTTATACTGTTCGGTGGTATTAAATACAGTGGACCTCTGAAGAACACGGGTTTGAACTGTGCAAGTCCACTTACGTGAGGATTTTTTTCACTGCACATGTACACAATCAGCGGCTGGTTGAATCCAAGGATGCAGAACCACTGATACAGAGGGCCGAGTGTGAAGTTATACATGGATTCTCAGCTGTGCAGAAGGTCAGTGCCCCTAACCCCCACATTGTTCAGAGGTCAACTCTGTATTCATAATTTGCTACCAGCACCATCATCCATCTCTGAAACTCTTTTCATCTTATAAAACTGAATCTCTAACACAGATATAGAGAACAAACGTATGGACACCAAGGGGGGGAAGTGGCGGGGGGGTGGGGGTGGTGTGATGAACTGGGAGATTGGGCTTGACATATATATACACTGATGTGTATAAAACTGATGACTAATAAGAACCTGCTGTATAAAAAATAAAATAAAATTCAAAAAAAAAAAAAAAAAAGAAAGAAAAAAACGGAAACTCTATACCCGTTAAACAGTAACTCTCCATTCCCCGTCCCCAGAACCCCTGGCAACCACCATTCTACTTTTCATCTCTATGAATTTGACTATGCCAAGTACCTCATATAAGTGGAATCATACAGTGTCTGTCTTTTTGTGAATGGCTTATTTCATTTAGCATAATATCCTCAAGATTCATCCATGTTGCTGCTTATATCAGAACTTCCTCCCTTTTTAAGGCTGAATAATATTCCATTGTGTGTATATACCACGTTTTGGTTATGCATTCACCCACTGATGGATACTTGTGTCGTTGCTTCCACCTTTTGGCTACCGTGAATAATGCTGCTGTGAACGTGGGTATACAAATATCTTTCCAAGATTCTGCTTTCAATTCTTTTGGGTATACACTCAGAAGTAGACTTGCTGGGTCATATGGTAATTCTATTTTTAATTTTTTCAGGAACCATCATATACGGTTTTCCACAGCAGCTGTACCATTGTACATTCTTATCAACAAGTGCACAAGGGTTTCAATTTCTCCGCATCCTTGCCAACACTTGTTATTTTGTTATTTTTTTTGACAGTAGCCATCCTAACAAGTTATATTTTAACCATCCATTCAGAGATGATAAATGTCTAATCCAAAAGACTAATTTCAAGTACAGCTTTTCAAATAGATTATTTATGGGTAAGGAGACTACACTCATTGTCCTTTAAATCATATCTAGCAAGCCCCTATCTACCTCCTCTGCCTGTATTTTTTTTTTTTTTTTCCGTATGCGGGCCCCTCTCTGTTGTGGCCTCTCCTGTTGCAGAGCACAGAGCACAGGCTCCGGACGCGCAGGCTCAGCGGCCATGGCTCACGGGCCCAGCCGCTCTGCGGCACGTGGGATCCTCCCGGACCGGGGCACGAGAACTGGTGTCCCCGGCATCGGCAGGCGGACTCCCAACCACTGCGCCACCAGGGAAGCCCCTGCCTGTATTTTAAACTGATTTGGCCCAGATTTGGTTCTGCAAAAATTATAACTAATAAAATAACCAATTTCAGTTGCACACTCTTAAGACAGGCATGATTTTATTAACCGTAAGAGTAATAAAAGGTCAAGTACCTAAAATACTTCATTGCCCTATGTTGAGAACTCACTTTGTTTCATTATCTCAACATCAGCTATTCTAGAACTACTTAATTTTAAAAATAGGTGCAAAACCTTTAATTTTTTTATAAATACTGTACAATCACATCCTCAATAATGTCCAGTTGCATAACACACTGGTACAGAACCACAAGTATTCATAGTATGCAACAAAGAGCTTTGATTTAACTAAGTACAAGAATATAATAGAAGAGAAAAAGAAAATTTTATAACTATAGTTGAGACAGTTTGGGTAGCAAACAATCGTCATAAATGCACCGTAATTTATAAATGCACTGGAAAAACCTGTTACCCTAACAGAATTAAGAACTAAGACTGTAACATAGTTTGGGATCCTTCAACTTAAAATTGCTTTTTCAATCACATTAATTTCCTTGATGTGGTGGAGAGTGTACTCTTAAATTTTAATATCCCATTACCTGCATTTCTAAGCTACCTTAATTTCAGATAGAATAAACCTAATAAATGGAGCAAAGTCAGGAAAGTGCTGTTTCAAATACTGAGCACCACATTTAACAGTACTAAATCTTAATGATTTGGGGTGGCAAATTCATTTTATCATAAATGAATAAAATTTTCCTGCCAAAGACTATCAAACACATCATAATTTCTAAACAAGAACCCTTTAATCCACTTCACAATTTTTATTTTTGGGGAGAATGGCCAATTTTCTACATCAAAAAAATTATTTACATATTACAATTCTGTTTTTCATAAATCTCTGACATCTCAATCTTCTTTGGAAACATTTTTACTTTTTCAGCTTTTTTTTTCATACTACTTATATTACAGTTATTACAAGTCCATTACTTTACTAGTTGGGTCTCAGAAATTTACTGTTCACAGATGTTTCTCTTCAAAAGAACATCAATATTTACTTGTAAGAAGCTTTGCTTCTAATCTAGTCTCATGACGCTTCCAGCCTTAAGCTGTTGTATAGACCAATCCATTGTGTTATGCCAGGAGAGAAATAGCTCACAGACAAATGAGACCCACAAATATATCAAAGCCTCATTAGGGAAAATATATGCTCGATTTGAATAACTCAAAATCACAGAGAGTTATACAGCTAATATAAAACATGTAGTATAGACCAATGTCCTACAATATAGTTAAAGAAACATAGCCATATCCCCTCCCACATGACTCCATACTGGTAGCTTACGACGTGAACGAGAGAGTTGTGAGTTTACTCTAGAGAGCTTACTCAACAGGTCCAATTAAAAATAGCGTGGGTTAGCCTTTAGGCCCAAAATACCTAATAAGATATACTGGTTTGTTTGTCACTTCCTTTAACCCTATGCATTTCTGTCCAACCCACAACTTAGGAGCTAATTATTAAAGAAATGGCAATCTGTAAAAAAAAAAAAAATAATTAAATGCTATAAAAACAAACTAAACCAAACTGAGAAACTAAGTAGTGTCTATAATTCAGATATAATTGTATTAACCATTTTTATTTTCCTATTCTAGATTTTCAGTACAATTAATATTTCAAAGAATCATGACATATGAAAAATCACCTAGCTCAACCCCTTCATTTTATATACAAGGAAAGTGAAGTCAAGAAAAATGAAGCTATTTGAGCATGACATGGAGGTGTTAACACCACAGGTTGAATCAGAATCCAGAATCCTTAACTTCAACTTCATTTGCTGTACTGCTACTAATTAAAGGCAAATAGTTATTCAGGAATATGCTTGATAAAGGCCTACATTTTTATGATTCTAGATTTCAACCAGTTAATCAGTAAGATGGCAATGATCCCATCACAGAAAGTCTGAAATGTTAAGTGTGAAGAGAGTGCCCTCTACTGTACATTACCTATCTGAAAAATACAGCAACATTTGGAAACCGCCATCTATGCTTCTCATCTACTCAAAATGAAGCCTGAAGTTTACTATAATATATATGGTGGCTTAATTATGTTACATTTATAATGCCAAGCCCAGTATTTAAAACACACACACACACACACACACCTCTGAAGTTTTGGAACTTCTAGGATTGAAAGCAACCACTGCTGCCCAGCCCTCAATACTACAAAACACAAACTTCCTGTTACAGCAAATTAGCAAATAACTTTGGCAAATCTATGCTCTGAATGGTACCAGGTCAGCAGACAGGAAGCTTATAAGCATTTCATCCCACCATCAAGTACTATCTAGAAACAAGTTACAACCCTTAGCTTACCTGGACAACAGGATATTGATAATCCATACAATATACACCATACATAGCAAAGGGGAAAAAAATCTTCCAATAAAGACAGTACAAAAAGTGTCTAAGTTTTTGCCTTGTTTGATCTGGCTGTCCTGTCCAAAGGAACCTGGTAGCACCAAAAAAAATCCTTGGCTGACTTCCAGTCTACGCAGATAGGTATGTTGGCTCAGGTGATGAAGAAAGAGCTTGCTTCAGGCCAGGCTTCCACCCCAATAAGACTCAACACTACACAGAAGAAATGGCTGTTTTTCAGAGAAAACAAAAAGCTCCAATGGAGTTACTAGCTACGACTGAAAACTACATTCGAGATTTGCTGTTACTGCTGGTTTTAAACTGACAACTCCTCCAGAAACTCAAGAGGTAGAGAATGACAGCCAAGGAAGGGATCGCGGGCTCCTTAAAGTGGCACCAAAAACGGTAGGAAGCACAAGGTATCCAGGATCCAAAGTGTTATATATATATTCTAGGCTTTAAGTACGTCAGAAGGAACACTCCCAATCCAGGACGTGGAAAGGCAGATGGGACTGGTATTCTCTATTTCTTCTTGGGCGGGACTTTGCGCACGCGTGCGCACGTACGTGTACACACACACACACACACACACACACACACACAAAACACACACACACACACCCTTCTTACTGTCTCCGGCACAGACAGGTGTTAGGATTAACAGTATAAAATCCTTCTGTGTGGAAAGGAATGGGAGAGAAATGAAGTCACACTGTTACATGCAGTAAAAGGAGCTCTTTCATGACACTGTATGTTTTTGTATCATTTAACACCTCCTCTGCTGTGCTTTAACAGAAGCTAGGACAGCTGGCAGGATCAGCACTAGAAAAGAGGAAGGTGGCCCCAACTCTGAGGCAACATGAGTCCACTGGAGACCTTCAGATATGCCAGAGACTCTCTCAGCTGTTCCAGTCAAACATGGAAGGATTAACTCCGGCTGCTTGCAAAAAGATGGGGGTGGAAAGGTCTCTTCAGAAAAGCCAGCTGCTTCTCCTCTTTTAGGAAGCTGCTATACCCACCCTGCCACTATATACAAAAACGCATGTGCACACATATTTCTATAACAGATACTAAAAGCAGTAACAAACACAGACAGGTGTTAGGTCGGCCTGTCAATGCAGGGCAGGTTAAAGAATTGGCTCTCAGAGCCTAAATGGCCCATCTAAACCCAGAGAACTGCCAAGTAAGTCTTAGCAAACAGGACGTAGAGTGAGCAGCAAGTAAAGATAAATGCTCAGTAAGAGAGACGCACCATTTATAACTATCATTCCTAAGAAATCCCCTACTTGGGGCAAACATTCAAAAGTTCAAAATGATAAATAATTCTAAATTAGTTTCAGGGACTCTGATCTCCCTAATCTTGGAGAGCCAGTAATATTATAACATGTTTTAGTAAGATTAACCCACGAGGATTACTTGCATTTGTAAGAGTCTAACTCTTACCATGCCCACTCCACCCCCAGGGCAATTTTTCTTCTTTTATGGTCATCGCAATTTATTTTAGTATTGTTCAGGAGAAATTGTCTTTTAAGAGTCAGAATGGCCTTATTAGTACATTTAAGACAGATCTCTTGGTTAAGCATCTACCTTAAATCGGTTCTGGGAGACGAGGCAGACCACTGCCATGTACTAGATTACCCTCAGATTGCTGGTACTGGTTCTATGTGTATTACACATGAGGGACAACAATAAATCAGTTCAGTATGATTTTTAAAATTTACTGATCTATTCTACACAAGGTATTGTGCTGAGCACTGGAGGAATGAACAGGCACAGTTCTGTTGTCAAGGAACCTGCAGTTTATGGGAGAACAGATCAGTACACAGGTAAAACCAAAAGGCAAAACAATGCTCCAGTCCAAATTTAAACACCGTGGGCAACTTCTCACAGTAAGTAACATTTTTAAAAAGCTGCTCTTAATGGACACTTCCATAGTGTCACTTTCTCACCACTAAAACTATGAGACGCTGCTGTGTCAATTCTTAACAGAGATTGAGCCTTATAAAATTTTTGATCTGATACCTGAAGGGCCTATAATATACATTCTACTTGTCCCCTATATAGTTATTAAAATGGTAATAAAGAAATAACAATAGGGATGTTTCTATAATAAAAACTTATACTAAATTTCCCCTTCTAGTGAAATCATTCTCCAATCCTTCTTCCTCCTGTATGCTCTGCCCTCCCACCTTCCCTCTACTTCACTTCTTGTCCAGCAGTACAGCAGTACAGGCCACACACATACTTATAAACTAGCATCTTAATCACTATTACATCTTCTTGGTATGATTGATACCAAGATCCTCTTGATATAAAGGCTGGGGAATAATGATACTCATAAACCATACAGGGCCGTGAGGCTGACAAACTTAACCTTCATGAGTTAACTCAGTTCAATATCTGATTAATTAATGACAGAAGATGGAATTTTCCCAAACTGTGTTGTATTTAAGATGATAGACTATAACTCAAATTCTAGAACAACTGTTCTAATTTCAGCCTGAAAGTGGTCCCCAAATATGTTATTGAGGGCTTCATCAATCTCTGGAGCTTTAAATTCTTCTTGAGGATAGATCTATACATACATGGTGAAAGATGTGACTGATACATTATACTGTTGAATAATGGTTAGGGTGTAATTTCATATTTTTAAATGCACATTATGTCTGCATGTATGTTAATCAATAAATTATATATGTAATTTATAAGCTTTATGTGTCTCACATGGAAGTTACGTATCTTATATATTTATACACACATATATAACTTACTGGTTGACATGCACACCAATATATGCCATATATAGCACATATTTATACACACACACATTGACACACATACATATTATAGGCATAAGACAAAACCAACACCTCTAGGAGGTGGGATAGTGGTTTTCATTTATTTTAGAGATAAACTTCTAATTTGTCAAATACATTTAAATTAGCATTCAGTGTTCCTATAACTTATCTTTTTATAAGTTGAAGGGAATCAAAACAGATTTTATTTTGAATACCAGTATTTTAAAAATCAGTAATACTCCCTCAGCCTCTATATTATCACATTTGTTTTACCTAACATGATGGCATAACTAGAAACTCTCATTTAATACTGGAGGATTTAGACGATAAGCAATCAGTACCCAGGTCTAGTTTAAATAATAAGCCCTTCAGAAAAACGGCAAAATAATTCAATATGTGAGTTATATCTCCTTGTACTTCTTGTCTTTTACTTAGCTCTTTCTGTAAAATTTTTTAATTGTTATAATTTAAGACCAGTAATTTAGTGAAACTAAAATTCTAAAAAACACAGAAAGAAAGATGAACCTTCCACCCAAAAGACAGCACACTACAAAAGATCAAATTACAAATTACAAATGACAAATGTTAGGGTCTCCTTTTCTGACATACAGTCTTTCTGCAGACTATTGTAGCCTTACTTACCAACAGAGATTCTACGCATCGGTCAGAAGTTCCACATCGTTTCAATATTTTTTCCCAGTTTCAAAGAGATTTTAAAAATAGAAACAAAAATATGTGAACATTTTCAACACAAATTATTACTAAGTGATCCCCACCCTCAGAGGGAACAGACTAGGTATTTCCTTTAAATTTTAAATACTATTATATTCATTCAAATAAAAATTCCAGAAATAAAAAAACCAATTCTCCACAATAAGCTCAGAGTTAGTTGCTGACAATTCCAAATTACACCATCTGAGTAAGTATACACTATGTAGTTTTATGAATGCTTTTACAGTATTAAAATTGTTGTATATTGATCAATTGGAAACATGAATATAGAAAATGACTCTACATATATTTCTATATATCTCATTAGCAGAGACATTCAGACCATAAGTTTCAACACTTGGCACACCTAGAATGTGTCTGTTAAACAGAATGTAATGATAGCAGAGAGAAAGAGACCTAGTGATATTTAAGAGTGAAATACCTAGAAATTATCTTGAGATTTATGAAATTTACGTTTTGTTTATGATAAAGTAGACAGACCATATCAGTCTCATGCCAGAGGACACAGTTGGTGACATCGTAGTATAATTTGTACCATTTACAACCCTAAGGATCTCAAGACTTACCCATTACTGGATAATCAGAAAATATTTGAGATTCTTCTCTTTTCTACTCTCTCATTCTTGTTTTCTTCTCTCCTTTTCTTTCCCTTCTGCCTATGCCACAATCCTACCAAGAGTGTTCAAAGATACTAGTTAGGCTTCGGGATAGAATGCTTTGGCAAAGATTGCAAAGACCTCTGTCCTAAGGTATAAAATTGATTTTAGTAGTAATCTGAAAAGGTTCCAAAGATTGCTGTGAACTGGGATAACACAGAAGTTCAAAAAGAGATAGAGTCTGAGATAGACAGATGAGGATGGAGGGGCTGGGATCAAGAAAGATGTGTATGTAGGCAAAATAATGTAGTTAGAAATAGGTAAGACTTACACAGGGGTCAGCGTGACCAGTCGACTTGACTGTGAGTGAATAGTGGCAAATGACAAGAAGAGTAGGTCTGGGTCATTGTGGAGGACCTAGGCCATCAGGCTATGTATTTCAGACCTTATCTTTAAAGAGTGTTTGAGAGGGAAACAGTGTTACAAAAATAACATTTTATGAAAATGGCCTGTGGTGGCTGCAGGAAGAATGGAAAAGGGAACAATCAGAAGGTGGGGAGGCCAGTTAGGGGCTGCTGTTTGGTTTCTTTCTTTTTTTTAAATTTTTTTGAGTGTGCCACGTGGCATGTGGGGTGTTAGTTCCCCAAACAGGGATCGAACCCGTGCCCCCGCAGTGGAAGCACTGGAAGCGTGGAGTCTTAACCACTGGACCACCAGGGAAGTCCCAGGGGCTACTGTTATAACAGTCTATAGATTATTAATGCAAAACCCACAAGTTAACAGTAGAAATAAAGAAGGAATAGATGTAGGAGACATTACAAGGACAGCATCCACAGGAACTGGAGACTGTTCTGAAAAAGGGTATAAGGGAGAAGGAAATTAAATATAACATTGATGTTCTAAGTCTAGTTGACTGGCCAAACAAGGGTAACACTGCTAAAAGAGAGAAGTCAGAAGCATGAACTGGTTTGAAGTTGTGGCAGGTCCAATAGAAAATGTCTAACAAGTACTCAGAGTTGTAGGTGGCAGCCCCGGAAGAGAGGTCAGGGTTAGAAATGAAGATCCAAGAGGAGTTTGGGAAGAACAGTAAGGCTGCAGTGATTTAGTCCACAACGTGTACTGAACATCAACCATGTACTTCAAAAAAGGAAAGAGAGGGAGAAAGAGGGAGGAAGGGAAAGAGAGAAGAGAAGGAAGGAAGGATGGAGGGAAGAGGGAAAGAGACAACAGTTGATACAAAGGCAAAGAGCTGAAAATAAAACCTTAAGGAATACTCACTTCTAGAAGGCAGAAATAGCAACAAAGGATAAAAAGATTAAGCAGGATTGTGTACTATTCACAAAGGCCAGGAAGGACACAGAGGACATGTGTTACTTTCTTCTACTTTTCTTTACTATCCTGTGTCCCTTGCACTAGGGAAAGTATTTCATAAACTGATACCAGAGATGAGTATATAACAGTGTCAAGTAGAGATACAGAAAGGTTAAAGAGAATGAGAATTTAGAAAAGATGATTGAATTTAGCAAATAGGAGACCAAGAGAAGTTTTGAGAGAGAGCTGTTTCAGTAATATCAGTAAAAAGGTGGCAGCAAAATTGATAAATTCATGATCAAAATGAAAAATAGACACGATGCCTACTTTAATAAAACTTTCTACCTTAGGCTACTTCTTGGTCTTCCAAGTGGCAAGTAAATACAAAAATAATTATTGATACATTCAACTACCCACTGCTGCCTCTATCAAGGTGGACTTTTGTTTTGTTTCTTTGCTTCTGTGTCTTTGATTATATTGTTTTCTTACCCATTTCAAAATGTTCACATCTGAAAATGGACCCCTTCAAGGCCCACTTTAAATGCTATCTGCCCCAGTAAGCTCCCCCTGATTACTTCCAGCCAGAAATAATTTCTCTTTTGTCTGAACTTCAAGATGCTTTACCTGTAGCTGATTTATAGCATGTACCACTCTCTATACATTTTTAGGCATACTTTTTTAATTGGATGATTTTGTTAGGGGTAGGACCTGTCAGTTCATCTTGGTATTTCTCTCAAAGAATTAAGCCAGTACCTTTTACACAGATATGCCCATCAGTATATGAAAAGGGAGGGTCTGCATTTTATTACTTGAAAATACAAATCAGAGGTAAATGAATTAATCACCATGCACAGACCATCTCTTATTTCTTCATTCAGTTAACCTTCATTCATTGAACCAAGATGCGTCTAGCACTGTGTGAAGTCCTAGAAATAGAAAAAGCTCTCAAAGAGCTGACAATAGGGGAGAGAAAGCAGAAAATAGTAAGTACCAAAACACCATGTGATAAATGCCATACCTATCACAACATGGCTTGGGAGAAAAATAAAGAAGCAACTGCTGCTGCAGCCACCACTGCTGCTGCAGCCACCACTGCTGCCATCTAATTTCCGAGGGTGGAGGAGCCCAGAATAGCTCACAAGCAGTTAATGCTGGAAATGAATTGTGGAAAGCTAGTAAGAGTTTTCCAGATGGACTGGGGTTGATGGTGGGGAGCTTTGAGGTAGTGGGACAGCATTCCAAATGCACAAACCAGCATGGCATAAGCAAAGCCATACTTAGGGTGCTTACAGAAAGGCAGGTGGGTAAATATATGCAACAAAGTCAAACGTCTGCTCAAAAATATTCATATAAGACTTCCACTGGTTCTAAGGTACTGTGAGAATTGTTGAATTTTCTACACCAGTGGAAATGCTTTAAATTGTATCTGCCAGAGAAGAGCAAATCACGGTGAAGTACAGAAACACTCCTTTGTGTGACACACGGTACAAAAGGAAGTATGCGTAATAACAGGGGTGCCATGCTATGGCTGAAATGTATTCTTCTATTTGGAGTGACAGACATGGCATGCAGTCTCTGAGGCCAGGAGTTAGCATTTTTGTTAGAAGTGTCTTTCTTTATGCTTTCATTCTAAATCAGTATTACTAAGGTAAGATGTATCCATAAATCATAAGACAATAGACATTCACTTTAAATCTGCAAAGATAGATAGTACATAAAAGATAAGGGTAAAGATATAACCTTTACATACAGAAAATAACTGTAAATATTCTCATACTGTTAGAGAAATATGTCTACAAATGATTCCACATAATTATCTTATATTATAGAGACTTTTACCCTCCATAGAAAGTTTCATCTCAACTAACTCATAATATCTCTGTGGTAGATTACAAAAATGGTCACAATATTTCACAGCCTCCCATCCAGAGGTGAAATTTGCTCCCCACTTCTTGAATTTGGTCTTAGCTTTGTGACTCACATTGGCCATTGGGATATCAGCAAATGTGACACAAGCAGAAGCTTGACGGGTGCTTGTCCACAGGGACTGGCCCTCTCCTGACCCTCTCTGGAACCCTGAGCCAACCATGTGAAGAACTGTGAAGGGTAAGGAACCAAGAGGAAGAGCGATGAGCTGTTCCAGTTGCGCCTCCCAACCAATTAATTAGCTTGCCAACTGCCAGACATGAAAGTGAGGTTATCCTAGACCACTCGGGCCCAGCCACCCCATACTAGGAGACTCAGCCAAATTCCTGACCCACAGAACTGTAAGCAAATAAATGATTAACATTGTCTTAAGCCATTAAGTTTTGGGGAGGTTTGTTATGCCGCAAAACCTAACAGATACAATCTCACTGCATAACATTAAATGGTATATCATTTTTTTTGTTTGTTTGTTTGTTTTTTTGTGGTACGCAGGCCTCTCACTGCTGTGGCCTCTCCCATTGAGGAGCACAGGCTCCGGACGCGCAGGCTCAGCGGCCATGGCTCACGGGCCCAGCCGCTCCGCAGCATGTGGGATCCTCCCGGACCGGGGCACGAACCTGTGTCCCCTGAATCAGCAGGCGGACTCTCAACCACTGCGCCACCAGGGAAGCCCTAAATGGTATATCTTAATATTGGCACCAACACCACACTATCTTAATTATTGGAGCTTGAAATCTGGCTGTGTTAGTCCTCCAGCTTCGTTTAGCTTTTTCAAAGTTGTTTTTGCTCTTCTAGGTCCTTGGCATTTCCACATGAATTTTAGAATCAGCTTATTAATTTCTATAAAAATCTTGCTTGTATTTTGATCGGGATTACACTGAATCTATAGATCAGTTTGGGGAGAATTACTATCCTAAGAATATCGAGTCTTCCAGCCCATGAACATAGTATTTTTCTCCACTTCATTCCACTATTCAAAACTAGGTTATTGAGGATTATGACTATCTTTTTTCTAGTATGTGCTAAAAGCAAATGCTATTATCTGAGGTATAGCATACCTCATTACCACTCTTCTGAAGTCTACTGAATCCCCTAATACTCACATTCCTATAAGACAGTGCGGTATTGGTGTCAAGATAGAAAAATAGATCAATGCAACAGAATAGAAGATCCAAAAATAGATCCACAGGTGCAAAGGCAACTCAGTGGAGAAAGAATAATCTTTTCAACAAATGGTACCAGAACAACTGGATATCCACATGCAACAAAAATGAACCTAGACCCATACTTTATGCCATATACAAAATTTAACTCAAAATGAACCACAGACCTAAAAATGTAAAACATGAAACTATAAAGATTCAAATAGAAAACCTCTGCAACCTTGGATTAGGCAAAGATTTCTAAGATAGGATACCAAAAGCACAATTCATATAAGAGCAAATTAATAAATTGGACTTCATTAAAAACTCTGCTCTTCAAAGGACACCGTGAGGAAAATAAAAAGACCAGCTGTAACTGACAGAAAACATTTGCAAAGCATATATCTGGTAAAGGATATCCAGAATATATAAGAACTCTCCAAGCTCAACCATAAGAAAGCATGTAATCCATTTTTTTTAATGTGCAAAAGATTTGGACACTTGAATAAATAATACAGGGATGCTAAATAGACCCTTGAAAAGATGCTCAATATCACTACTTATTAGGAAATTAAAACCACAACAATACCACTACCTGCCTATTAGAACGACTAAAATGAAGAAGACTGCAATACCAAGTGCTGACAAGGCTATGGAGGAAGAGAAAGTATCAAATACTGCTGGCAGGAATGTCAAATGGTACAACCAATGTGGAAACAGTTTAGCAATTTCTGAAAACGTTAATTATACACCTACCATATGATCCATGCATTCCATTTACCCAAGAGAAATGAAAACATATATCCATATAAAGACTTGTACATGAATACTCATAACAGCTTTATGTGTCATGGCCTAAAACTGAAAATGTCCATGAACAGATAAATGATGAACAAATTGTGGTATATCCACAATGGACTATTACTTGGCAATAAAAATAAATGAACCACTGGTATATGAAATAACATCGATGACTCTCAAAATAACTACAATGAGTGAAAGAAGCCAGGTAAAAATGACTATTTATTGTATGATCCTATTTTTATAAAATAATAGAAAATGAAAACTAATCTATAGTGTCAGAAAGCAGACCAGTGGTTGCTTGGAAATGTGTGGGGAGTGGGTGGGAACTGGAAGGATTACAAAGGGGCACAAGAAAACTTTTGGAGATGATTAATATATTTATTATCATGGTTGTGGTGATGATTTCATGGGTGTATACATATGTCAAAACTTAAATTAGAAGCTTTACATATTTGCAGTTTATTATATATCAATTATACTTCAGTAGAGCTGTTTAAAAATTAAATGGATTCCTGCCCTACTTACTGCAATGAATTTGCAGAGGGCTAGTTATTTTCTTTGTAAGGGGTGTGTGGACTGGTAAGGGGATGTAGGGGAAAGTCCCTAGTATGCCCTAAAACATTACAGAAAAAATCTTATCAAAAGGAAGATTATGGGTATAGCAGTATGAGATATAAGCAGAAGCAAAAGGGCAAGTTTTTCTGAAAATTATTTTGGATTAGTCTAGGTTAGACCCCTGCTACATGCACTCTTAGCACTTGTACGTATCCTTTCCAACTTGTCACACATATTATTTCTGCCTCTCCCACTCCAGGAGGGCAGGCACAATAGAATCTATCTTATTCCTTAAAATATTCCTAATACCCAGCAGAGTGTTGGGTATTAGGTCTGATTGGTCTACACAAGCAACACACTGTGTGATTAAGAGTCCGGGGTTCTGAAACCAAACCACTGACACTTAAATTGTAGTTCTGTCACTTCTAGCTGTGTAACTTTGGGAAAGTTATTTAACAACTCTGCCTCAGGTCCTTCACCTGGAAAAAGAATTACCTACCTCATAGGGTGGATGTGACGATTACATCAGTAACATATGAATGCCTGGCATACAGCAAATATTATATTATAGTTACCGTTATCATCATTGTCATCATCTCCAATAATTTAAGAAGGGCATTTAAAGGAGATTCAGAATTACCTGATTTATGAAGCCAGATCAATTATCTGAGGAATAAGTGGCCTCAATAGGAAGCAGAAAGTATATAAAGAGCTACATAATTGTGTCAGAAGGAGGAAGGGGGAGCTCCTAAGCATAGGCAGTGTAGGGCAATACATTTCTCTTGAAGGAGTTACTCAAAGTGAGAAGACCATGCTTGATCAAGAAGGGAATGTTAGTAGGTAAAACAGCAGAGAAAGTACAAGGATTTTTATCCCAAAGCAAATCTCCTCAAGTGCGAGGCAGGTAACACGTTCTGTCTAGTAGTACCGAATACAATGAAAACCTGTACTCTCGCGTTCAAAACGAAAAGCTGACCACAAGGCGAGGCCACAAAGTCCTGAACATGCAACTGCCTCTCTTCTTGGACTGTGTTCATCATGCTCACGCCTTACAGACGAACTGTCAGGCATTACCTGACACTCGTCCCTCCTGGGGATGGGAACAGGGCTCTGACCGCAGCGATGCAGCAGTGTGGGAAATCCTCGGGTTGGCACCAGCCCCTCGGCTTGATTCAGACCTATCGTCTCTTCTGACTTTGATTTAATACAGCAATTACTGGTAATGTGGTTTGAAGGAGACAAACGCCCAGTGTAGCCAGCTGTCGCTTACTCTGCTTATGATGCAAGAACATTCTTTAATTAAAATTCTCTTTATGATAAAGGGGCTGCTTCACTGAATGTGCAGCCCTGATATGGAGCTTCCCCCCCAAAGCGGATTAGAAATCACAGTTGCCCCTCCTCGCTTCTGGCAAAGCATCCAGATACACAATCACTCCATCACCGACAGTGAGTTTCTTAACCCCAGATTTTTCTGATTCTTATAGTTAGATCCTGGTAACAACTTCTTTCCACTTCTCACAACCGCAAGGTCAGCATTACAGTATTTCCAGTGAGGAAGACTCATCTCTCATTTTTGCAAAGAAGATCCTTTAATTTCCTTTTAAGTAAACAGCAAAGTAAACATTCATAAACATACATGCATTAAAAAGACTGTACCCATTTCAGTGAAAAAATAAAGTATAGCTGAATATACCAATAGCTCTAAAGTCCGTTTTAATTCATAATGCAATGGTTTGTTATACCTTTTATATCTAGGAATCCTTGTAGAATTGTCACAAGTGAAATAAGCAGAGGAAGACTAACGGAGTCTCCCAGGCTTGTGCCCATGTCATAAAGGCGCCGCGTGCTACGAGAGTAAGGCACAGCACTGGGTACTCCAGCTGTTACGCAGCTAACAACAGCAACAGCCGCCCGACAATTAGAGGGTGGACAGTAACCACGTGGGGCCTCAAGAAGGATCATCTGGTATACAGTAGGTTACTAGTTCCTGAATCAGTCAGTAACAATTTGATCCAGTTACAAAACTTCCCACCCCTAAAAGTAGAGATAAGAAAACAAAAATTTATGGTAGCTGAGATCTATTATTTTGATTGCCTTGTAGAGGACGGTCATTGAAAATTATCCTTTAAAAAAAAAAAAAGACAGAAACAGAGAGCACAAGGTCTAAAGCAGTTATATTCTGCAAAGTGGAAGCAAGGAGATCCAAGACCAAACATATACGTTCTGTTCCTATGGCATACGGTGCAATTTCAATGTGAAGGTCAAAACTTAAGAACTGATTTCCTATTCTACTACAGGGGAGTGGTGTCTCAATTACAATCAATCCAACTAATATATCCTAAGAGCCTCTAAACTCAAATTATATCCCCTTTCGGAAGAGTGCCATATGCCTCCTCAGGAAATCCGAGATGAAGACTAGATTCCCTCTCAGGAGGCCTTGCCAAGACCCACTTTAATCTTAGGTGTACGAATACAGAACTAATGTCATCCTTGCAATACCAATGATACTCCGGGGAAGTATGCGTGGCTCTCTAGTTCTGTGTGAGAAAAGTGATCTTCTTTTTGAGAGAGGGGGCTGGTAGAGAGAGATCTCTGGAAAAACAACTATATGAATATATACAATATAGATATTTTACCCTAGCCCTTGGGGAAAATGGCCTGGCATCATTAACAAGATTAAAGAGGGATTTAGGATAAATAAGTTGAAAGTTAGTCTGATCTTTACAGGATTAAACTCAAAATCCTAACATGAATCCAATGATTTTTAAGATCAACACCATATAACAGGATTAAACCAAGAGCTGCTTTTGTTTTCATATTGGAAACAATCACAGTTAGCAAATCCAGGCCTAGAGCACCACCTCAGCAGTTAAACAGTGGGGAATTTAGGACTAAAGATAGCGGCCTTTACTCTAACTTGGCTTGCTGCGGTCCTATCTCCACAGGGCCAAGAGCCCTTATGTATATATCCGAAGTCCAAAGAGCTTGGAAAACTATTTCCTTCTTTCTTCTCCCTCCCCGCCGCCCCGGCCACCTAACTTTGTGGTGGTGGAAGAGGGACTCATTTGGTGATAAAATGGGACCCAAACACCATAACTGGTGTGAATATTAAAAAACATTTAGCTGTAAATATATGAATGAGTGCGATTACTAGGTGTTGTCCATGCCCAACTAGGGGTGTTACCCTAACAGAGCATGTGTACTGCTTTTCCTTTCTAAAGTCTAAGATTCTAAAATAAAATAGATATCTGACTCCAAGGGTTTCAGATAAAGGACTGTGGAACTGTAATAACTTTGTAAATGTGTAGTTCTTTAACTTTAAAAAGGTGACCATGATATGAATAATTGCAAATTCAGGGAAACAAATTAAAACTGCTGACACAATAAGCAACAACATGCCACATAATGGCTATCAAACTGCAGCCAGCATGTCTAAGATAGACATGCGCTGGGGATAAATTAGAAGAGACAGAGACCCAGCTGGAACCAAATATGTTACAAACTGATAATTACATTTTAATAATGGCCAGAAAAAGAGTATACTTTGAGAAAATTTTCTCTGAAGTCTAGTTCAGGGGTAAGTTTTTTTAAGTTGCCATAAATCAAAGGCAAAAATAAAAAAAAATTGGGGGGGGGTGTTATATACCAGAAAAGATACCATGAAGGTTCTATTCAAATAGCATAATTAGATAAATATCTATTTCCTGAAAATCTATGGAGCCCTATGACTTGTAGAATTTTAATTCCAAAAAAAAAAAGTAACACAGAAAGTTTGGAAGATAGTACATGTACCATTTATTTCTCTTGGAACATTTATATTTATACACATGTTTCTCTTTGACAGAAATACTATCAATTAACATAAAACAAAACTAGTGACTTCTGCTTCCTGGAAGGAGTACATACCTCATCCCTATTCCTCCCACTAAGTACAATTTAAGACCCTAGACATTTTATATATTAAACAAACATAAGAAGACTCTTAAAGCTGGAGAGAAGCAAGCAAACTGGATTAGGACCTCAGAACACAGTGGTGAGCTCACTGGGTTTCCTTTATGCCTTCTATAGCTCAAACTTGGAGCTAAAGAACCCACAAATGCCAATGGGTTCAGACAAAAGGCCTGAACAAAAGCGTGCTCTCTGCAACCAAAGAACATGGAAAGGGCCACCCTAGCAAGACAGAAAACTTTAGACTGCTCTAGTCCAGCCATACCCGTACCTCACTCCCACCCACGGCAGCAAAGGCCAAGTGGGGAGCTGAGACTTCCACCCTCACCAGGCCATAACCAGGCATCCCAACATCCCTGCCCAAGTAATATTAGAGAAGGAGAGGCAGGGAGGCCACATATGCATCTCCATAAAACCATAAAACTTGAAAACAAAAAAACACAGAGGAAAATCTTCAGGACGTAGGGCTAAGCAAAGAGCTCTTAGACTTGACACCAGAAACATGACTCATAAAAGGAAAAACTGATAAATTCTTCTGTAAAAGAAACAAAAGATAAGGAAAAGACAAGCCATAGGGTGGGAGAAAATATTTGCAAATATGACAAAGGACTAGCATCTAGAATACAGAAAGAACCCTCAAAACTCAACAGTAAAGAAATAAACAATCCAATGAGAACGTAGGCAAAAGACACTGATACCACCAAGGAGAGGATATACAAATAGTAAATGAGCACATGGAAAGATGTTCATCACTCGACATTAGGGAAATGCAAATTAAAACTATAATGAGATGCCGCTACATATCTATCAGAATAGCTTTAAAACAAAGTGACAACATTAAATACTGGGGAGGATGTAGAAAAACTGAATAACTCATACATTGCTGGCGGGAACGTAAAATGGTACAGCCACTCTGCAAAAACAGTTTAGCTGTTTCCTAAGAAAGTAAAGATGCAATTACCATAGGATCTAGCAATTGCACTCATGGGCATTTAGTCCAGAGAAATGTTCACATAAAAATCTATACACAAATGTTTACAGCAACTTTATTCATAATGGGCAAAACCCGGAAACAATCCAGATATCTTTCAATGTGTGAATTTTTAAACAAACTGTGATACACCCAAACCACAGAATACTACTGAGCAATAAAAAGGAAAGGATGATTGTTACATGCAACAACCAGGATGAATCTCCAGAGAATTATGCTTAGTTTTAAAATGCAATCCCCAAAAGTCATATGCCATATGATTCCATTTATATAACATTCTTAAAATGACAAAATTACAGAAACGGAAAACAGATGAATGGTTGCCAAGAGTTAAGGAGAAGTAGGAGCAGGTGGGAGGTGCCTGTGGCTATAAATAAACAACTAGAAAGAATCCTTGTGGTGATGGAAACGTTCTGAATCTTGAGAGCATCACTGTCAACTTGCTGGTTGCAACACTGTACTAGAGTTTTGCAAGATGTCACCACTGGGGGACACCGGGCAAAGGGGGTACCTGGGCTCTCTGTGTACTACTTTTTACAGCTCCATGCAAATCTACAATTATCTGAACACTAAAATTTTAATGGAAAAAATGTATCTGTTGCTATAAAGGACATTATTGGGACAACTGGCAAATTGGAATGTGGGCTGCAGATGAGATGATAATATCCATATTAAAAGTCCTGGTTTTGGCTTCCCTGGTGGCGCAGTGGTTGAGAGTCCGCCTGCCAATGCAGGCGACACGGGTTCGTGCCCTGGTCCGGGAAGATCCCACATGCCACGGAGCGGCTGGGCCCGTGAGCCATGACCACTAAGCCTGCGTGTCTGGAGCCTGTGCTCCGTAATGGGAGAGGCCACAACAGTGAGAGGCCTGCGTACTGCAAAAAACAAACAAACAAACAAACAAAAAGTCCTGGTTTTGATAATGTACTCTGGTTCTATAAGAGACTGCCCTTGGTTTTAGAAAATAAGTATGGAAGTATTGGGGACTAAAGGAACATGATATATATGCATGTATACACATACCCACACATACATACAATTACATAGTTAAAAAATTTATTCTCAAAATGTTCATAAAAATATAGAAAAGAGGAAAGAACAGTAAAGCAAATGTGACAATATGGTAAGGAAAAAAACTTCGGGGAGTGTTATGGATATGTTCATTACCTTGAGTGTGTCACGGGTGTTTACCTATGTCAAAATCCCATCAAAAATATGCAGTGAATCTACAATTATCTCAAAATAAAAAGTTTAATTAAAAAATAAAACTACTTAGCCCTGAAATCAAGAATAATCTGAATACATCAGCCAGCAGTTTCATATTTTGATGTCACCCAGAACACCACAAAATGATTATGCCTAATGTTTATAATTATTATATCTTATGCTTCTTCCTATGGAGCTACCAAAACATTATGGACTTTACAATGTATTCTTTGTGTTCACTAGACACACAGTTGCCCGCATCAGAGGACAGAAGCAGACCCTGCCTTGTAACAGCCTTCTATTTATCACTCATGTTTCTTAAATATATTAACTAAAGTTCTTTGCTTTGGTAAGCACTATTAGAACTTAAGATGTAATACAGCACAGGGAACTGTACTCAATATTTTGTAATAAACTATAAGGGAAAAGAAGCTGAAAAAGAATACACACACACACACACACACACACACACATATGGCTGAATCACTGTGCTGTACACTTGAAACTAACAACACTGTAAATCAACTATACTCCAATTAAAACAATTAAAAAAAAAAACTTAAGAGATCTTTCCTCGGTTAATATGATTAGCTTTTTTTGCATTACCACTCTTTGAAAATTATTTTGCGAAGAAAAGTAATAAGGATTCACACCTTCTATTTGATCATCAGTTTCCAAGTTAAAATTTTTTGTTCTTTATTACCTCCAGAGTAAGTTCCCTTCAGTCACCTTAGCCAAAACAAAATACGAATATCATATAAAAAACACACTTTTAGATATGATTATTTTACTAAGTAATATCCAACACTGTATATCACACCACTTTTTAAAAAACTATTTTCTTCCGTCGCGGAGCACAGGCTCCGGACGCGCAGGCTCAGCAACCATGACTCACGGGCCCAGCCGCTCCGTGGCATGTGGGATCCTGCCGGACCGGGGCACGAACCTGCATCCCCTGCATCGGCAGGCGGACTCCCAACCACTGCGCCACCAGGGAAGCCCTTAAAAACTATTTTTTATAGTACTTATACAAACTATTAAAACTGAAGGCGATATATATTTTAAAAAAACTGAAGGGGAACCTGCTGTATAAATAAATAAATTAAATTTAAAAAATTTTAAAAAAGAAAACCAATTTAGAAAAAAATAAGTAAATAAAATAAAATACTTCCACTGACTGCATGTATTAAAAATAAAAGGGCTTCCCCAGTGGCGCAGTGGTTGAGAGTCCCCCTGCCGATGCAGGGGACACGGGTTCGTGCCCCGGTCCGGGAAGATCCCACACGCCGCGGAGCGGCTGGGCCCGTGAGCCATGGCCGCGGAGCCTGCGCGTCCAGAGCCTGTGCTCCGCAACCGGAGAGGCCACAACAGTGAGAGGCCCGTGTACCGCCAAAAAAAAAAAGGAAAGGAAGGAAGAAGGAAGAATTAAGACAGAAGATCTGGTTCAAATCAATTAAGGAGCAATATGTAGAATCTTTCTAGAAAGTCTGGGTTCACACTACAGTACTCATTACTTCCCACTTAAGACAACAACGGGAAAGAATCTATCACAGATACTTTGAAATCACCTTTTAAAACTAAGATAGCAGGAACATGGTGGTGCAGTGGTTAAGAATCCGCCTGCCAGTGGAGGGAACACGGGTTCAAGCCCTGGTCCAGGAAGATCCCACGTGTTGCGGAGCATCTAAGCCCATGTGCCATAACTACTGAGCCTGCGCTCTAGGGCCCACGAGCCACAGCTACTGGGCCTGCGTGCCACAACTACTGAAGCCTGCTTGCCTAGAGCCCGTACTCTGCAACAAGAGAAGCCACCGCGATGAGAAGCTCGTGCACCGCAACAAAGAGTAGTGCCGGCTGGCCGCAACTAGAGAAAGCCCACGTCCCGCAATGAAGAAGCAACGCAGCCAAAACTAAATAAATAAATTTATTTTTTAAAAAAACACAAAAAACTAAGATAGCATCCATAAGACTCCCAAAAAATAAAATCCAGAAGTATGATATTATTTACCACCCAAATCAAAAGAATCTAGGAAAATCGATCTCTAAGTTCTAAAATATTTGTGCTGGCAGGAAGGAATAACTTTTATTTGCTGTCTCCTTCCTTTCATTCCAGCCAGAATGTCTCACTCCACACTCTGCCAAGCTTTAGACTAATGAGTATAGGAACTCATTCCTACTTTCACCAAAAACATATAAATGTAGTTCTTTGATGAGGCAATGGTTTGACTGATTGAGCATCCAAATCAAGGCTGCTGCATATTCCTAGCACTGACAGAGTGCCTGGCCCACAGTAGGTGTGCACAACGTATTTGCTGAATTTAAAAAAAGTAAATAAAGAAATAAATTATGTCCAAAACCTATTTACTAAAGAGCCTTGAATCCCTAGTGCTCAGGTACCTTACTCAAGAGTTGAATCTCTAAAATACTGCCTGGGCCATTTGCCTCAGCATGAAAATTCACCTGCTTCAGCTAGTATCCTTGGATTCTAGACTTCGGCACATGGATCTTCTATATCACCTAACTTTTCAGTTTTTATTCAGCCCCAGTGAGTAAGCCCTCTATGGCTCTGGTTTTCTTACACATATAGGACCTCACTCTAAATCTATCACCTTGATCCAGCCTGCTCTTTCCACCTTAACTATAAGCTGCCATATACAGAAATATTCAATTTCACATTAGCCACTGTCATCTTGATTCCCTGGCTTGTAGTTCTATGATACCTGCAGTTTTAACGTGGAAGTTACGTGCCTTGGAGCAATCCTGCACGTGTTGCTTTTTGGTATCCGACAATTTAGTTTGCTAGCAGTATCTCTTTAAGATGTATTCTTTTATACAACAGGATAAATGCCTTATTCAGTGTCACGGTGAATGACAAAGCCTGACTGCAGCTGATTTTCCAGGATCTTATGTCCAGCACATTAAATAATATATAGACCTCATATTTCAGCTGTAATCAATTACCTTCATTTTTTTAAAAGAAAGTACTAAATAGACATGAAAAGAAATTAAATTCTTTAAAATCCAGATTCTATTATTGTCTGGCACAAGAGTACGGGTCTAATGCACACATACATTTTTATCTTGAATTTAATCCATTCTTCATCCACTTGCCAGCAACGTTAATCATCTTACAGCCTCCAAATACTTCCTGTGGCACCAAATTCACTATATTTTGGCTAAGTCTGGGCGGTAGCAGCTGATAGAAGAGTTAATGTATTCTTAATATGGTTGGGCTTCACAGGGCCCATGATCCTCTAAAAACTGTGTGCAAAATGTTATAAAAATGTACATTGTTCTGGGGACCTGGTCCAGAGCTTTCATTTGATTCTCAGAAGTTCAAAACCAAAAATTAAGATTAAGAACCAAAAGGCCAGAAAAATTAACATGGTTTTGTGATACTTCCTTCTTTAAAAAGCTGTTCCATTCAAACACTCCTATTTTTCCTTGGTGAACAACTAATATTTGTAATTTAGGTATTTTCCCCAAGCTCACTTCCTAATCCTACCTCTCTGATGTTTCCCTTTGATTAAACGGCCTTTACTTTCATTTCTAACCCTCAACTCCTTTACAAAAACCCCAAACTCCTTCTCTTCTAAGGGCTAGGCCAGAGACCCAAATACTAGCCCCACTGTAATTCTTTCAAGTCAGGGACCAACTGACAAGAAACATTACAGCTCCAACATTCCAACTGTCTTACTAAGGGGCTAAAGCAGTAAGAGAGATGTGTGTGTGTGTGTGTGTGTGTGTGTGTGTGTGTGTGTGTGTGTGTGTGTGTGTGTGTGTGTGTGTGTTTTGTTTTCTATTAAACAGTTGTTTAAGGCAATCTGGCTTCAAATCCTCAAGGGAAAATTTGGGGTCAAGAATCTATTGCCCCTTTTTGGTCATGCCTGAATTCTCCTCAAGCCATCCCACATCTTTTGGTGTGAACCAGCTATAATGACACACTGTACTGCAGACTTACCAAAGTGGAAATTCTTTTAGTCACTCTGGGAAAATTAAGAGATGTGTATACACAAGTGTTTCTTACTCACTTAAGAAACCCCTGTACTACAATATTTATTCACCGTTATCTTCTGAATCCTCCTCCATCAGCCAAGAGAGTGCATACAGCCTTACTCTCATGAAATGTTCTTTAGAACTTAGAGGTTTAAATGTTCTTTTTTGAACTGTATAGTCTCTCTCACCCCAGCCCTGAGATTCTGCTTCATACCTCCTTCTAATTTCTGCCTGAGATCATGGCTCTAAACATACAGAATGTAAATATGGACTTTTGTGGCAAGGTCCCTTTCAAAAGGTTCAAAATAGTAACCTCTATGCAAAAGGATAAGGATAACAGAAAAGGGCTTTCCAACAACTTCTGTGTCTTAAGAGAAACAGTAAAGTTGAATAAGAAAACAACAGGAGTTTCTGGCTGAGAACTGTCATATGTGAGAATCAATGAAATAACACAGAACTGTACTGAAAATATCTGGATCACATTATGAACATCCACTGCATCACAGAGAACATGCAGACAGTGCAGGAGACTTGGCTGGATTTATACAGAACATACGCTTTTCTGGATAAATGGCTGATAAAAGCAGGTCTCAATTTCCTCTCAAAATAGTAGGGTATGTTATGTTTTTAGGTACTGACTTCCAGTTATTTGAACTTTCAGGATTTGTTTGGAGGCAACAAGAGTTTAATGAAAAAAATACCCTTTTGACTTTTCATTCAGAGATGTGTAAAGAAACATGACTTAGTCTACCTACCAGTGCAACGAGGGACATGGCTATAGAGAATATGAGCAAGAAAACCACTCACTGGGGCCCTTCATGTATTCGGGACTGCCTTCATTATCTTTTAAACAGATCTTATTCCACATTACAGTCAGCACCGCTTCGCCTCTCCACTTGCTTCTCTTGCTTCCATTAGTCCCAGAGTTTGAAACTGTGCACTTAAAAGGGTAACTCCTGGTGCTCTTACTTCAGGCCCCTGGGCTCCCACTCAGCAGCATCTTGGGGGAGTTGGTATGTTGCTCCCTCCCTTGAAAGCTATTCTAAAAGGTCACTATTTTCATTTGTGTTCATTGCCTGCGGAGATAAGATGAAGGGAAACTGAACTTTGGCGGTGCATAAACACATTTCAAGATCCACGCTCTGAAATACAACTGGGTTTCCCTAAGTAATGTGTGTTGTATGGGTGGAGGAGAGGGGGACAAAAGAGATGTGAAGGTAAGAGAAAGGAAGACAAAACAGTTGGAAGCTGTGATGGCCCAGGGCAGAAGGAAAGGAGTTCTGAACAACAGTTACGAGGGCTTCAGAGTGAGGGTAACACCAGCAGGCAACAGTGGAAATACAGGGAAATGCTGAGTCCTGGGGGCAAGGAATTATTTAATGGAAATAAAGCAGTAAAAATGGGAAAAAGACTGATATCCTACAGAAAGAGGTCAAGATCCAAATGATTAAGGCTTCCGGCTATATCAAACTAGCCTAATCAGAGCTGTTCTCATTCAAGGGGTGCAGTGAGAGAGGACAGGCCAAATCTCACTTTTCCTAGTCACACGAGAAGGAATACCATCAAACTCAAAGCAAGAAAAAGGGAATCAGGATCCAATAAGTTTAAAAAGGCACTGGTTAGGGGACTCCTTTGTAAACTGAACTGGGGTTCAGTGTCGGGCTCAGGCCCCAGGAAAAATTAGAGCATCATCATGTACCAGAACAAAAAGACCAGGCGAGGAGACGAGCCAATCTGATAAGGGTCATGTTTAACCCTTGGCACATGGGTAATGAGGCATCAGATTATTTAAAGCCTGTGCTGAGTAGTGGGAAAGTAGCTCCTTAACATAAGGGCAGGCTAAACTCTCTAACTTAGAGTAGAGACCTGAACTTGCAAGCTTTCTGTGGCCATGGCTGGGCAGGGCAAGGGCAGGCAAAGATCGACAATTCTAAGCAAGATGGTATGCCAGAGTCCAAGTCAGTTCAACATCTACCACCGAGTATCTGATATACATTCAGCCCCGAGCTAAGTGCTGGGACACAGAGAATTCACCTCCGACTTCAAAGAGTTCACAGGAAAAACTAGAGTGGCCTGTCTGTGACCACTTAACACAGGGTTGCTGTTAGGATTCAATGTGTTAATGACCGTAAAATGTTTAGTAGAAAGCCTGGCAAGTAGGAGGGAGGCATTCAAAAATCAGTAGCTGCTGATCAGTATCCTTATAATTATAATCACCATAATTATCACAATACCTACCACCGTGTTGTAGTTAACAGATTTTTTTTTAATTCTAGAAGAAACAGCTTTAAAATGCGCAGAATTTGTTTCCGAATGATTTGTTTCTTCAGACTGCCCACCAGACTAAGGATTTATATTACAACTAGGGTAAGACCTCTCTCCACTCATGATCTTGTTCTTATAATAGTCCAGTTGACAATGTTTCTGGCAAACGTTCTCCATCAGTCATGGGAATGTCAGCAGCAACACAGTCTTGCACCCATGTTACCCGCATTTTTTTATATCCTGTGAAGCTGACTTCATAGTTTGTTGCTAATACTCACAAAAGGAGAAAAGCCATTGAGGCTGTAGAACAACTACTTCCTTTTGTCACAGATCAAAAGGGAGAGACTGGAAGGGATAGCACAGGTCTTTCCTTCCCTCAAGAGTGAAAAGTCCATCACTGTCATCAGGGTCAATTCGTACTAACTGATCCCCCACGATGAAATAGATGCTTTACTAAAAGCATACATGAAAAACAATATCCCTAGCCTCCCTCAGGCTAAATTCTAAGAAAAATGATGTGAGGAAACTATAGGAGAACAACCCAAATATGTTCTGAAGTGACTAAAAAGCAATTTAATTTAGAGTCAATCTAGTTTAGAGGTTTGCAATATGTTTAACAGAAAGAAACATGACATTCCATCTACTTGCTACATCCTTAAAGAGTTACTAAATATAGTAAACTTATAAGTTCTTAGAAAATATGTCCAATTCAGGGAAGGGGAGGATGGAGACAGAGGGTAGAACATGAGCATAAAAAATACAAAGAAACAAAAGGAGAGAAAAAGAAGAGTAAAAACAGAGGGGAAGCCTGACGCAAAATCCTAAGTGTACCAGGGAAAGAGGAAAATAAGAGGGAAATGAAAATGGAACTAATATCCATGGAGTTAGAATGAATCATGGCTACTGACAGGTTCAACACCTTTGTTTTACTGACAAACTGTGGCCTAGTGAGGCTGAGTCATTGCTTTGAGTTTACAAAGCTGGAGAGGGGCAGGACTAGAAAGGTGGTTAGTGCACAGTAAATACTCAAATTTGGGATGAATTAAAAAGACAAGTGTTACGGTCTTTATGTTTGTGGGTCCCTCCCCTGCAAGATTCACATGGTGAAGTCCTAGCCCCAGGTGTGGCTGTGTTAGAAGACAGGGCCTCGGGGTCCCCAGTCTGATAGGAGTAGTGTCCTTATAAGAAGAGCCAGCAGAGAGCCGGCTGACACTCGCATCCACTTTCCTGCTCTTGCTCGCCCCAACACACACACAACAAGGAGGCCAAATGTGCACACGGGGAGACGGCAGCAGCCTACAAGCCAAGAGAAGAGGCCTCAGAACGAAACCTACCTTGCGGGCACCTTGTTCTGGGACTTCCCAGGCCTCCAGAACTGTGAGAGAAATTTCTATTGTCTAAGCCACCGGTCTGTGGAAATTTGTTACAGCCGCCCTAGTGAACTAAGACCGCAAGCACTGAAGTCCTTTGGCAAGGTATTCAAAAGGAAAGTTTAACTTATTTATTAAACCTAAAATATACACACATCTTACCCCCTTTTCTTTTTTCTTTTTTTCTGTTAAAGAATGAGAATGGGGCCATTGGCTAGCTTTAGTTTAAGCAAAAATCCAGGTAACACTCTGAAAGAAAAACTACAAGATATCTATACATAGTAGAAACTCAATAAACTTTCAGTCAAATAATGAGTGGTCAGAACTTGATTCTGTGCTTATGAAAGTAACAAATCCCTCACCTATTCCCCAAACTATGCACCACCAACTGCAAATAACAAATGCTCAAAGTATGTGTGTCTGTTTTACAGCCAACACCATAAAGAGGCAGACCGCCTCTTCAAGAATCTGGCCAAGCCCCAAACACCCCTTTTCAACTTGCCTACTCTCCTAGCCCCTTCTTATCCCCTGGGAGTTTATGCCTTGACATTTAAAATTTTACATTTTATTGGCAAAACAAAATAGAATTTTTCATTATCAAATTTTAAGAAATCTGCCTAATATATTTTGTCTGGTGAAATAGTAAAAATAAAAGTAAAAGGATTTATTGCCCAACTTGAACATAAATTTTTAAAATTTATTTAATTAATTAAAATTATTTAAATTAGTTTACTTCTTGGTGAAAAGAGGTAAATCTTAAGGGTTCAAAGGAAAATAAAAGTTACTGAAAAAATGCAAATTACCAAAATATAAAAGTAGAAATCTAGCAGTTTTCATTATGCCTTATAGTACTTTCCCAAAACAGTTGCTGCCAATTAGCATGGATGAATGAATGGGCTAAATATATAAAAGAAAAAAGAATAAGAAGAACCTAGAGTTTATAGATACAGAGTGGGGACACTTTTAATAAGCATTTCAATTGTCTTAAATTTGTTGATGAAAAGTGCCCAGAAAAAGATTATACCAAGAAAAGGCAGCAAAAAGAATACTGTGCTCCTTGTAACATGAATTAGGTAATACCACAGCATATCTTACAAATAAGAGCCCCTTAGAGTCTCAAAATAAAACCTCTTTAAATGGATGCCTAAATGGGTCCATCTTGTCTGCTCTGAAAAGAATATTACAGCCAATATACAATCTGTCTAAAATTTACAAAATGGGTCATATTCTAAAAATTCATTTTTATTTCAGAGTTGTTTGGAATTGATCACATTTCCCCATTAAAACAAATACACACAGGGGCTTCCCTGGTGGCGCAGTGGTTGAGAGTCCGCCTGCCGATGCGGGAGACACGGGTTCGTGCCCTGGTCCGGGAGGATCCCACATGCCGCGGAGCGGCTGGGCCCGTGAGCCATGGCCGCTGGGCCTGCGCGTCCGGAGCCTGTGCTGCACAACGGGAGAGGCCACGACAGTGAGGGGCCCGCATACCGCAAAAAAAAAAAAAAAAGAAAAAAAAAAAAAAAAAAAGAAATACACACAGACACACATACACAGACACACACATGTACATATTTATAAATGGTGACTGGGTTTCCACATCAGACCACAGGAGCCCAGGAATGTAATCAGGGAGTTGGGGTGTGGGGGGGAGAGAACATAGGAGTCCGCGGAAACAGTAATGGACCTGAACTACCATACATCTGAAATAAAAATAAACAGAGGACAAGATAGTTAAAATAGCAGCAAATTACAAATAATGCCAATGTAATTAAATAAGAAATGTGTTTTTTTCCAAATCATCTTGAACACTGGTTAGCAGTAGAAGATAAATCTAATCCGCTAAGAAAGTGGAGATTTCTGCGGAGATGTAGAGGAAGGGGTAGGAGTACTTTCAAGCATTTTAGTGACTGGTGCAATTTTTTTTTTTTTGGGGGGGGGGTTACAACTTTTAAAAATACAAATTTCATTTCCACATCTACAACATTTCCATTTTCCCTGATACAAATGTAATTCTAGTCAATCAATCATAGGGAAGGTAATTTGTTTATTTTGTAAATGGGATAAAAAGATGGAGACAAGGAAAAGGAAACATAGCAAGATTTAGAACAGAATCGGGAACGGTAAGTTAAGGGCTTAATAAATACTTGCTGAAAGGAGAAGAGGGAGAAATCTAAAAAGACTGCTGACAGTGGAAATAACTAAAGTTTAAATAGTAAAAGAGAAAGACTGAGGTAAAAAGGAGAAGGACCCGACGTGCCCGTACTATTTTTAAAGGGGGAAGAAAATAGGTGGTAATCAGAGAGTTCTCAGCACTGCCACGCAGGAGGGTCACTGACTCAGAACAGCTGGGATGGGTCTAGCCAGGAAACAATCATGATAACTAACATAAATTGAACATTTATTATGTACCAAGAACTGTTCAGAGAGCTTTTACAGGCTCAAAGCAACCTTCTGAGATAGCTACTATTTTTGTTGTTGTTCTAATTTTATAGATGAGAAAGCACTTTAATGTGCCCAATGTCATTAAGACAGAATGCCAGAGAGCCAGGTTTGAAACCTCCTCAATTTGGTTCCAAAGCCTGCACCATGAAGCACTTACTGCCTCTACAGTAAAACCATCACCACACACAGGGACAGGTGGTCCTAGTAAAGGAGAGAAAATGACGATGACAAATACAACGAAGAGTTCTGCACTGTAAATTCCTATAGTTACTAAGTATTCCCCTGTTAATGAAAAAGTAACCAATAGAAAACCTCTGGAATTCAGCACCCATTTGACAAATACTTATTGAGCATCATTCACTGTTCTAGACACCAGGGATACAGCAATAAACAAACCAGACAAAAATCTCTACAGGTGAGGAAAGTAGTTAAAAAAAGAGATGTTTTTACAGTATACTAGAAGATGGTAAGAGCTATGGAGAACTTAAAATGACTAAAAACAGAGCTAAATGAAAAGGTAACATTTCAGCAGAAATGTGAAGGAGCTGAAGCAGAACACATGAGGGTATCTGGAGAAGGGCATGACAGGCAGAGGAAACAAGTACTGCAAAGAGCCTGGCAAGCTTGAGGAACGGCAAGAAGGTCAGTGTGGCTGGAGGAGACTGAGGACGAACAGGAGGAGACAGAGGTCAAAGAGGTGCCCAGGAGCCAGCCCAACCAGAGGCTTGTAGGGACTCTGGCTTTTCCTCCGAGTGAAACACATGAGTGGATTTTTGAGCATGATCAGATTTATATTTTTACAGGTCTAAGTCAGATGCTGCGTTCAGAATAAATTATTTGGAGTCAATGGTGGAAGCAGGCAGACCAGGTAGGAGACTACTGCAATAATACAGGTGAGAAAGGATGGGGTACTGAGCGAGGGGAGCAGTAGCAGAGCTAGTTAAAAAGGGATTGGATTTAGGTGATTTTTGAAAGGCAGAGCCTAAAGGATTTGCTGATTAATAACACTGGCGTGAGGGAGAATCCAGGATGACTCCAAGTTTTTTTCTGGCCCAAGCAACAGAAAGATGTCATCTGAGAAGGGGAAAACTGTAGGTGTTCCCACAGGCTTGAGACTGGAAAAAGGCAAGTGGAGACCAGGAGTTCAGCCTGGACAAGTTGAGTCTGAGGTAACTATTAGGTATGGAAATGTCAAGTAGACAACTGGATGTAAACTTCCTGGGAGGGATCTGGCCTGTAGGTATACCTTTGAGAATCATCAGCATACAGATAGTATTTAACCCCCGGTATACCATCAGAGTCCACTGGGCCCAACTTTTCTTTTTTGAACGGTTCTGTATTTAAGGATTTATATTTTATGACTTACTCTTTCTCAGAGGTATTTCCTATCCCAGCCCCCCCCAACCCAAAGAAAATGTTACTTTAAAAATAATAACAAACACATTCTATCCTGCAATTTATATATGGGTTCCCTGAATGCTTTTATAAATCTAAGGTGCATTATGAGATTTTAGGGATCTTATTTTCCCTATATCTTGAAACATTCTGATTTTTCAACAAGCTTTACTCATTAATTATTCCCAACCATGTTTTAAAAAATGACCAAAGTAATAAAATGACAGACCAATGGCATACTCACTTAGAAGAATGATACAATAGTGAAATAAATCACCACTAACACATCATCCTTCAGTTTTCTTACTGCATTGTGCAAAGTATTGTATCATCTTTCAAGAAGGCATTAAAGAAGATTAGAGATGCTGTTTTTTTTTTACCGTTTGCTCAGTTTTCATTGAATACAGTTTTTCACTTCTCACCCAAAATGACAAAGAAAAATTAACAGAGGAAAATGTTTCACAATTATTAGATGAACCCGAACATGAATGCAAACACGGATAGCAGCACTCTAAACTCTAATGATGATGGTGAAGTCTGATATATAGAAGTGAAATCTTGAGACTACTACTCTTTAGATGATTACATTCTAATCTAGGATATAAGCTTGACCACAGTCAAGAATCAATAAGTAAACAATATATTTCTAATAACAAAAAGGAACTATGGTAGTCTCATCCAGTTCAACAGAAAGAATGTCCTCATGCAGTATTCTGCAATGAGAATTGGGATCATCCTGTTTCACTAAAAGGACATGTAACAGTATTCTTCCTTTCCTTAGAACGGGACAAAATTTACTTGATACAGTTCATACATGGCCAAGTGCTGAAGGTAGATACATATATAAAGGTAACTGGAAGGAAACAGATGGTACAGAAATGAAAAGATCATCTTTTGAACATTAACTATGTATTGTCAAAGGATTTCTTAAAAAAAAATCTTTAAATATTGTGTTTAGACTATGTAAGTGAAGGAAGAAGAACCAGAAGCAATAATTAGCTAGACCCTATTAGAGACATATTTGGAATCTGAAATCAGAATTTACAAGACGGGTATGTTCCAGGTTAATGAATGACATAAGCAATTAAATTACATTCAAAGGAGGCTGCTTTTTGAGGTATACGCTTCCCAAACTAGGAAAATAGGGAATAAAAATTGGGACAGTACATGTCAGTGAAACATCATATATTTGGAAGAGTCACATCTACATAGGTAGAGATCTACAAAAGGAGCAGAACAAAGGGTCAAAAACAGTACAAACACTGACACAGAACCTACAACTCACAGCATAAATATAACTTGTGACAATTTTAGAACAAGTTTGGGATTGGCTTCAGTACTACTCAGCAAAAAACTTGCTTTAGTTTGCGCTATTAGGAAGAATAGGGTTGAATTTGAATGTATTTTCACAGATGGAAAAGGAAGAGAAATCAAGAGCACATTATTTAGATTTCAAAAAGAGTAAACGATTCTTTCTGTCCTTAGAAAAACCGTTAATGTTCTTCTCAGCTCAATGCAGTCTCAACTATTAATAGATTCAAAAACCCCTCTTAAAAAAATACCCCAAATGATCTTGTACTATTAACAAGGCTAAAGAAGGTTTAGACACAATGATAAGAGAGTTAAAATCTGTACTTGCAAAAGAATGGCTGGAAGATAGCCTATGTCTATTTTCTTCGATATGATTGATATCAGTACAACAAATGCTTTCATTTTACAGGAAGAGGTTCAATCACAAGATTGCAAATTAATAAGACAATTCCTCATATGGCTAGGAAATGAACTTGCAAGAATAAATACAGAACTAGGAAGAGAACATTTACCCTCTCAAGCACAAGCGTGAGTCTTGGAGAATAGGAAGAAAGAAAGAGGATACAAAAAGGATAGGAAAACATGAAGTACTGCAAAAAAGATTTTTTAAAAAACCATGAATAGTATTCAAATGTGACTTGTAGTCACTATAGGAGAGATATGTAGTTAGCTGCGTGAATGCATTTTTTCTTACTTCTAATAAAGTTGTTTTTCACTATAATTTCTTTCTTTTTTTTCTTTACAGATTTGATGCAGACTTTTTAAATTATTTATTTATTTATTTAAAAATTTTATTTATTTTTTTGGTTGCGTTGGGTCTTCGTTGCTGTGCAAGGGCTTTTTCTAGTTGCGGTGAGCGGGGGCTACTCTTCGTTGCAGTGCACGGGTTTCTCGCTGTGGTGGCTTCTCTTGTTGTGGCATGTCAGCCCTAGAGCATGCGAGCTTCAGTAGCTGTGGCATGTAGGCTCAGTCGTTGTGCTACATGGGCTCTAGGGTGCATGGGCTTCAGTACTTGTGGAGCACGGGCTCAGTACTTGTGGCTCATGGGCCCTAGAGCCCAGGCTCAGTAGTTGTGGCACACAGGCTTAGTTGCTCCATGCCATGTGGGCTCTTCCCGGACCAGGGATCGAACCCACATCCCCTGCATTGGCAGGCGGATTCTTAACCACTGCGTCACCAGGGAAGTCCTTCACTACCATTTCTTATTTCTTAAATTAGTCATAAGAGTTAAACAATCCTCCACTGAAGGATACATACTGAAATCATGTCAGGTCCACAAACTGATGCCCAATTACATTTCACTGGTATCAAAAAATATTTTGACTCGTAACACTTTCACAGGGAGAATAAATTGTGTACTGGCCACGTACAGAGGTATTGATTGCTTTGATAGTCTTATATTTCAAGTTAAGGTCTAAAAAAACTCCAGCTGTGAAAGCAATATAAACGGATTCTAAACTGTATCTCATCTATTAAGTTCCCAGGCCTGAAGAAGCTAACGTCAACTCATCACCCGATACTCGATTTGTACAATAAATTATGAACCTGGAAAAAAAAGATAAAACCAAGATAAAAAGTTTAGAGAGCCCACTGGGCCCAGCTGACAAATAGTTTTGGCTATTTGTCCTGGTTAACAGAATTAAATCCACGAGACTAGATGAAATCACTAAGTAGAAGAATCAAGAGAAGAGATCCAAAGACTTGACCCAGAGTATTACAACTTTAAAACTGAGAAGAAATCACCAATAAGATAAGAAGAAAACCAGGAGAGTGTGATGTCCTGGAGGTCAAGTACCCAGGAAAGCACATCACAGAGGAGGGAATGATCAGCCACATCATTATGTTCTACAGGCAGGTCAGGTAACATGAGGACTGAGACCCAACCACTAGACTTAGCAGCATGGAGGGTACTGGTAACATTGACAAGAGCCATTTCAGTGGCCATAAAAACCTAACTGAGCGAGTTTAAGAGGGAATGAGTGCAGAAGAACTGGTATGAGCAAAGAGAGACAACTCTACTGAGTTTTGCTCTAAGGGAAAAGGAAAGTAGCTGACAGAAAAGTGAGGTTAAGAGTATTATTTTCAAGTGGATGCAAGAACAGCTTAATGGTATGTTAGCGGAACTAATCTAGTAAACACAGAAAACCTGATGATCCCAGAGAGAAGAGAGAGAATTGCTGGGTCCAGGTCCTACACAAGCTAGCAGAGATGGGACCTAGTACACAACTGAGGGGTTGGCGTTATAAGGAAGGCAACTGCTTAGTGTACAGTAATGGGAGAGAGGGAAAGTTCACTGACACTGATGGTACAAGGTGGGTAAAATGTGGTGGTGGGAAATCTGATTGCTTCAGCTTTCTCACAAATACTCTAGTAACTAGAAGATCTGCAAACAAAAGCCAAAAGAAGGGATGATTTAGCAATGGATATGCATTCTGCAGAGACTGGCCTAAAATGGCATAGTATCAGGGCACCCTTCTCACCTGCCCTCTTTTGGTTTCTGTTACTCTGAAATCTCTTGTAATCTCTAAATGGCATAACTTCTCCAAAGGCGGGCTGGGAGGACAGGGGACACACAAAGGAGTCACTGATCCATAGTGATTCTGAAATCTCACTGGGCAAATGAATGTTGGGAGTTCCTTGATTAGGTGTCAAGGCTGTGGTAGGAATTCTCTGTGCATCTTGCCTTCGAATCATCCTTCTTTTTTCACGAAAGGTAGCACGTGTCAGTAGCTGAGTAACTTTCTCAGCCTGCTTCCTGCCAGAACAATTTTTGGGGTTCAACAGCTTCTTTTCATTTTGAACTGTCTCTTCTCCTTTTCAGCTGTAGCTCCAGTGGGCCTCCTGTGAATCTCACTGAGATTCACTGCATTAGACAAAAGCTATACCCACAAATATCTTCAAGATAAGCCCTTCTCTACCTTCTCTCAAGCTAAAAGTTATGTCCTATTCCTTGATTGAAAGGTCCTCTGTGTGACTCTTAAGGTTTTTCTTAGGTTTTAACAAAAGGCTTTACAGCCACACCCTCAGCTTCATCTTTAGACCACGATTCTCCTGGCAGTGCCCTTGAACTGACCTTTTTTGTTTAACAGTCCTTTCTTCAATTTATTTCTCTCTTCTCATACTTTAAGCAGTAAGAAGAAAGCAGGGGCACCTTCAATGTTTTGCTTGGAAATTACTTAGGGACATCTGCCAGTTCATTAGGCACCTTTTTTGCTTTTCACGCAACTACAAACAATAGTGATGCTAAAATTTCAGCCACTATATAACAAGGATCCCCCTTTCCTCCAGTTTCCTTTCCTCTGAGCCTTAATGGCGATCTCCTCAAAGTCCCAAATTTTAGAAACAAGATGCCAAGGTACTCTAATTTTTCACTAACACTCTCCTCAGAGGCCACTACCCAGTTCCAAAGTCCCTCCTGCATTTTAGATTTCTGCTGTAGAACCACCCCACTTTGGGTACCAAAATCTATAGTTGTCTATTTCTATATAACAAATCATCCTCAGGGGACTTCCCTGGTGGCGCAGTGGTTAAGAATCCGCCTACCAACGCAGGAGACACGGGTTCGATCCCTGGTCCGGGTAGATCCCACATGCCGCGGAGCAACTAAGCCCGTGTGCCACAACTACTGAGCCTGCGCTCTAGAGCCCGTGAGCCGCAACTGCTGAGAGCCCGCGTGCCACAGCTACTGAAGCCCACGCGCCTAGAACCTGTGCTCCGCAACAAGAGAAGACACCACAATGAGAAGGCCCTGCACCTCAACAAAGAGTAGCCCCCGCTCGCCACAACTAGAGAAAGCCTGCGTGCAGCAACGAAGACCCAACGCAGCCAAATATAAATAAATAAATTAAAAAAAAAAAAAAAAAAGAGTACTGACTCTGAAGCAAAACTACTGGGTTTGACTCTTGCTTCTGTATCACAATATGAAAAACGAATCATAAAATAAGACAATAGTTGTGAAAGGACCTGACCTCATACACAGGAGGCACTTGGGAATTCCTGTCTCCTTTTCTCTTCCAATCCTAATTGTCTTTAACCATCTTGAGAATTTCCCCGGCATTGGATGTAATCTGTAAGCACCCACTACCAGAGCAGCATGGTATTGGAACAACATGAAAAAATATAATTTTGACTTTCAATGAGTCCAAGAAACGTTTTTTGGTTTTTTTTTTTTTTTTTGCAGTACGCGGCCCTCTCACTGCTGTGGCCTCTCTCGGTGCAGAGCACAGGCTCCGGACGCGCAGGCTCAGTGGCCATGGCCCACGGGCCCAGCTGCCCCGCGGCATGTGGGATCCTCCCGGACCAGAGCACGAACCCGCGTCCCCTGCATCGGCAGGCAGACTCTCAACCACTGCGCCACCAGGGAAGCCCAAGAAACGTATTTTTAATAAACTTAATAAAATCAAACAAAAGTATAAAAAGAAAGATCCAGAATCAATGAAACAGAGCAGAGGGGAATATACACACAACAGCAACTGTCTCCCCCACCCCACCCCAATCCTGGCATCTGCTTTTAAATTGTAATGCCAATCTTGGCAAAAAAAAATATCCTATCACTTTTTATCTAATTGGCAACTAAAAGTACAATAAAGAGAATAAATAAATCATTCAGAATGATTTAGATGCTTTTATTTAGATGTCAGTTTATCTGAGGAATACGGCATTCAACAATAACACTGGGGAGAATATCATCCCCGTTTTACAGATGAGACACAAGAGCATAAAGAGGGTGGGACTTGTTTTAATAACACAGCAGGTTAACAACTGAGCAACAGAACTGCAACCAGCATATGATACAATACACATGAAGCTATGTCAGTTCTTTTTGATTTTCATCGATATGACGATCTGGCTAAAATGGCCAGTAATTAAACGTTCCTCTCACACTCGGGAAAAATAACTGACAGTTATTTTAAAGAATGAAAGGCAGGCTTTGATTATTTAACCTCTAAATTAATGGTCTATATTCAAATAAGCAAATAAAACACCATGTGAGTTAATAACACAAATAAGGTAGCACAGAACCTACAGATATGAATTAAGTGGAATCAAAACCCAGTATTTTAGGCTACACAGATAGTTCATTATACTAAGAATATCTAATTAACCTTTTAACTAATATTTGTGGAGTGTGTTCTATGCTGGCCTTATATGACAGGTACTAATGTTACCTCATTTAATAATAGCGAAGGATGCTGAAAGAGCGCTTGTGCGGAGGAGCAGCGAGCTCACCTTCAGAGGAGGAACAGGAACGCCGTGCTTTAACCCGCTCATGAGTTTTTAAAGCAGCACATATTTCCAGAACCAAGATGGGGAAAAGGAAGCTAGCGAAGGAAGACTACAACTCCTAAACTATACTTTATCCATTTGCCAAAAGAAATGAAAGAAAATGTGTTTGGGGAGCTACAGGCTTCACTTCCCTATCCCCCCCATTCTCAAGCCAGTATGTGTGCTTTAACCACATGGATTTCCTACCCCTTCAAGTATACAATTAAAATCTTAAAAAAATGAATGTTTGCTTAAATGGTTCCAACTTTATTCCCTAATTTATAAATTTTACAACAACAAAATTCCATATTCTGGTTTGAAAAATGACAAAGGATACTTGTTTAAGAGTAAATGCCACATTAAAACGAACAATATTAAAACATACATATTAAGACAGGCAACTTCCTTATACAACTGGAAGAGCTTACCTCTCAGCATTCATGTATCCGGCCGTCATCTCTACCTGAAAATGTTACTCTCACTTTCAAACCCTGATCCCAAGGCCTTCTGCCTCATACCTGTACAGCCCTATAGCTGTTACCCAGCAACTACCCACTAGTAATCGATCTCTCTGCTTCTAGTCCCTCCCCAAACTATTCTAACCACAGAACCTAAAAGCAAAGCACTATTTTGAGAAGGCTAATTGCTGTACTGAAAAATTTAAGAATGTCTTATTTTCCGTAGAATATTCAAGATGCTCCAGGTTACCCATCAAACCATTTCTTTCTGCCATTCCTGTCTCTTCCAGTAATACTGGTCCCTTCACTATCCTCCAAACTTTCTTTCCTCCCTTCTTTTCGCTACACAAATGTCCCATCAGTGCCTACTCTATGCCAGGCACCTTTCTAGGCGCATAGAATAGGCCAGTGCCTTCACGGAGTTTACATTCTGGTTGAAGGAGAAAGGCAATAAACAAACATACACAGCAAGTCAGATGGTGGTAGGTGCTAAGGAGAAAAATAAAGATGGGGAAAAGGAATGGGAAATGTTGAATAAAGGGGTAGGGAATTACTGTTTATACAGGGTGCTCCTGATAATGTGCCAACTGAGTAGAGATTTCACATAAACAAGGAAGTCAAGCAGATATCTGCAGAAAGAGCAAGGAGGTGGGCAAAAGCTAAAGCCCTGAGGCAAGGGTGTGTTTGAAATGTTCAAAGAATGGGCAGGAGTATAGAAGAACAGGAGGTCAAAGACAGCCAGGGGAGCAAGTCATTTAGGGCCTTACGGGCCAGTGCAGGGCCTTTGACTTTTATACTGAGTGAGATATGAAGCCACTGGAGAGTTTTGGCCAGAGGAGCAATGTAATGTGACATTTGAAAGGATCACTCTGGCTGCTGTGTTGAGAACAGACTTCATAGAACGGGTTGGAGAAGAAGAGAAGCAGGGAGGCTAGTTAGGAAATTATTCTAATAATATAGGCAAGCGATAGCGGTGGTATGGCCAGGATGAAAGCAATGGGACTCAGGAGCAGTTGTTAAGGTTTCATGGTCATTCTTGACACCATATCTCTGCGTCTGCCACTTCTCCATCTGACCTGTATCTATTTAGTTCTCCCAGAATCTAGCTTAAATTACACCTCCTTCAAAGAAACCTTTCCCAACCAATCTCTCATCCTCAGTGATTACCCATTTTTCCCAGCTCCTGTCGACAACTGCCCATACCACCTACCGACTGGCATGTTGTCTTTGCTACAATGTACGGTTATTTATCGATTTAACTTCTATGTCCCTATTCTGCCCCATTATCCTTGAGAAAGAAAATACTTTATAACTCTTGGTATCCTCATTTTGCTGCATAAAACAGATATTCAATAAATGTTCACTAATAATCAAATGGCATCACCTAGAAATTACTATCCCTCAAAAGAAATGATCATATACTCGCTTTCTCCTTTAACTGCCAAAATCAAAGAGAGGCCTGACACAGCGCTGCTGTCACCCAGGCCACGTTTCATCTGGGGCTACAGTCTGCAAGAGCTGCTTACTTAGCCACAGCTAGTCTCTCTGGACCAATGGGTTTCAAAGGGTCGTCTCTGGCCCGGCAGCATCAGCATCCCCTGGGAATGTTTGAGAAATGTAAGCTCTCAGGTGCGCTCAGATCTAAGGAATCTAAGGCTCCGGAGGTGGGGCCCCGGCAATCTGTGCATTCTGATGCACCATAACGTTTGAGAATTATTGCTCTGGCTTACAGGTTTAAGTAATTACCCTGTTTTTACAAGAGATTTCTGGAACAATTCCATCCTGGCTCACATCCTCATTCACCTCAACCATCATCAGAAGTCCAAGGCTTCTGGATGGCTCACCCGTACAGCTCTGCACAGCCGCTCTTCTGGTCCCATCTCTGGCTCTCCCTTGCCCTCCTAAGCCCTCACGGTCATGAGTTACCCTCAGTAACCTCCTCTATATACTCACTCTCTTCTCTGTGATGCTCCCTTCACCTTTTTGCTCTAAAGGAAACCTGACTGCTCCTGAGAGCACTGCTGCTTCTTCAGTAGGAGCTTTCCTCCTTCCATTACATACCTCAGGCAGTTGCAAGCATCCTCCCTACTCCACACTACCATCTCATGTTGAACCTCACAGGTATCCTCCTCACTTTCCAAGACGACTTCTACCCTCCGTCCAAACTGGAGATCCTTTGAAACAGGTGTCGTCTGCCTACCTCCTCAAGTCTTAGCACAGGGCTCCCTGTCTTCATCTCCTTTATTAGTTTTGTCATTCTTGACGATCTCAACATCCACGCAGATGATTCATTAACTACTCTGGCCTCCTAGTTGCTGGTACTGTTCTAATGTGTTTAAGCGCCCACTATATTTTTTCACAACTTCACTGAAGCCACTGACCTAGCACTGTATCCCAGCACCGTCATCACCAATCACCACACCGTCTCCAAAATCTCAAGCGTCTCAAGCATTCTCCTCTTACACCATCAGGTTTGCCTGCTCTAGGAGTTTTCCCACACTAGCATTTCTCCAGCCTCCTTCAGATCTCTAATCTACAGGTCGATCCTATTGCTTTTTGACCACACTACTCCTCTCCTCCTCATGTTCTTAATTCCCTCCTAAGCCAGTTTAGGTTCTAGGGTCCAACACTATACGTAATCCTTTTCAAAAAGTCTTAGTTCCTTTGCCCCCTTTTCCTTTAGTCTAACTCACCTAGTAAAATCTCAATTCCTGGTTAAATCCAAGTTTTGCATCTAAACAACAGAAGATTGCTGGATAAAAATCACACAACTGACTTACCACCACTCACTCAAGTTTATGACCACAGATTTTAAGCGTCCTACACCTCTCTAGTAAGTTCACTTCCCATTTTTTTGAGATGACTACTATTTCACACCTTGTCCTCTCTCCTCAAATCTGCGACACTTCTTCTCCACTCCCTGCACTAACACTTTCAGCTACGTTCATCTTACACGTTATAAAGAAAGAGGACACGCGCAGAGAACTCCCTCTTCTGCCTGAAACCAACGCCACCAGCCTCTCTGGCTCTAAACCCACACACTCCGCCCTCCTTCCTATTAAAAAGAAAAAAAACTGCTTCTGGCCAATCCCTCTCTGTATGCTGGATATAACAGACTTTGCTCCTGCAATTAGCCTCTTTCTTTTCAGCACCCTCAATTCTTCCCCTACTGGATCTTTCCTAGTGAAAAAAGACATGTCTTGATATCACCTATCTTTTAAAAATTGTCTCTTGAATACACATGCCCATCTAGTAACTGCCCCAATTCTTTGCTCCACCCCACAACTACACAATATTTCACTGTCTCAACATCTTCACCTACCAGTTAACAACTCAACCCTTTCCAATTGGCTTTTTTATCCCCATCATTCCAACTCAAACAGCTCTTACTGAGTTCACCAATGACTAACATCCTACCAAGGCCAATGACCAATTATTTGGTTTTAAGTAATCCAAACCCAACAACTTCTTCCCCAGAGTCTGTGATATCACATACTTGCCTTGTTTCCCTCCTACCTTACCCAATTCCAGTATCCTTTAGACCTCCAGTGAGATGCCTCAGGGCTTCTACCTCAGCCTTATTCTCCAGTTACATTTTCTCCCAAGGCTTTAAATATGCACTGATGAATCTCAACCTTATACCTTCAACTCACATCTCTCTTCTGTGCTCCAGGCTCATATCAAGTTGCCACTGAACTTCTCCACTTGGATATCTACTAGACGTTTCAGACTAGACAAGTCCAAACCATAAATATTGTTTTTTCCTGTGTACTCTCTGTTCTGTTGCAAGGAAATGCCCCCTCCATCCTAATTCCTCACACCAAAAGCTGAATAACCCAGATTTCTCTTTCATCTCACCACACACACAAGCCATCTTTAATCTTATCAAATTGCCTTCCAGAGTCTAAGCCATCACCTCTTGCTTCTTGACCTCCCCTATCACTTTTAGTAAAGCAAGTCAACTCTCCTGCTGAAAATCTCCCAATACCTTCCCATTTTTAACCAGAACAAAATTCAGATCTCTACCACGGGACATGATCTGACCCTCACCTAGCTCTCCAGTCTTATCTTCCCACGTTCTTTTTGTTCTCTACATTCCAACCACACCCCGCGCTCCCCCCCGCCCCACCCCCGCCACTTTCTGTCCTTTGAATGCCCCCAAACTCACTCCTATCTGAGGACTCTATTTGCTACTCCTTCTGCTTATAATGCTTTCCTCCCGTAGTTTGACAAGATGGTGTTTCTTATCATTTAGGCCTTTTCCACCCTAGCTAAAGCATTCACGGTCATATTACCTGTTCTCTATAGCACTTATTAATTTCTGAATTTATTTTGTTTGCTTACATGTTTATAACTTTCTTTTTCCAGTTACAGAATACAAACTCTATGGAAAAGAACTGTGTCTCGTTCATGCTCTTTCCCCACCTCTTAGAAAGTGATCAGCACACAGTCATCATCAATAAATGTGTTAACTGCTGAGTCTCATTAATATAATCATTTATTTAGCCCCTTACAGTTTCCTGAGCTTTAAAAATATGCATGAGGGACTTCGCTGGTGGTGCAGTGGTTAAGAATCCGCTTGCCAATGCAGGGGTCACAGGTTTGAGTACTGGTCCGGGGAGATCCCATATGCTGTGGAGCAACTAAGCCCGTGCACCACAACTACTGAGCCTGCGCTCTAGAGCCCGGGAGCCACAACTACTGAGCCTGCGTTCCACAACTACTGAAGCCCGCGCGCCTAGAGCCTGTGCTCTGCAATGAGAAGCCACCGCAATGAGAAGCCCACACACCACAATGAAGAGTAGCCCCCACTCACCACAACTAGAGAAAGCCCACGTGCAGCAACGAAGACCCAACGCAGCCAAAAATAAATAAATAAAATTTTTAAAAATAAATAAATTTATAAAAATATGCATCAAACCAATTTCACTCAAAGTATAAATATAAATTCTGCAATAATAATAGAAGCCTCTTGTCATCTTTCTATATACAAATCTGATCACACCTGATCCTGCTTAAAATCCATCAACAGCTCCTTGTTGGAATAAACAAACATTTTAATTCAGATAATCTAGGCTCTAAAAGTTTTAATTTTCATCCATCACTATTCCACTCACCCCACACATACAAGCCACATGGAATTATATATGGTTCACAACATATATACTATCTCACCAATCTATCCCTTTTTGGGAAAGCAATGACCCTTTCCATGCCTCACCCACTCAGCCTGTCTATCTCCTCCTCTGTAAAGACTCCTTTGAACTCCTAGATGCTGTAAGCTCTTCTGCCCTCTATCTGCTTTGCCTCCTGTTAAATAGGAGAGTTCTCCCTACTCCTAAAGCTAATCTCATCTTCTCAAAGCATAAGAGCAATCCTTTCTCTTCTCTCAAATACTCCACTTCTCCTTCTCAAATGAATTTGTTCGGCTAGCTTTTAAACATGACCAAGCCTCTTTTATTTAAAATAAAACAAATAAACCTTTCTCTGCCGCACATACTCTTCTAGCTACCCTCTGCATCCCTTCAGAGTCAGTCAAACTTTTCCAATAACTGTCTATTTCTATCACTATTTCTATCCCCATTTCCTTCTCCCATCCCCCCTCCACCCCCAAACTCCTGAACTGACTCCATTCTCAGGATTCCGCCTTCATTAGTCCATCAAAACAACCCTTGCAAAGGTCATCAATGACCTCCACGTTGCTAAACCCATGGACATATTTCAGTTCTCTCTTCCTGCCACTCTTTTATCTTAGTTTCCTAATATCCTGGTTTTCCTTCTGAAGAACAAGCTCTCTGGAATCTTGTTCCCTGCCTTCTTTGAGGGCTCATCTCCTCTCCGAGGCAGGCATCAACTTCTCTCCTCGCTCTACATTTTCTCCCTAGGCCAGTCTCATCTCAAGCCACTGACTTTCAACATCATCAAACGTGCCCACAGCTTCAATTACTATTGCGTGCAGGTTTCTCACAAATTTATAGTTTAATCCTCTATCTTTCCTTGTATTTCTAGACCTAGGTAGTCAACTATCTAAGCAGTATTTCCCCTTGAACATCTCAAAGTTACCTAAAAGTACTAAATCCAAAATCAAACTCATGATACCCTTCCTCTTCCGCCTACAAAAACGCTTGGACCTCTTCCAAATCACAACCCCATGCTGCCGACCGTACCTTCGGCATCTCTCTCAGGCAGTTCTGCTTCCTCCAGCACACGCTATCACTACCATTCTCCGTCCCTTGGACTATTACTCAGCCACCACCTAACTTCTCTCTGTACTCTTACTCCTCTCTAATCTGTGTATATTTTTTTAAAAACAAATCTAATTATAAACTCCACTTCAGCTTACTCCCAATCCTACTTAAAGTCTTTTAATGGCTTTTCACTGCCAAGTATCTATTCACAGTATCTGGCCTCCAATGTTAGCTGAACTGAACTATGTCTACATTTCGTGATAACTCAATTTACTATTAAGTCTAGTTCTCTAAATACATAAACCAATTAGGATGACAAAATAGGGATTAAAAAGTGAGCATTTAAAAATTAGGCTGACTACAACCTGAATAACAAATAACAACCTTAATAGCCACTGTTATTATTATCATTATGTTACATCTGCTTAGCACAAAACAGCTTCCAAAAATAGATGATTTCGATACTCTGTTAGGTATTAGTAGTCCATTTTAAAGATTAAAAAACCAATGGTGGAAAGGCTATACACTAACAAAGAGCACCACTGAGACCCAACACTGCTGTCTCTTGACTCACGGTCCATGATTTCCATGTTCTGTGATAAAGCCATCACTTTCTGACTACTTCGTTTCTAAAACGGCTGACACACATTTTTCTAAGATTACTCCATTAATGCTCTCAAGAACTATCACATACTTTTCACAACTTGGAAAATCAAGGTACATACAATTAAGTAATGTGTCTCAAGTAATTAATGGATATGGAAAAAGAATTCAGGTTACCTTATTTTCATTTCTCTACTCCAGCCTGTATCAGGCTGAATGGTAGCAGTGATAAACCAGACACTACTGAACAAATAAAAGAAGATGTGAAGTGTGATGTAGGAAGCTCTGAGGCCAGACAGACCAGGGTTCAAATCCTACCTCTGCCAATTCTAAAATGTGTGACTTTAGCAAGTTACTGAAGTTTCTACTTTCTCCTCTGTAAAATGAAGATAACAGCTAATTCTCACAGGTGTTGAGGACTGAAGTATATGTCTAACATATATGTTATCACTCAATGAACAATTTAAAAGAAACAAAATAAAAATATCAGCTTCTCCCAAAAGAAGATAATGTAAATAAATAAATAAATATTATACTCCAATGAAGATGTTAAAAAATAATAGTAAATAAATAAATAAGAGCCATAGAGTTTTAAAAAAATATGCACTTGAGTTTCCAGCCCTGCCTCTTTCTTGGTCTCTTTCCTAACTCATACAATACAGATAATGATTCCGGGCCCTTAGCACTGCTGTGAGGACGAAATAAGATGACATATAAAAAGCACTTTCTTAACCGGATAGCATCAATCAAAAATCATTATTATCTGTGTACATACACTGACTACCACTGTGTTATAAATTCTTTAAGGGCATGAAGATCTTTAATCATCTTTGTATTTGTAACAGCTAGTAGCATAGACCTCTGCTCACTATAAGCATTCATTAAATGTTGGCTGAACTGATTTACTGAGAAGACAGGACTGAAATATGACAAAACAACAGTTCAAAGTGAAATACAGAAGTTCATCCATATAGAATATGAGTAAGGGAGAGCCTGAGACCAGTCTAGCTAAGATCAACTCAGACGGGGAGAACACATCTTGACTTCTGGGAATTTAACCAAGTGGTCTATAATTTGGTTTCCTGGACATAAATTGTGTAATTATCAAACAAGTAAGTTCCCTCAGTACAGGAATCGTATGTCTCCCTCCGTCTTCCTTGCCTCTGCCCCCCACTCTCTCTCTCTGCCGCCCTCCCTGTTTTGGACATTGAAGAGGAAATGGGGAGAATAAATGGCATAGCAAATGCTTAGTAGTACTGCACCCCTCCAAAAAAAAAAGGTTTAGAAAAAATAATGGGGACGTTCTCCACCAGGAGGCAACTTTAACGAGCGTTCTCTAGTCACAAGTACTTAAAATACTGATTAACGGGAGACATTTCACGTAAAACTACTTTGTATTTATCAAAGTTCTCTCTGCATGAATTCAAAGGCATCCTTCACATGCTAGAGAAAATGCTCTGGGGTAGTGAGTGGTCTGCTGAACGTTCAAACCAAACAGCTGGCTCGCACTGGCTATTTACTGAGCATCTACTACGTGCCATACATCATGCTAAGCACATTTCATAGATTATCTCAAATGTTTACAACAATCCTGGGTAACAGGCATTATTTCCCCTATGTGATGAATGAAGAAACTGAGGTTCAGAGAGGTTAGGTGACTTGTTCATGGCCAAACAATTGGAAGTGAGAGGTGGCGTTTAGACCTAGTAAAGTCTCTAAAACCCATATTCTTGGCACCGTATCATGCTGCCCCCAATGCTAGCAATTTTACTATAAAGGAGGGTGACTCAACAGGGAAGTGGGGAGGAGATCTGACCAAAAAAGGCATGTATACAGCACAAGACGGCATTCTACACAGCACAAGACGGCATTCTATCTCAGAGTTCTAGATGCACAGAAGCAAATTAATGAGCCGTGTCCAACTACACAACCCAAATGCCTGGATGAGCTGTAACTTCTACTTTTCAGCTCTGCAGGTTCTAAGAATGTCCACACTGCTCAGAGGTATTGACAACAAAATACAGGTCAGCAGTTTTTCTAGAATGCTTAGAACAGTACCTTTAGGTCACTGCTGGTACCAAACCAAGCAGGCAATGGAGGTGATATATGCTTCACAGTTGTCTCATGCTTTCCAGACACTAACATTTCCTGCACAACTGGGTGTCTTCCTGGCACACAAAGTGCTACACAAAATTCACTTCCCAGAACTTTAGAATTAGAATAGATATCTTATAGATGCGGAAACTGTGGTCAGAAGACTCAAATGATTGTCCAGTGTCACCTGGCTGGGTACTGGCCTCGATAAAATTCTGACCTCCTATTCCTCGTCCAGTAAGTTTTCTCCACAGTAGCCCCTCAGTGCCTCCCACTTAATGCTTGACTACCTTGATTTCCTTCTCTAAGGAAATGACCTCGATGTCATGCAGCTATGGCTCCTTCTGGACATTTTCACTGAATCCAGCAAATGTTTGAGGCACTGGGCCAGATGATGCAGATCGTGAAGAGATAGAGCTGATACGTTTTTTTCCCTCTACACAGTGCTACCCCATCATTCAGGTGTCATGGCACACATAGGAAATGGTAGTATTTTTATGGCACAAAGTGGCAAACTAGAGCACACATGGACCAAGTGACCTGGGGATCCTGGGCCCCTCCTGGCTGCTCCCAGGGTTGAGGGGAACAGTTACCTTGGCGTACATGTGTCTCAACCCAGCATGTGGTACTCTGGCTGGAAAGCTCTGTTCTGGGGCTAACAAGCCAAGGGGATTGAGACAAATTTACAAATAACTGTAATACAAGCACAAAGGAAATAACTGAGGAGACTGTCACTGTCTGCTCTCACCAAACATAAATGAGTGGAAACGAGACTAATTCAACTCGCTTCCTTTTATAATTTCTTTTCCAAACAAATCAAAAGACAGAATAACCCATCCTCTGGTTAACAGGTAGTTCATCAGTCCCACCGATGAGGCTGCCAAGACCCTAGACACAGATGCCTCATTCAGAGATGAAAACTACTTAAAGGACATAAGTGTGTCAGAAAAGTTCTTTGACTTCTTCCAAATACTACAAAAATAAATCAACAGAGGGGAGTAAATCAGATTTCAAGGTCATATTCAGATACGAAGGGGGAAGCAGGAAAAGCAGCCCCTACACACACACAAGCTCCATTTCCATAAACCTAGTTAAAATTTTGCCGTCTGATATTTATAAATCTAGTCTGCCTGAGCCAAGTAGGTTTCTGCGATTCCAGGCATCTAGGCTGAAGGGCAAAGGGCAAAGTGAAACCTTCAAAAGCTGGCTAGTAGCCAAGGGCATCACATCTAGGAGGCTCCCTTAGCAACACACAACAACTGCCTTCTCAAGGGAAGACACTGCCATCTTTGCAAGGGACTATAGATGTTGTTTTCACAACTAACTGCAGGGGTTTTTTCCCCCTGTATTATTTTCCCTGTCATTCTCCTAAAAGTTACCACATTTCATAATTTAAAAGTCTCTCTAGTCCCAGTATGTTTCCCTCCATCCCAAATTACAACACCAGAGTTAACAATAAATTAAAATAATGTACGGTATTAAGTTCCTGGCAAATATAAGATGCTTTATAATGTTTGGTTATTAACTACTATTCTAGCTGCTACAGACGTGGTTCCTAACCACGGGCAAGTCACTATTTGTGACTTAATTACTTCCCTCATAAAATTTTAATAACAACAGTGACCTACTTCACAAGACTATTGTGAAGGACAACAAAAATTATTAGACAAAAACTTTCAAAGGCTAATTCCTAATTAAGAATCATACCACCTACTGGCTCTCAATATCTAAAGAGAAGCTTTGCTATCAAGGTCAGTGTCCCCCAAACAAAACACAGCCGGGCCCTGACCTACCAGGAAGACTGCAGCTCCTGGAGGACCGGCTAACTTCCCCTGCCCCATGTGCCTTCCCCAGACCTCCCACGCCCGGGGAACGGCACTGCACTGGGAGCTCAGCCCTGGTGCCTGTCTAACAAGGTACACAACATTCTTAAAAAAAAAAAAAAAAACCACAACCCAATGTCACAATCACGGCTAGGCTTTAAAACCCTCACACCTGTGAGGAGAAGGGGCTGTGGCAGCCCGTGCTCCGTGGGGAAGGCCATTTGTGCAGGAGCAGAATCTCGCAGCTTTCCACTCCTTATATGTGCAAGTGCAAGCCCTCACCCGCAGCCCTCTGTACTCACCCAGAGGTACATCATGTCAGACCGGGCTGCTCAAACTCAGCGGCCAGTTGATCCTGGACTGCAAAAAGGCCCTTCAGTGGACTGTAGGAAAGGAGGTGCCAGAATGGGGGGCCGAAGTTTGGGGTGGGGAGAACCCCCCCCCAATCACTTGAGTTTAAAAATCTAAAACCGACCCGTCTCCTCCCCCCTCCTCCCTCCTCTCCAGCTGACTTGTTCTGTTGTTCTCTCTCCTCCCTCTCACCCTCCCTCTCTCTCTCTGGGAGTTCCCAGCCCCGTGTGTCTGAACCCGAGTGTACAGCACACTCGCTCTGTATTTGCCTTCAGGGAATCTTTCTCTGTCATTCTACTTCTAGAAACACAATCATCACTCACAGAGATTATTGCAAAAGGCGGGGATGGGCCGGGTTAGTAATAAACCACCGGCACAAGCTTCTAGTAGCTAGACATCAACTAGTGTAAGACTGGTTCTTTAAATATGAATGAAGCAATCAAAAAAACTCTGTCCTCCAAGATCAAGGGGAGTGAGCCAAGACTCCCCTCTGCCCCAGTTCTTCTGGAGCCCCTTGCAGAAGCCAAGCGTGATTCCCTCCCTGCCAGGTCAGCCTTATGCCACTATTCTATAATCATTCACTAACATTCTACCGATCATAATTCTGAATCTTAGATTTTAAAACATAGGAAAAATTATATATAAGCTTGAATAGGTTTTCATCTTTTGTATTACTCCCACCCTAGTTCAAATCAATAGAGCCTCCCCTCTAAAGAGAGGAAGAAACAAGGAGTTTAGAATCAAGTGGATTTTGAGCCCTACCACGTTGTAGATTCTTTACTAGGCATGGGTATGGGGCAGTGTACGAAGCCTGGGTTTGAAATCTGGGTCTATAATTACTATCACCGTGGCCTGGGGAAAGTTATTTAATCTGTCTAGGCCTCTGTTTCCTCAAGCAAAAACTGGGTATAACACTCCTTTCCGAGTTGCTGCAGTTAGATCGAATGGTATCACTATGTAAACTATCTGCCATGTCCCTGGTGACCATGATTTCTAATTTAGTTCAGTTCAAACATTTACTAAGTTCCTCCTATATGCCAGGCATATTTTTGTCCATTATGTTCAATGGTGAACAACAAGAATTATCTAATCATCTGTCCTAGTGGTTGTTATTCAGAAAATAACTGACTTCTCGTCCATATGCCAATGCCATGCTCTTTCCTTACTTCCCTACCCATTTTTCCACGTTCAAATCCCAAACCCACCCCAGCTGTAAGTGATCGCTCCCCCTCTGTAAGCCTGGTGTTTGTAACGTGGCATTCACCACTCCTGCCAGTGACTGTTACAGGTACTTACCTGTACCTACCAATCTTACCCCATTTATTCACATTTTTTCAGGGCAGGGGTCATCTCTTTTGAGCCATGGAGTCTTTTGCACAGTACCTAACACACAGTAGGTGCACAATACGTTCTCAGAGGATTGTGTGTTTTGAGGAATATTTTATTCCTTTAACTTGATAAAGGAAAAACAAAATAAAAACAAAAACAAGAGGCCTTCCACCTTCCAGCTGCCTCAAGGTTCTGTTCCCCTCGGACATGCTGAAACAGCTCTCTCCTGCTCACAAGATATCCAAGTTAGGTCTGCGAGTCTCACATTCAAGGCAGGCCCGGCGCAGGTACGAGGTACCTTCCCTCTCCCTACCTGACACTTCGGGCTGTAGAGAGAGCTCTGTCTCCTGCTATGGTGGGGAGTCTTTTTCTCTCACAGTAGAAGCGAAGTCATGGTTCCGAAGTCATGTTTCCTTTTCTTCCGCACTAAACGCGTGCCTTCGGCAAGAGAGCTCAGCCCTCTTCCCTCCTCCCGCCTCAAACTCCCACAGGTTTACACTGAGGAGAGGTGGGGCAAGTATTCTTCTCAGCCTCACCCAAACCTTTTCTTTCCTATATGCAGAACTTCTTTGCTTCCTCTGAAGTCAGGATTACCTCAGTTCCAGTACAAAAGAGGAGTAAGAACTTCCATGTCTAAAACGGAGACAGACTTTTTTCTAAAATGGGAAAACAAATCTCGGCTTTCTATAAACTGTAACTTAGTGTCTGTTATATAAGCAACTTTTACATGTAACTTTCCCCTCTAGTCTCGTAGCCCATGCCCTAAATCTTAAGTCACCAGGCTTTCCTATATTCCGTTCTAAACAACTGTATCAAAATCACACTGTGAAGAGATTATGTCCTTTCGAACTCTTTGAAGACACAAAACTGTATGGTGCTGTGGGCCCAGGTTTGATCCCTGGTCGGGGAACTAAGATCCCACAAGCTGTGTGGCATGGCCAAGGAAGTGGGGGAGAGGAAGGAGACACAAAATTGTTAATACTCATTCATTCTTTTTTTTTTTTTTTGCTGTACGCGGGCCTCTCACTGTTGTGGCCTCTCCTGTGGCAGAGCACAGGCTCCGGGATCTTCCCAAGACCGGGGAACGAACCTGTGTCCCCTGCATCGGCAGGCGGACTCTCAACCACTGCACCACCAGGGGAGCCCCATTCTTAACTAAGTACCAAAAACAAAACAAAAAAAAACCAATAAAATTTCATATATTGTCACTTTATGGTGTTATCTTTTAATCAAATTTAGGATGGGATAATGATACCGCTGTTCTCCTGGAGCAAAGCAGGAGAAAAATACATACAGAAACAAGATCCTTGAAAGGAAATTTAAGAAGTTTAAATATGTCACAAAAACTCTGAAAACTACCTGCAAAACTCCCATGAGTGGAATCTTTGTAAACTTCTTTGGAAACACAGGGAGTTCATAAATTTCTACTGTCAACGCATCTTTTCCTTTTCTGATCATAATCTTAAGAATCGGGTGAACACTCTGCTCTATATGTTTTCTTCACTCAAAAAACAAAAAACTTCAAAATCCCACAGGCAAGCTAAGTGGATCTTTTAAATTCATGCTCCTGCATGTCTACATTTCCCTAACCTTAAAAAAAAGAAAGGAAGAAAAAGAAACAAGGAGGTAGGAGAAAACAAAATTCTTTCAAATCAAGTCAAATAAGGAAGGCTCTGCTTTGTCGCTATGCAGGATCCAGATGAAGAGACACAAAGGTATAACAAATGCACTCGAGGAAGACCCTCTGAATAGGATCCCAGTCTTACACACAGTATTAGGACGCACACATGCTTCCTTCTATCAGGAGAACACTTTATAAGGCCGCTTAACGGTTCTTTGAAACTTATTAGCCTCTATATTAGTTCAGAGGAGGGAACATGTGAACTGGGGCATCAGAGAATAAACTCTTCTTGGGAGGGCCCACAGAAGAAGTCTCGCCTGCTTGCTCCTGAGAAAGAAAAATCAGATTATCTGGGATAGCAATATGGGTGCCGCCAGTAATTCTAACCTGAGAATGCATCCTGAATTCCTGCTTCTCAAAGCACTGGGTGTTGTAATGTGAAGAGTCTGGTGGGCAGAAAGGGTTTGAAGCCACATTTTTGATTCTCTGCCTCAAAGTCTAACAATTGAAGAGGCTGCATGTTTTATGCCAGTTTCTCTGTGGGTGTAAAAGGCTGGTGGGGAAAGTTTGTACATCTGGGGAGCCAACACAATTTTGCAAAAATATTCCTGAGAAATCAGGCACTGCAAATTTTTCAAAAGAAATGCGAGGCAACCCTCTCTACATAATTTCTACTCCTTTCACTTTCAGGACTGTTAGAGACAACACAGACTCACCACAGCAATGAGCTATAGAAACGGACCATATGAAGTCCAACTGAATTTGACGCAAAAAGAAAAAAAAAGTTGAAAGAATGGGGCTCTTTTAACCTCATTTCCTCTCAGCTTAAAATAGCAAGGATTCCCACAGGGCAGTTCTCTAATAGAATCTTGCTCCTCAAAATGTGACCCACGGACCAGCAGCAGCCGCAGCAGCGTCAACTGGGAGCCTCCTAGATAAGGAAGAATCTCAGGCCCCGTCCAAGACTTACAGAGTTAAAATCCACATTATGACAAAAGCCAGAGATGGGTCACAGCACACTGACGTCTGAGAAGCCAGTCTAGATAGAGCACTGTCCTCACGTAGCAGCACAGACTCATGCAAGACACGGGTAGATGCTGTTGTAGCTTTCCAGTTAGGGCATCTAAACCACTCTGGAACACTAACCAACAGTGAGCATTCCCACGCTGCGCGCTGACTTCAATATAATACCACCACCGGCTACTGTTTACTGAGGACACGCTACGTGCCACGACTCTGCGTGCGTTATCTCGCTGCATCTTCACAATATCTCTGTAAGGGAGGCCCTACTTTAGCTTTTTCACACATAGAAGAGAATTGGGGATCCAAGTGGCTCAACACCTTGCTCATGGTCTGACGGCTAGTGAGTAAAGGAGCCACAAGTGAAACATAAATTTGTAATACTCCAAGATCGGTCCTACATCACACTTTTCCACTGATAAAATCAAATCAAGACTGCCAAGATCACTGGAAAATTCCCACCGGGTATAACCTTGCACTCCACCTCTGCCCGTTACCAAGACTTCAAACAACAAATGATGGAGATGAGGTTTGGAACTCAGTGTACCCACACTGTACGTGAGTTTCCAAAGGCTGTGGCTCTGGTCAAGCGCTGCTGCTATGACAGACGTCACTAAGAGAAGGATTCTGGAAACCTCTTATGAACTGTGGTTACCTTCTACGATGTCTACAGCGAGCTGTAGACACACACACGGAGAAAAGGGTACGTCCCAAAGCTCGGCTCTCGGAAAAGCTGCAGCACGTGGATTTGTCGGAGCTCTGACTCCCAGCTTTAGGGAACCCAGGGCGATCAGCCCTCGAAGAGGAAAACGTATTATCTTAAGAGCTGTGTTCTTCCTCGTTATGCTTCAATCATACACTCAAATAACCTCCCATCCTTCTAACTAACTTGTCCCCGTGTCCCCTCCGCTACAAGCTCTGACCTCATCAAACACCCACCTGCTCATCATCGACCCACCCCAGTCCTGCCTTCCACTCCCTCCTGCGCCCAACTCTGATTCCATGGTCCATGATTCTAATCCCTCCCTTGCAAACATCCTCAATCACTTGTTCTCTCCATCACTGGCATTTAGCAAAACTCCAATCCTGCTTAAGTACAATTATCTGCCCTCTCTGTGCCTGTTCCCAACCCACTAAATGTTGCTGGAGAAAAGCCACATGACCAAGCTGACTGGCTTCACTATATACTCATGATCAGAAGCCTCAAGTGGGCACTTGGCAATGCCAAGCAGTCCTAACAAAGCTGCCCCTGGAAGCTTTCTCATTCTCCAAAATGACTACTTCTTACCTTTCCCTGAAGCCTACTTCATTCTCTCCCCACAACCCAATCGTCAGCTGTTGCTCTCTCCAAGTACTTCACTTTAAAAGAGAAGCATTCAGATAGTCTCTTCTGTGCACCAAATCCACAGTCCTACCTAGAAACGCATGCACTTCCTCCTCCTCACATTCGTTACAATGAAGGAAGCATCCCTTGCGTCAAAGGCCCATTTCACTACTCGTGCTCACACCCCACCCCACCCCCGGGGCCTGTGTAAGGACCATGCTGCTCTGTTCATCACCCCCTCTCTCCTGCCCCATCACTCTCTCGAGACCTTCTCCACTCGTCACTGTCAGGCCAACAATAAACATATGTGCATCGTCAGAAAACCTCCCCTCTGCCCTCACACACTGATGGGGAAAGTGTACGTTGGTAGCACCACTTTGGGAGCCTGGCCACATCTATCAAATTCTGAAATGTGCATGGCCTGTGGCTCAGAAATTCTACCTCCAAGGAACCTATCTTAGAAAATCCCCACAAGTGTAGAAGGAAGTTCACCGTGGCAATCTGTAAGAGCAAAAACTTACAAACATAAATGTCCAATAATAGGGAAGTAACTAAATGAATCAAGGTTTCAAAAAAATCGTCCTTGGACACCTCACCTCCCTCCAGCCACTCTCTCCATTTCCCTGCTCACCACTTCACAGTAAATCTTCTCAAAAAAAGAATCTATACCCGTTTCCACTTCTTCACCTCTCATTTCTTCTTCAGTCTACTCAAAATAAAGTTTCCGAGCCCTCCACTCCATTAAACCAACTGGTCAATGTCAACTACATCCATGCTATTCAATCCAACGGACATTTTGCTGTCCTGAACTTACCTGACCTCTCAGCAAGATTCAACAGCATTGGCAACCTTCTTAAAACACTCTCTCCTTGGGTGATGCAAGAGGGAAGAGATATGGGAACATATGTATATGTATAACTGATTCACTTTGTTGTAAAGGAAAAACTAACAGACTATTGTAAAACAGTTATACTCCAATAAAGATGTTTAAAAAACAAAAACAAAACATGAGGTAATACATTTTGCAGAGCTTTACACATGCACATTGATATAATCATTTGTATTATTAAATATTTCAATATTTATATTATAATATAAAACATTAATTAAACGTACTATGAGTCAAAAAACAAAACAAAAACAAACCAAAAAAAAACCACTCTCGGGCTTCCCTGGTGGCGCAGTGATTGAGAGTCCGCCTGCGGATGCAGGGGACACGGGTTCGTGCCCCGGTCTGGGAGGATCCCACGTGCCGCGGAGCGGCTGGGCCCGTGAGCCATGGCTGCTGAGCCTGTGCGTCCAGAGCCTGTGCTCCGCAACGGGAGAGGCCACAACAGTGAGGCCCGCATACCACAAAAAGAAAAAAAAAAAATAAATAAATAAAAATAAAAATAAAAATAAAAAAATAAAAAAAAATAAAAATAAAAATAAAAACCACTCTCTCCTTCTACCTTCTGAGATACTACAATCCTGGTTTTTTTCCTGTGCATCACTGATTACTTCTTCTCAGTGTCTTTTTTGGCTTTTCCATTAACAGACTGCTGAAAAAGGAAGTGTTCCCTGGGGCTCAATCCTGAGTCACCCTTCTCTCTCTGAGTTGTCCCAACCAATCCCACTGCTTCAAATACCATCAACACGCTAATAATTACCAAATTACATCCTTATCCTAGACCTCTTCTCATGCTGCAGTATGACTACTTAGCTGCCTCCCAAGCATGGCAAACATAACGTTCCCCAAACTGGGCTCCCAATTCACCACCACCACCACTCTTGAAATTGGTATACCCTTGGTGTTCCCTACCTCAATAAGTGGTATTACCTGGCAATTACAAAAGCTAAAGACTCTCCCCTTACCCCTCACCCCTCACATCAAAGCCATCACATGTCCTGTGTGTCTGACTTGTCTTGATCTCCATGCCACCACCTGAACCCACGCTACCGTCACCTCCTTCCGGAACAGCGCGGTAACCCCTCCCCTTCCACTGCCGCTCCCCTCCAGAACACTCATCACACAGCAGCCAGAGGAACTTTCTAATCAGATCGCATCACTCCTTTGATTCTATAGCTTCACATTACACTTAAATTCTTTTTCTATCTGGAGTCCTTATAACGGCCTTTAAGGTGCTACATGATCTATGTGCTAAGTGCCCACTTCTCCAACCTCATTTCATATCATTATATCGCCTTCGATCACTATGCTCTAAATACACTGATCCTGTGTCAGTGCCTCATCTGGAGCAAGTCCACCCCTCTCCCCGGCACCCTTTCAGCCCCTTTATCCCCTGTTCTTGAAATCCCTCCTCATCCTTCCTTCATTCTCTGCAAGGCTGGCTCCTTATCTTTCAGATCTCAGCTTAAATAACACCTCCTCAACTAAAGCTCTCCAGACCACTCTCTCTAGTTGGGGGCCCTTCCCCACAAACCCTTATTCTCTATATTACTGGGCTCTTTATTTTCTTCCTAACAGTTATCAAAATCTATAATTAGTTAACGTATTCATTTGTTTTCTTATTTGTTATACATTTCTCCCTTAGAGAGTAATATTTTGTGTATATCACATACAACTGAGATCTTCTACGATGGGACAGTTTATCCTTTGACTTTTTGCTAGGGAAGGTCAAAGTTATTTGTAGGAGTTTCTGGCACTCAGGCAACTGTCTAACCAAGTCCTATAAATAAAGTTAGAGCGCAACTAATATCACCCTAGTTACCAAAAGGACTCAAAGTTTTATCACAGCTACAAACCATAAACACGTGCCAGCACCAACGGCTTTAGAAGTTACAGTTTGAAATAACCATTATATTAATGAAAAAGCAATTCCAATTTAATCATTTACTTTAAGCTAATTTGAGTATTACATTCCAAACTGCCTTCTTTCCAATACTATAAATGCATTTTGCTCAGTACAATAAAATTATAGCATCCCAATCCAAGCTTCACTATAATCAAGCTCATTGTTAATTATTTATAGTCTAGAACCATACGTCCAACACACTAGCCACTAGTCAGGTGTGGCTATTTGAATTTAATTTTAATTAATTAATGTTAAAATTTCTGTTCCTCAGTCACACCTGCCACATTTCAAGTGCTCAAGAGCCACATGGGCCTAGTAGTTATTATATACTGGACAGAGCAGATATAAAACATCTCCATCATCACAGAAAGATCTCCTAGACAGAGCTGTTCTACAACATGGTAATAACCAGGAAGCAAAAGGCCCTCTAAATACCCAGAATATCAAAATGTTCACGCACTTTCATCAGCAGGAAAGCTCTGCCAGGCCTTCTCTTGAATCTATTTATTTATTTATGTGGTACGCGGGCCTCTCACTGTTGTGGCCTCTCCCGTTGCGGAGCACAGGCTCCGGACGCGCAGGCTCAGCGGCCATGGCTCATGGGCCCAGCCGCTCCGCGGCACGTGGGATCTTCCCGGACCAGGGCACGAACCCGTGTCCCCTGCATCGGCAGGCGGACTCTCAACCACTGTGCCACCAGGGAAGCCCTATTTATTTTTATTTTAGAAATATTTCTGTCCCGGTTATCTGGCTACTTACTCACCGAAATTTTAAAAAGAGAAAAAGGAAAGGGAACTAGGAAGCAGTAGAGAATAAGTACCAGAGGAAAGAGGAATATTATGTGAGAGGCAGTCGCATCAGATGCAAGAGAGACCAAGAGAAAAAAAATCCAAAAAGCAGATTTTATCAAAAAGCAGAAAGATATCAAAATGGGGTCATTTAGTAAGGCAAAACCAGGAAAAGCTCCTGAAATAATCACTCCTTTTTAGTCCTAAACAATAATTGATGTTGACAACTGTGTTAAAACCAGTAAGAAAAGCATAACTGGTAAGAAGAAAATAAACTGTATAGTTAAATAACACATTTTAGAAGGACTTAATTCCAAAATAAGTAAATCTTAAACATCTTGATGCTTAAAGACGGGAAAATCCTCTCAGCTAGTTGGAATACTTGATCACTAAAAATAACTCATTCCTAAAATATTCTGCATAGTCAAATTCAATCCAAGAGTTCAGTTTAACCAATATGAACGAATGCTGCTTGCAGAGCAAGTACAGACATGAGAATAAGACAAGGTTCTTCTGTTAATGAATTATAGTTCATCCAGACAATGGGGCACCACATAGCCTTGGAGGGTGGAGAGGGGAAGAGGAAGCTCTTCAAGCGATAAAAGGAAGGTTCAGAACAATGTATAGCACAGTGCCATTGAATTTTTTTTTTTTTAATGAGGAATTATACACAAAAAGGAAAGCACCCATCGCTTCTAGGGTAAAGACACTGGGGGACTCAAGACAGGAATTGGGGAGCAACTGTTCACTACATGACCATTTGGTACCTTTTGAATACTGAATCATGTAAATGTATTATTTATCCAATAAAAACCTATAAAACCTTAAATTTTAAAAAAGCAAGTTCTCTATACCCAAGAAACATATAATCTAATAGCTTAACCAGGCTTCAAAAAACCAAAGGAGGGCTTCCCTGGTGGCGCAGTGGTGGAGAGTCTGCCTGCCGATACAGGGGACACGGGTTCGGGACACAGGTTCATGTCCCAGTCCGGGAAGATCCCACATGCCGCGGAGCGGCTGGGCCCGTGAGCCATGGCTGCTGAGCCTGCGCGTCCAGAGCCTGTGCTCTGCAACGGGAGAGGCCACAACAGTGACAGGTCCGCATACCGCAAAAAAAAGGAAAAATTACAGTTTTTCCTTCACCAATGACTAGACATCTAATTTTTTTTTAATTAATTTATTTATTTAATTTATTTATTTTTGGCTGCACTGGGTCTTTGTTGCTGTGCACGGGCTTTCTCTAGTTGCAGCGAGCAGGGGCTGCTCTTCGTTGCGGTGCGTGGTCTTCTCATTGCGGTGGCTTCTCTTGTTGCGGAGCACGGGCTCTAGGCACGCGGGCTTCAGTAGTCGTGGCTCACGGGCTCAGTAGTTGTGGCTCGCGAGCTATAGAGCACAGGCTCAGTAGCTGTAGCGCACGGGCTTAGTTGCTCCACGGCATGTGGGATCTTCTCGAACCAGGGAATGAACCTGTGGCCCCTGCATTGGCAGGAGGATTCTTAACCACTGCGCCACCAAGGAAGCCCCAACACCTAAATATTTAACACTTATATTTTATTCTTACTAAAAAGCTCACTGTATGCTATTTGAAATCCCAATAAACTGATTTCAAAAAACTCCAAGTTGATCTTAAAAGGAAATTGCAATGATCCTTATTATCTTGTATTAACTGTTTAAAAAAGTGTTTGGGGGATTCCCTGGCAGTCCAATGGTTAGGACTCCAGGCTTTCACTGCCAAGGGTGCGGGTTCGATTCTTGGTAGGGGAATTAAGATCCCGCAAGCTGCAAGGCACAGCGCTCCCCCGCCCAAAAAAAAAGGTGTTTGCATAAAGGTGTATACATCTAGAAAAAAAATCATTTTATTGGATAATACAGCAAAGATTGGTTGAAAAGCTCCCAAAGAACCTACAAATGGTCTTCTGCGCCATGTGGGAGGCAAGATCAGGTCATTCTGATGGTCCCTGAGGTTGAGAATGCTAGTGGTTTCCCAGCATCCTTTCTTCTTCCTTAGTAACAAAACCCCAGTTTTCATTCTAGGACATTAATATACACACTCTCCAAGAAAGGACTTTATCTCCCAACCTCCATTGTAGCTAGATGTGGCCATACGCTAAGTTCTGGCCAATGAGACATTAGTAGAAATGTTACGTGGGACTTCCTGGAAGTCTTCCTATGTAGGGGAAGGGATCTCTTTTCCTCCTCCAAACCACTCTGTGGAAATGCGGGAATGATGGCCGGAGCCGTAGCAACCATCTGGGCCACATCCTACACACAGAGAAGCAAAGAGCAGTAAGGACCCTGGATCCTTGATAACCACTGAGCACTGCATCAGCCCTGGGCTGCCTACTTCCAGACTTCGTTTCCATAAAGACGAAGCCTTGTTTAAGCCACTCTGGGGCAAGGGGAGGGGAGGGGGGATGGATTCTGTTACATGTAGCGAACTTAATCCTAAGTGATACTTTCAAGAGTCAATTATTTTACTGTAACTTTACAAATCAAAATTCAATGTCACAGAAAGCTCTATACACATAAATAGTGTACAGCCCTCATGACTAAGACAGAGACTGTCAAAGAATCCTGAAATGTCTAGGCTGGAAGCCTAGGCCAAAAAGTCAGCTAGTCTATCCCCCTAATCTGCTATCCCTGACCATTCCACACCAATATGACAGAAATAAAGTTTCAACTTAACGATTCCTGAATTTTAGTAATGAAAAAAGTCATATATATATTATATATATGTGTGTGTGTATATATAATATATATTATATATACATATACAATACATTATATATGTATATATAATATTTATATGTATATACAATATATATTATATATTATATATGTGTGTGTATATATACATATATATAATATATATATATACTCTCATTTGCATCATCTGTAAAATGGAAGTAATGATACAGGGATATCTTCAGACCCCAATACAAGAGTATGTTAGCTATTCTGTAAACAGAGCATGATACACTATCATTACCATTAAAATTACCACTATAACAGCTGATTGGTAAGTGTGAGGCACAAAAGAAAAATTAGGTGAAACCAATTAGCCAGATTTTGGGTCTGGGGCTCAACGAATTCCATGAACTTGTCAAACCTCTTTCACCCACTTTCTTATCTCATTATCTATCAAAAAATACTACATCAGGAACTTCAGTTTCCTTCTTTAAAGCACTGGGGAAAAGAAAGGAGTTGAGTGGCTGTAAGGGGAGAAAAAGAACAGTAAGTAGTAAAGGGTTTAAAGCAATTAGCGAATATGATGCATTTGAAATATATAATCATGTTTTTAGCATTTCACGGGCTGCCAATAGGTGGTCCAACCATTTACAAATTGATGTTAGCAATATTTCTATTCAGTTTATTCGTTCAAAAGAAAAATACTAAACACATGTATACAGTTTCTACTAAGTATGCAACAAAGTGTCATTTAAGAGTGAGATGCCGTCTTTGAGAAATAAGGATAATATGTGAGGTCCTCCAAGCAGGAAGATTTTTAACCTGTGCACTAAGGTAGAGGCAGTATATTTAAATTTTTTTTTTTTTGCGGTACGCGGGCCTCTCACTGTTGTGGCCTCTCCCGTTGCGGAGCACAGGCTCCGGACGCGCAGGCGCAGCGGCCATGGCTCACGGGCCCGGCCGCTCCGCGGCACGAGGGATCTTCCCGGACCGGGGCACGAACCCGCGTCCCCTGCATCGGCAGGCAGACTCTCAACCACTGCGCCACCAGGGAAGCCCGAGGCAGTATATTTAAAACAAAAATAGTTTAATCACTTTCATTTTGCACTTAAAAATGATTTAACTTCTCCAAAATTGGTTTTGAAGTCAAAAAAAGCAAATGATTTCACTTTTTGAAGGCATTAACTCAACTATGAAACATTTCTGGTGAGTACTTTAATCCATAAACACGTTGCACATGAGTCACACTGTGCTCTGTTGTTCAATTCATTAGACTGAAAAGCATTCCATGGTCAAATAACTTGGAGAAATATGCTTTAAGCAATTTTACTATTTGTTGAATTTCAGTTTTTCCTAGTCTTCTAAGTCTTCTAACAGGATACTAAAATTAATAGATGCTTCTTACTAATTTCAAATATACTCATAGGAAGAAAATAAGCCATCCAGGGGCGTCAGAGATTAGCTGACAGGCAGATACATGCCAAGAATTTGCTGCACAATTTAAAGGGCTACAATCAGGGTAACAAGAGTGTGACAAACAAACTCAGACGGCTTGAAGGTTTTTGTTCCCCAGAAGGGATACCAAGGTATGGCCAATTTACCCACCCTTCTGCTATGAATGGCCATATCCAAGCAGATTTAATCAAGCAGTAAGATTTCTGAAGAATTAGAACTATTCTACCTCTCCTAGATGATACACTTATCACCTGTTGATGCCCATTTATGAGTCTGAATGTATAACTAGGGGTTGTGGGTCTTCTGAACCAGCAGAAGAAAAATGAAATAACATTACCTTCTGAGAAGGCAATCTATCTAACCCACACTAGACTGGACCAGACCATTCTGTCCCAGATCTAACTGATGGCTTCAAAATCCAAGTTCTCCCAAAAGTTAGTATGTATCAAACTCTATAAAACTTCTTTTCAGGCTATGACTACATTTTTAATAACATAAATGAGTTTAGTGGGACTTACTTTAATCGCTTCTGAAAGACAATTTATTTTTAGTAAATATGATAGTCCCCCACATGGGAAGCTACAACCATGCCAAAAATGTCCTAAGAGGAGATAAAATCCTATTTATAGAGCTATCAGTTGCTCCTTGCTTAGGTTGTAACATAGTTTCCACTTTAAGCCTGATATGACCTCCCCTGACTTCTCTGGTCTCTAATGGTCTTTTCATCCTGAAGTTTCTCACATTTATCTTTATCTCCACAGGGTACTTAAATTGAGCTACTATGGAGTGGGGGGAAGGGGGAAGGAAAGAAACTCCTTCCCCTAAACCTTCTCCTGCCTGAGAGTTTTAGGTAAGTTTCAGGAATCTAAAAAAGGGAAAAGAGGAGTTCTTCATTGGGTGGGCTTTGAGGAAGGAACCTCATAAATAAATATTCAGCAATCATCAAGGATACTGCCACAGTGAATCATGCACATGGCAAACGGGCCTACTTATGTCTTTGTCTGTGTATGACTTAGTTTGAAGTCTTCCATCTTTTAAAAACCCAACAAGAATAAATGTCAAGGGACATCTAGTATAGAGAATACCATACTCAAAAGCTAAGGCGGGGGTGGCGTGGAGTGCTAACCAGGGAACCAAAAGATAAATATAAGAGATTAAAATTTTTTTTTTCCTAAAAATGTGATTTCCTCAGGGATTAAACTGTTGCTGTTTTACATTAGTTGCTAGCACCTTTACACTCCCCACTTAAAATGCTAACTGTGGAACCTTCCTTCCCCATTTTCTGGCTACAACTCCATCAACAATTCTAGAAGGGTACTTAGCGTATCCTAATTCAGTGAACCATTTTCACTGTTTCCTGTCACTAGCAGTGGCAACACCCAAACCTCATCTCAGCCCCGCCCTGCCCTGCTGCATACCTGGATGAAACTGTAAGTGAACCTGGTCTTTACTGCTCTGGCAAAATCCTAACCCCTTTCATCTCGGAACCCCAGTAAAATTTGCTGTCCCTAGCTCACTTAGTTTTTAATGTTCTTAAGCATATACTGCTTTTGTTATTAATTCTGTGTTTGTAGGTCTTGTTTGACTGCAAATTCCACTCCATTATGAGCTCTTAAAGGGCAATGGCCATGTCTTATTTATCTCAGAATAATCAGTGTCATGCCAAGCGATTGGTATATAATAGGGACACAAGTAAACATTGTTGAAATATTTGTTAAGTTGATCTGGATGGTAGAGATCATGTGGTGCGTTTACTTCTCTTATGCTTCTCTCATTGCACACCATCAGGAAAGCCCAGTATCACTGTGGTAGAATGGAATCACAAGCAATTCACGAAAAGAGTTAGAGAGAAGCAAAAGGCTATTAAGTAACACCAACCCACCTTCCACTGGATTCTCAACATCATCCTCAGGTGCTCAAAGAGACGGTAAACACAGCATGTACCAAATGATGAAGCAGAGAATAACAGTTCCCTACCCCAAGAAAATTTTATCTGCTTTCCTCCATCTACTTATATATAACTCATCCTCTGAGGTCTACCTCTTCCGGCCCACCCCAAACCACAGTGAAACCCCTAACTCTCTGGAATCTGAGGACAAGCAGCCACTAATTTAGCATTTTCACTTATAACAAGAAGGGATGGATTTAAATTTCAGTAAAAATAATTCAAACTAAACTTTAGTAAAAGTTACCTGATAATAAAAGTTGGCAAAGACCAGAAATACTTCCCTTAAATTTTTTTCCAACTGTGAAGTTTACCATATAAAATGGTATTTCCCTTTTTAAAAGAAGGCATATGGATTTTCTGGGGGTGATCAGAGCTGAGGCATGGGCACGGATGATTAAAGTGAACTCTCAAGATCATTTTCCAGAAGCAGCATGGTACTGAAGAAAGAACTTAGGTTTGGAAGTGAAACAGACCTGGAATTGAAGTGCCAAAACACTCAACTAGCTGTGACCTTGAGCAAATACTTTAGCCTCTCTTAACTCTGTTTCTTCATCCATAAATGCAAGTTTATCATGAAAGTTAGAAATAATGTACATAAAACACATAGGTCAGTGCGTGGCTTAATAATTTACAATTGTTAATAGATTTGCTTATTGTCATTTTTCTTAGCTCACAACAAAAAGACAAAATGACTCCTTCACAAATCTGACATTTTAGGGCTACTACTATAATTTACTGTAAATTGGTAGCGATACAATATCGATAGGAAGGCACTTAAAGAAAGCTATTTCCTCTATGAATTTAAAAGTAAAATTGCAGAAGAGAAACACAAAGTGTTCCACGGGGCAAGATGTCCCTAAACCAGATAGCTAGGACAATTTATAAGATACTGTAGTGAATAACCAAGCTCTCAGAAAGAGGGAGCTTCTGACAGGGAGTATAGATATCACAGCAATTCCAAGTAGAGGTAAACCCAATATTGTGGTCTCTAGCTCACAGAAAAGCTTTGAATAAAGGAGATTTTAAAAAATCTCCTCAAAATTCCACCCCTCCCTTAAACTAGAGATACTCACCTCACAATCACAAACACAAGGCAAAGAAAAAAGGAAATACCTGCACCTGCATGAGGAAAGGGGGATGCTGGCTCTAAAGGATGAGAACTTTCCTATGATGCAAAGAGAAAACTGATGGCTGCACCATCTTCTTTTGCTGCTTTCAGGAGATGGCAGGAATGTCTAACTCATTCACCTGCTCTAGTAACAGGGCTGCGAAAAGGGAGACAGTAGTCCTTCTGTAGGGCAGAGCTAGAAGCTAATTAAGGAGTTAAAACTTTCAGAGTATTAGAATGAAAATGCTGGAAGGACTTTTAGGGCCTTTCTAGACAAGCCAGTAGAATGGAGGAAAGTCTGGGCATTAGAGCCAGATGGGCCTTCCTAGCTATTTGACCTCAGGCAAGTCGGACAGCCTTTCTAGCCTTCACTCTTCTCATCTATAAAATTGGGTGAACAGCATTAGCATTTGCCCTGCAGAGGGCAAACTGTAAAAAGCAAACTGCCTCAGAATAGGTACGCGACACAGGGTTAAATGCTTTCCCCCAGACCTCTGGCTAGCCGTACGTAAAGACCGGTGGCTGATATAGACAGCCATGTCATAAATGTTCGTTCTGTCCCTCTCCTTTCCCTCTAACTTAGCAGAAAAGGGATCAATTCCAAGTAGGGAAAGTAACTTTCCCAAGGTCAATGCTGCTGGTTACTGGCAGAATTAGGGCTTAAAAAACCAGCTTCTTCAAGCTCAATGCATTGCACCTTGCCTCATTAGGAGCCTTCCCCTGGGGACAGGGCAAGCTAACTGAACATTAGATGGGCTCAGAGAGTCAAGGCGAACAACAGAACAAGCTAACTGCAATGTCAGGAGCTCGCTGTGATTCAGACACCCAGGAGTTAAACACGCCGCGGGCTAAGGCTCCAGAGAGCTGCGGTTGGGCACACTCCTTCTGGGAGGAGGCCAGAGAGGCACTCAAATCCATTCCCTGGCGTGATTGGTCGGTTCCCAGAGGGGTGGGGAAGAGGAAAAGGGAGAAGAATGTCACCCAATCCCCAAGGGTAAACAACAGCAGGAGCATCTGCTCAGGTTTTCAACTAAAACTGTGAAATATTTCTGAACAGCTGACCACCAAACTCGGAAGACTGGGACCCCTGACCTTCATGAACAAGAGAGTTCCTGCTCTTTAATGACCAGATTCTTAGTGATACAATCTGGATGAACAAATGCAAAAAGACAGTTTATGATTTCCACGGTGCCGAATGCTCAGGCTCTAGGTGCTGTTAATCACCCAGCTACCCTCCCTCCTGCGGCTGCCCTTACAGAGAAGAACACAGCCTGCTCCTTGCTACTTAAACTCCGACAGTCACATTCCCTCCTCCGAATTCCTCTCCTTCCTCTTTAAGAGGAGCCCCCTCCTTTGTTAAAAGGATATCTTATTGCAAGATGCAACCTCTCTGTGGTTGTGTTAGCACACATGTGCAGAGCAGAGAGAAGGGAGGGTCTGGGGAGAGAGAAACCTAATACCTTGCCAAATCCACTGGGAAGTCTGCCCGAGTTATTAAGCCAGGACTGGGCCACTTAACTGAATTGGTTGAGGCAATGCCCTTCAGTCCTGGCTGCATTCTTCCCCCAAGGGAGAATGCAGGAAGGGCCCTCTCCTCAAAATCGTATTACCCCTGACAACTCTTTACTCCTCAGAAGTTTCTCTCTCCCATTTCAAGGATACACACAAAATGTTTAAGTTCTGAGCAGAGAATGAGAGAGGCAGCCCCTCAACCCCAATATGCTACGGGACTCCACAGGACTGATCACAAAGAGCCACCAAAAACTGCATTCCCTTTGTACTCAGGTACAACCGCAGCTAAACCCTCAAGTCCCAGTAACTGACGGGGGGGAGGGGGATGGTCATCACAGGACTAAGGTAAAACTGAAGAGAAAGCCTCCTACTGAATGACTAAAACAGGAGGACCTTCAAGAAACCAAGTCAGTCCAGGGACCAAGTGGAGCCCACCTTAGTGTGGCCCCAGTTAGCGGGACTAGGTGGAACCAGGACTAGGTCCACCCCAAACAATCTGGAGCTGCTGGGCAGCCCCATCTCTCAGGAACTGCACAGGCTAGGAATGATCTGAAACCACTGTGGACTCAAAGAGCAAGGATTCCTCAATACTGGGCCAAAGCAAACCAGCTTCAGGAAGTGGCAGAGGCTCCTTAAGTCTCCCCTTTGTTCCTGCTCTGTAATCCCAAAGCCAAATCTAATCTAAACTGTGCTACGAATGCCCTTTGCTACACAGACGTCTCATTTATAAAACCCAGGGAGCACAAGTGACTCAGCTCTCTTTCGCAGGAATGTTCAGCAAATTAACTACTCAGGGAGGCTTTACGTGGTTATTAAAAACATAAGCTTCAGTGTCAGACAGGCCTAGGTTTCAATACCTGTTCCACCACTTTCTGGCTCTGTCACCTAGACCTCTCCAAAGCTCAGTGTCTGCATCTGTCAAATATGGCTTCTGCCATCTTCTTACAGGGAGAATTGTTGAGAACAGTGAGGAATTGAGGGTGTGTGCGTACGTGAGTAATGAGCACAGTAAGCATTCAATAAATGGTAGCTGTCGCTATAACTTATTACTGAGGACTAGGAAAAAACTTCTATAGAGAAATAACGCTGCCAGCTGTCAGCTGTATTAGCATTCCTGCACCTCACCCATCCGTCAGAGGGCGGTCGACAGCGGGAGGATGCCAGAGATTATTTTCTATCTGCTGAGCAGTGTGCCAGATGAAGGGGAGGGAGTGAAGGACACAACCTCTCCTGTGGAGCAGCTCACGGTGCTGAGAGGGAGGACGTGACGGAGAGGAAGTGACGGGGAAGAAGGGAAAGTTCTGAAGGGGGTCTCAGCATGGACTGTCTACTCAGCTTCTGCGTTCGACCGTGAAGGGGCTGCTTTCACTTCTGGTCCCAGCAGTTAGGGTCCCGCTGACTGGCTCTATCAGGGTCCTGGGCAGGGGGTGCTGGGAAGCGAGGTCCCTTCCACACCAAGAGGGAGATGCGGGGGGGGTGGGAAGAAGGGCTTTGGTCTTCTCTCTTCACGTGATACCAGGCAAAAGTCATTCCAAACAAGGAGTTGGCAGCCACAAGCCAACAATTCAGGCAGGCACTCCAAGATGCCTGCTTGCTGGGTTAGTGCAGCAGCATAGATATTTTTTAGCAAAGAGACATAGGGCTCTCAGGAATTACAACCGCATAATCAAAAACACATATACTCACTGGACAGCGTGTGCCGTGGAAGGCCAGAAGGGCTGGGCTCCCTGGATCAGTGGCCCCCAAACTCATTAACCAGTGCTCTTGCTCTCTCTTACAGATTTTCACCATCACAGTCTCCACCTGCGAAAACTCTCACACATACCTTAAAGCCTGCACTACTGGTGCACTGGAGCAGGACTGGGCCCCGCCCTAGTCAGGAGAGCACACCGCCCTGGGGAAAAGCACTGAGCTGAGAGTGAAGGCTCATATCACAGACGCAGCTCTGCACTGGCAAGAGCTCTGAGAATATGAGCCTTGGGAAAGTCATCTCACCTCTCTGGGACTCAGTTTCTCCATCTGCAGCACCAGGACAATGTGATGAAATCCCATTCTGACATTCAAAGGACCTAAGGGCCAAGCTGGTGATCTCTACCCTGGGTTCTTATTTCTGCGTTAGGGCAGACATGCCACAGAAGAGCCAGGGTATTAAGACAAGTGATTACAAGTCACTCTCTAAACTATCCTGAAAGTTCAGACAGTAAAAAGTCAGCCACAACTTTTCTGAAATCCAAAATGAAAAGTTTTGGAACTTACAGTCCTGGCCCAGACCATTCATTTTACAAAGGTCAGGGCTCTGTTTCTTGGATGGTAAACCAGGAAAGAAAACAACGGGACAACAGTAGTTACCTGGCACCTGGAAGGGCACATTGCTTGCCTGCTAAAAGGGCCCTCCAAACACTAGACTGAGAAGGACGTACAGGGGACCTTAGGGTGAGCATTCATTCCAAAAAATATGGGAATGACAGCTGCTATTTCTGGCCAATGGATTGAGACCTGAAAGATGGGTGTAATCTCCACTGAACAAATCGTACAGTCAGAAATAATCTTGCATCTGCCAGCACTCAACAAAACCGGCAGCTCTTTAGAGAGGACTCTCTGGGGACCCAGAACTGCAGTAACCAAGAGAAATGTATCCAGATTAGATCAGCAAAGGCTTCTCCGTTTCCACACGAGGTATTGTAGGGGGCAATGACACCCGCCAACACACAAGATTTACACAATGAGCTCCCTGAATGCTGCACATGTCCGGGTCAGAAGAGCTGCCGCTGGGCTACAAATGGCTCCAGAAGCAGCAGATGCCAAGTGTCCTATTTACCTTTGCCTTTGGTTACAATTCCTCAAGAGGGCCTGCCTGAGAGGTCTGCTTTTCTTGGTATTGCCTTTTCCGTCCATTTTAAATTAGGAAGAAGAATTCTTCCTTGTCTCATTCCCTTTACCTTTCTCCTCCCAACATAAAAACATAAATAAGACGTGGTGTGTCCAAACGATGGAATATTATTTAGTAACAAAAAAGAATGAAGTACTGATGTATGCTACAACATGGAGAAACCTTGGAAGCATCATGCTAACTGAAAGGAGCTGGAAACAAAGGACTTTATTATACTGAGTCAATTTATAGGAAATATCCTAGACAGGAAAATCTGTAGAGACAGGAAGCAGACTAGTGGTTGCCTAGAGTTTGGGGGGCAAGGGAGACAGGGGGACCAGGCAATGATGACTAAGAGGTACATGGTTTCTTTTTGGAGTGAGGAAGACTCTGTGAATACACTAAAAAGGCCTCTGAATTGTATACTTTAAATGAGTGAATGGTAGAGTATCTAATTATATCTCATTAAAGCTGTTAAAAGATGCCTCAAAGGAATTATGACCTCCTTTAGGAAGGGACATTTAAGGAGGGAGCTCTGACTCTCCTGACCACCGCTGCTCCTTCCTACCAACGGCTCATTTCGCTAGTCCGGCCCCGCTCAGCTGCAGTATTCGGCTCAGGGTTACACCTTCCCGGAGATAACTGGGCAGGTGGTAGCTTTGCTGGATCTTCAAGTCTACTCCTGCTCTGTTATTAGGACTTTAGTGTCCTTCCTTCCACATCTAGTTTCCTTCTGTCCCTGAAGAGATAGTGAAACTACCCCCCAGCCCCCAGCACAGGTTGATGACTTGCCATGTCATGAAAAAAAAAATGAAGATAAATGATACTATAAAAGCACAGGTTTGGGCGTTAGATCAAATCTGGGCTCGAATTGAAGCATCTGAACACGTTACTTTAAGTCTCAATCTCAGGTTCCACTTCTGTAAAATGGGGAAAACACCACCTAATGCATCGAATGCACGTGGTTATTATAAAAATCAAATGGTAAAGTCTATATAAATGATTAATATGGTGCCTGGCACACAGAAGGTACTCAATAAATAATAACCATTATTTATAAAAAGCCTTTTATGCCCAGTTTTTTCAAGCTGTCATCCAGCAGATCAGCTTCTATGTCAAAAAAGGCAGTAACAAAAGCAGGCCACTGGCACCATCAAATGGTTCACAAACATTTTCCTGACTATTTGTTTTAACCCATCTCACTCACAGCTCCCTAGTCCATTCCTAATACTTCTGTGTGTTTTACTTCAATTTGTTTTCCTATTTCTGGGCTCAATTTAACCTAAGCATTAGGCTTATTATTGCCTCTCCAGTTCCATTTTCCTTCCTCAACCTTAAGCTGTATTTATCACCTTAATTATAATACTTTAAGCCACTCAGTGTAAACTGTTTACCCAGAGTAGCAGAGCACTCAGTATCCTACTCCTCCTAAAAGCCTATCACAGAATCAAAACAACTTAAGACAGAGTTTAGAAAGAATTATGATAGAACCATAAAATGGAATACTAGGCAGCCATGTAAAACAACGCTACAGAAATATTTAATGACATGAAAAGATATTTACAATGGAGTAGGAAAGAGCTGGAAGCATACTACAAAAGTCTGTACCATATGATGAGATTTTGTAAGGAATTTTATAATGTGTGTATATGCAAAAAGAGCTGCAAAGAAACAAGGTTAGAACAATAAACAAAAAGTTAAGATAAAGTTTATATATACATATATATATATATATATTTTTTTTTTTTTTTTTTTTTTTTTTTTTTGCAGTACGCAGGCCTCTCACTGTTGTGGCCTCTCCCGTTGTGGAGCACAGGATCCGGACGCGCAGGCTCAGCGGCCATGGCTCACGGGCCTAGCCGCTCAGCGGCATGTGGGATCCTCCCAGACCGGGGCACGAACCCGTGTCCCCTGCATCGGCAGGCGGACTCTCAACCACTGAGCCACCAGGAAAACCCTAAAGTTAATATATTAAGGCAATTTTTATTCTTTTGGCCTGCTGTATTTTCTATATTTTCTTTGATAAATGTATATTAATTCTGAGAAAAAGACTGACTTAAAAATATGAATTTAAACAATACAGAACAATACAGAACCTCTTCACATTTTTTTAGCAGCCACTGTAGCATAGATCTGGAGTCAGAAAGACCAGGACTCAAATCCCTCCTCTACCACTTGTCGGAAGTCAGACTTCGCAGTCACTGAACCTTTTGGGCTTGGCGGTGTCACCTGGGAAATGAAGATGAGCATCCTAGCAAAGCGCCTGGCGCCTGAGCTTCAGCACATCTCTCCGGCAGTGGCCCTCAGCCTGAATGTGCATCAGAATCACCTGGAGAGCATGCTGAGAGAGTGGCTGGGCCCCAGGCCCAGAGTTTCTGATTCAGTAGGTCTGGGAGGAGGGGGATACCATGAATTTGCATAAGTTCCCAGGTGATGCTGACGCTGCTGGTCCGAGAACCACACTTCGAGGACCACTGCAACAGGCAATAAGAACAAACCCTTCTTACAATACGTTACACAGAGGTTAAGTGCTCTTTCAGAGCGATATTTCCAGAATACGAGCTCACTGGATACCGAATTATATAAGAGCCTAACACTGCACATTCACCCAAAAGCCCAGACTTTATAACCTGGGATCATTCACTCCAAGACAGTGAGGGAATTGGGTTTCCACTGTAGAGGGAAGCAAATAACAATTATTAGGACTGCATTTAGAATATCCGACTTCAGCATGGGAGAAAATGTCTTCGAATGTGGACACGGATCAAGCAATATGCAGGAGGGAGACCAGTGTGAATAATACCCTGCTCGCTGCCCTGTGCCTGTCTGGGGAGAAGGGCAGTGTACAGTGTGTCACAGAGCACCTGCTTTGCTCTGGGTGCCCCCTGTTGACAAAAACCGACATAGCCTATGCCCATATGTCATCAGAATAGGCCTTTTCTTCTTCCAATTTGCCTAGTCCCCTTCTCTTGGTATCTGCAGCCCACCTCCAAACAGGTTAACTGTTGCAGCATGGCATTCATCGTAATGGAATGTGGAATTTAAATCACAACTGCTAGAGATGGCTAGCACTAGCCGTGGGGATAAACTGCGGTTGTAAATAGTCTCCAATACACTGTGAAACCCTGTTGGCATTTCTGAAAATACACGAACTGATGAAGTACTTAAGAGTTTCTATAGATGAAAATTGTTCAACAGCACCATCACAGACAACTAAAAGTAGAATGAGAGAATTTTAGAGCTGGCAAAGATCTCTAATACTATCATCTCCAGCTTCCTCACTTCTATGAGGAAACTGAAGGGCCCAAAAGGTAAAGTAACATATATAAAGACACAAAATTAGTGACAAAGCCAAGTTTCATGACTCCTGATCTTTCCACTATACTATTCCATCTTTATTTAGAAACTTTATTCATTTAATCATCACCAAGACAAGTATAACTGCATTTTAACCACTTCATAGAGGGTAAAGAAACTAATGAACATGTAACGATTCCTGAAAGGTACGGGATGAAAAATATTCTACCTTTTTTTAATTGTGAAAATTAAGCCTTTCCTAATATCAATGCTTCTTCTTTTTTTTTTTTTTTTTTTTGACTGCGCCATGGGGCTTGTAGGATCTTAGTTCCTAGACTAGGGACTGAACCCGCACCCTTGGCAGTGAAAGCACAAAGTCCTAACCACTGAACCGCCAGGGAATCCCTATCAATACTTCTTTAATAGCAATCTTTAACTTTGAGTTAAATTCACAGGATCAAAAACTGCATTGAGGGCTTCCCTGGTGGCACAGTGGTTAAGAATCTGCCTGCCAGTGCAGGGGACACGGGTTCGAGCCCTGGTCCGGGAAGATTCCACATGCCTCAGAGCAACTAAGCCCGTGGGCCACAACTACTGAGCCTGCGCTCTTCTAGAGCCCGCGAGCCACAACTACTGAGCCCGTGTGCCGCAACTACTGAAGCCCATGCTCCTAGAGCCTGTGCTCCACAAGAGAAGCCACCACAATGAGAAGCCCGCGTACAGCAACAAAGAGTAGACTCCGCTCGCCGCAACTAGAGAAAGCCCGCGTGCAGCAACAAAGACCCAATACAGCCAAAGATAAATAAATAAATTTATTTTTTTTAAAAAACAGCTGCACTGATTACCAACAAGCAATGTCTAAACTGGGCGTGAGCAAACTTTGGCCCACCGGCCAAATCCAGCCTGTCACTTGTTTATGTACAACCCACGTACAGTCCACGAGCTAAGACAGTTTTTACATTTTTAGTGGTTGAAGAAATCAAGAGCATATTTTGTGATATATGAAAATTATATGAAATTCAAAATTCAGTGCCCAGAAATAAAGTTTTATTAGAACACAACCATGCTCAGTCGTTTCCTTATTGTCTACGGCTGCATCTGTGCTGCAGCAGCAGGACTAAGTAGCTGCAGCAGAGATTAGATGGCCCCAAAGCTTGGAATATTTACTCTCTGATCCTTTACAGAAAATGTTTGCCCATCCCTGTTCTAAACTATTGATAAATGTGATGTCTGAGCCTTCGGTCAAGTACAAAGTTCTGGGTAATAAGTCCTATGGAGGCCCAGCCTCAGCAGCGAGCTCCCTCCCACCACCCCAGGTTTAGCAGGAGAACCACACAGGGCAAGTGGCCAACGTATGCTGCCTGTCAACTTGATCCCTCCTCTGCAGAAGCCAAGGCCACTGTGCTAGGCTTGGCCTGTTTTTTTAGTTAATATTTATCAGCAATCCTACGAAAAGCACACCCATTTTACAAATGAAGAACCAAACCTAAGAGAGGTTAAACATCAGGCCCAAACTACAGACTGAATCCAGATCTGTCTGGCACCAAAGTTCTTTGCTCATTCCCCAGCGGTTTTCAAATTGTGTTCCGGTCAGCTGAGGGGCCTCATGGGCACAGGAAACCCAGAGGGTGGGGCCCCAGGCCTTCCACATCTTTTCTACTAAGACCACTCCACTTACATTTTTATATATTGTGTCCATATAATTTGTTCGAAGAAGAGAATTTGCTGCTAAAAAATTTAGTCTGTAGATCAGTGTTCCTCTTCAAAACAAAAGCTAATTTTGGTGCCACTTATTACTACCATCTTTGGCAAATCTGTCACAAGACTGGAAATCTTAATTTCCTCAGCTGCCAGTGGCAATGAAAGCCCTGCCTCCCTGCATGCAGACCGCCACTCACCAAGATCAAACAAGAATGGATATGAAGCAATGTGTAAACTAGAGGACTACAGAAACATAATACAGAATTACCATCCCCTCACTAAAGGGCAGGGAGGGGAGCAAGTAGGGAATTAACATTTGCTGTTGACCAAAGAAAAATCAAATGTGCAAGTAAAATGTAAAAAAAAAAAAAAACCAAATAAAAGTAAATAAGTAAAAAACATGATACATCGTGGAAGTATCATAAACTTTGAAATGTAACACATCTAAAAATTCCCCAATTAACAGCTACACAGCCATGGGCTATGGCTTAAATCTCTTTGAGCCTGGGTTTCCTCACCTGCAAATGGGATGAAATAAAATGATACTGAATACTTGCTCAGTGCTTTATACAGGGCCTGGCACCTAATGAGTCAGTGTTCAATACATGTTAGCTCTCTTTTTATGGGGACCTCCCATTTGTTACTGTGAAATGAAGACCCACCTGCCAGAATTAACAAATGGGTTCCCTGTAACATAACAAAATAATAGAATTAAGGAGCTAGAAGCATCTTTACCTTAGATGCTTCTATGAGCCACATGACAGCACAAAGCTGTGCGAGCACAGGCTGAAGGTACTCTAAAGGAACAATGAAAGATACTAATAACAGAAGATACACGGGCAGTCAGTCCCCTGTTGAAATGCTCTACTAATTCAATAAGGATATTTATTGAGTGTTTTAAGAGCCTTCTATGGCTCCATAAAATGACAGATTTACATTTAATATCCACTTGACCAAACCTATTAAACTTGTAAGAGGCACTCTCCTGCTGAGGATCAGATATCTAGCTTCTTAAGTATTAATTTTTCATATGGCTTTGGCAAGGCAAAGGCAAGAAAACCTAGTGAAATTCTGAACAAAGTTTTTTTTCCTTTATCCATAGGAAAAAAGTCACAATACAGTAGTCTCTCTATTTCAAGAAGGCTGAAGATGAGTTTGTTTTAATTTGTCCCTTTACCAAATTCTTACTGGGCTTTATTTTGTAAAAGGATTCAAGAACATGAAGAGGTAGAACAGTGTCCTTGTTCTCACAGGACTGTGTCGGTCATCCAACCTGTTTACCATAACCTAACCGGCAGTGGTAAAGTACTATCACAAAGTAGGAAAAATGTGCCTTGGGGGTTCGGTGGGCATTAATTAAGTCTGTACCCAAATAATTGCATCAGGCAAGACTTCATGGAGGGGGGGAACATCTGAAGTAGGATTTAAAGGATGAACTGTATTTAAACAGAGACAACACCATAAGTAAAAAACTCAGAAATAAAACCTGTATTTGATTTCAAAGCTACATTATCCCGCCCCATAATGTGCCTGAAACACAGACTACCTTACACAGTGCAAAAGGAAAAAGACTAGTGCCAGATCATGGAAGGCCTGGAGTAACCACTAAAGTGTCTTCAGCAGATAAAAGCTAAGTAGAGTCTGAGACTAAGTGAAATCAGAGTCGTGCCTTTAAATGCGTGATTATACAGAACTTGCTGAAATTATTTTCTGGTGGCACCAAAGTTTCTAACATAAGACCGTAAGTCATCTGTTGTATTCCCCTGCCTCTCTAAGTCAACCTTAAATCAGCTCAGTATAATGGTATACAGCTAATGCTACTAAAAAAATAAAAATATCTGATCTATAACTGAAACGCACAACTATATTGTCCGCCAACTACAAAGCCTTTTGCCTTATCTTATACTTGACTAGTTGGTTTCATTCTAAATCACTGCCATGGTTGTCTGTTAAAGAACAATGGGTTGAGGAGACATATCAAGCTTTTTAAAGTAACTCACCAAATGGTAGCTAGGGCTGGTTGTGGGGAGACTGTCTGTTGCTTGGTGGTACTAACCACCAGAGCAAGGAGATCCTACTAACTACTTGGCCGCCCTAAGTAATTCTAGACAGGTGAATTTTCTAATTTTGAAAATTGCTAATAAAGGAAATTCTCTAATTTTCCTTGTATAAATAGTCCCAGTGATTAATAGTCTTTAGTCATATAATTCTTTTTGATGGGCATATTAGAGCTCTCATTACAATACAAATCAACAGCCTGTATACATAGTATTAGGCCAATCTACTAGAAAGTCAAGCCGTGAAGTTATGATCCATCCATTTACAAAATACTTAATAAGCAATTGGGTCAATAGTGGACTACAAACTGTTCTAACAGCCTAAAAACACAGCAACCCCAAACTGAGCAAAAAGAGGCAAAGCTGGGGGAAGAAGTCAAACTCTGGCATAAAAGACAGGATGTGCCAAGAAACTAGGTACCAAAGAGGGAAGAAGAGGAAAGACAGCCACACTGTCCATTCTTCTGACTGAAGTCACTCAGCTATCCACAGAGCCACAGCAACCCTGTAGACTCAGAGGTGGGACGTTAAGTGATAAAAGCTCCCACAGTTTCCACAATGAAGCGTGACACTCCCAAGAACCAAAAATCAAACCCAACGTAGGCAGAAGAGCCCTTAAAGGAAAAAGAAGAAAGTTGGGCCCAGAGATGAGAAGAGCTTTTCTAGATTACATGAGAAGTTAAAGGTAGAGGTTAGTAAACAACATCAACCAATAAGACACTGTTGACCTACGAAGTTCTTGAAAATTTAATCCTTACAACCACCTTACAGAAGTATGCACTTGGGCTTCCCTGGTGGCGCAGTGGTTGAGAGTCCGCCTGCCGATGCAGGGGACACGGGTTTGTGCCCCGGTCTGGGAAGATCCCACATGCCGCGGAGCGGCTGGGCCCGTGAGCCATGGCCGCTGAGCCTGTGCATCCGGAGCCTGTGCTCCACAACGGGAGAGGCCACAACAGCGAGAGGCCTGTGTACCACACACACAAAAAAGAAGTACGCACTATTATCCTCACTTTCACAGATGAGAAAACTGAGCCTTAGAGAAGTTAAATAATTTGCTCACAATCTTCATAATACTTCCCCAACTCCCTTGATCAGAACCTTATGGAAATGTTCATGTAGATGTGTTAAATGAGTTCAAATGATTAGAGGCAATTAGGAAAGATTTCATAAAGCAGGTTAAGCTGTGGCCAGGGATCTTGAAGGATATTTAGGACTCTGCTGGAAAAAGGAGGAACATTTCAAGCAAAAGGCACTAGGAAGAAATCAATATCCAGCAGAGGCAGTTGAAGGACTAGAAGGAGACAGACACAGCAAAAGAAATATGTGGGTAGGGTGATAATGAACAAGATGGTTACAGAGAGCCTTGAGTGTCTGGTTCAGTTTGAACCAGGTTCTGTTCAAGTCATAGAAGTCTCAAAAATAACTCCCTCTTTATATTTATGCTGCCAAGACCCGTAATGAATTAGGTAAATAAACTTACACAGATGTCATTTCCCTCACACAGACATATTTTTCTTGGAAATATAGCAAAGCTATGTTCCTTCACTAGAAATTTCAAATCTATACATATAACTCATTTCACATGGTGAATAACTAAGAATCAAAAAGAAAATGAGGGGCTTCCCTGGTGGCACAGTGATTAAGAATCCACCTGCCAATGCAGGGGACACGGGTTTGAGTCCTGGTCCGGGAAGATCCCACATGCTGCGAAGCAACTAAGCCTGTGTGCCACAACTACTGAGCCTGCACTCTAGAGCCCGCGAGCCACAACTACTGAGCCCGTGTGCCACAACTACTGAAACCCACCCGCCTAGAGCCCGTGCTCTACAACAAGAGAAGCCCACACACCGCAAGGAAGAGTAGCCCCCGCTCGCCACAACTAGAGAAAGCCCACGCGCAGCAACAAAGACCCAAAGCAGCCAAAAATAAATAAATTAAATAAATAAATTTTTTAAAAAAGAAAAAGAGAAAATAGACTTAAATCAGAGACTGTGAGAACTAAACATTTCCTTATAAAGCTTCCCTAAGGCCTCTTTCTGATAAAATAAACAAGAAAAATGATTTACTGATCCTAATACATGCCAAGAAATTTACATGTTATCTCTAATCCTACAACCTTTCAGAGTAGATACTATTCCTATTTTATAGAAATTGAGGCACAGAGAAGGCTCAAGGCAAAACTTCCCAAAGTCATATAGCCTGCAATGGCAGAGCTGATATTTAAACCAAAAGTCAGGGTGTGTGTGTGTGTGTGCGCGCGCGCGCGTATGTGTGTGTGTGTATGCGTGTTCACGCATGCACGCACGCGCACACCTACAGAGGAATTTCCATGAAAGCCAATGAACCTGGCTTGATCCCTTACCATATCACATCCCTTAGGACATGCAGAAAGCAGCATAATTTCTCTTCACTACCTTAAGGGCTTTCTTGCCCAAACATGCCTGCCACTAAGGATGTGGAAAAGGCTGTGTCCGCCAAACACAAAGCCACTATAAGCCTGCCAATCTTCCTTGGAGCAATCACCAGGTCTGAAAAGTGATAATCAAATGCCTGTTTTCACAGTCTCTTTCATATGATAGTTACTCAGAGTTTATCCAAACTTAGCACATAAGGATGAAAACACAGTTTTGTTTTGTTTTATTGGGGGAAGGAAGATATGCCTTACAAAATCGCATAACTGAGAAAACATATTTGCAAATTGTAAACATGACAAAGAACTTGTATCCAGAATATATAAAGACCTCTTACAATTCAATAATAAGAGGACAAACGAACCAAATATTTGTATAACTAAATAAAACCAAATAAAAAGTGGGCAAAAGACTTGAACAGATATCTCAACAAAGAAGATATATGACTAGCTAATAAGCACTTGAAAAGGTACTCCACATGGTTAACTATTAGGGAAATGCAAATTAAAACCACAATGAAATACCAATATATACTCAGTATAATCAAAGAGGTGGATAAAACCAAGCCACTTTGGAAAACAGTTTTGCAGTTTCTTAAAAAGTTAAGCATAATACATTTTATATTTTCTTCTATCACATATCTATACTGAAATTTTTATAAGGTTTAGTCAAATATTTACCTATAGTTTATTTTCCTTTCAAATTGGATTTAATCCTTTAATTTTCTAGGTATTATTTTGATTTGCAATAGAAAGATAATGGTTTACTTGAGTAGTTTTCAAAAATAATTTCCATTACAACTGTTCAGCGACCCCCTCCAAAAAAAAGTTAAGCATAAATTTACCATAAAACCCAGCAATTCTGCTCCTAGAAATCTACCCAAGAGAAATGAAAACATATATCCATATAAACATATATGGATATAAAACATATATGAAACATATATCATATAACATATATCATATTATCATATAAAACATATACAAAGACTTGTGAGTGCTCATAACAGCATTACTCATAATAGCCAAACTGGAAATAATACAAATATCTATCAACTGGTAAATGGATGAACAAAATGTGGTACATCCATGCAACAGAATACTATTCAGCAATTAAAAGTAATGATATGGTGATACATACTACAACATGGATGAACCTCAAAAACATTATGAAAAATGAAAGACGTCATACACAAAACACTACATACATATTATTTGATTCTATTTACATGAAATGTCCAGAGAAGATAATTTTATAGAGTCAGAAAGCAGATCAGTGGTTGTCTGGGGCTGGGGAGGACGTAAGGACTGACTGCAACAGAATTCAAGAGAATTTAGGGGGATGACAAAAATGTTCTAAAACTGGACTGTGGTGATGGTGACACAACCCTATAAATTTAATAAAATCCCTGAATAAGTACTCTTACACTGAGTGAACTTTATGGTATGGATATTATATCTCAATAGTGCTTTTTAAAAAGTAATTATTAAATATATATTTTTTCTATATATTTGTATGCATATATTTAAATAACTCCAGGGGAAACAAAAATGTATATAAGTGAATGTAATCATAATATTATGATTCCTCTATATTCAGTCATAATAATGTAGATATTATGTAAACATAAATCAGTAACGAACATTGATTTAACCATTTTTTGGTTAAATCAATGAGAAATCAGCAATTTTATAGACACTCCTTCCTTCTCATCTCTTAACAGCAGGGAGCCAAAGGATAGAGCCTCAAATTGATAAATCAAAAAATAACAGAATAAGCATGTTATTTAGGTACATGGCTGTAAGCAGCAAAATAAATAAAACGGTCTTTCCTAGGAGGGAAAAGCTTCTGAACTATCGACAGGATGGAATGATCTAAAATGCAACACTAAGTCTGAAGCCGATTAATGGTTTGGGAAAAGTGCTGATGCTGCAGCATCTACCAGCCCTTCATCCACTAGAGGGTGTAAGGCAACACCACAGAAGGACCTGAACCTCTGATGGGTGACCCGATGTCAGATACTGAAGAGACGCAACCATGGGAATAAATCTTGCATAAAGGCCGAAAGTGAGGTTCTAGATAACCTAGTAGGAAGAAAAGAGAGCGATTTCATACTTTTTGTTATTTAAAAGCAAAGCAGAAGCATTTTTAGTTAAAAAAAAAGGGGGCCAGTAAAAAAAATTACTATGGATTGTGAGATATAAGAGAGGTATGAAACATTTTACTTCTGAACCTATTATTTTAATCCAGTCTCCAACTGGGAGAGGGGAGTGGGATAAAATCTCTCACTTAACAATTAAGTACTAGCTGGAACTGATATTAAACACAGCGAATGATAAGGCTGTTGCCTAGACAGTTCTAAGGTTGCCTTTTGCGGGGGTGGGGAGGGGTGAGGGGGCAGCTCTAAAAATTCCTTCTTTATAGCAACCACAATGTTGTTTTTAAAAATGTACAATAGGTCATGTCGCTCCCTGCTTAAAACCTTTTAAAAGCTTCACACTAAACTGAGAAAAATTTTCATTTATTCATCCAACAAATACTTATTGATCTCCTCCTACATGCCAGGCTCTGCTCTAAGCAAAGTCACAGCTTACACAGAACTTATATTTTAGTGGGAGAGACAGACAATAAAGTACACACACTAGATAATTTCAGATAATGATGAGAGAGCTGAAGATAAGACTGAATGGTGAGGGTATGTATGTGTATAACTTTAGATTGGTGTGGTCAGGGAAGCTTCTCTGAGGAGTAAACTTTGTCCCTGTGACCTGAATGAGAAGGTGAAGATCTGGGTCAAGAGCACTGCAGATCTAAGGTAGAGGAGACAGCGATTCCACAGACCTGAAGCTGAGATCAAGCTCAACGAGTTCAAAAATGGAAAGAACGCCCAGTGAGGCTGAAGCTGGTGGTAAGAGGGGGGAGGAGATGAATTACAGAGGTAGATAGTAAGCACACATAGAAATACTCCTAAATCCATACAATGGGCTATATTCCACCAAAAAAAGAAATAAAGTACTGACACATGCTACAGCAGGGATGAACCCTGAAAACATATGCCTGAAAAAAGCCCGTCACAAAAGACCAGATATTGTATGATTCTGTTTTTATGAAATGTCCAGAATAGGCAAATCCACAGAGATGGAAAGTAGATTAGAGGTTGCTCAGGGCTGGGGTCGGGGGAATGGTGAAGTGATGACTAAAGGCTACGTATGGGTTTTCTTTAAGGTGGCATTTTTAAGGACGACAATTATTAGAATTTTGTTTTTCAAAACTACAGTCTGGGGCTTCCCTGGTGGCGCAGTGGTTGAGAGTCCGCCTGCCGATGCAGGGGACGCGGGTTCGTGCCCTGGTCCGGGAGGATCCCACATGCAGCGGAGCGGCTGGGCCCGTGAGCCATGGCCGCTGAGCCTGCGCGTCCGGAGCCTGCGCTCCGCAACGGGAGAGGCCACAACAGTGAGAGGCCCGCGTACCGCAAAAAGAAGAAAAAAACAAAAAAACTACAGTCTGCAATCCATTAGTCGGTTCAGAAAATCAATTTTGGTCAATCAATTGTTGGTCACAATCAACAGGTTGGTTTTTTTTTAATGGAATGGAAGAGAATGGAAAATATCACAGTGCTTAAAACATAGTAAGGGTAAGTATTATTTGGTAAGACTCATTTAACTCTAAGTTACATTTACGTGTGTGTGCACGCACACTGGGTCATAATGCAAAAGGTATTACTTACTAGAGGTTGCCATCTTTTTTTTAAGCTTGAAATCACTGAGCTAGAATTTGAACACCCTCTCTATGTCCTCCATTCCAAATCTCCTCAAGGAAAGAAAAGTAGCCATCATTTCTTTGCCACCAAACCAAATGAGTATGACAGAAAATGCATTTGCTATTGCCCATGGCTCCCAATTAAAATAAGTAAAACCCCTGAAAGTTCATTTGCAAAAAACTGGACAGAAATAAAGTCCATTCCAGGGATAACAAGATAACTAGTTAGAAAAAGGGAAAGTAAAAATTCTCAAGAAGAAAGAAAATACTTTGGGGAAAAAAATCTCTTAGGTCATTTAAAATTTATACTCTAAATTAAAAGTAAGGCTGCTACTCCAAATTTAAATCCCTAATTATCCAAGTCACACCTGTCAACTTAAACATCTCCTTTGATATTTCCATTCTGGGGGAATCACTTGAGCATGTCCATATAATAGTTTTCAACAGACTTTTAGAAAAGTGAAGGAAAAAACTTTTTAAGGAGCCACTGACTAGTATTTAAAAAATCAGAGTCTAATACTGTGATGTTAATCTTCTTTACATTAAAGATGCAAAATTATAAAAGGAAGGTTTATTTCATTCCTCATGGGCATGTTTTACTTGACATTCCCAGGAAAGCAGTGTTCTCTAATCTAAACAGCAAATCATAATCATAGTCCACAGTGCTGCTGGCAAGCCAAATAAGTAAATTAATAAAATACAAAAAAGATAAACTGTAGACCATAAGCTACTTTTACAAACAAAATAGGAAGTAAACTTGATAGAAATAAGTTATGCAAGGGACCTCCAGTTCATGTGAAGACTTTCCAAGCTGTTAAATTCTCCGAAGATTCCATAGTATCTTATCTTGCCACACGAGGAAGAGAACATCTCCATTCAAAGAGGAGAGAACACTGACAGAAGAACACAAGAGGGAAATACAAGACATGGAGGCTGAGAATCCAGGACTCAAGTCTAACTGTGCCACTAACTCTGTGACATGGGGAAATTCATTTAAAAATCTCTGGTTTGGTTTTCTTAGCTACCAAATAGGGATAATAAAGCGTGACCTTCCTAGCAGAGCTACTGTGAAGATCAAAACTGAATATACCGATACATGGAAGCATACTGTAAGCTGCAAAATTCCTCACCGACATTAGTTTTCATAATTTACTAACATTCCTGGTTCCATAGCTGATGCAACACCTGAACCCAACCAAGAGTCTGTGCTCTCATCTCCAATGTGAATGGCAACGCTTCATGTCCACAGGTCAAGTGTGGGAAATGCACCGTGCCATAATCCCAAACCCGATCACTCCAATTAAGGGAACACTCACTGTATTTCTTTAACCATAGCTAGGATGACCATACATCCCATTCATCAAGGTTTGCCTAGGAATGTTTCCACATTAGCATCCTTTTTCTCTCTCAAAAGTGCCCCAACTTGAATGGTAAACTACACAGTCACCTTAATTACAGCAGACATAAGCTGTGGCACCAAGAGGTGACAGACAAGGGGCTAGCCTTAGGACTCCCACTGTACTTTCCAGGAGCCCCCTGAAAGCCATTCCAAATAAACGAACAATATGAGCAGAAACAGTAAGTTTGCTATGCAGAACTAAGGCCCCTTCTAATCAGATTGCTGCTCCCAGGTCCCTCCTGAATAAAAACTCTGGAGCTAATGCACACAAATATTCTCTCATTTAGAGAACATTACAAACCCACAAACTATTCCACCCTTAACCAACACTTGGGAACTGCATCATAAGCATGTGCACATACACATAAATCACAAAGAGATGGTCAGCTAGGAATCTAAACCACTACATTGTGTCATCAACCTAAAATCCTACATGGCCTTAGATAAAGCATTCAGCCTTTCTGAGCTGGTTTGCACTTCTGCTAATCTGCAACAATGTTTGTCTCCTCCACTTGCACGGAGAGACCACATTGGCAAGCACAGTGACGTGCTTGGAGTGTTTTATAAAAGCAATGGATTGCCATCCCATAAAGCCTGTTAACTAGGAAAGAAGGCTGATGTGACCTTGCATAAAAAAGCAAAACCTCTACAAGGTGACAGGTGGTTTCTTTTCCCCCTCCTTTCCTTCACAGGTTTTTAAAAAATCTTTTATTTACTTTATTTTATTGATTTATTTTTTTGCTGTGTTGGGTCTTCGTTGCTGCGCACGGGCTTTCTAGTTGCGGCAAGCGGGGGCTACTCTTCATTGTGGTGCACAGGCTTCTCACTGCGGTGGCTTCTCTTGTTGCAGAGCACAGGCTCTAGGTGCACGGGCTTCAGTAGTTGTGGCACGTGGGCTCAGTAGTTGTGGCTTGCAGGCTCTAGAGCGCAGGCTCAGTAGTTGTGGCGCACGGGCTTAGTTGCTCCGCGGCATGTGGGATCTTTCCAGACAACGGCTTAAACTCATGTCCCCTGCATTGGCAGGCAGATTCTTAACCACTGTACCACCAGGGAAGCCCCTTTCACAGGTTTTTAATTCAAATGTGTTACCAGGGGTGTATGTAACAGGATGAAAAGGGTCACCGTAACAGTAAAATACTGGCCCACTTAGTGCTAAGGAACTTTGTTGTTATAATTCTTAACCAGGGTCATGGACTCCTAGATTCATAAGTTCAATGTCAAGGGATCTATGAAGCCCCCAAATGATAAATAAGTAGAGTGAGTAAGCAGGCATACTGCACATGACCCCATTTTCCCTTTGTGAGTCGAGTCCCCAGTATAGAGGCCCCTCAACAAATAGAGGACAAATTTCAGTGCTTATTCAGCTGCTAACCTGTACTGTTACCTTGGATAAGTCACTTTAATCTCTGTGTGCCTGTTTTCTTATCCTTCCAAAGGAAATACTTGCCTTATCCATTCAAGAGGTGGTGGTGAGGATGGGATGAGAAAATATTTGATGAAAGCTCTCTGCACTGGACAAAATATTATCATTTTTATCTCTTTTAAAATCACCATTAGATGCTGATAGAAATTCTATCTGGGGATGGTTCCTATCTATTTAGAAAAAAATCATAAAAGAATAAGGAAAAGCAAATAAAGATTCACACGATTAAAATTCACCTTCACCCCACTCTCTGGTTCCTGGATTTGCTGAGCCAGACCACTCTGGGAAGATGTAAAGATCACAAGCTCAGTTTCTGCCCAACCTGGGCTGCTCAGTGACCAGTGTTTTACACTGATAAGTGCCTCCCAGATCTCAAAGTATGAAGTGAGAGCTCACGAGGTTAGGCACATTAATTAGCAGGACTCATTTGGATGCTGTATTCATCAAATGCAACAAGCAGCTAATCAATATTCGCCTGTTTGCACTATGCTACGGTCTCTAATTCAAAGATCCAGACAGAAAAACAAAGCCCAAGAAAATAAACTAAAATAAACCTGTCACCATCAGAATGTGCCTCTATGTAAATTAAGCAGCTATAAAGCACAGCAAAAGGGTCTGCCTAGGCCTACAGCAGAGACAGTATGAGTAATGTGCAGGCTACAGAAGTGGGTCTGGATGCAAAAGAAAGGAAAAATAAAGTAGTTCCAAGCAGAGCCTACTTTTTGTGCTTTAACAAATTCCTCTTAATTCCTTTTGCTTAATTCCTTATTGATCTGTAATCCCCAGAGGAAGAACACAGCATTATACAGTACTTTTTCAGATTCTTTGAAACTCAGTTAAGTCTATTCCCATACTTAACTTTGATTAGTTTTACCTTCCTATATCTAAAATAAGCCTGTATCCAAAATAAGCAATATTTTATAAGTAAATATTTGCATGAGTATACAAAACTAGACTCAGAGACTACCATGATCCCTTATGTTTTAAAGGGTCCCAGGTAGAAAGTACACGATGAAATAGAAAACATCACTTGTTTTAAAGCAGCCCATAGGATTGTAGTTTTTGACCTTGGCTACACAAATCACCTGTAGGAATTTCTAAATATTTGAATGGCTAAGCCCAATCTTAGACTAAATCAGAATTGTTGGGGGCTAGATCTCCAGGCGACAGTATTTTTTCTGATATATGGCCAGGATATAGAAATACTATCAAAGGACATAAATTTCATAGCTTACAGAGGGCAGAGCCAAAGCAGAAAGAAATAAAAGAAAGACCCTCTATATTCTCTTTAGGTTTGGGGTAAATGACCGTATCTTTCACCAAGAGCTTCCATAGGACAATCTTCAATTCCGACAATGATGATCCCACTGGGAGATGAACACAGAGATGAGCAGCATTTTCTCCCCCCCCCCTTTTCTCCATACCCTACCTGGGACCAGTCTGATGCCAACACAACACCAAAAGTACCAGAACTGGGCAAATACTGTCAATCTGGAAGGCCCTCAAATAGGTGACTATTGATTATGGGGCCATCCTGGTTTTTTAAGATCAGCTTCGGGGTTTTGATGAGATTTAATTAAGTTCTGGAAAGGGGAGCTATGTCAACCCTTTGGTTTAGCACTCTGATGACATATCCCTTGGACAAGCCTAATAATGGTGGCTTTTTTTGGACAACCCTATAAGGAATGGTGGATAGACATTCAAAGACATAAATGACGGCTAGAAATTGAGAGATGTTTCTAGGAGCTACCATTTTAAATCTCCTGAAGAAGATCAATATCCCCAAATAGCAAAGAGGCTAGGTGTCTTAAGCCACACCATTTCTCTGAGGCAGCCTAACCTGTTCTACCCTAACTCTGTGTCAGCCTCACCTGCTCCAAATAGCAAAAGGATAGGGAAAGCATTTTACACACTCACCTAAACCATACCGAAGATGTCCTGGCAGGAAACAGTTTTGCTCTAACCCACAATAAAGCCTGAGCTTTTTCCAATCATCCTCCCTATCTAACAAAGAAAGGCAGCAGAAACTTCCCTCTCTCAAGAAAGCCTTCCCTGATTAAAACCATAAGGCTGAATTCCCCCAGGGAGGAGAATGGAATTTTCTTGTTGCAGATTATTGCAGGGACTCAAAAAAATCTGTGCAGGCAGGGGCTAAGTGGCTGGAAATAAAGAGACACGTCCAACATTTAGAATTATGAGACATCAAGAAAACCAGGTTAAAAAATTATCATACAGTCTGGGGAAGACAAAACGAAAGCAATTACGACTGTACCTGAGTGACTTTCCCCCTATAATATCCACCATTTCAATAACGTGATTACAATATTTTTAGAGTTAAGAAATATATTTTATTATATCTCTAAATGTAAATTCATTGCTGAAATTAACCATATCACTCTCCAAAATAAATAACTTCAGGAAATGCTCTCTATCATAGCATCCTTAGATAAAACACACACACACACACACACACACACACACACTCACACACACACATACACACACATTATCTGAGTTATAAACAGCTTATACCAACCTGGCTGTCCCGTGCTGGGAATCCATGATAACCTGGGGTCAGAGGCTCGTTCTAAGACAAAGGAAAGAAAAGAAAACCGTAAGACAAAAGGTGTTGAGAATAATCAAAATCATCCAGAATGATCAAACATAAATTCCTGCACCAGTTCCTAAGGTGTTCTACCTAACTATATACATCTCTCAGTTTAGCACGTACGATATCAAAAAAACAAAAACACATAAAAGACAGTATTTGCTTAGGAGCACTATTCATAAGCACCATGTTGCTCCTTGTACAGCTAAATCTGTTTCCTTCTCAGTGTATCTCAAACAGAGCGCTACTGGGATTTGGGACAGATCAATTCCTAACTTCACACCGTGGAACTCTAGTATGCCCGGGCCTTAACTTCTAAAAGCCAGTAGGCTTTCAGTGTCCTGAACGCTAGGACAACCAAAAACTTCCACACATTTCCAGAAGTCCCCTTGTTAGGAAGGAGACAGTACCACCCCTACTGAGAACTGTCTCTTGACCTGGAAAAGTTTTAGTCCCTCCCCTCTATCAATCCGCTTTCCTTCAGTTCTTTTAAACCTAGATGAAAGTCTACCTCTGTTCCGGACTTCCTCTACCATCCTACATCATCCTATGAACTCAAGTGACTCCTAATATGTGTAATAAGTTAAAATTTACTGGGTTATTTGTACAATTTACTTTTCATATTATTTATAGTTTAATACATCTTCTTTTTATAAAGGTGTTTCATACTGAGTGTCTCATCCTCACATTGACCATTAAATCAAGATTCTTGAGGGCAAGAATGATAGTGAATAAAAGCTATGCAAACCCTAACTTAATACAATGTCATACAATATGAGCACCCACTTATGGCTTACTTGACTCATTCAATTATTCAGTCAACATATATTGAACACCTAATATTTTCAAAGCACTGTTTAGATGACTGACAGAGTAAGTCAGTAAAACAAGTCCCTTGCCTTCAAAGGAACTTTTAAGTGGGAGGAGATACATGTGCACACAAAGGTGTATATGAGAACATAGTGCTTTCAGAGTTTTTCCAAGGTGCTCAACACAGCTATCTGAAAGATATGCATCCTCTTATTCCATTCCTACTAGCAGAACAGTAAATTGAGAAGAATTTTCATTGATAGGATCTTCGTTTATGACGAGAGTAAACCTGCCACCTGATGGTACATCTGCTTTGATTATATCCATATCTTTGATCATCGGAAGTCCACACTCCTTTCAAAAACATGAAAAGCCAGGTGTCAACTTAAGCTCCCTGCACAGACCCCATGTCTTGTTCATCATGGTTTCCCCACAACCTAGCACAGTGTCTAACACATGGTGGACATTCAGAAGAATGTGCAAATAAATAAATGAGGTTCAATAACCAGAAATTATTAGGCATTCAGTTGCTGACTCAATCATAGACAATCCAAGTTCTCCTTTTTTTCCCTAAATCTCTATTTTGGACATTTATAAATTAAGTCTTCCTAAAGAGAGTACACCAAAGGTAACTGCTTTTAAAAATTATAGATGCCAAAATGATCCCGAGAAAGAACAAAGTTGAAGGACTCACATTACAAAGCTACAGTAATCAAGACAGTGTAATACTGCCTAAGAACAGACGTACAGACCAATGAAGTACAACTGAGAGTCCAGAAATAAACCCTTGCAGTTACAATCAACTGGGTTTTTAAAAGGGTGCCAAGAAAAGCAATGTTAGAAAGAATAGCCTTTTCAACAAATGGTGCTGGGACAACTGGATATCCCATGTCAAAGAATAAAGTTGGAACTCTATTTTACACCATATACAAAATTAACTCAAGATAGATCACAGACCTAAAATCATAAAACTCTTAGAAGAAAACAAAGGATTAAATCTTCATGACCTTTGGTTAGGCAACGGTTTCTTCAATATGACTACAAAGACACAAATGACGAAAAATAGATAAATGGACTTCATCAAAATTTAAAACTTTTGTGCTACAAAGGACACCATCAATTCTGGGGATCTAATGGTACACAGAGTGATTATAGTTAACAATACTGAATGATATACTTGAAAGTTGCTAAGAGAGTAGATTGTAAATGTTCTCACCACAAAAAATAAATGGTAATTATGTGACATGATGCAGGTATTAGTTAAAGCTAGGGTGGGAATCTTTCTGCAACATATAAGTGTATCAAACCAACAAGTTGTACACATTAAACTTACACAATGTTAATGCCAATTATGTCTCAATAAAGCTGGGGAGGAAAAGACACCATCAAGAAAGTGAGAAGACAACTAACAGAAAGGGAGAAACTATTTGCAAATCCTTTGTCCAATAAGGGACTTGGAGTCAGAATACAAAAGAACTCTTAGAAAGACAACCCACATTTTCAAGTGGGCAAAAGTTGCGAACAGGAAGTTCCCCAAACAGGATATATAAATATACAAATGGCCAATAAACACATAAAAAGATACTCAACACTGCTGGTCATTAGGAAAACGCAAATCAAAACCACAATGAGATAACACTTCACACCCACTAGGATGGCTATAATCAAGAAGTCAGACAATAAGTGATAACAATGTGGAGAGACTGGAATCTCATCCATTGCTGTTGGGACTATAAAATGGCGCAGGCACTTTGGAAATAGTTTGGAAGTCCCTCAAAAAAAGAGTTAAAAAAAGAGTTACCATGTGACCCAGCAATTCCACACTAGGTATAACCAAGAAAGCTGGAAACATATATCCACACAAAGCCTTGTACACAAATGTTCATAGCAGAATTATTTCATAATAGCCAAAAAGTTGAAATAATCCAAATGTCCATCAATTGATAAGTGGATAAGCGAAGTATTGTATATCTATAACTGAATATTATTTGGCAATAAAAGGAATGAAGTGCTGATACAACAAGATGAATTTTAAAAACATCATGCTAAGTGGAAAAAGCCAGAGACAATAGGCCACAAATTATATGATTCCATTTATGTGAGATATTCAGAAGGGGCAAATCCATGGGAAAAGAAAGCAGATTAGTAGTTCCAGGGACTAAAGGGAATGACTGCCAGTGGGAACTGGGTTTTACCTTTGGTGATGAAAATGTTCTGGAATTAGTGATGAGGGACTCACGACTCTGATTTTGCTTAAAACCACAAAACACTAAAAACCACTAAAAACACTTTGAAAGCGCAAGATTTATGGTCTGTGAATTATAGGTCAATAAACCTGTTATTTAAAAATAATAATAATAGGCAATGTTGGCTGGCTATTTTCATACAAATTTTTACAGGGGAGACACATGCAGCTTAGACCATAACAAAAAGAACAGGGCTCCTTCCGAAATCCCCACGTGCCTTGTTTGTTCTGGAGTCTACACGTTTACTTCAATACCATTCTCTACAGATTTTAACAATGATGATGATAAATGTGATAATAACCACTAGATACTGAGCAACCGATCGGGCATGGTTTCAGGATGGAGGGGAGGAGTAAGAGAAAGTGGCAAAGAGAAGGAGATAATAAAACACAGATAATACGTGTAAAAGTCAAACTTTCAACCCAGGTCTGTTGGACTCCAAAGCCCGTGTTCCTCCCACTTTATCAAATTCTCTAATAACCATTCCATATTATTCCTTTACAGTAAATTTCAAGATTGTCTGAGGAAGGAATTATAGGATGAAGAAAGTCATCAAAAACACACAAAAGCATCACGAACAAAGATTTGTCACTCCCAGAGACTATCCCATGTATAAACTATATTCTTGAGTTCAACAATGCAGAAAACTTTTTGTAAGGAAAAATAAAAAGTACATTCCTACAAGCAAGTATTGTCAAAAACTTTAACAGCAAAGACAGATATAACAGGTACACAGAGATGTGCCAGAGGAAACGGACTTCCTCCTTCACCTGCTTAGCAAAAGTAGTCCTCCTTTCTTCCCCATCTCTCACCTGAGGCTACCTGGAACTCTTCAGCACTCAGACACGTACCACCTCTCTGAAAGTGGACTATACTTAACGACAAAGGTTTGCTTTCGTTTTTAATTTTACCACGTATATATATCTGTCCCTTCAAAATGCATGTACTTTGCATGTTTTTGAATTTTATAGAAATGAATCCTATTGTATAGCAATTTCCTTTTTTCTCATATTATGAGATTTATCTCCACTTATGCATGCCACTGTATTTCACTAATTTTGACTACTGCTTAATATTCTATTTTATGACTATGTCACAATTTATTTACCCCTCTTGTTTTCCTGTGAATAGATATTTAAATTGTTTCAAGTTATACTCACAAACCACTACTGCCTGTGAACATTCTTTTAGAGTTGAGGTATCACTTTCCACCCATAGACTGACAAAAATGAAAATGAAAATATGACAAATTGGTAGGAAGAAGAGTAAATAGGTATCGTCACGTCTAATAGTAGGAAATAAGCATATTCGGACTACTCTTTTGGAAAGCAATTTGACAATAATTATTAAAATATTAAATACTCAACCTTCTTGTAATTTCATATCTCTGATCTCTTTATCTACTCTAGAGAATCACCTGAACTTGTGCTCAAAGAAGCATGTGCAAAGATTTTTCAATGCAGTGCTGTTTGCAACACTGAAAAACTGAAAAGCACCTCAATAATAGTGAAATACTGTTATCAACTATTGTTGATATTGTTGACTATTCAACATGCTCTGTTAAAATGCAAGTGTTTTAAAAGGTAAAATCTCAATGAACTATCTCAAGTCATATTAAATGACAGCAAAACAGTCGGTATGCTATTCCTTTAAATCACAATACAAAAAGAGGTATTTCTACATGCATATAAAAAAGTAAATAAATGCACAGGGAAGATCCAGAAGGATATACAACAAACTTCTAACAGTGGTTCCTTCTAGGGAGAAGAATAAGATCTGTGGAAGGTCGAGAGGGCATGCTTTATCTGAATTATTTGAATTTACAGAATGTAAAGTTCATGTATTACTTAGAGCATAAAAAAGAGCCAAAGAAGTCACTACTACCAGTGTTTTATAATGTACAAAACACCTTCACATAATCTTATTTAGTTCTCACGATGCAGAAAATAGGTTTGATAACCCTCATTTTACAGATGACAAAGCTGAATTTCAGAAAGATTAAATGATTTTCTCAAGGCCAAATAGCTAATGATAGTGGCTGAGCTGCCTTCAGACTTAGGTCTTTTAACTCTATACCCAGTACTTCTGTTACTTCATGACAACTAGTACAAACCAGTACCAGTCCTGGTAGAGATTACTATGGCTGTGTAAAAACATGCAGATCCGAGTTTTTAATCATTTTTTAAAATTTTTATTTCATATTGGAATATAGTTGATTAACAATGTTGTATTAGTTTCAGGTGTACAGCAAAGTGATTCAGTTATACATAAGTAGCTGAAATTTAAAGCAGACATGGAATTACAAGGCAAGCTAATGGAACAGATGGGACAGCAATCAGAGGTGTTAAACTCCAAAGAGGAAAGGCAGCTATACTGCTATAAGCAAGAGTTATTGACCTAGTAAGACTGAAAGACTTAGAAACTGACTGCCAAGGCACAGAAGCTGCTCAAAAATAAAAAGAATATATAAGAAATAAAATACCAACCATAAGAATTTTACTACAGAGATAGCAATGAAACCTGTTTAGAAGCTTCTGGTAAGTGAATGTGTGAAAGAGTAACAGACGGATCCTTAAGTAACTGGCAAATACAGCAACTGTGATGGATCATGCACGTACAACGGACACTGAAGAAGTGAAGAAAAATATTACCTGACATTTGTATTCTTCACTAGCTGCTTAGAAGCTCCCATTGCACCTGTGTTTGAAAAATCCATTTAAGCAGAAGAATCTTCATTCATTCAGTAAAAGTGGATTGAACAACTGCTCTATGACAAGTACAGTGCTGGTATCCCTGCCCTTGAGGACCTGTGAATCGTAATAATTATAAAATAATGTGATTGATACCATAACTAACAACTATAAGAAGAACGACAGGACTCCAGAAGATCTTTTGGAAAAGTGTGTATGGGATTTGGGGGTGGGGGGAGAGTTGAGTGGGTAATAGCCTCTAACCTCTTATTGGAGGACAAGACCTCCACACTGTGATGGACTGATGTATGCTGAAAAGACACAATGGATTTTAAAGCCACTTTTCTAAATGCATTCTGAAAATCATCAACATCATTTCTAAATGATTATTTAGATATACATAACAGGCCTATATATTTGCCCATTCCAAATGAAAATTACCCAGAATACCGCACCTGGGAGGTATAATAGAAAAGAACTGCTTCCTTAAGCATTTAATAAATACAGTTAAAAGAGAGGTACTAAGAGGACTTAACAACACTGAAAATCAAAAAAGCCCTGCTTTCAGTACAGAAATATAGCAGTGATATAAGATACTAGCAGGACTTCCTGGGCGGCACAGCGGTTAAGAATCCGCCTGCCACTCACTGCAGGGGACATAGGTTCGATCCCTGGTCCGGAAAGATCCCACATGCCGCGGAGCAACTAAGCCCATGAGCCACAACGACTAAGCCTGCACTCCACAGCCCACGAGCCACAACTACTGAGTCCACGTGCCACAACTACTGAAGCCCGAGCGCCTAGAGCCCGTGCTCCACAACAAGAGAAGCCCGCACACAGCAATGAAGAGTAGCTCCCACTCACTGCAACGAGAGAAAGGCCGCGTGCAGCAACAAAGACCCAACACAGCCAAAAATAAAATTAATTAATTTTAAAAAATAACATACTAGTTATAAGTCCTAAGCGATATCAATAAAACACTAACTCAGGAGCCTAGGGAAGGCACCACTCTGCCATCTCCCTTGGTTTCACCTACTTAACAGGTCATGTGTTCAGCGTCCAGAGATTTATTACAAGAGTATTTCTTACTGGCTTCCATCAATGATGAGGGTTGTCTAGGAGCAGGTGCAGAAAACTGGAAGTGCACAAGGAAGTTACACCAAGCAATTAGAAAAAAAAAATTAACCCACCCTATTGTTTTTCTTTTGTGTCTAACAAAATCAAACCCACTTCACAAAATGGAAGGGGAAGAAAAATACTGAGAATGGAACGAAATAAACACCATGCAATTTAGGGAGAGGAAAGTAAAAGGAAGCAAAGGAAAGTAAGAATGAAGCTGTCCTCTAACAAACAAAGCTTGGGCAATGGTACAAGCCCAAATTTTTCACTGACTTACTCCCAACTGAAAATTAATTTCACATTACCTTACATTTAGCAATGGAGGGAAAGACTGTTTAGACCATAATGGCTGGCGGCGGGTGGGGGGGGGGGGAGCAAATTAAAAAAAAAAAAAAGCAAAAGCAAATTCCCAGGGTATTTCATTACCTTGTTTTGCAGCCCAAGTTACTGTTTTTCAAGTAGTAAGCCTACCTTTGAACAGGGACATGGAAAGGAACACCACAGGAACTGAAGATGTACCTAAGTTCCCATGCTATTACGTACAAAAACAAATCCTAGCAACAAGTAGGGTCAGGAAGAGAGACTGCTTAGCAACCACAGGACATCATTCCGCGTCCAAACCATACAGGGTTCAAGGTGCCCAAAGATAAGAGGGCTTAACAAGGGATATAAATCTGGTAGTATCTAACAACACAGGCCAAACAGAAGGTACAATGGGTAACTGGGAGACTAAATTTTCACACTACAATAGAATAAAATAAAACACAGGGTAATCCGTCCCACCTCCCCATCAAGAAAACTGACAGACAGTAGCTCTTTGTTACACTCACCACTTCCACCCCAAATACCCCATCTTTTTTCTAAGAGACAGCTCATTTTGGGGGTGCTTTATCTCAGCCCTAAGGATAGTTGCTGTTATAAATTAACTTTATACTAATGATATATTATCATCTATCAATCATATTATTACTTTATTTTATATCTATTGTATTACATCTGCTATTCCTTAGAGTTCTCTTTACTTCTTAAAAGCCAATCCCTTATTAATTCAATCTGCTGTTATAGCAAACAATTCTTTATGTTAAATTCCTTGTCTAAATTACGTATAGTCTCTTTGTCCTGACTGGACCCAGACTGGTACAGATGAACTGAAACAAAATGCTAATAGCCACTTATTTCACACAGGAGAGTCATTATGCTTCATGTTTTCTATGCATTATCACTTTGTATTCTCACTAAAACTCTGTAATATATCTCTCAATATTAAAGAAAACTGAGGCTCAGAAAATGATGCAATTTGTCTACAATAATGCAAATCCAGGTTGGTCTGATACTCAAGTCCCTGCTGGTTCCCTACTATAGCATTTATTTTTCTTCACAGAACCTAGCAACACTTTTTAAAGAACTAAACATCTATGTACCGGAAAAGAATGAACAAAGCAGTCCTAGCTGCTATACTTAGAAAGGGCAGTTTGCTGGTTGGCCTTGACTGGTACCTGGCAACTTAATATCAGGAGGGTTCTATTCCCAGAACTGGTAAGAGTGGCTCACTGTGCCTAAACTGTGCAAACAGTACAGTTTATGCCGAACACTGCTTTCCTCCTGGGAGTCTAGAATTTGAGCATGTGCGAGGCAGAGGGTACCTATGTGAACAACCCTTCCCAGCCGTGCCCCAAAAAGAAAAATTTCAGCGCTGTCTAATGAGCTTCCCTGGTAGACAACACTGCCACCACTGGCTGAAGGAAGTAAGCACATCCTGTGTGACTCAACTGCAAGAGAACTCTAGGAAGCTGGAGGCTGATTTCTTCTGGACTTCACCCCATGCAATTTTTCCCTTGGTGATTTTGCTTTGTATCCTTTCACTGTTATAAATCATAGCCATCAGTGTGTCTATACAATGAATTCCGTAAATCCTAGCAAATCACTGGAGCTGGGGTAGTCTTGGGGATGCCCCCCCAATACAGCTTATGACATGCCAAATATTTTATTAAATGCAGAGGATACAAAGATGAATAGGGCCTTTGCCCTCAAGGAATTTTACAGTCTATTTAAATTTCCCTTCTTTCACTTCTCTGTTCTTCACTTCTTAGTCTGTTTGCCACTTAAAATAGATTAGATACATCTCCCTAAGCTAAATTTCATTCTTGGCGCTGAAATGATGCTAAATATTTAATAAGTCCATCAGGCAAAATCTGAGATACAAAGCTCTAATAAACTTGAAGGCCACACATATTTTCTCTTTACTTTCCCCATCATATTGTGTTCCTCATTAAAAATAAACTGACCAACTCTTGTACAGTGCTGGTAGGAATATAAAATGGTGCAGCTACTAAAGAAAATAGTCTGGCAGTTCCTCAAAAAGTTAAATATCGAACTACCTCACGGCCCAGCAATTCCACTGCTAGGTATGTGCCCCAAGGAATTAAAAACAAGTACTCATATAAGTACTTGTACACACTACGCAAAATAGCTGAGATGTGGAAATAACACAAATGTCCATCAATGAACAAATAAGTAAATAATTGTATACACATACAAAGGAACATTATTCAGGTTTAAAAAGGAACAAAGTGCTGATACACACTACAACATGAATGAACCTTGAAAACATGATGGTACATGAAAAAAGCCAGACACAAAAGGTCTCATATTGTATAATTCCATTTATATGAAATACCAAGAATAAGTAAATTCATAGAGGCAGAAAGCAGATGGAAGGAAGGGGAAATGGAGCATGACTGCTTAATGGAGGTTGACTGCTTAATAGGTATGGGGTGATAAACATTTTTGGAACTAGATAGGGGTGGTGTCTGCACAATACTTTGAATGTACTAAATACCACCAAATTGTTCACTTCTAAAAGACTAATTATACGTTATGTGAATTTCATCCCAATAAAAACATTTTTTGAAAAGCAATGCAGTATACAATATGGTGATAACGATGTTATATGAATGGGTACTTGTAGCTTGACATAAAATCATTAGTGACTACAACAGATACGGATTCAAAAAAGTGCCACATCTCAATATATACCCTGGAAAACTATTTGAAGACTCAGTGGTTCTAAGCAATGATACAGATACTGATGCCGTAGAGTATGTATAAATTTTCTTCCCAAAACCATAGAAAATAAAATGTTTCTAAATTATTATATAAGACTTTGAATACGCATGTATGCATAAATAAAATCAGTATTTTAAAGACATTTGCCTATTTCATCAACATCCCTAAAAATTTATATATTTAGGTTGGCTTGTCCTTTCAATGGAAAAACAACTTAAAGCCTTATATACAGAGTTTCCTCATATTCAGGCATTTATAGCACATATACATAACTTTTTTTTCTTAAGTCTAAAAGGATGTATCCCAAAATGTTTAGTAATTATGTCTTGGTGTTGAGTTTGGGTTTATAGAGTGACATACATTTTTTTTTTCTTTTGCCTATCTGTATTTTCTAATTTTTCAACAACGAATACATATTGTTTTCAATTAACCATCAAAAATTAGGAATAATAACAGTACCTTCTCAAGGATGCTGTGAAGATTAAATGAGATAATACACATAAAGCCCTTAAAACTGTATTCAGGATATTATAAGTATGCAATAAATATGAGGTAATAGGGGTATTATTATGTTTCTGTTTTTGTAAATATTTTGCAGGACACATATCTTTCATTACCTCTGGCAAAAGCATTCACCTTAATCCAGGCCTGGGTCATCTGAGTCAAGCCTAAATAACTGAATAATAGCTTCTTAGCTGGTCCAGCAGTCTCCATCCACCTCTTACCAATTTTCTTACCAGGCCAGGGTAATTCATCAAACACCACTCATATCACTCCCATGCTAATGGCCCTCCATTACGTACATGATCAAGTTCCAAACACTCTAAATCTGGCCTCACCTGGTCATTCCCTTTTTCTCCCCATTTATTTATTCCTTCAACATATATTTACTGAAGGACATTCATGCGTCTGGCAATATGGCAGAAATAGAAAGACAAATAAGTTACTGATTCTTTTCTTAAGGAACTCATAGTCTAGTAAGAGAGACAGGCATGTAAACAAGCACAACATGAATCATGCAATAAAATGTAAATATAAGGTCCAGAGGGAACAAGTATACAAAGTTGATAATGGAGTGAGAAAGGCATGAAGAAATTCCAAATACGGGAAGTCATGGGAGGCGAGATCTGGATGGGGTTTGAAGGATGACTGCAAATAGCTAATTTCCTGATCTCAACTTTACTCAATTTACTTCGCACCTTAGGGCATTCTCCCACATCAATTCAACTTTAGTAAAATCTAGCAAAGTGCTACCTGCCTTCACAATGCAATTCCTGTAACTCTGGCTCACTGTATTTTCAAACTGAGTCAAGACCCATTCACGACTGATTTAATTTAAGAGATCTCAACCATTATTAAAAAATAAAAATAATGAGAGCAGCAGCTCTCAAACTTTCGGGTCTTAGAATCCCTTTACCCTCTTAAAAATTACTGGAGATCCCAAAGAACTTTTGTTTATGGGAGTTAATAAGGATTAGTTTCTGCCTATTAGAAACTGAAACTGTGTAATTTTTTAAATATTTGTTAATTCACTTTAAAATACCAATAATAAACCATTATGCTAACATAAAACATTTTATGAAAATTAACTATATTTTATAAAACAAAAAATTTAGTGAGAACAGTGCCATTGTCTTACATTTTGCTTTTGCAAATATCTTTCACATCCCACTTAACAGAAGATGGCTAAGATATCTGCTTCTGCATTCAACCTGTTGTGATATGTTATTTTGGTGAAAGTATATGAAGAAAATCTGGCCTTCGACAGATACGTATTTGGAAAAAGTAGTATTTTAACAGTCTTTTCACATATCTATGGATATTCTTCCTTAATATTATACCAAAACTTGAAAAGTAACAGTTCCTTAAAAGCTAGTTGCAGTGTGACATCTGAAACCATATGAATGAATTTTTTTCATAAAACCCACTGGCCTGTCCCGCATTTTGAATGAATTTTCACCTATCATGATTATGTAACATCATGCATTGATGTTTATAAAATACTGGTTCACTAAGTTATAAAGATCTTCTCAATATTGATACATTTCATTATATAACATCAATGAAACTGACTTTTTTCGCCCCTCCTTTAAGTGCAAGGGTGTGGTGGTGAAAAACATAATGACTACCAGTACAGTTTGGTGCCGGTGCCTTGATTCACTCTAGGACGACCCATCATTGCTTACACAACACCAGTGCAAATGTCAACGTAGTAGGAAAGGCAAAAAAACATCTTAACGTTATGAAAAGAGTTTTGACCTTGAAGACCCCCCTAAAAGGTTCTTGGGTACCTTTGTGGGTGGGGGAAGTGAGGTCCACAGACCACACTTTAAGAATCACTATACTGGACTACAATAGAATTTTTAAACAGAAAGAATCAAGTACCTCACGTTTAGTAAGGGTAAAAATTATTCCATGAAACGTGTTTTGGTCACATATATGCAGATAAACATCTAATTATACACTAGGTTGTCACATAAAATGGATCTCTTATCATGGGTCATAGTCAAAATCCCATGGTCAAACATCACTTATATCGTGATATTCAGTTGAAACTGCTGTTTCACTGAACTGCAGACTTAAAAAAAAAAAAAAAAGATACCTCTTTATTAGCCTCAGAGTATAAAGGAAATATATCCCAAAAGGATAATTCTGCAACATTCCAAAAATCCCTCTGAGATAGGCTAACGTGTTAACCCTTTAGCCATAAAGGTCAATATAGACAAAATAAATTTTACTTTAACTGGTATATATTTGCTATTTCAATTTAGCTTTTAAAACAGTCTCATCACTCACATTGTTATTCAACATGATTTCAAACGAGCTCTGTTGCTATTAGCTGAGTGACTTAGGGCAAGTTACTCAACCTCTCTGATCTATTATGCCTATACCTTGCAGAGAATGTTAAGATTACGCATAATATATACAAAGCACCTAGGAGTGTACCCACCCTATAGAGGAAAGCTATTATTATAACAATTTTTATTATACGCTTTGAGTTCACAATTCTACCTTATCCCTCAGTCCCCTAAGATTCGTATGGCTGAGTGACAATGGGCCTTTCTATCTCCTACTCCTGCTGTTGCTTCCAATGCCCTACTTGCTACGATTGCCAATCCTCTGACCTAAACTCTCTGCCATCTACTTCTGGTGTCCCCAGAGCAAGTCCCTGAACTTCCCCTTATCATATTAATTCCCTGGTCAGAAAAAAGATAATGCTCATTACAATTCAAGGATCTTCTGATAAATGCCATGTTAATTCTTCCTTGCAACTCATCTAAAAGACTTTAAATGAAATCATATGAATTCATGGTGGGTTTTTTTTTTTAAACAGCAATTTTTTTAAAATACAAATTAATTTTCTAAAACATATGGTCAACTTACTAAGAATTCATGAAAGGGTTGCCTCTATCAGATCTCATCACTCCTTAATTCCTATACCAGCTCCACTATTCAACTCCTATAGTTCTTCCAGCCCTCTTAGATAGTCTCCATTAAGTAAAAGGCACTTAACAGAAAAAAGTGGCAAAGAAAACTATACGTACTGTTTTCTGTTGTACAATGAGATGCTTGAGATAGCTGAAAGAAGGGCAAGAGGCAAGGAAACTACCCAGAGAGGGTGGTGTTGGGTCTCGACTGGTGGCCCTTTCTGAGGGAACAGACCTACTACACAGATCATCACTGAAAGGGGGAAGGGGGTGGGGGAGGGGGGGGCACTAATGTGTGCAGACACCGCAATGTGCTAGATACTTTATGCACATTATCTCATGGTCTAGGTATTATTTCCATTATCAGTGAGGACACTGAGACTCAGAGAGGTTGAATGACTAGATCAAGGCCAAACAACTAGTAAGTGGTAGAGGCAGAGGCACGATTATAACTCTCTTCTTTCCGTTAAATGGTACACAGTGACTTAGTCCAGAAAAGCACTTACCCCTAGGCTAAGCAACAGGGAAGGGAAGTGCAGGCTCATCTACACACTGGCTTAGCCTGACTGTTTCTCTCTTACCAATGGGAATAACTGAGAGATAATCCATCTTTAACCTGTAGTTATCACCCAATTACTCCCACTGGTAGAAGAAAAGCAGTGTTCCTTAAACTTTAACATGCATACAGGTCACTGCAGGGTATCTTGTTAAAAATGCAGATTCTGATTCATTGGGTCTGGGGTGGCACCTGAGATTCTGCATTTCTAATAAGATTTCAGGAAATGATGACATTTCTAGTGCTTGGGCCATACTCAAGACAGATCACACACAGAGGTTCCCAAACCTGGCTGTTCATCATAATCATCTGGGAACCACTTAAAAATTATAGATTCCTGGGCTTCCCTGGTGGCGCAGTGGTTCAGAGTCCCCCTGCTGATGCAGGGGACACGGGTTCGTGTCCCGGTCCGGGAAGATCCCACATGCCGCAGAGTGGTTAAGCCCGTGAGCCATGGCCGCTGAGCCTGTGCTTCCGGAGCCTGCGCTCCGCAACGGGAGAGGCCACAGCGGTGAGAGGCCCGTGTACCGCCAAAAAAAAAAAAAAAAACTTATAGATTCCTAGGCCCCTCCCTCCTGGACATTCAGAGTGTCTGAAACCTTCTACCTCATAATTCTGTAATTCAAAGAAATGTATAATTAATTATTGATGACAATAGCCAAAGGAAACACTGATTGAGAATATACCAAATGTCTAAGTGTTTTCTGTATTAGTTTACTCTCCCTCAGCACCACACTGTAAGGTTGGTACTTATAGCACTATCATCCCCATTTAAGACACGAGGAAACCAATGCACCAAGGGACTGCTACTTGTCCAAGGTCAGTCACTGAGCAGCGGAACAGGGGTGCACACTTGAATCAATCTGGTTCCTCAGTCTGTGCTCTCAGACACACCACAAAATGCTGCTTCGATCTCCCAATGGTAATGTCACTGATTTTAACAGACACAGTTGAACAAATAAGTCCAAATGGGTCACCTCAGAAGATTGTGCCCTGAGAAGGCTATGCTCTTATTCCTCAGATGCTGCCATCATTCATGCAGCCAGTGCTAAACTACATAATCTAGGAGCTCCTGATCTGAAAATGAAAATGCCTTCAGAACCTAAACCTATGACTTTAAATATCTTTAACTGGGACAAAAGCTCATCATTTGAACATAGATTTGATTTTTTTTGACAACCCCAAATCAGGAAAAGCCAATTCAAAGAAATCCAGTGTCTGATCAAGCTAGGTATTCTTTTTAAATAAAAAATGTGATGTTAGATATTAAAAATGTTTTCCTCATCACTCATCTCTGAAGCTGATTCCAAAGGAGAGTTCTTTATGTTTTGCGCAGTGGCTGTATCACCAGAGTCAAAGTGACTATTTTGAAGGACAATACTCATCTGGATGCACAGACTCTGTTATATTTGTTTTTAAAAATATTAGCCCCTCACCCATTCCAAAAGAAACACATTTGCCCTTCACTATCAGGACGGACACACACGCGTATGTTCCGAACAACTGTCCTGAAGCATGCAGTACTCCTCTCTGCTGCAAAAGCAATGGCTTTGATTTTCTTCCAGATTTTTTAAAAATAAAAAGTGCTTTATTTATACACACCCATCCATAGAAAAATAAATATAATAATCAAGCATTAATAAAGCATTTAACTGCATGAAGCACCATAAAAGGCATCCTACAAAGGCAACTATATATCCAAAATAGGCGCACCAATACCCTCACGTACAGAGGATAAAGGCACACACAAACACTACAGGGAATATAACTCTAAAAAGGTATTATATTTCTACATCTAGATTAGCTCCTTTGTTAGATGAATGTATCCTTTTCAACAAAGAAAATATCCTGCAAATTCAGAATGATTTACAGATTTTTAAAAAGCAGGCATTAACGCAGATCAGCACGATTCCACACAATCAACCTCTGTGCTTGAACTGGACTCCCCACACCTTACTGAAGCCACAATTCCCCTGCACAAACTCCCATCCACCACCCCCCACGCACACCCAACTCCCCACCAACCTCACAGGGGTTCCTGGGCTGGTCCATGGAATCTGATGACATCACTCTCTCTTCCTTCCTGGAATTCTAAACCCTGCTGCTCTCCCCTTGTACACAGCTACCATCTCTATGGCAACCTCACCTCCTCCTGCTTCCCTATTGGCTTCATGGAGCAGGATACACAAAAAGGTTTTCCGTTCTCCCCTTACCACCCGCCCCCAAAAAAATGATGCTTTCAACAGGAACCTGAGCTAAATATAGCTAGTTGGGATTCAGAGTCCTGTGACTAAGAAAACAGAGAAACGTCCTCCTTCCTACATTCCACCCTCCTCTCAACCCCACCCCAAAGTGGCTGCTTCACCTCCTTCTCTCTGGCCTCCAACCCAAAGCAGTACCTGCTGAGCATTAAAAACATCTGACTGTCCCACATACAACGCTGGCACACAGAAAACTCTCACACCCTCCTCTCCTCCCAATAAGAAAAAAAAAAAAAAAAAAAAAAAAAAGATGTTACGGGCTGAGCATCGGTCTTCTGCTGTTTCTTTCCATCCCAAACCAAGGATTGGAAACTTCATGCCTTAAGGCAGAATTCCTAAGTCTCGCTGGAGTGGTTGCACTCAGAAGACCGGATTCCCTCGCTATTTGCTTGATATTATTTCCTCCAGCAAAGGAAAAAAAGGAGGAGGAAAAGGGGAGAGAAATGAAGTTGAAAGACTGCACACTTCAGTGACCAAACATGCTAAGCCTAGAACCACAAATCCTGGGTCAAATTTTCCATCCCAGAGACTGACCTGCTATGTAAACTGGAGCAAGTTCTGACATCCCTCATCTCAAAAGCAGCTCCCACACAGGGATGTTATAAGAATTACTGACAAAATTAATGTAAAGTAGTTTAAGTCCCCGGGCCAAAGGGACTGAATATAGAGTAAGTTGACATCATTAGTAGCAAAATTCCTGTGGATATTAACAGAAATCAATAATCCACACAGGAAGAACATGAACTTCTAGAAAATTATCCCTCCATACTCATTAGATATGGCACAATGTATGCATACTTTCTTGAACCACAGATAGTCCCCCCAAAGGTGTCTACTTCTTGTAAAATCCAGCTAATTTTTGACTAGTTCTCAATTTTGGAGCTGGCCCTACCTTTTCTTGGCTTAGTCCTAACTCTAATTTTGAAACTGCTACTCATTCTCCCTAAATGACTCAATATGGACCAGGGTTTCATGTTCCAGCTTGGCTGCCCATTTCTAGGGAAATAATTTTTTGTCAGAGCCATATTTGATAGCTGAACACTGAATCAACCCAGTGGCTAGTCATATATGACTCTAAAGGACAAAGCATCAATTGTAACCAAGTAGGAAAGGCTCCAAGCAGGTCAGAGCCTTACAGTATGAAAGGGGGTGGATTAAAATAAGACACACCCAGGAAAACTGTATTTTGGGTTTGCAGGGCAGAGACTCAGCTCCAGGGCACCAACTCACCAGTGAAAAAATAGACATGAAAGGAAAATAATTTCGTACAATAAATAGTCATTTGCCCCAAACAGAATTTAAACAATCTGGAACATTCAGCAGAGTCAAAATGCCCCACTAGTTAACATACAGGCATCCGGACTAAGCTTCAGAACTGTTATAGAACACAGCAAAGGATGCAGTATTTGCTAATAAACAACTGAAACTCACATGGTTCGGGGGGCGGGGGAGGCAGTCGGGGGAGGAGGAACACAGCATGATTAGCCCATCTCTGAGATTTGTACTTCCTTATTTCACTCCATGTGGACTCATAACAAGCCACTGCTTGTGTGAAACCTTTACTGTGTACACCACTGATCAGACGGTTCCACAGGCTAACTATGATGAACACTCTTCTAAAAGTTCTCCTCAATATTCTTAAACAGAGGGTCAGTCACCTTATTCCACAATGGGAAGACTGAAGCACAGTTTCCAAGATTGCCCACCCAATCAATTATGGAGCTTGACTTACATTAGTTATCATTATGACGTCTATCAAGAATGGTCTGGACTAAGTGGACTACTGCAAATAAAGCTCTATTTATCTACTCCTTTCATTCAAACACGCATTAAGTGTACTTACTATGTGCCAGGGGTTTTATATAGGTTCATTAATTCTCAAAAATAAAACCAAAAAACTGCAACTTGCATATATTCTTACCTCTCGTTGCAAACAGAGAAACAACAGTTCCAGAGATGTCAATGTGACCACGGTTATATAATTTGTTATTTAATTTTTTTAAAAGCTAAGATTCTAACCCAGATGTGTTTGGACTCCAAAGCCTGTGTTTTTTCTGCTTGGCCTCCCATTTACAGAGAGTTGGGATTGGAAAGAAACAGTCAGAAATCACTTTGTATCTATGATTTCTTATGTCATCAAGAAAATACAGGTTGCGGGACTTCCCTGGTGGTCCAGCAGTCAAGAATACGCCTTCCAATGCAGGGGATGTGGCTTCGATCCTTGGTTGGGGAACTAAGATCCCACGTGCCCCAGGGCTACTAAGCCCGTGTGCAGCAACTACTGGGCCCACGTGCTCTGGAGCCTGCATGCCACAACTAGAGAGCCCACGTGCCACAACGAAGAGCCCATGCAGCCAAAAAAAAAATTTTTAAATAAATAAAATAAAATACAGATTGCTTGACATCAAGGTCAAAGTCATACTTTTTAGGTATACTAACAGTTTTAAACGCTGAGCAGGCACTCAATACTTATTAATTTATTATCCTAATCCTATTAGTCTAAACTTCTGGACAAATGGCAATGATCCTACTCAGATCTTTTAAAATTAAAATTGGCTTGAGAAATTACATGCTGAAGTGAAATGATAAAACTTCAGATAACATATTCTGGAATTAAATTTTATAATATTTGAGATGAACAAAATTATCACTGTCAAAATGCCTACACTGGGCTTCCCTGGTGGCGCAGTGGTTGAGAGTCCGCCTGCCAATGCAGGGGACACGGGTTCGTGCCCCGGTCCGGGAGGATCCCACATGCCGCGGAGCGGCTGGGCCCATGAGCCATGGCCGCTGAGCCTGTGCGTCCAGAGCCTGTGCTCCACAACGGGAGAGGCCACAACAGTGAGAGGCCCACGTACCACAAAAAAAAAAAAAAAAAAATGCCTACACTGTCCCAGTCATAAGGTCCTAATGCCTACACAGTCTCATCTGCTGATTTTAATCCATAAACCCTATGCAGTCAAGATCTGTACATTAGATTTATGATTTCAAATTCTGCATACAGAATGAGAGCATTTCAAAGTATTTCTCCAGAGATTCCACTAATATTAAATCAGCTCTTAGAGGATCATGCCAAAGAGGCCAAGGGCTCATGTCTGATACCCATGTGAACCAGTTAGCATTCCTCTTGCCTACTGCCACAATATGCCCCCTGCTGTAAATACATTCCTGGGTTTACTGAGAAATTAACACAAAGTATCACTTCTGAAAAAAGTTAAAATGGATCTACTAATATCAAATATTATCACTGACATTTTTTTTTTTTGCCGTACGCGGGCCTCTCACAGTTGTGGCCTCTCCCATTGCAGAGCACAGGTTCAGCAGCCATGGCTCACGGGCCCAGCCGATGATCTTCCCGGACCGGGGCACAAACCTATGTCCCCTACATCGGCAGGCGGACTCTCAACCACTGCGCCACCAGGGAAGCCCCTATCATTGACTTTTAATCCGTAGAAAATAGCTACTGTTTTTCAGAAAATATGCCAAATCATTCATACTTTCTTTCAATATTTATTGAACACCTACCACATGCCAGTTGGTAAATCTCAAAAGGCTAGCACTGGAGGACAAATAAACACAGTTATGTGTAGTATGTGATATGGCAGAGTATACAGGTAGAGTGAGAAGACACAAGAGGAATGGCTACCTCTCAAAGGTATCGTGGAGAATGAGCTCCAGGAGTTTACGGAGGTAAATGAACCAGGTAAGGGCCTTCCAGGGAGAGAGAACGAAGATTTACGAACGTATGGTCAGAAAACAACATGGCAATTTTAAGATGACTTTCAAGAATTTTACTAAGGCAAGACTGAGAATGGAGAGATATGACCAGTTGAGAGAAGTCAAGGCCACATGATTTTCTACCTCATCCAGGTTAGGTTTTCCTAAACTGCCTTGGTTTGAGTTAGATTTCCGTAGAGTAAGGGGGAAATGTTTTTTAATATCATGTGAAGAGTTCCTCTCTTTATAGTTTCCATGATAAGAATAAAGGTCAATAAAAAGCCTCTCCACAACAAAAGAAACTACCAACCAAATGAAAAGTCCACCTACTGAATGGGAGAAGATATTTGCAAATCATATATCTGATAAGGGGTTAATATCCAAATACATAAAGAACCCATACAACTCAATAGCAAAACAACAAACAATCTGATTATAAAATGAGCAGTGGATCTGAAAAGACATTTTCCAAACAAGATCTGCAGATGGCCAACAGGTACGTGAAAAGGTGTTCAACATCACTCATCATCAGGGAAATGCAAGTCAAAACCACAATGAGATGTCACCTCACACCTGCTAGAATAGCTATTATCAAAAAGACAAGAAATAACCAGTGTTGGTGAGGATGTGGAAGAAAGGGACCCCTTGTGCACTGTTGGTGGGAATGTAAACTGGTGAAGCCACTATGGAAAACAGTATGGAGGTTCCTCAAAAAGCAAAAATAGAACTGCCATATGATCCAGCAATTCCACTTCTGGGTATTTATCTGAAGGAAACAAAAGCACTATACTAATTTGAAAAGATGCCCACGTTCATTACAGCATTATTTACAATAGCCAAGACATGGAAACAACCTAAGTAACCACTGATGGATGAATGGATAAAGAAAGTGTGGTATATATATATATATACACATATATACAGTGGAATATTATTCGGCCATAAAAAGAAGGAAATCCTGCCGTCTGCAACAACACAGATGGATCTTGAGGGCATTAGGCTAAGTGAAATAAGTCAGACAGAGAAAGATAAATACTGTAAAATCTCACTTATATGAGAAATATTAAAAACAACAACAAACAAAGAAACAAAAAAAACCCCAAACCCTAACAGAGAACAGATTGGTGGTGGCCAGAGGTAGGGATTGGGGTGGGATAATGGGTGAAGGTGGTCAAAAGGTACAAACTTCCAGTTATAAAATAAACAAGACATGGGGGTGTAATAGACAGCATGGTGACTACAGTTAATAATACCGTACCATATATTTGAAAGTTGCTAAGAGAATAGATCTTAAAAATTCTTACCACAAGAAAAAAACTCTGTAACTGTGTGTGGTGATGGATGTTAACTAGACATATTATGGTGATCATCTGCAATATATACATATATTGAATCATGCTGTACACCTAAAACTAATGTAATGTTGTATTTCAATTATATCTTAATTTTATAAAAAGAACAAAGGTCAAAAGGAGGTGCATTCTTCTGAAAATGAAGCTTTTAGTGATGGAGAACATTTAATGAAGACGTTCTTCTATCTGCAGAGCAAACCCCAAATTTGCTGCTCAGTGAGTCAGAGTGAAAGTTTCCTTATTCTTCTCAGAGAGCTGGCTTAAAAAGTGATCAGTGGAGGTTTTTTTTTTTTTTATCATTTTTCCTTTCCAATGGCTGTCTGAAACTCTCAGTGTGTTGAATACTTGACAAGCAAATTTACATTAATAAGAGAAGCATCTTCATGCCCATACGACATCTCTAATATATAAACACATAAATGTATATGCACACCCACATCCTACCAGCTTTGACAGGCAAAGGATTAGCCCATGCATCAGAGGAAAAGCTATCTATAGGCTTTTCACAGGACAAAAGGAAAATCTAATTTTTAAGCAAACTTTTTACAGAAGTGACTATATATACAGAAATGGGAAAAATTCAGAAGTATACAACTCAATGAATTTCCACAAAGTGAACCCAGCATATAAAGCAGCATATAAGTAAAAAAAGAGAGAGAGAGAGAGAGAACACTATCAGCACACTGGAAGCCCATCTAGGGCGTTTACAAAGTCACTCCTACCAGCTCACAGTAATGACTTTAACACCATAGACTCATCCTGCCTGTTTTTAAACTCCATATAACTGAAATCACACATTATATACTGTACTTTTGTGCTGGCTTCTTTCGTTCCACATTACATTTGTGAAACTGATTCATTTGTTGAATACAGCAATGGTTCATTCACTGTTATTACTGTAAAGTATTCCATTTTATAAATATAATTTATTGAAAAATATTTCAGTACTGTTGAAAGGCAACTGTGTTATTTCCAGCTTGGGGCTATGACTAAAAATGCTGCTACGTACATTCCTGTGCATGTCTTTTGGTGCACGTACATACACATTTCTGTTGCATATAAGGAGTAGAAGTGCTGGTTACAGGGTACACTTACGTTCAGCTTTGACAGATACTGCCAACTGCAGATTTTCCAAAGTTGTACCAACTTACATCCCCACCAGCAGTGCATGAGGGTTCGTGATGCTGAACAACCTCACTAACACCTGGTAGCGCTGCCCTTTCTATTTCGGTCTTTCTGGAGTTAGTGTAGTCGTATCTATCTCACTGTGGTTATTTGTTTTACCCTGATGATTAATGAGGTCGACCACTTCAGGGGCCTTTGGATATCATCTTTTGTGAAGTACCTATTCAAATCTTTTGCTCATTTTTTATTTTTCTGGCTTGTTCAAAGATTAATTTACAGGACTTATTTTATATACTGATTTGAAGGAGTTATTTATGTATTCTGGATCACAGCCGGATACGTGTATTGCAAATCTCTTCTCCTACTCTGTGGTATGTATGCCTTTTGATTTTTTTACTGGTGCATTTTAATGAAAAGATAGCCCTAATGCTAATGTAGTCCATCTATCATTTTTTTTCCTTTATAGTTATTATTTATGTCCTGGTTCAAGTAAAGAATACCATGAAGATACTCTCATATGTTTTCCTCTAGAAACTTGAATAAAGTAGCATTTTAAATACATATTTAAAAATTCCCAGGCACACCATGTTATGTGTCTATAAAATACACAAGTGAAGTTTTCCTCCAAAAAAACAGATCAGCCAACTCAACCTGTGAGTTACACAAGATCACACTAAATTAACTGCACTGAGCACCTCTCATGTGCCCAGGACTGTGTTAGGTGCTACAAGAGATAAAAGCAATATATAAGAGGTGATCCCTGACCTAAATGAATATTAACCTTAGCTGACAGCATAACACTTAAATATTAATTGTGAGGATTTTGACCTCAGAGCTCAAAAATAACAATCCTCTACGACTCTCAGCTCTCCAAGCAAATTTCTACTTCAATAAGGAACAGTAGGACAAAGGCATTACTTTATTACTGGTACTGCTTCAATACACATATCTAAAAACCACATCATTTACCAATTTTCAAAAGAGTAGACCAAAGACCTTAATAAGGTAACAGCTACAAATTCAGTATTTTATAGTTCAACTACCTAAAAGAAATAGCTGAATCCAGAAATTATGCAATTTTTCCCAGAAAAAAAAAAAATCTTATTCTAGGTACAGAAGAATGTGGCAGAGAAGGGGAAAATATCAAAATATATATATGCATACACAACACTCTTACACACCCACACAACCTTACATTTTTTTCCTATATGTTTTCTAATTTTCTTGCCCATAATTACTTAGCCTTTTCTTCCTGGTCTTGGGGAGAAAAGTTACTTAAAAACAAACAAACAAAATTCCAAGCTTAAGAAAGAGTCCCAGTGAGTTAGGGATCTAATATATATGAGACCCCCTTTATAAAGATAAATCTAGGGATGGTCATTTCCAAGATGAGAAGCTGAAGTGGTAAAAGGAAAGACTAGCCATTACACCAATTTAGATGAGTAGAGAGTTTTTAAACCAGAGTCATCGAGTTTTCCTTATTCTATTTTGTAACAAGCATTAAAATAGAATTGTGCTACTCTTCTAAACATGTAGAACAGGAGGGAAAAGAATAAGTCTGCTAATTTTAGAGGTCAGGGTGGGCCAGATGCTTCAGAGCCTGGGATTCTAGGCCTTAAACAAATTTTCTGAAATGATGCAAGAATCTATTAGTAGAGCTTAAGTGAGGACCTCAAGCTAAGGTAGTTTACTGATTTGTTACAAGAAGAAAAGAAGCCTAAGGGATGGATCAAAACTCTTTAATCTAGGAAATTTTCCAAGTCTCTATTCTGACCCAAAATAATAGGCAAAGGGTTGACCAAGTAAGAATTAAGCTCTTCAACAGGAACCATAATTTCCCATGATATTTATTCATTAAATGAACTTTTATGATATGTACACCTACTAGTCTAGGTACCACGTATACAGCATGGAAAACAGACACAGTCCCTGCCTTCATGAAGTATAGTCAAATTGGGGCAAAATATTTTACCAAGTAAATAAGCAAATATTTAGTTGCAAATCACAATAAATGTTAAAAAAAAATTGGGATAAATGTACTTTAGGTTAAAGAAGGCCTCTTTAGGAAGATGACATCTAAGCTAATAGGAAAACAATGAAAGGAGTCATCCTAGTGACCCCAACCAAATAAGTCTGGTTGAGTCAGCCCTATCAATTCCAACTCACTTCTTCCAAGGTCTACAATGTCTCCACCCCCCGCCTATCCCTACATTCTGAGCACTGTCTCTGCTCAAGCACATCAGCAAGGTTTCATGGTATGGCCTGCCTGAACTAGGGACTGCAACTGGGTACTTCTCGTGCTAGAGCATTTCTAGTATTTGACAAGTGCGCACACCAAACACAGCAGACAGCCACCAAGGTGAGTGGAGGGCTCAAGGGCCCCTCATCCAATCTTCTTCCACTCTGCTTCAGAAGACAAGGAAAGGTGTCTAGCTGCCTCTAAATCAGAACCTCTTCCTGCCATTTCAGAAGCAGCTTTTGTACAACTGCATGTGAATCTATAATTTCCCCCAAAAAAATTCCAATTTAAAAAAAAAGCAGCTTTTTAAGACTCAAGGCCTCAGAGAACTTTATTCCTACACAGAATTTTACATATTCAATCCTAATAAATTCACATTTATGTAACAACATGAATACAATAGCCAAATGGATCAGGATGAAACTGCAAGGACCCAGACGAACCCCTGGGCCCACAGAGTTTCTGCAATCATCAGCTAGATCCAGAAAACTGAGACTCAAACACCAAGCATACATCCGAACCAAATGGTCTAACAGGCATCTGCACCAAAAGAGAAAATCAAATTTATACATAAAATATATCCTTGGTGGAGTGTGGAAGGCCCACGGGAGCAATTCACAGTCCCTGCAGCTGAGCATCACCACAAAATCTTCTTTTCATCTGTGCAGAGTACCTGAGATGCACTACAGGAGTTGAGAAGGTGGCCAAACTCAAGCCTCCATCAGAGCACAGAAGGTATGCTCCCCTGGCAACAATGCTCCATGGGATGTGAGCACAAAACATCTTTCTATCCCTATTGGGCTTAAAGTCACTGTCAAACTCACCCTGTGGCACACAGCCAGAAAGGGCCAGTGATACTCAGTTTATAATGTAAACAAACCACGTATTATTCTGAGCCCTTTTGGAAAAGATGCCAGATTGAAGAAATTAAAAAACAGAGTTGGCTTGGTTTCCCCTGTCTGCTTCACATTCTCATGTTCCCAATACCCACTTCCAGCAAATATCTCCTAGGTCCAGAAAAAATAGCCTTTCAGCATCTGTCTTTAATTTGGCTGTTCCACCCTCCTCTCTCCTCCTATTTCTCCTTTCCCCTCCTCCTCCTCCCCACTGCTCCCACCCCATAAGGAATATATATGTCCCCTGAAAACAAACAGAGAAGAGATTAGAGAGGAAAGGAGACTAGAATGGGGAGATAAACCAGGCAGGAGAAGAGGGCAGTTCACAGAAATGAGGCACAAAGACAGCCCAAGATGGCTGCTCTTGAGGCCCAGCAATGAGGGCTGTTTCTGATTAGGTGAGTACAATTGCCGAGATGCACAGGAAGTGCTCAGGGGGCCCTCATGGTCTGTCCCATCCCAAACACACTGAAACCCTTTATACTGGAGCAGGCCCATCTGGAATCAGTTAGGACCAGGCTCCTCGTAGACCTTTCCTTTTTAAAAAAGAAAAAAAACAACCCTCTCTAAGACCGCTAGGCTGAGCTTTCCCGCCTGCAACTTTCTCATCCCTCCCTGCAAATCACTCTTCAGAGAACGTTTCTCCATCTCCTGTTCTGGGGTCACCACAAACAAAAGAGGCATATAAGAACATAAAGCATTTGGAGAGCTAGCATCCTCCCCCCGCCCAGACAACTCCAGAAAATTACAGAATTCGTGAAACTAAAATCCTTTTTTACACAATTTTGGGACTTTTTTTTTAATGTTATTTTTAGGAATCTGAAGTGCCCTACTTTTTTCTTTAAGCATTTAAATGAAGCATATCCTTTATGCAACTTTTCTCTTTTTGTTCTGTCTTCTAAATCATGCAAAAAGCAGAAAAAGAGAAACTTTGGGATAGTTCTAGCATTCAAAAGGGAAAAAGGTTTTGCACTCACATTCCTAAGTTAACTTGCCAATATTCGTTTTTGCCAGAAGTCAGGTTTTACTGATGCTTTCTATAAAAAACAGGCCTTCTCTGGTAGTGCGGTAAATGCCTAGAACTAGGACTTGGCAGACCTGGAGAACAGTCTTAATGGCCAATTAATTCACCATGTGGCTAGGAATAATCTGCTTAACCTTTCTGGATCTCTATTTTGTCACTGGTAAAACGTGGCGGGGAGGAAGAGACCCTACGGTTATTTTCAGCACTGCTACCCCCTCAAATTCCACACACCTAACAAAAATATGAGTACATACACAATTAGGAATTCCCAGCTTCACCCAGGAATCATACCTTTAAGGCAAAAAAAATTTTTAATTGTCCCCGAAGACCATACAGAAAGGAGTTAGGTGTGTGGCGGGGGAGAAGGAGCAGTGTGTCCGCTGGTCTGAAGCGTCTATAAACCTCATTCCCCGTCTTCATGTTGCTTAGGGAGAGCCTAACCAAAGGCAGCGGGGAGAAAGTTTAAGGCCAAGTAGCAGGCGAGTCATTCGGGCTCAGGAACCTGATCAGAGAAGTACAGCATGAAGACCTGGAGAACTAAACTCACAAACAAACTACTGAATTAGCACTCTGTCCTTTGTGCTTACTTTAGAAGCTGCTTATTTATTTAATTGATCTCAACAAATATTTATTGAATCTATCAAGAAGGTCAGACTCTCTGAGAAATACAAAACAGGATCAGAAACTGCCCTCTCCTCAGGAAATTTATAACCTACAGAAGAGACACAGAGCTGTTCGGACGTAGTTTTATTCCCAGGCTTGGTGACACGGAGGTAAGGATAAAGTATTGTGACAGATCCCCAAATGCCGCTTCCTCCACATGCCTCATTCTCTTATCTCTTATCTTCCACCTTCTGTTCCAATGTTAAGAGGGTTCTAATGAATCTGAAAATTACCAAAATGATTTTGCCTTGAAATTTAAAAGCTGGCATTAAAAACTGCCTAAACTTATCACAGGTTCGATAAATGTTAAATAAGTAGCTTATCCCCATAGAGAGAAGGGCAGACCTACATAAACCACCTGCCAACCGACAGCTGTCACCAGCACAGGAGCACCGAAAACTATCTCAACAGTCATACCCATGGCAATCGGGAACCCGTTCTTGATCCTAGCCTGGTTCTAGGGATTAAGAACCAGCAAAACAAGTACAAGGTTTGCAATTAGAATTGTCACAGGTCCGCAGTCCTGCCCTCGGCCACAACCAGAATGGCAGGAGTTCACTATAGACCACATGTAAGGTTTTTGGCAAGAGGTGCGTACCATGCAATATCGCCTGCCTTAATCTACATCAGTGTGATCGATGTTTCCTCATAACTAAAACTGGTCAAACAAGGGTCTAAATTAGAGGGCCTGTTTTGCCATTTCATAAAAAGAATCCCATAGGACTGATACTTGTTTCCTTAACCTGATATCCTAGGTAACCTGAAGGATGTGGGCTCCTTTTCCTGGGCCACTAATTAGGGTATCCCATTCTCGGTGACCTCTCTAAAATCATACTCCCTTCAGTGAGTTAATCTCCCCGCTTCCCTAAACTGGCAAGGCTTCAAACGCATTCAGAGATAAGTAAGAGTCTGTGACCTGGGGTTCCAGAAACCCGAGGGTCACATTTCCTCCTGGAACACGGGAAGTTGAACTGTAGGAGGCGCATCTGAGAGGCGTGGCCCACTCCCTAAACACTAATACGTTTCGAATTGGGGGCAGAGAACTTGGCAGCTCAGCGGACTCCCCAACCGGCTCTGAACAAAACTGGACTGGTCAGGATTCTTCGTGGCAAACAGCAGTAGAGGGGGCCAATCAAAACTCTCAGCTCTGCCAAAAAAACTGCAGCCTTTCCCTTAACAGGAGAACACTTCAAGGTGAGTGCTCAAGTGCAGTTGTGAAGAGAGAAAAGGAGGTTTTAGATTTTCTGAATTCTTACCTTCGGTCAACTTTATTTCTATAAATTCCTTCTCCTGTATTTGTTCTCCTCTATAACAACACCAGCGTTGCTGCAGACAGTACTAAAAAGCAGGTAAGGACTCTACAGAAAGGTGGCCACAATCCAAACGCTGCACTTGACCAAAGGAAGCATGGTATCCGCCTTCATCTTAGGAGAGACCTGGGATTCACCCTTCTGCTACTTGAGAGCAGTCTGAAGCCTTCTCCCAGAGTCTCCAGTAGACCTTCACCTTCCCCCCCTGCCTCTTCCCCTTTCTACTGACTCTGTCCCTGCTGCCATTCAGAACTCAGAGTCAGCTGAAATGCCAGAGCAAACTGCCTACTGATGCAAGTATCACAAATGGAGAGAGGCAGCACCGCACAGTGCAGGGCTTCTCAAACTGACTGTAGCAACCCCTTTCTTTTTTAAATTCCCAATCCATCATGGAATGGTACTTTTGTAAAATGCAATAAAATGCACTACTAGAAAAAATGAAATTAAAAAAAACCAAAGACATATAAAATACGACCCCAAACGTTTTATTATTAGATTCAACACTCACAAAATTACTCCATCAAAATGCTATAAAAGTTTCTACACGCTCACCATCAAGTCCTGTGTCTATCTTGCAGTGAGTTGGAAACCAACAGTGGACTAACACCAGTGCTCAAATGACACCATGATCAGCACTGGTACAGTGAAAAGAGAACAAGTTTTGATGCCATCCAGTCCTAGGCAGGAATCCCACCCACTAGTTACATGACTTTGGACATATCATTTAATTTTTCTCAATCTCAATTTCTGCATTTATAAAATAAAAATGTAGTGTCACCAAATACTCTGCAGAGTTATGAAAGGATTAGGAAAATGTAATGACAAGGAGCGTACCACAGTGCCTGAATTAGACTAGGAATCCAATACTATTATCAGGCTTTCCCAGATAATTCCTTTCATCATCCTCTTTTAATCCAAAGGCAATTCCAATTCCAGTAAATCCTAACATTGGGAGCTGGTATTTTCATGGCTAACTGTAACTAGCAAAAGCCAAACTTATGCTCTCTTACTGTCTTTAGTATTCTCCTTCCCTTTTGGTGTCAGGAAGACCCAAACATTCTTGTTGTGCCAAAAATGCATTCCCATTTGATTTCTAATGTTTTCTTTTAACCCAAAATATATTCCAGTTTGACTTACAGTCAAAACTCTTACCAGCTCCATCACCAATTCTGTGATCATTCCAGCTTTGTTGTTATGTTTTACTAAATACTGAGTAGATACAAAAAGAATATTTATAAATTATGTAAAGCATATAAAGAATAACAAAAACATGTCACCCCAGCTTAGCATTCTCATTTTCCCCCTCCTGTCCCCAACTCAATATGCTGCCCTTCTTCACAAATGTTCTTAAAAGATCTGAATTTAAGGCCCAGTTCTTCAGTAAGTTGCATCCCCTCTCTAAGCATCTCTCTTACCTACCAAATGAAGCTCCCTGTTTGACTTCATTTAGGTTCAACACATTCCATGCTAACTCCCCTGGCTCCTCTCATGCTCCTTATCCTTCTATTGTAGACAATTCTAACAGCCATCCTCGCATCCCTGAACTGGCTGTACTGAATTCTCCCACCAAAAGTCCTGGCCACCACTACCACTCTTCTTATTTTTCCCTCAGTTCTTGCTTCCTTTTCACAAGTACCCTTCAGTCCCTGGGGAGAGGCAATTCCACCTGACCCTCCAAGATCTCCACCTTCCCTCAAGCCTAGATTCACCTTCTTACATATATTTCTCTTGGGTATTCACAACACGGAGGCTCTATGGAAAGCCCCAAAGAATCCAATCCAAAATTCTGATACACTAAAGAAGCTATGTTTATAATTTAAAATAACAGGGAGGAAAGATTTGCAAACACATATCTGACAACGGACTGGTAACAAGAATATATAAAGAACTCTCAAAACTCACCAAAGAAAACAACCAACTCGATTTTTAAAATGAGCAAAAGATTTAACAGACCCATCATCAAAGAAATGCAGATGGCAACTATGCAAATGAAGAGCTGCTCAACATCATTAGAATTTAGGGAAGTACCAATTAAAACCACAAGAGATACCACTACATACCTACTGGAATGACTCAGATTTTTTTTTAAACTGACAATATCAGATACTGCAAAGAATGTGGAGCAACTGGAACTCTCCCATACATTCACTGCTGGTGGGAATGCAAAAATGGTAAGCCATACTGGAAAAAGTTTAGCAGTTTCTTATACAGCTAAACATATACTTAACAGATGACCCAGCAATCGCATCCCTATGTATTTACACATGAGAAATGAAGACATATATCCACACAGAAACCTATGTACAAATATTTATTGCAGTCTTATTCATAGTTATTAAAAGCTGGAAAAAACCCAAGTGTCCATCAACTGGTGAATGGAAAAATAAATTGTGGTACAGACATAAATAAATAAGCACTTGACAATAAAAAGGAATGAATTACTAATTCATAAATAAAATAGCATGGGCAAATCTTGAAAGAACCCAAAGTGAAAGAAGCCAGACTCAAAACACTACATAGTGAACAGAAATCAGATCAGTGATTGCCAGCAGCTGGGGGTAGAAGGAAGCCCTGACTAGAAAGGGAACTAAGGGAACCTTCTGTGGTAATGAAATTATTCTATATCTTGATTGTGGTCATCACTACATGGCTATATTACATTTGTCAAAACTGATAGAAATGTATACCTCAAAAGGATGAATTTTACTGCATATAAATTATACCTCAGTAAACAAACAAAAAATATATAATCTCCCTCAGAAAATAGTAATAGCTCACTTCCATCATAGAGGAGTTAGAGCAACAGCTAAGGATACAGGTGGGGTAAGGAGTCGAGGAATTATAAGAAGGCACAGACCAGCAGGCCCAGACCCCAATGACAAGACTGGCTGGGGGAGGTGGGGAACCACGAGGAAGGCTGGGGGAACTGGAGGGACACTGGGAGGCCAAACGGAAGACAGATCAGAGGGCCCACTGGCTGAGGATTCCAGGCCATGAGGAGTGGGATACAGGGATGGAGGACCTGTCTGCTGTGGTTGGGAAACTGATTACATTGAGCAAATAAATAAAATGAAATAAGTAAATACACCGAGGATAAGAGGAACCCAAGTTTCTCCCTACTTGGAAATACATTTACAAAAATGGAAAGAGGTTGGCTAGATTTAAGATGGAGTTATCGGTAGGAACTCTGGTTTTTATGATATAAAATTCAAGGTTTTATCATATAAAATACATAATATATACACACATAACATATACACACATACAAACATCATACATTCGCACATACTATACTACATATATACATATATGTACATAAAGAAATCTAGAAACAGTTACAGAGGTATATGTATGGTGTGTGTGTATATATGTATGTGTGTGTACATATTTACTTACCTATATTTGCTAGCTCTGAGAGAGCCTAGAGGCAATGACACCCCAGCAGCAATGTACATACCTAGCACCCAGATTTTGGTTTCTAATCACTCTCCTCCACTTAACAGTACCAGGACTCCTTGGAAGTAGCTGATTCCAGAGCTAGAGCAGGAAAAGAACAAGATAAGCTTGGAAAATCTTCTTGTGCCAGAATGTCAAGAGACATCCCATGAATGATGGAGACAGGTCAACAGAACAAAGAAGGCAGCATAAAGTGGGACCTACTGGCCGAACTGGGAACAGCTTGAGGATTAGAACAATTACAGAAATGGATTACAAACAACAGAATAAAATAGGGATCCAGCAGTCCACAGTGACAGAAATAAACAAACAAATAAATAAGGGAAAACCTCTCCTTATAGTAGAATGGCAACTGATAAATATAGACAGACTGACAGAGAATCACCATTTGGCAACTATTACAGAAGTGGCTGGTTCAGGATGTCAGGTGGAGCGCTGATGAGGAACAGGCTAGTAGTACAACCTCAGAATATCTTTCCGTAAGATAATCATTAATTGTAAAAGGAAAAATGGTGAACTTAACATGGAAAAACCTGGCAAACACCAACTAAACCAGGTGATCAAGGTTAATATCACTGGTCATGGGATGGTATGTATCATTTGCCTCCAGGTCTGATGCACTGGGAAGAGCACAACATATTTCTGTGACATTCCCACCAAAAGTGACATGACTACTGTCATGAAGAACCAGACAGACCCAGGCCAAGACACTTCAAAAATGTCAAGGACATGAAGGAAAGGCAAAGACTAAGGAACTGTTCTAGATTGAAAGAAGACTGAAAGATTGAGGAGACATGTAACTAAACGTCACACATATTCCTAGAGAGGATCCTGGACCAAAAAGGAAAAAGAGACATTATAGGGGCAACTGCCAAAATGTTAATGCGGTCTATGGATGGATGGTAACATACCAATAGTGATTTCCTCATTTGGAGAGTTGTATACTGGTTATGTAGGAAAGTCCTATTTGGAGGCTTACACACTGGAGTATTTGCTTTAAAAAAGTTCAGAGGGCTTCGCTGGTGGCGCAGTGGTTGAGAGTCCGCCTGCTGATGCAGGGGACGCGGGTTCGTGCCCCGGTCCGGGAAGATCCCACATGCCGCGGAGCGGCTGGGCCCGTGAGCCATGGCCGCTGAGCCTGCACGTCCGGAGCCTGTGCCCCGCAACGGGAGAGGCCACAACAGTGAGAGGCCCGCATACAGCAAAAAAAAAAAAAGTTCAGAAAAGGAATAATGATAAAGGGTATGTATACATACATACACACACGAAGAGAGTGGGCAATGAAGCAAGAGCAATGAAATATTAACAACTGGGGAATCTGAGTAACAAATATAGGAATTTTGGGGTTTTTAATTGTTTTGGAAACTTTTCTCTAATTGTGAAGTTATTTCAAAATAAACCATTCGGGAAAAAGTAATAGCCATCTACTGCCAGGAATTGTGCAGGGCGCCATATCTTTTATCTTCACAACAAAAGCTGATCCTGAAGCTCAGAAGGTTAAAACCTCGCCCAAGGTCCTCCAGCTAACAAGTGCTGGACCCATCCTAACTGAGGTCCCCAAACTCTAAAAGCCTTCGATCTTCTACCACACCATGCTGCCTCATGCCGCAAACAGGTAACCACTGTTTACTGTGGGACATGCCAACATCCGTACAGATCACTGAGGATATGAAATGAGTAAGACCATCCCTGCCCTCAAGGTATTTGGTTTAAGAGACATAGACAGACTTGTGTAGTAAAGGGTTACAGGTGCTCTGTTGGTCATTACTTTTGCAGGGAATGTTGACACTCACTCTACCACAAATGCAGTGTGACCCATTAGAGAGTGGAAGGTAACTTTTGAGATGTATAGGACAAAGAGACCATGGCCACATGGGGTATGCTTAGGCCATGTAAGTGAGAGGTCCCTGCCTGACCACAACACACACACACACACACACACACACACACTCTGTCTCACTCTCTCTCACTCTCCCCCTCCCCCCCACTCCTCCTTCCCTCCCTCTCTCCTCCAAGGCCTGAACTGCCCTAAAGAAAAAAGCGGGGAGGAGGAGCAGATATCCAAGTATATTTAAGGAGTCTCAGACTATTCTTCCCCTTAGGTTTTTATCATCCCCAGAGGTATTCTGTTTAACGGGGTCCTTTTCTAAAAAGTAGTGGCTGTGGTGGGACTAGAGCTGTTTGGCCCAATGACGAGACAAGACTACTGCCAAGTCATACCCTTGCTTTCCAGTGGTTTTCTACTCAGAGCAAAAAACAACCCTTATGTATGAAAGAGAGCAAAAGTCTGAATCTCTATGAAAGTACAAGAATCAGGTTCACCAGGCCCCCAGAGGAAGTGGGTTTTACCATCAATTATGTGCAAATTAAGTGGTTTTCTTTTCTGGTTGTAAATCAAGTGGGAGGTGGGGGGGGGGGGCGCCTGCTGTGCCTCTCTGTATTGTCCTGAGTTTTGCAATAGCTTTTGGGCTCAGACCAGACATCATTTAAGTCAAGGGAAGGAGGAAGGCACAGGCTCTGCACTGGTAACACAATAGTAGTACACATGACAGGCACTGCCCTCAGAAAACCTACCGTTTAGCAGAGGACACAGATAAATTTTAAAAGAGTACTATGGAACATCTAGAAAGAACACTTTCTAGGTTGGAGCAGGACCAGGATCAGGAAAGCCTTCCTTGAAAAGGGCACACACTGAGATGAGATCTAAGGAACAAAAGAGCATTAACCTAAAATGGCCAGGTTTGTGTGTTTATGTGTTTTATTTGGTAGAGAATTTTCTGGACAGGCAGGTAAAAAGTAATACAAGGAAAATATGTATAAAAGCAAACAGGAAAAAGAAATAGCAAGTGATATCATCTTGCTGGGACATAAATATGAAGAAAGAAGCCCGGGAAAGGTTTTTAGTAGTGGAATGATAAACATCTGATCATCACAACAATTCTATGGTAGTTATTATTAGCTTCCGTTTACTAATGAGAAGACTGAGGCTTGAGAAGTTAGGTCAATTGGACAAGGTCACAGAACAAATGAATGGCAGATCGGCTGTAAAACCCATCCTCTTTCTGTGCTACTCCCCTGAGAGTTTTACCAGAACGTGACTAGTTCCTTGGATTCCCAGACAAATCACCTTTTCCCTAGATATTCAACCCTTGGTATCTAACACTTTTGAAACACAGCTACCAAAGTTGATTTTAGCTCCATTTAGAGGTCAATCCCTCAGTAAAATCTAGAATACTCATTTTTATGTTTTCACCAGTGTGGATTTCAATACAAAAAAATAAATAAAACATTTTTCCCCTTATGTTGCAGAGGCCTCAAAAACTTAAGGCAGCAATAGGAAGACAGCCCACGCAGAATTCACTGCATACTCTGTAATGCACCACACATCGGCACCTATTTTATCTGGCAGCAGGAAGAGATATGTTAGGACCCCACAATTATCCCTGTAGAGAGGCGCAGCAAAGGGAATGCAGGCATAACAGCTACAGTAACTGTAACACAAATAGCCATCTGTGCTTATAGCCAGTCACGCCAAGAGCTTTTAAACACCCACATCCCTAATGCCTCCCTCTCCTCCCATGTAGGTGGGCCAGTTCCTTGCCATTCTTCTCCACCCCACATAATTCCACAGGAAGAGAGAATCTGCTGCCACGAGTGGGAAGCAAAGGAAGCTGCTGTACTTCTGAACACAAAAGACCAAAAAGTAAGGGTCCTACCTCCCCACTCTGTGTTCTACACATTAAAGCAGGATCTCTCTATTTCTTCTACTGTCTAGCATAGACTTGTAGCTCCTGTTACAGCCCCCAGGTCTCATTCCCTGACACTCACCCTGCCCCAGCTGGACTGGGTACCCTCTCCCCACACAACATTTACTCACCTCTCTCTCTGCACTTAGCACATTACAGATCTGCCTGGAGTCAGTCTCCCCACTATACTGAGAGCTCCCAAGGACAGGGACTGTCTCTCAACCTGCCTAGGCTCAAGGAGTGCATACAAGGACTGCAGAATGAAACGGGAAGTGGGCAGTGCAAAAGGAAATGGTTGAACAGTAATCTGAGGTCTGAGAATCCAGGATATCTGAATAGACATCATGGTACAGTCTCTACACTGGACTGATATGTTGAGTGCAAAATTTACATTTAAAAAAATCATCCTTTCACAGTCTCTAATAGAGAGCTCTAGAAAGAAAGATGACACTAAGAGTATCATTTAAAAAAAAAACTAACCATAATTATTAGTATGTCCCCCAAAGCAAAACAGCAACAGGAGAGCATAGCCTACAAAAAAACTACCACAGCCCTACCACTCTGCCCGAGTTCCCAGCACAAACTGTTTTTCAGGGCTCCTTTTTTTTTGGCGGGGGATACTTTTTGCCCACCGTTTCCCCTTACCTTCTCTGCTCTCCCCTCCTCCTACAACCTACCAAAGAAAACAATGACTATATTGCAATATGCAAGAATCTTCAGAAAGATACATCTCCCCAATTCTCCTAAGCTTTTCTTTAGGGCTGCTGGCAAGATAAGCAATTTGTTCCCAATTATAGCAGACTTCATCTGGGTGATAAATGTAGTCAGCAACTCCTCAACAAGGTGCTGGAAACGATGGAAGATCTCAAAAACATGCTCTGGTAGCACCTTCCCAATCTGCCTGCAGCTCCAGGCTCTTCTTTTGCTCTAATCCATCAGCCACTTCCTTCCCTAGGGACATCTGCTCTGCGATCCTCCTTACCAACTATACTTGTCAAAATCAAACAGAACCTGCTAACAAGGTAAGACGGGAAAAGGATCTGATAAGGTCCTGGGATTGTTTCAGTTTAAACCCTGTGACCACACTTTTCCTTGGATTTTTTTCTGCCCAATAAAAACTACAGAAATTACCTTGGAGAGGTGCTGATTCTTATTAGATTTTACTTAGAATCACTGTAATAAGATGTCCAAGCTGAAAGCAACCTCAGAAATAATCCCATCATATCCCCACATTTCACAGATGGCAGAAAGGCTCAGAGAAGTTAAGAACTGCTGAACTGCTGTTACACAGAGGAATTCCCTAGAATGTCAGATTCTAAATGGCAAGAGTTGTATCTAATTCATCTCCAGGGTCCAACGCAGTGCTCAGCACTTGAAAAATGGCTGGCGAACTGAACCAAACGAACCCAACTAATTAGTCATAGGACTATGTCCCATGATGTTTTACTTCAAGTACACTGTTTTTTCATCATACGTGACTAGAAAGCTAGAATCTATGCGTGAGGATTTACGTGCACAGCAGACCCCATGGAATTCAGGCTCTCTCCCTCCTCAACCACTAGGTACACTCCCTTTATCTCTGACACCATTTATAAGATTTCCAATGTCTTTATGTTCCAACTGCTCTAAAAATCATACATTTCTAAACTGATTTCCTAGAAGATCTTCCACTCGACACTCTTAATAATTCTCTTCAATTGTCCTCTTAATCTTCTTAATGACTGTGCTCTTTGGGATCCCTCCTCCTATCTCAGCTTACCACAACCTGTCTCACCTCCCGTGTCTGTCCCCTTAAGCCAGTGGTTCTCAACCTTGACTGCGTACTGCAATCACCTGGGGAATTTTTTACAAAACTACTGATTCCTGGGCCCAAGCCCCAGAGTTCCTGATTTCATTGGCCTGGGTTGATTATGGCCAAGGAATGATATTTTTAAAAGCTCCCTAGGTGATTCTAATGCACAGCTAGCTAACACTGAGAACCTCTGCCCTATACCCTCAGAAATTAGCTGCCCGGTCCACTGTATACTCTAAAAATAACTACTGCCAGTTGTTCTGGACGTGAAAAATATTAGACTGCCCTGTGCCAGGCACACATGTTGCTAGACTGAAGGCACATTAGAACCATGCACTTGATTCACATCTGTCATATGATAATGCTTTGGTAAATATGTCGGTAAAGCCCTATAAATCATCAATGATGATAAATGGCCAGATCCTGCTAAAAGACTACAGAGGGGGGTAAAAGCTATACTGGAGTTTTCTGACTCAAACACATTTAGTTTCTGTTTTTTTACCAAGGATCCAAGGTCCTTCAAATCCAGATGGTCTTTTGGTATCAAAAATAGCCTTCTGTGGCCAACCCCCCAAAAACACAAGATATGTCATGTATTTTCATGCCTCCATGCTTAGGCACATGTCAATAACTGTCTGCTTGGACAACTCCTATTCATCCTTCAAAGCCCAGTTCAAATGCCTCCTTTAGTCATTCAGTCAAAATATACTGAGAATCTACTAAGTGTCAGGCATTCGTCTAGGCACTAGAGATACAACGTTGAACAAGACATAGTCACTGGTCTCACAGTGCTTATATTCTACTTGGGAAGCCAGATAGTAAACAAGCAGACAAATTAAAATAATTCCAGATGGTGGTTAAGTGATATGAAGAAAATAAAACAAAATAACATGACAGAGTAATGGTGGGTGGTAACTTTCCCCAAAGGCAGACTCACTGGGTCTCTCAAGACCACATCAAGAACAAGGGGCTCTGTCATATTCTTTTACACTCGCAGCATTCACTCTTTGTACATACACCATAAATATTTTGAATGAATAAAAATCATAAGGGTGAGAAAAAAGGTAGAGGTTAAAAAAAATGAAGTATCATAATCAACTAAGAGTTAAGAGACATGAACCCTCACCTAAGTTTCTCTCACTACCTACAAGATTTGGGGCAAGTCCCTCCCTCTCTTGCATAAAATAAGTAGACTGCATTAGACTGGCACTGTAACGCTCACCAGAGGTAAGAGAAGAGAGAAGTATGCGGGTAGAGCCTTGTAGTGGCGGGGACAGCAAGCCCTTCCTAAAGCTCCAGCAGAGGGGCCCACACAGGAATGCAGGCCCAGGGCTGCCCAGAGAAGCCAGAAACCTGGATTTCCTGTAAGCTCTCCCGGTGTTTAAATGTTTCATCCAAATGTCTTTAAAATACTGTGTTAGCCAAACAAAACCCCTTGTGTAAGGGCCAGACCATAGGCCTAAAGTTTGCATAGGCCTATAGACTAGATCACCTCTGGATCCTTCCTAGTTCTAACAGTCCTTGGCTCTGGAATGAAATATCTGCTAATAGAAGAACACGAAAGAAGGGACAACAGGAGTAGAGGACAAAAAGAGAAAAGAACAAGTGTTTCTACTTGTGTTGTACTCAGATCATAGAAGAGCCTTCTTCATAATTCATCAGTCAATAAATCCTGTTAACTTGGAAAGAAAAATGTGTATCCTGGACAATAAAAAGACCAATTCCAACCTCTCCTTTAGGTTACAAAAGCTACCCACATGTGCTTAATAAATATTCCTACCCTAAGCAGTCAGGAATGCTCAAGAGGCACAACTCACGCGCACGCACACAAACACACACACCCCACAAAGCAAGGAAATCAATTATGCTGAAGACTGGCAAGATGCCCCAAAGACACAGCAGGAATTTGATACGAACAGCGGGATCAGGAAGGAGAATGAATAATTCAGACTCCCTGATTCACTTAACCAAGTGCTACAGGCCCAAGCGGAGGCCCAGAGCTTACAGGTTGAGCTCCCTCATCTGAAAGCAACACGAGCTCAGCGTCTGGATGGAAAGCCAACCATGCCTGCTCACAGGTGGGAGAGGGAAGATACGACCGACTTGCAACTAGAATAAGTCACATTCCTTTTCTGAACACCAATGCACCATAAAAGACCAAGCTTGAAAGCGGACAATGTTTTCACACTGCCATTAGCAAAGGAAAAACAGCATGTATATTTTATTTACGCCCACCCTCTTTTTTTTAAATAATTTTTTTATTTTTGGCTGGGTTTGGGTCTTCGTTGCTGCGTGCGGGCTTTCTCTAGTTGTGGCGAGCGGGGGCTACTCTTCGGTGTAGCGCGCGGGCTTCTCATTGTGATGGCTTTTCTTTGTTAGGGAGCATGGGCTCTAGGCGCGGCAGCCTCAGTAACTGTGGCACATGGGCCCAGCAGTTGTGGCTAGCGGGCTCTAGAGCACAGCTCAGTAGTTGTGGCACACGGGCTTAGTTGCTCCACAGCATGTGGGATCTTCCCGGACCAGGGCTCGAACCCATGTCCCCTGCATTGGCAGGCGGATTCTTAACCACTGCGCCACCAGGGAAGTCCGTATGCCTACCCTCTTTAAGGAGGCCTCATTAGACCACAAAGCCAATGGAAACAAGATAATGGGGAAGGCAAAGGATAAAAAGTAATGGCCAGAATGGCTGAAAGTATGCAGACACCTTCCTTACCCCCACTTCCAAGGGTGAAGAAAGTTCCCAACATTAACTACCTTTAAACTACCAATGATGATCTATTTATGAACTATTCATCAATTGCTTTACCTAAGTTCCACATTATTTTTAGACACAAGCAATTCTGAAAACAGATGCAGATCTATCCTGAGTATTAATCAGTCTTCACAAAATCTCAGTTTGTTGGAAACCAGGGCTTTGTATTGCGGATTAAAAAACAAACAAACAGGGCTTTCCTGGTGACGCAGTGGTTAAGAATCTGCCTGCCAATTCAGGGGACATGGGTTCAAGCCCTGGTCTGGCAAGATCCCACATGCCACGGAGCAACTAAGCCCATGAGCCACAACTACTGAGCCTGTGCTCTAGGGCCCGTGCACCACAACTACTGAGCCCGCATGCCACAACTACTGAAACCCGCCCACCTAGAGCCCGTGCTCCATAGCAAGAGAAGCCACCACAATGAGAAGCCCGCGCACTGAACGAAGAGTAGCCCCCACTCGCCGCAACTAGAGAAAGCTCGCACGCAGCAACGAAGACCCGATGCAGCCAAAAATTGAAAAATAAATATAACAAACAAACAAACAAACAGGTTTGCTACAGAAATGACCTAGGGAAGAAAAAAGAATGGTAAACAGCCCAATTTGTTTTCATGTGTCTCTATGACAGGTTTTTAATGACAAGGATAAAATATTTGTAATCATTCAACATTTAAATCTCTCAGATCTGTGATACTCACTGATGCAAGTAATTTTTTGAGTCTTGCACTGGTGAAATGTTATTGTAAACAACACGCCAAGAATGTATTAACTTCTGAACACCACAGTACTAACATCGTATTGGTATAAAAACCAAGGGAAGAAAACAAATTTGAGGCTCCTCAAATCCTTCTAAGGCTGTTAAGATAGAGAGACTCTTTGCAATAAATGGATCTTAAATATTACACTAGTTGAGTAGCAGAAAACAGATTTTATCAAGCAATTACTACCACAAATAAGTGCACTCAAGAGTGAGCTCACGCTTTTAAAAACCTTTTTTTAAAAAAATTATTTTATTCATTTTATTTAATTTCTGGCTGCATTGGGTCTTTGCTGCTGCACGCAGGTTTTTCTCTACTTGCTGAGATTGGGGACTACTCTTTGTTGCGGTGCACGGGCTTCTCATTGTGGTGGCTTCTCTTGTTGTGGAGCACGGGCTCTAGGTGCACGGGCTTCAGTAGTTCTGGCTTGCGGGCTTCGGTAGTTGTGGCTCACGGGCTCTAAATCGCAGGCTCAGTAGTTGTGGTGCATGGGCTTAGCTGCTCCACAGCATGTGGGATCTTCCCGGACCAGGGTTCGAACCCGTGTCCCCTGCATTGGCAGGCGGATTCTTAACCACTGCGCCACCAGGGAAGCCTAAAAACCATTTTAAGAATTCGTCTGATTCCTCAGAGTTACCAAAAGCAACAACTTTTCTAAAATTCAAATATCTGAACAGGAGATGTTTCAGCCCTAAAAGCAAAGATGAAATAGCATTTTTTAAAAAAAAAAGTAATTAAGGTCTTCCCTGGTGGCACAGTGGTTAAGAATCTGCCTGCCAATGCAGGGGACACTGGTTCAAGCCCTGGTCAAGGAAGTTCCCACATGCCGCGGAGCAACTAAGCCCGTGGGCCACAACTACTGAGTCTGCGCTCTAGAGCCCACGAGCCACAATTACTGAAGCCTGCGCGCCTACGGCCCATTCTGCGCAACAAGAGAAGCCACCGCAATGAGAAGCCCACGCACCACAACGAAGAGTAGCCTCCGCTCACCACAACTAGAGACAGCGCGTGCGCAGTAACGAAGACCCAGCGCAGCCAAAAATAAAGGGAAAAAAAAGTAATTAAATAATAACCTGCTCCTTCTGGTGATAATAACCAAATTTTCCTACTTATATCAGGTTAGCCCCTGGGAATTAGTCTGTGAGCCCATCATAAAGAGGCATGTGATACAACAGCAGTGACCCAAACCAGAGACCCTATCAGAGGAGATGGCAACTACACCTGATGGAAACCTTTTGCTCACATTCTATATTACAGATCATGAGCCAAGGGTCACAGACAGAAAAGGGCCCCTAATTTCCAAATGCTCAACGACTGGTGCATCTAGAAATTAGATAATACGAAGTCTTACCTGCCATTTCTTTTGTCAAAAAGTAGTAAAGTAAGGCTGCTGTTGATCAATTTTAATAAGCTGGAAACGGATGACAATCTTAACAGAGTAAGAATAAAATTTATTCTCTGATTTGCTGAGGTTGGGGCAATGGAACTTTTTTTTTTTTTCAAGCTCCCCAGATGATGTTAATGTGCGGCCAGGAGTGAGAAACATGGTTCTACCTCAATTTGGAAACGAACTCCCTGGGCTACTTAAGTAGTGAAATCAAGGGTAACACATTAGAAGGTTTTGGCCTTTAAATACGACTTTGTTTGAAATCATTATCTCTAGCAAAAGAACTAAACGCCACACAGTGATCATTCACCCTGAAAATCCAGGACATATTCTGTACAGATAGGGTTCTTTGAGTTCTAAAATCCTATAACCTATCCAACCATTAACCATCCAATAAATATTAGGCCTACTATATATTGGGTACTATGCTAGAAGATGGGCATTTGAAAAGAAAAAAAGATGAAAGCATAGTCCTTACACTCAAGGAACTTACAGTTTGGTACCAGATCACAGTAAATAGGCATTTACAATACAGTGAGACAAATGCTAGAAAGGGAGAAGTATAAGGTTCTACAACAGCAGTCAGGAGAGTTCCTAGTCCCATCTTAGACATTCAACAAAAGGTTCCCAAAGAAAACTGACCTCTAAACCAAGATTTCAGAGATGAGGGTAGGCGAGTACAGGTGGAAAGAGAAATTTATAGAGGTACCTTTAAGGAGGGGTGCATGGTCTATGCATGAGTGGGTCGAGCGTTTGGGAGATGAGGTAGGAGCTGTATCACCCCAGTGTCATTTAATGGGACTAAAGACAATGATATGATGAGAGCTGTCTCAGAAGGATCACTCTAAGAAAGACCCTGCAATGCAGTGATGTGGGATGGAAGGGACAAAAATAAAGGCAGAAAGACCACTGTGTAAATGGCGGCACTGGTCTCTGACTTTCACAAGGGCAGAGTTTTGCAGAAAGAGCAGATGAGGAGAAGTCAGTTTTAGACATGCTGGCTTTGCAGGAACTGTGGGGCATCCAAGCGCAGATGCACACTACGCAGCTGTAGACAGACATCTGAAGTGCAGGAAGGAGACGGCTAGAGACAGCAATGTGGAAGCTGTCAGCGTACAGATGATCAATAAAGCCTCAGCAATGGATACGCTGGCCCAACGAGAGCATGTATAATACAGAGAGAAAGAGGCCTAGAGAATCCTGCATAACAGCAACTTTTAAGTGGTGGGCTGAGGAAGAGACGAAGAAAGGGGACTAGCAGAGAGAGGGAAACATTTTTTAAGGATGATGCCAGAGAAGCCAAGGGAAAAGAGGCGTTTCAAGGACACAGAAGATAGAAAAGGATATTCATTGGATTTAGCCACAAGGGAGTTATTGGTGACACTAGGGGAAGGAGTTTCAATATTGTGGTTGAGTAAGAAACCTGATGACAATGGGCTCAAAGGATATAGTCAATTATTTTAAGAAGTTAGTTTATAGAAGGAAGAATGAAAAGGAGCTGGAGGGTGAAGGAGACTAAAGGACTAATTTGCTAGATTTTATTTATTTTTAATGAGATAAGCATGCATAAAGTTGATAAGAAAAGATTTTTAAATCTAAGCAAGAGATCCAAGTAGAATTCACCACAGAAAGAAAGAAAGACACATCTTTCACTATAACAGATTAAGTTTGTAGGTTTGGTGGCAGGAAGTTAAAAGAATTCCAATTTCATAGCTTCTATTCCATCTATAAATTAAGAGGCAAGATTTCTTGCTGTAAGAGAAGAGAAAGTGAAGGTAGGACAATGAAAAACGTTTGAAACAGCCGTCGTGGCAAGTCCCCAAGAGAGGTCACTCAAAAACAGAAAGACTTCCAGACAGGAGTCAAGGGTCCAGGAAAGGTTGGAAATCATGACAGCAGACATTTGTATTGATCTAGGCCTGGGGTTTTGCTTGGTAGGTAAAACAAAATGAAAATAAAGAGAGGATACTGGCCAAAAGAGCTGTTTAAGCAAAGGACCATGAAATCCAAACAAGACAGGGAAGGAAGCAAAGGCAGGGGAGTCAACAGACAGAGCAAGAGCAGAGAGAGAAGGCCAAGGAAGCAGATTTCTCAGAGACAATAGAGAAAAGATGCAGTGGAAGTAAATGAATGGGAGAACTGGAAGAGTCTTAACGAGAAAATGAGATGCCTGTCTAAATTTTCAGAAATGGAGCAGTTCCAGACTGACAAGACCCAGAGTGTGTCCTTAGAATAGGTGGTGAAAGTGCAACTCCAGGAGGGAAGCTGATTAATTAAAGAACCAAGAGACAGGGGACTCATTACTTAAGCTAGGAAGAAAGCTCAAGATCCAAGTGCCAACGTAGTTTTTTGTTTTTTAAATGAGGGAAGGAGGCAAGGTAATCAATAAACAAGAGCACTGAGCAAGGGAAGAGGGTAGATTATTAGCCCGATTACTAGAGCTTAAACGGGGGCAGGGAATTTTGCACAAAGGTATAAGATTAGATAGGAGCACTGGAGAGGGGAGAGAGGGGACAGGATACTGACTGACCTCCCCCACCAAGGGGAACAAAAACCACCCTTGAGGAGGGGCACGTGATGGCCTCGGAAAGAAACCACATTTAGTCAAGAGAAAGGGGTAGAAATAACGTGCAGTTAAAAGGCTGAGGGTGAAGAAATTTGTTTACTATGCAACAGGGTAAATGGGATAGTCGATGAGGGAAGAAGTCACTGGAAGGTCAGGTCAGGAGAGAAAAAGCATCAAATCAGGCACGAGATCACAGGAATACACAGATGGCCATCGTTGCTTACATTCTGGACGCTGACCAAGGAGTGCAGAGTTGAAAGAATGATCTGTTTGGCTGCTGCAAGATTTCTAAAAAAAAAAAACCAAAAAACAAAAAGAGTCCCAACAATTCCTTAACAGAAAACTGGAGGGCGCAGAAGGACTTGGGCCTTTTGCCAAGAGTCAGCGTCAGCCGGGTTTCAGTGACCCAGAGTCTGAGCTGCTGACCAAAAGAAGGCTCTTTGAATCCCACGTGACACAGCGTGTATTAAAAACAACTGGCAGCCTCTGATGGTGGGAGAGAGGGGGCGCCCTCAGGCCCTGCCAGGAGGGCGGAATATCTATTTTGCCACAGCCGACAAGAAAACTCTCTAAGTGGAGTCAGTTATGACCTGGACCCATGTAGGCTGACAAGGACAGGCACCTGATTCAGGCTTCTGTTACCTCCAATAAATAATGTGAAATAAATAATGAGAGGCTCGAGAGTCAAGAATATTGATACTTCTAATTTAAAAAAATTAATAAGTTAATCAAATAATTTTTTACGAATCTCACATATGTAGCTTCTCCTGTGCTAAGTGTTTTATTTGCAATAGCTCATTAGTTTTCACAAGTCTATGAGGTAGAAACTATTATTAACATTTTACAGAGGAAGGAAGCGAGCCTCAGAGACATTAAGAAACTTGCCCAAGGTTATAAATTTATTAAGCAGCAGAGCCAGTAAGACTCTTATCCATGAGCTCTATGCCTGACTCTCACATCAGTGGATGCTGACAGTGTATCTAAGTACGAAGCCTCTTGAATACACACTGAAAATATAGTTATTAGTAGTGAGAATACAAAGAAATAAAAGGCATGATCCTCAAGAAAATTATGTCTGGTTAGAGAGACAAGAGATAACTACAAAAAAAAAAGGAAAACAACAATTCAAAACTACTTAAGTACTAAGATTATGATAATGATAACAAGGATTTAAAAGATAGCTGGATTCAATAGATTTTTAATTCTCTGTCCAAGGCAATAAACTTTCTAACAGCTCATTCATCTAAGCTTTCAGACTTCTCAAACGTTAGATATAATGTTTAATTCCTTAGGAAATATCTGAGTAAATCATACCAAGACACTAGAAAAAATTGAAGTTAAGTGGATTGAAATACCTGCTCTCTTGAATCTTGAAACCTATCCTAATCCAACAATTTTCTGCTAGTATACTTAGTTTCCATGTACTAAAGCTCTATTTTGACCCAGAGCAGGCAAAACTCGACCTTCACTGATTACGTCTAATGGGTCATTTATATCCTATAAGTCTTGCATCTTGCCTCAATCTAAATTTGAGAAGTTTGAGGCTGAGCCAAAAACGAAACAGCTATCAGGAGGAGAGGCAATGGATGAACCCACCTCTGGAAACTCAGCAGCGTGCTCTAAGCACACTTATTTGTAGTATCTTAACTCCAATACTACATTTAAAGCTACCTGAGAGCACCGTCAATGTCTCTGCCTAGTACACCTCTACATCCCTCACAACGCCTTCACTCAATCTCACGTGTAAATAAACTCACCTCCATTCCCCTACTTGTGGAATAGAATGGTACCTTGCTTTCTGTTCAGACCTCTCAGAGGTAGAATGAGCTATGGAATGGTTCTTAAGTGCTCTGAATCTTACGTAAGAAGTGTTGATATACAAGTACATAATAACACATTTACCATGTAATATGCAAACAGCCTTATTTCACTACTCAAAATCAACTAAGGCACAGACATAACACATGAACATAGGTACATAACAGTGTTTAAAGCTCAAGCAAAGCTAAACTCATCTTTGCCCCCCACCCCTGAAAGGACCAATTTGATTATAAGTCAGAATTTGCATTCTCAAAATGAACAGAATTGTTCCAAATAATAATGTTGAAGTAGCAGTTGAGGGTAAAATGGACTTCAGCCACTGGACTCTGACCATCATTAGAGGCAGTCAGTGAACTACAGGTACACTAACAGGGCAAAATAGCAGAAAAACAGGTAGGTAGAGTAGTTCTGAAGTGTGTCCACAAATTCTTTGATACTACTCCCTTCAAGAGGTCGAGCCTAATTCTCCATCCCTTGGGAGGAACTAGACTTAAGACATTTGCTTCTAACAGATAAAGTAAAGCAGAAATGACAGTGTATACCTCAGGGACTAGATCATAAAAGGCACTGCACCACTTCACCTGCTCTCTCTCTTATCTGATCTCTCACTTGATCACTCACTCCGAGGAAGTTCTGCCATGTACGGAAGACACGCAAAGAGCCAAAGGAGACAATCATGTCAGAGGGAACCCATGCCTCCTGCCAATAGCCAGTGAGGAGCTGACAACATGCCAACAGCTATGAGATGAGCCGTCTCGGAAGTGGCTCTTCTAGCCCCAGTCCAGCCTTCAGATGATGGCAGCAGTCCAGCCAACAGCTGGACTAAAACCTCATGAGAAATTCTGAGTCAGAACCACACAGCTAAGTTGGTCTCAAATTTCTCACCCACAGAAACTGTGAGATAGGAAACATTTGTTGTTTTAAGTCAGTAAGTATGGGGCAATTTGCTACACAGCAAAAAATAACTAACATAGTGGGTATGTTGTAGCACACTAGGTTGTGAATCCCAAACTATCATTATTCTGGAAACAGACACTACCAGAGAGGAGCACGCCTGTACTTCAGTAACTTCCTCTTTTCTTTGAGCACGACATCTAACAGAAATATCCTGAGAGCCAGAAATATGGGCCATTTATGTAATTTGAAATTTTCTAGTAGCCACATTTAAAAGGGTAAAAAGAAATAGGTGAGAATAATTTTAATAATATACTTTATTGAACCTAACATAACCAAAATACTAGCATTTCAATGTCAATATAAAAACATAGTCGACATTTTTTAAATCTCAATGAAATTTTTTTTTTAGACTGAGTCTTTAAAATCTAAGGTATATTTTATACTTCCAGAGCATCTCAATTTGGACTAGCCATATTTCAAGCCCTCGACAGTCACATGTGGCTACTGTATAAGACAGAGCAGGTCTAGAAGATTTCTCCTGCAGTTTGTTGCCCTTTTAGAAACATGAGTGTGGAGCCCAAAGAGGTAAAAGTAAGAATTTTTTTAGACACCTAAAGGATTCTTTTTGTTTTCTCTACTGAGATATCTCATTTGTATAGGTTCCCAAGCTAGGAAGGAGTGGCCTTCATGGAAGGAAAGAGGGAGGGGAAGGGCAGTGTTTACTGTTAAGAAAAGGAAGCACCACTTTGAAAAACTGAAAAGAAACTAATTCCACCGACAAAATATCAACACCAAGAATCAGGCTGAGTGCAGAGTACATCATCCCCATTTTTAACTGATGTTTCCCTCATCATTCATTCATCTACCCATTATACACACTACCCGACATCCATTTGAAAAGGAAAGATGCAGTTTGTCCTGAAATGGAAGGTCCTGAAGCGGGGGGAGGGAGGCAAAGTAGAAGAACATTTGGTTTTCTCCAAAAGCATTCTCCAATTAACGCATTTGCCTCTCCTCCACCACCAGTGTTGGCTTCCAGGATCACTGCTTTAATTTTAAAGGAGGACAAATCAAACCCAGAGCCCTCAGCAGACAGTAACCTCAACAGGAAAATCCACTCCAGTGCAACCAGAGTCACCCTCTTCCTGCTCCTACTTCTTGAGAAGCAGATTCAGACCATTATGGAAAAAAGCCCAGTTGTGTGAGTCATTGCAGCCATCCCAAGGGGCCTGGGCAAAATCCAGAGGACAGCTGGAAACAGCTGTTGTGAGATCAACTGCAACTGGGAGGGAAGGAGGAAAAAGAGGATGAATTCATAGTTTATTACACACGATCCCATTCTGGCCTCAGAAAAGCTGGGTTTTATTTTCTCTCCTGAACAAAAAGTTTCTTCTCCCTGCTTCCTTACGTTTCTCCTCCTAATGAAGGAAGCAACAACGGGTTCCCAGCCCCGAGACAACTATCCAGGGTGGGATACCACCCCCACCACGTGTCTCCCACAATTGGGGTAAACAAGAGTGCATCAGGGGAGAAGCTGTAAAGGCAAAACACTGCCGGCCTGAACGAAACTCTTAAAAAAAAATGTCACCAGGAAATATGAGCCTGCTGAAATCTGGCAGAAAAATAGCCCCAGCGAAAGAGGAGTTCCACTCTCCTCACATGATCATGATGTTATAAACACTGTTGATTAAGGAAAAATGAAAAAGTGCCCAAAGAAGGGCACTTACACCGGGTATAAGGCTCTCAGTGTCCATTAAGGACTCATCTCAGAAGGTTGAAATGATACCAACAGGACTACTGACTCTGGGCCATCACTCTGGCTTTCCTGGCATCTTGATGAATCATCTTCAACCTCCAAAACTAGAAAGCAACCAGCCTCTAGACTTCTAATCCACTTTCCTGCCAGCCAAAAGGATGCAGGCCTTCACACATTAGTCCTTGAGGTCCTGAAGAAAAGGCAGCTGACCCCTGGTCCGGATACTGCCCTAAAATGAACAGTGTAACAACAGGTACCTTTCCTAAACGAGAACTTCTCAGACTTCAATAGGTAAGGGAACAAGGGGATTCACTGGCATCTGACACATTTAAACTATCATTAGTTGGCTCTGGTCATGAGACACAGGGAACTCATGAGCATCCTCTTCTACCTGGTCTCTGTACATCCAGCCATCCTTCAAAGCCCTGTGCCTACAGCTCAAATGGTTTTGATCAATACACACTCCAGGGTGGTCAGTCTTGGATTCTTCAGTCATTTTAGACATTCTTATGGTAGAAATACTGCATGGTGTCCAAACTCACCAGGCAGACCATCCATGAGAATAGAAGAGCTGCTGCTTTCAGAATAGGTCTCAAGATATATATTTTAAAATTTATTTATTTTATTTATTTTTAGCTGCATTGGGTCTTTGCTGCTGCACGCGGGCCTTCTCTCTAGTTGTGGCGAGTGGGGGCTACTCTTCATTGCGGTGCGCAGGCTTCTCACTGCGGTGGCTTCTCGTTGCAGAGCATGAGCTCTAGGCGTGCGGGCTTCAGTAGTTGTGGCGCACAGGCTCAGTTGCTCCACGGCATGTGGGATCTTCCCAGACCAAGGCTCGAACCCATGTCCCCTGCATTGGCAGGGAGATTCCTAACCACTGCGTCACCAGGGAAGTACCTCCAAGAGATTTTTTAAAGCTGATGCAAAGCCCCTTCAACTTTCCCAGCTACCCACCTGCCAGCAGTAACACTGTTTCTAAAGTAGCTACAAAGACTCAAAATGTCTATACATTCTCCGGACCCCTGAGTGTTGTCTTTCCCTACAGGACTTTAGTTATGTCTTCCAAAAATATTTTTTTTAAGTATTTACTACATCACATCATGCATAGGACCTCTTGCAACTAATTTCTGAAGCCAGCTATTGGAGATCCTGCAAATATTGGAAGGAACTGAGATGGGGAGGGAGTGTAACGTCTGAGTCAGCTTCCAGGACCAAAGGAAACTTTTTCCTTGGCCTCCCAGGTTTAAAATTAAAATAATTAATATGACTTCATTTAAAAAATGTAAAAGTCATAAAAATTTTTTCAGTTGCCATAGCTTACATTCTGGATCCCCTTTTATTCTCCTTTATGTTTTTATCTTTCCAAGTGTACAGCAAATCCAGAAAAACAATTGTGGTACAACTTTGTAATAAATATAGTCTTTCTCACCAACAAATTAGCAGGGTGTATGACCCTTTACCATATTTGACACCATCAACTTCAACTGTTATTTAATTTTGGCTGAGTTTATACATCACCTACACAACTGAATTGAAGCCCTTTACAGAACACGCCCTGGATCTTCCTCTTCCTGCCCACACTACCTCACAAAGAGCACAACCTCAAACGACACCACTTGATTTGGTTTCACTTTACATAAAATGAGTGTGGGGATGAAATGGAGAGACTGGATCTAAAATGCACAAAATGAGGAATCAAAGAAGGTGATTCTTTCCCAAAGAAGCCATCCTCCAGAAGTGGAAAAGAAGAAAGCTTTTGATCAAATCCGAAAGATGATATCGAGACCTTGGTATCCCCCGAAAGCCAAGCTACCAGTAACACAGCTAAGCAGCCAATGCCACTTACATTTTCATCCCCTCTCCTTCGGTGTATATTTCTGATCACCACAATAACTTCCTTTCCAAGTAGCCCGTGGTGACAGCCACTGCCATGATAGTCAGCCATGATTTTAATAAGTCTAGTCATCTGTTTTCCAGGGTAACCTGAAAAAGCCAACAGATAAGCATGTCCCAGGCCAGCTCTGGGAGGTTCATGAGGTTGAAAAGGTAAAAAGGAGTTTGTGAGAAGACCACCATCATCTAAAAGGTAAGAGTGTATTCCAACTCAAATGGGTGCATGGTAGTAGCCACAGGTTTTTTTTTTTCCCCCCAACCAAAGCAACAAGGAAAAAAGAATCACATTTAGGGTCTAAGGGCAAAGTATGAATTGATTTTTTAAAAATAAGTGATGGAAATAATTGAACACTATACTTGAGAGGAATCTGTCATTTAAGAATTTTGGTTAACTATTTATTGTTGGATGGGTACAATTACCCATACTTAGCAGACAGGGAAGAAGTTAAACATCTCAGCTCAAGGTTTCACAGAAGACAGGTGTCCAAAGATAGAAACTCGATTTCTAAAGGCATAAATTATGGGAAGAATTTCTCAGACATGAAATATAAAACATGTGGGAATGCATTATTAATTTTACACATTTAAGATCTAAAAACAGGAAATGCAAAAGTTATAGTTCTTATAACAATGTTAAAATACATACACTATATTTAAACACAGAATTTTAGAGTTGGAAGGGATTGCTAGACAATAAGTCAGTATAATAACAATTCCAACAGACACTTAATGTCCAAGAAGTTCAAAGCACTTGGCTTTAAATGCTATATACGTGCAGCATGAGTAAGACTCTGAAGCCTTAACTTTTGCACTTTATGACTTGTGCTAATTTATAACCTCTGTATTACACTTCTTATTCAAAGAAAAAGAAAGGAAGGGGGACTTCCCTGGTGGCACCGTGGTTAAGAATCCGCCTGACAACGCAGGCGACATGGGTTTGATCACTGGCCAAGGAAGATCCCACATGCCGCGGAACAACTAAGCCCGTGCACCACAACTATTGAAGCCCACATGCCTAGAGCCCATGCTCTGCAACAAGGGAAGCCACCGCACCACAAGGAAGAGTAGCCCCGCTCGCCGCAACTAGAGAAAGCCCGCGCGCAGCAACAAAGACCCAAGGCAGCCAAGAAATAAGTAAAATTTAAAAAGAAATTTTTTCAACCATTAAAAAAAAATAAAAAAGAAAGGAAAGAAGGGGAAAAGGCAGGGATAGGAGGAAGAAAAGGGGAAAGGGGAGGGAGGGAAGAAGGGAGAGTGAATGAACAAAAGTGCCCAAAATGCTTTGGACCTCCTGTGATAGGAAAAATGCATCCCCTTAGGGTTCTCGGTATCCACCTTCCTTGTGTCTGTTTTCCTTTGTTATGCTCTCTGGGTTTTTGTTTCCCATCGGCACTCCCGGTTTCTCTCCGTCCTCCTTTGTACTTCCGCCCATCTTCCTTCCATGTCCGCCCGCCTGCCTCTTTTCATCTTTCCCTTTGCTTGCCTCAACTCCCTATCCCCACACAACACAAAAGTAAACCCCACTCAAAAGCAAACAAGAAATTTTACAACATTCTTTATAATGTTACAAATCATCTGATCAAACCCTTCCAGTTTAGGAAACTGAGGCTCTGGGAGGTTACATAAATTGCCCAATGTCACAAAACTAATAAATGATAGAACCAAAACTAAAATCCAGCTTTTCCTGTTAAAGTACTAAAAGAAAGCACAGAACACTATTTTTAAATCTCAGTAGACAAGGCCTTTCTCAGAAAGAAACAAGATCCAAAAGCTTAAAAATAAATACCTTATATATTTGATTACATTAAAATGTTTTTATCTGGCTCCAAAACACACACAAACACATATACATACATTTATATACCATAAACAAACTCAAAAGACAAACTGAGAAATTTTGAAACATGAATGACAAGACCTAATTTCCTTAATTTTTGAAAGTTCTTACTCACCAAAAATAAAATTCTTTCAAACCTCAGTTCATGACAAAGAAATACAAGTAATTTTTAAACACATTTTTTAAAAAACGTCCTTTTTCAAAAATACAAAAGATCACGGTACCAGCTTTCACTTATTGGACTGGTGAAAAATCAAAGGATGGTAACATATAGTTTGCCAAGCTGATAGGAGAAAGTCACTCTACTTCATTGTTCATAGAAGTACACACTTCGGGAGGCTGCTTGGCAATACCTATCAGCAGTTTAAATGAACGTACCCTTAGAGACCCAACAATTCCACTTCTAAGAATCTGTCCCCATATACTTACCTACATACACAAGAACATACATATAAGCAGCACTGCTTCTAGTAACAAAAGACTGGAGACAACCTAAATGTCCAGCAATAGGAAATTTTTAAACAAATCATGATTTAAAAACAACAACAAAAAAACTTACTTTCAGAAGAATGAGGTTGATCTGTACAAACTGAAACAAAATATCCTCCAAGATGTTCTGTTCAGCGAAAAACAACGAAGAAGAGACTTCAGGTATACAAAGATGTATGTACATCTATATGTACATACATATATAGAATTTTCCCAGAACATAACAGAAACTACTAAGGTTTCTATCACACCAACATTCCAAAAGGAACTTTAGGGCTCTTCTAGTTCTAAGAAGCTCCTACATTAGTTAAGTTTTTCCTGATTGCATTCAGAATTACACTGGAACAGCACCTACCTCTAAAATTTCTCCACCATCTCAAAGTGTCAATACCATCCCTGCCTACAGGCTACTGTTCTTCTCTAACTGAAAGAAGACAGAGGTCCTCTGACATGAGCTCGGTCAATTTCCCTTCTCATTACCTCATACGCATTAGAGCCTCAATAAATATGTGTTAAATTTAGGAAGGAAAAACATCATGGCTCTATATCAGCTCTATTTAAAAGAGCAATTTTTATGAGGAAAAAAGCTCTAAATTTCATTCTAAATCAAGACTTTATTCTACAATACTAAGCAACCTTAAGGGGAGTCAACATGCCTTCTCAAGGCTACCACCAGCAATCAGTGGTGCAAACTGCTGCTGCAAAGGGACCCTCTGTGTAATCAGTAAGGTACACTGAGGTTTTAGAATGAAGCATAAATATAAGCTCCAGTGACAACCGATCATACTGCACATAGAAAGTGCTGCCCATAACTGTGAGTGATTCTTAATTCCACCGTTCAGTAAGATGCAGCGAAGTATCTTAACAGGACGACAGCACATCAATGGCAGTACCACGTGCTACAGACCCAGCACTTGGCTCTCTGTGAGACTAACAAATATTCCCTGAGAGTAAGAACTGCTCTGCAACAGGAGATAGCTTTTAAATAATTAATTGGCATAGGTAATTGTACAATATCTTTAGAATTAAGTGTCCCATTTTCATCTAACCCTCATGCCTCCCAAAAGTATGAGTTTACTGTCAGAAGAAACAGGCAGCCTACATGTTCCACTTGAAGAACGTCTAGGTCCCCAGTGAATCTCAGGCATAACACTTTCCACCAGTTTTTGTCTCCCAGGGCAATTATGGAATAAGAAGCTTGGCAAAAGCTTTGGCAAAATAAGGCCAATCATTTCTCAAAACGAGTTCTAAACTTTTTTCTTGACCTTCAGCTTATGGTAGCTTAGACAAGTATCTTAAAAGCATTTCTAGTCATCCATTTTTGGTAACTTGTGAGCAAAATTATTTTTAGCTGAAAAAGTTTATTTCAATCCCTCTCATAACTCAGAAGCATCTGACCAGGTTTGGTTCAAGCTTTCCAGAATAATTTGTCTTTGACTGGATTCAAAGCATAGGGTATTTCAGCTTCAAAGGGGAAACTTCCTCCTTAAGAGGTATGAACAACCAAAACATGCAAATATGCAAGATACGTGAAAAAAATATCACTTGACTACCTGCCACCTACCCTGCACACTGTGGAGATTAAGCACTTAAATGCTCGTAAAATGTTTAGAAAGCCTCTGATGGACAAAACATTTTGTTACAGCATTCCATGCTATGACAGCAAAATGCATGCCTGTGTGGTAGAAAGTGCTTCACATAAATTTAAATATAATGAAATGGAACATAAGGTTCAATTTGTTTCCATGCAGCACTCAAACTGTGATTCCAAATAGAGTAAAGCTTCTTCTAGGATGAAGAAAACTGAAAAAAAGAAAAGTAATTCTGCTAGAAGGAATATCTACATATATACAACATAATCAAATACAGGTTTTCTTTGTTCTCTTACTTTTCTTTTTTTTTTTTTTTCTTTTGGATGAACTAAGACAGTGTCTCTACTCCCCTACCACTATGAGGTTATGCTCCAAGAGTGGTAAGATAATCCAATCACCGTCATCTAGTCAGCTTCGTGAACAATGGCACATGACTGCAAGGGGATGGCTGTCTGCGGAGGGACTAACTACCAAAGACAGTTTGGGAAAATCCTCTGCCCTCCCCACGGACCCAATGAAGTTCCTCTCACACCTGATCCCTGGACATTCTGCCTCTCCTGCCGGGATGGCCTGCGCCTCCCTCTCCTTTGCCTAAGCGCTGCTCACTCACTTAGTACTCACCAATGGCTTCTGCAGAATGCTCTCTCCGCGCCCATCCCAGCCTGGCTGGCTAAGAATTCCTCTATTATGCTGCCATAGAAACCCTGTACTCACTCCTATCAGGGTACAGAAGCTCCTTTATTTACCATCAGGTTAGGTCTGGAATGAAAGGCTGCTCCTAAGTCCATTAGTTCATAAAATTCCAACGTGAAAAAATCCAAGGAACCCATGGGTGCACCTCTAGTGAGGGGACATTTCTTAAGAAAACTAGAGAGGCTTATGGTAGTGGTTCTGACTTGTTTTGTTTCTTGTCAACTCATTTTGACTTGCACTTGGCCCTTTATATCATCTGTTGTTGAATGAATCATCCCGTACACACATACAACATTTACCATTTCCTAACATTACCTCCATTTTTATTCATCTCTACATTTATCCACCTTTTCATATCAGCATTTTTGTTATAATCAGGTCTTATCCTTACTGAATAAGACCATTAAAAAGAAATATAACAAGACATAGTTAAAAGCACTGGAAACATCCTATATACCAATAAACAGTGTGACAGACAAAATTAAAATGACCAGGTGCCACCACCAGTACTATTTTTTCCTTGCTTGTGGTAAGCAGAATTCGCACCTTTGCTCTAACACACAACTTTATTCACTTTTCTACGAAAATTAGCAAGTTCAAGGATCATAAGTAAAGTAGCTCCTGTACTTATTCCTATGTAATTTTTTTCTTTTTTAATTTTTTTTTTTTGGCCGTGTTGGGTCTTCACTGCTGCGCACAGGCTTTCTCTAGTTGTGGCGAGCGGGGCTACTCTTCTTTGCAGTGCACCGGCTTCTCCTTGCGGCGGCTTCTCTTGTTGTGGAGCATGGGCTCTAGGCGTGTGGGCTTTAGTAGGTGTGGAGTGTGGGCTCAGTAGTTGTGGCACACGGGCTTAATTGCTCCATGGCATATGGGATCTTCCCAGACCAGGGCTCTAACCCGTGTCCCCTGCATTGGCAGGCTGATTCTTAACCACTGCACCACCAGGAAAGTCCCTCCTATGTAATTTTAATAAACTATTTTATTTTTAAAACAATACATGTATGTAATACAAAATTCAAAAGGCACAAAAGGTATACAGTGAAAATTAAATCTTCACCTATAACCCGTTCCTTCATCACTCAATACCCCTCCCAAGAGGCAATCAATGTTACCAGAATCTTGCACTTCCTGGCAAACAGAGTCTATGTATACTAAGTATATGGATACTAAGTGTATGGATATATACTTTTCTTCATTACACAAATAGTAACAAACTATATACTTTTCAGCACCTTGACTTTTCACGCTTAATGTATTTTAGTGTCTTCTAAATGCATTTATATAGAGGTGTCTAATTCTTGTTTTGTTTTGTTTTGTTTTGTTTCCAATACGCGGGCCTCTCACTGCTGTGGCCTCTCCTGTTGCAGAGCACAGGCTCCGGATGCGCAGGCTCAGTGGCCATGGCTCACAGGCCCAGCCACTCGGCGGCACATGGGATCCTCCCAGACCGGGGCACAAACCCGTATCCCCTGCATCGGCAGACAGACTTGCAACCACTGCGTCACCAGGGGAAGCCCTGTCTAATTCTTTTTAATGGCTGCATGATATTCCATTTTAAGAATGTACCTTACTTTAATTCACTGATTTCCTGTCAAAGAGCATTTTGATTTTTTTCAAGCTTTTGCTATTTCAAATAATTATGTACTACATATGCTTACACACAGACACAAGAGTATCTGTAGAATTAATTCCTAGAGATGGAACTGCTGGATCAAAGAATATGTGTATTTTACATTTTAACAGACATTGCTAAATAGCTCTTTGTGGAAGTTATGCAACTTTTCAACCCAGCAGCAATATAAGTACCTATTTCTCTACCTACACCCTTATAATACACTGTGCTACCAAATTTTTCTTCTACTGTATAGTTGTTCCAGAAACCTCCCCCAATAAGCCTCACGGGTTCCATAAGAACCTCCTTTAACTCCATAATCCTGGCATCTAGCATGTCATAAACATTCAAATGTTATTAAATGAATGAATGAATGAGCAAAAGGGTAAGGCCTTTTGTACAACATGAGAAGTTTACTTTTAATATAAAGAACAAGGAAAGTGATTTAAATATTAGCAATTTTTCCCTTGTAGAGAAGGAGGGACAGAGGAAAGTAAGAAAGGACTGATAGATGGATTGACGGATGGATTCTGATCTAACGTGCCTGCTCCTAGAGGTTTATAAAAAACAGGAAAGATAGGGCTTCCCTGATGGTGCAGTGGTTGAGAGTCCGCCTGCCGATGCAGGGGACACGGGTTCGTGCCCCGGTCCGGGAAGGTCCCACATGCCGCGGAGCGGCTGGGCCCGTGAGCCATGGCCACTGAGCCTGCGCGTCCGGAGCCTGTGCTCCGCAATGGGAGAGGCCACAACGGTGAGAGGCCCGTGTACTGCAAAAAAAAAAAACAAAAAAAAAAAACCAGGAAAGATACCTACCTATCTGAAATAGTCAAGTACTGTCCTACCTTAAAGTAAGATACATAACCTATACTCAGAATGTCAAGAAAGCTAAAGGGCCTCCAAAGCAACAGCAAGATCCCTTCTCTGAAACTGCCACGGGATACTGAAGCCTCTCACATCAATACTCCTCTTACACACTTGCCAAATAATTGACTCTCATCACGTATTGCACACAGTCACATAGCCGGTTAACATTTCATTCATTTGCTTCCGTGCAGTACCTGGCATAGTCACCGCAAAAAATCTTTCGGTGAATACAGTAATGAATACAGTATTATGAATACAGAATAATGTATTTCGGTGAATACAGTGGTGACCTGTACCACCACTGGTCATGGGTTTGCCATGGTCTCCAGTGCCCCTGTTTGGTACTGTAACAACCACAGTAACAACAGATAGCACTTATATACGCTTACCGTGGACCTGGTACTCTTCTAAGCATATCATATTTACTCTATTAACTCATCTAATTCTCACAACAACCTTGTGAGAAACTATTATTATCCCCAGTTTACAGATGAAAGACTGAAGCACAGAGGAGATAAGTGACTTGCCCAAAGGACACACAGCTAAGTAGGTGTAGAGACAGAGTCTGAACCTAGGCAGTCATACCAGAATGGCACCTCTTACCCTAATATTTTAATACAGTGTGACAACTGCTCTGATACTGTGGCACACAGAACATATGTTACCAGAGCACCAGGCTTTGACATACGCTCAGTGTAAGCCTCTATCAGAGAAATGGCCACACTGTCTTACAATTGCCTGTGTGCGTACATCCACTTTCCCACGGCAGGCCCAAGTGTTAGTCATCACTGTGCCCAGCACTACCTGACTCAATAAATTCTTCAACTGGGTTTTAGGTTAAGAGGTGGAATAATAAAATTCCATTTCTATTCCTCGGGTTTGCACTTCATATTTTCAGTGTTGATGCTTCTTCCTCTGTGTGCCACCATTTCCTAAGACCCATATCCTTTAAAGCAAGATGTGTTTCCTAAATTGTGCTGCTTCCCTAGAGATGCTGGCCTGACCTCTCAAACTGCCTTTGGGTACATTCTTGGAGTCCTAGAACACCACAGAGACCCACACCACCATTCCTGCTGGGCAGGGCATTGGCAATACAGCTCCCACCCCACAGGAGCCACCAGCCTGCATCAGTGGCTCTTATCAGGAACATGGAGTAACTTGAGCCACCTGCCAACCCATCTCTCGACTGCTAAGACAGGCACTTTCTGCTCTCAGGTTGCACAAATGCCTGGAAACCTTACACCGAGTGTGAAGGAAGATGCAACAGGGGAAGCAACACAGCATCTGGTGCCCTGCCTGCTTCCATTCACTGCGTGGGGTCATGGAGACAGAGTGGGCCTAATTCACTCCCTGCAAAGCCCTGTGACCAGAAAGATTGTATGGTGAGATTAGCATCACCACACAGTGGAGGTCAACATTCATCCAGAATGCAAGACACATCCCCACTGGCCTCATTCTCCAAACAGCTGGAATGCTACCTCCTCTATGATATTTTTATGAAGACAAAGGTCCACTGCAGAAGCCAACTCTGAAAAGCACTGTTTTAGTTCACATCTTTAAATGCAGAAGTGTGTAAAGGTTAACTGAGCTAGAATCAAAGCCTAAGCTTGAAATCCTTAATTCTATGTCTGAATCAGAATCCACTACTGTCCACTAAACAAAAGAAAAATATTCCCTGTTTGCTGAACCATATCTATTTACTTCCCATCAAGTCTCAGTCACAGACTGGTCATATTCCAGGGATGAAGAGCAGTCACTCAGTCCTGGGCTTTCTACATACACAGGAGTAAAGTGAAACTAACAGCAATTATGGCTGCTGAGATGCAAACACCTACTAGGAACCAAATCTTTCTTTCTCACAATTCAGCTCCAAACTTGGTTCACTGAACAGCCTCCTGACAGCAATGACATTCAATCAGGATAAACTTAGGCATTCTGGATATGTCTGCTATAGAACATGTCACACGGAATAAACTCACACTGCAGTTAGATTCTATACGCAATGGCTCAAGGCAGATCCGGAGTATCATTACTAACTCAATGACAAACGGAGTATCTGACCCCACATGGGCCCTACTACCACAAAAAGACAGGACCAGGAGCAGCTGACTGGAGCAGTAGAGTTGAGGATGCCTACATTGTACTCAAGCATCTTTAAAAGGTATCATCAGTCAGGGATTTATGGATATTCACATGAGAGAAGAGAGATGCAGATTAGGTCTCTGACCCTGTGATTCCATGATTCCATAAAAACGTAGACTCTTACTTTATGAGATCCTGTACTAATCAGCGTCATCCTTACCAGAGACATTTAGATGTAGTTATCTCAGTAGAGCAGAACAGAATAATCCTAATTCCAGAAACCTAACAAATAGAGAAAAAGAGTTTACAAGCTGATATAAAATGATCTCCAAATACTATAGAGAAAAGAAAAGCATATGAATATTAATACTACCATTTGAGTTTTTAAAAGGGGGTGGAGAAAATATTACATAGGTACTACCTCTGGACAGATACCCAGATAACTAACCATACTGGTTACTTCCAAGGAGAGAAACTAGGTAGCTGGGAAAAGGCAGAGACTTTTTACTCTTCAATCTTTTGCATAGTTTGAATCATTAACCACGTGAATATACACTACATGTTTAAAAAATAAATGTAAAAGGTGAAAAAAAAAAACTCCATATAAGAAACTCCCAGAGAAATCACACCCAAAAAGTAGAGAAGAATAAGAAATGAGGGCCTTCCCTGGTGGCACAGTGGTTAAGAATCTGCCTGCCAATGCAGGGGACACGGGTTCGAGCCCTGGTCCGGGAAGATCCCACATGCCGCGGAGCAACTAAGCCCATGCGCCACAACTACTGAGCCTGCGCTCTACAGCTCGCGAGCCACAACTACTGAGCCCGCGTGCCACAACTACTTAAGCCCGTGCGCCTAGAGCCCGTGCTCCGCAACAAGAAGCCACTGCAATGAGAAACCTGCGCACCACAACAAAGAGTAGCCCCCACTCTCAGCAACTAGAGAAAACCCACGTGCAGCAGCGAAGACCCAATGCAGCCAAAATTAAATAAATGAATAAATAAAATTTTTTAAAAAGAATAAGAAATGAAAGATTCTATTTAGTCCTAAAGCTGAAAGTCTGAGCTTATTGCTTGCTCTCTCATACCCTCTCTGAGCCTGACATAACTTCTCCATAAAAATGGGCACAGCATCTACTTCACCTGACTGAAACAGAGAGCTGGTCCAGGTAACTTTGAGATGCCCTCAGCTCTCATGATTTTATACTACCCACCATTATCAATCCATTGACTTAGCTATTGCTGACCCATTATTTGATTGATAATAAAATTAGTGGCTGATAACTTTAAGGCAAACAACAGTAACAAACTACCATACATACAGCAACCAACTATCCCATCTAACTCCTCCCAATATGAACTACAGGAAAGTGAGATAAACACATAAAGTCTCTAACACAATGCTTGGCACATACAAGTACATGATAAATTTTAACAAAATCCCAATTCAAAACATTGGCTAGATCCAAATTATTGAAGAAGAAAACTGGGGTTCAGTGTTGACTTCAAGTGCTACAGGAATCCACTGTCAGGTAATGAATAAAATGTTTTCAATATTCAACGTGTGGCCTACAACGAAGCACATATTCACTCCATTCCTTATCAATCATACCCTTTGGTCCAAGAGACATGAGGCTCAGAGAAAAAGTTATTGGATAAAAAGCCATAATATCTGGGTACAAGCATCAGTTTTGCCACTTCCTTGTCTTGAGGCTTAGAGATGTATATTTTCACGATCTGAAAAATGGGAAGAAGAATCACCTATCTCCTGGGCTTGTTACAGGGAATAAGTTAAGACTTGTGTCAAAGCACTTTATAAACTATAAAACATCATATAAATGTAATTATAATTATCGAGGATTAGGTACATCCAGACATGATGATTACACAAAAAGCAACACCAATTATTAAGGACATTTTAAAAAATAGATTGGGGACTTCCCTGGTGGTCCCGTGGTTAAGAATCCGCCTTCCAATGCAGGGGATGCAGGTTTGATCCCTGGTCAGGGAACCAAGATCCCACATGCTGCGGGGCAACTAAGCCCGCGTGCTGCAACTGCTGAGCCCGAGCACCTCAACTTGAGAAAAGCCTGCACGTCGCAACGAAGAGCCCGCATCCCACAACTAAGACCCGACGCAGACAAAAATAAATTAAAAAATAAAATTTTTTTAAAAAAGATTGTATAAAGGTTGATTTATTTTTTCAACAAACATTTACTGACTTATTATTATTATATATCCCTGGCACTGATGGAGGAACCAAGGATACAAAGATTAAGAGACTGTTCCTGCCTTTAAGGAAGTCAAAAAGCATTGGGATATAAGAAAACAGGGCTTGGTAATTATAATAAAAACAGCTATTGTATACTGAACACCTACTACGTGTCAGGCTCTGAACTAAGCACATTATATACATTATCTCTTTTAATTCTTATACCAATCCTATAACATATTTTATAAGGGAAGAAGCTGAGCCTTAGAAAAGTTACGTAACTTAACCAAGATCACACAGCTGTGATGTGGAAAAGCTAGGGGTCCAAGTCAGGTCTGTCTGTCTGTAAGCCCATTCTGTTTTTTATAATCTGAGAGTGGCAAAAACTTTTCTAAGCATCACACACACAAAAAAAAAAAAAAAAACAGAAATCATTAATGAAAATATTAACAGACGCTGTTACATTAAAAAAATTAACCTCTGATACAGTAAATGAAAAAAGCAAGGTGCAAAAACAATAGGTGGAGTATGATAGGGTTTGTGTAAAAAGAAAGGGGGAGGAATAACAAGAAACTAACAGGGCAGGTAGAGAACAGGGAAGAGAGGAAGATGCTTCACTAAATATGTTTTTATAAATATAGAGTCACAACATCTGCTTATGAAAAGTAAAATGAGATAGTTTAAATTCTGTTTAACCCTATTCCAAAGTTATTTGACTCTGTGTGTGTGTGTGTGTGTGTGTGTGTGTGTGTGTCAGAATGACACCTATTATCATTTCACAAGGAGCAATCAACAAAGAACGGCTTGGGATAAAATGAATTAGAAAATATCCTTGCTTAAAACAAGATGCTGGACCAATCAATTTTTGTAGGTTTCTTCAAACTCTGGGATACTGTTAAACCAAAGAAGTATTTACTATTTGTCTAAAATTAACACTGCAGAAAACAATTCATAGTGAAGCTAAAATTCAATAAGGGTAAATGATCCCTATACCAACCTCAAGAAAATCAAATATAAAGGTTTCTTAAAACAGGCTTCCCAGGATTAAAACACAAAGCCTACCAGGGAACACTTACTCCTGACTATTCCTAGAGAGAGAAGTGCCAAGTAAGCGTAAAGGAAAACTGCTCATCTACATGGATACCTGGGTATCGGTTAATCACAGCATTTTTATACAGCTGACAAAAATCACTAATGGTCCATGATAAGCACCTCTCTGAAAGGCTTCTGCTGTGTGGATGCCATACGCCAAAGTTAACCAACTGATCTCCAAGAGTGTAAAACACAAGACAGCTCAGAGCCAAAATGTTGCAGCAAAAGTATCTATTTAGTATCACAACAGCAGCTAAAGACCTGTAACACAAAGTACAGGGACAAAAGATGTGTATCTAATGCATAATGAGAGGCAGCTGGGGAGGGGAGGAGGCCATCAACAGAAATATCAACTTCTAAGCCCTGACACAGACCTTTTAAATATGACCAGCATCACTTCAAAGTCCAGGATGATACCAAGATTAGCCAAATCACCTTACTAAAAGTCACAAATCAGGCTATGGCTTCAAGTGTAAACCCAACATACAAAACACACCATAAAATTTGTATGTGAGGATAGCAAACACAGACAAGTAGGAAATGAGCCACCTAAGTGACAGGTGTAGAGCACTACTGTCCATTCTTCAAACAAGGCCACCTCTGACCCCTCACAGAGATGTGCAGCCTAAGACCAGAGTCATACTTTCAAAACAAGTGCTACTGACTCCCCCTAAGCTTTGTCAGCGCTCCCACTGTGAGAGGCAGCCATTGTGGAGACTTCCTGAAATGCCAACAAAATCCTCCAGGCCATCGTGCCAGCCACCGACAGTGACAGTGTTCCTAGAAGTCTGTATGAGGTGCAAGCCAATGAGCTCAGCTCTGTGGGTGCTGGGAGCCACCACAAGACATCTTCCAATTTTGCCAGTTCTTGCTTTTAAATCACACGATCCTACTATCCCCTCCTCTAGAAACCAAGAAATAGCAGGTAAAAGCTGTCAAAGCCACATATTCAGACAGATCAAGGGACAGGCCAGTCTGACTAGGGGATAAGCGACCTCATTTGCAGATTCTTTTGCAAAGGATGGGGGTGGGGAAAGGCTGGGCAAGAAATGGGGGTGGGGAGGGAACTAAACAATTCCTGTCTTCTACCCCAAATTATTACCCACCTTCCTCAGAATTTTTATGGAGCACTGAACTGCAGAAGGAAAAAGAGGGGGAAAAAAGGCAAAGAAAACTCCAGGCTGTAAATGTAACTGTACAAAAATCCCCGAGAGGATGACCTATGAAACTAAGCTCCCTGCAACAAGGGCTAACTATGCAGCTGCCTTATTACTTGCCTAACCGTCCAAGATAAATAGAACAGGCTCATAGAAGCCCACCAACTTCCAGGAAAATGGAACCAAAATCCTCCTGACTCACGACAAGCCACATACCCCTTAAATAAATCCCTAAATGAAATCCATACAGGTCTGCTCTGGAAATCATCCTGGCTGACAGCAACGAATGCCCCCTCCTCCAAACAGCTGCCAAATTGCAGAGGAAAAAGCTGCTCAAAATAAAGCAACTGAAAGAACTTCCCATGAGCCTCAGTTCCAAAAGTATTCCAACTCAAGCACTCTCTGGAGCCCACATGCAAACCCCACGGTGCCCCGAGACCACGTGTGCAGCTCCTCTCGTTCTACCAGCGTGGCTCCTGCTCTCCACCCCAAACCCCAAAGCTGAGAGGCTCCACAGCTTCCCCCGCCCATCCCTCACAAGAAATCATGCTTTGCTTGTGGTATTAACAATTTAGGATGCAACTAAATCGATGCAGCCCCAAAGAAAAATAAACAGCATGCCTCCTGAAAAACCATATGCCTGGAATAAAATATCCAATACCCAGTGCAAAACCTCTTTTCCTCGGCAAAGGAGAAACCACGGAACCAGCTCCTATATGGGAAAAGTCCCACATACCAGGGTATTATCTGGGGACTTAGGTCCCTAAAAAATCCGAGTATTATGGTTGAACACACCCATGTGGAAGTCTAATTTTCAAAGGCTCGGTTTCCACCCTTGGGAAAGTAGGTTTTTAAGCAGTTACTCAACCATTATCATTTGGTTATTCAAAATTGTCATCTACTTCATAAGTGGTACTTATCATGTGTGCTGTGCCTTGAATCCTTGGCTGAAATTTCTAGATGCCACGTATGTGCAGAACACGTCAGAAGGAAGTGATATAACTGGTCTCTCTCATTCCCTTTTTAGAACCTGCTTTATTCAGTCAGAATCCAAAAAGCCAGAGGCACTATAAAGTATGCCCATTTGCCTTTAAAGAGGCCCCAACTAAACTAGCAAGGGAAGTCTCAAGGCTGGAAAGCAGGCGAGGATTACATAGGAGCACAAATCAGAAGCTGAAAGGGAAGGAGGTGGGGATAACAAGGGCCAGGGAGAGAAGATTCCTGTAAAATACTTCTGTGAATCTGTCTCCAAAGCTGAGATTTAAAAGATCTACATCAGGGACTTCCCTGGTGGCGCAGTGGTTGAGAATCCGCCTGCCAATGCAGGGGACACGGTTTCGAGCCCTGGTCCGGGAAGATCCCACATGCCGCGAACCAACTAAGCCTGTGCGCCACAACTACTGAGCCTGCGCTCTAGAGCCCGCGAGCCACAGCTACTGAGCCCGCCTGCTGCAACTACAGAAGCCCGCATGCCTAGAGCCCATGCTCCACAACAAGAGAAGCCACTGCATGAGAAGCCTGCGCACTGCAATGAAGAATAGCCCTGGCTTGCCACAACTAGAGAAAGCCTGCACACAGCAACTAAGACCCTACGCAGCCCAAAAAAATAAAAATAAAAGAACTGTATCAATTTTCCTCATGTTCAAACACAGCCAAAGAATGATCTGAAAAATAGCATATACTCCGTGAGGTGTCTCAGTTGGGCATTTTTCCTGCATCCATAAAAACAAGCTATAATAGCTTATGAAATTCACTGGTTGAGAACGGAAAGGCTAAGGTCCACAGTTGATCAAATGGGTTTAGTCCCAAATGGTGGTAATACATCTGAACTGCAACACTCCAGAATCTCTCAGCAGCACTGTAAAAGGTAGGTCAACAGACTGCTCCAATGAACTGGAACAGGTTAGCTCTAATTGCCCCTTAATCGTGTGGTTCCTCTAGTTTCCTCAGCCACCCCATCACAAAGGCACTTTTTATACATATGCACGTGCTCTCAATTAATTTCTGAACACAGGAAACGAAACATCAGGTTGCCATGCCCACCCGACACATTCGACACATTCGGCAGTTAAGTTCCACCCCAGCTTCGGTTTTCAAAGACCCCTCTCTCACCTTTAACCCTGATATCAGTGAAAAGATCAGGTACCATTCACAAATCCCACAACACCTAGTCTTCAGAGGAGCTGGAAAGCAGACCAAGGGCTAGACCCCCTAGGGAAAATCTGGAAAAACAGTTAAAGCCACCTGCTGGCCCCAGCTGAGGAGCAGGAAGACAAAGTTCAATTCAACAAGAATGACAGTTTCTTACTCCGGCCCAGGCACAGTGCGAGATCCTATGGATCCCAAAGACTCCCCTGATCTCACAGTCTAGGTGGCGGTAGAGGGGCAGACAGTTGAACAAATGTTAATCTAAAAAGTCCTAAAACAGAGGTCTGGACATGATGTTCTGGAAAGCAGCAAGAATGTGGGAGGGATGGGAGCAGAGACAAAAGGCATCCAGGAGGACTCAGTATCCCAACTTATTCTTGATGACTGAGCCTTACAAATGAGAGAGAGATGTGAGGCGGGAATTTCAGGTGGAACAGAAACAAAAGCACAGAGGTATGAATGAGCCTGGGCAGCACAGCGTGCTCAGGAAGCTACAAGTCCCTTGCCATGGACTTGGAGGTGGAGTGTAGAAAGAAGCTAGAAAGGCAGGCACAAGTCAGTCCAGAAGGGCCTGGTAGGCCAAATGGGAGAATGGACTTTATCCACAAGTCAGAGATAAGCTATCAAATCATTTTAAGCTCTTTTAGATGGATGACTCTGTTAGTAGTCAGGAAGGTGGGTCTGAAGAGTCCAGAAAGAGACCACAAGAGACAAATGCATCCCAGCTCAATCTCCACAAACAAAAATGAGAACAAAACGTGCCATCTATTTGACACAATACATTTAACCAACAAACCTTATAAAATTTGGAACAAAATGACATTTTCGCCACTCCTGCATCCCAAGTACCACCAAAACAGCCAGTGCCTCTGTCACCCACACTCCCAGGAGAGATCCCACAGGTTCCTGAAATGTCCACATGCCCAATGCAGGGACAGTGACAATTCAGGAGTCCTTTTAGTCCTTAGCAAAGGAGTGAATGTCTCCTCTTCCTCTCACTGGAGAGAACACCATGACCAGGTCCATTCGCCTCCTCCACACGGATGTCAAACCAATTAGATTTCCCAGTTTCACACAATGCTCATCTCAGGTAACTCCCAACTCTGGCACTTAATCAATCAGAAGCACATTAACCACTCCATGCTGATTGAGAAGTAAGCAGGAACTCGCTGAGTGCTGTGTAGCAGGTTATAAGGGAGGCAAGAAATAAACATTTACTGCCGGGCTCCATTATAGGAACCTTAAATAATCTCGGTTTCTCATTATAGCAGCTCATCAGCATATGCAGTAATCCCCCCAGTTCACGGATGTGTAAACAGGAGCTCAGATGTTAAATATCTTACCAAAGGTCATTCAGTTGGTTGGTAGGTGGAGGAACCAGGATTCAAACCCCAATATATGAAATCCTAAATACTGTTTCTTCCACTACACCATACTTCAAGTATGTATGGATAACAAACATAATGACATATTAAGGTTAGTAATAATAATAACAATATCTCCCCTTTAAAAACTGAGAGGGGACACACATTATACAGTCTCGGATGAAGGGATCACTCAGAGAAGACACAATTGAGTGATCACAACTGGAATCTTCAAATGCTCCAAAAAGGTCACTCCTGAGCATTCGTGACCAAAAACTGTTCAGACTCAAAGAATCAGAGCAACCTGACTATACTCCAGAGAAATATATCAAATGCTCCATACACTTCCCCTCAGGGTCTCTATGACAACATCTGAAAACACTCATGGCTGATTGCTTGCTCTCCCGCACTCTCTCTTAAATTTCTCAAACTACTTTACCACCCAAATTACAGAAATATGTCCAGGATTCACATGGCAGTTCTGATCCGATTTGCCCCAATCCTGGCTCAAGCAGCTTTGCACTACCCTCCTAACTAGATCACCGCCAGCCAATGGGTTTATTCAGGCTGATCTGTGATGGATTAGATAATGAAACCTTAGCCATGTAAGCTGCCTGCTTGTACTGGGGCTGTGGGGGAGAAGAATAGGAAACTCAATACTCCTAGGGGCCACCTAAACACCACATGCACTCGCCATCCCTCCTCCATCTGTTTGCTCACGCTCCAATTACTGCCATTTCCTTTCCACCGTCTCGCATGCTCTTCCCTTCTGTCTCTGAAGGAAGTACACATTTGCCCCAGAAAAAGATGTTTATTATGCTTTACAAATGCATATCAAAAAACAATTCAAACAAGTCCATTCACTAAAATGACCATCTTTATTTTTTCCACAAATTATTAAGGCCTGATATCAAACTGATGGCCTGAGAGATGTCAAACCAAAGATTCACTAGCAACATTCTTGTTTACACCAAGTAGTACATTGAATTTCTTTCCCAGCCCTGTAATCTTGAGGCCTGTCTGCATCAGTCTGCTTTATATCAAAATGAAAGTTAAATCTCTAGTTAGCTTTGGTGTGTTCACATGTCAGTATGATAGAGAAAAAAAAATGACAACGTGGCTAGAAAAATGGGAGAGGAAGTTAGGAGACAAATTCAACTCAGGCTAATCTCTTGAGTTGCCATGAAGAATAATTCTACTTTGTTTTTTTGTTTTGGTTTTTTAAAATTTTTTTAAATTCTACTTTGAATTCAGATCTTTCTCCTTCTCAAAGACATTCCCAGTTTCACAATCACAAGCTTCCTTGTGAGGCTTGAAAGAAATTAGTAATTTTTACATGACTGTGCCTCAATTTCTCCAACTACAATATTTACCACTCTGGTAGTATTATGGGATGAATGTCTGTGTCCCCTCCCAAACTAATATCTTGAAGCCCTAGCCCACAGTATGATGGCATTTGGAGGTGGGGCTGTTGGGAGGTGATTAGGTCATGAGGGTAGGACCCCCATGTTGGGATTAGGACCCTTATAAGGAAAGGAAGAGATCTCTCTCTGTGTGTGTCCACTAGCACACAAGGGGAAAAGGCCATGTGAGCGCAGAGCAAGAAGGCAGCTGGCTGCAAGACAGGAAGAGAGCCCTCACCAGACACCAAATCTGCCAGCACCTTGGTCTTGGACTTCCAGCCTCTGGAACTGTGAGAAACAAATTTCTGTTGTTTAAGCCACCCAGTCTATGGTATTTTGTTAGGGTGCCTAAGCAGATTAAGACATGGAGAAATGAAAAACTCAACAATTTTAGTGAGATATAGTTCACAAAATCACTTGGAAGGAAAGCACATCGTTTTTATAACTCTACGCAAATGGTAGCACCACATTCAGTTTCAGCACCAAACACTCAAAGTCCAAAGAGACATCCACCTAGGAGGAAAGAAACCCAGAACTAAGCAAATGGGAACATAAAGTACTTTAAGAAATACAGTATCTACAGAGCAATTACAGGCTACCTGGAAGCCCTTCCCTGAGACCAGAAAGTCTTCCTGCTACTAGGGGTTGATTCACCACTAACATGAACAACTTCTGAACTCACTTAGCTACAATGGATTTATGACTCTATGGTCAGAAGCAGTTAGTTAGCCATGTAATAATCACATTCCAACATTTCACTACCATAAAGAATTTTGCTGAAAGCTATAAATAATAATTAAGTTGCACCTTGCCTTATGAAGCAGCTAAGTTCCTAGAAAGTTGCACAAAAATTGAATTTTTGCTCATTAAATTGTTTATATTCACTAGAAGAGCTGAACAAAAGAATTTATTCCTGGTATGTTTAATAAAGCCCAAATTTTTCACATATATCAGACTTGCTTAAAGTGAAACAAACCTCTAATATCTATACATATAACTCACTTAACTTTCTACCAGGTTAGAGAACAATATTTCCAAATACCTTCTTTAACAACTAACTACATCTCTCAAGCTGTGTTTCAGTTTTCATGTTGAATTTGTCTCTTCCCTCCTACTTTACAGTTCAGGGTTCTCTAATTCCAAACTGTTTCCAGGGCTGTGTGAACTCCTCTGCCATCCACATAAAGCTTCTGGATACTGGCCTTGAAAAGGAGTGACCCTTCCTCTCCTCTCTAGGGTTCCTTCTTAGCATAAGGATTATAACAGAAGCACCACAGACTCTCTCGTGTCCCTGGTGCTCCATTTTGGGAAGTAATGATTTATCCCAAAAGTTTAGTGGCTGTAACTCAACAAGGTTGGAATCTGCAGCTTAGAGCCATAGCTCCATTGAGTCTGTAGTCTTAGGAAATTAACTTCTGTAAAAAAAAAAAAAAAAAAAAAAAAAAGGGTTAATCCTTTGACACTCAAAAGATTGGGGAATTTCCTGAAAGTACTTTCACCCCTAAATTTCATGATTTTTTTCTATTCCTTAATTATTTAAAAAGGTAAAATTTCAACTTCAACCTAAAAGGCATTGAGCACTTACTATGTACCCAAAACTGTGAGGTATTACAAAGGATAAATATGAAGAAAATATAGTTCCTGTCTTCTAGAAGCTTACAGAATCTCTAGGGAAACAAGAATAAAACAATGAAGGGACATACAAGATGATGCATAATTAAGCATCAACACAACAGGAGGCAAGAGGAGGGTCTGACTGGTGTGAACTAAACTGTCAGGGAAGGCTTCCCAGAAGAGCTATGACCTCCGAGAAACTCCATTTGGGTTAAGATATAAGAAGAAAACATGTGCTTTAAGACAAACCCGTACACCAAAAAGCAAGTTACTCTAGATTTTTGACATGTATGTTTACATGGGCCTATAGGCATGTCTACACCACTGAGATCATTTCCTAAAACTGCCTCGCCCCTGCTCGTTCTCCTCCAGCTACACTGGTTTCTCGTTCTCAAACACATCAAGCGCACTTCTCCGTCAATGCCTCTGTACCCACACTTCCTCTGCCTGAACGCTCTTCCCTCAAATATGTGAACAGCCCATTTCCTCAGGTCACCTTTCAGAGAGGCCTTCCCTAACCATCCTCCTCACCACTCTCTACCCCTTCCCGTTTATCTTCTTAGCACTTAGGACCACGAAATAATAGTTGATTTCTTTACTGTCTGTCTCTTTCAATTAGAATATTAGTTCCATGAGAGCGGAGTCTTTGTTTTGTTTACTACCATATTTCCTAGGTTCTAAAACAGGGCCTGGCACTTAGCAGCTGTTCAATAAACATCAGTTAAATGAATATTAAATATCCTATCATTCTTTTTCTTTTTTTTAAAATAAATTTATTTATTTATTTATTTTTGGCTTTGTTGGGTCTTCGTTTCTGTGCGAGGGCTTTCTCTAGTTGTGGCGAGCAGGGACCACTCTTCATCACGGTGTGTGGGCCTCTCACTGTCGCGGCCTCTCTTGTTGCGGAGCACAGGTTCCAGACGTACAGGCTCAGTAGTTGGGGCTCACAGGCCCAGTTGCTCCGCGGCATGTGGGATCCTCCCAGACCCGGGCTTGAACCCGTGTCCTCTGCATTGGCAGGCAGATTCTCAACCACTGCGCCACCAGGGAAGCCCTATCCTATCATTCTTATTAGAATGATAGGAAGATCCCAGAGATGTAGGTGACCTAGGCGTAAATTTTATCTTTTCATGAACATTATTTTCCCTTTACTCCCAATTATACCTCAAATTTCAACCTCCCCATAAAACCTTCCTTGACCATTTTGGCAGGAATGACCATCTCTTTCTTCTGGCCCCAGTGGCACAAATCCTCTGCATACTTTGGCTCTAAATTTTGCAATGCCTTGCGACACACATCTATCCTGTGGTATCTCTACTCCCGTTCCTCTGGAACTTACCCAAAAAAATCATATATATATATATATATATATATATATATATACACACATACATACCTATGTATGATACATATACATACCCACACACATGCACTTTTTTCTTTTTTTTTAACTTTTCACCCATTTTGGCTCCTCACCTAGATTGCAGACACCAAGTACCTTAAGGTCAGGGAACTTGACATATTTTTGAGAGATAACTTAGAAATCATCCTGTACCAACACTGTATTTTATAACTAAGGAAACAGAGGTCCCCGAAGAAGGGATTTTCCCAGAACCATACAGGTAGTTGAAGGTAGGGGGCTAAAATGATGATTTGAATACCTGTGTCACATGGTGTATTGGAACTACAACAATGAGAATGCATAAAGTGAAAAATAAATAAAGACCCACAAGTACACAGAGTGAAAAAAGGATTCTCCATGGGATAGTTCTAAGTTGCCCATCTGTACCCAAAGGACCTAATCCACTGCTTCCTCTGCATACTCCAAAGTCCCTATACACTGCTCCATTTCCAAATACTACTATCCTTGGCCAATTTGAAGGCAACCAGCAAATAATGGGCCCCAGGAGGCAAGGTGGGGAAGGCAGTGGGAGTCTCACTATTAACCATGATTGACAGAAGCAATAAATGAATAGAGACAGACACAGATATATGCACACACCAAGCAGAACACACTCACCAGCACCCACATCCAATCTTCTCTCCTCATCATCCAGTGTTAACCCACCTTACCTGAAGTCTCCCCATATTCCTCTAGATTTTCTCCATGGCCCGAGCTTTTACTTCTCACAATCCCTCTGCCTGAGGGAGTTCAAATGGAGAACAAAAGGAGGCAAACAAAACAAAAGAATTCAAAAATAAACACCAAGAGGGTCACTTTACCCAAGTCAACACAAGTAATAGAGTGGCCTCTGCAAGGGAGACCAAGAAGCACACAGCAAACACGCCAGGTTTAAATACAGCTCCGTCTCTAACACAGGAAGTCAGACAGAGCCTTGAAAAGCAGAGAGAGAAGAGCACAGGAAGTCTTTTAGCACTGCAGAGATTTCCAAGAGTGCTGTAATGGAGAGAGCACAGGAATAGAAATTAGAAGACTAGGCTTCTAGCTCTAGTTTTACTACCAGCTAAGTGAGTGGCCCTAGGCAAGTCACTAGTCTGCTCTGGATTTTTGATTCCCCATCTGTACAATGAGGTAATTAAAACATTTTGGGACTTGAATAAAAAAAGATGAAAACTGTTGACTTTCTCCCACCAAAGAGTACTATTTTGCATAATAATATTCCAAGTCTATCCAGGTTAAGAACTCCAGTCAAAGATGATGTCTCTGGTCCCTTCTATCTCTAACATTCTATGATTCTAAGAGAATTAGGCAGAAGTCTAAACGATTGCTGGTAGGTAAGCCTCACCGTTTCATAGTAAGTATGTTCTGAACAGAGACCAAATCCTAAAACCTGGGAAGGTTTCACGATCTTCCTCCAATTACGAAGTCAACTGACATTGTCACTACATTTGCCAGTCCCTATCCAAATCAACCAGCTTCTCCTTAAGTCCACAACTCAGAATCCATCTTCTAACAGCCCTATAAATTTTCTTTTATACCCCAGGACATTAAAGAACTAGTCGGTGCCCCAGCTATGTAAGATGCAACTGGCCAAGTACAGGAGGGGCCGGTCCTGTGTCGCCAGACTCAGTAGCTCACAAAGTTAATGAGCTCGAGCACCACGGCGTCCCCTAACACTACCCAACTCCTCGTACTTCTCACACTCCTTGTGGAACTGATTTAACCCACAATCTAAGCCACATCCCCTTTGGGCTCTCGAGGTTTCTCGCTTTTCACTCCTCTCCTTTCTATGTCGCTCCCCTTCTCCATCCAGGTTGTGTGTCGAGAGCTGACAAAAAGGTACTCCCTCTTTTGAGGTTTCCCACCACTCTTTCCCCGTCCTTGACTGGGTCCCCGGCTCTCTGGACAACAGACCCAAGATCTCTCGGCTTCCACCCCACCCCAAGGAACTAAGGAAGGGTTTGAAAAAATGGAATCCATCTCAAGCACGTTCAATTTCCCCCCAACACCTATTCATGTGACGTGGCCCCCCGTCCCCTCAGGGATCAGGACCCTCCAGGGCACACCAGGCTCCACCTGCACCCTTCGCCTCCAAGCCAGGGCTCGCCCCACCTTCCAAGCAGGCCCCGATCGGCCCCCTCCCACCTCCAAGCAGGGACCCCGGGCAGTCCTCCCCGCTCCAAGCCCGGCAGCCCCGAGCCGCCCCGCGGCCCCCGCGCCGCACCCCCGCGCCGCACCCCCGCGGTAACTGGGCACCCGCCCCGCACGGTCACCTGCATCCCGCCGCCGTCGGCCGCCGCCTCCTCCGTGCGCGGCCGCTTGCTCAGGCCGGGTTCGGCTCCGTCTCCTCCCCCTCCGGGCACCGGCAGCTCCAGCTCCGACTCCCGCTTCATCCCCCGGGCAGCAGCGCCGGGCCCGAGCTGAGGCGGCTGCTGCGGCTGGGCGCCTTCCGCCATCCGCCCGCGCCCCCCTCGCCTCCGGGAGCCCGGCGACCCGCCACAGGCCACCTCCCCCTGGGCCTCGGCCCCGACTGTCGCGACAGGCGGGTGCGCGCCTGCCCCCGCCCACGCCTGCGTACGTGCGTGCGCGCGCGGGCCCGGCGCCCCCTCGCCGGTGGCGGGCGGTCGCCGCTGGTCGCTGGCAGGCCGGCTTCCCGGCTCGGGGTAGCCGGCGGGTCGCGACGGGCACTCGTTCGCGCCCCTACGCGCACACACGACCTCCGGCCCGGCCCGGCCCGCTGCGCGCCCCGCCTCGCGGACTCACGGAGGTAGCCCGCCGGCCCGCGCTCGTTCCCTCACTCTGGCCCTCGCCACACGCCGGGCAGAGGGAGGAAGGGGGCGGTCCGGGCTCCCTAGGCGTGGGGAGGGGTGTTTATTTGGCGTGAGGTGGGGCTCGAGGCCGGAACGAGCTGACTGGCTGGGATCCTCCGACCCGCCACTGTGGCAGCCCCGGGAAGGCGGGGAGAGAGAAAGAAGGAGGGAGGGCCCGGGAACTGGGACTCCAGCCCGCGCGGGAGGCCGGGGCGGCCGGGGAGGGGGGCGGCGGCCGAGCCCGCGGAGGGGGCGGGGCCAGCGCCCCTCGGCACTGTCCGCCGCCTCCGCTCCGGGCGCCCGAGGGAGGCCGGGAAGAGATCGGGGGAGCTCGGGAATTTCCGGCGCGGTCGAGGGATTGTCCTGGAGGTACAGCGCGGCTGGAGTTACAGGGCGGAGGGGGCGGAGTCTGTTTCCCTAAGGGCGGGGCCACACCCTAGAAAGGGCGGGGCTTGAGAGGCCCGAGGCCGCGTAGCAACTCCCTCTGGCGGGACTCGCTGTGCATAGTAGTGCAGCGAATTCGCCCATCTCCCCGCGTCGGTTCCAGGCGAGGGAAGAGGCGCTCTGGGGTAGAGAGGTCTTTGCTTGCTCCCTCTCCCGCAGGAGAATGGGAATCTCGAGTTGGAAAGTCCAGGAATGAAGCCACCACTACAGGCCTCTCTCCCCAGTCCTGAAAGCCTTTACTCTAATCATAATTATCACATTTGTGGTCATCTTAATAATACCTGATGTCTGTAAGAGCTTCACAGTTTGCACAATGGATTCGCAGACCCGTTCTGGAGACCGTGGTATAAGCAGAGTAGATACCATGATCTCTGTTTCATTGATGGTGAACCTGAACCTTGGTTAAGTCCTGCAGATAAAAACTGGCAGATCCATATCTCAGGAAACCAGATCATATTCTCTTTCTTTGCACCTTGCTGCCTAACACTTTATTGCTTATCAACTTCGTGCAATTAGAGATATTTGTACAATAGCTTCTCTCTCTTACCAGACTGTAAGGACTAAGACGGCATCCACTTTCTCTGGGTTCCATGTCGTGCCCACCCCTGTTCCGTCATTTGCAAAATGAGGAGATGATTTAGATCAGTGGTTTGAAAGCAGGGACGATTTTGCACCTACCCCCCTCCCCCAGCATGTCTGTCAACATCTGGAGATATTTTTGGTTACACCTGGGGTGGGTTGGGGAAAGGGATGCTGCTGGTGGATAGAGACCAGGAACGACTGGGAAAGTTGTTCAACATCCTACAGTGAACAGGACAATTCCCACAACAGTTATCCAGCCCAAAATGTCAATAGTGCTGAGGTTTAGAAACCCTGGGTTAGATGATTTCTCAGGTCATTTCCAGATAGGCCTATGATTTATCCTTTGAACTTGGGTTTAACCTGACTAGTGCTGGAACAGTCCAGTGATAAAGATTCCTGCTTGGAGTCAGACCAACCCAGGTTTGAATCCAGGCTTTACCACCTACTGCCCATGTGATGTTGAACCACTGATGACTTAAGAATTTCTATATTGAAGGAGATTAGGGCCTGCAGACTGGGTGCAAGGGAAGACTGGAGGACTTGTCTTAAAGCTGAGTTTTCATAGCAGGCACATTGTTTTAACTAGGCTATGTTATAGACCAATAAAAATAGTCAAGTTTTAGCTCTGTCACTTACAAGTCATGGTGCCATGTGAAAGCTACTTAGCCTTTCTATGCCTCAGTTTCTTCATCTGAAAACTAGGATAATAATAGTACCTTCCTGGGCTTCCCTGGTGGCGCAGTGGTTGACAGTCCCAGCAGTCCTGGGCTGCTCCATGACCCAGCAAGAAATAAGATTTGGGATCAGGGCTGCTTGTGACTCAAATTATTGTTATCCAAGTAGCATACATGTCCCCTAAGAAATAGAGCCATGTGGTATGGGAATGTTTGAATGACCAGGCAGAACAAAGAGAAATTGGACCCTGCCTTGTAAACAAACATTAAGCAACTAGGGAGGGAAAGAATAGAAGCCTATAAATAGTGGAAGAGGCCAAATGCACCCATGACAGCACAAAGACCAGGATTATTTCTTTCATATACATCTGCAGCTACCTGTTTGGGAACAAGTGGTTATAAAACATTACAGAGGAAGAGGAAAATTTTAAAATATTTTCCTAGAAAGAATTTTGAGCTGCAGAAACTATGGAAGTCCTAACATTTATTCCTTTATCCACTCAACAAACTATGGGCAGGAGTCAAGGATACCAAAATGAATGAGGACCTCACAGTCTAGGGAAGAAGGGATGAGCAAATAAAAAGACAATTGTAATGCATCATGATAAAGAGGTCACCTCTCATAGTGGTCAAGAACACGGACTCGTGTCAAACAGACATGGGTTTGAATCTGGCATGGCCATCTCTCTGATCTTGGACAAGAAAGCTCTTTCTCATCTCTAAGGCCCAGTTTTTTCACTTGTATGACAAGCACTGATAACAACCCAATATTCATTCTCTTATTCTTTTTTTTTTTTTTTTTTTTTTTTGGTACTTGGGCCTCTCACTGTTGTGGCCTCTCCCGTTGCAGAGCACAGGCTCCGGACGCACAGGCTCAGTGGCCACGGCTCATGGGCCCAGCTGCTCCGCAGCATGTGGGATCTTCCCGGACCAGGGCACGAACCCGTGTCCCCTGCATCGGCAGGCGGATTCTCAACCACTGCGCCACCAGGGAAGCCCATTCTCTTATTCTTTACTAGCAGGACCTCAATTTTGTTCAGGGCAGAAATCTTCCCAGCTTTAAAAAGAAAAAAAAAAGAGGGCTTCCTTGGTGGCACAGTGGTTGAGAGTCCACCTGCCAATGCAGGGGACACGGGTTCGTGCCCCGGTCCAGGAAGATCCCACATGCCGTGGAGCGGCTGGGCCCGTGAGCCATGGCCGCTGAGCCTGCGCATCCGGAGCCTGTGCTCCGCAACAGGAGAGGCCACAACAGCGAGAGGCCCACGTACTGCAAAAAAAAAGAAAAATAGAAAGAATTCTCAGGCTCCCTGGCAGGTAAGGGTGGCCACATTACACAGTTCTGGCCAGAGAAAGGTAGGTAGGGGATAGCATCCCTTCCCAACTAATAAGACAAAACCATAAGAGGAAAAGGCTCTTTGCCCTTCATCTTTTGCTTTTTGTCATTTATCCTTCCTCCCACCTGAAACACAGATGGGAAAAACGACAGCCCTCTTGTGTCCACAGTAACAAAAACTACAGGCTAAGAATGGTACTACGGAGCCACCATAGCAGCCCTAGCCCATCCACCTCTAATTTATCATTATTTGAGCAAAATTAGTTCCCATTTGCTTAAGCCACTGTGGACAGGTTTCTGCATGCAGCCAAACTTGACTCCTCACTGATATAATCTGTAAACTGAGGATAATAATAGTATCTCCCCCCACCCCGGGTTCTTGTGAGTATTAAATAATGCATGTAAAGCACTTAGCATGACACCTGGCTCATAGACACACTCAATAAATGGTAACTTAGACCTTTTTACTACTATTATTACTCCTATTATCCTTATTAATATGATTAGTATATGTGTCAACAGCTATAGGAGTGTATAGGAAGATGTAACTCCCCCTGCCTGGGGGAGACAGGACAAGCTTCACCAAGAATGTTATGTTTGATCTGGGTCTTTAAAAATGTGGAGGAGGGCTTCCCTGGTGGTGCAGTGGTTGAGAGTCTGCCTGCCGATGCAGGAGACACGGGTTCGTGCCCCAGTCGGGGAAGATCCCACATGCCGCAGAGCGGCTGCGCCCGTGAGCCATGGCTGCTGAGTCTGCGTGTCCGGTGCCTGCGCTCCACGACGGGAGAAGCCACAACAGTGAGAGGCCCGCGTACCACAAAAAAAAAAAAAAAAAAAAAAAAAAAGGAGTTTCCCATGATATGGTTTCTGCTAAAAAGTGAGCACGTTCTTGGGTGCCTGCAAGGACTCGGGAGGCATTCAGCACTGCTCACCAGGAGAAAACTCTGATAAGGTGATAATAGTGCCGGGATCAGGTCAGAGGACCAGAAATGGAGCCAGTTGTCTTCAAACTGAGACTGGGAGAGGTAAGTGGGTGCCGGAGCACCTAGCCACGGGGCCATTGTGGGCCCATAGCAGACAAGAGATTGTATGAAAGATCTATTCAAACACCAGTTATTGTTAACCCTATACTCTGGTTACTGACAGCCATCAGATGAGCTGGTGGTGTAAATCTCTGTATTTATAAGCTCTTTGAGAACATGAGTGTTTTCTTTTTTTTTTTTTTCTTGTGGTACGCGGGCCTCTCACTGTTGTGGCCTCTCCCGTTGCGGAGCACAGGCTCCGGACGCGCAGGCCCAGCGGCCATGGCTCACGGGCCCAGCCGCTCCGCGGCACGTGGGATCTTCCCGGACCGGGGCACGAACCGGCGTCCCCTGCATCGGCAGGCCGACTCTTAACCACTGGGCCACCAGGGAAGCCCATGAGTGTTTTCTTAATCCCTTCCTTGATGTCTGTGTACCTAGCACTGAGCACAGAGCTTGACACAAAATATGCGGCTATTCCAACAACCCTGAAGATACTCAAAAACACAGACCTTTATCTCACATCCCCTGGAAGACCAGATAAAGACCCAGAGCAGAGCAGAGCCTCTTGGAAATGCTATCTTAATCATGGACTCTTCTAAATAGAGGCAGAGTGCTCGAGGCCTGAAATCCTTCCCCAAAAATGTATTATCTCTTTAATCAGAGAGAGAAGAGTAGATATAAATAGAAGAGAGCATTTTCTACTCCAAAGCTTTCTTTTCCCAAAAAAGAAAGACGGAGAATACCCTAGATAATTCATCAGCCGGATGAAGGGGAAACCACTCCTGCCATGTGGCTGGCTGATCCAGGAGCAGATACAGAGCCTAATGAGAAACTGAGTTCAGCAAAGGAGGAATGTCTGACGTTTAAGCCTCATTAGGACAGTAAAAGCAGCCGTCCAGACACAAACCCAGCCATTGGCTTTGACCTCACTTCCCTACCTCCCTCTGCTCGTGGCATTATTGAACCTGGCTTTTTCCTATAGGCCAGAACCTTGCCAACCCTTTTGCCCTTCGCATAATGTGTTTGTCTGGTTTCTATTTCTGTAGTTTGATGAAGGATGATAGCAGGGTATTGAGTGGTTGTTTTTCATTTAGTACCGTCACCGCCCTCACCCTGCCCCCTACCTCCGCCTCCTCTCAAGTTGGGTTTTCATTGTCTGTTTTGTGCCTCATTCTCGGTTGTTATTGCTTCCTTACAGAGTGAGGAAAACATTTTATTTTATTTTATTTTATTTTATTTTATTTTATTTTATTTTATTTTATTTTATTTTATTTTATTTTATTTTATTTTATTTTCCAGGCCCTGGTATACATAGCCAGATGTATGCATCTTTCCCACAAAGAATTATGGTGTTTTAAAATTGGAAAAGGCCTCAGATGAGAAAAGCAGGGAAGGTCAGATAGTCACTCAGACCCTAAATCATGCCAGACCCTAAAGCAGGAGACTTTTTCTCATTTAATCCTCACATGTCCGCCAAACAGGTGGTACTACATCTCATTTTACGGATGAGAAAACTGAGATCCAGAGAGGTGAAACGACAAGCTCAAGGTCATACAGAATGGTTACTGACAAAGGAATCCCATCCCCCTACTCCAAGCCCACTGTCCCTTCCATGCCTCAGCTTGTCTTTGAAGACTTTTTAGGGCGTTTTAAATTGGGAAGATAGAAATCTCATATGGAAGAGGGGAAAAAAAGTATAACTTTTTGTTTTCTGAAACAGAACATAACCATCTTGATCCTGCATTCCACCTGGGGCGTAAGCTCCTGGACCTTTGTTGCATCGAGACATTAGGTCTTCGTCATATCCGGCACCTGCTCAAGTATCTTCCTCCGGGTCGCTATCTGGATGTCAATATCCAACTGACTGACCTCCGCTGAGCTGTCCTGCCTGCTCCTCAGTTATTGATCCACCCAGAGAGCAGCTTACCCAGGGCTTCTCCAGGAAAGGCTCTGTCCTATCAACTTCACACCTCTGTCAAGAGCATTGGAAAAAAAACCCACCCCCCCAGCTTGGACCCCTGCTGTGTAGACACAGAGAAAGCATCCCTACTTCTCATACCCTTGCTGGAGGGGAACCCTGAAAAGGAGGTGAGGCACAGACCTCCTCTCCTTCCAGATACTGCAGGATACCACAGATACCACTCTGTTTCTCCCTGTCTCCTCCCAGGGCTCCATCTAGGAAGAGACAGGGATCCTCAGAGACCCACATGAGGCTCCAGCTCTGATCTCTGGACTCACCTCTTTCTCTCCTCAACCCTTGCCACATTTGCCTCTCCTGGGTGAAGGCAAAAGACTGGTCCTGGCTGATTCCAATCCTGGAAAAAACCTCTAGATTTTGCAGGGTGTAGATTTCATGACCAGAGCCATGCAGAATTTAGACTTTGGGAGTTAAAAAGACCAGGCTTTTAAAACACAGAGACTTTTCTCACAAGCTATATGTTTCAAAAGTCTTTTGAAATTCAAAAGCTTGGCCCTGACTCTCCCTTCTCTTTTCCTTTCCACTGTAACAGCTTTATTCCTGAAAGGAAGGGCGGGTGGAAATAGTGGAAGATACCAGGGAGAGGGGGGAGAGAGAATATGAGTTGATATTTCTGTGGCAAAGACAATGTCTGCACCGTTTCATCGTCCACTGAACACAGATACAGTTCTCATCCTCCTTTGCAGTTAGGATGGGGACATGTGACAATGTTCTGGCCAGTGGACTGTGGGTAGAAGTTTCAAGCCTGGCCCCTGAAACCATTCCTGTCTATCCTGTAGTCCTCTTGCCCCTCCACAGCAGCAGTGGAGGCCATGAGCTAAAGAGATAATATCCTAAGAGGAAAAGGAGCCTGGTTGCCTGAGTCATCAATTGGAGGAGAGCTGCAGAAGACTGTGATGTGAGAAGAAATGAAACTTAATTATATTAAGACACTTAGGTTTATTTAGGTGTGTGTGTGTGTGTGTGTCTGTGTCTGTGTGTCTGTGTCTGTGTGTGTGTGAAATGGAGCAGGACCCTATGGTCCTTGCTCCACCCCCCACACCCGTCCTCAGCCTGCCTTTTGTCTGTGGAAAAACTTTAGCCAAAGAATAAGTTTAATCAGAGAAGTGGGAAAATGCAGAAACAAAGGAAGTCAAAGGAAACCAAATAATAATAGTTTAGTCACTAAGCAAAGTCAAGGACTTTTAGTTCCTCCTTAAGGGCTGTAGACAATATTCTGAGCCATGTCCTGTGAGCTGTTTTGTAGATACTGAAACCCCCGCCAGGTGGAAGACGTTAACTACATGATGACCAGGCTGTAGCCATGACACAAGCTGCCACAATTCTGAGAATTGGCCTCAAAGAAATGGAAACAAACCGAACCTGGAACTGAAGATTAACTGTACCTAAAACAATCAAGATGATGCTGGTCAGACCACCGATGACCAATTTCAAGATGACTGTCAGAGCTGACTGTACTGTTTCTGCATGTAGGCCCCTCCCTCTGTCTATAAAAGCTCTTGCCCCCTGATTGTCAGGGGCAGGGGGCGGGGGACGCGGGAAGTCGGCCTTGGGACAGACGTCCACACCCACCCACCCCACCCATCCCCAGCTGCTGGCATCCAAAATAACGCAAACTTTCTTTTCCACCAACCTGGCCTCTTTATTGGCTTTTGAGCAGCAAGCAGCCAGACCCCACTTTCGGTTACCTGTGTGTATATGTGTGTGTGTGTGTTTTACAGCAGCTTACATTACTTACCCTAACAAAATAACTAAATATTTTTCTACTTCATAATCAATGTGTAAAAAGGGCAGTGGTGGAGAACCAGAATCTTGACCATTTTGATTAAAAACTATGATATTGGGGGCTTCCCTGGTGGCGCAGTGGTTGAGAATCCGCCTGCCGATGCAGGGGACGTGAGTTCGTGCCCCGGTCCGGGAAGATCCCACATGCCGCGGAGCGGCTGGGCCCATGAGCCGTGGCCTCTGAGCCTGCACGTCCGGAGCCTATGCTCTGCAATGGGAGAGGCCACAACAGTGAGAGGCCCAAGTAACGAAAAAAAAAAAAATCTATGATATCGAAGGTACTTAAAATGACACCAATTCTAATAAAATATTAAGTATTATCTTTGGACAATATACAAAGCTTGACATTGAAGGAGAAGTGATGGGAAAGAAAACAAGAATGATATCTTGATAAAATAGATTAATAACAAGGACCTACTGTATAGCACAGGGAACTATGTTCAATATCTTGTAATAACTTATAATGGAAAAGAATCTGAAAAAGAATATGTATATTATATATAGTATATTATCATATGTTATATATATTATATATATATATTATATACACAATATATAATATAATATATATTATATATATATTATATAATATATAATACACAATATAATATATATTATATATATACACAATATAATACACAATATAATATATATAATATAATATAATATATATTATATACATATTGTATATGTATATATTATATATAAATTGTATGTTATATATGTTGCATATATAATATATAGTATATAGCATATATGGTATATACAGTATATATAATATATAATATAATTATATTCTATACTGAATGTTATATGCTATGTATTATATTACATAGTGTATATTTTATATACACTATATTATATATAGTGTGTATATTATATATGTATAATATATATATATATATATAACTGAACCACTATGCTGTACACATGAAACATTGTAAATCAACTATACTTCAATTAAAAAAAATTTTTTTTAATACCACAGTAAAAGAATGCTATCTCAAATCCCTTCTTTCAACCACCCTGGCATAAAACCTGGCATATGAGATGCTTACTAAGTAATGATTCAGTGAATGAAAAATCCATTAACCTATCAACTCTCTTTAAATGTGGGACATTTACTATTTTAAGTTTTATAGGGAAGAGCAAAGGAGGTAGAGGTAAAAAAAACAGATGAAGAGGGAATAAAAAGTTGGGAATAGTGAGAAGGTGAGGTGGAAATAATTTTCCACAAGGCAAGCATACTTCCTCATCCCCACTTTTGTGACTTAAGACAGTGCTTACTCCCTGTAATCCTGCAGTCTTCATGCTCACAAACACACAAAAGTAAGGTTACAATTCCTGTTTATTATTGATGTTAACATACAAAACGGCAAGTGCCACAGTGAGAGGCAGGCAGAAGCCGACACATTGGGAAAAAAAAAATATTCTATCCCTGAGACTTGGAATCATGCAGAAAGGCTTTTGAGCTTTGAAAGGGCTCAATAAATAGCACCTCTTCCCTATCAAGTCAGGAACTGATTCAGAGAAACATAGAGAAGAACTCAAAACCTTTATTACTGATGAACACTAGGTTTGAGTGTGCAGCCAAACCCAGGATGTGCTGTGAACCTCCACCCTTGAATTAGACAGACTCAACCAACCAAGCCACTGGCATAGCTGGAAAGCCACAAGCTGCCCTCAACAGGGACAGGCTCCTTACTGCATGGCTTGACCCTCTCAGACTCGAGCAAATTTGAAGAGTAAGGAAGTTGCTGAGCCAAGCTATGTCCAGTTCTTCTTCCCAAATCACTAATCAGATAAATCACTCCCTCTGTCCAACCGGCTTTAGCTAAGACATGTGGCAGAAACAAACTCCTCCAAATTCCAAGTGGCTTAGAATTACTAGGATATCTTGTTCATATATCCATTATGGGTTGGCTGTATGTATATCATCTTCACTCTGGGACCCAGGCTGATGGACTGGTCCATATCTTGGTCATTACTGGTCTGTGGCAGAGGGAAAAAGGGGGACAGTGGTGGACCACATGATGGAAGGGACCCACCTATGTTCTCCTCTTATTCCATTGGCCAAAGCAAGTTACATGGCCACGGCTGCCCTCAGTGGAGTGGGGATGTCTAATCCTCCTGAAGGGAGAGGCAATGAATATGTTTAAATAATACCAATCTACTACCCTCTTTCCCCCAGCGGATTCACTTTTCCCAATCTGCACCCAAGGCCAGAGGAGAAAGTAGTAGATGCTTCTGTTGCCACACGCATATCCCCTTGGCCTCCTGTGGAAGTCACCTTGGGTTCTGCAGACATCCCCACACATGCCATGCATGTCACCTGCTTCCTAACTCGGACACCTGCCAGAAGGGCTCTCTCTGGCTGCAGGAGCCATGTGGCCCAGGGAACCAAGTGTTCCAGAAGGAGCCCCAGGAGAATTCCCAGAAGCACCAGTTAACCAAGGAGGGACAGAAGTTGGTGTATAAATTCCCCATCTTCCTCACCTCTTGGTAGTACAGTTGGAAGGTATTTCTACACAATCCTCAGAAGATCCATAATGGCCGTGGGCTCCAGTTGCCCACAATGGTAACTGGGTCATAAATGGAGCTTTTCCTCTCTTTTCTTCCTCCCCCACTGTGCTTCCTGGGATCACAACCCAAATTAACCACTGCACCCAGATCCCTGGTTTGGGGTCTGTTTTGAAGAAACCCAACTACAACAGGGATGGAAGTTTCTCCTGTCAAAGACCTGTGTCCTAATCTCTCATCATTCCCCAGCTATTCTTCTGCCTACTCAGATTCACAGCACAAAATAGTGTGAGGGCAAAATGCATCTTACACGGTAACGAACACCTTCCTTTTGGCTGGAACTGCCATCTTCTAATAATTCACCAAAATGACCAAAACAAAGAGAAAGAGACGGGGCACCTCTGTGTCCTCTAGGCATTTTAGAAAGTATGGAGCTGTTCCTTGGTCACATACACGTGAATCCATAAGAAAGGTGATGACCAAGGGATGGGCACTGTTCAAAAATTCCCCCAAATGTTCCCACGGCAAAAATTCCACCATGTTCCCCAGCATATGCTGTTGGCACCATAGTCAACAAATTAAGGGCAAGATTCTTGCCAAGAGAATTAGTGTATGTATTGAGCATATTAAGCACTCTAAGAGCCAAGATAGCTCCCTGAAATGTGTGGAGAAAAATGATCCCCAAAAGGACGTCAAAGAGAAAATTTATTTATTAAAAAATAAAAACAACTTTTATATACTAAGCATTTTCCATATTGAGCCTCACTATATAAGTCTCAAAATAACCATGTGAGGTCGGTACCATGATCATCCCCACTTTGTGGATGAGGAAACCGAGGCTAGGGAGGAGGGCCAGCTCCCCCAGCACTCGTGGGGAGGCTTCTGGCTTCTCGTCAAACCACTTTGACTTTGTAGCTATCTCGGCTGGTGTCAGCTGGTCTCTGCCTTAGACATCTTGGTGCCTCTCTTTCTTTCCAGCCTGTAATTTAGGATTTCTCAACTGTCCCTATGCAGCTGTCATCATGCCTTAGACACAGTTCAGTGGCGGGACTGTTGTGTTATAGGCGCGGGGAATATGACAGTGAAGGTGACAGACCAGGTCTCTGCTCTCATAGGGCTTATTTTCTGGTGAGGAGAGAGGGAAAATAAGCAATAGAAATGTTAGATAGTAGTAAATGCTACTCAGATAATCAGACCAGACTGATGGGATTGAGGGAGAGTGGGTGGCTAGTTTTGGCTGGGAGACCAGAGAAGGCTGCTTTTCCAAGAGGGTCACTTTTAAGGGAAGAGCTGAATCACAAGGTGCCAGCCATGGAAAGATATGGGGGAAAGAGCATTCCTCTCAGAGAGAGCAGCATAAGAGAAGGCCCTAAAGGGAGTACTGGCTTGAGGAGACGTAACTAGGAGGGGGTTAATAAATAATAACACTCGCCTTCAGCGGGTATATGATTATCAGAGGCAAGCCACACCGGAGTCCTGCGCTTTGAAGAATCAACACAGAGAGGGTGGGCTCCCAGCTTAATCTCCCTCCCAACCCCTCCTCGGTTGCCCACCTGTTTCCGCTTATCCTCTGTCAACACTGCTTGGAATCAGGAATCTGGTCCCACTCCCAACTTAGGTGAAATGAATTGCAACTTCAATAAGGACTTTAAAAATGGTCCATGTCAAAAAAAAAAGAAACAGACTCCACCAGGACACTGGAGCACATGGCACGGGCAGGGCACTGGACTTCTACTCTAGCTCTTTGCCACCTTCCTAGACTAGGGGCACTGAGGGAATTGGAATCCCTCCCTCCCTCTCTCTCCCCCTCTCTAGCCTTTTGGGATGTGTAGTACACACAGAAAATGCACTAAGGGGTCCCCTTAGCACTTGGCAACGGTTGCAGTGAGTCTAACACATGGTTACTTATTAACCCGTCTAACTTCTCCTCTAGCTGTACATCAAGGGCAGCAGACCCAAATGGCCACAGGGACCTGGCAGGGAAGGCAACGGCAAACTCACTTTCATGGAATTCTGGAAGTTTGGATTCTTTCTGTGAAATCTCCAGATATTTACATGTTGGCAATTAATTATTTGGAAAAGTCAAATGAGCTCTTGAGTGTATTTTAAGTGCATTACAGATGCATTTTATTCACAGATGACAAATAATATCTGCTCAATAATATTTGTTGAATGAATGAATAAATGAAAAAAAATAAACTTTATGGGAATTAATCAGATCAGCTCTTCTCATTGGAGTCCATCTGAGACTTAAATGGTCATCACCTGGCTTAGCCAAAACTGGATTCCCGATGAAAGGTAGGGTGAGCTTAGTTTTCTTTGTTACATCATGTGATGGGATCCAGTTTGTTTACTTTATCGCTCCACTATCGCAAAGGACTCCAGTAGCCCTGGGGCTTTCTGGGCAGGAGATCAAATATCTCCAAAGCAGGCTAATTTCCACATGTGGCTCAGCTGGGTTCACACACTAATCAGAGAGACAACTGATAACTAAGTGCTGCAGATCCAGAAATGTTACTTTGACGTTAGTATGGCGGAAAATGTTAACACTGGAAGCATCGCCTAGGGACTAGCCTCTAGTCACAGAGCTCCAATGATCAGAGGAAGAAACTGATTGGAAAAGTTACCCACCCAAGGTCACGTGCTTCTTAGGCTTGAGTCGCCCCTCTTCTCCCTGCTTCCTTTGGCTTGGCTCAGAAGAAGCCACATGTATTCACCTCTCCCCAATTTCTAATGCAGTGACCAGTCTCTGTGAGAAATACACACATGTGTCATAAAGCCCTCCGGACTGGTTAACCACAGGCACTGGCTGTAGACTCTTCTTGGACTTAACCCCAGGACTGCTGCCCTGAAAGGGTTTCTCAAGAAACAGAATTAGGTTGAATGCAAATATTCTACTATCAGAAGCCCAGAAGGCATCTGGCAGATGTGATGCAAGGAGAGGGATTGGGTCCTTCCTAAGTACACGTTTGAGTAGTCCTGCTCTGTGCTGGGCTTGGTGCTAAACAGTGGTTCTCAAAGTAGAGTCGCTGGCACTCCTGGGGGCCCCTGAGGCCCTTTCAGGGGGGTCCTCAAGGCTTTCATCACAATACCAAATGTTATTTACCTCTGCATGCTCATTTTCTCATGACCGCACAGTGGGGTCTTCCAGAGGCTACCTGATGTCTGACAACTTATAGAATGTGTGCTTGTGATTCTTGGGTTTTGGAAATTTCTCAGTTTTAATTTCAAACATGGTAACTATCAACAGATACAACCCACATAAGAGTTTTTTGAAGTTTTCAATAATATTTAAGAGCACAAAATGGATCTTGGAACCCAAAATTTTGAGATCCACTATCCTAGAGGATGTAAGAAGCTAATAAGTACCAAGAAAAAAAAAAAAAAAAAAAAAGGAAGAAAGAAAAAGTAGAGCAGGATAAGAGGAACTGGAAGAGCCTGAGGATGGCAGGGAGGGGCAGGTGATGGAGGCAGGAAAGGGGTGATGGGTGGGAAGGGGCAGCTTCTGGTGTGAAACGGGGTGACATAAACTGGCCTGAGAAACAAATCAAACATTTGATATCTCTGATATCAAATGAAGGGATAAATCCCTTCATTTATCCTAAATTTAGAAATTTTAATGAGGATTGAATCATAAATATATAAGATTATAATTATGTGCGTATCATTTAAATAAATTGATTAAGAAATGAGTACTTTGGGTACCTTTAAAATTCCACTGTGAGCCCCTCAAAAATAGTATCACTCTCCTCGCCAAGGCAAGCCCTATCCTGATTTTTTTTTTAAATTGAAGTATGGTTGATTTACAAGGTTGTGTTAGTTTCTGGTGTACAGCAAAGTGATTCAGTTATACATATATATATTCTTCTGATTTTTGAGTTAAGCATTCTTTCATACTTTTTGCCAGTGTTACCATCTGCACAAGGATATAGGATATATACAATAAATGATATATTGTTTAATTTTGGAAAACCAAGAGGCAAGCCCAAACCACTGTAAGGAAAGAACAATATTGCTGCTAATAGATGAAGTCTTCCCGGAGAAAATGAACTGGACCAAGTGAGGCATCACAGTGTGGCTCCTGTTGTTTACAAGAGCTGCTCCCAGGGAAGTCAGCAGATAACATCAGGGCATCTGCAAGCGCCTGTAGGGTGAGCCTTGCACTGCAGTCTGGCAGAAATACATTCACAGGGAGAGGGCTATTCCGTTTTTTGTTTTGTCTTGTTTTTGCTTTTCAGCTCCATGACCTCACTCTAGGTCTCGGGAGTGGGTCAAACCTGAACACATGTGGAGTTAAAACAACTGCAGGGCACCACTGGGAGGGCAGGGACTCTACCAACACGCAGTCAAGGCAAGATCTAGAAAAGAATCAGAGCTCCGCTGACCTGGGCACTCTCTTCCTCCGGCTAGGATCTTGGGGATAATGCCCCAAATATATCTGTCTACATGCTAAGTCCCAGGACTCCCTCTGGACTGGTTGAACTGAGTCTGGGGCATGACCGTCACTCAGTAGATCTCTGGTTTACTGAACCCACATCTTTTTGTTTAGTGATTTACCCTCTTTTGGTAGAACTTAGCCTCCAGTAGCTTGCTGAGAAAGGCTGCATGGGAAAGTATTTTGGGAACTTGGCTATTTGAAAATGTTTTTGTCAAACCATCATATGTGGCTGATACCCTCACTGAGAATAGAATTCTAGATTGAAGATTATTTTCCTTCAGACTGCTGAAGGTATTGGGTCACCCTCTAGCCCTCAGTGTTGCTATGAGAAGTCTGAAGCTGCTGTAATTCTGTTTTCTTTTTCTCTCTGGAAGATCATAGAATCTTCTTTTTTTTTAATCCCAGTGATCTGAAATTCCAGCACCGTGCCTTGAGTTGAGTGTCTTTTCATCCAAGATAATGGACATTTGTCCCTTTCAGTTTGGAAATTTGCTTTCTGCAGAATTTCTTGAGTATTTCATGAATGGTTTCCTCCCCTCCATTTTCTCTGTTCACTTTCTTCTGGAACCCCTATTATTCTTTAAAAATTTTTTAAAAATTAATTTATTTTTTATACAGCAGGTTCTTATTAGTTATCTATTTTACACATGTTAGTGTATAGATGTCAATCTCAGTCTCCCACTTCATCCCACCTCCCCCACCTCTATCCCCCCTTGGTGTCCATATATTAGTTCTCTACATCTGTGTCTCTATTTCTGCCTTGCAACCTGTGGAACCCCTATTATTCTGATGTTGGGTCTCTTTGTCTAGACTTCCATTTTTGTTTCTTTCCTGTTTTCAATCTGTCTTTTTGCTCTAATTTCCAAGTTGTTTCCTTAACTTGATTTTCCAACGCTTTTATTGATGTTTTAAAAAAATTTTCAACGATCATATCTTTAATATCTAAAGCTCTTTCTAAATCTTGGAATGTTTTCTGATGGTATCCTGTTTTTGTTTCAGTTCAGGGATACACAAATGTTTTCTTATCTCTCTGAAAACAAAATATGTTTTTAAAAACTCCCTGCACAGTGTCTGTTTCTTCCAGGTTGCTTTTATCCTGTTTGTTTTGGTCTCTTTCTTCCATGTTAAAGGTTTTCCTCAGATTTGAGGTATTTCTTAGGTCTGTTGACAATGAAATACTAAGAAAAAAACAAATTTTAAGCTTTGAGTGCATGAGGGACTGTCCACTTGGACCTTCACAGCAGGGTGATCTGGGGGCCTAGGTGTTGGGAAATCCAGTATGTCAGTGTTTTTTAAGTCTTTCCTTTATGCTAGGCATTTTCCAACCTCCTCCCTGGAAGGGAAGGGTTTGGTTTCAGAATTCTAGAAACCGAGCTTAGGGGTGAATGAAGGTTAGAGCCATAGGGGTGTGCTGTTTCCACATGCAGCATTAAAATGCATATGGTTCCTTTATCCCTGTTTTCTGTAAAAAGCCCATATCCGCAGCTGTGCCTGGCATCCCCCAATCCAGGAAAGCTGTGCTTTACCCTCTCCTGAGAATAATCTTCCAGGCTTCTTCCAGAGTGGGGGAAAATCAGCTGCCAGGAATTGGGGGGGGCGGGGGGGAGGGGGAGGGGGTGCTAATTGCTTCCCAGATACCCCCCCAGTCCTTCCTATTTTTAGCCCCACCCCCTTCCCCCACCCCTTCGCTCACAGAGAAACCTGGTACAGCCAGTTTCTTTGTCTTGGTTTGACTCTGCTGTGTCAATGAGTCGTGTGCTCCACCCTCCCCTTGGCTGCTTTGGATTCGGCTCTCCCAGGCCTGCCCAATGAGTTACCACTGTCCTTCTCTTCTTGGGGCTGTAGTTTCTGTTTTCTCAACATTGTGGGTTTCTTTTTTTTTAATTTTTTTCAAAAACCCCTCTTCTGGAAATTCTAGTGAGGTTTCAGGAAGGAGCAAAATTTGAGGCACGTATTCAATTTGTCATTGTAACCCGAACACTACCCTAGAAATCTGAGATCCAATCTGCCCCTTAAAATTCAGTGTGGGAGTTCCCCATAGTTATGGAAAACTCATAAATTCAACTTATTCTGCAGACTTTGCCATGTGTGGCCACACACCAGACACTCTGCGGGAATCTGGGAATACAGATGTATTTAAGACATGGTACCATCCTCATGGATACCAGTTAAGCAGAAGAGACGTACTCACAGGAACGTAATACTAGTCCACAATCCATCACCCCACACCCCTAGGGGTCCGATGGATCTTGGATTTCAGAACTTATCAGAGATTAGAAAGATGATATGGGGCATATATCATTATTCTCCTAGCACCCCAGTGGGGCCTGCAGCAACACCTGGGAATCAAAGGTGTTGCTTTGTATTGCTGTATATTGCTGCAGTGAATCGTGCTGATATTCACATTAAATAGGCAGGGAAAAGGACTATAAATAGCCTCACTTCCATCCAGGACAGGTTTTAAAAGCAAATGATTTCACAAACCAAGTCTGGTTTTCAGTTTGGGGATTTCTGTGTTGTTGATAAGGTTCTGTGACTCTCCACAATGTATTAAGTTCTATAAATGAAGTGTGTACAAAGTACTGTGGATACAGGCTGTAGGGGTGGGTGGGGGGGTCGTCACAGAGGAGGTGAATGAATAGGAGCTCCCCAGAAAGGAAAGGGACTCTTACACTGTTGGTGGGAACGTAAGTTGGTGCAGCCATTATGGAAAACAGTATGGAAGTTCCTCAAAAAACTAAAAATAGAGTTACCATATGATCCAGCAAGCCCACTCCTGGGCATAATACCCAGACAAAACTACAATTTGAAAAGATACATGCACCCCTATATTCATAGCAACACTATTTACAATAGCCAAGACATGGAAACAACCTAAATGCCCATAGACAGATGAATGGATAAAGAAGATGTGGTACATATATATAATGGAATATTACTCAGCCATAAAAAAGAATGAAATAATGCCATTTGCAGCAACATAGATGGACCTAGAGATTATCATACTAAGCGAAGTAAGTCAGAAAGAGAAAGACAACTACCATATGATATCACTATTATGTGGAATCTAAAATATGACACCAGGGCTGCCCTGGTGGTGCAGTGGTTAAGAATCTGCCTGCCAATGCAGGGGACACGGGTTCGAGCCCTGGTCCGGGAAGATCTCACATGCCGTGGAGCAACTAAGCCTGCGTGCCACAACTACTGAAGCCTGTGTGCCTAGAGCCTGTGCTCTGCAACAAGAGAAGCCACTGCAATGAGAAGCCTGCGCACCACAACAAAGAGTAGCCCCTGCTCACTGCAACTAGAGAAAGACCGCGTGCAGCGCTGAAGAGCCAATGCAGCCAGAAAATAAATAAATTTAATTTAATAAAAACTTCTCACTTTTAATTTCTAGTATGTAACTGTTGAGCCATATAACCCACATAAACGAAAGCTTTTTGGAGGTCTCAACTTTTAAGACTGTAAAGAGGACCTGAGACCAAAAAGTCTGAGGACATTGCTGCACGCCAAGATAAGTCACTGGCAGATTGGAACAAGAGGAGAGATTTTGTTCTATAAAGATCCTTCTAAAAGCAGTATGGAAGCCAGGCTAGAGTGGAACCAGGTTGCAGGCAGGTGCTCCAGTCAGGGAGTGAGAAGTGATGAGGAGAGAATCAGCTGTGGCAATGGGGACAGGAGAGGAAAGGATTTTTGCAAGGAACATTCCAGTAGACATGTCAGGACGTGTTGATGATCTGCCCACTCTTGCCCCACCATCGCTCCTACCTCAGCAAGCATCACTTTCATCTACATTCCTTTTAGTCTTGGCTGACCGGTCTAACGGCATCAAGCTTAATTTGCTCCAAAATAGACTCTTGATTTCCCCAATCCAGAGCAGCTTATTTTACAGATGAGGAAACTGAGACTCATAGAACTTAAGAACTTATTAGGGGGAATTCCCTGGCCGTCCAGTGGTTAGGGCTCCACACTCTCACTGCAGAGGGCGTGGGTTCAATCCCTGGTTGGGGAACAAAGATCCTGCAAGCCGCGTGGCAAATAAAATCCCACGTGCTGCGCGGCATGGCCAACACAAACAAACAAACAAAAAACTAACCAGGGTCATGGGTATAAACAGAAACAAGATTGAAGCCCTGGTTTCAGGTCCGCTTGTTTATAAAACTCAGGCTCCTTCCCCGACCCCGGCCTGCCTCTCTTCAAGCACAGAGCTGGCCTCTGGGGCCTGATTTGCATGCATGATTCTCATGAACTCATTGAAAAACCTGTAGGGTCAGGGGACAGGGGCTGCCTGTTGACCTCCCTGGCAGGGCTGGAGTCTGAGGACACCAGCTCGGTCTGGAAACCCTGGCTGGGGAATTGGTAAAGGGGGAAACAATTTTAACAAAGTCCCAAGAGGTGTCTCTTTTCAATCGTGATCCTTTCCTATCCCTCCAGCCTGCTCTGGCCAGTGTCAGTCACTGCCACGTAAATTAAGAGAGGCCAGGCTCGGTGATCCCCAGGTAATTTAACAGCAGAGTCCTTTAAACCATCAGACCCTGCGGACTCAGAAGGGTTCCTTTCCAATCAGGCATCTCAGAGTGAGGCTAAATGAAGCTCCCGCCTACATCAGGGAAAAGGGAGACAGGCACAATCAAATCTGAAAACGTGGTTATTGAGGGACTAAAGTGAGGGCGCGGGGTGGGGGAAGGTCCAACAAGCCTGGCTCCAAGAAACTCACAGCCCGGTTGGGAAACGAGACAGGGTCACGTGACTGGTGTGTCTCCCCCCCCCCCCGCCCCCCCTCCGGCTGGCAGTGCAAATGAAATCACGGCCACAGTACTACCCTGAGTCACAAGCTCTCGACGTCCCCACTCATTTCACTACAGGAAATGCAGCGTCTTTCTAGAACGTGGTTTTCCAGGGGTACGGATACCTGCCCGAGTCCGGCGCCTCGCGCTGCCTGCGAGCGGAGCGCCCCCTAGAGGCGGTCGGCTGCCAGCTCCCTCCTGCGGTGAACAGATGTGCTGGGGCTCCAACTCTGTTTAGAGCGCGTGATAGCCCGGGAAGCACCTTCCAAAAGGTATCTTTTGAAGTGAGAAGGAGAAGAAAACGTCTCCCCTTTGTGTTACCCTCTGTCCCACAGCAAAGCGGACAGGGTCCCAAACGATTTTTTCCAATCAGTTCCCCCTATTTCCTCTGGGGGGCGCGCGCTGCCAGGACCTTATTGAGGGTGAGCGGCTCACACGCTTAACTGTCTCTTCTACAGGCCTCCGGGCTGACCTTGAGGTATGCTCAGGACAGGGATATCTGCAGCCCCCTCTTAAGGTTGGAGATCTGAGAGCAGCCATCTCAATCACACCGAAAGACCCCAGTTCCTGCATCCAGCAGGAGGGGGCAGGAGGAGAGAATATTTACTGAACCTTCAGTGTCCACCACTGTTCTAAGCACTTTTTACATGTTCTTGCCCCTTTGATCTTTACAACAACCATATGAGGCAGATACTATTATTATCCCCATTTCACAGTCAGGCTTGGGAAGGTTAAGTTACTTGCCCAGTGTCCCACAGCTACTGATGGTGGAGGTGCATTCAAATCCAGACTAGCTGGCGCTGTAGGCCACACTGTACTGGGTTGTGAGGAGGCCCACTGGCCTGAGACACTCCAGGAGTCTGGTGGGGAGGACAGCAAAATTAGAAATGATGATGCTGTTGGTCAGATTTATGTGTCAGTTAGGGGAGGCTATGGTCCACAGTTAATCAAACACTGGTGTTGCTGTGAAGCTATTTTGTAGATGTGATTAGTCTATAATCAGTTTAAATAAGGGAGATTATTCTAGGTAATCTGAGTGGGTCTGAGTCAATCAATCTAAAAGGTTTTTTTAAAAAAGTATTTTCAGGTAACATTTTCTTTCTTTATTTATTTTTAAATTTATTTATTTTTTGGCTGCATTGCCATGCAGGTTTCTCTGGTTGTGGTGAGTGGGGGTGACTCTTCGTCGTGGTGTACAGGCTTCTCATTTCGGTGGCTTCTCTTGTTGCAGAGCACGGGCTCTAGGTGCATGGGCTTCAGTTGTTGTGGCACGCAGGCTCAGTAGTTGTGGCTCGCGGGCTTAGTTGCTCTGGGCATGTGGGATCTTCCCGGACCAGGGTTCGAACCTGTGTCCCCTGCATTGGCAGGTGGATTCTTAACCACTGAGCCACCGGGGAAGCCCCAAATGAAAAGCTTTAAGAGCAGACCTGAAACTCCCTTGAAGAAATTCCGCCTGTGGACAGCAGTTTCAGCTCATGCTTGAGAATTCCAGCCTTTCTGACAACCTGACCTACAGATTCTGGATTTGCCTACCAGCTCCCACAACTGCATAAACCAATTCCTTGAAATAAATCTCATAATATATCCTACTGGTCATGTTTCTCCATGACCCTGACTGATACAATGAATGAAGACCAGACAGATGCCTGCAAGGGGCGGGTGGTGACACCCCTCCCAGGACTTGGTTCAGTGTGAGTTCCCTCCAATGGCTAGCTGCCATCCTGGGGAGAGCTGGAAAATCCCAAATCGAATGAGATAAGAAATCTAGCTCAGATATTGCAAAACGAAGAAAGAGACATTTTTGCACTCCCAAGTGTATGGGCTAAGTAGATCCACACCTATTACACCATTTTAACATTCTGCACCTGCTTCAGGGTGGGACAGAAAAATAGAGACACAGTAACACTAACTAACCTTAATACTAAGAGTAATAACTACCTTATAGTAAGAGATTATCGGGTGTCCGGTATTATGCTTTACTTATATTATCTAAGTTAATGCTGACAATCTTGTGAACTAAGGATGGTTATGAGCCCCATTTACAAGGACTGAGACCCAGAAAGATGAAATGATTGCCCCAATGTTCCATGGCTGGTGAGTGAGTCAGGATTCAAGACCCCACCTGTTTGCCTCCAACGTTGTACTTTAACTCCTATGCTATACTGGTCTCTGATGCAAATGACTGGAATTCCCCCTTCAGACCTACCATTTCTCTTTCAGAGCTCCCAGAGACTTACAGGTACTCCTCAGCTACCACTGAGACCTCTTTCTGTCCCTCCTGGCGTCTGTCCTTGTCCTTTGAGCTTCCCCACTAGGATGCTCCCAGACTCTGTCAGGTTCTCTGCTCCGGGCTGAAGATACTATTTGTGTCATTGCCTAAGGACTTGGGTTCATGCTGCTGGTCCAACAGTCTTACCCTCCCATCGTCTTCTTCTTGGCTAGCAGCACTATTCACGATAGCCAAAATATGAAGAAGATCCAGATGTCCATCAACTGATGAATGGATGAACAAAAATGTGATCTATCCATATTTTTCAACCATAAAATGGCAATGAAGAACTGATACATGCTACAACATGGATGAACCTCAAAAACATGATGCCTAGTGAAAGAAGCCAGATGCAAACTGTCACATACTGTACAATTCCACTTCTATGAAATACCCAGAATACATACATCTATAGAGAAAGAATGCAGACTAACGATTGCTAGATACTACTAGCAAGAGGGGAACACAGGGAGTGATTGCTTAATGGTTACAAGGTGTCCTTTGGAGGTGATAAAAATGTTTTGGGGGCTTCCCTGGTGGCGCAGTGGTTGAGAGTCCGCCTGCCGATGCAGGGGACGCGGGTTCGTGCCCCGGTCCGGGAGGATCCCACATGCCGCGGAGCGGCTGGGCCCGTGAGCCATGGCCGCTGAGCCTGCGCGTCCGGAGCCTGTGCTCCGCAACGGGAGAGGCCACAACAGTGAGAGGCCCGCGTACCACAAAAAACAAACAACAACAACAAAATGTTTTGGAACTACATAGAGATGAGGCTTGCACAACATTGTGATTGTACTAAATGCCACTGAATTGTACATTTTAAAAATAGCTAATTTTAGGGGCTTCCCTGGTAGCGCAGTAGTTGAGAGTCCGCCTGCCAACGCAGGGGACACGGGTTCGTGCCCGGGTCCGGGAAGATCCCACATGCCGCGGAGCGGCTGGGCCCGTGAGCCATGGCCGCTGAGCCTGCGCGCCCAGAGCCTGCGCTCTGCAACGGGAGAGGCCCGCGTACCGCACACACACACAAAAGGCTAATTTTATATTGTGTGAATTTTGCCTCAATAAAAATACATACACACAGAAATAAATAAATAATGCCAGGTCACCTGTGTATATCCAGTTATATCACTCTTTCATCGGACTTACTTTTGTCTTCATGTCAGCCATCCTTGGTACAAGATCCTGGGCTGGGGCTGGCCTAGCAGCATAGCCCTGGTCGGCCTTAAGTTCTCCTGCCCTCTGGTCCCCACTGTGTCTTCCCTGGCAAGAGGGGAAAACTGCCCCTTCAGGGGACCTCCCGCACTTGGTGCCTGCCATGGGGATTAGAGTACCTATTAGTCTGGGCTCTTCACCGTAAGTGACAGAAACACACACTGGCTGATTAAGCAGAAAAGGAGCTTATTAAAAGAATTGGTTGAGACTTTGCCTGCACCCACGGCGAGCCAGCGATCCTCCACGAGCCCCACACCCAGCGAGACATGCTGCACACCGACCGGGTGGACCTGGGCAGAGCTATGGGGGCCAGGCTCGGACTGAGGCTGCTGCTTCTGGCACTGCCCTTACCTATGCAGATTTATTCGAATCAAACGACGGTTGTTAACACCTTCAAATACTTCTCCCAGCACACCTCAGCTGCCCCCAATCCAGCGAATTCCACCACCAAGGCAAGTGTCGGTGCTCTGCAGTCAACAGCCAGTCTCTTCGTGATCTCCGTCTCACTTCTACATCTCTACTGTTAAGAGACTCAGGCCAAGAAACATCTATACTTCCCCATCCTCTCAACCCAATTCAAATGGCATCCAGACATCCAGCGTGACAAGGAAAAAAAAAACCAACAACAAAAACCAGGTCTTTATTGAATGAACCTGCTAATTCCACACATTTCATTGACAGAAACTGCTGAGGATCCCAGATTTGATTGGTTTGACGAGCATGTCAAGGGTTTGACTAGACGAGGAATGCCAATATTAAATCTGCTGGCCTTCCCTGTACAAGATGAAGAGAAACAACATCCAAAATTAGTTAAGAGATGATTTCCTTAAATGTGGCTTAAGAAGTATGGACACATAAAACTCTACCTTGAAAGTGAGAATAGATTGTATCTCACTTAGAGATAAAGAAGGGTATGTGGAGCAGGGATGATTCCGTTTTTATTTGGTTCCTTAAATTTATAAGGCCATAAAACAATGAGGTAAAACAGAAAGCTTCCGTGATTCTATGTGTATGTACACTAGAAGGAACTTCCAGGTGTTACTGTAAATCCTTAATGTGTTGTTTCAGCGGTACTAACTTAATGCTGATGTACTCTGGATAAAATTTTATGTTAAGCTACCACTGTTCTCTTGGAAACGGAATTCTTTCCTCCGGGGTTTGGGTTTGACATTGCATTTGAATTTTTATACAGTCATTGATATGTACCAGGGCAATAATGGATTGGAATCTACCCCAAATCCAAGCATAATGAGTACATTTTGCTTATATACTTATCAACTATTCTTATTCAAAAAGAGCACTAGATTCTTTTGGCGAAACAGATAACAAAGAGTAAAATTACACTGATCTCAACTAATTTCAAAATGCCTTTTACTTCCGCATATGTCAAATACTTTTTACAGTTTCTGTTTGGAAGGTAAAATTGACAAGTCTTGAAATTAAAAAGGCAAATATGTGAAGGAGCCAAACTGTAAATCAAATGTTTGGGAAGTGAAGACTGGAAGCTTGCTTACCTTAAAATCAGAAAAACTTTTACACTCTTTTCTGTAAATACTTCTCTTTAAACTGAATCAGAATAGCCACATTTGGAACATTTTCTGTTTTCATTCAATCTTTTTAGATAGTCAGAACTTGGTCCTAAGCCTAAAGTGGGCTTGATTTTGGAAAATAAATCTTTTCACAACTGCCTGATGCACAGAAACCTGCTTAAAGATAGGCACTCCCTTAAGTCTTTTGTTCGCATGGTCACACACTGACGCTTAGGTGTTCCAGAATCTAATATGGCCACAGTAGTCTTGATAACCAAAGTCATATTTTTTCCATCTTTAGAAACCTACACTGGAACAACCATATCCAACAAATCTCAAGCTACTGTGTGTGAACATTCCCTTTTGTTTTATACCTGAATGCTATACAGCTATTTTGGATTGTATATTGTGTTTGTGTGTTTATGCTTTGATTCAGAGTAACTTCTCATGTTATGGAATTGATTTGCATTCAACACAAACTGTAAATTAAAAGAAATGGCTGAAAGAGAAAAAAAAAAAAATTGGGTGAGGGGCTGACGGACCTGGCTCAAGGCTAAGCTTCCAGGATGGATGCCCTTAAATGGCCATAGAAACAGCTGGATGAGCAAAACACCACCACTGCAGCTCCTCGAGGACATTTCTGCACCAGGATTTCTCCCTAAAGCTGAGCGTCTGGAACCACTCGCCACACAGAGCATCCTTCCTCAAGCTCTCACTCCCTTCCCCTCATCTCCCCGGGTGAGACTGATTGGTGAAACTGGGTCACGTGCCGGCACCTTAGCTGCAAGGAAGGCTGGGAAGCCAACATTTCTGGGTCCCACCATGGAGAGATGGGGCTCATAAGGCTGGAAATTTCTCAAGTAGAGCAAGGTGTTGAAAATGTGGCAGGCATCCAGAAAACATGACAAACAGCAGACACAGCGTTTATTATTCCGGAACTGTTTGAAGGACCATGCTGCAGCCCTAGCTCATTTGACATTATCTTTCTTTTCTTCTATTTTTTAAAAGTCTTTCTTGAATTTGTTACAATATTGCTTCTGTTTTACGTTTTGGTTTTTTGGCCGCGAGGCATATGGGAATCTTAACACCCCGACCAGGGATCAAACCCGCACCCCCTACATTGGAAGGGGGAGTCTTAACCACTGGACTGCCAGGGAAGTCCCTGACATTACCTTTCTCATGAGGCAGCTTGGGACTTCTGCAAGCAGAGACACAGCCTGGCCAGCTCTGGTTTTTGACTGTCCAAAAACTTTACACCCCCTTCCCCTCCCCGAGACATGTAGGTCTCATGGGGCTGTCAGTCATAAAATTCACCCACCCTACCAACCCCTAGTTATGAGGTAGATAAATAACTCAGACTGGATCAACCATTGTATCCCGTTTCCCAACAAGAGTGGTTGATCCAAGGGGGCCCATGACCCAAATCCCTGGGATTGATATGATGATGTATGTGTGGGTGGAGAAGCTCTCTTTTGCCCTGGAGTTGTTAATCTGGAAGGAAATTTATTTATTTCAGTTGGTGGCTATCTTCCCCGGCCACATGAAAACACTATATGCAGTGGGAGAAAATTAGGTCAGCCTAGAGTGAAGCAGAGATGAGAGATGGTGAGACAGCCAGGAAAATACGGTTTCATCTTCTGGATCCAGCTAAGCCTGAAGTCATTCCATCTCTGGTTTTTAATTACATGAGCCAATAAGTTCCTTTATACAGCTGCAGCTACTGGGAGTTGGATTTCTGTCATAACTGAGTCTTTGTAATAAACCACCCAATCCCCAGTGGGAAATTTACTATGAAGCACTTTTCTGTCCATTATCTTATTTGATAGTGGGTTTAAAAGTAAGGAGGAGAGAGCTTTAATAATAAAAAAAATAGTGAATATTATTATCATCTCAATACATAGAAGAAAATTTGAACTCAGAGAGGTTAGGTGACTTGGCCAAGGTCACACAGCTAATTGTGGTCTGATTTGGATTTGAACTCAGTTCTTCCTGCCTTAGTGTTCAGCACTTGTCCTAGAATGTTTATAGTCAAATTTTATTTTCAGAACTAATGCCATTCCTCACAGTTTACCCTAATCCTTGGTATACTCGGGCCTTTCAAAGTCAGGTCTCAGCTCCTGATAACATAATAAAGAATTGAAAGAGCTTATGGAGTTATTCTTCCTGGGGTGTTTTCATTTTCAAAATGTGTAAAGGTCCCGGTATAAAGCTTTGAAGGGGAAATTTCAGTCACTGACTGTGGACAGGAGGGACTCAGATCCCCTGGAACCTGAATCCCCATACCTACATTTATGGGAAACTCTGGCCTTTTCCCTAGGCCTTTTCCTAGCTAGAACATTTTTTTCTGGGAAACCCAAGAATTTCTAGACAGTAGGGGACACAGTCAACATGTCTTTGGAGCCTGATATAATTAATGGGACCCTACACTCACCAAACCAGGTCAGCCCCTGGAGGTTAGTTATTTGGGAAGGAAAGGTGATAGAGAAGGATCATGGGCATTGAAATTCATTGAGCACATGTTAAGAATGGCAAATAGAATTCATCTCCACCCTCAACTTCACTCATGCATCGATAAGAATGCCAAGGCAGCCTCCAGGCTCAATTAGTAATGTCTGCCCTGGGTGCAGGATAGGACCTGGTAGCCAGCAATCTGCCCTCTCTGGCTATGAGCCAGGCTTTTTACATCATTAACCCCAAGTTCTCACAACAACCTCTGAGCTGGGAGTTACTTATTTTCCAGAGGAGGAAGCTGAGTTTTAGAGAGGATGTTACTTACCCCATGGGAAAGCTGTTAAGTGGGTGAGTCATTAAGAATTCACAAATAAAATAAACAACACCCTACCCCAACAAAAACAGCAACATTTTGTATCGTTTACTGTGTGCTTTCCACATGTAAGACACCGCAGCAAGCCTGTTGTATGTATTATCTTAGTTCGTGTCCCCAAAGGCTGGTGGGGTAATTCGCCATTTGAAAGATGAGGGCAGTGAAGAGCTGAGAATCGAAGTGTCATGTCTGACGTCACTGGCTCATCAGAAGCAGAGCGGAGGTGGAAGCTGGGTGTGCGCAGGGCTCTGGTGCCTGGCTCTCTGACTGTTACTTCGCACTGGGTTATTTTCATAATGCGTTGTGGTTTGGCCAGGGAGGGGGCTTCTGAGAATGTGATGGGCTAGAATACGACAATTCTGGCAAAAACTGGCTCAAGTGTTTCTGGAGAGGCTTTCTAATAAACCCCTCTGCAAGGATGGTTTCCACACATCAGGCTTGTTCAGAACAGGGCTGGCCCATCCCTTGTGGCCAGCCGCCCGTTTTACGCTTTTTGAGCACCCGACTCCCCACCATGGCACTCTCAGCCCCGCCTGCCCCAGGCTTTTCCGATCTGGCTGAGTCAGAGGCCTACAGAACTTCCTGCATGAGGAGGCAGCCTTGGGAAAAATCCTCGGGTGCTTTTATCCAAAACACTCGGCAGCTTGGTACTTGACAGGAGCATGGCCACTGGTCCTGGCTGGGTGATCTTCAGCCAACGGAGGTTTCCTCACCTGGAAAGCAAGAAGGATGGCTTCTGTGACATCCAAATGACTTTGCGGCTCTAAACGGTGCGAAAGGCCTGAGTTCATGGATCATCTCTGTGGTCACCCTCAGACCCTGTTCACTCTTGTCCTCTCTCCCTCTCCCCTCACTCAACACCTTGCTAATAATTTTTCCAACATCTTATTGAGCACATTTTCAAACAGCACCAGAATTGAATCCATTTTACACTGAGCAATCATAGCCCCACCTGCCAGATTCCACCCAGTTCTCTTCAGCTCGTTTCCCTGGTGACCACGGAGGCAGAAAGCCCCCCAAACACAGCTCCCTGAGGACACAGCGTGACATGCAGTCAGCTTTCCCCACATTTGTATCCCTCATGCGTCCTCGCTTGCCCCTAACTGCTTTCTCTGCCGGTAGCCTTCTCTCTGGCCCTACGAATGTCCATGACTTGCTGTAATGACCCCAGGTGAGACCCTCGGTGCCCTTCTCACAGGACATCAGGGAGGGAAGGAGCTTGCCGGGAGAGATGTGGGGCAGGGCACCCATTTCTCAAGAGGTCACTTTGTGCCCTGCACTTGCCATATTCCGTTGTTTGTATAACATTTCTCCCGCAGAGATGTGGAAGTAATAAGTAATCGATGTAGAAACTTCGGGAAACTCCACAAAAGCCTAATAAAAGTCTGAAAACCATCCATGAGCACAGCCCACAGACAGCAGTACTAGCATGTCCCTCATTGAGGGCCTACTGTGTGTTGGGCATTGTGTGTGTTACACATATTTCCTCAGCAACCATATTCAGTAGGTATGGATTTATTATTATTGCCAAGTCCCAGTTGTGAAAACTGAAAGGCAGAGAAGTTAGGTGATTGACTTACATCCGCGCAGCTAGGAAGGGGAGGACCTGGGATTTACACCCTGTCTGTTCCAGAGTTTGCTTTTCACCACCAGCCTCCACTGTTTCCCTGAACCTGTTATACGTGATTTAGGTTTTTTTTCTGGGCAGTAACATTTGAAATACACATGTATATTTATTTTTAATAAAATCAAGATCATGTTATTTTGTTTTTTATTTTATTTTTATTAAAAAAATTATTTTTTGGCTGCACTGCGTGGCTTGTGGGATCTTAGTACCCTGACCAGGGATCGAACCCATGCTCACAGCAGTGAAAGCACAGAGTTTTTTTGTTTTGTTTTGTTTTGTTTAATTTTTGGCTGCGTTGGGTCTTTGTTGCTGCGGGCGGGCTTTCTCTAGTTGCGATGAGCAGGGGCTACTCTTCGTTGTGGCGCGCGGGATTCTCATTGCGGTGGCTTCTCTTGTTGTGGAGCACGGGCTCTAGGTGCGCCGGCTTCAATAGTTGTGGCATGCGGGTTCTAGAGCGCAGGCTCAGTAGTTGTGGTGCACGAACTTAGTTGCTCCAAGGCATGTGGGATCTTCCCAGACCAGGCCTCGAACCCGTGTCCCCTGAATTGGCAGGCGCACTCTTAACACCTGCGCCGCCAGGGAAGTCCCCAAAGCACAGGGTCTTAACCACTGGACTGCTAGGGAATTCCCTGAGATCATGTTATTTCATAACCGACTTCTTTCACTTAACATATTTAACCATTTCTATTCAGATATTAATCCTCAAAATAACCCTCTCAAACAGATAGTGTTATTTACATTTACAGATGAGAAAACTAAAGGCTACAGAATTAAAGATGGAAAATGGAAGCTCAGAAAGGGAAATGACTTGCCCAAGGCAATGGTAAGGGGTCTAGGGGGATTTAAACGTCGGACTAAAGCTGGTACATCCTACCCCCATCCCCGCCTGGCACACCCAGGGCTGGGGCACAGCCTGCATGGGGTCGAGGAAGGCAACCGCAAAGCATTTTCTTCAAACCTCCCTAGATTAGATCACACTCAGTTGCCAACTGAAGCCTGGCTGCTTGCTTTCTCCTCCTCTCTGGAAGCTGGAGCTACTTTGCATGAGGTCTGCGCGCAGACGCCCCCATGCAGTGGGGACACTTGCTCACCTTTCCAAGATGAGAGACGGGTCATTTCCCAGCAGAAAAAAGACAATTGCAAGGATTAAATGAAGGAATGTATCCTACGAATTGTAACGCTGTAGGAGTGCAAATAAATGATATCTAATCGTCAAGATCATCCTCATCCTCATCACTGTGGCAATAACAAAACTAGTTATCAAAGGTACGATTTTCCTTGAGGATGTCTTTATAAACTTCACCACAAGGTGGCAGCTGCTACCACACTGGGTATCCGAGGCTCTGGTTTGGGGCAAGACAAGAGTAGAGCTATCTCTGCGGGTCGTCTTGGAAAGGGAGAGTGCTTTCTTTCACTACCCTTAGACAGGTTTAACTTCCAGTTGATCATGCTGGTCCTCGATGGAGGCTGATACATGATGTTCCTTTCTGGTCTTGAAGGTTGCCTCCCAGGAGGATGCTCACTGCCCCGCCCATTCAGGTACAAATTGAGCCAATCAGAGGCTCGTCAGAGGGGGCACACAAACCTAGCCAGGTGGGCCGTCAGCTGATTCTGGACACTGCAGAGGCATTGGGGTGGAAAGAGCACTGGACCTGGAGTCTGAGACCTGGATCTAAGTTCTGGCTCTGCTACCTTCCAGCTGGGTGACACTTAATCTGAAGTCATTCACTAATCTATTACTTGGCTACTAGATTCCCTGCTAGGTACTGTGATATGAATGATGCTAATGAGACATTCCTCTTAAAGTCCCAAAAGTTAACTAATGTTGAGCAACTCACTTTACCTCTTTTTTTTTTTCTAATCTGATCCTCCATTTCCTAATTTGTAAACTGGGGATAATAATGTGGACCTATAACCTTTTGTCTAAAGCCCTTGGCACATTAGGGGCCAAATGCGCTTCCAAATTCAGGATGTTTCCGTTTTTAGGAGGGTAACATAGTGTATATACACCATGTATTCCATAGTAAGTGATTAGAACACATGGCTATCAAAACAAATGACTTCACACGGGGTGGGATAGATTCCTCCCTGCCCTGTGTGTACTTCCTGCCTCTCCCATTCAGAAGTAGGATTTCTTTCCCCCTCTCCCTGAATCTGGGCTGGCCTGTGACTGTTTTGGCCGTTAGAAATATATCCCATGTAATATGTTGGGACATACTTAAAATTATTTGTTGTTTATGTGAAATCCACATTTAACTTGGTGTACTGTAAAGTTAATTTACTAAATCAAGCAACTCTTGACATTATGTAATATTATCACATAATGTAAAATCTCCTGAATTGGATAACAGCATTTGAGTTACCCAAGAGAACATCTATCTTCCTAGGAAACACACATGGAAACATTAAGGGCCAGAAGGTCAAAATGCCTATGATGTACTCTCAAATGATTCAGCAAAAATATTAATGACAATAATAAAATTAATGATAATTAATAACAAATGTTAACTAATGATGGTTGTAACCCAAGTGTTCTTTTTTCCAAATGAAAATTTGGGGGAAAAAGCAAGAGCTGACTTAGGAAGCCAGGAAAGCTGAGTCCAGGCAACAAAGAACAGGAGTGGAATAAAAGCCTGAGGGGCTGGGCTGCTGTTCATCTCAACATTCCAGGAAGGGAATGGGGTGTGGACCATCTCGGAGGCATGCCCTCCCAGTGCTGAAACTTTTTTCAGTAAATCCATCTCCAGGTCCATGACAGCCACCAGGGGGCAGCAGTGAGAGACAAGGCCCAGGCAGTACAGGGTCATATCATGGTTAGGATGTTTCCCACTTTCCAGTGATGTTTATTGGCCATTGTCTCTGAATGCCTGTTCATGCCTTTTGTCTGTCTTTCCATTAGTTGGTCTTTTTCTTAATGATCTGAGTAATGCCTTATATATTCTAGGTATTAATCCTATGTCACTTAGGTGTTGAAAATATCTTCATCTAGTTTGCTATTAGTTTGTTTTTCCCCCTCCCTTTATGGTGGGAAATTCATCTTTTGATGAATTTTTATGTAGTCAAATTTACTGATCTTTTTTCTTGAATGAGTTGTGCTTTTTATGTCTTCAGAAATCCTTCCCTGCCCCAAGGTCATAGAAATATTATGTATTTTTCTTCTAAAAGTCTTAAAGTTTTGCCTTTCACATACATCTGGAACTGATTTTGATACGGTGTGAGGTAGGGATCTATTTTTATTTTTTTCTTTGTGTACTCACCCCTTGTTTGCGGATGTGCTGGGAAATAGTCTCACGCTGGAGAAACCAAGCCAGGGCAGGCTGAAACACAGGGCTCCAGCAACGAGCTGTGGGAGGAGAGGTATAAATCATCAGAAGTGGTCCTGATGCAAAAGCTAATGGAGGAATCTTCCCACCCCACACAAAGACAGTAGGTTTGACTAAGCCAGAGGTGGTCCCTAGGTGAGGCTGCAGGGAGGGAGGAGGACCTTAGTGAAGAATGGAAGACCCATACAGGAGGGAATATAGTTTCAGTAACCATGGTGACTCCACAGTGGCCTCTTAGACACTCAAGATAGTTGGTGAATTGAGCTGCTTTCCAGACATGGCCAGGAGTCAGGCTGGACAATGACTGGGGTCTGAGCAGAGACCCCAGCCCTCTACTGCCTGCCCCTGCTCCTGCCCCTGCCCCAGCTTGGCACTGCCTGGACTAACAGGCCTTGGTCTTAACAAGAGTCTCCCACTGTGCCCTGGGTCTAAGCTCATCCATGCTGCTTGGAGCTCCCGGCCCTGGCGCAATGCTGCTGGGAGAGAAGGATCTGATCACCGAGAAGGGGCCTTTAGAGAAGGCAGTAGCAGCAGGGGGCTCATCACTCCGAACAGAAGGAAGCCCAGACCTCCCACAGCATGTGGGCACAGAACATGGGCTCTGGGCCACACTCCTTGGCCCTACTGGTCATGTGACCTGGGGGAACTAACTTCATCTCTGGGCTTCACTGTAAATGGGATTCTAATGGCAACCTACCCAAGCAAGTCACTGTAAGGCTTACAGATAATGAGGCAAACAGCTGATACTCAATACATGAGTGAAATTTATCATTTGCATGAAGCTGCATAGCTGATAATCAAGCCCATGGCAATTTTCCCACAACCTGTTTTTGTGACCTGATTTCCTATAACTTTCTCCATTTCAGCTACGCTGAACCACGCCCACATGCTGTAACCATCTACTCTTGGGGTCTGGTTAGACACATTACGGCCCATCCATAGAATGGAATACCATGTTGTCATTAAAAAGAAGGGGGTACACCTGAACCAGATGATAAAAAGGATGTTCAGATAGGTTATGAACTGGGTGAGACAAGGTACAGAACCTGTGTGAAGTAGGATGCTCTAATGCCATACTTGCAAGGCTATTGCTCAACATACATGGGTACACACACATACACACACACACACGTGTGCGTGCTTGTATATGCATGGGTTATCTCCTGTAAGGATCCATGAGGAATTGTAAACACAGATTCCTTTGGGGGAGAGGGCCCAGTGGAGCAAGTAGGCGTTCGCTGTTCTTCTTACTCTTTCTGTGCAATTGACACCCCTACCAGAACCAACAAATGGCCTCTGATGAATTGTTTCATTATCTGTAATTCTTATTGGCCGTTGGTTCCTTCCATCCCTCCCTGGCCACAGCCTGATGGGAGGCACAGGTGAGGGAAGAACGTGACTTTGGGAGTCAGGTGACCCCCATTCTCTCTCCAGCTCTGCACGAACTTCAGGATGACCTTGGCCGGGCCCCTTCCCCTCCCTGCCCTCAGCCTCCATCTGTAGAGCTAGGACGATGCTGGAGCCGATGACCTCCACGGGTCCTCCTGCTCAAGGATTCTCTGGCTTTCTCTGGTCTATTTTTGCCTGACACCTCTCCCAGGGGCCTGTGGGTCTGAGTTAATTTCCCTGGCTGGCCCGGATCCAGGCAGCTCAGGTGGAGAGCACCGAGCTAATGAGGCCAAGGTCATGGGCCAGTTAACGGCTCTTGGGAGGAACCCGTGGCCGGACTGCAGCTGGACTGCAGTTCTCCCACCGATCGCTGGGCTTGGGCACAGGAGGAGGCGATAAGAGCAAAGCTGTTCCGGAGCCCAGGTCCAGTTACCTTTTGTGACAGCAGCGCAGTGTCCCCCAGTCACATGATGAAGCAGGGAGTATGTGGGGTGGGGGTGGGGAGAGGACCAGATGTTTTAAAAAAGTGCATCCCCCTGCCTGCAAGCAGACCACACCTGAGCAAGCCAGGGAGGTGAGAACCAATTTTATTTCTTTAAAGCTAAAGCAAGAGGGCACATCCACATTCTCCTGGGTCTACCCACTGTGTGGCTTTTCTCCCTCTTTCTGAGTAAATCACGTCCATGCCTCCCAATCCATGGTGAGGTGGAGAAGGGCTTCCTCTTTTACATTATTACCTGTCATAAGGACAGGGGTTGTCTGTTTTATTCAATGCTGCGTTCTTGGCACCTAGATCAGTGCATGGCATGCATACTGTAGGAGCACAATAAATATTGCTCGAGTATATCAACTCACCTTTGTCCAGGGAGAGGCTGTGGATGGCATTCAAAAGGACACGGTATTGCCAATGGGTTCTACTTGATTGTTTTAAAATATTTCTACCTCAGAGAGTCTGTGGAAGCTCTGCGATGGTTCTAGGAAAAAAGAATAATTCCTTTTACAGTATGCCACCACTTCCTAATCTAAACATTCTGCAAGTTTGAATTTTCTTATTCCAGGTTTTTCAACTCAGTTCAGTGACTATTTATTATTAATTATTGTATTATATTATTAATTTTTAATTGGGTTCATCCCATCAGTAAGGCTATGGGCTAAGCACAAAACAAGTATTGATTTATTTAATTTTAATAACTGTGTAAGATGAGCACACTACCATTATTCCTATTTTACAGATGAGAAAACTGAGGCAGGCAGAGCTCAAGTAATTTGGTCAAACTCACATGGATGGTGAGGTCTGGAACCAGGAGTCAAACTCTAGAGACCAGGCTCTTAATCACAACTAATGCTGCTCTTTGGGACTTTCCTTGCGTGCAAGTATCTGTCTATGAGACGCTGTGATTTAACAATGAACAAGGGCTTCAACAAGTGAGAGGTTAAACAAACAACGGTACATCCATACCATGGACTACTACTCAGCAACGAAAGGGAAGGGATGGTTGGTAGATGCAGCAACCTGGGTGGCTCTCCAGAGAATTATGCTGTGTACAAAGGCAACCCCGTAAAGTCTCATACTGCATGATTCCATTTATATAACATCCTCGAAAGGACAAAATTATAGACATGAAGAATAGACTGGTAACGCCAAGGACTAGGGAGAGATGGAGGTGAGACAGAAGTAGGCGTGGCTATAAAAGGCCAACATGAGGGATCCTCCGGGTGATGGAGAGACTCTATACCTTGACTCCATCAATGTCAATATCCTGGCTGTGACATCAAAGAGGAGGCAAAATAAGTAGCATTTTGTACAACAAAATACAGTTAGCAGCCTTTAGCCCCAAAGGCTAAACTGGAGAACTGGATGGGTGTGTACTAAATCTGTGTGTGTGTGTGTGTGTGTGTGTGTGTGTGTGTGTGTGTTTGCAAATATAGCATTTAAATGTTTATTTGCCAACATTTAAAAATTTTGCAAGATGTTACCATTGAGGGAAACCGGGTAAAGGGTACAGATCAAAATAAAGAGTTTAATTTAGAAAAAAGAATGAGTGCACTCCTGCCTGCAAGGAGCTCCTGCGTAGGGAATGAGACCCCACCTCATGGGCGCAGGTCACTTCTGTACATCACGGTGGGGTGATGTGGCAGGCCAGCGAGGACTGCCAATGCAGCAACAGTGGAGCTGAGTTCTCAAGCATCATCAGCTCAGAGGTGAGAGGAAGGGTGTCTGGGGCATGCAGGATAGCAAGAACAAGCAGGGTGCCTGGGTCTACTTTCCCCAAAGTCCCCCTGATGGCCCACAAGATCTCAGACCATCCCATTGCAAATATGCTTAATGCAGGCTATTTCCCACCTTGTACATACGAGTGTTGAGTGACGGACAAAATTATCGCCTTAAATTTTTTCTTCAACATTTGGTGCCCACTGTTGCTTATCCAGTAGAACCCAATCATGGGGGAAAACAAAGATTCCCTTGTCAAACATCACACCAGAGGGCAAGCGTCTTTGTTCAGCCTGTCAAGATCATCTTTCACGTTCAATTTAGTAAAAAGGCAGATGTTAATGTTTTTCCTGTTGAGATAATTTCTTTTTTAAACGCATGTTTTTTTTCTCTTGATAGGCCTAGTTTTACTTTACATGTAATAGCAGCTGAGCGGTGGAAAGAGTGAGGATTTGGGGGTCAGAGGACCCTGTATTTGAATCTCGATTCTTACTTACTAGCTATGGTCTTGACCTTTATTCTCCCTGAGCCTCCATCCCTTGACCTCTACGATAAGACTAATTATACTAAATGAGCCGGCAATACTGAATCCATGGTGGGAATTAAAGAGGAAACATTTGCCAAAGAACCTAGTATAACGCCTGACACATAGTAAGCACTCGATAAATGATACTCGTTATTACTGCTAATAATTCTACCTTATGTAAAAAATAAAAGATAGGCACTTTTTACAGTGTTTTACAAATAGTGCTACGATTTCTAGGGGTTTTGCTTGTATCAGCCAGGATAGTTAAGGTTATGCTGCAGTTAACAAACAACCCTCAAATCTCAGTGGTTTACAGCAACAACATTTCTTTCTTTCTTTTTTTAACATCTTCATTGGAGTATAATTGCTTTACAATGTTGTGTTAGCTTCTCCTCTATAACAAAGTGAATCAGCCATACATATATATCAGATATACATCCCCATAACTCTTCCCTCTTGCGTCTCCCTCACTCCCACCCTCCCTATCCCACCCCTCTAGGTGGTCACAAAGCACCGAGCTGATCTCCCTGTGCTATGGGGCTGCTTCCCACTAGCCATCTATTTTACATTTGGTAGAGTATATATGTCCCTGCCACTCTCTCACTTCATCCCTTCTTGCTCATACTACATGTCCACTGTGGGTCAGGTGCAATTCCGCTCCCATAGTGTTCCCTCCTGGACCAAGGATAAGGGAGCAGCCATTTGCTGGAACATTACTGGTTGTCATGGTAGAAGAAAAGGGTCTTTTAATCAGCATTAAATGCTATGGCTTAGAAATGACACATATCATTTGCCTTCAGAACTCATTGGTCAGAACTGGTTACACATTCCTGCCCCACCATAAGGAGGACAGGAAGTCTAATCCTACCGTGTGTCTGGAAGGCAGGGGAGGAAATCAAAAAAATGCAGCCAACAGCCCTACTGACAACCACGATGCTTTTGAGAAGCACTGCCCTGCCCAGAGGGACGGCTGGACAGTGAGAGGGAGGCAGTAGCCGGGGGGAAGGAGGAATATAGAGATGGGCCCCAACTGGGGGGCAACCCCAGGTCAACGGGCGGGACTGAAGCCAGAGAGCTCTGGGTGCCTTTCTCACCCGGACCCAACTCCAGCGGAATCTGGCCCAGTCTGATCTGGCAGCAAACAAGCCAGCCCTGCTAGGAGGTGAGAGTCCCACATGCTCTCACGGATGCTAAAGCTGTATGTAATCTGTTTCCCTGGTACTCCAGTTTGTGGGCAAAACAGAGTCACAAAGCAGTATTTCTCTAGCTCCGCCCCTCCTGCTTTGCTGGATCCAGGACCTATCGGATTCTTCTAAGGGTTTGGGGAGCCCCCAGGCAGTGTCTCTGGTGTGCCACCATCCTGCCCCCGCCGTGGCTCCTTCCCAGTACCAGCTCTGGGCTCCTGCCTGCTCTGCTCTTTTGTAACCGCTTGACGTCAAAAGCAGCTGCTCTGCTGGCTTTGTCCTCCTAGGTCCCCTGGGGCGGCAGACGTGTGGTTCCAACTGCAGCGATGTCTGTGCCAACAGTGCCACCTCCCGTCCCTTCAGAGGCTGCTGGCAATGTCCAGTGCTCACAGTGTCGCCGATCTCCCACTGCAGCCCTTGCAGAGGATTCAGCATGAGTCCTGGCACAGGGAAGCTGCAGTGGCCAGCACGGTAGCCCCATCAGTGTCCTTTCTGACCCACGCTGGCCACCTTCCGGATTCTGGACCTCAGGTCTTCTTTTGACCTTAGCAGGTCTGGGGCCTATGCCTTGAAATCTCTTACCACCACTTTCCTTTCCATCCTCCTCAACCCTTGCTCATCTTCAAATGTGAGCTCAAATGCCACTTCCTCATGGAAGCCTTCCTTGATTTCCCAAACGAAGTGAAGTCCCCCAATATAAGATCTTTCCCCTCAATGTTGGATTGGCAGGTAATAAGAGAGGGTGCAAAAGAAGAGACACCCACTGGTCAAAAGCATTTCCAAACAGCAAACAAATTCTCCATATTCCTCATGAGAATTGATACCTCGACAGAAGCAGGTTGCTCACACATCCTTTGCAATCTTCGGGGAGAGGTGCAGTCCTGTCAGGTGCGTTGGCCTTGGTGAGAAGCTGCTGTGTGTTTCTAGTTCGCTCCGATGCACTAATGTAGGTAAATGGATGTGTTGAGCTGAGTGGCTAGGAAAGGAACCTTTTTTGCTCTCTGTTTGCCACGGATGACTCACAGCTTCCTTGTATCAAGGAGAGCAGATGTTTTCTTGTCAATGAGGATCTGGCCCTCCCTGGAGGCCAGGAAAGGGAAACCCAATGCTCCGGGCAGGGCAGTTTCTCAAGAGGCCCACGATCCCCCAAAAGCTAACTGTCAATCCAGCATTGTCCCTACATTTTTAAAAATTGAGGAAACTCAGTTACAATACACACATTCAGGCATAGGTAGGTAAATTAGGATCCATCCTTACTAGGGAATACTGGTGCTTGGGGGGAAGCACGTGTCCCATGGCTACTGCCTTCTGGGGTCAGCTGGCCACGCCCCAAGTGGTCCGGGAACCCGTACAATGCCCAGATAGCTCTCAGTCATCACCCCCGCCCCCTTTACCCTTCAGAGGCACAGGGACGTGGAAAGAGCAGTCAGATGAGGTCTGAATGCAGGCTCTGCTACCTTGGACCAGTTACCTAAACTTCCTGTGCCTCGGTTTCTGCATCTGTCAAATGGGGACAATAATCCTGTTTTCAAAAGGTTATTTTGAGGATGAGGTGAGGGAAGGCCATGTTCCTCCTCCCCCGTCCCCACGCCGCCGCCAGGATCACTGACCAATGAGGCCTAGCTGTTATCACCTCTGTATATCCCAGTCCCCAGCCTGAGGCTGCAGGTTACTGAGTTATAACCACACCCTCTCTCCAGCATCCAAAATACACCTGAAAGGAAAACTGAGATCACACAGAAGTAAGTCCCCAGGCACCACCCTCAACGTCAGCCCACCCCTCAGCTGGCCACCTCAGGGGACAGCCTGGGTCCAGACCCACTGTTCAGACTAGGTTCAGACTGGATTCAGCAGGTTCAGACCTGCTGCAGTTGCACAGGCCCTGGCACTTCGTGGCTGTGTGGCCTTAGTTACTTCTCCACTCTGGCCTTGTCACCTGCCCCTCCTTCTCCAATCCCAAACCCACTGCCTCCCCAGCACACAGCCCGGGAGGTGCTCAGTTATACAGTATGTGACTTTTGCTGTTTGGGTTTTGTTTCATTTTTTTCATCTCAAATACCGCTAGTAGAATGATGTCGGTATAAAGCAGGTTTCCCAGCACATTTAAGTTTTGAAACCAATCTGGGGCCAGTCTTCTCACAATCAAACAGAAACACTTGGCAAAAGCTGACGATCCGCAGGACACACAGGACCACCTTCTCCTCCCGTCACCTCTGCAGACCTGAATCGCTCCCGGCTGCCCCGTTCTGTGCAAGTCGTGGCTGGTTGAGCAGCTCCAGAACCTCTGAGGTTTCCACGACTTGAACTCTTCGGTGAAGCTGTGAGTGCAGATTGGGAAGCTGCGAGTGCAGATTGGGAAGCTGCGAAGTCATTTCTTGCTGGATGGATTAATCCAGAAGGCTACACCCAGGATCTGATTTTTATTTTGGCAAAAATAGTCTCTACGAAAAGCAAAACTCACCAGTACTTACATCCGGAAAGAAAGATCAGGAACCCGAGGACTTAAGTCTGCGAAGCATTGACGAGCTGTGACACCAGATACACGAGTTGGTGGAGGTTTAACCAGGGAGGAATTTTTATCAGGATCGTTACTGTTCTGGTTAATGAGCTAGTTGCGAAATTTCATAGGTTAGGAGGGGTCTTTCCCAGCTCATCTTTCTCATAAGCCCTATTAGTTGTGGTGCAGGAACACACATGGGGTGTCAGATCAGAAACAGCTGTACTGATAGTTGTGTTGAATGCCGTTTACCTACCTGAGTGCATCCAGGTGTTTGCTCTTGCTATTCTCTCTACCAGGAACACTGCCATTATCTGGAAAGATCTAGGTCCTCCTCCAAGGCCCAGAGCAAGCAAAATTTCCTTAAAGAAACCTTCCAGAGTCCTCCCCGACGGGGTTGACTGTCACCAGCTTGGTGCTTCAGTGGTGCCCGAGGGTGCTTAAACCTAGCCACATGTCCTCTTTCCTGGTCTGTCTCCTTCTACTGGACTCTGATGACTAGACTGTGGCTTTCCCAAGTGCATCTATGTCCCCAGGGTCCTGTGCAAAACCTAGGCTCAAGCGGGCAGAGGTGAATTGCATTTTAAATTAAAGTCGAAAGTAAAAAGCAGGGATTGGTGGAGAGTGATACTTGGATGGACACAGAGGCTGTGGTAGCCTGTTTACAGGAAACCTGAATTTTTCTGCAGCAGCTTATCTCTGCTTGACTACACATCCTTTCTCAGGAAACAGAGGAAGCTGAGGGGGTGGCAAGTATTCAACTCAGAAGGGACTGAGGGAGGAAAGCAAATCCTGTTTCCTGCCTGGTGGTTGTGGAGAGGAGCAAGTCACTGTTGAAGGCTTGGGATGCTGAGGTCTTTTTTTTTTTTTTTTTTGGCCACTCCGTGCAGCACCTAGGACCTTAGTTCCCTGACCAACGACTGAACCCGTGCCCCTGAATTGGAAGCATGGTGTCTTAACCGCCGGACCGCCAGGGAAGTCCTGCTGAGGTCTTTACAAGCAGTTACAAACTTAATTTTCACATCCACTCCAGGAGGGAAGTACACATTTTATAAATCAAGAAATCAAGGCTCAGAGAGGGAAGCAACTTACCAGAGATCTCAGGATATGAATAAAAACAGAAACCCACAGTGGTTGAGAGTCTGCCTGCCGATGCAGGGGACACGGGTTCGTGCCCCGGTCCGGGAGGATCCCACATGCCGCGGAGCGGCTGGGCCCGTGAGCCGTGGCCGCTGAGCCTGCGCGTCCGGAGCCTGCGCTCCGCAACGGGAGAGGCCACAGCAGTGAGAGGCCCGCGTGATGCAAAAAAAAAAAAAAAACAAAAACAGAAACCCAGGGCTGATATCAAAATCAGTGATCTTAACCGTTCTGATTTACCTCCCAGGGGAAGGGGATAGGAGTAGGGCTGGAATACAGAGGTCCAGGTTTACCCTCCCCATAAGGGCCTCTTCCCTAGGATAAATGTCATGGGGCATCCTGGACCCTTGATAGCCTGTAGAGGGACAGAAGGAGGGTTGGGTATGATTCTATCAGAAGAGCCGTCTGCAATTTGCAATTCATTTACTTTTTTATCATGTACTTCAGAATTATTATTTTATTATGTAGGTAGGGAAACGGAGGCAAAGGCAGGGACGTGGCTTGTTCAAGGTCACACAGCAAGTCAGCAAAACAACTAAGGCTCAGAAATAATTTCAGTTAAGCTCCTAACAAACAGACTCTCCTGCAGAGAACAACCACACACTCCAGACAAAGCACAAAACAACTACTTCAGGGCTCAGGCAAAGGGACAGAAGCAGGAAGATTTTGAGGGGAGTCAAAACATGGATTAAATGATGGGCAGAGAATGAGTTTGCCATTATTTTGCAGTTTCCTCTTGAAGGCAGCTGCAGTCTGGCACACATAGAAATGACTGAAACTCTGACAGAAATCCTGCCATCTTTCTGGCCTGAAAAAACCAGAGCACAGAGCCCAGGGCAACCATGACTCTTGGAGAGACAGGAGAAATTGTTAAAGGAGAGAGCCAAAGAAGGGAAACTCCAAATTCTGTGCATAATCGCTGCCCCAGTGTGTCTGACTGATCCTGAACCATATATGCATTAAGCAGACTAAAAGAAGTCTGAAATGAGATGGTAGTTGCCTCTCATCACAGGTGAGAGAGATTTGCAATTTAAGTCTAACCCAGTGAATTGCCTGCCAAAGGGAAAAAAAAATTGGTTTTGGAGGAATATATTGTAAAAGAATCCATAGTCTCTTCAACATAACATTCATAATGTCCAGGTTATTATTTTTTTTTTTTTCCATACGCGGGCCTCTCACTGTCGTGGCCCCTCCCGTCGCGGAGCACAGGCTCCGGACGCGCAGGCTCAGCGGCCATGGCTCACGGGCCCAGCCGCTCCGCGGCACGCGGGATCCTCCCGGACCGGGGCACGAACCCGTGTCCCCTGCATCGGCAGGCGGACTCCCAACCCCTGCGCCACCAGGGAAACCCTTTTTTGTGTGTGTGTGGTATGCGGGCCTCTCACTGTTGTGGCCTCTCCCGTTGTGGAGCACAGGTTCCAGACACGCAGGCTCAGTGGCCATGGCTCATGGGCCCAGCCGCTGCACGGCATGTGGGATCTTCCCGGACCGGGGCACGAACCCGCGTCCCCTGCATCTGCAGGCGGATTCTCAACCACTGCACCACCAGGGAAGCCCATCCAAGTTATTTTTTAAAGTTATTTGACACAGAACAAGGAAAATGTAAACCATTCTCAAAAAGAAAGACATTCAACAGAGGTCAACCCTAAATGATCCAGATGTGGGAATTAATAAACAAAAATTTAAAGGCATTTATTATAACTATGCTTGATGAGATAAGGAAAAAATACATGTATATGAAAAGATAGAAATCTCAGCAGAGAAACAGAAAATACCAAAAAAAAAAAAGAAAGAAAAGGAAGCAAAGAAAATTTTAGAATATACAGTATACAGAATATACAGTATCTGAAATTTTAAAATGAAATGTTTGCACTTAATAGCAGAATGGGGATGGCAGAGGAAGAGTGACCTTCAACACAGATTTTTTAAAAGAAAATATCCAATCTAAGGAAACAAGAGAAAAACGTTTAAAAAAATAAAGCCTCGGGCTTCCCTGGTGGCGCAGTGGTTGAGAATCCGCCTGCCAATGCAGGGGACACGGGTTCGAGCCCTGGTCTGGGAGGATCCCACATGCTGCGGAGCAACTAGGCCCGTGAGCCCAAACTACTGAGCCTGCGCGTCCGGAGCCTGTGCTCCGCGACAAGAGAGGCCACAACAGTGAGAGGCCCGCACACCGTGATGAAGAGTGGCCCCCGCTCGCCGCAACTAGAGAAAGCCCTCGCACAGAAACGACGACCCAACACAGCCAAAAATAAATAAATAAATAAATGAAATTTTAACAAATAAATAAATAAAATAAATCCTCATGATCCTGTAGGAAAATATCAAAAAGTCTAAAGGTAATGGGTAATTGAAGGATTGGGATCCCAGAAGAGAAGAGCAAATGGAGTGGGACAAAAATATTTGAAGAAATAATGGCTGAAAACTTTTCAAGTTTGTTGAAAGAGCTAAATTTACATGTTCAAGAAGTTCTGAGGGAATTCCCTGGTGGTCCAGTGGTTAGACTCTGTTCTTTCACTGCCAAGGGCGCAGGTTCGACCCCTGGACGGGGAACTAAGATCCTGCAAGCCGTGCGGAGAAGCCAAAAAAAAGAAGTTCTGTGAACCCCAAAGACTAAAAGACAATCCTTCCCCAGGCAGCCTAATGCTTTCAAAATGGGCTCTGTAACAAAGTGGCTGCTGGTAGGGAGGCTACGTTTAACCACACAATATGGACTGTCCCTCATCAAGGTTGACTTGACGCCTAATGAATTTCACCCCCAGAAGTGATGGCCTGAGATATCACTGAACGGTCCTGAGGGGGACTCAGCACCATATCAGCTGGGAGAAAATACCTTGAGAAGTTGAGTTATTGTCTCGTGAAATGTGTTATGCTCTGAATCCACAGCCAGTATTTAGTGCATTTGCTCCCAAACTATATTTCATGGACCTAGGAATGAAGAAGTTAAGATGAAGGTAATAGATCTCATGATTACACATCATAGGCCAATTTCAAAAGTTTTGTTTTCAATACCCATGTCTCTGGGACCTTCTGGACTAGAGGTTTTAGTATTTAAGAGGGGAATACGTCCCTGAAGGCAGACAAAAAAAATTGGTTTCATCAAGTAGCCATATATTATTCCTTATGCTCCTTGATTTGTGGATAACAATGAGGTTATGGGTTGGATGTGGTAATGGACCTTGATTATCAAGAGAAATTCAGGGCTTCCCTGGTGGCGCAGTGGTTGGGAGTCCGCCTGCCGATGCGGGGGACGCGGGTTCGTGCCCTGGTCCGGGAGGATCCCGCGTGCCGCGGAGCGGCTGGGCCCGTGAGCCGTGGCCGCTGGGCCTGTGCGTCCGGAGCCTGTGCTCCGCGGCGGGAGAGGCCGCGGCGGTGAGAGGCCCGCGTACCGCAAAAAAAAAAAAAAAAAAAAAAAGAGAAATTCACACTGTTGCTACACAGGAGGGCAGGAGGCACATGAATAGAACTCAAGGGATCTCTTCTACTCAGGGACCTCTTATAGGAATCCTTCTTGGGTGACCATAGCAAATAACAAAGGGTAAGAGAGAATTTCACAGCCTTACTGAACCAGGACCATCAAAGGGTTCAAGGTTCCCAGGAATGAAATTTCCCATAGGTAAGAGGAACACTGAGTGGGATCCCCAGTTAAAGACTTGTATCAGTGGAGCAATGCTCATGGTGGCCGTGGTCTCTAGTGCACCTCCTTGCTGCCTACGTATTTATAATATATATGCAAAATATTGAGAAAGGAGCCCAACAGAGCAAGAAAAGCACCGGCATCGTGCTGAGGCCCTCCACTCCGTGACATGCCCGCAAGATGCAGTAGGCGGCGATTATTTGTATTTGTCTACAACAGGGGAAGTGGGGAGTTCATTTACTGTTGTATATGGGTTGTTTGTCTGAGAAGAGTGCACGTGGGTACCCAGGAAGTACTAAATCTGGTTCCTCTTCACCTGACACTTTCCCCCCAGGGGTCGTGTCCCTATTACACATTCTTCTTCCTCATCCTTCAGCCTGACTTACTGGTCCAAGAACACAGTCCCCCGACCCAATACCCGCCGGTCTCCTGGAAATTTGACACTGGGATTCCAGGAGTTTGGACCTAAGCCACCTGCTGGCAGGGGCCTCAGGGGCAGACCATATGCTCCTGGAAGGGGACCTGCCCTCCTTCCTGTCCTTCCTAAACTGTGCAGATTTCGTGCTTCTTTTCATTCTCTGACCTGCCCTGGTTCCCTCCCAAAAGACCCTCTTTTGTGCTCATTTAGCCAGTCTCAGTTTCTGTTGCTTGGAACCAACACCTGACATAGGGGTCACAGTGGAATTGCATAAAGGCACAGTGAGCACAATGGGGTCCAGCTTTAAGGGTTTGGGGGGACAAGGTGGTGGATACTGAATGGCTCCATCACTCAGTACCTGAATCACTGCCCAGACCAAGTCTGTGCAGGAATGGGAATTCTCCAAGAACTGAGGACAAATTGACGAAGGAATGAACTCATGATTCTGGGGTCAGGCAGGTGGATGGCCAGGGCCCATTGAAGGCCTCAGGGAAACACAGGCTGAGAGGGAGTTAGAGGCACTGAGAGAAGTCTTCTGAGGGTGGTTTGTACAAAAGGTCAGAGAAGGCACTGCAGCACGTGCGGAGTGACTTAGGAGATGTCCTGGGATCATTTCCGTTTCCTAGGTCACTTGCTTCCTGCCCTGGGCACCCAACATGGGAGCCTGTCTGGGGCTGACATACTCCACACATGGCAGCACAGAGAGTCAATGCCCCAGAGAGCAGGCCCGTGGGGGTGAAAGCAAAAATCAGACGCTCCCTTCTTTCCTCCCTGGAGAGGCTGAACCTGAGGCCATTCCTTGAAGGCTCCTGGGAAGGTCCTGGCAGATGCAACCCCCCATATGGATGACCAGGTCAAAACATGGCCTCGTACGGACTTCCCTCCTTCCCTGTTTAACTTCCCCCAGCCTCCCAGTCCTATTCCCGGAGATCAAGTGAGCCTGGCCTCCAGCTGTGCCTTCGGGGGACCCCAGGCTCCAGCAGGCTACTTTGGGCTGCAGGGAGGCTTTGGGATTCTGTGCTAAGAGTCATGGGCAACCGTGGAAGAGTTGGAAGCAGGTGCTGGCTGAGATCGATATTCTTAAGGGTTATTCTAGCCCCGTGTGGGGAATAGATGGGGTGGGGGGCAGGGGCAGTGCCACAAGGGTAAACACAGGAAGACCATTCTGGAAGCTCATGCAGGACTCTCGCTGAAATGTGAAGGAAGCTTGGGTGAGGTTGTCTGCTGTCTGGCTATCTCTCTCTGTCCCCTCTGTTTATGGCTGACCCTCTCTCACACCTGCAAACAAGCCCTCTGAGCTTAATCAGCCTTGGGTGCCATTTGGCCATCCTGGGTCCAAGGTGCTGGAGGAGGAACATACCTGTGCTCAGTCCGAGCCAGATGTGCAGGGGCTCCCCCAGGTGTCCCAGTGGGGCCTGTGGGGCACCAGAGTCTGAGGGAGATGACTGGATGGGAGCCCCGTGGGCAGGAGGAGAAGCAATGGAGGACTTGAACCCTGAGCTCGGGAAGGGAAGTCAGGCATCCGGAGCCCAGCTGAGCTGTCAGTCAACACAAAGAAGCTTCAGTGAATCAGTGCATATTTATTGAACCAAAGTCCTTAGAACACAACCTGGGGAGAGCCAGATGGACCTGAAATATCTTGTCCGGCCCCACCTCCAAATGAAGAAGAAACTGAGGGTCAGAGAGGCTGTGTCTATTGGCCCCAGGCTGGTTCACCTCCTTGACACACTGCAAAGTTCCTTGACTCATTGCTGCCATCTGGTTTCATTTTTCTTTCTTTCTTTTCTGTTGTTTTTTGTGTTTTTTTCAAATCAACCTCTGTTCCAACACAACATTTGGAATTTTATGGGAACTTCACTGGTCTCGTAGTGCACCCTGGTCCCAAAGAGCAAAGGGCAACTTGTCAAACGATCCACCCACTGTGTTGTCATCACCACCACCATCAGCAGCACCAAGATCTAAATAGACATTTCTTCGAAGAAGAAGGAAATTTTTTCGGAGTAAGTGTATTAGTTTGTCGTATCGAAATTGAGGATAGGATGCTCAAATCCATGGGAAGGATGTTGTTAGTAGTAGTATTTTCATAATGAAGTTAATTGTGTATAGTTCTGGTGTGTAGGGGTTGTGGAATGTTCTTAGGAATAGAACTGTTGTGAATATATTTATTATAATGATGATGGCCTATTCTTCTAGGAAGACTATGGTGAAGGGGCCTGCTGCGTACTCTACACTGAAGCTGGATACGAGTTCGGAGTCTCCTTCTGTTAAATCAAAAGGGGCTCGGTTGGTTTCTGCTAGGGTAGAAATAAATCCTATTACGGCCAGTGGTCATGAAGGGTAGACTAGTCATAGTTGTTCTTATGTTGTGGTTAGGGTTGATAGGGTGAAGGACCCGTGTATTAGGAGCACTGATAAGAGGATGATTGCTAGTGTGACTTTGTCTGAGATTGTTTGTGCTACTGCTTGTGGGGCTCCAATTAATGCATATTTTGAGTTGGAGGCCCAGCCAGATCACAGAATGGAGTATATGGTAGACTTGCTATTGCTAGTATGAATAATACTCCCAGGTCTACGTTGATGAGGGGGTTATGGGTAAAGGGAGTCATACTGTGAGGGCTATAGGGTTAGGGCTAAGATGGGTGCGATGATAAATATGGAGGTGGAAGATGTAGCTGGTCGTAGGGGCTCCTTAGTGAATAGTTTGATTGCATCGGCAAAGGGTTGGAATAGACCATGAAGACCTACAACGTTTGGTCCTTTTCGGAGTTGTATATAGCCTAGGACTTTACGTTCTACTAGTGTTAGGAATGCTACGGCTAGGAGGATGGGAATGATAGGCATTAAAGTGTTAATTATAAACATTTTGTTAGGGAGAGGGTTTGAAACTCTGGATATAAAGGTTTAAGTTTCACGCAATTACCGGGCTCTGCCAACTCAACAAAACCCTGGTCTTGGGTGGTTAGTTTGTGCTTGCTTATTAGGTTGAGATTAGATCATTAATTGTTTTGAAGGCGCTTATCTAAAGTGGGCCTTATTTCTCATACTGGGAGAAATGAGTAATAGATAGAAACCGACCTGGATTGCTCGGTTGGTCGGTCTGATCTCATATCACGTAGGACTTTAATCTTTAGACAAACGAATCCATAACAGCCGTGACACCCTTAGGATGTCCTGATCCAACAACAAGGTCGTAAACCCTACTGTCGATATGGACTCTAGAATAGGATTGCGCTGTTATCTCTAGGGTAACTTGTTCCATTGATCAAGTTTTTGGATCAATAAGTGATATTATGCCTTGGTTAGTAGGTCTAGGATTTAATCACTCAGAGGGTTTTTTGTGCTCCAAGGTCACCCCAACGAAATTGTCAACCCATGTGAAATTTTGTTATTCCTTGGTGGTTTAGGATTATGGTTTGGGGGTTGATTAATTGAAGCTCCATAGGGTCTTCTCGTCTTATTTTGTTATCCCCACCTCTTCACGGGGAGGTCAATTTCACTGATTAAAAGTAAGAGACAGTAAAACCCTCGTGTGGCCATTCATACAAGTCCTTATGTAGAGAACAAATGATTATGCTACCTTTGCACAGTCAGGATACTGCGGCCATTTAACGATTGTCACTGGGCAGGCGGTGCCTCTAATGCTGGTGCTGCTAGAGGTGATGTTTTTGGTAAACAGGTGGGGTTTGTGTTTGCCGAGTTCCTTTTACTTTTTTAAATCTTTCCTTGGGTGCACCCCTGTGTTGGGTTAACAGTGTTTTTAATAAATGATTTAGTGTTGGATTGTATTTATTTATTGTTAATTATCAGTATGTTATTAGTTGCTGATGTAAGCCTGTGCAAGAAATATTTCTTGTTACTCATGTTAACAGTATTGCTTCTATAGGCTTATAGATTAGTCCAGTAATAAAGCTAGGAGCTGATTTACTTAATATTGGAATTGAAATGTGTTTTGTTGTTGAGCTTGAACGCTTTCTTAATTGATGGCTGCTTTTAGGCCAACTATGATCTTGTTTGTTTTTACCCTCTAGTTAAGGTTGTATCCATTTCTAAAAAACTGTACCTTTTTAGACTAACGTTTAAATATATGTTGACGCTTATCATGGTTTTTAGTATTACTTAACGTTGAACTGAAATTCTTTTCCTGGACAACCAGCTATCACCAGGCTCGTTAGGCTGGTCACCTCTACTTATAAATCTTCTCACTATTTTGCCGCATAGATGAGTTTGTTCTAGTAAGTGTTCATAAGTAGCTCATCTGGTTTAGGGTCGTTTAGCTTAAGTTCTCTTTGTTAACTTGTTACTAGTTAAGTCATTATGCAAAAGGTACAAGGGGTAAGCTTTGCTTTTTATTACTTTTAATATTTCTTTTATCATTCCTTTACGGTACTTTCTCTATAGCGCCATCAGTGTTTAAATGTCTATGTCCTATACTTTAGATGTCTGGTGAATGTGTTATTTGACTAGCTTGTGTCAGTATGGTGGGAAAGGTGTGGGCTAGGTTTAGTTCAAGACATACATGGATCATGAAATCTAGGTGTAAACTAGGTGCTTTATTTAAGCTATGTCTTGTTTTATCCAAGCACACTTTCCAGTATGCTTACCTTGTTACAACTCATCTCCTCTCATATAATTGTTTAGCATGTGTTGATGGACTATGGCTTCGTCATGGCGCTTGAGGAGGGTGACGGGCCGTGTGTTCGTGCTTCATGGCCTTATTCAATTAATCGCTCTACTCTTAATTTACTACTAAATCCTCCTTTAGTTTTTAGGTTGCATAAAAACTTTCGTGTGGATAAAGGGTGTTCTTGGTGTAGAAAATGTAGCCCATTTCTTCCCACCCCGTAGGTTACACCTTGACCTAACCTTTTTATGTGTTATAATTATGCTTACTTTTGCTCCTTTTTAGGGTTTGCTGAAGATGGCGGTACATAGACTGGAGTAGCCAGGGTTGGTGAGGTTTATTGGGGTTTATGGATCATAGAACAGGCTCCTCTAGAGGGGTGTGAAGCACCGCCAAGTCCTTTGAATTTTAAGCTGTTGCTAGTAGTACTCTGGTGAATAGTCTAGTTCTTATGATTATTTGGGTTTAGGGCTAAGCATAGCAGGTTATCTAATCCCAGTTTGGGTCTTAGCTAGCGTGTGATCAGAATATATTAAAGTCACTTTTGTAGTTAATTTTTTAAAATTATGGCTTTTTACAGCTTAATTAAGGTTTAACTTTATCTTGTATGGTTCTTTAGCACGCTTTATGCCATAGTTCTATTAATTCCGGTCAATCATATGACCGCGGTGGCTGGCACGAAATTTACCAACCCTAATTAACATGGCTTAGTCATACTTTCGTTTATGGCTCAGATTTTTTTTTTTTTTTTTTTTTTAATGGCTCAGTTTTTATCACTGCTGTCTCCCGTGGGGGCATGGCTGAGCAAGGCGTTGTGAGCTGCTGGTGTGGTGTGCTTGACACCTGCTCCTTTTAATCTTAGTGATTTAGGGGGGCATTCGCACCGGGGTGAGGATACCTGCATGTGTAATTCTATTAAAAACTAATAGAAAGGCTGGGACCAAACCTTTATGTTCGTGGGGCTAGTGGGCCCATCTAGACATTTTCAGTGTCTTGCTTTATGAGGTGTTCGAGCAACATTAACTTGCTGCATGTAGGTGATGTTTGTATGGCTGTATTACGTGGCTTATGTCAGATTTAGTATTAGATTTTTGATAAAATGGTTGGTGAATCTAGGGGGATGTCTGTCTATATGGGTGGTGAATATCTAAGTAGCTCATTTGTATGACAGGAAGGGGGTTGAGGTTGGTTTGTTGGGATATATAACTTTTCTAAGCCATGGGGGGAATAGTAAAGTGCTATGTCCTGTAACCATTAACTGATTGTACAACGTAGGTTGCTCTTGCCAAATAACAAATACATCCAAGTCCAGCTACAGTTTGCTTGACTCTGTTAAGACCTTTTAAAGTCATAGCTGAGTCTAAGCACTTTCCTGCCCCAAAATAAAAAATACCAAATGTATGAAATCACAGTTATGTGTGAGCATGGGCTGATAAGTCATTAACCCATTGAGGTGTCTTATTTAATGGGAAAGAGTGGGCGACTTTAGGAGAGATGGCCTTGAAGTAAGAACCAGATGTCTGATAAAGTTCATTAATAGAAACCCTCACAAGCCATGGGCCTGGAGCAAGAAGAGGGACACCTGCTGAGCGGGTTGATGGTTTCACACGGCCTGGTGGTTAAGCTTGTGATCTAATGGACAGGCTTCCAAACATGTTGGCTTGCACCAATTTAACTTAATGCGCTATGTACGACCAATAATGTATATGTACTATGTAATATTAATGATATGATGTACATGCTTATTAGGCATGTGGTAAATCATGCAATGCACGACTATACATACAATGTACGTGCATATATACACGGGAAAGAGACATTATAGCAGTTATGTGGCGGTAACAGACATGCACAATACTCATGGCATGTATGTAGTAGAATGAATTATTTTTAGTACCGACATAGCACTGTAGTTTTATGAATGTCTTATAATATATTTTTTTCAGGGAATAGTTTATATAGAATTTCAGCTTTGGGTGCTGGCAGTGAAGTTTAGTGCTTCTTTCTTGTGTCTCGGGGAGATATGTTGTTCTCCTTTTCCGGTTTACAAGACCGGGGTATTGTGTTATACTACAAAGACTCTTCATTTAAGGAACTTGTTTTCAACGACACTGGTTACTGGTATTAACACTGGGATTAAAAGAAAGTATCAAATGGATGCAAGTTGTCCGATAATCATATATGGGTGTTCCACGGGTTGTCCTCCGATCCACGTTAGCATTAGTAAGTTTGCTGCTAGTACTCGAAATAAGAATTGACTGAAGGGTTGGAATATCATGCTCCGTGGTTTGGATGTATGGAGAATTGGAATAAATGCCAGGATTAGGACTGAGAGTAGCAGGGCCAAGACTCCTCCTAGCTTGTTGGGGATTGATTGTAAAATTGCATACGGGCATAGAAAATACCATTCTGGCTTGATATGTGGTGGTGCGCTGAGTGGGTTTGCTGGGGTGTAGTTGCCGGGGTCTCTGAGCAGGTCAGGTGAGAATAGAGCTAATATTAGTGAGGCTAAGATTAATAGTAAGGCGCCTAGGATATCCTTGATTGTATAGTAAGGGTAGAATGGGATTCTGTCTATATCAGATGGAATTTCTACGGGGTTGTTGGACCCTGTTTCGTGAAGGAATAAAATAGGTGGATGGCAGCTAGTGCTGTGATGATGAAAGGGAGAATGAAGTGGAAGGCGAAGAATTGTGTTAGTGTTGCTTTATCTACAGAAAAGCCACCTCGGATTTATTCGACGAGGGTAGTGCCGATATATGGGACTGCTGAGAGGAGGTTTGTGATGACAATTGAGCCTCAGAATGATCTTTGTCCTCAAGGGAGGACGTAGCCTATGAATGTGGTGGCACTGACTATAAGTAATAGGATATTTCCAATATTTCATGTTTCCTGAAAGGTATAGGACCCATAGTATAGGCCACGTCCTACATGGGCATAAAGGCAGATAAAAAATAAGGAAGCTCCGTTTGCGTGTGTATATCGAATGACTCAGCCATAGTCGACGTCTCGGCAGATGTGTGTTACTGATGAGAAGGCAGCTGTTGTGTCTGGTGTGTAGTGTATTGCTAGAAATAGGCCTGTTAGGATTTGTAGGATGAGGCAGACGCCTCGTAAGGAACCCAGATTTCATCACGGTGAAATATTTGATGGGGTAGGGAGGTCAGTGAATGTATTGTTGAGGAGTTTTATTAGTGGGTGGGTTTTTCGGGTGTTGGTCATTGGTGTTCTTGTAGTTGAATGACAACGATGATTTTTCATGTCATTGGTCATGGCTGGAGTCCATGTGGGAATTATGATGACATATATTGTATTCATTTTAAGTATTATTTTTGTGATTAGTTTTGTGCGGGTTTCTTCAAAACCTTCTCCTACACACACACACACACACACACACACACACACAAAATGGAATATTACCCAGGCAGAAAAAGAATAAAATAATGCCATTTGGGGCAGCTTGGATGGACCTAGAAATTATCATACTAAGTGAAGTAAGTCAGAAAGAGAAAGACAAAGACAAATATATGATATCACTTATATGTGGAATCTAAAAAATAGTACAAACGAACTTATTTACAAAACAGAAACACGCTCACAGACACAGAAAACAAACTTATGCTTATAAAAGGGGAAAGGTGGGGGAGGGATAAATGAGGAGTATGGGATTAGCAGATGCACATTAGCATACAAAAAAATAGATAAACAACAAGGATTTACTGTAGAGCACAGGGGGCTACATGTATAACCGAAACACGCTGCTGTACACTGGAAAGGCACTCAATAGTCTAAATCAACTATGCTTCATTAAAAAACCAACAAAAAGAAATCACTGCCTAATTAAGATAAACCTGCTGGAATCAAAGGTGAGTTCATACTGGACAAGTAGGGCTAGAGACGACCACCAGAGACATCACACCCTGGGGAGGGGTGAGAGAGGAGCCCCTGCTACTTCTCCTGGATCCCAACAATCCTAACTCTTTGGCTTTTTCCCATGTTCAACCCTTTCATATTCCTGGCCTCTTGTTGCTAGTTCCTCCTCCCTCTCCCTTTATTCTGCCCCCAGTGTCTTCTTTAGTCCAAAATAAGTGGCTTCTCTCCTCCCCTCACTCTCTAGGCCCCTCTCCTCCCTTCGTCCAGGCTCCAGGCTCGTTCCTTCTCTCTCCCCCATCAGCCACCTGCATTTATCCCTTCCCTGCTGTGCTCAGCTACAGAAATGCCAAATTCCTAACACCTAGCTACATCTATGTTATCTCGCCCTCCTTTTCCCTCAAACAAGGTGCCTCTGCACCTTGGCCCCGCAAGTGTACCCGGTCCATTCACAGCTCGGGGGGGTGGCGGAGTCCAGCCCTACTGTGGACGCTCCTAGATGCAGGCGAGCACCTCCAACTTCTTCTCCAGCTCCCGGGCCTGCTGCCTCAGCCTTTCAGCCGACTCCGTCTTTGCCCCCTCATGCAAGTGCTTTGCCTCTTTCACCAGGAAGGCCACGTCCATCAGAAGGAAGACACCTGCAGTGCCCGCGCCCACAATCCCGGCTCCTTTGGTCACTGCCAGAGCCGTGCCTTTGAAAGTAACCTCTTCCTGCCGGCTGCTTTGGACTGAGGTTATTCCACTGCTGATGAAGACGTCTGCATCGGCTGCTAAGCCAGGGCTGCTTTTGACCGGCTCCATGGCACGGATATTCATTTCAACGCGCTGCACAGCTTCTGTGAATTTCTTGGTTGTGCTAACAGTTTGGGGGCTGACGTTAAGTACCTCCAAGAGTGCCAGGTGACATCCGGGGACTGACTTTGGTTTTTGCTGACAACGTGCTGACAAGTTCCACGATGCTGGTAGACACACTGGTCACAGCAGCCGCAGCTCCCAGCCCTAACCCAGTGGCCGAGAGTGCCAGACTCGCCCCCGCTGGCATGGGTGCCAAAGCCAGGCCAAGGATGGTCAGGACACCAGACACGGCGCCAGTGGAATCGGCCACAGTGTTGGAGATGGTGCAGTCCCTGGGGACCTTGTCGACCTTGTCTGCGAGTGCGTGGAGCTTTCCCATGAGCTCCTCTAGCTTCCATTTTACCCAAGGAAACTTGTTCAAAAAACTCTTCCTGGGCTTCCCTGGTGGTGCAGTGGTTGAGAGTCCGCCTGCCGATGCAGGGGACGCGGGTTCGTGCTCCGGTCTGGGAGGATCCCACATGCCGCGGAGCGGCTGGGCCCATGAGCCATGGCCACTGGGCCTGCGCGTCTGGAGCCTGTGCCCCGCAACGGGAGAGGCCACGGCAGTGAGAGGCCCGCGTGTGGAAAAAAAAAAAAAACTCTTCCTGTCCAGCTGGTCTTTTTGGAGCATGACTTGCTGCTCCACGGCCAAGTCTGTTTTCAGCTCACTCCAATATTGATGCAGTGCATCTGAGTCTTCCCTGTAACAATGAAGGTCAAGGGACTAGAAAGACAGTTTGCTTGTCCATAAAATGGGCTCAACAAGATCTATTCTGTAAATCACAGAGATTTTGTTGTAAATCAAATAGAAAAGAATTTCACAAATGTAAATTTTTCTCTTTCAACATTAAACACATATTTTTGAATCTTGTAGATGCTCCATATACTTATTCAATCATGGAATAAATAAGCAAAAGTCATCTTAAGATACTTTTAACTTAAGATAGGTATTTGAGGAAATACGCTGGTGGTCCAGTGGTCAGGACTCTGCACTCCCCACGGCAAGGGGCACAGGTTCGATCCCTGGTTGGGGAAGTAGTATCCCACAAGCTACATGGCACAGCCAAAAAAAAAAAATGGTATTTGATAAAGACGCCTCAGAGGCAGGTCAGCACAATCACTTCCAAAGAGTAGGTAGAGTGGGAACTCCACAGATAAACACAGAGAAGTGGGATTGGAGCAGAAAACCCTTCATTCAGAGAACCTTCGTGTGTAGTGAGGAGTCAACCTGCTCTTTGCCCTTGGCTACTGGGAAGTGGTCCCTGAGCCCCTAGAATATTCTGGCTGATAGGAGTGTCCTCGTCTGCCTGGGCCTTTGGCCACTGGACAGTCTAACAGGGTGACATGTGATGGGGCCTCTGGGTCACGTGGTATCACATCTGACCTCTGGAGGAGCTGGACACTAGGGCGTTAGTCTGACCTCCGGGAGGGCAGGAGACAACAGGCCAGCTGTGCGGGCAGCAAGTGACGGAGCCCAAATAAAACTCCATACGCTGAGGGTCGTGTCGTGTTGCAAAAGCTTCTCTCCTTGGTCAAGTTTTAGTCAGGCTCTTCTGAGCCCTCTTCTCCAATAGGCCTCAACCTCTGCCCGTGGTGTCCTGTCCTTGACGGCCTGTATTGCCCGGGCTCAGCAAAAATGTGTCCAAGTCAGTTTAGTGAGAAGCCTTCCCACTGTTTAGATCTTACCATGTTTGGTATCTGATCAAACTCCTCCTCTCCCACCGTTGATGCATACGTCCTTTACTTGCCTTGAGCAAGAATCCTCTTAGCAAATTTCAACAAGAACCCCCTGCCCTCGATGTCTCCTCTCAGTGATTTTCCATCCCACGCCCTCACTCTGATCATTGGCTACGGATCCCCACTCATCTTTGCTGTATTCGGACTTGAGCGCATCTGTCTCCCCTGCTGCGATGGTCTTCACACCTATCACGATAGTCCTGAAGAGAGTCTTCCTTATCGTTTGAACAAGAGTCAGAATACATTGCTTTCAACAGGGTGAACGTCCCTGGCGGGCAGTGCTCCGGGTGCCCTACCACACGCTGAATCCAGGACAGTGACACGTCCTGAGGACCACGGAAGCTTCCTGTGTGAAACCCACCCAGACTCTGCCCCGTGGCTGATGGGAACCGGCATCCTTCCCTGTAATAAACCGGAACTGGGATCGTGACAGTTTTCAGGGAGTTCTGGGCCTCCTTCTAGGGAATTCTCAGACCTGATGGTAGCTTCGGGGATCTCCCAAATTTGCCACTGGGGTCAAATGTAAGGACAGTCCTGGGGACCGTGCCCCAGACTTTGAGGAACGGCTAGCTCTGCGTGCTTAGAATTTAAAAAAAAAAAAAGCCAAACTCAGAGATAAAATGACCTTAAGGATCATTTTGCCTGGCATCTGCTGTCTTCAAGCCTGATGATGCCCTTGGCCTTCCCAGCTGAAGGTCACTAGGTCCATCCACTGCCCCAGTTGACTGGGAAGCAGGTGATATGCTATCAACCCTGGTTCCCCCTGGACTCTCCAGCCCGCCTCACTGATTCCTGACCCAGCACCCAGCACCCCTGACCTCTCAGGGGTCACCAGCCTAACTCATACCTTAGCTGGTGACAACTTCACACGCCTGCACACCAAGGCCATGTGCAACTTGATGGAACCTCTCAAAGACTCAAGAGACTTTAAGAAACATCCATATGAACTGCTAAGCCCGAAGAGACCTGCATTTGCACAAGCTGGTGGAGGAACTTTTCCTCTTTGGTGGGGGCTTGTGGAGTCTCGTCAGAATCCCTCAAATTACACAAAATTGGCAGCCACTCGCTGCGGCGCTGGAGGCCTCACTAAGCCACATGGCCCCCCCACTGCTCAGGGCTGCTCTGTGGAGATTGAAGAGGGCCCTAGATGGCAATGGAGAACCGCAGGCCCCAGGCAGGGTGTGGAGGACACAGTCACCCAGGGCCCTCTACGTTCAGCACGAGGGGAGCAAGTCAGGGAGGGAAGAAATGTCCCCTCTCCCACTCACAGGACCTCTGCTAGGGTCACAGCCCCTTCAGTTTTGTGTCCTAGGGACCCACTCACCTCACTCTAGTCCTGGCTCTGCTGCCCAAGCCTTCCTACCAGTCCTACCTGGACCCCTCTGCTCCATCCTGCCCCCTGGGTCTGACCCTGGTCCAGGCCTCCCTGAGCCTTTGGACGAGATGATTGCACTTGCTTCCCCACCTCTGACCCTGCAGTTCACTCTAAGGCCATCCCCACAATCCATCAGATTGAATCGCTATTCCCACTGGACACATGACAAATCTGAGACTCCAAGTCTCAAGCTCAGAGCCCCAGAGCTGGGCAGGGATAGAGCCAGGATCCAACCAGCTCCATCCAATTCCACTCTAGCCTCTCTGCCTTATGGGCCAGTAGGATCCTGCAGTGTTGGTACAGTTCCTAAGATGGAGATTAAAAGGGCTCCAGCCAGAATCCCCAGGAAGGCAAACTGATGGTGTCAGGATTTTCTGACTTGTCCTAAATAGAGTCCTGCTTGGGCCTCATCTACAGGAAGAAGACCCTTGACTCCTGTCTCCTCCCAACAGCTTTTGAGAGTTAGCATTAGGAACCTGGACCACAGCAGTGAAAGCTCCGAATCCTAACCACTAAACCACCAGGAAATTCCCTTTAGACACTGTTTTCAAGGCAGTTGTCTAAATAGTGGTGGCGCAGTGTTGGATCCTCAGGTTCCCTGAAATAGAATACTCTGGACCTCGATGGCCACCTTTATTCATGTAGAGAAAGCATTTTTCCGTTTGGAGGTGAACCTGTTGGAGTCACAGGGTCCGGAGAAAAACAGAGGAAGCTATAGGAAGAGACAAACCAAAACCGGATAGAACCAGCTGGAACCAAGGTGGCAAGGTATCTGACCTCACCAGATCCTCCGTCTCATTCTAGGCTGATTTTACTACATTAGCTACTAGATGACACACCTATACAAATGACCATGACGGGAAGATGCAGACCAAAAAAGGATAAAAAAGGCGTGGCATTCCATTTCCAGGAAAGCCTGACGCCTTCCCTGGTAGATGAATGCTCTGCCTCCCTGTCATTAGCCTTACTCCTCTCCCCTCTGTCTTTACTGTCTAAAAGCAAATCCCTCTCACCATGTGGGTGAGAAGTTGATCTGTGAATTAAGTTCCCACCTCTCCATTCTTTGGCCACTGAAGAAAACTTAGTCTGCATGGATCTCAGCTTTGGTTTCGGTTGTTTTTGGTTGCAGAAACCTGAACTAGCAACATCTCTTCTGTACTTTCTTTTAATTCTTGTGCTTATATCAATAACAAGCAAGACTGAAAATAACCTCCTAAAAAGAAGAGTCTTTGCAGTCTATTTATTACCCTGGTTTTGTAAATCAGAAAAGAACAGCATATCTCCCCTAAGACTTCAGGAAGAAGCTCCAGCTCCACCTTCAGCTCCCAAAGCTGAAATTCTATGGAAACGATTCCCTGAACAATTGACTTATGGGACATTAACACTATCTTTAAATACTCTATAAACATTAAAAAATGACAGCATAAAAACTGAAAATAAAATAAAGTTAACATTAATTGAGCACATACTATGTTCAGCCATCACGTGAAGCACTTTGCATGCATGAGCTCAGTTTCCTCACAATAAAACCGAACAGATGAAGAAACTAAGGCAGAGAGTAGTTCAGTAACTTGTCCAAGGTCATAACATGCCCCTTCCTTGCAGGTTTCATCTCTTCTCAACCTGAGGCTGTTCACTGCCAGCAAATGACCTGGCAGGAAACATTCCCAATGGAAACTTGAGAAGGAACATCCTCGACCCCAACCATAGGATCCTGCCTGGAGGAGGTGTGTCTGCCAGGAGGAAACGAGCCTGGGGCAGGGGGGATGTGGGTGACATTCCTGGTGCATCCATGCAGGTTACCTGGACAAAGCAGCCTTAGTCTCAATTCTCTTCAGGACTTTAGTCAGCGGGAGTAGCAGTTCCTCTCTGCTCATTATGTCCCAGAGATACTCAGTGATGTCCTCAAAAAAGCTCTCAGCATCTAGATGAAAAGAAAAGGGAATAAGATTAGAAGAATTTGTGGTGGAACACAAATGGTATTGAGTGTAAAGGGGTTAAAATTCATCTTCCTGGGCAGCAGTCACCTGGGGTACTGTTGGTGGAGTTACCTGCTGTTATGGATGGAACTGTTTCTCTCCCACCCTCGAATCCATATGTTGAAGCCTGACTCCCCAGGTAGGTGACTGTATTTGAAGATAGGGCCTTTAAGGAGGTAATTATGGTGAAATGAGGTCATAGGTGTGGGGCCCTAATCCAATAAGCTTCCTGATCTTATTAGAAGAGAAGAGACACCAGATTCTCTCTCTCTCTCTCTTTCTCTCTCTCTCTCTCCCTCCCCACTCCCCCCCCCACCTTACAGAGGACAGGCCAGGCCATGTGAGGACAGAGCGAGAAGTCAGCTGTGCTTTGCAAGCCAGGAGGAGACGTCTCACCAGAAACCAACCCAGCCAGTACTTTGATCTTTGACTTCCAGCCTCCAGAACTAATTATCTACTCCTGGGATTTAGATGTCTTTAGGAATCTAAAATTTTAAACCTTTAGAAAGAGAATGAAGACAGGGCACATATGGTTTATTATTTACCACTTCCAGCAGAGTCTGGAAAGCACCCGATAAATGAATGTTTTCATGTTTTGGCAGTGAAACAAACAAATATTCACATTAAATGGGGAAAAGATTGCAATGACTATAAATAGTCTCAGGTCAGTACAGGGCAAGATTACTGCCCAGATGAGCTCCCCAAAACATGTGTGTGTTTCAGAAATTTGGAGGTGATAGAACTGCTGATAAGAGACTGGCGACTAGTGTATATATATGTGTGGGCTGGGACTTGATGTAAAATGGATTTCCCTCTATATCCACACAAAGAGGCATCATTCTTATATCACAGAAGAAGAAAGTGAGACTCAGACAGGATGAGGGACCACCCAAGGCCCGCAAGCAGAAAGGTCAGAGGTTGAATCCAAGGCCAACCATCAGACAATTCTTTGAAGCCTCCTTGTATTTAAAAAACTGTGATGTCTTCATTCTACTCTGTAACATACTATGGGGCTTCTTGGCAACTAATTTCTGTAGTGTATACAGAAGTAGAAATATAATGTTGTATACACGAAACTTACGTAATGTTATAACCCGATGTTACCTCAATTAAAAAAAAAGTTTCAGACCACACGTCATTGTGTAAAAACGACCATGGGAGAGGATTCCTCTTGCTCATCACAGACACTCCAGGCTGGGCAGTGGAGGGCGATTCCTCAGGTGGGGAAGGGGTGGGATCCCCCCCGCTCTGATCCTATGATCAATCGCCATCACCTCTCTCTCGGCTCCAGGCTGGTCCCAGGGGACCCAGCTCCCCAATGGCTCCACTGGACCCAAGCTGAACTGTTGATAAACAGGAGATCGCCTTGTTCCGGAGGAGAGTTGCCCCTCAGGAATTCACCAGCCCAGCCCTCCCTCAAGGATCCCGGTCTGCTGGGATGGCGGCTCCTGGCTTCTCATCTGCTCTCCCCTCCCTTATCCTTCAGCTTGACTAATTTGCTCTCTAGGGCAGCTCCAGGGAGGAGGTGATTTGGTCTCTGAGCAATGAATGCAGTGGTCAGGGAGAAGCAATCCTGAGGAAACAAGACTCAAGGAAACGCAGTGCTCAGGTGGCTGCGTGGTGATTGTTTAGGTTTTTGTTTTTCCCCCTTCACTAAGGGAGAAAGGAACCCAGGGCTTACGTGGAGGGAACCCACAGCACTAAATCTGTGCATTGATCGAATGGGGGTGGGTGGGGGAAATAACTGAGCACCTGCGTCTCTGCAGGGATATTGAGATCCATAGAACCAGTACCTGCCTGAGGCAGTTACACCTGATAAGCAGGTGCCCTGACAGAGCTGTGGGCAGCTGGGAGGGGGGAGGGGAGGAGAAGTCTGGGGGAGGGGAGTTTTCAACCTGAAACTAACAAATTCCAGGTAGAGGGGCCAGCAACCACTCTTGGGCAGGACCTGCTACGTGGCAGGCATTGGCCCAATGCCACGAACACACATTATATTTGATCCTCAAAACAACATAGGGAAATATTATTCTCATTTTACAGGTGAGGTCAGGTAAGGTGCGCTCCAGGTCACACAGGCGGGAGGTGGCAAAGGCCAGGCTGGGGCTCGGTTCGGGGTCCGCTGAGCCTCGCAGAGTGGCTGGGCTGGCAGCAGGGCGAGAGCTGAAGGAAACAGCCTCTGTGATAACGCCCCAGGGTTTGGGAGCAGGAGGGGGCTGGGACAAAGGGAGAGGCCAGGAGAAGCCTCCAGGGAGGCTGGTGGACCTCCCCTCCCCACCCCGAGCCTCAGGGACTCCCATCTGCTGTCCCCCCCTCCCCACGCGGGCTGTCCCGTCCTCACTTCTGAGTCACTTGCTGGATGGCGGTGCAGGGGTAGGGGGTGAGGAAGTGAGCATCTTGGTCCTGGCTCCCGGAGGGGGGGCCCGGGAAGGAGGCTGTGGGGACAGACCCCTGGGTTTGGGGAGCTCCTCTTGGGGGCTCGAGGATGCTTATCCATCCCGTTCTTGGTTCTTGATTCCTCTGTTGGTTAATTCAGCCTGGAGGCACCACCCTCAACTCTAGGTCACGAGTAGGAACCAGCCAGAGAAGAGGCAGCTGACTGCCTAAGTACCAGAAGGCCGCTGTGCTCGTGGTGGCAGCAGCTGGGGTCTGAGAGTCTTCAGCTCGCCCGCCTGTGTCACGCTGGAAGGAGGTGTCGCTTCACCCTTGGGAAGGAGAAAACAGACTGTGGGCTTGATCATGAGGGAGCAGGGGCTTCAGGGAACAGCGAGGGGCGAGTTCTCTGGCGGGCTCCCCTGGGGTGGCCACCCGTGAGTGCCACAGTGCACTTAACCCAGAGAGGTTCTCTGTCTCCTGGGCTCTGCTGGCCGCTAGTTACGGAAAGCTACGCATCTCCCATCAGCTGCCTCCAAGCCCGGTCAGAGTCCTGCTCTCCTGTTACAGCACAAGGAGAAGACAATCAGACAGGAGACAGCCATCTGCAAAGTTATAGAAGTGAAGCAATAAAACCAAGTACAGAAAGAAAGATAAGGAGGGAATACTCTGGAAATTGCGTGAGGCTGGGAACACTAGTGTTTACTGATGGGTAGTAATTAATAACGATCCGGCGTCTGTGACGTGCAGGGCTCCCGAAACTTTGTTCGGCCCTAGTGATATAATGGTATTAGGAGAAGGTGGGGAGCGGTATAAGAAGAAGTATAAAAGTAAGTGAAATTATTATCTTTCCTGGAAGGAAGTAAATAAATAATATCAAAAATTTTGAATCAAGACAAAGAAAAATGGAGTACCTAATGTTTATTAGCTACTGTGGTTGATGCCTCCCCACTTTGCATCAGGCACTATTCTAAGTGCCTGGTATGCATGCACTCACTTTTAGTTCTCACAATGACCCTGGAAGCAAGGAAACTGGAGCTCAGAGAGGTTACGTAATTTACTCAAAGTACCCAGCTAGTGGCAAAGCCAGAATTCAAGTCCAGGTTCCTGTCTCCAGTACACACACTCACACTATTCTCTCTCCCAATGTAAGAAATCATTTTAACACATTGATTAACTGCCTAAAGAAAAAGCAAAAAATTAAAGTGGTATTCCCTGGGAAGGGCTGAGCAGAACCTACTGTGTGAATCGATTTGTTTTAAAGATATGCACTTATTGTTTTGGATTGTTTTAACTGTAGGACAGCAAAAGTCCCTTGACAGTAGTTAGTAACCCACCACCTTAAGGATGATGGAAGCAGTTGGATCAAGTGCCAACGAGAAATGCGCCTGATGTGTCTGATGTGACAACTGTCAGGGTAGCAGAAACATTCGTGTTTATAAAACCAAGGCTCTCTAAGAAAAGTAGGGATAAGAACAGGGGTTAAACCAGAATATTCGCAGTGAACTGCAACCTTAAACACATACATTTTCCAGCCGCATCTTGCCCACCCACATAGGCACCGCACCCATGGGCTTCTGTCCACTCAAGGGAAGAGAGACGCCTTGCAGGGGCAGTGAATTCCACAGGCCGGCGTATCTGCTACTCCAAAGGCAAGGGTGCTCTCGAAGACATTCAGAGCAGTGTTTAGAAGGGGCACCACAGGGAAGTCCGAACGACTTACCAATAGTAATCACAATAAAAATAACAACAATAATGATTACCATGATCATGTTTTTAGGCCAGGTTGAGTCTGTGAAAGGCCATGAGTTCATCGCAATATTCAAGTGAGAAGAGTTTAGATAAAATGTACCCAAAGAGGGAGATATAAAGGTCCATAAAGGAAGCTCTGCTCCAAAGAGAGTGAATATAATGGGAAAGATTTCATTGTTAATTGAATTTAATAAGAAGAGGAGTCAAAGCCTATGGGGATATTCCCTGCTGTTTATTTATGGGACTGTTTATATATAGGATTGAGAAAGAAAACGAGAACATCCATGAACATCCCAGGCTGGCCTGGTATCACAACAGGGCGATGCTACTCTCCTGTTGGATGTAAAGACTCTCCGAGAACACCAACCTCAGACCACGTTGCCCTGAGAGCGTGAGGAGACGAGACAGCAAACACTCATCCCTGTGCTGCCACCGGCACGGCACTCCCTCCCTTGGCTGAAAAGCATGACTGTCCTTCTTTACCCATCACACCTTTACCCTCACTCTGGTCTCCCCTCTCCACAGATGGGTTTACTGAGACACCTTCAGTGTGAACTGCCCCCCATTCTCTGCAGCACCCAATCTACAGAGGCCCCATTCCCTTAGAGCCTCCCCCAGCTGACCTGACCTAAGCCCCAATCGTGGAACATTTCTTTCTAACACCTTCTTTCTGCGACGCCCAGGGCTCCCCCTCAGGGAGAGTAACAAACAGCTCGTCCACTCCGGGAGTGTGCCCGAGGCTGCAGGCGCCCCCGGTGTGGATGGAGAGGATGCACACGGGCAGCCTCCCGGGACGCTAAGCAAGCCTAAAGTAGGTTCCTTTCTCTTTCCAAGCCACCCTTGCTCTGCTCATTTCCCGGCTGGTCCATTTCCAGCTCCTGTTCTTTGTTCTCAGACTTGATCTTAACAACACAGTGTTCCTGTGTCCTTGGATGCTTTCCTGCCCACCTGCTCTCAAGCAGGTCCTCCTGCTCCAAAGCCACTCGCCTCCCCCCTCGACCCTCTGCCTCTCGTCTCGGGGCCTGGACATCAGGTACGTGTTGCTGGGCCCCTCTGCGGCGAGGGGTGACTGTATGACCCAGTCCCGGCTAACGAGGCACAGAGGGACTCGGCAGAGGGTGTCCTGGAGGCTCCCTGCTGTAAGGAACAGGTGGGAGAGGAGAGCTGGCTCGGCCCCTGCCTCCTCCTCAGCCTCGAAGCTGCATGAGCCCGGGAGCCAGGGCAGCCAATGGAAATCATGACACACAGGGACCAGGAGGCAGGGAGGGGGCGGAGGAGGGCTCGGGCAGAAAGCCTGGATCCTGGAGGACTCCAAACACTTGTAAACGGGGCTGCGCCCTCGACCTCCTCCTTCTGTCCTAGTCTCCCACTCTCGGCCTGGCCCTGACCCGCCTCTGCAGCCTCAGCTGGCTGTGGATGCTGGACGGCGCTCCCTCCTGCTGGATCGTCGTACGGGCCGGGCCGTCCTCCTCTGTTAGCCTCTGGTCGATAACTTCCGGGCATAGTTGGTAGGAGAAGGGAGGACTCTGGAGAAGCCTGTCCCCACCCAAATGCGTAGCCAGACACGCCCGCCCCCCCCTCCTGGTGAGCCCACAGAGAGGCTCACCAAGCACCTCCCTCCACCTAGCTGCCGGGCATCCTCCTTGGTCAGGAAAAGGAAGGGTTAAGCCAGGATCAAGGTCAGAGCCCTTAGCCCAGCCGCTCCCTGCCTCCCTGGGCCTGGTCCAGGCGCCTGGAGGCCGCCCAGCCGCCTGGCCTCGGATTCCCGCCCAGCCTCCGGGCATTTGCTCAGACCTTTCCTCCCCCTGCAGTGCCTTTCCTCACCTGCTTCCCCAGGTGAAAGCTTACCTGTTTTGGGAGGCCAACCTCCGAAGCCTCCGGCCGCATCTTCCTTCCCCCAATTCCTCTCCAGGATCTCCTGGAACGTTGCTCTTTCCTGGTCGTGGTTCTGTTTGTGTGGAGACACCGTCAGGGGCCCTGTCCATTCTCAGCAGCACCTTCTGCTTCATGGCCTCCGGGGCACCCTCCGTCCTCCTGGGCACAGCCTGGCTAAAATACGAGGTGTGGGACTCGTTAGGGGGACATGAAACAACCAGCTTCTCGATAACACAGCACAACCCCTGTTTCACCTGCGGTCGAGTAATTGCATTTGTTTTCCTAGTCTATCTCGATGAAAAGCTCTTTCTGATAGGTAGTGCTACCAGATTTCTGAATGTTTCTGTTTACGGGCATCCCTTGCTTTCCAAAAGATCATCCTCGGCCAGTAAACTTTGATGAAAGGCCTACATCTGCTTCACCATATGGCATCTTGGTTTGCTAAAGTTTTCGTAGGAATACTCTACATTCAGGTAGCAGGAAACACCTGTATTTCCTCATTTCTCCTTACTCCAGCCATTAAATATATATATGTATATATATATATATATATATATATTTAATACACTTATTTATTTATTTTTGGCTGCACGCAGCCCTTCTCTAGTTGCGGTGAGCAGGGGCTACTCTTTGTTGTGGTGCACGGGCTTCTCATTGCGGTGGCTTCTCTTGTTCTGGAGCACGGGCTCTAGACGCGTGGGCTTCAGTAGTTGTGGCACGTGGGCTCAGTAGTTGTGGCTCATGGGCTCTAGAGCGCAGGCTCAGTAGTTGTGGCACACGGGCTTAGTTGCTCAGCGGCATGTGGGATCTTCCCGGACCAGGGCTCGAATCCGTGTCCCCTGCATTGGCAGGCAGATTCTCAACCACTGCGCCACCAGGGAAATCCCAAGGATGTTTTATTTTTAATGTTTAATTGGAATAAAATATACAAAACATAACATTTACCATTTAAACATTTTTAAGCGTACGGTTCAATGGCATTAAGTGCATTCACATTGTTGTCCAAACAGCATAACCATCCAAATCACAGAACGTTTCACATCTTGCAAAACTGAAACTCTGGGCTTCCCTGGTGGCGCAGTGGTTGAGAATCTGCCTGCCGATGCAGGGGACACAGGTTCGAGCCCTAGTCTGGGAAGATCCCACATGCCTCAGAGCAACTAGGCCCGTGAGCCATAACTACTGAGTCTGCGTGTCTGGAGCCTGTGCTCTGCAACGGGAGAGGCCACGATAGTGAGAGACGCACGCACCGCAATGAAGAGAGGCCCCCCGCTCGCCGCAACTAGAGAAAGCCCACGCACAGAAACGAAGACCCAACATAGCCATAAATAAATAAATGTTTTTTTAAAAGACTGAAACTCTATTAACTCATTAAACTTTAACTCCCCTTTCCCCCCTCCCACAGCCCCTGGCAACCAGCATTTTACTTTCTCTCTCTATGAATTTGACTTCTCTCGGTGCCTCATATAAGCAGAATCATATGGTGCTTATCTTTTTGTGACTGGCTTATCTCACTTAGCATAATGTCCTCAAATTTCATCATGTTATAGCATATGTCCGAATGTCCTTTTTTAATGTCAATACTATTCCACTGTCAGTATACACCACATTTTTCTTATCCTATCATCCACTGATGGAAGCTTGGGTGGCTTCACCTTTGTGCTATTGTGAATAATGTTGCTATGAACAGGAGTGTACCAATATGTCTTATAGACTCTGCTTTCAATTAGTTTTGGTCTATAGCCAGAAGTGGAATGGCCGATCACGTGGTAATTCTACATTTAAGTTTCGGAGGCACCGTCATACTCATACTGTTTTCCACAGCGGCTAGATGCTGTTATTTTTAAGGCCATATTTTAGCACAACAGTGAGACCAGACCAGGATCTCCTTGGTTGCCTGACTGCCAGGAGGATGGAGGTTGGTGGTGCCCCCTGGCTCACGCCCCAGGATGTCCGGTGGTGTGGCTCTCACAGCCCCCTCTCCATCACTGCCCCCCTCCACTCTCACACGCCACTCCTTGCCCCTCCTGTTTTGGGATCTGCTGAACTTGAGGCTATTTCTTCTCTCTGCGTAAAGGTTGTCTGCAAAGTACTTAGTGTTGAAACTTAGCGGAGTGCCTTTCAACTTCAAATGTCTAATCCAAATCAATTACTCAATTACTGGGCTTCCCTGGTGGCGCAGTTGTTGAGAGTCCGCCTGCCGATGCAGGGGATGTGGGTTCGTGCCCCGGTCCGGGAAGATCCCACGTGCCGCGGAGCGGCTGGGCCCGTGAGCCATGGCCGCTGAGCCTGCACGTCCGGAGCCTGTGCTCCGCAGCGGGAGAGGCCACAACAGTGAGAGGCCCGCATACCGCAAAAAAAAAAAAAAAAAAAAAATTACTCAATTACCTGTTTTACATTAGGATCCAAAATCTGTTGTTAACTCTGAGAATGTGTCCAATTCTCTTAAACATTATACTGTCAGCTGAAAAGAAGGCACAACGTGAGACCTGTGAGTTAAGTTTCATCTGGGGCGAAATGAGGACTGCAGCCCAGGAGACAGCATTTCAGAGAGCTCTGAGAAACTGCTCCAAAGAGGTAGGGGAAGGTCAGTATATATGTGGTTTTAGTGAAGGGGGAGTCCATGCAATCAGGCACATATTTTTTGCAGAAGATTTCTTCTAGTCTCGTGAAGGTTACTGCTAGTCACGAGCCGCATATGTCACCATGAAGGATTTTAGTGCTTTTCTAGATACGAGGAGATGCAAGGATTGGGCTCATAAAATCTTCTCCTGAAAATATCTAACTATCTGAAGAGCTCTTCTGCCAGTTTTTCCCAGAGCACAGAGGGCCTCATTCCTGATCTCCACCCTGAGCTCCTTTCAGGGGGTGTTGAAAGTCAGCAGCTGCAGTGGCTCAGGATTTAAAGCTTGTAGAGGCAGATGGCAAGTGCCAATGGCAGGTGCCAATTTGTAGTTGACAATACGTACGTTAAAATGAAACACACTTGTCTTGATTTCAACATAAAAATATTAAAAGAGTGGGCTTGATTTTATTGGTCATCTTTATACTTAGTTCTAAACCTTCCAGAGGCTGACAACTGTTAACTCCCTCAGGGCCCAATTTTCCCACCAGAGGAAAGACCAGTAGGATTGTCCAGTGGATGATGCTGGCAGCCAGTGGCCGAGACCAGTTCCCCTGAGGTCACCAGGTGCCGTCTGCGTGGAGTGTGATCCGCTGGGCTCTGCACCTGGTGCCCGTCTCTGCCGGCCACTCGGAGGACCCAAAAGCCCCCATGGTCACATGCTCAGTCTAAAGCTCCCTATCCACTCTCACTGGGCCTATAAAAAAAGGACAATGGGGGCTTCCCTGGTGGCACAGTGGTTGGGAGTCCGCCTGCCGATGCAGGGGACGCGGGTTCGTGCCCCGGTCCGGGAAGATCCCACATGCCGCGGAGCGGCTGGGCCTGTGAGCCATGGCCGCTGAGACTGCGTGTGGGGAGCCTGTGCTCCGCAACGGGAGAGGCCACAACAGTGAGAGGCCCGCGTACCGCAAAAAAAAAAAAAAAAAAAAAAGGACAATGGGCAGGTGGGTCATGGTTCTGGACACACACCTCCTGCCGTCCAGCATGTGGGAGCCATTCGCACCTCCCCCCGGGTATGGAGAGATTGGGTGGGCAGGGCTCGTGGGGGCCGTGGCCCTGTGCCTCTGGCTGCTGACCTTTCCAGGCTCCACCAGGTGACGCGGGTGACGTCTGCCAGGCACCTTCCTAAGCAATTTTCTGGTTACTTCCTCCCTGAGTTGGCATCGCCGTCGCCGTGGGTTGAAATTGCTCTGGACCAAAGCTTTTAGCCAAGGCCTTGACTCTGGAGCTGTAGCCATCCTGGGGGACTTCTCTTGTGATGTTGGGGGTCACATTGAGGCCAATTTTATAGTCACTAGATCTTTAGGGTCTCCAAATGGGGTGGTCTCAGCTTATGACCCTGGAGTGAAGAGATGCTTAATCCTCACCTCAATTTGAGTCTACAGCCCCCGTCTAGCTGCTCTACCATGAGCCTGTCTTTTTTTTTTTTTTTTTTTTTTTTTGTGGTACGCGGGCCTCTCACTGTTGTGGCCTCTCCCGTTGCGGGGCACAGGCTCCGGACGCGCAGGCTCAGCGGCCATGGCTCACGGGCCCAGCCGCTCCGCGGCACGTGGGATCTTCCCGGACCAGGACACGAACCCGCGTCCCCTGCATCGGCAGGCGGACTCTCAACCACTGCGCCACCAGGGAAGCCCCATGAGCCTGTCTTTATGGAGGCCACTAATGTTCGGCGACCATTCTGCATTCTCATCAGAGGACATTTATGTCAACCTGGCTACACCTCATATGGATGTTTAATCCAGTTCTGCATCTCACATTGGTTTTGTCTGGCTAAAGTCATGCTAGTGGAAGGGAAAAGAATCAGGAAGAAGGAAGTTTACAGAAAACAATGACAAAAAATAACTTTAAGGGAGGAGCAGTGTTTGCAAGTGTCAAATGTTAAATGTCAACCTTGGTTTGAATCTTTGGCCCTCCCTTGATTTGGTGGAAGAAAGCTCCGGCCTCTCCCTTCCCCTCGGAGGATTCCTTATCTGCAAAATCACATTATATACCTGGCTATGTTACAGGTGATTGTAAGACCAGACTCACGGTGTGTGTGGTCCTCATGGGATAACACCCATCACTCCTCTGTCCCTCCCTCAAAAGCTGGGAGGAGTTGGCCACGATGCCGCAGAGACATTTCCTAGGATGAAGCAACCCCTGATAGAAGGCCCACTCCAGCCACTTCTGCATGGGGCAAAGCAGAAAAGTCCACCAGCAGTCCAGCTGCACCACTTACAGGCTGTGGGACCTTTTCTTCTCCATTTCCTTACCTGTAAAATGGAGCCAACACTTCTTAGAGCTGGTGGGAGATTAAACAGGAAATGTGTGGATGGTGCCAGCACAGCACCTGACACGCACGCTCAGACCTCCATCCACGGTGGCTCTTTGCTCAGGAACCAAACAGGAAACAGGACTGGCTTTCTGTTGTAGACCTTCCTGAGTTGCCAGGCCACTGGCCTTCCTGTAAAAGTTTTCCATTTGGAGAGGAGAGATCTGTTGTCAAATGTAAATAAGCCAGGGGAGAAAAGAGCAGCGTGCTCTCAGCCCTTCCCACAAACTTTGCATCCATCCAAATGGCCCTGACCACCAAGGCTGGGCCTCCTCTTGTGGGTCACTGGGACCCAAAGGCACTGGTGCTGTTCCTGTCATCGGGGCCAAGTCTAGAGGCTTGATCAAAAGGAGTAGGAAGGTCATGGACAGAGTGGCTGAGGGGTGAACTTAGGCCTCTCTCTAGGGTACCATGGGAGCAGAGCAGGGGACAGTGGACTCTGCAGGGGAGGGTCCTGGAGGGCTTCTCAGAGGAGGTGATGCCAGATTTAGGCTTTGGAAGATGAGCATGATTTTTCAAGTTGGTAGGAGCGGGTGTCCCTGGCAGAACTTCCTGGGTGAGCAAATGCCAAGAACCCATGTGGGCGTGGCACACAGCCGCAGCAATATGCCCAGTATGCAGTGAGCATCTGGTATGTTCTGGGACTCTATCGAGTGCTGAAGGTAAATAAGGCAGGCAGGCTGGCGAGTGCGGGTGGGTGCACAGGGCAGGGGGTTCATGGAAGAAGCCCACGGTGTGGGGGCAGTGATTGGCCCAAGGGCCTCACAGTCTGTTGGTGGAAGGTCTTCCTTCAAGGAGCCCGAGGTGAGGCAAGGTGCGCTGAGCCCACTAGGACCTAGAATGTCAGGGCTGGACTTGTTTCTCTATGGGAGTCAGCATCAGGGTGAGAATAGCCCAGGGTGAGGCCTAGTGGCGCAGTGTTTGTTTGACCTGACTGACTCAGAGGTGAGGGCTTTCACTTTCCTTTTTGCTTCTCTAAGTACATCTGGGCCCAGAGCGTATGTGTGGTCGTTGCAGAGACGCCGCACAGCTAGTGGCTGCATCTGCACAGCTGAGAACAACTGGATCTTGTTCACACTCGGCCAGAGGAAGGTTCCTGGGTAAGCAGGGGGGTGTAGGATCCCCACCCATCTCCCCATCCTCAGGACAACTGTCTGAGAAAAGTATGACTGTCACTGATTTACGGAAGAAGGGAGATCGAAGCTCAGAGAGATGAGGTCATGGGACCGAGGTGGCAGCTTAAGCAGAGGCAGAGCCTGGATTTGGAGGCAGGTTTGTCTGACTGCTTCCTCCCGCCCCCTGGGGCCCTAAACAGTGCAGAGGGAGGGCGACACCTGCTCAGGTGAGCTCAGCTCGAGATGCAGACTCCTGAGACATGAGTGGTGACCCCAGGAGGAAGGTGGGTGTTGGGGGGGTACTCAGTCCTTTGGGAAATTTGGAGGAAGCAGAGTGGGTGAACGAGGGTATAGATATCAGAACCTCTCCTCCTGTGGCCTGGCCACCTTGAAGCGGCCCCCAGGGTGCTGTGGTGACGCTGAAGGGGCTCAAGGATTTCTTCGGAGATCCAAGGAATCAAGGTTTGCTCACCCACCCTGTCTCTGGGTGCCTGCTCAGTGCCAGGCCCCGGGGGGATACTGAGGCCTGAGAGGGGGGCCAGGAGACCAAGGAGGGAGATGCAGGGCTTTGTCTTCCGGTGCTCACCGGGCCCACTGCTCAGCATGTGAGTGACGGGTGGTCCTGTGTGGGGAAGATGGTCCCGCTGAGGAAGTGGGGTGACCTGGCTGCAGAGACCTGCACCGTGTTTGCTGTTGTGCAATCTTGAGATGAAAAGGCACCTGTACACCTGTGTCAAAGAAAATAATCAATAAAAAATGTTTAGTAGGAGGAGAAAAGGGTTTTCTTTGAACTAACTGAGGTCTCTAGCCCAGAGGACAGCCTCTCATACAACTCTGAGGAGCTGCTCTGGAGAGGCATGTTTTCGGCACAGCTTTATGTCTTGGCAGAACAAAGACCATCAGACGGGTCAGGGATAATTTTCTTCAAGGTTGCACAAAATACAGAACAGCATGTACACGGCGAGTCAGTGTGGCCTTGGCACCTAGGAAGGAAATCCTAACATGGAAGGAATACCAAACTGGCTTCCCAGGAAGGGAGGCATTTCATCTTTTTTTTTTTTCATAGGGACATTCTTTACTTCTGGTCAATGCGCCATCTTCTTTAATAACTAAAATCGATGTATGGTGTATGTTTGATAGGCCATAACCAAGTGTTTCAGTTAGCATAAATTCAAGTAAACTCATGTATAAGCCAGAATCACCTCTCTATATCTCAATATGTGAAAATTCTTTTATCACGTGTGACTATAATGGGGGCGGGGGGGGCATGAGCTTAGATCTATGCATTTCTACAGGCAGAGACACACCTAGAAACTTTAGGGCTAATATTAAAATCGCATCCCCACCTCTAACATACCTGTGCCAGAAGGCCTGGTGTTGGCCTCCCCTCTGCCTACCGAGAGCTGTGTGGCCCTTGGCAAGTCACCTCCCCTGGAATTGTTTGCTCATATCACTTACCCAACTTTTAAAAACTGGTTTCAGCCTTTTCCTGTGGATTTGTAGGCTCTCTGTGTGTTGGGGATATTGACTTTTTCTACTGTAAGTATTGCAAACAGTGCCTGCCGGTCTCTGATTGTTTTCTGACCTGGTTTACGGTGTCCTTTACAATTTTTAATCTTCAACAGGTCAAATAGATCAGAACTTCTTTTATAGCTTGTGGGATTTCTGTGTGAATTAGAAAGGTTTCCTTAAATCAACATTATTTTTAATGTTTCTTTTAGTACCCTTGGAGTTTTTTCTTTATGGTTAAATCAGGTCCCTTTGGGATTAAATGATTCATTGATTAGAAGCTTTTTGTTTCTTCTCCACCTCTTCCTCTTTTTATTCCCACTTCCGCCCTCCCTGACCTGGGGTTGTGCTGTGTTATCGAGAAGCTGGTTGTTTCATGTCCCCCTAACGAGTCCCACACCTCGTATTTTAACCAGGCTGTGCCCAGGAGGATGGAGGGTGCCCCGGAGGCCATGAAGCAGAAGGTGCTGCAGAGAATGGACAGGGACCCTGACGGTGTCTCCACACAAACAGAACCACGACCAGGAAAGAGCAACATTCCAGGAGATCCTGGAGAGGAATTGGGGGAAGGAAGATGCGGCCAGAGGCTTCGGAGGTTGGCCTCCCAAAACAGGTAAGCTTTCACCTGGTGAAGCAGGTGGGGAAAGGCACTGCAGGGGGAGGAAAGGTCTGAGCAAATGCCCGGAGGCTGGGCGGGAATCCGAGGCCAGGCGGCTGGGCGGCCTCCAGGCGCCTGGACCAGGCCCAGGGAGGCAGGGAGCGGCTGGGCTAAGGGCTCTGACCTTGATCCTGGCTTAACCCCTCCTTTTCCTGACCAAGGAGGATGCCCGGCAGCTAGGTGGAGGGAGGTGCTTGGTGAGCCTCTCTGTGGGCTCACCAGGAGGGGGGGGGGGCGGGCGTGTCTGGCTATGCAGTTGGGTGGGGACAGGCTTCTCCAGAGTCCTCCCTTCTCCTACCAACTATTCCGGGAAGTTATCGACCAGAGGCTAACAGAGGAGGACGGCCCGGCCCGTACGACGACAATCCAGCAGGAGGGAGCGCCGTCCAGCATCCACAGCCAGCTGAGGCTGCAGAGGCGGGTCAGGGCCAGGCCGAGAGTGGGAGACTAGGACAGAAGGAGGAGGTCGAGGGCGCACCCCGTTTACAAGTGTTTGGAGTCCTCCAGGATCCAGGCTTTCTGCCCGAGCCCTCCTCCGCCCCCTCCCTGCCTCCTGGTCCCTGTGTGTCATGATTTCCATTGGCTGGCCTGGCTCCCGGGCTCATGCAGCTTCGAGGCAGAGGAGGAGGCAGGGGCCGAGCCAGCTCTCCTCTCCCACCTGTCCCTTACAGCAGGGAGCCTCCAGGACGCCCTCTGCCGAGTCCCTCTGTGCCTCGTTAGCCAGGACTGGGTCATACAGTCACCCCTCGCCGCAGAGGGGCCCAGCAACACGTACCTGATGTCCAGGCCCCAAGACGAGAGGCAGAGGGTCGAGGGGGGAGGCGAGTGGCTTTGGAGCAGGAGGACCTGCTTGAGAGCAGGTGGGCAGGAAAGCATCCAAGGACACAGGAACACTGTGTTGTTAAGATCAAGTCTGAGAACAAAGAACAGGAGCTGGAAATGGACCAGCCGGGAAATGAGCGGAGCAAGGGTGGCTTGGAAAGAGAAAGGAACCTACTTTAGGCTTGCTTAGCGTCCCGGGAGGCTGCCCGTGTGCATCCTCTCCATCCACACCGGGGGCGCCTGCAGCCTCCGGCACACTCTCGGAGTGGACGAGCTGTTTGTTACTCTCCCTGAGGGGGAGCCCTGGGCGTCGCAGAAAGAAGGTGTTAGAAAGAAAGGTTCCACGATTGGGGCGTAGGTCAGGTCATCTGGGGGAGGCTCTAAGGGAATGGGGCCTCTGTAGATTGGGTGCTGCAGAGAATGGGGGGCAGTTCACACTGAAGGTGTCTCAGTAAACCCATCTGTGGAGAGGGGAGACCAGAGTGAGGGTAAAGGTGTGATGGGTAAAGAAGGACAGTCATGCTTTTCAGCCAAGGGAGGGAGTGCCGTGCTGGTGGCAGCACAGGGATGACTGTTTGCTGTCTCGTCTCCTCACGCTCTCAGGGCAACGTGGTCTGAGGTTGGTGTTCTCGGAGAGTCTTTACATCCAACAGGAGAGTAGCATCGCCCTGTTGTGATACCAGGCCAGCCTGGGATGTTCATGGATGTTCTCGTTTTCTTTCTCAGTCCTGTATATAAACAGTCCCATAAATAAACAGCAGGGAATATCCCCATAGGCTTTGACTCCTCTTCTTATTAAATTCAATTAACAATGAAATCTTTCCCATTATATTCACTCTCTTTGGAGCAGAGCTACCTTTATGGACCTTTATATCTCCCTCTTTGGGTACATTTTATCTAAACTCTTCTCACTTGAATATTACGATGAACTCATGGCCTTTCACAGACTCAACCTGGCCTAAAAACATGATCATGGTAATCATTATTGTTGTTATTTTTATTGTGATTACTATTGGTAAGTCGTTCGGACTTCCCTGTGGGGCCCCTTCTAAACACTGCTCTGAACGTCTTCGAGAGCACCCTTGCCTTTGGAGTAGCAGATACGCCGGCCTGTGGAATTCACTGCCCCTGCAAGGAGTCTCGCTTCCCTTGAGTGGACAGAAGCCCATGGGTGCGGTGCCTATGTGGGTGGGCAAGATGCGGCTGGAAAATGTATGTGTTTAAGGTTGCAGTTCACTGCGAATATTCTGGTTTAACCCCTGTTCTTATCCCTACTTTTCTTAGAGAGCCTTGGTTTTATAAACACGAATGTTTCTGCTACCCTGACAGTTGTCACATCAGACACATCAGGCGCATTTCTCGTTGGCACTTGATCCAACTGCTTCCATCATCCTTAAGGTGGTGGTGCCTGAAACCAACCCAGTCTTGTGGCTTACTTACTAAAGTGACTTCTGCTCTGTTGAAGTTAAAAAAATACAAAGAAATAAGTGCATATGGTTAAAACAAATTAATTCATACAGTAGGTTCTGCTCATAACTGCCCAAGGAAAAGCTTTTTCTTTAGACAGTTAATCGATATCTCTAAATGATATTATTACATTGGGAGAGAGAATAGTGTGAGTGTGTGCTCTGGAGACAGGAACCTGGACTTGAATTCCTGCCTTAGCACAAGCTGGGTGCTTTGAGTAAATTACTTAACCTCTCTGAGCTTCAGTTTCCTTCCTTACAAGGTCGTTGTGAGAACTAAAAGTGAGTGAATGCATACCAAGCACTTAGAATGGTGCCTGGTACAAAGTGGGGAGGCATCAACCACAATAGCTAACAAATACTAGGTATTGTGTTTTTCTTTTTCTTGATTTAAAAAGTTTGATATTATTTATTTACTTTACCAGGAAAGATAATGATTTCATTTATTTTTCTACTTTTTCTTATAACCCTCCCTACCTTCTCCTCGTATCATTATATCACTAGTTTTCTATCCTCTGTTAGAAAACTTTGTAGTTGTAAGCACTTTATACTTTATTTACACTTTCATTTCTTAGGCCCTCAAATGGAGCCAGTACTTCTTTTTTTTTTTTTTTTTTTTTTTTTGCGCGGGCCTCTCACTGTTGTGGCCTCTCCCATTGCGGAGCACAGGCTCCGGACACGCAGGCTCAGCGGCCATGGCTCACGGGCCCAGCAGCTCCGCAGCATTTGGGATCTTCCCGGACCGGAGCACGAACGCGTGTCCCCTGTATCGGCAGGCGGACTCCCAACCACTGTGCCACCAGGGAAGCCCCTAAACTGTTTTATTTTAAAAGATAAAAGTTATTTTATAATGACTATAAATGAAATACAAACTTAAAATTTTTTGAATCACTATATTTTACACCTACAAATTATATGTTGTATATGAGCTGTACTTCAATTTTTAAAAGTCTCCAAAATAATCAAGATTGGAAAGCCAGGACTTGCACATAAATAAATTTACTTTAGACTTAAAAAAAAAATCAAACAGAGGGTTTACATTTTTGTGATGTTTTAAATACTGTTTTCTTTTTTTTTTCTTTTTTCCTTTAACATCTTTTTGGGAGTATAATTGCTTTACAATCTTGTGTTCATTTCTTCTGTATAACAAAGTGAACCAGCTATATGCATAGTATATCCCTATATCCCCTCCCACTAGGCCCCGCCCCATGCTCAAACGTCACCGCCCCCACTTCCCGACCCATCCTAAACCCCACCCCTGCCTAAGTTCCACCCCCGCCTAAACTCCGCCCCCATAGCCAAGGCTTTTTTTCTTTTTCCTCTTTTTTTTTTTTTTTTTTACGGTACGCGGGCCTCCCACTATCGTGGCCTCTCCCATTGCGGAGCACAGGCTCCGGACGCACAGGCTCAGCGGCCGCGGCTCACGGGCCCAGCCGCTCCACGGCATGTGGGATCGTCCCGGACCGGGGCACGAACCCGTGTCCCCTGCATCGGCAGGCGGACTCTCAACCACTGCACCACCAGGGAAGCCCTCTTTTTCCTCTTTTAGATTAGGGTTCTGTTTTACCTTGTTGCTTCATTGTTGATGATTCTTTTATATTTTTATTTTTCCTAATAAATCTTTATTTTTCTAATTTTACTCTTTATACTTTGTTATTGTTCTCTCCTTTTGGCTTGTTTCCCCCCCTTTTTTATTTTCTTTTTTCTGTTGTGGTTTTGTTTTACCTTGTTGCAGTTGTTTCAATTATAGTTTTATTTTTCCTAATGTATTTTTTATCTTTCTATTTTTATTCTGTTTTTGATTCTTTGATATTGTAGTACTCCTTTTTTCTCCTTCTTTTCTTTCTTTTTTTTTTTTTTTAACCACACCACAAAGCTTGTGAGATCTTGGTTCCCAGGCCGGAGGTCGGATATGAGCTCCTGTGGTGGGAGCTCCGAGTCCAAACTGCTGGACTAACAGAGAACCTCAGACCCCAGGGAATATTAATCGGAGTGAGGCCTCCTGGAGGTCCTCATCTCAGCAACAAGACCCGGGCTCTAGCCAACTGCCTGCAAAGTTAGTGCTGTGGGTTCTCTCTATGTAAGCCCTGGGTTCCTTTCTCCCTCAGTGAAGCAGAAAAAAGAAAAAGATATCATTAAGTATTTCCGGGAGAGAGTGAGCAGGGAAAAACTGCAACACCTGCTCAATGAAGACAAAGGCTGGAAGAGATTTGTGGCTGAGGCTGATTTGCCCAGGTAACCTGCAGGGATGCAGCAGAAATGTCTCCCACATCCCACTGCCCCAGGCTAGTTTCCTCCTGGCAGACATACCTCCTCCAGGCAGGATCCTGTGGTTGGTGTCAAGGATGTTCGTTCTCAAGTTTCCATGGGGAATGTTTCCTCCTTGTCATTTGCTGGCAGTGAACAGCCTCAGGTTGAGAAAAGATGAAACCTGCAAGAGGGGGCATGTTATGACCTTGGAGAAGTTACTGAAACACTCTGCCTTAGTTTCTTCATCTGTTCAATTTTATTGTGAGGAAACTGAGATAATGTATGCAAAGTGCTCAGCACGATGGCTGACACATAGTAGGTGCTCAATTAATATTAACTTTTAAAAAGCTTGCTGGGAAGAGATGCGGCCAAAGAGCCTTCTTCCTATCGATGAGGCCCAAGCAGGACTCTATTTAGGACAAGTCAGAAAATCCTGACACCATCAGTTTGCCTTCCTGGGGATTCTGGCTGGAGACCTTTTAATCTCCATCTTAGGAACTGTACCAACACTGCAGGATCCTGCTGGCCCATAAGGCAGAGAGGCTAGAGTGGAATTGGATGGAGCTGGTTGGATTCTCTGTGTTTATCTGTGGAGTTCCCACTCTACCTACTCTTTGGAAGTGATTGTGCTGACCTGCCTCTGAGGCGTCTTTATCAAATCCCTATCTTAAAAGAGTGTCCTTGTCCACAGATGAATGGAGAAAGAAGATGTAGCACATATATACAGTGGAATATAACTCAGCCATGAAAAGAAACAAAATTGAGTTATCTGTAGTGAGGTGGATGGACCTAGAGACTGTCATACAGAGTGAAGTAAGTCAGAAAGAGAAAAACAAATACCATATGCTAACACATGTATATGGAATCTAAAAAAAAAAAAAAAAAGGTTCTGATGAACATAGGGGCAGGACAGGAATAAAGACACAGATGTAGAGAATGGAGTTGAGGACTCGGGGACGGAGAAGGGTAAGCTGGGACGAAGTGAGAGAGTGGCATGGACATATATACACTACCAAACGTAAAATAGACAGCTGGTGGGAAGCAGCCGCATAGCACAGGGAGATCAGCTCCGTGCTTTGTGACCCCCTAGAGGGGTGGGTTAGGGAGGGTGGAAGATGCAAGAGGGAGGGGATATGGGGATATATGTATGCATATAGCTGATTCACTTTGTTATACAGCAGAAACTAACAGAACGCTGTAAATCAATTATACTTCAATAAAGATGTTTAAAAAAATTTTTTTAAATAAAGATAAGGATACAAAGAAAAAAAAAGAGTATCCTAAGATGAACTTTTTAAAATTTATTCCATGATTGAATAAGTATATGGAGCATCTACAAGGTCCAAAGCGTGTTTAATGTTGAAAAAAAATTTACATTTGTAAAATTCTTTTCTATTTGATTTATAATAAAATCTCTATAATTTATGTAGGGTAGGTCTTGTTGAGCCTATTTTATGGACAAGCAATCTGTCTTTCTAATCCCTTGACCTTCATTGTTACAGGAAAGAGGTAGATGCACTGCATGAATATCTGAGTGAGCTGGAAGCAGACTTGGCCGTGGGGGATCAAGACACACTCCAAGAAGATCAGCTGGACAGGAAGAGGTTTTTGAAGGAGTTTCCTAGGGTGAAGCAGGAGCTTGAGGAGGGCATAAAAAAGCTCCACGCACTTGCAGACAAAGCTGACAAGGTACACAGGCACTGCACCATCTCCAATATAGCAGTTTCCTCTGCTGGCACTGTGTCTGGTGTCCTGACCATCCTTGGCCTGGCCCTGACACCCGTGACCGCGGGGGCCAGTCTGGCACTCTTTGCCACTGGGGTAGGGCTGGGAGCAGCGGCTGCTGTGACCAGTGTGTCCACCAGCATCGTGGAATCTGTAAGCATGTCGGCAGCAGAAACCGAAGCCAGTCGCCTTATGGTAACTGCTGACAACGCAGAGGTGTTTGGGGGGGCCGTATGTAACAACACAATCAACGTGGCTTCCTCGATCGAGAAAATCTACCAAGCCGTGCAAGAAGTTAAGAACAACGTCCGTGCCATCAAGTTAGCCAAAGTCAACCCTAACTTAGCAGCCCGTGCTAAGCGCTTTGCGGCCACTGGGCAAATCTCAGTCAATGGCCAGAGGCAGGTGCAGAACGCTTTCAGAGGCACGGCTCTGGCAATGACCAAAGGAGCCCGGATTGCAGGTGTGGCCACCGCAGGTGTCTTCCTTCTGATGGACGTGGCCTTCCTGGTGAAAGAGGCAAAGCACTTGCATGAGGGGGCAAAGACGAAGTCGGCTGAAAGGCTGAGGCAGCAGGCCCGGGAGCTGGAGAAGAAGTTGGAGGTGCTCACCTGCATCTATGAGAGTCTGCAGTAGGGCTGGACTCCGCCCCCCCCCCCCCGAGCTGTGCAGGGACACTTGTGGGGCCAAGATGCAGAGGCACCTTGTTCGAGGGATAAGGAGGGCGAGATAAAAAGATAAAAGTGGGGAAGATGGGCTGTTCTCTCTGATTCTTGTTTTGTTCTGTTGGCTGGACTATGCCATTTTCCTAGAGGAAGAGAAATCCTTAAACACTCTTGTATTCAAAACCTGTAATTTGCATCCCTAAATTCTCCCTCTTGGCTCGAGTTGAGTCACAAAACTTCAAGTACCACTGTTCAAAAATTATTTCAAAAAGTCACAGAATAAATGTCCCCCTATTTTTTTGAGAGCTTTATTAATGTTTAATTAAATGTTTACCAGGGTTTCTTACACTTTTATAAAACAGGCTGATTTCATATCAGTCTTCACAATCATGTTCATATATGGAGAGAAACAACAGTCCAAAAAATGAAATCATCCTATGTGTATTGTTTTGAAGCTCTGCACTTAGTATATCATAGACATCTTTCTATGCAGTAGTCATTGTTAACAGCTTTATGGGTTCCATTGTATAAATATAATATTTAGTTGGTTCCTAATGACAGATATTTAAGGGTTTTTTTGGTTTTTTTAAACATCTTTATTGGAGTAAATGTCACCTTTTGTGTTCATCTCTCTAGATCAATTTCCACTTCAGTAGTTTTTAAAAACCTTAATAGGAAACTAAAACCTTTTTATTTGCCCAACAATCCCATGATCAGGGAGCCAAGTTCATTGAGCCAGCCCTGACCTCATCCTCTGTCTCTCTAAATGCCTGTTGTTGGCGTGTAGATGGGAGATGCTGTGACATACCATCAGATGTGATCTCTCTTGCTCTTATATTTCTTTATCCCTCCATGTTGCCCCTCTGAGCATTTCACCAAAGGCCTCCATCATCCCAAGGGGGCCACAGCCAGAAAGAAGCGAACATAGAAATTTCTGGCTTTTGTGTTCATCGATTTTTTTTATTAGAGTTGATTTACAACATTGTGTCAGTGGAACTTCCCTGGTGCCGCAGTGGATAAGACTCTGTGCTCCGAATGCAGGGGGCCTGGCTTCGATCCCTGGTCGGGGAACTAGATCCCACAGGCATGTCACAACTAAGAGTTTGCATGCCACAACTAAGACCTGGTGCAACCAAATAAATAAATAAATATTAAAATATATATATATATATATATATATATATATATATATATAGTGTTTCAGGTATACAGCACGGTGATTCATTTACATATATAAAAAGAATATATATATATATATATATATTCTTTTTCAGATTCTTTTCCCTTATAGTTTATTACAAAATACTGAGTACAGTTCCCTGTGCTATACTGTAGGTCCTTGTTGATTACTTATTTTATATATAGTAGTGGGTATATGAAAATCCCAAACTCCTAACTTATCCCTCCTTCTCCTTTCCCCTTTGGAAACCATAAGTTAGTGGTTAGCAGTAATCTTTTGATGTTCGACTACATGTGTTTTTTGTGGTTTGTTTTCTGTTTGTTTTCAGCTAAAACTCCTACATCCTGGCTCCTCCTTTACTTCTTTGCACTAGTCCCTCAGAGCTACCCCGAGAGGCTGTCTCTCAGGCTGTAGTCTCAGTAAGGTCACCGAATATAACATAATTCTCACCTTTCAGGGTGTGCTCTTTTTCAGTGCACAGTACTGAGTGATGGATGGACTGGTGATGAGGACCTGACTCCTGCGGCTGTGGGAGCTGTCCAGACAGGTCTGAAATCTGCAAGGCAGGCCATCAGGAAGGGCCAGCAGAACATTCAGGCCAGGCTGAAGCTGTGCTCCGCAGCGGAATTTCTTCCCATCGCTGCATCTTTAACTCAAACACACCCGCAAGGTTCCTTTTGCCTTCTAAGGCAGCATATTTGCGGGTTTCCCGGATGAGGATGCGAACACCTCTGGGAGGCCGACCGCAGCCCCCGAGAGGCCACCACCCTTCCCGTTCATTCACTCATTCATTCTCTCATTTCTCCCCTGCATGGTCCACCTAAGCGCTAGGCCTGTGCTGAGGGCCAGGGGCACAAAGGGAGGCAGTCTGCGGCCCCGCCCTCGAGGGAGGCCACGTGGAGGCCAAGGCAGCCAGAGAAACAAATGACCACGATACACAGTGGAGGTCAGGGTTCAGAGGACTTTGGTGACGCGGTGCGGGGTAAGATCTGGGAAGAGAGGAAGGAAAGGCTGGCCTGTGAAAGAATTCCGGCTCCCACCACTTGCAGCTGAGTGAATGGGGTGGGAGGTGCGGGAGGGCGGCTGTCACGTTAGGGTAATTCCCCACCCTCATTCCTGGCCCAAGGTCACGGGCTCTGCGGGGGGTGGGTGGGGTGGGGGATCCTGCCCACGGTTACAAAGCCCCAGTTACTTCACCTCCTGCTGCCATTAACCACATCCGCAGCCCATTCGAGAAACATCTCCAGCAAAGCAGCGTGTTCACCACACTCTCCCCAGTGTCTCCCTCAGTGTCACGTTGGGGGCACAATAAATACCCCTCTTCCTTCCTTCCTTCCTTCCTTCCTTCCTTCAAATATCGCACATTAATTAGTCTATAGTGTGGCAGGCAGGCGCTAGGCTGAGACTTAGGCCTTAGACCTTTCTTCGCTTTACAGCTGAGGAAAGGGAGGCTCAGAGGGGTGAAGTGACTTGCCCAAGGTCACACAGCAGGTAAGGGAACAGATATTTGGACCTAGTTCTTCTACCTGACTTTTCCCACTCGACCCAAAGTGTCCCAGCGGGGAAGTGTGGAGGCAAGGAGAGGGGGTGGCCTGTTAGGGTGGCGGCCAGAACCTCAGGAGACGAGCTGGGACAAGTGGGCTGAGGCAGGGTCACGAGGAGCATCAGAGGTCAAGGGAGGAGCCCGTGAGGGTCTGCCTTCACCCCTGGGCCACAGCGACCGGAAGTTTGTCCCTGCTTTGGGCCCTTGTACACCTAAAGTAGTCTCGGGGAGAGGGTTTGTCACAAGCGTTCGGTTTTCTCATCTGAAAAATGGCACAAATATATGGCTAAGTGTTAATAATCCCGGTGAAACACACCTGGGTTAAAATCCCAGCGCTGCCCCTTCATAGTTTGGGGACGTTGGCAAATGATGACATTATTTACCTTTTCTGCGCCTCACTGTCCAGCAGGGGGAAATGGGCCTGATGACACTTTTCTTGCAGGGCCCTTGTGAGGCTCCAAAAGGACAAGTCGTGTCAAGCGCCCAACAGTATAAGCATCTGACCCTGGTAGCTGCCCTTATTATTATGACGACCATCAGTCGAGCGTTCTGGGTGGGTCATACCGAGCACCAGATACGCCAGCCAGGGAGCACCCGGCGACTCTGTGGATACTCCTCCCCTCACGGAACTTGAAGCCCTTTGTTTCTGGCTTCCTGAGTGTCTGTTCCTGTGCACAGAAGCTCAGACTTAGAATCGCTGCTGTCCATCCCCATGATTATCCTACTGAGAAGCATGAGGAAGAAACTGGCAGGGAGACAGGAGACCCAGGGCCTAGCCGCAGCTCTGCCCTGACTTGCTGTGTGATCTTGCGTGAGTCATTTCCCTCTCTGGGCCTCATACAAGGGAGGTAGCCTGGACGACTCCAAGAACCTTTCATTTCATACCTTGGGAACTGAGGCCTGGAGATAGAAATCCTTCGCTGTGCCCAAACCCTGCTATGTGCAGAGTCCAATTCAGAATCAGGCCTGGGAAAAGATGCCCACCAAATTCAGGTGCCCAATTCGTGAAGCACCCGAGGACTTGAAACACACGTGGGGTAACATGAATCCCTGGAGAAAAGGAGAGGAAGGATGTCTATAGAAGCAACTGGAAACACGAGCTGCTTCTGTGGAGGGGGCCTGGATGGCAGGAACGGGAGAGTGGGAGACTTTTCATGGTGCCCCTCGAACCCAGCTTAAACCCAGATTGGGACTTCAACCCACGAGCTTTTAATTAGAATCACTCTCCTGCTTTCTGGACTTACTGAGGCTCAGGTTCTTTGTGTCTCAGTGCAGAAGAAATTCAGTGAGAGTCAAAGTGATAGGCAAGAAGTAAGTTTGTTAATATAGGACGCTTGTGAGAGAGGCAAGGGGGCAGGCAAGGAGGTTCGGCCTGGTGGATTAAGCGGGCTACATTTTTATAGTCAAAGGATAGAGGGGGAGGGGGAGAAGACTGCCTTCTTCCTCATTCTTCCAGAAGACGTCAGGCTTACATCACTAGCTCCTCTTTTGTATAGGGCAGGAGAATGTTTGACCCTCTAAGGTAAAACTAGGACGGTCATAGTGCTTATTCAAATCAGCAGAAGGGTGATAACATATACTAAAATATGTTGAATCATCTCAGGTTTCCATTTAATGAGGCTCTCCTGCTTTGGAATGTCACCTTGCCCTTAAATTCCCGTCCTTGGTCCTAAGGATCATTATCTTGCTGAACTCTGAGGAAACAGGAACTCTGAACCAGAGGAATGCAGGCCTCATTTTTTTCTTTCACTTAATGACCTGGGGCATATCTCCTGCTTTTATTTATGGCTGTATAGTTAAGCCAGCCTGGTTCTTTCCACGACATTCCCATAGCTTTCTTGAGCGATCATTAACTTACACTGGTCTCCCAAAGTTCTCTACGTTTCCCTCTCTATCTGTAATCCCCTACTGGGACTTCTACAACTCCCTGTGTCACTCACTCCCCATCACTTACAACTCACTCTCATTTTTCAGGTGAGGTTTCAGGCCCAGAGAGGGACAGGGAATTGTCCAGGTCACACAGAGAGTTGGCAACAAAGGCCGGACCAGACCACGGGTCTCTGACTCCCAGCCGAGGGTTCTCTACACAGGCCCACTGCTTCCCATCGGGCTGGGAGCTCAGGCCGGCATCAGGGAAGGCTTCCAGAGGCAGGGATTGCCAGGCACTGAGACCCCGGGCAGTCCTTTGGCAGGCGGCACAGATGGGTGGCACTTAGTGCTGTCCCAGGAAAGGACCTGCCTACTTTATAACATGGGGTGACTCTGCCCTGGTTGGGCTGTGCTCACAGCAACCTGCCAGGGCAATCCGGGGAGGGGAGGGCCACCTGATAAAGGCTATCTCATGGACCCTCCTAAGGGAACCAGACAGGAATCCTGCCTGTTGACAGGTAAGCAAATGAAGGTGTAGGGAAATGAAGTGGCTTGCCCCAGGCTCCTAGGCAGGGAGGACCCAGCTGTGGCAGGGCCTGTGCTGTTTCCATGAAACCATTCTGCCTGTGCTTGGAGGCCCACAGCCCTCCCACCAACACACACACACACATTCCTGACAAGGAGCCCGGAACCCCGCCATGAGCTCTCTTTCTTCCTGCTTACCATGAACAGCCCCTAAAAAGCAGCAGGCACCCCTGAAGGCGTTGTCAGCCATTTCTACTTGAGTGTAAATTAGTTATCAGACCCTGAGACTGGAGCCGAATGCAGGGCCCTGCCCCCGATGACACAGGGCAGGTGAAGAGGGAGAGGTCCGTGGGCAGGGCTGTGCCCTGGGAGTGGCTGGGTGGAACTTCCCTGGAAGCATCTGTGCCCCGGGCCCTGTGTCCAGGTGGCGCTGTGAAGGGAAACGTCCCGGGGTGGAGGCGCAGGACGATGTGGAAAGAGCACTGACGTTTCTCGGGTTCCAACCTGAGCTAGTCTACCACCTCTTACCTGTGTGGCCTTAGGTGAGCCAGTCACCTCCCGGAGCCTCACAAGCTCACCTGTGCCACGAGGATACTATTACCGGATCTACCTTGCAGGTGGGGGTCCTCGAGAAGATGCTCCATCCCAGGGTTCTCAAATTGACTGAACATTGGAAGGCCCTGGAGGGCTCCTTAGAACCTAGGGTCCCCACCGCAGAGTTTCTGCTTTAGTTAGTCTGGGGAGGAGCCTAACTAACTAACTAACTAACTAACTACGTGCCCTAGCAAGTTCCCAGGTGGCTCTGCGGCTGCTTGTGCTGGGACCACTCCTCTACAAAAGGTCTCTATGAGAACAGCCTTGTGGCTGTCAAGGGGAGGGGGAGGGATGGAGTGGGAGGTTGGGATTAGCAGATGCAAACGGTTATACAGAGAATGGATAAAGAACAAGGTCCTACCGTACAGCACAGAACTGTGTTCACTATCCTGTGATAAACCATAATGAAAAAGAGTATGAAACAGAACATATGTATGAATATCTACATTTATAAAACAGTCACTTTGCTGTACAGCAGCAATTAACACAACATTGTAAATCACTGTACTTCAATAAAATAAAATTTTAAAAAAGATCTCTATGAAACTAGGAGATCAGGAAGGCGGGCAGGTGCAGAGCAGAGCCTATAAAAGACACTAAATACAAACTTGACATTTTGCAGGGATTTCACGCCCCTGTCACCACAGTTGGACAGAGGGTACCCAGGAGGCAAAGAAGAGGTGGCTACGGGGCCGAGGTTCAAGGGTCAGGGCTCTGAGCTCTCTCCAATTACCCCTCCTTTAATCCCCCTCATCTACTCTGGAACACTGCAGTGAGCAGGTCTTTTGCACCTACTTCATACATGAAGAAACAGGCTGGGAGAGGTCATGGGACATGTCCAAGGTCATGCACGCAGCAAGGTGGAAACTGAATCGGAAGCCAGACCTCTGACTCTGACCCCTGGACCTTTTCTAACACACCACACCGCCTCTCCTAAGGGGCATCCGGGGGATGTCAAAATATATCAAGAGCGGTGCAAATCCGTGCGGGTGGTTCTTCTCCCCCTGGCTGGCCCGGAAGCCCCAGCTCTGCAGGCACTGCTCTTTGCCCCCAGGCTTTGGTTCGTGCCACCACCCCGCCCTCCAGTTCCTTGCCCTTATGGGTCCTTCTGTCTTCCTGGAAAGGGACTGTAGCCATGGATGCTCCCCCCGCCCCCAGGCCCTGATGCAGTGCCAACACCCAGGAGGTGCTCAGTGAACTTGGGGTTCTCCTCCCCTCCTCCCCCGGCCCCAGCCCAGCTCCCTGCTCTCCACCCTCCTGGGAAAGGCTGTCCTCAGAGCCCCTCAAAAGTGAGATCCTCCCTCCTGAGCCCCGGGAGCCTGCACAGGCTGCCTGAGTGGAGCGGGTGGGAGGCATGCTGCATCCCCCCCAGGCCAGCTGACAGGGTCAGAGGGGAAAGTGCATTTCCTGCTGGGCCCCTGAGGAGCCTCGTCCCTCAGAGAGGCCGCTGGGTCTCTGCACAGGAGCTCCTGCGGAGAGGGGGAAGGGACGGGGGAGGAAGGGGGGAGGAGGAGGAGAAGGGGAGAGAGAGGAAGGCAGGCATGGAGAAGAGGAAGGACAGGGCAGAGGGGAAGGGAGGCAGAGGGGGTGGGAGAGAGAGAGAAAACGAGGCAGAGGCGAGAACCAGAGACAGAGGGTGACAGAAGATTGGAGAGCATGAGATGCAGAGAGGAAGAGGCGGGAGAAAAGCGGCCGAGAAACAGGAGAGGGAAAGCACGTTAGAGACAAGTAGAAAGAGGTGTGAGAAAAAGACAGAGAGGCTTAGACAAAGACCAACAGACGGGCAGGAACTTCCAGAGACCAGGCAGACGAGGCCCCGAGGAAACACTTGGATTTCCCACACCTGGCAGATTTTCTTGGGGGTTTTCTTTGTGTCTGTGCTGTGAGGCTTCAGGCCCCGGGCCAGCACCACATCGAACTGCCCAATGAACATCAGCGTCATGACCACTGATGGCCTGATGGGTACCGGCCCAGCCATAGAACTTGGAGGAAGCTGGCTGGGCCCGGGGAGAAGTGGTCAGCTCCCCACAAGTCATGGGGAAGAGTCCCTCTGGGGCCCTGACTTGTAACAGACTCTTGGGAAAGCCCCTGCCCACCCTCCCCCAGGCGCATCCAGAAATTCTTTCTTTTTTCTTTTCTATTATAGTTTATTACAAGATATTGACTATAGCTCCCTGTGCTATACAGTAAGACCTTGTTGTTTATCTCTTTTATGTATAGTAGTGCGTATCTGCTAATCCCAAACTCCTAATTTATCCCTCCACACCCCTCCCCCTTTGGTAACCATAAGTTTGTTTTCTATGTCTATGAGTCTCTTTCTGGTTTGTAAATAAGTTCATTTTTATCTCTCTCTCTCTCTCTCTTTTTTTTTTTAGATTCCACATATAAGTGATATCCTTTCTCTTTCTCTGTCTGGCTTACTTCACTTAGTATGATAATCTCTAGGTCCACCCATGAAATAATGCAAATGGCATTATTTCATTCTTTTCCATGGCTGAGTAATACTCCATTGTATATATAAATACCACATCTTTATCCACTCATCTGTCGATGGACATCTAGGTTGCTTCCATGTCTTGGCTGTTGTAAATAGTGCTGCAAAGAACACTGGGGTGCGTGTATCTTTTCAAATTAGAGTTTTCTCCAGATATATGCCCAGCAGGGGTATTGCAGGGTCATATGGTAACTCTATTTTTAGTTTTTTAAGGAACCTCCATATTGTTCTCCATAGTGGGTGTACCAATTTACATTTCCACCAACTGTGTAGGAGGGTTCTTTTACCTCCACACCCCCTCCAGCATTTATTATTTGTAGATTTTTTGATGATAGACATTCTGACTGGTGTGAGGTGATACCTCAGTGTAGTTTTTTTTTTTTTTTTTTTTGTGGTACGCGGGCCTCTCACTGTTGTGGCCTCTCCCGTTGCGGAGCACAGGCTCCGGACGCGCAGGCTCAGCGGCCATGGCTCACGGGCCCAGCCGCTCCACGGCATGTGGGATCTTCCCGGACCGGGGCACGAACCTGTGTCCCCTGCATCGGCAGGCAGATTCTCAACCACTGCGCCACCAGGGAAGCCCCTCATTGTAGTTTTGATTTGATTTATCTGATAATTAGTGACGTTGAGCATCTTTTCATGTGCCTGTTGGCCATCTGTATTTCTTCTTTGGAGAAATGTCTAGATCCTCTGCCCATTTTTTGATTTTTTTTTTTTTTATTGAGTTGTATTAGCTGCTTGTACATTTTGGAAATTAATCCCTTGTTTGTCCCATCGTTTGCAAATATTTTCTCCCATTCTATAGGTTGTCTTTTTGTTTTATTTATGGTTTCCTTTGCTGTGCAAAATCTTTTAAGTTTAATTATGTCCCATTTGTTTATTTTTGTTTTTATTTCCTTTACTCTAGGAGACAGAACCAAAAAATATTGGTGCAATTTATGTCTGAGTTGTTCTGCCTATGTTTTCATCTAGAACTTTTCTCATATCAGTCTTACATTTAAGACCGGATCTTAGAGGAAATGCTTTCAGCTTTTCACCATTGAGCATCATGTTAGCTGTGGGTCTGTCATATATGGCCTTTCTTATGTTGAGGTAGCTTCCCTCTATGGCCACTTTCTGAAGAGGTTTTATCATAAATGGATGTTGAATTTCATCAAAAGCTTTTCCTGCATCTATTGAGATGATCATATGGTTTTGTTTTTTTTGTTTTTCTGTTTTTTGCGGTACGCAAGCCTCTCACCGCTGTGGCCTCTCCCATTGCGGAGCACAGGCTCTGGACGCGCAGGCTCAGCGGCCACGGCTCACGGGCCCAGCCGCTCCGCGGCACGTGGGATCTTCCCCGATCGGGGCACGAACCCGTGTCCCCTGCATCGGCAGGCGGATTCTCAACCGCTGCGCCACCAGGGAAGCCTGATCATATGGTTTTTATTCTTCAATTTGTTAATGTGGTATAGCACACTGATTGAGTTGAAGATACTGAAAGATCCTTGCACGCCTGGGATTAAATCCCACTTGATCATGGTGCATGATCCTTCTAATGTATCATTGGGTTTGGTTTGCTCGTCTTTTGTTTAGGATTTTTGCATCTATGTTCATCAGTGATATTGACCTGTAATTTTCTTTTTTGGTGCTATCTTTTTTTTTTTTTTTTTTTTTAATGGTACGCGGGCCTCTCACTGTTGTGGCCTCTCCCATTGTGCAGGCTCAGTGGCCATGGCTCACGGGCCCAGCCGCTCTGCAGCATGTGGGATCTTCCCAGACCGGGGCACGAACCCGTGTCCCCTGCATCGGCAGGCAGACTCTCAACCACTGCGCCACCAGGGAAGCCCTTTTGGTGCTATCTTTGTCTGGTTTTGGAATCAGGATGATGGTAGCCTCATAAAGTGAGTTTGGAAGTGTTCCTTCCTCTGCAATTTTTTTGGAATAGTTTCAGAAGAATAGGTGTTATGGTGCCTTCTAAATGTTTGGTAGAGTTTACCTGTGAAGCCATCTGGTCCTGGACTTTTATTTGTTGGGAATCTTAAAATTAGTGATTCAATTTCAGTTCTTGTAATTGGTCTGTTCATATTTTCTATTTTTTCCCAGTTCAGTCTTGGGAGATTATACCTTTCTAAGAATTTGTCCATTTCTTCTTGGTTGTCCATTTTATTGGCATATAGTTGCTTGTAGTAGTAGTCTCTTATGGTCCTTTGTATTTCTGCGGTGTTGGTTGTTTTCATTTCTAACTTTATTAATTTGATTTTGATTTGATTTGATTGATCTCCCTTTTATTCTTGATGAGTCTGGCTAAAGGTTTATCAATTTTGTTTCTCTTTTTCAAGAACCAGCTTTTAGTTTCACTGAACTTTTCTATTGTTTTTTTAGTACCTATTTCATTTATTTCTGCTCTGATCTTTATGATTTCTTTCCTTTTACTAACTTTGAGTTTTGTTTGTTCTTCTCTCTGTAGCTGCTTTAGGTGTAAGGTTATTTATTTGAGACTTCTCTTGTTTCCTGAGGTTAATCTGTATTGCTATAAACTTCCCTCTGAGAACTGTTTTGCTGTGTCCTTAGGTTTTGGATCATCGTGTTTTCACTTTCACTTGTCTCTAGGTATTTTTTGATTTCCTCTTTGATTTCTTCAATGATCCAATGGTTGTTTAATAGCATATTGTTTAGCTTCCAGATGTTTGTGTTTTTTGCAGTTTATTTCTTGTAGTTGATTTCTAATATCACAGCGTTGTGGTTGGAAAAGATGCTTGATATGATTTCAGACCCAGCATGTGATCTATCCTGGAGAAAGTTGCATGAACACCTGAAAAGAATGTGTATTCTGCTGCTTTCAGATGGAATGCTCTATAAATATCAGTTAACGCCATCTGGTCTAATGTGTCATTTAAGGCCTGTGTTTCCTTATTAGTTTTCTGTCTGGATGATCTGTCCATTGGTGTAACTGGAGTGTCAAAGTCCCCCACTATTACTGTGTCACCGTCAATGTCTCCTTTTATGTCTGATAACATTTGCCTTACGTATTGAGGTGCTCCTATCTTGGGTGCATAAAAATTTACCATTGTTACATCTTCTTCTTGCATTAATCCCTTGGTCATATGTAGTGTCCTTCTTTGTCTCTTGTAACAGTCTTTATTTTAAAGTCTATTTGGGGACTTCCCTGGTGGTCCAGTGGTTAAGTATCTGCCTTCCAATGCAGGGGACGTGGGTTCGGTCCTTGGTTGAGAAACTAAGATCCCACATGCCGCAGTGCAACTAAGCCCGCGTGCCACAACTAGAGAGAAGCCTGTGTGCCACGACAAAGAGCCCATGCACCACAACGAAAGATCCCACATGCTGCAATGAAGATCCCGTGTGCCACAATTAATACCCGACACAGCCAATAATAAACAAATAAAATTTTAAAAAAATAAAGCCTATTCTCTCTGATATAAGTATTGCTACTCCAGCTTTCTTTTGATTTCCATTTGCATGGAATACCTTTTTCCATCCCCTCACTTTCAGTCTGTATGTCTCTAGATCTGAAGTGGGTCTCTTGTAGACAGCATATATATGGGTCTTGTTTTTGTATCCATTCAGCCAGTCTATGTCTATTGGTTGGAGCAATTAATCTGTTTACATTTAAGGTAATTATCAATATGTATGTTCTTACTGCCATTTTGTTATTTGTTTTGGATTTGTTTTTATAGGTCTTTCTTTTCCTCTTTCCTCTTTTGTTCTCTTATGATTTGATAACTATCTTTAGTGTTGAGTTTGGATTCCTTTTTTGTGTGTATATCTATTATAGATTTTTCGTTTGTTGTTACCCTGAGGTTTTGGTATAGCATAAAATCATTTTAAGTTTCTGATCTCTTAATTTCAAATGCATTTTAAATATCCTGCATTTGTACTCTCCTCCTACCACAATTACTGGCTTTGATATATTTGTACGTGAATGATTTCCTACCTTTAATATATGTTTGCCTTTACTGGTGAGCTTTTCCATTCATAATTTTCTTGTTTCTAGTTGTGGACTTTCCCCATAGAAAAGTTCCTTTAGCATTTGTTGTAAAGATGGATTGTTGGTGCTGAATTCTTTTAGCTTTTGCTTGTCTGTAAAGCTTTTTATTTCTCCATCAAATCCAAATGAGAGTCTTGCTAGGAAGAGTATTCTTGGTGGTAGGTTTTTCCCTTTCATCACTTTAAATATATTGTGCCACTACCATCTGGCCTGCAGAGTTTCTGCTGAAAAATCAGCTGATGGTTTTTTGTGGTTTTTTTTGCATTACGCGGGCCTCTCACTGCTGTGGCCTCTCCCGTTGCAGAGCACAGGCTCCGGACGCGCAGGCTCAGTGGCCATGGCTCACGGGCCCAGCCTCTCCGCGGCATGTGGGATCTTCCCGGACTGGGGCACAAACCCGCGTTCCCTGCATCGGCAGGCGGACTCTCAACCACTGCGCCACCAGGGAAGCCCCAGCTGATGGTTTTATGAGGATTCCCTTGTATATTATTTGTTGCTTTTCCCTTGTTGCTTTTAATATTTTCTCTTTGTCTTTCATTTTTGTCAATTTGATTACTACACGTCTCAGCATGTTCCTCCTTGGGTTAATCCTGTATGGGACTCTATGCACTTCCTGAACTTGGGTGACTCTTTTCTTTCCCATGTTAGGGAAGTTTTCAGCTATTATCTCGTCAAATATTTTCTGAGGCCCTTTCTCTCTCTTCTTCTTCTATGACCCCTCTAATGCAAATGTTGGTGCATCTGACATTGTCCCAGAGATCTCTTAAACTGTCTTCATTTCTTTTCATTCTTTTTTCTTTATTCTGTTCCACAGCAGTGATTTCTACCACTCTGTCTTCCAGATTACCGATTCATTCTTTTGCCTCATTTATTCTGCTATTGATTCCTTCTAGTGTATTTTTCATTTCAGTTATTGTATTCTTCAACTCTGTTTGGTTGTTCTTTATCTTTCCTAAAAATTCCTTGTAACTTCTAGCTCTGTTCATCCATTCTTTTCCCAAGTTCTTGGATCATCTTTACGATCATCACTCTGAACTCTTTCTCGGGTAGCTTGCCTATCTCCACGTCACTTAGTTCTTCTTCTGGGATTTTATCTTGTTCCTTCATCTGGAACATATTTCTTTGCTGTCTCATTTTGTTTAAATTTCTGCTTGTATTTTTATGTATGTAGTGGGTGAGTTACGTTTCTCAACCTTGGAGAAGTGGCCCTCTATAGGGGATGTCCCACCAGTATACTCCCCTCTCATCACCCAAGGGCCAGGAACCAGCTGGTCCTAGGGTAGATTCCGAGTGTGTATGTGCACGCAGTTCCACAGGCTGCAGGATTGTAGTTTCTTGCTTCTGGTGTCTGCCCCCTGGTGGGTGAGGCTGGTCTAGATCCTTGTGCAGGCTTCCTGGTGGGAGGGGCTGGTACCTGCCCACTGGTGAGTGGAGCTGGGTCTTGGCCCTCTGGTGAGCAGGGCTGTGTCTAGGGGTGTGTCTAGAGATGGCTGTGGGCTCAGGAATTCCTTAGGTAGCCCGTCTAAAGACAAGGTGGCTCTGTTTTCCTGCCCTGTTTGCTGTTTGGCCTAAGGCGTCCCGGCACTGGGATGAGGCCAGGTCTCGGGCCAAAGACCTGAGACGTCTGCCTCCAGCCAGAGTTCACGTAGGTGAACATTCCCTGCTATGTCCGCCACCAGGTCTTATGACCCCAGAGAGAATCACAGCTGCCCCCGCCTCCCCAGGAGACCCTCCAAGACCAGCAGGTAGGTCTGGCCCAGGCTCCTACGAGGTCACTGTCTTTGCCCTGAGTCCCAGTGTATGCCAGACCTTGTGGGCACCCTCCAAGAGTGGAGACTGTTTCACTCAGCCCTGTGGAGCTCCTGCAATCAAGCCCCACTGGCCTTCAAAGCCAAACTATCTAGGGGCTCCTCCTCCCGATGACAGGCCCCTACGCTGGGGAGCCTGGCATGGGGCTCAGAGCTCTCGCTCCTGTGGGAGAACTTCTGCAATATAATTCTTCTCCAGTTGGTGAGTCACCCACCCGGCTGAGATGGGTTTTAGTTATATCTCAAGTGCACCCCTTCTACTATCTCACTGTGGTTTCTCCTTTATGTCTTTGCATGTATAATATCTTTTTTTGGTAGATTCCAGTCTTTCTTATGGATAGTTGTTCAGCAGTTAGTTGTGGTTTTTGGTGCGCTCATGAGGGGAAGTGAGTTCAAGGTTGTTCTGTTTCACCACCTTGTCTCCCTTCCATCGGTCCATCGATTTGTAATTATCCATATGCCCGTCCTTTCATTTCCATTAGTAATCAAGATTTCACTGATAAACTAATCTTTAAAAACTGACTCTTCCAATACCAGAAGTCACAGTGGTGTCACTGGCAAAGCCCACTGGGGTCCCCAGGAAAAATAAGATGGAATCTAGGTGATAAGTTCTACCCTCTTCTTTTGTGATTAGTCTAGTTTCACTTGCCTATAGATGGCCCTGTGCAGTGACCTGGCACCGAACACATTGGATTAAGGTTCTCAGCACAGAACCACTGCGCCAGACACTTGCCGGCCATGTGCAGAAGCCAGCTTTTGTGTTCGTAACCATAGTCTGGGTGGAAGATTTGGAATTGTTTGGAAAAATAAGCAACTGGTCAGAATTAGGGATGAGGAGGTCTCTAATGCCACCAGTCAAAGACCAGTGGGAAAGTTGACAGCACAGTGGTTGCAAGTGAAGAGGTGAGCATATGCTGGGACCATGGTGAACGGTCCACCTCAGGGGCCAGCAGTGAGGAGGGATGACCAAGAGTAATGAAAGAGAGGCTGGGAGGAGGAGGGGCATTAGCAAGCTTCAGCCTCCACAGAGCATGTGGGCAGCTGGAGAGGGAGCAAAGACCCTCTCCTTTCCACAGGGGACTTTGGAATCAGCAGCCCCTGGGCTCTCATGCTCATGCATGGTGGGTGGTCAGGCAGCCCTGGGGACTGCACCCCCTTGGTGGGCAGAGGTTGGCACCTGGTCCAGTACTTCCCCTGCACAAGGTGAACAGTCAAGCCAGAGGACCTTAAGCGGGGGAGAACTGATATTTGTTGGGTCCTGTAGTGGGTTAAATGGATGCTCCCCCCCCGCAAAAAAATGTATGTCCGTGACCTAATCTCTGCAACCTGTGATTGTGACCTTATGTGGAAAAGGGTGTTTGAAAATCCTTTAAGTTAAACATCTTGAGATCAACAATGATTATCTAAGTGGGCACTAAATCCAACAACTAGCATCCTTATGAGAGACACACAGAGAGACAACAGAGTAGGGGGAGAAGGCCACGAAAAGACGGAGGCAGAGATTGGAGTGATGCAGCCACAAGCCAAGGAAGGCTGAAGACACCACAAGCTGGGAGAGGTGAGGAAGGCCCCCCGCCCAGAGCCTCTAAGGGAGTGTGGCCCTGCTGAAAGGAAGCAGCACCCCAGGCTCCGGCGCTGGCACCCACCCGCCTCTCCCATCACCTCCTGCAGCTCCCTTCCCAGGGCCCGAAAGTGCACCTGCTCGGAGGCTGGACAGGTCGGCTGCTGGAGGCCCGGCAGGTGTCCTGTCTAGGAGCCCGCAGCTCTCCCTAGCAATCGGGCCAGCCACACAGTGGCCCCGAAGTTCCGCATGCAGACCTGCTGCCCGAGTCCACACCTTGAATCAAGTGGGCACCAAACCCCTTCTCTAAGGAGAGCCTTTTCCTGCCTCCCCTCCTGCCTGCAACTGCAGGGACATCTGTCTCCCCTGCCCTCGCACTCCCAGCGCCTGGCAAGGGGCCTGGTCTATGCTCAGCCTTTGTTCCAAGAATGAAGAAGGAAGGAATAAAGGCTCTGACAGTCCTGTGAAGAGCCCCTGCCCCAGTACCCACAGGCCTCGGCACCGACTCCCTCATTCCCCCTTCTGTGGCACCTGGGATGAATCTCCACAGGGCAGGCTTTGCCTCGTCTGATGACTAAGAAAGCTTCTGGAAGTTAGCGCCTGGGCCTTGTATCTCTATCCCCCAGGCCAGCTCAGTGTCAATCACATAGTAGGTACTCAGTAATCGAAAGGAACCAAGATTTATGAGACACTCTTAGCATCCTTGCCGGCCTGCCTTTCTGCATGACTGTCACTCCCTACTGGAGCCCGTGCCCCAGCCGTGCTGCATTCCTGGAAGCTTCCAGAAACTGCACAAAGTAGGTGCCTGCTGCAGAAGCAGAGCACAGTCCCTTCCAGGTGGCCCAGGTACAGTCCCTTCTAGGCCACCTGCTCCGGCGCAGAGACACCCCCAGACACATGGCTCATAGCACAAGGTTCTCTTTATTGTGACACTCAGTGGAAAACATCTGTAAACCAGCTCACTGTAGTGGTGACGGCTGCAACCATGCTATAAGGCACTTCCATTATATAAAAAAAGGGCAGGGGTGGGAGTTCTGTTCACTCCCTTGTGACAGCAACTGGGACCTGAATTCAGAGCTTTTTAGGCATATGTAGCATTTATATATCTTCATGATTTCTTGAGAGTTTGTTTCCTTAAAACAAACAAAAAAATGCCTTCTTTGCCATAAGGAAGTCTAAATGCAGCATATACAAAACAGTTAGGAATACAGGGAAATTCAGCCACCAGTATAGACCAGTGTAGGACAAGCTACTCTCTTCTAGACGTGGTTCCAAAGGAAAGGCAGTGATAAAGACTTGGAATTTTACCATTTATTACAGTTAGAGGGAGGAAAGACAAGGTTTTTTTTTTTTTCTTCTAAAAATATCTGTGCAGATGGCAGAGTCTTGAATTATACCGAGTCAACGGTGCAGGTCAACTACCCTCGGGCCCCAGTCCTGGAGTAGGTTCGAGATCACCTGGCCCTTTCCACTGCTCTGGTGTCAGGCTCGGGACAAGTCCCTTAACCATTAAATATATTTGGTCCCCAAGAGTGCTGGGAGAGGCCACTGCTGGCCTCTCCAGCTTGGCCCCTGGGCCCTGTGTTCTCAGCCCAGAAGCCCTGCTGCAGCAGGGGCGGGCTGCCCTCAGCAAAGGAGGGAGAGGGGTCATCATTGCACTTGAGACGTTTCAGAATCAGGAAGGTGACAGGGGCGCCGCCCGGCAGGGGTGGGGAGGAACGCCCCTCCCTCCCCGCACCAGCTTCCCGTGCCCTGCACAGAAGCGGACCCCCTGCGCCTGCTCATGCCGGACCACCCAGAGCCCATGGGAGTGGGGGGGCCGCTGGGGCAGAGGGAGTGAGGTCACCGTGTGTGATTGCCAACAGCAGAGAAGGGAGCGGGTGGCGGGGGCGGGGGGAAGGTGACAGCTCTTCCGGGGCATCGGGCTAGCAAAACTCCTTAGTCTGAAGAAAAATAGATTCGTAGAAAACTCTCTTGCCCACCCCCGGAGGCCTGCCCTCCTCACCTCACCATCTTGTGCTTTTCGGCAAGGGAAGGGGCGGAGATCCTGCTGGTCGGTCACTCTGTTCCGGGGCCAGGGCCCAGGACCCTGACTCTTTGGTATTAGATTCCGGGGGGCGGGGGGGCAGGAGGGGCTGCAGCAGAGGAAGCCGGAACGCCCTTCAAGGAGGCCTGGGGGGATGGGCGGGGAGGTGAGGCCTGAGGTCCCCTGGCCTGGGGGCACGAGGTGGGGTCACGGTCACAGCAGTCCCAGGAGGGAGGAGGGGTGCTGCAGGGGCTGTGGGAAGGGGAAGCCGAGTCGGTGCTGTCGTCCGTCTCGGGCAGCAGGAGAGGAAGAGGTTGTCACTCGGCAGCTTTGGCCTCAGCCCCGTCGGCTTTGCCGTCCACCTCCTCATCCGAGCAGTCGCCGGCACCTTTCCGGGCCATTCGGCGGGGCACCACAAACGGCAGGTCCCCACGCCTGGAGGCAGAGGCAGCGGTCAGCGGGGCTGGCCAGGAGGCCGCAGTTCCGCTCATGTGTTTCAAAGTGACCTTTAGAGGGAAACTAGCTCCTGACATCCCAAGGGGAGAACCAACCGGGGTGGGGGTGGGGGGGTGCCTCCGGGGACACAAGCCTCCAGCGGGGACAGGAGGGCTGTCCCCTCCTGCCCCACCGGCCTGAAGCTTCCCACTTTCACCCAAAACACTAGCACAAAACACTAGCACGAAACGGTCAGGTAGTGGGGGTTGATTAAAAGGGGGGAGGCACAAGTGCAGATGCAGCTGCCTCTGCAAAATGCCACCCTCTGATCACACTCAGTCCCAAACAGGTGAAACTAAGAGACACACATGACTGTGTACAGCGTACAAACACAGGAGTCTCCTTCCGGTCCTGGCTAAGAAAATCGATATCACACACTGACTAGACTGTCTGCTCTTGTTGCTTTTACGCTTTAAAAAAACGATCGCTGGGAAAAGGAGGTAAGCGGTGAAAATCTCGACCACAAAGACCCTCTGTCTCAACCATTTCATGCTGCCTGAACGTGACACTCCTTTTTTGAGAATCGCCAAGCAGCCCTTTCCATTGGTTCAGAGTTAGAAGATGCCCGTATTCACCCAGCACCTAAAGCTGTGCCAGGGACCGGCCAGGTTGCCTCAAGCAACTCCTAGTTGACAAAACCTGAGAACATTCTCATCAGGTTTAGCGCTGCGACAGGAACAGACTCTTCAGGCAGGACGGGAATAAATGACCCGGAGAGTTTATTTTAAGGGCCACGTTAGGACTTCCCTGATGGCGCAGTGGTTGAGAATCCACCTGCCAATGTAGGGGACACGGGTTCAATCCCTGGCCCGGGAAGATCCCACATGCCGCGGAGCAACTAAGCCCGTGTGCCACAACTACTGAGCCCACGTGCCGCAGCTACGGAGACCACGTGCCTAGAGCCCGTGCTCTGCAACGAGAAGCCACCGCAATGAAAAGCCCGCGCACCACAACTAGAGAAAGCCCGCGCGCAGCAACAAAGACCCGGCACAGCCATAAATAAATAAATAAGTAAATTTTTAAAAAAACAAAAAAAAAGGCCGGGCTACAGCCCAGGAGGCAAGGAGAACGAGGAAGGGCTCTCTGACCGGCACTTTCTCAGCGTCATTAAGCACCTGGCTCACTGACATCTAGCTGAGAAAAGTGACCGAGTTTATAGGAGGCTCGTTTTCCGAATTCTGCTCTTCAGGACAAACTAACTTTTTGAAGGAGAAAGGGTCCTGCGAAGGGGCGGGTGGGGCCGGCGGGGCTCACCTGAGCTTGTTCTTGAGGGAGCTGACCTCGCGGTTCATGGCGTCCGCGGTCTCCGTGGCATCCTCCAGCTCGCGCTGCAGTTTCCGGCGGGAGGCGTTAGCCCGCTGGGCCTCTTCCTCGGCCTCCTCCAGCTGCCGCTTGAGCTGCTTCAGGCGGGTGGATGCCTTGTCCACCTGCGGAGACGCGTGGCCAGGGGCCCCGGTCACGACCCCACATGCCTGCGGCCCTCCCGCCCTCAGCCGCCAAGGGGCGGGGCCCTGCTCCGCCGCCAACACACCTGGTCCTTGTACTGCTCGGCGTTTCTCCGCTCATCATCCACCTGCAGCAACACGTCCTTCAGCTTCTTCTCGGCCCGACGCACCTGCTTGCAAGCCGCCTGGCGCTCCCTGAAAGGCATGAACACAGAGGCTCAGGGGGGCACCCTCTTTCAGAAGGTCTGGCCGACAAATCCACAGGCCACCCATTCCCGGGCCTCACTGGCACTTCCCCTGATGCTAAGGTAGACCGTCTTCACTGAACACTCTTACGAAGGCACTGGGATTAGCCCCATTTCACAGATAAGGAAACTGAGGTTCAGGGAAGGGAACTGACACATCTCAGAGAGCACATATAAATCTAGGAAAAAGAGGACTTCCCTGGCGATCCAGTGGTTAAAGACTCTGTGCTTCCAGTGCAGGGGGCATGGGTTCAATCCCTGATCAAGGGAACTAAGATCGCACATGCTGCTCAGTGCAACCAAAAAAAAAGCTAGGAAAAAGGAAGATTGACCCCCATTACCCCCCAAAGAAGTCTCAGTCTTGCTGAGCCCACAGATGGGCTGCCCAGGTGGGTGGGAACCCCACCTCTCTGATTCAGCCCTCAGAGAGTCATCAGGCTCCCCAACTTTAGACGTGGGCTGTGGGTCATATTCAAACTCCACAAGCCCCATCAAAAGGCCCCAGGGAAAGGGATGAGAGCCCCGTCAGGATGGGGGGAGACAGTCTCAGGAATGGGCACACAGAGGAGCCGGCAGATGGTGCCAGGTGACGGGCGAGGGGCACCCACTTGGTCTCGTTGTCCAGCTGCTCCTCCAGCTGTGCGATCTTGGCCTCGAGGGCGGTGATGGAGGCCTTGTACTTGGACTTGACAGTGCCCTCCATCTCCTGCAGCTTGACCTTGAGCTCCTTGTTCTGGCGCTCCAGCTGCTGCCGCGCGTTCTCGTTCTTCTGGGCATGGCTGCGCTCCAGGTTCAGATCGGTGTTGATCTGGTCGATCTGTGGGAAGAAGGGCTGGTGACCTTGAGGAAGGCGGGGATCCCGGCTGGGGGCAGAGGAGGGGCAGCTGGACCCTGCAGGGCCCCTGATCACTAGGCCTTCCCACGAGAGGGACCTGCTCAGCGTGAAGGGTCCAGAAGCCGCTCAACAACCGAGAGACAGGAGCCAAGGAGCCAGTGCAGGCACCAGGACGTTATCCCCTAAGAATCAGAGGGTGGCCGCCTCTGCCTCTGCCACTGGGGAGGCCCACTCGCGTCACCGAGGGGGCCCTGGTGCGGAGAGAGCCCCGGCCGCTCACCTGCAGGTTTGCCTTCTTCAGCCTGTCGTTCACCAGCTCCGTGTTGCCCTGCTCCTCCTCCAGCTCCTCCTCCAGCTGTGCGATGCGGGCCTCCAGGCGCCGCTTCTCCTCCAGCGCCAGGGCACTGGGGATTTGGGGGGGGAGGGTAGGTGAGAGGGGCCGAACCAGAGCGGGGACCCCCACACCCGCTCACGCTCGCGCCGGCTCACCCTTTGCCGCTGCTGTTGGCCATCTCGTCGGCCAGCTCGTCCCGCTCCTGCTGGGCCTGGCGCTTGGCACGCTCGGAAGCTGCCAGCTCCTGCCACGGGAACCCGGAATGTGACCCGCTGGGGCCGCCCGCAGCCAACAGCCCTCCTCTGTTCCCGGTACTCTGAGCCCCTGGTCCCCTCTTCCCAAACTCCTTCCCAGGCCTGCCTCCTCCATGAAGCCCGTTCCCAGGAGCCCCTCTGAGATCACAGCTTAGGAACCGTATGATTACACAGCCCCCATATCTAAGCGCTAAGAACTAAGCCAGGGCTTCCCTGGTGGCGCAGTGGTTAAGAATCCGCTGGCCAATGCAGGGGACACGGGTTCGAGCCCTGGTCTGGGAAGATCCCACATGCAGCAGAGCAGCTAAGCCCGTGCACCACAGGTACTGAGCCTGCATTCAAGAGCCCGCGAGCCGCAACTACTGAGCCCGTGAGCCGCAACTACTGAAGCCCGCGCACCTAGAGCCGTGCTCTGCAACAAGAGAAGCCACCGCAATGAGAAGCCCGCGCACCGCAATGAAGAGTAGCCCCCGCTCACTGCAGCTAGAGAAAAGCCTGCGCACGGCCACGAAGACCCAACGCGGCCAAAAATAAAAATAAATAAATAAATAAATAAACAAATAAGTAAAAAAACTGAGCCAGGTGCCGGGGATGTTGCCATAAACAGGAAATCATCCTGGCCTGACGGGATGCTGGTCCCTCTACCTTCCAGGCAGACAGGAAGCAGGGGCGACAGGACAAAGACGTGAGTTAAGGCCACAGCGCGGGGCTCTGAAAGCCGGCGGGGGGCAAGGGCTTCCCCCTGAGGGTGAGGCGGCCTCACCGGAGACCCACGTGTGCAGGAGGGCACAGCCGGTCTGGTCAGGGCAGACGAGGAGAGCCTGGATGCCTGGCCCAGCTAGGAGCAACTGGGCAGCCAGCATCCTCAAGGCAGAAGACTGCCTAGAGCCTGGGGAACGCTTTCACAACCTGCCTCGTGTGAGGGACAAGGCCGCCTAGGGGACACTTAGCGCCCTAAGCCTCTGGGAGGGACCCCTCCTCGCCAGGCAGCAAGTCACCGGTGGTGATTCAGGTCACCCAGGAGGTGACGATTCAATTCACACACACGTTCTAATCACACCAGGGAGCCTTGTTACTTCACGAAACCCCGAGGGGCAATTCTTTCAGAAAGCAAGAACCACAGCGGCCCATTGCTGGAGCTTGGCCCATTCTTCCAGGTCGCCCGGGTGGCCCAGGCGGGTGGGTGGAGGCCCCAAGCGCCCCGCTCCGGCCCGGCCCACCTCCTGCAGCTGCATCATCTCGGCCTCCATGCTCTTCAGCTTCTTCTCGTTCTCCTTAGCCTGCGCCAGGGTCTCCTCGCGGGAGGCGCGGGTGTCCTCCAGGTCCCGCATGTAGTCCTTCATGTGGGCCTGAGGGCAGGGGGGAGAGGCTTGGTGTCGCAATCCCACCTCGCCCGTGTGCCCGCACCCCCGCACGGGGACACCCCGCCAGCAGGGACCGACGGCTGGGCCTCAACCTGAGGCCACATTCAACCAACATAGCTATAGAAGGGCAAAACAGTAAAGACACATCTTCCCTTTATCCTATCCCATCTTCACATGCTTTTTAACTGTTAGGACTTACAAAGTACACCTGCGGCAGCATGGGAGGGTATCAGTCCAGCTATGTTTTTGTCTACTTTCTACCACCTCCTGTTGATTTGGATCCCGCGCTCCGGTGCCATCCCCACTGCACCAGGTCGGCGGCCACCTGCCCGGTTAGTCCCGGCAACATGGCGCGGTCATATGTCCTTCGTTCACTGGTGATTCGTTTTAACTCTGAAGATCTTGGGGAATAGTTGTGGTTTTTTTTTCCTTTTGCAGATAAATCCCAAATTGGGATTCCCCAGGCCAAAGGATATAACCCTTGCTGGGCACAGCCAAGTGGTACCAGGTAGAGCGGCCACCGCAATGAGAGCACCTATGCCCTACGACCTCACAGACACCAGCGTTGACACTCGTTCTCATTGTCGCCGGTTTGCTGGATGCGCTGGAGCATCTCAGAGCTGGTTTTTTAAACTTATTATTCTTTCATCACTGATGAGGCGAAGTACGTGTTCTGTGCTCCGGGCTGCTTCTCTGAACAGTCAGCCTGGAACCTTCCACAATTGTCCGTTAAGGCTGAGATGGGTCACGTGTGGTTTATTCTAGAAATCTGCCACTAAGTGACTGTAATGCCATTGCATTTCTAGGTTTACACTTATTTTTTTCTTTGTTTAAGGCACTCACAGACAACAATCTTACTGCAACTTTGCTTCTGACTAGTCTGTTTCTGCTCGGCTTCTGGGTTTCCATCTGTGACACGGAGCTAAAGGCACCCGAGACCTTCCTCGGGGAGGGCAGGCAAGGTGGCACTTCCCAGCATTCATCGGCCACCCCACTAGTGTCCCAGCCCCGTGCTGAGCCCGGTGCTGCCGTGTGCAGCCGGATCTGGTTTGGTCCAGCCTGAGCTCACCTGCAGCTTCCGCAGCTGCTTGATGGCTTCGTCCCGGTTCTTGTTGGCCGAGTCGATGTGGGCCTCCAGGTCCTTCAGGTCCATCTCCAGCTTCTTCCGAGCAGCCACGGCCATCGAGCGCTGCTTCCTCTCATCCTCCAGCTCAGCTTCCATCTCCCGCACCTGGGGAGATGTCGACGGCTCAGGAGGCCGGACGGAGCCAGCTCACGGCCCAGGTGGGCTTGGTCCAGTCCCGTGGCGTCCACGGGGTGGCCAGGGGCAGTGAGGACTCCTGATCATATAACCCTAGTAGAGGGGGTCGCTGACCCCCAGGCAGAGGGTTGCAGGGTGAGGACGTGGGAGGGCATCATCCGGGGGCTCCCGCAGTCCCGGCGGAGGGAGAAAGGAGCCCCCAGAACCCGGGGCTCCCTGCCCGCCTCCGCCCAGGGGAGCGCGAGCGCCGCCCGCACCTGTCTGACCAGCTGCTTCTTCTTCTCCTCGCTCTGCTCGTCGCGGCCCTGCAGGTCCCGCTCGAACTGGGCCTTCATGGCCTGCAGGTTCACCTCCAGCCGCAGCTTGGCATCCTCGGTGGCCTGCAACTCGTCCTCCAGCTCCTCGAGCTGGGTCTTCATCTCCTCTACCTGCTGCTCCAGGGCCCGCTTAGACTTCTCCAGCTCGTGGACCTGCCGCCGAGGGGGCGCGGTCAGGAGCAGAGGGGCACGAGGCCCCCAGGTCCCCAGGCTCCGTGTCCGTGAGCCCCTCATCCTCCCCGCCCTGAGGTCATCTCCCTCCCCCACCCCCACCCCCGACCCTGGGGCTCGGGGACTCACGCTCTTGCCGACGTCGTCCTTGGAGCTCATGAGGTCCTCCATCTCTGTGCGGAGCTGCTTGTTGAGCCGCTCCAGCTCTGCTTTCTGCTCCACGGCCTCCTCCAGAGCCCGGGCCAGAGACAGTGCCTTGGTCTCCTTCTCCCGGGCCTCCGCCTCTGCCCGGTCGCGCTCCTCCGCGTACTTGGCGGAGACGGTCTTCTCCTCGGCCAGGAGCTGGGAGACAGGCGGGCACCATGAGGCTCGAGCAAGCGCCTCTCAGAAAGAGCTCAGGGGGCTTCCCTGGTGGCGCAGTGGTTGAGAGTCCGCCTGCCGATGCAGGGGATGCGGGTTCGTGCCCCGATCTGGGAGGATCCCACGTGCCGCGGAGCGGCTGGGCCCGTGAGCCGTGGCCGCTGCGCCTGCGCGTCCGGAGCCTGTGCTCCGCGACGGGAGAGGCCACAGCGGTGGAAAAGAAAAAAAAAAAAAAAAAAAAAAAAAGAAAGAGCTCAGGGCCTGCTGGCCTCTGGCAGGGGAAGCAACTGGGCCCGAACCTCCTGGGGAAGGAGGGTCCCCGGGGCCAGGTCTGGGGGGAGGGGGACCCAGGAGAGCCGCGAGCCCTCTGCTTCCGATTGCGACACGTGCTGTGCAGTGTGTCCTCGTAAGCAGACGAACGTGGAGATGGCCTCTGCCACAACCCATTAGAGTCTGTGTAACTTTTATCACTTAGTAACCAAGGTCCTTTATGACACTCAGTGCCCCTTCCAGGACAACCCACAGGAAGTAAATATTTCACCCTCAGGACCCGGAAAGCCCCTGGTTTTCCTGAATGACTGGTTGGTGTTTACCTTGAAAAGAATGTGAATCTGGCTGCTCGGAGGCGCGAATCCCTCGGGGCCCTCCTCCAAGGATGTGAGGCATCTTTTCCCTGCGCTGGCCCACCCTCACCCTATCATCTTATTTCCCCCCTTCCCCTTCCCTTTGCTTCAGCACCTCTTTATTCCATGGACTTATTATTATTATTATTATTTTTTTTTTTTTGCGGTACGTGGGCCTCTCACTGCTGTGGCCTCTCCCGTTGCGGAGCGCAGGCTCCGGACGCGCAGGCTCAGCGGCCATGGCTCACGGGCCCAGCCGCTCCGCGGCACGTGGGATCCTCCCAGACTGGGGCACGAACCCGTGTCCCCTGCATCGGCAGGCGGACTCTCAACCACTGCACCACCAGGGAAGCCCCATGGACTTATTTCTTAAATGGGCCAGATAGGAAACGCTTTAGACTTTGCACGTGTGACTTCAGACTTTGCGTAAACTGCTACGTTAGCACAAAAGCAGCTGTAGTGACAGCTGTGCTCAATACCTCTGTCCACACAGGCAGTGGGTGCCCTCGGCCAGTTTGCCAACCCTCTGCTTTCTTCCATTTTTCTATCCCACCCCACTGTCTGCGTCTCGGTAAGCTGCCTCAGATCTCCTGGAGTAAGCAAGAGTTATGAACGTGTAAAGAAAAATTCTAATTAGAGAAGATTCGAAAAACATAAAAAACCAAGAAAGGGGAAAAGTTGCGCCCAAACCCATCGTGTGAAGACACCCAGTTCTGAGCGCTTTCTCTCCAGGTGCCTCAATGAGCTGGAACCCGGGAGGGCCCTCTGAGCGCCTGCCCCTCAGGGCCTCCTCCCGAGCTGGGTGACGGTGAGCCCGGGCCGGGCTGACGGACAGAGGCCCCTGCCCGAGGCAGGGTGTCTGCAGAGGGGAGGACACGAGGCGGCGGCAGCGCCGACAACACCCACCTGGTCGAACTTCCTCTGCTTCTTCTCCAGGTTGGAGACGCTCTGCCGCTGGTGGTCCAGGTCCACGAGCAGGTCATCCAGCTCCTGCTGCAGCCGCGTCTTTGTCTTCTCCAGCTTGTCGTAAGCGGCCACCTTCTCCTCGTAGCGCTGGCTCAGCCCCTCCAGGTCCTTCTGGAGCTTCCTCTTGGCCTCCTCGGCCGTCTCCAGGCACCCCACGCCATCCTCCACCTTCTTCCTCATATCGGTGACCTGGGCGGGAGGCAAGGGGTAAGGAGGCACCCAGCACGGCACCTGCTAGGGTAACATGGCCGCACGTGGGACGGCTGGAAGCTGGCCTGCCACCTGCCAGCGGAGGAATGGGGCACCAACCTAGTTACGGAGACGGCTCCCCCAACCACTTCCCGCTCCCTCTGGGGCCAGGGAAATGGAGCTTCTGCAGAGGGCAGGTGCCTAGCGCATGGAGCCCAGGGGAGGCGGACACCGCAGATCAGCTTGGGAAGGCCTCTCAGTTGTTACCTGCACCAGCCGCTCGTACCAAGACGGAGGCCTACAGTGGGAAGCCTCCTTCCCTCCCCTCCCCTCCCCCAGGCAGCAGCCTGGTGCCCCCTGCCTGCAGGCGTCCGTCTCGCAGCCCCCTCCTCACATCTGGACACACAGCTGCCACCGTGCACATACTCCCTACCGCCACCCAGGTGTGGAACTGACCCTGTACCCTCCCCGACCTGGTGCAGATCTTCTGGCACATTTAAGTCCTAAGACAGGATCCGGAAGAGGGCCCTTGGTCTATCTTTGGCCCCAGACCCTTTCAGAGTCTAGAGAAGACTATGACCTCCTTCTGAGAACGAGGTCTTAACATGCATAAAGCAAAATACGTAGGATTACCAAGAAACCAATATAGAAAAGTGCAGTTGTCGGGTGTTTCTTAAGACTGTGGTTCAGTAACCATCGTGCTTCTTTATCAGCACAGCAGATAGCAAGCTCCTGAGTAGCTAGGAGCACGATGACCTTCCCAAAGCCTGGCCTCAGCTCGGACACGATGACCGGTGGTTTCTACTGAACAGGCCACCGGCACTGCTAGGGCCACGGCTTGTTACCTACGTTCATAACAGAAGAAAATGCCGAAGGCCAGCTGGAGATTGGTGAAACGAAGATGTACGTCTCCTCCACCCAAGTTCATAGATTCCTAAATCCTCCTTGGGGACCCCAGGCATGAGCCCTTGTCTGGGGAGGGCAGGAGCGCCCCCAAGGGAAGGTGTGCAGCTCGGGGAGGCCTGGGTTGGACCCAGCAGCAGGGCTGTGCTCTGGAGTCCAGGTGGGCGCCCCGCCAGAAGCTCCTCAGCCTGCAGGCTCCAACCCACAGCTCCCTGGGGTGTCTTGCAGGGAGCCAGCTCCGAACCTGGGCGTGGAGGGTGGCGATCTGCTTCTCGAGGTTCCGCTTGGCCTCCTCCTCCTCCTCCAGCTGCTCCTTTAAGGAGTTCTTCTCATCCTCCACCTGCTTCAGCTTGGTGCTCAGACTCAGCTTTTGCCGGTTCTCCTCCTGCAGGAGCTCCTACTCCGAGGACAAGGAGGGCAGGGGCTCAGGACCCGCAGCGTCGGGGCCTCGCGGTCCCCATACCCTTGGTGGAAGAGGGGAGCAGTCCCTCGGATTCAGGGGGTGGCCAGCAGAGACCTGGCAAGGAGCCAGGAGGACGCAGAGAGCCCGTGGATGCAGGGGAGGATGCTCTGAGACAAAGACCCAGAAGCCTGGCAGCTAATGCCGTGCGGGCACTGGGACCCGTCGCCGCCCTGACCTGCGTGTCCTGCAGCTGTGACTCCAGAGTGGAGAAGTCCTTGGTGAGCTTGCTGGACTTGCTGTCCGACTGGGTGAGAAGACCCGTCACGTTGTCCAGCTCGACCTGTGCACGGACGGGAGACAAAGCCCCGTGAGCTCAACCACGACCGCTTGGGCCCCTCCTCGGCTCTCTTGGCCACGCTGGACCTGAGTCACAGGCTGAACCCGAGGCCTCGCAGACTGAGCCAGGTGGCGGAGACAGAGAGAGAGAGAGAGAGAGAGAGAGAGAGAGAGAGAGAGAGGAGAGCAGGAGCCCTGGCGATGTGGGCCAGGACCGAGGAGGTGTGACGGAGGCCTCACCTGCAGCTTGGAGACCTTGTCGGCCAGCTCCGTGCGCACGCGCTCCCCCTCGGTGAACTTGACCTGCAGCTCCTGAAGCTGGGCCTCCACCTTCTTGCGCTTGTGCTCGGAGTCCCCCTTGCCCTGAAGCAGCACCTTCACCTCGTTGGCCAGCTCCCCTCGCTCATTCTCCAGGGTCTGCTTGGCCTTCTCAAGGTTGGCTTTCACCTGGCAGCGGGGAGAAAAGCGAAGACGTGAAAGGGGGCACCCGTGACGATCCAGACCCAGAATCGGCTGCCTCTGCGGCAAAAACGACACTGGGCCAAGTCCAGGGGATGCCGAGCTGGCGAGGGCCCCAGACTCGGAAGGCTCGGGCCTGATGTGAACTCAGCAGCCAGAAGGGGCCGGACACCCGGCACGCGGGCTCCGCCAGATCTCAAACCATCCCCGCCCGGCCTCCCACACGGGCTTCAGGGAGCATCCAAGGGCAAGATGTCATCATTGCTGATGTTAAGATTTTAGCGCTGTTATTACAGAATGAAGGAAATCATAATTGTTCATAGTTAGACTTCCAGGAAAGCCTCTTGAAAATCTGATGTTCAAAGTAACACAGTCATGTTCTTCCAAACAACATAAAAGCCGAGTTTACAGAATAAACACGACAATCCCAATCTGGTCCTACCGGGCCGGCCACAGCATCACGGGCCAGTCCAAGGGTAAACTGGACCCAGCGTGAATGCAAAGTCACTTTGGGTGAACACAGCTAAAGGACCGGGCAAGGCTTCAACCTGCCCAGAACCAGGTGGAAATTGAAGGTAGACAGGTAGACACGGCAGGTTTCTGAAAATACTGTACAGGTTGCCATGTGGAAGAGCCTCTGCCGGCTCGGGCTGCCACCAAGGGTGGCCGTGAGCTGGAGGCCACGGGATGCAGGACTGGTCTTGTTCAGGAACTGTCCGGCCACAGCTGCCTGGCCGAGAAACCAGCTGGGGTCAACATCCCCACGGTTCTCCCACAAAGACTCCAACTGACCACCTGTTGGGGGTGTTCTAGAGAAGGGACGGGCTTCAAAAAAGGGGACCCTGACGGCCCTCTGAAAAACTCAGTTTCAGAGTCGCTCCAATTCCATGACATTTTCTGGTCTGGCAGGTTGATGACCAAGATAATGGGAATGAGAATAAATGATTCTTGAACAACTTACCGAGCCCTTACTACCTACGTGCCTCACATATTACCAACTCCAACTCTCACATTAACTGTATGACACGGGCTATCATCAGCCTCCCTTACAGACGGGGAAACTGAGGCACAGAGGGACCTATATCCCCAAGTCACACAGCCACGAAGGGCTGGAGCCTAGACTCTGCAAGGGCCCCCCTGACGGTGGCAGAGCCTCACGGAGCCGGTCCTGGGGAGGCCCACGCACCCGCTTCGTCTGCTCCAGCTGCTCTGCCAGCTCCTCCACGGCCTGCGAGTGCTTCTGTCTCATCTCCTGGATCTGGGCCTCGTGGGTCTTTGCCTCCTCCTCAAGGGTCTTCTTCAAGATGTTCACTTCCTGTTCACGTTTGGACCTGGACAGAGAAACGCCCTCAGGAGGGAGGCCAGGGATCCAGGGGCGATGCTGGCCTGGGGCTCTTCTGTGGCAGCGTGTGCAGAGACTTGGGGTCCACCCCTCCCAGGCCACAGCCTCCCGTTCCCTGCACCACCACCCCTATCCCTCAGTGGCGGGGGCAGTCAGTCCCAAGACACACCTGAGCTCCTGCTGGGCAGCCGTGGAATCCAGAGTGTCCTCCAACTCTGTTTTCAGAGCCTCCAGCTCTTCCCCGAGGTCCCGTTTCTGCTTCTCAGCTTTATTCCTAGCAGCACGCTCAGACTCCAGGTCTTCTTGGAGTTCAGAAATCTGAGATTCCAGCTCCCGGATTTTCTTTAGGGCCATGTTCTTCTGGGCCGCTTCTTCTTCCACTCTGCCAAAGAGAGCAACATCAGGATGAGGTCACTGTCACCTACAGAGAGCAGAGTCTGCAGAAAATGCTTTAGAGAGGTGCAGCCAAAGCCACTTCTGGCAGTCATAATCATGGCCCTTAGGAGCTCTTCTCAGCAAAAACATCTGATGCATCCAGAAGACTTAGCGCTATTCCACTTTGAGAATTCAAAAACCTCACAGAAGAATCATTTCATTTTCCAAATTAAGATTCAGTCCTTTAAACATTAAAAAAAAAATGAAATGTTAACTGAAAAAAAAAAGGAAATAGGGTTTCCCTGGTGGCGCAGTGGTTGAGAGTCCACCTGCCGATGCAGAGGACACGGGTTCGTGCCCTGGTCTGGGAAGATCCCACATGCCGCGGAGCGGCTAGGCCCGTCGATGATTACAGCAACTAAGTAGAAATACAAATGTGCTCCAGACTTTGGGTGATAATGATGTTTTGGGTGATAATGATGTGTCAGTGCACATTCATGAATTGTAACAAATGTATCACTCTTGTGGGGGAGGTTGCTAATGAGGAGGGCTGTTCACCTGGGGACTTGGGAATTCCCTGTAACTTCTGCTCAATTTTGTTATGAATCTAAATATGCCTGGAAAAATAAAATCTATTTTCAAAAAGCATGCCTGTAGCCACAAAATTTTAAAAAGGAAAGGAAAGAATTGCTATGATTGGATGACTAGGGTTGTGGATGATTTTTGGGGGGGATTACAAATGACAGAGAAGCCTTAGCCTGCACTTTTAGTGAACAGAAGATGTTTTGTCATTAATTAGCTTCCAAGACAACAGCGGAGCGCGTGCCCGCAGTTCACTGATGCACCGAGAACCACGGCAGGGAGCACGCTGAGAGTGCGGGCACTGGCTGATGCTCTGGCCCTCACCTGGCCAGGGCAGCCTGAAGCTCCTCCTCTTTCTTGGCCAGCTGCATCTTGAGCTCAGCAATCTGAGCCTGCAGCTCAGCGATCTGGTCACTGAGGTCCGTGGAGTCTCCCTCTAGCTTCCGGCGGGTCTTCTCCAGCTCCTGACGCTGCTTCTCCTCTCTTCGCAGGCGCTCTGAGAAGGAAGAATGGAGAGATGCGAACAGACCCCTCAGTGACTACAGAGCTGTCTTTGTCTTCAAATCTTACATAAAATGCCAAATATTTGTTACAAAACATCTGTGCTGTTTAAATGATCACGATTCACACTCACACCCAACCCCTGGATGAAGGGAAAGAACGTCACCATAAGCTTCCAAGTCCTTGTCTCTCCAACCCCACCCACTGACCCTTCCCACCAAGGGAACTATTTCCCCAAAGTTCATGTTTACAGTTCCCTCGTTTCCCTTTGAGGCTCCACCATGTCTGCCTCCCTAAAAATTATAACGTTTAGTCTTGCATGAATCTGAACTTACATTAGGGATCTGTCCTATATGAATTCTATGGAGACGGTACAGTGGGGCCAGAGTCCAATGGGCTTTACAACTCCTGTTACGACGTCACCTAGGCGATGTCCTTACCTCTCTGTGTCTCACCTGAGGAGTAAGGCTATAAGACAAGCTACTTCCTTAGGCTGTTGGGAGGCTCAAATGTGTTGGTATCTGAAAGCACCTGGAACCGTGCCTGCCCATAGAGTGTGTGCAGTAAGGGCTGGCGACTCTTATTCCTCATCTTGCCTTTGTCGCTCAACATTAAAATCTTGAGATTTAGCAACGTGTCACTGTAATCGACCCGTTTGGACTTCTGTCTGTGTATTCCACCATATGAACACACCACAACTTATCTGTCTATCCTACAGCAGATGGGCACTTGTAGGATAGATGGGCACAGCCTACAGCTGTGTGCCCTCCTGAGCCACGATGCTGTGAGCGTTCTTGCCCGTGATTCCCAACGCACACGGACAAGAGGGATGGGTTGCAGGCAAAGCTTCAACCTCACTAGGCACGGGCAGATTGTTCCCCGAAACCGTCTACCAATTTATACTCCCACCGGCAGCGTCTGTGTGTGTTCTGACTGTTCTACATCTTTGGCAGCCCTTGTTAGTGTCAAACTTTCACGTCTGCCAATCCAGCAGGCCTGCTGCTCCAAGACCTCCTGGATGATGGAGTCTTTCAGACTATTCCCAGGTGAAGAGATCTCTGTGTCAGGACGTCTCTTCCCCTTGATGGTCTGAACACCTTAACCCAGGAGGGGCCAAGAAACCAAGATGGGAAAATTCTCCTAGCGACCAGCCCAGATGGTTTCAGCCCTACGTCCACCGGGCACTGACAACTGCCGTGCGCACCGGGTGCCCCACGTCTCCACAGAGGGAGCAGTGGTTTCCGGCTGGAGCTCAGAGCCCCCCTGGGGGTCTGGGCTCCCCTTGCCTCCTGTTCCACTCCTCTCAAGGGGCAGGCGGACACGGGGTCCCTAGACAGCACAGACCTGGGCTTGTGCCCTCCTCCTAGCCACCACGGATCCCAGGGCACAGGGAGACGGAGGCGTGATCTGTCTCCCTGCCCCACGTGAAGCAACGGCTTCTCGCGATACCTGCCCGGCACCTTACAACACACACAGCACGTCCATGCGTGTTATTTAGTTCAGTCCTCACACTCACCCTCTCGCTGTGTCCCCTTAGAGGTAAGAGAAACTCAAGCTCACGGAGATTAATAGGTACAAGATGACACAGCTAGTAAGTGGCAGAGCCGCAGTCAAACCTAGAAGCTCCTAGGAAGTCTCAGAAGCTTGTGAAACGCACGGTGTGCGACAGGAGAGAAACGCCAGAGCTCAATTCTCAACACTCGTCACTTGCGGGAGCGGCCCCCCCAACCAGTGCCTGGAGGTCCAGACTCCACAGGGAGCGGGCGCTGACCCCCATGTCTCGAGGGCAGTGGCCGGATACCACAGACCCCAGCCTTGCCTGCACAGAGCGAGTGGGAGACCCGGCCGGCACTCCAGCTCCTGGCAGCGAGGCCCAGGCTGGGCCCCCGAGCAGGGGACACTCCAGCGATCCTGAGTCCAACCATTCCTGCCACCACCCCCTTACCCTCCAGGTCGGTGATCATTGCCTCGTGCTTGTTCTTGAGCTTGGCCAGGCTCTTAGATTTCTCCTCCTCTTCCATGAGGTTGGTGGTAAACTCGGCTATTCTGTCTTCCAGCAGCTTCTTCTCCTGGGGGGCGAGGGTGGGTCAGAGCTTAAAGTCAGTTGAGCGCAGAACACGTCAGCTCTCCTCAAGGCACGACTCACCCAGACATGGAGGACTGAATGGCGGGGCAGGGCCTTAAACACCTGGTCAAGTTCATTAGGATTTCCTAGATCAAAGGCTTCATTTCGAAAGGTCACTAGCTCCCCTGCAACAGCTGGGTAAGCCTCCTTGGGACCCATAAAGGGGGTGCCCAAGCCCTTCCTGGGCCTGCGTCACCCCTTTCTGCTCAGGTGAGAAGAGCCGCCAGGTGACAGTGAGTGTCAGCGAGGGAATTCAGGACAGGCGGGATGGCGCCACCTTCTCCAGGCCTTCGACCTCCCCCTTCTTCACCCCGCAAAGTGCCCCTGCTCTTCTCACTTTCCGCTTTGTGTGGCCACCAGAGGAGTCCTAATCCCCCGGCGGCGGCCACACAGCCAGCGTAACTCCCCACATCACAGGGTCCCGGGCAGCCGTCCTGCCCTGTCAACCTGGCCACCCTCATCCTCCGGAGATGGAGGCCAGCATCCTGACCCTGTGCCTCCTTCTCCTCTAACTTGATTGCCAGCTGTTACCTGTGGCCAGGCGGATGCTGACAGGGGCACCCAGCCGCAGCCCTGAGCCTGGAGCTGCTGGCTCAGCCTCTCGCCCCCGTGCCCCGACCACCAGGCTGCTGCCCCACCTTGGCCAGCTTGCAGTTCTGGTCCTCCAGGATGATCTGGTCCTCCTCCAGCTTCTTCAGCTTGGCCTCAGTGGTCACCTTCTCTAGCTGAAGCTTCTGCCGGGCGCTCTCCTCCTCCTCCAGCTGCTCCTCCAGTTCCTAACGTGAAGCCAGGGCGGCGCCTGAGCGATTGGGTTGGGGCCCGGCCCCCACGTGTGCAGTCATGTATTTAAGACTGGGGTGCGGGGACAAGAACCCCAGTCCAATCGCGGGGTCACGTGTTCTGAGGGGCCTCGTGCAGCAAGCATCCACCCTCTGCTCCTCAGATCAGCCAGAGCGAGGACGGAGGAGGGAAATTAAATTGGCTTTGACGCTCCGTGGGGCAGCGCTAACAGGCACCTGACACACACATGTCAGAAAATAACCACCCAGGGTTATTCCCAGGTGCTCCAGTGGTTAAGACTCCGATCTCTCACTGCCCATGGGCCTGGGTTCAATCCCTGGTCAGGGAACTAAGATTCCACAAGCCGTGCGGCACGGCCATTAAAAAAAAAAAAAAAAAAAGCCCCAAAGAGAACACATCTCCAAGGCTGCCCCCGGGACAAAGGTTGTCCTCCCATGGCACCTGTGGCGCCCCTGCTCCCCACGCACCCCCTCCCCCGCCCCATGCCTGGGGTCCGGCCCTGCCCCTCCTCCGGGCACCTGGATGTTCTGCTGCATTTTCTTCTTCTCAGCCTGCAGGTGCTGGCAGCGCTCCTCCTCCTCCTCCACCCTGGCCTCTAGGTCATGGCAGATCTCTTCCAGCTCCTGCTTCTTGGCGGTCAGGCGGGCCCGGAGCTCCTCGGCCTCAGCACACAATTCCGTTTCTGCCTGGAGCTGCTCCTGCAGCTGCAACTTTTCAGCCATGAGCTGCGAGAACACGTGGGAAATGTGAGCTCTTACAGCCGCCTCGGGCCACTTGTACCCACAGGAGAGCTGGTCTCCAGTGCAGGCTCCTGCAGGGAGAGCCCTGCTGATGGGAGCAGCTTCCATCTCAGGGCACTCAAGCTGCCACGCATGTTTAAACGTCATGTCCACCATCCCTCACCACCGCTCCGTGAGCTGTGTACATCAAGATCCCGAGGAAACAGGCTCAGAGAGGGGCTGGGCCTTGAACCCAACACTCATGAGCTTTCCATCCCATGGGGCAGCCTTCCTACTTCACAAAACCCCGAACAGGGTCTGCAGAGAAATTAACCAGGCATGCCTTGCCTAACGGTTGCCAGCAGGTGGCAGCACTGCCTGGGCAGAGACTGCAGACACCCACCTGGGACTGGAGGGTCTCCATCTCTGAGAGCCTGCTCTCAGCGACCAGCTGCTTCTCCCGCACCTTCACCAGCTCCTCCTCCTTGGCCATCATCTCCTCCTCCTGCCGGCTCACCTGCAGCAGCGGCTTGACCTAGGAGAGGAGATTGAGGCGGAAACATGCTCAGGGCAAGATGCCTGTCCAGGCTGAGAGCCGTGGGGCTTTCCCCTCACCTGTGGAAGCGCAAGCTCATGAGAGTGAGGGGCGGGTAGGACGCAGGGCAGAGGAGGTGCAAATGGGTACAATCTTTCTGGAAATCAATTTGGTACTGTGTGCCATAGGCCTCTGACCCACTAATTACATTTCGGGGAAACTACCCCTATGTGTGCATGAAGATGTTCAGGACAGCATTGTTTATAACAGTGAAAATTTCAGAGAGAGATCAACATCCACTGCTGGAAAAATAGCCAGAAAAATTATGAAACATCTCTAAGGAACAGTATGCTGACTTTTTTTTTTTTTTTTTTTTTTGCGGTACGCGGGCCTCTCACTGTTGTGGCCTCTTCCGTTGTGGAGCACAGGCTCCGGACGCGCAGGCTCAGCCGCCATGGCTCACGGGCCCAGCCGCTCCGCGGCATGTGGGATCTTCCCGGACCGGGGCACGAACCCGCGTCCCCTGCATCGGCAGGCGGACTCTCAACCACTGCGCCACCAGGGAAGCCCAGTATGCTGACTTTTAAAAAATGATGCTCATGAAGGAATTTTAACTGCAAAACGCAAAGTACATGACTGTTTATACAAGTCAAAGCTCAGCTACGTAAGAACGTGTGTGGTTTACACAGCAGAGATTTACCGGGAGTGAAAAAAAAATTTTTGTAAAGCAGACTAAATATGGAAACATCTATTCAATATCGACGTTGGCACAAGGATAAAGGGATAATAGGTGAATTTTTATTTTCTTGTTTACCCTTTTGGTTAGTCTAACTTTTCGCAATTACCACAGATTACTTATCGTAAACAAAAGCAGCCTGAACAACTTTAATAATTAACGAATTTTTTTGTAAAGGCTAGGGAGGCCCCATCCAGCCGGGTGCAAGTTCTGACCTGCCCGTGGTTTCTGGGTGGGCAGCACTGTTGCCACGTGGAACCGTGGTGGGCGGGCTGGGCCCTGACATCCCGGGAGCCGCCCCTGGAGCCGCCCTAGCCCAGCCTGATAGCACCGTGGCCGTCCATGCCGGACACACGCCCCGGCTCACACCCCTCAAGACCCCATGGGCAGGATCATCCCGGGCTCCTGTGCTGGGTACAGGGACACAAAGGCAAAGTGCCAGCCCCAGGGCCCGAGCCCTGCAGGAGGCCAGCGTGAGGCCTGCTCATCCCCGTGTCACGCGGAGGCCCTTCCACACCCACCTTGGTGAAGAGCCGCCACCACTGCCAGTTGCGCAGCTTGAGGTAGGCGGCACAGTTCCTCTGCAGGACTTTCATGGCCGTCAGCTGCTGCTGCCTCTTGGCAAAGGCCCTGTGGGGTGAGGGTCACAGTCAGCCCTCCAGGTGGGGGATGGCACACCTCCCTCCCAACAGGCCTGACCTCACTCGTGGAGGCTTTCCCGGAGGAACCGACCCCTGCCGGGGGCACCACGAAACACACGTGGTGGGAAGGAGGTCGGCTTCGGGCTGAATCCTGTGGGTGACCTCACAGAGGGTGCCTGGGGCCGAGGTCGCTCAGGGGCGAGTGAGGTCACCACAGATCCGAGTCAAGTGTGAGCCCTGGTCACCAAGTCCCTCTATCGGCTGCAGCTCCCCACCCTGGTGCCACCCACAGTCTTGTGGCGTTGGTTTAGAGGGAGAACGTCAGCAGCTGATGTCCTACACAGGTCCATTTGTCCAAACACCACAAACTCATGCTGCGTCCCCCAGCACTCAGATCTCTGGCTGGAACAGACACCCCTGAGTACAGACACGGAGGGCTCAGGGGACAGATGTGCAGCTGCCCCACCCACCTTCCTGCAGCAAGTCAGCCCCTGACCCCACAGGAGCTGCTCAGGACTCGAGGATGGCCTCCTCCTCTGGGAGCACGGCATCCTCTGGGGACAGCCGGCTCTGGGTGTCATCCTTACATGAGGGACACAGGAAGGGACAGCGGTGGCAGGAGCTTTCATGACGAGCAAATCCAAGCACAGTCACCCCTCCCACCAGCTCACTCTAAACCTCAGGCAGAAATCCAGGAAGCCGGGGGGCAGGGAAGGCCACGGGGGCCTCCCCGGGGGACCTCTGACTGGCATTAGGGCGCCCAGGCCACTGCTTCCTCAGTGTCCTCCGCTACAGGAGAGCTGGGAGGGCCCGAGTGCGGGGCAGGCTGGGTGGGGTGGGCGTCCCAGGACTCACTTTCTGGCCAGGTAGCCCCTGCAGCAGGCCTGGAAGCCGATGATGACGTCTGTGATCTTCAGGTCCCGCTCCTCCTCCAGGTGAGCCAGCACCCCGGCCCGGAAGAAGACCTTGCTCTGGCCGATGCGGTACAGGTTGCTGTCGAGCTCCAGGGCTTTGATCTAGATGGAGGAGAGGTGGCCGCTTACCCCTTGCCACCCCTGCGGAGCCCTGGCGCACCGCCAAGGACGGGGGAGGGGGGGCCTGGAGCCTGGACCAGTCCCGCTACTCTGCGGGCAGCCTTCTCCTGGCGCCGGGAAAGCGGGGCTGGGGCCACGCTGGGGAGCAGGCAGGCGGGGGCCGGCATGGGGCAGGTAACGAGTCACACTTGCAGAGGAGCACAGACTCTCGGCCCTGAAGGGACCCTGGAGGTCTCCTCTTCCTCCTCTGTGCCACCCCGCACACCGCAATCACGCTCTACAAATGCCCAGTCAGGTCGCCCTCCAAGCGGAGGTGGCCAAGCATCTTGTTTTGTCCAAGCCCAGCACAGACTCCAGCTCAGGCCAGGATCAAATACTAACTAGATGACCCTAGGCCTTAACCTCTGTGAGCCCGTGTTTCCTCAGCTGCCAAATGGGAATAATGGTTTCTTTAATTAAAAGAAAAGTTAACAAACAAAGCAAATAATCGCACCTCCTTTCTAGGAGCGCCGTGGGAGTCAAACAAGAGAATGCACAGAGCACAGGGTCAAGCATGTGACCAGTGCCAAATGGGCTTTAGCCACCATTACTATTACCAGGCTGTTTTGGTAACAGTGACAAGGCTCTCTTACTAAGCCCACTGGCAAGGGTCTGTCTGTCCAACTGTCTGCCTGGGACAGAAGAGATTTAGAACAAGCTCCAAGAGGCAGAGCCTTTAAGTGGGAGCTGGGGGCCTTGGTGTCCACGAACGACCCGGCAGGCCCGGAAGAGGCCCCGTGCAGAGGGAAGACCAGGGCAGGTGGGGCCATGTGGGCAAACCCCGGCCACGCGCCCCACCTCCCTGCCTGCATGAAGAGCCCAAGCTGCCCATTTTCCCTGCAGGGCTGGACGGAGGGCACCTGCTTATGCTGGAAGTGGGGACAACTCTCTCTGGCTAGCAGCTAACTCAGTCTCCGGAGAAACGGCGGCCCAGACCCGAGCTGGAGGCACACCCTCCATCCTTCACACCTCCTCTCTGCCAGGTGACAAGCATCGGAGAGCAGGGAGCTGTGTCTTCTCCCTCCTTTTCTAGCCCCGATCTCCTTGTCCCTTAACGCGCTGCTTTGCACAGAGCAGGTGTTGCCTTTTTCTTCCCTTTTCTCTCTCCTCTCCCACCCCGAAGCCCGGCCCATCCTCTGCTGACTCTTTGGAAAGAACACGAAATAAAGCAAGCAGGAGGCGCTGGCTACTGACTCTGGACATGTCAGACCCAGCGGGACGCCTGCCTGCAAAGCAGAAAAACGACTGGGTGGGTACAGCCTCAGCACGGCCACTGGGTCACCACGGGGCCTTCATTCACTATGCAGAATCCAGTGCCCACTGCCCGTCAGGCACTGGTTCAGAGCTGGGGGAAAGAGAGGAAAGGCCCAGAAACTCAGACACCGGCAGCTTTGGGCTGGTCGTGGTGCCCTGGTGGCGAGCTGCCCCGCCGACCACACTGCATGTGAAGATGGGAGGAGACGTGCGCAAGAAAGAACCAGAATGTGCCCACAAGGAGGAGGCCGGCTCATACCACGCCGCGGCTCTGGCCTCCTCCTCCTCCCCACCCAGCTCCCACACGCCGTCCTGACCCCACCAAGGGCTAAGGGGGGTTGCCGCTCAGGGCACCTGGCAGAGTCAGAACTGGCTCCTTGGAGGAACGAGAGAGCACGGTGCCAACGGATCCAAAGGACCCCATCCAATCACAGGGGCGCTGGCCACATGGATGCCCAGAAGCCACAGGTCACCCGACACAGGAGGCGGGGACGGCAGCTCAACTCACCATGAGCACACACGCCTGCTTCCCATCCATGAAGCCCTTAGGAATGGAATTTGGTGTCAGGATCTCGTATCTGAGGAAGAAAAGGGCAGCCAGGTCAGTGTAGCCCTAGCTTGGATTCCATGTGGCCTGGAATATACGTGAGACATTAGGGTCGTCCCTGTGGCGTAGCAGAGGTAGAATTCTTTCCACAGAGTCTCCTAAGGAAAGGGGACGTTCGGTGAATCCCGCCCTGCTCTTGCCTTAGGCCAAATGTCACGAGGAAGGCCTGCTGCCTTCCAGAAAAGCAAATGGAAAGTCACGTCCGACTGTTTCATTCACTCAAGCGTGAGTTTTGCAGCGGGCTTACTAACTGCTGATCACCCAGCATCCGCGTCTGTAACCCCAGAAGGCCATGCCCATCTCTTCACTGAGATGCTGCAGGGAACCACCAACCAACGGGGTGGTCCAAGAAATTAAACTCAGGGCTGCATCAAGACATAAACTGGCACCAAACACAGTCATTGAGCAAAGAAGCCGGTGGCACTACTGTCCCCCTCTGCACACACAGCAGACTTCCGTCTCCATCAAGCCCCTTTAATACCCAAGGCTGATCCTCCTTTAATTTCTTTTCAGAGCTCCTCTAAGTGTAGCAAACAGCGCCAGGCTCCCAAAGTGACCAGGAGTGAAAGCCAACGAGATAACTTTTGTTTCAGAAACAAAACAGAGAAATCCCTCCTCACGCAGACGGTGGCACAGAGAACCGTGTGAGGAGCCGGCCGGAAGTCAACTCAACGTGGACGAGGAAACGGCTCCCCTACCGGAGGCCCCCGCGGGGGAGCAGTCGGCCCCGGGCCGGGGGCCCTGCTCACCTCTGCCGGAACTCCTGGAAGACCACGCGGTTGGGGAAGCCCTGGCGGCAGATTCGGATGCCCTCGAGAACCCCGTTGCAGCGCAGCTGGTCCAGCACCAGGTGGGGGTCCAGCTTGCCAGCCTAGGGAGGAAAATACACGCACCTGCTCTTACCTCTGTGCCCAGGAATTGATGGAGAGAGGGGCGGCCCCCTCTGCATGACACCGGGCAAAAGCCCCCCAGGGAGGGAGTTGGGAGTCGCTGCCGCCCACAGGTTTTGACAGCCCAGTTAATTACGTGATCTGGGTCCGGGAGAGGCAGAAACACAGGCTACGAAGGCAGCTTATCCCCTAAGGGTGCCTGAGCCACCCCGCCGGGGAACTTAACCGAGGCCGCTGTGTGCGGCGGGGGACAGAGTTTCCGCGCGGGGAGACAGACAGGGGTGGAGTGGCCCGCACGTGTGCCCGGCCCGCGCCACGCCCCCAAGTGGCCGCACCTTCTTCTCGTGGTTGGGGATGATGCAGCGGACGAAGTTGGGGTTGGTGTTCCTCAGCGTGGCCATGAGCTTGGCCAGCTGCTCCTTGTACAGCTGCCCCACCGTGCGGAACATGCCCTTGCGTGTCTTGAAGGCCCCTGGCAGCGCCGTCTCTGACATGCCGGCCACCTGGTCCAGGCCAATGATGCGGTCCACTGCAGAGAGCACGCAGAAGCACGTGAGTACCCGGCCGTCCAGGTGGGGGCGGAGGGGCGGGAAAGACAGACAGACGATCTGGACAGAAGGAGAGGAGACTACGGAACAGCAGACTGTTTCTACTTGGAGTCTACACAGCGGGCTAAAGTCATCTCCAAACGTTGAGCGAAGGTGACCTTGTGAGCAAGGAGCAGGAAGCAGGAAAGGGTTTGGAAAGAGTGCGGAGCCACGGAGGGGAGCCGTGCACCCGTGAAGGCTAACTCCACACCCACGTCACTTATCTCAGCCACCCTGGAAAGCTCCTAACCCAGAGATACGACAGAGCTAACACTGGGAGATTAGGATTGACATTTATACGCTGCCATGTGTAAAATAGCTAGCTAGTGGGAACCTGCTATAAAGCACAGGAAGCTCAGCTCGGTGCTCTGTGATGACCTAGATGGGGGGAGGGGGGGATGTGTGTGTGTTGGGGGGGATGGTGGTGGGAGGGAGGTCCAAGAGGGAGGGGATAGAGGTATACATATAGCTAATTCACTTCACTGTACAGCAGAAACTAACACAACATTGTAAAGCAATTATACTCCAAAAAACACCCCCCCAAAACCAGAATCCCCTTTCACAATAGCTGTGATTCAGATAAGTTGACAGGAGCTGTGTAGCCTTTTGGTGAGTGTCGTGATGGCTGGTAAATAACAACCCTTTGCTATGAGAATAACTGGAAAACAAACAAACAAACAAAACAGACCTAATAACGCCATTTTGGAGTGGTGAGCCAAGCTTGTCCACTTGCCTGGCTCTGAGGAGGTGTTCAACTTGACTTACAGGAAACCTGTAGTCCTCGGATCCCAGATGAAATGAAAAACTCAGCATCCTGAGTTCACGTTGACCTTTACCCGAGAGCACTGGGCTAGGAGTCAGAAGGCAGGGGCTCTAAAGCTACTCTGCCATCGCCTGCAGGACTCTGGACGAGTCCCTCTCTGTCTGCAACAGCCCCACGCAGGGCTCTCTACATCAGGGACCTAGCGCGGCAGGAATGGGCTCGGGGCAGAGAGTTCCAGACGACCACTACTGCCAGTGACTCTACCCCAAAGGCCGAGGCGCCTTCTCCCTCTTGTCTCCCTTGGTCTCCAAGCTCAGGGGTCTTTATCACCTAAGCCCACCCTCCAAGGAAGACGCCCTCATCACCGTGGCTCCCGCCCAGAACAATGAAACCAACTGCTTCCTCCCAGGCGAAAACAAAACAACGAACAAACCCAACCTAGGTGGCCGGCAATTTGAGGCCAGTCTTAAGCAAGAGCCAATGTTAAATTTGAAAGCTTCCACTGCTGGCTGCAAAAGTTAAGAATTCTGTGACAAAGTCGGTTTCCTATTCCTCTGTGGCCAGATCTCTTATTTTTCTGAAGGCAACACAAAGGAGTGTCGCTCAAGAGGGAAGCTGGGAGTGAGGATGGACCCGATGAACCCCCTCAATTAAAACGGGAGGCATCCGGACCTCATGCAGCCACCGCAGGGCCCCTCTGGCCACCAAAGGTGTCCTGCGAGGGGGCGGCTTGTGAAGGCCACTCAGGTTGCCCACTGTGAGGTCAAATACGCCCCGTAACAACTCGCCGTTTCACGTAAGTGTGTGCCCTGTCCCCGGAAGGCCTGGCCCGGGAGGAACAGGTGACTGCTGCATACACACACAGGTGTACGCATGCACAGACACACGAACACGGAACAGCAGTGCGCACAGCACCTCGTGCTGAGACGTGGCAGCCATCCAGCCAACGAGACGCCGCCTTCACGAGCGGGAGTTCTGAAGGGGATATAGATTTGTAAAATGATTCTTTTTCCTTTCAATATCTAACGAGAAGTGTCAGTATCAAAACATGGCCCTGATGTGCCTGGTTTTCCACTGGAGGCCTGGAGGCCATGGGGAGGGGGAAGGGGCCTCCCAAGAGCCCGGGGCCGAGACCGGGGAAGGGGCACAGTCAGGCAGGAGCAGCCGCGGCAGAGAAGGCTCGCCATGCAGCCCTGGATGCGCCACACGTGGATGGACGCCGCACCGGGCAGCCGGTCACCTGGCTCTAGGAGGAGGGTAGGAAAGCGCTGAGAGAAATAGGCTGTCTGGTTGCTCGGCATCTCTGCAACAGAGAGGTTAAAGCGAACCCCAGGCAGAAGGGAGGAGAGACCAGCAGAGACAAGGAAAAGAACGACTTCCAGAGCTACCAGCTACCCGGGAGAAGCAGGGAGGAAGTAAGGAGTGGGATGGGAACCCGGGCGCCGGGCCATCACGCGAGCCCCCCCCCCCCCCCCCCACGCTAGAAAGGGCTTGTCTGTGGCCGCGGAGCCTAGGGAAGCCTCTGCCCAAGAGCAAATGTGCTGCACAGCACGTTCAAGGATGCTCGGGGCTCAAAGATAGGGTGACCGTAAGGGTTGGAGGAGCCCAGGCTCCCGGGTGCTAAGCGGTCACAAACCCACTGGTCCACGTCCTGGGCTCGGCCCGCTGCCGTGGAGGGAAGAGGCCCGGCCGGGGGCGCCGGGAGGCGGGGTGAGGGCCAAGGGCATACCATCCTTCCACAGCTCCGAGACGAACTTGTCGGAGGACTGGTGCAGCAGCGTGGCGATGTTGTCGTTCAGCGGGTCCATATTCTTCATCAGCCACTCGTCAGCTTTGTAATCCACCTGCGAGACGGGACCCCGGGTCACGGGCTGCTTGGGGGACATCGGCGCGCACAGCCTCTCCAAGGACCGGCCGACCCCACAGGCGGAAACATGAAAAACGGTGAACCCTCGACCTGGCGTTTGCATCCCGGGTCGGGACGCAAAGAGCAGCTGGCCAAGCTCGTGGCCACGCTGAGGAACACCAAGGAAGGGAATGGTGAGTGGCCAGGGCAGAGGCCTCCGTGAGATGTTCTCTGCGGAGTCACGCAGAAGGCACAAAATTTAAGCCGCGCGAACCCCAAGCAAACGGTTATAGTTACACCACGAAATATCCCGTTTTTAATTGTTTTAAGGTAACATGAACATAAAGAAAACAATCCTGAAAGGACGTTAACCAAAATGTGGTAATATCTCTTGTTAGTTAACAGGCAAGTAATTTTTACTTTTTCTTTGTCATTTCAGTATACCCAGGTTTTCCTGGATATGCGTTATTCTTATCTCTCTCTCTTTTTTTAAAAATTTATTTATTTTATTTTTGGCTGAGTTGGGCCTTCGTTGCTGCACGCGGGCTTTCTCTAGTTGGCGGTGTGACAGCCTCTCATTGCGGTGGCTTCTCTTGTTGTGAAGCACGGGCTCTAGGCGCGCGGGCTTCAGTAGTTGCAGCACACGGGCTCAGTAGTTGTGGCTCGCGGGCTCTAGAGCGCGGGCTCAGTAGTTGTGGTGCACGGGCTTAGCTGCTCCGCGGCATGTGGGATCTTCCCAGACCAGGGTTCAAACCCGTGTCCCCTGCACTGGCAGGCGGATTCTTAACCACTGTGCCACCAGGGAAGCCCCCTATTCTTATCTTTTTTGAAATATGTCCTTAATAACAAGAGTAGTACAACATTATAAATTCTAACAATACAAACAGAGAGGGAAGCCGCTGCAACCCCCGTCCTAAACCACACAGCAGTAACCGCCGCTCTCGGCCTGTGGTCCCCTCATGGCCCCTTTCGACAGGTTTCTGCACATGCACTGCTATTGATGACAAGGTACAGGATGGTGGCTTCTTTCTCCCTAGGGGCAGAGTTACCTCCTGGGAGAAGACAAACCCTGGAGCTGAGTGTCTTGGCTCTCCGTCCCCCTGGGCACAGGCAGCGTCCTTGTCCTTTTAGCTGCTGTAGTGCAGCCCAGGCGAGGATGCACACGGCCAGTTTCATCGTTCAGGCCCCTCGTGGGCTTCTGGGTGTACCCGGTTTTTGCATCACAGACAACAGTGCAACAAAAGCCCTCCTGCATTTCTAACGGGTGGAAGTGGAAATGGGGCTTTAGGCGCCATTACCTTAGGTAATGAGAAAACAGAGGTTTTTGTAAACAGGGGGTTTGTGGGAATTCCCTGGCGGTCCAGTGGTTAGGACTCGGCACTTTCGCTGCTGGGGGCCCGGGTTCAATATCTGGTTGGAGAATGAAGATCCCGCGAGCCGCACGGCACAGCCCCCCAAAATAAATAAATAAATCTCATCACACACCCGAGTGTAACCAATAGTTAGATACTCCATGCAAGCAACACCGTTTGCTGAGAAAACCCAGCTTTAGTCTAAGCACGGACCTCTGCAGACTCAGGACATCCCTGTTCAGTTAGGTTCGAGCCCCAGGAACAAGCCAGCTGGAGGATGTGTGCCAGCTGGTGTGAAGGCATCTCTGCCACTTACTGGCTGGTGGCCTTGGCAATAACAAAGCCATCATCTAAGGGCGTGGCTCTCACCCAGGGGACTGTGCCACCCCCCTATGGCAGATGTTCTGGGATGTCTGGAGGCATTTCCGGTTTGGCAAGTAGGGAGGGCGCTACTGACCTCTGGTGGGGAGAAGCCAGGGATGCTGCTAAACATCCTACAGCAAACAGGACGGGCCCCGACCACAAAGACTGACCCGGCCCCCGAGTGCACTGTGCGGAGGCTGAGAGGCCCTGCCCCAGAGCACTGACTGCCCACTCTGGGCTCACAAGCTCCTTTAATCCATGTTACCCAGTTCAGTGGCGGCCATCCCCACCTTCCATGTGACTTAAGTGAGGTAATAACCAGCCCAAAGTCACACAGCGGCAGAGCTCTAATATAGACTCCACGGCCTGCGCCTTTAGCACAAATCTCATTTCCGCGCCTGGAAAATGCACCTAATGATAATACACAACAGGACACCAGCCTGAGCACCTTACAGGATTGCCGCAAGCTGCTAACAAAATGGAACATGTGATGGTGCTTGGCGAGGTGGGGGAGTCCCGTGAACGCTGAAGGCACCAGGCACATTATCGGACGAGTCCCGGGACAAGAGTACCGCGCCCCCCCCAGACACCTCGGGGCTCCCGGTCTTAGAATCGCCTCTAAGTCTCCTACGAAGGTCCGGCCGACAACTTCCTGTGTGTGTGCACCTCACCTTGCCAGCATAGTGGATGATGCAGAAATCGGCTTTGTCCTTCAGCTGCTTGGGCTTCTGGAACTTGGGGTGGGTGCCCTGCTCCTGCACCACCTTCTCCACGAAACTCTTGTCCGTGGCTTTGGGGAACCAGCACTCCTCGTCCAGCAGGGCCAGGATGCCTGGGGGGCCTGCCTGGAGGGAGCACAGCGTCGCACAGGTGAGCTCGACCTGGAAACCCACCTATTCCTGCCCTCGTAAGAAGCCAAAGCCCAGAATCTCTCCAGAAGGTAAGCAGTGCTTCCCCGCAGGGAGGAAAAAAAAAAAACAAAACAGAAGAAGCAGCACTACCAAAAGCACTCAATTTAAGAGCTCTAGCTCCAAAGAAACTTCTGGGGCCTAGGCTACAGCTGACACACCTTAATAAAATGATGCATCAGAAGGGTTCTCCAGTGAGTGCACTGGAAATCCCTTGGCGGGCTTGATGGGCCAAGCAGACCCCCGGCCCACGTCCCGAGGCTACCCCCAGCAGATGCCCTGGCCCCTGAGTCCCTCCGCATCCCCTCCCTCACCCTCCATGTCCGCACAGCTACATGGTGACAGGTGACACTTAGGACAAGCCTCCGAAGGAAGAGGAAGCATCCCAGAGCCCCCAAGAGCCTTCCGTACACTGAGTTTATCAAACAAGAGAGCAGACTCAGACATTGTGGGGACTAGCTGACAGGCCTGGGAGCCACATGGGTACTTGTTTGTTAGAAAATGCAACTGATTTTTTTTTTTTTTTTTTTTTTTTTGCGGTACGCGGGCCTCTCACCGCTGTGGCCTCTCCCGCTGCGGAGCGCAGGCTCCGGACGCGCAGGCTCAGCGGCCACGGCTCACGGGCCCAGCCGCTCCGCGGCATGTGGGATCTTCCCGGACCGGGGCACGAACCCGCGTCCCCTGCATCGGCAGGCGGACTCTCAACCACTGCGCCACCAGGGAAGCCCATGATTTTTAAAAAAACTCATCGCCAAAGCAAATCGTTTCATGTCAGAATTCTGGGTAGTTCCAGCCCCAGAAGAGTAGAGCGAAGAGGGCGGGGGGGGGGGGGTGCGGGGGTGAAGCCCCCCGCAGGTGCGGCTCGTACTGGCTTCTCGATGAGGTCGATGCAGGGCTGCAGGTCGAGGCCGAAGTCGATGAAGTTCCACTCGATGCCCTCGCGCTGGTACTCCTCCTGCTCCAGGATGAACATGGTGTGGTTGAAGAGCTGCTGCAGCTTCTCGTTGGTGTAGTTGATGCAGAGCTGCTCGAAGGAGTTCAGCTGCAAGAGGGAGACAGGGTCACAGAGATGCCCACCCTCCCGCTTACACGGCCTCCAAGTCCCCTGGGAAGGGAGGGGACGGGTGTTGGGGGAGAACCTCCTGGCGCCCCTCCATGCCGCCCCCTGTGGGCCTCCCCTCCTCACAGCCAGCAGCAGGGGCTGCACTGCTGAGGGCCACGGACCCCGCCAGCAGCCCGGTAAAGTCCTTTATATCAGGATAACGTTTTGAAACGCGTAAAATAGATTCTAAAAGAAAGACGTTATGTTGAAATGTAATTATCAAAATATTGTGACACGGGAATACACGGTGCTTCTTCATTAAAAAGCACAAGCCATGGGCTTAGTAACTTCCAGAATTTTGAAGGAGAGATGAACGTAAATGATATTATATCTCTTCAGTGACTGTTGTGATGTGAAAACGTCTGATTTCTAGTGGTGACAGATCCAACCACTGTTAATGCACTCTCTGCTCAAGCCGCAATTCAGAAAACGGCATCATTTCCATGAAAAGTTAGCAAAGATAAAGAGGTGATTTTTTTCCCCCCACCCACGTTCATGGTTCCTCTGAAATCTGCCATGGACCCCAGGTTAAGAACCTCTGCTGATCTACTTTATCAGTTTTTCCTACCTGAAGCCTTTATGGGCAGGGACAATATCTTGTCACAACGCTCATAACATTGGAGAATACATAAACGATAAATCAACAGAAAGCCCCTGTCCACGAGGCCTCCCGGAACCCCATCCAGAAAGTATCATTCTTGCCAGCATTTCTGGTTGGCAAAGGGCATCTGTTTTTCTTTTGAATTTTTGTATTTTATTTTATTTATTTTTTTATACAGCAGGTTCTTATTAGTTATCCACTTTATGCATAGTAGTGTATATATGTCAATCCCAATCTCCCAGTTCACCCCCCAGGGCATCTTGTTTAAGCTTAAAATACGCCCGACAGGTGTCTTCTGTCTCCACACAAGCAAGGAGGTGGCCAGCTCGCATGCTGTGGGGCTATGGGAGAAAGGATCCCAGCCCCAGGAGAAGGCAGCCCAGAGGCTCAGGAGACGGGAGGGGGCACGAGGGAGAAACTCACATCGAAGATCTCGAAGCCGGCGATGTCCAGGATCCCGATGAACGAGGCGCCCTGCCTCTTGGTCTTGTCCAGAGCCTTGTTGATACGAAGGACCAGCCAGCGGAACATGCGCTCGTAGGTGGCCTTGGCCAAGGCCTCAATGGCAAAGTCAGCCTGGTGGGGGGGGGACACCGGAGGAGGGGGGGGCGGAGAGTCAGATACAGGAAGTCTTTAAGTCCTCATTCCCTTTGCCCCAATAATGTCACCTGTGGGCCACCCCCACCCACCAACAGCCCTAAGGATGGAAAAAAAGGCTTCATGCACAAATACGTTCACTGTGGTGTTAGCTATAATGAAGGAAGCTGCAATAATCTAAATATCCAACAATACAGGCAGAGTGAACTTAGACATTTGCGAAGACCTTTTTAAAATAAATGGAGATGAACTGAAGTATCTACAGAAGAAATGACAAGATGTCTGAGATTTGCTTCAAGTTACACAATTAGGGGTGCAGGGCGACCAGATTAACCAGGAACCGAGCTTGGCCGTGAGTCAGTGACTCCTGAAGACGCCTGCGTAATGGGCACACGGGCCCCCTGCGCTATTCTCCACTTTATTGTGCAAATGTTCAAGAGGTTCTGTAACGAAAAGCCAAGGTGATAACTACGTTTAAAAAAGAAAGAAAGAAGGAAAAGGCCTTGCAGGAAAGAAAAAGCTGCCCCATAAGCGTCACTGGGTAGGACTGGGGCAATTTTTTTCCTTCTCTAGACTTTTTTGATGTTTCCGAATCTTAAGCGTTCATGTAGTATTTTCATAATGAAGAAAATAAGCTTCTTTAATTATCAGGGAAATGAACAGTTGGTCATAATCATGCCCGCTGTCTTCTGAAAACCGCTTTGGAGGGAGGGCTTTGCCCAGAAACAGCTGTCAGCCACCAGCAGGAGGCCCAGTGGACGGCACCCTTTGGAAAAAGAACTCATCAACGTGAATTCAAAGTAATTTTGAGAGACGGGAGCAGCAGCCTAAAACCACCCAGCGCCAGGACCATGAGAGAAACTAGAAACCACCCACAGAGGCCCTGCGGGCAGGGACTCAGGTCCTGGGCGGCGGGCACGTGCGAGTGGCACAGACCCCTGCCCGGCTCTCGCCACGTGCGGCGGGACAGCCCGTGGGGGACAGACAGCCCTGAGGCCTGGGCTCCAAGAATGGCGGGTGCCGCCGCCCTGGCACCAGGACGAGTCGTGCTACAGAAACACTCTGGGCCTGCTTCGCTTTATCCCGGAACAGGATACCCCTGCATCCTCGGCCACCAATCAGCTCAACACTGGGTCCAGGGAAGAGGCACGTGGCAGCCCAGAGTTCCCACCGAGGGTGGCCCTTCCTAGGCGGGAGCCTTGGCCACGTTCCTGGACCCGGGGCCCAGCTTCCTGTGCTCTCAGTGGGGGTAACACCACCTGCTCTCCGAGGTGCTGTGAGGACCCAGTGAGGAACCCAGGTGACAGTACCGAACACTGAGGATGCTGCAGCGCAGGCCTCAACCTGGCCACCGCAGAGGCCCTTGCCAAGGAGGCGGCCCGAGCCCAGCCAGAGGGCTTACCTGCTCCTTCGTCTGGGCCTTCTGGACGTAATCCCGTCCCACCTTGATGCGAGGGGTGAGGATTCCTCTGGTGAAATCGGTCACGTTGATACCCAACAGGTGGGACACTTTCTGGGCAGCTGATGTTTTTCAACGCGTAAGGAGGGAAGGGGTAAAAGGCTTTCATTAAACCCAAGAGAATGAGTCACTCTTGCCCACAACCTGGGAAACTTGTGGTTACTGGGCGATGGTTCCCGGACCACCAGCCCGGGCCGCAGCCCTTCCTCCAGGGCACACGGAACAGCCGGCTCTGCCCTCAGACAGGCCGGCGGCACGGGTCCTAACCGGGGGCCTGGCATCCGCACCTCCGCACCCTGGCTGCGTCCTGAGTGTGAAAGAGGGTCCCACCCACAAACAGGACCGACTCGAGGCGGCGCTGCCCCAGACACAGGGGGACGCAACAGGACAATCCACACGCGCGTGGGTTCGACTTGTTTCAAGAGCCCCTGAGAAGGGTGGGTTAAGGCTAACGTAAACGCGTCGCCTGCAATGACCCGAGGGACCGGCAGTGACCGCGGAGCTGGGCTGACGACACCGTTTCACGTCCTCGCGGGTTCACACCGCGAGGTCCTGGCCGGCGGGCACGTCACACGCAAGGCAAGTGACGGCAGAGATGACCGTCTTACGGAGACAACCGGTCTGGTCTCAGAACAAACGAGGGGAAGTGCTGGGCCACGGGATCACGGGTTTTCTAGCTCATTCTGATGCTAACTCTGGGGAGAAGCAGCCGGGTCGTGTTCACGTGCGTTTCACAAAAAAATACAGAGTGACGGGCAGCCACGAACACACAGGCGGCAAAAACGACAGGAGTGTCTGCAGTTTCTCCAAGACTCTTTCTCCTAAGCCAGTGCAAGCCCAGGCACCCGCCCCTCTACCGCAGGTGAGGGGCCCCCGGGGTCACCTGTGTTGTCGGGCATGGATGCCTGGTCGGTGTTACGCTCCTTCTTGAAGACGATGTTGCCGAGCTGGAGGACCCCCGAGATGACCCGCAGCAAGCCTTCAGGTGCGATCAAAGTCAGGTCAGAGCCAGGCGGGGGGGTGGAATAAGCCCCCGAGTGGGGTGTCTCCCCCCAGAGGCCCTCAGGCAAGACGAGCCACCTGGCGGGCACCAAGCCTCGGCCTAAAGCACGTCTCCAGGGCCTCTGGCCGACCTCAGCTTAGACACAAGCTCTGTTAACGTTCCCAACACCTCCAAGTCCGGACGAGGAGGCGCCTCTACCCAGGGGCACGTGGTCGATTTTTATAAAGTGTTATTGGAACACAGCCACGCCCGTCCATTCACATGCTATCTGTGGAGCAAAGGGGGACTGACCCTAACGCTAGAGAATGGGGTGCAGTCTCTCCATCCCCCAATCTTCCTAAAATAAAGCCTTCGGGCCCTCCTCACCCTCCCTCCAGAGAAACGAGGAGACACAGGCAAGCTGCACACCGTACTCACACTGAGCTTTGCCAGCGCAGAGACCCCAGCCCCAGCCCCTTCCGCGCTCGGCCCGGACAAAGCAGGACTAGTCCACTTTCAGCAAATGGCAAGAACACGAGTGGTGGACCCAGACCCTGGGCAATTAGTAGCCTGTCCCGTGTTCCCCCATGTCCCCAGGCAATACGACCGGGAAGAAATAATCCTGAGCCTCAAATCTGAGGGACCACCTACCACACACTCAAGGCCTCCCTCCCGGCCGCTACAGACTCCCTAAGGGCCAGCACCCGCGGGAAGTGCCCCCCAGGCTCCCCCAGGAGGAGCGGCCCTCACCCATCTGTTCCTCCTCTGGGATGCCCATAATCCGCATGGCCTCCATGGTCTCCTGGAACATGTCCTTGTCCTGCTGCCCGGGGATGGTGACATGCCCATTGGACAGGAAGCGGTATTTGTTGTATGGCTCCAGCAGGAGATCAGCTGTGGGGGGCAGAGGGCAAGGTTTCGTGAAGGTCAGGAGGTGCTGGAACCGGAGGCTCCAGTCAACACCGTGACCTCAAAGGTGTGGGAGACCGGGGAGCGCCCTGAAATACCCCCAGAAACCGCGGAGTGGCCGGAACGGCCGCCTCTCCCCAGCGTGTGAGATGGGCACGTACGTAGACCTCCACCCCGCCCGAGAGCACTGGCGCCCCGAGGTCCGCGGCTGCACGGTGACCCGCCAGGCTTCCTCTGGCGTGGTTGGAAACAGAGGCCAAGCCCTCAGCCGGCCCAGGAACGGAAGTCAGGCTCCTCCTGCCCACCCAAAGGCCGCGATTTCCTTTCCTAACTGCAGTGGGTGGCCCGACAGCGGAGGGAGCCCCCGTGTCAGGCTGTGGGCCCACTACTCACTCTTGAGGTGCTCCCCAGCCCCAGACAGCAGGTAGTAGAAGATGTGGAAGGTCCGCTCTTCCTTGGCTTGGCGGATGGCACGAGATTTCTCCAGGAGGTCTTTGCAAATATTAAGGAATCGTGCTCGCTGCAGAGGAGGCAGCCAGCCCTCCACATGCCCCCAGCCCTGTCCAAAGCCCCAGAACTTCACCAGCAGAAAGTGGCAAAACAAAACGAAGGCCAACTACCTTGGCTCTACCCTTCACGGGTGTAGCCTGTGCAAACAGCAGCCCTCACACTTGGGAGCCTTATCCGTTTAAAGGGCCCCCTTCTCACGAGAGAACAGAGCTCAGAACACTCTTACCAGCACAGGCTGTAACACCAGGGAGAAACAAAGTAGCGTCCCCCCAATTCCACCCTCTGGGACCCGCACTGGATGATCTTCCATCGTTCCATCCCATTCTAAGCTGAACTTTTTCCCGCCCGTAAAGAAAAACCTGAGCTCTGAGCTGAGTTCCCAATGAGCTTATCCTGGTCCTCTTCCGGGGGGCACAGACAAGGTGTCATAACAGGCCCGGAAAGGGGAAACTGCTAGAATCAGGAAGCAGCTTCTTCTCCATCCAAGTCACATCTCTCCCCCGCAGACCCAGAACACTTGCTACAATTAACCACAAGGATACAAGTCTCAATGTTGGCTCCCACAATGTAACCATTGACATCGAAGTTGATGCGAATGAACTTGCCCTGAGGAAAGACGGATGAAGAGATCAGAGGCCCCATCCTCCAGTCCCACCTCCAGTGGTACAGCCTGGAGGCACAAAGCCAAGAGACCGAGCCTGTGTCCCCTGTCAGGGGCCCCGCACCCCAACCGCACGGGTGCTCAGGACTCAAGAGGGCCGCACGGCTAAGCCTGAGCCGGGCCCAGCTCCAGCGGAGCCCGAGTTCCGCCACAGAGGGGAGGAGGGAAGAAGGTATCCGGAGGAGTTCCTCCTGACTGGGCTGGCCCTGCGTTCTAACCGGCTGCCGGTTACGGCAGGACAAGCAGGGGACCGGCGGGGACTCCCCACTGCCTCGCTGGCTTTGCCACCTGAGCCGAGGAAGCTCCTCACACAGGGGCATGACCCAGCCTACTGCACGCCACAGGCCGGGAAGCACCCAGTCCGACCCTTCTCCGCGTGTGGGGCGCGAGCAGCCGGTGGGAAGGCGCCGGCACTCACGAATCTAGAGGAGTTGTCGTTCTTGACGGTCTTGGCGTTCCCGAAGGCCTCCAGGATGGGGTTGGCCTGCAGCAGCTGCCTCTCCAGCTCGCCCTGGAAAGGAACCCGGGAGGGCAGTGAGGGCCAGGCAGCGGCGTGGGCTGGCAGACCTGCCCCGCCAGGCGGAGGGGAGGTGGCAGAGCTGGGTCCACACATCCGACGTGCCAGGGACGGGGGCTTCCGGATGGGCTCTGGCCACACCGGCCTTGGCAGTCCCCGTGTCACTCCAGAGTGACCTTCCCGCCAGGCATCTGGAAACCCTGCTTGGTTTGAACTTACTTCCCTGGGCTAACCGACCAGGGATCAAAAAGGAAAGCAGGCAGCCCACCCAGCTGGCTCTGGGGACCTGGCCCAGTGGCCTGCATCAACCCTGGAGGATGCGTTGGGAAGCAGCACGTGAGCCAAAATAGACACGAAGGCACCATTCCTTCCCCTGGACAGTTTCCATCCCAGGTATGCTGGCCTCCCTCTGTCCTCTTTGCCTCTAATCCCCACCTGACAGACCACAAAAAAAAATTTTCTTTTTCCCCACAGGACAAGGAGAGAGGGAACCAGATCCACAAAAGACACCAGCTCGTCTCGTCCGTGTCCTAACAAACTCTGCATTTCCCCTGTCCTCCACTCCCCCCGCCCCGAAACCTGCTCCCAGAAGGTCAGGTGTCTGAGCATGAGATCAGCAAGGCCCACTTTGGGTTCTGAATTACTTATCAAGAACACCAATAAACCCTACTTGGGGTCTCATGACGCCTGGCGGTTGACAAAATGCCCCCTTATTTATACCTTCTTAACCCTGGGTCCTCAAGATGCTTAGGGTAGGAAAGACAGAGCAGCCCCATTTCAGAGAAGGGAAAACAGAGGTTGAGGGAGGGGCAATGATTTGCCCAAGGTCACCCAGCCATCAGCCAGCAAAGCAGGTCATCAAATTCAAGGCCTCTACCTCACACCTGTCAGTCGCTGCCCTGTCTCCCCTGCACCCCCGGCCCCACTTGGGGGCTCTACCCTGTCAGGTGGGCAGGCCTTTCATCCTCCCAGCAGGCCAGGTAATAACTAACACTGCCTGAGGAAAATACGGTTCTTGTTCACCTTAATACCTGGGCACCCTCTAGGGAGAGAGAACATCACGCGAGGGCCAGGTGGGGTTTTATATTTATCAGCAGGGCTGGAGTCAAGCCAGGACTTTCCAGAAATAAAGGCTGCCTGTAATTTGTGATGAAGAGGAGAACGGGTAGTAGCAGGGGCTCCCAGGAGAGCCGTGAACTAGAGCCTCCCAGGCACACCTGCCGCAGACGAGACCTGTCTTCAGAGAACCAAGGATGCTCTGGGGTCGGGCCGAGCCCACCAGAGACCAGAAGGGGCCCCGGCAGACACTCCTCCTCCCACAGCCAGCCCCGGTCAGAGCTCCTCCCAGGGCTGGGGAGTCTTGTTTTCGGACCGTACAGATTACGTGGAGGAGGGTCAGTGGGGCCACAGGCAGGCTCTGCGGGAGTGCTTGGCACCCGCGGTCATAGGACACTGGGCCTCCATCCCCCAGGCTCAGGCGGGCCTGGGAAGGCGGCCAAGGAAGCCCATGGAGCCAGATTTGGATGAGCTCTGCTCACCCACCCACTACAACATCCTCTCAAAGCACAGGCCAGGCTGCCAAGCTGGCCGAGCCACTCCTGTTCCCGCAGTCAGATGGGAGCTTGGCCCCTACCGGAGACTGCCGCCAGCCTGGAGGCAAAGCTAAGGCCTCTGTTGGGGACACGGGCTGCTCCCGTGGAATGTGGGACCACCAGGCCAACCCAGGAGCGACTACCTCGGATTCCCAAGCCAAGCTGCCTGCTGACAATGGTGGCGGCTAACCTAGGGGTTTCCCTTCATTGAGAACAGAAGAGACCTTTATTTTTCAATGAAATCCACATACTGTGAAATTACGGGGTAGGCAGTGTATGCTCATGAGGTTTGGAATTACCCACGCGGTTTCTGAAGGGCTTCAGTGGGTGGAGTTTCTGCCCGGGGCTCTAACTAGTACCCAGAAAACGGAGCGGGGAAGAGGAAGAGCATGAAAGGCCACTGTTCAGTCTCTGGAAGTCCACCTGGAAAGTCCCTTCACCGAGCTCTGCTCTGCCGACCTGCCGTCCGGCCAAAGCCCGGTCCCCCACAAGGTAAGGTCTGGGGTGTCCCAACGGGCGGCCTTGGGATGATCACCTGGGTCACGGCGAGGAGCGCACTCCCCCGGCGTCGGCTGCAACAGGCCCAGAACACAAGGGAGCAAACCAAGTTCAAGAGTGTCTCGTGGCCCAGCTGTGTGGGGGAAATCACTATACAGCTTCAGGCAAGGAAATCAACCAAACTGGTCAACGGCCTTTACAGCTGACGGCCTGAGCGGTCACGGGAAGCCAAGGGCAGCCTATTCGATCACTCGAGTTGAACTTGGAGCCGGGGACGGGGTGCCCGCCACACAAAGCGACCCGAGAAAGGGGACGTGACGAGTGTGCCTCTACGTGTCACAGCCCTCACCTGCCGTCCTGAGTGCTGGGGGCCTGCCTTCCCCCCTGCGGCTGGAGCGGCCCCAGACGGAAGGCGTGTGGGTCTCCGTTCCTGCTCTCTAACTGTGGCACCGCCTCCCATCCCGCAGGGCAGGGACTCCAAGGCCACCCTCCAAAGATCCAGGCACATGCTGGGCATTCAGTGAATAGTTGGGAAATGGATTTTACTGCAAATCCAGAGATGGAAAACCACAGCTAGAGAACTCCTAACCTCACAGCCCTGTTTTAAAAATAGGTCCCCTAAAAAGAATGGAAAATGGGGGAGGGAGGTGGGTAGAGAGAGGGAGCGAAAGAGAACTTCATTCGTTTCTAAATATAACTCTTGGAGAAAGATGCAAAATGCCTTGCGAAGTTGGACACATGAAAAGTTACTTTTGGTCCGATTCCAGAAGACTGTGCTCTAGGACATTCTGCAGGACACACCCCAGATCCACATGCAAAGAGACACACACCACTACTTACTTATACGAGCTGCACACGGCGCCCCGGGAAGGGGAGGGGGGGGCACCACCCAGACGGCACAGTCCCCCCTGACGGCTTGAGGGGACACCACTGGCACTTAGGTTTCACGGGGAAGCTTAAGAGTGTGTGCTTGAGAGAAAGAGAGAGCACCACACGGGCATGCTTCAGGCCGATCACACCTCACTCTGGGGAAGCCTTGTGCGTGGCCTTCCCGGCACTGCTTCGGGCTGGCACTGTGGCGGCAGGCGGGAGCCACCCATCTCCGTCTGGTCCAGAACACGGGGCGTGTGAGGGTCCAGGAGGGCGGCTGACCACTCCGCTGTGCCTCGGTCAGGGCTCTGCACGGGGCCTTCCGTGCCATGTGCCCGTGGGAACTCTGGGCCTGACCGGAGCGTCTGGGAACAGCTGGGTGGTGAGGCCTGTCCCCACTGTGCAGCAGCTGTCATTTCAGAGTGCACGTGAGGTCACCGTGTGTCACAACCCAGCCCCTCCTCCCAAGACAGTCAAGTGAGCCGAGCCTACGAGAAGAGGTCTAGACGCAGAGAGTGACAATGGTGTGGGGTGAAAAGCTGCTTAGGAAAAAAAATCGTAATTCAAGGGCACACGACGGACAGAACACGCATTCGTGGTGTAGAACGTGCAGTAAACGTGCAGCTCACCTAGCAAGGACACTGCTGGGTTCGACCACAATCCACCAAGAGGGAGAGGGGGAAAAAAAGGGCAGTGAGATGTCTTTCCAGCTGCCTGTTCTCTCTTCACTGGGGGCTGTCCACCCAGAGGCACTTCAGCAGCAGGGAGCAGAAGCAGGGGTTCCAGTGCAGGCCTGCCCGAGATCCTTCATGTCTCCATCGACTTGAGAGCCAAGTTTTGGAATCTCTCTTCCGAACTCAGAGGTGGGGGCCGCGCAGCATTAGCTGCGAACCTCGGGCGGCCTCCGGTTTCCATAGCGACTCAAGGTTAGGAGGTCAAGGGAGAAACGGGCGGGCTACCACCAGACCCACTCCCAGCCTCAGTGAAAGCAGGCCTGGCCTCTGCTTCAGTCCCCCAAACACTCTCATTTTGAGCCAAACCACGAGTCATTAAGTTCTCTTCCTCGGGGAGGAAAGCCTGCACTCACCTGGTCCTTCTTGCTCTTGTGCGAGGATGCCACGTGAGCCAGGTACTGAATGACTTTCTTGGTGTTCTCCGTCTTGCCAGCTCCAGACTCGCCCCTGCCGGGAGAGCCAAGGAAGTTCTCAGGGGAGAGGTGGCCAAATCCTTGGCGTCTGCCCCTTTCCCACTACAAGCTCTACTGTCTCCCATTCTGTGGGGTGCCAGTGAGGGACCCAACAGCCAGGAGCAGGAAAGGGGACAGGCAAACAAATGCTAAGCTCTGAAAAACTCACTTGGGCCATTTCCCATGGCCCCCCACAGGCTTGACCAGAGTGAACTTCTGTCCGCTCGCTGCCTGCCCTGGTCATTTGGCAGCCTTTGCTTCCAAATGTCTCAGGAGTCAGTTTTAGGCAGCTGTTGACTCCGGGGTCAAAGGCATTTATACATGTTCCCTCGAAACTTCACTAGAAGGTATGTTTCGTACCGTTATCATCCATGCTGCAGGACCACTAAGGAGCAAACATGAAGCCTGTCCCTTGGGGGAAGCGGCAGGGGCTTGAATTGGGAATGGATCTCATCGACCTAGGTTTTGGTAGGGGTCTTCAAGAGTGAGGACAGATCAGGGTGACACAGGCCCTGCCACCCGGACAGAAACACTTACGTGCACAAAATGGACTGGTCCTCTCGGTCTGAAACAAAAGAGACGTCAGGTTAACCTCCAGCAGACGTGAAAGCCTCCCACCCCGGCTTCTGAAGAGCCGGCCGTCGCCCTGCCCACTTCCCAGGAGCGTGAAGCCTGGAACACTGGCCCTCCATGCCACCGTCACAGGGAGGAGGGACATTCCTGGGTGGCAGCGACGTGGGGCAGCTGCTCCCTCCTCCGGGAGCTCAAACTGCCCGCCCTGGCTGCCCACCTGGCCCCATGACGCCGAAAGAGTTGTCGCTCCCCCTCCGAGAAAGCCAACCTCTGGAAAGCTCCCCGGAAGTCTACTTTCCCGCCCCGCGTGTTTCTAACTGGAGGTCGAGGCTGTTAGAAACAAGGCCTGGGCTTCCCTGGTGGCGCAGTGGTTGAGAATCCGCCTGCCGATGCAGGGGACGCGGGTTCGTGCCCCGGTCCGGGAAGATCCCACATGCCGCAGAGCGGCTGGGCCCGTGAGCCATGGCCGCTGAGCCTGCGCGTCCGGAGCCTGTGCTCCGCGACGGGAGAGGCCACGACGGTGAGAGGCCCGCGTACCGCAAAACAAACAAACCAACAAAAAAACCCCACAAAATAAAGAAACAAGGCCTGCGGCAGGTGTTTTAAACACTGTCCCCATCCGGGTAAGTGGCACAGGTTAAGACGTGGGGTGAGCGGTGAGGTCAAGGCTGGCTTTGCCGTGGGACAGCCCTGGGCTAAGATGCTGTCCCGGCACGGCCTTCCTGGAGCCCCGGGGGATGATGGTATACGTGGAAGTCACACACATGAAAGCACCAGTGTGGGGTCTGGCACGGGGAAAACTCTCAGTAATGGGAGTTTGGAGGCAGCTCGGAAAGAACAGAAGCTCATCAGAATCAGCTTCTGACCAGTTTCTGTGAGGCCTGTGGTCTCCAGGCCTGGGGGTCAGGAACTTTCAGCAACTCTCCCAGCTCTGTGAACCGGTCAGCAAGTATGGATATCAACAATGCACTCCTCGGAAGGCAGGAGGAACAGTAATGCCAGGCTTTGAAAACGAAGTTTCACAGAAATGCTTTAAGATATTAGGGCTGACCTGGCTCAGGACCAAGTGTGAATTTTTTTTTTTTTTTTTTTGCGGTACGCGGGCCTCTCCCCTGTTGTGGCCTCTCCCGTCGTGGAGCACAGGCTCCGGACGCGCAGGCTCAGCGGCCACGGCTCACGGACCCAGCCGCTCCGCGGCACATGGGATCTTCCCGGACCGGGGCACGAACCCGCGTCCCCTGCGTCGGCACGCGGACTCTCAACCACTGCGCCACCAGGGAAGCCCCGAGTGTGCAATTTTAAGCAACAGCTGAAAATATAAACTCATTTTACCCCATCGCCTGGGAGACCCCCACCGCCTGGAGGTCAAACCAGCCTGAATCCAGGACCAGGCTACTAACCAACACTGGGCTGCAGTGCGGTCTGTAATTCCCGAGTCTCGGTTTCCTTATCCATAAAGTAAACATGCTGCTAACTAACTCCCTGGCAGGATTAGTTTGAAAAACAGAAAGAACATGAAAGGGACCCAGCCCGGAACCCTGTAACTAGAATGAACTCCACAGGTGGCTGCTGTCTGCCCGCTTCCCCGTCATGAAGTCGCTGTGATGGGTGGCCACGGCTTGGTCAGGGCAGCGGAAGAACTAGCTGAGAACCACGAGGGTTCTGGTAGCTGTCAGTGGTGTCAGTGCTGGATAGACACCGATGTTGGTGATCTGAAAGGACACCCACAGCGGCTCAACTGCCCAGCCAGGAACCTGCAGGGCATCAGGAGGGTGACTCAGGGCTGCCTGTGTGTATGGCCTCGGGAGACGGACTTAGCTGTTCGGCACCGGTAGAGACACCGTGCAGCGAGGCCACCTGCCTCTCCGTGAGGCGAGCCTCCAGCGCACTGATCCCAGCAGCCTGCACGGGTGGGCATTTACGACCAGCTCTTCTCCTGTCTCGGGAGGGAGAGAGGGAGTCCGGCCAGGGAAAAGTAAAAAGAAACCTCGCATCCAACACAAGCTGCAGCTGCCCCTGCCCTCCCTCCAGCCCCCAGAAATATCAACAGAGCAGTGGGGGGGTGCGGAGGGAAGCCGGCCACTCACACGGACGCAGCCCACACCCTGCCGCACCGGGCAAGGGCTCAGAGCAGACCCGGAGGGTGACCTTGCTGCCCCCTCGCGACTTTCCCACAGGACCAGGCCCTGTGAGGCTGCACAGCAGGGGCTGAGACAGACAAGGCAGCAGGGAAGGAGGGGGGAAGAGGTGCTAAAGGCTGGGGAAGCCTTGGCAGCTTCCAGGACCCACCCCACCTCGATGAGTCTGGAACCAACACAGCTACGACAGGGCTGCACCTCCCCCACTGCATCTCGGAGGAGGCCCAGAGGCGGGCGGGCGTGTTCTGTCTCTGCTGGGAGAGTGGCAAGAATGTACCTGTACGGGGCGGGGGCGGGCGGCTGCCACTACCATAAAAGGAAACGTTCCCATCCCTCCCAGAAAGAACCCTTTTTCCCAGGGCTGCCCAGGCCTGGTCCCTGGGATGGCTGGAATTCCTCTGATTGTGTGAGGAGTCAGATGCTGAGCTGCTGAACAACAGGAAGCAGAGCCCCCAAACACACACGTGTGGGCACACACACACAGGCACATGTGCGCACACAGACCCACGCACACACGCAGGGACATGGACACGCGTGCACACAGTGCACCTACACGGACACAGACGTGCTTAGGTGCGTGTACAGACACGTGTGTACGCACACAGGCACATGTACACACAGACACACACGCCTGTGGGTGCACACACAGGTGCACGGCATACAGAGATGCACGCGCACACACACACACACACACACAGGCCTGCACACGCTTCAAATCCCAATTTCAGACCCAAACTCCTCATGTAACCTCCATCCACCCCATCCTCCCCAGCTCTCCTTCCCCTCTGACCTTCCACCTCCAATTCCTGAAGCCAAGTGACCCCCCTGTCAACACAGCGTAAAAGGAAACCCTCCAATCCTTGCACTTTACACTTTAAAGAAACCTTAATTTGCTTTGCCAGAACATTCATTTGGGCAAATGCTTTCAGAGGGGAAAAGGGATGGGAGGCCTTTCTGATTTCCTCAACTCTGCCCCCACCAGCGGGTGCCCCCACATCCAGCTGCCTACCGTGAATGACACCGTGACCCCCAGCGTCGGTCTTCGCAGTTTGTACAGTGGGTTTGGGTCTGTAACCTCTTAGGAGGTAGGTGAGGCAGGCGCTGTCCCCGGTCTGCCCGAGCCTGTCTCACCACACTCTGCTGGGTAAGCGTCTCCTCTGGGCAGGGGGTGGAGGGAATCCTCAGCAGCCAGCCGGCTCTCCGCCTGGCTCGGTTTACTCTGCCGGAGCCCGGGTGCATTCTGGCCGGGACCCTCCTTAATACTCACTCCCCACATGGTCAGCTCTCAGGACACGGACCCTCGAGGGTCCAGACCACTCCGTGGTTCGCTCAAGTCCTTATTTGGGTCTATGTGGACCGAAGGCTCATTTGAAAACGCCCTTCCTTCCTCCACAACAGAGGAGACAGACAGACAGACAGGAAGCCGACAGCCCAGAACCAGGGGAGTGTGCCCACCAAAGACAATCCTGCTCTGGGAAACAGGCTCCCTGCAGAAGGAAGACATTAGCCTGACTTAGGCCCCTGAACCCCTCCTGCCCTGGTCCTGACTTGACGGGGATGGGGTAGAGACAGAATCCGAATCTCTTCAGGGCTTTTCGACTCTTTTAAAAGCAGCAGCAGCCTTTCCTCAGGAAAACATCTTCCTGAGTCCCTAACGTGAAGAGCAGGAGATAAAAATCAGAGTCGCTCGGGCAGTGGAGATGGGGTCCCTGTGAGCACACTTTGCAACCACCGGTCCATGTGTCTGGAGCAGCGGCGGAGAGAAGAAAGCCAGTGGCTGTGCGCCCTAGAGCCCGGGGCACGATCCTCGCTCGGGACGGCCCCTCGGGATGCCTGGCCCCTCGGCCTCTGGGGCATCAGAGGGCAGGGCCGCTCCAAGGACCGAATGAGGCGGGTGCCTGAATCACGAGGCACAGTGCAGGTGCTTGGAAACTGTCCTTAATGACCCCAGCCCTCTGTGCCTCCCACCTCTCCCCACCGCGCAGCCTCCTCGGAACGGACGACAGCGAGAAAGGTTTTAAGTTATATGTTCGGTGATGAGGCCATTCCCCCCCCCCCCGCCCCGATTTTATTTTAAACCTCCAAAGCCCCGAGCCCTTTTGGGGCCAATTCCAATGTCTAAACAGACAGGTGTTTCCAGCCAGCTCGGAAGGCCCCGGCGCAGGTGGGCGGAGGGGAGCCCGGACTGCAGGTATTTCGGCCCAGGCATGGGCTTATGCGAGGGGCCTTCTAGCTCACTTCCTCTGTGTGAGAGGAGCTGCCGATTCTTGTCCATAAAAGGCCACGAGGCTTGCTCAGCCGCGATGTGACATCAGCCCCGACAGGAAGTACAGGAGGAAGGGAACGGGCCCAGTTCACCAACAGCGGCTGCCCAGGGCTGACTCACCGGACCGCTCGCTAAGATAACGCCTGCCGAGCTGCCGCGGGGCTGATCTCTGGGGGCACCCGGAAGAGGGGCCTGCCCGCGGGACCTGTCTAAAGGTCAGCCGGGTTTCTCAAGAACTGGCAGCCGTGCATACGGGCCAAGCAAAAACGAATGCAAGGGCAGCTACAGGTTGGACAACACGCTTGCGTTTGAGAGACAGCGCGACCCATGGCCAGCGGGCCTCAGACCGTCCACCACCAAAGGGGGGTGTCTTGCGAAAACTGCGCAGCAGACCCCTGTGGCGCCCCTGCTCCGCGTCGCCTGGGATGGGAGCCCCGGGCTGCTGGGGCAAACTCCGGGGCAGCATTTTGGCCCCAATGGGCCCAAATGCAAAGCACTTCGCCAGGTGTAAAACGTGGAGAGACCTGTGGGGTTGAGCTCAGACCCTGGAGGCTGGGAAGGCTCAAGAGAGCACGCAGTCCAAACACCTGCATCCAGTGGTCGGGACACCAGGTCCCGAGAAACCCAATGACTTGGTCAAAGTCACGTAAGCTGGGCCAAGAACCCAGGCCTCCAGACGCCCGCCTAGTTCCCCACTTTGCTCCCACGGGGCACGGCCCTCTGTGCCACCGGCGGCCCCGCCTCAGTGCTGCGCGGAACGGGCCATCCCCGCTCACGATGTGTCACACCGGCCTCGCAAGCTGTCTGCCACTTTCTCCAGAGCAGCCCAACTCGCGAGCTTGGGTTACAAGCGCTTGGGAGAGGTGAGGAAAAGCAGGTGCAAAGTAACGCTTCCCGCTAGCACAGGCTGCGGGTTGGTGCCACGCCTCAGCGGCCTCGTGTTGCGGAGCCCTGCCAGCCTGCCCGCCTGCCTGCCTGCACCGCAGTCAGCCAGCAAGGAGGAAAGCCTCTGCCAGTGGCTCCCAAGCACACGGCGTGGTCACCAGCAACTTTCTCCCCAGGTACAAGGGTGGGCCCGGACCAAGCAGACGCTCGATCAGCAGCTTCCAGGCCACAGCCACTGCCTCCACTCACGTGCTCCCCCCAGGTAGGGTCGGGGTTTGAACCCCAGGTACAGGAGACAGAGATCGGGCAGCCCTCCCCCACCAGCACCCCAGACAATTAGGAAGAAGCCCGAGGGACTGCTCTTTCATTCTGTTCGGGGGCAAGCGAGGCCCCCGACAAGCCCTCTCTTGGCCGAAATGCATCCGGCGGCTCACACAGGTGGGCTCCCAGCACACAGGCAAACCCGCCCAAACCACTGCTGGCTGTTCATCCACCTTCCCACGGGGCTGGAAGCGAGAACTTATCCAGGCGGGGTTGCTGCTGAGGTTGTTCATGAGCCTGCCAGGATGGAGGGAGGTTCAAAAGCCACGTGTGAGTGTAGACAGCCCACTGCAGAGGCCACGAGGACACCGGGGCGGGTTGGGGGGGGGGACGGACCTGACAACCCCCGAGGCCAGTTCTGCCCTGCTCTGAAACAATCCCTCGGGGAAAAGAAAAGACAGACGGGAGGAGGCCGTGGCTGAGTCCGGTACAGAGAGCACTAAGCCAGAGGTCACAGCTCTGTAGAGCGCTGGGCTCTCGGGGGAGGACAGGAAGGAAGAAGAAAGGGACACAAGCAGGAAATGAGATGGACACTGCCAGGCAAAGCTCAGGACGAACTTGGCTCCACGTCGGAGCACAAACAACCCTCCAAGGAGGACAGCAGGCTTTGCGGATGTCCCATTCCCAGGCTCGGTCAAACGTGGAGAACCAGGAACACAAATGCTAGGAGACGAACCACAGCGGCACTTGCAGATGCTCTCTGCAGAAGCCAGTGGCTCCGGCCGCCTTGAGAAGGGCACTCAAACGAAATAAAAGATGGGCTGGTAACTGTTGGGCCAGATTTTGTTCCTGGAACAGGGCTTCTGTTCTTGGCTTTCAGCTCAGAGCTCTGCCCTGTTGCGCTTGTGGTCTAGCCCGTGTTGGAGGGACCAGCTCTTCGACAAGAGTCAGGAAGCCCAGCTGGAATGGCACCCCGGGCCCCAGTCAGCACTGTTTGCCAGAAGAACAGAATTTATTACAAAGGTCGACACTGGGCCATTAGCCTTGGTCAAGACTAAAGGGCTTTTATAGAAGCCACTTACGTTATCCTGACTTTTAGGCCTGCAGACTCTCAGCTCTCTTATCTCTTTAGTTTTAGGGAATTTACTTTGTTCTCCTCTGATAGCTTAATTCCAGAAATCAGGCAGGGGAAGAAAGCAACCCTTTTCTCCAAATGCACCGATGTTCAGCCCTGACATACCAGGACATGCTCTCCTGGGGTCTCAGGGCCAGAACTTGAGAAAACAGGAAAAACGAGCTGCTAGGCAGTGTTCAACGGGCAGTGAAAGAGGAACTAGGCCAGGGAAGTTAAAAGCAAAAAGCAGCTTAGCCATTAGAGACTATGCAGGTGAGTTTTTGTTGTTTGTTTGTTTGTTGGGGGGAGGGGGGGTTACAGTAACAGAGACGTGGACCCAAGTTCTCGACCACTCCCAAAGTTTTAGGTTCCGAGAGGTCACTTCTTTCTCCTCTCCCACTTCAGCCGGCCCAGAGCAAAGCAGAGCCGTCCTGTTGGGTTGGATTAAAAACAAAACAAAAGAACAAGCCGAAAGCTGAATCCTTGAAAAGGACCCAATAGCCACAGGTTCCTCTTCTAGAAAGACCGCTGTATAGAAATGAGACTGACAGGCGTGACCACAATTAAGTAGCCTCACTCCACGGGCCAACTTTCCTTCTGGGGGGGCCTGACCAAGCGGCCTCCTTGTCCGGGCTTCGGTGTTGGGGGCAGGGGGCCCAGGGCTGCCTGTCATGACGCCCCTCTGGCAGCCCACCAGCACATTAACAGAGGACGCCTCCAGTGCCACGGAGGAACCGTCTCTCGCGTGCACGGCATTCTCCTCGAGACCCCACGAGGCCACGTCGACCCCAAGGCCTCGTGCTGCCAGCTGAGGCCCATGGACCGTATCAGACAAGCCAGAGGCTGCGTCTGCCAGTGTACACCTGTGTATCACACGGTCACTGCAGGGAATCAGCTGCAACAAGCCACCGCCTGTACGTGCTGGTACCCAGCGCCTGGCCTCCGGGAGGATGCTCACCCCCTCCTTCTTAAGGAGATTGAGAAGCCACCTGAGGAAGCACTTGGGTATCACTTTCATCACGCAAACGGGAGCGGGGATGGACGGGCTATGCCGTGCGCAGGTCTTGCGGAAGGCAGGGACTGTTCGGCCAAGACACTGCATCTCCAGGTCCCACTGCTACCTTCTAATGGGCGCCTGTCACAGGCCAGGAACCGTACACACAGCCCCTTGTTTGATCCTGACGGTAACGCTGCCAAGTAACGTTTATCCGGCCAAGAGGCAGATGAGGAAATGAAGGCCCAACGTGGACCCCAGTCGGTCAGGACGTGACAGAGCCAGACGCCGACTAGTCTGAACCCCGCGCTCTCTTTTCTGCACACGTCTGGGTCGCGAGGCAAGCCTGTCCCTTAAGCTAAGGCCGAGAGAGACCCGGCAGACTCCTTCTGCTGACCCGCTCCAGAAGCGCTGTGGCATTTGTCAAGGCGGCCCCCGAAATAGGTGGGCCCTCACTCTCCTGCTGCAGTGTACCTGCCCGCCTGCCAGGCCGCCCCCCAGCAGGCCCCAGAGGGGCTGCGTCCAGCACGGCCGGCCGGCAGGGGTAACCGTGTGGCAGGGGTGACAGAGCGCAGCCCTCGGGGTGAGCTGCTGCCTCCAGGCCTCCCTCAGACAGCGGGGCCTTTGTGTGCCGCCGGCTGGCAGGGCTCCCTGGCAGGCCCTGAGCCCCCTGGCCGGCACATTCCTGCTCAAGTGGAATCGTCACATCTGCGGCTTCCTCGGCGGCCTGTCCCGGTGCGGCTGCTCAGAGCCACGGTTTACTGGACCGTCGAAGCACTTCCTAGCACCTCCCCAACACGGAGCTCTTCCTCAGAAAGACCTCGGAGGGCACACAGCTTCACGGGGGGCAACAGGCGGCAGGGGCCGTGGGAACGCCGAGAGAGGGGCAGGAGGGCCCCTCCGGCCCTAACCCGCCAGCCAGACGGGAGCATCCCTCCAAACACCGGCCAGGGGGAAGGAGGCGCAACGGCGCCCTGGAGGATGGGCACGAGGGCCGGAGTCGGGAGACTGGGTTTCTGGGGCTGGCTCTCTGGGGGCCTTTGGGCAAAGTTAGTTAATGTTTCTGGGCCCGTCCCTTTACCTGTGATGCAGAAGGATCGTCCTCAGATGCGAAGAGAACGCTCAAATTCTGCCCCCTTCCTTGTCTACCCAAAACGTTAGTCAAGCACCAAGAGGCATGTGGACACTCACCGGGCCCTCGGTGACCGACCACTCCCGGGGCAGCTTCCGCTGAGAAGCAGAGGTGAGATTAGTGCAGAGAGAGGGGTGAGATAGTTCTTGGATTAGTTTAGGTCTGGAATGGGAGCAAACCCCGCTGCTACTCCCCCAGAAATGCTGGGAGCTCATTGAAATGCCATAAAGTCACCGAAAGTGAACCAAACCTGGCATTCTAACTAATGAACAAAGGAGAGGGTCTTTTTCTTCTATTCCTGGGGAGATGACTGAGCTCCAGTTCTTCAACTGGCCAGTTCTCCTGTGAGAACACACACACTCTTTCCCACAGAGGGTGGAAGCCAGAAGCGCCCTTTCCCCACCCAGCCATGCGTCTGACAGACCACGTGCTGCTTCTCCCGAATTCCCCGGGCAGCCCTTGGTACCCCGACCCCGCAGGGCGGACGTCTGCCTTCTCTCTCTCTCATTTGCCCGGCCTCAGACCATTCAAAGCCTTCCGCGCTTTACAGAATCCCGAGGAACGGTTCAACCACAAGGTAGGAAGACCCAGTAATGCCCAGGACGGCAAATGAACCGAACGGGAAAGCCAGGGTTGGAGGGTGAACCTACTGGGTCACCGCAACTTTAATTAAACCCAAGGCTGAGGATTAAAACAAACAAAACTGGGCCCGGCACGTCTGGGCTGTGCTACAACCATTTATTGACATACACGTGCCAGCCTTTCCACAGAAGCCAACCTCCACGGTGCCATTCAGACCACCTGAGGCCTCGGCGGCCACACCTTCCTCTGAATTCCCAAGACAGCCGACACCTGCCGCAGTCACGCTGGCACCAGGTGTAGGTGGCAACTTGTCCTGTTATACAGCTTTGGCCACAGATCCCTGTGTACAAACATGTCTGTCTCTCCACCTGGATTGCCATCGCCTCCAGTGCCAGGGTAATGTACTCAACCTCTTAGAATTCTGGCACTTTCCAATCTCCTACCTCCACGGCCTAGTCCAGGCTACCATATGCTGCCATGCCCCAACCTGTGCCCACGGCAGACAGCACTAATCTATCCCAGCATTCCTTGGCGCTGAGTCTCAGATCCTTTGTCAACACAGGGTTAGGCAAGGCACTACTGATTGATGGGAGCTGACACTTAGAATAAAACCAATCTGCAATGCTTAGTCCAGTGGTTCTGCAGTGGGGACCGTTTTGCCCCCCAGGGAACATTTGGTAGCAATGTCTAGGGGCCTTTTTGGTTGTCACAATTGCAGAGGGAGGGTGCTGCTGGCATCGAGTGTGTAGAGGGCCGGATGCTGTGAAGCATCCCATAATGCTCGGGACAAACTCCCCCCCACCCCCACCCCCATCCCACCCCCAAAAAACCAGAGAATGGATATCCAGCCCCAAACCGTCAGTGGTGCCAAGTTTGAGAAACCCTGGCTTCGTCCGACAAATAGTTAAAGTAACCATATAATTCATCATCCAAACTGTAGTGCTTCTGAAAAGTGAGAGAGGGCAGTGTTAATACTAACTGCAAGACGGCAGGCATAAATCAGGACTTACAGGCAAACCAGAGCATTTAAGAGATGAAAGATGGAGGGAGGTCCCTAGGAGAAGTCAAAGAGCTCATCTCATAAAAGTCTCCAGACAAAGCCACCAACTCCCCTATCTGGCAGAATAAATGCTAGTATGTCATAAGCCACAGCCAACTCAGGGAGGAAATCTTTTTCTAGTTCTTGTTTAAAGAAAAAGCAGAAAAGGAACCGTCTGGCCGTGGCTTTTAGGATGTAAGTGTCAGAGAACACACCTGTGCTCCCCAAAGCCAGAGGGGCAGCATGTGCTAATAAGTAAGACATGCTCCCCAAAAGAGAGGCACTGATTCTGACAGCCTGCAGACCCCAAGGCTCCACTGTCCATACTTGACTCAGGGCAGGCACCAAAGGCTCCGCTCGAGAACTTCCTTTACTGGTGAACCATCTTATCCTAACAGGGGCAACTTCTGTTAATTAACTTCCTCCCTGTCCCAAGAACAAGAAATCTGTTGCTGATTGCTTTGCAGGTCAACTGTGCGTGACAAGAGGGAACTTGGAAACGTCCTCGGTCAACATGGGGGCTGAAGAGCTGCACCGAGTCCGACACGAAGCAGAAACGGGCAAAAACTTCTCAGACTGAGGTTTAGAAAGTACGCGGACCCAGCACCTACACAGATAACGTTTAAAAAGCAACAAGACCTTAGGTTTCCTGTGCCTGCAGATGTCCGAAAGATGAAAACACGCACCCGTTTACCCTCATAATTTGGGGTGGCTCCTCAGTTCCCATCAAAGCCATTCCATCATGGCCAAGACTTCCTGATCAACACAGGAAAGCTCCAGCCCTCTGTAAGTTCCCCCCCTTTCTTTTTCCCCCAATTATATCCAACCTATAGTGCTGACTTTTGCCCCTCAAAGTACTTTGTGGTTGTTGAACACATAATAATTGGGCGAATCTCTTTGGGAAGAAGTCCCACAGATTGTCAGAAAAAAGGCTGGCAGTCCAGTTCCAGAGACTCCGACTCCTGGTGTCATGCTGTACATCACTACATTATTCTTATCATAATGGCTTGGCAAGAAGTAAAAAATCCCATTTGCTAGAAAACCTTTCAGGTCTGGGATCCAAGTGTGGGAACATGCCCTAACTCAGTTGTGCAGAGCTCAAGAATACTCCAGGGTGCACTTCCTGCATGAGGCCAATTATGAGAGCAAGGAGAAAACTGACTCATAACCTCTAGAGACAGACTCAGGCTCTTCTGGAATCCCACAGAATGTTCTCCTACCAGACTGTTGTAGTTAGCACTCTGAAACAGACATCCTACTTTAAAACTAAAGGGCTGGCTTCTTCAAGGAATTTTGATAGACGTGAACATGAGCCAAAGGGTAGGCCAAACTTGTACAACCTACATAATTCACCAAGCTTGGCAATAAAACACCTTCCACAGCACTTATGTGGATGGTACAAGACAGACCCACATGTTGCCATTTTAAATCACTAAACCAGGGACAAAGTTGTTAATACAATAAGACTCATCACCACCACAGCCTAGATTGACTACAAAGTTTAAAGAAAAAAAAGGATGCCCATGTAATAGGACACGAAAAACCACTATCAATATGAGGTATGAGAACACAGCCCTGTGCTAGGTAGTTGACTAAGCTCTGAGAATATAAAGGCAACGTGGGACCAGTCCACACCTAAGTCAAAGTATTACTAGGGCTAGCCCAGACATCCTCCCTGGCTGGCAGTAATGCTTCAGTCGTGTCTTTAACAAAAGACTAGAGACTTGCCAGCTATTGCAGGGCAGATGGAACAGGCATGGCGGCTTCAAGCAGAGAGGCCTACTGGAGAAATGTAAGGAGTTCCATGTAGCCAGCAAGTTGGAGAGGTAGGCAGCAGGCCAATTACAAAGGGCACCATACACTGCTGGAGAGTTTAAGGGTTATCTTTGAGGCAACTGAGGAGACTTTTCAAGAGTTCAAATCAGGGGTTTGATCAGATTTGCACTCCAGAAGGATGACTCTCTGATAGAAGCATAGAGACAGGACTCTATTAAGAGCAAAGGTTAAGGGCTTCCCTGGTGGCGCAGCAGTTGAGAGTCCTCCTGCCGATGCAGGGGACGCGGGTTCGTGCCCCGGTCCGGGAAGATCCCACATCCCACGTCCGCGGCTGGGCCTGTGAGCCATGGCCGCTGAGCCTGCGCGTCCAGCGCGTCCGGAGCCTGTGCTCCACAACGGGAGAGGCCACAACAGTGAGAGGGCCGCGTACCGCAAAAAAAAAAAAAAGAAAAACGAAAAATGAAAAAAAGAAAAAAAAGAGCAAAGGTTAAGAGGTCACAGCAATAGTACAGGCAAAAAATTGTAGAGGCCTGAACTGAGGCCAGGGTCAGAGACAAGAGGGGGAAGGAGCTCAGAAATGTTAAAAGAGATAAAATCTATAGAGAGCACTGACTGGCTTGGAAAAAGGGGTGAGAGGGAAAGGGGACAGTGTAAGATGAGCCAGGTTCCAGGCTTGGGTGACTGGGTGCATGGAGAAATGGCAGCTGGAAGCAAGTGGCTCGCAGCAATCAGCTAACAGAGCTGGTCCTCAGCTGGAAAGTGATGGCGAAACCACTCGAGTGGACGGGCCATGGTCCAGAGGACGAGACCTTGAGGAGCAGCAGGTGTAACGGGGGAGAAGCATGTAGATGGGCAAGGCAGAGGTTAGGGGAACCAGGGAGTCACAGGAAGGAAGGGCTTTCAAAAGGAAGTGGGACGGGCTTCCCTGGTGGCGCAGTGGTTGAGAGTCCGCCTGCCGATGCAGGGGACACGGGTTCGTGCCCCGGTCCGGGAAGATCCCACATGCCGCGGAGCGGCTGGGCCCGTGAGCCATGGCCGCTGAGCCTGCGCATCCGGAGCCTGTGCTCCGCAACGGGAGAGGCCACAACAGTGAGAGGCCGGCGTACCACAAAAAAAAAAAAAAAAAGGAAGTGGGTAAGACTGTCCAATCCTGGGAGAGGCTAAGTAAGATAAGAGTTCAGAGCTCCACAGAAGGGAGGGTGGCCTTTGTCAGACAGAATGGGGGGCATGACGTGCAGGGCAAGGAGTGTGGCTGAGAAGTGTTGAACAGAGGTAGTAAGCACGGATACTTCCTCTAAAAAGCTCCACTATGACGGGGCAGAGAGAGCAGAGACAACCTACAGTAGGGCACAGAATCCAGGAGAGACTTTGTGTGTTCTGTTTTTGTTTTTGTTTTTTTAACAGATGTGAAAACTCAAGCATGTTTCCAAACTGTGTAGAAGAGAAGACGAGGTGAAAATAATGAAGGAAAGGAAGTAACTGGTAGAAGAGGGGTCCTGGAAGTCAGAGGACTGGCACAGGAGCTCCTGACAAGAATGAGAAATTGGGGAAATAATTAGGAAATGCATTTTTTAAAGCTTCTTGAACATTCTATGAACGTACAAACATCTCCTTTGATAGCCACTGGTCTTGGCTCTCACGCAACGGCTTACAGACCTCCACAACGCACGGCCCCCTCACCAGTGCCATCAACACCAATCCAGCCACAAGATCACCGTGAAGGAGCACCTGCAAAGGTGCCAACAAGGCTAGAGGTAAAGACTCAGCCCCTGGGAGGGCCACGGCACCCACCTTGCATCATACTCCTGTAGGCGGTGTCTGTGATGGCGTAGATGTGGGGAGGCATCTCATGCCTCTTCTTGCCCTTATACATTTCCACGATCTCTTCGGAGTAGATGGGCAGGTTCTTATAAGGGTTGATGACCACACAGAACAGGCCTGAGTAGGTCTAAAAGAAAAAAAGCAGCAAACAGGAATGGGTTAGGAAGTCTGATTCTCAACGTCATGCCCATTCTGTGGCAAAACGCCTGCTGCCTCTAAGGACCCCGAGTCAGCCTGACGTGAAAGCCCCCCGCCGGAGCCCCTGGTTCTCCAGGCCCCACTCCGGCAGACCTGCTGAGGCGTTGGGGCACCAGTACCATCTCTGCTCTTTCAGTTGAGGGGAGCCCTTCTCAACCGCAAGACTGCTGCCAGCTGTGCATGTCGACAAGCGTGTGCATCGGGCGAGATCCGGGGCAAGCTTCGTGGACAGTGGGAGTCCAGTTACGAAACTCAGATCCAAGGACGATAAAGATGTGTTTGGCATCGTGAGAGATGCACAGAGGGAAAAGGATTCGGCTGCAGCGAGCAAATTGTGCGGAAATACAAATTATTCTACCCTGAAGGACCCTCTGAGATATTCAAGCCTAAACTTTCCCAGCATTGGGAAAGACTCATGGCACTCCTCAACCATCTAGGATCCTCTGTGGGATAACAGATCACTGACAGATACCTCTCTCCCCAGACTCTTCCAGAGACACTCACATGAAAATCTCTAAAAGACTTAAAAGACCAGGGCCTCCCTGGTGGCACAGTGGTTAAGAATCCACCTGCCAGTGCAGGGGACACAGGTCCAAGCCCTGGTCCGGGAAGATCCCACGTGCCGCGGAGCAACTAAGCCCGTGCGCCCCAACTACTGAGCCTGCGCTCTAGAGCCCGCGAGCCGCAACTACTGAAGCCCGTGCGCCTAGAGCCCGTGCTCTGCAACAAGAGAAGCCACCGCAGTGAGAAGCCCGCGCACTGCAACGAAGAGTAGCCCCCGCTCGCCGCAACCAGAGAAAGCCCGTGCGCGGCAACAAAGACCCAACACGGCCAAAAAAATAATAATAATAAAATAAAAATAAATAAATTAAAAAAAAACAAAACTTAAACACCACTTTCATGTCCCCTGTGAGCCTTCTCCAAGACTCATGTCTCCTCTTGAAGGGGAACCCGATTCGTCGACACTCCATGTGAGGCTCCCGAGAATACACCCGATACCCCAAGTCTGAGATGACCAGGTTAAAGCCAGACCCCAGAGTCAAATCTCGGCAAGGGCAAGTTTCTTAACCTCCCTCTCCCTCCATTTCTCCATCTGTAAAATGGGCACAGGGAGACTAGTGGATCCCCACTGAGTGCTTATGAGGATCAGAGCACCCAGCACAGCCACGGAGAGAGGCTCACGGTAGGTCAGGAGAGCAGTTTCCAGTGGCAACCGTCTAAGCAGACCTGCCTTTCTTCAGTGTCCTCTGTTTCTAATAATTTTCCTGCTATTTTTTTCTTCCAAGATCCTTCTCCCTGACAGAAAAAAAAAGACAGACTCCTAATAGCTGGGCGAGACCCCCTGAGACCACCCGGGTGACGTGCGCTCACTGGGGGGGACAGCTTTCTTTAGGCACAGCTGCAGCAACCCAAGCACCTTCTCCCCAGGAAAACAGGCCACAGGCCCAGAAGAAGCCAGGCGAAGCGAGGCCCGTAAGGCATGCCTCACACCTGCAGCCCCGACTGCTGAGTGACGGCTGAAGGCCGCGAGGCCGTTCCTGGCAGAGCTGAGAGCAGACCTAGGTTCCACAATGCCCCCAGCGCAGACCTCCTCGGTCAGGGAAGCTGCTTTTCCGAACTCCTCACATCTTTTGGTTTCCCTTTTGCTACGAGTGGCCTCGACCCTCGCTGTCCGCAGTGTTGCGCCTCGACCCAACAGCAGCCAACATCCGAGGGGCTGGGTATGTGTCAATCCAGTCCCTTCCGACCCTGCCCACTCCAGTCTCGCCAAAACTGAGGGTGGATCTTGTGGCTGAATCCAAAGACAGGGTCCACACAGGAGCCAGTCGGGAGCACAGAGGCCCTTCCCAGCACTGGCCAAGGGCTACAGGTCCTGGACTTTCCAAGCCGAAGTTAGGCTGAAAGCAGAACTCCGGAAGGACCCACCAACCACACACTGGACCCCGTGCGAAAGAGCGGCCGAGCTTGGAAATGAACCAGTGTGCTTGACTGCCTCTTCTGCTTGGGGGAGGGGACGCAGGGCCCTGAATGTCCTTCTTCCTGGGATAATCAGTCGATTGTTCTCCCTCCAGCTACTCTCGAAGTCCGCACGAGGTGTTGGCCATCTTCAGCTCGGGCATTACGGGAAGACGGGAGCACGGTGGGAAGCCTCTAGTTTTCCCTCCATGACTGTCGGGTGGCGCTGAGATGGCAGGCCAGGGAGCTGCGAGGTCATCCCAGGAGCTCAGAAACAAGTGAGCTTTGTTCCTGGGGTTTGAGAAAACCCACACTCTAGGAAATCCAGCCCGATGAAAGCGAAGGACAACGTGGCCACACATTTAGGGCGTGCCACAGGGCCAGATGTTTGGAAACAGCTGGTGGTGACAGCAGAAGGGGCCTGGGTTTTACTAGGACAAGGCTTTCTGACAGCTGGGTGGGCAATGGTCCCATGGGGAGGGGGGGCTCAAGAGGACCTCAAAGTTCTCTGGGCTAATCCCATCAAATCAGTGGATGACGAAACTAAGCCCCGAGGAACGAGCGCTGCAGCTCAGGTGGGAGGAAGGGGCTGTACCGTGAGCCCATCCTGCTGGAGGCCCGTGGAGGCGCAGACGCGGAACAAGTGGCTCTGCTCCCACATGGCCACGCCAGGGAGCCGCTCCATTCACGGGCCACAGAAGCTCTTTGTGCCCGACTGCCCCCTGCCCCCGGGCCTCCCCCCACCGAAGAAACAGACAGAGCAGCTGTGGCGCAGAATTAGCCACATTGCCCACAACGCCAGGCAGACACACCGCACAAAGGCTCCCGGGGTCGCAATCTGGAACAGCGTGTGCAGAGAGGGGGCCTGTGAATGAGGCAGCGCCCCTGCCCAGGCAGCCCCGCCGAGCGGCTCTGATCTCCCCACAGCTCTGCACCTGCTGGGGGTCTCCATTAGGGTCGACTTCCTTCTGGTGAGGATGCCAAGGAGGAGGCTGGAATGAGGCAGGAGGATCTGCACACGGGAGATGCCAGCAAAGAAGCGAAAACGGGAGTTACGGCCTAACGCCCCCAGCTGAAGAGTTCTGGAGAAAAGGCTCAGGTCCTGCCCACGAGCTGTAGGCACAGGTCCATGCCTGCCTAGAGTAAAACCCACACTCTGAGAGATGAAGCAACTAACGTCGAACGCACTTTTGTAACCAGTGTTTCCGTTTGCAGCCGGCTGATAGGCAAGCGCAGGCCACCGACTTGTTTCACGCTCAGCAATGCCCTAACAGGACCCAAGCTGAACAGCGACACCCATAAAAGGCCGAGCAGAGGGTTGGAATTACCTTCACCTACGACAAAAGGTAGCAGCTACAGAACCCAGGCTCTGCGCGAGCCCAGGGCTGGCTGGTGCTTTACAATGCTTTCATGACTCCTCATAGATGAGGAAGTGAGGCCCCACGTAGACATGTCAAATGGCCAGGAAGGGCCAAGACCGGAACCAGATCCTGGAGGCTCCAATTCCCATGACCTGAATCACTCTGCTTTACTGAGCAGGACCCATTTCTTAGAGCCAGCAGAGTGGTTCTAACATAAGCAGTTGAGGATGCCAAGGGGAGAGTCCCACTCCCAGACAACAGCACTTAGCTCCCATCTCCCCTCCACAGACAAGCAATGCTTCCTTGAAGGCTGTTTGTTTTTCTGCAGGTAACTAATTCTGAGTTTAAGTGGTTAATACCCCGAGGGACAGGGGCTTTTAATTTGGTCCATACAATATTTTCATCAAGAAAGACAGAGATACTGAAACCCGAGTTCCAGTCTCAGGCCTGCCAGCACCTGGCTGTGTGACTCTGCATAAGTCCCTTGCCCTCTCTGGGCCTCAATCCTTCCCACCTGACATATTAGAAGCCTGGGCGAAGCTGGTCTATAAAGCAAGACTTTCCCACTTAACACCAGTCAGTGTATTTCCTTCTCAGTAGGTCCTCCCTCCCGACTACAGCCCCACTCGCTTATGTAAATAAGCCCTGGAGCCTCCCTCCCGTGCAGAGCCCGCCCACTTTATGTAGATGAGCCCTGGAACCTCCCACCCGTGCAGAGCCCCGCCCACTTACGTAGATGAGCCCTGAGTAGTAGCGCTCCTTGAGGTTGTGCAGCACCGAGGCTTCGTTGAGGCACGTGAGCTCTGCCATGTCCTCCACCTTGGAGAACTTGGGTGGGTTCATCTTCTGGATATCATCCTTGTTCACCTTCACCTTCTTCCCGTTCTCCACCAGCTCCACGATGGCCTCCTCGCCCATCTCTTCCTTGAGGCTGGCGGGCTCAAAGCCACTCTTGTCGGAAGGCACCCATACCAGCTTCTTGGCAGCCCAGTCGGCCTGGGCCAGCGGGTTATTGATGAAGTTTTTATCCACATAGAGATACTTATCGGCAGCTTGCTGCGCCATGGTGACTTACAGCCAGGACCTGAAGGAGAAAAAAAGCATACGTTAGCTACAACTATACCAGCCACAGAGAGATCACTGACGTCATGTGTTTGCAAACTGTACAGCATTACAGTAAGTAAAATTATATATAAGCAGATTGTACAATTTGTCAAAATTTTCTCGCCCTCTACTTTCGGGAGAAAGATGTACATCACTGAAAAAAAAGTTAATATCAGAGATTCTGTAAGGAATTAATGGTAAGATGTATCCCAGGGTCAATGCACTATCAAACAATCTATAAACAACGATTGTGCCAAATGATATGCATAATAAGAATCTCAGACAGATGTAATTAGAGTCGCACTAAGCTACACCTGCTAAGGCAGGAAAGTGACCATACAGTTTAAGAGGACTTCCAACAAGAACACATTTCTAGTTAATCCAAAAAAGGCAACTGACTACGACTACACAGAGTGGAAGTCTCCAGTTTAAAAATTTTTTTCTTATTTCACGGAGTCAACCAAGAGAAGAAAACACAACACCAATATGTTGCCGACAGATTTCAATTCCATCGCCCCAAGAAATAAGGCGAGAAGAAAAGAAGTCAGGCTCCAGGACACATCGTGGAGAGTAATGAGTGCTTCCCTTCTGAGGCACTAATGTAAAAAGGCAACGCTCATAATCTATGGGCCAGGAGAACATAAGTCCATGTGTGTTTGCCTTTTTTTTTTTTTTGCGGTACGCGGGCCTCTCACTGCTGTGGCCTCTCCCGTCGCGGAGCACAGGCTCCGGACGCGCAGGCTCGGCGGCCATGGCTCACGGGCCCAGCCGCTCCGCCGCATGCGGGATCCTCCCGGACCGGGGCACGAACCCGCGTCCCCTGCATCGGCAGGCGGACTCTCAACCACTGCGCCACCAGGGAAGCCCTGTTTGCCTTTTTTGAAGCTGATTTGCAAAACAAAGACGATAAAATAATAATCCCTCTTATCTGAGTGGTTTTATAGTTTATGAAATACTATCACACACACTTCACTATCTCATAAGATCCTCCTCCTCACAACTCTGTAAAGTGGGTAAAGTACGTGTTATCATCCCATTTTACCGATGAGGAAACAGAAGCTCTCTGGAGGTAAGGGGCTTAGTCCAGAGTTACCTAGGAAGGACTCCTGGTCTCTGTGGTCTCCCATAGTCTAACCACAGTACTTATTCCTGCTCAGAGGCTCAGGCTGGGATCAGCTGGGAGGATAGCTGCTTTGAGTGAACCAAAAGCAGGACTAAGAAACCCTGGTCTGGGGACTTCCCCGGTGGCGCAGTGGTAAAGAACCCACCTGCCAATGCAGGGGACACGGGTTCGAGCCCTGGTCGGGGAAGATCCCATATGCCGCGGAGCAGCTAAGCCCATGCACCACAACTACTGAGCCTGCGCTCTAGAGCCCGCGAGCCATGACTACTGAAGCCCACGTGCCACAACTACTGAAGCCCACGTGCCTCGAGCCCGTGCTCCACAGCAAGAGAAGCCACCGCAATGAGAAGCCTGTGCGCCACAACAAAGAATAGCCCCTGCTCCCTGCAACTAGGGAAAGCCTGCGTGCAGCAGTGAGGACCCAACGCAGCCAAAAAATAAATAAGTAATAAAAATTAAATTAAATTAAATAAATAAAAGAAAAAGAAACCCTGGTCTAGGACAGAACCAGCCCACAGCCACCAGAGGAACAACCCAGAAGCTCACTGACTAGCTCATGACACAGGGAAGCTTTTCCCTTGTGAGATCAAGGCTCCCTCCCCAGGCCCAGGAAGCCAGGAGGACCCCAGATCCAAACCCAGAGTCTCACAGTCTTTCATGCTTCCTGATCCCAACAGGAACTTGGATGCCAAGGAGGCTGAAGGCTTGGGAGGCAGAGAACAAAAGCAAAAGTCTGGGCTGCCCGGGGCCTTCTTATCTGGGCTCATTAAATGGTTTCCAGATCAAGGCTGAGGGGCTCCCCTGGACTCACGCCACGAGAGGCTGTTTTCCAGGAAATCTGCTAGCTCCCACCCACCACAAGGGAAGGCAAATCCAAGGAGCAGAGCCTGGCAGCCTCCCCAGCAAGCTCAGCCAGTGGCTTTGTTTACATTTGCAGCACAAGCAAACCCTGGCAGCCCCTCTTGGGGGACCAAGGGGCACCATCCACCTGCAAGGACCACCCCCAGAAGAAGCAGGCAGGGCCCAGAGTTAGGCAGCAGCAAACAAGGCAGGAATGGGATGGCTGCAAACCACCTGGCCAGCCTCATCTTCCGTGTGGGTCTGGAGGCTAGACAGGCCCAAATCCAGCTGTCCTCACCTCCACACTGGCCAGTCCACTCAAATAAATCAAAGGCTACTCTCTGCCAGAGTAAATACCAGTAGTCTCCTGCCTCTCTGCCGTCCGTTTGACCATGGGCCAGTCATCCTCTGCAAAGTCCTAGCACCCAGGGTCCCCAAACCAATCTCCCCAATCACGTCACCGCCACGCTCGAGAACTCGCAACAATCACTGAGCACAGGGCCTCCCTGGCTGCTGGTTCTCAGCCTTTCCTCAGACTTCAAACCCGGAAAGGAGAGGACAATCTCCCACCAGTATGCAAAAAGGGATTCACGTCAACCCTGTCCCCCCAAACCCCAAGTCCACTGCTCGTTAGGAGTTCCACCAAGCCGGTCCAGCGAAGGCACCCTTTACAAGATCACTCCAAGAGAAGGGGGGAAGGGGCCAATCATTAAGTACCTACCTCCCAACGTCAAGCTGGGTTTGCTCCCAGCCTCACCTAACCATCAGCCACCCTGGGCAAAAAAGCTCTTATTTTCCCCAGTTCACAGATGAGGAAACAGTCCAGAGAGGGCAAGTCGCTTGCCCAGAGTTGCCCAGCCCAGTTATGGGCTAACCCAGATCTGCCTGGTCGCCAGGCCTGGCCTCTTGCCAGCACACCTGTGCCTGGGGTCTCGCAAAAGGAGTCAGGCCAACACCGGGGCCGGGCTGAAAACTGTCAGAAAGCTGAGTGGAGCACGGGGTGTCCAGGGGAGTGCATCCCACAACGTTCAGCAGATATTTGCTGGGCATCATCAGGCAGCCAGGGAGGCTGAGACAGAGCCTTCCTGGTAGGGACCTTGTGGCCTGTCAAAAAGCAGAGCAGGGTGAAATTCAACATTCTCCCTCCCTCGGCCTGAGACTGTCAACAGTGAGTGATCTCCCCGTGACGGCAGAACGACTTCTGGCCCTCATCAAACTCCAGTTCACCCCAGCAACCCCAACCCTGGGGGAACCTAGAGCAAAGAGTATGCGGGCTACACCTCCAGGGTGCAGGCCCTGGGCGCTTGGCCTTTGGCCTACCCTGGGAATCTGGGTGAACTGCCAGGCCCTTTCATCAGTGAGCCTGCACTGGCGGCCACGAACGTTGCAGCAGGTAGCAGGGGGAGGCTCCACCTAACCCCCCACCTTCAGCTCCTGGTTCTACCCTACCTTCAGGCCTCAGTGGGAAGGCAAGGGGCAGGTACAGGCCAGCACTGTCTACCTCTGATAGCTATCTGAGATTTGCAGGCCAAGCCATACTTCCTATAAGAGGGAGGGGCACATCCCACCCCCTCAGGGCTGGATCGGGCTGTAGCCCTCTGCCTCCAGCGAGGCCAGGCCACCCCTGGACAGTGGGCTTGAGGAGTCCCCACTGGCCTCGGCACCTCTCTCTGAGCAGGACTTCTCATTAAACACGGCTGCTTGAGCAGGCCAAGGACAGAGCCGTTTGGTTTCAGCGACTCTGCTGGAATGATGTGGATAAGCAGCAGTGCCCAGATCAATACGTGGGACTAGACCGGTGGGGAGAGCTGCAGAGGTCACGATAAACAATGGGGTTTCTAGTCAAGAGCCTTCTCACCAGGCCCGGACAGGAACATCCACACTCGAGGATCTGGGGGCCACGGGGCTGCAGCTGAGCTCCTGTTTCCACCTGTGTCAGGTAGAGGCTCCTGGGCCCCGGTGGCTGCTGACTCTTGTGTGCCTGGCGGGGAAGCCAGCAGACAGGTTAACACCCACCTCTAAGGATGCCGGTGGAGCAAACCGCCACCGTCCAGATCTGTGAGCAATGAAGGAAGGGGCTTTATAGAAAGGACACCAGGGAGGCGACTGCCTGATCGTGGCAGCCAGCACACGCCACTTCTCCCCGCCCTGTCTTGGGACCATGCTAAACAGCCTCTGAGATTTTTTTTAAAACTGCGTGTAATAGAACAGTTTACAAGATCAAAGAAAAAGACCCCCCACCAAATTCCTGACACTCTCCCCACAAAAATTAGTTTTCTCTCTCTCTTTTTTTTTTAAATGGTCCCTTCTACTCCTGGCTCATACAAACACTTGACGTTTAACTATCTCAGGCAGGGAGTTTCACATTTTGTATTTTCCCTCCTCACTCTGACCACTTCCCCACAGGGCCACAGTCTGCTTCTTGATGCTTTTTATCCAAAGGCTTCACTGTTACAGGGGACAATGCAGAGGCTCTGAGAGGAAAGTAACCTGTTGTTGACACAGCTGGGGGGGGATGAGGACTCGAACCCAGGATGCCTGACCCCAAAGCCTCCTTAGGGATCACTTTTAATGGCTGCATCATATTCCCAAGTGATTTTTTAAAAAAAATACCACTTACTAGTTGTTTTCCTCTTATCTAATGGACCACCTTGAGATAAGCTCTCAAGTGGAGTTATGTGAGCAAAGGAACATCTGTCTGGGTGTTTTTATGGGCCCCGAGGGTACACTGGTGCGCACAGCCACATGGGCAGGGTACCCACGCGGCAGCAACCACACCAGCCCTAAGAAAACTGTCTGCAGGAAAGAGCTCGTGGCTCAGATTAGGGAACCTCAGAAGTCCCGGGAAGCTGCGGGACTCAGCGGGCCAGCAACGGGTTAAGGAGAAAGGAGGCGGCTCTGGCCCATTGGAGATCAGATCAGGCTAAAGCCAGCCCTTTCCATGCCGGCTTCCTGCGGGTACCAGTCCAACTCCAAGAAACCCAAGTAGTTGCCTTTTTAGGCCATAATCGAGAGGACACAACCAGAGGCTAAATTAGGATTCTCAGGAAATGATGAAACTGAAAGTAAATAGGTTGACCAAAAACCTCTGCTTTTAACACAGAATGTCATTCCTCGATTATTTGCCTTCTCCCCTTCCCCCCCAGAGATCCATTTGGCTCTTTTACTCCTTCCTGTTTTCCGAAGGAATCCTCTCCCTCTCCCTCCCTCCGTCCTTCCCTCTCTCTCCCCTTGGTGGGTTCTCTTTGTACTTGCTTGTGTGCTTGTTTGGAAAAGAATCTGCCAGCCTCTTAAAGACATAATTTATTGTACTAGGACAAATCAGTGGTCCCGACACTGTGAGCTTTTCCATTCCTAGATGGTAGGATTTATGTAGCCTTCCACGGGCCAAGTTCTAGGCTTGGAGCTTTCAGAGTCATCACAACTCATCTTAAAGCTACCATCTTAACTCATCTTAAAGTACTGAGAGCCTGCTGCTAAGCTCTCCATTTTCTCACTCAGTCCTCACAAGCATTTCGTAAGGGGTATGTCATCATATTCATATGACAGGTGGGGGAAACGAGGCTCAGACAAGGCACAAAAGCCAGGTTCAAATTCAGAGCCACTCGGCTGCAAGGCCCTGCTCAGTTTTCACTTAGACTGCCTTCCCGTGAGCTCTCCACCGCCGTGGGGAGAACACAACCTTAGAACCCCGCTGGGCAAGCAAACCAGTGAAACAGACATTAATTATGCCAGCTCGAGGCTGCAAACCCCATCCCCTTGTGCTGGTTTGTACAAGGGACTCTTCACATTTCCACCTTAAATCGGCAGAGCTAAAAGTAAGGTGAGGGCCGTGACCTTGGGGGAGCCATTCAAGTTCTCTGAGCCAAGGTCCCAGTTCAGAGACCCAGGCAGCCTCAACCCAGAGCGCTGTTCCAGATTAGTCACTGAAGTACGCGAGCAGGTCCCCTTAATTTTTTTTTTAATCCCCACCCCCATCCCAGAGAGCACAGGTAAACAGGCCCCTTCTTTCTCCTTATAGCCATTGCTTTTGAGTGAAATGAAACTATCAAGGTGGCTGAGTTCCACTGTTAAGGAAAAGAATTTGAAAAAGAATAGATACATGTATATGTATAACCGAATCACTTTGCTGTACGCCTGAAACTAACACAACATTGTTAATCAACTCTACTCCAATATAAAATAAAAAGTTAAAAAAAAAAGAGCTGGGCTTCCCTGGTGGCACAGTGATTAAGAATCCGCCTGCCAATGCAGGGGACACAGGTTCCATCCCTGGTCTGGGAAGATCCCACATGCCGCGGAGCAACTAAGCCCGTGCGCCGCAACTACCGAGCCTGCGCTCTAGACACCGCAAGCCATAACTACTGAAGCCCGTGTGCCATAACTACTGAAGTCCACGTGCCTAGAGCCCGTGCTCGGCAACAAAGAGAAGCCACCGCAATGAGAAGCCTGCGCGCCGCAACGAAGAGTAATCCCCGCTTGCCACAACTGGAGAAAGCCCGCACGCAGCAGCAAAGACCAAAACAAATAAATTAATTAATTAAAAAAAACAAAGAGAGGCCCAGGTGATTAATGGAAGACAGAAAGCAGCCACGCTGAGGGCAGGGCAGGGGGGAGCGCGTCCATGGCTGGGCCAGCTCACCCCATCGTCCTGCAACCGCGTGCAGCAACGAAGACCCAACACAGCCAAAAAATAAATAAATAAATAAAAATAAAAATTTTAAATTTAAAAGAAGAGCCTATGAAAGCAGCTGCTGAAATAATATAGAAATTTTCAAACTCATGAGATTTACTTATTCAGTCAACTAATACATACCGAGGCTCTACGTGCAAAAATACTGACAAAGGTGCAAAGGACCCAAGGAGCTTGTAATGTAGTGAGATGACAGGATAGACACATACCACTAGTGCCAGTGCCAATTTGGGACTTTCTATAGAATATAGAGTGGACAGAAAGCAAGCTCCTTGGTTTCCTCTCCCTTTCACAGCTGCACCCAGCACCAAATATGGTGGGGGCCCAACAGATAGGTTGGCTGTTATGGATGAAGAAGTACTGCTGGCCCTTCAAATCCGCAGATTCCACCAACCATGGATCAAGACTCCATGAAGGAAAACAGAGGAACAAGCAACTTGCTTGTAGGAACGAGAAAGGGGTGATTCAATGGAAAACTCGGAAACTCGAGGGAGAGTTTCATGGAGGAGATGACATTTAAGCTGGGTCCTGGAAGATGGGTAAAATACCGTTGGGGGAGGAGAAAGATGATCAAAAAGTATTCCAGGCCAAGGGAGAAGGTATAGTTTTTCATAAACTATTACATTATGTGATCAGTTAAGGCAGGGCTTCTCAGCCTCAGCACTACGAACATTGAAGGCCAGATAATTCTTTGCTGTGGGGCCTGTCCTGTGCATTGGAAGATGTTTAGCAGCATCTCTGACCTCTATCCACTGGATGACAGGGGCACTTGGTCCCCAGTCTTGACAACCAAAATTGTCTCCAGACATTGCCAAAGGTGGGGAGTGGGGGGAAAGTGCACCCAGTTGAGAACCACTGATTTAAGGGATTAGTATGAACAAATATTGCATCAGGGACCCAGACCTCTCCTTAGTAAATTCTCTCCCAACTCTCAAGGGCACAAGCCAACTCTCCTTAAAACAGAAGTCCTCAGAGCAAAATCATTCCCAGGACCCAAACAATGACCATCATGGATGGTGCTGTCACCAAGGAAGGACTGTCCCTTGTAATACACTGTATTTTAAGGGATAGGGCCACTACTGGACTGTACTTTAAAGATTCCTAAATGCCCAGTTAAAAAAAAATAAATCAGGCAGAGGAGGCTGATGTACTTCCCCAGACAGGACATGAATCTCCCTCAGAGCCTCCAACACGGCAGCTCAGCCAGTGATTCATAAGCAAAGTTCACCAGCATCAAGAGGCCCCGGTGAGGGGCTTCCCTGGTGGCACAGTGGTTAAGACTCTGCCTGTCAATGCAGGAGACATGGGTTTGATCCCTGGTCTGGGAAGATCCCACATGCCGAGGAGCAACTAAGCCCGTGTGCCACAACTACTGAGCCCACGTGCTGCAACTACTGAAGCCCGCACACCTAGAGCCCGTGCTCCACAACAAGAGAAGCCAGCGCAATGTGAGGCCCGTGCACCACAACGAAGAGTAGCCCCCGCCTGCTACAACTAGAGAAAGCCCGCGCGTAGCAGCAAAGACCAAAATAAATAAATTCATTAATTAAAAAAAAACAAAAAGAGGCCCTGATTAATGGAACACAGAAAGCAGCCACGTTGGGGGCAGGGCAGGGGGGAGCGCGCCCATGGCTGGGCCAGCTCACCCCATCGTCCTGGGAAATCCATCAAATGCTATTTCCTGGATGGTTCTGGCAAATCAGAATTAGTCCCAGGGAGGGAATTCCCTGGCAGTTCAGTGGTTAGGACTCTGCACTCTCACTGCCGAGAGCACGGGTTCCATCCCTGGTCGGGGAACTAAGATCCTACAAGCCAAGCGGCGTGGCCAAAAAATTTTTTTTAAAAAAGGTAAAAAGAAAAAGGATTAGTTCCAGGGATGATACCCAGGTGAATGTTTCCCACCTACCAGAGGGACGTCTCCACCTGGTGGACCCACAAGCATCATCACACCTGAACTCCCCCCACCCTCCTCTCCCCAAACCTGCACTCTCTTCTAGGTCTCCATCTCCGGCTAAGACACTGTCCTTCTGGTCACCCAAGACAGTCGCTGTAAATTCCTCCCCGGTGGATTAGCAAGCCCTCCACCAACCTCATGGCCGGCACCCCTTCCACACCAGGCCTGCCTCCAGTCCTTCCTGGGCTGTTACAGCTGCTCCTTGTTGGCTCGTCTTCCCCTGCATCTTCCACCGCCTTCAAATCCAGCCTCCTCACTGCCTTCAGGATGACTCAGCAGCTGTATCTCTAGGCATGCTACTTTATTGATATTCCTAGCCCATCCAAAACAGTTCAAGGGCTCTGAGACTTCCCCAAAATCAAATCAAATCATCTTTGCACGGTGAGTAGGCCCTTTGTGACCCTACCCATCAATCTCCTCTGTGCTCCTAGCCCTTCCTCTCCCGATGCCCTCCCTTTGTGGTGCAGCCTAAGCCTCTCCCAGCTCCTCATAAACAATTCCTTCACATCCCACTCTGCTTTACGCCTCCGGGCCTTCGAAGAAGAGGTGAACCCTCTGCACCAGGAACCCTCTCAAATAGCTCCACACTCTGTCCTCTGATTGCTGTGAAAAGACTTCCCTCACGTCCCTCACCCCTCTGGGCTCTGTCCTGTGTCCACTGCAGTAATCCAGCAGCTGGATTGGCAGGATGTACAGTTTTATCTGAGGACAGGGACCAGCTCTCATTCATCTTCAATCGCCTAGTGCAATGCCTGACTTGGAGCAGGTGCTCAGTTAAAGTTTCCTGAATGAATGAATAAGGAAGAAGACGAAGAGGATGCAGGAGGAGTAATGGGGAAGGTTTTCGAAGAGCTATGCAAAGAGGCCAGAGAGTGCAAAAGCTGAAGTGACGGGGAGAGCAGAGCTGGAAGCACACACCAGGGTCGCAGCCACCTTATTTGTCTCATTTGTTACAAAACCTGAGTCATTTGTGGACTAATTTTTACATCCCTCAAAAAAAAAGGGGAAGAAAGCATATTGGGGCTTTCAACCCACAAAGAGAAACAGTACTAAAGGTAACTTACTGGACCCCAAGAAGCTCTGCATAAGGTTGAATAAACCATCTCAGTTTTCTGGAACCATCTAGCACCGCCCTGATTAACCAAGATGGAGGTGCCTACCATCTACAACCAGACATAGCGGAAAGGACCTCAGCTGGGGTGGCGTGGCCTCTGCCCTCATTGGGAGCCAGGAAAAGCCCTGGGCCACGCTTCCTGCCTCTCCTGTCTTTGGTCTGCATCTGCTGAGCAAGTGCCACAGGCGCGTTCTCTGGTATCAATTCAGAACCAAGAGACAGGACTTGGAGAAACCACTGCCTCGTGGGGCACCAACTCTGCAGATCCCAAGATAAAATGTTTGCAATGCACCATGATGGAAAGGAATGGAATGGGCACGAATTTGAAGTCGGACGGCCCTGGGTTTGATCCCCCGCTCATGATTCCTGTGATCTTCAAGCTGGGAACACCTCAATTTCCTAGCTTTAGAAAGAGAAAGAAGTATGGACCGTCGTCGGGCCACTGGAGGAGTGATAACTCAACTTCCCAGCAAAGAATCCGACATTTACTAGGAACTACCTCCCAACTCCTCTGTCTTGTCCTCCTGATCTGATTAATCCTAATCCTTCCTGGAATGATACCTGGGGCTTACAAAAAAAACCTTCCAGAAGCTTGGTGACTCTTTCTCCAGGTAACGCTACCCCACAGCGAACGAGGTGGTACAACCCGGTGACTCTTAGCCACTTTAGCCTCCTAAGTGATTTGCACGAGGGGAGAGGGTTTTCTGGCCCAGGAAGGTTGGAAATGCATCCCATGGCCCTCCTGCTGATCCTTCAGGAAAAATATTTTCTTGATGCTGGCCTGGGAAATGCTGGTGTGGTGGCGTGTGTGCAGGAGGCCTGTGGCCGAGGAGCTGGGGTTGAGTCTGGCTTGGCACTGACCAGCTGGGTGACCCTCGCTGGGCAGCTGCTGTCAGGCTCAAACAAGATAATGGACACAGAAGCCTTCCTGCATAAACACGGGGGCTGTTCAGCCACTCAGCCACCCAGGGCCAACCTCACAGCAGCCCCCCACCCCGACGTGCTCACTCTCCCCAGACTATGAAGGGGGGCGGGGCCCCCCAGCTGCCCAGAGCCCAGAAGCTGCTGAGGAATGGGAGAATGGAGGATGGGCCCCTCCCCTCCCCACCTCAGGAATGTTGTTTGCTTACAGAAGAAGCTGGGACTTGTTTCCATTAGCAGTATTCCAACCCAAGCCTGTATTGATGCTTAGCAGATAAGAAAACCAGACCAGAGACAGGCCAGAGAGGAATTTAGCACCAGAGCCCCAGATCCCATCCCCTTCGCCCTTCCCTCCTCAGAGGCCATCTGGAGGGGCTTCCCAGGACTCCTGAGTTCCCCAGGGAACTCCGAGATACAGGGCCTGCAACCGAGGAACCCAGGCCATCAAAAGTGACACCAGACTTGAGTATGCAGGGTTCCTCCTCCTAGTGAGGCCTGGGGGGGGGGGGGGGGCAGGGGGTGAGGACAAGGGGGCGGGGGCGTGGGGGGCGTGGGAGGGAGTAGCTGGAGACTTGGGGGGGTGGTGCACAGCTGCTCACCCAGTATCTTATCAGCCATGTTGTGGAATGTGGACTTTATTCTAGGGACAAGGGGAGGGGGGGGGTGACATCACTGGATTTGTATTTTAAAGAGATCACCCTCCCTGACCTCAGTTTAAGAGGGCAACGAGAGAAGTCAGCAGTTGGAAAGTACCATGGACCAGCCAGGAGGGGGCTTCCAACCTGAGAGGAGAAAGAGTTCCCTGACAAGGCTGGGGAGAGAGAGATCACAAGGCGGGGCAAATGGACGCAGACTTCACCCTCTGAGCCACCACTCCTAACAGCCCAGCTCAGGGAGAACCCAGGCAAGGAGAACCCTGGCAGTCCATGCCCACTGACGTCACTTCCTCCTAAGTGAGAAGTGACCCAGCATCCCAGGAACTCTCTGGCCAGTGTTACCAAAGTGCCTTGGGCATAGATCTCCTGCGTCATGTGTCAGAGACCAAAGCCCCCCCCCTCCCCGCCCCCCCCCCCAGAGTCTCCTCCATTAAGATACCATCCTGTCCTCAGGGCCACAAGGTGCATTTTTAATGAATGAATCAAGCAACTAATCAGGGCAGGAAGCAGAGCTTGAAAAGAGCTCTGCTATTTAAGAAATCCACCATTTCAGAATGATGACCTTTCCCACCTAAAGAGAAAGATCCCTACGGCCTTTAGAGCCCAACCAACTCCCGCAACCAATGCCTCCAACTACCTTTCCAGCCCCATCTCTACTGTCCCCTGCCAGACACTCTAATTCAAACACGACTCCCAGACTTCCCCGGTGGTGCAGTGGTTAAGACTCCACCTGCCAATTCAGGGGACACGGGTTCGAGCCTTGATCCGGGAAGATCCCACATGCCGCGGAGCAACTAAGCCCGTGGGCCACACCCACTCAGCCTGCGCTCTAGAGCCCGTGAGCCACAACTACTGAGCCCGCGTGCCACAACTACTGAAGCCCACGCGCCTAGAGCCCTTGCCCCGCAACAAGGAAAGCCACCGCAATGAGAAGCCCACGCACCACAACGAAGGGGAGGCCCGGCTCGCCGCAACTAGAGAAAGCCCGCGCGCAGCAACGAAGACCCAACACAGACAAAAAGAAAGAAAGAAATTTATAAAACAAACAAAAGAAACACACAACTCCCCAGAGGACCGTCTTCCCTTCACCACAATTCTCCACTCACCCAGACAGCCTTTCCTAACAAACACCTGGTATATTATTCCTCTTTCTCGCTCCTCTCCCCAGGCCTGCTCCAGCACAGTCTGCCTTGTACTAGAACCACCAGAACCTCTCTGCCTGTCCCCATCGTCCCTGGAACTCCTTCAGGTGCTGACTGAGCCCAGGGTTCAGAGAGAGGGTCCTCAGTGAGTCGGTGCCTGTGGACGTGAACTCTACTATTCAGGATGCTTGGGTTTACAGCTCACACTGTGTCTTCTGGAAGCTGGCTGTCCAGCCGAATAACCATTCCCTCCTAACCCCTCCTGTCTGGTGTCAAAGAGAGGAGAGCACATCAGCAACGCAGCTCTCAACTCAATGGTAAGAAGCTGGGCGAGCAGCTGCTGGTCAATCTGCAGGTAAGTTGTCTGCACCGGACGTTGACTTTGCTTTTAACTGGTTCAATATTTGTGTAGTGAGATCACACATGTGCCTCACCTACTCGGTAATGAGCCTCCACTCGGCTGCCCAGGAGAAACTGTAGAGAAGCAAGTCGTTTCAGACGTGGTGGTGGGGTCCCCCCCCAAAGAGCGAGGTGCACATTATCCTCCCAGATGCACCCCCGGGTTTGACAAGGTTGACACAATAGCTTGGCTGACTTCTCATCAGGAACTGTGCACGGACGCACCACCCTGCCCTCCCGCAGGCAGCATCTCCTGAGCCCTCAAGAGCTTCCCACACTCGCACAGGGGCGACACCAACCTTCAGATTCCTGCAGTCAAGTTACTCCTTCCCTTTGGTTCTGCTGATAGGACGGTTTTTCTTTCCCCAAGCATGCAAGCACGGTTCGCTGAAACCCAACACAGAAAAACAACCATACTGAGAAGATTTAATTATACGGCCGCAGTCTCAATGGTAAAGCAGCATGCTGGCTTCCTGAGTCCACATCAGGATGGCTGAGAAGCCCAACTTGAGGTCAGAAACGAAAGACAAGTTTGAAGACCAGTCAATCCAGGACCCACCAGGTCTTCGGCAGCTTGTTATTCTGAGTGATGTTCAAATGACACAAAACACAAACAAAATCCCTGAGTATCGTAGCTGCTACCATCAACAGCCATGCAGATCCCATTGTGCTGGGCTGAGAGCTCTAGGGCCATGGTGGATCCCAGTCACCACCGGGTCGCTGATGATGGACCTGCGTAGGTGCTGAGTAATCCCTAATGGACTTTAGAAATGGGGAAGGTTCCGGTCTCCCAAAAGGTCCAAACTCCAAGGACCAAGCCCAACCGACTCTCTGCCACCACCCCCCACACACACACCGGTACGCGGGCCTCTCACTGTTGTGGCCTCTCCCGTTGCGGAGCACAGGCTTCGGACGCACCGGCTCAGCGGCCATGGCTCACGGGCCCAGCTGCTCCGCGGCACGTGGGATCCTCCCGGACCGGGGCACGAACCCGTGTCCCCTGCACCGGCAGGCGGACTCTCAACCACTGCGCCACCAGGGAAGCCCTCTGCCACCCATTCTTAAAGCGCCTGAGGATAAGTCCAGTAATCCCGCATCTTATTTTCCAAACCTCAGTGATTCTCTTTAGTAGACAAGGCAGTAAAGGCCCAGAATGGGCTGGGCGTTCTCTGTGGCCATTCAGGATCATATCAGCAACCTCATTCTTCACCACCCTTCCAGCTAAATCTGATGTACACTAATCTCCGTTTTGTTTCTAACTGACACATGACTGGCTAGAGGTCAACAACGATCTTCCTGAGTTGATCAGGCAGGCATTTAAGTCGGCCCTGAGAGGAGACAGATCTTCCAAATGGTGATAACTTATTCATGACCTTTATGGAAGGCGTCTTAGAAAGAATCAGACTCAGGAGACAGCCAAGACTGGCAGGGGGACTGCAGACCCGTCACTTTACTAGCAGAACAAACTGGGCCAGGTTGACTGGGCCCCTAGGCCTCGGTTTCTCCATACATCAACTGGAGATACTACCAGCTGCCCCCCGCCTCCCCAGGACAGCTGGGAGCACAGGAGGGCGTGGAGCTGTGCAGCCCCCAGCGGAGAGAGCCGACAGCCCCATCTCTGCAATGCGGTCAGAGCACGGCTCAACTCACAGGACCCTTGTGGGCACCAAAATGAGCTAAGGGAGGAGCAGTGCTTGGTGGCGCCCGAGGTCCGCCAGTGCCCCTCCTGGGCCCGCCAGTGCCCCTCCTGGCCAGTGCTGCCTCCTCTCTCAAGGAGTCTGTGTCACTGCTGAGCTAGCTCATAATGAGTCAGTCACAATCGCTGCCCTCAGAAAGCCCACTTGGAGGGGGGGGTTTGAAGTCACATCCTGCCTAGCCTCACTCAGCATGATTTATTCCACCCCAGGAATGCAGCTCACTTCCCAGAATTTTGTGAAGGACTTTAGTTAAAGAGTTGGATCCTGCAGGGAGCTCCATTTACAGGCTCAGCTGCAGTGGTGGAGGAGACCCAGCTCGGCTCAGACCTGTCGGCAGGAACCACACAAGTCAGGGCTGAAAGACCCCACCCCACCCAGCCCCCGCAAGAGGCATCTCATCCTGGGGGCACCAACATTTTTTTAAATCTCTCAAGTCCCAGTCGAAAAAAAGTAATTTAAAAGCTTTTCATCGCGAATATGCAAAGGTGTCAAAAGCTTCACAAAATGTTATGTGCACGCTATGCACTCTGATATTTTCCACTCGAGTCTATTTAATTCCTAAAACTACTGGTTGCCACCGGTAATCTCACAACCCACCAGTGAGTCTCGACTGACAGCCTGAGAAACACCCATCTGACCTCAGCCTTCACTGGGTATGTGAGGCTCAGACTAGGTCAGTGACTTGCCCAAGATCACACAGTGAAGGCCTCTGCACATCTGTTTATACACACACACTCAATAAACAGGAAACCCCAAGTCCCCATTTCTCTAGATTGTGGTTTTTAACAATTCCAGCCATCAAAGACCCCTTTGAGAATTGGTTGGAGGCTGTGAACCCTTTGTGTACCATCTTAGGGGGTCACAGAGACCCTCAAGTACAGTCCACGGACTTTTAGGACCCCCTGGTTACCAGCTCAAAGGCAAAAGGGCACTGGAGTGTCCTCCTTCTCCACCAAGGCAACGTGAACTGACTTAAGAGGGTTTTCTTCCTTCATCATCCTCCAGAGGGTTAAGTAGGATCTCACAAAATGGGTCCAAGAGAGCAGAGCTGCAGTCAGGATGGCCCAATAGTGAGAGTTTGCATGGGAAGCAGAGGACCTGGGATGCTGAGAGCAGGAGGCCATGTCCCCTGGGCTGCTCTCATCACTCTGGATGGCAGAAACAAAAAATCCAAAACTGGACGGCAAACTGTCTCTCTTTCGTTTCCATCCCTTGGGCCTGTTCACCACTGAGCCAGCACGGAGCCAGCCCTGGGCAGCAAGCTGGAGGGCGGGCAGAGCCAAGCTCGCCAGAGAAGCCAGGCTGGACCAGCAGCATCCCAGAGCCTTCGCCCTCCCGGGAGAAAATGACCCAAATACGAGCCACACACACTGTGAAGATAAAACCCACTTATTTCACACTTTACACAAAAATTAGATGACAGCTCCTAGAGCATAGTGTGGTAGCACCCGTGTCTGAAAGGTTGGCCAGCCCAGCTGTCCTTGAGCGGGGAGCCTGGTCGCAGGGATGGCCTCACCACATCTGTCACCAGAAACCCGGCCGCTGCTTATTTAACCACCCGCTGAGAATCATTCCTTTGCCCGGGCCACAGGCTGGTCCCAGAGGGGCCAAGGCTGAAGCTGCGTGAGAGAAGCCGTGGTGGCCCCTGCCTTAGGGAGAGGCCAGATGTGGCCACACCAGCCTGCCCTGGGCGGAGCCTCCCCTCCCCCCCCCCCCACAGACGTGCACACGTGCACACGGAGACGTGTGCACACACACCCCACAGAGGCTGTGGGATCAGCGCAGGATGGGACACATCCGGCCAACCTGGATGTGGGCACTGGAGTCTCTGTTCACTGGCTGAGGGATTCTGGGAACATAAATTTTCTTTTTTTAAATTTCTTTTTGGCTGTGTTGGGTCTTCGTTGCTGCACGCGGACTTTCTCTAGTTGCGGCGAGCAGAGGTTACTCTTCATCGTGGTGCGCGGGCTTCTCATGCGGTGGCTTCTCCTGTTGCAGGGCACAGGCTCTAGGCACGTGGGCTTCAGTAGTTGTGGCACGCGGGCTCAGTAGTTGTGGCTCGCGGACTCAGTAGTTGTGGCACACAGTCTCCGTAGTTGTGGTTTGTGGGCTCAGTAGTTGTGGCGCACGGGCTTAGTTGCTCCGCGGCATGTGGGATCTTCCCAGACCAGGGCTCGAACCCGTGTCCCCTGCATTGGCAGGCGGATTCTCAACCACTGCGCCACCAGGAAAGTCCTGGGAACATCCATTCTGCACCTCCCTTTCTTCATGTGTACAGGAATCACACAGCCCATAGTACAGGACCATGCTGACACTTAGTTCTGGGTGCTTCTCACACGAGACCTCACTACTGCACACAACAACGCAGAGGTAGGTTCTGTTAGTGTCCTGCTTTGCAGATGAGGAAACCAAAGCCCAGGGTGCCTCGGTGACTTGCTCCAGGGCTCAAGTAGTAGCTGCTGTTGCCTGTACCGCGGTGTCTGCGCCTACCCAGCAGTCTCTGAACATGCAGAGAGGCAGCGAAAGCACAGAGCAGTCGGCAAGGCTGGTAAGAAGACCTGGTGGGTCAGGAAGGGGACGGCCCACAACCTTCCCCGCCACCCAGCACCCAAGCGGCCGACGCAAGCCCCCTTGCATCAGGCAATTTTCACCTGCAAACTCCTTTAACCCGATTTCTCTAAGATGAGCGTGTCAGAAGGGGGAGGTTTCCCTCCCGGCCCCTCCCAGCTGTCCCCTGCGGATCCCACCGAGGAGGCAGGAATTTAACAGGCCTGTGGTTCACACTCCCCACCACAACCAGTTTGGAATGTCCAGGTCCAGGAGCACAAAGGCGGCAGGCTAAAGTCACCGCCCCCCCCAAAAAGGGCCTCGAATCCTGCCCCAGCCCCTGATCTTTGCTCAGGTCCTCAATAGAGTATCACATTCTTCAGATTCTTGTCTGAAAGCCAGAAGGGGACGGGGGGCTTGGCTATTTCAACCTAAGGATAACTAAAGCCTGAGACTTGTCTTAAAGGGGAAGAGAGCCATCCTTTTCCAGCCTCCGTCACACTGGTCTGCCCTAGGTGTGTAGACTGCGAAGATCTGCACACGGGGGTTTGCAACCCGGAAGAGCCCTCGGCCCAGTGTCCCCCGCGTGTCCGCACTTGGAGGACAAGCGGGCTCCAGGGCACATGGCTGGGAAGAGGCTGGGAGGGACCCTGCCATGCTGCGTGTTCAGTCTCGGCCTTGGAGGCCACCGTCCGTCTGTTCCTTCCTCCCTGATGTGAGGTTTCAAGTGCCAGCCAGAAAGTGGGCAGAACCAACTCCAGGTCGGTTTGGAGGGAGGTGAGAAGCCACAGTGAGGACGGGGCCTTGGGAATTCCACTGGGCTCGGCGGCCAGTGATTAATCCCGCGATGAGGCATTTTTCATGAGCGCTCGGTGCAACGCAGCCACTTCCTCCAGGGCAGAAGGCAGGCTGGTGGGCTAGGAGGCAGCTAGGAGGCAGGGGCAGTGCTGAAAGGCTGAGGGGGACCAGCTAAGATTCCCTGCAGGAGCCAAGCGGAGCCCCTCTCACACACCTGGCCGCCCACCCGCACCTGCCACCCACGGATATGTGTCTCCAGTGGAGCAGGGAAGGCTGTATTTCACACCTGGCACCATAAGCCAGTGAGGCACCGGGCCGACAACCGCTGCATTAAGGTTGTGTACGAAAGCGTGAAAGTCTACAAGCCCCCAGCTTCACAGACACGATCCACTTAAAGGGTTAAGTGGGATGAGAAGGCAGGAGACACAACGGAAGCGGATATGGAAAATCACTGGCCTGAAAATTAGAGGAGCGGGGAGAGGACCTGAGATATCTCCCCTGCTACCTAGGGTAAGGCACTTAGGTTCTTTGAGCCTCAATTTTCCCAGCTCTAAAATGGGAACATCAATACTGCCACCCTGGGCTTCCTTGGTGGCGCAGTGGTTGAGAATCCACCTGCCGATGCAGGGGATGCGGGTTCGTGCCCCGGTCCGGGAAGATCCCACGTGCCGCGGAGCGGCTGGGCCCGTGAGCCGTGGCCGCTGCGCCTGCGCGTCCGGAGCCTGTGCTCCGCAACCGGAGAGGCCACGACAGTGAGAGGCCCGCGTACCGCAAAGAAGAAAGAGAAAAAAAAAAAAAAAAAAAATACCGCCACCCTTGTGGGATTGGGAGACCTCAACTGCAGTAACCTGAGTGTGACTTCAAACTTCATAGTGAAAGAAAAAATACATGAAGATCAGTTTGTTAAAAATGGATTAAATAGATATAGTTATAATAGACAGCCTGGCACTGTGCTGGAGAAACTGTATGTAAATAAAACAAATCAACAATAAAGCTAACCTTTATTGAGCACCAAAACGCTCGTGGTAGTTATTTTCCCTGTTCCACAGACAAGGAAACACATGCACAGAAACGATGCATGACTCCCCCAAGGTCCAAGAGCTGGCACAGGGGAGAATCCGAATTAGGACAGAGGGTCTGACTCCAAGTCCCCTGCCTATTTACACAAGTACCAGACAGAACCATGGCACAGTGGTTAAATCTCAGACCCCAAAGAAATAAAGCCATCTACCCAAGGTCACACAGAGCTAAGTGACAGTGCTGATACAGAACCAGGTCTGCTTGGCTCACTGCTCCGGTATGCATATATTCACCCCTCTCTGAAGCACGTATTAAGTGCTTACAGTGGGCCACATACAGTGCAAGGGTCCCAGTGGCCACTCCTCTAATAGGGCAGGGACACCAGCAAGCAGGGTCGAGAAGGGCTAAGACAGAAACCAGTGGGGGGCGTGGGTGCCGACAGAGCAAGGGAAGCTCTCCCTGGCAGGCAGCCACCCAACACTTCGGCCAGCAACTGGGATTTTCTAGTCCTGCACGAGTTTCCCGCAAGCGTTTCCTCTTGCTCATGTAAAAGCAGTGTTTATGGCTCCTCAGAGGGGAGAAGCCACCTCCAAGAACACTTGCTCCACAAGAATGGGCGGGGGGTGCCATTACCCCTGTGAGGAAGGTGGAGCGACCTAAGAACTGTCCATCCCTGGTCCATTCTGGGGGCCTGGTTACTGCGGCACTTTGATGTCCACGAGTGGAACTCAGGAGCAGAGAGGCTGAAAGAGGACAGAAGGAAAAGGCGCTCTGTGAACCAAGGGCAGGCGGGGGGCAGGAGAGGGTATGGGGACACATTTACTCGGGGTCCCCCATGAACCAGACAGTGCACGGAGTGACTTCCACACTTTAGCTGCCCAAAGGACACCAAGTGATGGGTTTTATTAACCAGATTTTACAGGTGAGCAAACTGGGGCTCGAAGCAGTTAAAGGAACAACTGGTGAAGTAGAGAGAAGTCCTAGAGGGACCGACATAGAGTGTCCCTGGGTTAGAGAGGCCTCCTCTGACACTGACACATACCCACCCCCCTCTCCCCTCTTATGGTCTGCACTCTGCTCCCCCAAATTCACATATTGCAGCCTTCACCCCCAGTACCTCAGAATGTGATTGTATTTGGAGAGAGGGTCTTTAAAGAGGTATTTAGGTGAAAATGAGACCATGAGGGTGGGCCCTAATCCAATCTGACTGGTGTCCTAGTAAAAGGAGGGGGTTTGGACACAGGGACACAGCAGGGATGCGTGCAAAGAGGGAAGACTGAGTGAAGAGGCTGCGAGAGGGTGGCCATCTGCAAGCCAAGGAGAGAGACCCCAACAGAAACCAACCCCGCAGACACTGTGATCTTGGACTTCCAGCCTCCAGAACTGTGAGAAATCAATTTCTGTTGTTTAAGCAGCCCCGTCTGTGGTGCTCTGTACATGCCTTCACCTGACCATCGTTCTCTACAGCATGACCGCCACCCTGACCTGCCACGGTGAGCCTGTTTGTCTGGCTGCTGTCTGCTTCTCCCCACTGGAATGTCAACCACAGACTTTGGTTACTTTTGTCCAGTCATGTATCCCCAGCACTGAAACAGTCTCTAGCACACAGCCAGCATTTGATACATATTTAATGAATAAATCAACTGAGTGAAAACAGGATTTAAACCCAGCTGCCACTTCTAGAGTCACCCACTCCCTTCCCCATGCCCCACTGCCTCCTTCTGCTTTATCTAATTCTCTATTCCTGCCCCACCCCTCCCCTCCTCCAATATAAAAGCTGGTAAATAATTTTAAATCGTAGAAAATCAAAGAAAATCTCTAGTCTATAATCACCGCCAAACAGCAGTGTAAATAAGGTGACAGGAGATTTTAAAAAGATGTACACTGGACCTCACCTTGACCACCAGGGAACATTATAATCTACTAAGTGCTGAAATCCCCAGCTAATGGTTTATTCTCATTACTAATTTAAAGTCAATATGTAAAAAATAAGGTTAGGTGAGGTTTAGGGTTTGTTTTTGGTTTTTTGAGTGTGTATTTGATGGAGCAGGGGGCACACTGAGAACCACGACAGAGCTCTCCTACTCAAACCTCAACCCTGCGGACCTGGTACTGATCCAAACCGCCGCTGCAGCCTGGAGAGGGGACCCGATGAGGTCGGCAAAACCTGAAACAGACAGAACCACGGAGGTGTCCCACCCTGGCCCTGTCGTTCCCTCTCACTCCTTCGGGGTGCGGGGACGGGGATGGGGTTGGCTTCTCTCCTGCGCTCTAGGAAGACTGCAGCATTCAGGCCAGGCTCCCTTGAGCCAGAAGCTGGGGCTGGGGGACAGGGGCAGTGGGCAGCTGGAAAGAGGGGAGAAGCCTTGGCAAGGAAGCCATTTATCCGGAATGAAAGAAAACACCAGAGCAAAGACACTATAGCCCAGTTTCTAGGCCCTTGACCACCCGCCTTCTCCCCTCACACCCAGCCCCGCCCCGCCCCCCCAAACTCCTTTACTGTTGTAAAGGTCTGTCCGCTCAGAAGCAGCCACTAGGATTCTGCAACTTCCTCTTTACAACAAAACTACACTGTTGCAACTTGTTGCTACAGTTGGTTCCTTCCCCAGAGGCAGGAGCCACAGCACAGCCCAAGTGGCCTGCCTGGCTTTGGACGGTTCTCAGACGTCCCCACTGCACCCCGCTGCTGTCCCCACCCTTGGCCGCCTCCCACCGTGGTCACCAAGGGGCCTCCCTCAGGAGGCCCAGGACACCCCGCCTCCCCACTGACATGGTCCCTCGGAGCCGCTGTCCCTCACTACCGCCCACCACCACCCCACCCCGGGTGTTTTCTGGTCCAGACCTGCATGAACCAACCACTCGGGGAGGGAGGGCAAAAAGACCTTCCTCCAATGGGCCCAGAAAGATCTCCCAGGTCCACGTTCCTGCGCTTTCTCACCACGGAGGACAAAGTGGTTTTACCTGTTTTCCATCAACTCTACCAGGGCGTCTAAGCTGCCACTTTCTCCAGGGCTCACCACCATCACAACCCACGACACCCAAGGAAAGTCATTCTTCCCTGGGTATAGACTGTGAGCCCCCTGAGGGCAGGATCTGGGATGTCTCATTCATCTACATCCTACCCACCCAGCAGTTTCTGTATTTGCTGCATGAATGAATTTCCAAAAGACTCAATAAAACCCATGGAACTTTCTGGCAAAGTCAATAATGGTTCTTTCCCACCGTGGACCATAACATAGCCATTAAAATAATAACTGTGGAGACTGCTGCAACATAGGAAACTTTATATTACAGCACTGAGTAGTCAGAACACACGACGGTATCTAATTTAATATTTAATATTGTAAAATATGCAAGTATATGGACAGGAAACCCAGAAAAATGCAAACAGTGGATGGACTGAGGTGCAAATTTGCTTCTTGCCAAGTTTGTTATTATATTGTTTGTGCTCTAAACAAACCTCCCCTCCCCGCTTTTCTTTTACTTTAAAAAGGGAAACTAGGGGTTTCCCTGGTGGCGCAGTGGTTAAGGATCCACCTGTCAATGCAGGGGACACGGGTTTGAGCCCTGGTCTGGGAAGATCCCACATGCCGCGGAGCAACTAAGCCCGTGCGCCACGACTACTGAGCCTGCGCTCTGGAGCCCGCGTGCCACAACTACTGAAGCCCGCGCTCCTAGAGCCCGTGCTCCGCAACAAGAGAAGCCACCGCAATGAGAAGCCCGCGCACCGCAACGAAGAGTAGCCCCCGCTCGCCGCAACCAGAGAAAGTCCGCGCACAGCAACAAAAACCCAACGCAGCCAAAAATAAATAAAATAAAATATAAAATAAAATTTTTTAAAAAAAGGAACCTATTCCAGGAACAATTGTCTCTCTCAACACTCCATGAAAAATCTCATCCCAAATACTTCAGCTGGGAACAGTGTGCTTGCTGACCACATAACCAGAGGGCACAGGCAGAATTCCCAGCAGCCACCCAGAGGTTAAGGGCCTGGGAGTGGAATCCCCTACCGCCACATTTCCCAGGAAATGGCCCAGGGAAGCAGACCTTAATGGGCCATTTGGGCTGCTTAAGGAGCTTTGAGATGGGGCTGGGGCCTGGAGCCACTAAGGAGGAGAAGAAATCTTTTACTAGCCCAGGGTGACTCAGAGGGCCTTGGCCACCTGCATCACCCTTGAACAAAGCTCCACCGAAGTCTGAGTAAATGAACAAGGTCCCAGCCCTGTTCCCTGGACGTGCTGTGCCACGTCCCTAACCTTGCAATCAGCTCAGATGCTGCCTCCTCCAGGAAGTCTTCTCAGATCCCCCTGGGCCCCCCAGCACTCTGGTGGGACACCAACAGCTCCTGGAAACAAGGGCCCCTCAGTCCTTCCCCTCCTTACTCCCAGCACCCAGGCAAGCACCCAGCGTACACTGTAAAGCTCTGAGGAGTGGTTACTGAATGATGACAGACAGATGGACAAATGAAGCAGGAAGGAATGCAAGTCTGCAAGTGGGCTGATGTCAAGAAGAGCCCACTATGGAGATGGTGGTGGGCCCTCCGGCCGGCTGGTTCCCACTGAGGACCAGCCAGGGCACCGCCAACAGCAGGCAGGCAAGGCAGCCGGGACTTACGCTGCCCTCCCTTAGGACAAAACACACACACATTTGAAAAATGGTCGGTTGAGGTTAAAGGTGAAGTCAGTAGCCAGGGCAACACTATCGACCTGGCAACCTCGCTCCAAACAGCCAACTGCACTAGGGATGAGGAGCCCCATTCTACCCCGGCCCAAAGCTCTACTCTTTTCATTAATTCTCGGCCACTGGCGAGGAAGGAGGACTCAGGGACCAGGCCAACCCCTCACTGCCAAGTAAGAACAGGCAAGCCCAGGAGGGAAGGGCATCCGTGAGGACACACAGGGGTCAGAGCGCCTGAGTCTGAATCCCTGCTCAGTCTCCTCATCTGTAAAATGGGGATTAACTTCCTACCTCCTGGGAATGAATTAAATGAGAGAATTCGTGTAAAAGCACTAGCACAGCACTTGGTACCTAGTAAGTGGTCAATACAATTTAAACTCTTATTGTTATTACTATTACGGGCAGAGCTGGGACTTCAGCCTAGATATCCTGATTACCAGGCCAGGTCCCTCCACCGGAGCCTCTTCCTTCCTTCCTTGCCCACCTTCCTCATCTTTCCTCCTCCCCCCAGGTGAGTCTAGCCTCCAGGAAGCTGGCTCCAGATGCCCAGAAATGCCTGCTCACTCAGGGTGGCATGGGCTGCCTCACGTCCCAAGTCTCTGTCCCAGTGTCCCAACTCCCGAATAAAGGGTAAGGCTCCTGAGGCCAGGGATGGGCTCTCTGCCCTCGTCCCCACTGAAGCCCCAGCAGGCCCAGCACAGGGCAGGCCACACAGCAGGAGCCCAAGGCATCTTTGATGACTGATTTGGCCAAGAAATTTGGAATCAATACTCAACAGTTGGCTCTTCAATATTAAAAAATAGACAAAAACTTTAAAATAGCTCCCTGCCACCAACTTTCTTACCCCAGAGATTTCCAGACAAGTACCGAGCATCCGCCTTTTATGAAACAGAGAGATCGCTAAATGGCGATCTAGAGCTTTGGCTGCCTGGGCGTCCGCGTCCCCAGGCTCACAGGCACAGGAGGTACCCGTGAGACCTGAACTCCACTCGTGCAACAAGGACGAGAGGTCAAGTCCATGCCTGGCGCTGGTGAGAAACTGGGGATGGAGAGATGAAAAAAGACCCCGCCTCTGACCTCTCAGTTCAGCGGGGTCTAAAACCTTCTCCCCCATTCCAGGCCAGTTAGATTAAGTCACCCAAATGGTTCCCAATGCCTCGTCTTTATGTTTATCAGACAGGAAGCTGCCTTCTCCAGCCCTGTGACTTAATGCAAAACACAGGAAATGTGGCGGCTTTTGAACATAGACAACTCGAAAAAAAAGGTGCCCTGGCAGCTTTATAATCGCTTTTTTAAAATGCTTAAACCGACTCAGATCAGTCACCAGTTGAACTGTGTGGTCTGGGGAGAAGAATGCAAAGGCTGCAGGCCTGGAAAACCTCAGCCTCCAAGCCCAGGGAATCTTTTCGCAGGTTCTTCAGTCTCGAGGGACGGGCTTGTTGCGCAAATTCAAAAATCTTTAAAACCTGAACATACATCTGCAAACACCGGAGGACAGAGGATGTTGGTGACGACCTGCAAAAGGGAGGAAGAGGAGGAGGACAAGAACTGGCCCACTTAGCATATGTTTATATGTAAATTACAACAAGCCTACAAAAGCGACATCTCCCTGTGACATCTCCACGTGGCCGATGAGGAAACTGAGGCTCCAGCCTAACAGTGGGAGGAAAGGCAAGGGTCTGGTCCTAGCTCCACCGTATCCCAAAGCCCTGGTTTGGTTCCCTCTACGTGGGTTTTGTATCAAAGATACAACACAGCGATCACCCAAGACATTAAGTGACTTAAAATTACTAGAAACCAGGACTGGCTGAAGGACCGTGGAAAGCTGGTGTGGCTCTCTGAGTGGCCCACCCGCTCGCTGCCTGGCGCTGCCCCATGTGAAATATTGATTTTTGAGCTGCAGGAACTTCCAGCCCAAGTGGAACTGTCCAACTGGAAGAAGTTCAGAGAAATCCGAAACACTTCCCACCCCATTTCTTAACCCTTGGGCCCCTCCCCCCCACACCCCTCAAAAGAAAAAGATTAAGGGTGTGGAAAAACAGACTCTTGAGGGAAGATTAAAGGAGCTAAGTACGTGTTGCTGGGCTAAACAGTGCATAAAGTTGAGGAAAGGCATGATAACAGCTCAAAAACACTTTTAAGCGAGGCCACATGATTTTGAGAGAAAGGCACTGGGGTTGAGGGAAACCAGGGGCCAGAGCTTTCTTCTACCAACTCACAGAATGAGCTTGGGCGACTCAGGGGGGAGGGGGGAGGGGGCAAAAATTACACTATCCCTAAGACCCCTTCCAGCTCAGACATTCTATAAGCCTAAGCAAATTCAGTAGGGAGGACTGTCCTGTCGCTGTTGATTTTCCTTTTAAACGGGGCATCATTCAGGATTAGAGTTAAATGAAAGGAAAAGAAAACCTGAGATGGAAGTTCCCAAAATAACGTCCATGGAGGTGAGAGAGGGACCTCCCCTGGAGGACTCCTGGTCCTCTGGGCAACACGGTAATGACCAAGGACCTCTGAGAGGTCCCCAAGGAAGTGACCTGAAGGCAGGGGGAAGGTCAATTGCACCTGCATCTTCCCTGCAGGCCACAGCCCAACCTGCCCAGGCAGGAAGCCATACCCTACAGTGGCAACTTCCAGAAGGCCCTGCAAGGTTCCCTCCGGCCACAGAGGGAGGCTTCCCCATCCAGGCTAGAGACAAGACAGCTGCTGAAGGCACCTCTGTGAGAACCTGAGAGTCAGGCTGCGGAGAAACTCCCTACACGGCCTCGCCCTCAGCCAAAGGTCGGCCAGGAGCCTTCCCTGGGCCCACCTGCCCAGGCCCGGGTGTGCTGTGTCCCATCCCGGGTGCTGAATCACCTCAGGCTGGAGGAACCAGTCAGCAGAATGGGGGAGCCTGAGAAGTTCCAACAGCGGCCTGCCTGCCTCAGTTACTTTTTAAAGAGACCCGCATCAGACGCAAGGGGGCAGCTCCCCTCCTGCTCCCCGAATATCTGGCACCCTCAAAGCCTGAGGGGCAGGTGCGGACAGAGAAAGCAGATACGGGTTGGCATCCAGACTTCAAACCGCCCGCCCGTGGGGTGGCAGGCTCATTTTAGACGCAGGCTCATTTGGGGTACTCATGTGTGACTCACGCCATCTTTCCAGGAGACCTACAGGCTGCCTGGGAGGGACGCAGCCCTGCCCGAGACCCTGAAGGGGTCTTCCACCGGCTGAAAGCACCAACTCAGTGGTGAGCAGAGCCTACGTCTGCTCCGGGGCCCACATCATGCAAGACTAAGGCAGTCCTCCTTGAGAGGGGGATCGGGGCCCTCCAATTCAAAACACCCCTCTGATCACATTTTCTCAAGAATTTCGGCTTTTCCAATGTTATTACTACATAAAAACCACAGGCCAGGTGTGTGAGGGACAACCGGAGCTGGGGTGGGTTGCAATGACCCCAAGTTTCCAAATGAGGAGGACCCAAGAGAATAAAGGTCTGGTCTTCTGGTCAGGGTGGTCTCCCCAGGCAAGGACAAGAGGACCGTTTGGAGCCAGAGGGATTGTGGGAAAGCTGGCAAAGGGGCATCCTGAAATACTTTCCAGACACATCTTGCAGGATTCCTTTTCTCATACTGCAGAGAAAAAGCAATCGTCTACCATTTTCCAGAACAGGAGGGAGTGGATCAGAGTAGACATTTGTTTCAAGGGGTTACTCTGGTGATAATATGACATCATGGAGAAGAAAACAGGCCCGAAAATGTTCCAACCACAGAGCAAAATTCAGCCCATTTTTAAGACCCTTCCTCCTTCCCTGCATACGATAGGCACTCAGTGTGCAATCTGGGATCCTGAGCAAAATGCATTTTAAAGCGGAGACTTCGCTAAGACTGGCCAGACAACCACTTATTTGTATAGATAATGAAACTAAGAAAATTTTGAATTTTTGACTATTTAAGGGCAATGCATGTAAAAAGGCATTTAGTGAAAAAAGTAACGCTCACCCCGGACTCCGGCTTCCTGGGCCCTATCTAGAGGCAACCACTATTACCCCAGTTTCCGTAGCTTTCCGTGCATAGAGCCCAGGCGACATACCCTGTTTCACCCAAAAGGGAGCAACATGTATCCTACTTTGCTTCTAGTTTTATCCACTTAAAATATACCTTGAAGAGTATGGCCTATCGGTACCTATAGGTCAGCTTCATTTTTTTAAGGGCTGCAAGGATCCCCACTGTACAGCTGTGCCATGATTTATTTGACCCTCTTAATGGACAGTTAGCTTGTTTCCTGTCTTCTTCTATGACAATGCTGCAAAGAATATCCTCGGACATTTCCTTTTGCACGTTTGAGTTTATCCGCCAGGTGAGTTCCTAGAAATCAGTCAGTAAGACAACGCTTTGACAGATATTGCCAAACCACCTCCTAAAAAGAGAGGTGTTACAACTTAGACTCCCACCAACAGGGCATGAGAGTGCCTAAGAAACTGGGGCATCTTGGAGAAATTAAAATTAATCTTGGAGAAACTAAAGTGCATGTTTCAGTTTCCCAAGCCCTCTCAGGTATAACTGGTGGACACATAAACTGGTATGATGCCTTTATGGAGCGATATGGCACCTTCTACCAAAATCAAATGTTCCCCCAACCAGAGCCAGAGCCAGAAGCCAGGCCTCCAGACACTAAGTCCAGTGCTCTTTCCATGTCACCCCTTGGCTCTCTCCTAGGTCACGGAAACCGTGTTTGAGAACTAAAATCGCAGTGAGTTTGTGTACCTTCTGCCTGGACCAGGGCCCTGCAACGGGGCTAGTGAGCACAAGCTCATCACCAAGAGCATCCAAAAGCATCAGCACATGGGCCCCGGAAGCACCTGTGTTTTTACCACTCGGGCTTTGTGGTCAATGAGCGCCGCGCACACACAGCACACCATTTTTAGAAGCGCTAAGAGCCGGGAAATCCATCTACCCCACCTCCCGTTCCCTCCCCTGACAACCCAGGAGTTAAGTTAAAAACGTACATAGTCACTATATATCAGGCCCTTTATATACTTTATTTCTTTTAGTTCTTACATCTACCCCTGCAGGGTAAGTACCATGATTCCCATATTACAGACGAGGACACTGAGGCTCAGGGAGGTGACATGACTTGCCTACAGTCATGTAAGTGGCAGGGTCAGGACCTGAAATCTGCCTAGTGCCAAAGCTCAGGACCCCACTCTTCCCAGCTCTAAAGAACTGGATTCCATAAGTCACAGGCTCACTGCTTCCCAGGGGGCAGCCAAGGTTCCACGCCATTGTCACCAGAGGGCTTAAGCCCAGGGGGGCTCAGCACACCAAGGGTTAAAGCCGAGAGGCAGTGACTCTCTGAGGCTGCACAAAGGGAAAATGCACTTCCTGCCCCTGCGGGCAGAGATGCTGTTTTATGCTCAGCAAATTAGGACGTTTGTTTAATTAAGAGGACACACAGATTTTGTTATTCTAAATATTTTTGGAACATGATGCTTGGGAGGAAGCTGTCAAGGCATGGATTTCTTTTTTTTTCTTTTTTCCCTTTGCCTTGGGTTTCTCTTTCTCCCCCTCCAAGAGAAGGGAAGGGCCAGGCTCAGAGGAAAACAACAGCCAAGCCCTCCTCTCCTTTTGAAATAAAGATGTCAAGCTGCTAAGGGCTGTCTTAAGTACTTTATGGAAGGATTAGCTGGAAGAGGAAGTGAAGAAAGCACAGCTAGCCTGGCTTCTAGCAATACCCTCCACCAGGCAGCACAACAATGCAGCATTTTTTGAGTGTGCTTTTCTCCCTTTAAAAAGCCCTAACAGATCCTTGTTTTGTTTTTTTTCTGGAGCAAAATCGGGCGAGAGGCAGGCTGTGATTAACATGCGTCCTTCATCCTGTAAGAGGGACGTTGTCCCATCTCCAACACCTTAGGTTAAAAAGTTTAAAAATAAAAAATAAAACCCAGAAAGCCCTGCCCCTCTCTTTCCTCTACCCTCACGTGTCCTTCAGACTAGGAGCCCCACAGAATGCACCTCTTGGGCTGCCCTTCCCCAAACAGAGCCGGCCAATCCCAGCACCTGGATCTGCCCACGGGCACTGCCGGGACTTGCTGAATGTGAAGAGTAGAGCTTTTCAGGGTCACCCTGCAGCCATCTGGGGGCACAGCGGCTCTCAAATTACATGGAGCAATCTCTTGATGTTTTTAATTACCCCTCAATTATCCACTAAATGAGTCCTCACTTTCCCGACACCGAATGCTTGCCTTGGTTTGCCAAACCTGCAACTCCTCCTTCCTGGGGGCGGCTTCCCTCCTCATCCCAGACAGTAGTGGCCCCCTCTCAGAATTCCTTGAGTCCTTTGTCTGCGCCCTGCTTGGGACATTCATCACAGGCTGCTTTTGTATTTCAGTCACTGGGCCACTATTTCCCCCTGAGGACTGTCAACTGCCCCTGGGCAGAGGCCTCTGGGTTCTGCCGCGGATAGGCTGGCTCCCTTCTCCCAATCCCCATGACTCACAGCACCCTTCTGGGGTCTCTGTCATCTTCGCCTCACATTAGAGTCATCTGCAGATTTGTTTCAGCTCTCCCCTAGATGCCCCAGGGCAGGGGCCAGGTCTTGTTCAACCTCACCCCCCTAGCACCTGGCAGAGTCCCTGGCACAGAGAAGCCAGTTAAATATTTGCTCAATTACACATCTGTGTACCCTCCCCCCACCCCTAGCAGCCTTGTACATAAATTGACTAATATTAATCAAGTGACTGTCTAAATAGGCCTTAAAGCAGCCTCCCTCCTTACCAAAAAGGGAATAAAGCACCCGGTGAGGTTACAGGCTCAGACAGTCAGAAATGGCCACAGTGTTGCAGGAAGGCGCTAAGGCTCTTCCCCTTCGACAGTTACTCAACAGTTACTTTGCAATCCTGTTAAACCCAGGAAAGGGTGCACTGAACCGAGAAGGGACTGGGCCTCTCAACTGCCCAGCGGAGAGAACCGCCGGTCCCCAGGACCTGGGACTTCCCGGGAACTTTCTCCCCACACCGGCTGGGTGGGGCCGCAGACAGCAGCCCCGACGCTCGCCCTGCCCCCGCCTCAAGACAGCCGGCAACCTGGTCCAGGAGGGTACTCGGCCAGTTTGAGACACCGGGGTTCTCGGGAGGCATGCGATGGGGGGGATGCAGTCCCGCCCTCGGCGTGGCCCCAGGATAGCATGGGGTGAGGACCCTGCACAGGGACAAATGGGGAGGGTTGGGGGTGGGAGGTAAGTAGAAAACCCCGGATCTGGCCCAAACGGGAACGATGCAATAGCCCAGGCCGGATCCTAGAGGAGCAGGGCCCAGCTCTCCCCGACCCCGCCCTGCTGGGGCGGCCCGCAGGTGCGCTGGAATCAGGTGCGCGCCGGGCCCGCGGACATTGGTGCGGGCCTTCCTCTCCCAGGGATCAGAAGTCAAAAGTCAACGGATGAGGATCTGTGGGGGAGGAGGGGAGTCTTTCCTGCCTCGAGCCGCGGTCTCCGCCGGGTATCCCTTCCCATGCACCCACCCGCACCTTTCCCGGTTCCCCTCCTCCGCCCAGCCGATCGCGGCCGGCCGAATGAGGAAGTCTGGAGCGGAGGGCTGAAACATCAGACCGCAATGTCTGCAGCAAGATTGTCCGATTCTGACTCAGGAGGACGCCCTGACAGCTGCCAAACGGTCCCCGCCTACCCGTTACCTCTGTTTCGAAAACGCCCGGCAGTTGCCGGGGGCTTCTAAAGGAGCCCCCGCCCCGAGCCTCCCACCTTACTCTCACCCGTGCGTCTGGGTCCAAGGGACAGAGGCTCCCCAGAAGGGGTTAAAAAGTTTGCCCAACTTGGGCACTGGGCGAGGCGAGGGCGGGGCGCGTGCCCCGGCAGCAGGGGGAGGTCGAGGCTCCCGGGTGCCCGGCTGGCGGAGTGCGCCAGCGGGAGGGGGCGGGGGGAACGGAGGGTTTCCGGGGAGCGCTCGGCCCCGAAGCTTTCCTCTGCTCCCCGAGGCCTCGTTTCCATCGGCGCCTTCCCCGAGCGTCCGCGCAGAGGTCCCGGAGACCCTCCCGGAGCGAAGGATGCGGTGCCCCGGACCGGGCCCGCAGCGTTCGCGCCCGCCCGCGCCGGTCGCCGGCCGCGCGGAGGCCAAGAATCACACGTCGGCCCGCTTGCCCCAGACGCCGCGCGTCCCGCAGCCGCCCGCCTGCTTGGGGCGGGACCCGTCGGTGGGGCTCGCTCACCTGAACCTGGATCTGCCCCGGGGAACAAGCGCTGCTTCTCCCGAGAGGTCTTTCTCGAGCGCTCGGGCGACTACGGGAGGGGGCGAGCGCGCGAGGCGGGAGCTGCAGCAGGTAAGCCTCGCTCAGCCTTCGGTGCCCTGCTCAGGAACCGCGGTGATATGCGCGCCTCACCGCACCCTGCTCGGCTCCTCGCCTCCTTCCCGCCCCGCCCTCTCCGCGCGGGCCCATTCCGAGCCGGGCGCCGGCTGCGGGGCGGAGCCTGGCGGGACGAGCCCGCCTCCCGAGTAGTCTCACCCACTCCAGCCCGCTTCTGATTATGATGGACAGACATCTTGACTTGTGGGAAGGCAGCGGGCGGAGCCTATGGGGACAGAGGGGTGGGAATTCATTCTCCCCATTCGCCCCCACCTCCACCCTCTCCACCTTCCCCCGCGCTTCCTAGGCGGGAGCCCCGCCCCCTAGGGCGGACCCAACAAACAGCCAGGTTCCAGGAGGAGGATTGACACAGAGAGAGTCCAATCAGGAGGATTAGACCCGCAGAGGCCTCCCGGCCGGGATTTTGGCGCATTGCCTGACCCAGGGCGAGGCCGGGCGGGAGCAGACTGGGGAAGTCCGGGTTTCTGACACCCCGCCCCGCGAGCTGTTTTCCCTGACCCATGTCATTCTACCAGAACAGACATTAAGTACCATATATGGGAAAAGTGCTATTTTACAATTAAGAAGGCCTGTGGGGGCGGACCTGGACTCAGCCCCATATCCGTTTTGTGAGCCCTAAGTTCGATTTCTGACCCTCTCTTTAGAGTTGGGCATGCTGCCGTCTTTCAGCCTCCAGACCTTTGCACGAACGGGTTCCCTGAGCCTGGCGTGCCCTTCCGAGCCTCTCTTTACCTCCGCGTGGTTAACTCGCACACTTCCTTTCGGGTATTTGTTGCAAAATGTTTTCTTGGGGTTTTTTAGGTAGGCAAAGCACTTTTTTTTTTTTCCTGGTTACTGCCCACAACAAGAGGATTAATTTTGTTTTTTTAAGATTTTTTTACATTTTTAATCCATCTGGAATTCATTTTAATTCTGGAGTGGGAAAGAAATCGAATATAATGTTTGTAATAGCCAGCTATCCCCACACCACCATCACCTACCGAGCTCATATATTCTTGGGTCTGTTTCAGAGTTGTATACAGTGACCTTTCTGTGTGTTCCTGTGCCAGTTCCACAATACTTTAAGGATGGTAGCTTTATAACACATTTTATATCTAAGAGGGCATATTTCTCATTACTCTTTCCTTTTGGAATGTTCTTCCTATCATGACTATTCTCCCAAATGAGCTTCAAAAAAAGTATGATCTAAAGGCAAGAGAAAACTGGGAAAAAGATTTTGCAACTCTGTGACAAAGAATTGTTATCAACAATATGTAAAGAGCTCTTCTGCTTCCATAAGAAACCCCCCAATACTCCAAAATAAAAATAGCCAAAAAAGGAACAGGCTATTAAAAGAGAAGAAATATAAATGGCCCGTAATTATGAAAAAATTAGTCATCTGAAATGCAAACAAAACTACACGGGATGCCATTTTTCACCTATCAAATTAAAAAAAATAAAATAAAATAAAAATGTCCACTGTTAGCCAGGTTTAGAGATACAGGTGGGAAAGTAAATTGATCAATTTTCTCTGATAACTAATCATAAAATAATAATTAGAAAAGTGCACCAAAATGGGTTTAAAAGTTCTTTACAACATTGTTTATAGTCATTAAATATTAGAAATAAATGTACAATGTAAGAGGTTGAATAAATTTTGATACATCCACATGTTGAATAGTACCCAGAAAAGCATCAAAAATTGTATGTAGATTTGTATTTACTGACTTAAAATATACTAAGTGAGGAAGAGCAAATTATAGAATGCTATGATAGCAGGATTTCATTAATTTTTTCATAATGTTTGTGTGTGTGTGTTATGTGTGTACATGTGTGTATGTCTCAGAGAGAGAATGAGGTTTAAAAGGCATTATATCAAAGTGTAAGTAGGGGTTATGTCTTGGCAGAAGGATTGTGACTGATTTTTTCTTTTTCTTATCTGTATTTCTAACACATATATCACTTGCATAATTTTTTCAAAACTGGGAGAAAAAGACTCACCCCCACGTCATCTTTATTTTTAATGAATTTATTTTTATTTATTTATTTTTGGCTGCGTTGGGTCTTCGTTGCTGTGCACCAGCTTTCTCTAGTTGCAACGAGCAGCAGCTACTCTGCACTGCAATGCGCGGGCTTCTCATGCAGAGGCTTCTCTTGTTGCGGAGCGCAGGCTCTAGGTGTGTGGGCTTCAGTAGTTGTGGCACGCAGGCTCAGTAGTTGTGGCACACGGGCTCAGTAGTTATGGCTCACAGGCTCTAGAGCACAGGTTCAGTAGTCGTGGTGCATGGGCTTAGTTACCCTGTGGCATGTGGGATCTTCCCGGACGAGGGCTCAAACCCATGTCCCCTGCATTGGTAGGCAGGTTCTTAACCACTGCACCACCAGGGAAGTCCACCCCTACATCATCTTGAATTTATCTCTCATAGTATTTACACACTAGATTTTAATTGTCCATGTACTTAACTGTTTGCTCTGCTAGGAGCTGCCTGAGGGCAGATAGGAAGTATGCCTTATTTGTGGACCCAGAACTGACACAAGGCTTGGCATAAAATGGCCCTTAGTGGATGCTTGAACAGGACTCAGAGAGCATCTGTTTCCTTATCTGTAAAATGGTTGTAGGGACTTTCCTGGTGGCACAGTGGTTAAGAATTCTCCTGCCAATGCAGGGGACACGGGTTCGAGCCCTGGTCCAGGAAGATCCCACATGCCACAGGGTAACTAAGCCCATGCACAACCACTGAGCCTGTGCTCTAGAGTCCACGAGCCACAACTACTGAGCCTGCGTGCCACAATTACTGAAGCCCATGTGCCTAGAGCCCGTGCTCCACAGCAAAAGAAGTCACCGCAATGAGAAGCCCGCGCACCGCAATGAAGAGTAGTCCCCGCTTGCGGCAACTAGGGAAAGTCCGCGTGCAGCAACGAAGACCCAACACAGCCAACGATAAATAAAATAAAAATAAATAAATTGAAATAAATAAATAAATAAAATGGATGTAATCACGGGTGCTTGCCCAGCCCACAGGACTGTTGGGAGGAACACAGAAGCAGGCCTATAAGTGGTTTATAAACCGCTAAGCAATGTGTACTTACAACACAACATTATGGATAATGATCATTTCCATTTTCCTCACCCTCAGCCTCCTACACCACCCTTTCCAGGAAACTGAGGTCACTCAGAAGATAACCTGTCAGCCAAACTCTGAATTCTCTCCTCCCCATCTACTAGCCTGGATGCTTCCCTAAATCAGGAAGCCCTCCTACTTACTGTCCAGCCTAACCCTTCCTCTATCTCCCAGAACCAGCACTCTCAATGGTGTCCACCCTTGTAATATTTTAGAAAAATATTTTATCTCTTTTGTCTCAGTATTAAAATAGTATTACGGTTGGTGTAGAAAAATACCAAAAAGAAGACAAATCAAAATTACCACCACACTGTAGCAACTGTTAACAAATCTTATTTCCTTCAAATCTTTATACACACACATATTTAAAATAAAATTGGGAGATCCACATATATATGGTCATCTGATTTATTACAAAGGTGCCACTGCAAAATAAGTGGGGAAAAGATGGTCTTTTTAATAAATGGTGCTAGGTCAATCGCCTATCTGCACATGGAAACATGAATCTTTACCCCTTGTCTTATACCTTTGAGATAAATAGTTTAGGATGAATCCAAGACCTAAATGTGAAAATTAAACAATAAAACTTCTAGAAGAAAGTTCTTCATGACCTTGAAGTAGGCAAAAAAATTTTAAGACACAAAAATTATAAACCATAGGAACCATAGGAAGAAATGTTAAATAGAACTTCATTAAAATTAAGAACTGGGGGCTTCCCTGGTGGCGCAGTGGTTGAGAGTCCGCCTGCCGATGCAGGGGACGTGGGTTCGCGCCCCGGTCCGGGAAGATCCCACGTGCCATGGAGCGGCTGGGCCCGTGAGCCATGGCCGCTGAGCCTGTGCGTCCAGAGCCTCAACGGGAGAGGCCACAGCAGTGAGGGGCCTGCGTACCGCCAAAAAAAAAAAAAAAAAAAAAAGATAACCAGCCAGTAAGCAAATGAAAAGGTGATAAACATCATTAGTTACCATAAAATGCAAGTTAAAACCACAATGAGTTAGCGCTACCCCAACAAAAATGGCTGAAATTAACATACCAAGTGCTGGCAAAGATGAGGAGCTCCTGAAACTCCCATAAATTGTTGGTGGGAGTGTAATTTTCCACCACCACTTTGGGAAAGTGTTTGGCTGTATCTACTAAAGTTGAATATACTTGTATAACCTATGATCAGCAATTCCACTCAACTATATACCCAACAGAAATGAGTGCCCAGGCCCAACAAAGGCAAGTACAAAAATGTTCAGAGCAGGGACTTCCCTGGTGGCGCAGTGGTTAAGAATCCACCTGCCAATGCAGGGGACATGAGTTCGAGCCCTGGTCGGGGAAGATCCCACATGCCGCGGAGCAACTAAGCCCATGTGCCACAAGTACTGAGGCTGTGCTCTAGAGCCCATGCTCTGCAACAAGAGAAACCACCGCAATAAGAAGCCTGCTCACTGCTCACTGCAAATAGAGAAAGCTCACGTGCAGCAACGAAGACCCAACGCAGCCAAAAATAAATAAATAAATAAAATTTAAAAGAAGGAAATGTTCATAGCAGCTTAACACAGCCAAAAACTAGGAAGAGAAAAGCCTATCAGCAGTACAATGGGGCTTCCCTGGTGGTGCAGTGGTTAAGAATCCACCTGCCAATGCAGGGGACACAGATTCGAGCCCTGGTCGGGGAAGATCCCACGTGCTGCGGAGCAACTAAGCCTGTGTGCCACAACTACTGAGCTTGCTCTCTAGAGCCCACGAGCCACAACTACTGAGCCCGAGTGCCACAGCTACTGAAGCCTGCACGCCTAGAGCCCGTGCTCTGCAACGAGAGAAGCTACCCAATGAGAAGCCCACGCACCGCAAGGGAGAGTAGCCCCCGCTCGCCATAACTAGAGAAAAGCCCGTGCACAGCAACAAAGACCCAAGGCAGCCAAAAATAAAATAAATAAATAAATTTATAAAAAACAACAACAACAGTACAATGGATAAATTGAGAATGTTCATATGATGGACTACCATACAGAAATAAAAAGAACAAATTAATGTTATGTGTAAAAAACACAGAAACACTAATAACACGACATATCCATGAACTGATGAGTAGATAAACAAAACTGTGGCATATTTCTACAATGGCATATTACTCAGCAATAAAAAGGAATGAAGTACTAACACATGCTACAACATAGATAACCCTTAAAAACATTATGCTAGGGCTTCCCTGGTGGCGCAGTGGTTGAGAATCTGCCTGCCAATGCAGGGGACACGGGTTCGAGCCCTGGTCTGGGAAGATCCCACATGCCGCGGAGCAACTAAGCCCGTGCACCACAACTACTGAGCCTGCGCGTCTGGAGCCTGTGCTCCGCAACAAGAGAGGCCGCGACAGTGAGAGGCCTGCGCACCGCGATGAAGAGTGGCCCCCGCTCGCCACAACTAGAGAAAGCCCGCACGCAGCAATAAAGACCCAACACAGCCAAAAATAAATAAATAAATAAATTTATAAAAAAAAAAACAAAACAAAACATTATGCTAAGTAAAAGGAGCCAGTCACAAAAGACCGCATAGTGTATAATCTCATGCATCTGAGCTGTCTAAAACAGGCAAATCTTTGGGGATAGAAAATAGATTAGTGGTTGCCAGAGGCTGGGGCAAGGAAAGAATAGAAATTTACTGCTAATGGGTATGAGCGAGGTTTTTTTTTGAGACAATGAAAACGTTCTGAAATTAGTGGTAGATGGTTGCACAGCTCTGTGACATGCTAAAAAAACAAACAAAAAAACTGAACTGTTTACTTTAAGAGGATGAACTTTATGGTATGTGACATATCTTAATTAAGCTGTTTTGTTGTTTTTTTTTTTTTTACTGAATGAATCTCAGAGACATACCATTAAGTGAAAGAGTTTAGATTTTTTTAAAAAGTAGATATTGTATGATTCCATTTTTGTGAAGTTCTAAAGCAGACAAAATCAACCTCTAGTGAGAGAAGCCAGGAGTTTCCCTTTGAAGAGAGTTAGTGAATGGTAAAGAACCCAAGGGAACCTTCTGGAATACTGGAATGTTCTATATCTTGGTCTGGTTTGTGGTTATACTGGGTATTCACATGTAAAATTCATTGATTTGTACACTTAAGACTTGTGTGCTGTACTGATTGTAAATTGTACTTCAATTAAAAAAGGAAAACAATAAAATCAACTTCAAGCAAAATGTAAACAATGGGCAAAGATTGGTAAAAGGTATATAGGAGTCCTTTGTACTATTCTTGCAATTTTCTTTAAGTTTGTAATTATATAAAATTAAAAGTTATAAGTAACACAACGAAATAAAATTCAAATATATAGTATATATAGTTTTGTGTTCCTGCTAATTCTTTTTCTCTTCAGCCTCATGGCAGCTCATCTACCTATAAACATACCTGGAGATTTCTCTGTCTTAAAAATAAACCAGAAAAAGGACTGTTCTCCAAACTAGTCAAAGAATTCCTAAAACTCAACAATAAGAAAAGAAATAACATGATTAAAAAACAAGACAAAGACTGTAACAGAAAAAGATATACAGAGGGCAGATAAGCATATGAAAAGATGCTCCACGTATGTCAGAGAAATGCAAATTGAAACAACAGTGAGCCACCAATACACACCCATTAGAACGGCCAAAATCCAAAACACTAACAACACCAAATGCTGGTGAGGATGTGGAGCAACTGGAACTCTCGCTGATTGCTGGTGGGCATGCAAAGCCACTTTGGAAGCCGGTGTGGTGGTTTCTTACAAAACTAAATGTACTCTTACCGTATGATCCAGCAATTGTGCTCCTTGGTGTTTACCCAAAGGAGTTGAAAACTTACATATACCCAAAATCCTGCACACAGATGATTATAGTAGCTTTATTCATAATTGCCCAAGCTTGGAAGCAACCAAGATGTCCTTCTGTAGGTGAATGGATAAATAAACTGTTGTACATCCAGACAATGAAATATTAGCACTAAAAATAGATGAACTCTGGAGCCATGAAAAGACGTGGAGGAAGCTTAAACACGTATTATTAAGTGAAAGACAGCAATATGGAAAAAACTGCCCGCTATATGATTCCACCTACATGACATTCTGAAAAAGGCAAAGCTATGGAGAAAATGAAAAGATCGGTGGTTGTCGAGGGGTTGTGGGAAGAGGGAGGGCCAAACAGGGCAGAGCACAGAGGATTTTTAGGGCAGTGAAAATACTCTAATGGGGGATACATTCCTCGTTCTCCCCTCCTTCTCATCAGCAGACTTCTCCAGAAAGTGAGCCTTAAATCACAGCATCTGCATGAGGTTCCGGGATACCTCACCTCGCTCTCACTCACCTTGGGCCCCTCCCTCTCTCTGAAAACTGCCCCTCCGTGGTCCACAAGCCCAATGCCTCACTCAGGTCTTGCCTTCCTAGATGGAATTTGAAACTGCTCAACATCCCCTCCTCCCAGCACAGACTTTCTAGAAACTCCCCAGAAGGACTGGTCACCTTCCCTTTTCTCTCTTCCATGATTGCTGGAATGCACAGGTTTGGGCTGCATCTGTTTTTTGAAGGCGGTGTTTCTTCCAATTGGTTGGTACCTGGGTTGTATCTGTCCTTAAATACTTTTAATAGCGCCTCTGCCAGAGGCTGACATTTATTGAGTGATTTACCATGTGACAGGCACAGTGCTAAATGCCTTGTTCAAATATCATCTCATTGAATCCTCACAAGAATACTGTGAGGTTAAAGATGAATATTATCTCCATTTTACAGACGAGGAAGAGGAGGCTCAGAGAACTTAAGTGACTTGCCAAGTTCACACAGTGGTGGGGTCAGAGTTCGGCCCATGTCAGTGGAGCTTCAGAGCATATGTGCTACGTACTATACTGAGGTGACCACTATTTTCAGCTCTCTTCTCCCCTTTCTCCTCCGTCCTAGATCTGGGCTTCTAACCCACTCCTCCACTTTTAAATATTATAGCCATGTGAATGACTCGCAAATCCGTATCTCCAACACCAGCCTCTTCCTGATGTTCAGTCTCTTTTTTTAAATTTGTTTTCATTGTGGTTTAAATACATACATAACGTAAAATTTACCATCTTAATCAGGTTTAAGTGTACAGTTCAGTGGCATTAAGGACACACATATTGTTGTGAAAGCATCACCACTATCCTACTCCAAAACTCTTCTCATCTTGCAAACCTGAAACCCTATACTCAGTAACCAATAACCCCCCTCCTCCTCTCCTGCTCTGCCCCCACCTCCTGGGCAACCACTATTCTACTTTCTGTCGCTATGAGTTTGACTCGAGGTCTGTCACTCCTCATAAGTGCGATCAACAGTATTTGCCTTTTTGTGGCTGGCTTATTTCACGTAGCACAATGTCCTCAACTTTCATCCATGTTGTAGCATATGTCAGAATTCCTTCTTTTTTAATGCTGAGTAATATTCTACTGTATGTACATACCATATTTTGCTTATCCTTTTATCCATTGATGGATACTTGGGTAGCTTCCACATTCTAGCAATTGTGACTAATGCTGCTATAAACATGGATGCACAGATATCTCTTCTGTTTTCAGTTCTTTGGTATACGCTCAGAAGCAGAATTGTGGGATCATATGGTAATTCTATTTTTAATTTTTTTAGGAATACCATAACTGTTTTTCACAGCAGCTGTATCTTTTACCTTCCTACCAAGAGTGCACAAGGATTCCAATTTGTCCACATCCTCACTTCTGCTTATTTTCTGTAATAATAAATTTTTTTTAAGTACTGTCAACGACGATACATACAACAGGAAAATAGGTGAAAATTTTTTTCTTGATAGTAGCCATTTTAAGGGGTGTGAGATAGTATCTCATTGTGGTTTTGATTTGCATTTCCCTGATGATTAGCGATGTTGAGCATCTTTTCATGCGCTTATTGGCCATTTGTATATCTTCTATATATAATTTGCAAGTATTTCCTCCTAATCTCTGGGTTGCCTTTTTACTCTGTTGATAGTGTTTTTTTGTTTCTTTGTTTTTTGGCTGCATTGGGTCTTCGTTGCTGCGCGCGGGCTTTCTCCAGTTGTGGCGAGCAGGAGCTACTCTTCATTGCGGTGTGCGGGCTTCTCATTGCGGTGGCTTGTCTTCTTGTGGAGCACGGGCTCTAGTCACGCAGGCTTAAGTAGTTGTGGCGCACGGGCTTAGTTGCTCTGTGGCATGTGGGATCTTCCCGGACTAGGACTCGAACCCATGTCCCCTGCATTGGCAGGTGGATTCTTAACCACTGCGTCACCAGGGAAGGCCTCTGTTGATAGTGTTTTCTGATGCACAGAATGTTTTCTCATGAAGTTCAATTTGCCTATTTTTTTCTTTTGTTGCATGTGCCCTTCAGTCTTTTTTTTTTTTTTTTTTTTTTTTTTTTTTTTTTGCGGTATGCGGGCCTCTCACTGTTGTGGCGTCTCCCGTTGCGGAGCGCAGGCTCCGGACGCGCAGGCTCAGCGGCCACGGCTCACGGGCCCAGCCGCTCTGCGGCATGTGGGATCCTCCCAGACCGGGGCACGAACCCGTGTCTCCTGCATCGACAGGTGGACTCTCAACCACTGTGCCACCAGGGAATCCCTACATTCTCATTTTTTAAACCTAGAAAAAATTCTTAAGCCTAAAGAAAAACATCTAAATCACCTACAGTTTTATTACCCAAGATTCTTGGTGCCTTTCCCTATTGTTCAGTTGTGTAATAATGTGGTTCCTGCCAAACCTGTCTGCACACCTGACTCCCAGCTCTGCTCACGTTGCCAGCCTCTCCATGCCAACCAGACTCAAGCCCAGAGGCCTCTCTCACTCCCCTGTCCTTCCTCTTCCCTGACTCCCTGACTTCACTCCTCACTCCCCTTACCCCCACCTCACCCAGCCCTCCTTTCCTTCTCCCCAGCATCTCCTTCATCTCTGGCACTTGCCCTCCCCTCCTCCCCTCCAGACCATGGCCTGAGCTTCCCAGCAGGGCTCTCCCCCACCGTCCCGTCCCATTTCCACTGGTATTTTCCACATCCCAAGATTGATGTCCTGAAGCCCAGCTCTGAGCATCAGCTCAGCACAGACTTACTGAACTCTTACTATGTGTCAGGCGTGGAGCTAAGCACTTGGCACATCCATTGCCTAATTACATCCTCATCTCAGTCTTTTGATGTGGGTACTATTATTCTCCCCCATTTCACAGATGAGAAAACCGAGGCTCAGAGGAATTAAGTAATTTGTCCAAGATTATACTAGAGCGCTCACGTTCTGATAACAACTGTATGATTATTATTGGTTCATTACTCTCAACAACCCAATCATCATGACTTTTTCTCCTCATTTTACAGAGAAGAAAATAAGCACAGGAAGTTAAGTAACTTGATCAAGGTTGTTCAGTTTATAGGTGGTGAGGCTGAGATTTGAATCCAGGTGTGCTCACCGCACAAAATCCAAAACCTCTCTTTTTTTTTTTTGTGGTACGCGGGCCTCTCCCTGTTGTGGCCTCTCCCGTTGCGGAGCACAGGCTCCGGACGCGCAGGCTCAGCGGCCATGGCTCACGGGCCCAGCCGCTCCGCGGCACGTGGGATCTTCCCGGACCGGGGCACGAACCCGTGTCCCCTGCATCGGCAGACGGACTCTCAACCACTGCGCCACCAGGGAAGCCCCAAAACCTCTCATTTTCATGCTCTGTCTTCGTAGGCTCTGCTCTGGCCCTCAAAGAGCCTAGATTACATTCTGCCCTTCTCCGGCCAAAAACCTTTGCAGTGTTTTCCTTGTGAAGCCCAAACTCCTAGCCTGGTGTCCTGGGCTGCATGCAATTATCTCCAGTCTCCTGATAAGACCTGTCACCTCCTGGTCCTCTGCAGGGACTTACCCCCCAAGCAGCAGCAGCTCACTGAACCTGCCCGTTCTACGAATTGGCCACTGTCGCACCACTGCTTTCATACCTTCTCTGGCGATTCTGCCCACTGGCCCCAACCCATCCGTCCAGACCCCGATCCTCCTCTAGAAAGCGACCTCTCCCTCCTCCTGACGTAGAGCATCCTCTGACCACACGTTTCCCCTTCCATCGTGTCCTGTCTTTTGCCCCCTGGGTCACAATCCAGACTCTACCACCTACTGTGCCTCAGTATCCTCATTTGGAAAATGGGGATGATGATACTCCTTACAAAACCGGGTTGTTGTGAGGATGAAACGACATCGTGTATGTCAAACACCCACAAGAGTCAGGGCGGAGTAAGTGCCAAAGAGTGTCTGCTATGATGATGGTCCTCATCCGTCTTCTATTTTACCTTCTCTAGCAGGTTCATTTCTCATCCCCCCAAGTATTTCTTGAGGGTGGATTATTTGCCAGACCCTGTGCCAGATGCTGGGGTTTGGTGATGGACAAGCGTCAGTCTCTGCTCTGATGATCCTCTCAGCCTGGTAAGGGCTGCAAAGAATAAGCACTTGAGGGGTGTGTAGGGGCAGAAGAAGGACATCTAGGGGAAGGCAGAGGAGAAGCTTATTCCAGGCAGGAAAACTGGGTGCAAGCCCCAGTGGGGAGAAGACACAGACTGTGCAGGACTCAGCAGCTCGGTGCCTGGGTGGGAGGTGTCAAGGAGGCAGGAGGGGTAGGAAAGGACGAGGACGTGCTGCAGAAACTGGGATCTCCGGACCAGCAGCGTAGCAGCACCGGCCTCACCTGGGAGCTGGTTAGAAGCCCCCGGAGTCTCAGGACCCAGCCCAGGCCCACGGAATCCAAATCTGCGTGTTGACAAGCCCCCCAGGTGGTTTGCATCATCTTTAAGTGGGGCAAACACTGGGCTTAATCAGGTGACCTGTGGTCCTACTGAGGAGCTTCCACTCCAGTGGACATTGGAATCTCTGGGGAGATTTGCATTCAATCAGTATCCGAGGTGGTGGGTCCTGAGGATCCTTATTTTATAAATTTGTTCTTCATTCAACAAATGATTACTGGGACTTCCCTGGCGGTCCAATGGTTAAGACTCCAGGCTTCCACTGCAGGGGACACAGGTTCAATCCCTGGTCAGGGAACTAAGATCCCACATGCCGCACGGCATGGCCAAAAAAATAATAATAATAATTAATAAAATAAAATATGTCACATCTTAAAAAAAAAAAAAGACTACTGAGCACAGGACCATGCCTTCTTTCCTGGAATAGTACTCAGGGCCTCTCTCTTAGCACACACTCAACAAACATCATGCCAGAAATCTGGTGCATGGGCTCCCAAGCCCAATTTACCTTTTTCTGTCTAGGGCCCACCCTGGTCTCCCTGCCATCACTCAAAGATGCACACACACTTCCCCCGCTTCCTCTTGAGCCTTTGAGTGGGGTGACTCCTTCAGGAGGCCTCTCAGATCTTCCTACCTGGTACGGAGGTCCTCTTCCCATAGCACCCTGGGCTTGTTTCTGTCATAGCATCCTTGTACTATCAGCCTGCCTGCTTCCGAACAAGGAGCCAGGAGCTTCCTACGCACAGATCACTGCTTTGTTTGTGCCTGTATCCCCATGACCCGGCATGGTTAAATGTTTGTAAAGTGAATGAACAAATAAATAAGCTAATAAAAATTAAAATAGACACACTACCATATAGGGGGTAGATAACCAACAAGGAACTACTGTTGGGAAATATATTCAAATCTTATAATAACCTATAAGGGAAAAGAATCTAAAAAAAGAAAATATATATATATATATATACATATATATATATATATATATATATAAAACTGAATCACTTTGCTGTACACCTGAAACTAACACAACATTGTTGATCAACCATATTTCAATAAAATTTTTTTTAAAAGAATAGATGTGAAAGCACGACATCAATGCTAGATAATACAATTATTCATTTGTGTTTGTTGCATGGTATCTTTCCACATATGGGTGCTGGAGAGTAAATAACCATGCCTCTATTTTTCTTAAGAACTTTTTTGAGATATAATTCACAGACCTTTCACCTATGTAAAGTGTACAATTCAGTGATTTTGAGTATAGTCATGGAGTTGTGCAACGATGACCACTATTTAATTCCAGAACGTTTTCATCACTCCAAAGAAACCCCATATCTATTAGCAGTCAATCCCCATTTCCCCCCAACCTCCTCCCTCTGCCCTAGGCAACCGCTAATCCACTGCCTGTCTCTATAGATGTGCCTATTCTGGACAGCTTATGTAAATGGAATCATACAATATATGGTCCTTGGTGTCTGGCTTCTTTCACTTAGCATGAGTGTTCCAGGTTCATTTATGCAGGAACACGTATCGGTACTTCATGCCTTCTATTGCTGAAAGATATTCCATTGCATGGATACACCATGTTTTGCTTATCCACTCATCAGATGACAACCAACTTTCATGCAGGTCTACAGCACTTAGCTTTCGCAACTGCATTCTCATGCCGCCTCGCTTCAGCTTGACATTTACTGTTTGAGGAAGGTTGTATTTATCCCCATTTTGCAGGTGAGTAAACTGAGGCTAGAATGAGCAGTTTTGACTTGCCAGAGATCACAGGCTATTAAACAGCAGAGTCATAGTCTGAAGCCCTTTTCTCTGTGCCATTCTGCCTCCCTCCCCAATCCGGTTTATGTCACATCTCCCTTTTCCCTTTATAAATCCACTTTTCATGGTGTCCACAGTGCCCTATGGCTACCGGGCCTTGGATACACAGAGGTTTGGATGTATGCTCAGGAAGGGCGTTGAGCCTTTATCTGATCTGGGTTTATAAGCCAAAGGTCTTCCCTCTTTCCAGCCTCAGTGTAGACAGGCCACTTCTGGCTCCTGGATGGGGGTGGTGGAGGGGGAGGGGGTGTTAGCCGAGAGGAGACCAAGTTCTGGGAGTATGTTACCCCACCGTCCACCCTGTAGAAAGCGGCCTCCCCCACCGGCCCCAGCGCCACCCAGACCTTCCTGTGGCCACTCCTCCCGCCTGCCATGCCTCTTCCTCTCCAGTCACAGAGAACTTGAAACACGCCTCTTGATAGCCCCGGTCACACTGTCACACAGTTCTTTGTTTTTTTGTCTGGTCCCCCAAATCTGTGAGCGCAGACCTGAAAATCACCTTAGCATCACAGCAACTGACACTTACTAGGATCTGGGTCAATGCTAGTGGAATGAATGGGTCTTCCGTGTTTTACTAATAGTGCCTATCAGGAATTCCCTGGTGGTCAAGTGGTTAGGACTCGGTGCTTTCACTGCCATGGCCTTGGTTCAGTCCCTGGTTGAGGAACTAAGATCCTGCAAGCCGTGTGGCTGGGCCAAAAACAATTAATTAATTAATTTAAAAATAGTGTCTATCATCTACTGCATGTTGACCACAAGACGTTTTATCCTGACAACAGCCCTGGGATGTGGAGTCTAATCTCCTTTTCACAGAAGAAGAATTGGAGGGTCAGAAAGGTAACGTTTACAAGCCCAAGGCCTCCTAGACTGTAAGAGACAAAGCAGGGATTTAAATCTAGACCCATTTGTCTTCCAATATGCTGCTCTTTACCACCAGCGGGCCCCTCTTAGGGCAAGGGTGAATTTAGAATCAGGCCTTTGGGAGTAGATGATGTTTTTTTTAAAAAAGGATAAGTTTCAACATTGTAAATCAAGTACACTTCAATTAAAAATGAAATAAAATATTCAAGTCATATTTTAAATATAGAAATATAAATAAATAAGTAAAGGACAAGGTTGCCCAAAGCTTCTCAAACTCTGCTTACCTGTGATCTCTACTATTAGATCCCACTTCAGGTCTCAAGAGAGAAAATCAGCTCAGAGAGGTTAAGTGACTATCAAAAATACACAGCTCGGGCTTCCCTGGTGACGCAGTGGTTGAGAGTCCGCCTGCCGATGCAGGGGACACGGGTCCGTGCCCGGGTCCGGGAAGATCCCACATGCTGCGCGGAGCGGCTGGGCCTGTGAGCCATGGCCGCTGCGCCTGCGCGTCCGGAGCCTGTGCTCCGCAACGGGAGAGGCCACAACACTGAGAAGCCCGCGTAAAGCAAAAAAAAAAAAAAAAAAAAACCACAGCTCAGTGGGAGGACCAGCCCTCAAGGCCAAGCCTGCTTGCTTCCAAGGGCAACCTTGCTTCAGCACGGCACAGATGCTGGGTGTTTATTCTACATTGCATTGCCCAAGTGAGTCTCAGTTCGCACTGAGAAGCTTTACAAGGAAATGAATAAATCCAAATATCAGAGAAATTGGAACCCCGATGCGTCACTGGTATTGTAAAATGGTACAGCCACTTTGGAAAACAGTGTGGCAGTGCCTCAAAGTACTAAAATGAAGTTACCATCTGACCTAGAAATTCCACCCTTAGGTATGCACCTAACAAAAATGAAACATATGTTCACACAAAAACTTGTACACGAATGTGTATGCATGTTGATAGCAGCATTATTCATAATCGCCAAGGAAAGGAAGCAACTCAGATGCCCACGGACTGAGAAATGGATAAAGAAAATGTGGCATTCCATACCACGGGGTGTTATCTGACAATAAAAAAAGAATGAGGTTCTGGTACACGTTACAATGTGGATGAACCTTGGAAACGTGATGCTCAGTGAAAGAATCCAGACACAAAAGGTCACATATTGTATGATTCTATTTCTATGAGATGTCCAGAATAGGCAGATCTATGGAGTCGGAAAGCAGATTAGCGGTTGCCGGGGGCTAAGGGGAGGAGGGAAAGAGGAGTTACTGCTCACGGGTACGGGGTTTCTTCGGCAGATGACGAAAATGTTCTGGAATTGGATAGTGGTGATGGTTGCACAAGTCTGTGACTACAGTAAAAACCACTGACTTGTACACTTGAAAAGGGTGGATTTTATGGTATGTGAATTATATATCAGTAAAGCTGGTATAAAAGGAAAAAGAATAAAAGTGGTCTCTGCCTTTTCCAGTTCCACGGAAGCAGGTATTTGAAGGTGCCCTGGTCCCATGCCCATGCTGTGACAGAGCATGGCGTCCACTCACTGGGCCCAGCACACAGCCAAGCGTGGCCTCTTTGATTTGGTGTGGGAGTGTCTCTTAGCCTCTCTTCCCTTTGAGGGTGCATTCTTAACATTGGGCCTTCTGTGTGGCAAAGGACTTTACGGTCATAAACTATCCCTTGCTGGGAGGTCAGGCTACGTGGTGTGAAGTCCATTCCCAGATGGGGAAGCCATGGTAGGTAGCCAGCCGCCCAGCCCAGCTGGGTGATGACGGAGTCAGGTGACATCATAGGATGTCAGCGATCTGGAGCCAACGATTTGACCCCCAGTGTGAAGCAGCTGGGATATAAAAGGCAGGCACCCTGGATCGGGCACCTGAATGCCTAGGTTTGAATCTCAGCTCCACCACCTGCTAGCTGGGTGGTCCAGGGCAGTCTCTTAACCACCTGGAGCCAACATTCACTCACCTGAAAGAATGAGGGGGGTGATCCCTACGTCTGAGGACACTGAGAGGACCCCAGCTATTCAAATTGTAAGTCCACTTAACCCAGCAGCTTCAGTATCCCCTGGGAGCTTGTTAGAAATGCAGAATCTCAGGCCCCACCCCTGACCTGCTGGATCAGAATCTTCATCTAAACATCACGACCAGGGGATTCGGATACATGGTAAAGTTTGAGAAGCACTGGTGAGAATTCAATGAGATTATGCAGGTAAAAACCTGCCACAGTGCCTGGCACACCATAGGTGCCACACACATGGATTATGGTGGTTTCTCTTTTTTTTTTTTTTTTTAACATCTTTATTTGAGTATAACTGTTTTACAATAGTGTGTTAGCTTCTTCTTTACAACAAAGTGAATCAGTCACACATATACATATGTTCCCATGCCTGCTCCCTCCCGCGTCACCCTCCCTCCCACCCTCCCCATCCCACCCCTCTAGGAGGTCACAAAGCACAGAGGTGAACTCCCTGTGCCATGCGGCAGCTTCCCACTAGCTCTCTAATTTACATTTGATAGTGTATATATGTCCCTGCCATATGGTGGCTTCTTGTTACATAGAAAAGAGGGCTGGACTGGTCCCAAGTCTGCCACCTCCTCGCTGTGTGATCTTAAGTCAGTCACTTGACTACACTGGGCCTCAGGGTTTCCATGCCCCGTTTATCTAACAAGATAGTTTGCATGAAGCTCATCTGATAAAATACGTGGAAAAGTGCTTTACAAACTCGAGAGGCCTCAGTGCGGACATGGGTGTCTTGGCCAAAGTGGAGACAGAGTGACTTGCGAGATTCTGGAGATAAGAGAGGGTTTGGAGCAAGTCTGAGGCAGCCAGGGCCAAAGACCCTGGCAAGCAGAGAAGACCAATTGAGGAAGCACTGCTCTTGCCCAAGAGAAGCCTCTGCACCTCAAAGTCATGTCACCAAAGGAAACGGAGACAAAACCACAAAGTGCTTGGGCGAGATAGGGAGATGCCATCGAAGGCACGGTGAGGTGGAGGCTCACAGCTGGTGCCTCCTGGTAAACAGATGGCAAAGTCTTCGAGCTACTAGAAGCAACCGTGCAGGGGGCAGGTGCTGTGAATGGCAGTGTCTGGCTTTAAGGTGGTCTCCAGGGGGCTGGAAATTACCTCCTCTGCTTCTGGTCCCTCCATCGTGGCTTCCCATGGATGGCCTTTAAGAGGACAGTAACAGGTGATGTTTATATGTGCCGGGCACTTTCTGAGAACATTTCTTATGTTCCCTCATGTGATCCTTGCAACAGTGCTATGAGGTAGGTCTCTTTACATTCCCCACGTTACAAATGAGGTCACTGAAGCACAGCAAGATTGAGTAACTTGCTCAGTTTCACAGAGCTAATAGTGATGGAGCCAGACTTCCAGCCCAGGATACCTGACTCCAGGGGCCCAGTTCTTAGCAACCCTTCTCCTGTCCTTTTTTTTTTTTTTTTTTTTTTTTGCGGTACGCGGGCCTCTCACTGTTGTGGCCTCTCCTGTTGCGGAGCACAGGCTCCGGACGCGCAGGCTCAGCGGCCATGGCTCACATGCCTAGCCGCTCTGCGGCATGTGGGATCTTCCCAGACCAGGGCACGAACCCGTATCCCCTGCATCGGCAGGCGGACTCTCAACCACTGCGCCACCAGGGAAGCCCTGTATGAATATTTTTAATTTATATTTTATTTTTACTAAATATGTGTATATATGTTTTGATAAGCTCCCAAGATTCACAGTTTGGGCATAAAAGGTTTTACAATAAAAATCTCCCTCCCGGGCTTCCCTGGTGGCGCAGTGGTTGAGAGTCCGCCTGCCGATGCAGGGGACGTGGGTTCGTGCCCCGGTGCGGGAAGATCCCATATGCCGTGGAGCGGCTGGGCCCGTGAGCCATGGCCGCTGAGCCTGCGCTCCGCAACGGGAGAGGCCACAACAGTGAGAGGCCCGTGTACCGCAAAAAAAAAAAAAAAAAAAAAAAAAAAAAAAAATCTCCCTTCCACTCCTGCCCTTCCCTAATGTTACTGTGTTTTAATTAATTAATTAATTTATTTATTTATTTATTTTATTTTTGGCTGCGTTGGATCTCCGGTGCTGCACGCGGTCTTTCTCTAGTTGCTGCGAGCGGGGGCTACTCTTCGTTGCGGTGTGCAGGCTTCTCATTGCAGTGGCTTTTCTTGTTGCGGAGCACAGGCTCTAGGCATGCGAGCTTCAGTAGTTACGGCACACGGGCTCAGTTGTTGTGGCTCACGGGCTCTAGAGCGCAGGCTCAGTAGTTGTGGCGCACGGGCTAAGTTGCACGGGCTTAGTTGCTCCGCGGCATGTGGGATCTTCTGGGACCAGGGCTCCAACCCGTGTCCCTTGCATTGGCAGGAGGATTCTTAACCACTGCGCTACCAGGGAAGTCCTGTTACTGTGTTTTGTGTCTTGCCCCAGCAGATTCACATTTACAGCGAGGCCGCACTTGCGGAGCGGCTGTAAACCGGGTTTAGGCGGTTGGCACCTCTAACCCACAAACACCGACGCGCCTGTTTCACCGGGCGGGGTGGTCCTTCCACCTCTCCGCCCGGAAGTCCTGCGTGCTCCACCCTCTGCCAGGTGGATTGATGGAGCCTGCCCACTTCTGTCGCATGAACCAATGAGCACGTTTATGTAAATTGAGATCAATTCTCCGCCCCTCCCCCATCCCCACCCCCACGACAAGCAATGGTTGCTGAAGTGCAACAGGTCCGCCAGGTTCCCATTCTGACCGAGCTCGGAGTGGTCTGTAAAATTTCTGCCAAGGGTAAAAGCAGTTTAGAAACTTTGGGAGCTGGAGAAATGAGGACTGGGGCATAAATGGAATGCCGAGGTGAGACTGACGGCACTGAATCACAGACACTGAGGCTTGAAGGGTTGCTAGAGGTCATTTCGTCTGACCTCTGGATTGACCCTCTCCCTCACTCCGCGTGACTCCTGTCAGGTGCTCACACGGTCTGGTGAAATCACTACCGCAGACGTGAAAAAAGGACGCGGCTTCATCAGAAGGAGCAGGTCCCAAATCTGGGACTGGGTGTGGGGGAAAGCCCGCAGAGGGTCAGAAGCAGCCCCAAATCCTGCCGCTGTTATTTCTTAGCTGTGTGACTGGGCACTCCGCCTCAGCTCCCTACGCCTCAGTTTCCTCACCTGGAAATTGGGGTTAATAACACTACCCTCCGGCTTTGATGTGAGGATCAATGGGCTAGTCAAATGGAAAACGCAAGGGGTTTCCATCTCTGCAAGTCATAGTGCTTGATGATTTTAAAAGTATCACTGTGGGGCTTCCCTGGTGGCACAGTGGTTGAAAGTCCGCCTGCCGATGCAGGGGACGCGGGTTCGTGCCCCGGTCCGGGAAGATCCCACATGCCACCGAGCGGCTGGGCCCGTGAGCCATGGCCGCTGAGCCTGCGCGTCCGGAGCCTGTGCTCCACAACGGGAGAGGCCACAACAGTGAGAGGCCCGTGTATTGCAAAAAAAAAAAAAAAAAAAGTATCACTGTGAAGTTAGACCCACCAGGGTTTAAATTCTGGTTTCTCCAGTTACTTGTGATACCTGCCTTAGGAAAGTCACCTTTACCACTCTGACTCTTGCTTTATTCAATTCTAAAGTCAAAAAGACCAAGGGCTGTTTTTAGGATTAAACGCGTTAAGGTTTATAAAGCCCTTGGTGGCTAGAAACAAACATGGAACCTCCTGGACCCTCAGTTTCCTCATCTGTCTTCGGGATACAACCATAATGTCTTTCCCATATGCCTCAAAGGATTGTTATGAGGCCTAAATATCTTGTGACACAGTTTATAAATAGAAAAACATTACACCAATGTTAATTAGTGATAATGCAAGGCAGCCAGCACATTGGGAAAAAGCATGATGTTGGCCCTGGCTCTGCCTTTTATTCTCTGTGTGACCTTGGACAAGTGATTTCCCCTGTCAAAGGGTCAGTTTCTTCTTCTGCAATATATCACCTTTATAGGGCCATCGTGGACATTGGTAAAATGGTATATGGAAAATGCACCATACACCCAGTACACAGCAACCATACACTATACACCCAGTACACAGCAAATTTTAATAAACGGTCCCTATTATTACTAGCAAGTTTTTCTTTAAATTTCCCTGGATTCTGTTTCTGGAACTGAGGGACTGAGAGACAGGGTTAAAACCACGACTTGCTTATCATTGTATATCCTTCTGTATCTTTTGACTTATATTATGGGAATGTATTATTTTTTTTAATAAAAAAATTTTAATGGAAATATAATGCATTGTGTCTGTAATAAATAATAACAATCAAAATGTAATAAATTAAAATTTAAAGCCAAATTTTAATCTCATGGGTAGAGGCCTTCTCTGCAGTCAGATCCCCAAATGCAAAGTATAACCTGGTACCCACACATGCCAGAATGTACCATGGAAAAGCAGAGTCATGTTTTTTTCTAAGATCACAGGGAAAACTGCCAAATCCAACAAGGGGTCACCTCTGAAGGGACTGACCATCCATTGGTGTAAACATCCTCAAAGCCACTTGAAGTCATACTCTATGGAAGGAAATGACCTCGATCTGAATGGATTTTCCTCGGCATCAGGGTTATTCAGGACTCTGGGTGACTCACTGCTCCCTGCGGGGCTTGCCCTACAACCCAGATAAGGTTGAACACCTCATCTGGGAGCAATAGCTCTCCCCAGCCCTAATGCCTTACATGAATATCAGCTAGCTCTGGGCCACCCAGCCAATCCACACCCAGACTTCTCCAATGTCCTAGACGCCTCTGACCTTGGACAGCCTTCCTGCTTCCTCCCCTGGGGCCACCACTGCTCTACACTGGAGGCTCCCATTCAGCTGAGGAAGGAGGGCAGTTAGAACATCAGGGCCCAAGCCCAGAGGGCAGAAACCCCTGTGTCTACTGTCACATCTTTGCGGTGTGTGGCAGTGACCTGGCAGTTTAGGTTCTGCTTCACAAATTATCAAGGCAGACAGGACAGAGACTGACATTTGGGGCCTGGGCTTTAACTGCCATAACCTGAAAGTGACACATGTCACTTTCACACATCTCGTTGGCCAGAACTAGTCACAGGCCCCGCCCAAGTGAAAGTGTGCAGGCCAGTGCGGGGGCGTGGGTGGAGTATTTGGGGGGCATTGCTGTGTCTGCCCGCTCGGCCTTTTAGCCAATACTAATTGACTCTAAAATCAGAGGACATAAGAATGCGAGAGATCTCGGGACTCATCTCATCCAAAAGCAAACTGGAACCCTCTGAGGTTTTTGTCCAAAATGCAGAGTCCTTGGTCCTACCCCAGACCTGCTGAATCAGAACAATCTAGGATGGGGCCAGGGATCTACATTTTTATTATTTTATTTTATTTTATTTTTTATTTTTTGGCCACATGGCCTGCAGGGCTTGCGGGATCTCAGTTCCTTGACCAGGGATAGAACCCGGGCCACGGCAGTGAAAGCCTGAATCCTAACCAGTAGGCCACCAGGGAACTCCGTGGAATCTACATTTTTAAAAGCTTACCAGGAGGGACTTCCCAGGTGGCGCAGTGGTTAAGAATCCGCCTGCCAATGCAGGGGACACGGGTTCGAGCCCTGGTCCTCGAAGATCCCACGTGCCACGGAGCAATTAAGCCCTTGAGCCACAACTACTGAGTCTGTGCTCTAGAGCTCAGGCTCCGCAATAAGAGAAGCCACTGCAATGAGAAGCACGCGCACCGCAACGAAGAGTAGCCCCTGCTCTCCGCAACTAGTGAAAAGCCCACGTGCAGCAATGAAGACCCAACACAGCCATAAATAAATAAATAATTAAAAAAAAAAAAAACGCTCACCAGGAGATTCCAGCAGCAGTCAGGCTGGGGACCCAATGATGGAGTCAAACCCCCTTTTATAGATGAGGAAACTGAGGCTGGGAAGGCCAGTGACTTTCTCCAAGCCATACGGGGATAAATGATCAAGCTTAGATCAGAAACTAGGCTTCCTGACCATGGCTCTTAACACCTGTGTTCATCACCTGTAGTCTCTGCCTGCCCTGGCTTCTGATAATAGCACTTCAGTTCTCTTTTGGGGAGACACGGGTCACGGTTCAAGTTCCCAGGGTTCAAGTGGGGCTGAACCACCCAAGTCGGGAGTGGGTACATGACATGGAACTAACCAATCAGAATCCCAGGTTATGTTCTGAGATGGTCTGAGATTAAGTTCAGAAAGTGGGAGGCAGCCCCAGGATGTTTGCTGGAATTATTTAGAGAAAGAAACTCTCTTTCCACTGCGGTTGCTCACTGGTTTGCCGTGAGCCTGGAGCAGCTGACTGTCTTTGCCATCGTGCAGAGACAGCCTGCCTGGAAATAAGCCCTGAATGGAGGAAAGTAGAGCTAAGGTATAGAGAAGGGTCCTGAGAGCCTCATCAGACGCTTGCATCCAGCTCTACGTGGACTTTTCCCTGTGTGAGCCAGTAAATTCCCTTTCAGTTCCCTGAGGTTGGGGCTCTGCCTTTGCAACTACAAATGGCTGGGGACAGAGCTCTGGGGTCCAGAAGCACCCCATCCAGTTAATGAGGGATCGGGGGATGTGTCAAGCGTGAGGCCCTGCCCCTGCCCTGCAGAAGCTGGAACACGGGACCAACACACAGGCAACAAGGGTACCTAAGACAGTGAGGTGACTAGATAAGCATCACAGACACCCGGGGTCTCACCTGATCTCCTCCCTAGGAGTGAAGCAGGGGAAGTATAATCACCTCTAAATGATGAGGAAACCGAAGCTCAGAGAGAGGAGGTCGCTTGCGCAAGGTCACACAAGAAGTGGCAGAGCTGAGGCTTAAGTGTTTCAACTCTCAGCTGGAGGGCTTGGCGCTCCACTGGGCTCTGCTCTACCTGTAATTACAGCCAGACACTGTTGTGAGCGCTTGCCATGTTTTGCTCATGTGGTCCATACAATAAGATACTGGTGGGTATGGACTTCCCTGGTGGCGCAGTGGTTAAGAATCCGCCTGCCAATGCAGAGGACACAGGTTTGAGCCCCGGTCCGGGAAGATCCCACATGCCACGGAGCAATTAAGCTCGTGTGCCACACTACTGAGCCTGTGCTCTAGAGCCCGTGGGCCACAACTACTGAGCCCGTGTGCCGCAACTACTGAAGCCCGCGTGCCTAGAGCCCGTGCTCCACAGTGAGAGAAGCCACCGCAATGAGAAGCCCGCGCATCGCAACGAAGAGTAGCCCCCGCTCGCCGCAACTAGAGAAAGCCTGTGCGTGCAGCAATGAAGACCCAACACAGCCAAAAATAAATAAATTAATTAATTAAATTTAAAAAAAACCAAAACATGATTCCTTCTTCTGTATGTTCTGTGTCTCTTCCTCCAGGTTCCACCAGTCTAAAGACATTGGACTGTCCATGCTTCAAGCCACAGGGTGGGCTAGTGGAAAAGATGAGTGTCATAGCCAGTCAGCAGGGGGCTTCAACCCAGCCCCTCCATGTGCTGCTGTGCGACTTTGGGCTGGTTCATTGACCTCTCTGTGCCAGATTTTTCTCCTCTATGAAATGGTTAAACTACTGCCTATCTCACAGGTGAAGCGAGGGTTAAGAGAAAGAATGGACCACCCCACACATGTCCATCCCTCCCTTCTTCCTGGATCCATGGCGGGGCTGGGGTCTGGGGGGTTGGGGCAGTGTGCTCCCTCACTTCCCAGGCTGCCACTGGTTTGTAAAGGACCAGAGAACTGTTGTCTCCAAGGACTGCCGCTTCAGTCCACATAACCAGGATGAGCGTCGTTAACGAAAGGCCACCCACCCTCCAAGGGCTGCAGAAGAGCCTTCTCCCTCCTTCCAGGGCCTCAGATGGGGGTCAGGGAGATGCCTAGGGAGATAAATAAAGAAGGAGCAAAAATAAAGCCCGAAACATGTTTATTTGGGGATGAGATTGCATTGCTAAATACTACCCACAAGGCCTGATGTACAGAAACTACATGCTGCGGTGCTCTGGAATGTCACAGGCTGCAGCAGTGGGAGAAGGTGCCTGGGTGTGGGTAGCCGGGCTGGGCCTCAGAGGCAGGACCAGGACTCGGCCCGCGCAGCCCTTCCAGGCGCCCTGGCACCTTAGCGTCCAGGAGTTTGTGATCTCTTGCACCTGAGCCCATGCAGCCTGGGCCACCCACACGGACACTCACGCTGCCCCCTCGCTGTTCCTGCCTCCACCCCTCTCCTCTGCAGGACCCCTCTGCCTACCCCACCCACCTTAGCCCCACTAACTCCAGCTCATCCTTTACCACTGTGTTTAGACACCATCTCTCCTGGCAACCCTTGGTTGACCCCATCCCACCACCCAGACCCACATAACCCCTGCGTTCATCTCTGTCAGCAATTCTTCAATGCGTTGCAGTTATTTGTGTACTTGCTTCTCTCCTCTACGAAGCTGTAAGCACTTAAGGGTAGTATAGGATAATGATTAAAGGACGTGGATTTGGAGCTGAACTGCCATGGCTTGAATCCCAGCTTCCCAGCTGTGTGACCTTGGATATGTAATTTAATCTCCTAAGCCTCAGTATTTCCCTCTGTAAAATGGGAATGATAATGACAGTGTCTGCCTTATGGGGATTCTGCCAATTGCTGAGTATGTCTGTTCCAGTTATGAATTCTAGAACTGGAGAAATAACCATAGGATGGGTTACGGGGACCCACTTAGCCAAGCGTGGGACAGACCTGAGTTAAAACTCCATTGATCACCCAACTTCCATAATCCCTTACTCTGGTGGTGGACCACAGTGACGTTTTGGGTCTCCTGGAATTAGGGTCAATTCAGAGCCAGAAAAGTCTGCTTATCTTCTTCTCTCTCGTACACTGTCACCCTGGTAAATGGCTGCAAGTCCCTTTGGGGAAGGCTGGGAGAAAGATAAAGAGGGTAACTTTCTGACGGTGTAGTGGGCTCCCTCCTCAAGGGGAACCAGCACCCTCCTCATCCAAGTTGTCTGGGTCTGTAAACTGGTTCAAGTCCGGGAGTTGGTCAAGGGCAATGATTGTTTTGGTGACGCAAGTTAGGCTCTGTTCACTTGAGCTGGAATTCTGCCACTTACACAGATCAAGTAAAGAGTTTAGTAGACGGCCCAACCATTTTTTTCTAGGGACACGGTGATCAACTAACCAATGCCACAAGTGCCTGCGAGTTTAAATGGATTTGAGGGGGCTGATATAAATGAAGCACGAGGACGGAGCCTGCCACGCTGCACGCGAAATAGAAGTGCTTCTCGTCATTGCCAGTCAGCTTTATGCTCCTTGTGCCTGACAGCAAGCAGGCACCAGTAAATGATTACAGAATGGGGTGGGGGTGAATGGGTCCGTGGTTCCGGTTGCAGCTGGAATCTCCACTTGAGACCTAAGCTGAGTTCACCTGTGATTCAGGTAAGACTGGCGGTTCTGGGGCATCCAACATGGTCCTATCTGCATGGGACCCAGGAGAGTTCTGGGAAAGAACTCACCGGAAGGTAAAAGAGAGTCCAAACATGGAAGGCTGCTTTCAGGGCACCGGAAGGCCAGAAGGGAGAATTAGGGACACAGAGTAGCCCGGGATGTGACCCTCAGATGATGTCTACTAGGCTTAGTTATTTGTTTTTATTTAGCATCTATGGACCACCAGCTACATAGAGTTGAGTTGACATTCTTTCAGGGTATAGCAATTCATCTTTGGTAGTTTACATAAGACCACTTTCTTATTCATTTTATGTTTTCCTACTTCCCTGATCCCCACCCCTGTTCACTTTCCCCAGATACGCATGAATCTTGTAAATTTCCTTTTAAGGACTTCTTGCATGCATTTTAATTTTCAAAAATGAAATTTCGCTCTCTTTACTATTGATACTCTGCGATCTACCTCTCCTCATTGTTGTACAGACATTGTATGTTGTTTCTTGATGCTGCTCCAGCTTCCCTAGCACAGATCTGCTACATTTTGCCACTAGCAACGTTGCAGTGAACATCTCTGCCCAAGTTGCCTCAGGGATTTTTATGCGATGATTGTGTTTATGGGATGATTATCCAGAAATAAGATGTCTGGGTGACTAGGTAGTCCCAGGTTTAACTTTGCCAAATACTGCCAGGTATTTCCAGAATGGCTGCACCAATTCACATGTCCACAGCAGTACTTGGGGCCTCCCATCGCCCTATGTTGTCACCAACTCTTGAGAGTACTGACCTCTCTGATCTGTGATGGGTGTGAAGTGATTTCTCACTGTTTTAATCAGTGTTAATATCTGTCTTCCCTGCTGGATTGTAAATCCGTGAGGGTGGCTGGCCCACACAGAAGGTACATCTATATCGCTAGCATTCTGATCTGGGCCTGCCATGTATGAGGTGCTTCAATTTATACCTTTGCTTTTTTTTTTTTTTTTTTCTTGCGGTACGCGGGCCTCTCACTGCTGTGGCCTCTCCCGTTGCGGAGCACAGGCTCCGGACGCGCAGGCTCAGCGGCCATGGCTCACGGGCCCAGCCGCTCCGCGCCACGTGGGATCCTCCCGGACCGGGGCACGAGCCCACGTCCCCTGCATCAGCAGGCGGACTCCCAACCTCTGCGCCACCAGGGAAGCCCTTCAATTTATACCTTTGAACGGATGAATGGGTTACTCCCGCAAGCAGCCCTCCTGAGTTCAAGCTTGACTCCTGGGGAGGGGAGAGGAGTGAGTGAGCCAAACAGGAAGATCTGCTTACTAAAGTCTCAGAGGTCACCGGCCAAGAGGAAATTCCTTAGGGACTCCCATACACAGCTGGAGGATTGCAAAGGAGGGAACATTCCCACAGAGTCAAAGAAAAGCCAGAGGTTGCAGAGACTGGCGTTTGTATTCATCTAGACAATATGAGTTCCGCTGAGATTCCAGAAGGCTCTGGCGGGAGCTGCCAGGCAGAATCCCCACAGCCAGACTTGAATGTCGAAGGAAAACAGAAGGTTTGCTGCTGGGTGGGTGGACCAAACGGACCTTTCTCGTGTGTTATTATTAATTTTTTTTCTTAATTTGGGATAAAACAGAAGTCACATGCCTCTGAACTACTTGGACCAAAAGTCTCCCAGTGGGGCCTGCACAGAACCACCGACTATCCTGTCAGAGGTCTAGGAGATGCTTTTCTGCTGGAAGCCTTAGTTTCCTCATCTGCGAAGTGGGTACAATAATGGTGCCTACGTTATTGCCCAGCTTGTAGTAAGCCTGGAGTGAATGCCGGCTCTGGAAGACTTCTCTAAGGCTCAGGCTTGGCACTAATGAGGTCCAGGAACATGGTGAGAGGCAAGCAGCCTGGCCTCCCTATGGCCTCACTTTTTTGGCTCCTGTGACTTATGTATCTACATACCCTCACTCATTCAGTCCGCAAAAGCCCACAGGAGCACTGAGAACACAGTGGCAAACCAGACACCGCTCTCCCCCCGCCCCTCAAGGGGCCTGCAGACATGGGACAGAGTGATGAGGTTATGATGAGGGAAAACACAAATGTCCAAGGGAGCAGAGGAAGCCACCCACCCCATGCATCTTCCCCTCTCTGTCCCTTCCAGCTCTGCTGGAGTCTCACTTTGCCCACCTACAAAATGGGACCCCCACGGTTGTTTTCAGGTTCAACCCTGGGTCTTGAGCGAGAGAAATACGTTTTGAAAAGGAAGGTAGGGCTTCCCTGGTGGCGCAGTGGTTGAGAGTCCGCCTGCCGATGCAGGGGACGCGGGTTCGTGTCCCGGTCCGGGAAGATCCCACATGCCGCGGAGTGGCTGGGCCTGTGAGCCAACGGGAGAGGCCACAACAGTGAGAGGCCCGCGTACCACAAAAAAAAAAAAAAAAAAGAAATGAAAAGGAAGGTAGTAAACAGGAAAGCACAGGGACCCCAGGACCAGGGCACTAGGAGGCAGGGCCCTGTGATGATAATTTGCTGTCTCATCCTCTGCACTGACCAAGTCACTCAGGGGCAGTTCTCGCTATATCTTCCCTTTTCACTCAAGACTATGTTCCTCTTTTGACCAAGAAAGTGACCCAAAAAGGACTGTGGTCACTTTCTTATCGGGTCTGTGGTGGAGGCAGAGGGCACACACATCAGGCCCTTGCCCAGCGCCCAAGGCCCCAGGCGCCTTCTCCAAGGAGGACATCCCAGCTCCACTAGGGATCAGCACAGGGCACCCGCAAAAAACACTGAGCCAGAGAAGGAGCCCCAGGTGGTGCCCTGAGTTTGGGGTCCAACATGTGCCGGGCCAGGCAGCCCTGGGAGAGAGCACTGGGAAGGGAGTCCAGCTGCTGACTTGTAGGGCAGCCCCACCCAGGAGTCTATCCTGCTGAACCTCCATCTCTCCAACAGCACCCACACCTCAGGGTCACACGATGCATACACGAGAGGGCTTCAGAAACCAGACACCAGGGCTTCCCTGGTGGTGCACTGGTTGTGAGTCTGCCTGCCGATGCGGGGGACGTGGGTTCGTGCCCTGGTCTGGGAGGATCCCACATGCCATGGAGCGGATAAGCCCGTGAGCCATGGCCGCCGGGCCTGTGCGTCCGGAGCCTGTGCCCCGCAACGGGAGAGGCCACAATGGTGAGAGGCCCGCGTATCACAAAAAAAAACAGAAAAGAAAAAAGAAACCAGAGACCAGAAACTGTCATACTCTTCAGCTGCAAGTTATCACCCCAGGGAGCACAAAGTCCTGGCCTTACTCCACCCGGTGTCCTGGCACCTGGCACAGGGCCTGACGCCCGGGAGGGGCTCAGTGAATGCTTGCTGAATTAATGAATGAGAGCTTGAATGTGTCACCTAGTTGTTGTTTTTTTATAAATTTATTTATTTATTTTTGGCTGTGTTGGGTCTTTGTTGCGGTGAGTGGGCTTCTCGTCGCGGTGGCTTCTCTTGTTGCAGAGCACAGGCCCTAGGCATGTGGGCTTCAGTAGTTGTGTCGTGCGGGCTCAGTAGTTGTGGCTCGCAGACTCAGTAGTTGTGGCTCGCTGGCTCTAGAGCGCAGGCTCAGTAGTCGTGGCGCACGGGCTTAGTTGCTCCGCGGCATGTGGGATCTTCCCGGACCAGGGCTCGAACTCACGTCCCCTGCATCGGCAGGCGGATTCTTAACCACTGTTCCACCAGGGAAGCCCACAATGAGATTTCTTACTCTCAAGAGATCATGGCATAAGATGGGAACAGGAGATTCCCTGGCAGTCCAGTGGTTAGGACTCTGTGCTTGAGAGCCCAGGTTCAATCCCTGGTTGGGGAACTAACATCCTACAAGACTCACAGCGCAAAAGAAAAGAAAAGAAAAGAAAAGGTGGGAAAAAGTTTCCTGTATGGGTGTCATGTCCTCGTCTCATTTAACTTGAATCTCGACTCTAGGAGCTGCCCGGGCTGCTTGTGGTGGCTGAGCCCTAGAGCAGCCCCATGAGCCCACCTCCAGGTGGCCGCATCCTTGTGGAATCCCCTCCCCTTGAGTGTCAGTGGGACCATGATTTGCTTCTAACAGACAGAATGTGGCAAAGGTGACGGGATGTACGTGATGATGTGACCATGAAGCAGACCGGGCACTAGAGTACGTCCAGAACTTTTGAATAGGTTGTACTAGTAAATCCCCAGAGATTCAGAGACATCGGTTCAGTCAGGGCACTCAGCTGCAAACAGTGGAATCCATGCTGCCTTGAAACGAAAACGGGAATTAACTAGAACAGTGATTCCCGAACTTGAGCCAGCAGCAGAATCCCCCGGAGGGCTCGCTGAATACAGACTGCAGGGCCCCACCCTCACAGTTTCTGGTTCAGGAGGTCTGAAGTGGGCCAAAGAATTTGTGTTTCTAACAAGCTCCCAGTACTGCTAACAAGTTTCTAACTGCAGGTCTTGGGACTGCACTTTGAGAACCGCTGGACTAAATGCTATTAAGGTTACATTATGATAAGTGAAATAAGTCAGAGAAAGACATACTGTACCATACCACTTATACGTGGAATCTAAAAAAAATACAAGTACTTCCCTGGTGGCGCAGTGCTTAACAATCCGCCTGCCAATGCAGGGGACGTGGGTTCGAACCCTGGTCCAGGAAGATCCCACGTGCCGCGGAGAAACTAATCCCGTGTGCCACAACTGAGCCTGCGCTCTCGAGCCCGTGAGCCACAACTACTGAGCCTGCGTGCTGCAACTACTGAAGCCCATCCGCTTACAACCCGTGCTCCGCAACAAGAGAAGCCACTGCGGTGAGAAGCCCGTGCACCACAACAAAGAGTAGCCCCCGCTCGCCACAACTAGAGAAAGCCCACGTGCAGCAACGAAGACCCAACACAGACAAAAATAAATAATTAGTTAATTTTAAAATTCCAACAAACTAGTGAACATAACAAAAAAGAAGCAGACTCACAGATAGAGAGAACAAACTAGTGGTTACCAGGGGGGAGAGGGAGGGGGAAGGGCAATCTGGGGGCGGAGGATTAAGAGGTGCAAACTATTAGGTATAAAATAAGCTACATATGAAATGATATATTTTATAACATGTGGAAATATTTTGTTAAAAAAGCCAATATTTTATAAAAACTATAAATGGAGTATAACCTTTAAAAATTGTGAATCACTATACTGTACACCTGTAACTTACATAATATTGTACAACAAATATACTTCAATTAAAAAAAAAAAAAAGAATGCTATAGAATCAGGAAGGGAAACTGAGAGTCAGGTGTAGAGGCTACACAGCAAGAAGCAAACCCAAACCACACGATGGGACAGCTCCAGGGAAGACCCACCTGAAGGTTGCCCACTGACCTGAGGTGCTGGGCACCTACCACCCCACCATTCATCACTCTTGCTAGACAATGGACTTTGGCATGGCCCCAACCCCACCCCATCATCCCCAGCCCGGTGTCTGCAGCCCAAGTCTCCTGCATGTTGTCACTTCTAACTGGCAGAGCCTGAATCTCATGCCTGCTTCCCAGCTGCAAAAGAGGCTAGGAAAAGGAGGTAAGAATCGTAATGTGGAAATTTTCCCAAACATAGGAAGGGTTTTCAAAAATGTCAGGCAGCCACAGAGCCCGATGAACATAGATTTAATGTGCCTGTGTGATGCATATCAGGAAAAATTGTGATGGGGAAAATCGTTATTTACAGTCCCTCACTGCCATTGAAAGAGGGTAGATCTTAAGCAGGGTCCTTTGTCTACTTAGGAGGTGATAATAATCATCACTAACGTTTATCTGGTGTTTATTCTGTGCCAGGCTTTGTTGTTAAATGCTTTATATATGTTAACGTATTTAATCCTCAAGACAGCTCTTTCCGGTAGACATTGTTTTTAGTAACCCATTTAACAGATGAAGAAACTGAGGCATGTAGAGGTGAGGCCACACTTGTAATAGGAAGTAGAATTGAAATGTGAACTCAGCTCGTCTGACTCTGGAGATTTGCTCTTAGCAGCGATGCTCAGCTCCTTCCTGGGGTAAAAAGGCTAAAAGACTCCAAGAACTCGTGCTACATAGAGAAAGAAAAGGAGTGAAAAGACTAAATATCAGAGCCGGGGAGACTAGAGTGGCTGCCTAAGGAAAGGAGCAGAGAGAGATCGCTATTACTGCCCAGAGTGGGCTGTACAGGGAGAATCAAGAGGACTTCTGTTCAATTTCCTGCCTTCTGTGCACTGTAACTCTGCTTCACAGCCCCACAAAACCTTCGGTAAAATCTCATTACTCACTAAAGTCTCCTGGAGTTGTTTTGCCTGTGGAAGGAGGCCCGAAACGCCTGAAACCTCCTGCCAGGTGAACACAGGGATGAGAGCAATAGCTCCTAAGGGGGCTCAGTCACACTCGGGAGATGCAGACTTCCGAGAGGGGCAGTCATTCACCTGAGGTCACCCAGCAAGTAGATATTAGAGTCTGCATTTGAATTCAGCTTGGTCTGCCCTCAAAGCCCAGACTCTTTCCACTACGAAGCCTGAATGGTTGGTTTACATATACATTATTTTTTAAAGTTCTTTTCCAATATGGTTTATCACAGGGTATGGAATATAGTTCCCTGTGCTATACTGTAAGACCTTGTTGTTTATCCATTCTATACATAATGGTTTGCATCTGCTAACCCCCAATTCCCAATCTAACCCTCTCCCACCCCCCTCCCCCTTGGCAACCACAAGTCTGTTCTCTATGTCTGTGAGTCTGTTTCTGTTTTGTAAATAAGTTCATTTGTGTCATATTTTAGATTCCACAGATAAGTGATATCATATATTTGTCTTTCTCTGTCTGACTTACTTCACTTGGTATGATAATCTCTAGGTCCATATGTTGCTGCCAAGGGCATTATTTCATTTTTTTAGTGGCTGAGTAGTATTCCATTGCATTTATGTACCACATCTTCTTTATCCACTGAATGGTTGGTTTAAAGTGTTCCATGCCCCCTTGAGAAATGTCCTTGTCCCAGAGGCATAAATTGAGACCCTAAAGAGTCTAAAAAATGATACGAATGAACTTACTTACAAAACAGAAACAGACTCACAGACATAGAAAAAAAATTTACAATTACCAAAGGGGAAAAGGGTGTGGAGGGATAACTTAGGAGTTTGGGATCAGCAGATACGCACTACTATACATAAAAGAGATAAACAACAAGGTCTTACTGTATAGCACAGGGAGCTATATTCAATATCTCGTAATAAACTATAATAGAAAAGAAAAAAGAAAGAATTTCTGGATGTGCCTGGGGGAGGGTGGGCAGGGGCTTTCCCAAGAGTCTGTTACAAGTCAGGGCCCCAGGGGGACTCTTCCCCATGACTTGTGGGGAGCTGACCACTACCCCCCGGGCCCAGCCAGCTTCCTCCAAGTTCTATGGCTGGGCCGGTACCCATCAGGCCATCAGTGGTCATGGCGCTGATGTTTATTGGGCAGTTCGATGTGGTGCTGGCCCCAGGCCTGAAGCCTCACAGCACAGACACAAAGAAAACCCCCAAGAAAATCTGCCAGGTGTGGGAAATCCAAGTGTTTCCTCGGGGCCTCGTCTGCCTGGTCTCTGGAAGTTTCTGCCCGTCTGTTGGTCTTTGCCTAAGCCTCTCTGTCTTTTTCTCACACCTCTTTCTACTTGTCTCTAACGTGCTTTCCCTCTCCTGTTTCTCTGCCGCTTTTCTCCCGCCTCTTCCTCTCTGCATCTCATGCTCTCCAATCTTCTGTCACCCTCTGTCTCTGGTTCTCGCCTCTGCCTCGTTTTCTCTCTCTCTCCCAACCCCCTCTGCCTCCCTTCCCCTCTGCCCTGTCCTTCCTCTTCTCCATGCCTGCCTTCCTCTCTCTCCCCTTCTCCTCCTCCTCCCTCCTTCCTCCCCCGTCCCTTCCCCCTCTCCGCAGGAGCTCCTGTGCAGAGACCCAGCGGCCTCTCTGAGGGACAAGGCTCCCCAGGGGCCCAGCAGGAAATGCACTTTCCCCTCTGACCCTGTCAGCTGGCCTGGGGGGGATGCAGCATGCCTCCCACCCGCTCCACTCAGGCAGCCTGTGCAGGCTCCCGGGGCTCAGGAGGGAGGATCTCACTTTTGAGGGGCTCTGAGGACAGCCTTTCCCAGGAGGGTGGAGAGCAGGGAGCTGGGCTGGGGCCGGGGGAGGAGGGGAGGAGAACCCCAAGTTCACTGAGCACCTCCTGGGTGTTGGCACTGCATCAGGGCCTGGGGGCGGGGGGAGCATCCATGGCTACAGTCCCTTTCCAGGAAGACAGAAGGACCCATAAGGGCAAGGAACTGGGGGGCGGGGTGGTGGCACGAACCAAAGCCTGGGGGCAAAGAGCAGTGCCTGCAGAGCTGGGGCTTCCGGGCCAGCCAGGGGGAGAAGAACCACCCGCACGGATTTGCACCGCTCTTGATATATTTTGACATCCGCCGGATGCTCGTTAGGAGAGGCGGTGTGGTGTGTTAGAAAAGGTCCAGGGGTCAGAGTCAGAGGTCTGGCTTCCGATTCAGTTTCCACCTTGCTGCGTGCATGACCTTGGACATGTCCCATGACCTCTCCCAGCCTGTTTCTTCATGTATGAAGTAGGTGCAAAAGACCTGCTCACTGCAGTGTTCCAGAGTAGATGAGGGGCATTAAAGGAGGGGTAATTGGAGAGAGCTCAGAGCCCTGACCCTTGAACCTCGGCCCCGTAGCCACCTCTTCTTTGCCTCCTGGGTACCCTCTGTCCAACTGTGGTGACAGGGGCGTGAGATCCCTGCAAAATGTCAAGTTTGTTTTTAGTGTCTTTTATAGGCTCTGCTCTGCACCTGCCCGCCTTCCTGATCTCCTAGTTTCATAGAGATCTTTTTTAAAAATTTATTTTATTGAAGTACAGTGATTTACAATGTTGTGTTAATTGCTGCTGTACAGCAAAGTGACTGTTTTATAAATGTGGATATTCATACATATATTCTGTTTCATACTCTTTTTCATTATGGTTTATCACAGGATAGTGAACACAGTTCTGTGCTGTACGGTAGGACCTTGTTCTTTATCCATTCTCTGTATAACCGTTTGCATCTGCTAATCCCAACCTCCCACTCCATCCCTCCCCCTCCCCTTGACAGCCACGAGGCTGTTCTCATAGAGACCTTTTGTAGAGGAGTGGTCCCAGCACAAGCAGCCGCAGAGCCACCTGGGAACTTGCTAGGGCACGTAGTTAGTTAGTTAGTTAGTTAGTTAGGCCCCTCCCCAGACTAACTAAAGCAGAAACTCTGCGGTGGGGACCCTAGGTTCTAAGGAGCCCTCCAGGGCCTTCCAATGTTCAGTCAATTTGAGAACCCTGGGATGGAGCATCTTCTCGAGGACCCCCACCTGCAAGGTAGATCCGGTAATAGTATCCTCGTGGCACAGGTGAGCTTGTGAGGCTCCGGGAGGTGACTGGCTCACCTAAGGCCACGCAGGTAAGAGGTGGTAGACTAGCTCAGGTTGGAACCCGAGAAACGTCAGTGCTCTTGCCACATTGTCCTGCACCTCCGCCCCTGGACGTTTCCCTTCACAGCGCCACCTGGACACAGGGCCCGGGGCACAGATGCTTCCAGGGAATCTCCACCCAGGCACTCCCAGGGCACAGCCCTGCCCACGGACCTCTCCCTCTTCACCTGCCATGTGTCATCCGGGGCAGGGCCCTGCATTCGGCTCCAGTCTCAGGATCTGATAACTAATTTACACTCAAGTAGAAATGGCTGACAATGCCTTCAGGGGTGCCTGCTGCTTTTTAGGGGCTGTTCATGGTAAGCAGGAAGAAAGAGAGCTCATGGCGGGGTTCCGGGCTCCTTGTCAGGAATGTGTGTGTGTGTGTTGGTGGGAGGGCTGTGGGCCTCCAAGCACAGGCAGAATGGTTTCATGGAAACAGCACAGGCCCTGCCACAGCTGGGTCGTCCCTGCCTAGGAGCCTGGGGCAAGCCACTTCATTTCCCTACACCTTCATTTGCTTACCTGTCAACAGGTAGGATTCCTATCTGGTTCCCTTAGGAGGGTCCATGAGATAGCCTTTATCAGGTGGCCCTCCCCTCCCCGGATTGCCCTGGCAGGTTGCTGTGAGCACAGCCCAACCAGGGCAGAGTCACCCCATGTTATAAAGTAGGCAGGTCCTTTCCTGGGACAGCACTAAGTGCCACCCATCTGTGCCGCCTGCCAAAGGACTGCCCGGGGTCTGAGTGCCTGGCAATCCCTGCTTCTGGAAGCCTTTTATGATGCTGGCCTGAGCTCCAGGAGAGCCCTGGCTGGGAGTCTGGGGTCTTTATGTCTGCAGGGAGGTGTCATCAGGGAAGGCTTCCTGGAGGAGGTGGTACCTCAAAAGAAAAGTACTCAGAACTACCTCCCTGCAGACATACATATAGAGTGACCCCCCCACACACACACTTCTTTCCTTGTTCTAGTAATCCCCCCGCTTTCAGATCTGTCGGGAGGTTTTCATTGCTCCTAGCACAGTGCCTGGCAAACCCAATAAATGGGGGTTGAATTCATTTGAATTCCAGTCTATCGGGAGAGATAGGAGAAAGAGAGATGAAAGGGGTACCAGCGGCTTTACAGAGATGGGGGCCACAGCTGGAAGGGGCTCTTTCCCAGGAAGGCCTGCAGATGGCAAACAGCTGGCCGAGGGTGTCTCTGACTCACCCCACTCCCACAGGCTGGTGGATGCTGCAGTCAGGCTGAGACAGGAGTCAAAGGCCTAAAGGAATTTTGATAAGGACAGCACAAGCCCTGGAGTATTTCCAGAATGCAGGAGGTTAAGCGTGCGGGGAGCTGGGTCAGGACAAAGCTGGGTCAGGGCAAAACTGCCTGATTATGTTACTTATTTAATTTGTTTGCCTGGATAAAATATTCACGTGGTACAAAATTCAAAAGGTACAAAGAAGGCACCATGAAAAGTCTCCCACTCTCCCGTTCCTGCCACCCAGGCCCCCTCCCCAGAGGCAGCCCGTGTTTCCAGTTGCTTCTACAGACACCCTTCCTCTCCTTTTCTCCAGGGATGCATGTTACACCACACTGTCCTTTACTTTGCTTTCTCCCTTAACATGTCTTTGCAAGCATTTCATATTAGCACATAAAGAACTATTTTTAACTTGCTGAATCTAGCTCCCTTTGCTCTATTATGGGAAAGCCTTATAATTAAGTCCTCGGGTGCTTCACGAACTGGGCACCTGAACTTGGTGGGCATCCTTTCCCAGGCCTGATTCTGAATTGGACTCTGCACATAGCAGGGTTTGGGCACAGCGAAGGATTTCTATCTCCAGGCCTCAGTTCCCAAGGTATGAAATGAAAGGTTCTTGGAGTCGTCCAGGCTACCTCCCTTGTATGAGGCCCAGAGAGGGAAATGACTCACGCAAGATCACACAGCAAGTCAGGGCAGAGCTGGGGCTAGGCCCTGGGTCTCCTGTCTCCCTGCCAGTTTCTTCCTCATGCTTCTCAGTAGGATAATCATGGGGATGGACAGCAGCGATTCTAAGTCTGAGCTTCTGTGCACAGGAACAGACACTCAGGAAGCCAGAAACAAAGGGCTTCAAGTTCCGTGAGGGGAGGAGTATCCACAGAGTCGCCGGGCGCTCCCTGGCTGGCGTATCTGGTGCTCGGTATGACCCACCCAGAACGCTCGACTGATGGTCGTCATAATAATAAGGGCAGCTACCAGGGTCAGATGCTTATACTGTTGGGCGCTTGACACGACTTGTCCTTTTGGAGCCTCACAAGGGCCCTGCAAGAAAAGTGTCATCAGGCCCATTTCCCCCTGCTGGACAGTGAGGCGCAGAAAAGGTAAATAATGTCATCATTTGCCAACGTCCCCAAACTATGAAGGGGCAGCGCTGGGATTTTAACCCAGGTGTGTTTCACCGGGATTATTAACACTTAGCCATATATTTGTGCCATTTTTCAGATGAGAAAACCGAACGCTTGTGACAAACCCTCTCCCCGAGACTACTTTAGGTGTACAAGGGCCCAAAGCAGGGACAAACTTCTGGTCGCTGTGGCCCAGGGGTGAAGGCAGACCCTCACGGGCTCCTCCCTTGACCTCTGATGCTCCTCGTGACCCTGCCTCAGCCCACTTGTCCCAGCTCGTCTCCTGAGGTTCTGGCCGCCACCCTAACAGGCCACCCCCTCTCCTTGCCTCCACACTTCCCCGCTGGGACACTTTGGGTCGAGTGGGAAAAGTCAGGTAGAAGAACTAGGTCCAAATATCTGTTCCCTTACCTGCTGTGTGACCTTGGGCAAGTCACTTCACCCCTCTGAGCCTCCCTTTCCTCAGCTGTAAAGTGAAGAAAGGTCTAAGGCCTAAGTCTCAGCCTAGCGCCTGCCTGCCACACTATAGACTAATAAATGTGCGATATTTGAAGGAAGGAAGGAAGGAAGGAAGGAAGGAAGGAAGTGGGGTATTTAATGTGCCCCCAACGTGACACTGAGGGAGACACTGGGGAGAGTGTGGTGAACACGCTGCTTTGCTGGAGATGTTTCTCGAATGGGCTGCGGATGTGGTTAATGGCAGCAGGAGGTGAAGTAACCGGGGCTTTGTAACCGTGGGCAGGATCCCCCACCCCACCCATCCCCGCAGAGCCTGTGACCTTGGGCCAGGAATGAGGGTGGGGAATTACCCTAACGTGACAGCCGCCCTCCCGCACCTCCCACCCCATTCACTCAGCTGCAAGTGGTGGGAGCCTGAATTCTTTCACGGGCCACCCTGGTTCTCCCTTGCGTCCCCAGCACTTAGCAGTCGGAGAAGGGAGGCCGGGGGGCCCTCAGAGAAGGCCGGCGAAAGGAGAGGCGTTGACAGGCCCCACCCCGCAGCAGCGAGGCCCAGCCCAGCGGCCCTTGGCAGTGCCCAGCCTCAGGTGTGCCCCTCGGCAGGGAGGGCCTGGCTGGGCCTCTCTCCTGCCACTCTCTGTGGGCTGAAGGGCAGAGCAAATGCACCCCAGGCTCGCTGGGCCCGCCTGGACCTCAAAGCAGCAGCACCTGCTCTAAGAGGAGTGGGAGGGGGCGGGGAGGGGAGGAAGGAGGCGCCGCGGCTCAAGGACTAACCAGAGGTCCCGTGACAGTCACTTCGGGTCTCCATTGTCTTCTTCAGAAACCTTGGCAATTTTGCTTTCCACTCCCTAGTACATCAGTGTTGGTTGTCCTAGAATCGGATTCCTTCCCCTCCTGCCACGAAGGGTGGGAATAAACCTGACTGCACAGAGGGTACCGTTCCTCTCTAGCCGTGGCCTCCCTCACGCCCTGGCACAGCCCCCGTCCCCACAGACACCCTCCTCCCTCCATACAAGCCAGCCTTTCCTTCCTCTCCTCCCAGATCTTACCCCGCACCGCGTCACCAAAGTCCTCTGAACCCTGACCTCCACTGTGTATCGTGGTCATTTGTTTCTCTGGCTGCCTTGGCCTCCACGTGGCCTCCCTCGAGGGTGGGGCCGCAGACTGCCTCCCTTTGTGCCCCTGGCCCTCAGCACAGGCCTAGCGCTTAGGTGGACCATGCAGGGGAGAAATGAGAGAATGAATGAGTGAATGAACGGGAAGGGTGGTGGCCTCTCGGGGCCTGCGGTCGGCCTCCCAGAGGTGGTCGCATCCTCATCCGGGAAACCTGCAAATATGCTGCCTTAGAAGGCAAAAGGAACCTTGCGGGTGTGTTTGAGTTAAAGATGCAGCGATGGGAAGAAATTCCGCTGCGGAGCACAGCTTCAGCCTGGCCTGAATGTTCTGCTGGCCCTTCCTGATGGCCTGCCTTGCAGATTTCAGACCTGTCTGGACAGCTCCCACAGCCGCAGGAGCCAGGTCCTCATCACCAGTCCATCCATCACTCAGTACTGTGCACTGAAAAAGAGCACACCCTGAAAGGTGAGAATTATGTTATATTCGGTGACCTTACTGAGACTACAGCCTGAGAGACAGCCTCTCGGGGTAGCTCTGAGGGACTATTGCAAAGAAGTAAAGGAGGAGCCAAGATGTAGGAGTTTTAGCTGAAAACAAACAAAAAACAAAGCACAAAAAACACATGTAGTTGAACATCAAAAGATTACTGCTAAGCACAGAAAACCCAGACATCTCAAGTTAATGATAGTTCTTTTCTGTGTATGGGAAGATGCAAGCATCTGGAATAATTGGCATTATTCCTTTGATGTACATCTTCACTATCTAGGGCCAGTGGCCTGTTTTCCTCCATCCTGAATCCCCTCAGTGTGCACCTTTGGAGACGGCTGCAGTGGCTGATGGCCTGATGGCAGGTAATCTTCATTGCTCGCTGAAATGGCAGGTGACATTTTTTCTGTCCACAGCATACATGTAGCCTACTGGTTCTGTTTCTTTTGTTGAACGCTGAATGATGCAAGGGGCAAGGGAAATTGGCCTCTGAGGTCTCTATCTGGGAGACCACTCAGAATGGGGTCCTGGTGGGCAGAGGGGAGCCAGCCTAGGAATAGTCTAGGACATCATGTGCCCCTCGGCTGGGGTCTACGTGGGGCCCGGGTCTCCATGGAGGCTGGTGCACTGACCTTGGCCGTGGGAGAGGTGTGGGTGGAGTACAGATTCCACAGGCAGCTGAGCAAACCCAGGAGTGGGGGATGGGAGGCAGCAGAGCTGGGGAATTGGGGAGGGGAGGAGGTAAGGCCTGGAGCCCCTGGATGCTGGGAGAGGTCTCTTGGGGAGAGAGAGTGGCTAGAGGTACTGGAAAATCTGGACCAAATCCTGCTCATCTGACCAGCTGTATGGCCGGACTGGGCCCTGGGGACACAGCAGAAGATAAGGAGCAGCCGCTGCCCTCATGGGTCATACTGTCCCCCTGCCCGGGTTGCCCAGTAAGTGTGGTGCCTGGCACACAATAAATAGTTACTGAGCAAATTGCCTGAGACAAGGCTCTGTCCATAGAGACCCTAAAACGAGGCATTTGACATGAAGTCCTGGGAATAGAGAAAAGGATGGAACAGGGATCTGGGATGAGAAGGGCTCTGGACTGGGAGGTGGGGTGACTAGAGGCCGGAGGACGAGCCCTCCCCACCCCCGGGAGCCGGGAGCCGGAGGCGGAGCTGGAGCCGCCGTGGGAGGGACAGTTCCCTTCCTGCCTGCCCTCCATCCATCCACCCTGTGGATCAATTTCCTTTTTAGGGACAGACCTCTCCTCCCCCACAGGGTAATCAGAGCCAGGATCTCTGCCGCCCACACCCCAGACCTCGCTTTCCCGACCTCTCCTAGGCTGTGGTTTTAACAAACAACTGGATCCTTCTAGAGCTCGGAGGCCTGGCCCCTTCCTTCTTAGTGGTGGTAAGAAATTCTCTGCATTCCCGAGTCAAGGGGCCAGAGGCCATTCTTGCTCAGCCCAGGGGCAGAGCCTGAGATGCAAAATTAAGTCTGAACCCTGACACCCCTCCCAGGCTCTCCAGCTCCTTTGGCTGCCAGAGCCCACTGGGTGTGCTGTCACACAGCCACTCGAGTCTGTGCAGGGTCACCTGGGGGTTGGCAGGCGGCGGCCTGACCCCTTCAGGCCCCAGGGAGCCCTAGAATGTTAGAGAACAAATTCCTGGGGCTTCCCACCCTGCAGGCTGAGCTCCTGTCTTCAGAGCTGCCTGGAGGAGGGCCCTGCCTGATTCCTGCGGGTCTCCCAGTGAGACCCCGCCCAGCCTGGCACTGAGGAGGTGCCCCAGATGAATTTATTGATGGGTAAACAAGAGCGGGGCAGGTGAGTGAGACCTGGGGTGTCTGTGAGGGGCTGCACCTGTGTCAATAGTGAGCTTGGAAAGTGTGCCCCGGGTGTCAGGAGTGGCTGCAGGCCAGCTGTGTGGACTTGCATTTCCTCCTCGTAAAACCCTACCATTGGACTATCGTCACATACCCATAGCTCGGATGAGAGGGATGAAGTCCAGAGAGGGTAAGTAACTTGTCCAAGGGCACACAGCAGGTAAGTGCAGGGGCCAGTCCTGGGACTTCAGACTCCCCACTTTTAAGCACTAGGCACATTGCCTCAGGGGAGAGAGGAGAAGGAAAGGTCTGGAAGGGGAGAAAGATAAACAAGCTCTACCTCCCAAGGCTGTGAGGCCTCTGGTTGGTGGGTCTGGGGTGGGGGCCCCAGGAGACAGGAGGCTGGAGAGGTCGGCAGGGGACTCAGAGTTTCCACACTCACATGTCCCATCTATTGGGTTTCCAGGTAGGGTGTCCTTTGGAGAAACAGTTTGCTGCTGATACATACATTGAAAAAAACGCAGAAAAAAGAAGGAAAAACCACAGGATCAGCTGACCTCTAAAGCCCTCCTAGCAGTAAGGTTTGACGATGACCCGCATCAGGCCTGGGGGCAGATGGAGGGCGGCTTGCTCCGGTTACTCCTGAAGTGGTGGAGGCAGGTGGGTGGGCAGCAGACGCGCCGGGCCAGGGGCCAGACGTCCCGGTCCTGATGCAAACCCTGAGGCCCACCTGCAGCCTCGGAAAACGCGGCCCCTGCGCTCCTGGAGTGTTGCTGGGTCTATAGGACAGTGACTGACTATGGAGCGCTTGCTAGTACATCACCTCAGTGACTCATCCCCGAGATTCACGGGGAGCCCTTTGCAGATGGCTCCTGGGAAAGTGATGAGGACGAGCCCTTACATCTGGACCACTCTTTACAACTTGCAAAATGCCCTCGTGTACCTAATCCCACCCGAGCCTCCCACAAGCCCAGAAGCCGCAGGCTTTATTATCCTGTTTAAAGATGAAGAAACCACTGCTAAAGAAGACCGTAGCAGTTAGAGAGTCAGAAAGGAAGCAGAGGTTGGAGCCATGGGATTTGAAGATGGCGGGTGGGGCTATCGGCCAAGGAGTGTGTACAGCTTCTGGAAGCCAGAAAAGGCAAGGAAACAGATTCTTACCTGGAGAGAAATAATACAACCCTGCTGACACCTTGATATTAGCCCCATAAGAGTCATTTTGGACTTATGACCTCCAGAATTAACTGTAAGATAATACATTTGTCTTATTTTAAGCTGCTAAGCGTGTGGTAATTTGTTACAGGAGTCATAGACGATTCATCCAAAACCCAGGGGTGCTCAGAGGATGCAGTGGTAGGTATGGGACTCAAATGCAGTCCTTCTGTCCGCAGGAACTGTGCTCAGGCTCCCAACCACGATGTTGACTCAACAGCCAACCAGAGTCAGGAGTTGAAGGCACCAATGCCATTGTCCTTAAGGAGAAGAATGACCCTGGTGGTGAGCCTAGGGGAATTCTGCTGTTTTTAAATGTCAGAAATGTTATGGGAAAGATGAATGTTTTTGGCTGGGCGCAGCAGAGAGTTTCCCTATTTTGAACCAACCCTAATTGATGAGCACTGGATGCCTGGAGCTCTGTGCTGAGCAGGATCTTGAGGCCAAGCCCAGGCTCCCAGGGAAATTGCTCTGTGCTTGACTGGCAATGTCTGCCTTGGCCTTGCCATGGCTGATCAGCAGCGTATGCTGATCTGGATTGGATGAGTTCCCTGGAGCTGGCCCTGAGTTTGATTCATCTTTTTATGCCCAGGGCCCAGCAGTGTGCCTAAAACAGAGCAAGCACTCAATAAATATTTGAGGGAAGGAGGAAAAGAGGTCAGAAAGGAGAGAGAAAGTAGGGAGAGAAATTGATTTTCAGGGAGGCCAGGTCTAGGGCCAATAGGTAGAATTCCTGGCTGGAAAGCTTCTGATTTGCCTCCCCCGGCATCTCTTACCTTCTCGTTCCGATCACAGCAATCCTTTCCTTTGGAGATCCACCCCGCCCCCTCATTCCATTTGGTTATGGCAGGACTGCCAATCACAAGGTCCTGGGGCAGGCCTGTGACTAAAGCCGGCAACCCAACTTTAGTTCCCAGAATCTGAACCTTGATGAGAGGCACTCGGGAGAGAGACTGGAGAGGTGGTCCCCAAACTCAGCCACGGAAGAGGAAGTGGTACAGTCCACTTCTGTGGGACTCCTGAGTTGGAGCTCAGACACTCCTAACCTTAAAGTCATCTCTTTCAGAACCAACAGCCAAAGGTACAGAAACCACCGGGAAAAGCAGCATCCCGAGGTTCACGCAGCTGATCCTCCCTGCATTCCAGCAGCCAGGCCGGTTGTGGGCCAATAAACACTGCCACCCCCGTTTTTTTCTGCTCAGTTATTCAGAGTTCGTTTCTGTGGCTTGAAACCGAAGAACCCCAATCAATATTATACAGTCTCTCTAGAAGGAGGAGCCGGCCAGTAAGCAGAACTGTGCAACTTTGGAGAAGCTCTCTAGTCGGGTGGGACTTGGGAAAAGAGGGTATAGCGGACTGAATGTTTGTGACTCCTCAAATTCCTATGTTGAAGCCCTAACGGGATTGGAGGTGGGGCCTTTGGGAGGGACACCCCCATGATGAGATTAGTGCCCTTCAGAGAAGAGGGAGAGAGCTAACCTTCTCTCTCTCCACTTCGCGAGGATACAACAAGAAGACAGCTGTCTGTGAACCAGGAAGAGGGCCTTCACTGAGAACCTGCCCGTGCAGCCACCCTGATCTTGGACGTCCGGTCTCCAGATCTGCGAGGAATAAATGTCTGCTGTTTAAGCCCCCCAGCCTGTGGTGTACTGGTATCACGGGTGGCGCTGACTGTGACACAGGGACTGGGGGTCCATTTGGTGGGAATGTCATTGCATCGGTTGGGAAATGGGAGGGAGGGTCGGGAGCCCCTTAGGCAGTGAGCCGTGGGTTAGATTCCCTCCCTTCTGGCTGTGGCCTTTAGGCAAGTCCCTTCCCTCTCTGAGCCTCCATGTCTGTGAAATGAGGTGAGGAACACATTCATCTCACAGGGTCTCTGTGAGGATAACTGGGAGATGCGCTCAGCACAGCTGAGGCTTCTCCCCTCTCCAGGGTGTACACCACGTGGAGTCTCACCAGATAAATATCCCTTCTTCCGTGCAGCACAATTAGCGCCTGCCTGCCATGTGCCAGCACAGCTCTGAGAGTGTTACCTGTGTCCCTTCATTTACTCTTCAAACTAGCCTCAATCCACAGGTGAGGATTCTGCACACAGGGGGGTTAAATCTGCTCTCCTCAAGGCCGCCCAGCAGGCCAGCGGGGGGCTGGGCTCCAACCCTGGTACTTTTCATCGAAAGCCCCAGATCTTATCCAGGACTCGCCCTGCCTCTCCTGGGGAGAGGCTCCAATCCCTCCCGGCTGTAAGATCTCCCGACTGCAGACACAGGGTCTCAAACCCACAGAAGGGTCTCAAAGCCCCAAGAAGCTGTGAATCCCACTGGACACAAGACACCTACATGGACAAGGTAAGTGAACCGAGAAGGTAAAGCCCGTGACGAGGGCCAGGAAGACTCAGGGAGAGCCCCTCTGCCTGGATTTCAGGCCATAGCCAGTGTCTCCAGAAAAAAAGAACTAGAAGCCATCACCCTAATCCTGAGGCCCCCAGGGAAGCAGCAAGTTCCTGGGTCAAACAGGTTCCCACAGGGTTTCTCCTCCCCTGTGACTCCTCCAGGTGGCTCGGGCTCCAGTGTGGTGGGGGAGAGGAGGGAGAGGGGTCTCCTCTTATCTTGGGGTGAGGGAGGGCTCCCCCCGCCACACACACACACACACACACACACACACACACACACACACACACACACACACACACACACACACACACACACACACACACGAGGAAAGGGCAGGGCAGCTCAGGCTCAGAGCTGATGGGTTATAGGACTCACCTGGTTCCGCCCCCTCGTTCTGCAGCCCGGAGGGGGCAGTGTCTCCAGCAGGGTCCACAGAAAGAGGGTGGCCGAGTGCAGCCAGGACACAGGGCCCCCAGGTTGGGGTTCTGGCGAGCACACAACCCGGCTTCTCCCAGACAGGACATTTCTCCAAGCCCCTCCCCCTTTCCGCCAAGATGGAACGATGAAAAGAAAGAGCACTGGATTAGGAGCCAGGGGCCTGAGTCTCCGGACTCACTCTGAGGCTAACTCCCACATGATCTTGGGTGAGTTCCCTCCCCTCTCTGGGCCTCCATTTCCACATTGATCAGACCAGAGAGGTGGGCTCCATTTCCAAGGTCACCTCTAGCTCCAATGTTCTGAGACCCAAGGATGATGAGTGCAGTCACCTCCAGCCCAGCTTTCCCCCATCTCTCCAGAGCCCTCAGAGATCCCAGCTGGAAGAGGAATTTTTTTTTTAAATTGAAGTAGAGTTGATGTACAATATTCTATGTTATAGGTATACAGTATAGTGATTCACAATTTTTAAAGGTTATACCCCGTTTATACTTATTATAAAATATTGGCTATATTCCCTGTGTTGTACAATATAGCCTTTGTAGTTTATTTTGTACCTAACAGTTTGTATCTCTTAATCCCCCACCCCATCCCACCCCTCCCCGCTTCCCTCTCTCCACTGGTAACCACTAGTTTGTTCTCTATATCTGTGAGTCTGCTTCTTTTCTGTTATATTCACTAGTTTGTTGTATTTTTTTAGATTTCACATATGGGTGATATCATACAGTATTGGTCTTTCCCTGTCTGACTTATTTCACTTAGCATAATGCCCTCCAAGTCTATCCATGTTGCTGCAAATGGAAAGATTTCATTTCTTTTTACAGCTGAGTAATATTCCATTGCATATATATACCACAACTTCTTTATCCATTCATCTGCTGCCGGACACTTAGGTTGCTTCCATTTCTTGGCAATTGTAAATAAAGCTGCTATGAACATATCGGGGTGCAGGTATATTTTTGAATTCGTGTTTTTGGTTTTTTCGGATATATACCCAGGAATAGAATTGCTGGGTCATACGGTAGTTCTGTGTCTGTTTTTTTTAAGAAACCTCCACACGGTTTTCCACAGTGGCTCACCAATTTACATTCCCACCGACAGTGTACGAGGGCAGGTGGAAGAGGAATTTAGACAGAGGCTTAGATGTGTGGAGGGACTGTGGCCCCTACAGTCACCTTCTGCTAAGCCAAAGTGCCAGCCTGTGGGTGGTTGGCACAGGAAAGAGCACAGGGGAGAGCTGGCCGCTGGTGATGGCACAGAGGTCAAAGCCAGCTGTGGCCTCAACGACGCACTTCTCCTTCTCTTACCCGAGCATTCCAGGACCCATGGCATTCAAAGCCAGCCTGGCAAGGGAATTGGATGCCAAGTAAGGACTTGTCAGAGCAAAGGTGGGGGGGCTGGGGGGCTGGGGAGGGGGAAAGCAGGGTGAAATGTCCCGAGGCTGCTCTCGTCTGCTCTTGTTTGGATCTCAGACCCACCTGGAGCTCCATCTGGGAGCACCCTATTGCCATGGAGTCCTGGTGATGGGGGATGGGCACACGGATACGGAGGAGGCTGGTGGACCTGCCCCGCCCTCTTAGGCTGCTTTACTAGTTAAAGTATCTGTGAAGAGAAGGGCCACCTCTCAGGATCCTAAAAGTTAAAATTCTTTATGAATCAGCAGCCTCACAGCATAGACCCTTAGGTTTGAGGCTGGAGAAGAACTCTTGGATCAATGTTTTTCAAACTGCAGGTTGTGACCCACTGGTGGATCTTGAAATTAATTTAGTGAGTCACACTCGGATTTTTTTTTTTTAATGTATTTGGCCGTGTTTGGTTCTTCGCTGTGGCACGCGGGCTTCTCTAGCTGCAGTGCATGGGCTTCTCGGCATGCGGGCTTCTCTCCAGTTGTGGTGCGCAGGCTCCAGAGCACGTGGGCTCAGTAGTTGAGGTGCGTGGGCTTAGTTGCTCCAAGGCATGTGGGATCTTCCCCGACCAGGGATCGAACCCGTGTCCCCTGCATTGGAAGGCGGATTCTTAACCAATGGACCACCAGGGAAGTCCCCGCACTCGGAATTTAATAATAATAATGATCACGCCGATAACAAAATAGAAGAGAAAATATCAGCGTAAGAGTAAATTGTCTCATGAGACTCTTGTTTCAGTTTTGGGTGTTGTGCCAGGTTGTGATGTAATGTACATCTTACTCCTGGTCACAGTCAAGAAACCTTGAAAAGCCACTGCCTTAGGTTCCATGTCTAACCCTTTGTTCATCAGCAGGAGAAAGTGAACTGGCATGCAAGGCCCTTCCCATCTGGCCCCAACCTTCCTGCCTCAGCTCCTGGCTCACCCAGTAGAGCTGGGTTCGGGACACACCCCACTGGGGACCCCACCCCAGCAGCGGCATTCATTCACACCTCTTTGCCTCCTTCAAATTCCCCTTTCTCTCAGCCTGACGCCCAATCCTGCCTTCACCCAAGGAGGCCCTGTTCACAGCTCACACGACACTCCACCGGGCAGGAAAACCCCTTCATTGCTGGCAGCCCCATGATTTGCCCCAGCACAGCACTCTCCCTCTGTAAATCAACTGGTCCATACTGGGGAGGGGGAGCGGAGCGGGGGTGGGGGGGGCGGGTAGAGCTTAGCACACTCTGATTTAATGAATGAATGAAATGTTTCCTTTAAAATAAGTGAGGGTATACTGACTGAAGGTTGAGTTGCTGTGGGTCTGGGGGTCCTGGTGCAAAGGTTTACTGCTTTTAATAGTCATCCAAGAATTGCTGTGCACCTACTAAGCACCATGCACCCTACAAGCTACTGGGGACACTAGACCAACCAGAGTAAGACGACTTTCCTTGAGGAATTAATGGTCCAATGTGAGAGAGACAGGCATGTCAATCACCGTCCCAGTGTGATAACAGCCCCAGGAAAGACACATGCAAAGGGACCCCGTGGAACCGATGACCATGTACCAGCATCTAAGAGGATGACAAGAGCCACCAGGGAAAGGACTAAAGCAGGTCAGCGTGGGAAGGGGGTCTTCCAGACAAAAGGCAAAAACTCTCCAGCTACTTTGTAGGTTCTTTATAGCACCTGACATTTTAAAATAGTTTTCTAAACACTGCTTTATTTAACTCCCCCACTATGGAGTACGCTCCAGGAGAGGGGCTTTGGCCGCTGCCATGCTGTGCTGCCCACCACTGCCGAGCACCGTTTCTGGTGCTGCATCCTAGCGAATTAAATATTTGCTGAATGAACATTCAGGAAACGGCAAATGGTTCCGGTTGACCTGAGAGGAAGTGGTAGGAAAAGGGGCTGAGGGGTCTGTGGGCCCCAGACCACGGGAAGGCGGTCCTGCTAAGGGCTGGGTCTTTTTCCGGCAGGCACAAGGGAGCCCCGTGGAGGGGTTTATAACGGAGACAAGTAGTAAGATTCAGGGTTTAGAAAATTCCTCTGGGGACTTCCATGGTGGTCCGGTGGTTAAGAGTCCGTGCTCCCAATGCAGGGGCCCCTGGCCGGAAGCTAGATCCCGCATGCATGCCCCAACTAAGAGCCCTCACGCTGCAACTGAAAAAGAGCCCACAGGTCTTCGGCAACGAAGACCCGGCACTGCCAAATAAATAAATACATAAATACTAAAAAAGAAAAGAAAATTCCTCTGGCCCCAGTGTGAGGAATGGGTTCCTGGGACCCAGGTGGGCAGGCAAGAAATTTAATGGAGAAATAACCCAGGTGGGGTGACTTGAGTCTAGAGGAAGCTGAGTGGGGCGCTCTGGCGCAGAGGAATTTGCATGCTGCAGGCATGCGCAGCCAAGGCCAAGGCCAATCTGGGCTCCCTGGGGGCATCGGGGGCTAAGGCCTCCTCCACTCCGCCAGGCTCAGCGCAGCGGCGGGTGGTCCAGGTCAAACCTCAGGCAGTTAGCACGCTCAGTTTTGCCTCTGCACTCTGTATACTTTCATCTTATTTTTCTCTTTTCAAAAGTCAGCTCACATTTTAACACATGCATGTATTTTTAAAAATTAATTGATTATTTTTTTTGGCTGCTTTGGGTCTTCGTTGTTGTGCACGGGCTTTCTCTAGCTGTGGCGAGGGTGGCTTCTCTTACTGCAGAGCACGGGCTCTAGGTGCGCGGGCTCAGTAGTTGTGGCCCGTGGGCTCTAGAGTGCAGGCTCAGTAGTTGTGGCGCACGGGCTTAGTTGCTCCGTGGCACGTGGGAACTTCCCGGACCAGAGCTCAAACCCGTGTCCCCTGCATTGGCAGGCGGATTCTTAACCACTGAGCCACCAGGGAAGACCACATGCATGTATTTTTTTTTTTTTTTTGGTGCTAGGCGGGCCTCTCACTGTTGTGGCCTCTCCCATTGTGGAGCACAGGCTCCGGACGAGCAGGCTCCACGGCATGTGGGATCCTCCCAAACCGGGGCACGAACCCGTGTCCCCTGAATCGGCAGGCGGATTCTCAACCACTGCGCCACCAGGCAAGCCCAATATGCATGTATTTTTAAAGTGAACATTAGATGAATGTATGAAGGATTATTGTACTATTATTCTCTATGCCCCTGTATGTGTGAACATTTTCATACTAAAAACATTAAGCAAATATGTCACTACCATGTATATATGGAAAGCCGAGTGCCATAGTCATTCTAAACTCTCGATGGAAACTCTTAAATCATCATCACACACACACATACATACACATACACAAGTCAACAAGTCATGTGTTTAAATTTACCTAGCTCCTATCTCTTGCCCAAGGCTCCCAGTCTGAGACCTGTCTTTCCTTTGCTAAAAAGAGAGAGATTGCTAGGGTTAGAGAAATCTGGCAAAAGACACTCTCCTTGACGCTAACCAGGATTTACTGCAACGTGAAAAAGAAGCACCTCGTTGTTTTTAAAAACTGCACCCATGCTCCCTAACACTGGCAAACAAGTCCAAGGGCTAAGGCTGAACTCAGAGTCACAGACACCAGGGGTTCGGGTTACCTGCGACCCTCGGGGACGCGAAGCCAGTAAGCAATGTAGCTATATTCGAACACAAGTCGTGTGGTTCTTGAGTGTTGGCTCTTACTGAGCCATACCATGCAAATTGGCGGAGGCCACTGGCTTTTTTAAAAGTTGAGTTCCATGCCAGGCACTCAGCAGGCGCCGGGGGACCGGGCCCTCCTTGAAAGGAGGCTGATTTCCTCCCACCCCACACGGGCTTTCAGGTAGCCCGGCACTACCCCCCCTTCCCCAACTTTCTGCCTCAACCACTCCTACCCGCTCGCTCCGCGGCTCCAAGGCTCCGGCGAGCGGGACGGAGCCGGTGCAGGACCCGGGTCTGGGCCGGGTGTGGCCGGGCGTAGTGCACGCCCCAAAGGGAGCCGGCGCCCCATGACAGCCGCCCCGGCGGCAAGGCGAGGCGAGGCGGGGCGACGCTTCCCGGCAGGAAGGCGCTGAGGGGCGCGGCCTTGGAAGGTTGCCCCTGGCGGGCGGGCTGCCACGAGAGGACGGCAGACGAACGCAGGTGACGACAACTCCTTCAACGGGGCGCTCGGCCCGTGCTCACCTTATATGGGCAGGCGCGGCGCGGGCGGGGCGGGGCCGGCGCGGGCGGGGCGGGGCGTCCTACCCTGCGGGCCCCGCCCCTAAGCCAAAAGAACCTCTGCGGGAAACTGTTCTGCGAGGGTGGGCCCATGCAGTGATGCCCATCACCCTGGTGCCCAGAGTCCCTTTCGGGACTCCCCCCGCGCCCGTCTCCAGGCTGAGACCCGCGCCGGCCCCGTCTCACACGGGCTGAACTTGACTGACTCCCTTTGTGATTGTGGGCGGACTTCTTCACCTCAACGCGGTCGCAGGTCCTTACTGGGGTACCTGGGGGGCGACGGGGGTAGCTTTAGTGACCGCATCTTGGAGCACTCACTCACCGGGTCTATGAGTCAGATGGTGTGCCTTCCCGGCCGGGTCTGTCCCAAGTGAATGCCTTTCCTAACTCGCACTAAGGAAGTCTCTGTAACCCCAGGCTCAGCCTAGGGCCTGGCTAAACATTAGCCATTGATCCATCGGAAGTGTTTGGTTGACTGAGCCCTTCTTGGTGGGACAAACCTCCAAATCTAAGAGGAAGTGTCCGGCATCAGTCAGCCCGCTGGTTACCTGACCTCCTGTCTTCTCCCTCCACATCCTCCTCACTGCCCAGATCGTTTTACCACCCTAATCTGTCCAATTGCTCTTCTGGGACCTCCACTCCTTACAGCCCTTCACAGACTCCCAGGTGCCCACAGGCTGTGTTGAAAGGGGAGCAAAATATACCACCCCAAAATACACCTCTTTGGTATATGAAACATGAGAGAAGCTCTGAAAACTGAGTGTAAGTTACCTTTTTGGAAGAAAAATTTACATTTATAAGGGAAATCTCTGTTTGTAAGGGTGTCTCCCTCTCTGTACCAGGGAGAGGAGGATGGCTCTTAATCTCTAGAAACCCTTATTCAAGAAGGTAAGGACTTAAATCTGCATAACAACCTTACCCACCTTTACTGTGCTTTTTGTGGTCACCTCCCATAACTGACTCTCAGCCCCAACATTTTATTTTAATTTAATGAGTTTACATCAAAAAATTAGGTAGTCATTTTACATTAAAGCAATAAAAATCTGAAAAAAAAAAACCAAATACAGAGAGTAAGGGGATTTTAAACAAGTTTACATTTCTTTTTGCTATGGTTTTTAACAATTCATCTCATCATATTGCAATGTGCAAATGCATTTGCAGCACCCATTACAATCATGAAACTAAATTTAAGGAAGTACGTTGTTACTAATGGCCCTCAGAGGAAACTGATTTACCTTCTACTAAAAACTCTACAGTGTATAAGCGTTACGTAATAATGTGATTTAACCACCATTTTTCACAAGAACCATCACCAAAGTTTTCTGGAAATGAGCCCACAAAAGAATTAAATATTTAAAAGGTGAAATGTTCCTTATTTTAACTTTAGCAAGATCTTTCTTTTTCATTGTTAAGAAACACTTTAAGAGTTTTAAAGCAAAAGCTGTTAAGAGTAGAGTCCAGATAGCTAAAACTGTAATCCTGAGCAGCTCAAGCTTATACATACGTCTTTTGTAAATAGTTCTCAATAAAATATTCTCTCTCCCCAGCCCCTTGCCCCTAATCTTGAACCTTTTGTTACAAAACTTTGGTCAAGAGTAGAAATATAACCAGGCAGATGTATATGCCATACAACAGCAAGGATGGTAAAGCCCAACAAATGAGTTTGAGTTTTAGAAATAGAAAGCAATTAAAATGTACTCAGTTACATTAAGAAAAGCTTTCACTGGGTAATACTGAAACAGTCACAAAGGTTAAGAAAATACTGATATCAACGTGCAAATGATTACAATGTTAAAATAGACAAAAACTACTATACAAGAGCCTCTTTTACAATGAAAAATAAAGGACACAACACACACATGAGTAAGGACTGTTTTCCTGTTCTACTCAAGAATTTTAGGCTTTACTTTCATAGGGTTGGTTATGTTGACATCTAGTAGAGTTTCTTATGACATCTGATGAAGTCTCATTCCAATTTCAGATGGCGGCTCTTCTCTAAGGAACCTCTTGGTTTTGGTCACATCTTGGTCACTGTACAATTTCAAAGTAGTGCAGTATCGCCATGATGTGCTGAGGCGTGGAGACGTATCCCATGTACAGTGTGCCATCCCCACATGGAAACCAGCATGGCATTGAACACGGTGTGCTCCCAGGGCTCCAGCATGTACAGTGCCATGACCGGCAGCTACTGGTAGTAGAACCAGGACATCTGCTTCCAGGCCCGTAACAGCGCCATCCCTGCCATGCGCCTCCCGTGTTGCAGCCAGTCGTCAGTCTGTCCAGCCAGAAGAGTTTCTCAGTTTCCTGGGAATCTCCCACGTATACAGAAGGTATACATGTTACTAAACTTTTGTTTGTTTTTCTCCTGTATGTCAATGCGTTTCCTTGGAGGCATCATGCTCTTCCATGCTTCCCTCCAAGAAAACCCTTCCTTTGCACACACTCAGACATATGCTCATCCTTCAAAAAGGTACCTCTTCTTTTTTTTTTTTTTTGCAGTACGTGGGCCTCTCACTGCTGTGGCCTCTCCCGCTGCAGAGCATGTGGGATCCTCCCAGACCGGGGCACGAACCCACGTCCCCCGCGTCGGCAGGCGGACTCTCAACCGCTGCGCCACCAGGGAAGGCCCCAAAAAGGTACCTCTTAATGTCCTCCTCCTGACTTGTCTACTGATTACTTAATCTTTCTGAGCTTCAACTTCTTCATCTGCAAAATGAGGATAAATTAATGCTCACCTCACTATGTTATTGTGAGGGTCCAATGATTTAATGTTCGTACAACGCTCAAGACAGTGTGTTGAACAAATTCATCTGACTGTGTTCACCCACGCCCGTGCTCCGAGTTCCATAAGAGCTGGGCTCTTCTTTCTCCGCCGTGCATATCCTGCGCCCGGCACAGGTGCTGATTTTTTGTTCTCGGGGTGAATGAGTGAATTTCAGGTGGTGGGGGGAGGGGGGGAGGCGCTCCCTCCCTGGAATGGCCACCACTCACATTGAAAAAGTAGACCGTGCATCTGCTGGGATGTAGCATCTTCTGACTTTCCCTCCACAGGCTCCCCAGGGAGCTTCAGGGCACCCCGGGAGGGGTGTAGCATAGCTATTGATCCCCTTATCCAGGTGAACCTCTGAGGCATGCAGAGGTGAAATTACACAGTGAGAGGCAGAGTCAAGACTCGTCCCCTTTTAGCACGCGAAGTCCTGTGTCCCAGGGACCCCCTTACATCTCAGGCAAACCAGCATGGTTGGTCATTCCAGATCAGGTTCCAAGCCCTAGTCTGTGAGGAACCCCACCTCCGCCCTCCTCTGGGCCCGTGTCATTGTCCCCAAGTTTTTTAGTGAGTGTCCTGAAGAGGAGACAACGCCCTCCAGTCCAGAGGGCCTGGGCCGCTAAAAAAATCAGTCTCCCTCTCACTATTTCTTACTCACTCCAAAATTCAAACTCACAGCACACCAGGGTGCAGGGGAAGAGAAGGGCGCAGACTTGGGGCTAGGAGTTCAGCTCACTTTGACAGACTCATGGCCACTCCTGTGACTGGAGAAGGAGGCTCCTCAGGGCTCTCAGGCTGGTGGGGGACAGGGACGTGTGGACCTGTGTCATCAGTCTGGCGGCTGACCAGCTGGAGAAGGGTCTCTGAAGGGCAATCTCCTGACCTGGCCCCTCCCCAGCTGGCCTTTGGCTCCCACCCCATCTTCCTCCCCGCCCCTCGCTGGGCCTGGTTCCCTCTATTAACCAGGGAAAGGGAGCTGGTCTCTGAGGGCCTTCCCGCCCTGAGGTTAGACTTGGGGCCAGCAGAGTGCTGGGAAATGCAGCCCCCAGAGAGGAGTCAGAGGAGGTCGAGCCCTCTTGAGCAAGTGAGGGCATGGCCCAGGCCTCACGTGCGTAAAGAGACTCATCTTCTCAGGCTGCCCCACCCCGAGCAGACCCAGCTCCCACCCCGCTGGCCTCATCCTCGTGGGCCACTATCCAGGGCAGCTGCTTCTCTGCTGGTTCCCCAGAGGCCCCGGGGCCAGCGCCGGGACAGGGAGGGCCAGGGCTGGCCCAACACAGCGTGCCCTCCTTCCCCTTGCTGAGGAGGAGACGCCCACTCTTGTGGCCTGAGACCCGCAGCCCTGACGTTGGCCTGGCTATGGCTGGGTGGTCAGGGCCAAAGGCTGGGCGAACACCAGGCCCGCTGGGCAGCTGGTCCCCCACCTGTGGCCACCGTGAAGCCCCCTATCCCCCGGGCCACGTGGTACTCAGCAGGGTCAGCAAATGCGGACATGGAAGGCAAGGCCTTTTGGAGGGACTTGATAGGGAGAAGGCACCCCCAGGGGCACTATTTCCTGCTCCCCTCACTTCCTGTAGAGATACTCTCTCCCCATCAACCTCCCTGCCAACCTCAATCAAGAACAACCTCAAAACTGGTAGTGAGGGACTTCCCTGGTGGCACTGTGGTTAAGAATCCGCCTGCCAATGCAGGGGACACGGGTTCGAGCCCCGGTCCAGGAAGATCCCACATGCTCTGGAGCAACTCAGCCCGTGCGCCACAACTACAGAGCCTGCGCTCTAGAGCCCGGGAGCCACAACTACTGAGCCCGCGTGCCACAACTACTGAAGCCCGTGTGCCTAGAGCCCGTGCTCCCAACAAGAGGAGCCACCACAATGAGAAATCCATGCACCGCGACGAAGACCCAACGCAGCCAAAAATAAATAAATTAATTACTTTTTAAAAAACAAAACCTGGCAGTGGGAACCCAGAACCAGCTCTGGATTCTCCCCTCTTGCTGGTTGACCCCTGGCAAGGCCCCCATCCTCTTTGGCTTCCTCTCCCTCTCCTGGTCCAGCCTCAGTAGATTCCTTCCCTTATTTCAACATCAGAGGGTCCCTGTGAGATGGGAACGATTAATACAGGAAGTAACATGAGAGCAACAAATATGTCTGTTTCACGGAGAGGGAGTACTCGGTGGCCTAAAGACACAGAGGTGCCCAAAGTCACATGGAAAGTGTCAGAGGTGCTGGAGCCCAGCCAGGCCTCCTAGGTGAGGAGAGAGGGGCCTTTGTAATGGAGTCTGGCGGTGGGATGAGGATGAGGACCAGATCAGCCACAGGGCCTGGCATGGAACAGCTCCCTAGTAGGTGACACACTTCATCCGTTGCTTCACTCATTCATCTTGGGAGAGTCCTCTTTTGTGCCTGGCCCCATGGGAAGTGTGTGGGCATGGAAGGCAGCTCAAAGAGCTGAACTAGGAGGGGCTTAGGGCTGTGATCTTTGCAGCTGCATTTTCTCAAAGCCTAGTCCACAATCCTCTGCATCTAAATCACTAGGGCTTTAAAAAATGCACATTCCTAGGTCCTACCCCAGACTCATGACCATCACCAGATCCTTATAAAAATGGTTGCTTTGAGGACTTCCCTGGCAGTCCAGTGGTTAAGACTCCACACTCCCATTGCAGGGGGCACGGGTTCAATCCCTGGCCAGGGAACTAAGATCCCGCCCGCTGAACAGTGTGACCAAAAAAAAGAAAAAGGTTGCTTTGGACTTGGGGCATCTCAGAAATGTCAGAATTTGGAACTTTTTCTTTTTAATAAACTTATTTATTTACTATTTTGGGCTGTGCTGGGTCTTTGTTGCTGCACGCAGGCTTTCTGTAGTTGCGGCGAGCAGGGGCTACTCTGTTGCGGTGCACGGGCTTCTCACTGCGGTGGCTTCTCTTGTTGTGGAGCACGGGCTCTAGGCGTACGGACTTCAGTAGTTGTGGCTTGCAGGCTCAGTAGTTGTGGTTCGTGGGCTCTGGAGCACAGGCTCAGTAGTTGTGGGCATGGGCTTAGTTGCTCCACGGCCTGTGGCATCTTCCCAAACCAGGGACTGAACCCGTGTCCCCTGCAATGGCAGGTGGATTCCTAACTAATGCACCAGCAGGGAAGTTCCAGGGCTTGGAACTTTCTAAGGTAAAGGTGGCAGGGACTAAAAGGTGGCTGGAGGTGGGTCAGGTCTGATGACATTCTTGCTGCTCGGCCTCCCCTCCCCCAAAGTAAACCAGCAGGTGAGAGGTACAGGTGGAGGGCTCCAGCTCAGGTTTCAGGCCTGGGGACACTTCTTCCGAGCTCTCAGCCACCATAAAATGCTCCTTTGACTTGGGAGTCCCACATCTATAAAATTTAAAGGAAGAAATAAGCTCTGTGTCCAAACATGTTCATTCTGGCCTCATTTATAATGGATAAAAAAATTAACTGAAAACTACCTAAATATTGGACGATGGGGGAAAGGTTAAGGGTGCAACCCTCGCTGAGTGACGTCCCCTGGTTGGGGATACACTAAAGGGTGGTCACGGGAATGCAGAGAGCCGCAGCTGTGGGGTGGTGGGAAGGCTGTACGGGAGGAGAGCGGGAGTCAGATTGTCTGGTTTACATCCTGGTTCTGCCCCTTCCCAGCTGTGTGACCTGAGGCTGTAACTACAGCTCTCTGTGCTTCAGTTTCCTCATCCATAAACTAGAGCTCATAGTAGGACCTACCTCCTAGGATCATATGAGCACTGAAGGAGTTAATACACAGAGTGTTTACAACAGTGTGTGTTAGTCACTACTGTTAAACTATGTAAAACAGGCCGCTATGGGCTGAGTTGTTTCTCCCCAGATTCATCTGTTGAGGCCCTAACCCCCAGGACCTTCCTTAGGATGTGACTTTCTCTAGCACAGAATTAAAAAAAAAAAAAGAATACGACTGTAGTTGGAAATGCAGCCTTTACAGAGGTAATTAAGTTAAAATGACCTGATCCAATATGACTGGTAGCCTTATAAGAAAAGAAAATTGGGATACACAACCACACAGAAGAAAGACCTTGTGAGGACACAGTGAGAAGGCAGCCATCCGCAAGCCAAGGAGAGAAGCCCCAGGAGAAACAACCCTGCTGACACCTTGATCTTGGACTTCTCGCCTCCAGAGCTGTGAGAAATAAGCTTATGTTGTTTAATCTACCCAGTCTGCAGTATTTTGTTAGGCAGCCCCAGCACGCTAACGCACATGTCTAGAAAATTTTAACATGATACTTACCACGAAACAGCACTATGTTCTAACATTACATTTATTATCTCATGTCAATGTCTCAACCATGAGGAGGTTATGTACTATCCTCCCGTTTCAGAGATGAAGAAAACTGAGGCTTGGCTAGTGAGGGGGAGGGCTAGGATTGGAACCAGGTCTATGTGACTCCAAGACCCCATTCAAAGCCTGGCTCCATCCCCCTTGGTGGGGCCCCACTCAGCCCCTTGCACCCCCAGCTTTCCTCCTTGGACAGAGAGATCATGTACTTTGCCACCTCTGTGCCTTTGCACATGCTGTTCCCTCTGCCTGGAATGCTCTTCCTACTGCTTGCCTCTCGGGCTAACTCCTATTCAATTCTCCTAAACAAAACCATTTATTTATTCATTCATTTATTTAGGCTGCTCCGGGTCTTAGTTGCCGCACGTGGGATCTTCATTGTGGCATGCGGGACCTTTAGTTGTGGCATGTGGGTCCTTTAGTTGTGGCATGCGGACCCTTAGTTGCTGCACGTGGACTCTTAGTTGTGGCATGCATGCGGGATCTAGTTCCCTGACCAGGGATCGAACCCAGGCCCCCTGCATTGGGAATGTGGAGTCTCACCCACTGGATCACCAGGGAAGTCCCAACAAAACCCTTCTTGAACCTCATCTCCTCTCTATGCTTTACCTGACAGCCCTGCAGATTTGCTCATTTTCAGGGCTTCCAATCATTCTGTGCTTTATCTTCATGAAGGTAAACGTCACTTGTTTCTACTGTCACATTTATACTTTATGTTGTACCCATGTGCTTGCTGTAGGCTTCTTGAGGGTGGGGGCTGTGTCCTCCTCTGCTTTGACTTCTAACTCCTAGTACCAGGCAGCCCAGAGAGGCATCCACACACACCGGCTGGCTGAGGTTAGGGGGTGGGGCTGCCATGCTGGGACTGGAGAGAATATTCCAGCCTTAGCAGTAGATCCTAAGCAAAGGAATCTTCTGCCTCCTGCCCGGGGACTGGGTGGGGGAGGCAGATGAAAGAGACGCCCAAAGTCCCCACTCTTGGCAGGAGAACAGGGATCCTATGACCCCCCTGGGGGCAGCACAGTGGCAAAGGGAGAGGCAGAGGGGTTGGGTGGGCCCACTCCACCCTCCTTTCCCAGGGTGTGTCCCGGGCACATCACACCGCCTCTCTGGGCCTCATATGTTTCCTCGTATGTGCAATGGAAACAAGAGTTGCTACCTCAGGTGGGTGCTGGGGGCTTAGATGTGGGTGGGACACGAAGGAACGGATGCTGGATTGCCTGCTTGCTGGACGCTGAGGCAGGCAGCGGACCACAGACGGGCAGCTGCTTGCCTGTGGTCAGCCGGGATGCCAGCTAAAGGTGGGGAACCGGCTCAGCCAGTACTCAGCAGCTGTGTAACAGTGGCGCCCTTGCTCACAAAAGGTGCTCCCATCCGTGGCTGTGTGTGGACAGCTGGCTCAGAGGCTGAGCGAGAGGCCAGTCAGACGTGGCCGGGAGGCACGGAGAACAGGGGACCAGACTCAGGGTGAATTCCAGTGGGCATTCTCCGAGGGTGAGGTCACCACCTAGCTCTCCGGGGCTGCCGGAGCCACAGGCACCACTGAGCGAGCTCTAGAGCAGGAGGGGGTGGCGGTGGGGGTCAGAGCCAGGACACAGAGCCAAATAAATACAAGACCCACGGCCTGGCACCACGACCGCCCGGCCCCTCCCATTGTGAGGTGCTGCGGTCCTTATCTCGGGAAATCTGGTGTTTCCTGTTTAAGATGCAGCTTAGAGTTGGGGGAAGCTGGGGGGAAGGGAGAAGCAAAGCAAAGGACATTTCTCAAGAGCCTGCTGGGTATTCCAGCCTGTTTAATCCTCAGGATGACCTCCTTCCGTGGTGATGGTTATTAGCTCCACTCCGCAGATGGTGCGATCGAGGCTCAAAATGGTGGAAAACTTTGCCCCAAAGACAAGACGGTATAGCGCATGGGTAAGAACACAGAGACTCTGGAATCAGACACATCTGAGTTCAGATCTGAGCTCTGACACCTGTTCATGCCGAGGTACTTAAGCTCTCCGGGCCTCAGTTTCCTCATCTGTAAAATGGTGATAATGATAGTCCCTCTGTCCTTGGGTGGTTGTGAGGGCTCGGTGAGATGGCACAGGTGACACACGCTCAGCGAGCGCTAGCCACCATCATCCCCATTTTGCTGATGTGACAACTGAGCCTCAGGATGGTGATGCCCACCACTGGTGGGTGGCAAGTGCGGGGTCTGAACCCAGATATGATTCTCCCGGCCCTACTTGCACCACCGTGGACTGGCTGATGGTGGCCCCCAGCTTCCAAAAGGCTGTCAGGAGGTGGCTGAAGAGGGGAGGCTCCCAGATTTCCGGCAGAGCCGTGGAAGCCAGCCTGGGGACTGGGGTTCAGGGTCACGCCTGCAGCCGGTGTTCCAGGCAGCGGAGAGGAACTGCGGCAGCATGCCTGGAAAAGCCTGGCTTGTCCGCAGCATCCTGCCCTCCACCGACATTGTCCTCTGGACCCTCTCAGCCCAGGGGCTGAACATTAGGGGTTTCCGGCAGCCTGGCCAAACTACCTTCACTTTCCGGAGAAGCCTTCGCCAGACAGCTGGGGTAGGGGCTGAGCTGGCCCCGAGCCCCGAGCCCCAGGCAGGGCGTGCTGGGAAGGGCACTGGCGCAGCCCCAATAACATCCCCTTGACCTCAGGTCCTGACCCCGGAGACTGCCCTTCTCAGAGACACGGCTGCCCTCCTCGCTCCTGCTCCTGGAGCCCAGGGAAGAAAAGGCTGTGACTCATTTTCATTTTAGGATTGGCTGAAGTCAGGGCACTCGGCTTCACGTCCCCCTCACAAACATGCTGTGACCTGGGCAAGCCTCCCCCTCTCCGTGCCCCACTGAGAGTCTACAGGACACCCCAGGCCCCCTCACGCTCTGACATTCACATAGGGTGACCTGCTGCCCTTTGCTCTGTTGTCTTAGAGCGTGAGCTTCTCGAGGCTGTGGTCAGTTTCCCTCCCATGTTCATCGGCGTAGAAGGAACCCACAGTGCGACCACCATTCTTCCATCCAAATGTCTCTAAGACCTGCTAAGGCTCTTTGGTAGTGAGCATTCCCATCTGGAACAGGGTCTCGGCCATTCCGCTAATGTCACTCGGCGCTGTTTCCTCATCTGCGTAATGGGGAGAACTGCCTGGCAGGGGAGTTGTAGGGGTCACAGGAGACAACCTAAACTCTACAAACTGAAGCTTCCACCTCTGCCCCCCCGCCTCCGGATCAACTGGATAAACTTGGTATTACGAATGAATAAGTGTCCAGAAGCCACACCCCAGGACGTCTCGGGGCTGAGGGGCAGCCTGTGGCTGTGCCCCCTTTCCTGGGCTTTGCACTTATCTGTGCATCAGAGGGGCGGGGGGCGTCCCCTTGACCCCAGCAGAGCTGCCAGGCCCCACAGCTGCACTGCCAACCCCTCTTCCACAGGCCCAGGAGCCCGAGGCACCCAGAGGGCAACGGTGGGGCCGACGATGCAGAGCCAGCCGCGTCCTGGTGAGATCAGCGCCGTGGAATTAGTCAGACGGGATCACCCTGAGGACCCCGCGCTCACAGCCAGTGACTCACGCCGCGTGTCCAGCCTCACAGGCGGAGAAGCCAGCGGAGGCGGCAGCACCAGCTCACCTCGCCCCGCAGCACACCTTTTAAGGAGAGGGCGCTCCAGGCAGCTCAGAGGCCTTTGCCAGCCCTTCTCCACGCCTGCCCAGGGCGGGTGCAGGGGCCAGACCCCAACCTGGGTTCAAATCCGGCACGGCACTTTTCAGACGTGACCTTGGGCAAGTCAATTTCCTGGAACCGGTGCCTTCACTTGTAACATGTTAATAATTCTTGCCTCGCAAGAGAGGAACTAAATGAGACAGCGCATATGCGAAGTGCTTGGCAGTGGGCACCTCTTAAGGAGTGGTAGAGGACGACAGGGGGACCGGCCCGGGGCTCGCGAGTCAGGCTGCCCGGCTCTGAATTCTCCCCCCAACCGTTACTCGCTGGGCGTCTGAGTTACTCAACTCTGCATCAGTGCCTCTTCTATCACGTGAGCTGACGCTGCCTGCCTTGTCAGCCAGTGGTGAGATTAGGATCACACACTACCTTCCGCAAGGTGACGGGGGAGGTGCAGGAGCAGGGCCAGCCCAGGTGCCTGTGGACTTCATGTCTTGGACGACATCCCCACCCTCCCCGAGCGGGTCTCGTGCGTGAACGGGGGCGATGATCAGTGCTTGCCTTGTGGGGCTGCTGGGGGGGTGGGGCGGCGGTGCTTAGAACAGGGCCTGGCACCCAGCAAGTGCCCTCTGAGCACTGGCTGTTCTTATTCATCTTACACATAGCTCTTGGCCTTTCTCCACGAATGCCAGTTGCTGGTTTCCACATGCCTGTGACAGATCCCAGGCCTGTGGCCCTCCAGAGGCCACAGGCCCTGCTTCTGAGCCAACTCCGCCCTCTGGCGCCAGCCACAGCAGCCTTCCCAAGGCAGTCCTGGGGCCGACCCCTCAAAGACCCTGCAGTAACACAGGCAGTTCCAATAGGAACACCAAGGACACTGAGAAGAGTGCACACAGCACCCCAGGGCCAAAGGGAAGGGTGCCGGGATGCCCCTGCTGCCTGGCACCCAGCGAGCGGGCATCTCAGCTGGGCAAGTGAGCCAAAGGGCAGCTCGGCCACATGAGGAAGAAGAGGGGTGGGCTTTCCCAGCTGGCAAGGCTGGTGTGCCTCGCACCCTCCTCCACAGGCCAAGGCGGGGGCCGGGAACAAGAAGGGGCAGAGAGCCTGGCCCTGAGGCCTCGGAGTTCCTGTGTACACACACACACAGGAAGGACAGCCCACCTCCCAGTGGGCTGGGGTGGGGCGAGGGGCAGGCCAGGCTTCTGCAGGAGTGCGGGCCCGTCAGCAGAAAAGGTCCCCAGAGGATCAGTTTTAAGAGCTCAGGCTGCAGAGGCAACCAGCTCTGGGTAGAAACCTGGGCTCTGCACCCTGACAGCTTCTGTGTCCTCATCTGCATAATGGGGACAACAGACACCCCTCTGCCTTACTTGTATGTAAAGGCATCCTCAGAACGGTGGCCACCACTGAAAGCGGTGTTAGTCACAGGCGGGGCTGGTCAAGGGCAAGAGGGTGGCGGGAGTCAGAGGAGAAAACAGGGGCAGAGCCTGGGAAGGCGCGACGGTGCTCCCAGGGCCCAGGCAGAACGGAAGCTGTCGACAGTGCAAACCCTAGTTTTATTGGTCCAGTTCTTTCCGTGAAGCCTCCTGCTCGGAGAACCGAAAGGCCAGCTAATGGTAAAGGAGGGTAGTGTCTCGAGTCTTTCAGAGGCAAGGGTTTGCAGGATGCCCCCAGCCCAACACACGTCCGCTGCCCCGGCGCCTGGGAGGAAAGAGGAAGGTGGCTCTTTGGGGGGTGGACACGGTAAGCTGGTGCGGGGCCCAGGATCTGTTCTTCACAGCGGGAGGTAGAGGGGATCACATAAAGTTCTTTATTACAGACCTACAAAAAATGAGGGAATTATGTATATTACTCTCACTTGTTTGGGTTTCTTTTTTCCTTCTTCTTTTTACAAAACAGCAGCAGGAAAGAAAAATGCAGGAGGCAAATGAGCCAGGCACCGGGGTTCAGATCAGAAGGGAGCAGGGAGACCAAGCTATTACTGCAGGCTGGCCCCGGGACTCTGTCCCAGCAGCCTGGAAGCAAGGTGACAAGCCCTAGAGGCAGCAGACAGAGAGAGGATGGGGAGATGTCTGTCCCCGCTTGGCGGCGGCACTGCTCCTTGGGCAGCCACCCTGGCGGTCAGCCGGGTTGGGAGCACGTGAGGCTCCTGTGTTTGGAGGCCTGGTCTCCAAAGCACGGGCCCACAGGGGCCAGACAGAGGGAGGAGGCGGGAGGGGCCGGCACAGAAGGGCCGCGAGTTCTATCGGGGCCCCCACGGGAACACGGGGCCCGGGTGGGCAGGGTCAGTCAGGACGCTTCCCTGCTTGTCAGCCAATCAGCTTCTTCAGGAAGGCCTCCAGCTGGTCCTCATCCTTGATGCCCACAAACTTGTCCACCACGTCTCCATTCTTGATGGCCAGCACGGTGGGCACAGCTGACACCTAGGCGGACGGGACAAAGGGGGCCAAGTCACTCAGAGGTGGGCTCTTCTTGACCGTTATTCCCAAGCTCTGGGGACAGGGCTGGTGGCTTATGCAGGGCAGTGACTGCCCAAAGCCACGGGGGGGAGGGGGGGGGCCTTCCCTTTGCGCAGGGGTGCGGCAGGGCCTGCAGTTCCAGCCCTGGAGAAACGTTTCCACCGTGGGCTCCCAGCAGCACCCTTCCTCCCCCAGCTGTGTGCCTGGCTCACTGTCCCGGTGGTTTGGCTGGAATGACAGGAGAGATTAAAATAACCCATGCAGCTGCAGGCCAGGGCTGGGGGCAGGGAGGGGCTGAGGGGCGGCCTGGCACAGGGGGACCAGGAGAATCTGAATCCTGGCCTTGCCACTCATTAGCTGGGCGCCTTGGCCGGGTCACGCCACCTTCGGAGCCTTGGTGCCCTCTTCTGTGAAATGGGGATGAGTTTCTATGGTGCAGGTCTAGGACAGGGATTAAAGATTTGGATATAAAGCTGAGTGGTCAGGAGCTCAGGCTCTGGGGCCGGCGGAGCCAATCTCAGGCCATTCTGGGCGAGCCATTTCATCACTCTAAGTGTCAGTGTTCGCATCAGCAAATGGAGATACTACCAGGGCTTATATTAGTGGGCATGGGGGCCGAACGGGATAATTTCTGCAAAGTCTCAACACAGAGCCCTGCACTTGGCACCGTGCCCGGCACAGAGCGGGCACTCAAATGAAGGCCACAGAGGGCACGTCACAAAAGGAAAACTCAGGGCCCCGCGCAACTTCTTTCAGCTCCACGCCACGATGGTTAACAGGGTCCAGAAATTCACTGACTCACACTGGGCAGTGTGGGAGGAGGGGCTCAGCCTGGTGAGCCTGTATTTATTTATTAGGGGGGCTGGACATTCTTGGCCTGTGAAGCATTTTCTCAAGCTCCCCCAGGGGACCTGTACAGATCATGTGGTACGTAAACGAGGCCCAAGACCTGCTCTGGCATCGTGCATTCTGCTGCCTGGGCTCCCCACCTGGCATCCTCGGCATTTGAAAAAACCATATAAACAGAACAAAATAAACACAGACTTTTCTTACATACAAGTTAACTACAAAGTAACAACAGCGATTTCTACAAACATACCAGTTCTTCACGTGTCCTGAGTGCTGTCCTGCCCGTGAGTCACCCTGGGAAGCCAGACCTAAGATTTGGAACGTTCTGACTGTGCATACGTCAGTTACAAAACAGAAGCGCGGGCCTGACGGGCCCAATCTCAGTATGTGGCAGGCTGTGCACCTCTCCTCTAATGGGTTTTGGGGACAAACACAGCAGGTAAGATGACAAGAGTCCCTGTCCCTGTTAGTGCCTTCAGGTCCCCTCAAGGGCTGTCCTGGGGCTGCTGTTGGTGGCAGCTGACATACTTCCCAGAGGCAATGTGCAGGCCGACCCATCTGGTGGTGGGCTGACCACCACGTGTGCCCCTGCTCATGGCACCACCACTGGCTCCTTCTTGCCCCTGGCACGTGTGATAGCATGAAGTGCAAGGCTGAGCACACGGCTGCCCCAGAAAGGTTCCTTCCAGGATGCAGTCGCTGGAGCGCCCCCGGGCCCGCACATGCCGTCTCTTGCGCCCTCTACTGGTCTGTGGAGGCAGCGGCCTCACATCCGGCAGCTCTGAACTGAGACCCAAGGCTCAGGCACTAACTGCTCCACTTCGCCCATGCTGGATCCCATGCTGTCCTGTGCTTCTTTAACTGAGGTAAAACTGTATCTCAATGTCTGAGCAGTGGTGTAATTGTTTTTACCGTCCTCCCTCTAAGCAGGACGCTGTGCTCACTGAGGTGGCTTGGAGTAGACTCAGTTTTTCTCCAGAATTCTAGATGATTCCCTTTATAATCGCATTTGTGTAAACTCACACGTGTGCTTACACACGCACAGACCGCGCTGTAGTTGGGTGTACAGCAGACACGCTGCAACTGTATTTTCATGACAACCAAAATCTAGTCATTACTGATCAAGGGAGTTCTTTGAGGTTTGAGCCTAGACACACAGATACAGACAGACAGACACCCCCCCACCCCACCCCCGCCGCCGCCCACACACACACACAGTCATGGGCTTGCCAGAAGCTGGATCTTCTAGGACACTTCAGGGATACCTGGGCTGTGACTGGACTTCCCTTACCCCCAAGGAGGAGGATGTGGCTTTGCTGACCCTGAGTTCGGCTCACATCTGGAAGGGCTGGTGCTTGTAAAGACTGCCTTAAATGGAAGTGCATAGGTCTCTGGCACATTCTTCTGGAAAGGCGATATAAGTGTAAGGGGATCACGGCGGAGCGAGAATTCAGCTCCCCTCTCAATTCTGGTGACACTGAGGGAACCAAGAGGCCGGAAAGGCCCCGGGAACTCAGGAGGGGGAGGGGTGTGCGTGTGTGTCTTCCCGCCAACCTGTAGCCCCCCAGCCCACACTGCCACTGAGCTTGGTGTCCCTGCCTGGTCTTCTCCTGTCTTACCCCAATTTCCTCCATTTGTGAAATGCGAAGGACCTCCCGAGGGACAGGCGGACAGGCACAGTGCTAGTTGTCACAGGAGACTGGTGACCTCCTCCTCAGCCAATTGCAGAACACACAAAAAAGCTCACTGTCACCCCGGCAGCCACATACTGGTGCTTTTTAGGTGTCAGGGACAACCTGGACCATTTGTGTGTGCTGGCTCATCAACTCCTGCCTCAAGGTGGGCTCATTTTACAGATGAGAAGACTGAGGCTCAAAGGCTGAGTGACTAAGCGATAGGGCTGGAATTTGAAACAAGATCTGAGTGACTCTGCTGTCGTAACATCAAACTATGCTATACCTCGGCCCAAGAGCAAGGGATTGGAGATAAACATTGAGTCCCAGCAGGGCAGGGAAGGATGTGTGGGAAAGCATTAAAAGGATTTCATGCTTCAAATGAGAAAGGCCAAATGCTTCGTAGAAGCTTTTGGATACAGGAGGGTTCTTGGAAAAACTATTACTGAAAGAATTGAATCCAACTATATGACATCCCGGAGAAGACAAAACTACAGATAGTAAAAAGATCAGTGGTTGCCAGGAGTTCAGGCGGAGAAGGGAGGAAAAGGTCAATCAGAGAGGATTTTTAGGATGGTGAAACTCTTCTGTATGAGACGGTAATGGTGGATGCATGTCGTTACCCATGTGTCCAAACCCACTCGCTGACGGTGCCTCCCCGAGAAGGCCAGCCCAGAGCTTCAGGGCTTTTGCTGCTCGATGTCTGCTCCTGGACTCCCAGCAGTGGCATCACCTGGAAGCTTGTTAAAAATGCAGAATCTTGGATCCTTCTCGGACACACTGTATCATAACCTGCTCTTTAACAATGTCCCAGGTCATACTCATGTTTGAAAGTGCCGATTTAGAAAACTTTCAAAATAAGGGAATATGGTAATGACTGAAGTACTGTGCATTCCAGCTATGCATTATTTCAATAATACTGAAATACTGTTCAATGAACTGTCTATGACGTTATATGGACCATTAAAAATTCAAATAAAAAATTCAAATGAGGTACCCCAAGTATTGACAGTGGTTTGCCTCCATGCTAAGATTATTGCTATTTGGCTGTTTTCATAATGCTCTTCAAAGGGCCTTCTCTGCGAGATGAGGAATAAAAGGGTGCAACCCCAAGTGCAAGGCAAGCAGCAGGCGCCCTAGAAGGAGGGCCCTGCCCCGATCCGCTCTCTCCACAGGGTCTCAGCGACTGGGGAGCACCCGGCAGAGGACCTGAGGGGGCAGGGGAGCAGAGAGCTCTCCATTCCGCCAGCCAGGCGGTGCAGAGTGGGGGCCCCCAAGGCCCCAGGCCACTTTCCCTTCCCTCTCCCTTTGGGAGATGGTGAATTTCTAGGGTGGACAGCTGACTGAAGCATAGAGTGTGCAGGGGGGGAGAGGAACTTGTGTGAGGGAAACTCACCCTGAGGGTGTGTGCTGGGCTTGGGGGGTGGCAGGAGAGCTTGGGAAGAATTATATTCCCTGAATATAACTTAAAGCAGTTTCTCCAAGTCCATCCACCATTCGGAAAAGGCCTTCAGGCTTTGGAGGAAGCTGTCCCAGGAGGTACTATGGATCTCTTAGCTGAAACTTCTTCCTCAGACTCTCTTCAAAACAACAGGTGTGAAGGAAGGAAGGAAGGAAGGAAGGAAGGAAGGAAGGAAGGAAGGAAAGGGGTCGGGGAGGGGTCAGGAAGAATCCCCACTGGAGCTTCCTACACCCTGCAATGACGTCAGCCCGGGACCTGGCAAAACCAGGAGGCCGGGTCCAGGGGGCGTGGGCCCAGCAGCCTTGAGGAATTTCTATATGACGCTGTACTATGTGGACGGCGGACGGAGGGAGAAGACCCTACAAGAGGACCTCTCCCCCACCACACACTTCCCAGGCTTAACCACAGGGCTTCAGGGCCCGGCCGTACATCACCTGGGATGCAGGCTCCCCGGAATGCAGGTGGGGTGGTCGTGGGGATTCTCAGCACCCGTGTGACCACAGCTGGAGGAACTGGGTTATTCTTTTTCGTATCCTTACAGCTACTACAGTTGCTGGGACACGGTCGGTGCTCAGGATGTGTCGGCCTAAGTTCCACTGCCTGACGCTGAAGCTGAAGCTCAGGAGAGAGGGTGCCTAAGACACCTGGAGCCTACCCATCACCCTGGGGTGCCCAGAAGCTCCAGCCCTAAGCTCTTACCAGAAGGCCACACCCTCACTCCCACAGCTGCTGTGGGTCTCTGGGGGAGGAAGGGGCAAGCAATGAAAGCTAGGGGCCCCTAAATGGTCAGACAAGTACCCCCTTGACTGGGCAATCAGTGGGAGAGCTTTTGAAAACAAAAACAGAAACAGAAACAAACTACAATTCATTCCTTCCCTCGAGCCCTTGTAAGCGGCCCCGGTCACCCAGTGCCGTGGACAGTTTTCCTCTGGTAATATCCCCCCAACCACCTGCAGTCGTCATCCGTGGCTCTGCCTGCCCAGCATCTTTTTCCTTTGCCTCTGGTCAGGGCAGCCAGCTTTTCCTTTGAGTGACCACCCCCAGCCCCAGCTCTGAGGGCAGCCAGCCTATTCTCACCCCTGCCCCCATCCTTTCCCTGCCACAGGGACTGGTTGGAGGATGGGCATCTAGAGAAGAGTCGAACCTGGACTTCCAAACTGAGAAAGAGAGATGCCACCTCTTTCAGTCACTTACTACCAGGGAGGGATGAAGGTTCACTCTGGCCAGATCTAGATATTTCAAGAGAACCAGAAATATGGATGTTCCCGTGAAATCTTCTGAGTTTTAAATAACAACATCTGATTCAGCATTAAAAACAAAAACAAAAACAAAAACACTTCGAGGGCCAGACCAATCAAGCTAGTGAGCCAGATGTGGCCCACAGGCCACCGGGGCGACCTTGGCTCTGGAATGATGCTATCCAGGCCCCTTCCAACTTGGCGGCAGTCGGCTTTCCCAGCTGCCTGTCCTCTCACTGCTTGCTCGGCCCTTCACTGTGGCCATCCAGCCACAACGGACCGCTCCCCTTTCTCCAACTACAAAGCGGTCTCCAAGGCCCAGAGGATGCTCGACATGGACATGCCACGCATCTCCTGCTCCTCTTCCTCCGGCAAGCTCTGCTCCAGGCACACAGGCCCTGATGTTCTGTGAGCAAACATGTGAGACCCTGACCTCAGGGCCTTTGCAAAGGACGTCTGCTCCACTGGATCGCTCTTCCAAAGAGCGGCATGGTTTGGTCCTTACTCCCTCCAGGTCTTTGCTCAGCTGTCAGCTTCTCAGCGAGGCCTTCCCTAGCCCACGCTTTAAAAAAGGAAACCCTCCCCAGCCCTGTGCCCAGCACTCCCACCCTTCTTCCTGATTTCGTTTTCTCCACAGCACTTATTATCTAAAACAGGGATCAGCGGACGGTGGCCCACAAGCGAAACCTGCTGCCCGCTGCTGCCTGTTTTCGCAAACGCCGTTTTACCGGCACACGGCCACGGCCACAGCCACAGCCACGCCCACGTCCATTTGTTTAGATACTTTCTATGGCTGCTCTCATGCTACAAGACAGGTGTATTGCAACAGAGACAAATGCCCTGCAAAGCCTCAAACATGCACCACCTCGTCCTTTAGAGAACAAGTTTGTGGATGCCCAATCTAAAATACTAGCATGTAGGCTCCACAAAGGCAGGGATTCTGTCAGCTCTGTTCACTGCCACATCCTCACCACCAAGTAACAGCCCTGGCCTTGATGGGACTCTGAATACATGTCTGCTGAAGGAATGCACAAGCCAGTCAGACACAAAACAGCTCATGTCTTTGTGTTTGCTGTGCTCTCAGCCCTGCCTTCTTCTCCGTGCATCCTTCACAGCTCTGCTCAGAGGGTCCCTCTAACATGACACATTCCCTATCCCTTTACTCTCCCACCCCAACCCTGGGGACAAGAAGCTCATCTTAGTTGCACCAGAATCATGTACGCCTGGCACGCCACAGGGCTCACAGATGGATGGATGAATCCATGAATGAGGGAGGGCATCAATTTCCCAAGACTCCGAGAAAAACCTGGTGTTTGGGGTCACACATCCCACTGCCTAAAGGTGGTGAAGAGAGACAGGAGGCTCAGAGGACCCAGGGAGTCACATCTGAAGTGCTCTGAACCCCTGAGGTCTCTAGAAAGAATCAAGACACCCCCTTACTGACTCCCTGGTAGCCCCCAAGACGTCTCCAGCTATCCTGTGGCCCCAAGCATCCCCACACCAGTTGCCATGTGGCTCTGCTGAAACATACCTCATACTCTATGGCGAGGTCTGTGTGGTCGTCAATATCCACCTTGGCCATCACCACCTTTCCATGCTGCTTGGCCACCACCTTCTCTAACCTTGGCCCCAGGATCTTGCAGGGACCACACCACCTCGGAAGGGGAAGGAGAAGCATCCCGTCACAAAAGCACATGCCAATCAATCCACGGTTTCCCAGGACCTTCCCTTGACCCACATCTTTCCGAGGGACTGTGGACTCATCACCTCTGCTTACAGTGTTTGGATATTAACCTGTAATGCTGACATGCCAGGTAACTCCAGGAGACTCTGCAACTGGGGAATTTTTACAGGTCCTGGATTTCTAAAACATGGGCCTCATCCTAAGACTCTCAGAAAGGTTATTTCGCTTATTTTACTATAGCTAAAAGAAATACACTGTCATACAGATGAACATGGGATTTGAAGTTAAAAGGTTTAGGTTCAAAGACAGGCGCCTGCCAACCAGCTGATTGCTCTGAAGCCTCAGTTTCCTCATTTGAAAGCGAGACTCTGGATCTAGAAGCTATGATGAGAAACCAACTAAGGCAATGTGGATAAATACGCTTTGTAAGCTGCAGAGTTACTTCAAACACCTCACGGACTCAGAACTAAGGGAACGGAAACCAGCAGCTAGGGAGTTATCTACGACTGCCAGCCGCTGTGCCGGGACCTCCTCAGCTTTTACTACACAGAACCCTCAACCCTGCAAAGGAAAAGAAAACGTCTTCCTAAGAAACTGAGGCCCAAACAAGTTACGAGACTTGTGCAAGGTCTGGGACTGCATCCAAGGTTGTGTTCCAAGTGTCTTCTTTTAGGCCCAGGTTACTCTGTGATTCCCCAGGTCCTGTGTCAACTGCCATCGCTGCCCTAACACAGGTGTTCCCTTCTAGGTGGTAAGCCTAGGCTGTCATCTCTAAGTATGTGCCACTAAGGACAGTGCCTGGCACTGAATGAACAAACTCACACCCTGCTTCCTTTTTGGGGAAGAAGATAAGGCATCACCCCACTTTTCATCCATTTTAGAAGCCTTCTCCGGTATGCTCATCAGACCAGGAGGGCAGGACAGCTCTGCCTTCCATGAACCCCCGACTGGTGACTCCTATTTTATTCTCAGCCTTTAAACCCTTTGCATTCACAGATTTCAATGAACTCACAACACCTAAAAACCCAGTCTGCAAGACCTTATCTCCTGTCAAAGTGAAGAGAGGGAGGCAGAAGGACACCACATGGCCTGCCCAAGGCAACATGGTGAGTCAGAGAAAGAATGGGAAAGAAAGCAAAAGAATCTGTCAGTGGTTTGCGCAAAAGGCCTTCCAACTTCTAACTCGGGCTACACTGGGCTTCTTTCAGGATGCCCCATTCTGAGGGGTTTGTCCAGTAGTTTTGGAGTCAGGCGTCTAGCCAGGCCTCAAAGGTCCGGAAATGAAGAAGGCCAGGCCTACAATCAGAAGGCCACAGATCACTGATAACTTTTTGCCAGCCCTTCCCACGTTAGGTGGCAAGATGTTAAAATAAAATCAACTCTCTAACGGGCCAGGAACTGCTATACACCCAAAGTCAGATGACGCTGGAGTCATAGTTTTCCTGCTTTGGTCCAAGTTGAAGATGACCGGGGCCATTCGGGCAGTGAGATACAGAACATCAGTGTTTCGCAGCACCAATCACAGTAAGTTCTGAAGACTGTTTACTAGCTTGCCTGCTGCCAAACTATACTTAATCTTTGAGAGAAGGGATTGGGTCTCAATAATCTTTGGAATGAGTCTACGTATGAGAAGAATCAAATGTAGTACTGAGACATAGCAGGCTCTCAATAAACAAATACCTGAACAAGTGATACCCCAGTCTTCTGCCAACTCCCAGGACTCACTGTGCATGGAAATCCACAACCACTGGTGTCTCACTGTTGACAACTCGGTCTTGAAAGTCTGGTCCATCCTGGATGTTAAAGGTCGTTGTACAGACTCTGGTGGTGTATATTGACCGGGCTTGGCTGGGTGTTACTGTCAGGTTATTAGGACTGCGCTGTGGGGTCTGCAGGGCCCTGCAGGCAAGGGGCGCCCACCAACTCTGAGAAGGCTTCCTGCAGATTACGGAGGCCAGGAACCTCCTCAGGAGAAGCCGCTGAGCCATCTGTGAGGGGAAGAGGCAGGAAAAGTAGGGGCAGTCAATACACCATTAAAAGAGACGTATATGGGAAACTCCGAGGCTCAGGTAAATCGTGACATGTCCAAAATAACCCAATTATTCAATGAGAATCAACGTTGGAACCCACGGCGGTCTGAGAAGTCCTTACTCTATCGATTACTCTTTTTCAAAGTGTTTTAATGGGAAATTTAGGACAAAGGGGGTGGCTGTCAAAGGATCAGGAAAGAGGAACCGCAACAATTCAAGGAGGAACGGAGAGGCACGGGGTAGGAGGGGGGAACTAAAAAAGGAGGAACGTGTGTGGAAGGAACTGGGGAACTGGACGCCACCAGGGACCCCGGGTCCCGGATAGCGGGTTCCCCCAGCCCAGGGTCTCTGCCCGCTCGGCCGCCGGCCCGCACAGGAGCGCGCCGGCAGAGTGCCTCAGCCGCCTCGACACCACCTCGAGCCACCCCCACGGGCTTCCTACCTCCCTGCAGCGAGAGCGGAGGCACGCACGGCGCGACCCTCCCCACCGCTCAAGGGCACTCCTGTCGTCACTTCCTGAGGGGAGGGCCATTAGCGTCACTTCCGGGGACAGGCTACCTGGAGCAAGCCTCTCTGCAACGTGACGGGAGGCGGGGGCGAAGCCTCAGGAATCGGAAGAGAAAGACTGTTGGAGGGAGAGACCGGAAGAGGGGCGGGCCCTTAGGGGGAGGGACCGGAAGAGGCAGGCGGGCCCCAGAGGAAGGTCCGGAAGAGGAGGGGAAGGAGGAGGGAGCTACAGCGAGGTACTGGTTGGTAGAAGGGCGGTAGGGAGGTCTGGTTCTGGAGTTTGCACTCTTGTTGCAGTAGATGTCAGCCTGCATCGCACCTCTTTTGTCTCCTTGTCTCAGTGCGGCTTCGGAGCAACAAGAGGACGCTTTGTGGTCCTTGTTTGTCACTTGCGACTGTATAATCTCGCGGTTACAGTCAAGTCACCATGCCCCTGGGGGCTTCTGTTACCTAATACGTGACATGAATGGCTGGGCTTGTCCTCCACCCAGGCTCCTCAAGCTTGTCTCTTTGGAGTGCTGGGGAACTGGGCCCGGACAAGATGCCAGATGGTGGTAGTGCTTGGAGGGCCTGCCGTTGAGGCCCCACACAAAGTGTGGTGACCTGTGAACCTGCTTGGGCCTGGGCCTGGGCCTTGCTTTCACACCCATTGTCACTGTCATGGACAGGGGTCCAGGCACCTGTGTGTCCCAGGCTGGTGTAACAGTCACCCCTTGTCTCCCCTGCACCCTGTACCTTACCTTACAACCATTCCTGAGCTGTTCTATGAATACATCAATGCCTTTTCCTTCCTCCTTGCCTTTGCTTAATTTGAAATGCTTTTTTCTGTGTCCACTTGGTAGAACACTTACTAATCACCTCTTCTTTGAGCAGCATTAATTGCCTCCTTCTCTCTGGTGCTTTGTTCATGACGCTTAGTAACACAGTGCATAGTGTCTGTCTCTTCCACAAGACCATGTGCTTCCTGTGAGTAGGGATTTGTAGCTTTTACACATCTCCATATGCATAGCACCAACCTGATACAGTGCCTGGCTCACAGAGGATGTTCCATAGATGCTTATTAAACCAAGTATCTTTTGATATCCCAGGGAGCAGTTTATAGTCTGAGAGATTACATGACTTGTCCAGGGTCATGAAACAGGTAAATTGGCAGAGCCCTATCTCACACCTCCACTCCAGCCAGTGGGAATCACAGAACCATAGTTCACCTAAATGTCTCTCCCATCCCTGTGCTTTGTACTTGCTACTCCCTACGACTGGAAGGCTTTTCCATCTACTTTTCATCTGAGAAAATGCTACCAGGTACCAGATTAGGCATCATCTCTGGAGACACAAACCTGATCCTCCTCGAGCAGGGGTAGATTCCCTCCACTGAGCTTCCACGGCCCCTGTGTGTCTATCAATCACCAGACTCAGTACCCTGGATTGTTACGGTTTCTTTATTCCTCACTCACTGTAAGTACCTGGGGGTCTCTGTCTCTCCATTGCTTACTTGGAAGGCAGCTATGCTCACCACTCTATCACCAGTGCGTCAATGCTTACTTTGGGGCTTGGAGCATCGTAATAGGTGCTCAGTGATTATTTGTTCCATGAACAAAGAGCAGGGACCCAAATCACATCTTTGACTCCAAATACTCTTTCCCCCACCACATTGCATGGGCCCATTGTGTCCTTCCAAAATCATTGCCATGTTTTTCTCCAGCTCATCTTGGCCACGTCATGCTGTTATTTGTCCTCTGTCCAACTGGCAGGTTCACTGCCTCACTCCCCAGGCAGGCAGGGCCACAGCCACGGCTGTGCAGGGACCTTCCTCTGGAATGGGGTGATGGACTCCATGGAACAGGTTCACATCCCCTGGTCAGCCTTCCGCTAAATAGAGTTCCTCATCCATCACAGGCAGGAGACCAGGGGAGGGCGTGGGCAGGCATGGTCTCCTCCACCTTGTCTGACCTCTTGCTTTTGCCTCTGCCCCGGCCTAGGACTGGAGCCAGCAGTGGTGATCCACAGTGGGACACTGGTCCCCCTGCCTCTTCTGAGGTCAGTGTCCTTTGGTGCAGCTGTTTCTGCTAATGCCAGATGCCATGTGGCAGGGGCACTCTCACCCTGCCTGTTTCCATTTCGGTTTTTCTGTGTCTCCAGTGCTTTCTCTTTCAGAGCCTCCGATTAACCCTATGTAGCATTTTCACAGCATTTTCTGGAAGGCCAATTTCCCCGATTAATTCACATTCCAAATTCCAAAGGAGGACCAGTCCTGTTTATCCATAGTCCATAGTCACTTCACCTCTGCTGACCTCAGGCTTCTCAGCTGAGAAATGGGAAGAATGAGGCCTTCCTCATAGAGGGCTGTGACGTTGCAGGAAGGACGGAGCACAGGGCCTGCCATGTTGTTAGTGCCTGATGAGAGTGAAGGCATATCCTTCCCACCTGCTGGGTGAGAACCTGCGAGAAGGCTGCACTCACAGTAGGCTGCCGAGGGTCTCCTTAGTTCTGTGGTGGCTCATCTGCCCAGCCAGAGCTGACCTGGCCTGGCTCCGGCTCAGTTACAAGGCAGGCTCAGGGCACAGGTGTAAGGGGAAGGGAAGGAAGCCAGCACTGGCAGCCTGAGCTAGGGTAAAACTTCTGCTACCTCTTACTTATTTATTGCAGTGTTTTTCAGCCTGTGTGACGTGAGCCACCAGTGGGTTTGAGAAATCAATTTAGTGAGTTATGAGCAGCTTTTAAAAAAACAATCAGGGGGCTTCCCTGGTGGCACAGTGGTTGAGAGTCCGCCTGCCGATGCAGGGAACACAGGTTCATGCCCCGGTCCGGGAGGATCCCGCATGCCGCGGAGCAGCTGGGCCTGTGAGCCATGGCCGCTGAGCCTGCGCGTCCGGAGCCTGTGCTCCGCAGCGGAAGAGGCCCCAGAGATGAGAGGCCCACATACCGCAAAAAAAAAAAAAAAAAATCAGAATTATCAGAGTACGTTGCATGTTATAAGTATTATTTTGTGAAATATTTGTTAGTGTTATGTATATATATAGCTGTGTGTCCTAGGTTGTGATAAAGAATGTATTTCTTACTGTGGATCATGGTCAAAGGGTTTGAAAGCTACTGAAGAGCTACCAGATATCTGACACTGTTTCAAACACCTGATGTATTAACTCATTTAATCCTACAACACTGTGAGGTTGTTACTGTTACAGCCCCCATCTTACAGATAGAGAAACTGAGACACAGAGGATAAGTAGTTTGTCCAGGGTCACCCAGATAGTAGGAGGTGGAAGCTTAAAGCTGTACTTTAGATCCCCGAGCAAGGATCTGATTTGACCCTAGACTGCTGCCTCTTTCCCACCAACCTCTAGGGCCAGTCAGCCAATCTAGGCCACCAGAGGGCAATGTGGGGCTCAAACCCTTGCAGCTGGTGGCGGGGCAGGCAGGATTTTCAGCTGTGGCTATAAGCAGAGGTGCCCACATGGTGGCAGTGTGGTCTCAGCCTCCTCCAGGGCAAGTCAAGCCACTAGCTGGGCACAATCCTGGGATCCCAGCTCCCTCAAGTCTGCAGGGGACAGGGCTGTGGGACGGGTACATTTCAGTGACCATGTGTCTGAGGATTTCACAGCTGGAGGAAGGCACCTTCAAAAAAACACAGGGTGGGGCTTCCCTGGTGGCGCAGTGGTTAAGAATCCACCTGCCAATGCAGGGGACATGGGTTTGAGCCCTGGTCTGGGAAGAACCCACATGCTGCGGAGCAACTAAGCCCGTGTGCCACAACTACTGAGCCTGCGCTCTAGAGCCCGTGAGCCACAACTACTGAGCCCACATGCCACAACTACTGAGCCCGTGCACCTAGAGCCCGTGCTCTGCAACAAAAGAAGCCATGGCAGTGAGAAGCCTGCGCACCACAACGAGAGTAGCCCCCTAGCCCCTGCTCTCCACAACTAGAGAAAGCCCGTGTGCAGCAACGAAGACCCAACGCAGCCAAAAATAGATAAATTAATTTAAAAATTTATTTTAAAAAATGTAATTGAGAGTAAATATAAACATGAAAAATTAAAAAAAAAACAACACAGAATTCCCTGGTGGTCCAGTGGTTAAGACTCTGTGCTTTTACTGCTGAGGGCCCAGGTTTGATCCCTGTCAGGGAACTAAGATCCCACTAAGCCATGTGGGACGGGCGGCCATTAAAAAACAAAAACAAAAAAGAGAGAGAGAGAGAGAGAGAGAGAGAGGGAGGGGGAGGGGGAGGGGGAGAGGGAGAGGGAGGGGGAGAGGGAGAGGGAGAGGGAGAGGGAGAGAGAGAGAGAGAGAGAGAGAGAGAGAGAGCGAGAGCGAGCCATGTGTAAGCTGACAGTGAGTTTCTCTTCAAGAGGTAATGCTTCTAGAGCAGGGGGCCTGTTAGGGACTGGGCCGCACAGCAGGAGGTGAGCGGTGGGCAAGGAGCAAAGCTTCACCTGCCGCTCCCCTTCTCCTTCTCCCCACCCCCCACCCCGGTCCGTGGAAAAACTGTCTTCCGTGAAACTGGTCCCTGGTGCCAAAAAAGTTGGGGAGCGCTGTCCCGGAGTATCTTTGTTTTCAGTTCCCATCTTGATAGCAATTGCTGCTTTTTGTGGTTTGTTTTGAAACACTGTTGCAGGACAATTCGAACCATGATTTATGTTGTGCAATTCAAGAAGCTGGTTTCCTGTGTTTCATGTTCCGCAGTGTTTCCAGCAATTACACAGTGTCCCCTCACCCCTTTGTAAAGACTTGGCACTGGAACAGTGACGTGACCCTCGACTCCTAGATTGGCAGCCGCTCCCTCCTGGGACGGTAGATCCGTCATGGCTGTGATGTAGGGGGGCATATGCTGTCACCTCCCTGGCCCTCAGTAGACACATGCGGGCCGGGGCACTAGGGCACCAGGGCTCATTCCGGGTCCCGCCCCCTGTTGGGGTGAGGCTCCTCACGTGTTCCCACCTGGTCGGGTCCTGGTGGCTCAGATCCTGCCGGGCAAAGCCTCGCAGCTGTGAGAGGCTGGCAGAGGTACCCGCAGAAGGACCTTTCCTCTTGGCCAAATGCCTTTGCCTCCCTCACCCTTTGGAGCTCCCCTGCTCCCCGTCCTTGAACAGGGGCAGATATGGGGTAGAAAAATGAGCCCTGGCCCAGAACTGGAACCATATACTTCTTCACCAGCTCTGCTCCTAACCCACTGAGGGCCCTTGAGCACATCTGTCCACCCTTCTTGCATTGTTCCTTAGCTGTATGAGGCGCCAACAGTGCTCTCTGCAGAAGGATGAAGAACTTTCGTAATAATGAAATAATGGCCAGCACATCTGTGGTCCTTAACACATGCCTCCCAAATGTTCTAGCACTTTTCACATTTCAACTCATTGTATCCTCACAGTAAGCAAAATACTGTCATCAGTCACATTTTACAGCAAAATACTGTTACACTTGCATTTTACATTTTACGTGACAGAAACTGAGGTTGTGAAAGGATAAATAACTTACCCTAGATCATGAATCAAGCAGATGGCAGGTCCGAGACTCACCCAGGCAGGAGGTGTATGTGTGCTTAACAACTTAGCTCTACCATGTCTTTCATATTATCTTTAAATAAAAATTAATGTGTAAATACTCTTTGAAAAGGTTACCCTTTAGGGCTTCCCTGGTGGCGCAGTGGTTGAGAGTCCACCTGCCGATGCAGGGGACACGGGTTCGTGCCCCGGTCTGGGAAGGTCGCACATGCCGCAGAGCGGCTGGGCCTGTGAGCCGTGGCCGCTGAGCCTGTGTTCCGCAACAGGAGAGGCCACGACAGTGAGAGACCCGCATACCACCAAAAAAAAAAAAAAAAGTGACTTAGTTTCCTGAGCCTTTGCTTCTCTATGTATCGTTGGACTTATAATAATACTTACCAATATCCTAGGGTTATTGTGAAGAATTAAATGGGATAGTGCAAGTAAAGAGCTCATAGTAAGTGCTCTTAGATTTCAATCTTGAAATTTATTGAGGCTTGCTTTATGGCCCACTCTGTGGTCTGTCTGTGAATGTACTGTGGGCACTTGAAAGAATATCTATTCTATAGCTGCTCTGTGGCATGTTCTCTAAATGTCAGTGAGGTCAAGGTGGTTGACAGATGTTGTTTAGATTCTCTGTGTCTTTATTGATTTTTCAGTCTAGCTATTCTATCAGTTGTTGAGAGAGCGTTGTTAAAATCAAGTATGATTGTGAATTTATTTCTCCCTTTAAGTCTGTCTGCTTTTAACTCTCCTTTTAAGTCTGTCAATTTTTGCTTCATCTATTTTGAAGCTTTGTTATTAGGCTCCTACACCTTTATGATTGTTATATCTTCCTAATGTATTGACCATTTTTTCATCTTGAAATGTCTCTCTTTAACTCTGGCAATACTCTTTGTCTTGAAGTTTACTTTATCTGCCATTTATAGAACCATTCCAACCTTCTTGTGATTGCTGTTTGTCTGATATATCTTTTTCAATCTTTTTACTGTCAGCCTACCTGTGATTTTATATATAAGTACAACTCTTATAGACAGCATATAGTTAGGTCTGGCTTTTTTACACATCTTGACAATCTCCACCTTTTAATTGGAATGTTTAGTTTGCTTACAATTAACATAATTATTGATATGTTTTGATTTAGGTCAACTATTAGTTTTCAAGTATTTGTTTTCTGTTTGTTCTGTGTGTCTTTTGTTCTTCTGGTCTTCCTTTCCACAGTTTGTTTGCATTAATTGAATATGTATTTTTAGAATTCCATTTTAATTTATCCATTGGTTTTTTAGCTATACCTCTTTGCATTATATTTAGCAGCTACTCTAAGGATTATAGTGTACATCCTTAATTTTCTGTAGTTAATATTGTATGCATAAAATAATGTAAGAACCTTGCAACTAGATTGGTTTATTTACCATCCTTTCCTGTCCTTTATGCTGTTTTCTCATATGTGCTACATCTATAGACTAAGAACCCTATAATATAATGTTGATGTTTTTGCTTTAAACTGTCATATATATATTTTAAAGAAATTATGATGAAAATACAGTCTTTAATATTTACCCATATATTTGCCCTTTCTGGTGCTCTTCAGTTCTTGAAGAGATCCAGGTTTTCATCTGATATCATTTCCTTTCAGCCTGAATAACTTATTTTAGCCTTTGTTATAGTTTATATATGTTGGAAATCAGTTCTCTGCATTTTAGTTTGTCTAAAAATGTCTTTATTTGCTTTAATTCTTGAAGAATAATTAATTAGATGTGGCATTATGAGTGATAGGGTTTTTTTTCCATTTGTGTTAGCAATTTAAAGTCATCCTTTCACTCTTTCCTGGTTTCCATTGTTTCCAATGAGATGTATGCAGTTATCTATTTTGTTGTTACATGTGTGCAAAGTGTTGTTTTTCTCTAAGTTACTTTCAAGATTTTTTTTTCCCCTATCTTTGATTTTCAGAATTTTATATGATGTGCTAGGGTGTGATTCTCTGTATTTTTTTTTTTTTTTTTTTTTTTTTTTGGTGGTACGCGGGCCTCTCACTGTTGTGGCCTCTCCCGTTGTGGAGCGCAGGCTCCGGACGCACAGGCTCACGGGCCCAGCCGCTCCGCGGCATGTGGGATCTTCCCGGACCGGGGCACGAACCCGTATCCCCTGCATCGGCAGGCGGATTCTCAACCACTGCGCCACCAGGGAAGCCCTCTCTTTGTATTTATCTTGCTTGGGGATCACTGAGATTCTGGACTCTAAATTTATGTCTTTGACCACATTTGGGAAAATTCAAAAATTTTTTTCCTGTTCCATTACTCTTTTCTCTTCTTTTGAAACTCCAATTACACATATATTAGAGCGTTTCATATTGTCTCATAGATCACTTAGGCACTTTGATTTTCCAATTCTTTTATTCTGTGTTCTTCAGATTGAATGCTTTCTACTGAGCTCTCTTTAAATTCATTGATATCTTCCTGTGTCATCTCCAATATGCTGTTAAACTCACCTAGTGAACTTTTTTTCCCATTTAGTGAACTTTTAATTTCAGATATTGCACTTTTTCAGTTCTAGAATTTCCATTTGGTTCATTTTAATAGTTTCTATTTCTCTACTGAGATTTTTCTGTTCATTCATTCATTATGTGCATATTCTCCTTTTTGTCCTTTTGTATATTTATAATAGCTGACTTAAAATTTTTCTCTGAGGGACTTCCCTGCTGCTGCAGTGGTTAAGAATATGCCTGCCAATACAGAGGACATGGGTTTGATTGCTGGTCTGGGAAGATCCCACATGCGTGGAGTAACTAAGCCCGTGCGTCACAACTACTGAGCTGGTGCTCTGTAACCCATGAACCACAACTACTGAAGCCTGCATGCCTAGAGCCCATGCTCTGCAACAAGAGAAGCCACTGCAATGAGAAACCCATGCACTGCAAGGAAGAGTAGCCCCCACTCGCCACAACTAGAGAAAGCCTGCACGCAGCAACGAAGACCCAACGCAGCCAAAAATAGATTTAAAAAAAAGAAGTACTTTCACATCTTAATTAAAAAAAAATTTTTTTCTCTGACATAGCCAGCATGTGTGTTAACTCCATGTCAGTATTTCAGTATTCATTAATTGCTTTTTCTCTTGAATATGGATTATATTTTCCTCTTTCTCTGTATATCTAATAATTTTGGATTTTATCCTGGACATTGTTATTGATACATTGCAGATACTCTGGATTCTGTATATTCCTCGAAAAGTGTTAATTTTTTGTTGGTTTTAGTGGACAGTTAACTTGGCTAAAATCAGACTCCAAGCTCTGTCTCCATTGTAGTGGGCAGTTGCTATATCTTAGCCAAGCTGCTTGTAGTTCATCCCACATATGGGTAGTTCAGGGGTCAGCCAGAGGTTTATGCAGAGTTTATATGCAGAATGAAGGGCTCCATTTCTGTGTCTCTCTTTCTGAAAAGTTTCCTACCCTAACTTTCCAACTCTGTAGTATCTCTCAAATCTTCCCACTCCTCTTCGAACCTGCAGATTGGGTTTCTGTTGGAAGTTTAGCTGCCCTGCATGGTGCTGTCTGGGGTCTGTTCTCAGGTGAAAACTTTAAGAAATGGAAAACTCACCTAGTGCCATTTTCTCCTTCAGTATGTCAACTCTTCTCTAGTTTCTGCCTACTTTGGTTGCTCTCCAGTGACTTCGAGTAATTTTTAAAATACACATATCTTATCCAGAGTTCTTTTCTGAGAGATGGGGTATTCTCCACCATTATCAGAAGTGGAAGCATGAGTGCTTAGAAATGCTTGCCATTATTATGAGCGTAGGTTTTCAACATTTACTGAATAGTCTGAGAGCCCACCACATGGGGGATGAACTCAGTTCTTCTATGAGATGGTAACTTCCCAGCTCAATGCCACAAGAAGCAGAAGTTGGGGACAGGTTTCATGTCCTTTATTTTTACTTTCTGTTCACTTACATGTACATGATCTATGTCATCTATGCTTTCTGTTTCCTGAAACTCTCAACTCTTAGAGCACAAAGTTGTTTCTTTCTTGGAACTCAGTGAACTGTTTTTATGTTGGAAAAATAGTGAGTTTTCTTTGTTTATAGCTTTCTTCAGGCTTCCCAACTGGATCCAAATTGAAGCCAGCCTCTCTGTTGGGCCCTTGGATGCTGATCCCAAGCAAAGCGTGGCAGGTAGTCAGAAACAGCTGCTTTGGGGGAGTTAAGATCCTAAATAGTTGACATAAACAGCTTCTCTCAAGAAATGAGTTACCTGTCTATAAAGATGACTCAGATTATCCTCAAAGGATTCAGTAATCAGCTTCTAAGGAGGTCATTTTTCTTCTATCCTGGAGTCCAGGGCTTGATCCAGTTGTTTTCACTTGACATGAAGACTTATTGGTGGCCTATTATATATAATTCAGAGAGCCCACTGTTATGGGTGAAAGGTTTGTGCCCTCCCCAAATCCATAGGATGAAGCCCTAATCCTCAGTGTGATGGTAGTTGGAGGTGGGGCCTTTGAGGAGTAATTAGGTCTAGATGAGGTCATGATGGGATGGGAGGATGGACATGATTGGGTTAGTGTTCTTGTAAAAAGAAGAAGAGAGACCAGAGCTTGCTCTCTCTCTCTGCCACATGAGGATACAGCAAGAAGGTGGCCATCTGCAAGACAGAAAGAGAGCCCTCACTAGGAGAATCTGCCGACCACTTGATATCAGACTTCCCAGCCTCCAGAACTGAAACCTAATGCCTTTTATTTAAGACACTCAGTCTATGGTATTTTGTTATGGCAGCCTGAGCTGACTAAGATATCCACCAATAGCAAAATGGTATATATTTTTTGAGACAGGATACTTTTTTTTTTTTTTTTTTTTTTTTGCGGTATGCGGGCCTCTCACTGTTGTGGCCTCTCACGTTGCGGAGCACAGGCTCCGGATGCGCAGGCCTAGCGGCCATGGCTCACGGGCTTAGTTGCTCCACGGCATGTGTGATCTTCCCGGACCAGGGCACGAACCCGTGTCTCCTGCATCGGCAGGTGGATTTTCAACCACTGCGCCACGAGGGAAGCCCGAGACAGGATACTTTGCTATTAAAAATATCTAGCCATTGGAGTTGGTAAAAGTCTTAACTCTACCATGTTTTTGACTGGGAGATCTTTGAGTAGATTATTTACCTTTCTAAACCTTATTTCTTTAACTGTATGGAAAGAGTATATAATTTAAATCTTATACAATCATGAGCATTAAAAGGCGAAAGTCCTTGGCACATAGTAGGCACTCACTAAAGGAAATTTCAGAAAGGATGCTTTTGTCTGTAAGTAACAATACCAAACCAAAAGTGGCTTAAATTTCAGGGGTTTATTATCTTACAGAATGAGAAATCTGAAGGTAGGTAGTTTCAGGGTGATTAATTCAGAGTTCAGTGATGGTAGGGCTCTGGGTCAGCTTATCTGCAACTTTCTTGTCTTTCTCCCGCTCTCATGGTCACAGAATGGTTTCTATGGCTACAAGCATCATAACCTCCCATCAAGTCCTCCCAAAGCAAGTGGATTTCTCATTCCATATTATATGGGATGTATTTAAAAACCAGACACGACAATATTTTCCTGAAATCCCTCTTACTTCTCCATGGCCAGAACTGGGTGATACAGCCACTTCTAAACCAATAACTGGCCAAAACGTCCTTTTTGTCAAACCTGGGTTAATTCTCCAGAGCCTGAACCACCTTCCCTGAGCTCCTCCGGCCACACACATTCTGAACAAACTCAGGACACTGCTAGCAAGGAGGGAGTGGGTAGGGGAATGACTACTGAGTAGGTAGCTGCAATTATAATTAGCTAGAAATGCTGGAAATTTATAGAAAACAGTAAATAAACTACACCTACTATGTAGCAAATGAGAGGTTCAGAGTACTCCGTGGTTCAGTTGATCAGGAGGTTGGAATAGAGGAAAGCCAGTTGCAGAACTCTGTGGAAGGGTTGTATTATGGACACTATTGCCTTACAGAGTAATAGATTTTTTTTTAAGGTTTTTCTTCTTAAATTTTATTTATTTATTTTTGGTTCTGTTGGGTCTTTGTTGCTGTTCGCGGGCTTTCTCTAGTTGCTGTGAGCAGGGGCTACTACTCTTCCTTGTGGTGCGCCGGCTTCTTATTGCAGTGGCTTCTCTTGTTGCAGAGCACGGGCTCTAGGTGCCCAGGCTTCAGGAGTTGTAGCACGTGGGCTCAGTATTTGTGGCTCGCGGACTCTAGAGCACAGGCTCAAGTTGTGGCGCATGGGCTTAGTTGCTCCACGGCATGTGGGATCTTTCCAGACCAGGGCTCAAACCCATGTCCCCTGCATTGGCAGGTGGATTCTTAACCACTGCACCACCAGGGAAGCCCAAGTGATAGAATTTTTGTTGAGCCCAGGCTCAACAGCTAAAGAGTACATTTTTCAGCCTCCCTTGCAGTTTTCTCTGACCATGTAACTAAGTTATGGGAAAGGAAATCATCTGTTCAACTTCCAGGCTGTTCCTTTAAAGTAAGTGTAGGCAAAATTTTTCTTTAAAGGGCCAGATAGTGAAGGGACTTCCCTGGTAGTACAGCGGTTAAGATTCTGTGTTCCCAGTGCAGGGGGCCTGGGTTCCATCCCTGGTCAGGGAACTAGATCCCGCGTGCCACAACTAAGAGTCCGCATGCCACAACTAAGAATCTGCATGCCACAACTAAGAGCCTGCATACCGCAGCTAAAGATCCCACATGCCGCAACTAAAATATCCCGCGTGCTGCAACTAAAAGATCCCGCATGCGGCAATGAAGATCCCTCATGCTACAACTAAGACCCAGGTCAGCCAAATAAATAAATAAATAAATAAATATTTTTAAAAAAATAATAGAGGTCCAGATAGTAAATACTTTTCAGGCTTTGCAGGTTCTGAGGCCTCCATTGCAACTACTCACCTCCACCGTTGCAGTAAGAAAGCAGAAATAGACAATACATGAATAAATGGGTATGGCTGCGTTCCAATAAAACTTTATTTACACAAACAGGCAGAAGGTCAGGTTTGGTCCCTGGGTGGTAGTTTGCCTGCCTCTGCTTTAAAAGGATGGAGAATACCATCCCTTTCCCTCTAGCTGGAATGTAAATGTGTTGGCTGGAACCGGAGTAACTATTTTGGATCAGAGAGTTGAAAATGGCAGAGGAATAAGGTAGAATTTTGAGTCCCTGACCCTGTGGAGCCAGCGTACCCCTCCCTCCAGACTGCTCACGCCCAGACTGGTCCACGGAAGAGGACTAAACATATATAAGTCACTAGTATTTGGGGCATTGTCACAGCAGCCATATCAATAGCTTAACTGTCTTATTTCATAGAACCTACAAGACCATCAAGTATAAGTTGCACTATTATTTTATGTGTCACTAAGAAATAAAAACACTGCTGCGCTAATTATTGAGCTCTTGTTTCTCAGCCCCAGGTCCACTCTTCTATATTCTGCTTCACGATAGCAGGGCTAGAAATCTGTGAACTGCACTTGGCCTTTGCCTGCTGGCTAGGTTCTGCCAGTAAGGGTCATTCGAGGGAGACAGTAGGCAGGAGGAAGGAGAAGGGCCTTGCTCCTTCCTATTTGCTTCCTATTTGTTCTTACGACTGTCCAGAAGCAAGGGTTCCTCACCCGGGCAGCAGCTGTTGATTCCACCCTCCAGAACCAGATTCATCATACCCCTCAAGAGGTACCAGCACCAACAAAGCAACGCCTCCTCTGCAAAGTCTGGGCCCCAGCCCCTCTCAACATTCCGCACAATCCTAGGGGTGCTGCTGGCTTTTGCATTTATTATCTCTGAGTTATCTCAGCATACCCTGTGCCTTTTTAGTCCTCCAATACCGTATAACAAATTCTTTACGTTAAATGTCCTCGTTTGAAATATGTTGTGTGGCTTCTGTTTTTCAGATGGAACTTAGGATAACAAAAATTGTCAATGATTACACTATGACACAATTTTTTTTAGCACAATTTTTATTTTATGCTTATTGCAAGAGTTCTTTTTTATTTATTTAGTAAAATTTAATAGCTATGCCTTGTGCATATATAAACAAGAAAATACAAGTGAATTCATCTATGTGTTCATCTCCCAGGTTGGTGAATGCGTGGAAATGCTGGGAGATTGGGGTGCCCAGAGAGAGCATGGAAGCTCCACACCCTCCCCACATACCTTGTCCTTTGTGTCTCTCCATCTGGCTGTTCATCTGTATCCTTTATCACATCCTTTAAAAACCGGTAAAGGTAAGTAACAGTTTTCCTGAGATCTGTGAGCCACTCTAGCAAATTAACCAAATGTCAGGAGAAGCCCTGGGGACCTCTGATTGACAGCCAATTGGTCAGAAGCACAGTTGATAGCCTGGCCTTGTGCTTGGCCTCTAAAGTGGGGCGGGAGCAGTCTTGTGGGACTGAGCCCTTAACCCGTGGGATCTGACGCCGTCTCCAGGCAGATAGTGTCAGAATTGGGTTAAATTGTAGGACACCACCTGGGGTCGTGGAGGATTGCTTGGTGGGGTGAAGGGTTCGGTGTGAGTAGTAAAGAAGACACACAGGAGGAAAAGAAATTGGCTTTTTTTTTTTTTATTAATACAGACACCTTTATCACTCTTCTCTCTTAGGAAATTCCCAGGGTTTTGGGAACTCTGTACTAGAAACAGGGATGAAGACCGATATATATATATTTTATTATAAATCACAACCTCACAGGTGGGAATAGAGGGGAGTAGACCAGGATACGGCCCTTATATGATCCCTCAACACTTCTCCTTTCTGTGTCCTGAGGACTTATTGCTTGTCTAATGTCTATCTTCTCTACTGGACCGGAAGCTCCAGGAGGAAAGAGATTCTGATTCTCTTATTCTCCATTTTAGCCTCCAGATGCCCAGCACAGACGCTTTACTGTTATTGTTCTGTACACAGAACCTGGTGTGACATCACTTCCACCATTTTCTTTTGCTCAGAGCAGTCCCAGAGGCCACGCTAATTCAATGGGAGGTGACACAAACCTCGCTTTTTTCTTTTTCTTTTTGGCCGCATCGCATGTCTTGTGGGGTCTTACTTTCCCCACCAGGGATTGAACCGGGGTGCAGCAGTGAAAGTGCCAAGTTCTAACCAACGGACTGCCAGTGCCCCAGACCTCATATCTTGATAGGAGTTTTGTAGAATTTTTGGTCATCTTTATTCTACCACAGTGTCTCACAGCGGAGGCTGCTGGGCACCTCTTCTCCTGATAGACTGACTTATTTAAAACTTAAACATGGCTGGTGTTAAGGGACTCATCTCATACACTTTTGTAGTTGCTTTATTTCTAAACTGCAATGGTGGATTATAACACACTGAATATTTTGATACTGCATTGCCAGTTTTTTTTTTTCTGTTGGTGGGACTCTTTGCATCCCATTAATTTACATGATTTGGAATGCCTTGAGAGACTGGTCTGAGATGGAATATCTCAAAGAGAATGAAAAAGCAGGTGACAGACTTTAGAAAGATTTTGTAGTTGGCCACTAAGCTTGGGGCTTTCTCCAGAAGAGCCGGCAAATCCGTCTTATTCATGCAGAATTGAGAGAGGAGCGAGACAGTCTGTTGGTCCTTTCTTCCCTGCTTAAATACATCTGTTGCATGCTATTTTTTATTTCAGGGTTGATGGATTGGTTTTATGATGTACTTGGATTAAATACTTGGGCGAAGGCATCTCATATATTTGCCCATCAACTTCACTTTGTAGCAGATTTACGTTCCGTCTGGGATGCCGGATTGACTTCAGTGCTTTTTTAAAGCCTACAGCCTACCTTTCCCCAGTCAGCATTTTTACCATATTAAAAAAAAATAAGTGTTTGCAGTGAAATGATGCAGGCTCTGGTTTCTCTTCTAGGGAAGAATCTAACTTGGCTTTGGGGGATGATGTTGTAATTGGTCAGAGAACTGAGGATCCTAATTGAAGCTGAAGCCTCATCAGGGCTGATACTCTAGACTCCAGAGCTTTCCTCTTCTCATCTGGAGTCATCCCACCCTAACTGTATCACAAGATGTCTGGTTTGGTGGAGTGGATTAATACTCTTTTTGCGGGTACCTTTTGTGGAATCAGCAACTCAACACTTCTCTGCCTTCCTGTGGGAACCACACACTTTCTTAGGTTTGGCAATTGCTTGGTCTCTTAATTTCTTGTAACCCAGTGTTCACATGAAGGAAATTCATAGGGATGGTGATGAGGAGATGGTTGCTTTAATGATTTAATATTTAGAGGATGGCTCAAAGGAGGTGGATTTTCAAAACACCACACCACTGACTTGCTGTGTCATCGTTTTCAGCCTCAGGTTCCTCATCTGTAAAATGGGGAGAGTAATATCTAGTACCTCTTAGGGTTGTGGTGATAATTAATGTAGGCAAGATATTTCATGCATGTATTAGTTATCTACTGCTGTGTAACAAATAACCCCCAAAATTCAGCAGCTCAAAACAACAAATTTATCTCGAAGTTTCTGTGGATCATGAATCAGGGAGCTGCTTTGCTGGGTGGCTCTGGCTCAGGGTCTCTCATGAGGCTGTGTGTGAGGTGGTGACCAGAGCTGTAGTTATTCAAAGGCTGGACTGGAGTATGATCTGCTTCCAGGCTCACTCCGGTGGCTGGTGGCAGGGCTTAGTTCCTTGCCACGTGGGCCTCTCCATACTGTATGTCCTTTCAAATTCAACATGACAGGTGGCCTCCCCCAGAGTGAGGGACTCCAGAGAGAGAGAGAGGGAAAGCACAGGCTCTTGGTAGATGAATGCCACAGTCTTTTTTATACCCTAATCTTGAAAATGACATCCTGTCACTTCTGCCGTATTTTATTTGCTAGGAGTGAATCACTAAGTCCAACCCACACCTAACGGGAGGGGGATTAAGCTCCACCTTTTTGGGGGAGCAGTATCCAAGAATTTGTGGACTTATCTTTAAAACCACCACAGCACAGTTCTGGGCACGTAGTAGATACTCAATGATTAGCTGCTACGATGTGCTTAGCAGACAAATTCACGTCTTGGTGAGTTGATTTCCAGGCAGACTTTAGGGACACCCGACTTTTATCAAGCAAAAGGAATTTGGGGCTCATAGTAACCCTGAGATGACATTCATTTTCTTGTCACTTGGGAGGGAGGACTCTTCCAGAGATCTCTGTTGTACTGGGTCTATCAGTCCAAAGAGTCTAGGAGAGGAACACACACTACTTAAAAAATTCACTTCTCTGGATCAAGCACATTTTCTCCCCTGACACTCAATGCAGTGTCTTCCCAACTGGAGCCAATGGATGATACCACAGGGACCACCTGGACCAAGGGGGCAGAGCGTACCCTCTGGGAAGGGCTCCCAGGCCCTCTTGCCCCCAGCGACTTTATGTTCCAAAACAGATGGTTTTTTAAAATAAAGGAATTTATTTCACCATAGAGCATAAACCCAAATTTAGGCAAAAGAGGAAAAAGGAAAAAAAAAAATGACCTCTACAAACCTAATACCACCACATTTTATGATATTCTCTTTTCGGTTTCCCTTGTATATGGTTTTCCATTTTTATATAGTTATATATAAGCAGTTGCAACTACAATTTTATATCCTGACTATTTTCATTTAACTTTGTCACACGTGTACTTGTATTATACAGTCTTTTACCACTTTTTAGAGTTCTTGAGGGCTGTATAATATTCTTTGGCTGAATGTACCATAGTTTACTTACCTATTCTCCATTTTTCTCATTTATTTCAATCAGTTCTTAATATAATAGATATTTGCTTATTTATTATTTTTATGTGTGTTGTATTCTGCCATAATTATTTTACCTTTTGCCTTTTAATTTTTACCATTTTCTTTAAAATAGACACATTAGGGCTTCCCTGGTGGCGCAGTGGTTGAAAGTCCGCCTGCCAATGCAGGGGGCCGCGGGTTCGTTCCCCGGTCCAGGAGGATCCCACGTGCCGCGGAGCGGCTGGGCCTGTGAGCCATGGCCGCTGAGCCTGCGCGTCCGGAGCCTGTGCTCCGCAACGGGGGAGAGGCCACAACAGTGAGAGGCCCGCGTACCACAAAAAAATAAATAAATAAAATAAAATAAAATAAAATAAAATAGACACATTAGTTAATTTGTTACAGGCTAGACGGTGTACCTAGAAATATTAAAACTTTTCTCCTGGGGAATTACTCTGTTGCTTCTAAACTTGGAAAGCCCTTTCTTTTTTTTAAATAACACCCCCTCTTCACCTCCAGTTTCTATATGGCTTTGAAAAATTCACCTGGAATTAATGTTGAAGTATAGTATGAAATAGGGGTCTAAAATGAGATTTATTTTCTTTCCCACAATTACTAACCCATTGGTCCAACATCACTTATTGCATGATCCTGTACAATCTTTCCTACTGGTTTATGATTCCCTTTTTTTAACTTTAAAAATTTTTTACATCATTCTTTTTAAAAAAAATTAATTTATTTATGTATTTATTTTTGGCTGTGTTGGATCTTCATTGCTGTGTGCGGGCTTTCTCCAGTTGCGGTGAGCGGGGGCTACTCTAAGTTGCGGTGCACGGGCTTCTCATTGCGGTGGCTTCTCTCGTTGCGGAGCACGGGCTCTAGGCGCGCGGGCTTCAGTAGTTGTGGCACGTGGGTTCAGTAGTTGTGGCTCCCAGGCTCTAGAGCACAGGCTCAGTAGTTGTGGTGCACAGGCTTAGTTGCTCCGCGGCATGTGGGATCTTCCTGGACCAGGGCTCAAACCCATGTCTCCTGCATTGGCAGGCAATTCTTAACCACTGCGCCACCAGGGCAGTCCTGTGATTCCCTTTTAAAATCACCTCCATCTTACTTAGAATAGGCTCTACTTCTGGCCTGTCGTTTCACTGATTTGTCTGTTTTGCATGAGTAGCTTTATAATATTGAAAAAAGAAGGCATGAATTAAGTCAGGCCTTGGCTAGAAGAGGAACTTGTTCTGGCTGGAAACAACTAGATCTGCTAGAGGGCTGTCCTGACTTGACAAAAAAAGGAACTGAGGCAATGAGGTAGGAAATGTGAGTTCATACAACACAGTGGGGAGACAGCAGACACCAAAGATGGCATTCGTAAGGCCACGGGCACGCTGAGTGGGGGGGGCAGGATTTACGAAAGAGGCTGGGGGTGGGGCAGTTGCTAGAAGGGAAGATCTAGACAGGACAGGGCTCCAGCAAATGCAGCAGCGATCTTCACAGGAAAAAGTAGTTCTTTGTTTGAAGCCAACTATTCATTGCAGAAAGAATACCAGGGAATGTGTATCTCTCATCAGCTGAGCAAGAGCTAAATCATGTCTTATTAAACACGATAAGGCTGGTGATATGTTGATGGAACAATTTGGCACATGACAGGAAGAGCAGCAGATGTCACGTGGTTAGGCGTCAGTAAACTATTTGTTACAGCACCTGGAAAGTTGATTGGAAGCAGGGGGTCAGCCAGACTTCAGTAACTGGGTAGGTGAGATGTGTGTAACAGGGTTTGATACTATGGGTATGGTCCTAATTAAGAGATTGATTTATTTATTCATTCATTCATTCATTTATTTATTTTGTGGTACGCGGGCCTCTCACTGTTGTGGCCTCTCCCGTTGCGGAGCACAGGCTCCGGACGCGCAGGGTCAGCGGCCTTGGCTCATGGGCCCAGCCGCTCCGCGGCATGTGGGATCTTCCCGGACCGGGGCACGAACCCGCATCCATCGGCAGGCGGACTCGCAACCACTGCGCCACCAGGGAAACCCTATTTATTTATTTTATTTTTGGCTGTGTTGTGTCTTCGTTGCTGCACGCGGGCTTTCTCTGAGCCGACGAGCCACAGCTACTGAAGCCCGTGTGCCTAGAGCCCGTGCTCTGCAACGAGAAGCCAATGCAACGAGCAGCCCGCGCACCGCAACAAAGAGTAGCCCGCACTCGCCGCAACTAAAGAAAAGCCCGCGCAGCAATGAAGACCCAACACAGTGAAAAAAAAAAAAAAAAAAAAAAAGGACCAGTGAGAAAGCAATCACCTGTGATCCTGGGCTTTGAAAAACCACCATGATTATTTTATGTACAACTGCTTTCCCATGGCTTACTCATCAGTGGGACTAAAATGTCTGATGGGAGAGTAAGAAGGGACAGATTGCTGGTGAGGAAGGACAATAAAAGAGCCAGAACAGCTCAGGGAGCCAGAAACTAAATTCATCACTGTTATCTTACAAATGCATTTATAAATGATTCCTTAGACATGCTGAGCTGGGCACCGTACGAACACTGGGGTGAATCACCTCCGAAAAAATCCCCCACTGAAAGACAGCACGGTGACAATTTTACAAAACTTGATCGGGCAGGGCAGAGGCGAGGTGCTCTGCAGGATGCCAGAGGGAAGGGGGGTAGGATGAAAGAGAAGAGAACACCGAGGTGGAAGGCAAGTGAGGGAGGGCAGTCCTGGGGAGAGAGCAGCTTGGGCGAGACCTGATTAGATAAGACAGCCCTGCAGGGAGCTGTCCTATCTCTGCCTGACAAACAGCCCGAGGGCCTAGGACCACCCGGCTGCCTCACTGGGATCGTGACAGCAGAGATGGGGGTGGGGAGAGGCAGTGCGGTGAAGCCGGACAGGCTTAAGGGCTACCCAGACGGGGGCCCCTGGCTCCTTGCGGCAAAAATGGAAATGAGAGTTTTCTTTTCTGGTAAACAAAGAACACAAGGGAACAGTGAACAGGCCAGGGAAGCAACTTAAACAGGCCTGAAAGAGTTAAGCAATCTTGCTTATTTTTTAGCTGTTAGACTAACAAACACTTGTAGCTAGACTTGTCCTTCACAAAGCTAATTACTCCATATGAATTACACTCCGCGCCTGGCATTCATGTCCCTCTACTCTCCCTGTAACATTCTTCATTTCAGAAAGGTCGCGGGCAGATAACCTCAGGGACACCAGACCCGGTCGCTGAGCCGCCTGACGCCAGCTTTGGCCGTAAATTTGCAGAAAAAAAAAGAAAGAAATGCAAAACCTTAATTACTCTGAGCCTTATCGCCTACCTCAGACCACCGAGTCCCAGCTCTATAACCTTGCCCTATTCCCCAGAGAAGGGGGGGCACAGTTCTTGAGGCACTAGCCTGCTGTGTTTTCCCCTCTGCCTGGCAAAGAATTAAAGCTATCTTTCTTTTTCCTCCATAAACTCTGTCTCTGTATTTCTGTTCGGCACCGGTGCAGAGAGCCAAGGTGGTTTTTCTTTGGCAACAAAATTTGGGGGCTCATCCAGGATACGCTCGCGGGCAGGCAGCCCCGCAGGGCCCCTTGGCTTCATTGGATGCTCGGGGGTCCCTCTCCATGCCAGCCTGCCAGGCTCCTTCAGGAGAGCGGGCGGTTGGGGGTTTCTCTGAGGCCAGATCGCCAGGGACTCCCCGGCTGCAGGGCCGTGGTCCACCTCACCCTCTAGGGCCTTAACTATACTTACACCCCTACTTCCCTATCGATACTTTTGAGCTTTGAGCTTTTTTTCGGCTGGCAATAAGATACTGGAATGTCCCCCCTGGGCAGAAACCGTTCCGAGCAAACAAGTATGGCGGGTGATAAGAATGATTAAGCCAGAGTTTAAAGGTCGCCCTAGCCAACCATAACTCATGTGACTCAACCCCCCCACCACAAAAACACGAAAATGTAAAGTAGGCATCCGACAGCTAACCAATCAAGGAACTAGAGCCAAGACCCCACTCCGGTAAATGTAAAGTAGGCATCCGAGAGCCAACCAATCAAGGAACTAGAGCCAAGACCCCACTCCGGTAAATGTAAAGTAGGCATCCGAGAGCCAACCAATCAAGGAACTAGAGCCAAGACCCCACTCCGGTAAATGTAAAGTAGGCATCCGAGAGCCAACCAATCAAGGAACTAGAGCCAAGTCCCCACTCCGGTCCGGAACAAACAAACCAATGAGAAAAAAAACCCCTTGATATATCCACACTTTGCATAATGAAAAATGAAAGCTATAAAATGTATGTGATTCCGCTTGGGGGGGGTTCCTCTTCGGCCTCCTGCGTGAGGACCAAGGAACCCCGGTGCACCGGCTCCTAATAAACCTCTTGCGTGTTGCAGCGACTCTCGACTCTTGGCGGTTCTTGGGCGAGCTGGGATCCCTCGGAGACCGTTCAGGTCTAACATTTGGGGGCTCGTCCGGGATCCCCACTCGCCCCCGGGTCACAAGAACATCGGGAGTCGGAGGTATCAGGTAGGCCTAATTGTCTGTCTGTTTGTCTTCTGTCCTCTGTAAGCCGCCATCAGAAAGAAGCCGTGCGAACCGGCTCGCTGTGAAATCTGTATTGGACTCCTGGCTAGGCAGACGTGCCAATAGCTGGTGTCCACGGACCCTGGGGGACGCCCTGGTGGTCCATATGGAAGGAGAGACAAATTTTGTCTCCCCTTCACCCGGTCCTGGCAGGATATACAAACTGCCATCTGAATCTGAGTTGGTTTCAGTTTTAAAACGAGCTCGCGGCGGCAATATTAATGTGTGTCTTCTAAAATTTTATTGTTCTCCTGTGCTCTTTCTCCTGACGGACGATAATGGGACAAACTATGACGACTCCTCTCTCTCTCACCCTAAGTCACTGGACCGAAGTTAGGGCTAGGGCCCACAACCTTTCGGTAGAAGTAAGGAAAGGGAGATGGCAAACGCTGTGTACCTCTGAGTGGCCTATATTTCAGACAGGGTGGCCACCCGAGGGATCCTTTCTGTTAGATCAGGTCAGGCTAGTCAAGTCTAGGGTCTTTAACACAGGACCCCACGGACACCCAGACCAGATACCATATATCCTGGTCTGGGAAGATCTGGTTCTCTCCCCGCCTCCGTGGGTCCGGCCCTTTGTTCCCTCAACAGGCATGTCTGCATGCGCACCAGCACGGTCGGAAGTACTGGCCCTGAAAAAAGCCCCAGACGCCGAGAAGTCATCTGCAGCCCCGGACCCACCAAAGGCGATATATCCAGACTTGCAGTCCGATCTGCTTTTCCTCGATCCCCCACCACCACCTTACCCTCCAGCCCTAGACCCCATACCGCCTCCCGATCCCCCAGCTCCACAACCCTCCGCACCAATAGGGCCACCTGTTGTGGCAGAGGGGGGGGGTCCCTCGGCGGGCACCAGAAGCCGGAGGGCTATTTCCCCGGATTCTACCGCTCTACCCCTTAGAGAATATGGCCCCCCCGATAACCACGGGAATAGGCCCCTCCAATACTGGCCCTTTTCCTCTGCAGATCTTTATAACTGGAAGATGCATAACCCTACTTTCTCTGAAAATCCACAGGCTCTCACTGCTTTAATAGAGTCTCTTGTCTTCTCCCACCAACCCACCTGGGACGATTGTCAACAGCTCCTCCAGACTCTCCTCACAACTGAGGAGAGGCAACGGGTTCTCTTGGAGGCTAGAAAGAATGTGTTAGGCGCCAATGGGCAACCTACCCAGTTGCCTAACGAGATTGATGCCGGTTTTCCACTCGTCAGGACGAATTGGGACTTCAATACCCCAGAAGGTAAGGAGCACCTGAAGATGTATCGCCAGGCTCTGGTGGTGGGTCTCCATGGAGCGGCCAGGCGCCCCACGAATTTGGCCAAGGTAAGAGAGGTAACTCAGGGGCCCCAGGAGTCGCCAACCGTGTTCCTAGAACGCTTAATGGAGGCTTTTAGACGGTTCACTCCTTATGATCCAACTTCTGAGGAACATAAGGCCACCATAGCAATGGCCTTTATTGACCAGGCGGCCCCTGACATTAGAAAGAAGTTACAAAGGCTGGATGGCCTACAAGGTTTCTCACTTCAGGACTTAGTAAAAGAGGCAGATAAAGTATATAATAAGAGGGAAACAGAAGAGGAAAGGGAAGAAAGAAAGCAGAAGGAGCAAGAGGCCCGTGAATTAAGGCGGGACAAGCGGCAAGAGAGAAATTTGAGAAAGATACTGGCCACTGTAGTCAGAGGAGGAAATATTAGAGACAGGAATAGACAGGAAGGGCGGACAATGGATAAAAGGCGACCGTTAGACAAGGATCAATGTGCTTACTGTAAAGAAAAAGGTCACTGGGTAAGAGAATGCCCTAAAAAGAAGAACGAGGGAAAACCAACCAGAGACAAAATTTTAACCCTGGAAGGGGAAGATAAGGGAAGTCAGGGCTCGGACCCTCTCCCCGAGCCCAGGGTAACTCTTAAAGTGGAGGGGGAACCCGTCCAGTTCTTGGTAGACACCGGAGCTCAGCACTCAGTCCTCCTCCACCCAAAAGGCCCCCTCTCAACTAAAAGGTCATGGGTCCAGGGGGCTACAGGAAATAAGCAGTACTCATGGACCACACGAAGGACAGTAGACCTTGGGCTGGGACAAGTAACCCACTCATTCTTGGTCATACCTGAGTGCCCATACCCTCTGCTAGGCAGGGACTTACTCTCTAAGGTGGGGGCCCAAATCCACTTTCAACCAGAAGGGCCCACCATAAATGACAACCAAGGGAGATTACTCCAAATTTTGACTATGAAGCTGGAAGATGAACATAGGTTATATGAAGTGCCCTCGCCTCCACAAGTTGATATGCAGGATTGGGTGACCAGGTTTCCACAGGCTTGGGCAGAAACTGCCGGTATGGGAATGGCAAAATATCGCCCCCCCGTGGTGGTAGAACTCAAAGCAACCGCCACCCCGGTGACAGTCCGCCAGTACCCTATAAGCAAAGAAGCCCGGGATGGCATTCGTCCTCACATACAAAGGTTGCTGGAATTAGGGATCCTGGTAAGGTGCCAATCTGCATGGAATACCCCTCTTTTACCAGTTAAAAAGCCAGGAACTAATGATTACCGGCCGGTACAAGACCTACGTGAGGTGAATAAGCAGGTAGTGGACCTCCACCCCACGGTGCCCAACCCCTACAATCTCTTAAGTACTCTTCCACCTCAGCACACTTGGTACACTGTTTTGGATCTTAAAGATGCTTCCTTCTGCCTGAGACTCTCCTCTCTCAGCCAGCCCTACTTTGCATTCGAGTGGAAGGATCCAGCTTCTGGGATGTCAGGCCAGCTGACCTGGACTCGCCTGCCACAAGGATTCAAGAACTCCCCCACCATTTTCAACGAGGCTCTCCACCAGGATTTGGCATCTTATAGAGAATCCAATCCTCAGGTAACTCTACTTCAATATGTTGATGACATTCTTTTAGCTGCTGAGACCCAAGAAGACTGCATCAGGGGAACTGAGAGGCTGTTAACAGAACTTGAGACATTGGGATATCGGGCTTCAGCAAAGAAAGCACAAATATGTCAACGACAGGTCAGTTACCTGGGGTACTTGTTAAAAGGAGGACAGAGATGGCTCTCGGAAAGCAGGAAAGACACCGTTGCCCAGATACCGGCCCCCAAGAGTCCCAAACAGGTTAGGGAATTTTTGGGGATGGCCGGATTCTGTAGGCTATGGATTCCAGGGTTTGCTGAATTAGCAGCCCCTTTGTATCCCCTGACCAAGAACGGCATCCCTTTCGCTTGGGGTGATAAAGAACAACGGGCTTTTGACCAAATTAAACGAGCCCTACTATCAGCACCGGCTTTGGGGCTACCAGATGTAACTAAGCCTTTCCATCTGTACGTGGCCGAGAATAAAGGTATCGCAAAGGGAGTACTAACTCAGAAACTGGGCCCCTGGAATCGCCCGGTTGCGTACCTATCAAAGAAATTGGATCCTGTGGCAGCAGGATGGCCCGCCTGCTTAAAAATAATCGCCGCCGTGGCCACTTTGGTCAAAGATGCTGACAAATTGACTTTGGGACAGAACTTAACGATAACAGCCCCCCATGCATTAGAAAGTGTGATTCGTCAGCCACCCGACAGGTGGCTAACAAATGCCAGAATGACTCATTACCAAGCCCTGCTGTTAAATTCAGACCGTATTAAGTTTACATCAGCCACAGGACTTAACCCGGCCACCTTGCTGCCTGACCCTGACCTGGAAGGCACCACCGTCATCCATGATTGTCAGGAAGTACTGGCTGCAGCACACGGTAGCAGGCCAGACTTGATGGATCAGCCTCTCCCCGATGCCAACGTTACCTGGTTTACCGATGGAAGCAGTTTCCTAGAAGAAGGTAAGCGTCGGGCGGGAGCAGCTGTGGTAGATGGGAAAGAGGTCATCTGGGCAGCCGCATTACCGCAAGGGACATCGGCCCAGCGGGCTGAACTAATTGCCATGACCAGGGCATTGGAACTAGCAGAAAACAAAAAGGTAAACATCTATACGGACAGTAGGTACGCATTTGCTACCGCCCACGTCCACGGGGCCATCTACCAACAAAGAGGGTTGCTCACCTCGGCGGGCAAAGAAATCAAAAACAAAGAAGAAATAGTGGCCCTGCTAGCTGCCCTCATGCTCCCCACTAAAGTCAGCATCATTCATTGCCCCGGGCACCAGAAGGACAATACCCCGGTGACACGGGGCAACAACATGGCAGATAGAGTGGCACGAGAAGTGGCGCTAGGAGAAATCATACTAGAACTATCGGATAAGAGTCCTGGGGAACCAAATGACAGGGGAAGAACCCCCCCAGCCATAACCAAAGACACATTGTCTCCTCAACAAGCAAAATCCATGCTACAACAGATTCACAGATGGACACACTTGGGAACCAAAAAGATGGTATCCCTACTACACAAGGCAGGTTATGATACCCCTGGACTAACCAAATTAGCTGAACAGAGTGCACGGGAGTGCATTCCATGCCAACAGGTAAACTCCCATAAAGGAAAACTTGAGAGCGGGAAAAGGCTCAGAGGAGACCGCCCAGGAGCCTATTGGGAGGTCGACTTCACTGAAATACGCCCTGGAAGGTATGGTAACAGGTATCTCCTAGTTTTCATAGATACCTTCTCAGGATGGATAGAAGCTTTCCCAACGAAAAAGGAGACAGCTACTGTGGTAGCCAAGAAGATCTTAGAAGAAATTTTCCCCCGGTTCGGGGCACCAAAGGTAATAGGGTCCGATAATGGTCCTGCCTTCGTCGCCCAGGTAAGTCAGGGTGTGGCCAAATACCTGGGGACTGATTGGAAATTACATTGTGCCTATAGACCCCAGAGTTTAGGACAGGTAGAAAGAATGAATAGAACTCTAAAAGAGACCCTAACTAAATTGTCCATAGAGACTGGCGGTACAGATTGGACGGTGCTCCTTCCCTTAGCCCTGTTCCGGGCTAGAAATACCCCCTCCCGCTATCATCTCACTCCATTTGAAATACTATACGGGGCCCCACCTCCCCTTCTCACGCTCGGGGAAGGAATAAGTCCTGACTGCCAGAATAACACTGACTTATATGCTAGGCTATTGGGACTCCAGTTGGTCCAAAAGGAGGTGTGGTCCCAGCTGGCAGAGGCTTACCGACCGGGAACACCGGCAGAGGCTCATCCCTTCCAAGTCGGAGATTCCGTGTACGTCCGTCGGCACCGAACCCAGACACTAGAGCCTCGGTGGAAAGGACCATACATCGTCCTGCTCACCACCCCCACGGCTATAAAGGTAGACGGCATCGCTGCTTGGATTCACGCCTCACACGTAAAAGCTGCGCCAGCGTCTGCATCATCATCGGAATGGCGGGCCCAAAAGACCAGCAACCCGCTCAAGCTCAAGCTCCTGCGCTCACCAGACTCATAACTTTGACTTTGTTACCCCTACTGGCTGTGAGTAACTTTAGTCCTCACCTGCCCCAGCGCTTAACCTGGCAGGTAATTTCCCAAACTGGAGATGTAATATGGTCTGTTAGCCATACCGCTGCCCCTTGGACCTGGTGGCCAGACCTCTTTCCCGATATTTGTAAATTGGCCCTGGGAACCCCCGGCTGGGATCTAGAAGGATATTACAATCAACAAACTGTCCCGACTCAACCTTCCCCGCCCGGGGGGGGACGCCCAAAATTAATATGGGGGGCAGGTTGTTCAACCCAGAGTCGGAGAAGCATGCTCAGGGCCCTCTCCTTTTATATATGCCCCGGGTTCCATCGTCACCGATCCCTGAATTATCAATGCGGGGGGAAAGAACATTTCTATTGCAAAAGCTGGGGATGTGAAACCACAGGGGACACCGACTGGAAGCCCACCTCTAGCTGGGACTTTATCAAGGTAACGGCCAACTACACCCATCAGAAAAATAGCCACTGGGCCAACGTGCCCGAATGTTCAAACTGGTGCCATCCCCTTAAAATTTCTTTTAGTGAACCTGGGAAGAAAAACAAAAATTGGGCAAATGGCCATTCGTGGGGTATCAGGTTTTACACACCTGATATTTTTTCATATGATGATGGGTTGCTAATGACCATCAAGTTAAAGATCGAAACCCCTACTCCCGTTCCTGTGGGCCCCAATCCTGAGATTGGGCACCCTCTGCTACCCTGGGCCCCACCCACAATGCTACCAGGGATAAGAAACCAGACTTTTTGACCAAGGAAAATAACAATCGAACCAAAAACCCCCCGGGACCGAATGCTTTCGTTGGTTCAGGCGGCTTTCGGGGTCCTAAATGCCACAAATCCAGAGGCTACCAAATCATGTTGGCTTTGCTATGCTGCTCCTCCCCCTTATTATGATGCTATAGGATATAGTTCTAATTTTAGTAATGTCAACTCTCCAGATAAATGTCGATGGAAACAAGAAGGAAATAGTAAATTGACCCTGTCTTCAGTATCAGGAAACGGTACATGTGTAGGAACGCCACACCCCCCCATCCCATCGACATCTCTGTACCAATTCAAGCCTCCCACAGGGCTCAGGATATCTCCTCCCTCCTCAGGATGGATGGTGGGCATGTAGCACAGGACTGACCCCTTGCATTTCTCTAGAGGTCCTCAATGCTTCAACCGACTTTTGTGTGTTAGTCCAGCTGGTCCCCAGACTCATCTATCATTCGGATTCATCATTTCTAGACGAATATGAAGGCAAAAGGAGATTTAAGAGAGAGCCCGTAACCCTCACCCTGGCTGTACTCCTAGGACTAGGAATGGCAGCCGGAGTAGGAACAGGTGCGACAGCCCTCATCCAACAACCTCACTACTATGTTAACTTAAGACAGGCTGTAGATATCGACCTCCAGGCGTTAGAAAGTTCCATAACTCAGTTAAAAGACTCACTCACCTCGTTCTCAGAGGTAGTAATGCAGAACAGGAGGGGACTAGACCTGCTGTTCCTTAAGGAAGGTGGACTATGTGCCGCACTAAAAGAAGAGTGCTGTTTTTATATTGATCATTCTGGGGCTATCACCGAAACTATGGACAGGCTTAGGGAGCGCCTGGACAAAAGGCAACAAGAAAGGGAAAATCAAAAAGGATGGTTCCAATCATGGTTTGACAAATCACCCTGGCTTACTACTTTAATTTCCACCTTGTTAGGACCCCTCATTATTTTGTTGCTGCTCTTAACTTTTGGACCATGCATTTAAAATCGCTTGATAGCCTTTATCAGGCAACGTGTCAGCGCAGTACAAGTGTTAATGCTAAGACAACAATATCAAAGCTTGCAGAGAGAAGCTGAAATTCCATGATTGAAATTAATTGCAAAAAGAAAAGGGGGGAATGTAGGGCCTTAACTATACTTACACCCCTACTTCCCTATCGATACTTTTGAGCTTTGAGCTTTTCTTCGGCTGGCAATAAGATACTGGAATGTCCCCCCTGGGCAGAAACCGTTCCGAGCAAACAAGTATGGCGGGTGATAAGAATGATTAAGCCAGAGTTTAAAGGTCGCCCTAGCCAACCATAACTCATGTGACTCAACCCCCCCACCACAAAAACACGAAAATGTAAAGTAGGCATCCGACAGCTAACCAATCAAGGAACTAGAGCCAAGACCCCACTCCGGTAAATGTAAAGTAGGCATCCGAGAGCCAACCAATCAAGGAACTAGAGCCAAGACCCCACTCCGGTAAATGTAAAGTAGGCATCCGAGAGCCAACCAATCAAGGAACTAGAGCCAAGTCCCCACTCCGGTCCGGAACAAACAAACCAATGAGAAAAAAAACCCCTTGATATATCCACACTTTGCATAATGAAAAATGAAAGCTATAAAATGTATGTGATTCCGCTTGGGGGGGGGGTTCCTCTTCGGCCTCCTGCGTGAGGACCAAGGAACCCCGGTGCACCGGCTCCTAATAAACCTCTTGCGTGTTGCAGCGACTCTCGACTCTTGGCGGTTCTTGGGCGAGCTGGGATCCCTCGGAGACCGTTCAGGTCTAGCAACCCGACCCGCCGTCGTGGCTGCAGATCTCCAACTCTGTGGCGGAGAACAGGCGGGACGTTGCCCTAGCAGCTGCCGAGGCTTTTTTTTTTTTTTTTGCCTTAAGGACACCTTCTCTTCCCTTCCCCGAACCAGCCCGGACTTCTACTCCGAGAAGACTTTGATCCTCTTGGAGGACCAGAAAAAGGGCATTTGTTAAGTCGCGACACACCCGCCAGCATTTTGGTAAGTCCCCCAGGGCGCACAACTGAGGCCTTTTGACTTTGTCCGTTTGGGGAACTTTGGGTCCGAGTTGGGGAATTCTCGCTGTGAAGGGAAATTCTGTAAGGCACCGTTTTGGACAAACGTCACTTGGAAGTCACGTTTGGGGCATTTTGCCTTTTGGCTTTCGATTTCTGGGCTCTCTTTGCCATCCTTTTGGGGTGTCCCTTTGCTCTTTGTCTTACTTTGTGACTTCCCGCCGGCGAGGTTTTGGTTTGGCTTGTTAACTTTGGTTTGAGCGCACAGACATCTGTTACTAACTTTTTGAGCTAAAATGGGAAGTGCTTCCTCCAAGGTTCCACACCCACCTGGGAACACTTGGAGAAAAATTTAAATGACTGGTCAACCTGTAGCCATGATCCAATGGGGAAAAAAAAATGGGTCTCTTATAATTAGATCTTTATTGCCACAGGATGGGGAAAATGGACCGAGGTTCCCTTCTGTTCAGGACTTTATTTTTCCCTTTATTAGAATCCTGCTCTAGGTGACTCCACAATCAAAAGCCTGAGGGATCAGAAAAATCTCTCCCAACGTTCTGAATGATCCCCTTCCAACTTCAACCAACTCTCAGGAGGGAACGAAGCTTCCCCAACTCCTGTAAGTTCCCTCACTCCTCCAGATTCTTCAGATCAGACTAAGACCCCACCTCCCCAGAGAAACAAGCCCTGCTAGGACATTTTATCAGCCAGTCTGCCCCTGTTATTAGGGTCAATTTGAGCACTGTTTGGTCTATATTTTAGCTATGAAACTATGACTACAGAATGAGAAAGATGATTTTTGACAGTTCGGCCACAATATTCTTTAGACTCCAGAGAAAATTGGTTAAAATAAAACTTTTTTTGAAATTGCAAAACCAGTTCTTCTTGCGTGTGCAATGGGAAAAAGCTAGCTTGTTGAAATAATTTTTTTTCAGAATCCTGACCCTGAGAGAACACAAATATGCCTAGGAGAAAGCCTGAAGTTAATTCTTATCATGTCCTTGAGAAACAAACATGGCCCCTTTGCCTGAGACTTCAGCTTTGGGTTAATTAGTAGAACTTCAAGCGAGGGGGAAAAAAAGGGGCAGAGACATTTTTTTTTTTTTTTTTTCCCTTTTTTTTTGTGGTACGCGGGCCTCTCACTGTTGTGGCCTCTCCCGCTGCGGAGCACAGGCTCCGGACGCGCAGGCTCAGCGGCCATGCATGGCTCACGGGCCCAGCCGCTCCGCGGCATGTGGGATCTTCCCGAACAGGGACACGAACCCGTGTCCCCTACATCGGCAGGCGGACTCTCAACCACTGCGCCACCAGGGAAGCCCAGAGCAGAGACATTTTAAGCCCCAAGCGGAAAACTATGAGATCTGTGTTTGTCTGGATACATGTGTATATCTTAGTATGTGTTTTTGTCTTTGGATATATTGCTGAGGTTAATTTGTAAATGAGCTCTATTTCATTGGCTTAAAAGAAAAGTAAGCGCTTACAAATCAAACAATTCTAAATACAAGAGAAATTAAGCTAACCGAATTCTAGGTTCTCAAGAACTGGGAAATATTCAGTATTAAATTAATACCTGGTATTAATGTTTCTTGATCAAATTAATATAGACATGTCTTTAGAGTGATCAAGTATAATAGTTTTATTGTGCCTAGGTTTAATATAAAGTAAATAAGATCCTATTACATCTGTTGCAAATTTGTCAGCAATGAAAGTAACTTGATGTGAAGAAATTTTTAAGAAAAGAAAATACAAATGAGATAAGAGCTCTGGGTAAACTTTTTAGGAATAAGTATGTTTTAGGAATGTCAGTTGAAGAATAATCCTTCCAGATGCTCGACAACTTGAAAATGTAGAGTTGTGCTAAATTAAGTTAAATGATGGAAGTTTATTGAATAACTAGGCCATTTCCAAATAAAATAAGACACTAAAACATCCCAAGGAGAAATATTAAACTAATTAGGTTCATTGGGTATGTTAAATTACATGGGAAGTACTGTCAAATGAGTAATAAATCTTCTTAGGTTATAGTGTATGGTAAATGTTACTAATATAGATACTCTAGAAATTATATGGGATTCCTAAAGTTCTGATATGTCCTGGTAAAATGTTATCAGTCATAAATCTAGTTATTATCTTAAGGTGTAGTATGACACAGCAGTAGCCAAGTTACTTTGTCAAATTACATTACACTGTAATCAGATTTTAAATGTGTCTTCTTAAGTCTTTTATCATTATAGACAGTTATGGTTTTATTCTGATGCCTTTGCAAAAATGCTTCCTCTTCAAGATTTATAGAAAGGACTTTTAGATAAATACAAGTTTCTGACTTGTACTGAACTGGTTAAGAAATTGAAGAGTTCTAGAAAAAACCTGATGACTTCATAAAAAGTTAACAAAAGGACTAAATGAACTGGTGAATATGGTTATAATTTTATGGTTTCTATCTGAAAAATTACTGGTTTGAATCTATGTTTTCCAGGTGTGAGGAAAACCTTCCCATCAAGCAAATTATGTCTTACAGTAATGTGGTAAATTATACTTTTGTAAGCAGAATTGAAACATTTATCTTTTCTCTCTGCCTGCTCCCTCCAGAGATTGGAAACTTTTAGGTTCCCAATAGCTTTATCAGATAAATTAGGAAGGCTACATCACTAACCGGTACAGAAGTCTCAAGTTATTTTTGGGACCTTGAAAAGGAAGGAATTCACCTAGATCTGGTAAGTGAAATCTGTGACAAGCGTTTGGTGTGACTTTCCTAGTCCTGAGAGGTCTTTTAAAAGTTCAGTCTGAGATGCCTTATAAAAATTTCAGTGAGCAAAAAGCCTGTATGATCGATTACAAATTATATAAACCATCAGGCCATGTTAATTGAGAGTAGACTGAAATTTGATTCTCTCTCTGTTAAGAGAACAAAATTTACCGGGAATGCTGCATTTAATAACAGACTATAAATTTATTTGCCTTTAAGTGATTTACATTTGCTTTTAAAATCTCTTGTTACTTTGGTAAAGTAAATAAGTATTATTTCACAATGATCTATGAAGATTTTGGCACACGGAGATAATGTTCATCCTGCTTCTACAAAAATTAACCCCCCATTGCCAGATTTTTGCCATCCTGATGTCTTTGTAACATGGCAATGGTCTACTCCTAAGTGAGAGAATTTAAAATGAGTTAAAAATTGCTGTAAATCATGGGCTTCCCTGGTGGCGCAGTGGTTGAGAGTCCGCCTGCCGATGCAGGGGACACGGGTTCGTGCCCCGGTCCGGGAAGATCCCACATGTGGCCGAGCGGCAGGGCCCGTGAGCCGTGGCCGCTGAGCCTGTGCGTCCGTCCGGAGCCTGTGCCCCGCAACGGGAGAGGCCACAACAGTGAGAGGCCCTCGTACCGCGAAACAACAACAAAAATTGCTGTAAATCAGTCAGGGCTATGGAAAAATCCAAGACAGCTGCTTGGCTTTTTCCAGCTCCATGCCAAACCTCATTTTTATGTGATGGGTTAAAGCTTTCCCTGGCTGCAGGGTTAATGGAAACAAAACAATTATGCTTCACTGAATATTAAATTCTAGTTTTGTTGAGATCTGTGTTTACCAAGACTCACTTCCCAGATAGTTCCTTGCTGTTATGTTATACTGCTAAAAAGTTTAATTGCATTATTAAAGACCACTCTAAGTTTGTTTCTAAAGCTCATCTCAGTAATCTATCTTTGGATGACGAGCGGATGCCCCAGACCTGCAACCAGGGGATTATACACACTGGAAAAGACATACTTTAAAGGACTATCTCCAACCTGGATGGAAGGACCCTTATCAGGTACTCTTAACTAGCTCCTACACAGTCAAACTAAAGGGAATTAACTCTTGGATTAATTTTCACTCACAAAGTGCCCCTGTACTGGACTGGCCTTTAGAGAGAATGCCTGATCTCAAAATCACCTTAAAACGATGCTCACACGAGGAAACTATACTCACACCAGGATGAAAAGAAGATGACAGTCAGGAGTAGACGGCTGGGACTTCCCTGGCGGTCCAGTGGGTTAAGATTCTGTGCTTCCAACGCAGGGGGCATGGGGTCGATACCTGGCGCGGGAACTAAGATCCCACATACTTCTGCATGGCGCAGTCAAAAAAAACCAAACAAGTAGACAGCTTGCCCAAGATCCCCGACCTGACTCATACGATCATTTATAATGTTTTCTTGACTTCTTGGACCAATTACCTGTGTCTAGTATTTCTGGTTTACCTGAGTGAATTTCTCCACTCCAAGGCTCTAATCGGTTGACTCTTAGGAAATTTATCTTAAAGAAAAACTATAGTCATGTTCAGGCCACTGTTGATATTACTAGATGAGATCCCCTCACCTGGTGGATTTATAATACCTGTTCTGACCTTGGCCATAAATATAAATTTTCCTCTATTACTCAAGTTCAATCAGAGCAACAAGCAAAATTTCAGCCAAGAAATAAAACCTCCCACAATTATGGGATGGATTTATGTAGTTAACACCAGGCTATGGTGATTTAAGTTTAAAGGCTCCTCTCTGCTGGGAACAATTAAATCATACTAAGGATAGTCAGTCTAGTAACAGTAGAAAACTGGACTGGGTGCCTTGTGGACAATGCCAGTATATAATTTCCCTAAATATAAGGATTGGTACAGAACAGACTAAGTCAGGTGACCTGGGATATACTGGGTCACACCTAATGAAAGTTCTTAACTTAAATTCTTACCTATTACCTTACTAATCTGCTAGCTATATTTTTTTTTTTTTTTTTTTTTTTTTTTTTTTTTTTTGCGGTACGCGGGCCTCTCACTGCTGTGGCCTCTCCCGTTGCGGAGCACAGGCTCCGGACGCACAGGCTCAGCGGCCATGGCTCACGGGCTTAGTTGCTCCGCGGCATGTGGGATCTTCCCGGACCAGGGCACGAACCCGTGTCTCCTGCATCGGCAGGCGGATTCTCAACCACTGCGCCACCAGGGAAGCCCTAGCTATATTTTTTATATTGCCTGTTTTACAAAATTGTTGTCTCTTACATTACCAAATGTGTGACTGTGCCTCTGATAAAACGATGATATGTAGTTCCATATGAGATCAATGATTGAAATAATGTAACGCTAGATATGGGAAGAAGCTACCAGAGGGAGTATTTTCCTGGACCATAAGAGACTAGGAAGACAGGTGGTCCAGAGACTTTTGGATGCCGGTAAAGGTCTAGGCCCATAATAGCACATCGAGTGGCCTGTCAGCAAAATCTTCGTTAGGCCTGGGAATGAGCGTTTCTAGCACCATGGGATGAAATGGTCATGAAATGCTGCCCCAAAACCATGGTCAAATTTATTACCATGAAGGGGCCCTGCTGACTAGAAACTAGCACTTGCCATCTACCTCTACAAAGATTAAATCATGGCCACTGCAGCTGGTGACCTTCACCACCCCATGAAAGCAGTTCAGGGTGGAGATCGGGAATGAGGCCCTCTGTGCTCTGGGAAAAACTGGCAGAGCAGGCCTTCAGATAGATATTTTCATGAACTCAAATTATTGCATCTTCTCATACCTAGAAAAACACTAAAATTGTTAACGGTGACAACTGCTTTGGTTTATATGTTAATACCACATCAAAGGTTAAAACCTACTTGGATAAACCTAGACAACTGGCTACCTGGCTACAGTTCTCCTCCAAGTGTCAAGTCTAGATTAGGAGGATTCAGGGTTATTCTCCTAAAAGAAATAAGATCCGTTTTGTCTATTAATGTTCAGGTTGTCACTCCAATTACTTCTGAGTCTGTGACACTGACATCAGTCACATTGGGCTACTAAAAAGGACATCAAAAATATATATGGGGGGGCTTCCCTGGTGGCGCAGTGGTTGAGAGTCCGCCTGCCGGTGCAGGGGACGCGGGTTCGTGCCCCGGTCCGGGAGGATCCCACGTGCCGCGGAGCGGCTGGGCCCGTGAGCCATGGCCGCTGGGCCTGCGCGTCCGGAGCCTGTGCTCCGCAACGGGAGAGACCACAACAGTGAGAGACCCGCGTACCGCAAAAAAAAAAAAGCTGGCTTGATAAAAATATCTTTTCAGAATTCTGACTTTAAACAAAGGCTTTCTGGGGGAAACTTGCATTTCTCTGTGTCTCTGAGATGTAAATGTCCTACCTGATCTTCCTACGATGTTCTGTGTGTGTGAGTGTGTATGTGTTTTGAAAAGTTGACCTCTGCCATGCTATTTTTTTTTTTTTTTGTGATATGCGGGCCTCTCACTGTTGTGGCCTCTCCCGTTGCGAAGCACAGGCTCCGGACGCACAGGCTCAGCGGCCATGGCTCACGGGCCCACCCGCTCCACGGCATGTGGGATCTTCCCGGACCGGGGCACAAACCCGTGTCCCCTGCATCGGCAGGCGGATTCTCAACCACTGCGCCACCAGGGAAGCCCTGCCATGCTATTTTTTGAGAGTAAACTCTGGATTTTACTTAGATTACATCTTCCCCCACTCTTATGTGGAAGCCTCTTGCATCTTACTGGTTTGAATCAATACTAATATATTTTATTAATGGCCAAATGATGGATCCTTTTAAATTGGAGAAACTAACAAATTGGCAAATCTAGGGTGCTCTCATGATAAACAGCTGTTTTATTGGTACCTATAAAAAATCAAATTAAAGGTGAAAAAAGTTATATCTAATGATTAACCTATGAATGTCTTTAGTTTAAAACAAGTAAAAAAAAAACTGGTTTGGGAAGCTTCATTTGTGGTCTTTGCTTTCCCTCAGTGGGTCTTACAGATGCTAATAAAAGCATTAGAATAATTAATGTTAACAGGAAAAATCCTTTAAGGAAAGTCTAGATACTATTTCCAACAAGGTAGACATTTTAAAAGGAATTATCTCGAATAAAGAAATCTTTGGATGGTTATTTAAAATGGGATAAATAAAATGGAGATTTATGTGATCAAAACACAAGATTTTGATATTACTACACTACGTAAGGTTAAATGGGCCAAAAGGGACCCTCTACTGGTCCCCAGTACTAAAAGCCAAACAAATCCATTCTATTTACCCTAGTTTTAAGTATACATTTAAGGGGCTAGAAAAAGAAATTTACACTGAGTTACCTGACCGGCAGTTATTTGGGGCAACAGGCCAAAGGGCCTGCGTTCTTGGCTCAACCCCGCTCTGCGAATCCCAGAGCCTTTTATATAAAAATAGATTAAATGGACAGGAAATAAAAAGAAAAACTTCTAGACCTCCTCCTATAAGATCAAAGCTTGTTGATTGGATCCTAATGAAAGCTAAAGTTAAAGGTATAAAATTTGACAGAGTTGAGATGAAAGTGTATGAAATTGGTATATTTAAATGCTTTCTATGAGATGGTTACATCTCTTGTTTAATTATATTACAGGATAGACATGTTTCGGTAGGAAATACTGATACTTCCCCTGCGTGGGACTATAAGACGAGGCATATAGATTGCCCCTCAGGAAATATTAAACATACTAAAGGAAACCAATAGGGTTACCTGAGTCATAACAAATAAGTAAAGCTGGGAAGTAACATTCTAGGGCTAATAAAAATACAATGATTTTGCTCTGGGTTTAACTTGTAAACTCAAAATGAAGGTCTTTGCTGAATGCCTTATACAAACCTTTGAAAGCATTATAAATTAACTCAAGTTCTAGAACACAGAACTCGTAAAATAAATTTGTTAGAAATCTTGTCACCGATAAAATCTTTTATTATAGTTTAGCTGACAGACCTTGTTCTTTGGGGAACAGGTCTTTCTCTTGCAAATCACTACAAACCAGAAATGTAAATATAGGCCACAAGGATGACTGAACCTAATTAGCTCAGTCTGGCTGATCTCCGAGAGGCAGTGCCGTGAAGCGAGATCTTAATTCCCTGCCCAGAAATTGATCCTGGAGAGCCTGGATGAAAACCACTAATTCTAGCCACCAGACCAGCAAGGGCTAGAGGCTAGAAGCTATTTTTCCCTGGCTCTTACCTCCAGTGAAAAATGTATTTCTCACGGAGGCAAAAACTGTAACAACAGGTGCAAAGTTTATTATTAGAGACATAGCACAAGGGGGAGAGCACACAGAGAAACAGTTAAGATAGAAGCAAGGCAGAGCTGCACACCCGGAGAGAAGGGGTGTGAGCGCCCCCACTAAGGAGGAGGAGTGCAGTAGAGGCGGTAAAGTCATTTATGTAGGGAGTTCTTCGGGGTGTTTGTCTTCCTTTTGGCCAATCCTCCTGTTTTTCCCCCCTGGCTAATCTGTTTCAGGACCCCCCCCCCCCCAGGTGCAAAGCCATGAAATCTCGTTTTGCCTGTCTGTGTACACATTATACATATGACATCTCTCTACCTCTGGGAAGTATTATCAAAATTGAATTTATAAAGAGCTCTAATTTAAAAGAAAGCGCTTACAAATAGAGAAACCAGCCAGAATGACTCTCAGGTTCACGTGAACTAGGAAATATTCAATATTAAGTTGGTTCCTGGTATTAAAGTTTGTTTGTCGATGTAATCAATGTCTTTAGAGCAGGGGTCCCCAACGCCCGGGGCCACAGACCAGTACCAGTCCACGGCCTGTTAGGAACCGGGGCACACAGCAGGAGGTTGCTTCCCTTCGCTATAATCCGCACCCCCCCCCCCACGCCCCCGCCCCGCAGGTGGTGGAAAAATTGTCTTCCATGAAACTGGCTGGTCCCTGGTGCCAGAAAATTTCGGGACTGGTGCTTTAGAGTCACCAACGTTAAGTATAATACTGTATTGTACCTAGCTTTAATAAAAGTCAAATAAGGGCTTCCCTGGTGGCGCAGTGGTTGAGAGTCCGCCTGCCGATGCAGGGGACACGGGTTCGTGCCCCGGTCCGGGAAGATCCCACATGCCGCGGAGCGGCTGGGCCCGTGAGCCATGGCCGCTGAGCCTGAGCGTCCGGAGCCTGTGCTCCGCAACGAGAGAGGCCACAACAGTGAGAGGCCCGCGTACCGCAAAAAAAAAAAAAAAAAAAAAAAAAAAAAAAAAAAAAAAGTCAAATAAGACATTATATGTTACAAGAAAAATAACTTGATGTGATGAGACTTTAAATGTAAATGATGAGCTTCTGGGTAGACTCTTTAAAGATAATTATATTTGAGAAATGTCTACTTCAGATGATCTTTCCAGATATTCGGTAACTTAAAGTTCGAGTTGTGCTAATTTAAGTGATGGAATTTTTTTGAATAGCTAACTTCCAAAAAAAAAAAAAAAAAAAGATACTGAGACATCGATTACTAAATAGGGAAACTAAAGGCATTTAGGGCTATTAGTAAAAATGGTGCCACCCTGAGATGTTCTCTATAAGAAAACGAATGTTTTTAGAAATTATCACTGGTATTTATGTTCACCAATCTACAGAATGCTAACATAAAAGACAGTTCAGAATTGCTTACTTTTTAGTTTTCACTAGAGATTAAGGTTTTTAAGAGTTGAGAATTCTAATTTAAACATATAATTAAAGCTAATAGGAATAACACGGAAACATTTCAGTGTACAGTAGGAAAGTAGAATGGGTTTTCAGTAAAGAAGGTATGAGGAATGGGATTATGTTTTATTGAGGAAAAAGTAAGTAGATCTCAGAGCCGGTTGGTTTTATTTAGATGGAAAAATAAGGGACAGGATGATATGGATACAGAAAGTGGTAAACCGTTGCGGAAAGAAACCCTGAGAAAGTTTATGCGTGGTCAGGATTAACTAAATTTAGATTGAAGTTAACTAAGTAAATGGATTTTGTTAAGTAAGCTAATACAAGACTTGGATTTCTCTGTTAGAGTGCTCCTTTTGGATAACATTGTGTGAGTTTCTGTGCCCTTAAGTGATCTGTATTTTTTTTTTTTAATCTTTTTGTGACTTTGGTTAAATGAGTAAGTACTGATTCACAGTGACCTGTGATCCTGTTGTGTTTTAAAACATTTTTGATATTTTTAACAAACTTCCCAAATATTAAAATCCAACTAAAGCTTTTAGCCTACAGCTGACTCTGGGATGCTTTGAAGGAAAATCCTGAGACATCTCAGAGATGAATGTTAAACTAATTAAGTCTATCTGGTATGTTTAATTACTTAGGAAACATTGTCAAGTGATTGGAGATGAACCTTAGGTTACAGTGTATGGATAAATGTCATTAATATAGATATTCCAAAATTTATATGGAATCCCTAACATCTGATGTGCCCTGATATAATGTTGTCAGTCATAATTCTAGTTATTATCCTAAAATGTTATGTCACAGAAATATCCAAGTTTCCTGCCAATTGCATTGTACTCAGATCTTTAACCATGCTATTTTAAGTTTTGTCCTGATGCTTTTACAAAATAAGATTTTTAAGAAGACTCATAAAAAACAAATACAAGTTTCTTTTTTAAAAAAAATTAATTTATTTTCGGCTGCATCGGGTCTTCGTTGCTGCACGTGGGTTTCTCTAGTTGTGGCAAGCAGGGGCTACTCTTCGTTGTGGTGCGCAGGCTTCTCATTGCGGTGGCTTCTCTTGCTGCGGAGCACGGTCTCTAGGTGCACAGCCTTCAGTAGTTGTGGCTCGCAGGCTCTGGAGCACAGGCTCGGTAGTTGTGGTGCACGGGCTTAGCTGCTCCGTGGCACGTGGGATCTTCCTGGACCAGGGCTCCAACCCATGTCCCTGGCATTGGCAGGCGTATTCTTAACCACTGCGCCACTAGGGAGGGAAGTCCCCAGATATGTTTCTGATTGCCTTTAGCTAATACCACTGAACTCTGTAACAAATGACAAAACTCTTCATCCAGATCAACAGGAATCAATTACATGGGACTGAAGGAACTGATGAATATGATGTATAACTTTATGACTTTGGGAAATACACTAGCTTTAATCTTTGTTTTTCAAAAAAACCTCTTATGCTATGATGTACAAGTTGATAAGGTATACCTTTGTAAACAAAGATGAAACATTTATCTTTTTCCCTCTACACCTGTTCCTGCCAAAATTTGGCCCCGCCAGCTGGCCCTCCTGTGGACTTGATGGTTTACTGCGACTGGATTACAACTAGTTATACTAATAATTGCTTTAATTTGTTGTTTCCAAATTGTTTATATTCTTCGTGTCTCCCTGCTGCACTAAGACTTTGTCAATATTACTAGCTGCATTACTTATATCCTGTCTATTTTATAAGATTGTTGTCTCTTAACGGTACCCAGTGTGTAACCAGGCCTCCAACAAAATTGATGATGGCTAAACATCTTGAGGAAACAGATCACATTTATGACTCTTATAGAATAATTGTAATAGTGTGATTCTAGGTACGGGAAGGAGCAAAAAGGGAAAACATTTCCTGGATCATAGTAGACGAGTAAGACAGACAATCCAGAGAACCTTTAATTATCAACAGGGCCTAATCTGGAAACTAGCACCTGGACTGACACATCAACAAAAATTTTTACCTGATCTGGGATGCGCCTCCCAGTGCCATGGGACAAAATTTGGTCATGAAATGTCTCCCAAATATTGGTCAAATTTCCAACCAAGAGGAGGATCTGAGAAATGGAGTATTTCCCGCTATATCAGTAAACAAAGGATGCCACACTCATCAGTGATTGCAGCCACCACTGATGTGAGCTGGTGAGCCCCGAGGGAACTCAGGATGTGAAAACAGAGGATATTAGCCCCAGACAGCTGAGGTGCGCATCAAAGGAAAGATTTCAGAGGCCAGACTCTTGCATCTTCCCATATACAGAAAAACACTCAATTCCTAAACTTGGGATATCTGGTTTTCTTTAATTAACACCAATCTTTTGAGGTTCAGACCACCTGCCCTTTGTTGCACAACTTCTGTGTAACCTGGCTCCCCCCTCACCTCGTCCGAACAGTTCTTTCAGGGTTATTTGAGATGCTGCCTCCTGGGTTTGAAGTCTTAAGAATTCCTGCTGAATAAAACATAACTCTCAGCTTTTCGGTTGTGAATATTTTTTAAGTTGACAACTGGAAGGAAAAGGAACCACTGGGCACTTGATGGGGACAGAACTGAGGCCAGCCTGGTGCTCTGTGACAGCTCATTTGCAGACAAGTCCGGTGTGGAAGGCAGCTCCCTTCCATCTGGCAGAAGATGCTTTCCCTGGACCCCACTTCCCAGGCACCCCTGAACCGAACAGGAGGGGAGACCACCGAGTGGCTGCCCTTCAGCCCTTACGTGCCCTCCGTGTGGCTTTGGTGCGGTCACTGCGATGATCTGAGGTGTCTCTGGCAATCACGTCGGTGGGAGCACGGAACCGTGGGGAAAGAGCAGGGCTGACTGTGGGCCCGGGCGGGAGAAGCCTGGCCATCAGAGCTCCTCTTTGTTGCTGTCGAAGGGCGAGGCCGGAGGCCCTGGAGCCAGAGGGTGCTGTCCTGGCCCGTGGTTGCCAGGCTGCTGGCCGCTGTGCCCCTGGCCCGCAGTGCCATAGCCCCACAGGAGCCCGCTCTCCACGCCGTGCCGGCGGAGGCTCTCGGTTCCCACGAGCCCCTGTGTTCTCAGGTAACCCTGCTGGCAAAAGGGTGGCAGCTTCTGGCGTGTTAGGGCGAATAGGAAACAGGACTCTGCACAAAAGCAAGAGGAGATCGGGCTGAGAGGTGTGGGGAGAGGTGCAAGGGGAGGGGGTGCCAATGCCCCAGGGGCCTCACCCAGTTCTCTCCATCCCCTGAGCCTGGGAGCTGACTTTTCTGGGTATCTCACGTCTGACCTGGGTAGCCGTGGATGGCATCCCTCCCTGAGGTTCCAAGACTGGGAGGCTGCCTCAACATTTTGGAAAAACAAGGCTCCAAAGGAAAGCAAACCAAAGAGACGGCTCAGCTCCCAGAGGTGGGAGGCCCGCACGCTGCTGTGTGTGGCACCAGCAGGGTGGGAGCTCAGCCACCCAGGAGCAGCCCCTCAGCCTTCTCTTCCAGGAGCCACCCTGTGTGTGGGGGGGGGGCTGGGAACTTGGGGGTCAGTTCCATTTTGAGCTCAGAGTTCCCTTCAAAGATTTATTCCCTCAACAATGTCTGAGCTGCAAAGACTGTGTGTAAAGCACAATTCTAAGCACCGTGGGGGACATACAGATAAAACTGCCAGACCCTCATCTGGGCCACAGCAGAACGGTGGTGTGTAGGTCCAATCTGATCAATGAAGAAAGAGCTGTGGATACATGTTATTTAGAAATGTTAAGAGACAGCCAGAAGAGCTAGAAGTCATTCCTTCTGGGGAATGGGAATGGAAGTGGGTAAAAAAGCCTTTTAGCCAAGTACTTATATAACTTTGACTTAAAGAACAGAAAGGATGAAACAGAGGTGGGCTCAATCTTCTAAGGGATTTAGAGACAGGATGGGAAGATGGAGTGAGTGTCAGAAAACCATCTTGAGTCTCTTGCCTCAGGGAATGGGCACATCACCGAAGGATGCTGTAAGGCTCACACGAGTGATCAGGCTGTGAGGTGCCACAGGGAAACTATTTCCTACCTTACCTCTGACTTGTAGTACAGAGGGCCCCTGCCAGAATGGTCCATGACCATCCTCTCTGAGCAGGGACGGTAGCAGATGTGGGAGTGGACGGAGGGGGGCAGTGAGGTGGCCTTTCGGCAAGCACCTCCCTCCTATGACATACGTCACCCCTTCTGCAGGGGCCAGGGGGTGGAGAAGCCCAGCAGATCTGGGTCCAGAACTAGCAGCTGCACATCCACTAACCGGGTGGTGGGAAAGCCTACCCTCTGCCAGCTGGCCCTTTGTGGGGAGGATTCCTTCAAGTTCAAGGCAGTGGCACTTAGTGGCTCGTACTGTTGAGTATATCTAGGGAGTAGGAGCCAGGAGGCTGCAGGGCCTGTGATGATGGGTCGGCAGGAGCCATAACTCAGGGTAGGAATACACTCCCTAAGGGGCACTGGCATCTCTGTGTACTCCTGAAACCTCGAGAAACAGACAGAGGTTTTGCAGCTGAGGCCTCTAGACCTATAGTGGGTAATTTCATGTGTAAGTGTATGGTCAGAGTTTATGTCTGCAGAATGCTAGTACTTCAAAGCTGCTTAGCTCTGCTCTATGAATTACCGCTGTTTGAGCACCTATACACATTTAGACTATTAAAGTATTGTTTTAAGCCATCTCCCTTAATATATACATTTTTATTTCAAGGTAGACTGAGGGATGAAAGAAGGACACTTGCTCTCTGGCCCGTAGGCCGAGGACTGACCGTCTCTAACCTGGTTTGATAGGAACAGTGCGTGATATACAATCACTGTTCAACAGATATTTGCTGGACAGAAAAAAGGAGTGGGTATCCTGGTAATTCAGGGGGTTAAGAAAAAAAAGACAAAAATTTGGCTTGTTTTGGTCAGTTCTTCCTCTGGATCGTGAGACTTCTCTCCCCAAGTCCCTCTTTGGGTTTGACTGCCAGAGCCATCTTCCATCCAGTTCACCAATTTTCCCTTCACCTCTGTCTAATGTGCTACTAACCTTGACACTGAGTTTCCAATTACAGATTTACATTTTCATTTCCAGAAGTTCTACTTGGACCTTTCTCAAAGCTGCCCAGTCAATTTTGGTAGTCCTACCCTTTCATTCTATCTTCAGTAATCTCTCTTTTACTTACCTACAGATTTTGGCCATACTTTACATCCTCTCTCTGACCGTGCCATTTCCCACAGTCTTTGTAGGTTTCACCCTACAGTGTGTTGCTTCTGCTGACACGCCCTCATGGTCGTTTGTATCCTCATGTGTTGAGTGATTTCTGCTTGGGAGCTCGTGTTCCCGGGAACTTTATCTGGGGGAATTCTTTGAGGCCTAGTTTTAAGGTATGTGTCCTCACAGAAGCCGCACATTGACTTCGGTGACTTCTGCACCACAACGATAGTGTGAACTTTGGCCCCAAACTCATATGAGTGAGGCCTCGTGGATGGAAATCCTCAGGGGAGATTTTCCCCCCACTCCACCCAGAGCCAAAAAGCGTGTGTCTCCTCTCTCTCCCTCGGGAGTGCTTTCTGCCTTCTACTTCACCTACTGAGATCCCAGCTCTGTTTAAAGGTCTCAGAGGTACAGACCTCCTACCCTGCTCCAGCACCGTCTTCCCAGCTCCAAGTGCTGGGCAGTTACCCGGGCTCTAGGCCACTGACAATCAGCAGGTATTTCTCATCCAGCGGTGGGTTTGTGCTTTTCTTGGTGTTTGGCCTCTGGGGGGGGGGGTTTCCCTTATTTTCCTGCCGGTTTTTAAAAGAAGACATTTTATTCAGTGTTTGCAGGTGTGCTGTACTGGGAGGGGGTTTCCATGAACGCCGAGTCCTCCTGTTGTAGGAGAGGGAAGTCTCGGGTCTGGGTTTCTAGACGCACATCCTGAAGTCCCACAGGGCACGGATCTACCTGGTTTTCTTCGCCCTCCAGCTCAGCCCCTTTGTCCTTCGGGAAACTTCACGTTACCTGCATAGAAGCTCCGGAGATCGGTGTCCAAGCAGTTCTCCAGGAAGCGCCTCAGGGGCAGAACGTGCCCCACCGGGGCCGTCCAGTCCGTCAGGAAATCTTCCACGATGTGGTGGATGGCGGTGGGCCGCGGCAGAGGCCAGCCTGCGGGCCGGAACCTCACCTCCTGCTCTGCGGGGGGGGGAGAACGGGCGCCACGTCAGCGCCCAGCGCGGGGCTTCCGTTCCCAGGGCCGCACCCCAGGTGCCTGCCCGCCAGGCCCTTGCGCTCAGCCTTCCTCACGCACCTCCGTACGGGCCACGGTCAGCCGGTTCCGCCGTCCTTCCAAACGTCTGGAAGGCGGACGTGAGGGGGAGGGGCTAGACCAGACTCCTCCCCTGCACTGTCAGCGGGCAGAACTAAGACCAGTCACTTGAACTTGGTTTGCTTCTAAGACTTAACGGGAGCTGAGGTCTATTGTGGCTGCTTTGAAACTGGCCTTTCTGTGAGGAGACTCGGGGTCCTGCATCCTAGGGGTCTTAGGGCCCCTCTAGTGCAGTCTCCTACCTGGTGGGTGCCCTTCTGTGTGTCCCCGCCGCAGGGCACCAAGCCGTGACCGTCCCTGCATCTGGAAACTCTGGGAGGTGGCCCATCCCCGCCCCGGCAGCTTTCACGACGCGCTGCTCCTTCAGAGGGAACGTCAGCCTGCGCTCCTGTCACTTCTACCTGTTGACACTGCCTCCGCCCTTTGGAACGACCTCTAGTTTTAGATCATCCCCTTCCCGGGGACGTCCCTTCAAGTTTGGAAGCAGCGGCCGTGCCCCCCAGGTCGGTCAACATTCGGTAGCTACTCGGCGCCGGGCACCGTGCTGGCGGTGTGCTGTATCATCTCATTAACCCTCATCCTGCAAGCAGGGTACCATGGCCACCTCCATGTCACACCCGAGCAAGCTGAGGCTCAGCGGGGCTAAGTAATGGTCCAAGGTCACACAGCGAGGAAAGGACGGCCCTGGAAACACTGCCCACCTCCCCTGCCCCCCTCCTGCGCTAACCGGTTCCCCCCTTCCCTTTCCTGTTCCTTCTAAGAGTCAGTCCCCAGATCCCCGCTCTCCACTCCGCGGTCAGCCTCCTTTTTTGGAGACAGCGACAAGTGTCCCTCTGACGACGTGGTGCCTGGAGGTGACGGCGCCGCTCCACGCGTGGCCTGCCCAGGCCGATGTGTGGGCCCGAATCTGGCAATAGCATTTATCGTTCTCGGACCATCTGCCCCATTTAGGCTCTAGGCAGAGCCCCTAGCGGCCCCCCTTCTGTGAGCTGAGGGCACTGCCTGACAGCTTAATGGCGCTGGGGTCCGAGGGGCGCCCTCGCTCGGGGGAGAGCGGAGACCCAGCTCACCGGTGGGGAGGTGCCTGTAGTAGTAGATGACAGGGTGGAGGAAGTTAGACAGCCAGGCGTCTTCCATGTGCCCCACAGAGCGGTCGTAAAAGAAGACGTCCTTGTCGGGCCCAGAGAAATTCCGGCCGTACTCCATGCTGATGACGAAGAGCCCGTGCCTTGCCCTTCTTCCCGTGATTGTCTCCAGCTGGGCCAGCATCTGCATGGGGAACTCCTCCAGGTACTCAAAAGCAGTGGCATTCCTGGGGACAGGGGCAACACGGCAGGGGTAAGACCCTCGGTGCCGCGGCGGAGGTGACAGGCGTGTGTGTGCGCCTGCCTCTCCTGCCTAGAAGCCCCCCCCCCCCCCCCCCGCAAGCAGCGTACAGACACCGATCAGGCCTGCGCGTCTCACCTGAATATTACTGTCACAGCTGAGCCCTGACCTACTCTGGGGAGAGAAGACAGAAGACGCTGAGTAACCTGAGTGGGTATCTGGGGAGGGGGTGAGCCAGGCGGAGAGACCAGTGATGGAGAAGCCCTAGGAGTGAGTGAACACCTTGGCATGTTCAAGGGACAGGAAGAAGGCCAGTGCGGCTGGAGTGGAGCTGAGGGAGAGGGGAGGGGAAGTCGGCGGGGGCAGGTCAAGGAGGGCCGTGTGTGCCACGACGGGAATGTCGGGTGTCATCTGGGCTGGGAAGGGAAGCTGCGGGCTTTGGGAGGATAGTGAACAGGACTGAATTCGAGTGATTCAAGTTTTAAAAGAATCACTCTGGGTCTTCCCTGGTGGCACAGTGGTTGAGAGTCCGCCTGCCGATGCAGGGGACACGGGTTCGTGTCCCGGTCCGGGAAGATCCCACATGCCGTGGAGCGGCTGGGCTCGTGAGCCATGGCCGCTGAGCCTGCGCGTCCGGATCCTGTGCTCCGCAACGGGAGAGGCCACAACAGTGAGAGGCCCGCGTACCGCAAAAAAAAAAAAAAAAAAAAAAAAAAAGAATCCGCCTGCCAATGCAGGGAAGACGGGTTCGATCCCTGGTCCGGGAAGACTCCACATGCCGTGGAGCAACTAAGTTTGTGGGCCACAACTACTGAGCCTGCGCTCTAGAGCCCATGAGCCACAAATGCTGAGCCTGCGTGCCACAAGTACTGAAGCCTGCACGCCGAGAGCCCGTGCTCCGCAACGAAGAGAAGCCCAACTCGCCGCGACTAGAAGCAGCCTGCGTGCACCAGCAGTCAAAAAAAAAAAAGAATCGCTCCGGCCACCATGTTGAGAGCAGAGCATGGGGTCAAAGGTGAGAGGCTGCTGTATCAGTGCAGGTGAGAGATGCTCATGGTCCAGACCAAGGTGGCAGTGGGGGGGCTAGTGAGAGGCAGATTCTAGACACAGTTTGAAGGCAGATGCTGTGAACGCGGTGAATGGGTATGAAAGAGAGAGGAGTCAAGGGTGACGGGGGTTTTGCTCCCAGCACCGCTGAGTTCCCTGCATGTCCCTGAACTCGAGGTGCTGCTGCACTCACTGGCTTTGGACCAGGCTGTTCCCTCTGCGGCGTCTCACCTGTCCTGTGTCCTTTCAGGACCAGCCCCACTGCTCACCACCCCCAGCTCTTCTCCCCGCCCTGCTCTGCATGGTTTCTTCCTCAGGGAGCGTCCTCTGTGATCTGCTGCTCGGGAGCCGACATGGTCTGGCCCAAGGAGCTCTTAAATCCACGCAGGTGGTGACCCGTCATCACTGCAGTTCACTGCTCATCTGTTTGGTACCAGATGCTTTGCTACCAGTTACCTTTACTCCTTCCTACAGCCCTGCAAGGTAGGTATTATTAGCTCTATTTTGCAGGTGAGAGAAAGGCTCAGAGAGGCTAACTAACTTGCCCCAGATCACACTGGTGCAAAGCGGCGCAGCTGCAGTCACGCCCACGTCTTTGTCTGTCTGTCAGTAGAGCTTGTGGTGTTGATTTCACCGATTTCCCCAGAACAGACTGATCCCCGCCCTCCCTGCCCACCCCGCCGGCCATCTTCATCTTCGGAAAGAGCCCCTGGGCTCTTCCACACACGCAACAGGAAGAGAGGAGCACGACGGCGTGTGAGGGCGAGGGCGGTGGGAAGGCGAGGGCTGGACTACTCACTCTTTCAACAGGACCGCGTCGGCCAGCACGCTGAACATCTGGTAGAGGCCGGAAGCCTCGTTGACGCGCCGGATGATGGCACTGGCCAGCTGTGTGATGGGGTGCTCGGTGGAGGGCCAGGTGACGCCGTGATGACGCCGCTCCAGCAGCCGGTGGACGGCACGCACTGCAACGGCCAGAGAGAGGAATGGCATGCTGCCCTTAAGATTGTTATCTTTCGCCTCCGGGGCGGGGAGGGGGGTGCGGCGGGGGGGGGGACACAGAGCCCCACCAGCTCTGCACTCGGGACACGCTTGTATGCGCGGCTCCAAGAAGATGCCTTTAGAGCAGGGTCCGCGCGTGTGTTCTGAAAAGGGCTGGATGGGAAGTGTTTCTGGCTTTGCAGCCCAGACGGTCTCTCTCACTTGACTCAATTCTGCCTCTGGTGGGGAAGAAGCCATAGAGGACCGCGAAATGAACGGGCACGGCTGGATTTGGTCCCCAGGCCCGAGACTGCCCGCTTTGGCTTCAGGCCATCTGCATATGGAAGTCCTGCCACTGTCAACTCACATGTGATGCGTCCAAGCCAGACCCAGAGCCTTCCTCTGCAAGCTCTCCCGTCCCCACCGCCCCCATGTCTATCAGAGACCCCCAGATGGGAAACCTTTGACTACTCCCTCCCCTGCACAGCCGAAATCCCCATCTGTTACTAAGTTCTACTTTGAGATGCTCTGTATATTTCTGGAAGGATAGAAAAGCAGCAGCTATCTCAAACAACAGGGGGACATTTTCTGTGTACCAGGGGCTGCCCTGACACAGCTGTGACACTGGGGCACCACGCACAGGTGCTCCTCGAAATGAATCAACACAACACCCAAAGCCGGTAACGGCGAGGACACAGACAGACAGTTCACGTGATGGGAGACTGGGTCGACCAACGGTCACAGGAGAGGATGTTCGGCCTCACGAGACACACACAGACAGACATCTGGTTCTCTGGAGGAAACAAGGTTATGCTGCGTTTTGTGGAAGGATGAGGGATCACACAGCTAGGGAAGTGTGGGGAGGGGGCCTGACAAAAGAGGCATGGGTGCAAAGACATAAAACCTTGAGAAACGGGCACATTCTGCAAAGGAGGCGGGGGCCAGGCTGGGCAGGGGAGCTGGTGCCGGGTGCACGAAACCCTGGATGCCGAAGAGCTGGCTGGGGAGCCCCTGGAGGTTTTTCTGTTTGGAGAACAGTGTTCTGGTGGGTACCAGAGTGGCTGGATGGGAAGCCAGGGGGACCAATGGCAGGAAGACCAGTCAGGAGAGACCAAGAGGTCCCCAGTCAGGCAAGTGAGGCTGGGATGGACTGGAGAGAGACAGGAGGGGGAGGGGCAGGGTTCCCAGCAGGCCCTACCTTCTGAGGTTACCATCGTCCACCTTGCTTTACTCTGCCTTGCTGTTCTCTACTTGTCTCCCCTGGGGACCTTTTTTTCCGGCTGAATGATGAGGAGGGTCAGGCGGGATGTACTGTGTGTACAGCCGCACTGCCCCTCCCTCTAGTGGGGTCCCCAGCTAGTAGGAGCGGCCACAGCCCTTGGTGGCCTGTCCGTCCAGGATTGTTTCCCATTTGCCTCAAGCTTAGTGGTCAGATGGGAGCCTCAAAGTCAAGACAGGTGTGGATTCAAATGCCACCTCTGCCATCCACTGGCTGGGTGACTTTGGGTAAGTGACTTAACTTCTCTGTGCCCCAGTTTCCTTCTATGAAAAATGGAGTTGAAGTAACAAGATGTCTCTGATGGGGCTGCTGGGAGAATTAAGAATGTGAGCTGGGGAAAGATGAGGGGACAGAGGGAAGCAAGAGAGATGGGGCAGTACCTGTCAGGACAGCAGGTGCAGGAAGGGTGACACGCACGGGAACGTGAGGAGGGTTTCTTGCTGGGGACACAGCTAGAGAGACAGACTCTTCCCATTCTGTGTGTGTGTGTGTGTGTGTGTGTGTGTGTGTGTGTGTGTGTGTGTGTGTGTGTGTGTTCCATCTGCACATATTTTGGTAAACAGACAGCTAACGTTCTCGGTTTCTTTCCCTGACAACATACACAGGGTATAAAACAGATCTTCTGGGAATCAACAGCAAAGCATGATTATCTTTCCCTGTCAAACTGGAAGGAGAGTGAAATGCAAAAAGTAGCATTAAGGCAAGTGAGGCATCACATTAAATACAGAAACATCAGGATGAAGGACCCTTATGGGGTTTTTATGGTCATATTAACCGGCCCACGTAACACTCGTCATGCAATAAAGCACCCATCCAATGGGCTACCCAGAGCACAGAAAATTGGTACCCTTCGTACCGAGAGTTTTGAAAAAGCTGATATAATCTACTTGCAACTTTTCTTGAAATTTGTTGGTACCCAAAGAGTCTACGTGTACGTAACGCTTCACGGCTCCACGGTCTCCAGATATTACCTTATTTAGTCCTTACAACAGCTCTACGGGGTGAAGAATTCACCTCATTTACAACTCTGACATCTGGGAGGGCCAACAGAGGCTTAGGGAGGTTATGAAACCTCACCCCTGAGACCACCCAGCTGCTTCCCCGGGTTAGCAGTCCCAAGCTCAGCATCCTTGCCGATCACGGTGATGTGGGCAACACGCCACCCCCAGATGTACTTACTTTTACACCTTATCTGGTGCTTCTCTAGATGTGTCCTCAGACCACAAAAACCCACTGCTGCCTGCCCCACAGGGAATTTATGACAACCAACTGCTGTTAAGTGATCCCTTTAAGGCTGCTTTAAGGGAATCAGGCGTGTCTTTACAAACCCTGGGGACGGTTCTGTCTGGGGACAGCGGCCTTCTCTGCCGGGCTCACCTGTGTATCGGAATCCATGGATGAAGCCCCCAGCAGATTTCCGGTAATCCACGGAGTGGCTGGCAGTCCCCAGGACAAAGAGGCCCCGGCTCCCTTTGGACTCATAGCTGGCTTTGACCAGGGGGTACTTCTTGCTGAGCTCACCCCCTGCGGAGAGTCGGAGGGACCTGTGAGTGGAAAGGGCCGTGAATAAAAAGCGCTGCTATGTATGAAACACTTTTTACGGGCTTGGCGCTGAGCTAAGTGCCTACATTCCTGCTCAAATTCAATCCACACCATGACCCTAGGAGGCAGGTATAGTGATATCCACTTAACAGACAGAGTTAACTGAGGTTCACGTTAAAGATGTGGTGGGTCAGGGACAGAGCCAGGATTCAAGCCGCACTGGAGGCTGGGCTCTGGGTCCCTGTGTGACCAGATGGCACGGGAGGATCTGTTCAAGCCCTCTGGCGTCTCCTTGTCCACCTGGGCCTTGACCAGAGAGCTTTGCTGAGAGATCCAGCTCCTCCCCTCTGTTCGGACTCACTTGCTGAAAATGGAGAAGTCGAAGTTCCAGCCCAGGCAGCGGATGACCCGGTCGTAGGCCACGCGCAAGGCGAAGTTGTCGTTATCGTCCTGGGGCAGGGGGACGGCGTCGGCACTCCGGTTGCCTTCCTCCAGGAAGAATTTCAGGGTGACGTGGAACTTGCCCTCGCGGTCCTTCAGGATGGCCAGATCCGTCAGGTCAGACTCGAGCAGCCCATCCAGGGACTTCAGTTGGTAGGTGTCCAACAGGCCATTGTTGATGGCCCTGGGGCCCAAGGGGGATGTCAGGAGAGAGAGAGAAGTCTGTGCCGGGTGAGGAAGCCGCAGGGGCCGGGGTGGTTAGTCGGGCGGGGGTCAGGGGCCGGCAGCACAGCACACACAGGTACCTGCCCAGCATACCTGAGGTCGCCGACGTAGTGGGTGGCCCAGGAGAGCCGGACCCGGGAGCGGCTCAGCATGTGGATAAAGTTGGTGACACCCAAGATGTTCTCTGCCGTCTCAAAGGCCGAGTTCCCCCGGCCCAGGATCAGCACATTCTGACCCACGAAGTCCTTGGGATCCACGGACACGGACTCATAACCATCCACGTATTCGGAGCCAGGGAAGTCAACCTGGTTGGGGACGGACAAGCCAGTGGCCACGAGAAGGACGCTGCAGGCGGGAGACAGAGGAGGATGGCTTAGCCTCTTGGCTATGAGACCACAAAGTGAAAAATCCCTCTTTGGACCTGCCGCCTGGCTCGCCCACCTCACCCAGGCTGCTGGCTCCTCAAAGAAAGCAGGCCGCTCATTTACTCACCCACCTCCCGGCCTGTCCCAGTGCATCTGAGACCTTACCCTGGCCTCTCACTGAGCGCCTCCAGTGCGTGCAGTTTCCTTTACACCTTCCTGGGATTATACCAAACGTGAGAAGTAGTTTTACTTTCTGACTTTGGAGAGGGTGACGCCATGAACAATGGACTAATTCACTGAATTTTGAACATGGCAGCCTCACCAAGTACCACCCTGGTCATGAAAATGAAACTAGACGTGCTGCTTCCCCGTTTCTTACTTGCCTGGCAGATGCAGAATCTGCTGAGTGGTGATTCTGTATGAGGCCCTGTACTAAGTGCTTTTTGCCTCATCTTACTGCTCAAAGCAGCTCTGCATCGGTATTATTCGGCCTGCTCTACAGGTGAGGAGATGCAGGCTCCACGTGGGCCCACAACCTCCACAGCTCCTTAGACAGCAGAGCCAGAATCTGACCACAGGTCAGCCTAATTCCAGAGTCTTGCTCTTTCTACTGGTGGGGATGACAATTTGTGGTGGACAGGCTGGGAGCTGGACCCTGCCGGCCTGCAGAGGAATGGTTTGATCACAAGGTAGTTTCGAAAACAGGACCGGGTGGCCTGGAGAAGGGGCCTTGGCAGCCTCTGTGGCCCCTTGCTTTCTGGCCTGTCCACTTGTTCACATCTGAACCCCCTACACTGTAGCACTGCTGCCTAAGATGAGAAGGTCCAAATTGGCCCAACCCTTCTCTCCTTGGGCTGTAACAAGCAAGGAGCAAGGCTGAGCCTCTGGCAAAAGGCATGAGAAAATGAACCGTGATCGAGCACCTGCCTGGAGCCAGGTGCTAGGCTGACAGCCGGGAAGGGAGAGGCAGCCAGGCACAGCGTTAAGAACACAGGCTTCGGGCTTCCCTGGTGGCGCAGTGGTTGAGAGTCCGCCTGCCGATGCAGGGGACACGGGTTCGTGCCCCGGTCTGGGAAGATCCCACATGCCACAGAGCGGCTGGGCCCGTGAGCCGTGGCCGCTGAGCCTGCGCATCCGGAGCCTGTGCTCCACATCGGGAGAGACCACAACAGTGACAGGCCCGCGTACCGCAAAAAAACCCAAAAAAACACAGGCTTCAGAGTCAGGAAGATGTGAACTCAAGTGGCAGCTGCACCCCTTATTAGCCATGTGACACAGCACCAGTTACTTAACTTCTCTGAGCCTCAGTTCTTCAGCCGTAAAATGGGGATCAGTGAACCTCCCTCAAAGGGCCCTTGTGAGGATTAGACAAGCGCGGTATAACATATAACTCTGAATTTGGCTTCTCTACATTATGCTAAGCTTTCTCCCAAGTCAAAGCGAGCTAAAACCGAATCCAGCAGCACTGCCTGTTGGCCCTCCTTCTCATTCAGTTCAGAAATCCTACTGAGCCTGTCTAACACTTGCTGGACACTTGCCAGTATTTCTCAGAATGTATTCTGGGGAACACAAGTTCTAGGAGATGCTCTTCAAAAAGGGTTTTGTGGGTGCATAAGCTCAGACAATGCTCAATACCCAATGCTGGAGTCCTTCAGTGAATGTGAAGACACTGAAGACTGAAAAATCCTGGAGAAAAGAAATGGTCAGAATTTTCAAGTATCTTTTGAGTACATACATTTCTAGGAAACACTTGGGAAATGATGGCTGAACTGAACCTCTTAGCACTGGATTTCAGTGGGAGCAAGGATGGGCAGAAATGCCTCTTTTCCCCCATTTCTCCCACACCTACGGGCCAACCAATGGGTTTCCTTCTTCCAGGGAAGGCACTGGCTTCAGCAGGTGAGCTCTGGAGCCCGGTTCCTTACCTACACTGGTATACCTGGCCCTTCTGGTCGGTCAGGATGAAGTAATGGCCATTCCAGGCCCGCTGATCCTTGTTCAGAGTGACGTGGGCAATGGTTGTGTTGTACAGCACGTGGAGCCCCAGCCGGTCTGCGAAGTCGCCCAGGTAGCGCACCATGTCGCCGGCATCGGGGAAGTAAGCGTTGGAGTAGTGTCTGAAGAGCAGCCGGGGGTCGTGGCTGAGCAGAGAGTTCCAGTCATGGCGGAGGTTGAACTCGGCGTTGGCCTTGCCTGTGTACCGCTTGTTGATGCTGATGAGCTTGCGGTGCCGGGGGTAGCGCGTGAAGAAGCTGCCCGGTCCCGGGGCGCGTTCGAACACGGCGTAGTCCCTGCCGGCCCGATGCAGGAAGTAGGCCATCTGCAGCCCCGCGGGCCCGGCACCCAGGACACAGTAGTCCCGGTGCGCGGGCACCGAGGCCTGGGCGGGGCACGGGGAGAGAGCCGGGTGCAGGGCGATGGTCAGGAGCAGCCCTGGGAGGCCCCACAGCAGGGCCGCGGCGGAGAGGCCCATCCTACGGCAGACCAGAGAGGTGAGGCCTCGGACCACGAAGGCCCCTCGAGGCCCGCGGACGAGAGCCAGGAACTGGGGGCCCAGAAAGGCAGGGGCTTGCCGGAGCGCTCACTGAGACTTGGGGCGCAGCCGGGACCAGAACCCAAGGACCTCTGAACTCACTTGCCCCGACTCCATCATTTCAAGCTCGGATCTGGGCTCCCCCCAGGAGTCCCGAGCCCCTCCATCTCCCTCAGGACCTTAGTTCCCAAGGGCGCCAGACTCCTTATAGCCATGGTAATAAGAGGCTGGGTGTTTTCTCCAATTTCCCCTAATTCCAGGGATGCCCAACACCACCCTAGGGCCTCCCAAGGCCAGACCCTCGAGGGTCACGTCTTTTTGGCCACGCCCCCGCGCTCCCGCCTCCAGCCTGAAGGAGGTGTGGTCTGCAGGCCCCCGTCCCACACCCGGGTTCTTCGGTCACGTGACAGGGATGCCCCACCACACTGGCCCGAGGAGTAGCGCGAGGCCACCCTCGTTCGCGCGCGCTGAATCCGGGAGCCGCTCCCCACGCGTGCGCGGTGCCCACGCCCGCAGCTCCCGCCTCCCCGGCCCGCCAGTCCACCCCCCGCACAGAGCTCGAACCTCCCAGCCGCTCCGTAGACAGCCCGCAGCCAAGTCAGGCCGTGCTCGGCCTGCCCGCGCCACCGCGGCGGCCCCGCCCCGCCCGTCCCGCCAATGACAGGGGGCGGGGTCACGTGGCGGCGCGCGTCATGCGGGGCTGGGCTGTAGGGTTCTGGGCTCCGGGTAGCTCGCGAGAGCCGCGCACGTGCTGCTCCGCCAGCCGGCGCGCGCTGGCAGGTGGTGGCCCGACTGAAGATCAAATCCGACAAGTGGCTTGGGACTCTTTAAAGCCGTGTCTTTCCACGTGTAAGGGAGGCACGGGAGCAGACGACTTTTGGAGATAATCCCAGCTGTTACACTCCGTTACTGTAGCCAAAGACTAGTTGGGTACTCAGTACTTTGGGACCGGAAACCAGGTTGATGAAGCCAGGACGGATAAACAAATTAACTGGTGTTCGCTACAATGATTCAGTCTATTGTTTACTAAGAAACAGGACTGACTGGATCTTCCACCAGAAGAGGAAGGCCAGGGATTGTTTCCAGTATAATGTAAATAGCTGACTGGCCAAATGGAATTTAGGGGTGATTTGCTTAAGGTCACACAGTTAAGAAGTGTGACATTAAAACCCCCCATTTATACTCCAGATTATGGGCTCTTCCAGAAAGCTCAAGGACTGTAACGAAGCGGTAGGGGAGGCCAGCGTCTGTGATTTCGATGAAGGGGTATGTGCAATGAAGCACACATCTTGGTAGAAGGTTGCTGCTGTTCACAAGGAATTAACAGCTTAGTTAATGGTTTTAGTTCTTCTCTAAGTATGGGAAAACGCCAAGAAACTGGGTTCAGAAGATTTTCTCTTGAAAATATGTCTGAAGGCTGGTTTCTGCCACTTTTAGAGCAAAAAGCGCCTCGTCCCAATCCTCATCCTGAATTCCTTCAGGGTATGTTGTATGTCAGCAACTGCAGTGGCTAATGACTTGATTCTTGTAGAACTGGACAGTAGGTTACATTCTTTATTTTACAATTGCTTCCCTTTCAGTCTTAATTTCGACTAAGGTTTGGGAGGCATTCTGTGACTGATTTGTCACATGGTGCTAGGAATGCTCGTTCCCAGGCCAGACGAAATTTACTGATAGGCCACTCCATGTGCTGTTGCTGGACTAGGCCCTGTTAACAGTAGCCAAAAGCCTCTGGACCACCTGTCTTACTAGTCTGTTACAGTCCAGGAAATGGTTCCCACCTGTTGTTTCTTCCCATATCTAGAGTTAGACTATTACAATCATTGATCTTATAGAATTGTATGTTCGTAATTGTTTCAAGTCACCTAGTCATCATTATTTTTATTGGAGGCTCTGTCACCCATTTGGTAGTGCAAGAAACAATACTCTTATAAAATAGGCAGAGTATGGGTAATATAGCTAGCAACATTAATACGGTCATAAGTAAGTATTTAAGCTAAGAACTTTCATTAGGTGCAGGCTGTTATCTCCCCAGGTCACCTGACCAGTCTGTTCTGTCCCCATCACTGTCTCTAAGGGAAATGGCATATTGGCATTTTACATAAAGTTCACCAAAGATGTCTGCAAGTACGGGGTGAGTGGAGGGTCACTGTGACCCCTTACAGGATTGAGAAATGAATGTTTTCTTCCAAGGAGTTGCTGGCACCAGAAGAAAAATTGATCTTTATGGTTGAGCAGGCATTTCTGCCACAGGGGAGGTCTGGGTAATGCATAATGTGGATGCACAATGCACACTAGAGGGGAGGGAGGAGGTTGAAAGACAGAGAAAAGGTTTTATGCTGAAATTTGTCATCCTGCTTTTTAAACACAAATCCATGCTCATGCCCAGCAACGGTGGCCAAAGTGGAGGCAACATGGAGGATGACAGGATGACCCTGAACTGCCATTCAAGTGAACTGGATGACCAGGGCTGGCCTTCCAGAGGTGGGATGTGGATCCTGCATGAGATTTACATGGGTAGAACACAGTGCAAGTATAGGAAACCCCAAGGGGTGTTAAAGTAGTCCCGTGAGATGGGGCTGAGGGTTCTGGTGGGAAGGCAGCCATGCCTAGTGGGGAAGAACCCTGTGGTCTTCCAGCTTTGCATGGCTGGAGCTTCTTCTCATTAAAAATCATCACTGGGACTTCTCTAGAAAATAGTCTTCCTTGAGCTCTCACACCTAAGTACCCCCTAAGGAATTCCATTTATCTATTTTTTTCCTAGCCTATATCAGCATCAGAGAAAAGCTCCATTAGAGCAGAAATGATATTCACTACAGTGACCTCACAGCTTCCATCAGCATCTGACATACAGGAGGCCCTTAATAATTTGCTGAATAAACACTGAAACCAGACAGACCAAAAATGAAGTTAGGGAGGTCTACTTAATAGTTGTGAAGATTATGAGAATGGGTGTGGGCAATTAATTAAGTACTTAGAACAGCTGCTGGTTGTATTTTGTATTGGGAAATTAGGGCTGATAAAGTACGGCAGGGCCTTCAGACTAGGCTGAGCCTGGACTGTAGGCCGCAGGATGCTATTGAAAGTTTAGAGTCAGGACTATTTACAGCAGTCAACTTGGTGGCCCCAAGCAAGACCAGATGGAAGTAGGGGATAGATGAAAGACATGAGGCATCTGGAGGCTGATATAAGATGTTTTTAGAGAATGAGACTGGAATTAACTTCCACCTGCCCACCTGCTCCAGCTAATCCTGCTGGGTTGCATCACGGGTCTGTGGGAGGCAGCTCGGGGAGTACCAGCCCGAACCTGAAACCCCATGACACTTGTCACACTACTTTAAAGTGAATTTTGTAATGCTCCACCTACAATGAAAGCTCCCCAAGAAGCACATCTTATGCTCTGTTTTCCTAGTAACTCTGACAACACAGTCCAGTAAGTTTTTGCTTGCTTTCTGAGGCTCAATTATTTTGATTACAATTGTTAACTTTAGGACCGTCACCCAGAAGCTGAGCCAGTTTTCTCATCTGTATAATGGTATGACTTCCACCAGCATTACAGTTCTGTGTCAGGGTCCGATGAGATATTTATAGAACACGCAGTATAACACGTGGCACAGTATATTACTTCATAGTGTTCTGTACATCGGACAGAACCCTGTCCGCTTATAAAAAGTTTACAGGTACTAAACATATGTAGCTCTGATTTATGACACAGTTCTTTGAGGGTGCCAGCTTGAGATCCTGTCACCAGCCCAAGGCAAGCTTGAAAACAATTTACGAACCATTACGATCACCACACAGTGGAACATCCATCAGAATCTTCCAAGGCAGTCTCCTCCACCTGCAGCCGCCCCACCTCAACCTTCAAAGACTGCCCTGCTTCATGTTTCACCAGTGATGTGTGTCTCTGAAGGCAGCAGCTGGGTCTGGCACACAGCCAGCAGGCACTCGTGCTTGTGGAAATGGACTTCCTACGGGGAACTCACAATGGACAACACTCCCCAGGAAAGGATAATTTCAAGGGGTTCCAAGAACAAAAAAATCCAGGGCATTCACCTCCTAACAGGAATGTAAAACTACTAATGCTTAGGAACAAAGGATGGAACCCAGATTATGAACTCCAGAAAGACTGCTGTATCTCACCCTCCCTCTCCCAAGGGCTACTCGGAGAAGAAGGGCTGCCAATCATAACATAGGCACACGATGAAAGTAAGAGACTAGACAGACTTATACTTTACTCCAACTTTCAAGCTGCAGAGAGCAACAATCAAACATTCCCCCAGGTATACAAGGCCCTCCTAGGCTCGGCAGAATCGCAGGATCCAGCTCCACATCACTGTCTGGTTTAGGTTTCTTCCTCTGAAAGATACAAAAGCCACATCAAACTGGTGAATTGCTTATGGTTTTCAACACCTCCACGCAGAAGGGAAACCTTTCAGCTCCGCACATTTCCTTCAGTCACCTACTGGTGAAGCAGGTGAGAGAAAGCTTTAAAGCCCGTGTAACTCACCTGGAGCATCTTTCCTCCCTCAGACCACTGGCTAACGTCAGGGACTTCCGCTGCCTTCCTCTAGATGCTTCTTCCTTGCCCCAGCCTCTGAAAGACCACTCTCCTCCCTGACCCCGTCTTGTGATCTAAAGGCCCTGGAAGCAGCTTCTGGAGCCAGACTGAATGCTACTCCAAGTGACATCTCAGGGAATTCCCAGAGGTTTCCATCGAGGTTACAGAGGACTGTGCACACAGAGCTTGGGCCCCAGCCAGCACGCGGCTCACGCCAGACTCCGGAGGGAGGCCTGCTACAAACCTTCTTCTTCCTCTTCTTCCTCCTCCTCCTCCTCGTCGTCCTCATCCGAGCTGAAGGTGCCGTCGGGCAGGCTATAGACGCGGATGACCTGCTTGTTGGGGTCCTTGAGGATGAGGTACTTGCCCTCCTCCAGCTTCATGCAGATGTCGATGACGCAGCGCAGGATGCCCCAGGCATTCTCCACGCTCAGGTTGATCTGGCTGGCAAACTCATTGGGCTTGAACTGCTGGGTGCCCAGGATGACGTGGCGTGAGGAGTCTTTCACGTGGTACCGGGACACGTAACTATTGAGGGGAAGAGGAGTATTATGGTGGGGGCAGACGGACACAGAGACACAGTGATGCCTGGGGTCGAGTATCAGTTACATGGTGACACCTGGCCTGATGCTTGTCCCAAGAAAAAGGAGGAAAGGCCAGCCCTGGTCTCCCAACCTGCAGAACCCCCTTCCAAAGATGAGCTCCCACACAGGAATCTCACCCAAGCTTGAGGTACTCGGATCCGGCCAGCAAAGCACAGCAGGTCCAGCGGGCCAACTTGTAGCTGTTGTTCTTCAGCTCGGTGGCAATGACGGCCCCTCGCTGAGAATCCAGCTTCTGGCGCCAGTCGACGCCATTGCAGTGCTGCAGGAGGGGGCCAGTTACAGGCGCCAGGGCGGGCTCCTGCTGCCCGCGGTCTGCTGCCACTTCGGGCAGAGAAGAAACTCCTCAGTGGGCCTGACTGGGGAGGGGCGAGCCCACAGGTAAAGCAGAGGCCAGACTTATCTTCTAAGAGGCAGGGCCTCGGTCCCTCCCTTGTGCAGCAGGCGCTCAACAGAGCACGACTCCTCCCTTCACAAGAGCTCATCCAGACCAGGACACGCACGCACACGAGTTAAAAAACAAGCGCCACACAAGTGGTGAGGGCACGTTTACCACATGCTGTGCGGAGAGGAAGGGTTTTGCATGGGAGCCTGGCAGCTCCCCCACGGAGGATACTGGCAGAAGCTGGAGGTGGAGTGATCTGAGAGGGATGCGGGCAGAGACGGGCCGGTTTAGCCCCTGTGGGTGTGGAGGCCCGCAGACAGCGAGGAGCTCAGGGTCTGGCGCTGTGCACACATACACACAGAGTCAGACAAAAAGCAGAGACCCCGGAGACCACCTTCTCCAACCACCTTTTCTGCAGATGTGGGAACCTGGCCCCAGAGTGAAGTGACCGGCTGAAGGGCACATGGCAGAGACTCCTCAGCTTTCTTGGTTCCTGGCAACCCTAGGCCAGAAGAAATACTAAAGAGTTCCTTTTATTAAGTAGTTAGGTCCAAACCACTTAGGGGCAGTATTCTGACAGATGTCTTTGGGCTTTCTTCAAAAATTAAAACTATCCTGCAGCAGCCCTGTGAGTTTGCTGTGGCATTTTAAGGGCCTTTCCTCAAATCTGTGCTTCCTCAAGAAAGCAGTGTTTCGGACAATTAACTGGCAGAGATGCTGAAGGGAGGGAGGAGTGAGGTAGGGAGGTCCACTAATAACAGGCATCACGAGGAGCGGAGGGCCCTAAACTAGGGCGATGATGTCAGTGAGACCCGGAGCTGAGCAAGAAGACAGACTGCACCTGACAGCAGAATTCAAGAGTGCAAAGGAGGAGATGTTTGAGGCTCTGAGCCGAAGAGAGCAGGAGAGACAAAGCTGACGGACGGCCAGGCCAGAGGGAATGACAAACAAGGACAGTGGAATGACAAGGTATTTTAGAAAAAAGAGAAAAACCAACAATGGAATGGGAGTCAGAATAGATTTCGGGAATCATTTTTAGAGTTCAAGGATGAGGCTCGGAGTAGGCAGAATTCTAAGATGACCCCCCCGTGACCCTGCTCTTGCAGAATCTGCTACCATGGAGTCTGGATGGAACGTGTATGATGAAATACCCACGATCACGCTATCTCATGTCAAAGGGATTCTGCAGACGGAGTTAAGGTCCCTTAAGACAGGAAGACCATCTGGATGGGCCTCACCTAACCATGTGAGTCTCTTAAATCTGGGTGTAGAGGTCGGACACAGAGGAAGCCAGAGATTTCAAGCACGAAAAGAATCTGATGTTGCTGGTTTGAAGGTGGAGGGGACCACGTGGAAAGAAATGTGGGTGGCCTCTAGAAGCTGAGCGGCCCCAGCTGACATCTGGCAAGAGAACAGGGGACCTCAATCTGACAACTACAAGGAACTGAATTCTGCCAACTAGAATGAGCTTGGAAGTGGATTTTCTTCCAGAAACTCTAGCTGAGAACTCAGTTCTGCTGAAACCTTAACTTTAGTTCTTGGATATTCTGAGCAGAGAACCAAGCCACATGATGCTAGACTTCTGACCTACCAAACTAAGAGCTAATGGATGTCATTTTAAGCCTCCAAGTTCCTGTTACTTTGTTATGGAGCCAAAGAAGATGAATGCATGTTATATAAAGAAGTGGTTATGGCAAAATGACTTGCAAAGGGGACTGACCCTAACAGAAGGCTCCACTGGGGGTCACAAAGGAGGGGAACCAGCAAAGGAAACACGTGAAAAGAAGTTGAGAAACGTGTAAGACTAGATTAAGGTACTGACGCAGGAGGCACAGCCATACAAATACAACGACACCAAATGCTACAGGGAGGGCATGGTGGAAAGTCTAAGAAAAGGCCACTGGCCCAGAGCTAAGTTCGCAGCAAACCTTCCGGTGTGCTCTCAGCAGGTGACGGAGGCTAAGGAGCATCTGGGGGTGAGACTCAGCAGCCTGAAATGCTAATCCCTTGGCTCTAATGAAAGCAGAGCACAAGAGCCCCCAAACTCCATCTCACTGGACCCTCGTTCAACACAGGCCCGGCCTTCCTGTCCTTGCACCAAGAATCCTTTATTCTACACAGCAGCACTGAGGAGCTCTGCCACCCATTTCAAATTCAGGCACGTAGCCCAGGTACTTTCAGAAAGGATGAGAGCCCAGTAATCATGGCGTACCAGCCTGAGAGAGAACAGAAAGAGGAGGAAAAGCGAAGGACACATGATTCTTTCAAGATGCCCCCTGAAGAGCCAAATCTGGGCTAATCTGAGAATCTCTGACTTCAATAAGTGAAGGAGGTGGAAAAAGGGCGTCTGAAGGTTGAAGACCAGGTAGGGGCTGCAGTAAGCGAAAGAACGGGTCAAAAAGAAGAGCTGCGCAGCTTACAGGAGACCTGCCAGCCCGGCTCAGAAGGAAAGATCAAAATCACGCTTGCAGAGAGCAGAAATCAACAGGAGGCGGGAATGGAACAGAGGGACAGAAAGCACTGGAAGAAGGTAATTATCTCACACACACGATCTCGTTCTCAGTAAGTAAGTAGGGGAAGAACTCAGAAGACAGACAAAATCTCGGTGCTCTCTAAGTGAGGCGAGGAGAAGAGAGACATAGGATGGTACTCACCCTCGAGTCCCACTCGTTGAGGGTCTTGATGTTGATGAACGACACCTCCCCGTTGGCACCAGTCATGACGCCGTCGTGCTCACAGCGGACGATGAGGTCAATGTCGTCTCCGAGCTTCCACCTGCGGTAACTGCAAGGAAGGAGGAGCTCCTTTGGTCAGCTGAGATCCTGGATTTCAGACACACCACCCACACGGGGCACGGGCACCAGGGAGGTGACATACCGGTAGGCCACAGAGGCAATCTCATTCTTATCCATGTCATCCTCCACAAACGGGTTTGGGTTGGGGAAGTTGTATCTTTCCTTCCCCTGCAAGGATGACAGAGGTGTCACGAGACGGCAGCAACTTGTCGCCAAGGCAATCAGCCAGACCCTGCACCTCTGCTCTGTCACAGCCCTGACTGGGTCCCTGGCTCCTGAGGGGGCTCTGGGATCACTATGTGCTGTGCATCCGTTTATCCCTTCCGAGCGCAAGCACCAGCCCGCGGGCCACGACGGATGTAACAGCTCGCGCTCACCCCGTGCTTATGTTTGTCGCCCACGCGCTTTAGGTGTCTCATTTAAATAGCAATCTCGTCCCTCCCGTTTTGTTTTTCTCCGTGGCACACACAGCCACTTGTCACAACATATGTGTACTCAGGGTTTACAGTCTTTCCTCCTCCGTTGTAACAAAGCTCCCGAAGGGTTGCAACTTTGGCTGGTTGCTGTATCCCCAGCTCCGAAACAGTGAGTGTCCTTGTACACAGATATTTGAAGAAAAGGTCACAATGCATCTAAGTGAAACAAGTATTACTGGTATTCTAATTTTACAGAGAAGAAACATGCCCAACACCACAAAGCTAGAAACTGGTGGATCTTGGGTTCAAAGTCAGGCTGTCTAATCTTAAAGCCCAAGCTCGGATCTCCTCTGTGACAGGCAGGGACCCCGTCTATCCTAACCAATCCCACAACCCCGGAGCTGACAACACGGCAGATGCTCAATAAACAGCAGCTGGAGTCGACAAGCTAAAAATGGACTCCCAGATGCTCCCAGGGCCTCACCATCCTCAAGCACTGCTGGGAGAAGTTGTGGTTGATGTAGGTTGCTTCCATGGCCAGGTTGCGGGGTGAGTTGAAGGAGTTGCCTTCATCTTGCGGGGGCTCGTTGGCTGTCTCGCTCACCGTCAGGAGGTCTGCAAGAGCGGTGACATAGCCAACCACTCACGAAACAGAGTCACCGAAGAGGTGCATGGCCCCTTGGGGAGCAGTGGCGATCCAAATGACACATACCCTTCCTCCAAAGAAACGCCATCTGCTAACGTGGGTCCCCTGCGTGTGGGACACACTGGGGAGGAGCAGGGTGCGCTTCCGGATAACTTGAGACACTAACGTTAAATTCAGGCACGATCATGTGGAAGAAAGCCATAGCTTTCCCTTCTTTTTGGATTCCTCAAGAGAATGTTTGACAAAGAGAAGCAATATAATCACGTTGGGCTTCACCCTGCTATTTTTGAGCGGTTTTCGTTCTCTGGTTTTCACTCACTGTGTGCGCACATACGCACACGTACGGTGTGAGATACACGCGTGCGTGTTTTTTTCCTTCGTAACTACGCTGAAGTAAAAAAGGCATCATTCTAAAGAAGAACATTAAGTATGTACTAAAGGTGGTACAGAGAGATGACAGACGTCAGGAAAGTGCTGTTCAAATGAGTAAACAGTAGCAGCACGGTATTTGGGCACCACGAGGACTCCGAAGGCTGACGCCCCAAGAGGGACTGCAGTGACAGTCCCTTCCCCCGTCGCCGAGGAGGCTGCATGGGATTCTGACATGGCTGCCGGTGCCCGTGAGGAGACAGACCCTCTTCTACCCATTCTCTGGACCAGGGAGTGGCTCTGAACCAACAAGGACACTCAGCACCTCTGCGCTGTTCCCAAACAGGCTTCTTACCGAAGTCAGAGTTGTCTCTCTTGTCAAAGAAGAGCTTGGACCCGACTCTCTGGACGACGATGTCCCAGGAATACACGGAGCGGGTGCAGCTCATCAGTGTGGCCAGGATGGCATCGGTGGCAAACACGTTCCCCTGAGTTTTTGCCAGCTGCAGAGGACAGAAGGGAGGTGAGACTACTTCAGGGTTGAACCGGCCAGGCACAGCAGGGGAAGGACTCCTCTGTAAGGCGCATTCACACCCACACCCTGTCTGAGCGAGGCTGCCGCAAGCCAGCCAGTGAGCTTGTGTCCTGGGGTCCAAGGAACTGCAGCCCCCTGAGCACCTGCTGAATCCCAGGAGAGCCCTGCCCGATGCTTCCATCCTCACCCCAGCGGCACGTGTACGTACATTTACCCCAATTTACAGGTAAGAAAGCTAAGGCCTCGGGGAGGTGAAGCCGGGAAGCACGGCACAGCTGGGACCCGGGCCCAGCTTCACCTCACATCAACGCTTATGGTCTGGCCGGCAAAGTGCTCTTATTTTCATCTCATCCGAAGCCGATTCGGAAGAGTCTTATCTACAGGGGCTTCCGAGGCCCAACCAATTCACACGCATCCCCGCGTCTCTGTCCCGAGGCCTCGACACTCCCCGCGGGCGGGCAGGGGCGGGGCAGGGGCGCCCACCTTCCGGATGACGGGGTCGTCCGTGGTGGTGACGGTGTGGAAGATGCGCTTGATGCTGCGCAGCGGCTTCTCGCTCCTCGTGGTGACGCGGTCGAAGGCTTTGTCGTAGTATTCCAGGGCCCCGCAGCACTCGCTGAGGGGAGAGCAGGCAACACGCGCTAAGTGAAGGGGAAGGAGACCACCTACTTTTCTGTTAAGCCACGGAATCCAAAGTCTTATTCCGGAGTCTAGAGCGTGAGAGGTGAAAACATCCTCCGACTAGACGCTCCGCGCTTGCCTGGGGCCCCGCCCCCTCAGCTCCTGATGTGGCCCCACAGAAGAGCAAGGACACAGCCCATTCTGCTCGCCCCCCCATCTGAAAGACGGGGAGGCTGAGGCCGAGACAGGGAGGGGCAGTTACGGAGCCCCCAGCAGGCACACTGACTCCCGTCCGGCGCTCCGGCTCCCCACTCGGTTATTTGCATCTGCCGGCCCTCTGACGGAAGGAGCTCTTTGAAATGTAAGCAAAAGCTTCATGACTCTTGAAGAACTGCTATCTTTCTCTTTCTGCCCTCAGAGCTATAGAACTTAATTTTTTCTTTTGCTCAGTATTTCAGGCAGTGGAAGGAAACCTGGAGTTTGACAGCAAATTTCTTTCTGCCAACAAGAGTTCTATAACTTAATTCTTTTGCTCACAATGCTAGGCAGTTCAGAGAGCTGAAGTTGTTTTTCGTTTTGGCCGCGCCGTACGGCTTGTGGGATTCTAGTCCCCCGACTAGGGATGGAACCCATGCCCTTGGCAGTGAAAGTGCGGAGTCCCAACCACTGTACCGCCAGGGAGTTCCTGAGGAGATGAAGTTTTAATATCAGAAAACTAACTTCTTTCTGCTTTCCCCCTCTTGCCATTGCTTTTTAAAACCTGTTTGTCAATCTTATGCAGCACCTTTGGAAATGCTAGCGCTTAGGCCAGCAGTCATCACCAGCTGGTCCACACACGAGAGTGTGGTGGACAGTAGTAGAAGACGTCACCTACATGTCCTGGGGCTCTGACACTTCCAAGTAGCGCATCTTCATCAACTGAGGAAAGTCCATCTCCTCCTTCACCTCCCAGTCACTGCGGACTTCCACTGAGGAGTCCCGGGGCTTCTGTTGGCGGAAACCATTGGAGGGGAGAAATGACACCCAGTGCAAAACGTAAGCGAAAGGCAGGTTAATAGTATGCAGGCTTTTATTCAGTAAATATATCCAGAACATTTACTACGTGCTGGCTGTTTTCCAGCAGCGTCCCTGACTCTTAGGGGCTTATGATCTAGAAGGGGACCGAAGAGACAAGAGCTCAGAAACAAATGGGAATTCTACTCCTCAGTAACGACGCCACCCTGGGAACATCAGCTCTTCTATATTCCTACGTTTTATACAGGAGCTGTCACAGCTCCTTTATATTTCTCTCAGGGTATCAGCTATTTATTCTTGCTGCTACAGCAAGCACCATGTCCAGCAAAATGTAACTTCCACCTTTACGCTTGCTTACATGTCTTCTACTCTCGCTACGCCCACAAAAACACCTGTGCAGGAATGCCCACAGGGGCATGGTTCATAATGCCCCAGAGTAAAACCGCCCCAGTGCCCATCAGTGGTGAACGGATAAACAAAATGTGGTCTATCCATCTAACGGAATGTGGCAATGAAAAGGAGTGAAGCGCTGACATGTGCTACAGCATGGATGAGCCTTGAAAACATGATGCTTGGTGAAAGGAGCCAGTCACAAAAGATCATTCCGCTATGATTCACTTATATGAAATGTCTGGGGCAGACAAATCTGGAGACAGAAAATAGATAAGGGGCAGCCTAGGGCTGGGGAGGAGAGGGGCTGACTGGCACAGGGTACCGGGCTTCTTTTCAGAGTGATGAGAACCTTCTGACATGGACTGTAATGACGGCTGTAGCACTCTGTCAATACACTACAAATCACCGAAACGTACACTTTAAATGGGTGAATTGTGTACTGTGTGCACCATACCTCAATAAAGCTGTTATAAAACCAACCAAACAAATGAAATCAAGTTCCTGGACAGAGTTCCGACATGGATATACTACCTGTGATTTTTGGTCCCATTTCTGCCTCACTCCAAATTGTTTCTGGAATTTTTTCTGCAGTCGTATGCGTTCTCTGGAAAGACAGGAAAACTGTGCTTTCAGTGCAGATTTTTAAGGAAAACAGGGGCTTAAAAAAAAGAACAGACCAACAGGGCGCACACTAGACATGCTAGAGAGGCATACTGCCCCCACTGCTGGCCAGTATCATGCATATATTTTACTCCGTCTATGCAGCTGGCCACTGGCAGCCCCAGCGCGGGCAGGGCTACTATCCGACACAGCTCCAGGGACTCACAGGAGCCGGCGTGAATGGGGCTCCCTGGAGTTGTGCCACGGCAGACCCAAGTCTAGGTAAGCTCAAAAATTGCTTCCTGTCTGCCTGTGTTTCCCTTCAGTAGTCACATCCTCTGCAAGCAGTTTCCTGCCCATGCTCTCTGCTGTTGACAGCTCTTCGAGAATGACACCAGGGCTGAGACAGTGGCTTAATTGGCCCTGGGAAAACTTTTTGGTTTTCCCACAATGGTGGGGAAGACGACTATTCCCCTGCACTGGCCTCCTGCTGTCAGAGTGCAGTCGGTCCTGGAAGAACATCTTGTTCTGGCAGGATGGGCACCGCACCTCTCCTTCTGCTTGGCGCTCTTAGGCAGGGTCTGCAGGTTGAACTGCAACATGTTCCGTCGATCCTTGTCTCTGCGGAGGTTCCGCTGGGAAGCAGGAAAAAACATCCGTGTTAAAATCCTGGAGGCTTCCCTGGTGGCGCAGTGGTTGAGGGTCCGCCTGCCGATGCAGGGGACACGGGTTCGTGCCCCGGTCCGGGAAGATCCCACATGCCGCGGAGCGGCTGGGCCCGTGAGCCATGGCCGCTGAGCCTGGGCGTCTGGAGCCTGTGCTCCGCAACGGGAGAGGCCACAACAGTGAGAGGCCCGCGTACCGGGGGGTGGGGGTGGGGGAATCTTGGAGATCTGGCTTACAATTGGCAGTGCCTAATGGGAGGCCATTAGAGTTAGTTTAGGATGCAAACCCAAATTGCACATTTTACTCTGCTTTTATAGAATCAACATCCGGGGATCTACAAGCATGCACAGGCATATCTCAGAGATATTTTGGGTTTGGTTCCAGACGTCCACAATAAAGTATCACAATAAAGCTGGTCACACAAATTTTTTGCTTTCCCAGTGCATATAAAAGTTATGCTATACATATAGTTTACACTACACTGTAGACTATTAGTGTGTGATACCACTATTTCTAAAAAAAGCAATGTATACACCTTAATTTAAAAAACACTTTATTGCTAAAAAACGTTAACCACCATCTGAGCCTTCAGTGAGTAGTAACATTAGCCATCATGGATCATTGATCACCATAACAAATAGAATAATAATGAAAAAGTTTGAAACATTGTGAGAATTACTTAAATGTGACACAGACATGACGTGAACCAAACGCTGTTGGAAAAAAAGGGGCCAAAAGACTTGCTCGACCAGGGTTGCCACAAACCTTCAATTTGTAAACAAAACAAAACAAAACAGAACTGCGAAGCACAATAAAATGAGGTATGTTTGTACTTGGAATTAGCTTAGATTTATATCAACACACAGTTTTTATTGAAGTAGGTTTCCTGGCTCTTATTAGAGTTGTTGAGTTTGCCTCTTTATGTAAGAAGATGCAGCCCCACTGGACGATCTACTTAATAAATCCTGGACATAGCAATTAAGTGAGGCAACAGACACAGATCACCTTGTTAATCCAGCGCTAACATCCATCCTTAGCACAGATGTCCTTGCTACTGGTCAACAGAAAGCTAAACTATTTAAATGCATCCCTGGACTTAGTACCCGTTTATTTTAGCACAATTGTCACCGAATAGCTACTTGGGATTCACTAGAAGACCCACAATAACATGCCCTCCTCTCAGCGGTACTCGCATGGTAGCATTTTTAGCAGCAGGTGACAGCCCCAAGACGGTCGGATTGCTGGCTCTCGGCCTACCTGTGCAAATCGCATCCGATTCCGCTGGTAGGCGGTCTTCTGTGTGCGCGCCGTATCCACCAGCTGGAAACTAGTTTCATCCTCCTCATGGAAGTAAGCATACTGACTTCCACCTCCAAACTGAGAGGAGTACTTATCTGGAGGCAAAGATGACAGCGTGTAACAACACTGCCTACAGACTTTACAAATACATGGTGGTCTAAAGCCCTGCTATTTAAAGTGTGGTCTCAGGACCTGACCCGTTGGCTGGGATCATCTTATATGTACAGACTCACAGCCTCACTCCAGACCCACGGAATCAGAATCAGCATTTTAATAAGATCCGCAGCTGATTCATACGCACATTCAAGTTTGAAAAGCTCTGGTCCAAAGAACTTTCTAAGTCAAGACAGAGTCTGAGGAACTTAAGACAAGCCCATTTCACTCTCTGCCTTATTCTGTAAGAATATGAGTTAAAATCTACTCTCTCGGGAGAGGCAAGTATACAGGGCATAAGTATCGTCACTGTCATCATCAGGTGCCCAAGGCAGACGTGGCAATGGGCTATGACGGACTTTCTTGCTGACCTCAGACTCAGACAATCTTAACTCAGTATTCCAGGGAGCCACTTCCAGCTCTCTCAACTGGCACAGAGGGAAGAAACCAATTTACTGTATCAGGATCTTAAAACCCGGAGTTTAAAAACTGGGATCCATTGACTGGCCTCGTAGGTTCAATAAATTGCAATGAAATGAAAAATGGGAACATGTTCACCAGATTTGTAAAAGGGGCCATGGCTCCCCAAAAGTGGGGGGGAAAACCCACGATAATAGGTCGAACCTCTTTAACGAACAGTCTAAGTTGAGGCTATTTCCAAAAAGAATGTGGATTGTTTCCACAGTCCAGAATATGCCCTGAAATACTATGAACTATTATCAGCATTTTGTTCCCATCCTAGAATGCTTTCAGGTGGAGGTTACTAGAAAAACTAACCATCTCCCAAGGCCCTGATCCAGGCAGTCAGGCGGAGAACACTTACTTGTGTACCTCTTATCTTGGTATGTGGCCCCTGTCCAGTCTGCAACCTAGTTAAGAGCAACGAGGGAAGAAGACATGGAGCACAGGTCAACCAGGTGGCTTTCTGTTCACTCAGAAACCCCCCCAAAGTGAGGACACGGTGTGCAGAAGTGTCAGGACTGGCTCAGGATGGCTTTTTAAGAGCCCAGCTCTCCTGTGACCACTGGAAGTACCCAGATGGATACTATATAATGAATACTATATCTACCATATAATGGATACTTATAACCCTGATGCTTCTGAGAGAATAAAATTGAAACGAACTTGGAGGAGCAGCCACAGGTTAAAAGATTCAGACTCCCGCTGACAGGCAAGTACCTTTCCTAGCCGATCTCCTTTGCTGAATGGCTGGTAGGGCATATCCCGAAACTGCTCGGGAACCGCACAGGGACCCCAGCCTGAGGGGTTGTCCTGGATCACGGGTGTCATGAACTTTGCCATCTTCTAAAACCTTAAAAATACAAATAATATAAGTAGCTCCATGAAGAAAAGCCTCAAACTAAAAAAAAAGCCTTCCATTTGAGGTAAGCTAAGACATGAATGACAAAATTAAAAATGCAAAACAGAACCCTCAACTGTTGAGCTACTCCCCATTCAATGTCTTCTTGTAAATAATATTGTGAATACTTAAAACTCAGAAGACTGCTAACAAAATTGATGTATCATGTTTCATTGATTTTTTTTTTTTTTCACTGTACCACCTCTGAAATGAGTGCACCTTCTGCTCGATGGGGTATCATATCATAATTGGCAGTTTTTCTTTCTTGGTGTTACATGAAATAATTGTGCTTCTTAAAATCCGTGGTATCTCACATATTTGATGAAATGTAGTAACTTTTTTTCAAGTGTAATAAGTGTGTTGTAGTTCTCACCTTCACCAGGCATACAATATTTAATCCCTAAGCCCCAGTCTCTTCATCTGTAAAATACATAAGATCCTTGTTTTATTTCTATCAGAGAATCATTGTGAAAGCCGTATGTATTAATTAACATATTTGGAAACGATTCCGTTGTAAAACGCTGCACGATTACTGCTGAGTCTTGCAAAAACACACTTACACACAGTGCCCAGAAGAAAACTAGGGTCCGTGAATATAACCTGAAATGTAATTTTCCTTTGTTGTTCTTCTGATTTTCTGTCAATGAAAATCTTTATGCAGAGCAAGCAGACACAGGGTCAGGCAAAAGGCCAGCCAGAAGGCTAAGGAGGCCACCAGAAACCTTAGTTCATAAAAGTGGCCTTACAGCCAATGTTCATAAACATTATGAGTACCAGGAAAGTTCTTAGTGCTTACCACACATAAATTCATTAACTCCTCCCAACAATCCCAAGGTAGGGCCAGTATTAGCCCCACTTTCCAGATAAGAAAACTGAGGCACAGAGAAATCAAGAAATTGCCCAAAGTCACAACACTAATGGACGAAAAAGTTGAACCCAGGAAAACTGGCTCCAGGGTCCACATTCTGCGTAAAGGGGCTCCAGACAGATGTTCGCCTGACGGGTCCTATCAAAAACGTACGCATTTATCATCCACTGTAATCCCCTGAAAACACTCAGAAGCTGAGTTCCCAGGGGAAAATTCATTACACAAATATTTCTGGAGTATGGACAGCAATCAAAGAGTGCAGGATACTAAATTTAGGAAATTCTCTTCATTGTTCAACGATAGGGAGATTAAGGCTTCCTACAGAGGGGACACTTGGGTGACAGCAACAGGGAATGACCTGGGAGCTCCATCCTCCAACTTGAACTTAAGTTACACTTCAGGAACTGGACGAGGGAAGCGGTGGTGGTCTCAAAACAATTCACATTAAATATTTATCAGGCTCCTACACGTGTCAGATGCAACAACACTAACCCTCCCACCCCTGCCCCCATTTTAGAGATAAAAATGTGCAGTTCAGCCAAATCAAGCAGTTGACTTGCCCATCGTTTCAATTTGATTTCTAGGGTCGTCTGCCCCTTATAAAATAATGGGAAGTCCAACACTCTTCCCATTATTTTATAAGCTGGACAGCGGCCTGAAAAGATCTGGGGTTTCAGCCCCTACTGATAACACAGTAAGATACCTCCAAATACACTTAAAAAAATCGACTTGTTTTGTCAGAGCTGGAGATAAACGGGCTCAAGGCTTGACATGCATATCTCTGGGGGGGGATGGGGTGGGGTGGGAGGAAGTCACCTGGTTTCAACGCACATAAAATAAGAGTGAGCACAATGGAACCAATAGGAGAAACTAAGCCTTTCAGTTAAAACGGAGTGACAGCTGTACTGGCCACAGGGGAAGGATGAGGAGGCACCAACAGGGCAGTCAGAAGGGGCCTTCCGGCTGGCAGGCCACGGTACTGGGTATGTTACAGCAACCACTGCAGGTCGTTCCCCCCCAATTCCTGGGGAGTAGAGAGTTTCAGATCAGACATCAATCAACTCCATCCTAGCCTCCCATTTCACAGAAAAGGGAAAGAAACATTTGGACCGTGAACTCCTCAGAGACGACCGAACACCGCTCAGCTTGGCACCCCCAACACCTCTCTCATAGCAGCTCAGAGAGCCGTGGGCCGCTTTAAAAAGACCCTGAGACCCAGCTCGCCCAGCCCGTGGCCGCTAAACGGAGTCTAGGGCAAGAGACCTCAGCCACAAGGCTCTGCCCCGCACTGGGTCGGACCTGGGACCCCGAAGGCCTGCCCCGCCCAGCGGAGGGACAGCGGCGGCAGGAGGGAGTGTACGAGGGTTTCTTCCGGTAGGCCTCCGAAGGCCAGGAGCCGCCCAACTCGGCTCCGGAGGTCCGCGGAACCCTACGAAACACACTACTCACCTGCAATGGCCTCCCCCGGGCCCGATGGCGAGAGATTGTCCAGGCCGGAGACCGCACCGCCGCCTGTGGTCCGATGAACTGGGAAAAGAGGAAAGACGCGCGCACAGCAGCCGGCGCCGTAAACACGACCGGCGTTGTCGTAAACTGCTCCCCAGCTTCCGGTTCGGCGGCAGAACGCACGAGTCGTAAAGCAAAGGCAACCCGGAAGTTCGTCACTGTTCTTTTCGAGCTGTTCTGATTAACCTGCAAGGCACCGGAGGATGTTTACAGTTACGTCGTGGGACACCCGGCGACGCTCCGAGAGGGTTTTCAAGTTTCTTGAAACGAGGCGGCCCTGCAATCGAAGCTGGAGGCCGAGAGTGGCTAACAGCCCCCCTGTGTCCCACAATGCCTTGCGGCCTCTTCGGCACCTCTGTATCCCACAGTGCCCCGCTTTTTTTGTGTGTGTGTGATACGCGGGCTTCTCACTGCTGTGGCCTCTCCCATAGCGGAGCACAGGCTCCGGACGCAGGCTCAGCCGCCATGGCTTACGGGCCCAGCCGCTCCCCGGACCGGGGCACGAACCCGTATCCCCTGCATCGGCAGGCAGACTCTCAACCACTGCGCCACCAGGGAAGCTCGCTCCTGCCTTCTTTAAGCGATCGTGTTGTTTGATTCTCACTGCTAGGGGAAGGTCGAGTGTTTCAGGCCGATATCGTCGCGACGCGCTGGTTCTTTCACGATTTCGGAAACTGAGGCCAGGAGGTGCAAAGTCACCTGCGTAGATCAGATTACTAGTGTAGTGGGTGGCTGCCAGGGTTCAAACCATACCTCCACAGTTCTCAAATTTTATTATTTGACAGAGATTTCTGGAGCGCTAATTTGAAAAATGCAGATTCCGGGTCTCCCTTCCATAGATTATTATACCAGCATGTCTTAGCTGGAGCCCAGAATCTGCATTTTAATGAGCAGCTGTGATTCTGAAGTGGCGACCAGGAAGCACTTTCCTACGATGGCAACTGTGCTTTTCTTTTCGAAACCCAGCCTACGGAGTTTGTCCTGGAGTCTTATTGGGGAATTTCAAAACATCGAAAGAGAATCTGAGCGTGCGATTTTTGTTCAAACCTCAGATTCTTTTCTACCTGGCCTCTTAGGTTTCCTTATCAGTCTTCCAGCGTGTCTCCTTTATTGGGAAATATAGCTGCTGTTAGATCTGATATCTATTCTTGGCTCTGCCACTTTCTAGCTGTGTAGCCTTCACCTCCCTGGACCTCGGTTTCCTTATCTATAAATTGGAGAAGATAAAAAGGGGGTACCGTGAGGGTAAAGATAAATGTATGTGAAAATACTCAGGAATCCCACTTACCAGCTGGGTAAACTTAGACAGGTTATTGGATCTCTCTGAAACCTTATTCATCTGTGAAATGAAAATGTTAACAGTTAACAGCAGCATCTGTTTCCATGAGTTCTCTCCTAATCCGCTCATCTTCCAGTTTTCCTACTTTTTGTTCATGCTCTCCAGTGAATGGTGATCATTGCAAAACCTTGTAGTCATTATTGGTAGCTCCTTTTCCCTTTTCCACCACATTTAATCCTTCAGTAAGTCCTCTTTATTCTTCTTTCAAAAGACGTCTTGAGGAAATTCCCTGGTGGTCCAGTGGTTAGGAGCCTGTGCTTTCACTACAGGGGGCACGGGTTTGATCCCTGGTCGGGAAACTAAGATCCTGCAAGCCTCAAGGTGCGGCCAAAAAAAAACAAAAAACCCATCATGAATGCCACCACTTTCCCCCACCATCTCCAGCCTCATGCTTGGACTCCCATTGTCTACTCTTGTCCTTCTAGGGTTCCTTTTCTGAATGATGATCAAAGTAATCTATTCACAACCTTCTAGCAGCTTCCCATTATGTACTTGGAGTAAAATACAAATGTCTTCCTGTGGACTGTCTGGTCCTGGCTACCTATCATCTTTATATTCTGCCATCTTATACTCACTCTCCGCTAGCTATCATGCCTTTTTTTTGGCCACACTGCATGGCTTGCAGGATAGTTCCCCGAACAGGGATCAAGTCTGGGCCCCGGCAGTGAAAGTGCCATGTCCGAACCGCTGGACCACCAGGGAGTTCCCAATCATGCTTTTCTTTTTATGCCACAGGGCTGTGGTGAGAATTAAATGAGTTAATGTAAGTTCTTGGAATGGTACCAGGCACATGATGAGCCAGTGTGAATGAGGACAGGGCAAGGCTACTCAGAGGGGTGGTTGGTTGAGGACACAGGCTAGTGAAGATCTAGGGGAGATGTATTCCCGCCACCAGGGAACAGCAGGTGACAAGGTCTCAAGGCAGGAAAGAGCCTGGATATGACCCAGAAAGAGGAAGTGGACACGTAGAAACGTGCAGGCCACGGAACAGAGTATGGGATTTTATCCTCAGGATAAAGGTAAGCTACTGAAGGATTCTGAAGTGGGGAGGGAGGAAGATCATGCCCTGATTTAATGTAAAGTAGGGTCATCCTGTGGAGACTGGATAGGCAGAAAGAGGCAGCAGAGGTGTCCATTGAGAAAGGAATGGAGGAAAGATCTTCCACTCAAGCCCAGGGACCCATAATTGAGAATGAGACAAGACACTCCAAATCCTTCTCCATCTGGGGTGGGCAGAGACGTCACAGCCAAAATGGAAAAGACAATGAAACTCTGACACAAGAGAGAGACTGCAGCAGATGGCCTGTGGGCCCACAGCAAAAACAAACAAACAAACAAAAAAAACCCACCAAAAAACAAAAGACATGATCCGAGCAACTCAGCAAAAGTACATCTCCCCCTATATTTTAGCACATATTACAACTTACTATTGATATTGAGTACATTATCATTAATTGAGTCCTTATTTATGTGCCCAGGGTAATGTGCTAAATTCATTTTCTCATTTAATTCTGACAAAACCCCATCCATTCATTCAACAATTCCCCAAATATGTATCACCAGGCACTGTTCTAGGTGAGACAGCAAAGCCTCTGCCTCATGGAGCTGACACTCTAGAAGCAGAGACGGAGCCTAAACAAGGAAACAAAAATATTTCAGAGCACGAAGAGAACTATGAAGAAATGTAGCGGAGCTGGAGGGCGAGGAGGGATGGAGGGAGAAGCAGCTGTTTTAGGAGTGGTGGTTGAAGATCTCATTGAGGAGATAGCTCTTGAGCAGACACAGGGATGATGGGACCAGGCCAGCCGTGGGTAAATCTGGGTTCCTGTATGTTTCTTCTATCACATGGAGCACCCTGAGGGGGTGGGGGTAGGGCCTGTGTTCTCAGTTGCTAGAACAGTGTCTGACAGAGAGCAGGTGACCAGTAAGCATTTGTTGGCTAAATCAGTGAATAAAGGGATCGAAATTGGTGTGAGATCATTTATTCAGCTTGCATTATAAGAACCACCACTTTCGCAGCAGGACCCTGTGTATATAATGATCAATAGTGAGAGTCTTGCTTTCAAAGAGCTTCTGTTCTAGCTGAGGGAGTGACTGCAAAAGCGTTTTCTAAACTACAAAGGGGAGACCCATAGGTGCCTGCCAGGCCCTCCGTATTCATACCCTTATGTTGTGTCTAGAAGCAAGAGGCACCATTATTACTGTTTTCTGATCAGCCCTTTGTGCTGTTCTGTTCTGTCCCGTCCCTTCCAGATAAAACAAATGCATTTTCTAATAGGAACCTCCAGTGTTTTAAAGAGGGAGCTAGCATTTATTGAGTGCGTACTGTATGCCAGGTGCTGTGCTAGTGCTTTACATAAATCGTCATCTCTTCAATTCTTTCTAAGAGTTCTCTGAGACATTCTTGCAGGGGGGAGAGGCAGGCTCAGCGCGGTTGGGTACTTGGCCCAGTGAGTAAGTGGCTGCACTAGGATGTGAGAGCAGTTTCATGCCTTAAAAGCTCCCATCCCTTCCAGGGTGGTGGAGAAGGGCTTTCCTGAGGTTTGGGTTTTCTTTTTCTCGCCATTCTTCTGTCTCTTGCCTCTGCTCTCTGATTTACTCAGACCCTTCTTATCCTGGATATCAGTGGCAGCTCCAGAATTTCCCCATGGGAAGGACATAGTGAGAGCAATCTGGTGGAAAGGGGGAGCCCCGGGCTTGTCTTGAAGCTGTGTTTGCATAGCAGATGTCCTGCTTTCACTGGGGTTGTATGTTTATTTGGGGAAGGCACTCTGGAGATTGTGAGGGGGCTGAGCCTGTTCCTTAAGCCATCTCCTGGCAGAACTGCTGAGCATCCAGACAGGACAGAACTGGGAGAAGGGGAAGGGATGGGAGAACAGCACCGATTTCTTGAAGGCTTTCTATGTGTGTGGCATCTCATGTATTTTGATTATTCTAGACTGTGAGGTGGAAGGTAGTTGCCAGCATCTGTAGTATGCTCTGAGAACTTGGCCAAATTCAGGGTGACCATATAATTTACCATCCAAATTGGGGCACTTTTTGGGAGAGAAGGGGTCACTATCAATAATTATGCCAGACACAAGGTGTAAACGGGGACTGTTCCTCGCAAATTGGGAGGTAAGTTCACCCTAGGCAGGAAGGAAATAAAATTGGCCTCTGTTCTGGTCATCTGTTGCTGTGTAACATCTCTCCAGAATCTGCTGGTTTACAACAATCTGTTTATTCTTTCTCTTGGTTTCTGTGGGTCAGGAATTTGGGAAGGGCTTGGCTGGGTGGTTCTGGCCCGGGGTCTCTCAGCCAATGGTAGTTAGATGTCGGGGGAGCTGGAGTAGCTGGGGGCTGGCCAGGCAATTCTCCTTTTCTCTCTCTCCATTTCGTCTCAGGGTCTCCCTATGTGGTGAGTCCACATGGAGAGTTTGGGCTTCCTCACCACATGGTGGCCTCAGGACAGTCAGACGACTTATATGGGGCCGAAGGCTTCCAGAGGAAATATTCTGAGTAATCTGGGAGCTACATGGCCTTCTACGGTCTGGCCTCAGAGGTTACACAGCATCAATTCCACCCCCTCCCCGGGTTACCAGCGAGTCACAGGCCTGCCCAGGGTCAAGGCACAAGGTTCTAGAAGAGCACGTGGAGCGGGAGATGCTATCGTGGCCACGGTAGGAGCAGCAAGTCTGCCGCAGATGTAAACTGGCCTTTTGTAAGAGTCACCAGTTGGTTCTCCGCAAATGTGTGGCTGAAGAGTTGGGGACACATCAAATGCCAGAGTTTCTGAGCGAGTCTGGCCGGAAGGAGTCCTGGAATGGTTTACAAGGGAAACTGATCACAGGGGATGGAGGAGGGACTGGAGATGTAGAAGGGGGAGGGTCCTGGAGCCAGAGCTGGCCCTGTCGAGGGGGCTGGAGTGTCACCCCATTTCCTGGGCAGGAATGTCCCCTCAAGCTCCGTCTGCTGCTGAGTGCTTCTTCAGAATAACGCTGTCGCTTGTTTGGACTCCCTCCTCTCACGACCGTGAATCCTCACAGAGCTTTTACTGAAGGGGAGCATGTGCTGGTCAGGCCCACAAAAGCGCCGGGTCCTGCTGGCGGCTCTATTTCTTGTGCTGTCTATTAACAGATGCATCATCTGTTTATGCGTCAGCCTTGCAAGCCCCTGCCTTGTGTGCAGACTTACCCCAAACTGCAATGGACTCACCAAGGCCTCCTTTGGGGACCTGTCAGTGTGGCCACCCCCTTCCAGTGCAGCAACCTTGTGTGCCTTCTAGGAACCGACACAGGGATTACTACCCCATTTTATAGATTTGAAAACAGAGGTGCGGTCAAGACGAATGTCTTGTTCAAGGTCAGCCAGCTGGTAAATGTGCAATTGGAGTGGAACCCCAGGTGTGCTTGAAACCAAAGCTGACACTCATATACAATTCCAAGGTCCGAAAAAGCTCTGAAAACCAAAAGCTTTCTCATGAGGTTGGGGCAAGCATTTGATAACAAACCCGATGTGAATTGGATGTGAGGTTACTTATAGTCTTTCTTTTATCCCACTTAGCATGAATATGTATACATTTTTCTGTATAGGGATATTAAAGAGTTTATACTGTGTATGAAAGGGTTTATGGAGTACTGCCCCAGAGCTTGCTGGGAGTGTTGTGTAATGTACAGTAGACCCACCATAAAACCTTTCTGAAATCCAAAGAATTCTGTTAGCAAACACATTGAGCCCCAAGTGTTTCAGATAAGGAATCGTGGACTTGTACCAAACTTTTCTGTCTCAGCGATGCAAAGGGCACTACCTCCATTTTACAGATGAGAAAGACTGACTATGGGGGAAGTGGTGCCCAGGCCAACTCTGTGGAGCCGCAACATTTTACCGTCCTGCAGGAGGGTGCGCCGGGAGGGAGGGAGGCCTTTGAATCACCAGCCCACCCCAGCCTCCTAAGAGCCTTGTTGCCCCAGCAAAATTTTAAAAATAGAAAACCTGGAAGGATTAAAGCATCCCAAAGGATGCTTTAAGTCCCCCTGGAAGAGAGGGAGGCTTGCTGTAGGTTCCGACGTCTGGCATTCACATTTATTTTTTATCTCAGCTGGATGTACACTCACCCATCACAGGATCAGTTCTCAGAATAGAGAGGTACCTGTTGAATCATCCACCCCACTTCCTGCCTGGTGCGGGCATCTCTCCAAATGCTGAGCCATCCACTTCTCTGCCGTGGCCTGAGATATATCAGGATTTGCAGCCCTGGTGACAGGAGACAAAATAGACTCCCATTTCCTTCGGAACCATTTAGCTAGTTTAGAGAGTGCTTGACTGTTTCAATGGGATGAGCGAGAGCCAGGCTTCTCCTGGCTCCTCCTCTCTGCCCTATACATTTTCCTTTGTGAGAAGCTGGGGTTTGTTGTTCTGGGGTAAATGGTAAACACTGACTTTGGCTTGATCTAGCTGTATAGCCTTGGACTAGTACGTACCCCTCTCTGAACCTCAGGTCCACTTTCTGCAGTGCATGCGTTGTTCTCTGTTTCTGCCACATGCCCTGGCTCCCACTGTCCTTAAGACTGGAAACCATACCTGGCAGCTTCCCAGAGAGCTTTATCGGGGCTAAGTGACTGCAGGTGATATTTAAGGGCGGGGGGGTGGGGCGTCTCACGGGGCAGTATGGTATCACAGCAATGCAAGCAGAAATTTGTGGAGACAGACTGCCTGAATTTGCATCCTGGGTTATCACTAGCCACGTGACCTTGGGCAAGTTGTGTGACTGTCTGAGCCTCGGCGTCCTCATCTGTAAAATGGGCAGAATCATAGTAGGTAGGTAATGGGAATTAGGTCAGATAATATGTAAAGTGCTTAAACAGTGTTTGGTGTGCAGTAAACCCTTAATCCATGCCAGCTGGATTGGCATGGTCACCAGAAACCTGTAGGGATTTGACTGGGGCAAGATATTGCAGCATTTCAAAAGCAATCTCTTGTCGCTTGTGGGGAACCAGTTCCTGAGCTGCTCACTCAGAGTTCAGAGAGGGAGACCCAGATGTGCTCTCAGGTAGCCCAACGTCTAGTGGGAAAGTAGGTGTGACTGATCCAGGGGCTGCAATACCTATGAAGTGCTTAATGAAATAGAGTTTGAACTACATTTAAGATGCAGATTTCACATAAAAATCCAGAATTTTGGCTTCTCTTAAGATCGAGCAACACTGGGTTGGCTTTTCTGCCTGAGGATAAGAAGCTGGCACTGCATACGGGCTGCCCACAGACCAGGGGCTCTCTACCACAGTCCCCACTATTCCTTATTGCATCGTATTTGACCCACTTCACGTTCATGAATGTGTGCTGCCTGGCCCCCCGGGAATTTGCAGATAAATTACAATGCAATGCTGTAAGTGCTGTGGGAACAGGATGAGGGATAATTCAGCCTTGGGCAGTCAGGAAGAGCTCCTCAAGGGAGGCAGAGTCACAGCTGCTTCTCTCTAAAACCTGCAGAAGCTGCTGAACGCCCTCATCTTTACGGGTCAAGGACGCTAATAGAGGACACAAAGGCAGAGCTGGCAGGGATCTCTGACATAACCAAAGCTAAGTGGCCTGGCTGAGGATGGCACAGCTAGGGCAGAACCAGGACTGTCAACCAGAAATAGCTGGGGGCCTTGGGTGTCAGGAGAATTTGTACTCTGGACTCTTCTTTTTTTTTTCCATTTGTTTATAGTAGGCCCTGAACCGATACAGTAGTTAACAGAACATTTTAAACAATTGTGTGTTTTCAGGTTGTTTCTGTTCTTTGGTTATTATGAATAATGCTACTATGAACATTCGTGTACAGGCTTTTGTGTGGACATAGTTTTTCTTAGTTATATGCCTAGGAATGGAACTGCTGGGTCATATGGTAACTCTATGTTTAAGTTTTTGAGAAACTGCCGCCGTTTTCCAAAGTGGCTGCATTATTTAAAAAAATCTCACTACCAGTGTAGAAGTTTCACCCTTCTCTCGTGCCTTGCCAGTGTTTTGATATTGTCCATTATGTAGTCTGGAGTCTTGAATTTGAGGCCTGTCTCTGCTACTTACTTGCAGCATGACCTTGGATAAGTTGTTTCATCTCCTAAAACCTCGGTTTCTTCATCTGTAAAAACCTCTAAGGATTCTGACCTCAAAGGAGCATCCTGAGGGCCAAATAATGAGAAAATGGATGGGGGGACACTCATAACCTCAAGAGGGCTCTCGACACGTGAGGGTCATTATAATTGTTGCAAATTAGCCACCTTCCCCTGCCAGATCTGTCACCATCTCTTCGACAGAGACCTTGAAGGGGACCTGCCCCCCATTTTCCTTTGCCAGTGCCTTGTGGGAGCGGGCATGGCCTTTTTCCAGCTGTGGCCCCAGGAAGGGAGTGTTTTGGGATTCTCTTACCTTGGCTGTCAGCAGGACTCCGGGTGCAGAGCCCAAGGGCTCCCCTCTTCCAAGGTCAAAGGAGGTACTGAGCTAGAGATGGGAAGGAAGCAGAATTTCCTGGGAAAAAGAGGACAAATGTCAATAATTCCTTAATTTTCTTCAAGACCCCTACCCCTGCATATCAGGGGCTACCTTGAAACCCCTTGTCAGTAGCTGGAACTATTGAGGCAGTATAGCATTGTGGTTGACTATCTCGATTTGGGGGTCACCTTGTCCGGAGGTCAAATCTTGGCTTTCCTCCTTATTAGTTGAGTGTGTGTTTTGGCAAAATTGTAAACATGCCTAAACCTCAGTGTTCTCACCTGCAAAATGGGATTCTTTTTACTTATTTATTTTTATTGAAGTATAGTTGATTTATAATGTGTTAATTTCTACTGTACAGCAAAGTGATTCAGTTATACATATATATACATTCTTTTTTAAAATATCCTTTTCCATTATGGTTTATCATAGGATATTGAATATAGTTCCCTGTGCTATACAGTAGGACCTTGTTGTTTATCCATTCTCTGTATAAAAGCTTACATCTGCTAACCCCAGCCTCCCACTCCAGCCCTCCCCCAACCCCCTCCACCTTAGCAACGACCAGTCTGTTCTCTCTGTCTGTGAGTCTGTTTCTGCTTCGTAGATAGATTCATTTGTGTCATATTTTAGAGTCCACATATAAGTGATATCATATGGTATTTGTCTTTCTCTTCCTGACTTACTTCACTTAGTATGATAATCTCTAGTTGCATCCCCGAATGGGATTTATAAAAGAACCTATCTTATAGAGTTTTGTGGAATTAAATGAGATTATACCCTAAAGGGTTAAGCACAGTGAGGAGTTCAATAAATGCCAGTTATTGGTATTATTGGAAATAGCAATAACTATCATGTTTGTACATGATTTTACCATTTATGAACTAGTTGTGCTTTTCTTATCCCATTTGATCCTCACAAGAACTCTTGAGGTGGCCAGTGTAGGGATTATGACCTCACTGCACAGATGAGAAAACCGGAGCCCAGAGAGGGCAGCAGTCTGCTCAAGGTCACACAGCTTATGAGTGACAGAGCCAAGTTCAAGTCTTCTCAGATGAAGGAATGACAGTGTTGTTCACAGCGCCAGGCCAGTCCACCTGAAAAGGTGGCTGCGCTGCTCCTTGGGCACACCAGTTTTCCCAATGACCTCTTCATAGAGAAATAATCCAGTGTTGCTTCAGACCCTCGTTGCCCCTGTTTATACTCTGAGCCTGTACCACCTCTGAGGGTGAAGAAATTTCTCCTTGTTCTGTGGTGTCAGGCTGATTTTTCCTTGCATTTGTCCTAAAACGACATCCATGGGTTCCCAGCCATCCCTTCCCAGCCTGTTGACCAGCGGGAGGTCCATTGTTCTGAGTTGTGGCCACAGGATGGCGCTGCTCGCCAAGGCGTGAAGAGTCCTAACCAGCCCTTGGACTGCATTTCAGCGCATTGACGATCAATTAAACACCTACTCTGTGCAAATCGCTGTGGCTGCTGAGGAGAGGGCTTCAGTTATTTATTAATGCTCTCGTAAGCTATAGAAATAGCAACAGTAATAACATTGGTACAGATTTTCATAGTTCATTGAACAATTCTCGTACGTTCCTTTTGCCAAATAATCCTGATATTTTAGGTGAGGTAGGTCTCCTCACCCCCATTTGGGGAGGAAACTGAGGCACAGAGAGGTGACAGGACTTGCATAAAGGCACAGAGTGACACATGACAGGCACTCGATGAATCATAGGTGGTGGATTGAATGGGGTGGACCCGGCAACCATCTTTTCCATGCCATTACTTGTCTGGGAGGGCAGGGGCTATCTTATCTGCCTTTCTGCCCCACTCCTAGGACGGTGCCTGGTCGAGGGCTTCAGCAGAACTCTGCAGCAGGGAGAGGGGAAGCAGGGGGCTCCCTGCAGGCTGCTCAGTCTCCCTGAAGCCGCAGTGCTGAACGGCCAGCCAACTGCAGCTCCCAGGCCAGGCCTGGAAGGCTCTCTGGGTGCACTCAGGCTGAGAGATGCAGCCTCTGGCTTGGAGCTGGTGGAAGACACTGCAAAGAGAGGTCACTGCTTTCACCACAAGGCATGGGCAGGGCATGAGTGACTCACCATAATTTGGCCTCTGACGGCTGCCAGGAGGCCGAGGGGACACGAATTGCTCATTCGTTCATTCACTCGTTTATTCATTCAACAAACATTTCCCAAGACCCTGCTAAATACTAGGGATACAGAAAATGTATCCATACATTTGAAGTGAAAAACACAGCCCCTGTCCTCTTGGAGCTTTCAGAGCAGCAGGGGAGACAGAGGGTAAATAGTGAACAATACAGATTGATAGGTGTTGCTCAGAGGTCTGTTCTAAGTGCCATGGGGGTGACTGAGTCCACCAGGGGCAGGAGGACAGGCTACACAGAGGAGGGAACTTTTGCAGGATCCTGAAGGATGAGATGAGTTTTCAGATTACCAGGCAAAGGGAGTGCAAAGGTGGAGGGAAAGAAAGAGGGGTGATGGCAAGTGCACGGAAACAAGAGCTGTCAAAGGCCACTGGGCATTTGAGGATGGTGAGAGGTGCAGCTGAAAGATGGGGCCAGCCAGAGAGGGGCCATGAAAGCCATCCTCAGGACAGTGAAACGTGTCTCGTAAACGTCAGGGAATGTTTCAAGAGTTTTAATCATCGTGCCGGGAGCTAAGCTAAACTCTGGGATCCAAAGTGGAACGTTGTGGTTCTCACCATCTCCCTGGTCGGGGAGGTAAGATCCCACAGGCTGCGTTGTGCAGCCAAAAAGAAAGGAGCTCAGAGTTTCATGGAGAAGGTGGACAAGGAGAAAACCGTCGCTCATGTTTCCTGAGCCCTGACTCTTTGCCATGCATGGCACTAAGTGCTTCCTGAGCACTGGTTTATCACCTACCTTGCAAGATAGATACAGTGATCACCCCCATTTTACAGATGAGTAAACGGAGGCTTGGAGTACTTAAGTACAGTTGTCCGAGGTCAGAGAACTAGTCATGGTGGAGTCAAGGCTCGTCATTTTGGCCTTTGAATGGTCACCTTTTCTAAAGTTAATTCATTCGTGTTATATAGATTTTTAATGTATGTGGTTCCAAATTCAAAAGACGCCCAGTGAAGTTGGTTTCGCTTGCATCCCTGCTTCCGGCTCTCCCTCCCCAGAGGTGACCACTCTTACTAGTTTCTGGTGTTTCCTTCTAGAGATGTTCTATCCAGACTCAAGCACAAAAGGTAAGAAAAGACAAGTGCATGTGAGTCACAAGCGTGGGCTTTGGGAACAGCCTGCAGGGGGCTGAATCCTGACTTTTTTGTCTGAGCTTTAAGAGTGTTCTCATTAGTTGAGCAGCGGGGACAGGAGGGTTTGGAGGGAGGGCGGGGGTGGCAGGGTGTGTGTGTGTGACGGTGCCGGGCTGGACTTGGGGGGACGGTGTGGTGATGGGATGGAGATGAGGGAGGCAGGACCGTGGGACCTGGAGGGAGACTGAATGGGGGCCCAGCAGGGAACAGAGGCTGCGGAGGGGTTGTCATGCAGGCAGGTGTCTGGCAGGGCTGGAGGTGCGCTAAGAGGGACACAGGATGGCCCCTGGGGCCGGGACAGTCCCTGTCTGAGGCCTCATGTGAACTCCTGGAACAGTTCCTGCCCATCGGGCCACGCATCAGAGCTGAGATACTGGCAGTGGACTGACAGGGAGGCCGTGGGCTCTGGAGCCTGGAGGTCTGGCCCAGGTGGCCCACGGGGGAATCTGGGCAAATCCTTGGCCGAAGGAGTGCCCAGTCCAGGGAATGAGCTGGCCTTGAGGCTCTTCTGCTTTGCAGTTCAGTCCTTTAAAGCATCCATGCCTTGGAGGGAGTTGGCTGAGGATTTTCAATATGTGCCTTTTGGTATTGATCCACTGGAGCTGAAGCTGGCCGGGGAGTGGCAGGAGAACGCCGCAGTGTTATTAGTGCGGAGGACACGCTGTCATCTGTCAGTGTCACCCTGGTCGCAGCTGGCCGGGGAGCCACCCTGCTGTTAACTCCTGCCTTCCCAGCAGCCGCCGAGCACACAACCCGCACAGCACCCTCACCGGTGCCTCCGTCTGTGCCTGTAGGAGGCGGAATGTGGGTGTTTACTCTTTTCCTATTTTCTCTGGCATGAGCCCTCCGCCCCAGTCACAATGATTTATTCAGTGTTTTCCAAACATACCCGGGACATTCCTACCTCTGTACCTTCAGTGACCAGCTTTCCCTACCAGCTCTGGTCACTGAATTTACTTTCCATCCATCCATCCATCCATCATTTTAGTATCTAAAAAAACCTATCCATTTTTCCACTTCTCAGACCAGCTCTCCATCATCCATCAATCCATTCAATCATCCATCTACCCACCTATCCGTGAGTCTATCCATCCATCCAGCCAGCTATCCACCCAGCACCCACCCTCCATCCATTCAACCTTGCAATTTAGTTCAGTCCAGTCAACTCAGCTCAGTTCAATTCAGCTCACCTTTGTTCAGTTCCTAAGATTCCTAGGTCTTGCCCTGTGCCAAGCAAGTGAAAAGCGAGTCATGTCTCTGCTGTCAAGGAGCCCAGGGAAGAGGCCTCCTCATCCTTCATGGCCAGCTTTGTGTCTCACTTCTGTTAACCCTTTGCCAGTCCCCTAAGCAGAAGCAATTGACTCTAAAGGGCTGTTCTGTGGAAGAAAGTTTAGTCTGGTTTTCACAAACTCCACAGGACAGAGCTAAGGCAAGGAGAGAGGCAAAGTGTGGGAAGGAGGTGAGACTGAGCTGAGCCAGTGGGGCAGGGATTTTGGCTCCATGGAGGGAGGAGCTTCCGTTCAGTGGTGAGCACTCTAGCAGACTGGTTGTGTACTGGGGGATGGAGGTAAAGAGAAGGGGGCGAGAGATCACTATTGGAGAAGTAAGTTGATCTAGGGGTGAAGACGTGAGCTCTGGAGTCAACAGCTGCTGGGCTTACTGTCTAGGCTCTACCGTATTGTTGCTGTGTGTCCTAGGGCACATATCTTAATCTCTCTGAGCTTCAATGTCCTCATTTGTAAAATGGAGATAATAATAGGATCTAGCTCATCATGTGGCTGTTATCATTATCATGGAAAATGCTTAAATTAAAGCCTGGCACAAAGGGAACGCTCAACAGCTTCTAGCTATGATTATTATCACTCTTTGTTGAGTACCAGCTACATCAGGGCACTGTGCTAGGAGCTTTCACATTCAGTGCCTCCTCAGAGCATCCCAGCCCCTAATCCTACATAGAGATCATTGAACCCATTGTGCAGATGAGGAAATGAAGGCTCAGGGAGGCTGTTTATTTTAAATTTTTAAAAAAATTTTATTTATTTTATTTTTATTTTTGGCTCTGTTGGGTCTTCATTGATGCACGCGGGCTTTCTCTAGTTGCGGCGAGTGGGGGCTACTCTTTGTTGCGGTGCGTGGGCCTCCCATTGCAGTGGCTTCTCTTGTTGCGGAGCATGGGCTGTAGGTGTACGGGCTTCAGTAGTTGCGGCTCGCAGGCTCTAGAGCACAGGCTCAGCAGTTGTGGCGCACGGGCCTAGTTGCTCCACGGCATGTGGGATCTTACCGGACCAGGGCTCGAACCCGTGTCCCCTGCATTGGCAGGCGGATTCTAAACCACTGCGCCACCAGGGAAGCCCTAATTTTTAAATTTTTAAATTTTAATTTTTTCGTTGTGCTGCTCGGCATGTGGGATCTTAGTTCCCCGACCAGGGATCGAACGTGCATCCCCTGCATTGGAAGCACGGAGTCTTAACCACTGGACCGCCAGGGAAGTCCAAGGCTGTTTCTTGTTCACGTCACACAGCTGGTTAAGGATGGAGCTGGGCTTCAAATATAGGCTTTTCTAACTCTACTAATGCTCTCCTGCCGGCCCTTTTCTGCTGCCTTTTCAAGGCGTGCGTGCTCTGAGATGCCAGGATTCAAAGACTTTCAGCTCAGTTTCTGTTTGGGACACTCTTTTGGCCTTCCATACTTTTAGCCTTGATTGTTAATTATTGTTTCATGTGTTTTCTCTCTTTTCCAGAGAGTATGAGATCAAGAAAAATTTTTTCTTTTCTACAGCAACTGAAGTGTTGACTTAGACCATGAAAGCTACAGAATTTATGATGTTTCCCTTTTTGCCTTGCTTGCCAGGAAGCTTGTACTTTTGTCACATTGCTTCCTTCTCCTTTCCATGGTTTGGGTTTCTACCTTTGACATCCTTTTTCTTTATGTGTCTTTTGCTGTAAGCTCTTTCACCCTTGGGAGGAGCTTTTCATAAATAGACGTTAATTGAATGGAAAAGGGCAGATTACAAATCACAAGTGAATAACTCAAATAAAACTATGAATTTCAGGAAAGGGATGTGTTTTACTTATATCTGTCCCTCCCTCTGTGTCTAGCCATGGCTCTGGCTTGGTGAATTTTTCATGGAAACCTCAGTGGTGATTTTTCATGTCACTTCTGGGTCAGGGGCTGTCTTTGTACTTAGAATAAAATTCAAAGGCCTGCCGCATGAGGACCAACCCCTGCCCACTTCTTGCACCTCCTCCTGTGTCACTTGTCCCTTGCTCGCCTAGGATAAAGATTGGATCATCTTTTAGATCTACTCACAGGCCAAGTTCTTTCCTGCCTTAAGAAATGAGTATTTGCACACGCTGTTCCCTCTGCCTGGAACCTCCCCCTCTCTTCCATCCCGTTTTCCTGGTCCTCCCTCCTTACCCTTCAAATTTCAGCTGAAAGCCAGTGTCTCAGAGAGATTTGTGATTATATAATTATTTGATTCTTAACTTGCTAATTTTTCCTCTTCCCCGCTTGAACACGAGTTGCAGGAGGCTGGGACCATGTCTTTCTTGATCGCTGCTACCCGCAGCATTGAGCCTAGAGCGACATGTAATAGGGGCTGAATGAATGAATGGATGAACGAAAGGTACCAGAGCATCCTACGTTGTCCCTGAGAGCCAGGCTAGGGCAGCACCAGGAAGGAGGTGATTATGGCTCAGGCTCAACCCTCAAGGGCTTTCATAACTCAGAACTGTGAAGCCTCTTTTGGCATCTCCTTTGCACCCCAGACCCCCAGGCTCCTGCAAGGGAGAATTGCCCCCTCCCTTCTCCTTGCCCTTCTGTCCTCTGAGCAGCCCTCCACGAAGGCACCTGTGACTCTGTGTGCGTTTGTATGTGTAGATGATGGAGGTGGGGCAGAGTGGTGGGTGTGAATGAGGACTCTGGGCTCAGGGACCCCTAAGTTTGAACCCCAGCTCTGCCACATCCTGAGTACATCGTGAGACTTCGTCTCTTGAGTGTTCACTTAACTAGGAAGTACTATATAACTGTTGTTACGCACCAGGCACTGTTCTAATGCTTTTTATTCATTAACTTCCTAACGTAACTTAACCTTATGTGTTAGGTGCTATTATTATTTCCCTTTTGCAGATGAGGAAACTGAGGCATAGATACCTTGCCCGAGGGTGTGCCGCTAGTAAGTGGCTAGAGCCTGGTTTGAGCCTGGCCAATGTGACTCCAGAGCCCACCCTCTTAACCCCCAGAACTTTCTGCCTCTCTGAGCCTCAGTTTCCACATCTGTGAAGGGGGTGACAATACTTGCTTGCTAACCTATAATAGTATGTGATTTGGTAGTGCCTGGCATACGGTAGGCTCCCTCAAATTCCGGTTTGCTGTGGCAAGACAGAGAACCAGGGGTCTGGCCAGGGAGGGCATTAAAGCCTTTACTGTGAGGGCACTGGGGAGCCATTGAAGGTTTTCGAGTGAGGGAGTGACATAAAGAAGCAGTGGTTTAGCTCAAGTCCTACCCTTTCCCTCCCCTGGCTTCCTCCCTCCTCTCCCCCAGGAATCACCCTCTGACAGCTGACTACATCCTGCCTGACGTTGCTGTCTGAATTTCACATCCTTATGTCTTATCACCCCCGTGAGATCTTGAACTATTTAAGGGCCATGACAGGTCGGGCTCATCTCAGAGGGCTGCCTCGGAGAGCACATCCGTGGGCCTCTTTCCTTCTCCTCTTTGAGCAGTAGAGGTGGAGAGAGGTGCCTGGGGGTGATCTTACCATTTGCTTCTTATTCCCTTGGGATCCTTTGCATAGTAGTGTGGGTGAGGTGAGACAGACGGGTAACTCGGTGGGAGAGGAAGGAGGGAGAGAAAGCGAGGGAGACTTGGGGAAGGAGAGCCAGAGCAAGAGAGAGAGGGAGGCTGAAAGAGAGAGGAGGAGGAGGGCTGGGCTTATCGATTCAGGGCTGGGCACTCCTGGTGACAAAAATGGGCCATCTCACCTAGTGTGGCATTCCTCTGTTCTGACCGATGTTTTGAGCGCGTATAGACACACGAACATACACATATGCTACATGTGTCCATATAGATGCGAGTGCTTACCTGTGCCTGTAAATGCACAGATGGGTCTACCGGTGCATGTGGATTAAGTACGTAGAGAAATACTTGCGGCGGACAGCACATCATGCTGAAGCACCACCTGCTCTGTGTGCCCACCCATGTTAGTTCACCCTTCTCGCCGCGCCTTTGTGCAGCTTATCACATCTCTCAGCAAGCCTCTGTTTCCCTGTCCATGGTCCTGTCTCTACTGAGCGCTTCCTGCAGGAAAGTCCGTGTCCTTGTCATGTCTGTACACTTGGGACCTGGTGGAAGGGATGTGGTCAAGAAAATTTGACAGACTGAATGGATATGTTTGTGTGAGTGGATCTAATTCCGTAAGTGCGTGTTTGTGCGCACTTGCACACGCAGGCATGCATGCATATAAGACTATCTACATGCACACATGCTCACAGGCACACCCACTTTAGGGGCTATGAATGTGCCTCAGAGGTGTGCATGAGTGAACATATATGCACACACCATAGCGACAGCCTTATGCAGTGATATGTTGGTGTTTGACAATCAGCTCTTTATTAAAAAAGAATTGCCTGATTTGTAGCATTTGCCCATTTCTGTTGTGTAAACACTCCCATCACAGCCAATTTCAGGGTGCCAGTATGTTGTCACTGAACTCAGAGTGGAGAAGAGATGCACGTGGTGGGTTCGCGTGAGCCTGTAAGAGGCAGCCCTTGCACGTGCTGGATTTCTGTCTGTGATAGAGTGGCGGAGAGGGCAGGCAGGGCCAAGTTCCTCTGGCCTGGCCTGGGGGAAGTCCCTGCAAGCTGGCCCACAGACACTTCTTTCCAGAGCCTGTGCACCAGGGGAGCGGGGCAGTCGTTGGCTACCAGCCGGCTTTCTCAGCCTCGGCTTGGAAGCCGGTCCAAACTGATGCTCCTTGTTAGACAGGTCTAGACACTCACCAAAACAGCAGCCTTCTCTCAACCCTGGCAGACACTCTCAGAGCTTTTGGAATTTGGTGAGGTCAGCACTCCTGCGAGGAGGAATCTCTAAGCTTGGAGCATGAACGGAGGAGGGGGAAGGAAAGCTTCATACGTTCATCAGAAGGGGTGGCTGGGGATGCCGGAGGTGAGGTTCTGAGCCCAGCATCCTGCTTGAAGCCGATTCACTTTGCAAGTCTGGTTTGCAAGTTGCTTGACTTTTCTGGGCTCTAAATAGTACCTTTTTTCCCCATGAAGGGATAGGTCTTCTGAGCTCTACATCCCCTTACCTGACCCTCCGGGAGTAGGAGCCCTTGGATTGGACCCTGAGATCTATATTCAAAAGCCAGAGAGAGGATAAGCTGCCCCCAGACATGGGCGAGAGGGGCCCTGGGCTTTAGGGGACCTTGCTCTGGCCCTCCTGCCACCATGCCCGTCCCTGTGGGGGAAGAGTCCACAGGCCAACACGATGTGCTCACCGTGAGCCCACACCTCTCTCGTAGCCGCTTCTGTCTGGTGCCTGCTTTTCAGAACTTCTGCCCAAAGTCTCCTGAGCCAGCTTCCAGGGCTGGCCACGATCTGTCTTGAGGTTGGACTGGCCTGAACAGAGGCTGAGGAGTCGCTGTTTCAGGCGGCTGTAGCTGGAACTTGGATGTGCAGGCTGGGATGGGCAGCCCCTTTGCAGGAGAGGCCCCGAATGTGCCGGGTGGAGCTGGAGATGGGAAGGGCAGGGGGCCAGGCGGTGGGCTCCAAGCCAGGGTGGGCTTGCCCTGTGCCACTTTTGGGAACAGAATTCAGAGGGGGGTGAGAAGTCTAAATTCAAACCTCGTATTTTAGGTCATCAAGGAGATAGATTTGTCAGGATAGAGCGTATTTTAAAGTCAGTTAGTTTGATTTGTAGCTGTTAAATATTTAGATTGATGGTATGGGGGCCCCCATTTGACTCTTGCCCTCGGACCAGCAAATTTTTTTTTAAATTATTTATTTATTTTATGGTCTCTCCACGTGGCATGTGGGATCCTAGTTCCATGACCAGGGATCGAACCCACACCTCATGCATTGGAAGCATAGAGTCTTAATCACTGGACTGCCAGGGAAGTCCTGGGACCAGCAAATGTTAGGGGTGAGCTTGGAGGAAGAGATGCTTGAGATTCATGGGAAGCTTGGTGGTGTGGCCCAAGGGCTGAGTTGAGCAGGGAGTTGTGAATATTGGCCAATTCTAGAGGGGAGTCTTCCCGGGGCCCCGGGGTGTAGGGCTGGCCTTCTCTTAGGTCTGTGTCACTCAGGGCTCCTCTGCATGCCATCTCCTTTCTCTTGAGCCCCAAGGAGAGCTGTACAATGACTAAGCTTCCTGCCCTGCATCTTAGACAATGTCTTGTCCCCAGAGACCCTACCTCCTGGAGCTTATGAAGAAGCCCTGGTCTGTGTCAGGACTGGTGTTGTGACATCTGGGACCCTCCCTGGTCCCCATCACTGTGCGTTGTTATGGCTGTTTCTAAGGGGACCTGGTTACCCCTCATAGATCACACTTCTGGCTCTCCAGATGGAAATATTAAAATAACCAGGGCAGTGAATCCCAGTCATTGTAATGAATGAGACCTCCATGCTTTTTCTGGTCTGCAGTGGTAGATGTTAGGAGGACAAAATGAAGGTTTTTTTCTCTTTTCAGAGAGATGTATTATAATGTTTTCATTTTGAACAAGCTTTGGTCAGCTTTTCTTTTTCCTGTTTGTCATGGCATTTATATCCTTCTGAGTCAAAGATAATAAATTCAGTCAGGGTGGTGGTGGGCAGTTGGGCACGGGAAGTCCCTGTTAGAAGGAAGAGGAGAAGAAGCATTTTATAATTTGCCAACAGATGAGTACTTTTTTTTTTTTTTTTTTTGCAGTACGTGGGCCTCTCACTGCTGTGGCCTCTCCCGTCGCGGAGCACAGGCTCCGGACGCGCAGGCCCAGCGGCCATGGCTCACGCGCCCAGCCGCTCCGCGGCATGTTGGATCCTCCCGGACCGGGGCACGAACCCGCGTCCCCGGCATCGGCAGGCGGACTCTCAACCACTGCGCCACCCGGGAAGCCCAGATGAGTACTTTTTTGTCTGCTTTTAAAATCTTGGTTTGATTTTGAAATACCTTCCTTCCACCCATCCTATTCAATATGACAATTTTTAAAGTCCAAATGAACTAAGTTAAATGTATTTAATGCATTTTGAGAGGAGCAGGGGCTTGTGAATGTTGGCCAGTTCTAGAGGGGAGTCTTCCAAGGCCCCGGCGTGTGGGGCTGGCCTTCTCTTAGGTCTGTGTCACTCAGGTCTGCTCTGTGTGCCATCTCTTTTACAGCCTTCCTTCAAATAACTGACCCTGGCAGTTTGACCAGAACAGGGCCGGATATTGGTGGCTTAGTTCTTCAGCTGCCTTCCAATGGGGCCTTTCTCTCAAGTCAAGGGTCAAATCCTCCTGAGAGGTTAGCCTCCTTTAAAGCCTGAATGTTTGTGTCCCCCCAAAATACATATATTGAAACCCTAACTCACTATGTGATGGTATTTGGAGGCAGGGCTTTGGGGAGGTAATTAGGTTCAGATGATGTCATGAGGGTGGGGCTTCCACGGTGGGATTCGTGTCTTTATAATAAAAGAAGAAAGACCAGAGCTCGCTCTCTGCCGTGTGAGGAGAACACAGTGAGAAAGTGGCCGTCTGCAAGCAGGAAGATTGTTTTCACCAGGAATGGAATCTGCCGACACCTTGACCTTAGACTTTCCAGTCTAAGAAAGTCTGAGAAAAAAATGAGAAATAAGTGTCTGTTGTTTAAACCACCCAGTCTGTGGTACTTTGTTACAGCAGCTTCAGCAGACTAAGACACATTGCATCTTGCCTTTCACATTAGGAGAGTCCCAGGGCCCCCTGCTAGACCCTCCCCATTTGTCTCCCAATCCACAGTCCCCTCCAAGGAGCACCCCTGTACGGGGGCCCTCTGAGTGCAGCGGCAGGGACATGTCCATTACGGGCTGCACACTTTCACGGGGAAAACTGAAACCCTGGAGTGTCACTGGAATGTTGATCGGGGCTGGTTTATTCTAAAACTGAAAACTCAAGGAAAACTCATGCTCATGGCCTTCAAATATCTGAGGGACTGTTGTGCTAAAAAGAGAAGGGATTCATTCATTGTTGCTGGAGTCAAAGGAAGAGGTGGATTGAAATTCATTGTGGGGAGGAGACTGTTACCAATGGGCACTACCCTGCTCGGGCTGGGGCTGCCTAAGGAGGGAGTGAGCCCCCTGTCACTGGAGGTGTGCAAATATCAGGGATATTTAAGAGGAAACTCGTGACCTTGGGACTAGGGTTATTCTACTGCCTGGCTTCTAAGCCTCCCATCCCTCAACTGAAATCTGAGAATGTGAGTTCTCAGATTTCGGCTTTAGGATGGCTTTTTTTTTTTTTTTTTTTTTTTGCCGGCCTCTCACTGTCGTGGCCCCTCCCATTGCGGAGCACAGGCTCCGGACGCGCAGGCTCAGCGGCCACGGCTCACGGGCCCAGCCGCTCCGCGGCACGTGGGATCTTCCCGGACCGGGGCACGAACCCGTGTCCCCTGCATCGGCAGGCGGATTCTCAACCACTGCGCCACCAGGGAAGCCCCCTAGGATAGTTTTAAATGAGATGTCAGAAGTTGGGAAAGCAATGAAAGAAATCCACCAAAGTGAGGACCAAGCTGTAAAAAAAATCTTTATTTCATGTACCAGGATTCTTTTCTTTTTTTTTCTTTTTTTAGTTTTCAGCTTTTTAAAATTTTTTTCTGTTAACAGTTTGGAAAAAAAAAATAGGACCCACCAACAAAATAAAATGGAGGTTGGTTTCTTGAACTGGTTTGAGCTGGACATGAGCAATCGTCCACCCTGGCAAGTGGCGCCTTTGCAGTCCTGAGCCCAGCTCCTTCCCTCCAGGCCCCCTAGCCCTTTTACGCCACACCTGGTTGGCCTTCTTCAAGGGGACCCAGGCCCCAGGTCTCATGGCCTGGGAAGAAGTGCTGACTGCCATCCCAGACACTCTGCCAGAACTCAGAGAACTGGGACCAGTTTTCCTCTTTGGACCGTGCCTGTGCATTTGCTGTTTTCTTTCTTTTCTCCCTTCTCTCTAGTCCTTGATCCTTTCAGGTTTCGGATCTGATGGGGCAGTGGGCAAGGTTGAAGTGGGGAGGGAGAGATTGTGATTTCTGCCCAGACTGAGAAATACTGGGTGGCCCCCACACCTGGCATTGGCCGCCATAGCTCTGTCCTGGGGCTCCCGGGGCCTCCCGTGCATTTCTGGGCTGGCAGACAGATGTTCTGTCTTGTGGCTCAGGCTGGATTTAGGGTCCCAGCTGCTACTGACCTGAGAAAAGAGCTTTCCTTTCCCAGACAAAAGATGGAAAGGGCAGCTGAGAGTGGGCAAGCCCCCAAAACTTTTCCAGCCACTTCCCCCAACCCCCCAGAGCTCAACTTAAGAAGCTTCAGGACAGGCCAGTGTGAAGAAAGAGACCAACCAAGCCGTGCTGATGGGGACAGCAGGGGCCCCAGCTTCAGCGGAGCGACTGGCAGGCTGGGCTGAAATGTGAGCTTGGGAAGGCGACTGGCTTTCTTTCATTCCGAAGTGGCCTTGTTGCTCTGGGAAGAAAGGGGAGCAACACGGGACGCCCCCAAACTTTAGTCCGTGGTCTCAGCTTAACTTTGGGGGTTGGCCCTCATGCCGGGACCAAACTTTGTGAATCTCTGCTCTCCATCCCTCAGCCTTCACCCCCCCCAGCAAACCTCGGAGGACCTTCCCTTTCCCTGACCTCTAAAGACAGTGGGGGAAGCCTGGTGGCTGATCTTCTCCCAAGCAAGTCCCCTCTGCTCTCTGTGACCGGGTTATGGCATTCAAGAAAGGGGACACAAAATCAAGAGGGGCTTTGGGGACTTCTGGTACCTTTCCCTCTCTGAACGGCAGAAGACGTTTGCTCACATGTGTGTATTTTTGCTTTGACATTGGATGCGGGGGCAGAGGGTTGGGAGCACAGTGAGGAGGCATATGGTGTGTGTGTGTGTGTGTTGTGTGTTGTGTGTGTGTCTGTGTGTGTGTGTGTGGCTGAGTGGCTGACTGATGTTTTGGGAATGTTCTCAATGTCTGGGGGCTGGATGGCAGCTATTTTGGTCATCCCTTGGCATCTTCCTCTGGGCAGGTGGCAGATCTTAAGAGTCATCGACACCAAGAGGAAGAATGGGCCTTTGGAGTTTCATCTGGGTCAATCCACATGCTTACACGGGGGGAAGCTGAGGCCCAGGGAAGCCACACAGCCAGGGATTCCAGAATCCAGAGCTGGATTCTAGACTGGTGCCCTTTCCTTGCATGCGAGCGGTGTGTGTGTGTGTGTGTGTGTGCATGTGCACGTGTGCATGTGTGACCATGGTGTGGTGGGAGTGTGCACATAAGCATAAAGGCCAGTATAGAGCTTTGTCGTCAATGGCTTTGGTGGGCATGCGTCAGTCTTCTCTGAATCCCGCCTCTGGTTGGGGAAGGGGATGGAAGGATATGGACTGAGTGTGTGTCCCCATGAGCGATTCCAGTGCCGGGCTTCGAGGACTGTGCATGCCTGTGTGTGTGTGTGTGTGTGTGTGTGTGTGTGTGTGTGTGTGTGTGTGTGTGTGTGCGCGTGCCTGTGTCTCTGTGTGTGTATGTCTGTGTGTGTCTTGTGTGTGTCTGTGTGTCTGTGTGTGTGTGTGTGAGAGAGAGAGTGGGGTGTGCGATCTGACTTGTGTAAACCGACTCTCTCTCTTTCACTTTAGTAGCACTTTCCTGGAGTAAGGAGGAGATCTTTTCTATCAGCCCCCTGCAGCTCCCTGGGGCCTTTCTCCTCTCCCTCCTGCTTGAAGCCCAGCTCTCATCTCTCACGGCAGCTTGTTTGTTTGTTTCTTAAAATGGATTTGTATATTTGTTTTCTGTTTCCTCTTTACAAGTTCCCTGCTAAATTTTAAGTCCCCCACCCCACCCCATTTTTTTGTTTGTTTTCACAGTTTAAAGCTGGAAAAGAATTAAAAGAAAAATACTATCTGATTTTCTTGCAAGTAAATCCACTTATTATATATTTACATTTATTTATAGTCTGTGGTTTTTTTATTAAAAAAAAAATCACCACTTGTTTTTCCTTTTTCTTTTGTAAAAAGAAACCTTTTTGCAGTGTCATTGTTGGACCCGCTGGGCCCTGAGGGGGCTTCAGTGAGTCCAAGGACCCCCAAAGGGTCTGTGAACCCCCCTCCCAAGGGGCTGGGGGCTTATGAGTCTGGGGGTCCACCATCGCCCCAGGGTCATCGTATGGCCCTGAGGTGAGGGGTGAGGAGGGAGAGATGCTTTATATCCCCCGGGGGGGTGGGCATCTCCTGCCCCCAAGGACAGGAGCTTGGGGCAGTGGCCCCAAGAGGCTCACCCTGAGGTTTTCCGGGCGTCTCTGCGAGCCACCAGCAGCCATCTCCTCTCCTTCCCTTCCCTCAAGGCCTAGGAAGTCATCACAGTGGGTTAAGGACCATTAAGGACTGGGAACCCTGGGGCCGGAGAAGCCCCAGGTGCACCCCCCTCCAGGCACCTTTCGGACAGGAGGGACCAGGGACTCTTGGGTCACCTGGAGGCTTACAATTGCCCCATCAAGGCTGGGTGGAGCCGGCTTGCAAGCCACCTAGCGTTCCTAGGGCACCCATGCAGAAGCTCCAGGGACCTGGCAGTGACCGGGAGGCTCACCTGGCCCCGGGGCCCCTGAGTCTCCACCCCCCCCACCACTCACCCAGGGAGGCAGAGCCCGCTTGGGGTTAAAGGGAACAGAAAAGTAACTCTTCCGCATGAAAAAAAAGTAACATAAAAACCCCTGATAAATGCAAAGAACATTTCCCTTCCTTTCTGCTCCTTCTTTTTTTTGCTTTAATATTATCTTGGTTCCCTTGTATGTTTTCATTTAAATTGGTTTTTATTAAACGTTAAAATAATGGTACATGGGAAATCATGCATTTTCTTTTAGATTTATTTTCTATTTTTAATTTTTATCCTCTCTCGCTTTTTTTAAAGTTTGTTTTTCCTTCCCTCGTTTATATTTTTGCACATTTTCTATTGTTTTGCTTTTTTGTTCCTCTTATATGTTGTTCTTTTTTTTTTTTTAAATTTACTTATGTTTTTCTCTTTTTTTGTGGTTTTTGCTTTTGGAAGGTTTGTCCCCCGTGGACGGTTTCGTTTCCTCCCCCTCCCCCCCCACCCCCCGGCCCACCCCGCGGGCCGCGCCCCTCCTCCCGGCTCTGCCCGGGACCGTGGCGGCGGCGGCGGCGGCGGCGGCGCTGGCGAGGCCCGCGGGAGCTTCATACGGGGGTGGTCCGGCGGTTGGCTGTGTTGGAGTGGAGAGAGTCTTTGTTCTCCTTCTGGATACAGTTGTGAACTTGGAGGAAGCTGTTATCCCTGTCGGAGTTGTAGGTGGCGGTGGGCGTGGTGGCGGCCTTCAGGGGGTCCCTGCTGAGGGTGTACATGGAGATCTCCGTGGACGGCAGGGTGTTGAAGCCCTTGATGCCCACGGGGGAGGCGTCCCTGGAGTGTGAGGGCTCGGTTGAGCGGGAGCTGGAGCGGCTGCGGCGCTGGTAGCGGTAGCGGTAACTGGGGATGCGGGTGATGGCGGAGGCCTGGAGGTAGTCCGTGGCGCGGGCCGTGGCCCGCAGCTGTTTGTGCCGGTCGATGAACATGTGCACGGCCAGCACCCCGACCATCTCGGCGATGATGAAGGACAGGGCTCCGAAGTAGAAGGACCAGCCGTACGAGTAACTATTCTTTTTGGAGTCGCTCTTGGAAGGGTCTCCGGCATTGGCAGATATGTACACTATGATGCCGATGATATTACTGAGACCTGCGGGCAGAGGGGGGGCGCGGGGCGAGAGGGAAGCAGAGAGAAGGATCGTTACTCTCCAAGGAGGACGCCAGGCCCCGGGCAGGATGAGGGACGGGGAACAACAGCTGGAGGGTCTTTCCCTGGTCCAGCGTTTTCGTGGCGAACGGATGGGCCGGTCTAGAGGGCTGTTGGCAAGCATCGCCTTACTATCCTATTATTCCATCTGGAGAGAGCTGCAAAGGGAAGAGCTGGTGGAAACAGAGCTGTGGGAAGGAGGGAAAGAAGCAAGGGGCATCCTACAGTGTACTGAGTAATAATAATAATGATGATGATGATGGTAATAATAATAGTAATAACAATAATATTGTTTGTTGAGCATTCACTACCTGCTTTCACTGCTGAGTGCTTTTCGAGGGGTTTGCAGATGAGAAAACAGATTGCAGAGAGGTTAAGTAACTTGCTCAAGGCTGCACAGGGATTTGAAGCTGGTGTAGCAGGGGGTTAAGACTGGCTCCTAGAGCCAGACTGCCTGGGTGCAAAGCCTCTGGCAAAGGAACCGTTGTCTGAGTTTCCATATCTGTACTGACGAACCTAGTTGCAGGGCAGGAATAAAGAGGTAGACATAGAGAACGGACTTGAGGACATGGGTTGGGAGGGCGAAGCCGGGGCGAGGTGAGAGTAGCATCGACATATATCCACTACCAAATGTAAAATAGTTGGCTGGTGGGAAGCAGCCGCATGGCACAGGGAGATCGGCTCGGTGCTTTGTGACCACCTAGGGGGTGGGACAGGGAGGATGGGAGGGAGGCTCAAGAGGGAGGGGATATGGGGACATGTGTATGCATATGGCTGATTCGCTTTGTTGTGCAACAGAAATTAATGCAGTACTGTGAAGCAATTATACTCCAATAAAGATCTATTAAAAAAAATAATAGGACTTAACTCCTGTTGGGTCATGGGGAGGATTAATACATGTGAATACATATGAGTTGATGCATGTGAGTTAATACGCATGAAAGCTGTTAAGTCTGCACGTGGTAGGTGCTGCTTAAACGTTAGTCGTTCTTAGTAACTGGCTCATACTACAGCCCATGTTCTTTTTCTGGCATCTGAAGCCAATGTGACTTGTCACGTAACTGGGCTGAGAAATGTGGTTTTGGGCGCCTGCCTGCTCCCACCTAGGTAGGACGGTGAGGGGAGAGGGCAAGTGAGGATAGGCCTAGTGTCCTGAGAAGATCCTGGGATTGGGGCCTTTTCCCAGGAGGTGGGAGAAAGATGCATCGTTGGGCTAAAGGACAGGGTCTGGGGATGGTCCTGGAGGACTCAGTGGAGGGCTCGGGCATTGTGTTGGGGCGGGAGCCCCAGCACAGCCTGTCTTCCTTGCGACTCAGCCCGTTGCAAGGCCCTGAAATTCCTCCCTGCTCTCCCATCCTCTCTCTGCCAGGTCCTCCCAGCCACTGGGCACCCAACCTCAGCCTTCTCCCCACTGGTGGGCCTGGAATCTGGCCCACCCGGCTCAGCAGCTGTTACCTGCAGACACAAAGAAGATGCCGGCACTCAGGATGACGTTGTGCCGAGTCTTGTAGAACTCGCTGGCTGCGATGCAGAGCCCACCCATGAAGAGCAGAATCACACTCAGGATCGGGAAGATGCTCGAGGCCCTCACAGCCCCTGGAGAACACGGAGGGTGGGGGAGAGAGAATGGCAAGGCTGTGAGACAGGGGTTGGCGGGGGGAGGACACAGGAGGGAGGAGAGAGAGCAGTCCACAGGAGCCGGCTGCGGGGTGGGTTATGGACCCAGGACCAGAGTGGAGGCTGTTTCGCAATACTAGAGAGGGAGGGAGAGGGAGCAATCCACTGCCTAGCTCACAGCCCTTCAGGGTCGCTCCACTTCCTCAAGGATCAAACCCCAGCGCTTCATGAGCCCCACAGGGCCCCGTGGGACTTGGTCTCTGCCCATGCCCACATTCCCTCTCGTCCAGCCATGGCAAACTTCCCATGACTCATTAATGCACGTTTCTGACTTTTGACATACTGAGCCTTCTTCCTAGAATGTCTTTCCTGCTCTTTTTCACTCAGCAAACTTCTATTCATCCATCAAAACCCAGCTCAGAAGTCCCCCCCCCCCACCCCACAAAGCATTTCCTGACTTCCTTCGGCAAAGTTAATAGCTCTCTCCTCTGCACATTGGGGCACTTGGGGCACACGGAAAGGCAGTGTGTTTTAGTGGTTGGACGCTGGCTTTAGCGTTTATTAGCTGGATAAGTTTGGGTAAGGCATCTCACCTTTGTGCCTCAATTTCCTCACCTGTAAAATAGGAATGGTGATAGTGCCTGCCTCCTAAGATTTCTGTGAGGATTAAATGAGTTAATTCTGATAATGTCCTTAGATAAGTCTCTGAAGGCACATAGTAAACATTTGATTGATGGTAGTTATTATAGTAAATATTTGCTTATATATATATGTGTCCACCATAGGTCGTGGGTTCCCATGAGAGCCAGGATGTAGCTGTTTTTTCAGTTCTCTCTCTTCGTTCGTTCTGTCCCCACCACCTACTTCAAAGCCAAAGACACAGCCTCTGATACAAGTTCGCCTTGTGAATAAAAATGGAGAGGTGGTCCAGGAAGCGGAAGAAGCTGACACATTGCAAAGAAAAAAGAAAAGAAAAAGCAAAAGCAAATTAAAAGACCCTTCAGGATAAGTTAAGAAGGAAGGGGTAACAGGCAGGAAAAGAAAATGTTTTAATGAATATTTTACTCCTGCGTGTGGGAGGATGAGAGTGCAGAGGGGCACAGACGGCTGAGGGCAAAGGGAAGGCGGCAGGGGGTGTATAGTGGGGGGACAGTGTCTGAAAGATGACTCAGAGGGGTGGAGTCCTCTACAAAGTGTGTCTGGAAAGTAAACTATTTTTTTCTATCCAGATTCAAATAGGCAGAGGGTGATCTCAGGGCTTCTGACTCCCTGTCCTGGGAGCTATGGACAGGCAGGAGACAGAGGTGTCTGGAGGCTAGTGTAAGGAAAGGGATGCTTTCTTGACATGTTCGGGTGGCTTGAATGGTAACCTAGGAAGTTGAGTCCTTTTCGACAGAGGGCCCTTTGGCTCGGCCCAGAGGTTGGCTGCGGGTCTATGTTTTGGAGGGGAAGTGCCCCCCAATGCCCCACCCCTGTTCCTTTTGGTGGCAGTGTGGCCACGAAGGATATGTGAAGAAGAGAGTTTTTCTATATAGCACTTGAAGAATTTTTCTAAGAGTTTCAGGCAGTTTGCTGTGACATGTGATGTAAAACCCTTCTCTTCTCTCCACCTTGGACGTTCAGTAAGGCTACACCGCTAGTGATGTTCCTGGATGAGTGGATTGTTTTGGGGGGCCTTGACGAAGGGTGGAGTTCTGTATCCGGGGGGGACCGGAGCTGCCCATATAGAAGCAGTGGTGAGAGGGTGGAGGACAGCTGTGTCACTCGGCGATCTAGTACCCCTCTCCCCCTGGAGGCAAGGACGGTGCTGCCTCCTTCCCAGACCCGAGTGGATGTTCTCTTCCCGCAAGTCATCTCTGAGATGATGAGCTGTATCCCCAACCGGATCCCCCAGCTCACACCCCGCCGCACAGACACGCACGCCCGGACGTGCACACTCATAGCTACCTGGATGCCAATCTTCATAAGCACGCGGACGTGGTAAGAACGTATTGAAGACCCAGCGCACAAGAGATAGTCTTGGTGAAGCAGCCACACCATGTTGGGTCTGATGTACCTGTTATAATTTAATCCTTGTGACACCCCTGCAGGGTCTATTTTTTGCCACAATTTACAGATGAGAAAACTGAGTTTCAGAGAGGTGAAGTAACTTGCTCAAAGCCACCCAGCTAGTAAGTCAGGATTCAAGCCCAGGTCAGCCCAACTCTTGGACCACCCTGGGCTCTCCCTCTGGGGCTTTCAAAGAGCCTGGGAAGCATGCAGGGTCCAGAAATCGGGGTTCTGGTCTCAGCTCCGCCACTCACTTGCTGTGTGGCTGAGATAGGTACCTTGCCCTCTCTGGTTTCCCCACGTGTAAAATGGGTGTGGACCATTGGCCGATTTCGAATGCTTTTGCCCTCTCCACGTGGATATGATTTCTGACCAACTGGAAAGGGGGACGACGGCATAAGGAAGGAGAGAGAGACTGGTGTGACTTCCAAGGGGCAGTGGCGGCCGCTCAGATGAACAAGGCGGATGAAGTTCTCTGACCTTCTCCCTCCAAGAAAGCAGGCTCTTCCTGCCCGCAGTATGCTGCATTTGGCAGACTGGGACTGCGTCCTCAGAGCTCATGCCTCACAGCAGCCCTGGGCCTGACGTTTCCAGTTCAGTCTGGTCTGCTGTGGGAGCCCGGATGTCGCAACTCAGCCTTCCTGCCAGCAGAGAGAGGGAGTACCAACTGTGGAGGGAGATGAGAAACTCTGTGTGTGTGTGTGTGTGTGTGTGTGTGTGTGTGTGTGTGTGTGTGTGTGTGTTTGCGCGCGTGCATGGGCACGTGTGTGCGTGTGTTTGTGTGTGTGTGATAAAGAGGGGGGAGGCTGGAGGGAGAGGTCTGTTGTATTGCAGCCAGCAGAGAGCAATGTGGAGAAAACAGGACCCCTTCACAATGTACCAAAGCAGCTTATGATATGGCGACAAGCAGGCAACACAGACGAAGCCTCTTCACTCCGGCAGAGCCAACCCAGACGCTAGGCTCCCGTGGAAGAGGCCTCTTTGCCCAGAAAAACGGTGACGGGGGGAAGCTGGTAAACAGCGCCAAGCCTAGGAAGGCCGAAGTCCGCAGGACCCAGATCCAGGCTGGCGGGAAGCTGGTTTGGAGCAGGCCGGGACCCCTACACTGAAACAATCTCTCGAAAGAGGTCTTTCTGGCTGGGCAATGTCACAGACAGAGTGGAGATTTTGGAGTTAAGTCACACCTAACTTCAGATCCTGGCTTTGTCACTAACTAACTGTGTGACCTCGGTCAAGAAACTAACACAACGTTGTAAATCAACTATACTTCAATAAAATGGAAAAAAAAGAATCTGCATTTTAACAAGATCCTGGTAACAAGACTTGTATGTGTCTGAAAGCTTGAGAAGCACTATTGTAAAGATTAAATTGGATAATATCTGTATTGTTTCTGATGCTAGGCGGGCAGTAAAAGGTAGCAATTTTTGTTATTTCTAATGTCCTTTCCCCTTTCATGCCAGACACAACTTCCCCATGAATTGTCCTCACTTCCCACTAAGGCTGGGGTGGTCTTACCGCTAAAATCTATCGTGAGGGGCAGAAAATATCTCATTTATTCAATGCACAAATATTTATTGACCTCCTATGAGTACACCTCCTATGAGGTGTTATGGAACTACATAACACCTACTGACATTTCCGGGGCTCTTCCTATGTGCCAGGCCCTGTGCTGAGTTCCTTCCGTGCATGGACCCACTTAAACCTCCTACCAACCCCATGAGCCATGGGCCTTGGCTTAAAGGAGATTACAAATACCTAAAGCAGGCACTGTAAACTTTTTCTGTAAAGGGACACATAGTCAATGTTTCTGGCTTTGCTGGCCATATGGTCTCTGTTGCAATTACTCAACTCTGCCCTTGTAGCCTGAGAACAGCCGTGGGCAATATGTGAACAAATGAGGGTGGATGTGTTCCAATAAAGCTTTATTTATAGAAACAGTTGGTAGGCCAAATTTGGCCTAACCGTTGCAGTGTGGCCACCCCAGGCCGAGAGCATAATACACTGTACCGGGGAAAAGCTGCGTGGTTCCGAGTGGGGAGACGCTTTGCTCTTGACTGAGTGGCCATTACCATGCCTTGTTCCAGGCACAGAAGGCATAGGGGTGCAAAACCAGGCCTGGTCCATGCCTTTATAGGGCTTACATTCTCATGAAGGAGATACAGCACAGGTGAACATGGAATTACCAACCAGGATGAAGTGCTGGGGAAGAAAGGTACCCATATGGCACCGTGAAGGCAAGTGACAGGCTAATGTCACCTGTAGATGGCTGATGTTGCCTGAGGGATCAGAGTATGATGGGCCTGTGTACATATATGCACCCATTGCTTTCACTGACAGCTCCATGAAGTAAGCGCTGTAATCACCCCCATCGCACACAGGCTAAAACTGAGGCTCAGAGAGGTTAAGCCTTCGCTCAAGGCCACCCAGCGAGGAAATGGAGGAGCTGGGTTTGTGAACACAGGGATTCTGACTCTAGGCTCTGTGTGCCTAAGCACTGCACCCCCTGGCTCTCAGAGCATCCTCTGAACTCACGTGGGCAACAGGGAGGCTTTCCCTGAGAGGGTGGTGTTGGTGCTGAGGTGGATGGAAAAGTGAAGCTAACTGGGCAGAATAGAGGCAGGGTGTTCTAGGGAGGCTGTGGTATGAGCAGGGGCTGGAGGAAGCGTGGCTCGTCTGGGGACTCGAAAGGGCTGGTCACAAAGAGTTAGTGCGGGGCCAGGCCGCACAGGAACTCACGGGTCGTCTTTAAAGAATCCGCCTGCCAATGCAGGAGACACGGGTTTGAGCCCTGGTCCGGGAAGCAACTAAGCCTGTGCCCCACAACTACGGAGCCTGTGCTCTAGAGCCCGCGAGCCACAACTACTGAGCCCAAGTGCCACAACTACTGAAGCCCGCATGCCTAGAGCCCGTGCTCCGCAACAAGAGAAGCCACCGCAGTGAGAAGCTCGCGCACCGCAACGAAGAGTAGCCCCCGCTCGCCGCAACTAGAGAAAAGCCCACACACAGCAACGAAGACCCAGTGCAACCATAAATAAATAAATAAATAAATTTATAAAGGCCTTAAAGCCGACAGGGCTGTAATGATCTGATGTATATATATATATATATATATATATATATATATATATATTTTTTTTTTTTTTTTTTTTTTTTTTTTTTTGTGGTATGCGGGCCTCTCACTGTTGTGGCCTCTCCCGTTGCGGAGCACAGGCTCCGGACGCACAGGCTCAGCGGCCATGGCTCACGGGCCCAGCCGCTCCGCGGCATGTGGGATCTTCCCGGACCGGGGCACGAACCCGTGTCCCCTGCATCGGCAGGCGGATTCTCAACCACTGCGCCATCAGATCGGGAAGCCCGATCTGATGTATATTTTAATAAGCAAATGAATATGTCAATCCCAATCTCTCAATTTATCCACCTTCCTTACCCCCTGGAAACCATAAGTTTGTTCTCTACATCTGTAACTCTATTTCTGTTTTGTAGATAAGTTCACTTGTACCCTTTTTTTAGATTCCACATATAAGCGATATCAAACGATGTTTGTCTCTCTCTGACTTACTCCACTCAGTATGAGAATAGATAACTAATAAGGGCCTACTGTAGAGCACAGGGAACTCTACTCAATACTGTGTAATGGCCTATATGGGAAAAGGATCTGAAAAAGAGTGGAGATATGTATATATATAACAGATTCACTTTGCTGTACATCTGACACTAACACAACATTGTAAATCAACTCTACTCCAATAAAAATTTTAAAAGACAAAGCAAATGAATTAAGAAGGGGTCCAGGGTAGCTACAGGGCACCAGGAGGAAGCTATTGCTGCTGACCAGGCGATGGTGGTACTTGGACCAGGGTGGGTACAAAGAGTGGGGGCGGAGGTGGCTGGATATGAGGGGTGTTTCGGAGGTGAAGTTAAACGTGGTGAGGAGTGGATATGGGTGGAGAAGAGGGTGGCGTTGAGGATAACTTCTGGGTCTCAGGTTTGCTGGCTGGCTGGATACAACCCCATAAGCAACTGGGAGAGGATCAAGCCTAAGGGGTGAGGGGAGGGAAATCAAGGTTTGGTTTGGGGCACGCGGAGTCTGAAGTGTTTTGGGGACGCACACGTGGAGTGTGGAGGGACAGTCGAATGTGTAAGATTGGGAAGTGGAGGTGCACGCTGGGCTGAAGCTGTAAACGGGGGCGTCACAGACACAGAGGTGAGCACAGCAGAGCTTGAGCTTGGAAGAGTTCAAGGGTTCACCTTGAGGCTTGGGGAGCCCCAGTGTTTAGTGACTGGCTCGGGAAGACCTCGGGCCAATCTCATGGTGTCCCGGGGCCTTCACTTCCTTGTCTGTAAAATGGGGCTGCAAATCGGAACTCTGTCTACCTTACAGGGTGACAGCGGTTAAACAGGAAGAAGAATGTGGAAGCTTTTGAAAATACGGAACCTTGGTAAACTACGAACAATGTATTGTTTTCTATGCTGGTGACAGAAATGAAGAGTGTCGTAAGTACCCAGGAGGGAATGACATCTTGCCTTTTGGAGGGGGCGGTCTCAGTCATAAATTCCTCGCTCACCCTCTTTTTGGCCAAATTCTGCAGACAGATCATCTCGTGATCCAGTGCCCTGTGGGCCTGGCACCTGTGGTGTCCTGCTGTGGCGGGCACAGCTGGAGGACAGGCAGACAGCCGCACATGGGCGCCCTGCTTCCTCACTCAGTCCGGCGGGGGTGGAGAGGTGGTCCCTGGGGGTGGGGAGAGGTGGGCAGACCTTTTTCTGGGGCCCACTCTTTGCCTGGCCCATCCTGGGGCCTGAGTGTGGGCTTTCCCTTCTCTGGGCCCCAGGTCTGGCTCAGGTGAGGTTGGACCAGATGATGCCTAAGGTTGCATCCATCCCTGGTGGTCCTGTGCCCCCCAGACCTCTGCTTAGGGACCACTCAGCCAGGCTGGCCAGGTGCAGGTCATGCCTCTGATCAAAATAGTTGCCATGATCAGGTATACAGAAGGCAGGCTCCTTATTTTCTGGGCATATTTAACTTTATGCCTGTTATTCCATTTGGGATTTGATCCATTCTAATGGGATAGAATCGCAGATGTGCTGGGTTGGGAGGAGCTTCTAGGCTCTGGGGCATCTCTCGCCCTCTCCTCCCGAATGCTGTGAAAAGGGATAGACTGCCGTTAATGCATGTGAGAGTGAGTGTGAGAAAGTGTGAGTGTGAGAGAGAGAGTGATGGGAGAGAGAGGAGGAGAGGAGGGGAAAGGTAGGGGGAGGGATGGAGAGAGGGAGGGAGGGAGAGCCATCCAGAGTGGTGGTTAGGAGCATGGGCTCCTGATGTGGACCGCTTAGGGTCCCATCCTGGTTCCCCCCACTGGCTGTGTGGTCTCTGTGCCTCTCCTTTCTCATCTGTATAGTGGGGACACCGACAATACCTACCTCCTAGGGTCATTGTGAGATGAATGAAGATAACGTATACAATGTCAGGCCAGGCACACACATAGTCAAGTGTCCCATGAACGTTTGTGATATATCTATTGACATAGGAAAGGGATTTTGGAGTCCAGCAAGCTTCCTCTGGGAGCAGCACCTGTGCAGGTGCTGGATGCTTTCCCACTTCCTGTGGTCTCTGGGGTGGGTGATCAGCTGCACGAGCTCTGGAGAGACGGCCTGAGCGCATCCCATGTGCTGCGTGGTCCCCCGCCCCCCCGAGCCTCAGTGCTCTCCTCTGCTGCAGGGCAACGATCAGCACACCCAGCTCCCAGGGCAGCAATGAGGGGTGTTGAGTCAATGCATGTGAGGCTATTAGAACAGTGCCTGGTACCCACTAGCAACAGGAGATGTTAGTTCTCACACAGCAGAGCGTATTATTGCTGCTTCTCATGGGCCTGGGGTTACCTCCACTGATGTTTATTAAAGTGCGGGTCACGGAGTCAGCGTGGTGGTAGCTGCATCCAGCACTTAAATAAATGAACCAGGACAGAAGAGAAACTGTCTCCGTGGGCGGAGGGCGCGAAGGGGAGGTGCCGTTCGAGAAGGGTTCGCTCTGGTTGCATGCATGTGAGTTAGTACGACTTATAGCTTAGACGTTCCCTGACTGCAGGATGTGGTCACACCCACTGCGGTGATCTCTGGAGGGAATGTCCCTCACGACAGTTTTGCTGGAAGGGGCTTCAGGTCCGGGGCAGAGGGCAGGAGCACGCAGCCTGGAAAACCATCACGGAGGCAGATGGCATCCCAGAAAGTGTGCTGGGCTGGGGTAAGTCCCTTTCCCTCTCTGGGTCTCGGTTTTTTCCTCATCTGTAAAATGGGAGGAAGGGGCTGCGTGACCCTCGGGGCGTGTCTATCTCCAGCACTTCCGCAGCGGCAAGGATGTCTCCCTGAACTTCTAAACTCTAGTGGGAAGTGCTCCCCTGGGGCAGCTGGGGAGCCCTAACAAAGCACCTCCCTAACCCTTGTCTCAGTGTATCCTCAGAGCCCCCTGGGGGACTCGTATTCATGGAGGCTCAGAGAAGTTGAGTAACTGATCCAAGACCACAGAGCAGAGCTCACCTTGGATTCAGGACCTTTCACTCCAAGTCCCAAGCTCAGACCTTGCCTCCTGGTATCCCTCTCACCTCCCGCCTCGGAGCCCGCTGTGTGCCTGGCGGAGGGGAGTGGAGAAGGGGCAACAGGGAGGAGGGGGGTTCTCTGAGGCTGGGAAGGGAGGCTTTGGCTCAGCTTGAGACCCTCCATCCGCCTCAGTCCTGATTCTGGGGAGAGGGTGAACGTTCTAGGCGGCCCTAGCGAAGGTGGTTCCTCATTCATTCACTCAGCACACATCTCCCGGGCCTGACTGGGGGCAGGCCCTGTGCTGGCCGGAGCGGGGGCAGACTCTCTGTTTGCAGCTACTCCCTGCGGTGTCCTCAAGCTGTTCACCACCCAGTGGGAAAGAAGAGTCCGTAACAGAAATCGTAACATGCAGCCTGGAAAACAGAGCGGTCACCTCCCCGCGACCCAGCCTTCTCGACATTCCCAGCCTCCGAGAAGGGCAGCGCTGTCCACTGTCTCCCAGCCGGGATGCCCAGATGTCATCCTGAGGCTTCTTTCTCTCACCTCCCCCCACGCAGGCTGTCAGTAACCCCTGGCGGCCTCAGAACCGGCCCCCTTCTCATCCAGCTCCCCGACTTCCGCCCTGGTCTGAGCACCTGTGTTTCCAGCCTGGACTCTGGCCGTCACCTCCTACTGGTCTCTGTTTCTGCTGGGACCCCAGACTCAGTCCTACAGCAGAAGCAGAGCGGTGCTGTTAGCGTGGCTGTCAGTCCTCGCCTCTCTGCTCAGAGCCTTTTCGTGCCCCAGTCCCAGAGTAAAGCCGAGACCCACAAGCCCTGGCCTGGCTTCCCACCCACTGTTCACACCCTCCGCCTCGCTGCATGCCGGCCCCAGACACTTTGCACTGGCTGTTTCCTCTGCCTGGAACCCTCTTCTCAGGGCATCTGCAGGACCAGACACGCCCCCTCACTGCCCTCAGGTCTCTGTTCAAACGTTACCTCCCCAGTGAGGACCGCTCTGCCCACTGTACTGAGAACTCCCGCGCTCCCTCTCTCCCTTCCTCAATCTCTATCCTCCGTACTGTTCACTGTGTAACATACCGACAATAATGGCTACTGCCTCCGGAATGCTTGCTGTGCTCTGCGCCGGGGTGAAGAGCTGTCTTATACCGACTCACTCCAGCCTCATTACAGCCCTGCGAAGGTACCAATGACATCATCCCCATAGGGAGGAGTCCGAGTACCAGGGGACTTAACTGACAAGTGGCAGAGCTGGATTTGAACCCAGGCAGCGTGTGCTAAAGCCCGCCGTTATGTTCTCCTGTCTCCTACTGGGGGTAAAGTTCTGTAAATTTACCGCCAGATAATCCTCAAGGGCCTGCCTGCCTCGGCTGCTTTCCACCTCCCTTACAAATGGCCCCTCTGTCCCCCTTACAGGTGCCCGTTCCTGACCCACGGCTGCCCCCAGGGGGCCCTCCTGCTGCCTGTTCTTGCTCTCAGGGGGCCAGTGACTCCGGGAAGATGTCAACTCCCAGCTCAAGCAGAATCGGGTGAGATGTCTCTTGAGGTGGAGGAATAGGCCCCGTCCACAGCCCTCCCTCCCTCCCCCCTTCTGTCCACTGCTGGCTCTGGAAAAAGAGTAGTTGGCATGGCAAGGCCCTGATACTGCAGCTCTGGTGTGTGTGTGTGTGTGTGTGTGTGTGTGTGTGTGTGTGTGTGCGTGTGTCTCTGCATTGGTGCCACCTTCCTTAGGGAACCCTTCTGGAATGATCACCTCTAGTCTGGGTTGGGGCCAGGCTCCCTCAGCACCCCACACTGCCTTCTATCCCTGCCTGAGGCGTCTGTGTCAGGTTCGTGGGTCTGTCCAGCCTTCGTGGCAGGTGTGCTGTAGGTTTAACGGACCAGAACCGGAAGTTGACTCAGGCCCCGCCCACTTGGGTGCAGCTCCACCCACCTCCCTGGGCCAAAGGCACGCCCGTCTCCCGGAGAAGCTCCGCCCACCTCGCTGGGCCCCAGCTTTGCCCACCTCATTGGGCCCCAGCTTCGCCCACCTCATTGGGCCAGGGATCCTCCTAGAAGAATGACCTCTGTCTTCTAGCTTCTCTAGCCAATCAGGTTAGAGCTTAATGGAGGATGATGGGACCTCACATCTTCCAGCTTTAAAAAGTCACTTTTGTTGTCTAGCCCCAGATTGGCATATTACAGATCATGGGTCAGCAAACTCTGCCAGATGAGGCCTGCTGCCTGTTTTTGTAAATGAAGTTAAGTTTCAATGGAGCAAGTACAGCCACGCTCATGTGCTTCTGTATTTGCTTTTGTGCTGCAAGGTCAGGTATGAGTAGTTGGGACAGAGACTGTATGGCCCACAAAGCCTGGAATATTTACTATCTGTCCCTTTACAGGAAAAGTTTGCCAATCTCTGTTACAGAAGCTCAAACAATATGGTTGGATTAAGTCAATTCATGTCAGACCCTCAGAAACCTGCACTGCTAATGTACATTCACGTCTTCTGTCCGGAGACACCAAAATGAACCAAACACTCTAAGCCATTCTCTCTTTAAAATTAGGGAAATGGAGGTATAGACTAGGTAGGGTTACCCACTGAAGAATCCTATATCTTTCTTTTATTTAACAAATAGCATTTACTGAGAACCTGCTATATTCCAAGAGCTGTTCTAGGCAGAGCAAAGAATGAGACAAGTGTCCTGTCCCAACAAGCACTTGGCATCTGGCTGATAAAGCATCACACCCTCACTGCGTTCAGCCAGTGCACCTTTGGGTGCTGGCTCTGCTTTGCCCCTCCTTCCACCTCCGCCCTCCGGTGAGTCTCTGCTGCCCCCTGCGTCCCAAGTCCCGCTGTTCTGAGGCTCCTCCCGCCAGGCTGTGCTCTACCTGCAGCCATGGACCGTGTCTCATTCATTCCTCTGGATCGCCACAGCGCTGAGTACGGCCTCTGGCATACAGAAGGTGCTCAGTCTGCCTTTAGGAATTCCATCTAAGAGGAGCATCTTGCAGGAATTCATAAAGGGAAAGGATGAGCTTTGTAAGATACTCCCCCCCTTTAAAAAGAAAGCTGTAAATGACGTGATGTTTCCTTCCCTTCTCTTCCCAGCCGCCTGGCTGGCTTCGTGTTCCACGGGCTTGCAATGAAACCCAGATTTCAGGCTCGCCTGAGAGTTGGGTTTGATGTGAGGAGTAACTATTGAAAGCGACAGAGGTGATCCATATAATAAAATGCCCCCCACATTTTTCATAAAAGTGATCCAAGGGTAATACTAACCGATGCTGTGGGGGGATGGGAGGGAGGCTCTGGCCCGGGAAGGGCACCTGGGAGCAGAAGGGGGCAGGCAGTGCTCCTGGGAGGAGAGTAAACTCCCTCAGGAGGTGCTTGACTGAGAGCCTGGAGCAGAGCTTTCTACCACTTCTGCTCGGGGCGGCTTTGCTGTACCAGGCATCAAGGACCCTTAGCCCCTCTCCTGGAAATCCTTTTCTCCCGGAACATTTTGCCCTGTTAGTTTTTGCTGATTCTTGAGAGATTTCCTCTGGGTCTCAAAATTCTTTCTCTTGATAATATGTCTCAGGTGGATTTAAGATCACAGCTATTACATCAGGATTTAACTTTGACTTGACTTGTGGGGAAAGAAAAAAAATCTCATTGTTTCAGTAGAAGTTCCAGTCTGACACTGCCTGATGAGTTTCTTCATTGTGTTATTCAAGAAATAGCTACTGAGTGCTTTTTACGAGCTGGGCACTGGGCTGGGAATACAATCATGAACGAGATAGGTAGAGTCTGTCAGAGTCCTAGTGGAGTTGGCAGCACTGCGAGGGAGCTGGTTGCTCAAACAGACAAGGACCCCACAGCGTTATAAAGGTGCTAGGCTCTGGGAACCCCTTCAAAGTCCTGGAGGACTTCTTGGAGGAGGTGATGTTTCAGCTGAAACCTGGAAGATGAGTAGGAACTTGCTGACAAAGAGGGGAGAGAAGGGCATTGCAGGCAGAAGGAAAGCGCATGCATGAAGGTTTGGCCACTGGGCAGGAGAGGAGGAGGGAGGCTCAGCTTTTTCCTGCCCTCTGTGGTGACAGGGACCTCTAGATAGTCCTGGCCTTTGACTCTCGAAGGATGGAAGGGCAGGACCCACCACGAGGAAGGAGATAAAAAGAAATTGCATGCACTCACGGAGGAAATATTCTGCTGTGTCAGCTTCGTAATCTGCATCCTCTGGGAAGTGATCGATTTGCTTGCAGAGACCTTTGAAGTTCCCTGGAAAACAAGGGAAGAAAGAGCTGGTAAGACATCCTAGGCTCTGGGGATTCAGAGCCCACCGGCCTCTTCCAGACTTCTCGCTCTTCTGAAGCTGGCTCAGCCCTCTCCCTCATCCCCGAAGGAAGGTATCGCTTTGTCTGTTTGGACATCTGTCTGGTGAATCAAAACACACACACCCGCGGTGCTGTGGAGAGGATCTAAGGCTTAAGACTTCAAAACCCAGCCTTCCATCTCTGCATCGAGGCTTCTGAGGATTAGCTGAGGCGTGGAGGGCAGTGGAGGTTTGAATCTGTGCTGGGGACTGCCACGGAGGAAGCTGGTGAATGTCAGTACACCTGCCTCTGCGCCCCAGCCCGGCTGGGAGTCACCTCGCATCTTACAGGCGAGAAAGCAGATCGCTTTCCAAAGAAGGCCGACCCCAGACGGGGCTGGAGAACATTCCCACAGACCTTTAGATGAGCTTGCAAAACATTTTCTCACTGGCAGTTACATAGAATTCACTATATGCAGCCCCTGAAAGTTCTGAAATACCCCTAGGGTTGAGCCCCCCAAGGGAGCTGGGCCCTCTGCCAGGCTCTTGGACTACGACTCAACCTGTGAGAGGGGTATTAGCGTCTCCATTTTACAGATGAAGAAACTGAGGCTCAGGGAGGCTAAACGACTGAATAAGTACTCATGGCCAGGAAAGGATGGAATAAGGGCTCAAACAAAGACCTTTTGGTTCTAAACATTTCCTTGGTGATTGCTGAGAAAGTGAGAGCTGGCTCAGATGCAAACCCCTAACCCAGTGTCCAGTGGGCCCCCAGCAGTTTTCTCTAATGAATGAGTGAACTATTGGATGCGATCTTCATAAAAACTCACGTGGAGACTAGCATTACAAGCATGGCCGCTTCATGACAGCAGAGACTTTGTCTGTTTCATTCACGTTGTATCCCCAACACCAGCATAGGCACTATAGATGTTGCTTAACTTTCTCTGAATGACTGAACCCTCGAACCTGTGCAGGGAGCTATGGCAACAGCGGGTGAGAGGCAGGGCCTGCGGCTGGACTGCCCGGGCCTTGGGTCTGGGCTCAGCTTCACGAAGACGCCTCCGTTTTCTCAGAGGAAAGTGGAGGACAGAGCAATTCTTCCTTCACAATTGTCATGGGGATTAAACGAGTTGACACGTCTAAAGTGCTCAGAGCAGTACCTGGCACGTTAGTAAATGTGCTGGGAGTATTGACGTGAGAGAGATATGAACCTTGACTACATTTAGCCCCTGACATTCAGGATTTTCCTGTGATAGTAGCTAATGTAACCTAATTAATACAGTCCCCAATACGTGTTAGCAATTTCTTTTCTTGTTACAGGATATTGAATATAGCTCCCTGTGCTATACAGACCTTGTTCATCCATTCTATATATAATAGTTTGCATCTGCTAATTCCATCCCTCCCCCATACACCCTCCCCCTTAGCAACCACAAATCTGTCCTCTATGTCTGTTTCTACTTTGTGGATAAGTTCTTTTTTTTTTTTTTTTTTTTTTTTTTTTTGTGGTACGCTGGCCTCTCACCGCTGTGGCCTCTCCCATTGTGGAGCGCAGGCTCCGGACGCACAGGCCCAGCGGCCATGGCTCATGGGCCCAGCCGCTCCGCGGCACGTGGGATCCTCCCGGACCGGGGCACGAACCCGTGTCCCCTGCATCGGCAGGCGGATTCTCAAGCACTGCGCCACCAGGGAAGCCCGTGGATAAGTTCATTTATGTAATGTTTTAGATTCCACATATAAGTGATATCATAGGGTATTTGGCTTTCTTTTTGACTTCCTTCACTTAGTACGATAATCTCTCGGTCCATCCATGTTGCGCAAATGGCATTACTTCATTCTTTTTTATGGCTGAGTAGTATTCCATTGCATAAAGAAGTTTTATTATTATTATTTTCAATTTTATTTATTTACTTATTTTTGGTTGCGTTGGGTCTTCGTTGCTGCAAGTGGGTTTTCTCTAGTTGTGTCAAGCGGGGGCTACTCTTCGTTGCAGCGCGCGGGCTTCTCATTGTGGTGGCTTCTCTTGTTGCGGAGCATGGGCTCTAGGTGCGTGGGCTTCAGTAGCTGTGGCTCGAGGGCTCAGTAGTTGTGGCTCACCGGCTCTAGAGCACAGGCTCAGTAGTTGCGGCGCACGGGCTTAGTTGCTCCGCGGCATGTGGGATCTTCCTGGACCAGGGCTTGAACCCATGTTCCCTGCGTTGGCAGGTGGATTCTTAACCACTGCGCCTCCAGGGAAGTTCCTCTGCGGAGTGCCTGAAAGCCACAGACCTCCCATTTTGGGGAACGACTTCCAGCCCGCTGGCGCGGAGCTTAACGCTCCTGCCCTCACGCGAAGGAGCAATTTCTTTTCATATAGGATCCTGAGCCTTTGTAGCCCATGGAGTAGGTTTTATCACGTACTACAGAAATTATTTGGGAATTTTAAGGCATTAGTACACAGACCTGTGTATATCACATATAGCTGTATACACAGGATACAGGTGTGCTTATATAACTAAGTATTTTAGGTATTTCTTGCTGTTATTATGTAGGTAACTCTATACTACATATTATAGAGAATATGGTTGATCCTTACTCTCCACCCCCCCCCCTTAACTGTCTCTGTACCAAATTTGCTTCCTTTCCCCACTTTTGCAAGAAAAACAATTCCCCAGAGCATAACAGAACTTTGGGTAGCTTCGCTGCAGTTTTATAGGATCCGAAGAGCACAGCGTTTCACTCCAGATGCTCCCATCAGGGCAGGCGTCTTCTAAGTGCGGTGGGCAATCTCTTCTCTTGCTCAGCACCCTCCCCACCCCATACCTTGCTGTCTCCCCCTCCTCTGTTGTCCTGATCGCATCCCACTCTGCTCTCGGCATCCTGCTGCATTAACCGGAGGCCTCCCGCTCCCCCTTCTAGCTTATCCTCCATCCAGCCACACACTCTTCTCTCCTGAGAAGTCTTTGTACCTGCTGCTAAGAGGATAACATAGCCTCCCCCTTGTTAAAAGTACAAATCAGTGTATTTACAAAGCACTTTGCAGAGCACTTTCATTTTCTCTCAATTCAGTCTGACAAATATTTCGTCAGTGCCACCTTGGTGCCAGGCATCTTTACAAGGAATCCGTACAGGAGGTGAGGCGCGCAGGACGGTACTGAGGTGCCCCGAGGCTCCTAAAAAATTGGGGGCAGTGTTCAACCCCCAACAAGGGATCACAGGTGGTGTCTCCACGTCTCTCTTCTAAGGGTCCCACCCTTCAGGCTGATGGACCACACCTGCACCTTCTCCCCACGCAGCCTGGCTGTCCTGCTGCCGCAGCCCGTGCCTCCATCATCTTTGCACTGTTGGGTCCCAGCATGGTGCCTAGCGCAGGAGAAGCGCTCCAGAGATGTTTGTTGAGAGGCTGTGTCAAATAATCAGCAGCCAGACCTCTCCAGTGAGGTCCAGACCTGGGTATCCAACTGCTTGTTTGATGTCTCCTGGTGGATGTTTAAAAGCACCGTACACTCAGCAGGTCCAGACTGGAACTCATGATCTGTCCCTCAAGCCTGGTCTTCTGGAGGCACCAACTAGGTCAGCCAATGCCTCTCCATCTCTCCCTTGTGAAAACTGAGCCTAGCCATCATCGCCGACATCTCCTCCTATTCCCTGCAGGCTCCATTCGTCACGACATCCTGTCTGTATTAGCTCTCAGTATCTCAAACCCATCAATTTCTTTCCAACAATAGTGGCACCCACTGCCAGGTGGGTGCTTGCTTGCCTGGATGACTGCAGTAGCCTCCCCACTGGTCATTTTGTACCCACTGTTATCCGTCTCTACAGGGTTATCATAGTGAACCTTTGAAAATGCAAATCTGTTCAAGCCACATCCAGTTTGAAACACTCAACAGCTTCTCGATGCTCTTAGGGAAAAGCTCAACATCTTTAACAGGGCCTGACCCCAACTTCTGTCTGGTCTCACCTCCCTCTTGGTGCATACGCCATCTCTGCTGTTCTTCCTGCCATGCTTGCTCCCACCACAGGGCCTTTGCACACGCTGGTCTACCTTCCTGTGCCCCCATCATATCCTTTGTTGTCCCTCTCTCAACCTTCTTTGGCCCTCCTGCACTGTGCTAGTGGGGTGTCTGCCATTATGCTGGCTGCTCTGTGTTGGGGGGAGGTGTTAAGGCATGAACGATGCTGGTGGGAATGTTCTGGTAGAGAGGGAAGAATTGATAACCCAGGGAGGGGATGGGGCAATGCAGGAGCAATGTGAGAGGGGATGAGGTCTGGGACACAAGTTCAAGGTTGGCCTTATATGGACGATGGTGTGTCCACCGCGCTGGGAGGGAAGGGGCATCTGTGGATACAGATGCAGGGGATGAGTAGGCATGGTGGAAGATTGTGACACTTCTCTTCTGGTTGCTTTTCCTGATGAAATGGGAAGCATGCTCATCAACTGAGAATGATGAAGGGGAGGAAGGGTTGGAGATTTGAGGGAAGTGGAAAGTGAGCTTTTTCACCACGAGAAGGGGAGACGGAATGGGCCAGGCTTGAGACGTGAAGTATGGGTGTTGGTGGCTTGAAGGTCCCTCTTGAGATTCTGTGGTTTTCTCTGAACACATTTAGTATGTGGCTGCAGTCTAGCTGGAGGGTTGCCTTTAACCAGGATGAGGGTCAGTGAGATGAACGCAAGAAAGTGAGGGGAGAAAGGCAGTGATTCTTAAGACGGATCAGACCCTAAGCTGGTAAAAGGGACCGTGAAAAGGTGGTGGGATCAACGTACTGGAAACGTAAGGTGAGGGTCAAGGGATAGTGGCGGGAGTGAGTTGGGAGGGTGGGGCATGGGAGTCAGAGAGCAGATGCAAAAGACTGAGACTGTGGGACGGGCGTGGTTATTGGTAAAGTCAGGGTCAGTGAGAAGACCATGAGCCGGGTGGCGCAAGTCGGGTGGAGGTAGGGATGCCATTCAAAGTATTTAGCAAAGCTCATACAAATTAATATACAAGACAAAACCAAATAACTTTTGTACATAAAACAAAACGAAATGTTTCCTTTTATTTCCTATAGACATCAATTACATATGATAAAACTGCTTACCCAGTTAAATGTTGACGTGCAAATGATTCATCAAATTATTCTAATAAACCCCAAATCAATGGTTGGTTTTTAGAAATTATTGGTGCCACCTTTCGATGATGAGGCTCTTACAAGCTAAATGATGGCCCTGTCTGGACCGAGATTTGACACAGGGAGCCACGCCCCGTGCTGCTGGCCCTTCTCTGTTAGAGGAAGCATCATCCTGTCTCTGCGATACAGAATTTTCTCCTAACCTGCCTGATGCAGTTCAGTTGAGGACTTCTCCCGGAAAATAGCCCCCTGTCCTGGAAAGTGCCAGAGCTGGGAGTGGTGGAGTGGGCGTGGTGGTGGACGTGAGAAGGAGGGAAGCGTCAGAGGCAGTGCTCTCGTGGGCACTGGGGTGAGCACAGCCCGGACCTGCCACTCAGGACCCTTCGAAGGTTCTGATCTTCTTGGGTCCTTGCATCCCCCCTGCAGAGCCAGATGTCCCGGGGCCTGTGGAGGCACAGAGCTCACCCTCCATCCATCCTTGGGGAGTGGGGAGAGGCCATGGGCCTCAGTCCCAGCCCCTTCCTTCTCTGCGTGTCCCAACCCTGCTCAGCCCTGCTCCCCACACTTGCTGGGGCCGATTGATGCTATGGGGTTTCGGTATTAAACAAGCAGTGATGCAGGACTTGTAAGGGCTGGCTGAGCGAGGGGGCGGGGCCAGGTACCGGGAGGACTCGCTGCCTGCCTGTGAAATCTCCCAGAGGACCACAGGAGTAGCACTAGGGACTGAGGCAGCAGCAAGTGGTAAATGTCTCAAAGAATGGGTGGGCGGAATGCCCGGGAGGCAAAGAATGGAGGTGCGGGGGAGTCAGGGTAGAGAAGGCTGGGATGAATTTCAGGGAGAAAGGATTTTAGGAGAGAGGCCTGGAGGTGGAAACAGCAGGGAGGGTGCCACCCCCCCCCCACCGCCAGGCCCAGGGGTGTGGGTGATAAAACACCCCCGTGTGGGGGGTGGCAGGGGGTGGTGTCCTCAGGGGAGGACAGGTTTCCATCAGAACAAGAAGAGAAGAGATTGAGAACATGGGGGATTCTGCCGACATCAGGACAAAATTCCAGAAATCCCAGAGCTGGGATCTGTGGGGCTGGGGGAGTTGGAGATTGGGTCAGAACCCTGAGGGACGAATGGTTGGTAGTGAGGAAAGACCCAGATAACCTGGAACTCAGGCTATGGCAGGATTGGTCCCAGTGGTCTCTGAGGTTGATGGTGATGATGAGGCTGTGAGTCTCGGCTGGAAGCATAAGGGGTCTCCAGGAGCACCTGGGGCTCTGTGGCCCAGGACTCAGTCTGACTAAGGTGGTGCTGAGGCTCATGAAGGGGTGGTGCTACCAGTAGCAACCCATCACCTTTGCTGGAATCTAAGTCTGGTAGAACATCTGTGTTGGCAGACATCACTACCGACAGCGAAGAGGGGTGTCATCTTGTTTTCCTGATGCCAGCCTAGAGTTCTGCTGTATTTCTTTCCGGTTGGTGGTCATCAAGCCCAGCAGTTGATACAGCTTCAGGCATAGATGGATCCAGGTGCTCAAAAATCTGATGTCTCTCACCATCTCTGATCATCCTTCCTCTCTCCCCAGGGTAGAGACTAAGGGCTGACTAAGTGCCTGGGCCTGGTGTGGTGGAGGGAAATCTGACCTGATTCTTGCCCTTCAGGGGCACACAGTCTGGGGGCAAAGGAAGAAAGCACAGAATTTACTAGAATGTAATGTCTCACGTCGTATATTAGAGGCATGTATAAGGCCTTATGGGAGCATAGTTGTTCAGCTGACATTTATGTAGCACCAACTGTATGCCACGCTTGTGCGATCTGCTGAGGACACCAAGGGAAAAAATATACTTTCTCCCACAGAGCATGCCGTCTACGGGAGACAGAGAACAGAGGCTGTGGGGTAGCAGGATGTGTGTTGTGACGAAGCAGGGCGTGTCTGGGAGAGGCCTCCTGACTTGGAAGGTGGAGGAGTTATCCAGGTGAAGCAGGTAGGTAGGGGTGTGTGTGTGTGTGTGTGTGTGTGTGTGTGTGTGTGTGTATCGGGGCATGCGAGGAAGCGGTGGAGGGTGAGAAGGGATTCTAGGAAGAAGGACCAACAAGAGCAAAGTCAGGGAACTGCTGGGCACACAGGAGGGAGCAGAGTGTCTCAGGGGTCCGGGAGGTCCTCCAGGGCAGAGCTGTGGGTAACGGGCAAGCCTGGAAGCAGCGGTGTGCTGGAGCCGGCTTACATCAGGGGAGCTGATCGTTACTGTCTCTTCCTAACTCACACGAGTGGCTTGAAATCAGCCATGGTGGGAGTATTTGCACCACGGGAATCAGCAAGCACTACAAATCAAGGTCCCCTTTCCCTGCCCAGAGAGCCAGCTGTTACACATTCACCAGGACACCCTCGCATGAAGGGCAATCTCGTATGAGGCCTCGGCTGGTGCAAAGACGTGACATCTTCGTGGGACTGGAGGTTTACAGGAAGATTGGTCCCACTGAGAGGGCTGGCTGGGTCAGGGTGAGGGCAGGAGGTGGCTGGGGAGGGGCAGGGGCCAGCTCCTGCAGGGACTTGTGGTCCAGGCTGAACTGAGGAGGGGGTGTGTCAGCGTCCACTCCCCCTACAAGCATTGGCTTTGAGCTTTTGGAGGATGAGGAGGTGGGGGGACTCTCCCGCCATGAACTATATAAAGGATTATTCTAATCACCGCGAAATCTCCACTGAACCTCCACCCCAGAGGGGCCAGCGATGCCACGCCAACCCCAGAGCCCAGGGATTTCAGGCCAAGCTGAGGTGGGAAGGCCAAGGGCTGTGCCTGAGGCAGCTACAACTCTGCCTCCAGGAATTTCCCGCTTCAGACTGAACATTTCAGCTTGCAGGTATTAAGTAGTTTAAAAGGAGGTTTCCTCAGCTTTGTGAAAAGCACATTAATATCTCACAGCACCAACTGCTGTCTCATTTATTTGAGATGCAATAAGCTCTTCATAAACCCGGTTATTAAGGGTTGAACAGACGCTGTTTTATTTTCCACATATTCATGAGAGTCTGAAAGAGCAGCTCGGAGCTGGGAGGGTGCTCGGAGCGGGCCAGTTGATGCACGGGGAGGAGATCAGCTAAGTAATTTTTTAAGTGAGGCAAAGGAAGGGCTTGGTGGGAGCTGCTTGCGCTGTGTTTTAGACCTTTTCTGCTCCTGGCTGTTTGCTTTGCTGGCAGGACCCTCCCTGACCGCAGGGATTAAGGAGACCTTGGGGCAGTGGGGCGAGGCCTGGCTCGTCCCTCTCGGGAACCCCAGGCCCCGAACAGCCCTGGCACGGGCTGCTGCTGGAAGGTGTGAAAACAACAGCCTTTCTGGCTGTCCATAAGTTCACTCATTCCCCGTTCATTCATTCACTGAATTGTTTTGAATGCCTGCTATGTGCTAGGTCCCGTGCAGGCACTGGGCCGGGTTAAGTGGGGTAAGAAGGCTGTTCTGCCTGCCTGCCTTCCTCGATTCTGCTCTATCTTGTGCCCTGAGCTCTCACCTTCCAGAAGCCCTGGGCACAGCACTGAGCACTTGCCCATACAACCTCTGGGAGTATATCCTGTCCTGATTCTTGTCAGCGGCTTCTTTAGTCCTTGCAGTGTGATGTGGGGAAGGAATTGGACCCCAGACTCAGAGAGTTCCAGCTTCTAAGCCTGGCTCTGCTAGCTATTAGCTGTGTGGCCCTGAGCAAATCATGTGACCTCCCGGTGCCTGCTTCCTTAGCTGTCAAAGGGGGATATTAATCTCTGCCCCGTGGTGAGATTCTGAGGACTCAAGGAGATAACAGAAGTGAAGGCCCCTTGTGCAGTTCCTAACCCAGAGCAGGCACTCAACGAATGTAATCCTTTCTCTTTCTTCTTCAAATGATGCCTCTTTCAGGAAGCCTTTCTTGATTGCCCTTAGTTGGAAAAACTCTTTCCCTCCTCTATGCCTCTATGAGGTGCTTCTAGATTTTAATGGGCCTAGGAGTCACTGGGAGATCATGTTAAACCAGATTCTGACTCAATGGGTCTGGCGTGGGGCCTGAGACTTTGCATTTCTCACAAGTTCCCAGGTGAGGCTGATGCTGCAGGGTCCCTGGTGGACCACACTTTGGGTTGGTTTTCGAGTACTTTGTATCTGCTTTGATCATATTTTGTGTTCTGGTATCATTGTTTAGGAACAAATGGCTGCAAATCTGTAAGTTTCTCAAGGGCAGAATTTCTTCTAGAGAGTTTCCTGAACGTACCATATTTCCCTTGATTCCAAGATGCTCACATGCACATTTCAGTGAAATTGGGTTATGTCTTATAACTGATAGGTTCATTTACTGCTGTGTGTCTCTTTTCTCCTGAACAATCATTATTACTTTGATGGTGTGTCTCATAATTAATGATGATGGCTACACAACAGTGTTTATTGAACAAATGGACAAATAAACAAATGAATCTCTGTGTGTGTGTGTCTATGTGGGCAGAGAGTATTCTATACATTTCCATTCTCCTGAACAGATGAACATTATGGCAACTATTAGAATTCCTGGGGGACCAAGATCTTTTGTACCTCTCTTATTAAAAGCTTGTTTGACAGTATCAAAATACGTGTATAACCCAAACCCCAGCAATTTTTCTTGGAAATTTGCCTTGGGAAACCCTTGCATATATTCATGAGAAGATGTGTGCGAGAATGTTCCTAACAGTATTACTTGAAACAAGAAAACACTGGGGACAACTCACATTTCTATTGTCAGAAAAATGATAAGAGCTTGGAGTATATTAATATAATGGTATATAGTATAATATAATGGTATATAATATAATACATAATATAATATTACACAGCGATGAAAGAGAGTAGATTACAGCTACACATGTCAACACGGTTGAGTTCTACACACATAATACTGAACATAACAGAACAGAAATAGACTCAACAGGCATAAAACATGAACTTATGGTTACCAAACGGGAAAGGGGGGAGGGTTAAATTAGGAATTTGGGATTAAAATATACATGTTACTATACATAAAATAGATTACCAGGGACTTCCCTGGTGGCACAGTGGTGAAGAATCTTCCTGCCAACGCAGGGGACACGGGTTTGAGCCCTGGTCCAGGAAGATCCCGCTTGCCGCGGAGCAACTAAACCCGGGCACCACAACAACTGAGCCCGCGTGCCACAACTGCTGAAGCCCGTGAACCTAGAGTCTGCGCTCCGCAACAAGAGAAGCCACCGCAATGAGAAGCCCGCGCACCGCAACGAAGAGTAGCCCCCGCTCGCTGCAACTAGAGAAAGCCCGCGTGCAACAACGAAGACCCAACACAGCCATAAATAAATAAATTTATAAAAAAATTTTTTTTAAAAAAATGGATTACCAACAAGAATCTACTGTATAGCACAGGGAATTATATGCAATATCTTATAATAACCTATAATAGACAAGAATGTAAAAAAAAGAATATATATATATATATAACTGAATCACTTTGCTGAGACTGAGAACTTGGAAGGATCTGGGTTCCGAACTTCAAGGCCCCTTCATCACAGCCTTGCGGCTTTGTCCCTCCTACCCCATACTGCTGACACTGGAGCAGGCTCCCAGGGACAGGAAAACCTCAGACCCACAATCACCACAATGTGATTGAAAGCCTGTTCCCGAGGAGGTTAAGGACACTCCACAGAGGTAACAAGTCAACCTAAAATGTACTCTATAAAATAGGCCTGTAGGTTTGGGTGTTGTCAAAAGCCGCGAGGAAACCTCTCCCAAATACAATTCTATTAGTTCAACTCCTGCTGCTAGAGAGATAGCGAAGGTCAGTGGTTAACCTCAGAGTCTGGAGGCGGGCAACCTGGGTTCATATCCCAGTTATACCACTGAACCTCTCTGAACCTCAGTCTTTTCATCTGTAAAATGGGGACACAGTAGAGCTATCTCATAGGGCTGTGAGCCTTGCATAACACACTGAATTGAGAGGGCTTAACACGGTGCCTGGCATCCAGGAGGTGCTCAATAAAGAAGCACCAGTCAGGTGCTACTGCCTGGGCCCCATGCTGGGGGTATAGATGGGTTACACACAATCTCTGCTCTCAAGAAGCTCACAGACTAGTCAGAGAGAGTAGTGATTACACTCCGATGTCAAGATTGCTCCCAGGTGGGGCTCTGTCAACCCCAGAGCCCCAGGAGTAGGCGGATAATGAATACATACTGCCATGTGCCAACAGTTCTAAATTCATCTTGAGAGGCTGGTGGCATAGTGGAAAGATGGCCGGGCCACTTAGTGAGAGAGCTGGTGCTTGAGCCATCTTTCTGCCACGCCTTAGCCATGTGATCTTGGGCAAGTCGTTCACTTTGGGATTTATTCAGTATTTCAGCTGGTCCTCAAACTTCTACTGAGTGCCCACTAGCTATGGTGGTTGAGCTGGGCGCCGTGGTAGAGAGGGGATCAGTACAGCAGGAGTCGCCATCCCCGGGAATGCTGTCTAGGAGACACTGAGACAAATAATCAACTTATCTGACCCAGAGTGAAAACAACAGCTAGGGCGGGGTTGGTCACCGTTTTGGTCCCTTGGAGAAGCTGCCACGACCTAGGTGCTGGGCTAAGCACTTTACACTTCATCCTCAAAAACCCCTTTTATTATTGTCTCCACTTCAAAGGTGTGGAACTAGAGGCACAGAGAGGTGAAGACATGCACTGAAGGATTCACAGTGTGAGTGAAGGAGCCTGGATTTGACCCCAGGCGGTGGGGTTCTAGTGACCACTAGGTGATATCGTTACAGCAGAGCATGGGAAGCTGGAGGGTGGGTGGGAGGGTGCCTGGCTCCGTCTGGGTGGTGGTGGGTTGTCAGGAAGGCTTCCTGGAAGAAGCTCCATCTCAGATGAGCCACGAAGGATAAGTAGAAATTGGCAGAGGAGTGGGAGGGTAGGGAGGTGCTGGGAGGAACAGCAAGGGTTAACCAAAAAGGGAAGATGGGATCCTGCGGCCGAGAGCTTTGGTCTGTCTGAAGGACAGATGGTTGGGCTGGATATAAGCCTGTGTGCGTGTGCGTGTGCGTGTGCATGTGCGTGTGCGTGTGTGTGTGTATGTGTGTGTGTGTGTGACCAGTCCAGAGAGATAGTAGCTGTGGTCAGATTATTTGGGACCTAATAAGCCATGCAAAGTATGGACTTAGGAGGAGTGGGGGAGCCACCTGCTTTTAAGCAGGTGGTTAATGTGACCAGACTTGTGCTTTAGGGTGATGGGCCTGGTGGCTGCATGGGGAGTGGACCGGAGGGACAAGCCTGGAAACCATGAGCCCAGTCCAAGCCACCAGCATCTCTTGCCTGGACCAGTGCGATGGAAGTGGTCCAGGTGAGAGATGGAGGTGGCTCTGGCAGGGTGAGGACAGTGGCGATAGAGAGATGTGGGTGGATATGAAGTCCGTTGAGATTTATTTATCCGTAAAATGGGGAAATGGGCCAGTCCTGCTTTCCTGAGGGTGTAATTGAATAGATGAAATGAGGTGAAAATGAGAGCTAATAAACCCGCTTGGTAAATTGCAAAACTCTGTGCAGAGGTGCAGGCTGATTTAGCGCAGTTATCCTTCAGTGAATGCGATGGGGCCAGACAAACAACTCTCCCTCCATATATATCCCTCCTATTCCCTGCACAAACTGCTGCTCTAAAACTCACTAGTTGTGCCACCTTGGGTAAGTCACTTCCCCTCCTCTGAACGTCTATCTTCTCCTTTGTAAAAGTGTTTATGTTGTAAAAATGAAAAAGATAAGGTGCAGAGTACTTGACACTACGCCTGCCACCTAGAAAGTGCTAGGAAATAAAAATCTTTCCAGAGCTAGCGTCTCTTCCACTACTCTGTGTACAAAGATCACAGGGCCTGGCTGCCAGGATGCGTCCCACAGGCACTGTCATCTGAGGGACCCTCCTTCCTGCCAGCATCTTGTGAAGGTCTTCAACACGTTGCCCGGATGTCTCCATGGAATGAGAAGATGCCAATGGCCTTTCCCGCTTTGCAGAATCTGCCTTGGTTTTTTGACCCCCAATTTCCCCCAGCCCTCATTGATTCATTTTCATCTGCTTAAGTGTATTCAATTTCATGGCAGAGATCCAGGCCAAAGTGGTCAAACGCCATCGAAACCACTGGCCCACGAGGATGGAAATGTTTCATGAGATGAGGCTCCATAGGCCTGGGGATGCCTATCTAACCACACTCTTGTTTACAAACCAAACATGCTCAGAAATCTTCAAGTCTCCCATTACCTGAAGCACAAAGGGCAGACATCACGGCAGAGCCAGATTCTCAGCCGTGTCCAGTTGTACCCAAAGTTTGACACCTTATCTGCTCTGACTCTTGTCTCCCAGCTATGCTGGACTCAGGAGAGCATTTGCCTTTCCCCTTTCCTCACCATTGCATACACTTTCCTTCCCTGCTGAATCAAGCGCTCCCCTCTTCTCCATCTGAAACAATGTCTGTTTCACTCCAGAGGGTAGGAATGTACAGGCAGGACCAGAACTAGGGTCAGGTGCCTAGGGTCCAATTTAAGGAGGCACTCGCCCTCAGGGTCATGCAGGTGCAGTGAGCACCTCCTTCAATTTTGAAGCTTGTCCTAGCCTGGCCCAATGAAGGGGAGATGTCAGATTAGAACCTGGGTGGGTGTTGTGGTTTTCAGAACTCCCACAGTAGTGAGCTCCCTGTCACTGGAGGGGTTCAAGCAGAAGGTGGTCAGCTGCCTCTTAGGGATGCTGAAGAGGTCATTTCTATACTAGCTGGGCGGTGGAGTAGGTGCTTCTGAAGTCTTCCATCCTCTGGAAGCTAGGATTTACGGAGCCCTCCCTAATCCCACAGCTCAGAGCTGCCTCTCCTTTCTTTCAACTCTGCTTTTACCTCCAAGATCACTCATCTGGCAATTAACCACAGGCTGCCTCATGACAGCTCTTGTATTGCCGTCTTGTCATTTCAAATTTCACAAGTGTATGTGTCATTTTCCTAATAGCGTTCCACGTGCATTGAGGAAAAGGATTGAACTGTACACTTTCTGTTCTCTCTCTCGGTGGGTGAGGGAGCCTCTCTAATGTTTATTAAAAATCTTTTCTGTGCCAATACTTTACACCTCACTTGATTCAATTATCACATCAACCCCTTGGGTAGGTTCTGTTAATGCCCATTCTACAGATGAGAAACTGGAGGCTCATAGAGCTTGAATTAATATCAGCTACTCTTTTTAATAGAAACTCAGGATTGATGCTATCAGACTGCCTGGGTGTGGAGCCTCCAGCAAATTGCTTAAGTGCTTTTGGCCTCGGTTTCCTCACTATAAAATGGGATAATGCGGACTTCCCTGGTGGTTCAGTGGTTAAGACTCTGTGCTTTCAACGCAGGGGGCACGGGTTCGGAGAACTAAGATCTCACATGCTGCAGGAGTAAAAAAAAAAAAAAAAAAAAAAGGGATACTAACATCACCAATTTCACAGGTTCTTGTGAGGGTTGAATGAGATAACATGCATGTCAAACTCTTAGAACAGTGCATGTCATGAGCTTTCAGTACGTGTTACCTGTTATTAGTTTCTATTGTCATTGTTATCAAAAGAGTGATGGGCCTTGTCATATCTAGAAAAAAGAATGATCAGGATGCGAGTCTTAGTATTTCCCGGAGTTTAAATAAATCTGGACCAGTCATTCAGGTGGGAAAACAGGGCCACTCACTGTCAGAGCTTGTGATTTTTTCAGAATTGTCCCTCTCTACAGGAGAGAGAATCCTGCCCAGAAGCCATTTGTAGAAATGGAAACGTGAGTATCTCATGAGTCTAATTGGCAGGAATCCATCCCCCGGAACTTGATTACCGCTGGGGAAATGGCCAAAAGAGTTTTCAAGACTACAAAGCTGGGACTTCCCTGGTGGTCCAGTGGCTAAGACTCCGAGCTCCCAATGTGGGGGGCCTGGGTTCAATCCCTGGTCAAGGGAGCTAAACCCCACGTGCCCCAGCTAAGACCCGGCACAGCCAAATAAATAAATATTAAAAAAAAAAAAAAACCCTGAACAACTATTTCTAGAAAACAAAAACTACAAAGCTGCAGGCAAGACTTGGTTTTCAGTTATTGATTAATTGATTGATCAAAAACATGTTGGCAGGGCTTCCCTAGCGGCGCAGTGGTTGAGAGTCCGCCTCCCGATGCAGGGGACACGGGTTCGTGCCCCGGTCCGGGAGGATCCCACATGCCGCGGAGCAGCTGGGCCCGTGAGCCATGGCTGCTGAGCCTGCGCGTCCGGAGCCTGCGCTCCGCAACGGGAGAGGCCACAACAGTGAGAGACCCGCGTACCGCAACCCCCACCCCCCAAAACCAAAAAAACCAAAAAAAACCATGTTGGCAGACTTCCGTATGCTAGGCACTCTGTTAGGGAAACACATAGGGATGAAAAAATCAGAATCTTTCCTCTGAAGCCTTCGTAGCCTGGGGGAGGGGTGGACCCAGTGAGCCTCAACCGCACAAAGCCAGCCTGTATTCAGAGAGGTGCAAACAAGACAGCCAGGCTGCCCGCCTTCTGCCTTTTCACCACAATCTGCAAGAGAAAAGGGGTTCTTGAGGGATGAGGAGAATTACTGAGAGAAGTTGCAGCTGACCCAGACAGCTCAGTGAGGACAAGGATAAGGGGGCAGGCGGGGTTGGTTGTACCAATTGCCCGGTGTGCGTGGAAGAGATGGAGGCAAGCTCTTGAAGGGGGTGGACCACCAAAGCCTCTGCCACCCCGCTGAAAAGACCTGCCCTGCCAGTGCCTCTGACTGCAGCTGGCTGCTAAGAGCAGCACTTTGGTTGCTATTGGCAAGGCAAATGCCATTTGCATTTCTGTCACTTAAAACAATGTGGTGTTGTGACACTCTGGAATTTGAAGATAAACGTTTAATAAAAGGATTCAGTTTGATATAATGTCAGAACTTAATTAGATCAACAAAGCACAGAGGGTTTTTCAGGCCCTTCAATTAGGACCTATTTCGGGGTCTGGTCTGATGACTCTCCAGCGCCATCGAGGTGCTGCACGGGCTGGGATGGCACTTCCGAGTCTGAGGTCTGCCATTTGCAGATTCTAGTTCAAGGGCACTGCTTTCTGCAGCTGTAGTAGAGGTAATGCAGGGTTCCAGCCCACTCTGTGTGGAAACCTACATTTGCTTGGGTTGGGGGCTGCAGCAGTAACCGTAGAATGACGCAAATGAACCCTAACCTATGTGAGGTTCAAGGCCATGACCCCAGGTCAGGTGAGGACTGCTTGGACTGAGGAACTGTCTTCAAGCCCACTTGGCCCTGACCCCAGGGGCAGAGAAGGTCCAGGCTGCTGGACACTGGTAAACAGTCATGTTTTCGATCCTAGCCAGGGCTGATGTTTTGCAGATATGTACTGATACGACTATACTGGTTGTCGTATGTGGCTTAGTAACAAGAATGCTGTCCGAACACCCCAAATCCCCCTTCTCCCCACTTGCCTGGCCACACTGGCCCCCCTTTAGGATCTCCTAGACTGTTGCCCCAACCAGCTACTAAAGTGTTGGAGCCTGATGCAGGTGTCTCCAAGATGCTGTTCCAGCACCATGGCCAGCCTCAGTTCTGCCTGGTCAGGGTCTAGGTCTCAGCAGTCATGCAAAATTCTATCACCCCAGTTTCAGCCTTAAAAGTGACAGCAGTCTGGGTGGCAAGAGGTTATAGACCTAGTAGTAGGAGCTTCGGAGTCAGACCCCACTGAGTTCAAGAGCTTCAGCGCTGCTGCTATGAGCACCGTTAGTTCTCTGAGCCTTCTCTGTGAAGGGGGTTAATAACACCTACATCAAAACATCGTTGTAAAAATCAAAGAACATAAATAATGTAGGTGGTTCCTGGGTGTAATGGTTAGCACTTTAGATTCATACTCCACCAATCAGTGCCTGGCACATAGAAGGTGCTTGACAAATACTGACGGATTACTTGAATAAATCTCTTGCCTGCTTTGATTTAGCCTTCTTCTTTCTAAAGAAATAATGTCACAGTGGGTATCAGGTAAAAAAAAAAAAAAAAAAGACCTTAACTGGCAAACTGCACTGAAAGGTAAGAAAGTGTGTTTATGTTCATCCCCCCATTTATTCCGCACAACTACTTAGGAGGTAGGGGGAATTTTCAGTTCCTATTTTTCTAACCCAGGGCTCAGAAAAATAAAGTCATTTGCCCAAAAGATTCCAAACCTGATATCCCTCGAATGACAATGTTCTTGAATTACTTAACCTCTTGTTGTTTCGGTTTCCTTATCTGTGATACAGAGATAAGAAAAGTAAATGCCTCATTGAGTTGCTGTGAAGGAGTTAATTTGGTTCAGTGCTTAGGGAAGTGCCTGGCACATTCGAAGAACTCTTTAACAGTTATTATTATTGAGCCATTTTAACACTGAATTTTAATTGAAATTCCCCCTTATTAAAATTCTATCCTTGAGTTTCGGATGTATTTTTCACGCAGTTATATTGTAGGTAAGACTTCTATTAAACAGTTATCTTTTATTTTTGAGCTCTATCCTCGTGATGCTGCACCATATTGAGCAGGCCTTTATAGTGCCCTGGATTTTATTGTTTCCAGTTGTTCTTGTTGCTCTGTCTTCCCAATGAGAATGTAAGTCCCTGAAGAATATAGAGTATCGCTAATAGAGACCTGGATGAAGTTTACAGTTTTCCCTTTCTCATTTAGATATGCAACTCCCTAGGAATTGATTTTTTTCTATATGGCGTGAGGTAGGGGTTGAGATACATTTGGTCCCCAATTGGGTATCCAATTGCAGAGCCCCATTTGAGTATCCAATTGGCACAGTGCTGCTTATTTGGCTCATAAGGTACTCCCTGCCTGGATTGACATCTCCTTTCTCATGATCTAGCTGAGTCTCCCACGTTCTTCAAGGCACAACTAAAATCCCCCCTCCTTCATGAGGTCTTTCCTGATGAATCCATTATTCATTTATTCGATCATGATTTATTTTCTACTCTGTGTTGGGCATTGTGCTAGGCATTGGGGATGCAAGGCACTGGGGCAGAGAGAATGAATCAGGGACCATCCCTGTGCTCACGACATACACGGTGGGGGGGCACAGAGATATTGACTGAGTGACAGTACATGTGGGGGGTATAGGGAAAGAGAAGTTCTGAGAATCCTAGAGATGTGTAACTAGGACATGACTCAATCTGGGTGTTCAGTGAAGTCCTTCTTGAGGAATCTGTATTGATGTGGAGACCTGAAGGATGACCAGGAACTAGCTGGGCAGAGGGCAGGGAAAGGGGAGACTGATATTTCACCATCGTCAAGTCTGTCAGAGCACTGGTGCATTTATCACTCTTCAGGCTTCATGTCTTATCTACCTACCAGGATGGATGTTCCTTGGGGACTAGGAGCAGAAACTATTTTTAAAAAAATTATTATGGAGCCTAGCATAGGGCTGAAAGCAAAGTAGGTGCTTAATGTAAGTTAGCTGATGATGGGTTTTTATATCAATTATTCAATTATTATATCAATCTAGTCATGTTGAAAGGTTATAACTGGAAGTTGCTCAGAGATTGGACCTGAGGGAGGGGAAGTTCACGGGCTTTTGGAAATGGACACACCTGGTGTGAACCTTGACTTTGTCACTTACTTAACCCATTTGAGTCTCAATTTCCTCATCTCCCACCCCCCCCCCACAAAAAAAAGATGTATAATCATATCTACCTCATAGGGTTATTATGACGATAAAAGGAAGAAATCTATGTAAAATCCCTATCCCTGGCACTTAGAAGGTATTCAATAACACATCAGTCTCTTGTCCCTCTTCAGTTCAAAAGGCAATATGGTGTGGTGGGGTGGAGATGGGCTTGGGAATCAGACAAGGACTGAACTCTGTGTTCATTGCCTCTCTGAGCCTGTTTGTTCACCTATAGAATGGATTAATAGCTTCTGCTTTTGAGGATTTCTGAGAAGATTCGTCAGGATAATTTATGGTGAACACCTATCCCATTCTAGGGTCTGGTAACTCTTCGTCATCAATCTAAAACTTAGAAGCCTGACATGTTTTAGCTGTTTGCCAAGAGTATAAACATGAAGGCCTTGCAGTGTCTATCTGGCCATAGTAGCTGACAAATTAACATGTGTTGAATGACTGTCTCTGATTTTATGTGGCTACACTCCATCCTAGGCAGAGGCAGAGGGCAGAAGGGAGGGGTGGGGGGTGAATTCTGAGTTGTGTGCTGATGACACCTGGTGGTTTTTGGATGGGTCCCAGGACTCGGGTCTGGGACACTGCCAATCTCTCCTCTGTGACTTTGCTCCCTTGGGTCTTGGAAACACTGACCTCCCCTTTCTCCCTCCTCTTTCTTCCTGAAGAAAAGCCCACTGCCATATGGCCATGACTTCATTTGGGCTGGCACCTGGGTGGAACCCAAAGGAAAGCAGCCAAGTGTGCCTGCAGGGGCCCCTCGGAGGTAGCTGCTCCTCTGTCACATCCCAGGCTGCAGAGGCTGCCCCGATTTGCTGCCAGGTCTGCTCTCTGCCCTCACACGAGTGACTGGCTCTCCCCTTCCTGGGGAGACAGGTGGCAGCTATATGTTCTTGGTTCCCCTCCACCTCTCTGTCATCCTGATGGCCATGGAGGCTTGCCTGCTCCTGGCAAACCAGAAAGAATGAAATGGACGCGATTAAGCAAGAGGTGTCGCTGTCAGTGGACGGGACTGCTCTCCTAGGACTATCCTCCAGTTTTGAAAGGAATCAAACAACAGAATGGCACCCAGAGGGAGATAAAACTTAGATAAAAGGGCAGGAAATTCACTTTGAGTGAGTGCCTACTACATGCCTGGCACTTTCCATAAAAGATCTTTTAAAATTATCACAGCCAACCACTCCGATGAGGAAACTGAGAACCAGAGAAGTTGATGAGGGATTGTCCAAGCTCACACAGCAGCCATGGGCCAGAGCCAGGATTTAAACTCAGTTCTGTCCACCTCCCAATTCTATGCTCATCTCACTGCATCAGGATTTCTCAAACTTGAGTAGCGTAGGGGTGTATTAAGTGAATATAATTCTTATGGCTCTGTAGGACGACAGATCAGAAAAAATTCTGATGTTTATAATGTAAAAACAAATTTCTTATGCTCACAGCATACAAGCCTACAGCTCTTATACAATTTTAAACCATAAACAAAATTACCAAGGAAATACAGAGGTGCTGTACTAATTGAATTCAAATGAACAACACTGACTTAATGTGATGAATGATGTTATTTTGCTGGAGTCTCTTTTGAGTTCATTATGCCTCGGCCAGTATGTGCCAAGTGATTACTCTGTTTATCTACCAATGTTTTCACTGTGAATTAACTCAAGACCCTAACGTGTAAATATCACCACCAACTAAAAAAGAATATATATATATATATATATATATATATATATATATATATATATATATCTGAATCACTTTGCTGTACATCTGAAACTAAGACAACATTGTAAATCAACTATACTTGAAACAAAGAAAGACCACCATCATGTCACCTCAGTTCATAGGAGCCTGTCATCCACGTTGCTTCTGTTCTTTTCTCCTTAGTCTGTGACAATTAAGGCAGTAAATTTTCCGCCCAGTGATACTACTTTTGTGATGTAAAATTACATTTATCAAATAATTTAAGAGGTGAAAGCGATACTCTACATTGCCACAGACCACAGCAAGAGAGAAGTTCAGTCTTTGTAATGTAAAAGATTTCAACCTGACAGCCGATTGTTGTCGCTTGAAGGTTGGACATACCTGCCACTCTAGTGGCAGCTGGACATGTTTATCAGCCTGTTAAAAGTTAAATGCTATCACTTGGGGTGGTTGCTTTGTGTGAACACAACGGCAAGCTCCAGCACTGAAATGGTGTTCAAAGGGGCCTCTTCAAATCCATATAAGCCAGTTATGCATAAGTGGATTTTATTCTTTTTTTTTTTTTTTTTTTTTTTTTCTGCGGTACGCGGGCCTCCCACTGTTGTGGCCTCTTCCATTGCGGAGCACAGGCTCCGGACGCGCAGGCTCAGCGGCCATGGCTCACAGGCCCAGCCGCTCCGCGGCACGTGGGATCCTCCCAGACAGGGGCACGAACCCGTGTCCCCTGCATCGGCAGGCGGACTCTCAACCACTGCGCCACCAGGGAAGCCCATAAGTGGATTTTAAAAGATTATCATCAGCTAGAAAATGCATACGAGTGTGGGCGTACACACACACAGAGCCTGGACCGTGAGTCTAGGAAGGACTTCACTCTGGGAAATCCTCCCCTGCCCCCTGTGACTGCGCTCAGATTAGACTAGCAAAGACAAGTGATGGGACATTCACCTTTCAGCAGAAATCTTCCCTGTCTGTTTGCAGCGAGCAAGTGGCTCAGAGAAGCATTCCCTTACTGGCGGGAGAACTTAAGGCAGGGGGTCCTCTGGGAGGCAACTGAATGATTCTCAGCCAAGTGATAGCACAATTCTCATTGCACAGTGAGGCTTATAGTATGGAAAGGAATGTGTTCACATGGATGCACTCGGAGGAAAAGGATTCTAAAGTTTTTCCTCTTTTCCTTCAACTAAACAATTGCTACCTACAAAATCTCTTCAGGTTCCTTCTCTCAGCTCATTTGTTCTATGGTGTCGTGGAGTGTTTGAGAGTATAGACTTATGAGTGAGGTGTCCCGGATTGGAATGGCAGCAATGCTGTTTACTGGCTGTGTTACCTTGGGCAAGTTACTTAACCTCTCTGTGCCTATTTTTGCTCATCTGTAAAATGCTGCTGATAGTACTGTGTGGCCACCTACCAGGTTTGTTATGGAGCTCACGAGGCATGCATATTAAATACTCAGTGTGTGGTTTTGTATCACTGAGTCCATGAGCCAGTGCAAGATCACATCTGCATTATTCACCACCTTGCATCTGGCCAGAGACCAGTAAGAGCTCCAAAAAGAAGGAATACAGTATTTACTATTCAAGTCCTTATCCTTCAGGATGGTTGAGTTGTTTTGCACCTCCTCTGGGAAGCCTTCCCCACTTCCGGAAGCTCGGAGTGAGAGCTGTCTTCACCAAGCCCACTCCTGGCTGCTGGATTTGCCACCCAGTCCAAGTTTGTTTACTCTGGCCACATATTTTATCTTTAAGAATCTTTCATCTTATGAGATGGGAGCATTTTGAGGGCAAGGATAATTTTGTTTTTGGCTTCAGCCTGATGACTAATAATGATATGGCATAGGTATTTTAATCATTCTTGAAATTGAAAAAGAAGTCATAAGAACAGAATGAATTCCATCCCTAGTGCCCACATGTGCTTTTTACTAAAAAATTCAAAGGTTGAGTAGAGTTTGTGGACGTGCGTGCATGTGCGCACACCACCCCAACCTCCCAGGAGCTTTCCTTTTTTGCTCCACACACCCACAGGTGCTGGGACACATGCCTGTCCCCCTCCTTTCCCCACAGCACAGCTGCATTTGTCTCCTGGGACAGTGTCTTATTCATCCTGGCATCACAGAATCGAAAAGGTACTGGCAAATAATAGATGCTCAGTAAATATTTCTTTTTTTTAAAAAAAAGATTTTATTTATTTAATTAATTTTGGGGGGCTGTGTTGGGTCTTCGTTGCTGTGCGCGGGCTTTCTCTAGCCCCTGCTCGCGCAGGGGCTACTCTTCGTTGCGGCGTGCAGGCTTCTCACTGTGGTGGCTTCTCTTGTTGTAGAGCACGGGCTCTAGAGCGCAGGCTCAGTAGTTGTGGCGCACGGGCTTAGTTGCTCCGCGGCATGTGGGATCTTCGCGGACCAGGGATCGAACCCGTGTCTCCTGCGTTGGCAGGCAGATTATTAACCACTGCGCCACCAGGGGAGTCCCAGTAAATATTTCTTGAATGGAGCTGAATTAAAAAGACAACTGGTGCTCCAGCCATTGAAGACAAACTTGCAGGTTTGCAAGACAAGCCACAGTTTTCCTTCTTGTTAAATATGCATGTTGGTTCATGTATTTGCCAACGACCACAGCAATTAAACAGTGGGCGACATTTACTGAGGACTTGCTATCTGCTGCTAACGCTACTCAATGCTTTATACGTATGATCTCGTTTAACCCTCCAGACATGATTGTAAAGCAGGCGCTCCTATCACCCCCTGTTTAGGAACTGGGAAGCAAACATAGGTGAAGTGACTTGCCCAAGGTTGCCTAGCTAGTCAGTGGAGGTGAGGGGTTCAGACCTTGCCAGTTGGCTCAGACTCTGTTTCCCGAGTCCCCACTATGCACTGCACACCGTCTAGGCGTGGTACAAATCACTCCATCTCAATTGCTCTCAACTGTCAGTGTGCCCCAGAATGTCCTGGAGGGCTTGTCAAAATTCAGGCTGTCGGACCCCAGTCCAAGAGTTTCTGATTGAGTGAGTTTGGGGTGAAGCCAGGAAATCTGCCTTTCTAACAAGCTCCCAGGTGCTAGCAGTCTGAGGAGGCACCCTGAGAGCCATTGGTCGAAATCTTTCTCCCTCCCTCTTAGAACAGGAAAAGCGACGCTAGCAATGTATGTAGACGCAAGCTATCGATGGGTTGGGCCGGGGCCAAAAATTGTCCAGTGAGAACAGAAATTCAGCTCTGGAACTCAAGTGGGAAGAATGAACAATTTTTAGCCCCTTCTTATATGCCAGCCCTGCTCTGACACGAAACTACTTCAAAGGCTAAAAGGTTTCTGGTAAAACCTTCTGAACGTAATTTGACAATCTGGGGTTTTCTACCTCTAGTCATTTTTTCTTGGAGAAAAGCAAACAATGAGAACAAGTGCTACTCAGTAACAGGCAATGCTGCTTGGGAATTTAAAGGCACAAAGAGGAAAAATTGAGCCGAGTGAACTGGCCGTCTTAAAACCTGGTTATACATTTTCATTGACATCTTTAAAATTAGTGTCACTTGCAGACCAACTAAGAGCTCCAAATTCGAATGCTATTTCTCATCCTGACTTGTTTTAGCCTCTGAACGAGTCATTTAAATGCTCAGCCCCCATTTGCTCTTCAGGCAAAAGATGACAGCACTGACCTACTTCCTTCTTACGCACCGTTTCTTTCTCTCCCCCTCCCCACTTCTTTGTCTTTTAAAGACTCGTCTAATCCATATCACTCTTCCCCATTTTCTCCTCTTCTTCCTTCCTCTTTCTCCTCCTTTCTCCCGCCTCTTCTTTCTTATTTTTCGATTGGATGAAATGTGGGATTAGACAAGAGAAACTCTCAGGGTTTTGTTGGTCTGTTCCCTTCTTCATCAATGAAGGCAATATTTAAGGAAGAGCTTTGTGCATTTCACTGCAAAGGCAAGCTGAGAGCCTCAACCAACCAGGAGAGAGCATTCTTAAGAGTCGAGTGATATTTTGGTTCTCATCTACTCAATACTTTTAAAATCAGACTCCCAGGCCTTTGTGAGAGTTCCAGCTCCAACGTTAAAATGTATCCCTTTGTCTAAGCAGAAAAGTCCTGTCTGATTAAGGAGATCTTGGGCTTGGCCTTGGCCTGAGGAAGGATGGACAAGTTCAGAGTAAAACTAAGGCCCCAGAGATGGTCAGTGAGCCTATGACGAAGGCATTTATTTGGTGCAAGCTTTTGTCAGAGATTTTTTGAAATTGAAGTGTAGTTGATTTACAGTGTTGTGTTAATTTCTGCTGTACCGCAGAGTGATTCAGTTATACATATTCATACATTCTTTTTTATGCTCTTTTCCATTATGGTTTTTCCTAGGATATTGAATATAGTTCCCTGTGCTATACAGTAGGACCTTGTTTATCCATCCTATATATACTAGTTTGCATCTGCTAACCCCAAACTCCCACTCCATCCCTCGCTACACCTCCTCCCTCTTGGCAACTGGAAGTCTGTTCTCTATGTCTGTGAGTCTGTTTCTGTTTCGTAGGTAAGCTCATTTGTGTCATATTTTAGATTTCACATATAAGTGATAACATATGACATTTGTCTTTCTCTGTCTGACTTACTTCACTTAGTATGATAAAGAGCTTATATCATTTAATTGTGGTAAAATCCTGCAAACTAGATATCATCCTCACTTTACAGATGAGGAAACTGATGTTCAGAGAGGTTAAGTGACTTGGTCAGCGCCATACAGACAGGAAGTGGCACAGCCCTTCTGACATCAAAAGCTTATTTCCATCGAAGTTTGTCTCCTTTCTGCTGAGCAATGCTGGCTCCTGGCATCAGGCTCCAGATGAGTGGATTGGAGCCAGACAGGACAAGACTGAGGGATCAGGTGAAAGCCCCCTACTTCCACTCCTGCCTGCCCAGGATCCTGGAGGGGCAGGGGAGAGGGGTGAGGGAAGAGGGGTGAGTAGGGGTTGAGGTTGTGCACCTGGAAAATGGGAGGTGGGGATGGGGCTCCTGGCTGTGCTTGTGTGTGTGTGTGTGTGTGTGTGTGTGTGCGCGCGCGTGTGTATGTAGAGAGAGAGAAAGAATGAGGATGAGAGAACCCGGGTAAATATATAATTATGTGTTGTCTATTTCCAAAAGGAAAATAGTATTATGGCTTATTTCTGATTTTAAAAGCAAGGCATGCTTGTGGTAACAAATTTAGTCTGTACAGAAAGGAATAAAAAAAGAAAGTGAAGGGCTTCCCTGGTGGCGCAGTGGTTGAGAGGCCGCCTGCCGATGCAGGGGACGCGGGTTCGTGCCCCGGTCCGGGAAGATCCCACGTACCGCGGAGTGGCCGGGCCCGTGAGCCGTGGCCGCTGAGCCTGCGCGTCCGGAGCCTGTGCTCTGCAATGGGAGAGGCCACAACAGTGAGAGGCCCGCGTACCGCAAAAAAAAAAAAAGAAAGTGAAAACAGCCTATTATCCGCAAATCTAGAGATAACTGTGACGCACGGCTGGACTTTGAGTTCTACTTCCCAGGTGTAGCTACCTGAAATTCCCCTTGGTCTTGCCTATTGCTGAGTTGCCACGGTGACCTCCACAAAACAGTTAACACGAATAACTCTGATTTTCAAATTTTAAACTCACTTGTCACTTTGGGATAGCCAGCGTGTTGTCACCTGATAACTTCTTTGGGTTTCTTTTATCTAAGAAGAATTGTAAAGCTGACAAGAAAATTAGCCCATTAAAAGCCATGTTTTCAAAGATTAAGGAGATGGGAAAAGTTTTGATACGATATTAAGAAAAAGGAGAACATAGAATTATGTATCCAATGTGATCTGAGTCTTGATTAAGATATGTATCTACAATAGAGAACAAACTAGTGGTTACCAGTGGGGAGAGGGAAGGGGGGAGGGGCAAGATAGGGGTAGGAATTAAGAGGTACAAACTACTATGTATAAAATAAATAAGCTACAAGGATGTATTGTACAACACAGGGAATACAGCCAACATGTGATAATGACTATAATGGAATATAACCTTCAAAAATCGTGAAGTACTATGTTGTACACCTGAAACTTATATAATATTGTACATCCATTATAACCTTAATAAAAGGAGATATCTCATTCACAGAAAAAAAGACATAGAAATTCAGTATTTTTCCTGAAATGTTATCAGTGTTTATTTCTGGGTGAATTACTTTAATTGTCTTCTTTATATTTTTCTGTATTTACTAAAGTTTTGTAATGAACATGTTTTGCTTGGACAAAGAATAATACACGCTATTTTAAAAAAAGATGGATGTTTGGGACCGAGCTATTTTCAAAATACACAGTGATTTGTATGTGCAGAGACGAAATGAAGCTGAGTATTAAGCAATTTCCCATTGACCTTAATCAATGTTCTAGTCTGGATGGATATTTGGGGCTGGGGTGGAGGAACTGGCGGAGAGAATGTTCGAGTTTGTGAAATATTTCTTTCCTGCAAATGCCTCGACTCTGCACCAACTCTTATGAATGGAAACACCAGTTAAAATGAGCAAGAAAAAGTTTCTCTCGTGATTTCCCTGGCGGTCCAGTGATTAAAACTCTGCACTTCCACTGCATGGGGCGCAGGTTCGATCCCTGGTCTGGGAGCTTAGATCCCACATGCCATGCAGAGCAGCCAAAAAATTTTTAAAGTAAAGAAAAAAAATTTAAAAAGTTTCTCTCTGTAGACACCCCAGTTTCCCATTGGAAACTGATGGGTTTTCCCATGGACATCTGCCAGAAATCAAACAGAAGAGACAGGTAGGAGAAAATGGCCTGTAATTTTGGCTCTGCGGATGTGTGTCATATAGTACATTCCCTCAGCTTGGTATGTGTTTCTGGTAAGAAACTGTCAAGAACTCCCTTGAAAGCTCCCTCCGTTTGGGTCCACTGGCAGGGAGATTGGGAGCCCCAGTCCCTCCTGGGTGGAGCTAATAAGCCTCTCCAGCCTCCCACTGCTCTGTCCTTTCCAAATGAGTGGTAAAGGCAACAATAAAAACCAAGAATACTTAAGTCTCAGGAGAGAGTGGAGAGGTGAAGGAAGGTCTGTTTTATGGTACATCTTCAATAAAAAACGATTTACAGGTAAGTCATTTTCTGTTCTTTCTAGGTGTTAGATTGAGAGGATCCAGTAAACTAAACCCCAGAGAGAGCTTGGTCTAAATAAAAAATTCCAACAGCTGTCAAAACAAATAGCAGCCAATCAGAAATACAATGTCGAGGGAGGCTCCAGTTCCCAGATAATTCAGAGAAGTGTTAGCCTGTTACAGCAAGAGTATAGACTTAAAGGGACATTGGGAGGAAATTTAGGATGCCCCCCAAATCTGAAACTTGGAGGCTGATTGAGAGAAATGAGTAATACAGGTCTAATTTTATCTCTTAAGGAATAATCAAAGCCCTAATTATCAGTGAAGAATACATTCGTTCACTCATTTACTAGACAGTCACCGAGTGCCTTCTCTGTGAAGGCTGTGAACTGGGTGATGGAGACACAGAGTGGAAGGACCCATCCCCAAGGAGCCTGGAGCACTGGGGGAGGAGCCATAGCTATAATTCAGGGTGTTATATACAGTGATAGGGGCAAAAGTTGGCTATTATTGTGGGAGAAAGAAGAGAGGCAACTCTGTGTATGTGTGTGTGTGTGTGTGTGTGTGTGCGCACGCGTGCGTGTGTGTGTGCATGTAGCTGCGCACAAGCTGATGATTGGCAGCGCTGAGTCTGGAGGATGTGAACGAGTTAGGCAGGTAAAGGGGGCCAGGTGATAAGCATATAAGCCAGACAGGTAGAATAACCATGTGTTCATTCATTCACTCAACACGTATATTGAGCTCTTATTGTGTCCCAGGTACTGTCCCAAGAACTAAGTGAACAAGAGAGATGATGTCTCTGCCTTCAGAGAGCTTATATTCTAGGGGAATAGACAATGAACAGGTAAGCAAACAAATTAACAAAGAAGAAGCTTTCAGATAGTGATGGGTTGTGATGAATGTAAGAAAGTATAAGGTGACCTTAGGGCACAGTGGGCATGTAGGGGGCCAGAGAAGTCATCTCAGAGAGATGACCTTCCATGCCATGCCCTGAGTCAGCAATGCAAAGACCTGGGGAAGAACATTCCAGGTGGAGAACACAGCAAGTGTAAGGGCTTTTGGGTAGGAATAAGCTTGGTATCGTCAAGGATCCGAAGATAGGGCTGTGAGTGAGAGGGACGGTGGAAGGAGGTGAGGTGGTCAAAGAGGAAAGCAAGGGACAGATCATGGAATGCCTGCGGGCCCTGATGAGGAATTTAAGAATTGTTTGTAAGGGGTGGGAGTGGGTAGGTAGAACAGTTGCTCAGCTACTGTGATAGAACCAGTGAGAAGTCATGGCGGCCTGGGCCAGGGTGGTAGCTGTGGACATGGACGGAAGATGACAGTTTGGGATTATGTTCAGGAGGTAGAATCCACATTATCCATGGAAGGATTAGATGGGATGGGAGAGGGAAACGGAGGAATCGAGGATAACGCCTAGGATTTTTGCCTGAGCGGTAAGTAGATGGTGGCCATTTACAGGGGTGGGCAAGAGAAACTTTGTTTTGTGTTGTTTGGATTTTGATGGGGGTGGATAACAAGCATTTTAGGATCTACAGATGGTTCCGTATGGCATAAGTTTATAGAAAGGGGCAAATGATAATAGCTGGAGGGGCAGGGCATGGTCATGAAGGATCCTGTTGGCCCCGTGAGAGGGTCAGATGCAACGCTGAAGCCTCAGGTGTCAATGAAGGCCTTTGCAAAGTAGGACAACACTGTCAGGTTTCATCTTTTGAAAGATGAGCTTCCAGTGTAGATGTTTGTTTGGAAGGATGTGGCAGAAGCAGAGAGGCCAGTTAAGATGCTGTTGTAACAGCCCAGGCAGAGTTGACAGCCTGACATAAGATGGACTGGATAGCAACGGGCGGATTCTTGAGCTGTGTAGTGGGTGGAAGACACAGGACGCAGTGGCTCATTACATGTGTGAGATGAGGGAGAGGGTGAAGCCTTATTTTCTAGGTTTCTAAGTTCACAGATGGTGTTGCCATTCACTGCAATGCAGAGTAGAGCATGGGGAAGGCCGAGGAGGAGAGTGCAGTTGTGGACTCCAGTGTAATCGACGCGGTGTGCTGCTCCCCGAGTATCGGCCCTTCCTCCTTCCTCACTGAATGCTGACTTTGTTCACAGCTGCCTCCCTCCCCTTCCTCTGTACAGTCATGTCCTTCAGGGGAAGCTGACCACACCCTCAGCTCCAGGGCTGGTTCTTGTGTTTAGGCAGGTAACCCACCACTGGCCAATGATTAACCTGAGAGCAGTCACGTGACTGACTTGGACCATTGAGATAGGAGGAGAGGTTTTCTGGGTGCTTCTGGGAAAGCAACTTCCTTGCTTTTACCCTGAAAACACCTGAAAGTGACTCTCTTTGGTCCTCTGGGTGTTGTCCTTTGAGGATGTGTAGCCCTGGATCACTGTAGCTGTCTCACTGCCACCCTGAGGGTATTGAGAGAAACAGGCAAATGGGCTGGAGCAACCCAGTTATGTGAGCAGCCCATTTCCATATCGTGAAGCCAGTTTGAGTTGTATCTTCTCTCACTGGCGGCTCAGAGCATCTAAACTGATACAGGGGGCGGTGGGACATCCAAGTGGAGACTTCCAACAGGCACATGGGCTTTCTGTCTAGACCTGGAGATCAGGCTGTGGTCTGAGATGGACAAAGAACTCTGATGCTCACACTGTCCTGAGAGTTGGCATTAACAGGACGGTTTTCCTACCCAAATAAGGCTTTTTTGTTCTTTTTGTAAAACAAGGAAGGAGGTGGAGTAATGGAAGGGAGAATGTACTTGAAGAACACATTCCATGGCGTGGTAGTGTACAGAGGTAGATTATGGAACCTCTTTTATTAAAAATCCAAAAGAGAGACGCTAATCATTAATATGATTCAGACACTGTTCGGAGAGAAGCTGAATGACCTATTTTCTGAGACTGTTAAAAAGTGGGAATTCATTTTGTGTTGGTTGCCCCAGACGACCTCTGAGAGATTTGGCTAGCCCAGAGGACAAAGACGGGAGCTTTGGGATCTGGCACACGTGAAGGCCAAGTCCAGCTTCCACACTTTGGAGCTGCATTGCCTCCCCGAGTCTCATTTGTAACATGGAGGAAAAAAAGGTGGTCCTGTGAATGAAATTGGGAAACTTATAAAACTCCTGTACTGTGCCCAGAAAATGGTACGGGTAAGAAAGGAAGAGAAGAAGGGAGGGAAAGAGAGAGAGAGAGAGAGAGCTTCTTTCTTCTCCTATTCTCTCTTCATCTCTCCCCCATCAGGCCTTCATCTCCAGCAACCTCTGCTTGTCGGATCTGATAGTTATTCTCTGTCCTGCCTTACTTGACCAATCAGTGGTGTTTGATCTGTTTGACCACTCTCTCCTTGAATTTCTTCACTGCCTTCGGGCACTCCCTGGCTTGGCTGTCTTCCTACCTCACTGGCTACTCCTTCTCAGGGTCTCTGCTGGTTCTTCCTATCTTCCCTGAACCACGGAGTGTCTCAAATCTCCTTATCCCAGTTCAAGTAGAAAGCCCAACGTCATTATCATGGGCTATAAGGCTTTACCCAATCTTCCCCCCCCCCAATCTTATCTGGCACCTCTTCTACCACTCTCCCAGGTCACCTGGTCTCCTTACTGTTCCTGGAAAATGCCAAGTACACTCTCCCTTCGAGCCTCTTCACTTACTATCCCCTCTACCTAGAGTCTCACAACCCTACTTCTTTCAGATCTTTGTTCAAATGTCATTGTTTCAGAGAAACTGTCCCTAGCCACCCCGTATAACCCCCAAACACCCACACCTTATCAGTTTTCATCCTCTCTCCTTAATCTATCTCCGTAGCACTCAGCACCATTCAATGCATTTTATATTTATTTGTGCGTTTACACCATCAGAACAGGGATCTTGTTTTATCCACAGTTCTATCTCTAGTTTCTACAACTGTGTTTAGCACAAAGTGAGCTCTCAATAGATATTTATAGAATGAATGCATTCATTGAGGGTTACAGCGACTGTTATTACTAATGTCATTATTTTTCCCAACTTTAAGATTCTATGGTTTAAAGCAAGAGGCAGAGCCAGTGACTTCCCAAGATCCCTTTCAGTTTCCCTAGCCCAGCACAGTGGATGCTCTGTAAATTGCTTACATGGGAAAAGATCCAAACAGAGTTACCGATGCTCAAGAGCCTCAGATCACCACACTCCGGGATGTCTAGACTTCCTGAAAAGCCATCCTGAGCGATATGGTTGGACGGCCATTTAGACACGTCTGTTTTGGAGGCATTTTGACCTATGGTGAATGTCAAATGAAACAAAAACATTCTGACACTTTAAGAGCTTTAATTTACTCACGATAAGAGCCATAAGCACCTGAATATGTCAAGTTTATAAGGCAAAGACTTCGGAACAGGAATATATTCTTATTTAATGTGAGGGCATGTCAGCGAGTTGATTGACTGCTGAAGGAGAACACCAGTAACATATTTGGAAGTAACAGAAGTTGAATCTGCAAAATACCCCCTGAAAATTGGGTTTAGGGTGAATCTGTCACTCTCACTGCCGTTTGAAGTTGGGTTTTACGTGAAATCAAACAATTGCCAAGGTGAGTCAAATAGACGCATCTCAGAGGCCCCGGAAGGACAGCACCCCGATTACTGCTGTCAGTCAGTAGGACCTGGTGGAGAAAGCATGAACTTTGGAGTTATACAGACTGGGCTTTGAAACCTAGCTCTCTTGTGAGATAGACTGAATATCATCAGGTAAGTTACTTAGCCTCTCTGGACTTTGGTTTCTATCATCCCATGGCAGAGACTGCTGTGATCACCCAGATCTGTTTCGCCTGTAATCTAGCACTCAGCCTGACTGCAATTCTCAGCCCTCCTTGTCGTTAGACATGATCCCATGGCTGAGTTCTGGCCAGTAGAATGTGACGAATGTGATGTGTGTCACTTCCAAGCCTAGACCAGAAGAACCTCTCCTGGGCCATCTGCCATGCTCCTTCCCCTTCTGGTTTGAGGAGCCTGGTGCCTCCAGAAGCTGTGTGCTGAAAATGGTGGAACCACAGGTGGAAAGGCATATGTCTCTGAATCCGTGCTTGGAGGAGAGCTGTCTGTTTTGGACTTTCAGAGTGAAAAACAAATGCAAGTGAGAAATAGACTTCCATGTATTAAGCCACTGGGATTTGAGAGTTTAGTTGTTATATCAGATACCATTACCCTAATACCTTTGTAAAATGGGATAAAGATATTTTGGGGGGAGTTGATATATATTTTGTTTAAAGCTCCCAGAATGTCTTGGTATGTAGCAGGGGTTTCCTAGCCGTTGCTTCTTACCATCCTCTTCCCTAGTTAATCTACAATAGTCATTACACATCGACCCCGTGAGGGTTTTGCTAGACCCCAAGGAGATATAAGGAGTGTAAAATATAGTCCCAGATCTCTAGTTCCAGATTACCTACAATGGGGGAGACAATTACCCTTCATGTGTATCTGTATCCTAAAATATGGAGCCTCTGAAGGACAAGAATGGAGGGAGTGTCTCTAGTATTAATCATTAGAATTCAGAGAAGGAAGGTCCCTTTGGTTGGGCTAATTAGGGAAGATAATAAGTCATCAAGATCAGAAGAGAGCAGTTACATAGGTCGCCACAAAAAGCGGGCAATCAGAAGAATTTCTGTTTCATTTTGAACACGATATATTCATTCTTTTAGCAGTTATGCATTGTCAACCATGTTAGCAAGGAAGGCTGTTTAGAAAATTAACCTAGAATATGGAAAAAGCTATAAATTAGGACAAGGATGCTCATTACTAGGAGACTGATAATGTCAAATGATCAGAAACAGCCCAAATGTTCAATGTGGGTAGAATGCTTAAGTAAATCAGGGCACACTCTTCAGATGTAATCTGTCCCTAGGAGATCTCATCAAAGTCCACAGTTTAAATTACCACCTGCACAGAATGACCCCTGCATTATGACTTTGGCCCTGGTTTCTCCCAACTCCAGTCCGATATCTCTAGCTGCCTACAGGACGTATTTATTTGGATGTCTCAGAGACATCTCATACTCAGTGTTCCCAGACCTGAGCTTATGATTCACACCCCTTCCCCACCCCTCCAACTTGCCCCTCTTCCAGCATCTCCTGCCTCACCATCTCTGGTAGTGAGAGTCAGGATTCTGGGAATCATCCTTGAGCTTTCTCTCTCTCATCTCCTCTCCAATCTATGAGGTCCTAAATATCTTTTAAATCCACATTCTTCTCTTCATCTCTGCTGTTACCTCCTTGGTCTAAGCTGCCATCTCCTTTCACCTGGACTGTAGCTTAGCTTCCCATCTGCAAACAAGGTTCCTTTTCAGTCTGTTCAAGGTCACGTCTGATCATGTCATTTCTGCTGTTACTCACCCCCACCCCCCAAACTCCACAATGACTTCCCACTGCTTTTAGAATAAAGACCAAAGTTCTTCACACGGCCCACCGATAACCTCATTGTCTGAGCCTTGCCCGTCTCTCCACCCTTTCTACTCTTCTCTACCTCCTTCTCTACAATCTAGCCACAGGATATGGGCCTGCTGTTCTCTCTGCTCAGAATTCACTTTCCAAACCCACTCCTCTGCCTCCCAATGCACCCTTGCCAGGTTCATGTCCACATATCTTCCAGATCTCATAGACTCAATGACTTCAAAAATGCTGGCCATGGTCCTGCATCTAGGTCAGGTTCCTTTGGGACCTGCTTCGTAGCTTATACGGGCAAAGGAAAAGGTGGCTCAGGGAGTTCTGGATGGTGAGGGGCCAGAAATTAAAAAAACACTCATCATTGATAATACAGAGTGGATATTCTACCTTTGTACAACTCAGTGTCAAGCCGTAGAGCATAATTCTGATACTGAATTTGAATCAGGGCTGGTCATTTATGCCAAAGATATTTATGACATGCCAGACCCTCTGCTGTTTCCCCTACTCTTGTGGAACTTACCACTTACTTAACACATTTCGAAAACCCGGTATCGGGAAAGCAAATTTGTATTCAGGGAACTCCTGCGAATGTGTTTTATTTCCTTGAGTGAGACATTTAATTTTCTGGGTCTCCGTTGCAATAACGATCCTTGCTGACTGCCCTGTGGTAGCTGGGCCGGCATTCACGATGCTGAGATCCTTGGGCATTGACTCAGGCCTTGAATATGATGCAGAGGAGAAATGGGGCTTTGAATCAGAGCAGTTGAAAGCATGGCTTTCCCAAGACCCTTCCTTGATCCCCACGAAGGACTTGTGTTATTAAACCAGAGAGCCGAGCAGGTCCTGGCTGGCAGGGACCCAGGGATTAATGTCCAGGGCGCTAACATCATAATTGGGTCACCACTGAAGGTGTCAACATCTGCTGTGTGAGGCTCTGGTGCCAGAGCCCCTGTTGCACACCCCCGGCTGGCCAGGACCTCCATCTTGGGAGGCAGCCTGGGTGGCCTTAAGGCGGCACTTAGCACATGCTCAATAGCTACTGTCAGGTGTTGAAAAGCTCTCATTAGGGCCAAGAAATTGACTTGTGTCCTGGGCTTCTCAGGAAAACAATGAGGACCCATGGGAGGGGCTTTGTGCCTGAAGGTGCCCAGGAACTGGTAATTGAGTTACTGCTAAGGCAATGAGAGGCTGTGGTCAGTGACAAGTATTAGTGGCGTGAGGTTGGCAGGCGATGCAAGGCCACCCCGCATTTTCTCTTTGGCATGGAGTATACAGGGATTAGTTCTTTCTTTAAAAATATTTACTGGGGCAGTAGAGCCCCATAATCAAGAAGGGCAGTTGGGAAGTCAGACTACCAGTATCTGGAGGTGACAAAGGGATGCTTGTTTGTTGGGGGAGGGTCACCGCATTCTGCACTGTCACATGTCTCATTTAATGACAACATTCTCCAAATGCTGGTTCTCTTATGCTCATTTTCTTTCTTTCTATTTTTTTATTTTTAATTGAAGTGTAGTTGATTTACAATGTTGTGTTAGTGTCTGGTGTACAACAAAGTGATTCAGTTTTATATATATATATATAAATCTAGGGACTCCCCTGGTGATCCAGTGGTAAAGAGTCCGTCTTACAATGCAGGGGGCATGGGTTCGATCCCTGGTCAGGGAACTAAGATCCCACGTGCCGCAGGGCAACTAAGCCTGCGTGCCACAAATACTGAGCTTGCGCGCCTCAAACAGAGAGCCCGCGTGCCACAAACTACAGAGCCCACGCGCCACAGCTAGAGAAGAGAAAACCCGCACACCACAACTAGAGAGAAGCCTGCGCGCCTCAACGAGAGATCCCACGTGCCTCAACAAAGATCCCACGTGCCACAACTAAGACCCAAGGCAGCTAAAAATAAAATAAATAAATAAATAATAAATAAATCTTTAAAAAATAAAAAAAGAGTTAAAAAATCTATTCTTTTTCATTTTTTGTTATGACAAGATACTGAGTATAGTTCCCTGTGCTATACAGTAGGTCTTGTTGGTTATCTATTTTATATATAGTAGTGTGTATATATTAATCCCAAACTCCTAATTTATCCCTTCCCCCTTTGCCTTTGGTAACCATAAGCTTATTTTCTATGTCTGTGAATCTGTTTCTGTTTTGCAAATAAATTCATTTGTATCTTTTTTTTACATTCCACATATAAGTGATATCATATGATATGTGTCTTTCTCTGTCTGACTTACTTAGTATGATAATCTCTAGGTCCATCCATGTTGCTGCAAATGGCATTATTTCATTCCTTTTTATGGCTGAGTAGTATTCCATTGTGGGTATATACCACATCTTCTTTATCCATTCATCTGTCGATGGACATTTAGATTGTTTCCATTCTTGGCTATTGTTACTAGTGCTTCTATGAACATTGGGGTGCATGTATCTTTTTGAATTAGAGTTTTCTCTGGAATATCCTCATTTTCCAGTTGGGGAAACTGAGGGTCCAAGAGGTTCAATGCCCTGCCTACAGCCACATAACCATAAAAGATAGATGGTGGATTAGAATTTTGTCTGTTTCCTAAGTCCATGCTGCCTTTAGGACACCGTGGGTCCTTTACTACGTCGTGGAAGTGACCAAGTTGTGTAAATATTGTCTTGTGTGCTCAGTATCCTGCTTCCAAAGGAGATTTCCAATCCATCCATTTCTCTTCATGACACCTGGCCCCAGTGTTTCCTATCTGCATGACTAAAATAGCCTTTTAACCAGTCTCTCTGCTTCCTTCTCTGGTTCTCACGCCCACACAGCAGGATCAGATTTGAAGATGTCACGTCTTCGCTTCACACCCCTCAAAGGGTTCCCATCGCCATTTTGCTAGAATCCAAGATATTTAATGAGGCCGACAAGGCCCCGCCTGTGTCTCTTTCTCTGTCTCCTTCCATCTCCTCTACTCTTGGCTCTATCCACACTGGTCTTCCTTTACTTTCTGGAAGGCTTTAATCTCTTAGTCCTGCCTTAGGACCTTCAACTATGTCCTGGATGACTTTTACTCAACCTTAAGTATTTCTTACTCAGAGAATGTCCCTGTCTAACCATAGCCCTGTCCTTAGTATCCTGTACTCTCCCTTTATCAGTTTGCAAGTAGTTTTTCCTTTGTGACATCATTGGCTGTTAGCTTGTCTTTGGTCTTTCTCCCCCTTTACTTTATGAGCAACTCAACATTAGGGACCTGGATGGTTCTGTTCCCCACAATGTCATCAGCCCAGTATGCAGTAGGTTTCCAATAAGCACTTTTCAAATTTGTTGAATGAATAAATGGTTCTCAAAAGCTGTTGGCATTGTCTCTGACAATGTAAGTGCATATGCGCATATTTATAGAAGCCAGTTCACTGTAACTCCGTTTCCATCTATTTATTCATCTGTGCATCATCTCCATCAATATTTACTTAGTACCAACTGGGCGCTGAGGATGCAAAAGGGAATGAGAAAAAGTGCCATCCCTCCAGTAACTCAGTTGGGGGTGGACTAGGGTAGATGTGGAAACATGGGAGGGCAAAGGCCTGAGTCAAGTTGCTTCAGGTTTGGATCACTGGTACTTCAGCTCGTTGACTGTGTGACCTTGGGCAAGTGACGGCACATCTCTGAGCTCTGAGTGTCTCGTTGTACAATGGAGATAACCGCATGCATCTTGCAGGGCTGTTCTGACGCTAGATTGAATGAGATAGAGTATGTAAAAGCAAAGCTCAATAAAGAGAAAGTGTTGTTGTTATTATTGTTTGTTTTTATTACTTGGATGTGTCATAAAGAGGAGTTTGGTCAGTTCTACCTAAGGAGGGTGATTAAGGAGGCTCTTATAAATGAGTAAATGCTCTTGAGGGAAGGTAGATAAAGAAGGAAATGTTTTTGTAGTGAGAGCAAAAAAGGTATTCTGGGGGAGTCTGGGATTGTGGTATTTTGAGAATCAGCATTCTCCCATTTCTCCCTCTCCCTCTCTCCTTCCCAGAAGAGTTCAGTTTGTCTTTTGGGACTCCCTCCCCCCACATCCATTCCTCCTCCCTGACTCTCAACCCTGTTCCCATCTTTGTCCTCCCTGTATTAGCCTGTACCTCTAGTTACCCCTTTCCTCTTAAAACTGCGAAGAAAGAAGGGTTGGAAACATGTCTGTCATCCATCAAATAAAATTGGGAGTTGGCAGCTGTGGTTTTGTTAATGACTACTCAATTCTTCTCTCCCAACATCTGGAAGATTTGTGCCCCGGGATGGACGAGCCAGTGATCCACGAGGAGAGATTTGTCAACAGCTTGGAGACGGATGGGGGCCTTGAGGCCACCTCATCCAGCTTTCACCCTGGACAGGAAGCCCTTGGCAGCACTCTTGAGGAGGGGCATTCAACCCCTGCCTGGACACTCTCCAATGACCCCCGAGCTCATGTCAATGGACGTCAGCTCAAATGTGTATCAGTAGTGTGAATTTTAGTCTCCAAGCCCCAAATTCAGTACAAGAGTACTGAAAAGTAAACATCTCTTCAAGGAAGAAATAGTATGATGTCCAAGAGTGGGGGGACTGGGAACCAGACTGCCAGGGTCCACATCCAGACTCTATCACCTTGGACCAGTTAACATAGCTGTGTCTCCGTTTCCTCATCTGTAAAATGGGAATGAAAGTAGTTCCTCTACGGCAGCTGCTGTGAGAAACAGGTGCAGCAACAAGCGAGAAGCACATAGGATACTGCCGAGTCCATAGTAATAGCTTGGTAAGTGTTGAGTATTATTATTGACTCTTGGGGGACCCCTTATAAAGCAAGGGCTAGAGTGAGATTACAAGGGCCCAGAAAAATCCTCAGCTTCCCCAAATCCTTCTCCTTCGTGCTCTATATCGAATAAAGTTTATTCACCAAGGAGAACTGCCTTTCATCACCTGGTGACAGAGAAGCTTATGGCAGACTTAAGGGAGGCAGGCCTCTGCAGCCGGTAGGACTTGGTTTGGCTATTAACCAACTGGCCATGAGTAATTGCCTACTTTTTCTGTACCTCTGCCTCCTTACCTGCGGGATGGGGACCATCCTCCCCGCGTCGGAGGGTAAGGCCTGACAGATTAGCGTCACCTCCCTGCTTCACCCCTGCCCAGGCTGCCTTCATTTCTTGCTTGAGTTACTGCAACTTTATCCTAACTGGCCTGTGTTTCCACACTTGTTCCCATACAGGCTATGTTTCACCCAGCAGCCAGAGTGAGCTTCTGAAAACCCGAGACAAGGGATGTCGCTCCTTTCCTTAGACCCTCCAGTGGCCTCCGATGTCCTTCAGTGTGAAATCCTCATCCTGGCCTATAAGCACCTCCGTGTCTGGCCTCCACTTCTTTTCTGTCCCATCTGCCTCCATTTTTCCCTCATTGGCTCTGCTTTCTTCCATTTGGACGAGCCGAGCATCTCAGGGTCTTTGGACTTGCCATTCCCTCAACCTGGAAGGTGTTTGGCCCCGATTTCAACATGGCTCATTCACTCATCTCCTTTGAGGGCTCTGCTCAAGCGTCACCTCCTCTGAGAGGCCTTCCAGAGCCACCCTGTCTCGTATAGCATTCCCTTTCTGTCAAAATCCTCTACGCTTCTTTATTTTTCTGCATAACACTTATCATCCCCTGGCAAATGTTTATGTATTTGTTATTTATTACTTCTTTCTTCCCGTTAGGGTGTAGAGCCCATGAGGGGAGGGTCTGACTTTTCTACCTCTGCTGGATCTCCAGTACCCAACCGCACGTCTGGCTCGGTGTAAATAGTAAGTATTTTTTGAATGAACAATTGCATAATATGCAACCAGAATTAACATTGTTTGTGAAAATGTGCCTGGCCCACGGTAGGTGTTTGATAAATGAGAGTTTTAAATCCCCTTGTTATCAAACTAGAAAGAACATTTAAAAAACAAATACCCGTGGGAGGGGCAGCGCATTGATTTAAATCCACATGGGGTTCCTGTAAAAGGGAGGCCTGAGTTGGGAGGGCAAAGGAAGGCAAGCCAGGGACTCCACGAACTTCACTCGCTAAGCAATTTTGCCTCTGGCCAGCTCTGTTTATGTCTGTGTGTACAATGATTCTCCAGGCAATTGAATTGCATTACCCTTTCATTCTAATAATATGAACAGAATTCAGATGTGGTATTTGATGATGTCTTTTCTATTGAACGACTTCAGGACTGCCTGGCACATTGCAGCAAATTACTGTCAACTTGAGGGTGGCCGTGCCTCTACCAAAGTGCCGATATTTCTGTGAAAAATCCTGGCCATTTACAGTTTATGTCTCAAAAATGAATTTTTATTTCATTGGCTTAATCTTTAGAGTTGACGGAAATGTGTGTTTATTCCCAGGGTGACTTAAAATGCAAGATTCTTATAACAAGACCAGAACTGGAAGATTTCCTGAAGGGGGAGAAAGAAAAGCGTTCCCTGCCTGGCTGGAATTGCTGTGTGTATAATACCTGCTGAGAGAGAGAAGAGGGTAGACTGGATTCCTTCCAAAACTCAGAAGGGAAGCTGATTCCAACTTGGACGTGTGTTAATATCTTAAGACCAAGGCCGACAGACAGAGGGGAGGAAGTGGAGGAGAGAGGGAAATGTGTGAGCATCTTTTCTAATTCTTACTGTTCAAACCAAATGCCTGGAAATTTGCTGCACCCAGCAATTCCCTGGCCTGGCACATAGTAAGCACTCAAGAAACGTCAGTTGAATTGGAATTGACTTTAGCTTGTGAGGGTTTGGAGGCTGTGTTAGCCGCTGTGATGTGGATGGGGATTTGACCACGTCTCTCCCCTCTCAGCACCCCCTGTGCATTCATGTTGCCTAATAATCTGTCCCGAATAGCAACAGTTTTGAAGACTTTGGCTGTGTCACAAGGAAGAATCCAGCGCTTCCCAGGGGCATCTCCCCATCACAGATATGGCACATCTCGGCCCACACACCGGCTCTCTTGAGTCAGAAGGGCAAGTTTTTGCTGTGACTGATTTTACTACTGTTGTTTCTATTGCATTGGTTAAATCCTGTTAGCTTTTTAGGGAAGGGGCCTGCATCAGCTGAGCTCTCCATATTAGTTACCTTGAAGAAGAGGAATTTCCATAACAAGCCTCCTACTCTGCTTCCTCGTTTTATGTCCTTAAACAGCAGGGGAAAGAAAAACTGTACTGTGGACAGCGTCTTCACCGAAATGTCCCCTGCAGCTTGTGTGCCTGGCAAGGGCTCTTGGAGTCATGGATAATTAGTGAAGGTGTATCAGCCAGCTAACCCAGCACCACTGCAAAGCTATTGGGTTGGTGATTGCAGTAATCCAAGTAAAAAGATTACTCTAAGCATCAGTTATAGGCAGATGTGACTGCCTTGTACTGTCCTAGTCTTTTGCAAGTATAGCAACACACAAAGCAGGCAAAACTCGTTGCTCACTTGGGGCTTATAGTCTAATGATCTACATCTATCTATCCAACTTATGCGGTGACCTGAAATGACACAGACAATAAAATCACAACAAGAATCAAGATCAAACAATAGGTCAGTCAGAAGGGAAGGTCAGCACGAGAGGAGAAGAAAAGAAATGCCAACGGGCAGTCCATAGGGTCCTAAAAAGTTGCCTGTGCCAAGTGGGAACTTTGGCCCAAAGCTCCCTGACAGCCAGGGCGGAGTGGGAAACTATGTCAGTGACATGAATCTCGTTGTTCAGAAAGAGACATCACTACTTTCCCTACTTCTTCACATAATAAAATCTGTTATCTAATCATGTTCCTTTATTTAAGCCTCAGAACAAGCTTGTGACTCAGTGACCACTATTAGCCCCATTTTACAGATGTAAAAACAGGGACTTAAAAAAGTTAAGGATCTTGCCCACCGTCACAACTGGAAAGCGGCAGGGCCGAAGTAAATTTCTGGGCAGTTTAAATTCAGAGCCTGTGCTCTTAACCATACACTTCACTGCCTTTCCTGCAGGGTAATCTGAAAAAGTACATCAATAGTCCTTAGGCAAAAGCCTATTTGCCAGGGGAGATAGTCTCCTGCCAGGGATCTGGGAGGAAAAAAGAAAAAAAAAAAAGAGAGAGAGAGAGAGAAGCAAATCCATATGCAGTGGGAAAATTGGATGTTAAGTATGAAATTCATCAGCTTTTAGGCCCAAGACACCCCAATAGTCCACGAATGGGAAAACCAGAGCTGTCAGGTCCCAGGCTCGAAATGACGGGGGCTAAACTGGGCTGACATTCGTGCACCTATTTTCTGTTGTTGTAAAGGGATGATCTTAGTAAGAGAAAGGGGTAAAAAAAATCCCCGTTAGCTTGGCTCCTGCCTGTACTCAGTCTCACCCTGTTATCATGGAACCTCATTAGGCCTCCAAGAGCTGCTGTATTGGAGGGGAAACACTCGGAAGGCGCTCGCTCTGCAAGGTGCTGAAGCAAGCTGAGCTGACTTTTCTTTTTCTCAGATTGGGTTCTTGCCTCTGAATCACTACTCCTGGTAACCATACGACTGGGGGAAAAAACCAAAACAAACAAACAAAAAACTCCTTGAAAAAAAATACAACCTGCATGACCAAGTAGAGAAAATGTGCCGATTTTCAAGAGTTCAAGTTTATTTCAAGTGACATCAACCCTGAGAGGTAGCTTAAAGGATTCTGGAACCAGACTAGGTTGGCTCTGTTATTCAGTGGCTGAGTGACCTTGGGTCATATGCTTCAGTTTCCTCATCTGTAAAATGGTAACAAGGACCCGGGAAGAGTTGCTGTGAGGATCAAATGAATTATAAGTTACTAAGCACTTAGAACAGTGCCTGGCCAAAAAAAAAAAAAAAAAAAAAAAAGTTCTGTTTATGTGTTTGTTAATAAAGTCTGTTACATTCCTTAAGGCAAAATTGCTTGGTAATGGGGTCATCTCTGGGATGATAAACCTGGCAGAGTTACTTCATGCCAAGAGGTAAATTCTAGCCTTAGGGGATGCAGTGATGGCAGATGACATAGAAAACAATATCTTGCTATCACGCCTCTTATCACATTTACACAAGACAAAAATCATGCACCAAATCCAATTTTATGTTGCATCTTGGAATTCTGACTCCAATAATTTTCTAAAATGTTGAATTCTGTTTGCTATACAGTTTTTAAACAACAGCTGTTCATCCACCCCAGAGATGACAGCGAGTCAGTGTTGGGCGTTGTTTAACGCGTACCCACACCTCTTGCCTCCCTCATGGGGATGTTAGGGGGTCTAATTAATTTCTGCTTGCAAAACACTGAGAAATCCTCTAGTGAAAATTGCTATAGAAATGCAAGTTGCTGTGTTATCATTACATGTACTTGTAATTGTTTTTAAAATTTACTTATTGGGTAAGGAGAGAGAATATATTTTTTCCTTGATGGCAGTGGATAATGTTCTGTCAACTGGCATTTATAGATGTTAAATCACTTTATGGAAACATTGTATCTCTAGAGTTACAGGAATCTCATAATGGGAAATGTACATAAAGCATTTCTTCTTTCACCTTTGCACCCTCCCCCTCATTCAACTCCTATTTCCACAGTAAAACAAATGTGAAAAGAAACATTATAAGAAACAACCAAGTGTATCCAAACCTAAGAAGCCCAAATACATGTTCCTACATAAAATTTCCTGTACAGAGTCCGTTTTTTTTCTGAACAGAACACCCTTCCCATTAATTTATACTAAAGTTTGAGCAAAGTTAAGTTGAAATAAAAATATAAAGCAGAAACAAAGGAATTAAGGATAGACATAAACACCGATTAAAATTATGTGTTGGGCTTCTTATCCTGAAAAGAATAAAAAATCTTGGCTTGGGCTTGATTTTATTAAAAAAAAGTGTGAAATGACTCATAGGAAGCTCACATCTCAGAAAGATCTTTCCATGGTTATACGTGCATTTCTTTTTTCTTTATTATCTATTTCCCTCTGTTTTATAGGGAAATACCTATTTTATAAGTATGGTTGGCCACTGTTAGATGAAACTTATCCATTTACTTTAAGGTATCTGTTTCCTAACTCAAGTTTGAGATAATGACATCTATCCTGGCATACTGCGAAAAGAAAATTCACTGGACGTAAAATTTAGCACTACACAGGGGAAGAACATAAGACTTTGTCTGGGAGCTGTTCAAGTGGCGATGAAATCCGAATCAGATAGGAATGCTATCATTGCTGCTATTAGCAGCTCCTCGGCCAAGTTTATCCACAGCCTCACAAAAATTGATTTGCAATCAGCTATATTTGCTTTTAAAACTCCCATAAAATCTAAGAAGCCTATTTTAGTCCATAAAATGGAGCAAATAATTACCTCTTTTCTAGGAATAAAATGTAAAACCCGTATCTAGAGTAATGGCCATTTTCTTATCCCTCAACACTTTGAGCTAGAGTCACACCACACACCTCCTAGATTTTCCAGTGTTATGATTTTTTATTCCATTTTGGATTCGCATCAGCTTTCCCTACTTTTTACCTCCCCCTGCCGCAGCCCTCCCAGCTCCAGACCTTGGACTTCTTTCCTCTGGGCTTCCATAATCGTTTATATCTTACGAGATTTCTCACAATAATAGTAAACAAAGGAAAAAATGAATAGATGAGCTGGGTGTTACTTCACGAGGTAAGGGGGATCTTCATTTTGTATTTTCTTATAGCCTTTGGTATGGTGGTCTGATTGGGGGGGGGGCAGACAATGATGCTGTTTATTCAAACCATCCAGTCACTATCGGCTCACAATAGCTCCAGAAAGCTTTCGTTCCTGGTGGATTAGCCTTATTGCAAAAGATCAATAAGTCAAATGATTCTGGCATATCTTCATTTAAAACTCTTATGGATGCTGTCACTTACCTAACTGCATTCAGTCTTATTTTTATTATTATTATTTTTGCGGTACGCGGGTCTCTCACTGTTGTGGACTCTCCCGTCGCGGAGCACAGGCTCCGGACGTGCAGGCTCAGCGGCCATGGCTCACGGGCCCAGCCGCTCCGCGGCATGTGGGATCCCCCCGGACCGGGGCACGAACCCGTGTCCCCTGCATCGGCAAGCGGACTCGCAACCACTGCGCCACCAGGGAAGACCCATTCAGTCTCATTGATTTACCTCTCACATCATTCCACTTTTCTCCCTTTCTACTCACCATCCTAGCCCAGGCCACCATCATGTCTCACCTGGACAGCGGCAGTGGCCTTGTCACAGGTCTGCCCTCACTTGCTCTTACTCCTTCTTATCTCTTCATCTGCACTGTACCCAGAGGGATCACTTAAAATGCAAAGCTACTCACATCAATCCTCATTTTCCTAAGACCTTTCAGTGGTTCCCATTGCTCTAAGGATAAAAATAAACATCTGCCTTGGTTTTGCCTTCCACAAGTCTTGCTTTACTTTTTGCTTTAGCCACTCTGCCTTCCTTCTTGGTTTTTGTCTCAGTTTGCTCTCCTGCCTCAGGACCTTTGCAGAGGCTGTTACTTCTGCCTAAAACTTTCTTTTCTTCCTCACCTTTCACCTAATTACCATGTCATCCCTTAAAGCTAGCTAAATCTCTGGTTACACACTTTCCTAACTTCCAGTACATTTCCTTCATAACACTTAGCACAGTTTGTAGGTGTGTGTGTGTGGGGGGGGGATAAGCTTCATGAAATTAAGAACCGGCTCGGTTGTTTGCTCCTCTCTCTATCCCCAAAGCTCAGGCTCCCCTGGAACAAAGTAGGGATTTACAAAATTTTGTTGAATGAATAACTCTGGGATAAGTTTAGATCTTTATCTAATAAAGCAAAAGCCAGAGGAGAAATCTATATGCTCAAAAGTCTATTTTCCAATTGCCGGGAAGGTGTACATCACCCAGGTAACAGCATCACCCAGCTCTACTATCAGCAAGTCCTTGGTATCAACCTGAGAAATGATGCAATTCTTTTCCCAGTGTCAGTGCAGCCCTTTATAAAACGATTCCATCAAGTCGTGGCAAGTGTCCCAGAGGCCCATAATGAAATGAAAATAAAAAATTTGAAAAGACCATATGATTTCCAAATCAAGCAACAGAAAAATATAGTACCATATATTAGAACAATGATGATTTTTTTTTAAATTGGTGAAATAGATAATGAAGAATGCATTGATATAGAGTGTCCTCATGGCCCATACATAGCTCTGGGTAACATGAAATAAACGACTCTCCTTCCCTAGGCTCCTGCTGGCATTACCAGCTCGTCTTGCCCTCCACTGTTCATTTCTCATATTCTCGCACAGCCTTGTTCACAGTGCCCCAAACAAGTCCACACTGGAAACACGTGGTTCCCTCTGCCTCAAACCGTCTGGCCTTTTCCCTCCCCCTCTTCACACTTCCATCTCCAGGATCCCCTGGGTGAACATCCTTTTATCATCTCCTTGCCCAGGTAACACCTTATCCAACATTTCCGTATCCAATTGAAGTTTTAATTTCCCCTTTTCCATCTCAGTAAGTGGCCCCATCTACCCCCGCATTTGCTCAAGACGGACCTCTGGGATTCACCTTTACTTCTTTCTCCTCTCTCCAAGAGCAGTCATATCCCATTCATCAGCAAATCTTGTCCCAAATCTGTTCCTTTTCTCCAATTCTATTGTCCTAATTGTAATCACCATCCTCTCTGCAGAGATTTCCCGGTGAGCCTCCTTGCCTCCAGCTCACCTCAGTGGTCAGCATAATCTTCTGAAAGTAACTTAGATAGTACTTAAAACTCTTCTATGGTTTCCGATTTCACCAAGAAAAATATTCAGGCTCCCCTCTGTGACCTCCCAAGCCCTATGCGAGCTGGTTCTTGTCTTTCTCATTTTACTGCTGTCCCCACCTAAGGGCCCTCCCAACTCAGCACCCTCACTTCAGGATTTGCCAGCTTGACACGTCTTCAACTGATCTCCTGACCCCCTCCAACCCCCCATCTCTTCCTCCCCCCGCTTTCTGTCTCTCAGGAAACGGCGGCTCCATCTCTCCGCTTGCTCAGGCCAGAAAACTTGGAGTCACCTCGACTCCTCTCTCTAATTCACACCCTGTTTCCTATCGGCCAGCAAGTCTTGTCAACTCCACTTTCAGAATGTGCCCCAAATCTGGCAACTTCTCACAGCTTCTCCTGGGGCCACCCTGGTGCAAGCCACTTCCAGCTCTTGCCTGGATGATGGGGATAGCCTCCCAGCTTGTCTTTCTGTTTCTCTATTTGTCCTCTGTCCCACTGCCATCATCTCCCTTCCTTAAATTCTCAACTCAGAGTCTGGAGTCATGATGTTAAAACACAGGTCAGCTTAGGCCATGCTTCCACTCCAAACCCTGCAGTGGCTCTTGGGCGAGTGACGTGTGGCAGGGTGCCCTGCTGAGCAGTTAATTTAGGTCGAATCTTTATTGGGTAGTTGGCTTTCACACTCCATCCCAAGGAGGCAGAAACACCTCAGGGGTATGGTAACGGCATTCGGCTGTAGGGCCAAGATGCAATGTTGCCCCCATGCTGGAGGGCCCGGGCTGAGATGCAGAGATGCTTTGTTTGGCCCACATGGTCTTTTCTTCCTTCCTTCCAAAAAATGTGGACGGGTTGCTAGCATTGAGAAGCTGAGAGGTTTAGCATAAAAATTTGAATACTTGGCTTCTTCTGAAAAATTGAAAGATCCAGCACCTTTGGGCCTGCGGTACGTCAGCTGACTGGAGCTGACTTGGGGCTGCTTTGGCTGGGGCCTGTGTGTTGCAGCTGCCCGCAATCCCCACCTGGAATGCTTCCTCATTAAGCTACCCACCTGGCCTTTCTGAGTACTGAAGGTGGTAGCATCCAGCTTTGGCTTGTGGAGAACACAGAGCTGCATTATCTAAAATGAGAAGGGCTCCAAGGGCTGTGAGAGGTCAAGGAGACACAACCTGGAGAGGCCAGAGGTATTCGTGGACTCTAAAGGCTCTGGGCTTTGTGGGGGACCCTGGCACTGAACTTCCAGCTTGGGCCAGTCCCCTGTATCCAAGCTTGTGGAAGCAATGGATCTGCCCACCTTCAGGACCAGGAGGACCCAGACAAGGAGATGATCTGAAGACTACAGGCCATTTCTTAGAGGTTCTTGATGGTATAAGACCTCAAGGATTCTTACATGATGACAGGGAAAGAAAAGAGGCCTCTCAAAAACGTGACAGATGTCAGAATTTTTTTTTTTTTTTTTGGTTGCTCCAAGAACAGTGTGTTTGCATGTGTTGAGAGTTAGATTTAATTGTTTTAGAACAAATATGGTAATGCAGCTTTTTTACATGCAAAAGCTGTGGGCCAAACTCATACCTGCCTCATATGAATGATGTTTCCTGTATTCTCAGAAGAGAGTTAACCTTTCTCTTTCAGGAGCGTTTTTCATTTCTTCTTCAATCTGTTTGTACTAAGAAGTGAATTTGCATTTGCTTTACTCTGCATGTTCCCATTTCTTCTTGTGATTTTTAAAAAAAATTATATTATTTTATTTTTAATCTTTTTAATTTTCTTTTTGGCTGCGTTGGGTCTTTGTTGCTGTGTGAGGGCTTTCTCTAGTTGTGGCGAGCGAAAGCTACTCTTTGTTGTGGTGCACAGACTTCTCATTGCAGTGGCTTCTCTTGTTGTGGAGCACGGGCTCTAGGCACGAGGGCTTCAGTAGTTGTGGCACTCGGGCTCAGTAGTTGCGGCTCGCGAGCTCTAGAGAGCAGGCTCAGTAGTTGTGGTGCGCGGGCTTAGTTGCTCCGCGGCATGTGGGATCTTCCCAGACCAGGGCTTGAACCCATGTCCCCTGCACTGGCAGGCGGATTCTTAACCACTGTGCCACTGGGCCCTCTTCTTGTGATTTTAAAACCCATACTTAGAAGAAGTCTGCGTTAGGACACTGCTCATTGTTACGTGTATTTGGAGAGACTGGAAAAACCCAAGCCCTTAAAAATCAAAAGTCAAAAACCAGATGTAACAGTCCATTATGAATAAGAAGTGCTGTCTTAACTTTAGCATTATAAAAATGTTCTAGTTTAATTCAGACCTCTTATAGTGTCAGAGTGATCTTCATGTAGAAGAATTTCAGAAGGACCTCTTAGAACTTCAGATGCTTGAGTTTCTTCTCCATGTTGGGCACTCTGGTTGTCAAGGGAGGATCTCAACCTCCTTACACAAATGTGATGGAACATATTCCTCCTCATCCCCATCCCAACTTAGTTTTTGCTAAACTGGGGTCTGAGTCTTTTTTTTTGGTGTGATACGCGGGCCTCTCACTGTTGTGGCCTCTCCCATTGCAGAGCACAGGCTCCGGACGCGCAGGCTCAGCAGCCATGGCTCACGGGCTCAGCCACTCCGCGGCATATGGGATCTTCCCGGACCAGGACACAAACCCACATCCCCTGCCTCAGCAGGCGGACTCTCAACCACTGCGCCACCAGGGAAGTCCATGGGTCTGAGCCTTTGTGATGCAGAATGAGGAAGAGCGTTGAGAGAATCAGAGAGGCAGACAGAAAGGGGACAGGATTAGCGAGGAAGCCCAAGGTCATCCCAACTAAAGGTGATTGGGAGGGGAGAGAATAGAAGGCTGGGTCTGGGGCTGGAAGATTTTGGCATTTGGTGTAGGAGGCTCTAGAAGTGAGAAATCCTTCTGTGGGTTATGAATTGGATCCTCTTTTTAAAAAAATATTTATTTATTTTGGCTGCGCTGGGTCCTAGCCGCAGCACATAGGCTACTTAGTTGTAGCATGTGAACTCTTTAGGTCACATAAAGGATTCTTCAATATATGCAAATCAATCAATGTGATACACCGTATTAACAAGTTGAAGGAGAAAAACTATATGATCATCTCCATAGATGCAGAAAAGACTTTCAACAAAATTCAACACCCATTTATGATAAAAACCCTCAACAAAGTACGCAAAGAGGGAATTTACCTCAACATAATAAAGGCCATATATGACAAACCCATAGCCAACATCGTTCTCAATGGTGAAAAACTGAAACAATTTCCACTAAGATCAGGAATAAGACAAGGTTGTCCACTCTCACCACTATTATTCAACATAGTTTTGGAAGTTTTAGTCACAGCAATCAGAGAAGAAAAAGAAATAAACGGAATCCAAATTGAAAAAGAAGAAGTAAAGCTGTCACTGTTTGCAGATGACATGATACTATACATAGAGAATCCTAAAGATGCTACCAGAAAACTACTAGAGCTAATCAATGAATTGTAAAGTAGCAGGATACAAAATTAATGCACAGAAATCTCTTGCATTCCTATACACTAATGATGAAAAATCTGAAAGAGAAACACTCCCATTTACCATTGTAACAAAAAGAATAAAATACCTAGGAATAAACCTACCAAAGGAGACAAAAGACCTGTATGCAGAAAGCTATAAGACACTGATGAAAGAAATTAAAGAAGATACAAACAGGTGGAGAGATATACTATGTTCTTGGATTGGAAGAATCAACATTGTGAAAATGACTATACTACCCAAAGCAATCTACAGATTCAATGCAATCCCTATCAAACTACCAATGGCATTTTTCACAGAACTAGAACAAAAAATTTCACAATTTGTATGGAAACACAAAAGACCCCGAATAGCCAAAGCAATCTTGAAAAAGAAAAATGGAGCTGGAAGAATCAGGCTCCCAGACTTCAGACAATACTACAAAGCTACAGTAATCAAGACAGTATGGTACTGGCACAGAAACAGAAATATTGATCAATGGAACAGCATAGAAAGCCCAAAGATAAAGCCACACACATATGGTAACCTTATTTTGATAAAGGAGGTAAGAATATACAGTGGAGAAAAGACAGCCTCTTCAATAAGTGGTGCTGGGAAAATTGGACAGCTACATGTAAAAGAATGAAATTAGAACACTCCCTAAGACCATACACAAAAATAAACTCAAAATGGATTAAAAACCTAAATGTAAGGCCAGACACTGTAAAACTTTTATAGGAAAACATAAGCAGAACACTCTATGACATAAATCACAGCAAGATCCTTTTTGACCCACCTCCTAGAGAAATGGAAATAAAAACAAAAATAAACAAATGGGACCTAATGAAACTTAAAAGCTTTTGCACAGCAAAGGAAACCATAAATAAGACCAAAAGACAACCCTCAGAATGGGAGAAAATATTTGCAAATGAAGCAACTGACAAAGGATTAATCTCCAAAATTTACAAGCAGCTAATGCAGCTCAATATCAAAAAAACAAACAACCCAATCCCAAAATGGGCAGAAGACCTAAATAGACATTTCTCCAAAGAAGATATACAGATTGCCAGCAAACACATGAAAGAATGCTCAACATCATGAATTATTAGAGAAATGCAAATCAAAACTACAATGAGATATCATCTCACACCGGTCAGAATGGCCATCATCAAAAAATCTAGAAACAATAAACGCTGGAGAGGGTGTGGAGAAAAGTGAACACTCTTGCACTGTTGGTGGGAATATAAATTGATACAGCCACTATGGAGAACAGTATGGAGGTTCCTTAAAAAACTACAAATAGAACTACCACATGACCCAGCAATCCCTCTACTGGGCATATACCCTGAGAAAACCATAATTCAAAAAGAGTCATGTACCACAATGTTCATTGCAGCACTATTTACAATAGCCAGGATATGGAAGCAACCTAAGTGTCCATCAACAGATGAATGGGTAAAGAAGATGTGGCACATATATACAATGGAATATTACTCAGCCATAAAAAGAAACAAAATTGAGTTATTTGTAGTGAGGTGGATGGACTTAGAGTCTGTCATACAGAGTGAAGTAAGTCAGAAAGAGAAAAACAAATACCGTATGCTAACACATATATATGAAAACTAAGAAAAAAATAAAAATAAAATAATAAAAAGGTCATGAAGAACCTAGGGGTAAGATGGGAATAAAGACACAGACCTGCTAGAGCATGGACTTGAGGATATTTGGAGGGGGAAGGGTAAGATGTGACAAAATGAGAGAGTGGCATGGACATATATACACTATCAAACGTAAAACAGATACCTAGTGGGAAGTAGCTGCATAGCACAGGGAGATCAGCTAGGTGGTTTGTGACCACCTGGAGGGGTGAGATAGGGAGGGTGGGAGGGAGGGAGACGCAAGAGGGAAGAGATATGGGAACATATGTCTATGTATAACTGATTCAATTTGTTATAAAGCAGAACCTAAGCAACAATTGTAAAGCAATTATACTCCAATAAAGATGTCAAAAAGAATGAAATTAGAACACTCCCTAAGACCACACGCAAAAATAAACTCAAAATGGATTAAAGACCTAAATATAAGGCCAGACACTGTAAAACTCTTAGAGGAAAACATAGGCAGAACACTCTATGACATAAATCACAGCAAGATCCTTTTTGACCCACCTCCTAGAGAAATGGAAATAAAAACAAAAATAAACAAATGGGACCTAATGAAACTTAAAAGCTTTTGCACAGCAAAGGAAACCATAAATAAGACCAAAAGACAACCCTCAGAATGGGAGAAAATATTTGCAAATGAAGCAACTGACAAAGGATTAATCTCCAAAATTTACAAGCAGCTAATGCAGCTCAATATCAAAAAAACAAGCACCCCAATCCAAAAACGGGCAGAAGACCTAAACAGACATTTCTCCAAAGAAGATATACAGATTGCCAACAAAATCATGAAAGGATGCTCAACATCATTAATCATTAGAGAAATGCAAATCAAAACTACAATGAGATATCATCTCACACCGGTCAGAATGGCCATCATCAAAATATCTGGAAACAATAAATGCTGGAGAGGGTGTGGAGAAAAGAGAACACTCTTACACTGTTGGTGGGAATGTAAATGGATACAGCCACTATGGAGAACAGTATGGAGGTTCCTTTAAAAACTACAAATAGAACTACCATACGAACCAGCAATCCCACTACCGGGCATATACCCTGAGAAAAACTATAATTCAGAAAGAGTCATGTACCACAATGTTCATTGCAGCTCTATTTACAATAGCCAGGACATGGAAGCAACCTAAGTGTCCATCGACAGATGAATGGATAAAGAAGATGTGGCACATATATACAATGGAATATTACTCTGCCATGAAAAGAAACGAAACTGAGTTATTTGTAGTGAGATGGATGGACCTAGAGTCTGTCATACCGTGTGAAGTAAGTCAGAAAGAGAAAAACAAATGCCGTATGCTAACACATATATATATATGGAATCTAAAAAAAAGGTTCTGAAAAACTGAGGGGCAGGACAGGAATAAAGACGTAGACGTAGAGAATGGACTTGAGGGCACAGGCAGGGGGAAGGGTAAGCTGGGACGAAGGGAGAGAGTGACATGGACATATGTACACTATCAAATGTAAAACAGATAGCTAGTGGGAAGCAGCCGCATAGCACAGGGAGATCAGCTCGGTGCTTTGTGACCACCTAGAGGGGTGGGATGGGGGGGTGGGAGGGAGACGCAAGAGGGAGGGGATATGGGGATATATGTATATGTATAGCTGATTCACTTTGTTCTAAAGCAGAAACTAACACACCATTGTAAAGCAATTATACTCCAATAAAGATGTTAAAAAAATGATTCAGGGCAAGTAGAGACTATGCATTCATGAGTTTGCCAGTGCTACTAAGTTGGCCCCAAACTTAGACTCATCCTTGCCTCCTGTCTTCCTCTCCTAAGCCACATTCGGTCCCTAACAAATCCTGTGGATCTTACCTTCAACACATAGCCAGAATCCAACCACTTCTCATCACCTCCTCCCAACCCCCCAAACCAAGCCACATCCTTGCTCAGCCGGACTATTGTAATGGCCTCCTAAGTGGTCTCCCTATTTGCACTCTGGCCCCTGGGGTCTGTTCCCCATTCACCAACCAGATCATGACCCTCCTCCACTCAAAGCCCTCCAATGGCTTCCAACATGCTCAGAAGAAAAGCCAAAGAAAGTCTTTTCAGTCTGGCCCCTGCTGCCTCCCTGACCTCCCCAGCTCCAGGGACACTGGCCTCCTTACACTTTTCAGATATGCTGAGCACATTCTTTATTCTCCTGCTACTCAAGGCCCAGATATCACTGTGGCTCTTTCCCTCACTCCCTTCCCTGGCCTACAAATTTCAGGTCCTTCGCCCACCCCTCCTGGCCCCCTTCCCTGTTGAATTCATCCCCATAGCACTTACTTCCATCTGACCTACATTTGGCTTTTTGATTTGTTTACTGACTGTCTATCTTCAGTAGAACGAGGAGGGCCCTTCTTGAGGTTAAGGACTTTTGCTTGCTCTGTCCACTATTGCGTCCCAGCACCTGGCATGGCGCCTGGCACATAGGAGTGCCCGACTGTGTCTGTGAAATAAACGCCAAGAGCTCTCACCGGCAATGGGTGGTCGCTTCCATGTGGCATGTGCTTTGGTTTCTGAGGTTTGCCACGATCATGCAGAGATGATTGTGTATATGTGTGAAATGCCTGTGGCTTAATTATTGTGGATGAATGTTTAATTCTTGCCTTTGTGCTTTCTTCAGGAGACACCAAGTGGCTCTGGGCACTCAGCTCTCAAGGAGAGCTGAGCAAAAGGGAATCCAGGTGTCCACATCTTAAGTTCAATAGGAGATGGAAACCAGTGAAGGTTATATTTTGTGGTTAGACTTGGGGATATACAGAACCCAGCCTCAGAGGAAAAGAACCACCAGCCCTGGAAGACACATGTGGCTCACATGTGTCTTGTCTGTCAAGGACAGAGAAGCCTGGCCTGGGCTCAGGAAGCCTCTGCCTGGGAGGAGAAGGGGTGTGAAATCTGCTCTAGAAGTCAGGCTGTGGGACCCTTCGGCTGGAATTGCCTTTACTTGGATGAATGTTCCCTGGATTGAGTAGTTTATCTTTATAAGATTCTGTTTCCTAAATCGGATGGGGCTGGACACTGGATTTACACTGCCTATAATATTTTTTCACCTGTATAAAGTTTTCATTTTTATAAATCTTAAAACATTTTTTTGCTGGACATAGTAAGATTGGCCTGTGAATGGGCAGTGCTATCATGAGGAAGGATGTCCTGAGGTTTGTGCCTTTCCTCTGCCATGACCCTGGGACTGGAAGCTTCTGATTCCAGAATATCAAGCAGGCACGGAGGGCTCTGGGGCCCTAGTGAACCAAGCGGGCGGTAAAATCCTGGTGTGGTTCTGGTGCCTGGGGGCTCAAAGCAGTTCTCTAATCCTTGTCCACTTGCAACTGCTCTGAGTGCAGAGGCCCTAGAGAGGTTTACTGAGACAGTGGGCCAGCAGGGACTTTGTGTTACGGGAGATGAGCCTATAGACTTGGTATTTCTAGAGGGCTGTCCAGCACATTCCTCTGGATTGTCAGATATAAGCGTATTACCCTGGAGTATTACAGCATGTACTGGTCTGCGGTAGGGCTGCCAGCGTGGCCCATGGGAATCCTTAAGTTGTTTGAACAAATACAGGGGCAACATTTATGAACAAAGACCTCTCACAGCCACAGGAGTAAAGAAAGACTGGCCAGTGAACCCAAGTGCAGGCAGGGATAAAGGGAAAACAGTCTAACCTTGATTGGGAGAAAGATGGGCCCTGGGCTGTGAATTTCAAACCAGGACAAGAACCAACATCAGGGCAGATGTTTCCCTTGACGTTAAGGGAACGTGCTGCCTCACCGAAAAGGGCGAGGGAGTGACGGGTTCCATTGGACAGCCTGATGGAGACTGTTAAGGGATCTGGGGGAGGGAAGATGAGCAGATAGTAGCACTCAGTACAGACTAAGCACTTCGCAACGGAGAGCACCTTAAAAATCCTGAAACGCTTATCATAATTCCCATTTCACAGATGAGGACAATGAGCTCAGATACTAGTTTACTGTCTCATGGCTTCTAAATGTCAGGCTGAGATTTGCACCTAAGCCTGTCTTTCTCTTCCGTCCCTTCTTTAATTCCTTCCTTCCTCTGATACATTCATATCCAATGCCCTCTGGGCGCCAGGCCCTGCTCAGGTGCTGGGTAGCCAGCGGTGGCCCAGGCAGGAATGTTTCTGCCCTCACGGAGCTTCCGATCAATGGAGGAGAGGTCGACAGTGAACAAAGTAACAAACCAGTGAGACAGTCACAGATTGTGACAGTGCTGTGAAGGGATAACAGGACGCAGTGACGGGAGAGAAAGTGCGGTGGAACCGCCCTAGGCTGAGAGGTCAGGGACCAGCTTCTACAGAGACTTAAGATGAGATGGAGCCCAGCATGAGAAGGGCTGGGTGCAGGGCTGGGAGGGAAGGGCATTTGACGTCGTGGCAGCCAAGAGAACACCCGGGAGGCGGCACAGGAGCGAGCAGAGGGGAGAAAGAGTCTGAAGGTGTTTCTCCAGAGCACATGCACTCCTCTTGCTAGCAGGTGGCTTTGCAAGAGGGTGTCCAGCCAGAAGAGGAAATACCATTTTATACAGTGCGTAGGAAACCTGTGGCCTCTGGAAATGTAAGGGACGGTACGGGGGGAAAACACCAACTGTTTTCCTGTAAGTGTAGACACAGCACCACTGAGAGCTTCCCAATGCATTATTAAGGCCACAGAATCAGGGGCTCCACCCTTTGGAGGGAGAGGTCCTGGATGATAACCTGTCTTCCCACAGCACAAGCTCTGACCCCAAATCAGAGACGAGGCTGGGGTGGAGCCGTGAGGGAGTGGGTAGGGGCTGGGGGCCACGTGTGGCTGGGAGCCCACCTACCATGGAGACCCCAATGGCATTTCTCAGGGACCAGAAAAGGAGAGGGGGAGGGAGGTTACGCTGGCCAGGGCTTCTCTGCCCTGAACATCGTGTTACGTGTTTCACGTGCCTCACTTCCTAGAGGGTTCTCTGTCTCTATCTTACACGTGGGGAATCTGAGGCTCAGAGGGGTTAAAGTAACTTGCCGGAGCTCACTCAGCTACTAAGGGTGTGACATGCACACATGTCTTCCTGACTCCAAACCCATGTTTTTCCATGTGAACCAGGCTGCGGGGCCAGCGGATCAGCTGGGCTGGGGAGGGACGGGACCAGAGGAGCAGGACCTAGGGGTTATTCTGGGGGGGGGGCAGGGCGTGGTGGTGAGGGGACAGCTCTGGTGTGCTGGGGTGGGCTTTGTTTTGGGGATCAGAGAGACCTGTGTTCAAATCGCCCCCCCCCTGTGCCATTTGCTAGAATCTAGCAGCTAAAGGGAGCACCTTGAAAAGCCCAACTCCCCTGCCTCCCCTCCCCCAGCCTGCCACCCCCAGAGGAGGCCCCTACAGCTCCTCTTGCCTCTGGCGGCCTGAGTAAGCAGTCCCCCAGAAGAGCCTGACTCATTCACCTTGGCTGCCTGCCACTGGAGTTGCAGGGAGGACAGTGGCCCGGTGGCCCCGTGCCTCCCCAGCCTGGTCTCACTGCCCAGCCTCCTCTGGGGGAACAGACCAGGACAAATCCCATCACGACTCTGATCCCGGCACCTGCAGAAGCCTCAGCCTCCCAGGTCGCCTCTCATCGCCAGCACACACCTGTCCCGCTTTATTCTATGAGGTTGCGTGTTAACGTGTCACCCTCATTGGGCTGTGAGCTCTTGCAGGGCAGAGATGCACCTGAGTCATCTCCTGTCCCCAGTGCCCACAACAGGACCTGGCACAATGTAGGGGCTGCTCAGCAAATATTTGTTGAATTCTCTTCTGAATCGAACAGGCAATCCCGCCCCCCCACCCCCATCCTTGCCTGGGGATGATCCCGGTGGAGACAAGAGTCCCGTGATCACCGAGTCTGTGAGCTGTGCTCATCACAGCGGATGCAGCAGCCCTCCGTGCAAAGCACGCATAGGCATCTGCCACATTTCACCATTGTTTTCCTTCTGATGCTCTCGATTGCTGGTTCTATTCCAGCCCATTCTCACTTTCTGTCTTGGAAAATCACAAGGAAACTCCACACTGCTCCTGGAATTCTTGCCAACGTGATTCAAGCAGAATCGAGCACATGATCCCGAGTTCCTGCACAAACAAAGACTTGGCCACTTGCAGCTCGGTGGCCTCTTTCCCTCTGCCAGCCTGGGCCTCCAGCCTTGCCCAGAAGAGAGGGGGCAGCGTGTGTGCCTGTATGGCCCAGTCTCCACCCACACGGTGCCCCACGGTGGGGGCACCCAGGGTCGGGAGCTGTGGGCTGTGAGATAAACACGGACGTTGAGTTGCCCAGTGCGAATAATCCCGTGAGCCACCACATCCCAATCCCCACTCATGCCCCCTCGCCCATCGTTTTCTAAGTCACGCCTCCTTCTAGTTTCAGATTCGCTGTGTGACTTGGGGTAAATAACCTACACTCTCTGTGCCTCTGTTTCTCCATCTGGAAAATGGAGGTGTCATAACACGGGATGGTTATGAGGATTAAATGAACTATGGTTAACGTGATGGTACGACGGTGCCAAAAAGTCACTTTACTTGACCAAAAGGGAAGAATGGAAATGTATTGTAATGTACATTTATAATGTAATGTGATGGCAAATTACTGGAAATATAAAAGAAAATGTCAATTCAAAAAATGTATAGCATTTATTGTTTTCTGAATATAACATTAATGCATGTTTATTGAGAAAATTGGGAACTACAGAAAGTATAAAGAAATAAAATATGTCAACCTTGAACCCAGGAATAACCACTCTTAATACTTGTTTTATATCTGAGAGTCTTTAAGATGTATGCATATATATAGCTTATGTACTTTGCAACAATCCTATATATGCTGTACTGTAAGCTGCTTTTTTCCCACTTATATAGATCCCGTTTTCCATATCTTTAAATGTTAAGAACATGATTTTTAAAGAATATTATTCCATTTTTTCATTTTTAAATAAAGCCATAATGAATGTCCTCATACCCTCCCCTCCGCCCCCCCCCTCAAAAAAAAAAAAAGGGATCTGGTGACATCTCTGCACAGTGCTTGGTGGACAGTGAGTGTTCAGGAGCTGTTGGCTGTGATGCTGAGTTCCTTTACCAGCCTTAGCCAGTGTTCTCTGAGCTCAGGCTTCGCAGGGCACTCTGGTCCTCGGCCAGAAGCCCCGTGGCCGTGAAATCAATCATCCTTGTGCTCAGACCCTCCCGGGTACACAGTTTGAGCGCAAATTGGATGAAGTCTCCAGTGTTGCGAATGGCGTGAGGGGCTGGGCTGACATGTGGACTGGCCTGGGTGTGGCTCTCTCCTGTCCTTCCATGTAGGCAGCGAGGAAACTTAAAATGCTGGGTTCCTGAGAACATATTTCATTTGGAAACATATGGCCTACTCAGTCGGATATTATACGACGAAGAGGAAAAACGTCGCCTTGGCATCGCACCTCTGCCACCTCTGAGCTGAGTTAGCTGGGACAGGGGACTCCTCGTCTCTCGCGCCTGCGTCCTCGTCCGTGAATCAAGTTGCTAACTGCACCTACACGAAGTGAGTCGGGAGGATTTGGTGTGGTCTTGTGTGTCAGAGGCTTAGCGTGGAGCCTGGGGTGTGGAATTTAAGACCGAGTTCTGTTCCTAAGAGCAGCACCAGCAACCAGTGATGCTATCATCCTGAAGCCCCGGAGTTCTCCCGCGTGAAGGGCTGTGGCATCCCCGGTGGAAGGCAGAGCTGGTTTGGGACTAGCTCCACTTTATGCCACCAAATGAGAGGGACACTAAAATCGATGGTCCCCTAGGTTTGGGAGGACCTGGCCCAGAACTTATTGGAGGATGAAACTTCTGGGATTGGACTCAAAGTGGCCTGATCGGCTTGGGACTTGGAGTGACTGAATCTGAACAGTGTTTCTGCCCTCACTCCCTGTGGGGCCTCAGACAAGACCCTTAACTTTTCCGAGCCTCAGTTTCTTTGTCTGGAAAATGGGCATAATAATATCCCTCTTGCGGATGTCTTTGTGAGATGCCGTGCAGAGACGCAGGGATTCAAACAACGGTTGTTGAATGAATGCCGAGCACTCCTCATGTGCTTCTGGAATAATCGTAGTTTTTTTAAAAAAGCAGATCTCAATTAAGTATCCCCTGTTCCTAGCCTCCTCGCTGGTTTAAGACAAGTTTTATTAGGAGGGTAAGCCCTGGGAGGGCAGATGCATGCCTATTCCAGTGCCTGGCACAGAGCAAGTGCTCAGGAAATAGGGAGTTGATCATTAGGTGCATTTCTCCCTCATGTGTGAAATCTTAGGCGGTTCTGCTGTCTGTGGATCCAGTCTACTGTGAGGCCCCCGAGTCCAACAATCTTTGGCTTATGCCAAGGGATACGTAGAGGAAAGAGCGATCCCTGCTCTCCCCAAAGTCAGAGAAATCAGAGTTCTGATGACTGCTGCATTTCATAAGCAAGAAATGAAATGACAAAGCGGTATGAAAGTTACAGCGCTCAGAATACCCATCTTCTCCAGACATCCTGAGTTTTTCCTTTTTAGAGCAAAACCCTGCAATATTAATAAATGACAGAGAAGCCTAGAAAAATGACTCTTTCCCTTTGACACGGTGAAGATCACAGGGACTAGGGGGACCTTTCATCTTTATTAATGTATCGCAAGGGGGCCTCTCCCGCAGGCCGTGGGAAGCACACATCCAAAGAGTTTGCATTGCTTGCAGTCCTCAGCATCCCTGGGTGCCTTAGATGACTGTCTGATACTGTTCAGAGTCTAGCAGGGCCACGTCATGGGGACCCGCTGTGTCCTGGGCAAGAACAAGGCATCTCTAACCCAGCTCCCATCTGTGGGGGGCTGGAAGACAAGAGAAATTCAGGACACGGGCTTCAGTCACATGGGCCTGCTTCTAACCAAGGGCACAGATGTCCCGAAGAGGCTTAGAAGGAACCAGGCTGTTCATTGCAGGGACAAGCACAGACCATGCCTAGGAGGGGTCACACCTGAGTTCAGTAAGGAGCGCACCCAATCACCAGCACCCTCATCTCCACCCACAGCTCTGCTCTTCGTTGCCTGGCTAAATGTTTCTTCCCACGCCTCCTTCCCTGTGGCTGGCCATGGCAGGACGGTGGCCAAAAAAATCTGTAACTTGATATCATGCAGACCTCATTCCACTGACTTCGTGAGTCAGGAATTGCAAGGTAGTTTCAAGAAAGCACAACAGAACTGAAAAGTTTTACAGTAATGACTCAGGAGCCAAGAATGTTGCAGGGTCAGGCACACACACACACACACACACACACACACACACACACACACACACACACACACAGAAATGGAGAGGCATATTTTGACAGTCGTTTGTTTAGAAATACTTATTGATCATCCACTCGGTGATAAGCACTGTTTTGGGCTCTGGGGATCCAGCAGTGGACAGGACTGCTAAGGTTCTTGTTGCCCTAGTACTTAAACTCATTTCAGTGTTCTAGTGGGAGAGTTTCTCCAGGAGCCAGGATGTCACAGAGTTAATCTCACTAAAGCCACATTATCATGCAATGGGTGTGGGTACCACCTGAATCCCCACTTTCTGGACAAGGGATCTAAGCTCAGGGAGGTCAGCTTGTCCAAGTCTGTGGACCTGGAATCTGATTCTAGATTCTGGACCCCTTCTCTTTCTACTCATTGCTCAAAGCCGACTAAGAAAGCTGAGCTGAGAGGGACTGTGCCATCTGGGAGGAAGAATGCGGCTGAAGTGTGCTCAAATAAAGCATCTCCTAATTCGATTATGTTTGCTAGAGTGCAATGTAATAAAACGGAGTTCTCTCATAAGCTTCATCTCCTGATGTGTACAGAACAAGAAAGCAAAATTAAGATTGGAATTTCCAGGGAGAAAGCATGTGTTTTAGGCCGAAATGTAAAGAGAATAGACCCAGAAGAAATCGATTCCTGATTATACAACTCAGCTCTGATGAGGGGGTGCCAGGTGCCCTGAGAGGCTGGCATGCCACGGAAGACCAGGCTGGTGCCTGGAGGGAGATGCCAAGGATGGGAGGTCCCACTGGAAGGATATCAGGATGGAGCAGAGAGGCTGATGGGAAGAGAATTGTTAAAAGGCAGGAGAGTTGGTGGAGGCACGCGATAGTGAAGGTCTGGGTGACCCGCTGGATTTATTTCAAACACCTCCTCGACCCTCTCTAAGTCTCCTGCTTTCTCCCAATGTCCCCCTTCACAGGCAGGCAGAATGATTTTTCTGTCAACAGTAGAGCCTGGTGATGAGCATGTGGACCCTGGAGCCAAGCTGCCTAGTTCTGAAGCCCACTGCGTCCCTTCTGATGCTGTGTGACCCTGCACAGATTACTTGCCCATTCTGGGCACCCATTTCCTCATCTCTATTTCAACTACTGAGGGTTGAAGTAGTGCCAGTCTCATGGCTGTCATGAAGACGGAATGAAACAATGTGCACGAAGCACTTAGAATAGTGCCTGGCATGTAGTAGGCGCTCAATTAAAGTGAGGTGCCGTCTTTGTTTTAAATCTGCATATAGTACAACCTTTCTAAAAACCACGGGTGGATGCTCTTGGTTGCCCTCAGAGGAAACCCTGGCATTTGAGGGCTGTTCAGAGTCTGTTCAGAGTCTAGCAGGGTCACGTCATGGGAGATCTGGCCTCTCCTGGCCCAGCGAGTTTTCTGTATCACAGCTCCCTCTCTCCATCCCTGCCTTCCCACTGGACTCAGTGACCGGCAGCTCCTGCCAGCACCTTTTGCTCTTTCACCCTCTGGGCCTTGCTGGTACTTCTTCCTCTGCAGAGACCACCCCCCACCCACCACTGCCCATATGCAACACGAGTCAGCTTTAAGACTCAGCTCCCACCTTGGAGAGAACTTTCTGACCCTTTCGTCCACCCTGGAATTCACTGCTCTCTCTCTTGTGCCCGTACTGAGCCCTTCCAAGATTCTGGCCCGGTCCCCTCATGACTTCGTTGTTCTGAGCTGTTCACATGACTGCCTCCACCACTCGACAGTTAGGGCCCAGGCTCTGCTGAATCTGAACTCGCTGTTCTGCCCAGTTCTTAGCACTGTGCCTTAGTCAGCAGCTGCAGAATGGACTTGGCTGTTAAAAAAGGAGAAAATGCGGGCCAGAAGGGCCTCCGTGACCTGTTATTATTATAAGGTAAGTACATGCCTAGTGATGGGGAAACGTTAAGTCCACGCAGAACCTTGAAAGCTGCTCAGATTATTTCCCTGGTTAAAACCCCTTGAGACGAAGAGCCGGGGGAGGGAGGGCTGCCTTTGCGGGCACATCGCCTCCGGAACTGGGAGGAATAAAGCGAAGGTTGGTGTTTCTCCTTCGAGAAATTAGGTCACTGGGTGTTGTTAAGTGTGCCTTACAGAGCTATGCTAATCAGTTCTCTTCTGGCCTAAATATCTGGTAATTATCTTGGTTTTTTGCTTTGCCAGACTCGGCTTCCTAAAACAGTTCACCCACACCATTGCTTCTCAAGACCTTCAAGGATGATGGTAACGCCACCAGACAGCAAGCGCACCAGCTCCAGCCCGGTGCTGGGCGCCGTTCTAAGTGGCCCACGGACTCCTCAGATCCCTGCACAGTCTAGGAGGCAGGTGATACTATTATCACCAGGTTACAGGCAGGGGATGGAGGCTCACTGGTCCGGGGCCTTTGGCACCTCTGCGGGACTCTCAGACCCCCTCTCCCTCCCCATTCTTGTTTCCCAGGCCCTACCCTCACTCCTCATCCTGGTCATGTGGGGCATGTGGCTTCCCAGGTACGAGCCCAAGCTCCGCGGTGATGGTGATCTGGGGTCCCTGCCTCCCTCTCGCCCGCCTGCCCCAGGATGCCCGCCTGTCTCCAGTCTGTACCTCGCCACGTATCCTCCAAGGCATGGCTTTTGTCTAGACTCTGCCAGAAAGTACTTTCTGTACTCCCGTTGCACTCGGGTTCCAAACCACCTGCTTTAACATTTGGTGGTCCAGGGGTGGTGTGTGCGTGCTTGTGCGCGCCTGAGTGGGCGTGTATGTGCAAGTGTGTGCATGCTTGTGGGATCGCTTTCTTTCCATGTTGAGTTTATAAACGATATGGATGTAGGGACTGAGTCTCTCTCTGCCTCTCAGCGTCAATAGAACACTGATCTAACTGTAAGATTCTCCTTATAGATTTCATTCATTAAAAAAATCAACAGCAAACATTTATTAAACACCTACTGTATACTAGACACCACACCCTGCACTGGGGTGCTGGACTAGACCGTGATTGACTGTTGATGAGTGATGTGAAAAGGGAATTAAGGAAAATCCAATAGGTTAGTGCCCATGCAAGTTTTGAAACCCAAAGGTCCAGAATGTCAAATTTGACCTAACATACCAAATGACGCTGTCAGTTACAAATAAAATTAAATATGAAATAGACATATAGATTATATAGCTTAGCATCTTCTGACTAGTTGGCTTGCCTGGGGGGATCTATTTTTAAGCATGTATCTTTATAACAGGACAATCTCGCTGGGCTGTGATGAAAGAATAATTATCATAATAGCTATATAATTGAGCTTTTAAAATAGGCTGTACCTACAATGAGTTTAATGTCCAGAACACCCTCCCAGGGCAGGCCTCGTCATACCCATTACTCTGAAGGAAAAACAGAGGCTCAGCAAGTTTCCATCATTTGCCCAAGGGGCAGGGTAGCCGGGTTTGCAGGCTAGGTCCAAAATCTGTATTCTCTCTACTTCTGAGTTCTAAAATTACAGACGTAGAGAGATAGTTTGACCTTGTAGTAACACATTTTCTGTAAGGCCAGAAATAAATAAGTGAAAATTAATCTGACACTCTCCAAGCAGACTGAAAAATACCACTCTGTTCCCCTTGGATTCGACCCCCGGAATCGCTCCACTCATTGACAGCTGATTGGTTTAAATAATTCGTAGCCTTTCGTGAGACCTGTTGTTTGGAGTTGGCATTTGCTTGGTGAGGCCTCTGACTGATGGGAGATGACAGGCTGACATGTTCCAGAAAGAGGCGCTAACTCTGTCACCTCCCCCCCCCACCCCGCATCTTAAGGCAAATCTCTGTTAGGATCTCACCCTTCTGTAAAGCAATTTTTGGATATTCTGAACATATGTGTATCCTCAGCCTTCCTGTGACCCAAGGGAGAGGGTTGATCATGTTTCCTGGGACACCTGCAGACACCTGTGCTCTAAGTTGCAGATCTGGCTGGAGCTGCTGGTTCCAAGGGTCTACATGGAGCCCCTGCCTTCTCGTCCTTTAGTTCAGAGCTTCTGTCACCTTTCGAGGCTCACTAGGACTCAGATCTTCTGCAGTTAAGGAGGGCGACTCCAGTTTCTCCCAGCCGCTTGCCAGGGATAGAAATTTCCCCTAGTGGGCAAAGTGGCCAGGCTTTTTGAAGAGAAGAGAAAAGAGGTATATTCCTGGAGATGAGAGGTTAGGGATGGGGAGAGGGGCTCGGAGGGGTAAAGACAGTGGTAACTTCAACAGGAAAGAATGAGGAAGGGCACTAAGCAATGTTGGGAAGAAAGAAACAGACCCGATTCTCAGAAAGGGAAAAGACATTTCCTCGGACCTAAGGTACGAGAGAGACGGTGAACACAGGCCTCGAAGACACACCTGCTGGGAAAGCGTGGAAGGGAAGCCAGGAGGGAAGCCAGGAAGGGGCACGAGGTGGGGCTACCTTCTGAATAGGGTGGGAGGAGGCTGAGAAACCACAAGGAATGAGGGTTCTTCCACAGGCTGGCTTCAGCCAGGCTTTGTGTGGATAGCAGCCACTCGAATTAGCTGGGTCTGAAGATGTCCGATTCCCCAGCTTGTCCGGGTGACCTTGAACCTGGGAGCAATTTCAGTTCCCTTTCAGTTCTCAGTTCACAGGATCAGTCCTCCTTCCCCAGCCTCCCAGCAAACCCGCTGCTTCCCGCATCATCACTGTCAACACACATCACTGGGTTCCCTACAGCAGGGCCCCACCCCAGACCCACCGGACCTGAATCGGCGTTTGAACTGGAGCCCGGGTGACTCACGCACATTGAAGTCTGAGAGGCAAACTCGAGGACCGTAAGCTTGGTGCGTGGGCTCAGCAGCGTCTACCTTGCTGACTGTTCTGATTCTGAAGCACAAGGCTGGACACTTAATGGGACCTTAATAGATACACACTGAAGGGGTGACCTCATGAGTCTCTGTAGAAGCAAAGATGATGGGTCCGGGGAAGGTGGTCCAGGGGAAGGAAAGAAGGCGATCAATCAATTTGAGTACACTGCAAGGATTAGGAGAAGAGAGAGAAGGCTGGAAGCCGGATTCTCTGGACTCTAATAATGTCAGAACCAGCGGTAAAACTTTTATGTGGATGGTAGCCTGCCTGTGAGAAAGACATCTTGCAGGACACACATATTGATCTCCTTTACAAATTCTTAAATGCCGTGAAAACGCATCTCCATGGAGAGGTCATTCCAGTGGAAAGAACAGTCCAGAGCAGGATTGAGAGGCAGGAGGGGGAGAGAAGTTTGGGCCCCAAGTCCAGGAAGAGGGAAGATGAGAGCTGGCCACCTTTCTGCTGCACTGTTGCTGAAAGACTGGAGCAAGGTGAGTGCAGGTAGGGGAAGAAGTGCTCCGTCCAGGGGTGCCAGCCTCTGTACCAAGACCATGCATGAGCAGCGAACCTTACAATTTATGGAGTTTTCACTTATATCCTCTCTGCTTTTCATTTCCAGGAGGTGAAAACAGTCAGGCAAGTGGGACAAGTGACAGCATCTGGAGACACATCCAGAGGGTGGACACGCTTGTGAGTAAGGGGGACAGGGTGATCCGGTAATGGGTCCCATGTGAATCTTTGCAGATTGCACTTGATGGCTGGTGGGTCATGGGGCTTGGGGCAGCTGGTGGCTGTCCCTCCTTCATGATCAAGTAGGAAACAGGCCTGGTGGTACCCGAGCTTGGCTGAGTCTGCCCTGGTGATAGAAGAGGCTGCCTGGTTGGTCCCCACACTGCGGCCGATGGCTGCGGGCTAATGTTGGTCCTGGCTGACTGCGCTACGTGCTAGGCTCAGGCCAGGCTGTGTTCCAGGCTCTACCAGCTCTGAGCAGGGGGAGGGCGACTGTGGGAAAGCTACTTCACCGCCTCCAGCTCCTGCTTCCTCAGGATAAATCTGCGATACACTCACTCATCCTCATTTAATTCTTAAATCACGCCTGTGATGGGGACACTAGCGCAGGCCGCGCAAAGAGCTGGATTGAACACAGGAAGTTGGAGTCCTTAGACCACGCTCTGACCCGCTGTGCCGTGCTGCAGGGGAGGGGGGTCATAGAGGCTCCGAGTGGACGCTCTGGATTCGGACTTGACTCTCAGCTCTCTGCTAATTGGCTGTGTGGCCTTGAGCAAGTTACTTCATCTTCCTGAGCCTCAGTTTCCTTATCTGTAGGACAAGTTTAATGATAATAACTGTCTTAAAAAGTCATTCTGGAAATAAAATGAGGTCCCACAAAAAAGTCCTTTAGAACTGTATCTGGAATATATAGTATGTGCTCAATAAATTCTCACTCTTATTATTCATAGGCTTGGTGGGAGGATGGAATACATTTATGAGGTGGGTGATCAAAAATGAATAGCTCTGGGCTTCCCTGGTGGCGCAGTGGTTGAGAGTCCGCCTGCCGGTGCAGGGGACACGGGTTCGTGCTCTGGTCCGGGAGTATCCCACATGCCGCGGAGCGGCTGGGCCCGTGAGCCATAGCCGCTGAGCCTGCGCGTCCGGAGCCTGTGCTTCGCAACGGGAGAGGCCACAGCAGTGAGAGGCCCGCATATTAAAAAAAAAAAAAAAAAAAAAGAATAGCCCTTTCCCCTGTCCTTCTTCTCTGAACCAAACAGGTAAGCTCTGATCCGATGCTAAATCCGGGCAGGAGTGCATTTCATCCTATGACGCACACACTCCACTTTTTTATGTTGACTTTTTTCAAAGAGCTGGGAGTACTTCCAAGATGGTGAGTCTCATTGTATGGATAATGGTTGTGGGAATTACGTCTCATCAAACAACCATGGGACTTTGGGCTACCTTAAAGTTCTGACGTCACCCTGCCAGTGGAAGGCATGGCTGTCACAGCAGTTGCCAGGGTGATTGGAGCAGCCACTATTTTTACGGAAGTGTGCCATTGGCAAGATCAAGCTGAATCTTTGCAACCACCCTAGGAGGTTGGCGTGGCCACACCCCTAATTTCAGAAGGCACAGAGAGGTGAAGTAGATTTGTGTCCACAGGGCTGGGCAGTGGTGGATGCTTACCAGTCATACCTGGCCTGTGGGACATCAGGGCCACGGGGTGGTTCCAACCTTCTCTCCCACGTTACCTCTTGGGGAGGCTGCTGGACACAGAACATTTGCTGCCCCATGTGCACTTTCACAGACACAGTGGTTCTTGCCTTCCCCGGAGCTGCACTTTGACCTTTAATTATGACTGTCTTGGAAGTGCCTCCAAACCCCAATCTTGTTTGGCGGCAGCAGATCCTTCTCTGGTTGGGACCATGACCCTCTCTGTAGAAGAGTATTTGCCATCTGTAACTAATGCACATGGCCGCCATTTATGTGTCCCTACTATGTGCCACAGGATCTCATGAAACAGCAACAGCACTCATTTTGCAAACAAGAAATGTGAGGCTCAGAGGGGCTAAACCACTGGCCTAAGGTCATTATCTGGCTCCTATTTTAAGTCATTCGATTCTCAGACCCACCCAGGTCTTAGAGTATTGTGTCGACACCCACTTTCTCATGGGGCTCCTGTGGGGCTTGACGTGAGGGGCTACCTGGAAAGGGGCTTTGGAAGCTGTGACTGGCTCCTGAAACGTTAGGTGTTATCCACTCTCTCTGTTATGCAGAGGAAGAAATGGGTGCTTGGAGAGGTGAAGAGACTTGATCAAGGTCATTGTGTTCAGGAGTGGAAGATGTACCCGCCTCTAGCCCAGATTCTCTGCCTTCACATCTGGTGCCACTTCTTCTACCCCATTGCTGGGAACATCTGCTGGGCCAGCCTTGGTGAGTACCCTGGAAAAATGGACCTCATTTCCCTCAGCTGCCTGTTGAAAGACTCGTTTCTTTTTCTGCTTCTTTTAATATGAAGTGTGTGTGTGTGTGTGTGTGTGTGTGTGTGTGTGTGTGTGTGTGTGTGTGCACAAATGCATGCATGTGTGTATTTAAAAAATCTTTTGTCAGTACCAAATTCATTTGAAATTGCAGCAGGAATAATACTTCAGTGTCCTCTTTACTCTCTCTGGTAAATCTAACAGTATCAAACAGCCTCCGCTTCAGAGCAAAAATAATAATGAATGACTTAAAATAACTCTGCTGAAGAAACTGAAGGTCTGATTTGAATTGCAGAGGGAATGACTCCCTTTTAGTTCTTCTTTCTCTTCGTTTCCTGGCAAAGGCTCTCAGAATCTGCAAGATCCTTCTACATCCAAAGATTCCAAGAGTCAAGAAAAACTAGAGTCAAATTATTTGATCTAAAAATGTGTTGGTTAGGTATCTATACTGGTAATTCCAAAATACCACCAATGTCACCTTAAGAATAGGAAGTACTGATGTTGTAGTCTTTCCTTGAAGCTTTCTCTGGTCCCTGGGGAACGATATGGTCTCCTCAGCACTGTACTGCCTACACATGCATCTCCCTCTGGGATGGGTCAGTGTGGCCCATATGCCACAGAAGCCTATTACAAGCTTATCCCATTAATCACTGTGATCCGTATCAATCGAAGGGAATTCTCAGAAGAAGCCAAAGTGCAGATTTAACCAACGTGGCCCTGAGCAGATTCATTATAACTCCTTTCATAGGTCTCCAGAGGACATGGCAAGTCATGGGCGTACTGTGTGCCCCAACAGAACCTCTACTTAACCCACATGGGCATAAATGCAGCTGAAATTACCAGAGAAATATACACTGGTGTATGCTGGCCCTGTGGCTCTGTTCAATCGTCATAAACTTCTGTGGATTTAATCAATTTTCTCTGTAGAGTGTCACAACAGACAGAGCTGTGAATTGCACATTCTGTTTTGGCTTTGAGAATAGTTCTATTCAACCAAGTAGCCGATGGGAGCACAGTTAATTAATAAAAGTACATTCCTTTTTTTTTTTTTTTTTTTTTTTTGCGGTATGCGAGCCTCTCACTGCTGTGGCCTCTCCCGCTGTGGAGCACAGGCTCTGGACGCGCAGGCCCAGCGGCCATGGCTCACGGGCCCAGCCGCTCCGCGGCATGTGGGATCTTCCCGGACCGGGGCACGAACCCGTGTCCCCTGCATCGGCAGGCGGACTCTCAACTACTGTGCCACCAGGGAAGCCCTAGATTCCTTTTAAGTACAATTTTGAGTATTGCTGTGGTTTGACGGCCTCATAATACCAGAGATTTGAACAAAGCCAGTCTGAAGGCCACTCAAATGAACTTATTACTCAGATCTTATTTTATATATATATATATATATATATATATATATATATATATATATATATTTATTTATTTATTTATTTTCGGTATGCGGGCGTCTCACTGTTGTGGCCTCTCCCGTTGCGGAGCACAGGCTCCGGGCGTGCGGCTCAGCGGCCACGGCTCACGGGCCCAGCCGCTCCGCGGCACGTGGGATCTTCCCGGACCGGGGCACGAACCCGCGTCCCCTGCATCGGCAGGCGGACTCTCAACCACTGCGCCACCAGGGAAGCCCTACAAAATATATTTGGAGGCTCCACGTCATGTGGTGATCATGCAATGATGCCAGTAGCTGGGAAAAAGAGAGAACTGGTTTTGCCTTTGCTGATGAGCGGAAGCCCAAAGGGAGGGCAGTTGCTCACCGGGTTTACATCCCTGGTAAAATGAGGCCACATCAAGTTATGGAACTGTTACTTCCCCAAATGCCAATCTGGGTTGGCTAGCAGAGTGCTGAAGAATGAGTTACGCCCTATCTTGGACGAGACTTAGGACACTTTGGGATAGGAGTAGGAAAGCCTTACTCTGTCTAACGTTACATGAAGGAAGCCTGCAAGTCAATGGAATTGAGAGGCAATGACCATAACTCAGACAAGTTCAAGGTTTAACCCCTACGTGGGTCCAAGCTGCTTCCTCATTTCCCTTCCCCTCCGATCTCAGAGAATCAGCCCACTCTCTATATCACCTTCTACTACCTTCTCTCCACACACATCCACACTTGACCCAGTTCCCCCTTCTATCCAAAGACTCGACCCAATTCTAGAGCCTTCTCCCCCACAGTTCTGACCCAATTCTCTCATCATTTCCACAAAGACGTGACCCAATTTGCCTCTATCCTTCCCCATGCACATGCGATAACATTCCCCCTACACCTCCCCACACTACAGATCTGACCTAATTTCCACCTCCATGCTAGTCATTCACACCTGTTCCCCACCCTCCACCCCAATGGACCGGAGCCAGCACCGTTACATTCTCCTCCTGCACACGGGCCACCAGCCCCTTCTCTAAAAATACTGAAGACACAGCTTCAACTTCTGCACGGCAACATTTTCTCTCCTATACGTGCAGGGATGTGATGTGACCTGATTCTCCCATTCCTCAAACCCTTCTCAGGCCATCCATCTCCTCACACCCCCTCTTACCAAGGACGTTGTGTCTGTGTCGTTGCCAGAATGTTCAGCCCTCTGACACAGTCAACATTCCCAATGAAAGTCTGCGGCACAACCCAGAGCAGGCAATTACTGTGGCACCTGGCGTGGCCAGAGGAAACTGCACAGCTGCCTGTGCCTTCATCTGATATGCAGTTATTAGGTTATTTTTAAAGAAATTATTTTGTTGACAGCATATCTGTCAGCATTTTCAGTTTTCTTTTTAAAAAAACTATGATGTGTGAATAGTTCCGGTGAAGTGGAGTGGACTGACAGTCCAGGGCTAAAGGCCTTTTGTAGGAAAATGTGGAAAAGAACGAATAAACGCATCAGCCACCAAGCACCCCTCTCGCTATGTGATTAGGACTCCTTAAGAGGTTATAGGAGTTGGCTCTCCACAGACTCCTCGTTCTCTGTTGCTACCTAGTTAAAAAGTAAATACGTTTCAATTATCACAAATGATTTTGATTTATCCACTGGAACCAGACCACAATCATTTATGCGTTTTATAGAAGCTACTAAACAGCTATCAGGTGACAAGGGCATTATGCACTATTAATTTGGGGCACTAAGTTGGATGAATAACCTTGGGGCAGGAGCAACTGGTTGAGGGAAGGCTGGAGAGGGCTTTTGCGGCATTGCCCTAGTTTCCATAACTGTCCGTTCATCCTTGTCTAACTGTCCGCTTATGTTTGATGGAGAAGGAGCCCACCGCACGCCTTTTTCTCTGAACTTGGTTGAGTTGGGATGACAGTCAGGGTGGAACTAGCATTAGAAATCGTTGTTGTTTTGAAAAATCTAGCATCTTGCTGTGAACAGAGTTTTTCTTCTAAAAGGAAGTAATGCAAGTTGAAAGGCTTTGGATACTGTGAAGAATGTTCCAAATGTTAGAGCCGTTGTTATGATGTCAAGCCCTGTATCACCATCACAGCTATCGCCACCGTCATTACCACCATCTTTATCATTACCTCTTCACCACTGTCACCATCATCACCACCAACTTCATCACCACCAGTTTCGTCACAATTATAATCACCTTTGTCATCACCACCAATACCACCACCACCGCCGCCATTACCGCCACCAGCTTCACCACAGCCTTCATCGTTACCACCGTGATCACCACCCGTGCATCTGAACAACTCTGATCCTGATCTTTACCTCTTAAATTCTCTTCTCCTGTCAAACTCTTGATTTATAAGCTTATCCTTTATAAAGGATAAGAATGAAAAATTATTTCCTATTATTTTAAGAATTTTTATCTGTTTTATTCATGAGTAAGTTAGAAGCTCAAGACCTGCCTCTCTCTCTCTCTCTCTCTCTCTCTCTCTCTCTCTCTCTCCCCCTCTATCTATCTACCTAGCGATCATCTATCTAATCATTTTCTTCCTATATTTGGTTGTATTCCTGTGACTATTCCTTTTTTCTTTTTCTTCATTCCTCCATCTTCATTCTGCCATAGGAGTAGGAAAGCCTTACTTTGTCTAACGTTACGTGAAGGAAGCCTGCCAGTTGCAGGCTTGCAGTTGGTTTAGATCTCAGAGCCTAAAGTAATTGACACAGCACCTGAAAGTATGGAAAATGCTTCCCAGCGCCCTAGTAGAGATACCAGACTGTTCATATTTAGAAACAGCATGGTGAAGAACAACTAAATTACGTTATATTTTTGTGGGAAAAAGAGTACTACTCTTTATTCAGAGAAGAGGTTTCTAAAATGGAAGAAGGCAGTAAATCCAAATCTTTGATCAGCGCCTGGTACTTTAGCACCATGATGTACTCATTGTTGAATTGAATTTGGGTGTCAGCTTTTAGACAGGAAGGGAATTAAATCCATGGTCCCTTGGGCCACTTTATTCTCAGTCATAATCCTTTATTTTCAGGTCATATCCCTAATCTCTCCCACTTCTTCCTTTTGTCTTTTACCAAAATTCGTGACCCAGATGCTAAAGTAAAATTAACCATTAATGTTTGGAATCCATTGGGTGGACTAGGGCTTAACTTCCAAGTCCACAAATGATTAGGCTGAAAAAAATCATTTAGCTTCAAAAGAAGTTCTTAGTTTTCTCATCTGTGCAATGGTAGTCACTGCCGTACAGGAAACGTTGTGGAAATGGAATGTCATAAGGTCTATACAGGAGCTCCCAGTGTGTTCAGTGTATGGTAGGTGTGTGCTCGGTACCTGCACATTTCATGTGGAATATTGCTTCCTCTTCTCTCTGTGGTGTCCATTTCTGGTCCAGCCAGAGGATGCCCGGGTTGCATGCTTTTGGGGATCAGCTCTCCCTCTACCATCAGCTTATCTTTACAATACTCAGCCATTAGGAGAGTCTGATAATCGGATGAGGGAAGCGTGACATAGGCAGACCAGGAGACAGAATTCCCATGTGAATTTGGTGTCCCTTTACTCACTGCAGGAGCCATAGGAGACAGCCCGTCTCCACAGGTTTCCACAGCCTGTTGATACTTAGAGATGGAAGCCCCATGCTGGAGTGGAGGGCAAAGAGGGAGTTCTGAACCTGACCCTTACCCCTGCACCCGTTAGCTTTGTGACTTTGGGCAAGGTATTACTCTCTCAGCTCCTTCGTTTCCTCATCAGCTACACGGGGATCCGAAAGCAGATCCTGCATGTTGTTCTGAGGATAAAATAAAAACATTTGGCACCCACGGGGGGGGGGGGGGGCTCAGTAGATGCTGTTTTTCTCCTTTTCCTTCCCTCTCTATCCCCTTTCTTTTTGAAGATTTCCTTTTCTATGTATTTCCCTTTCCTCCCAGGTTTCATGATACAGATTTTGAGAAATGCTGGGCGCTCATGAGTGGCTTGTATGGAACCTGCAGTCATTAGGAGAGTGGCCCCTAAAAGAAATCCATGAAGTGATACACGTTTGATTGCATGAATCAGCACGACACAATTATTGGGGATCATTATTGAGCTGTGAGATCAAATGAAACCAAAGTAATAATAATTGCATTGAAAGTCAGTGGACAGACACACCCTCTAATTTGTTTGAAAATACTACCCTAGCTTATTATTGATGCCCAATCATGCAGCTATTAAAAAGAAGACCTCCAAACTGAAAATGCTAATAATGGTGATACATCTTCCCAACTCGAAGGGCTCTCACTTTGTTTTAATTGAAGGGAAGCTATGGAAGTGTTTTCCCTCATTTGAAAAAACAAAAATCTTCCTTTCTCCTCAGACCATCTGTCTGGCTGTTAAAATCCCATCGGTGTCATTGCGAGAACGCTTACTTCCCCCATGACTGCCATCCCACAGGGGGCTCTCGGAGACATCGAGTCCATGATACCTCAGGGCCCTCCAAAGGAAGGTGTGCTCTCCCGACTCTTCCTTTGAGGCATCCTGCCTTTCTTTCCTGGCCTCTCCATTCACAGCTGCACAGACCCTGTGAGTCATTTCCAGCCCCCCACGTTAATACCCAGAAATTAGTTTATATCTCAATAATGTGTGGATTCATTCAACTGTTTAAGAAATCACTGTCTCTTCTCAGCGGTTTAGGCTCTAACGAGATAGTGCTGGCTCTTCACGATAGACAGGCTTGAGGTGAAGTTCAACACTTCAAGTTCAGAGCATGCTTTACAGCTGAGGGGCCCGAAGCCCACGAAACGAAGTGACTAAGTCGGGAACAAAGGTAGGGAAAGGAATACCTGTGTTCCTCTGCTCGGACCCAACACCTGGACTCCTAACCCTTGAGACTCTTGGGCTTGTGTGTCACCTTATTTCAAACCCTTCTTATATTTCCCCAAATCCTTTCTGACATTACTGTCATGGGAGATAGTCATTGCTGTTATTAAAAGGCTGACTTTTCACCTCCCCTCTGCCCCCGCCCCGCCCCCACCGGGGCACATTCATTACTGAGAAATCTCTTAGTAGCTCTTCACACTAGAGGCAAATCCCTCTATGTTTGAAAGACTCTAGCATAGAGAAAGAAATCCCTTCCCCTTTGGCAGATGCAGTGGAAACAGCTAATTGCTCTCACTCTGGAGGTCCTGGGAAGGGACATCTCCTGGAGACCCTGAGGAAGACAAAGGGAAAACCCTCTAAGTCAAGCCAGCATGTCAACAAGGGAGACGCGTTCACTACCTCTTTCCTTGGGCTGTAATCCACACCACTGTCCTTTCTAGATGGAAGAATCTGTCAAATTATAACCAAGAGCTGAGAGTTCCTGATGCCGCAGAACGGCTCTTGGAGTCCAAGCAACTTCTGTGGCTTGGCCTCTGACCTTCTCTTCACTTTCCATCTCACTGCCCCTTTATCATCTGAAGAAAAGAGCTTCTGAGGAATGGGAATGGAGGGAAACTAGTCTCTGCATCTCTTTCAAACCCAGTGGATGGTTTATTAGTCACGATGGTGCTTTTGCAAAGTGAATGATGGGTTTTTGTGGTGTATCTGAGATGAATTTGGTTGGTAGAGGGATGAATGTTGAAACAAATTTAAGCTGAATATTATTCATGAGTGTCAAAAATTTAACCAGGGGGCTTCCCTGGTGGCGCAGTGGTTGAGAGTCCGCCTGCCGAGGCAGGGGACGCGGGTTCGTGCCCCCGTCTGCGGCTGGGCCCATGAGCCATGGCCGCTGAGCCTGCGCATCCGGAGCCTGTGCTCCGCAACGGGAGAGGCCACAACAGTGAGAGGCCTGTGTGCCGAAAAAAAAAAAAAAAAAAATTTAACCAGGGCATGCAACCAGTGATTCCTTAGATATTATTGCTTAGGATGAGGCTAAAATGGGATCAATTTAAAGATACGTGTTTGATTAATAACAATGTAGGTGGTTCCTGGACATGGCAAAAATAATGCAGGTGGTACCCCAAATACTGAAGGATGGGAAATCTCCATTTAAAACAATATCCGCCAGCTTTTGAGTCCCTATTCTGTGTTCAAATCCTTTATACAGATTATTTTAAGTTTTGTAACACGTTGCTTGATAAGCAATATTGTTCCTGTTGCAGGCGAGAGACGGCGGTTCAGTGAGATTAACCAGCCTGCCGGAGGTTGTAGGGCTAGTCGGTGTCCAAGCCCAAGCCCGTCTGATGCCCACAAGGGGCTCTTTCTCCTGCATCCTGCTGCCCAGTCCATCCAGAAGAAACTAGGGCAGGCAGTGGTTGGGTTCTAGGGAAAATCTGTGGTCGAAGGCTGCCCCGGCGTGTGGTCCTGTCATCTGGCCTGTAATTTTAGCCTGAGTCCTGGCCACAGGCTCTGCGGTTTCCTCGCTCAGTCCACAAGCATTTACTCCCCTGCCGGGTAGTTCTCTCTGATCTCCAGGTCCTCATCGAGTTCTGCTTCAGCAGTGTTTCTGGGGCTGGGAGGGGTGTCTGTTCCTGCCTGGGAGGAGGCAGGAGGCAGGCCCCTCCCTGATTTCTCCTGCTTCTCCTCTTCCCTCCGACCGACTGCCGTGGACGCTCTGGCCCTCGAGTTCCATATGCTCCGCGAGGGGACAGCCCCCCATGCCCAGGCAGCCTCTGCCCGTGCGTGCTACGCTTTCGCGCACAGTGCTAACCTCCTTTTGCGGAGCATCTGCCTCCCGTCTTCCTTCCCATCCCTGTCTCCTTCCCTCTTAGATGTGGGGTGGGGGTGAGCTCCTTGCCCTCTGCCTCCTGCTTTCCCTCACACCAGCCACCCCACCAATTCTGCCTCTGGCCACATCCCTGTAACCCTGGCGCCAGGTACCGTGGCCACGGAGGCGCATTGGGAAGCCTGAAAGGCACAGTGCTCTCATGCTGGACGGGAAGTCCTTTGAAACAGAACTTCCGGGCCAGGGTCTCCGGTTCGCCTGTGAACTCGGCGGGGAGGGATTCGCTCTTCCAGAACTGAGGCTGGGAGAGCCGGGGAGCTGCCGCTTCCACGGCCAGCCAAGACTCAAACCAATTTCTTTCTCCCTCCCTTCCTCCATCCGTCCTTCTTTCTTCCTTTCCTTTTTATTTTTCCTTCTTTCACGGAAAAATTTTGCTGAGAGCCCACCACGCGCCAGACACTGCCTTAGCTGCTTCATTTTGACGCATCGACCAATCCCCCATTTCTTAACCAAGTGCCTGCCATGTGCCGGACACCATGCCAGGCAAGGGGCACAGAGGCAGACCCGACACCTCCTGTCTCAAGACCCTTACTGTTGGAGGGACAAAGATTTGAGAGCAAAGTACAAGACAGTGCCCAGATCTTGTACGTCTGAATTGGCCAGAGTGAAAAATGCCCGACAGTGGAGCTCCTTTGGTGTTTGCAGCCCGTGGGAAAAAGTTGAGAGTTGCCACGTGGCTTCCGGCTTTGATCAGTCCCCATCCCTCCTATCACTGTGTCAAAACGAAAACTGTGAAGTGCCAAGACAGTCCAAATGGTTTCTTGTCACAATCCACCCCAGATACAAAGCCCCATCTCTAAGCAGACGTCTCCCTGTCATAGAGAAAATCCCGAAGAGGAGAAAACCGTCCATTTCTCAGTGCTACTTGAGGCCTCTCTTTTGCCAAATACTACTGCCCTTTCGTGTGACTTTGTGGGACAGATAGAGAAGCCCAGAGCTTATCCAAGGGTACAAGCAGGGATGTAAGCTGGGAGGAAGGAGGATAAAGAGACCCAGGAGTGCATTCGGCTGGGCCTCCTAAAGGTGGGATTTCATCTGCCCTAAAGCATCAGCAGTAGAGTGTGTGGTCCAGAGGGGAACGTTTGGTGCAGTGGAATGGCAGACTCTCTTCAGTTCCACAAGCATAACTCAACTCCTGCTATGTGCCAGGCACTGTGCTAGGTGCTGGAGGCTAAATGTTGGACCGGGACCGGGGTGCGTGGGTCTTAGTCCCAGCATTGTTGCTAGCTGGCTCCATGGCACCAGGTCCCTTCCTTCTCTGGACCTCAAGTTCTTGGGTCATAAGGTGAGGGTCTGGACTAGGTGAGCTCCCTGGATACACTGCTAGTTGCCTTCCTTCTTTCCTTTCCTTGTAGCAACAGAACCCCTAATTTTTCACCATGCATGTGGCCACTTGGGAATAGGATTCTATTTTCCAGACTTCCTTATAGTTAATGGGTGGTCACATGACAAACTTCTGGCCAATGAGACCAAAGCAAAAATATTGTGTGGTGTCTTCCAGAAAACCTCCTTAAGAGCCATGTAACAGGTACCTTTTGCCTTTGTTTCTTTGTGCCATCCTCCACCTTGATGCCTGGAATGTGAAGGCAGTGGCAGGAGCTCTGGCAGTCACACTGGAGATGTGAGGTCAAAGGCCATACTCTATGGATGGTGGGGCAGGGAGCTGGTAGGAGCCTGCATTTGCTAACCAGTTTGTGGAGCCTCCAGACCAGCCTTGTATTTCATGTCTCCAGATTGGTTTCCTTGAGAAAGGATAAACTTTTTGGCTTATTTAAGACACTGTTAATTTTCTTTTTCTGTTGCTTGTTGTCAAATCTAATCCTTACTGATACAAGCTCTAAAATCCCTTCCAGGGGACCCATTCTGAGCTTGTGATATTAGGGGAATTCTTTAAGCACTCACTCCCTGTGCTAGGCAGAATAATAACCTGCCAAAAATGTCTACAGCCCAATTCCTGTAACCTGTGAAAATGTTTCACATGTTATGGCAAGGGCCAATTAAAGTTGCAGATGGAATTAAGGTTGCTAATCAGCTGACCTTAAGATAGAGAGATTATCCTTGATTATCCAGGCACGGGCAATGTAGTCACAAACATCATTAGAAATGGAGGAGGGGGGCTTCCCTGGTGGCTCAGTGGTTAAGAATCCGCCTGCTGATGCAGGGGGCACGGGTTCGAGCCCTGGTCTGGGAAGATCCCACATGTCGCGGAGCAACAAAGCCCGGGCGCCACGACTACTGAGCCTGCGCTCTAGAGCCCACGAGCCACAACTACTGAAGCCCGTGCGCCTAGAGCCTGTGCTCCGCAACAAGAGAAGCCACCGCAACGAGAAGCCTGCGTGCCGCAACGAAGACCCAATGCAGCCAAAAATAAGTAAATAAAATAAATAAATTTATTAAAAAAAAAAACGAAAGAAATGGAGGAGGGAGGCAGAAGAATTAGCATTAGAGAGTTGCACCATTAGAAAGACTCTGTCTGATGCTGCTGGCTTTGAAGATGCAGGAAGGGGCCACTGGCCAAGGAATGTGGATAGTCTCTAGAAGCTGGAAAAGGCACGGAAACAGATTTTCCCTTAGAGTCTCCAGAAGGAACACAGTCCTGCTGACACCTTGATTTTAGCCCATTGAGACCAATGTCAGACTTCAGACCTACAGAATGGTAAGACAATAAGTTTGTGTCGTTTTAAGCCATTAAATTTATGGTCATTTGTTACAGCAGCAATGGGAAACGAACACATTTCCTCTGCTTTCTTACTGACAAAGTGAGAATCATATAACACCTATGTTATAGAGTGCTGTGTGGTTTAAGGAAGGTGACATCTGAGTGGTCCATAGGACAGGGCCCAACACACAGGAGACCCTCAAACAACATTAGCTCTCAGGGAAAATCATCCCTTCCTCTCACACCTCTATACAATCGCCTTTAGCTGTTAATGACAAGAGTAGCTGAAACACATTGCTATGAAGCGCTCAGGACTGCACCGATGGCTTCGCCAAATTCAGGCACTCTGAGTGTATTCAGTGCCTGGGAGGAAATTTGTCACCATCATCTTAGAGGTGAGAAAGAAGGCCCAGTCTGCCAGTGGCAGAGGTAGGATTTAGACCCATGTTCACCAGAGCCCACTGGCCATGCTGCAAAAGCTTGCTTCTCAAAATGTGGCATCAGCCTCACCTGGGAGCTAGAAACACAGGCTCAGCCCCCACCTGGACCCCACATCAACATCTGCAGTTCAGCAAGATCCCCAGGTTATTAGGGTACACATCCAAGTTTGAGAAGTGCTGCTCTAGACCCACTAGTGCTCCGTTCTCTCCTTGACCTTATTCTTTGGGAGGCAGCCTCCAGTGATTTCATTTCCTTCATCTGTGTTGTGCCTTTCCTCTCTGTTCTACTTGGCAAACTCCTCTTCATCCTCCAAAACCCACTGCAGAGGGCACTTCCTTAGGACCCCTTCCGGACCTCCCCACACAGAGTTGTTCTTTTGTCTGGTCCTTACACAGGCCTTCACAGTGGCTGAGCTCACTGGTAATAGTCTCAGTACATGCCTATCTCTTCTCCTAGGCCTTGATCTCCTTTGGAGCAATGGTATGTCTTCTGTCATCCAAACAACATTGAAACTGACTAAGCACCCTACTAGGTGCCAGGTCTGATCTTAGTCCTGGGGCTATGGTAGTAAATAGGACAGAAAAGATCCTGGTTTCTCAGAGCTTATATTCTGGCTGGGAAAGAAATAATAAACACTGTAGACAAATTAGGAGAACGCGAAATGAAGAAAAGAGACTGGGAAGAGGATGGTCGCTGTCAGCTGTGGGGATCAGGGCAGACCACCCCCCCGTAGGAGCTGACTTGTTTCTGTGCCCCACAAATTAGCATAGAGACTGACATATCAAACATTCCAAAACTGTCAGATTGGATCAGACCTGACCATTCTCCCAGATCAAACTGCATGTCTTTTAAGTTCATGTCCTTTCCGAGCAATTGCTAGGCCATTTTTTTTCCTACCAAGAAACTCCTGAAATTCCCCTCTTCTGTATGAAGTCTTTGAGGTAAAAATTTAAAGTAGAGAACCCCCCGTTCTCCAGCAAAGCCCCTGCCTCTCTCTCTTCAGCCAGCACGGACAACGCGGACCATCTCCCTGGCGCCTGCCATTTAGTTATTGAATAAAGCGCACCACGTGGTCAGCACGACAGGGTGCATTTCCCCCGAACTGGGGTCAAGGTCAGCAAATGTCAGCTTCTAAAAGAGAAGCTCTGAAGGTGGCATAAAATGGGTGAGAATCTCTCTTTTTAAAAGCGACAACTTACCCTAGAGCTGCTGAGTAAAAAAGAGTAGATGAGCTTGCCTTCCACCTGGGTCTTATCAGCAAGCACTGCTTGGGAATGTTGGATGTTCCTGCGTTTATTTACAGATGCATGGCTTTATTCACTCTGTTAGCGGCTACACTCTGCCTGGGCTGGCGGTGTTTTGCTTACGTTTTCAGCCCTTGGAAGACAAAGACTCCACCTGTAATTTGTCATTGGCAGAGAGGAGCGTTTGCAAACTCGGATGCCTGCGGAGGCCAGAGGAAGGCCAAAGCAGCCCAGAAGCCTCAAAAGATACCCGGGAGCGGTGGGGGCTTTGGGGAACTGCAGAGAAACTGCCACACCTGAAGGGACGTCGGCTGCCCTTCTCCTGCTCGTTGTTGCCAGGCAGGAAGGGGCCTCAGGGTTACCAAAATCTGATATTTTTCCCCCAAAGGAAGCCAAAGACAGGGCTTTTTTTAAATAGGAAAGTTCTCGATTTGCAGAATATTTTGAGTTGCCGAACAGTGACAACTCACAGGTCACTGTCTGCAACTGTTGGTATAATCACTAATAAACATGCTAGTGATAACAGCACCTGGCATTTAGAGAGTGTTTACTATGTACCAGCGTCTCGTTAAGCACTTTGCATGGAGCATCTTGCTAAACTTTCACAATCAACCCAGGCGTGAGATACAGTTTCCCCACTTAGACAGGAGAGAACCAGCTTAGAGACGTGACATTCCTTGTCCAAGGTCACAAAACTGGTAAGTGGTAAGGTTGGGATTTGAACCCAGGCTGTCAGATGCCAGAGCTGACACGAACTACAGGCCTGGCTGGAACATAATGCGTTCTTTCATTACGATGATGCTGGGGCAAATCTGAGATTCAATACGCATCATAATCTCAGATGTAAAGCTGTTTTTCTTTATTCATTCATTCATCGCTGACTGAGCAGCTACTACTTGCCAGGCCCTGGAAACAGGCGTGGAATCACTCCACCCGAGATTAAAGGTACCATCTTCTTCCTGCAAATTTCTCCCATTTCCCCTGTCTCAGTGAAGGTCACTCACTGTCACACCTTGCTCAACACAAGTCACAGTCCTGGACCCTGTGGATCCTCTGATTCTGTTCCCTTGCTCGACAGCCCCCCTGTCCCCTGCCCTGGGTCAGCTGATTCATCACTTGCTGGGCTGGTAACTATCTCCTCCCTGGACTCCCTCCTGTGTCCTCCTCTTCTTCCCATTTCTACTTCACATGGCTTCCTAAGCCATCCTCCTAAAACGCAAATCTGATCATATCATTTCCTTCTCAAAATTCTCCTCTGTAGACTCTTTACACGTGAACCATCCCTTCCTGACGTGGTCTGTGTCTAATCTCATCCCTCAGGACTAATACCTTCCCCTACCTCCCTTCCTGCACCTGATCCTCCAGCAATACTAGAAACCTGTGTGGTCCCCCAAACATCCCATGCCCTATCACACCTCTTCCTGGAAGAATCTCTCCACCCCTAGGTGTGCTTGCATGGGTCCTCCAATCCCCCACTGGTGCATAAGCTCCTTGAGGGCAGGGGCTGTGTCTTTTCGCCTTTGTAAACCCAGAGCCTAGCATGGTAACTGGCACATGGCAGTGACTGAGTACATTTTGTTGAAGAAATGGACAGGGGGACTCATGGTCTGGAGGTGGAGACAGAAATGGGAACAGGCAACAAAAAAGATGGAAGATGCTGCGTCGGAGACATGCAGAGACGCTGTGGAAGGAAAGAGGGAAGGGACGTGAGCCAGGTGGGAGCAGGGTGGGAGGGGGCAGAGCTGTTGGGGGAAGTGACAGTTCAACTGAGTCCTGAAGACAAGTGGAATATGGTTGGAAAAGGCCCTCTAGGCAGAGGGCTGGGGAGAGGGAATATATGTATGTATTCACCTCCTCCCCCTCCACAAACTACAAAGAGAGGGATGTCTATGCATTTTGAAGCATCCTTCTATATTCAGAGCTGTGGGAAAACCTGGCAGCCCCTCCAATTTTCCCTACTCTCCTCTGGGTAAGGAGCATATCCTAACTGAAGCTTCAAAGTTTTAAAAACTTCATCAAACGTGGAACACAAACAGCAATTTCTGCTTAGCTTTGCCTTCAAATTCTCAAAGAAATTTATTTATAGATTTTGGGGCCAGGGGAAAATTGTAATATAATTCGTGTAATAGAAGGCTGTGCACAGGTTTTTGGGTTGGACGGGCTTGGGTTAGAACTCCAGCTCTGCTACTTGCTGTGTGACCTTGGGCAAGTCACTTAACTTCTCTGAGCCTCTTATGATGGAGATAGTGGATATCATAGCATATACCTTTAGAATTGTAAAGATTAAATAAGAGTTAACCCCTGGAAAGCATCTAAACAGTGCTCAGCACAAAGGAAGCACTCATGAATGATTAGTTGTTATTATCGTATCATTAGTGTTAAAATGATGCCAGAATAGTCGTTTTCAGGGTTGCTTTCTTTGCAAAATATGTTGGAGGAGAATTGGGCAGGAGAGTTCTCAACCATAGGGAAAATTCAAGAAGGATAAAGAATAAGACTTGTGCAGACAGAGATCCAGGTTGAGAGGAAAATGTGGCAGAAATGAATGAATGATCCTTTATGTAGAGAAAGTGAGAAAAGACAGCCTGGGGCAAAATTGGGATAAAGAAAGGTCTAGGGATGGATACAAGTATTATGTATGGTTGAGTTGCTTTGAAACTATCATAACATTGTTAATCGGCTATATTCCAATATAAAATAAAAAGTTAAAAAACAAGCAAGGTCTAGGGATCAGCAAACGCTGGTCACCAGTGAATTTTGCCCCATGACGAGGCCAGAGAGAGGCTGGCACTGGGGCATGTAAATGGCATGGTGGCTGGTGTAGCAAAGTAAGGTGCCAATTCCGCACTCAATGAGGCTATGGCAACCGTGCACCTGGGATCCCGTACCTAATCTGTGGCATTCTTGTTAGCAGCTGGAAGACTACCCGAGGGCGAGGAAGTTCAGGGAAGAATGAATAAATATCATGTCAACAAGGAGAAAGGGGAGGCAGCCCCTCAGAGGCCGACTCAGGGCTGCCAAGTCAGTACCTCTGAGCCAGGCGATAACGTAGGAGGGTTTGGATGGAGAGAAAAGGTGACAGCTGCCCAGGAGGGAACAGGCTCGCAGGGGCTTATCGGCTTCCCGAAGCTTTGTGGCAAAGCTGTGGCCCAGGAGGCTCCCAAAGACCATCCCAGGTTGTGGGGTGCAAGGGAAGCCCTTGGCTGTGCTCAAGGATCTTTCAGATGCGGTTCCAGCCAAACCTTGGCGGGCTGACTGGTCAAGAGGAGGGATTTTTTAAGAGCCCACCTCCCTCCCCTGATGGGAGCTCCTTGAGGCCAGGCACCGTTGCCTTACTCATTCACTCCACAGTTAGCTCCTAAGCACGCTCTTTGTGCCAAGGCCGACACGCCCCTGCCCTCACATGGCTCGCAGTCTTCTAGGGGGACACAGACCATAAGCAAATAAATGCTCAAAAGAAAAAAAGTCAGTGTTAAGATGTTAAAGAAGGAAATGAAATCGAGTAACGGGACAGGGAGCTACTTTAGATGGGGCAGTCAGGAAGGCTCCTCGAGAAGGTGGTATTGAGCAGAGACTTGCCTGCATCCTTGTCGCCCCGGGGCCCAGCCCATTGTGTGTGACCAATAAAGGCTTGTTCTGCTGGGAAGGGGGCGCCTTGAAGCACCTCTACTGTGTATAGCTTACAATCTTCCTCCTTCCCCCTCTCACTCTCTGTTCACTACAACTGACTTAGGGCGAGTCACCTGGTCACTGCCACAACCTCCTGTGCTCGCCTCTTCCCAGTTAAATCACACCAGTTCCGGCCGACCCCAGCTCGCATCCAGCAGGGTCCGAACAGCCAGTGATCTCACCAATAGACAAAGCCAGGTGCGCCCCTCCCTTGCTTCCCACCTCTCCGGACGCCCCTCTCCTCCCACGCCGAAACACAAACTGCTCTGTGAGAGCCATTTCTGTCCCTTTGGGATCCCATCTCCACGGCCTCCCACACCCCACCTCCCTGCCTTCTACCTTCCAGCCTCCCTGGACCATCGGCATGGCTGCTTGGGCATCTGTGTTTCTGCACATGCTGTTCCTTCTGTCTGAAGTGCGCTTCATCTCCCCAGCTCGCTCACCGCTACGCAGCCTCAGAACTCCGTCTTCTCTGGCACGCCCTCCTCCCCAGGCTCTCTGCTCCCAGAATTCCCCGCGCCTCCCAGAATTCTCCGCGCCTCCCAGAATTCCCCGTGCTCGTGCGTCCCACTGTGTCCTCAGCATCGTCTGTTCACTGATTTGTCTTCTACTAGATTAGAAGTTCCTTGAGGGCAGAAGGAGACGTTCCCTCTGTCCTAGACTCTCACACAGCACCTGGCAAGGACTCGGAAAGCTGTGGGACAAAGATCAACTATCACCCTCTTTTTTTTTTTTTTCGGTACGCGGGTCCCTCACTGTTGTGGCCTCTCCCGTTGCGGAGCGCAGGCTCAGCGGCCATGGCTCACGGGCCCAGCCATTCCGCGGTATGTGGGATCCTCCCGGACCGGAACACGAACCTGCGTCCCCTACATCGGCAGGCGGACTCTCAACCACTGCGCCACCAGGTAAGCCCTCACCCTCTTCTTTGTCAAGAAAGGTTCTCGTAAGACCACACACTTTCCCCCATGTTGTTACCTGAGTCACGGGACAGGTGCTAATGGCAAGCTGGAGAAATCCCTTGGGCTCTCTCAACACCCTGCCTGCATTTCTCTCTGCCAGCAAGATAGTTTTCCATCTTCCTTCGATTCCAAGGCACAAAATTAGAGTATGAAATTAGAGTACGTTTTACAACTGATAGGTACATGACATTTGTTTTCCCCTGTCCTGAAAGCTGTTTAAGTAGATAGTTCATTTTTATAATCAATGGCATCAGAACAGAGGGAAGGTGGAATGGGGAGATTAGAGCCCTTTATATACCCAGGAGAAAGGACCGGGATGCCAGCGAGGCCGTAGAGTTCGGCGACGATCCCACAGCAGCTGACGTGCATTTCTTGGCACTGGGGAGCACAGTTCACACATCCCTCTACTCTCATTCCTATTTTCAAAAAGTCTGGCGGATTTAACTGAGCCTCATTGCCATTCCAGCGCAAATCCTTAAAGATCCTAACTGGTCGTAAGAGATGCCAGGAATCTCTTGAGTTTGGGGGAGGGTGATAAGGCGAGGTCGCAGCAGGCTATGTCAAATGTCTTGCATGAAACAGAGTCACTTTGTGAGATGCCTGTTCTCTGGTATTCCCTGCTTGGACTCACCTGGAGGGTCCTGAGGGAGGGTGGGTCTTGTTCACTTCTGCCTCCCAATGTCTACTGCAGGACTGGAACCTACCATCAACACCTCCACTAAGCATAGTTTGAAGTTTGTTGATTGGAGTTGAATCGATCTATTTCTTCCCTTCTCTGTGCTGTCATAAGTGTTGAGGCCAAAGAGACCACCACACTCAGATGTGGGTGGAATCAGGAAGAGCATGACAAAGAGAAGGGAATAGTGCTCTAATCCGCACAACAACCTTAGGGGCAGGCATCGTCAGCTCCATTAGACAGATGGTGTGAAGGAGGCACAGAGATAGAATTAACTAGCTCAAGGTCACACAGCTTATAAGCAAGAAGCCAGAAGTCAAAGAGCAAAATTCTTTAACAAGACTAGCAGGGTCCCACACCCTTGGGTGCTAACTATTTCTGCATCCCCCACCCCACACCATCCAGCAGCATCCCCTGCCGCGTCCCCCCTCCATCTGGGTCCTCCAGCCACCCTGGCCTCCCAGGACTCGCTCCTTCTCTTCCTCACTTTGCACTTGCTACCCTCCAACCTGGAAAGGTTCTTCTTCACCCAGTTAACTTCTATGCATCCTTCATATAGCCATTCGCATCTCACCTCCTCAGGGAAGACTTCTCTGGTTAGAACCATCTTAATATCATAAACTCACAGTCTCGTGTGACTCTCCTTGAGAAGACTTAGCATAGTTGTAACTTACTTTACAACTATGTTAAGTCAGAGTCTTTAAAGTAAGGTCCGTCTCTTCCAGAAGGCTCTGAGGGCAGTGACCCTGAAGGGAGTTGCTACCCACCATGACCCCAACACTTGACCCAGCACCCGGCGTGTTGCAGGGGCTCATCAAAGATTTAACAAATAAAATAAACGAGTGAAGAAATTGCTTGATCTGTGGCTGTAAACTAACCTGGAAACTTAAAATGCATATTTCATCAGAATATTGTTTTTTGGCCAAAATACTTATAGTCAAGGCTAAAAGGAACCATCGCATTTTTGAACCATTTAAAAATCTCCTGCATTATCAGTCTGGATACATATCTCCTCCTCCCCCACTGACCTCAAAGCAAACACTCATGGGAAACTCTCCCCGAGGATCCTTGTGACAGGCGCTCTGGATGATGTGGAGAGAGGAAAGCATGGCCAGTATCTATTTAGAGGATGTTCACCCCCCAGCACTTTCTTCTCGGGCATTGATTTTCTCTCCAAACATTTTCTTTCTTATCATCTTTGTTATTGTCCCTTGTGTGTTGAAACACTCTCTCTCCTTCCCTTCTCTCTTCTCTCTGTGTTGAGTCCATTATTTATTTTTTGGAATGTCAAAAAAAAAAAAAAAAAGAAAGAAAGAAAGATGCTTCTGCCACCATTGCTCACTGTTTGTAATTTAAAGAAAAATCCTTTGACGATACGAAGGGATCATTATTTCTCAATTCCCACACTGTAGTGGGCAGTGGTGGTTTGTTCATTTGCCAAAAGAGGTGGGTTGACTCTTGCACCATCCTAACTGCTGTGGCTACAGCAGCGGGCGGAACAAAGGTCCCTGCCTTCCTGGGGCTGACAGTCTAGTGGTGAAGACACACAACAAATGGCATAAGTAAATTTCATAGTGTGCTAGAAGGTGGGATGTACTCTGTACAGAAAAATAAAATAAATAAATAAAACAGAGCCAGGAGGATTTATGAGGGGTACAGAGTAGGGGTTGTTGACTGTAATTTCAAACCAGGTGATCAGGAAAGAAGGTGGCACTCATTGGTTTAATCCCAACGAATCACCCTGTGAGAAGGCTGTTAGACCTCCTTTTTGTGGAAAGGGAAACTGAGGCTTGGAGCGGTTAAATGACTTGCCCCAGATCGCACAGCTCGTAAGGCTGCAGTGCTTGAAGTGAACCCAGGTCTGTGTGGCTGCAAAATTCTTTCAACTGCACCGCATACAGCAAAGCTGCATCTGAAAACTTCCATGACTTCAGGGGACATAAATTCGTTATTCTTTGAAAACTGCTCGCCAACATAAAACTCACGGAGAGTTTACATTGAGGACACTTCCAAAATGACAGGGCAAACACGAAGAGGCGTGCGGTGGGTCCAGCCTGAAGTTCAGTATTTGTTCCCTTGGGCTCGTGGGAGTGAGAAGAGTATGGCGCAGTTGTCGCCCAGCAAGGTGCAGGCAGCTGGAGGGAGTGGCATGCAGGGGAGCCAGGTGGGTGAGAACTCCGGTGTCCTGACGTGCTTGGGTTGGGCGCTCAGTGAGGACACTCAGGGAGATGCAGACAGAATAGAATCCAGTGCTGGCAGTGAATCTGAACACGAGGCCACAGAAGGCCAAGGTTCATGCACAGAGCCCTCTGGAGGTTTGCAGGGTGGAAACAAGAGGCCCGGATTCAAGTTCTTCCTCTGCCACCCTCTGCCCATGTGGCCTTGGTATGAGGTGTCACCCCTGGCAGCCGTAAAGGGAGGGGCAGGAGGGCGATGTGAATGGGCTGGGATTTGCAGGGCTGGTTCCTCAATAAAGGAATCAGGTTTGTCTTACAAGGTGAGGAGGGCTGGGAAAGTGGGGCCTGGCTCCATGGAAAACTGCTGATCAGAACCTAAGACATTAGGCAAAGTTCTCGAAGTCCTGGGAACTGGGTGGGGAAGTTTGGTAAAGAATTCTGGGGGAGGTTTTGGGGAAGCTACACAGGGATGGTCCCTGATGCCTGTTCTCTGCCCCAAGTGTCTGTTCTGGTGAGTGTTAAGATCAAACTAGATTTGGGCATCCTTTAAAAGCTGAAGAGGGAAGAAAATCAGTGGGTTAATTTTTTTCTTCCCCGTAGAGACTGAGTGTACTGATAATTTTTCTTTAGCTAATTAGGAGCTGTGCAACCCAATGACTGACTCCTTTTGAATTTTCTCATTTTACAACAAAGAAGTCATGACTCATTCTTTTAAAAAAGAAATTCCATAACCTGTATGGGAAAAGAATCTGAAAAAGAATGGATCTATGTGTATGTATAACTGAATCAATTTACTGTACACCTGAAACTAACACAATATTGTAAATCAACTACACTCCAATATAAAAGAAAAAATAAAAAAGAAATTCTGGGAAGAACAAACAAATCATCCTGATTTCCTCACCCCCTTCCCTCCCTCCCTCTCTCTCTCTCTCTCTCTCTCTCTCTCTAATTACTTGCTTGCTGCATGTCCTTATGATCTTTGAATTAATTTCAATAATTTAAGAATTTCTGAATCAATCCATTGATAGATATTTTTCTGTACCTACTGTGTGCAAAGGACCTAAAGAGAATCAAATTATCTTGGGTATTATGGAGCGATAGGTACACAGTATGGAGGCCCATTAGTAACTTCTAAACTCAGCTCTTCCACACATAAAGGCAAGAGTGTCTGGGAAAGGCAGTTGGCATTTCTAAAATAAAAGACATATACTTACCTTCTGCAGAACAAAAGAGCCATGGCTGAACCCAGCATGGGGCACTGGGCACCTTGCAGGCCAAGCAAAAGCTATGCAATTATGAACTTGGAAAAGATAGTTCAGGAAAACCCAGACACCTCTTACTCAAAGAGAACAGGGATGGAGTATGGGTGGCAGAGCCCCTGTGAGTAAGCAAGTTGTGGAGGAGAAGAGAGGAAAAGCCAGGAAGAAGAGGAGCTCAGAAATTCAGCAGAGGGATTTGAACAATCTGGACAGAGAGAAAGATTTTTGCTCTGCCTCACGGAAAAGGGCGAGAGAGGGAGAGAGAAGGGAGGGCACATTTCTGCTATGGACCACGTTGTACTGCTGCTGGCTCCTCCTCTGCAGGGCTGGGAATCCTCTGGGGGAGACATGGAGCCCAGACAGAGGGGAGGAAGGTGCAGGAGAGAATAAACACAAAGAGAGAATTTCTTGCTGCCCCTGGAGAAGATGATTCCTTTTGGTGACAACAGAGGTTAATATACTGAGCAGCAAGTCACCGCGTGGCCCAGAGACAGCATGCTTGGAACAAGCTGTTTTAATGTCCTGTTGTAGATGTTATTGAATTCTTCTCTGAAAGGGCCAGTTCATCTCTCCATTTGGAGGCTCTTAAAGCAGCTTTCCTGAAAAGTTCAAGAACTTTTCCTATCACTTTCCATCTACATGGATCCATGTGCAGACCAGCCCCCATGCCCTCAAATCCCACTAAGCACACTAGTCTGCTAGGGGTTTCAAGTTCACACACAGAAACACTACTACTCTTTACTCTGCAGAGGGAGAAAATAAAGGCTGTGGTTTCTTCTTGATTCCTCTCTCCTTCCCACGGTGTCTACCCCTAACCAGTGGTCCTGTTCGCTTCTCCTTCCTCAACAGAGGAATTCATTTCAAAAACAGCCATAGAGGCAAAGAAATGTTGTCTGATTCTTATTTTCATCAAGAAGTGAACAACAGCAACAACAAAATCATCTCAGGAGATAAAAAGCCCTAATGCAAACCGGAGAGCCAAAGAGGTCAGAAGAAGACAGGGTTGTTTTTCATGTGGAGTCACTAGCAGTGTCTTGGGGCGAAGACTGGAAATCTGTTCACAACTTTTTGGAAACGGGCAGGAAACACAATAAAGGGGTGATGGGAAATCTTTTCTGAAAGTCCAGTTTCTCACAAAAAAACACAGGTTGGGGGAACCTGGCAACTTGATTTCCATAAAGGCCAGCCCTATTTTGAATGCTCAATAAAGCAAGCACACGAACGCCCCACAAGAACCATCTGTGTCAATCTGCAGAAATAAGTGCATTTATACTCTTTGGAAATCAGTGCAGTCTTTGAATGTAGGTGGCTTTAAAACCTTCAGACCACTTCCTAAGTGGCCAAGGCCCAACTTCCTAAGGGGGGAGGCTGAGGCCTTCAAAACTCCATATAGACAGAGGCTTTGGAAATTAAAGGCCAGGTTGAATTGGGGCCCTGAGTACCCACCCTTCCTGCCTGGGCCTTGGCTACAAGTGGAAAAGGCACAGCAATCCTAAAGCAGCCTGGCCCAGCCTTCCCCACCATCCCTCCCCACGACTGACTGCGCCGGGAGAGGCCCCAGTCCTGGGGAGAAGAGCCAAACCCACGGCTCTTCTTGTACGAATCACATGATCCTTGGGAAGTGTTGCAATACTAACCCTTTTAGGGATGATTCAGGGAGGGAGGTGTGGGTACGGCTTGGAGAGGAAGCTGAAGGGGGCGGGCAGCACATTTGGGGATGTGGATACCAAACAGATGGAATTTTAATGAAAATACTTAAGCCTTTTAACGCATAAGTGATCCAAAGCCACTGTCTAGTCCTCTTCCCTTCAGGGAATTAGAAAATGTTTAAGAGATCATGGTATTAAGAATTTGCACATAAAACCCTGATAAAGTATATTTATACCAACTCACCAATTTCTGGGAATATTTCTCCTAAAATCATGTCCTGTCTTTCGTCTAATCTCTTGGCTGCATATCTTCATCCATCTAACTAATATCCAAGGAAGGCAAGTCGCTACTATGTTCATTTCCCTAAAGCAACCCTCATTCACTTTGCTTTCCTTCTCTTTTGGAATAAAAGCGTGCCATAAATGTTTAATTAAATGGAAGTCTTTCCACTGTTAGTGACTAGCTGCATGAAAGCCTCTTCATTTTTTTAAAGGAGGGGTGTGTTTAAAACAGTGCCTATCAATTTCCCCATATTGATTCTCTGGCTGGGGAAGAGCATATAGTATTCAGCATAGAGCTCCGCTGCAGACTATGTTCAAGGCAGTGGTTTGGATTGAGAAAGGGCACCAAATGCAGTATGCGTCAAATAGAGCATCGCTCAATGAAGTCACTTAGCTATTCAAAACATGTTCAGCCATCACTCAACCACTTGCACCAAGATTGTTGGGGGGGGGGGCATGGAATTGGTGTTCTTTCCCAGACATAAACATTTCCCAAAGAGCAGCTCTTGCTCAGTTTGTGTTAGACTCTGGGGCCACATCAGTTCTCCCTGTCCCTGTCTGTTTCCTTCTCTTCTCCCCCATCTCCTGGCTTCAACTCCCTGCATCACCATCCCATGTTGAGCTTAACAAACAATCCTGCAGTCCCCGCTTCCCGACACTGCCTCAAACGGCCTCCGTATTGGTTCATATCAGAAGCAAAGCACATAAGCTTTTCTTTCCACCCAGAAACATGTATCTCTCTGTGCATGTCTTCCTATGGGTGGCTGTAGCTTGTACACACAGACATAGGTAGCCGCTCAAATGCAGCCCCTCATATTAAAGTCTGTTGCTAAATGCAGGTTGCATGACCTGCAGAAATTTCTCCCCCCTGTGTTTATTAATGTGTCTCAAAGCACATGCTTTCATCCGTACCCCGATCTTCCAGCCTTTCCACCGTGGGGGACCGCTTTGCCCACAGCACATGCACAGGCACACGTGTCCCAATGACCCTGCAAGATCAAGGCAAACAGCTGACACCCCTGACCCACTGCTCCCTACTGCCCCCCCTCAACCTCCCCATGCCCTCGTCTCCCTCCCAGCCTCCCTGCACAATGTCTGATTCCCAAGCTGGCTGCAATGCTGATTCTACACACTTCTGGATAATAGACAAGTCACTCTGTGTGGAAGTGAATTGGTTCTCAGCCTAACCTGCAAGTGAATTGCTGTTTATTAGAACTTGGGTCTGTTTCCTGTGAGAGACGTACGTGTTTTTAGACTTTGTAAACGTTAAAACACACATACACGCACAGCCAGTCACCTCGAACGATATGTGCGGCTCACAGACATTACGAAATGCTCTTGAACTCAGCTTGCGATCCTGGAATAATTAGGATTTACCAAATAAGCGTTCTTAGAAAAAACAGATTTTTTTTTAAAAGGGAGATTTGCAGGTGATGAGGTGTCTGGGACTTTTGGGGAGTAAGGGGAGGAGGAGGGGAAAGGGAGAGCATTTTGGAATTCTTCATTACGAAAAGAGGAGCAGTGTTGAGAGAGGCAGTTATTTTCTACCCCCTCATAGATGGCCACACGACATCAAAAGGCAAATCCTAATGATCCCAAAGCAGGTGGAGCACATTTGACTTTTAAAAACAATCTCTTGTTGTTTTCATCATATCATAGATGATTTCAATGAAGAGGTTTGAAGGAAGGGGGGTGGTGGAGGCTTGAGAGTTGAGTATGGTTTTTGCTTATTGATTTTCTTTCCTCTGAAACTAACCCAACCAACCTTGATCTGTGGTGGAAGGAGTGAAGTAAGAAAATGGTGGAATGTAAAGGGAACTTATTTGGAGGCGGGTGGGGAGGGGGAGTGAGAAGAGGAGGGGGGGTGGAGAGGGGGAGGAGATGGGAAATCAAATACCTTCTAGGCAGCAGGTTCTCCATAATCCAGAATGGGTCATAACTTCCTCGTTCTTTTTGCTGGTTTCATTCTCACTGACACTTTTGGTCTTGCAAACCCCTCTGGAGTAGAGCCAATAGTCGGTTCCCACAGCTATGGTCATCAGACTGAAGGCAGCGAAAGCACCAACGGTGGTTAAAAGCATTTGAACACCTCGATCAAACAGCCCCATAATTCTTCATTATATAAACACCCAACCGACTTCTGGTTCTCGGGAGAGTGTGTGTGAGGGTGCGAATACTAAAGCAAAAAAAAAAATAAAAATAATTCCACTACTAATATAATGGATATATGTGTTAATAGAGGATATGGAGAGATATAAAAAAAGGGAGGTAAGAAAGCTCACGGAAAAGAGTGTAAATTATAAAGATCACACGGGAAGAGAGGCTTGCCTTTTGAGATCAGAAACTGTTCCAGTTGCAGTGATTAAAAAAAAAAAAAAAGGAAAAAATAAAAAGACACCCCCCACCCCCCCAAGTGAGATGCCTTAATCTCTTTTCCTAAAATTCTGGTCTCCAGTTTCCATATGTGATAGCTAATTTGGAGAGGGCTTCCACAGTGAACCAGGGATCAGCCGCATTCTCAACACAATCTCTCATGGTCGGGACCTAGACAGTTAGAGATTGTAAAAGCCGAGATGCAACCTTCCGTCTTCGCTCTCGGCTCTGCGGCCTGCGCCATGAAAATCCTTTGCTTCGCCAGTTCTCTTCCTTGGGGGTGGGGGGGTCTCGGGCGTTTTCGTTTCAGACCAGACTTCCCAGTATTCTGTAAGCCCTTGATTTCAGCTGAACAGGTGCGGGGGTCTCGCCTTCCATGGTTGTGCCCCGGCAGCGGCAGGGCGGGCAGGCGCGGCGGCGGCGGCGGCGGCAGGATGAGCGGCGGCGGCGGTTATTGTTGCTGGTGGCGGTGGTAGTGTTGGCGAAGTGGGGGAGGGAGGGGGTTTCTCCCAGAGAATCGAGGCGGGTTTCCCTCCCCCTATCTGCAAAGCTCCTGGAAACAAGGGAGCCGGCGTCTCGCTGCAGGATGGGCCGCCCGCCTGCCCCCTCCCACCCCACTCCCTGCCGGCTCGGCCCCCGGCGGAGGCGCCCCCACCTACTGCATTACCGGCTGGTGCTGAACTGGACAGCTCCCCGCGCCGCCTGCTTCGCGCGCTCCCCGGCTCCCCCGGCGGCCCGCCAGGAGGGGGGCGCGGGCCAGAGTCCTCCCTTCCCTCGGGGGCAGCCAGGCCAGGGCAGAGCGGGGGCTGCCTTTCCTCTCTTTACTCCTCTCCCAGATCCTGAAATGAGCGCTCTCCTGGGCTCCCGGAGCTCAGAGGAAGGCGTAGCGAGAGATAGCTCCGCTCCCTTTCCTTCTCCCTCTCTCTCTCTCACACTCTCTCCCCTTCCCTTCCCCCTCGCTGTTTCTTCCAGCTCAGCCTCCTTCTCATTCCATCTCTACGTGCCCAGAGCTTCAAATACAACCCTCCCATCACAATCAGACGGGCACAAAACTTCAACCAGCCGTTTCTTTGCCTGGAAGCCCTGAAAATATAACCTGGATGGGTAATTACAAACACGGTCGCTATGTGTTTTTTAAATCGTCTTTTGCGCTTTGCTGTTTGGGGGAGCTGCTTTATTTTGTTGGCACGTTAGCTGTTCTCCTTTTGGTCGTTTCTCTCTCGTCTCTGTCTCTTTCTAGCGAACAGGGTGTGTATGTGTGTCTCTGTAGTTTTCCGTGAAATCGCAAATCTTGCTCCTACAAGCAGACATTTTGGAAAGATTATTCATGGAAAAGGGTGCGAAAGGGTGACTGGCGGCTGGGGCTTGGGCGATGATTTTCATCTCAAGGATAAATATGTTTGCAGGGGAAGTGGGTGAAATGTGAGTCCTTCTAAGTTTCCCACATCATTTGTGAACTGGATGGGAAGAGATAAAAATCTCCCTGCTGTGAATAAGGAAACACATCATAACTCTCCCCTTTTCCTCAGCAGAATGGTTATCTTGTGTTAATTACAGCATCACCTCTTGTTTCTATATGTGCAACTTTTCCTTAATGTGACCCCTGGAAAAAGAATCCCATCAGATTCCTGCTGCTACTGATTATATTTCTCTCGGATCAGTTTCCTACTTAGGTGAGGGAGAGCACATGAGGCGTGATATAGGTGCACTGTTTTTAATTTGGGGTGGGGGGAGGAGCCTAGAGAGAGGTGGAAGTCTGATGGGTCAGTTGGGGGTTAGAGATGTTTCAATTTCATAGCTCAACTATTCTATACTTTCTTCTTCCATTTTTGTCTGGAGATAATTTGCTTGACAGTTTCTTAGTGATCTGGTGATTATCAAAGAGTATATAAAAGATGACTGAATTCAAAACAGACTTTCTTTGGTATTGCCTATGTCTTTCCCTTAGCTCAGAGTTGGTCTGAAGGTATGGCCAATACATTTTTTTTTTTTTTTTTTTTTTTTTGGTGTAGAAAAACTACCTGTTTCTCCATCCTCCATGAAACTTCCTTCTCTCGCTCTCTTTTCCCTTCTCAGAAAGGAAGGACTCCTGTGAGGGGTAATCGCTGTGCTCCTGGAACCTTGGAGAGGGTCCTGGTGTCCGGAGAACGCGACCAAGATTACAGCAACCTCTGCTGAGGTACCTTTAGGGTATATATAGCAAGAGCTACTTTTGCGGACTGAGGATTTCTCCTGTTTGGTTTCTGGTCCTTTGAGGGTGGAGATGGAAATTGGGATGGGAGAGGCACTGATATGCTGATCTCACTCAGCAGGGAGCCTAGCAAGTTCAGCCAGGGGTTCAGATGAGTGATTTTCTTGGCTCCCCTCCTTGAGAAAAAAGTGAGAGACAAGCAGGAAGGCTTCTTAAACAGGCCTTTTGGGGGGAGTGGAGAGAGGTTTGGGCGCCGTCACATGAGCCTGAGAAGCTTGCTCTCACTTACTCCTGTCACCTTGGTTGCCTGTGACCTGTCCAAAAGTCCCTTCAGACTGGAGACAGCACCCTCCTTCTTAGCTCCCCATCCCCTGAATCTTTTGCTCTTACAGAATCAGTAACAGAGGCTCAAAAGCTTCTGTTTGACTGCAGAAGCAGCTAACATCTCAGCCACTGACAGTGGCTGCAGCTTTAGCAGCATTTGATTAATCTTCTAGCCAGATAATCATTGAGTAAAGGAAAGTGGGTGCGGGGACACGTAAGAGCTTTAGGTTGATGGCGTGGAGAGAACAGACACTTCTGGAGACAGAACAGGCCTGGGGGCACAGCTTGCCTCTGTGCTACTTGGTAACTGCAGGATTCAAACAGGTCGGCTTCCCAGAGCCTCAGTTTCACCACATGTAAAATGAGCACATAGTACTGCCTCCCCCTTTCTGAAGTTGTTCCCAGCTACTCCCTGCTTTTCACAGCTGCCACCCTGCTCAGATTCTACCATCCCGTTTGTAGCACTTTATTTTGTGCCTGTGTCGCCTCTCTCACTGACCTGTGAGCCTTTTGAGGTCAATAGCTGTGTCTTGTTCAGCCTTGTATCTTTGGGACCTAGTGCAGGGCTTGATACATAATAGATACTTGATAAACAAAGGCTGGGTGATTCTACTCAGTTTTAAATGGTGTACCTGGCACGTAGTAGGCCCTCAGTAAATGTGGCTTGCCTCTCACTTCTCCTCCTCCCATTTACATCCCGATTGGTTTCCAGCCTCTTCTTCCATCTAACTCATGTACCACTCCCCTTCCTCCCCCTCCCCAACCTAGCTCTACTCCTGCGGTCCCTTCTGCAGACCAGGCAAGGCTACCTGGGAAGACCTGGCTTGGTGCAAACCTCATTAGACGCTGTGGATCCACCAGGCACACATACTTTAGCAGCTGCTGAATGGTTGCTCTTAGGGAAGCAGCTTTGTGAGCCTGCGGTTGGTGACTTGGTAAGGGCTTAGAGGAAATTAGCTGAAATGCCACAGGCCTATTTTGAGCTCCTTCTTTGATGGAGTGGAAATAACGTGGGATTTGGGCGCAGCAGACCTGGCCTTGAAGCACAAGGCTGCCATTTCCTCATTGTATGACCTTGGGCAGTCACTTAACCTCTCTGGAAACCTCTCTTCATCTGTCAGGAGGGCCACTGGCAGGAACTTACTGTGTGGTTGTCAGGGTTATGTGTAAATAGCCATGACAATAGCTAACATGTCAGGCGCTGATCTGGGCTGAGTCCCACAACAATCCTATGAGGGAGAAACCATTCTACAGATGAGGAACATGAGCCACATAATGGATTAAATATCTAGCCTAGGGCTGTGAGTGACAGTGAGTGAGTGGCACAGCTCTAGCCCAGAAGCCCAGCCAACAGCCCAGGTCTTAACCCCTGTGCCCTGAGCCAGGATATAAGCTTTCTGAGTAAGATACTATACCAGCGCCATTTGCTTCTCATCCACAGCCTTGGCAAGGATTTAAGGGGGTCACTTCTAGGTGCTACCTATTTTCACACAGATTCTTTTTTTTTTTTTAAACATCTTTATTGGAGTATAATTGCTTTACAATGGTGTGTTAGTTTCTGCTTTACAACAAAGTGAATCAGTTACACATATACATATGTTCCCATATCTCTTCCCTCTTGCATCTCCCTCCTTCCCACCCTCCCTATCCCACCCCTCTAGGTGGTCACAAAGCACCGAGCTGATCTCCCTGTGCTATGCGGCTGCTTCCCACTAGCTATCGGTTTTACGTTTGGTAGTGTGTATATGTCCGTGCTACTCTCTCACTTTGTCACAGCTTACCCTTCCCCCTTCCCGTATCCTCAAGTCCATGCTCTAGTAGGTCAGTGTCTTTATTCCCGTCTTGCCCCTAAATTCTTCATGACAATTTTTTTTTTTTAGATTCCATATATATGTGTTAGCATACAGTATTTGTTTTCCTCTTTCTGACTTACTTCACACTGTATGACAGACTCTAAGTCCATCCACTTCACTACAAATAATTCAATTTTGTTTCTTTTTATGGCTGAGTAATATTCCACTGTATATATGTGCCACATCTTCTTTATGCATTCATCTGTTGATGGACACTTAGATTGCTTCCATGTCCTGGCTATTGTAAATAGGGCTGCAATGAACATTGTGGTACATGACTCTTTTTGAATTATGGTTTTCTCAGGGTATGTGCCTGGTAGTGGGATTGCTGAGTCATATGGTATTTCTATTTTTAGTTTTTTAAGGAAACTCCGTACTGTTCTCCATAGTGGCTGTATCAATTTACATTCCCACCAACAGTGCAAGAGTGTTCCCTTTTCTCCACACCCTCTCCAGCATTTATTGTTTCTAGATTTTTTGGTGATGGCCATTCTGACTGGTGTGAGATGATATCTCATTGTAGTTTTGATTTGCATTTCTCTAATGATTCATGATGTTGAGCATCCTTTCATGTTTTTGTTGGCAATCTGTATATCTTCTTTGGAGAAATGTCTATTTAGGTCTTCTGCCCATTTTTGGATTGGGTTGTTTATTTTTTTGTTATTGAGCTGCATGAGCTGCTTGTAAATTTTGGAGATTAATCCTTTGTCAGTTGCTTCATTTCCAAATATTTTCTCCCATTCTGAGGGTTGTCTTTTCGTCTTGTTTATGGTTGCCTTTGCTGTGCAAAAGCTTTTAAGCTTCATTAGGTCCCATTTGTTTATTTTTTTTTAATTTCCATTTCTCTAGGAGGTGGGTCAAAAAGGATCTTGCTGTGATTTATGTCATAGAGTGTTCTGCTTATGTTTTCCTCTAAGAGTTTTACAGTGTCTGGCCTTACATTTAGATTTTTAATCCATTTTGAGTTTACTTCTGTGTATGATCTTAGGGAGTGTTCTAATTTCATTCTTTTACATGTAGTTGTCCAGTTTTCCCAGCACCACTTATTGAAGAGGCTGTCTTTTTTCCACTGTATATTCTTGCCTCCTTTATCAAAGATAAGGTGACTATATGTGCGTGGGTTTACCTCTGTGCTTTCTATACTGTTCCATTGATCTATATGTCTGTTTTTGTGCCAGTACCGTACTGTCTTGATTACTGTAGCTTTGTAGTATAGTCTGAAGTCTGGGAGCCTGATTCTTCCAGCTCCGTTTTTCTTTGTCAAGATTGCTTTGGCTATTCGGGGTCTTTTGTGTTTCCATACAAATTGTCACACAGGTTCTTACACTTACCATTCCAACAACACTGCAAATGCATATTACTATCTTCTCCTATAGGTGAGGGGACAGAGGGCCAGAGAGGTCATAAATCAAGTCCCAAGGTCGTATATCAAGTTAGGCGGAAGAGCAGAGATTTGAACATTTTGCATTGCTTCAAGTTCTACTAGATCCAAGTTTCATAGTTTATTCATTTGTTCATCTATTCGTTCAACAAATCAAGCACCTACTATGTGTCAGGTACACATAGTAGATTTCCCGGGGATGTTGAGTAGGACAAACATGGTCCCTTCCTCCAAGGACCTGAAGACAAGCAGAAGGAGGAGACAGGTGAGGAAGAGCCACATGAAAGTGAGGAGAATGTTAGGTTAGGGATGCTGTAGGGCCATGGATCAGGGAGACTAAACTCAACCTAGGGTGTGAGGGACATCCTCCTGGAGGACAGGACATTTAAACTGAGATTAACTCAGATTCAGCTAGGCTATGATGGGGGTGGGAGGGTGGAGGGGAGCTGAGAAAAGGAAGGGCATTCCAGACTGAGGGAACAGCCTGTGCAAAGGTGCAGAAGTGTGCGCAGGCAGGACAAGAGGATTGACCAGTTTTAGGGAAAAGACTCTAAGCTATTTAAAGATAATGGGGGGGGGACTTCCCTGGTGGTCCAGTGGTAAAGAATCCATCTTCCAGTGCAGGGGACACAGGTTCGATCCCTAGTCAGGGAACTAAGATTCCACATGCCGCGGGGCAACTAAGCCCGCATGCCACAACTACTGAGCTCGCGTGCCTCAGTGAGAGAGCCAACGTGCCACAACCTACAGATCCCATGCGCCACAACTAGAGAGAGAGAGAAAAAAAAACAAAAACCCCCAAACCAAAAAAACACTCCACAACTAGAGAGAAGCCCGAGCGCCGCAATGAATAGACTGCTCGCCGCAAAGAAAGATCCCGAGTGCCACAACTAAGACCTGATGCAGCCAAAAAAATAAGGAAAATAAATAAATAAATAATTAAAAAATAAAAATAAATAAAAATAATGATGGGGAATGTTTTAGGCTAAGAGCCTGGAGGCCATGGAAGGGAGGCTGAAGCATGAGAAGTCACGCGGAGCAGACTGGTGGGATAGGAAGTGCAAGAAGCAAACCTGGAGGCATGGAGACAGTAAGGCAGCTATGGCTGGGATGCAAGCGAGAGACAATGGGGGGCTCGACCAGTATGTGGCAATGGAGATGGAAAGAAATTGAGGGATTTGAGGTGCTGGGGAGAAAACTGATGAATATTGGTGTCCATGGCTGAGATACGTCGCTCTGAGGAAGAAGCAGGCTGGAGCATGAGTGGGCTGCGGGGATCGGGGGGAACTGACAATTCTGCTTTGGCCACGTGCACAGTTTTGTTCCATGCTGCTGCCTCTTCACTCCCTGCTCCCGTTCTATGTCTTCTCAGCATGCGAATGAATTAATCGGGAATGGCAAGCATTCATTCATTTACATTCTATGCTCGCTAGAATGAAGCCTCACGAAGGCAGCGCTTTTGGTCTGCTGTGTTCTCGTATTTCCGACACTTAGAACAGTGCCTAGCACAGAGCGGGCACCCTGTACAAACAAACTACTCTGTGGATATAAAAATCCAAATGCATGCCTGCTCTGTGCCAGGCAATGTGCTAAGGTGCTAGGGAGGCAGATGAGATGAAAATACCCAAATCAGGGAGATCGTCAAGCAGACAGCTAATTCCAAGGCACTGCGACCCAGGCCCAGGAAGATCTGGGGTGTCCGGCATTCCCTTCTGTGTGCTCCTACAACTCTCCTTCTCCTCTTGTGGCTCTTCTCTCTGGGTTTGGAATTTCTGTTTAATGGCTGACACATAGTGGGTCCATAGTACGCATCTGAGGAATAAATGAACAAAATGAAGACATGTGCTGTGAAAGGCCAGGGCAAGAAGCATTTATTTCTGTCTTGGAGTGTCCCAGAAGGCTTGGGTGACAAGCTCACCCTCAAAGGCCAGGAGAAAAGCTCACAACTGGTCAAGGAAGAGAGGAGGGCATTGCAAGCAGGGGAACAGCACGTGCAAATGCAGAGACCTGAAGTAGGATGAGGAATCTCAAGGAGGCTGGAATGACTGACGGGGATGGACAGGGAGGCTGGGGCTGAATCCAGAGAAACTGCTGCGTGTGGGGTAACGAGCCATCAATTGGCATCACCGTCCTTGCCTGGCAGGAGCAGTGAAGTGGGAAGAGAACAGGCCGTGGAGTCAGGTGGACCTGGGTTTGAATCCCAGCTCTGCTGCTTACTCTTGGTGTGACCGTGGGCTGGGATTTATCCCCTCTGAGCTTCCTTATCTGTAAATGGGGTGGTAGATGTCTCGATTGTTCCCACCTGAAGTTAAGTCCTTTGCACTTGCTGCTGCCTCTGTTGGATGCTGTCCGCCCTGAAGGCTGGGCCCCTAGCACATCATTCAAGTCTTAGCTGAAATATCACCCCCAGAGAGGCATTGCTGATCACACAATTTAAAATGTCAATCTATATGACATTGACCTGTTTTGTTTTCATCACCGTGCTTGTTGCAACTTGACATTCTCTTATTTATTATCTGAAGTCTGTCCCCAACCGCCCACTTCCCCCGGGATGTCAGAGCACATGTGTGATACTCGAATGATACTCGTTCATTGCAGTATCCCCGATGCCTAGAAAGTGCTTGGAATATTGTAGGTGCTCAGTGAATGGTTTTTGAGTGAATGAATAAGGTTGGGGTTATGGGGATTAAACAAGATATAAGCATCTGGAAAATAGTAGGAGCAGGTGTGTAAAAGCCCCTGGAGCTTGGCAGGTGGGGTGTGGCTGGGAAAGGTGAAGGTGTCCCAAGATGTTATGGGAGGGCCGGGAGCAGACAAGAGATAAGGCAGTACCAGAGTCGGACCTGGGAGGCCAGCACTGTCCTGGTTCCCCCACGCCGCTCCTCCTGGGCCTGCCCTGCTCTCCCGTCCGCACATCCAGCCTGCTGTGGATCACCAGAAGCTTCCAGCCCGCCTCGCCGTTCAGCCCCACGCTGGGGCATCTGCTGCAGAGATGCCCTGATGGGAATGTCAGGCTCTGGGATGGGGAGGAAAGGAGATGCTAGGAGACAGCAGGCAGGTTTTACTCCTTGCAGAGCTGAGAGCAGCCGAGGAAGCCTCAGGGAGCCCCCGGTGTCTGCTGCTGGAGGGTCTGGGAGAGTGGAGCACGGCTGCATGGTTAGTTCTGAGCCTGGTGAGAACCGGAAGCTGAAAATCCATGCGTAGAGGTGCCCGTGACAAGAATTCCCACAGAGAGGTAGCTTCCCACTGGGACTTCTACCTCCAGTCTGAACTCTGAATCAGTCCTATGCTTCTCCCCGCCCCCCGCACCTCTGGGGTTGGTGTGGGATTTCACCAGGAACTGAGCTACAGCAAAGAAAATTATGATAGAAAATTGATAATAAAGTAATAGAGTAAAATGCAGTGGTCACATGAAGATGCAGAGGAGAAGCAAGAAACAATGTTAAAGGGCAGGGAGAAAAGGTGATTTCCAGTGACTTTTAGGGGAGAAGGAATCCAACGGGAGATGGAGAAAGTGAGAGGAAGTTAGTGCACTTGGGCGAGTAAGTTTGGGAGGGGACAGAGAATGGGTCTTGAATGTCCTATTGACCAGGCTCAGCCACCTCTTAGCCTCTCCTCTTCCATGCTCTCCCTTCTTACCTGTGTCTCCTGCAGTCAGACTCCTATTCTGGATCCCATGGCTCCCACGCCTACCCCAGTGCCTTTGCATAACACTTCCTCTGCCTGGGATGCTCGTCTCCTGGCAGCTGGTTCAATCCTTTATTCCCGCCGCAGTCTGCTCAACTGACCACCTGATACAAAAGCCCACCTGCCCCTCTTCCATCATCCTCATTCCTTACCTGTATAATTTCTCTCCTTAACCCTTTGCAGCACCTCTCACCTCACATATGTATTTATTTTCTTATTTATAGTGTAAGGTTAGGGGCTTGGTTGTGTTGCTATTATATGCCCTGCCTCTCACATGGGGTCTGGCACATAGTAGGTGCTCACCAAGTATGTGTGGACTGCACAGTAAAAATCCCTGGGTCAGTAGCGAGCAACATCGAAGCTCAAGCAGGCAAGAGGAGGAAGGAAATGGGGACCGTCTGACTGGGACATCCCGGGAGAGTTGGCCTGGGACTCTGCACAGGGCTGTTGACAGTATCTTCAGAAGAAGATGCTGGAGGTTTCTGAGAAGAATAAGGGGCGTTTCAGAGGTTTCTGGGTGATGTGGAACCTGGGGAGGTGACCAGTAGGAAAGAAAAGGGAGGGCACTCCTCTCCATGTGGATTTCAGGCAGATGCAGAAGGAGGCATTGCTGAGGTGGCACGGTTGGGCCACAGGGGATCAGGTGCCAGTTCTGCTGCCTCCTAGCAGTGTGGCTTCGGGCAAGTGACCAAACATTCCCAATTCTCAGCCGGCCTGTCTGGAAAATGGGGAAGCACGCTTGCCTCGAGATGCTGTTCTGATAATGAAATGAGATAAAAAGCATTTGCAGTGCCTCCTCCATAGTAAGCCCTAAATAAATATTAGCGACATGTTGAGTTCCTACTGAGTGTTATGTGCTTTGAATAAACTGCAGAATGAAAAAGATGTTGCTCAGGAGCAATCAGCAGGATGGAGAGAGGCCTGCAAGTGGAGAGAGGGCAGGGAATGCCCTCCGGGTATTCAGCAAGGGCTTCCAGGAGGTGGTGAGAGCTGAGCTGGGTCCTAAAGGAGAAGCAGAAGACTAGGAGCAGAGAAGACCACAAAGGGTTTTCTAGGCAGAGGGAACAGTAGATGCAAAGATAGGGGATGGGAACATTCACTCAGCAAAAATTTGTTGAGCATCTATTATGTGGCGAGGCACATCAGTGAACAAAACCGGTGCCACCAGGATCACACACGCACGGGAGGCAGACATCAAGTCATTGATTACACCATTGATTGTTTAACTGCAATCACAGTGCACTTCTGGGAGCTACAGGTAATTCTGTTTTGCCATCCTGCCCGGAGGAACTGGCAGAGATCAGGCTGGAAAGGGAGGTGGGGCAGGCCAGGGAGGACCTTGCACCAGGCACAGTACCTACTGTGTGCCAAGCTCTGTGCGGTGGATACAAAGATGAACAAAACCAAGTCTGCTGTTGGCAGGGACCAAAGACTGAATGTGGAGTGATAGAGGGAGGGCCATGGTGTGAACAGGAGCACAGCATGGACAGAGAAGGCAGGGAAGACTTCCTGGAGGAAGTGACCTTTGCCTCTTCAATTGAGTAGCAGTCCCAAAGCTCACCATCCTGGCTTTCAGGATCCAGCCTTCCCTACCTTGCAGGCTTAAAGGGGCATTAGTCTTACCCGAGGGTGGCTCAATAGCAAAGTGCTCTGAGCCTGGCAGAGTTCCTTCTCTAGGCCTGGGATGCAAGTGAAGGAGCTGTTGGCCCAAAGACCAGAATGTGGGAAGAACCGACAGGCTGACCATGGGGCCAGGGGCTCTAGCAATCCTGGCTCCACACCTCCCTCCCAAGCTATGTGAGCTCGGGACAGGTTACTGACTTCTCCGTGCGTCCATTTGCTCATCTGTAAAATGGGCATCATGGTGGCTTCATGGGGCTGTCGAAGTCATAAGGACTGAGTTGGGTGGAGGAGTCTCCCCTCTCCTAAGTTTTCATTACGAGTGATTTGTTAATATGTTCTGCTAAGTACACCACCAATTCCATAGATGTGGCTGACCCAGCTCCTTATGGAAGTGGTCAAAAGAGCTGAAGGGGCTCCGTGGCGGGTGGGGAGGGTAGCCAGGTTCTGAGCACCTGCAGGATGAGCCCCAGCACAGTGCCCTGCTTTGGCCAGGCCTGATGAGGGTGGACGATGACCCCGTCTACTGACCCCTGATGGGTTCTGCAGGCTGCCAAGTTCCTCTTCCCCTAAAATAGGTTCTTCTTCAACAACCCGTGGGTGCCTGGATACCCCCTCAGGGGCAGTTGGAGCCTCTGGCACTTTTGTGGGCTGTCTATGATCCAAGCCTAGTAACTCACTGGGCACCAGCTGGCCAGGCCGCCCCAAGGGCCTGCTTGGAATTCACTGTCTCACAGGTGGGTGTGGGGCTTCCGAAGGCCTGCGTGGAGCCCTGCCCTCAGCCCCAGCCAGGCTTGGTGCCCTAACTGGGCTCCCTCAGCCTCCTTCCCTGGGCCTCGCCCTCCTGTGCCTCAAATGTTGTTTTCTGTCTTTCCTGATAAGCCCTGAGTTCTGAGAGGCTGGGTCCTTATCCCTCGTGCTCCTCGTCCTGTCCTTTGCATCTTGCCCAGAGTTTGGCACAGAACAGGCCCTCGATACATGTTCATTGATAAATGGGCTGGGGTGAGCGGAAGGAGAGGAAAGAGGAGAAAAAGTCATAATATTTTTTTTAATGAGGGGACCCCTGCTGACCACCCACTCCCCGTGACATTGGCAGGTAACTTTCACGTCGTCTGAACTCAGGTAATCCTCCCAGCCAGCCCTCGAGGGAAGTTCTGTCATGGCTCTCATTTCACAGATGGAGAACCCCAGGCACAGAGAGGTTAAGCACTCTGCCCCAGGCTACACAGCTCATAGGGCACAAAGTCGATCCCAGCCCTGAGGCTCTCACGCTCTAGAGTCCCATATTTGCAGATTGCCTATCACGTACCAGGGCCCTTTCTCCTTTAATGCTGCAGAAACCTTGGGGAAACTGAGGCTCAGGGAGGTTAAACATACCAAGCCAAACAGCCAGCAAACAGCAGGTTCACAGTTTGCACACAGCTCTGCCTGCCTGTACAGCCTCAGCCAGTAGGTAATCAGAGCCCCAGAGTGGGGAGAGTTTCTGTGGGTCAGCTGCCTTCTCCCTTCTGCTTGAGACTCGGTGACAAATAGATATCTACTGAGCTCTTGTTCCTTCTGTTCCCACAGGGGGCTTTGGGGCTCACACCTAGGCCCGCCTCCTCCACTAAAGGGATTTTATTTAGCTGTGGAAGCCAAACTGAATGGTTAGTGGAAAGAACGTGGAGTCTGGAGTGAGAAGACTGGGTTAGAGTCCCAGAGACCCTGGGGAAGGTGCTTCACCCCCGGAGCCTCAGTTTCTTCATCTGAGAAATGGGAAACCTAATACTGATGCCCTCAGTAGAGTATGAGTTAATTTATATCGAGCACCCAGGACTGTGTGGTACGTAGATACTCAGGAAGGGTGTGAGGTCGTAGCATCTCCCTGCTTAGAGCGTGTACCGGAATCTACAGGCGGTTTGCGAGACCTGGCCCTGGGTCCTCCAATCTCACCTGTTGTTTCACCCTCCCTCTCTCCTCTGTCCTGCTCTCCCCATCTCCATATACACACTGTTCCAGCCACACTCTTTTCCTTTCCCTGGACAAGCCATGCTCTCTTGTGCTATCCATTCTCCCATGTTTTCCTCTGTGTTTGAACGTAGATCTACCTGGAGATAATCTGCAAAAGGGCGTACCTGGGATAAAGCACTACATACCAGTTCTCTTTCAGACCTTCTTTTTTTTTTGATGTGGACCATTTTTAAAATCTTTATTGAATTTGTTACAGTATTGCTTCTATTTTATGTTTTGGTTTTTTGGCCACAAGGCACGTGGGATCTTAGCTCCCGACCAGGATCGAACCTGCACCCCCTGCATTGGAAGGTGAAGTCTTAACCACTGGACTGCCAGGGAAGTCTACAGACCTTCTTTTTTTCTCTTTTGCTTGTCTCCCTCCTCCCTGCATAGATCACTCTCCCATTTCCTTCATCCCCATGTTAACGACCTGTGTATTTCTACATGTTCATACAATTGTAAATAAAATATACATGCAGATAACATTCGCATGTAAACACACACCTGCATCTACCCATATGCACATTGACAGGATGGGGTTGGTCATTGTTTCGTAAAGTGGAAATCTATGAGGCACTCTTTCTTCATTTTGCTTTATCCTTCAAACCACAACACTCATGGGATTCTCTCTGAGTCAGCTGCAATAGCTCTAATTCATCCTTTTAATGGCAGCATAATATTTCATAGTGAATAATTACTGTCATTTCTTCATCCAGCCTTCTACTGACAGGCATTCACTTTATTTCTTGGTCCTACCCCGCCTTCCACTATAACAGTGCTGCAGTAAACATCCTTGTACATACATCCTTTCCAATGACATTTTTATTTCGATGGATTAGATCCCCAGGAGTGGGATTGCTCAGTTGAAGGGTATATGTATTTTAAAATTTCAGTCAGTGTTGCCAGTTGGCTTTCTAAAAATGCTATAACGAGTTACATTTTCTCCAACAGTTCATGAGTCTACTGTTTCCCCACATCTACTCCAGCAATAGGTGTTAGTATTATTTCTAGTTTTTGCCAGTTTGATGGGGATAAAATTAAATCTCATAGTTACTTTAGTTTCAAGTTCCTCTACAACTAGTGAGCTTGTGCACTTTCCTTGTATCCTTTGGCCATTTGGATTTGTACCATGTCCTGCCTCGTCTTATCCTTTGCTTGACTCCAATCCTCTTCATTCAATTCTTATTAGTTTGTAAGAGCTCTTTGCATATGATAGATATTCGCCTTTCTTTGTCATCTGTGTTGCAAAAAATTTCATAATCAAATTTTTTGTCTTTATGTTGACTTTGTGAATGACGTCTGTTGCCATGAAAGTAATTTTGTGGAATAAAATGTCTTTCTTTTTAAATATGATTTTCTTGATTTTTTAATGTTCGAGACGGCTCTTGTCATCTTTGCATTTTCTTTCAAGATATTTATTATTATTATTATTTGGCTGTTAACTCTTTAATCCATCTGGGGTTTATTTATGTATATAATGTAAAATCAGGTTTCAACTTTCTTATGAAAGCTAGCTGTTGTGTAAGTTTCATTAAGTAAACCATTACTCCTTTTGCAACTGCACTGAAATGCCATCTCTGCCACATATTGGATTCTCATGGCTATGTTGATCTAGTTCTGATCGCGCCGTTCTGTTTCACTGATCTGTGTATTGCTTCCTTGCCAGCAGCATTTGGATTTGCTTATAGAGGCCTTAATATGTTCTGATCTCTAATAAGCCAGTTTCTTCCCCAATATTCTTCTCTTCCATACGATCTGGTTATTGCTGTGTCTTCATTCTTCTACACGAACTTTGAAATTATTTTATTCAGTGGTGTCTTAGTCGCCACTGGATCTCAGCAACTTACATGGAGTCAAACATTCACTTGGAGAAAGGAGATATTTGTTGAATGTTGTTGCTGTTCTTTTCCTTCCCTAATGTGTCCTATCTCTCTTCTGCCAGGACTAGAAGAGGTATCGAATAGTAATATTCAGACCAAGAGTAGTTAACATGAACATGTGTACAGAGTGGACAAGTATAACTAAATAGAGAAAGCTTCAGAGATATTGAGACTCTGGAAGGTTGTCATATTTGAGACCCTTGAAGCAAAGAGGTAAGTCCTTCCTGTATTCGACACCTATTTCTTGAACACCTATTGTATACTAGACCTTATTTTAGGTTTGGAGATATAGTGGTGGCCAAAGCCGAGACAAACTTGATATTTAAGGTGTGACAGTGGTATTATGTTCATTATTTTTCGGTGGGATCATGATACTGTGATTATGCTTAAAATAAAGAGTCCCTAGGGGTCTTTTAGAGATAATACTGAAATATTTACAGTTAAAATGATATGAAGTCTAGAGTTTGTTTCTAAATAAGTTAAGGGCAGGAGAAAAAGGATGGAAATATAGATGAAACAAGATTGGCGGTGAATTGATAATTATAGAAGCTCAGTGATGGTATAATAGGGATTTATTATACTATTCTCTCTACTTTTATTTATATTTGAAAGATTTCATAATAAAAAGTTTTAAAAATGCATTCAGAACTTATCATTTTAGGCATTGTTCTAATTGCCTTACATCTATTAATTCATCAAGTCCTCAAAATAGCCCTGTCTTAGATCAGCTTGAACTGCTATAGCAAAATACCATGAACTGGGAGGCTTAAACGACAGACATTTATTTCTCACAAATTCAGGAGGCTGGGAGGTTCAAGATCAAGGTGCCGGCAGATTTGGTTCCTGTTGAGAACCCTGTCTTGGAGACGGCCACCTTTTCACTGTGGCCTCACAGTGCAGAGAGAGAGAGACAGTGTGGGAAGTGGGCTGTGATCTGGGGCAATAAAGATACACACACACACACACACACACATCATTATTTCATACATCAGGAAGGGCTATGGAAGATATAAAATAAGATTGTATGGGAGAGAAAGACTGTTAGTGGGAGAAGGTGGGACTGAGGATACAGGGGGTGCGGACCTCCTTCAGTGAGGATGAAGATGGGGAGACTGCGTGGAGATCTGGGCCAGGTGTTCAAGCAGAGGGACTGGCAAATGCAGACTCTGAGATCAAAATAGGTCGGTGGGGCTGGAGCCCACCCGATGAGGACAAGGGCCGTATAAGCAAAGCGGCGGACCAGATCTTACTGCAGACGGTAGTAAAACAGTGTTTATAGGTTCAAACAAAAGAACTAAGATATCTCAGTAAGAGCAAAATGATTTATTAGCTCAATGATCATTTAAATACATTTTCCCACATTTTGCCGTGCTAAGTTCATCTATAACAGAAGAATAATTTAATTCCAAAGGCAAATTAACCGCTCTTTGCCTTGTCCCAAAGTCACCCATTTTTGATTTTTTTTTTGCATAACTTGATTCAATTTTTTCTGCTCTTGCCACATTTTCTCCAGCTCCTACACACGTTTTTGGATGGTTATAACATTATTATCTTATTATTAGTCACTAACTGGGGAAAATTTACTTTTCCAATTGATCTATGCTGCTTATAAAATGCCAAATCCACCGGGAGCAGAGGAAGCAAGTGGTTAGTGACTTCTGACAGCCAGTGTAGACAGAAAACTGTGTGTTTTCTGGGGACCAGGGTGGACCAGGCATTGATGACCTCTGATGAGTTGAATTTACTCATGGCCCAAAGGTCCAAATGTCAGAGGAGCATCCACAATGCAGATTCTCAAAGGCATAGGTGGTGGTAACTGCTTGCATCAAACTCATATTGTGCGTGCTTAATATTTTGCATGGTCCCTCCTAGTTTGTATTTGTAGGTATCTGACAATGTCAGATGGATTCTGTAGACAATGTCAATGGATTCTGTAGATAAAATGCACCCAAGCACAGTGTTTCCCTTGAAAAATGGCTGGCGATACAAGCACATATGTAGCGTAGCCTTCACCTACCACAAGACAGGCGGAGAGGGAAATGGACAAGGAACTGTCTGCTGGGGGGTCTGAGGGAATTTCTCCTGGTGTTGGAGGAAAGCATGCTGGAGGAACTTCAGGCGGGATGAGGGAGGCAGATGGGAATGGAAAGGTGGATTTTATGAACTGTCCCTGCAGGTGATGTGTCCCTTTATAGTGTTGGAGAAACATAATCAAGGCACTTAAGTCCTCTTGAGCTTTTGGTTGTTGCATTGATTCTTTGACTCTAACACCTCTTTGTGGCCTGGACCACATGGGTCACGGCTTTAACAAGGCTACAGGGCTAAAAGGAGAGTATGCTATGCTAGGGGAAGCTGCTCTGAAAAGATGGTAGATTGGCCAAAGATTTGGTGAAAGGTCGTGCCAAACTATAAATTTAGACATTAGAATTTGTCTTTTGGTTTTGGGTGTTAGGCAAAAAAGCCAGAAGGAATAAACAGCTCTAGATAGAGAGTCAAGAGACCTACATATTGTCTTTGCTTCACTAGATGGTTCCTTCCTTCTTTCAATAGATAATTGAGTGAGTGGTGCTGTCTGCGAGGTCTGAGCAAGGTGCTAGGCATATAAAGATAAATTGTTCATCTTTGTGGGTAATTTTAAGCTGCGTGTTTTTTTTTTTTTTTTCTGGCCGTGCCATGCAGCATGTGGAGATCTTAGTTCCCCAAACAGGGATCAAACTGGTGCCCCATGCCATGGAAGCACAGAGTCTTAACCACTAGACTGCCAGGGCGGATAGGAGCTTAACAGACAGAGATGAAAGGAAGGGGGTGTTAGGCAGAGACATAGAGGCTTAAAATGGCAAGCAGTCTTCCAAAAGCAGAAAGCGGGTTAATGACCTCAAATCTAAGATATGTGTGGTTGGGAAAAAATGTGATAAATTTCCCTATTGTTGGCATTAAGGATGTCTCCATTTCAACTTTTTTTTTTTTTTTTTTTTTTTTTTTGCGGTACATGGGCCTCTCACTGTTGTGGCGTCTCCCATTGCGGAGCGCAGGCTCAGTAGCCATGGCTCACAGACCCAGCCGCTCCACGGCATGTGGGATCTTCCCGGACCGGGGCATGAACCCGTGTCCCCTACATCGGCAGGCAGACTCTCAACCACTGCGCCACCAGGGAAGCCCCGCGTCTCTATTTTAAATGATTATAAATAACACTGAGGCGAACATCTTAGTGCATAAATGGTTTCTGGGTTTTGTCTTAGGATAGATTCCTAGAAGTGAAAATCCCAGTGAATTTCAGTGGGAAAGTAACCTGGTAGGCTCTGCCCTGCGACTCTGGCCAAAGCAGTGGTCCTTCTGGGTTTCTGTTTCCCCATGTCTCAGAACATAGACCCCAGGAGCAAAAATGGCTTTCTAGCTCTCACATTCAGACTTCTAATGGCATCATCATGAATGCCATGGTGAAAAAGGTCTGGAGGGGAGGAGGGAGGAGGTGGCAGAAAGCCTCTCATCGGGCCCTGGACCTTAGCAGCAGGTGGCCACTGACTTTATCTGTGCTCATTGGTCCATCCAACAAACATTAAAAAAAAATTTTTTTTTTTTTTGGCCATGCTGCGAGGCATGTGGGATCTCCTGACCAGGGATCGAACCTACGTCCCCTGCAGTGGAAGCACGGAGTCCTAAGCACTGGACCACCAGGGAAGTCCTGCAACAAACATTTATATAAGCACTTACCATGTGCCGGGCATGTGCTATGGAGCATGTATTCTCTCTGCTTAGTCTATTCCCACATTTCGCTTCCTCATAGTGAATTCTATGGAACCGGATGTTAACCAGGGTGTGAAAATGAAAATGACAGCCGGAGGGTTCTGTGGCAAATCAAGTTCGAGAACCTGCATTAAAGGGCACTGGACAGGCTCCAGGGGCTGCAGGACTTTTTGCCCTGAAGATCTCCAAGAGAGGGATGTGGAATGTGGGTGTCAGTGTCATGTGACCACAGGACTCTTTTTGTGGAAACTTCTGGGGCTTCCTTAACGTCTCCTGAATACACATTTTCCTCCCCATCCTGCTGCCACCATCTGTTGTGGGTACCTCCCTGTCTTGCTGGCTCTGCCATAGCCCCGTTCCTGGTCTGAAGCCCACCTCCAGGGGAAGCGGAGTCAGGATTCCGAAACTCATGTCCTTTGCTTGAGCCGTACACTGTCCCCCCAGGCAGAAAACGTAGAGAAGCCACATTCTCTGGGCTGCTCCCCCCACACCAGCCAGAGGTTAAGGGGGCTTCCTTGGAGTAAGCAGGCCGATCTGAGTCTGGGATCACCATGCCCTAGTGGTGTGACCTTGGCAAAGTTGCATCACTCACCAGGTCTCAGTTTGCCTATCTGTCAAATGGAGGGGACTGTGCCATTTCCTTGAGTGGTGTTGTTGCAGGGATAGAATGAGAGAAAGCATAGATAGCATTTAGCAGGGCAAATGGTACTCATAATCATCATTATTAGCTCATTTAATAATAACTCTTACAGCTGGAGATACAAGGGACCCCAAAGACACTCCCCGGTGTCTTTGATCTCAAAATTGGAATAGTTATATCATCTCTCTCTCTCACAGGCCAGGTCCACACTTGGGGGCATTTTCTTGACATCATGAAAGGTACAATGCAGTAGCTCCCTGGGGTTTGCAGAAGCACTAATGGCTGGCACAGGTGTAGCATCTCACAGCGTACAAAGCCCTTTATTCTACGCAGAACACATCTCTCCCTCACACCCCTCTGGTTCTTTACAGTGTATACATCATGAAGTGTCTGCTGGGGTTTTGGGATGCTGACCCTTGACACAGATGAGGACACGGAGGCTGAGCCAGTCACACTTGGGCCCTGCCTCTGGGGTGGCCCTGGGGGGAGTGGTCTGCTTCTGACTCCACTCCAGTCCCCTGGGCTCTGCCTCCTGGCTCTCCCTCTGTGTTCTGCAGAAGATGGTGTCTTCCTGAATGAGGTTCGGGAATGCTGCTACTGTTCAATGAGCTAATGGCGAAATTGGAAACTCAAAGCTGGTAGCAGAGGGAGAAAAAAAAGACGAGCTTTGATTCATGGTCAGGAGGAACAGTGAATGGGGAAGGCTCATCCTGCAGTCATCAGAGGAAACGCCTGAGTGGCACATCCTTCCAGCATAGTCCCTTCCAGAGAGATGAAGGTCATGCTAATGGAGACCTCAGCCAGCCTGTTAGCAACCGGAGCTGGACCAGGGAGCTGAGGGTTTGTTATCACAGGGGTCTCCAGAGCAGGCTGTCTAAACTGCTGGCAGGAGCCAGCCACAAAATAGGGGATCGCAAAATAAAAACACCTGTAAGTTTCTTCCTTCCTTCCTTCCTTCCTTCCTTCCTTCCTTCCTTCCTTCCTTCCTTCCTTTCTTTCTTTTTCTTTCTTTCCTCTTTCTTTCTCCCTTTCTCCCTTTCTTCTCTCTCTCTCTCTCTCTCTCTCTTTCTTTCTCTCATTGCACCAGGTCTTAGTTGCGGCTCCAGGGCTCTGTAGTTGTGTCTCACAGGCTCCTTAGTTGCAGCTTGTGAACTCTTAGTTGCAGCATGCATGTGGGTTCTAGTTCGCTGACCAGGGATCGAACCTGGGCCCCCTGCATTGAAACTTGGTTATAAAATTTCTTTAGACCTTCAGACAGGTGAACTTTTCTGTAAACATACTTTGTGATATGAAAGCAACTAGGCTGCAGTGAGAAAACCTCCCAATCACCAATTTTTTGGTTGACACATCAGTTTCCCAAATTAAGGGAGGCTTCCTCTGTACTGGGAGGATGGCAAGAAAGTTCCCCAGCCTGAAATAGGGCGATGACAGTAATTAATAAAGCCGCTTTGTGTGAGGAGCTTCAGTTTGCCAGGTAAACTGACAAAGTTGTATTTTTTTTCTAATAACTGCTCCCACTCTGCTCGACTGAGCTTCACCTTTCTTGCTGGTTTCCTTCAGGACACCTCAGGCCGATCCCATGACTTTCCAATCTCTTTTTTATTGAAAAGAACAATTTCATTTTGGTTAGTAAGGCTCAATCCTGTTCATTCTAAATTGTCGATCTCATAGGAAACTCGGTGCTGCCCCCGGGGTTGCATGTGTTTGTACGTGTGTGTGTGCATGACTGTGCCCGTGTGTGTTCACGTGCGTGCGCGCCTGTGCATGTGTGCGTTGTCTGGAGTCAGGTCCAGGAGGAAGTTGCCTTGTCATGTGATTGCATCTGGTAAGTGGGCTGTGCCCACCTGGGTGGCTCAGACCTGCTGCTCCCTCAGCAGACAGCCCTGTGTCAGAGATGGTGAGTTTGCTACACACCTCCAACCATGGTTTTGCCTGTATTTCTGCCCTATACACAGTAGCTGTGAGGCCGGTACCCAAGGGCAGGCTCTCTAGAGAGCAGGTGCTGGTCGGATGTATCTCAGACTCAGACTCGCCCTCTTTTTCTCGGTTCTCCCTGGCAGGTAGGAGTCCGCTTCAGAGCTCTGACTCCCAGGGCCCTTGATCTTGGGAATGGGCTAGCGCACTGACTTAAATCCTTGCCACCTACTCTGATGTCCATTCAAGCCACTGGGTGCCCACGAGTCTTTGCCACACCAGGCAGTGGGCACCCTCTGCTCTGCCCTGCCATCTCCTCTGTCCCTTTCTCCATACGCTGGGGGGTTGTCAAACCTGGAGGCATGGGATGCGTTGCAGTTTCAATGGCTCAGAACAGTCAGGGGAGGAGACTTACTTGCCTGGCGAGGGGGGCGGATGAGGCCGTTTCAGGCACTCCTGGTCTTGTAGAGAGGCAGCTGTACCCGCACTCTTCACTCCACCCCCAGACTTCTTCCCTGCATTTCTCGCTGGGAAACGCTGCCCTATCGGCTCGTGTCTCCTGCCCCTGGGGCTATGGGAAGTCTGAGGACTCCAAGAATCAAACCTTCTTTGAGCTGGCCCTGCAGGATTTAGTCACAATGGTTGTTTGGAGCGCATTGGAGGGAGGGCACGTGGGTTGGGGAGTCCTAGACTCGTGGCATCTGTTACACGCAGCCCTGTTTACTGAGCACCCAGGCGGCGCCAGGCACTTGATAAGCATTATCTGTTGGTGCTTCTCACGCCCCTCACGGTGGGTTTACTATCCCCATTTTACAGGTGAGGAGACCAAGGCTCAGACGTGAAATGGCTTGCCCAAACTGGCATGGGCAGCGTGTGGCAGAAGCGATATTTGCACCCAGGTCCGCCTGTCTTTAAAGCCCAGAAGTGGTAGGTATGGGTTATTTGGGGCCACACAGAATCGATTCCCCATTCTCTGGTCACAGCACCCTGATTTCTTCGGGGGCACTTACCTCTTCCCCATTGGGTACAGTCTTGGGGGCACCGTCAATTCAGCTGCCCCTGACCCCCCCCTTAGATGCACGACCCCAACTCAACTCTATGGGACCCTCTGTCCAGGCCTTGAGTCTAGAACAGAGAGATGCGGAGACAAACATCCCCCCCCCCCAAAAAAAAAAGCAACAGACAAATGATGAAGAGGAGCTGGAGCCTGTTTACTCCAGCACTGGTCTGATGAGCTGTTAAGTAGCTCAGGCCTCCCGGTTCATGGAAGCTTTGCAGTTCCTGCGCTTTTCCAGACCCTAGTTCACCTAACGGTTCAGCGAACTAGCCAACGTCTTTTTTTTTTTTTTTTTTTTTTTTTAAAACATCTTTATTGGAGTATAACTGTTTTACAATGGTATGTTAGTTTCTGCTTTATAACAAAGTGAATCAGTCTTTCCACTAAATCCCCTCCACTCGCATTTTTTAAAAAACTTTTTATTTTATATCGGAGTGTAGTTGATTAACAATGATGTTAGTGTCAGATGTACAGCAAAGTGATTCCGTTATACATGTATCCCTTCTTTTTCAAATTCTTTTCCCATTTAGGTTGTTAGAGAATGTTGAGCAGAGTTCCTTGTGCTGTGCAGTAGCTCCTTGTTGGTTATTCACTTTAAATACAGCAGGACTCCCCTTTTTATTTGCCCTAGTCAGTCACAGTTGGTTTCCATAATCCTGTCTGGTACCCTAAGCGTGGTGGTGTTGGGGGGGGGCTTGCTCTTTGCCTGATGGGACCCCTCTATTTTCTGTGTCTCAGTGAGCTCTGACTTATAAAGCACTCAGGACACGGGGCCTGGTGCAGCCTGGCACTCAGCGAACGACCACTGCCCTTATTATTACTGTTCTCCTCTTAGACTCTGGTTCACAGCCGGGATCCAAGCAGGGTGTGTGGCCACACCTGGCCCTCCCAGGCCTTGGGGCTGTTGGGGAGCCTCCTGAGGCCTGAACTGACAGATCTTGGTTCAGTTCCTACCAGGCAGAGGCTCGTGTCACATCAGATGGCCGCTCACCACAGCTGGCACTAATGGACCGTGTTATGGCGTGGCAGTGGGCTCAGGTGGTTGGCGGGTGGCATGTTGGTGGGAAGCCATCCCTGCCGCTGTGTTCCAGGGGCCTTAGGGTGGGGGCCGACCGTCTTGTCCCCCAGCTCTGTGGGCTCTCACGAATAGGCAGGCGGGGCCTCAGCCGGGAGGGGCCAGACTCACCATTCTCCTCGTCACCAACATCACCACCAGCGTGGTTATTAAGAGCAACAATCGTGATTATTCTGTGCACCTACTATGTGCCTTTATGAGTGTAAGGACAACTCTAGTCGTAGAAGTAACAGCAACATATGTTGTCATAGTTACTCTTCCCAGAACTCCTATGAGGAGACGTACACCCATAATTTGGATGAGTAAGTTGAGGCTGAGGGATGTTGCTAGGGAGACGTGGAAGGTGATTGGTTTCCACCCAGGGTCTCTCCTTCAACAGTGACTGTGCCTGGCTTCTTCTGATTTCCTTCAAGGCACACAGAGAAGTATTTGATCCTTCCAGAGACAACAGTTTGATCTACATGAGAAATATACACACTCCTCCTATTAATACAGTTTTGATTCTGCTCCTTGTAAAAAACTTATCCTGACTCTGAGACACTAATGGGGACCTCACCTCCCCCCTGGACTACGTCTGGATACTTTGGGGACAAACGGTGTTACCCTTACCAATGCCCTCTATCCATGGGCGACGCTACCTCCAGTTGGAGCCCCCTCCTGTACTCTGGACACTTCCCTCCCACAGGCTTCTCCTCGCCACTGGGATATCTGGCAGACACCTCAAACTCCACACATCCTAACCCCGGGTCTCCTCCATCCCCAACCCTGCCTCTCCTGCAGCTCCCTCCACCTGACTCCTGGTGTCTCCAGCCTTCCTGTGCTCCATCCATAAGCCCTGGAGTCATCGCTGGCTCCAGTCTCTCTTAGACCCCGCATCGAGTCCATTAGGAAATCCTATATTCAGAATCGATCACTTCTCTCTGCTTTCACCCTGGTTGAACCACCATCCTCTCCTGCTTGGATCATTCTTTTAGCTTCCTAACTGATCTTCCTGTTTCCATCCTGGCTCTACCTCCATCTGTCCCCAACACAGTAGCTGGAATGATCCTTTGAAGACATAAGTCAGACTGTGTCATCTCTCTGCCTGAGCCTGGGTGCTGACTTCCCATTCCACTCTGGGTAAAATCAAAGGTTTGACGTGGCCTCCAGGGCCGCTGACCTGGCCTACTATCTCACAGTCCCCTGCTGTGCTCTCTTCTCAGCCAGACGGGGGCCCCTTTGCTGTCCCCCAGCATGCGTAGTAGGCACATTCCCGCCTTCAGGCCTTTGCACTGGCTCCTCACATACACACATAGCTCACCCCTCACCTCTTTTGCATCTCTGCTGGACAACCCCTTTCCTCGCTGGCCACTCTAAGCTCGCATCACCCACAGCCCACACCCTCAAATCTCAATCCCACTCACCCTGTCCTACTTTGTCTCGGTTTCATTGCAAGTATCACCCTCCGACACCTTACGCAATTTACTTAAGGGGAGTTAAGATTGCCATTTATTGGGCTTCCCTGGTGGCGCAGTGGTTGAGAATCCGCCTGCCGATGCAGGAGACACGGGTTCGTGCCCTGGTCCGGGAGGATCCCACATGCCGCGGAGCAACTAAGCCCGTGAGCCATGGCCGCCAGGCCTGTGCGTCCGGAGCCTGTGCTCCGCAACGGGAGAGGCCACAACAGTGAGAGGCCCGCGTACCACAAAAAAAAAAAAAAAAAAAAAAAGATTGCCATTTATTGTCTGACTCCTGAGACCAGCCTGTCAACTTCTCGGGGGTGAAGTTCTTTGCCTGTTTTACTCACCCACAAGCTTCTGGAACACAGCTTGGCTCAGAGTGGACCCTCTATGATGAATCCCTATAGTTTTCCTCTGATCCTCAACTTTCTCCCTAAAACTGGGGACTGGAGAGCGTAAGTTCATTCCACTGGACAGGATATTGTTAAAATCTCCAGGAAACAAAGTGGTTTTCTGCAGGGAAGGTTGATGACCTGGCCTCTGCCCCCACTTCCAGGCTCATCTCATCTACTCTGGTTTTCACTTTTTTAGGCTCCTCCAAGGTCAAAGTCCTTGTAGGCTCCTGCTCTGCCATACCTCAGGGCCTTTGCACATGCAGTGCCTCTTTCTGCCCGGTGGACTCCTGGGTGTCATTCAAAGTCCTGGTTAGGTGTTACCTCTTTCCCAAGGTCCTTTATTACCCTCCCACCCTCCTAAGTCCTGAGAGACTCCTTCCTCCCTCCAAATGACTTCTGTACCTCGAGTGCGTTTCTCAGTGCGGGAGTCGCGCTATGTCCTGATGTCATGTCCATTGTACCATCAGACCGTGTGGTCCTTGAGGGTGGAGGCTGGGCTCTGGTCCTGTGTCTCTGGCCCAGGGTCTGGCACGTGGCAGTAGCCTGGTCAGTGTTAGTTTACTGCGAACGATGGAGCAAATCTGACACAAGCCAGGAGAGGACAAAAACAGTTCTGAAGGCCCTTTCAAGGTCACCAGCTGGCAGGGGATGAACGATGTCTTATTTTTTGATCATTTATTTATACTCTACTTTCAGGTGGGATTTGAGGCAGCCTGAGATGAAAGGCACAGATATGGCTAAAACAAAGCCTGCATCTCGAATGACACATCCCTTTCATACAACTGCCTCTTCCTCGCTGGTGTGTAAACGTGCCCCAGTCTTAACAAGAGCACCCCCAAGCCCCCTGCCACTCTATCACCCTCTGCGGCAGCTACCATTTTCAAGCCAGGCTTTCAACAATTGTCTCCATTCAGACTCATTTCCTCATCCTTCCACTAAGCTGCTCTCAGCCAGGACAGCAGCTACCTCTATGTCACCAACTCCACTGGACAGCTTTCGGACCTCAATCACTGGCGCTCTGGGTAGCACTGGACTTTTTGATGTCTCTTCTATTCTAGAACCCCTTGCTTCTCTCAGCTTACGTGCTACCACCCCCTCGAGGTTTCCTTCTACCTCTCGCTTTCTCCGTCCCAGCCTCCCTTGCAGATGGCTCATGTTCTGCACATCCCATAAACATCTGTGCCCCCCAGGACCCCTCCCTGACCCCCTCTCTGCTCACCTACCCACTCTCCCTGAGCAGCTCTCTATTCCTTTGACTGCAGTTGCTAGTGGGATTCGCTGGGGGTAATTCTACAAACAGATAAACCCCCAAACCTCAGTGGCTTAGCGCAGAGAACATGTTTTACTTGCTTTACTTGCATAGAGTCCATTCAGCAGCGAGGAGGGGGAGCTCTGCTCCCCTGGTCATGCAGGGACACTGGCTCTTTTCACCTGGCTGTCACTGACCCTGGCTCTGTGTTCGAGAGGCGAGAGGCGGGGAGGGGAGAATGTGCCTCTGGGCAGGGGTGGGGGTGGGGAGAGAGGGAGGGTGTGGTGTCATGGACCAGGGGTGTGAGGTGGAGCACGGGGCAAGTCAGGAGGCTCTGAGCCCCTGACCCAGCCTGTCCCCGTAGACTCTGTGGAGAGGCTCTGTAGAAGCGTGGAATCATTGCGTCCTGATGAGGAAGTCCCCTGTGGGCAGGGACGGCCTTCCTGTTTTCATATGCTGCTCACATTTCTTGGGCCTGGGAAAGACCTGGCAGTTGGCTGAACCCGGGAGTTGGGCATGTGGTTAGGAGGAGATGGAATCTGGAACCAGCCATGGGTGGCTTGCTGCTGGGGACTGCGCAGGGACATCCTGGCCAGAGGGCAGCTGTACGACGGGCTCCTCCTCTATGAATTCACGACCAGAGCGTGGGGACTCACCCAGAGGACTGACTCAGCCTTCCCGCCGGTGCTCAGAGCCTGTGCTGGGCGTGCGGCGTGGCCGATTGTCAAATCCATCACCCAGGCTCAGTGGCATGACAGTGGGCATGTGTCACCGGCTCTTGAAGCCAGGCAGGCTGGACCCTCCGTCCTCTTCAAAGGAAAGGGGATCTGACAATCTGACATCAATTGAGCACCTACTGTGTGCCAGACCTTCTCCTAAGTGCTTTACATCCATTATCATTGAATTCTCAAAAGAGCCCTGGAAGGAAGGGCAGGTCATCATCCCTATCTCACAGGTTAAACCAAGACTTAGGAAGACTTAGGAAGCTTAACATATGAAAATAACAAAGAGGGTGCCCAAAGATTGCACATTGCAAAGGCCCAACAGCTGCTTTTTGAACTCTCAATTGGCACACGCCTAACTCTTTGATAGAAAGGAAAGGGGTGTGGACGGCATGGGAATAACTGGGCCTACAATCCAGAGTCCAGCACTCACTAGATGTGTCATGTTGTATGACCATCATTTTAACCCCTTGAAGACTCAGTTTTCTCATCTGTCAAATGGGTACAATAATGCTGCTCTCCCAGGGGCAAGTGAAAGAGATTTACAAACTGTAAAGGTCTGAGTATTTTCTTTATTTAAGCTGCTGTCATCTCCTGCTTAGATGTTTCTTAGGGGTCTTCTCTTTTTTGCTCTCACTCCTTCCTCTGCAGCGTCTTCTCTGCACAGCAGCCAGAGGATTTTTGTTTTTTGAAACAGAAATCAGTTCATGTCAAGTACTTGCTTAAAATCTCTAGCTAGGCTCACATACATCCCCAGTACCCCGTGTGACGTGGCCCTTCCTGTCCCCCCAAGGCCCACCTCTTGTCACTGCCCTTGCCTTTAGCTCTCTCTCTTTTCAGCTCCCTGGCCATGTTTCAATTCTTTCACCATACTATGCTCTTTCCTGCCCCTGGGCCTTTGCACATGCTCACGTCTCAACCTGGAACATACTTTTCTTATGCTCGTCACCTGGGCAACACCAGCTCTTCCTTATGACTGCAACAGAAACTTTCTCAGGGATGATTTTTTCTGCCTTCTCTCTAAATTAGGTCCCCTGATTTTTCTCTCTTGCAGCACTCTGTATGTCTCCTTCACCCTGTATAATCTGTCATAGTGTTTTTACTTGTGTATGTGGTTTGGTTTTTCTGGAAGTCTCTCCAGAGACTGCGTGAGGACAGGCATCTTGTCTGCTCTGCCCACCATCGTATCCTTGTCCCCCTGCTCGGTGCCGGGCACACAATGGGCACTCGACAGTTAAACAAATGAAGATGTTTCCTGCCGTTTCCCCAAGATGCCCGAAACTGCCCGTTCCAGTCCTGTGCTGGAAAGAGCCGAGGAGATGGAATCATGCAGTTGTCAACCAGGAGTAGTTCTAGAGCTCTTTTCAGATCTCTAATCTCATTTAGCTCAGCCCTCAGGACATTTAAACCTTGATTGCATCATCTATAAAATGATAGTCACTTGGGCTGCCTCTTAGGCTGGGAGGTTAGATGTGGTAAGGTATGGAAGTACCTGGTACAGTGAAGTTATAAATAAAATGTTGCTTCTTCCCCATTTTACAAACGTCCTTGATGGCTCTGGGGGTGATAGCTCTAATTTGCAGACGAGGATGCTGAGGACCAAAGAAGTTAAGCAGTTAGCCCAAGAACACAGCAGCAGAGCTGGGCACAAGGGTTCTCTGTGCTTCCTGTGAGATCAGGCCGGCTCCTTCACCTGCCAGCCATCGGAGGAGGTCCTCCTGCACTCCCAGGCCCCAAGGAGAAGAGGAAGAGCCCCTCTGGTTCCAAAAGAGCAGCCCGCCCATCTCCCTCTCCTGCCACCGGGCCAGGTCCCCTCCTGCATCTTCCAGAGACGGCACTGCGGCCACCTCTGCAGAGCCGGCCCCAGATGACGAGGTTCTCCTCTCCCTGGGACCACTGGGACACTGCTCAGCAAGTGACCTATATTAATCTCAAGTGCTATTCGACGTCCTGGTCCCCTCCCACCCAGCATGCGGCCCCACCCTGCAGAAACACCTCGATCTATCCAAGGACGTTGTAAAAATAAAACGATCACCACCTGGCCCTCCGGGAACCTCGACTTTACAGCATGTCCTGCTCCGAGGCAGATGGCATTTACAACCCAGTTTGAGGAAGAGAAGAAAGAGGAGAAAATGCAGGGAGGAGCTGGGACGGGGAGAGAGTGAGGCAGATGCTCACGCATTTAAAAGGGCGAGGGTGGAGGAGAGGAGAGGGATGGGTGAGAAAGGGGCCAAAACGGGGGAGAAGACAAATTAGCAAGAGAGATTCAAGGGTGATAACAGGGTTAGAGGGACTAAAATGTTGAAAAGGACAAAAGGAAGTCCTAGAAAGGACAGTAAGTGGATGGAATAGAGAAGAGACAGAGTCCTGGAAGAAGAAAGTTGCTGGAAGAGGAAGAATCGGATGAAGGGGACAAAGAAAGGAAAAAGTGGATGAAATAGACCACCCGCTGGATAGGATTGGCTGTTTGCTGGAAATAGAGAACATGAAACAGAACAAGAGTGTACAAAACCTCAAGGCTAGAGAGCTGGGGAGGAAGGGCTGGTCAACAAGACAGGAAGGAAGTTCGAGCAGGTCTGGGGCAGTTGGCTCTTTAGGCAGAGTGAGTAGACCAGCCTCTGCGATCTGGGCGATGCTGTGGACCAGCCCCTGAGAGCTGGGCAGGGCTGGAGCCCAGCCCAGGCCTGTCCGGCCCACAGTGTCTGGCTCCTCCACGGCCTCTTTCCCAGACTCGCTGTCTGCCCCATCCTGCCCGACGTCACCAGCCCAGGGAGTCCTACTGTTGGTTGCCCAAGTGCTATCTGCCCTCTGAGCCCCACGTCACAACTATGGGCTCGATGTCTCTCTTCTTCAACCTTCACACATTGGATCTTGTGCAGCCAAGGGCTCTGTCTGGGAATTTATAGTCTCTTCTGGGTCCATCCTGGAGTTTGTCTCCACATGTGCATAAAAACACGCAGCTCACTCAGAGTTATGGTCCTTCTCTCTCCCTTTCCTTCCTTTATTTATTTATTATAATTTTTTAAAAAATTATTTGTTTAATTTATTTATTTGGCTACACCAGGTCTTTGTTGCAGCACGCGGGATCTTCGTTGCTGCATGTGGGATCTTTAGTTGCGGCATGTGGGATCTAGTTCCCTGACCAGGGATTGAACCTGGGTCCCCTGCGTTGGGAGTTCAGAGTCTTAACCACTGGACCACCAGGGAAGTTTCTCCTTCATTTATTTAGTTGACGAGTATTAACTGAGCACCTAGTTTGTGCCAGGCCTTTTCCGTGAATGAGGCCCACAAAATCCCTGCCCTGTGCCACTTCTAGTTCCTTCTTTCTCCCTCTTCCTTCCTCCCATCTTTGCCGCTTCCCTTCTTTTTTGTCCTGATTCTTTTTTTTAGAAAAATAAATTTATTTTATTTATTTTTGGCTGCATTGGGTCTCCACTGCTGCGCGTGGGCTCTCTCCAGTTGCGGCAAGCGGGGGCTACTCTTTGTTGCGGTGCGCAGGCTTCTCATTGCAGTGGCTTCTCTTGTTGCGGAGCATGGGCTCTAGGCACGTGGGCTTCAGTAGTCGTAGCACAGGGCTCAGTAGTCGTGGCTCGCGGGCTCTAGAGCGCAGGCTCAGCGGTTGTGCCGCACCGGCTTAGTTGCTCCGTGGCATGTGGGATCTTCCCGGACCAGGGCTCGAACCCGTGTCCCCTGCATTGGCAGGCGGATTCTTAACCACTGCGCCACCAGGGAAGCCCTGCCCTGATTCTTATATTCACCCCCAGGTGCATCAGTTTTTTTGCTGCATTAAAAATCACCCCAAATCTAGTGGGGGGGATGTGTGTCAAACAAAAACAATCATTAATTATTATTATTATCATCTGTCATGGTTCTGGGGGTGACTGGGCTTGGCTTCGTAGTTCCCTCCTGGGGTCTCATGGGGTCACAGTCAAATGGTGGCTGGGTTGCAGCTGGAGGCCTTCGGAAGGCCTCCTCTCTCGTATGGCTGGGGACTGGGACCTCACCTGGAGCTGGCAGCCAGCATGCCTGTACTTGGCCTCTCCACGTGGCTTGGGCTTCCTCACAGCATGGTGACTGGGTTCTAAGAAGTTGTTTTGCCTTTAATAACCTATCTTCAGAAGTCACATAGTGTCACTCATGTTGTTCTCTATTGGCAATAGTGTTAGAGTCTAAGGCAGTCACAAAAGTCCGTCCAGGTTTAGGGGGAGGGGACACAGACCCCCCACCTCTTGGTAGAGGAGTTGGCTGATCGGCTGTAGGAAGATCACGTGGGAGGATCTTTGGAAAATACAATGTGCCATCATGTACCCTCTGGCCAGAATGATTCATAACAACTCACGTTCCTCACTGTTATGTTGAGCTGAGTCACCCCACCTGGAAAATTCATATGTTGAAATCCTAACACCCAGTACACCAGAATGTAACTGTTTGGAGATGGGAGTCTCTAAAGATATGATTATGTCGAAGTGAGGTCATTAGGGTGGGCCTTAATCCAATAGGACTTGACCAGTGTCCTTATAAGAATAGGAAATTTGGACACAAACCCATGCAGAAGGAAGACAATGTGAAGACAAACAGTGACAAGACTGCTATCCATAAGCCAAGGAGAGAGGCCAGGAACAGATCCTTCCCTCATGGCCCTCGGAAGATCTTGATCTTGGACTTCTAGCCTCCAGAACTGTGAGGAAGTAAATTTCTGTTGTTTAAGCCCCTCAGTCTGTGACTTTGTTAAGGCAGCCCTATAGCAAACTGATACATACCTCCACATGCAAAGTATATTTATTCTCCTCTCCCAAGACCTTGTCATCTAAATCAGGTGCAGGTAGGGACATGTCTCCATAGGTGGAATTCCTTGGGTACAAATCCTTGAGCACCACTCCTCTCAATAAGAAGATCTGTGAGCTAAAGAAACAAGTTCTCTGCCCTCTGCCCCACAGGCAGCAAACAAAGGTGACACAGGCATAGGACAACCATCATAGACACTCCCACTAAAAGAAGGGATGCAGGAGGCACACAGCAGTCACTGGACCATAGCAATTCTGAAATCCATCTGGGAACATGTTGCCAATTCCTTGATTAGCGCTCAGTCCACCTACCTGAGAATGATTCTTGTGGCTCTTGACGCTGCCCTCTAGGTTCTTGCTACTTTTCTCTGAGACATTCTTGTATTTCCTTAAGAAATGACCAGGGTCTGCAGCTGAGTAATTTTCTTAGCCTGCCTCCTACCCATAGAGATTTGAGGGTCTAAAGATCTCTCTTTTCATTCGGTGCTCTCTCTGTCCCACTCATTCATAGCCCAAACAATTCCTTCCAAAGTTTTGTGGGTTTCCTATGAAACAATTTGTAATTCATTCCATTTGACAAAAGGCACACCCACAAATTTCTTTTTTACTTTGGGCTCCTGGCAAGGCTGCCCTTGAAATTCTTCAAATTTCAATTATTGAATAGAAAGGGTCTATAGCATATGCTGTTAAGATCCTCAGAAGGACTTTGTGGGTTTGAGAGGGTCTATGAGGCACTCGAAATTTTTCTCAAGTCTTAAAAAAAGACTTCATAGTCACACCTCGGATTCATGTTTACACCCTTTTCCTGATAGTGGCTTTGATCTTTGCCTGGGTGTCATTTCTTCTCTTGAGAACTATTTGTCATGTGGATAGATTGGGAATGAGAGAAGTTTTCAAACCCAGAAAGTCCTGGCTCCTTTACATTGAATAGTCTGTTCTTTGGCTTCTCTTATTGACAGAGGCAGGATTTGCACCCAGGACTCTCTGTTTGAAAAGCCTGCACTCTTGTTGAGAAACTCTGTTGCCGCTTTGAACACTGGGCCACCCAGGGACTTCATTAAGTCCTAAAGGAAGGGTGGGTCAAAGCAGGTGGGAGAAGGAAGGGCATGTGAGGCAGGGGTACCACATAAACAGAGGCACAGAAAAGGGGGAAACACACAGTGTGGAGGCAACAGCAAGGCTCCAAGAGTGTGATTGCTTTCTATCCCTCTCCCCTTAGCTTTATCTCCAAACAACCAGTTCCTCCTTCTCAATCCCTTGGGACCACTTTTCTTTCTTTCTTTTTCTTTCTTTTTTTTTTTTTTAAAGAGAAGTTCTTCTTATTTTATTTTATTTTATTTCGGCTGCACTGCGTGGCTTGTGGGATCTTAATTCCCTGACCAGGGATTTAACCCGGGCCCTTGGCAGTGAAAGCGTGGAGTCCTAACTACTGGACCGCCAGGGAATTCCCTTGGGACCGCTTTTTATGTTCCTTTTGCAGCACAAAAGTGCTGTGATATCCTCCACACTCCACTCTTCAATGAGTTGGCTCACAGGGGTCCCGTCCTCCCTAAGAAAGCCCTTCCTCATCTTGCCAGCCTGGAGAGTGCCTTACTCCCCTGTCAAAGACAAAGATGAGTGCCACCTCCTCTGTGAAGCTTTCCATGTTCGTTAGCATTTGCTGTCTGTTACAAATACACCCCAGAACCACAGTGGTCAACACACAAGAGTTTATTTTTCGCTCAGAGCACAGTTGAATCAAAGTTGGCTGGGGTGAGGTAGGTGAGCTCTGTTCCACACAGCTATGGGGGGGGGGGTCCAGTTCCTTTGTCCAGTGGCTCTACCATCCTCTAAGACAGGCTGGCAGACGAGGACCTGTTTTTGTAAATAAAGTTTTATTGAGACACAGCCATGTCCACTAGCTACATAGCTGCCGTAGAGACTGGATGGCCCACAAAACTTAAAATGTTTGCCCTCTGGCCTTCACAGAAACATTTGCTGACGCTTGCTCTGGGCTGTAGGCCTATGAAGGGGGTGTGGAAGATCTGGGGGGAGGTTTCTACGGGCCAGGCCTGGAAGCGCTGCACCTCACGTCCTCCCACATTCCACTGGTGACAGCTAGTCACATGACCCCACCGAACTGCAAGGAAACTGGGGAATGTAGTCTTTCTGGTGCTCAGGAGGAAGATGAAGCAGGGTTGGCTTGGCACACAGCCTTGTCCCTCTACACCTTTCCTACTCCGCTTTGCTCCCTGCACGAATGCCCCCCACCCCCATGGGAAGGGAAGATCCGGAGGGCTGGGACAGTGCCTGTTTTGTTTAGCACCACCTGCCCTGTGCTCAGCACAGAATAGGTGTTCTAGGGACAGTTACTGAAGAAAGGAATGCATCTGTCTTTCATGCACGCTCCCAGAGCTCTTCGTAAATACCTCTGATCTGGCACTGACATCCTTGTGTTTTACTCATTCTGCGCCTGTTTCCCCACTCAGATTCCTCCCTCTACTCCACCAGTTTGTTTTGGGGCATCTCCTGTGCAGGAACCCTGTGCTAGGCCCAGGGGTTGTCTCTGTGAACAAAACAGACTCAGCCTGTGTCCTCAGGGAGTTTGCAGTCCAACGGGAGAGACCAGCAATGAGCAGAGAATCAGAGAATCGCAAACAGTCGTGCAAATAAATTTAAAGCGACAACAGAAATTAAACCCCTTGAAAGAAAGGGGCGGAGTAGGTGCTCTGAGCACATCTAAGGGAGAACCCGATCTAATCCAGTGGTCAGGGAAGGCTTCCCTGAGGAGGCGACATTTGGGCTGAGACCTGAAGCAAGGCAGATGTTAACCAAGTGGAGAGAGGATGAGCAGAGAAGAGTGTGCTAGGCACGGGGAGCAGCCTGGACAAAGGCCCTGAGGTCAGAGAGAGTTTTATGTCAGTCGTGACAACAACGATAATGACATTATTATTATAGCTCAGACTGAGTACCTACTATGTGCCAGACACTGTATTAAGCACTTTATAAGTATTATGTCAGTTAATTTGCACAATGCTATGAGAGAGATATTCCCAATTGCAGAAGCCATGAATGCCCTGCCTGTATCCTTTCTGCCCACCCCAGGGGTCCTCTAAGGACAGTGCTCATATTTGCTGGCAGCTTCTGTTGGCTGGAAGTACCAGGGAGTCTACACTTCTCAGGACTGCCCTCGCCAATAACTGATGGGAATTGGAGGATAAATATCCCGGCTTCCTCCCCATTAGTGGGCGATTCTGAGGCAGCTTGACACTGACTCTCAGGAGCCCCAGGTGATTGGACGCCCCATGCCGCAGGGGTACCGCCATCAGTGTGCACCTCCTCAGATTTTCTCCCACCCTGTCTCGCTCCCCCTCCCCACACTGTGCTTCCGAGGTCGCCTCGAAAATAACTATTGGCTCCTGAACACTTGTCTCCAGGACTGTTTTTGGAGCAACAAAAACTAACACACTATTAAGTACCCCATTTAATAGGTGAAGAAACTGAGGCACGGAAGAGTTGTAAACACAGAATTGAAAAAAAGTCTTTGAAACTAAAACACCAACAGTGGTGTGTGTATGTGTGTGTGTGTGTCTGAGATGGGACAAGATGGGACAAGGTGAGATGGGTGTGCAGGCCAGAACAAGGATTTGGGTCATTAACTTAGGGACATAGGAGGCCTTTGAAGGGCTTTATGCAGATGGGGTGACATGTTCTGATTGATGCCGCGACAGTGTCACCATGGTGACCGAGGCAAACCAGGATTAGAGGGGCTCGAGCAGATGGAAGGGGAGGGGTGGGGTCTCTGGCAGTCATTCGGGGGGCACTCATCGGTCTCTGGAGCTCTGGGGTCACCCTGAAGGCCAGGGAGTATCTGGGCGTCAGAGGGGCTTTGTTCCCTGCACCCAGCCTTCATCTCTCACAGGGAGTCACACACTTGGTGCCTCAGCTCCACCCCTCCCCAGGCCCCTGTCCCACCCTCTTAGGTCACAGAGTCCCTCCTTGCCCCCGACCCCCGACGCCTCTGTCAGGGAGGGTCTGGGCTGGAGCCTGGCGCCCCTACAGGCTGGCCAGTGCTGGCAGCTGCAGAGGAAAGGCCAGCCGGGCCTACTGACCGGGCAGGCCCCGGAGGCCAGCACATGGCCAGCCTGGTGCCGGCTCTTTCTGCCCCAGTGCCCTGCCTGGCCTGCGCCTAGCTGAGCAGACGGTCTTGGAAATGAGCGTTGTCTGAATGGGGTCAGGAGGCTCTGCCGGTCCCATCTTGTCTGTCTCTGCCTCCGCTGGGCTCCGCTGCCCTTGCTGCTGTCCTGGGGAAGCCAACAAGCTCGGCTGCCCAGGGGTACCGTGCAGCACGGTGAGGTGTGATGTGACATGGCCCAGATGCCCAGCAGTCCTGGGTGTTCGAGACGTGGATCCCAGGGGCTCTGGGGCAGCTGACGCAGGACTGGAGGGTGGGAGGTTGGCGGGAGAGTGTGGGGGGAGGGGCGGGGTGCGGGCCACCCTACAGATGCCTCAGGGAGTTCATGACCCTCAGCGGGTGGCTTGTGGTGGCAGCAGGACGTCCCTTGGGGCAGTCAAGGGAACTCAGGTTTGCTGAGGCCTTACTGTGCGCCCGGTCCTCAGTGAGTGTGACCCTGGACTCTTACCCGCCCCTCTCCAACACTTCATACCCTCTACCTCTGCCCTTCCTGGGGGGCCTTTCCCCAGCTCCCAGAGCTCACAGTGTTTATTATGTGGGTTTTTCTCGCAAGGTCTCCAGGACAGCTGCTTCCCTGCCGGCCTGTCCTCAAACTTTCCTAGCCACGGTGTCCTTCCTGGGTACCTGTTCGCCTACCGGGGCTGCTTCTTGGTGACAAAAAGAGCACAGGTTCTATGTGGGTTCCACCTTCTGGCTGAACTTGAGTCACTGGCTTTATCTCTCTGAACCTCAGTTTCCTCACCTGTAAAATGAGCCAAACCATGCCCACCTGGAAAGGTGGTTGTGAGGATTAAGAGAGATGAAGGATGTGAGATGCCAGGTACAGAGGAGGTGCTGGCTGGGGGCTCCTCTGCACCACCACCCCCCCAGTGGCTGGCTGTGGGGCTGGGACAAGTCATTTCACCTCCCTGGGCCTTGATTTTCTTGGCCCTCAAATGCGCATGCCCTGCCCTCTCACAGGGAGGGTGGGAGGGAAGGGAGGGCGACGTGGTGTGTGAGCTGCCTGGGCTGTGCGCTGGAGCAACTTGAGCCTGTCTTATCTTCCCATCTATGCAATGGGAGCTTTGGGTCGATGAAGGTGCCTCCCCACCCCGCCCAGTTATAGTCTGGGAGTCTCGGAGCCTCCCCTGATCCATGTGGTTCTCTCTGTCTCTCATCTCTAAGGCTCAGCGGAGTCCTCCCTCAGGCCTGATTTTGCAGCTTGTGCATGGACCTGGTGCTGGATCAGTCCTGTGTGGAGAGCCAGGGCTGACCGTGCCATAAAGGAAAGAGTGGGTACCACTACCTTAGCTCAAGGCCCATATCTGAGCATCTGTTCCATATCTGGTGTCTTCGATTCTCTTGGGGGTGAGAGTCCCCCCATGTGGAAACCCTGGGAGAGTGAGGGCCGAGAAGTAAGCTCTGCTGAGATGTGCTAGGGGATTGGGGCTGCTGTTCCTCTCTGCCTCAGGACCTTTGAACATGCTGCTCCCTCTGGCTGACACACAATTTCCCTGTTTCACGCCCAGCTCCTACCCCTTCATATCCCTTCATATTTCAATGGAGAGGCTTTTGCTGGACAACCTTCTCCCCAACCTAAAATAGGCCTCCTTTGTAGTCTTGTTCAGAGGGCTCTGGTCTTTTCCTTTAAGCAGCTTTTACAAATACGTGTTTATAAACTTGCTATTGCCTCTCTCCCCCACTAGACTGTATGAGGCAAGGAGAGGGGCCTAACATCTCCTGTTCAGCCTTGAAGACCCTGCACCGAGAGCAAGGCCTGGCACATGGTTGGTACTCAGAAGGCCAGGGCTGATTGAGATGCATCAGCTCTGTGCCCAGAGCGGTTGTTAAGCCCTTCTCGCATGCCTGCTGGGCATGGAGAACCAAAGAAGTTAGAACAGTGAATACTCTTAGGGATCATTAGTCCAACCTTGTCATCACATACGCCCCAGGGGCAAAGTCCAGTGCAGGGAAGAGGTGGACTTGAACCCAGGTCTCCTGGCGCCCTCCACCCTGGTCCAGTCTCTCTCCAGTCTTCTCTGGGTCATGGCTGGCCATTTCCCAGGGTTCACGCATAGGAGACCCAGGCCTCCCAGTCCCAGAGCTCCTTTGGATGAAGGATCGCGGGGCAGCAGACTCAACTTCATCCTGGGATTACCCAGGGTGGGGACCACACGGCAACAATAATAGTAAAGCCTGAACAGGTATTGTTCCAACGTGGGCTGAGCGTTTTGTAAGTACCGCCATATTGTGAATCCTTGGCTACCACCCGAGGGAGGTGATGTTCCAGGGCCTGGAGCAGTGAAGTGACTTGCCCAGGGTCACTCTGTGACACAGTGCCTGAGGGGACCCCTGAACCCAGAGCCGTGTGACTCCAGAGCCTAGAACACCGTGTGCAGGCGCACGGCTCCACGCTCTGCTTCTCGGAGTTGTTACCTCCTCTGCTTGTTAGAAGAGGGAGCTGTTAGAACAGCTGAAGGAAGCCTGATGGGAGGGACCCCAGCTTCCCCAAGACGTATCCTGAGGGTCACAGATCCCCGAAAGCAGCTGTAGGCATTCCTGGAAATCTGCCTTCAGAACCAAGGTCACAGGCCTGGGGAAACCTCGGCTGTGAAACTGGAACGTTGCCTCAGCCTCCTGGTTTGTTGTGTGAAGGTTGAGTGAGAGGAAACGAGCTTGAAGGGGACTGGGGGGATCCTGGCACCAAGCGGGGCTCACGGGGCTGTCTCCTCACCAGGCTCTCCTCTCGGCTCCAGAGCCCCAGCACCCTTGGGCAAGGGAGCTGCTTTGTTGGGATCCATGGTGAGGTACGAGGTAGGGGACAAAAAAGGCTCACAGGGCTTCCCTGGTGGCGCAGTGGTTGAGGGTCCGCCTGCCGATGCAGGGGACACGGGTTCGTGCCCCGGTCCGGGAAGATCCCACATGCCGTGGGGGGGCTGGGCCCGTGAGCCATGGCCGCTGAGCCTGCGCGTCTGGAGCCTGTGCTCCGCGACGGGAGAGGCCACAACAGTGAGAGGCCCGCGTACCACAAAAAAAAAAAAAAAAAAGGCTCACAGGTGCCGAGAAGGCAGCCCAAGGTCATGGAAAGAGACCTGAGTGCGAGGAAAGACAGGTTCAAGACTTGACTCCTGCCAGCCAGGAGGTCATGTCACATTCATGTGAAGTTGGGTGCAAAACATCCGCTTCAAAGTGTGGGCACACAAAATAAAATTGAGATGTATGTGAATGGCCGATAGTTGTTCAGGAAGCTGTTTCTTGATCTTTGCTTGAAAACATCCTTCGATATCAGCAAGAATACACCATGACCTGGACCCTGCAGGCTCTTAATTTAACTACCGTCTTAGAAATGATGCAGCACCTGAGGAAGTTCTGGACCATGAACTCACCGCAGTCCTTATGTTAGGATGCTCAATGCTTACAGTTGGAAGAGCTTTGTCACTGAAGCTTGGCTAATGCTGGCCCTTGGACGAGTCCTCCTTCTAGCGCTTGTGCTCGACGTGGGAAGAACATAGTGCAAACGGGAGGGGGAGAGTCAAAGGCAAGCAAAGCATCATGACCTCCACCTACTGAGCAAAACTCCAATGTAAACCCAGGCTGCAAGAACTAGAACCAGCCTCAAATGTATCTTAATTTTAGTTCCTCTTCTCAAACCTGAAATAGATTGTAGGTTTTAAGCTACAGCAAAAATGAAGGAGAAACAAGGTAAGGGCCTACTACTTCCTTGCCCTCCTCCCCCGGCCCTTAGCAAGGGCAAGAACAGAAAGTCCCCCCTGCCCAGCACACCCTTTGGGGATGGAGATCCTTGGCCCAAGCTGAATTCTGTAACCTTCAGAACAGGGTCCCTGGATTGTGTGCACATGGAGCTCTTTCTTGGGATTTTCGGAAAAGAGACAAGCTTCAAGCACAGCTGGGCTGCAGCTTTGCTTTTTCTTTCCTTTTTCTTTTTTTTTTTTTTTCCCACCTTCAGCCGTGGCAGCCTGTTCCTGATTTCTCTGGAAAGGCAGCTCCTAATTAGAATGGATCGAAGAGTCTTTGCTCTAGCTTTGTTCTCCGTCTCGATTGAATCGTTGCTTTAGGACTTAATCTGGTGCAGTCACCAGTGGGCTGGGACACTTGGGTCTCCGAGCTGCCCTCAGGCACGGGAGGGCTGGTGCCTGGAGGAGCTCTCTGCATCCTCTCTCTCTTCTTTCCCCCCTTTCCTCCCCACCTGCTTTCTCTCCCCTTAATTTCCTTTCATTAACAACCCAAAGCCATCCAGGGTGCCAGTCCCTGCTGGTGGGAGTGTAAATTGGTACAATTTCTCTGGAGGGCAATTTGTCAAATGCTATTAAAAGCCTTTAAAAAAAGTGCATAGGCTTTGACCTGGAAAGTCCCCTTCTAGGAATTTGTCCTGTAGAAATAATTGGACAGGGGTCTGCGAATATGTGCAAAAAGATGTTGCCCTCCGTGCTTTTCATGAGTGACAACTTGCAAAGCTGGTATCCATCCACAGGGGGTCATTAAAAAGGATCATGTGATAAACCAACTGGAAAAGAACCTTTTGGAGCTAACTGGAGAAATTTGAATCCTGCCTGGGCGTTTGGTGCTCTTAAGGAATTACTGTTAATTTTGTCAGGTGTGATAATGACCTTGAGACTGGTTTAGAGGCACACTGCAAGAGGGTTAGTATTTGGTTTAAACTGTTATAACAATAATAATAATGGAAGGGGGAAGAAGATGAAGCAAGGGAGGCAAAATCTCACAAGTTCTGAATCTGGCTGATGGGTAAAGGAGCATCCGTTACACTGTTCTCTTTATTTTGGTGTATGTTTAAAATTTTCATGATTTAAAAATAAATAAAATGATCACATAAAACTGTATTTTTTGTTCTGAAATGATGTCCGCAAGATATTTTTAAGCAAAAGGAGAAATATTTCAAGCAGCATATATGGCATTATCACATTTCTGGTTTAAAAAAATATGTATGTATTTTTATATGCAGAGGAAAAAGGACGGAAGTACACACACCAGAATGTTAATGGTGGCTATTTCTGGATGGAAGGAGTTGAGTAATTTCCATTTTCTTCTTTATATTTTGTAATAGTTTCTGACTTTATTTTGGCAATAACCACACATTACTTTTATGCTCATAAAAAAGCCAGTAAAGAAAATTTGGAAATCACCTGGATTTTTTAATATACCATGCTTTGTAGAAGGAGGTTTTACACATCTTAATCTACACACGATATTAGGTAAGGTTGATGCTGTCATCCCCATTTGATAACAGGGAAGCTGGTGTGGCCATCAGAGAGGGTGAGTGCCTTGCCTGCAGACACACAGGAGCAATTCTAATTCCATTCTTCTGACGTGAAACCATTGCTTTTTCCACTAAACCCCAGATGCTTCTACAGGACCAATAAGGAGTATCCGATGTGGTTCCTGCCTGCTAGGAACCGACACTGTCTTTGCTCTCCTGGTCGTTTGCCACCATGCTCCATTCTGGAGTCACCCCCCTCTGTCCCTAGGACAGTTACATAATGGCTTCCGCAAAAATGCACTTTCTCCCCGGTCACATCACAGGTAAAACTCAGACACTGGCGGTTCGATATTTTCTCCTAATGAATCTTCCCAGTCCTCTTGCCTTTTTAGGATGGAAACGAGCTCTTCGTTGTTGTCCTCTTCATATTGATCAGCTCTGTTTACTGGCAGAGCAGAAGAGCGAGTGGGCATTGTGTACATAAATATCATAAAATCCACCGAGGGCTGGCAAGCCCAAGTTCTTAATCCTGGCTCCATCACTAACAATTTGCAACCCAAAGAAGTCCCTCTCTCTGTGTTTTCTCTGTCTCTAAAGTAAATAAAGGATAACGTGTCAAAAAAAAATCAGTTGGTGTTCTGAGGAAAAGGGTGGGGTGGGGGAGAAGACAATTCTAAATTGGGCTGAAAATACAAAGTTTTTGTTAATGCTGGAGATGGGTGAAGCCTTGTCTCCACATCTTCCCCATCAGCTCTCGGCCAGAATACTGGGACGTCCTGAACTGGTCTCCTTAATCGCCAAGCACCTCCTCTCCCACCGCCTCCACCGATTTCCCCCCAGGCTGATCTTTCTAAAGCAGAAATCCAGGTGAGTCACCTCTGTTAAAACCCTTAAAGTTTCCCATTTCCTTCTGGAAAAAGTCCAACTTCTCTGGTCCATGTACCAAAACCTCCATGCTCTTGTTTTGCCTTCTCTCCAAACTCTCACCAGCTGGGTACCCCTCACTCCTCACCCAGTGCTTCACGCACAGTTCCACAAGGGGGACCCTGCTTCGTGCCTCAGGGCCTTTGCACGTGTGGTTCCCTTTGTCTGGAATGCTTTTCCCTGGTTGACACTGGGTGTTTCCCTGCAAGGTCCCTGGAATCCCTTCTTGCCTGTGAGACTTGAGCTCCTTGAGGGCACAGCCTCAGCCATCCAGATATGCAGCAGGGCCCCTGCACCTAGATGGACCCAGGCATGGGACTGGCAGGTGCAAAACCAAAAAATCCTCCAAGAGATCTGGGTTAGCATGATTCTCAGCTCCCATCCTGGGCTTCGCTGAATCTGCTCTGACTGCCATCCCAGTTTGGGACAGGAAATTTTTAATTTGCAATATACCACTTTAAAATACACAATTTAGGGCTTCCCTGGCGGCGCAGTGGTTGAGAGTCCGCCTGCCGATGCAGGGGACGCGGGTTCGTGTCCCGGTCCGGGAAGATCCCACATGCCGCGGAGCCTGTGCTCCGCGACGGGAGAGGCCACAACAGGGAGAGGCCCGCGTACCGCAAAAAAATACACATTTTAGCACCAGAATGCATGTCCTTTAGCTACAGCAGGTAGCCTGCTGCTCTCTGAGTCTCCTCGCAGAAGACCATCTAACCAAGGCAACTTTCCCAGTCACGGAAAACTAAGGGCTGGTGCTCGTGGCAAAAACAGTGTCAGGGTGAACCTCTGGGCCCAGGACACCCCCCTGGGGCTGCCTCACATGCCATCCACACCTGAATGGGGAACTCTTCCGGGGTGGGACCCCAACAAAGAACTCGGCCTGGAAAGTGCCTGAGGGCCCACGGTGGAACCGGGGTCTCTATTCCTAAGCGGCCACTCCAAAGCACGATGGGCCCCGCTGTGTTCCCACACTCCCACTCACCCAGGCTTCTCTGCCCTCTTGGTGGGTGCACCCAAGTGATTCCAGCAGGCAGCACAAGGTACCGCAGAAGGGTCGGCTTCACAGAGCCAGGGAGTGAACGGAAGGAGGCCAGGCCCCTGCCTCAGACCATTCGTCGCAGAAGGAAGGAAACCGTGGAGGACAAAGACAGCAGGAGAAGCGCTCAGCTCCTGTGCTTGTCCACAGCAGTGGGGGACCCTGGCGCCTATGCTTTTGGGGTTCCGCTGGGGTTTAGAAGTGAAGTGTTGGCTCCTCTTTCTCTTCTATGGCTTGTAGGTGATTCTAGGGCAGGGACTGAGTCGCATCCATCTCCAGATCCCCCAAAAGTCCACGCACACAGCTCAGACCCAGTGCCAGCCTCCAGGTAAAGAAAGTGGGAGGCGGGCTTTCCACTTCCGAGGGGCCTATGGATCAACCACACGGAGAGGGGGCCAGACACTCTGCCCTCTCAGATCTTGCTGAAACGTCCCCCTCTCGGGGGGATCTTTTCTAACCTCCCTATTTCATACCGCTACCCCCTCCCTGGCACACCCTCTGCGCTCCCTGCTCTGTCACCCCATCAGACTGCAGGATTTCCCCAAGTGAACCTCCTTCTCACCCCACTAGAATGTAAGCACCCTGAGGGTAGGGATTTTTGCTTTCCTCTCCAAGTCCCCAATTCCCAGAACAGGGACTGACACTTTGCCCTCAGCGTCCCACCCTCTGTGTGGGTCCCCACGTGAGCCCCCTGGGGGCCATGAACCGCGGAGGTGCGAGCACCTGCTCCCCTGATGGTGGTGCAGGCTGCCGCCCCCTCCCCAATCCCCCTGGAGGGAGCCAGGCACAAGGCTAGGGGATGCGTGCCAAGCTCCCCCAAGGACGCTCTCACCACCCTGTCCCTGCAGTTGGCACCAGGCTCCTGCAGCCCTGCGAGCATGCAGCTGGAGAGCAAGGTGCCAGCCTCCTCTTCTCGGCAGTGTCCTCTGTCTCATCTTAGGAGGATTCTCCTGGGGTCTCCAGTGCCTGGTTCCGGGGGCGGGGCCGGAGAGGGAGTGGTACCCATCCTCCAACACTGTCCACCCTCACTCCCTCCTCCTCTTGACCGCTCGATTTTCTTATATAAACAGGAAAGAGCAAGGAGTGGAGGGGCGGGGCACCTCCAGGATGCCCCGGGGAAGGTGTCTGCCCCAGCCTTTTGGGATCTCTTTAGGAAGTGGGTTTCTTAGCATCTCTTTGGCCACAGCCGTGGGTCCCAGTAACCGATTCTGGGGCAACTGGAAATGTCCCCTCCGTGTCTCCTTGGTTGTTTACTGTAGATCTTCCCTTCCAGAACACGGGCCAAGAGACCAACAGCTTGCTGTGACCAGTGCCTAGGAAGATGCCCGGCGAATTGCAGGCCCCTATCTTCCGAAAGAAGTGAGTCACTGGGAAGATGGCTGTGGCTACAGTGAGTTTGTGTTGAGAAGTGACGGGGGGGGGGGGGGAATGGCAGGGGCCTGGGGTGGTCGATACGTGGCCGATGCCCTTCACGTGTTATTTCACTTCTCACCGTGATCTTGAGGGGCAACCCAGCCATCACCTCCTCCTGCTCCCGGCCAAGCTCAGGCGGACGCAGAGGGCGGCGGCTGTGGGCCGGGCTCTGGCGTCCATGATTCTGACTGTGGTTCCTCATTTGTAAAAGCAGGACAGCAAGACTCCACGTTGTAAGGATTAAATTAGCTAATATGTGTGTAATGTGCTCAGCTCTTGTAGAGACATGGCAGGTCATACACAGGAACCAGAGTTAATTTCCATTATGACTGCTGTCACTGGGACAGACCCAGAATCTGTCTACCGCCGAGGCCAGCACCCTGCACAGGCACCCCCACTCCCACCAAGAGGGTGGTGACCCTCTGGGGCCCTGGAGCTGAAAGAAGCTGAGACCCCCGGGTGAGGGCGACAGTCAGAGGCCACCCTCAATGCCAGACCTCGGCCGCAGCCCTGATGTAAGGGGCAATGAGGAACTTCTATGGGTCTTTAATCAGGGGAGTGAAATGATGAAAGTGGTGTTTTAGCAAGATTAATCTGGCAGCAGAGGCAGGATGGAAAACCGTCAAGCTCAGTGCAAAGAATTATGACTGCTTCCCGGCTTGCTGAGAGGAGGGTCATTAGAGGAAAGTGGCCTCGTTCTTGGCTCCCTGGGTGCCAAGCTCAGGGTTCCCGGCAGCTGGGAGGGGCTGGGTCTTTATCAAGAAGAGGCACCCAGGGCAGCCGGCAGAGGGCACTGTTTTTGCCAGGGACGGTAGAGCAAGGTCGACAGCCGGACAGGCAGCAAAGTCGAATCTGCTAGAATAAGGAGAGGGCCACCAGCCCCCTGGCCATGTGGCAGATTCCAAGCTGAGCACCTCAACTACGGCAAGTTGTGGGGTGGGCTCTCGCGGGGAGGTCCTTCGGGGAGGGCAGGACACCCGCTGTCACAAGCACCAGCCCCCACCACTGCAGGCTGCTCTGGAAGCAGCAGCCAAAGCGTAAAATGGCACCAGGGCTGCCCCGACCAAGAATGGAATGAGCTGCTGCTTCTCCATTTCCCTCCTCATTTTATTTAAAGCTGTCACGATAGATCGGAAGTGCCCAGGCAACTCTATCTTCTCCCATCTTCTGAAGAGACGGAGCCCGCGGGCAGGTTCCATCGCGGGGAATGGTCCAGCCAGCCCCTCACACCAGCGCCTGGAAAACCTCCAGCTTCTCCCGGTACAGGTGGTGAAACTCCTTGGCCAGGTAGTGGAAGGGGGCTTCGTAGTTTTCCATCTCCTTCTGGAGAGACAAATTGCAGAAGTCAGTGGGTTGGTTTTAGGATTGTCACAGAGAGCTGGCATCGCCCGCTCTGCCCTCCTGCCAGGTGCTCTGCCCTCTGCCCCAACTTCTCCTTCCCACAACTCCGGGCAGCTACTACCATTCCTCCCGTTTCACAGGAAGGAAACTGAGACGTGGAGAGGTTAAGGTCACGTGCCGAAAGCCACACACTTGCCCGTGACGGAGCTGAGTCTGAACCTAGACCTGTTTCTGCAGAGCCTGTACGTTTAGCCACTCTCACTCTGTGTGTGGCAGGATGTTAAAATGAGACTCTTTCTCGCTTAGTTTTGACTGAGGCCCCAAAGGTCAAAGCAAAACAACAGATGGCAAGGACCTCCACTCTGGAGGGAGGACCAGACAGGATGGAGGTCGGGGAGTGCTGTGGCATTTCCCCCAGGATGCGGGCACTTCTCCCTCGTCCTGAGGTCAGTGGGAGGGTCCCAAGAGGAAGCCTGCAGCCCGGGGACTTAGGCCAGTGCTGGACCCAGGCCTGGGAAGCATCAAGGTGAGGCTGGGGTTGGCTGTCTGGATGGCCAGGCAGGAGAGGGGAGACTGGGGATGGCCTGCAATGCCTCCTCTATCAAACTGGGGCTGCAGCAACGCTTCCCTGGACCAGCAGCGGGCCCAGCGGAAGCCCAGCCTGGAGCTGTCTTAAAGGGACTCCACGGGGACAGCCTCCAGGAGGGTGATGGGTCCCAACAGGAATGGACGGCCCGGAACTGAGGTCGCAAGAAAGGTGAGGAGGTGTCCTAGCCTGAGGAGGTATCACCTGTGAGGTGGAAGCCGCAGGTGAGAGAGCGCCCCTGATGGGGGCAGGGAAGGCATCTCTGACACCTGGCAAGTCCAGAGGGGCCACGGCAGGTCCCAACAGAAGTGAGCTGGTGGGGAAGCACAGGTCCAGAAACACAGATGCAGCAGCCTGGCCCTGCTTACCACAGCACGCTCGGGAGGCGAAGCTCACTTTACAAATTTTGACAGTCACTCAGGACTGGGCATTTTAATAAGCGAAATAATGAATAGTTTTGTGACTACAGGTGCCCAAAAGATTTTTTTATTATCTGAGAGAGATCAGAAAAGTTCTGGAACTTGCCCTAGATTTTCTTCATCTGGTAGGAAGAACCAGCCCTATAGGGTGAGCCTGACAGGCTCTGGGAGAAAGAAAACGGTACCCTCTCCACTTAGCTATCGTTTCTCACTCTCTATGTGTGCATCCATGGGTATTTTAAACTTTTTTTAAAGAAATAAGTTGTCAGAAGAAAGCATCCACTACTTTCAAGACAGTAGCTCAAACTATGAATGCACAAGAATCCGTTTTCAAACAATCCGTAGCTGATGGCAAAAGTGCAGCCTTGATAAGAGGTAATGAAATATCCCCAACAAAACGGAAGGATTTCCAAACCAAAGGATGGAACGAAGTCATCAAGCTCAGTGCCTTTGTTTTATAGACAGCAGTCTGGGGCCCAGGGGTGCAGCGGCCCAGCTGGTTTATACAGAGCCCAGTCTAGAATCCAGACGCCCCAAATTGGAGAAGAGCAGCCTTTTCACTCTGCCAGCTGGGGTGACAGAAGCGTGCAAAAGGAAACCAGTTCCTGCAGAAAGTTACCGGACTTCCTGTCCCAAATGTGGAGGAGACAAGTCACCAAGAGCAGAACCAGAGGTGGCAGTGCTGAGAGGGTGCTGAGAAATGAGAGGACAGCTGGTGGCCCAGACGAGCGTCTATACTCAACTCATGACTGCCAAGGACCGGAAGGCTGTCACTCTTCAGCAGGACATAAGAAGAATAACTCAGTTATATTTGCAAGACACTTCTGACTGTTCAGAGCATAATGTCCTAGGCTACGCCAAAGTCAAATAGCAAAACGTTACGTCGGTTGCAAGTATAGTTAAGCATTGAGTGGGAAGAGAATGAGGCCTGAAAAGCACATGCACAAGGATTTCTAACTGAATCTGAAAGCTCTTGAGAGCCAGATCTTCGGAGAACACAACATAAAAAGAAGGGAATTCAGTGGAGGCAAGTCTCTTTATACACATGGAGTGCTCCTGAAATAGCAGATGTAAACAGAACCATTTTCCAAATGCATTAGGAGGGCTTGCCAATGATAGGAATCCTTTTGTTAAATGATGAATCATAATCTTGCTGACATCGTTTGACAGCTGTAGAGTAGCTCTGCTTTGCGTGAAGACTCTTTAGAGCAGGCTCAGACTAGTGCTTAATCTGGCCTAGAATTCTGCCCCTGAGACTCCCAAAGTAGGCTCTGTGGGAGGCCAGAGCCCCTTCTAGAAGGTTATCAAGCTGGACAGGCCAGCCTGTGTTCTAGTGCTGGTTCCACTGCTCGTTAGCTGGGCAATCAAGGAAAGCAACACAGTCTTTCTGAGTCTGCTTGTCATCAGTAAGATACGGATAGCGGCAGGACTGTTGGAAGCCTAAGTAGATAATGTGTGCAAGACACTTAGCACACAGTAGGTGCTCAACAAACATCAGTTCCCTTCCCCTCACCTTCCTGCAAGGGAAGCCATCCCTATGGATCTTTCCTGAACTTGCTTTTATTTAATACTGTCCAACTTCTTGCAGTAATAAACAATGCATTTTATTTTTATTTTTTTTTTGTGGTACGCGGGCTTCTCACTGCTGTGGCCTCTCCCATTGCAGAGCGCAGACTCCGGACGCGCAGGCTCAGCGGCCATGGCCCATGGGCCCAGCCGCTCCGCGGCATGTGGGATCCTCCCGGACCGGGACACGAACCCGCGTCCCCTGCATCGGCAGGCGGACTCTCAACCACTGCGCCACCAGGGAAGCCCAACAATGCATTTTAAACTTTTAACTGCTGTTTAAAGAAATGCTCTTAAATTTTTGGTGTGAAAATGCCAAATATTGAGGGGTGTTAGAAAGTCAAAGAGAAACCGCAAAGACCTCGAATAGCCAAAGTAATCCTGAAAAAGAACAAAGTTGGAGGCATCACATTTCCTGATTTCAAACCCCATGACAAAGCTATAATAATCAAAACAATACGGTCCTGGCGTAAAAACAGACACGAAGACCAATGGAACAGAATTGAGAGCCCAGAAATAATCGCCCCACATATATGGTCATCTAATATTTGACAGTGGAGTCAGGAATACTCAATGGAGAAAAGATAATCTCTTCAATAAATGGTGCTGGGAAGATTGGATATTCACATGCAAAAGGATGAAACTGGATCCCTATTTTACACCTCCGAGAAATTAACTCAAAATGGATTAAAGACTTGAACTTAAGACCTGAAACCAAAACAACTCCTAGAAGAAAACATTGGGAAAAAGATCCTTGTCAGTGGCTTTTGGCAATAATTTTACGAATATGACAACAAAAGCACAAGCAACAAAAGCATAAATCAATAAGTGGGACTACACCAACCAGAAAGCTTCTGCGCAGCAAAGGAAACCATCAACAAAATGAAAAGGCAACTTGCAGAATGAGAGAAAATATTTGCAAACCGCACATCTGACAAGGGGTTGATATCCAAAATGTACAAGGAATTTGTGCAACTCAACAGCAAAAACACAAATACTCTGATTAAAAAATAGGCAAAGGACGAATAACAGATATTTTTACAAAGAAGATACTCGAACAGCCAACAAATACATGAAAAGGTACTCATAATTATTAACCGTCAGGGAAATGCAAATCAACCACGATGAGATTATCACCTCACACCTGTGAGGATGGCTATCATCAAAAAGACAAGAGATAAGTGTTGGTAAGGATGTGGAGAAAAGGGAACCCTTGTGCACTGTTGGTGGGTATGAAAATTGGTGCAGCCACTATAGAAAACAGTATGGAGGTTCCTCAAAAATTAAAAATAGAGTTGCCGTATGATCCAGCAATCCCACTTCTGAGTATGTAACCAAAGGAAACGAAATCACTTCCTTGGAGAGATAGCTGGATCCCCATCTTCACTGCCAAGAGAATAGTCATGACAGTAGTCGAGACATGGAAACAACCTAAGTGTACACTGATGAATGAATGGATAAAGACAATGTGGTACACACACACACACACACACACATAACCCCCCCCACACACACACAACCACACACCACACACACCACATAACCACACACCACACACACACACACACACAACCGCACACACACACACCACATAACCACACACCCCCCCCCCCCACATAACCACACACCACACACCACACACACACACACCACATAACCACACACCACACACCACATAACCACACACCACACACACACACACACCCCACATAACCACACACACACACACCACATAACCACACACCACATAACCACACACCACACACACACACACACACACACACACACACACCACATAACCACACACACACACACATAACCACACACCACACACCACACACCAATACTATTCAGCCATAAAAAAGATGGAAATCCTGCCACTGTGACAACGTGGATGCACCTTGAGGGCATTACGTTAAGCAAAGTAAGCCAGCCGAGAAAGAGAAATATTGTTATGTTCTCACTTATGTGTGGAATCTAACAAAAAACAAACTCAGAAACAGAGAGTGGACTGGTGGTTGCCAGAGGCGTTGGGGACGGGGGTGAGAGAAACGGGTGAAAGTGGTCAAAGGGTACAAAACCTCCAGTTTTTTTTTTTGTTGTTTTAAACCTCCAGTTTTAAAATGAGTATATTCTGGGGATGGAATTATAAAGAAAAAAGAAATCAAATGGCCATGTAGGTACCTCCTTTAGGTCTGCAGGACAATTATGGCTGCATTTAGAAAGAGAGGAGGAGATGGGCTTGGTGTCAGGACTTGGCTGCATCTCAAATGGCATTTGGTTAGAGCTCCTTTTTAATTACAGCTTTTTTTTTTTTTTTTTTTTTTTTCCGGTACGCGGGCCTCTCACTGCTGTGGCCTCTCCCGTTGCGGAGCGCAGGCTCCAGATGCGCAGGCTCAGCGGCCGTGGCTCACGGGCCCAGCCGCTCCGCGGCATGTGGGATCTTCCCGGACAGGGGCACGAACCTGTGTCCCCTGCATCGGCAGGCGGACTCTCAACCACTGCGCCACCAGGGAAGCCCTAATTACAGCTTTCTTAACCGAGCTGCCGGTGGTGCTTTTGTTGGCATCAACTCGGGGGGCAGGGGGCTAGTTAACTTGCACAGTTAATACCAAGTGCTTAACTGCGCCTCGTCAGACATCATTTATACCCTCCCGTTTCAATCGTGTAGCGGCAAACACCCGACCGGAGTTTAAACATGCAGCCCAGTGGCCTTTGGTGATGGAAGTGTTGGGAGTGGGTGTTAATTTCTGAGTCCCCGTCAAGAGTTCCAGGGAACGTGGGATATTGGGGTAAGGAGGCAACTTCATAAATGTGAATGGAGGACGAGGGAATAGGAAGATACTGTTTGCTGTGGGTGGTACAGCTTACTGCTTTGCTCAAAGGCGTCCTGCATAAAAGATGGGCAACCTTCTGTACAGTAAAAGCCTGCTAATTGGAACTTCACTAATTTAGCATTTGTGATCATTGGACCAGAGGCAAAACTGATATTTATCTCTGCACAATCTAGGAATACAAGGACTTAGTGAGTAATAATAGCGTAAATGAGATTACTAGAGGGAATATTTATATTTTAAAAAGCTAACATTGACTGAGCGTTTACTATGCCTCAGACTTCGTGCTGTTTTTATATTCACCATCTGACTTAATTCTCATATTTATTACTCAATGAGGGATATATTTTACGATCCCCACTTTATAGGTGAGGAACCTGAGGCATCAACAGGTTAAGTAATGCACCGAGCGGCCCACAGCTAGTCCTGCTATTCGCCAATCGGAGGGCAGAGCACCTGCCTGCACTCGCTACTTCCCCTAAGGAAGCATGCCTGCTTTGAGGGGGTTTAAGAAATTCACATCCACACAGCAACTGAATAGCAGCATTTGCCAGATTTCATAGATGCAACAACAAGAGTGCCTGTAGCTTAAGGAGAGTCTGAGTAGAAAACGACCTCAGGGCTATTTATTAACTAGCCCACTGACTCTCTGAGAGAACCAAGGAATCAGTCAGGGCCAGAGGCCACAAGGCCAGGAATGAAGTCCAAGTTACCACCACGGATGTTTCAGGCTGTGCCAGACCTGGCAAGTCTCCCCAGCAACCCCAGGAAGGGGCACTGCAGCTGGTTCTGAAGTGGGTGTTTCTGGGGGATCCTGCAGGGGCGTGTCTTCACTTGAGCCCCTTCCATGGTAGCACACGAGTGTTTCTGATTGGTGTAGCCTGGGTCACGTGCCTGCACGCTGGCTGCAGGGAGGCCGGGACCTCAGAACTCCCCACATAGGAGGGAGCTTCCCACAACACTGTGAACATGCCCAAACCATGATTATCGGGTACTGAAGGGGCCGGGAACAAAACCCTCTACCGTCCCTCTTCCCAAGGGCTCTTGCTGAATATACCAGAGGACACTCTGTGGCCTGGCGTCTCCCGGGGGCTGCGGCAAGGTGGGGGCAGGGAGCACGGAGGGGAACCAGAAGTCAGGGATCCTAGTCCTGGCTCAATCCTTCGTGAGTCAACGTGACTCACGGGCCAGTCACTTCACCCCAACACAAAGTGGGGAATGGGGGCTAGCTCCTGGATCATGGGGCTGATTTTTGAGAGTCTGTGAAATAATGTGCCAACAACACCGTAACCCAAGATGTCTCAGGCCAACATCAAGCGTCACTGTAACCGAACACAATACACTTGTGTTTCTTACTAATTGAGATCCAGCTTTTCCCAGGGCTGGCTGGCTGGCTGATCTGCTTGTTTGTAACACACGAGTGACTCTTGCTATACTGAGGAGAGATCTTGGGCTAAGGATGTAAACATCCGCTCCAAATTAGGCTCTGCATATGGTAGCCCAACAACTCGATGCATGTGAGGTCATGTGAAAAGCCGCTTCCAGCCGAGGTCCGCTCCAGACTTGGCTACGGCACAGGCGGAAATACTTACCACGGATGTTTCAAAACATTCCAGGCCTTGGCCCAGTGCCCATGCCCGGGTCTGGGCCGACTCCACCGCTCGTCTGCCGGCCAGGTCTGTCTTGTTCCCCACCAGCACACCTACTCGAGAGAAACAATCGGAGCACCGCATTTAACCGTGGCCGTCTGGGAGGACGGCTGGAGAGATAAAAGAGCAAACAGCCTAATTTTGAGGTGTGTAAAACCTCATCTGAGAGAGGCTCCCTGATCCGAGGTGACGAGCATGACCGGAGACCCTGCACCGGCCCCCGAGGGCCGCAGCAGGGCGGGAGGCCGGCGCTTTGCACCTGCAGCTTTCGCTCAGCGCCTCTGCTAGACCTCCTGGCTACCTGTCCGCCTCCTCTCCCTAAGGCTGCAAACCGTGAAGGCGAGGACCAAACCGATGTGAGCATTTGCGATCATTCCTAGCACACGGAGCAAACTTTCAAAACGGTCATTAACACTAATCTGAGGGCTGGGCTCAGAGTCAGGGATTCAGAGGTAATTTGGTTCTGTTGCCAGCTGCATCCGCTGAGGCTAATTTTTGAGCCTGTCTCTGGAGATCGCTTTCCCTGGTCTCTAATGAGGAGAATTTGTTGATCTCACATAGGGATGAAAAATAAACTGATTGAGAGCATTCAGAAGTGAAAATGGGCCTTGCATGTTTACTGGTGCCCCACATACAGGAGAAAATGAGGACTGCTTCCCTGGGATTAGCTTTCCGGAAATAACAGCTCATATTCCTATCACAGCACCTTCCCCCTTATTATCTTGAGTCACCCCATAACCCTGCCAGGGGGGGCGTCAGCAGGCCCATTTTACAGACTCACAGAGGTGGGGCAACTCACTGAGGTTTCCGTGGTTGCTGAGGCAGAGCCAGGGTACAGTCTAGACCATCACGCTCAAAGACCAGGGCACCCTTTTTCTGCACCCACAGCCATTTCTGCGGTGACCTTGTGCTCTTGAACCTGAAGGTCAGAGGTGCTGCTGGAGACCCTGGATGCCTGCAGCTCGTACCTGGGAGGGTGGCGCCTGGAATCTGTGACCGAGCCTTCTCCAGCCACTTGCTGCAGTTGGTGAAGGACTGCTCGTTGGTCACGTCATAGACGAGACACAAGACGTTGGGACTCTCCCACTGTGCAAGGGGGACAGGATGGGGACACGTCACTGACAGCGAAAGTGACTTCTAGACTGGGAGGAAATGTGGCCTTCTAAGGGAAGGGACACGTGGGCAGAGGGGAGTGAAAGATTCTAAAGGGGGTGTGAATCAGAAAACCGAGCCGCGTCCACAGAAGAAAACGATTCACCCACAGGAATGAATGGGAGGGCTGGGCGAAGTGGCGGGGAAGGCCTAGCTCCGGGATGGTGACGGCGAGGGCGAGAGCTCGCATCCACGCCAGGCTCTCTGCTGGGCGTTTTCTGTGCACCGTTGTGAAACCTCCCAACTCTGCAGGGCTGGTCTGAAGATCCCTGCTGTGTAGCTGAAGAAACTGAGTTCAGAGAGGGTAACTGATTTGCCCAGGTCACACAGGCTTTAAACACCAGGGTGGGGTTGAGGCTTTTCTCTACCCAGAAACGCTTGGCCTGCCCCGGTTCCATTAACTCATTCTTCTATTCATTCTTATAGAGGGCCCACTATTATGCAAGGTGATGTGCTTTTCTGCTTTGTAGGCCTGAAAGAGCATCCTTTTTTCATTAGCCACTCACTGGAGGCTGGTTTGCTTACATTTTCCTAATAAGGGCCGGCTTTTCAAAAGGCAAAGGGCACTTTCTGCTTCTCCTGCAGTGTATCAGCCCTAATCCAAACCGGACCAGCAACTGGACAGGGTTCGCTGTCCCAATGAAGAACCAGGGCTACGCTCTCAGGGGCTGGCACCTCCAGGGGCTGCTCAGACTCCTGGGCCATCCTGCCGCCTGGCACAGGGCCGCGGGGCAGCCCTGCTTAGGCTGTGAGGCTAGTCCTGGTGCGTGTGACTCTTGGCGATGCCCTGGTCTCTGGGGAGCCCCATCCCGCACAATTAGAGCCTGGTTCATTTCTGGGGTGTTGTCACCTCCCAGGGTGTGAGGGAGCATCCTTTTCCCTCCAGCTGTCCTTGGAAGGTCAGCCCAGAATTGGCTCTGGAGGCCTCACCCTCCTGCCCCTAAGGCAACACGGGCTCCCCTCCTGGAGGTGTCCAGGATGGGAGGAGCTTGGACTAAACTGATGTTCCCTTCACACCTTCACTCCACAGACTAAAGAGCTCTAGCTAGAGTCACACGGACCACCCCTGTGCACGGGCAGGAGAGACCTCCCTCCTGCAGGCCCCAGTGAGGGGACCCAGCATGCACAGCGTGTGACCCTGACTTGTCCAGACACATCATCTCCTCCGCCGGGCTGCGCTGGACGGCGTACATGGGAGCCGCGTGGGAAAACACCAAGAACTGCTGTGTGAGGCCAGCCCTGCGTGAAATTACCATCATTAGATCTATTTCTCTTAGGCGAAAAAAAAAAAGGGCGGCAGCAAACAGTTTCTATTAAAATGTAGCTGTTCTTGGAAAGGCAGGGGAGGGCTCTGGAGACCTCAAACCTTCTAAGTAGCTCACTGGCCCACATTAGCGGAACCGTTACCTTGGAAGGTACAGCAAGCTGGATCCTAAGAGGAAGGCTGGGCGGGCTGGATGAGCCCGGGGCAGCAGCAGGGGCAGGTCCCAGAGCAAACCTAGGTGGGACCAGGGGGTGGGCTGGGAAGGTGAGCCTCACTGTGGGGCCTCTAGGGCACCCCCTAGCGGGGAAGGAAATCTTTGCTCCAGACCCAGGAGGTGGAGGAGGGCTGAAAGCACACCCCCAGGAGGGGGTTGCTCCAGAGAAGGGAGGCCCCGGAGTGGGGGGCTGCGAGGACCGAGGTGCACAGCTCTGGTGCATTGGGAGCCAGCCATCCCAGGGCTGGGGGGGAGCAGTCACGAATCCCATGCAAGAGCTGCTCCTACCTGCCAAGGTGCCACAAACCCCGAGGCTGGGAGGAATGCCCCTTTCAGGATGTGGCCATGGTAGCTTCTCCCGGTGGCTGTAGTGAAGTGCAATTTCCTTGAGGGCATTGTTAAGGGGCAAACCTTTGGCGGGAGGTGGTGGTGATAGTTGGGAAAAAGACAGAATGCTACTTGCCAGTTTATCCAGCATTTCAGAAAACAGCTCCTTGCCGGCCGAGTCAAGGATGAAGAGTTCCTGGAATCGGAAAGACAGGTCCCAGGAAAGCCTACACATGGGGAAACCCCTGGCTGCAAATCCCCGATAGGACTCCCAGCGCACCTTCGGGGTGACACACGCATGCGCACGTGCACACACATTTGTCTTTTGCCCAAGGCACGAGGAAGACGGTGGGAGGAGGAACGAGCTCACGTACAAGGGTTTCCCACCCCAACTGGCTCTTTCTGGGCGGCATCTCACCTCTCCTAACCCTGAGTGCAAAAATACCAGGAACAAGCTGACTTCCCACCTGGCAGAACAGAATGCTAGACAGGCTGACAAGTGCTCCGTTTTCCAAAAGGTCATCCTGCACTTTGTTAACCAAATTGATTTTCAAATCTGAAAACGATCCTTTTTAAAGGAGGTCACCGAGGAGGCCCGGGGAAGGCGTTTAAAGTAGGACAGTCTGTCATGGTTCTGGATGGCTGAGGTGTGATTCTAGCAGAGGGCGCAGGACGACCCTTCCTGCCCGTGTCCCAACCTTCACCGGCCCAGGTGAGAGCCCCTCCCCAATGCTGCCATTCCAGGAAGTCTCCCCTAACTTCCCCGTTGATTTCCCGCTGGCTCTGGCCTCTGGCGCACGCTGTCTGAAGGTCAGCAACCTCCTCTGCTTTGCACACTGGTTGTTGGTGCTTTTTTCACCTTATCCCTTCTCACTGTATCCGGGGTACTTAAAATTGCTTTTTGCTCATGGACCTCCTTAAGAATCTAGCCATTCTTAAGCCTTCTCTCCAGAAAAGCACATGCAAACCTAGCATCTTGCAATTCAATTTCAAGGGTCGGGGCTTCCCACAGAGGGACCCCGGTTAGGAACCTCAATGCTCGGTAAGTTCTGAGGGTAAGACCCAGAGCCCGGTCTTCCTCACTTCCTCTTCCTCATCCCTTCCATACGATGCTTCCCGTGTCCCCCCGCCCCCCCCCCCCCAGCCTGTTCCTGAATGCTCAGACAAGTCTAGGCCAAGTCCTGGCACTTTTCAGACAGGAGTGGGTCTCGCCCCATCCTGGACGGGGTCATCTTCCCCTCCCCAACCTGGACACTAGCGATCAGAGCCCACCCAGAGATCCTCCCTCTTCTAGTTAAGGACCACCAGCCTTATCAGGACCGAGCAACAAAAACCTACCAGCACAGGTCGGTGCAGGTGCGCCAAGACCTCAAATGGGTCTCAAGGTAACCTGGGGTTCACTGTGCTGTACTTGTAATACATTAGCATTGCGGTTTGGGCGCTCGGGTGGGCGCAAGCGCCTGTGCACTAGGAGAAAAGTTACAGAACCTAAAGCTGTCAATCAACTTGTCGGTCAACTGAGGCAGGACACAGGGAGGGACCACCGCTCTAAAAGGCCCCACCCCACCCCACTGCGGGCTGCTTCTGGTTTCCAGAGAGCCCGCTCTCATTCTTTCTTGGGAGCGTCCTCTCGCTGTGCTTAATAAAACTCTCAGTACTCAAAGCCGTTCTGTGTCTCTCGACTGACATCTTCCCCTTGAGAAGGCGAGAGCTGGGGAAGTCGCTGTCCCGCCGGTGACAGCAGTGCCTCTCCGCCAGGGAGGAGGACAGCGACCACGGGGCCCTCGGGCGCAGCTGGGGCGGCACTGAGCCCCCTTGGGGCGAGGGCACCACTCACCACACTGTCCCCTGTGTCAGGGACCGGCACCGTCTTCACCACCAGATCCACCCCCGTTGTCTGTGGAGGAAAAGGGAGAACACGCTCGTCTGGGGTCCCAAGGGGACGCGTGTGCCCGGCTCAAGTGTCTGTGCTCTTGACTCACTTCTGGTGTGGAAGTCAGAGAGGCCCTGGTCTCGTCCAACCCCCTGCCCACGAGCGAGCCGCACACGGTGACCGGCCGACCACCCGCCAGGCTGCTCCGCACACTGCCCCGTGCCCCGTGGCTTGTGGCCATACGGTCAGACCTCTTAGGGCTTCTTAAGGACATTGGGAAAGTCACTGCCCCGGGGTTATCTGATCACTTGTCTTTGATCCTCCGCCAGGCCTTCGACGCCCACATCTCACCAGGGTGTAGTTCTTCTGGAAATGGGCTCCGTCGCTGCGGAAGATCTGGGCCAGGGCAGTCTTGCCCACGGTTGGGTCTCCTGTGAGGTCAGAGTAGAAGAAAAACACCGCTTTCATCCTAAGCTGACTGGAGGCGCTCCCATTCCAGAACGCTGGTCTAGAAACCGAAAACCTCAATGAGTTCTCAGGGAAAAGGTGCTTGATTCTCATGGGAACTTGCTCCGGGGTCGCTGGCAGGGCAGCGGGTCCGTGAGACCGGTCTTCCAAACCCATGACGGCCAGTCTCTTTTCTTCTGGGCTAATCCTTTCATCTACAAACCCCCACCCAGAAGGTAACAGAGCTGAAGGAGGGCTTCTGAGCCCTGGAAATAGAACTGACACTCTTCCACTGAAACACACCCGATGGGGAAAACCTGTCCCTTTCAGACTTGAAATTACTTTGAAGTCTTGAAGGTAAGGAAGCGTGACCAGGTACAGACTTACAGGTTCAGCTCTCTAATGGAACCACTTTGAGTTTAGAGCGCCCATCCTGAGAAGCCTGCATACTTTTCTGCGGTGGGGGGGGGGGGGGAGAGGGTGAGAGTTGGGTGGGTCTCTAAATCGAGGAGAAACAAAAAGTCAGGGGCTACATTTGCCATCCTGAAGCCCATTTCCAAGTGACGCTTTCCGCCTCCACCTCCTGGTAACCCATCTGTGACCACTGCGGGACCATCTCCCCAGGGCCTCTCCTCTAAGTCTATCGGCAACAGCCACTGGTTCCTCCAAGCCCGTCTCATACCTACCGGCTCCATCTCCTCGGCTTCTCTTTGTTCGTGGAGAGCCCCATAAACTGGTACCTGGAAACTAAAGATCTATGTCACAGTTTCAAGTCTGAGACCTGGACCTTCCACAAGGTGGTCAGGGGCAATTTATTCTGGAGTTCCTCCCGGGCCCCCAAGGGTGCTGGAGGCTCTCCGTGCCCATCCTTAACTCTCCTGCACCCTCCCCACGCCCCCACCGGTGGCTCTGCGTGGCTTCCTTTCATACCGCACTGTGTTCATCTGCAAGACCTCTCCCACCTTGAGAGTCTCACACTGATTCTCCCTCCGTCACCCAGCGCCCTGGCAGAACACCTGTCTGCTGCTTTCTCACCCCCTTGACCCTCAGCACGATCTCCACGCTCGCACCCTTCTGCCTTGCAGCCCTTGATGTAATCGTCTCACCTTCACCCCGTTTTACAGGCACCTTCAACTCGCCTCTTTACTTGACTCCTTGATAGCCTGCCGCTCTGTTCACGTTTCAGTTTTGACTTTTCTCACCTATAATTTTCTCTGGCGAGACAATTATTTGCCTACTCGTGGCATTACATTTCACGTTAACTCCTTCAGGTCTGAGTGAACTACTCAGGTCTTGCTTTTCTATTTGCCATCACTTCTTAGAAGGGAACCAACATGGGGTGAGCCTCTGTCATGGACCCATTCATACGATCTCATTCGCTCCTTCCCAGCCCCCAGGTCCCAGCCTCCACCACCCCCCCCCCACGCCCCCGCCGCCGGGGACTATCATTAGCTTCATTTGACAGATGAAGATACGGAGGCTCAGAGAAGCTGGGTAACCTGCCTAGGATTCCAACATCGCCCTCTCTCCGCCAGATCCCACTCCTCTCCTAGAGCTCAGGGACCCTTCTGACCCATTTCTAACACTGCCCCTGCAGGTCCTCACCCCCGCAGCCTTCCGGGACACCGGGGGTGGGGGCGACCGTGGGCTGGACTTTCACCGGGTACCCACCCATCTCAGGGCAAACAGAGCACATCGTGTGCAGTGACTGCATCCACCCTCCCGACTTCAACTCTGCTTCTGAATCCGGTTGGAAATTGGCTCTTCCCGCTTGTGAAGTTCCCCACAGATTTGTTCTGGTTAATCTCATAACTCTTGCTTCTGCCTGGCAGTCAGAGTCACCCACACTTCTGGAAAACCTCCCGTGTCGGCTGAGGAGGGATCCGAGTGAGCCCAGGAAGGGGAGACCACTGATAAAACACATGTGCAGGGCAACAGAAGGACAAGTGCAAAATCACATAGCACAAGCTGAGAGTCAAGGCGTCTGAGGGTGCAGCGAGGAGAGGAGCTGACGAGGGGTTTCATCAGCGGGGAGGACTTCCCTGGGGGAGGCTGAGCCCACGGGTGACGGCGGGGGGTGGGTGCACTGCTTGATGGAGAGGGTGCCACCCGCAGAGGCACGATGCAAGGTCCCCCGCGACCTCATAATTGCCAAGCCCAGTGGTTTTTCCTCAGTCCTCACGTTCCCCAATGCCTCTGAAGGACGAGTCGCCTTGAAGCAGCACCCCGGCCCCGGCAGCCCTCTGGCCCCGGTGAGCCCGCACTGGCCCGGCCCTCCTGCTGCTCTGCCTGCCTCCCAACTGTGGACACTCCTGTGGGCCTGTCCTTGGGCCTCTGTTCCCATCTCCTCGGCCCCGCTTGCTCTCGTTGCCTTGACTGTCACTTCTCGTGCCAGGATCCTCTCCCAAGCTCTGGGCTTCCAGCACCCTGTGGGTGTTTCCACTGGCATGTCAGCGCCTACAGCCAGGCCGGGTCCTGGGCAGTCTCGCCCATTTAACTCACTTGTTCTCTTCACCACTCTCGATGTCCCCAGACTTCACCCACGGTCGCCTCTGAAGGCTCCTCCTCCTGCCTCCCAAGTTCAGTCAGCCTCCTCTTCATTCCTTACATCGCTCTCTGTGTCTCCAGCCCACATTTCCTTTGTTGTCATGACCAACGTTATGCCCTAGTGACCTCAAACTTCAACCTGGGCTCCTGTCTCAGCCCCAAACCCACCCATCCACGCTGTGCCTTGTGATGCTGGAGCTGGGGCTCCGCACGCGTTTCTCTTTTGCCAGGGATTTCCTGTCGGGCTCTGCCAATGTGAGCGCAGGAGCAAGACTGGAAGGCGGGGGCGGGAGGTGGGCGGGGGGGACTTGCTCCTTCCCCCTTTCTTGGTGTTTCGCCTTTGCTTGGTGTTTCTCTTAGTGTTATCCTAGTGATGGCCTTCACCCAGCAGCAAAGGTTAGTCGCCGCCTCCAACTGTGTTTTGTTTTGTGTTTTTGCACTTCTGGACCAGCCTGAGTATGCCCCCTCGGAGACACCAGCGTCAGTGGGCAGCGTCCCCTTCTCAGAGCTCTGCAGCTCAGCTCCCAGCACCCTCTGCGCTTCGAGGTTCCGACATCCTGCCCTCTCCCCTCTCGTCCCGCAGCCCTGGGATGAGGCGCCTTCCTGCAGTTACTCTCTGTGCTGCCTTACGGGTCCCCTTTTGTCTTTCCAGTCCTCCGGTACCTGTCTAATGAACACCCCACACTAAATCCTCACTGTCGAGGCACCTATGTAGTTTCAGCTTTTTGCCTGGACCCTGCCTCACGTAGCACTTGGTACCAGGAGTGGCCTCAAGACACAGACCCTCAGGATGGTCTGGAATGGGTTTGGCGGTTTCTCACCCTAAACATGGGGCTGAGCTCCTGGCCAGTGGGCAATGGGTCCTAGTGATGGGTGGCATGTGCTGGCATCACACACTGGGTAACACCCCGGCCAGGCAGTGCCCCCTCCTCAGAGGTCTGGATCCCAGCTCAGGGTTGAGGGAGCTTCTTCTTCAAGCTTCTGACAACCCTGACCTCCACCCACCAATTCTGTGTCATCACCACATCGTCTTCTGGCTTTTTCAGTTCTCTGACACACGCTGAACCAATTCCATATATTAAACTCTCTCTGTTGAAATGCCGAATGTATTTTCTGTTTTCTTGACTAGGTCTGGACTGAAAACACTTCCCAACTGGCCCTCTCTCCTTTTTGTTTTCCTCCCTGCTCTAACCCACCCCGAGCTTGGCATCAACAGACAGATCTTCATAAAACAGTGCTTCCCTCCGGGGACGCTCTCACACAGAGCTTGTCAAAGGATTCTTTCTGCTGTACGCCCCTCCCCACCTTCCAACTCTGTCTCTGGCCATCCCTTACACAAAATCTGGGCTCTACGGTCCTATTCTCTTGATCCCTGAAAATTCCTCAAAGATAACCTCCTTTCAGGTCACCCTAATCCAAATCCTAATCCTGCCCAGTCTCTGCCAGGCAGAGCTCCAACATGTCCTTCCTGCCCAGCCTCTGAAGGTGGTTTCTCGCCCCTTTGTCTTTACCTGCGTGGCTAGTGCGGCTCACTGCTGGTGGCATGAGACGTGACATCAGAGCAGCCCTCCAGGGAGCCAGGTTTGTCATCCCCATGTATGTCAAGAGGCAGTAAACACGGCATGGTACTCAGGGCACAGACTACAGCTCCATCGCTTACGAGCTGTATGGCCCTGGGTCAGTAATCTCTCTGGGCCTCAGTTGCCACATCTACAAGATGGGGATAACAGCTTCTATCTCATAGAATTGTTATGAGGATTTAATGAGTTAACATGTACAGTGCCTGATATATATTAAGTAACATTTACGTGATTTGGAAGCACAAAAAATATAGATAAATGTTAAGTGTTGTTTTCTCTCCATCTGAATCAGAACAATTAGCAGCTGTGCCTTGAGGTATTTCTCTGGGATCAAAGGGCATCGTTATAAGCTATTATGCACAATTCAGCACTTCCTTGAGTGCAGGGGCTGGCCGGGTTCACCCTTGTACTCCCAGTGCACCTTGCGTGGCAACTCACACATAGTAGGTGCTCAGTAAATATGTGGACTGAATAAGCACTTGAATTATCAGGTCCCCCAGTGACTAGTTATGTGAGAGAAAAAAGGCAGATTGACTCCATTTTAAACAGTCGGGGGACTTCCCTGGTGGCGCAGCGGTTAAGACTTGCACTCCCAATGCAGGGGGCCCGGGTTCGATCCCCGGTCAGGGAATTAGATGCCACATGCGTGCCGCAACCAAGAGTCCGCATGCCACAACTAAGGAGCTGGTGATCCACAACTAAGGAGCACACGTGCCGCAACTTAGGAGCACACCTGCTGCCACTAAGACCTGGCACAACCAAATAAATAAATTAAATAAATATATTTTAAAATGTGGTGTTTGTTTTAAAAAATAAGATAAAATAAAGAGTTGGCCAGTGAGGGGGCCTGTGTGGTGAGGGTGGGGTGAAGAAAGAGGTTTTGATGGGTGGTGGAGGTCGGGCTGTGTGCAGTGATTCACTCTGCTGAGGTCTTTTGGCCCCTGAAAACTTCCAAGAGGAGATAGATACCCTTGAGGCCTCAAAAGGAGGCTTCAGATTGAGGGCTAGGTTGGAGTTCAGGAATGACTTCCCAGGCAGCGAATGAAATCAGGTAAAACTAGGACCTGAGGGTGTGGCTATAAAGAAGGGCAAGGAGTCTCGAGTTGAGGCCTGAGGATGGTAGAGTGGGGCTAAGATGGGGCTAAGAACAAAGCTCTGGAAATCAGATCACCTGAATCTAGATCCCAGCTCAGCCAAATCCAGCTGTGTGACCCAGGGCAAGTGTCCTAACCTCTCTGGGTCTCAGCTGCCCCATCTGCAGAGGAGAACGACAATAATCCTGCCCACATAGGGCTGTTGAGATGACCTGTGGTGAGGGTCTAGCACAGTGCTGACACATAGACGGTGCTCAGTAAGTTAGCCTCGTGATGGGAGTTGATTTAAAAAAGAAATAGGAGAAAGAATAGAGAGAGAAGCCCATTTAGAAAAAAAAAAAATCTAACTTCAGAGAAAAACGATCCCACCTTATCCATGAGGAAACCGAGGCTCAGAGAAGTGCTTTGTCCAAGAGGACACAGCCAATCTGAGGAACAACAGAATTAATTTTGTTACACAATACTGCCCCCACTGGTGCTCTGGAAACTAGACACTGCTCTTGGGAACCATTAATTTCTTTTGCTCAGTATAATCTGATTGACTATGGTCAGTCAACTTTCTGTGTGACCCTTTTATTTCCAAATTGGAAAAGTCATTAAAAATACCATCCTTTTCGGTCTGGAAGAGAGGAATCAAAAAAAGGGATCTCTTTTTCCTCTGCATAATTTCTCACTGCTTCTTTCCTGAACTGGTCAGATAAACCCAGAAAGGTCACAGGTTTCAACAGTAACACAAGTTAAGAATTTTGGAGGAATTTTAGGCCGATCTCGGGGTTGAAATCCTGCCTATGACCTTCCTTTGCTAGGGGGTGACCTTGGGCAAGAGACTTCACCTCAGTGCCTCGGTAAAATCAAAACAATCCGGCACTTACCCCAGGGTGCTACCTACTGTGACAGGATTAAATGAAACGCACGTGCCTGACAAGCAGTAAGGACTCAGGAAAGTACATCTGTGCTCTGTGGTCCCAGGTCCATAATGCAGGCAAATGTTTTTCTAAATGAGCAGGAACACCACAAATGTGCGTGCCACATAGGCATTCATTCTACAAATATTTATTGAGTACTTACTATGTTCTACATATATGTTCTGGGTGCTTGGGATGTTTCAGTCAGCAAAACAAAGATTCCCACTTTTGGGGGATTCAACATTTAAGTCCTCCTGACCATGAGGCAGCACGGTAACTTTGGATCTTTTTTTTTTTTTTTTTTTTTTTTTTTTTTTTTTGCGATACGCGGGCCTCTCACTGTTGTGGCCGCTCCCGTTGCGGAGCACAGGCTCAGCGGCCATGGCTCACGGGCCCAGCCGCTCCGCGGCATGTGGGATCTTCCCGGACCGGGGTACGAACCCGTGTCTCCTGCATCGGCAGGCGGATTCTCAACCACTGCGCCACCAGGGAAGCCCAGTAACTTTGGATCTTAAAGTCAACACACATAGCTTTTTGCAAACTCTGGTCAACTGTACATTACTGTCTCCTATACCTGTTTGTATAAGATTGGGGTTAGGAAAAAAAAAATCCCATAAGTAAAGATCACCAAAGTCACTGATGCCTAACTTTGGGGTACAGCGCCTGGTTTAGTTGAAGCACTTATGGTGTGCTTAGCCTGATTTTCTTAAGAAGTCTACTCCTCCTGAGTACAGCTCTAATTGGTGACGGTGGTCTCAGAGTATGACAGGGAGTGAAGGAAACCACCTGGAGCTACAAATGTGCTCTGGAAGATAAATTCTTCCACGCCTAATGAAATTTACTCTATCAGTAATTGCATTAACTCGCCTTTGCGAGAGAGAAAGGGAAAGAGGGTAGACAATTTACGTGAACAAAAGCTCTCGACAATTTATGAAGTCTCTGGACTCCGGAGGCTGTATTCACTCGTAAGTTTTCAGACTCACCTGCCAGGATGCATTTGGCTGCCAGCTTCACCATGGTAACCAACCACCTCCACGGACCAGACAGAAGAGCGGCTGCTGGAGGCGTTGGTGGCCTTGCCTGGGAAGGGGAGTGGGGAGGGCTAACGCTCAAGGGGCCTGTGGCCGCGGTGGGGACAAGGACAATGGGGCCTGGACCCTCCGGACAGCCCGTGGGGAGGATATCGGGCGCTAGGGTCGCAGCGGGGCGCACAGGAGCGCCAGATGGGACCAGGTTCAAGGCCTCAGAAGGCAGCCTGGAAGGTGCCAGCGAGGTGATGCGGCTCTCGTACTCGGCCTAGCCCCTGGCAGTGCGGTCCGGGAATAGTGACCTAGCAACCCTCCGGCCGTAAGCACGGAGACAGATGCGCTCTCCACGAAACCATAGCCCGCCTGCCCCGCCTCCTCCTCGTCGTCCTCCTCCTTGTTGACCGTCGATTGGCTGCCATCAAAAGCTCCCACCCCGAAGGCTCACGGAGACCAGTGGGAAGAGGGGGCGTGGCTAACTACATTTCCTCGCAGGATAATTCGTAGTAGTATCTGCTCTTCAAGCTTATCTCGCTTGACTAATAGTTGTAGGACATGTCAGTCACCTCCGCCTCCCGCGGAGGGAGGCCTGAAAGTTCAGGGAAGAGCAGTTCCGACATCGTGCGTCCAGAAGCGGTGTTAAAATAACCTTTCTGATTGGCCAGACACTGGCTTGGCCCATCTTCTGGAGGAATGGGGGACTCGCCGTATCCTCCTGCCCTTCTGGATGTGGGTTCGCCCACTAAGTGGGCCGGTCGGAAGCGCGGGAGGCTGGAGCGGCGCCTGCCCCGTGGACGAGGTGCCGTTGCCCAGGCGGAGCTTTGGGCTGGTTTGACTTCGCCGAGGTTCTTGTCGCTCCCCCAAGTCCCAGATTCCGGGGAGCGCGGCCGTAAGGTGCATCAATCTCGCAGGGGAATCTGATTTTTAAAGCCCAGGGATATTGTGCGCTTTAAAATGTAAAATATGAAAGTGTTAAAAGTGATGTCTGTGGAACAAGGACAAGTGAAGGATGTGGAGGAGCCGTTGGACTCCGGAATTGCAGGCTGTACTTTCCTCTGAGTCCAGTCCCTCTTGTAAAATGGACAGTGTATCACATACCACATACGGAATGAAAGCGAGCCTCCGGGACACTTCCCATCCCACAGAGAGGCTCCGGATGTATCTGTGGACTTTCCGGGGAGGCCCCTCTTGCTGGCGGTCAGGAACCCCAGTCTGCAGTCACTGCTGTCTTCCTGACCTGGGCAAGTCGCCTCACTCCTGAGCCTGTTTCCTCATTTTTAAAAGGGGCTAGTTTCTGGGGTTGTCCTGAGGCTGAGAAGAGAGAACATCTGTAGGTGCCTGGGACATAGCTGGTGCTCAGCGGTGACGAATGGATGAATGAGAAGAGATTTATCTGGACAGATTGGGTTTATCATCACTGTCATATGTTGGCCAGATGCATGCACCCCTCTTCTCACCCTCGCTGGTTCCCTTGGGATGGCTGGTGCTGAAAGGGAAGAGCAGCCCCTTAGGGGAGACGCCTGCCCCCAGGATTCACCGTCACATGCCTTTCGTTTGGCTACCAGCCTTGTGCAGGGCAATGAACACACACACGCTCTATAAATCGATGTGAATGCTTCAAGCCTTGAATGGGGAGTGAAACAATACGAGTTGTCTGGAATTTTCTTTCCTTGGCAGTCTTTCCTGGTGGTGTGGTTAAGACCTGTCTCCTGCATTTCCCTTACCTACTTGTCTTCTTTGGAGACATCGGGCAAGTCTGTCTCAGACACCCGAGGCCTCGGTGAGTCGCGAAGCCTCTGCCTGGTCTTCCTGCCTTCACCTCCATGCTGTCCTGTTAATCCCTTAAAGGACCTCTTGAGTGAGTCACCCTCCTGAGGCAGCTCCATGGGGCTCAGATGCTGAGATCTGGGAGCCTCAGTTTCCTCATCTGCGAGGGGCGGGGGTGGTAATAATCGCACCTCCCTCCTACGGCTGTCCTCCTCCGCACCACATCCGCTCTGGCCCTTTCCTTGCTGCTCCTGTGTGTGCGATTTTGGTCAGCGCCATTGTAAGAGCATTTTGGATCTTCCCAGATAGGCGGTAAACCCCATCCGATGAATTCTACCACCTCGCTCCACCATCCCAAGGGACTGCTATACACCGTTGATGACGAAACGACAGCAGCATCACTGTCACCGGGTTTTAGGTGATCAGAGAGTTTGGGAACCATGAGGGCCCTTGAGAAATTCGAATCTCACCCCTCCTTGAGCAGCTATAACAGAGCTGGCGTTTGCTGAGCACACACTGAGTGCTGGCCTCATTCTGATTGCTTTAAAGAATTCGTTAATTTAATACTCATGTGCTTATTTGATAGTCACAGTATCCCCTGTGAGGCTTCCATCATCCCTGTTGGATAAACAGGGAGACTGAGGCCCAAGTGGGGTGAAATCAAACGCCCAAGGTCACAAGGCTAGTGAAGAGCAGGACTGGGTATTGAATGCAGGTAGACTATCAACCTTCTGCCCCTGACAGGAACCTCTCCTGCCTCTAATCCTCTCACACTTCTTCCCATTCTAGAGAGTAAATATTTATTGAGTTCATTGCACTGATAGCTCCCCCTAATTGAGCATTAGATATGCTAGGCATGTACTAAACCCTTCACATCCTCTCTCTTGTTGGATGCAGTGACTCTAGGAGGTAGAAACTGTCATTCCTTTCATTTCACAGGTAAGGAAACTGAGGCCCACAGAGAGCCCAGGCTCGTGCAACAAGCCAGCTAGAATCAGAACCAGCCACAGGTCTCCTGATCTTGGAACCGATGGTTTTTTTCCATTGCTTGATGTAGTGTTTCCTGTTTCATTAATAAGCTTCCCTTGAGCGCCTACCCTAGGCCAGGTCCTGAGCTAGTCGCTGGAGCCACGAAGTGAAGGTGACAGAGACCCAGGCAGCTCTGGCAGATTGTGGACACATGGGAATACCGGCCCAGTGCTGCAGGACCCTGCATTTTCTAGAGGAGCCAGGAATCTGGATTTTTTGTGTGAATTCCCCTGACTCTCAAATTTCAGCAACGAACTTCAATTTAAAACACCGCAAAATCAAAACTACAATGAGGTACCATCTCACACCGGTCAGAATGGCCATCATCAAAAAATCTAGAAACAATAAATGCTGGAGAGGGTGTGGAGAAAAGGGAACACTCTTGCACTGCTGGTGGGAATGTAAATTGATACAGACACTATGGAGAACAGTCTGGAGGTTCCTTAAAAAACTACAAAGAGAACTACCATACGACCCAGCAATCCCACTACCAGGCATATACCCTGAGAAAACCATAATTCAAAAAGAGTCACGTACCAAAATGTTCATTGCAGCTCTATTTACGATAGCCAGGACATGGAAGCAACCCAGGTCTCCATCAACAGGTGAATGGATAAAGACGATGTGGCACATATATATACAATGGAATGTTACTCAGCCATAAAAAGAAATGAAACTGAGTTATTTGTTGTGAGGTGGATGGACCTGGAGTCTGTCATACAGAGTGAAGTAAGTCAGAAGGAGAAAAACAAATACTGTATGCTAACACATATATATGGAATCTAAAGGAAAAAAATGTCAGGAAGAGACTAGGTGTAGGATGGGAATAAAACACAGACCTACCAGAGCATGGACTTGCGGATACGGGGAGGGGGAAGGGTAAGCTGGGACGAAGTGAGAGAGTGGCAGGGACATATACACACTACCAAACGTAAAATAGATAGCTAGTGGGAAGCAGCCACATGGCACAGGGAGATCAGCTCCGTGCTTTGTGACCACCTAGAGGGGTGGGATAGGGAGGGTGGGAGGGAGGGAGACGCAAGAGGGAAGAGATATGGGAACATATGTATATGTATAACTGATTCACTTTGTTGTAAAGCAGAGACACACCATTGTAAAGCAATTATACTCCAATAAAGATGTTAAAAAACTAAAAATAAAAAAATAAAACACCGCAGCCGTGTAGAATACCACTGTTTTCTGGTTCACTCTGGGGGCTGCCCGTTTGTGACATTTAGTCAAGAAAGACAGACAAATGTATGAACAAATCCTCTGACAAGGGTCGATACAAGACCCCAAGGATCACCTCTAACCCTGGTTAGGTGGAGGGAGTTGGGAAAGATATTCTGGAAGGAGAGCCTTGAAAAGTGGGTAGGATTTATGAGGCAGAGACGGGGGAAGGGACTTCCTGGGCAGGTGGAACAGCACGTGGAAAGCAGTGAGTTGAGCATTTGGAGAATGGCAGGTGACTCTCTTGTCTTAGGTGTGAATGGGAGACCGTAAGAGATGGGTCTGACCCAGGCCTTTGCTCGAAGCCAAATATACAGCGGAATGTCAAAAGAAAGTGAGGCAAGGCCTAGAACCTTCTTTGAGGGATTCATTCAACAAGGATTTTCTTGAATACTACTTACTAAGTACCAGGGACTGAACCATCATAGTGGCTGTTCTCAGGGAGCATCCAACCCAGTGGGGAGGCAGGTAATCAAGCACTGATGATCTATGACTGCTTGTGGTCAGGGTTGAGTAAGAAATGACTAGTTGCATTAAGAAAAAACATTCTATTCTGTGGTCCCTGGACCACACAGTGACTTGATAAAAATGCACATTCCCAGGTCCCACCCAGACCAACTGAACTCTGGGAGTGGAACTCACGATCTGTGTTTTTATAAGCTTTTCTAGTGATCCAGATGCATGCTCATGTTTGGGAACCACTGCTCCTAGGTCATGCCAGGACCCACTTTTTTAATAAAAATATTTATTTTATTTATTTATTTTCCTTTTTTTTTTTTTTTTTTGGCTGTGTTGAGCCTTCGTTGCTGCACGTGGGGTCTTTGTTGAGGCATGCAGGATCCTTCCATTACGGAACACGGTCTCTTTGTTGCGGCGCTCGGGTTTCTCTCTAGTTGTGTCGTGTGGGTGTGGGTTTTCTCTTCTCTAGTTGTGGCACGCGGGCTCCAGAGTGCATGGGCTCTGTAGTTTGCAGCACGCAGGCTCTCTAGTTGAGGCTCACCAGCTCAATATTTGTGGCATGTGGGCTGCCTCGTGGCATGTGAGATCTTAGTGCCCAGACAAGCAGGGATTGAACCCGTGTACCCTGCATGGAAGGTGATTCTTTACCACTGGACCACCAGGGAAGTCCCTGCCAGGACTCACTTTTATCCACTTTCTCTGGTTGCTTTACTATTTCTTAAACTCCCCAAGACCCTTCCTGCCTCAGGGCCTTTGCACTTACTGTTCTCACCATGACTGCCCAACTTTCTCACGACCTTCAGCTCTTTGTTCAAATGTTATCTCCTTGGAGAGGCCCTCTGAAGCATCCGGTTGAAAGAATCGCCCCCAATCTGTCAGACTCAACTCCTTGTCTTACTTTGCTTTCTTCATAGTATTCACCACTATGTGGTATTACTTTCCGTATTAATTTGTTTATTTATCTAGTATCTGTCTCCCTCCACTAAAAGGTAAGCTTCATGGGAACAGGGACTTGGTCCCTTTTGTCCTCCCAGCATCTGGGACCGTGCCCAGCATGGCGAGATGCTCAGGAAATATTTTTGAATGAATGAATGAATCTCATAAAGTTTACCCTTCTGGTCATTCATTCATTCATTCAACAAGCACCGATTCTAGAACCAGCTCTTGTGCAGGTAATAGGCCTACTTTTGGAAGGGGTGCCATGGCCATTTGGACAGGGGCAGCCTGATGCCTGGGTCTTCCACACCCCCACCTCCCCCGCATTGCACAATCAGCTCCCAACCCGTAGAACCTCCAGACCTTCCAGAACTTCCAGACCTGAGGGCTCCGTGGAGGAGGAGGGGTTAACAGCGCTGCTTCCCAAAGCCAAGGACTAGGCTGTTTGGGCTGATTGGGAAGCGAGGGCTTTGGGTGAGAAGGAGGCGGAGAGGCAGCTCCTGACAAGTCGTTCCCAGCGAATGTTCAGTCATCCTGGGGTTGAATGCTTCCTGACAGCCCTGACAGGCAGCGTGCGTCTGAGCTGCAGCTCGGTGCCAGGGACACCTGCAGCATTCCACACCCGGAGCCCTGGCCGATCGTGCCCACTTCAGGGTGCGAGTCCCTCTGCCATGGTTCCAGAGCTTTCTGTGCTGCCTGGGCTGCTCCTCAGAGCCCCATGCTTGTAGAGTGTATTAGCAGGACTGTTGGATGCAAAACAACCCCACCGGGGACATAGAGGCTTTAGGAGAAATTCGTGGGGAAAGGCCTCTTGAGAGTTACCCGGCAGGAATCCTCAGGAAGAATACCTTTCATACATTAAAGCAGACTTGCTCTAATGCCCTCATGCGAGAGGGCAGTGCAAAAGAGAAGGCTAGTAGATTAGTAGGAATTTTATATATTTGGATCAGGGTTTCTTCACCTTGGTACTATTGACATTTGGGATTGGCTAATTCTCGGTTGTAGGGGCCGTCCTGGGCATTATAGGATGTTTGCAGCATCTCTGGCCTCTACCCATTAGATGCCAGCATCATGTCCCTCGTTGTGACACCCCACATGCCTCCAGATATTGCCAAATGACCCCTGGGGGGGGGCAAAATTAACCATGGATGAGGGCCTCTGATGTATGAACTCAATGGGTAGGGAATATTGATTTTTAAATTGAAATCTGAAAGGATTGGGACTCAGAGTTTCTGCATTGGAATCCTGCTTTTCCTCTTAAGCTGTTTCCTCATTGCTGCACGTCTAGGTGCCACAAGGACCAGTTGAGTTAACACATGACAAGTAAGGGTTCTACACTGGCACCTGACAAGTCATGAGATTCAGTAAACACCCGCTCTTATTAACAGCCATTGGGATGCTGATGAATCCCCCTAGGGGGATCTATAATGCAGCGGTGGCGTCTGTTTTACAATTTCCTATAATGCACTGCGTCGCAGCCGCCTTCTGGTACACTGCTTTCTCATGGTAATAACCTTTGCTGTTCAGTTTTCCACTGCTCACGTGGGCCTGGTGGTTTCTGTCTCCGCTGATGCAGTACCCGGCGGTGGCCATCTCGGTAAAGGGCGGAGGGAATGTGACTGACTCACCTTCTGTGTGCCCAGAATGCAAAGTGGAGCCCTGAGCTGTGGCCTCGGAATTGCACAGAGGCTGCGATGTCCCAATTCTGTCAGCAGGGGGCAGCAGCAGCTGGGAAAAATGCCCGCTGCTGCAGGAGGGCGCCAGGGGCTGCCTCGCTCTTTTGATTTACTTCGCTGCTGCAGGTATTTCAAGTCGAGCAAATCATCCCTCCAGGGCCACCCGAGGTTTCCTTTACCCGCCCGTGGTAGTTTATCTGCGGGAGCCAAGAGTTGCTTTTGGAGAACATTCTACATTTAGCATGTCTGTCCATTTCCAGATGGCTCAGTCTGAACCTAGGCCAAGTTGTGCTAGGGACAAAGTTAAACTGGTTCCTGTTGTTCTATGTTCCTTTCCCCCTCTGCTCACCGCACCCCATCCTGCCCCTTATCTGAGTGACACAGTGCCCTTCCCAGAAAGCAGCTGCACCCTATGCTCAGGTGCCATCTTACCTTGTTCCCCATCCTGCCCCCACCATAGAAACTCAGCAGTGCAGAGTCTCATTCTCTCATAATTTCCCTGAGTCCACTCTTGACCTGCTCCATTGTATTTTCTACCCAGCAGCCAGGGTCATATTTAAAATTTTAAAATTTTGAACAGACAGTCTCTTCCCTAGCTTTAAAATGTAAAAGATGGAAAAGAGTACCCAGAAAACATTTCCTCCCACCCTTGACCATAGGCCTGCAGTCACCATCCCCAGGGGCTAGCACTCTTAACAGTTCCTCCTACATCCTTCCAGAGAGATTTTAGGTACATTGCAGCAAATATGCATGAACGTTCTTTCTTATCCTTTCTCTTCTCCTTTGCCCCACAAATAGAAGCTGCCACACATTCTTCTGCACTTTGCTTTTTTCCATCTAACCATATACTTTGGAGAGGTTCCATGTCAGTACCCACAGGGCCCCTTGTTCTCTTTTTAAAAAATCACGGTGTCCTCTTCAGTTGCAGAAAGTGGTTTTCTAAATCTTGTCCTATTGCCACTGCAGCCTCCTCAAAGGCTTCCTACTGCCCTGAGGGGTAAAGTCTGCTTCCCCCAAAGAGCTGCCAAGCCTGGGGAGCAGGCTACCACCTACCTCCAGCTTCATCTCACTTCCTGTGCCCTGGGAAGGCGGGCTTTCTCCATCCTCAAACTTGACCTGCTTCTCCTGCCCCAGGACCTTTGCCCCTGCTGTCCCCTCCTAACCTAGTTTACTCCTACTGTGTTTTTCTCAGCTCAGACATCACTTGCTCCATGTGTCCTGTACATTCCATTACAGTGGTGACCATTGTCTGTAGTTATTGGCACTGTAGCATGGTGATTAAGTCATGGGCTCTAAGGCCATACTCCTGAGGTTCAAATCCCAGCTCAGCCACTCTGTGCCTGGGTGACCTTGGGCAGCTCACCAAACCTTTCTGACAAGTGGAATGAGAGCAGTAGATCCTTTGTCCTGGCTTTTGTGGTGAGGATTCAATGACTAGATGAGCAAGCACAGAGCAAGATTCCATGGCTGCAGGGACTGCAGCACATCTCTTGTGTTATTGCATGTGGGGTCCAGCTGCTCGCAGCTCAAAAGCCAATAAAGAGGCAAGGTTTGTGGAAAGGAAAGTTTGCTTTATTTCAGATGCCACCAACCAGGGGCTGGGGGGAAGGGGGAGGGCGGACTCCTGTCCAAAGGCTGACGCCCCCCACCCCCCACTGACAACCAGTGGGCAAGAGCTTTTATAGGTGGAGGGAGGGGGCTACATGCAGAAACAGCACAGTCAGCTCTGACAGTCATCTCGATTGTTTTAAATACAGTTAATCTTCAGTTCCAGGGTCAGTTTATTCCCATTTCTCTGAGGCCAATTCCCGGAACTGTGGCAGATTGTGTCGTGGCTACAGTCTGGTCATCATGTAGTTCACTTCTTCCACCTGGCGGGGGTTTCAGTATCTATAAGACAGCTCGCAGGATATGGCTCAGAATATTATCTGTAGCCCTTGAAAAGAAGCTGAAGGTCCTTGACTTTGCTTAATGATTAAACTACTATTATTTGGTCTCCTTTGACTGTTTTCCTTTGTTTCTGCATTTTCTCACTTCTCTGATTAAACTTATTTTTTAGCTAAAGTTTTCCACAGACGAAAGGCAGGCGGAGGACATGGGGGGCAACGACCATAGGTCCTGATCTGTTTCACTTTCACCTGCTGCATGCAAACCCTGACAGTAAGGGCTGTGTCTGTTTTGCAAGTGTCAGACTCCAGTGCCTGGTGCAGAGCAAGAATTGTAGAAATATGGGCCAAACCTACTGGGCGTATTTACATATTAGAAGGAATCTCTGGAGGAATCGTTGTCTTAACCCACTAGTTTTTAAGCCACGCCTCTTGTGACACTAGTTAATAATAACAGCCAACGGTTGTTGACCCTGGTGCCAGGCTCATCCTTAGATTATTTCATCTCTTCTTTACAACAATCCTGACAGGTAGGTAGCATCATTAGCCCTATTTTCCAGATGAGGAAACTGAGGCACAGAGAGGTTTAGCAACTTGCCAGAGGTCACACAGGAGCAGAGCTAGGAGTCAAACCCAGGAAGCCTTCTAGGAAACAATAAACGTTTAAAGAACGTTGCCTTCACTCGGAGATGGCCATCTCTGTGACTGAGTGCGGGCTGTGCTCAGGGGTACCCTTCCCATCCATCACTGCCTGTTCAATTCTAGGCAGCTTTCGAGACCCAACTCCAGTACCCCCTCCTTCCTCCAACCTGGCAGCCCATGTCCTGATCTACCTCTGGACTCCTGGAGAGAGAGGGTGGCCAGTCCCTCCCCCTGGGTTCGGGCCCCCTGCTGTCCCCTCTGGTAATTGTCCCCTTTTGCGCCTGGGCCCTCTATTTCCTCTGTCCACTTCCGCCCCACCCGCCTCCCCCCGTGCTGCCTACATAAGCTCAAGCCGTTCCTAGCGCTCCAGAGGAGACCGTCCCTCAGTCCTGTGTTGTCCGCACCTCCCCTCAAAGGTCACTCGTGGCCGAGTGCTCCGCTGCGATGCCAAGGCAGCAGGAATGGGGGACGCTGTGCCCTTACTACGTGCCAGGCCCGCGATAAGCACTCAAGCCTCATGGTACCATGCGAGGTGAGGATGAGGAAACTGAGGCCCAGGGAAGTGGAGAAGTGTGCCTAGGGTGACACGCTTGAAACAGTGGGGCCGGCTTCGAATCCAGGCCGGCTTGTGCCAAGGGCCATGGCCGCTGTCTGCGATAGGGCGCCTCTGCAGGTTGGCAGGCCTCTCCTCCCTCCTGGCCCTCTCTCCGCCTCGCTTGGTGACACCTCTTCTCCTGGCCCTCCACCTGCCTCCCCAGTATCTTTCTCCAAAGCGCTGGCAGAGGCTCTGCTCCCTGCAGCGAGACGGTGGCCCCTACGCCTGTCAGCCTGCCCTCCAGACGCTCCCTGGCGAGTGTGCCCAGGCCACGACTTAACTCCGACCGCAGGCCACGTGACGTGGCTGGACCCGGAGCCACGATTCCTCACTCCCGACTCTCAAAGGGCTCCTGTGCGGCTCAAAACTGACTCTGCCTGTTGCCTCAGACACGCTTGGCAAACTGTAAAGTGCTGGCCAAAGTTAAGGGCTGTCACTCTGACCGTGACTGGCTCCCTTCCGAGGCTGATCCTTGATCTCTTGCTCCAAGGATTCTCGGGACACGTCGTCAGCACCCGAATGTGACATCCGTGGGTTGGCATCTGGCAGCCTTCGAACAGACTGGAAATACCGGACAGCCGTTCAGAATGCAGAGTTGAGGGGCCTTTTCTAGATGGAACCACGGGGCTAAACGCGGGCTGGGAAGCATGTTGCCCTACGGGGTGGCCTCCAGGCCCACCTGCCAAGCCTCTGGTAGCTGTAAACAGGCGTGATCGCCTGGAGACACAGGCATCCCTCGCTTTAGAAGAGGGAGCTGGCAGGACACGAGCCACCCAGAGGCTCTTGACTTATCCGGCCCGGGGGCTGTGTGCCTCCTGGTGCCAGAGTGACAGGGGGATGGACTTTTAAGTCAACAGATCTGGATTCAGAGTCTGATCTGAACAAAAAGATGGCTCTGGTCTCGCCTCTCGGTGAGACGACCCTCAGTTTTCCCGAAGATAGTTCTGACGTCTTGCTTGCTGGGAAAGATTTTTAAGATCTCATGAGGAAAGAAAAAAAAAAACAGTTTGGGGATATTTGAAATGAAGACTAGATACCAAGTCGTGTGGAGTCGCCCCTCAAAGGGCTGGCACTTCAAAGCTCAAAGCTCTGCCCTGTCCTCTCAAACTTCAACACTCAGTGCATCCATTTTCCAGAGGAGGAAACAGAGGCTTCGATAAATGATTTAAAAGACGTGTCTGATGCCACATGGCTAGAGAGAAGGGAGGGTGGGATTAGAGTTCATATCTTCTCTCTCCAAATCCAGCTCCACTGCTTACTGGCCTTGGGAGAGCTCATAAACTCGGCTGAGCCTCTGTTTCATCATCTGTAAAATGGGACCAATGACCTACCTCAGAGAGCTGTGAGGATTAGACAGGATAATGTAAACCACTTGATGCAGCCACAGAGTAAACACGCAACAAATACGGGCAGTTATTACTACTTTAGGACTCGCTGTTATGAATGAATGAATGAGTGAATAACTTACACGTACTTCTGCCCTCTCCCGGGCCTGGGAAGCTTCCCTTGCAAGAAACCCAAAAAGTGAAGGCAATTTCCTTTAGATGCAAATAAAGGCCCACTGAAGCCATGTATGGTGGCAGAAGAATTGGCCCTCATTTCCTCTATGTCATTCACCTTCTTGAAGGATCTTTCCCAAAGCCCAGAAAGGGCTGGCCGGCTGCGCAGACCATCCGCTGATCTCTCCAGCGATGTTGACAAGGTGGCCTTTTGTGATGACTCTGCAGGAAGCCTTCCAATAACTGACCCTCCGCTCCAGCGAAAAGCTTGGAATTTGCAGCGTAGCAATTTCTCATCGGACACAGGCTCACCCCGCAAGCCTCACAGCCAGCCTGGAGTAGTCTCTGAGGCGCTCTGCCCGGCTGACTGCCCTCTGCTCGTTTCTCAAGACTTAACAGGTGTGAGGTTTACAGGAGAGGGTGACAAGTGGCCTGGGACCTGGAGAAGCTGGAGTGGTAAGAGAGGGGCCGGCTTCTCGCTGGAGCACATCCAAGTCGGCCCTGCGGGTACCGCAGTGAATACAGAAAACGCTAGAATGGTCAAGGGCCTCCACAATCCGAGCAGCTTCCACGCTGATCCCTTGGCTGCTGCTTCCCTGCTGCATCCTGCTTTTGGTGGCACATAGCCAGCTACTTTTTAATTTGTGTCCCTAAATATGGGACACACATCATTTATCTATCCCATAGGGCAGAGGACTGTAGTGGATCTGAGCTGGGGCTCTGGGGTCAGATAAACCAGGGATTTTTTTTTTTTTTTTGGCTGCGTTGGGTCTTGATTGCTGCGTGAGGGCTTTTCTCTAGTTGCGGCGAGCGGGCACTACTCTTCATCGCGGTGCGCAGGCTTCCCATTGCGGTGGCTTCTCTTGTTGTGGGGCACGGGCTCTAGGCGCGGGGGCTTCAGTAGTTGTGGCTCGCGAGCTCTAGAGCACAGGCTCAGTAGTTGTGGCGCACGGGCTTAGTTACTCCGCGGCATGTGGGATCTTCCTGGACCAGGGCTCGAACCCGTGCCTCCTGCATTGGCAGACAGATTCTCAACCACTGCGCCACCAGGGAAGCCCAACTCCAGCACTGTTTTGGTTTGGGGTTTGCCCAGAAGCAGACCCTGGCCAAGGACTTGAGCACGGTGTTTTATGGTGAACAGATTCCCAGAAGTACCACTCGGGGGCGTGGGGACATGAGACAGGGAGGGAAGAGGAACCAGGAGGGCACAGCTCTAAGCCAACTGCCGCTGTGGGCAGCTTAGCCCCCTGGGGACTCAGGGACACTGTGTGGAACATGCCTGGAGTCACCCCAACTCGGCTGAGGGAGCTGGCAAGTTCTGATCCATCCCACCATCCGGCACTGGTCGGAACTGCACAGCTGTTACCCTCCACACATCCGCCTTGCCCCGTGCGGGGGCTGGACGTCCACAGCCAGGAACCAAAACCCCTTGGACAGGGAGTCTCGGGTCTTCAGGGTGAGAGGTAAGGGCACGGTGGTAACTGCTGTGGCCACTCCCCCCCCCACAGTCCCCTAACCTGTCTCTGCCTCAGTCTCCCAATCTGTTAAAAATGGATAACAGTACTTATTAGGGAAAGGAGATGCAAAGCATGCAGCAGAGGAAGTGCTCACTACCGTTGCTATTATCATTATAGTTTGCTGCCCGTCCTTCTGGAAGGCCCTTCTCCTCTTTGTTAACCAGCGAACTTCTATTTATCCTTCAAATGCCCAGCTTAGGTGTCACATTCTCTATGGCACCTATTTTTCTGTATGTATTAGCATCCTGGGGCTGCCATAATAAATGACCGCAAGCTTGGTGACTTCAAATGGCAGGAATGTATTCTCTCACGGTTCTGGAGGCCAGAAGTCTGACATCAAGGTGTCAGCAGGGCCGTGCTCCCTCCAAAGGCTCTCGGGGAGAATCCTTCCTTGCCTTTTCCAGTTTCTGGTGGCCGCTGGCATCCTTGGCTGCAACCAGGGACTGCAGAGGACTCCATCCTCTGCCTCTGTCTTCACGTCAGCCTCTTCCCTGTGCATCTTCTCCTTTTCTGTCTCTTATAAGGACACCTGTCATTGGATTTAGGGCCCACACTAATCCAGGAGGATCTCATCTCGAGACCCTTAACTTAATTACATCTGCAAAGACCTTTATGCCAAAGAACGCCACATTCAGAGGTTCCCAGTGGACATGCAACCCACAACATTACATTTTACAAATTTTCTTTACTTATGATTGCATTGGTTTGAGTCATATTTGCTGCACGTACTAACCACAGCAACTTAACCAATAGGGGTTTATTTTCTTCCTGTCACAAGCACTCTCAAGGTTGACAGCTTCCAGGCTCGTACGATGGCTTCAAGGAGCCACGAGGGACCAGACTCCTAGCTTTGTGATGGCACCTTTACCAGCTGAGTCTTTAACCTCCATGGTCGTAAGAATGCAGCTCTGTCTTTGGACACCAAACCTGCATCCTAGACAGGGTGAAGGAGGAAGGCAAAGGCCAAAAGATTAAGGGGATCTGCTTCTCCGGAAGCTTCCCTGCAAGCCTTACCCAGGGATGTCTGTTTATATGTCATAGAGCAAAACCGTGTCCCCAGGTCAGGTATTTTTCTCAGGGTACATTGCTCTCCTGCCCCCATATGGGATTGTGATAGAAAGAAAGAGGTGAGAATTAGTGAAAAGTAGGCAGCTATAATGATGAGTAGGCAAATTATAGTATAATATAATATAATATGATACAGTAAGTCCCCTATATATGAACCTTCAAGTTTTGAACTTTCAAAGATGTTTCGAACTTTCAAAGATGTGCATTCGAATGTCTAGCCATGTAAGTTAGCTCATGTGTCTGGCATACGTTGTCACGTGCATGCATCTGACCACAAGTGGTGGTGCTTTTGTGTACTTTACTGTACAGTACTGTATAGAGTACAGGAGTACACTATCTTTATTTCAAGCCCAGGAAGTCCGGAAGCAAACGTAAAAGCAGAGGTGATGTAGCTGGTACTACCATACTTTTCAAGATACTGTACTGTAAGACTTTAAGTGGTTTCTTTATTTTTTAGGTATTATTTGTGTGGAAAGTATTATAAACCTATTACAGTGCAGTACGCTATAGCCGATTGTCTTAGCTGGGTACCTAGACTAACTTTGTTGGACTTACGAACAAATTGCACTCACGAACGCACTCTTGGAACGAAACTCATTTGTATATAGGAGACTTACTGTATAACATAACATAACATAACATAATATAATATAATATAATATAATATATTATAATATAATATAATATAATATAATATAATATATTATAATATAATATAATATAATATATTGCCTGTAAGCAATTAAAATTCACACCACAGATCTCTTCCTATGTTATTATGGAAAATCCACAATGTCTAGTTTAAAGGACACACTATAGTGTGTTTGTGGATGGCCCATAATTTTCTCAGCCTCGTCGCTCCTGGTGTTGCAGCAGCCTCCTCTCTGCACCAAGGCCTGGCCCCGAGGGAGAGAGGGGCCAGGATGTGAGCATTCTGGGAGGGGCCAAGGTGAGCCCTGTGGAGTGGCACCGGGTGCAGTTGTATCTGGCAGCAGTGCTGTTAGTAGGAGTCAGCACGAGGGCCAGGAGGTGGTAAGCACACCAAAGGGACGGCAGAAATCTGCAATGGACCTGGTGACATCGGCATGTCACCTTCCCGAGGTGGCGTTCTGAACACTGGGTCAGGTCGGGAGGGAGGAAATAAAAAGAGCAACCTGGAAACTTCTCTGCTTCTCTAGGACATGGTACCCTCTTTGAAGCCACCCTCCTGACATCTGTGCTCAGTAAATATCCAGTGGGTGATTGATGTAACAAGGTAGAAAGCAGCCAGCAGGAGATTAAGAGGATTTTTAATGGCCCGTAAGTCGGCTTAGATCACAGCATCTCAGAGCTGGAAGGAACGCTGTGTCTAGGGAACTCTCCTGCTGATGCACGACTTCTTTCAGCCAGTTCCCTCCTCTCCACTTGCATGCCTCTCATGACAGGATGCTCACTGCCACACCGGACAGCTGCCTTTAGTGCCCAGCAGCTCGGAGGGTAGACAAGGTCTTCCTGAGGTTCAGTCAAGAGTTGTTGCCTCGTAAATCTCCCTGGCGGGTCCTGGTTTTGTGCCCGCGGAACCACACAAAATGAACCCAGTCCTTCCTCAGGCTTGGATGTAGGGGAAGCAGGAGAAAAACGTGGGCTCTAGCTCTGGATCTCGGCTCCTTGGGGTTTGAATCTTGGTTCTGTTCCCCATCGGGTGAAAAGTGAGTGGGGTCAAGAAAATGGGCCCCGGAGTCTCAGCCAAGATACTTAACGCTCCTTTTCCTCATCTACAAAATAAGGATAATGAGGGTTATCTGGCTTGGGTACCACCACGCGTGGGGCAGCCTGCCCTCGGCCGTTGGGAGCCTCAAAGCTGATCCCCATAAAGCCCCACATGCAGATACATCTCCTACTACTTCCCTGAGAAGGTACAGGACGAGCAGAAACAGAAGTATTACAGGTGAGGGCCCGTTGTGATGCGGTTTGGGGTCCAGGCTGGCTGCTCCAATGGAGAAAGGTGCAAAATACGCAGAGTCCCACTCTGAACCGCCCCTCACAAATGACGTCCTGATTCTTTATAAGCCCTGGAGCGTGGGCTAATGTCCCCATAGAGTGGCAGCCAGGGCACTGGGGGTCCAGCCCCTTTACTGTAGGAGACAGAACATTCTGGGAAGAGTTCTCACAGTTGCTATGATGACTTAACAAGGTCACGCTTCTAAAGTGCTTAGCGGTGCAGGGCACAAGTAATCGTTCAAAAATCATTTGTTGAATGGATGAATGAGTGTTTTCAATGTTCAGTTTCTGTTTTCATTGTTATTAGCTGTGTGGTTTGGACAAATTACTTAACCTCTCTGAACCTTAGTGTTTTTCACCTGTTGTCTTCCTTAGAGGGTCACGGTGTGGATTAAGAGGTGGTATATGATATACAAAACGTCTGGCGCATATTAAGTGCTCAAAGGAGGGAGAGGCAGATGTGGACGGAGGCTCTGTCCAGCCCCAAAGCTGGAGCCTGGCACAGTCATAGTCTCCAAATCCATGGCTGAAAGAGAAGAGCGTCTCCAACCCCAGCTTTCCCCATCCACCCTTCTCCACCTCTGGTCCTTCCTCGCTCCCCCCACCCCACCCCGCCACCATCAGCATGCTTTCCCTGCTCTTGGGCATTCAATCCACCATCCAGCTCTCTGCCCGGGTGCAGGCTGCTCTCGCTCTTATCAAAAGGCACTCGGGAACCCATTTGCCGGCTCCTCCTCCCAGCAGCGAGCTCCCTCCTACCTGCAGCCGGCCTGTCCCAGACAGAAAGGAGACAGAGATAATGAGTGAGGCTCCTCTGAGCATAACAATGAAGGAAAGGAGTCGCGTTCAGCTGATGAGCAAACGAGGAAGGCGACGAGGCGTTGGGGCGGGGGACGCTGGGTGGTCGGAGGCTGGTGACGCTGGGCCTACAGCAGGGGATGCCGGGCAGGCAGGACTTCCCCTGTGCCCCTCCCTCCTTGCTGAGTTAGAAGGTCCCTCTGGATGAGGCACCCTCTTGGTGGCAGGGTGGGAAAGCAGGAGGCAAGTTCAAGGCCCCGTTCTGCTCTGTACTTCCGTGTGGCCTTGAGCGAGTCACTGGCCACGTTGGGCCTCTGTGGCCACCTCTGCGTGATGCCGCCTCTTTGGGTGCCAGGCCCTGGGATCCAGCAGGGAACCCCCCAGACATGCCCTCGGCATCTTACGATCGATCTCCGGGACACGTGGCTGTGAATTAGCTGGTCGTGCTCTCCCCTCCTTTTCACCTGTGATGGGGAGCGCTTAGGGGCTCTAACCCGAGCTGGGGGCGCCGTCCGGGTGGCTTTCCTGAGGATGAAGAGGACTGAGCCAGGGAAAGAGGGGTGAGGAGGGCAGGGAGGGTCGAATGGTCCAGGTTGAGGGACCAGCTTGGAGGGAGAAGGCAAAGATGGAGGATGGGGTGGCGGAGAGGGAGGTCAGGCCGTCCCTGGGGGCAGGGAAGGCTGGGCTTTGTGTTTTATCTTACAAAAGGATTTATAGAATACTTTATTGTAAATATATTTTAAATATATTACAGAATTAGAAATAAAATAGGTTTATTTTATTCTATAGAAGGGGCAGTCACTGGGTAGTTCTAAGCAGAATGATGTGACCTGGTCTGTTTTGGAAAGGGCCCTTGGGGGCTCTGGGTGGAGAATGGATCCAGGAGCAGGAGATGAGACCAGAAGACGGGGCAGGAGGCCGCTGCAATGGTCCAGTGGCCAGGGCAGCCCCCAGCAGCCTCTCTCAGAGCCCGGTTGAAGGCAGGTCATGCGGTAAACTGCCCCGTTTATAAAAATGCCAAAGCTGAGTCACCAACGGCAACTGGCAGCATCACCTCACTGGAAGAGACGCCAAAAATGCTCATTGGAGGCTCTTCCCAAGTGTGAGACCCAGGCCGCGTGGCTCCAAGGAGTAGCGCCCCTACCAAGCCCATGATCAGGCCTGGACTCAGGCGGTGGCCGCCAGGGACGAGGTGGACTTGGCAACGGATGTGCGGGGTGTCACGTGTCATGACACCTCCTCTGAGTGCGCCACTGCTCCCCCCGCCCCCGCAAGGCATCCCGACCTCGTCCTGACCTCGTCCTGCCCAGGCTCTAGGCAAATCCTTTCCAAAGCAGGGCCCCGGAGCCAATGTCCTGTGCCCCCTACGAGGTCAGACAGACGCGCTTGGTGACTGCGCCACGTGCTGCCCCGGCTCTGCAGCGGGATGTGCGGGGCGGGAGGCGCTGAAGGCCGCCCCAGACCAGCGGCAGCGGCCGCTGTCACTGTTCCTGACCCGTGTCCTTCTCGCGGGGCCCTGCACTGGTTTCCGTGGGAGACGCTCCGGCTCCCCAGCCCCTCTCCCGTAATCCACATGGGCCACGCATAGGGCGGCCCCTCTTCCTCTGCTCCGTCCTCAGTGTCCCAAACTGAGCCCCATTAGACTTCATACGGAAGCCCAGGTCGGCCCCGGTCTTGACTGCCGTCACGAGTGCGTGTGCACACACGTGCCCTCACACCCACCAGCTCATACACACCATCTCCTGCTCACACGTACTCACACGCTCAGGCTCACCCAGGCCCACTTCCAGCCGCTTGACCTCTGGCTCACCTGCTGCCTTCTCAGCCCCCGAGGCCTGATGCCAGGCTGATCCGCGGCAGGGCGGCCCTCCGGGGCTTGCCACTGCTTTGGCCCGATTCCCGGTTCTGGCCCCAGGTCCCCTCCCAGGCCTGCAGTGCTGGCTCTGTCCGGCTGCTGCCATGGAAGGTGGCCCACCCATCGCTGCCTCTCAGCCTGGATGCTGATGGGTCGCCTGCCCAGGCCTCATCCTCAGTGAGAACCTTCCCTGACGGCCCCACCCAGGGCAACACCTCAGGGCCCAGGGGAAGGGTCAAGAGACAGCACTGGCTACGGGGTCTGGAAACATGACACGGGAGGGGGGAACTCTGCCCCGGTTCCCACCCCAAGGCTGTCGTGGGGTAGAGCAGAAGCCATCCTGCAAGGCTGCTGCCATGCACGCCCACCCAGCTGCCCTCCCCTCTTCTGATTTCCACCGGGACCTCTCTCCCCTACTCTTCTCCAGACTTGAGCTTTCTGTGTCACCGACCCTGCCTGCGTCCACAGATGGGCACCTTCCAGAATGGGCCGATCAGGGCTCCCATGCTTCAGGTCATCGTGACTGGTCCAGGGAGGGATGCAGGCTCTGGAGGTGGCTGCGGGGTTGGGGTCCTGGTTCCACCACTTACTCATGTGATCTTGGGCGAACGTGTAACTTCCTGTGTCTCAGTTTCCTCATCTATGCAATGGAGAGACTAATAGTCCCCACTTCATGGCGTTGCTGTATAGATGGAATCATGGAAAAGGGCTCAGTGCAGATTAAGTGCTCAGTCAACACGAGCTACTGGTATTAATAGGACTAAATCTGGGGCCTTCTGATGGAGTGATTGCAAAAGAGAAGCTCTTTTTTTTTTTTTTTTTTAAACTGATATTCTGAATATACCCCTTGAGCGGCTGGAGGAATCTTGCCATCAGGAAGGAGAGCCTGCCTGATAATGAATCCAGCACGAAGGAAAGCAGTGCTCAGAGATGGGAAAAGAAGGACTTAGTCCTGATGAAATCACTTAAGTTCCTTGATCCAGCTGTTCCTGAAGATCTACCCCTCGACTATTCAGGAACATAACCAAGTCTTTGTTTTTTCTTCCTTTTTTTCTTAAGTTACTTTGAGTTGGGTTTCTATCATTTGCAACAAAAAGAGTATTAATGAGTATCCATCTGTCCATCCATCCATCCATCCATCCATCCATCCATCCATTCAACCATCCACAAATCCTAGCTGTGTGGGCTTAGACACATTACTTTCTCAAAGACTCAGTTTTTGCACCTGTAAAACAGAGTTTCATCACCTACCTTATGGTGGTTTCAAGGATGAATGGGCAACCCATGTGCCAAAGGCCAAGGAGGGGTTCAGTAAATTTCCCTTCCATTTCATCTTTTCTGTCTGTATCCTGCCCCACCCCCGTGCAGGTGTGCCTGGAAGGCCAAGGCAGGAGCCACACCCCACCGGGCCTGGTTCCTCTCAAGCAGCAGAATCTGAGTGGTACAGCCTTTATTGTTTCTCCATCATTTTCCAGAAGAATGGTGTCCTTCAAGGGCCACAAGGGACGGGGGTAGTAAAAATAACATAAACAAACTGAACAGAAAGGCAGGAGGGCAGCAAGTGGGGCTGAGATCGGGTGTTTGGGGCAGAGAAGGACAAGACCTGGGCAGTCAGAGCCTCTTAGCTTTCAGCCACCAGAGCAGAGAATTCTGCAAAAGAAAATGACAGAGGTGAGTCAGAGGTGGTCCGTGCAGCAGAGACTGACCAGGACCTGACTGCGGCCCCCTCACCCCCCATTGGTGTTTTCTCTTGATTCTCGAATCTGCTGCAGAAGGGAAAGCTGAAGTGATGGAGCAAGTGAGCGTGGGGGTGAATGAATGAATGAGTGAATGAATGAAGTGAGATGGGAAATGATGAGGCTACCCTACCTTTCGCTTCACGATGTCTTGTCACCCACAAATTATTAGTAATAATAACTATAATAATAGTGGTGATGATAGTTTTCTGAATGCTAATCATGTCAGTCCCTTTTCTAAGTGCTTTATATACAATATCTTATTTGACTCTGACAATAATCCCATATTGTGCATTTTACCATTATTCCCCTTCCACAAATGAGGAAACTGAGGCTCCGAGTCCAGCAATGTCACACAGCTAGTGAGAAGCAGAGGCAGCTTCAGATCCAGGTGTGTCTGACTTCGGACCCCGAGCTCTTTCATAGCCACTTGTCATAGCCCATGAGGGTCACCAGCAGGATCTAAGAAGATATAGAGTCCCCTTGCCCTGAGCTTTCTGATTTAGAAGGTCCGGGGAAAGGGATCTGGTGAGCAGCCAGGAACCACTGTGTGCTCTTCCTCATCTGGGGGACGGAGCCAGACCCTGGAGCCCGTGACCTCAGCTCAGAGGGGTGAGCGTATCCAGGTGCTCAGAACGAGCTGGGCCCTGTCTCCTCATTAATCTTCGCAAAAATCTCAGGGATCTGGGAATTATTATCCCCATTTTACAGAGGGGAAAACTGAGGCCCAGGGAGGAGAAGTGACTTTTCAGAGTGTCGAGGTTGGAAGTGGCTGAGGATTCAAGCTCTGGGATCCAGGCCCCTCCGTGTGGGCTTGCCTGCATGCCACAGTGCCCCCCCATCTCCCCAGCAGTGTCCAACTGCTCTGCTTAGCCTTAATATTAAGTAAGGGGGTCAGAGACTGGTGTCAGCACCAGGGGTTGATCAGATGTCCCTCTATTGAATCCAACTCCACGAAAATGAACAAAGGGATGTCCCAACCAGGTGAGGGGAGACACAGGGGAGCCGGAGATGGTCCCTGCACCCCAGGAGCTTCTGGAAGAAGATGATATCAGGAAACACTCTGTGCTGCTGGCCTTTTCTCTGAATCTCAAGCACGCCGAGGGCATTCGCCCCGCAGGATATTTGCACCTGCCGTTCTCACTGCCGGGTACACTTTCCAGGCTGCCTCACAGCCAGCTGCTTCTCACTTACCTGGTCTCAGCTTAAACGGCACCCCTCAAGGGGCCTTCTCTGACCACTCTGGCACAAGCAGTGACCCACCCCTACTGCGATCCTCTTCGCTCTCATCATTATTTATTATATTCACAGCACTCACGACTCTGGAAATACTTCTGAGTATATTCTTGCTTATTCACTTGCTGTCTGCCTCCCCCATTGGACCATAACGCTGCAGCCCCCACTGGCTTCGTTCCCTCCATCCCACCTCCTGGCTCCACAGCTGACACCGAGGGGACCACATGTGTTTGTGAAAAGACGTAAGAGGCACAGAGACTTCGCATTCACAGGAGAAGAGGTGCCTTCTATTTAAGCGATGGGCAAAACCTTCAGAGGAAAGGTGGCTTCTGATACAGGCCTGTAAGAAGATGCAGAATTCCCAAAGGAGAAAGCGGATGGAGGGGTCAAGGCTCAGAGGCCAGGATGCAATGCGGTGTATTTAGGAAAGACCCAATAGCCGTGCTGGGCTGGCCTCTTGTGTGATAGGACGAGCTCAGCTAAAGAGGCCTGGGCCCCCCGAATCTGGCTCTTCCCCTGACGGGCTGTGCGACCTCAGACAAGGCGGCGCCTAGCCTCTCTGAGCCTCACCAGCATCGTCTGTAAAAGGAAGGAAAGTCGGCTTTGCTTCTTGATCCAGAGACAGTCAGAAGAGAAGTGCTGGTGCACAGGAGGTCTCAGCCCGCATTGGGAACCCCTCTGCACCCCCTTCCGTGTCCTCTCGACTGCAGGGCCTTCGTGTGCTGGTTAGAAGGGGTGCTGCTCACTAGCCAGGTCTTCTGAGACCTTTATTTGGAAGATTTATTGTAGGAGAGTCTTCTCTGTTGTTTTTCTCTCCAGGGGACAAGAGAGGACAGAAGGAGTTTGCCACCCTCTCCAATATGTGTCTCTGAGATGCCAGGCCCCCAGCCTGCCAAACCCTGGGGGGCGTCAGGTAAGTCACCCTCGCCTCTGCAAACACAGTGTTGTGATGTGGGGACAGCGCAGGTGGGGACCAAGAGCGAGGCTTCGAGGCCCAGCCTGGCCCTGTTTGCTGGGAAAGGTGCCCCTCTGGGCATCCGCTCCTCCATTTCCCCGTGCAGTGAAGGAAGGGGGCGGTAACAATTCCTAGTGAGAGACGAACGAAAAGCTGAATGTGAAGAGTCATGTACCACAATGTTCACTGCAGCTCTATGTACAATAGCCAGGACATGGAAGCAACCTAAGTGTCCATTATCGGATGAAAGGATAAAGAAGATGTGGCACATATATACAATGGAATATTACTCAGCCATAAAAAGGAACGAAATTGAGATATGTGTAGTGAGGTGGATGGACCTAGAGTCTGTCATACAGTGTGAAGTAAGGCAGAAAGAGAAAAACAAATACCGTATGCTAACACACATATATGGAATCTAAGAAAAAAAAAAAAGTTCATGAAGATCCTAGGGGTAAGACGGGAATAAAGACACAGACCTACTAGAGCATGGACTTGAGGATATGGGGAGGGGGAAGGATAAGCTGGGAAGAAGTGAGAGAGTGGCATGGACATATATACACTACCAAACGTAAAATAGACAGCTAGTGGGAAGCAGCCGCATAGCACAGGGAGATCAGCTGGGTGCTTTGTGACCACCTAGAGGGGGGGGATAGGGAGGGTGGGAGGGAGGGAGACGCAAGAGGGAAGAGATATGGGAACATATGTATATGTATAACTGATTCACTTTGTTCTAAAGCAGAAACTAACACACCATTGTAAAGCAATTATACTCCAATAAAGATGTTAAAAAAAAAAAAAAAAGAGAAGAAAGGCCACAAGAGGTATCTGGGGCTTCCCTGACGTACGTCCCACCCTCCCCAGGCTTAGTATGAAGCACATATTGTAAGAACCTCCCGGTGTAATTTCTTCAATGCACATGGTTACGTAAAACGTTAGCATTAGGGGATGCCGGGCGAGGGGGCTATGGAACTCGCTGTACTATTGTTAGACCTCATCAACAGAGCTAGAAGTATTTAAAAATTACAAAGTGAAAAAACAAAGAGCACCCAAACCAACACTTGCTATCATCGTGGAAATGACCTGCCACTGAGCCCCGCCAGGTGGAGGGCTCCTCACCTTTCTGGGGTCTGACCCAGGAAATGGACACCACTCTCTCCTGTCCCGGAGGCCAGGAAAGGCAGGTGGCCTGGATGTAGGGGCCTGGGTATCGACTCAAGGTGGGAGAGGGGAAGGGTTCTCCTGCTGGCCCAGAAAACCCTTAGAATCACTGGCTGAACGACCGCAGTGGCAGGAGTGCAACCTCAACACGAAACATTAAGACTATGCCTCTCACGGGCCGGGTGTCAAAGCATCCGCTTCCTCAGCCACGAGCTCCTCTGATCCTACGGCACCTCGCTCAGCCCGGTGGTTCTTTTGAGATGTCTTCTTTTTTTTTTTTTTTTTTTTGCGGGCCTCTCACTGTTGTGGCCTCTCCCATTGCGGAGCACAGGCTCCGGACGCGCAGGCGCAGCGGCCACGGCTCACGGGCTTAGTTGCTCCGCGGCACGTGGGATCTTCCCGGACCGGGGCACGAACCCGTGTCTCCTGCATCGGCAGGCGGATTCTCAACCACTGCGCCACCAAGGAAGCCCTGAGATGTCTTCTATCATTAGTACTTTGATTAGCATTGCCGATTTTTATAGAACTAAAAAATTCTTATTTTGAAGAATCACTTCCTCCATGGGAGAGACGCTTCCGTCTGCGTTTTACAGATCGGGAAACTGAGGCCCAAGAGTCAAGTAGTGTGACTTAGATCACACAGCGGACGTGCTTCAAACTTCCCTCTTTACCCTGGAGGTTTCCGACCTCCCTTGACCTAGGTCTAGGGTGACACAGGAGACAGCTCAAACATCACCACCCCCGTGACTGTCATATTCGCCGTTTTTTATTACTTCATGGTACTGAGCACTCTTTGAGAATGATCTTATTTATGTATGTACTTACTTTTGGTCAGTTTCCCCCACCAGAACATAAACGCCAGGAGGGCAGGGGGCGCTGTCCATCTCGTTCACCATTCTCCTAGCAATAGAACACACCTGGTCCCGAGCAGGTGCCCATAAACAAATGTCAAGTGGGTGGACAGATGGATGGACGGATGGATGGCGTGGCTCATGAGTCCTCCTCAGGGTTCAAAAAGCACCGACTTACCGCATATAATTCAGCCCTGGGAGGTGAGTGGGCCGATTCTCATTCTATACATGGGGAAGTGGAGGCCTGGAGAGGTCAAGTGGCAGGGTCACGCAGAAAAGAAGGGCCAGGGGCAGGAGTTGGCCTGAGGTCCCATGAGCACCCCCTACATCGAGGTGGAGAGGCCGTTCCTGACGGGGCTCGCATCCCAGATCGGGTGGAGGCATGAACTCTCTCCAGCTTTCACCTGCCATTTGATCTGGAAAACTGGCCAGAGCCAGTAAAGCCTGTCCTTGGGCCCTGAGTTGCTCTGTCCTGGGATAAAGGACACATGAGTCCCTCCACCAACACCAGCTCCTGGAGTGACTGGTAAGAGGGGAAGTTGGTCCTTACCGTTTTCTGACTTCCATCTACCTGCCCCCTCCCCCCAATCCTCACCCTAGAAGTTACAGGCTCTTGGCTGCTCCTCAGCAAAGACCCTGACCATCACCTCCACACCAGATGGCATTTGGGGCAGTCAGCATGAAGGGGACCAAGGGACACCAACCAAGGGACTCTCCAGCGGTGGAAGGTCAGATGTTTTGCAGCCTGACTATGGGAGAGGTTTTGGACCTGTGGGCTTTTCAAAAGGCTCTAAAAACAGACCCCTGGGATCCACCGTGAAGCGGCCGGGTGTCACAGTGGCACATGCCCTGGCGTTTTGACGAGAACACAGGATTCTAATTTTGTCCACCCAGAACCTGGAGCAGGGCACTTTGGAGACAAATTGAAGGCAGGAGTCACCTCTTTTGTACCTTTTGTACACCTCTTGGGGCAGAGCTCAGGAACCAGCCAATTAACTAATGCCCTCCTATCAAAAAAAGTCTCCTCTAAAACATCTAGATCTCTCCTGAGAGAAAAACAAATGAACAAACACACAAAGACCCTGTAAAGTCTAGGTCAAGTGATTTAGCGGTAGGATGCCGGGATGGAGAACGGGCATCAGAGGATGGGGCTCTGGTCTCGGTTCTGTTCTTTACTCGTGTCCCTGGACAAGACACCTCACACTTCCTCGTCTCTGTTTTCTTATCTGTGCAGCCTCGGGTCTAGAAGATGCCTTTCTAGCTGTCCTCCGGAGTTTGGAGCAAGGGAGCCGGGAGTCAACCCTCAACTCCCATTTCTTGCTTCTGTGACCTGGGACTAGATACTTCACCTCACTGTGTCTGTTTCCTCATCTGTAAAGTGGGCCTCCTTGGGTTGTTTAGAGGAACCAGCACTAAATCCCTTGTTGCCGGCCTGATCCATAGCCAGCATGCAGCATTTGGTAGCTGTTATTCTCAAGATGCTTCTTTAGCTCCAGCCACTTTATTTATTTATTTTTAACATCTTTACTGACATTTAATTGCTTTACAATGGTGTGTTAGTTTCTGCTTTAGAACAAAGTGAATCAGCTATACATATACGTATATCCCCATATGCCCTCCCTCTTGCGTCTCCCTCCCACCCTCCCTATCCCCCCCCTCTGGGTGGTCACAAAGCACCGAGCTGATCTCCCTTTGCTATGTGGCAGCTTCCCACTAGCTATCTATTTTACATTTGGTAGTGTATATATGTCCATGCCACTCTCTCACTTCGTCACAGCTTACCCTTCCCCCTCCCCGTGTCCTCAAGTCCATGCTCTACATCTGTGTCTTTATTCCTGTCCTGCCCCTAGGTTCTTCAGAAAATTTTTTTTTTTTTTTAGATTCCATATATATGTGTTAGCATATGGTCTTTGTTTTTCTCTTTCTGACTTACTTCACTCTGTATGACAGACTCTAGGTCCATCCACCTCACTACAAATAACTCAGTTTCATTTCTTTTTATGGCTGAGTAATATTCCACTGTATATATGTGCCACATCTTCTTTATCCATTCATCTGTTGATGGACACCTAGGTTGCTTCCATGTCCTGGCTATTGTAAATAGAGCTGCAATGAACACTGGGGTACATGACTCTTTTTGAATTATGGTTTTCTCAGGGTATATGCCCGGTAGAGGGGTTGCTGCCCCAGCCACTTTAAAACCAAGTCCGTGAACTGCCTGGCTGCTGCCCGGCACAGGGGGAGGGTGCCACCAATGGCACTGTAACCTTTATTTCTTGGCCTTGCTGTTGCCAACCCCCACCTTTTCCTGTCCTGCCTGGCACCTGCCGACAACGTTCCAGTAATCCTGGAGTTGGAGCTGAATCTTGTTCCATCCCTTTCTGGCTGGGTGGCCTTAGGTCACCACCTGACCTCTCTGAGCTTCAATTTTCTCGTGTGTAAAATGGGTATGATAATGTCGACGTGCGCAGCTATTGGGAAGACCGGATGAGAAAATACAAAAAGATGCCTGGCACATAGGAGATGGCTTATAAATGTTAGTTCCTTGGATCTCCTCAGCACAACTGGCTCAGGCTGGAGCTTTGAAATAATAACAACAATAGCCACAAAAATCCCCAAACTAAGACAGGAAGATGTAAACAGACAGAGGACGTGGGACGCCCAAAGAGCACGTTTCTGACACTGTCTGTATCCCATACGAGTTAGGATTTCCTCCCTAACATGGCTGTCCACGGACACTCAGTCTCTGCCCCTCAGTTTCTGCATCTGTAAAATGGGGACAACGAGAGTATCTCCTCGTACGGCAACAGTGAGGACTGCACGAGGTACAGTGGTGCCTGGCACACAGAGGGGCCGCAGTTAAATCAAGTCTTACTGTTGAGGTGTGAGGGAGAGTGTTCCTGGGTAGAGGGGGGCGCGATCCAGAGTCCTTCTTCCTATAAAAATGCAGGTACATCTCTACCTTTGGCAAGGAAGTGCCACCTGAGGCCCCTGGGGCCAGCTCGCTGGTCTCTCCATCATCCAATCAGGAAGAGACATGGGGTGGGGATGGGGATGGGGTGCAGCAGGCAAAGGGTCAGAGGATGGGTGGACTCACTCCTCTCCTTTCCCTTAAGAAACTGAAATTAGCCTAATGAGGTCTGTCCCCATTCCGGGCGCTGTGGGAATTGGACAAAATTAGAAGCTATTGACAGGTGAGAGCATCGCGGCTGATAGCCCGAGGTGAAAATGAGATGAACTTTGAGTCAGCGCCTGGAAGACTCTCTCCTCCCCTCTGTCCTGATGATCAAGATGAAGGCACCGGCCTCCGGTTTATCACCTCACTTCTAAATAGCTCCCAGGCTGGGTTTCTTATAAATTGGTATTGCAAACAGGGATCACTTTCCCACCCCAGAGAACGGGGAGGCTGGGTCATTTGGGGTCTAGCCGGACGGCCTCAAGGAGCCGGTAAACAGTGCCGGGAGCGCACTCTGTGCCAGGCATCGCTCTGTGAGCTGTCCCATTTCATCCTCACCAGCTCGCTTATCCCCTTTTTACTCACAGGGAAACTGAGGCTGAGAGTCTTTCAGCCAGGACGACGTAACTCAGGCCTGGCTCGTGGCAGGATGTGTGTCTCTTTCTCAGAGCTTGGAGTTGAACAGCCCTGGGTTCTGGAATCAAGCCGAAACCTCCAGAGGCAGGAGAGGGATAAATGGAGAAGGAAAGTCCTCTTGCTGCCCTCACTACTGCTCCTTTTCTCAGGAGGGCAGTTATATAAGGAGTGCTGCTTTCCCTCCTTTGGCTAAATCTTATCTAGTGCAGCAGAAGGTCGGGAGTTAGGGAGAGTCCACACGGGAATAAAAACGAGCATCTTGCTATAAGCACAGAAACCATTTATAACTTGAACGTCCCAGCTCAGCCTGGTGGGGGGAGTAGCAGACTCAGGAGATCGAGGTTCCGTTCGGTCAAGGGCTTTGCTGTGTGACTTTGGCACCTCACGTCCGCTGAGCCTCACTTTCCACATCTCTCACTGGGGACCACAGACTCTGTCCCCCAGACCGTATTGGGCTGGGATGAGGATGTAATGAAATAGGACAAAACACTGTATGACTTGGGGCTCTGCCATCAGGGCTGCGGGCTGGCCCCGATGTGCATATCCTGCCTTGCTTGGAAATCAAACCCCATAGAGGCTGGAGGGCTGGAATTACAGGGAGGCATGCATGACTCTCCTTTCGTCCCTCTCAGTTTCTTCCCATCTTAGACTCCATTTCATTTCCTCTGAGAGTGGGTATTCCACTGTTGCCAAAGGGTTTTGAAGTAGCTTACAAGAGAAAGCGCACGAAACAAGACGAAAGGAACCATTTCCAGAACACTCACAATTCTTGCAACAACCTTTGAAGGTGGTTATTTTTAACCCTGCTTTGGGATGAGGCCATGGATGTCCAGAAAGAGGAGAAGGCTTGGCCATTCACACTGCTGGTTGAAGCACTCTACAGGTTGTATTTTCTGCCTGACTTCAGGAGTTTCAGCCCTAGGGCTTACTCCCTCCCTCCTGCCTCCCATGTTAAAATGCTACTTAAGGATAAAAGAACAGATTTTTGCCAGAAAGAAGCAAAAAAAAGCAAATGCCTTCAGGCATGCGGAAACACTGCAAGGGTCAGGCAATCATTACGATTAAATTTTTCAGCCACGGAAACAAAAGCAAACCACAGGCTCTTGAGTTGAAACAGGCTTGAAGCACAGGAAACGGGATCTGCCACTGGGATCAGGTTTCAGGGAAACTAACTAGGATTGCCTGCGTGCATGTGTATATGCGGGCGGGGTATGCAGTTCCTGTCGACAGCATGGCGGGGCAGAGAATGTCAAGCTTTGAAACAGCGCTCCAATGCTGAGTAGCTGTGTGATCCTGGGCAAGTCAGCCCACTTCCCTGAGCCTCAGTTTCCTTGTCTGTACGCTGAGGGCATGTCTTGTGATGCTCTTGTGAGGACGGAAGGAAGTGCCACATGGAAGGTCCCCGCTATTCCCAGCAGCCCGCACCGTCCATGAGGACAGGTATTGGGTACGGAGAACCCGGGCTGGGGACACATGCAGGGTGGCAGAGGGTCCTGCCTGGACCTCTGAGTCTCAGTTTTGGCTCTGCTACTGAGTGACCCTGGGCATGTTCCTTGACCGCTCAGTGCCTCGGTTTCCTCAAATACAAACCGGAAGAGGGATGGCATCTATTTGCTAGGATGATTATAAGGCAGTGGTTCTCAAAGTGTCGTCCCCGGGCCATGAGCACCACATGGGAACTTTGTAGAAATGCAAACGCCTGGGCCCCACCCCGGACTTAAGGAATCAGAAACTCTGGGGATGGGGCCCAACCATCTGTGTGGTGAAAAGCCGTCAGTGATTCTGATGCCAGGTGCTGTTGGAGACCCGCCGTGGGGAAGGACAGGTACTTGAGAGACAACCTGCCACTTACTAGTCTCGCCTGTTACTGATCCCTGGGTCTGGGGGCACCTTCCACCTTTGATCACCTTCTCCCTCCTTTTCTGCTTTAAAACCCCCCTCTACCAGCTTTACACCAGGCTTTCAAGGGTGGCCATGGAGAATCAATCGACCCCATCTATAAAAGTCTTTGAGTTTCCTTCGAGTTGCCCAGAAGTGGGAAAGCAAAGGGGGTATTATTAGAACTTTGTCTTTCTACCCACTCCCATCAACCTGTGACCCTAAAGGACCTGGTAAGTATCGCTCAACTTCAGAAGGGCAAGCAGCTAGAGACAGAGGCAGTCTCCCTGGTTCTAGAATCCCCTAGGACCTGCAAGCCCCAGCCCAAGTGGGTCTCCGCCCTTAGCCTGTGGACCTCTCCCTATACACCGTACCTCCTCATCATTGCATCCCCAGAACTGGACACATTCATTCATCAAACTTTTCTTGTGCCCCTACTATGTGCCAGGTCCTATTCTAGGTGCTGGGGTCAGAGCTGAACAAAACCAAGTTCCTGCCCTTGTGGACATGACATCCAACCCAGTGGGAAAGAGAGAAGCAAGCAGTAAGTCAATAAATAAAATCGTCTACAGTAGATGCTCTTTGACTTTGAATGAACGGATGAATGAATGAAGCAGGCAGCACAGGGCATGTGCTTTGGATCTGGACAGACCTGAACTCAGATCTTGACCTTGTTTCTTCCTAGGCAAACTCTTAGCCTCTCTGAGACTCAGTGTCCTCATCTATAAAACGGGGATAGTAGTAATATCCTCAAAGAAGCTGGGAAGATTAAATGAGTAAAATGCCAAGCACAGTGCCTGACACACGGAGGGCTCCATGAAGTTAGATGTCATTGCTATTGTTATTCAAGGTCATGTAGCTGAGCCTAGATGCCATCCTGGTCCTCTGTCTAGAGGTGTATGCACTGGGGCACCTGGAGAGTCCCAGGGCTGGAAGGGACCCCAGTGATCAGCCAGTGATCTGACCCCTGATTTTAAAGCGCGGGCACCTGAAGGTCAAGAAGTTCTGTGACTTGTCCCAAGTCCTACCGGGAGTTGAAGGCACCCTCCAGCTGGTGGACAGGGCTCAGCCTCTTTGGCCCAAGGCAGAGAGTCTCAAATAGAAAATTCTGGGCCCACGAAGGGCTCTTCTTCCCATCCCACTGTTTATTAGGCACCATCACACCCATCCTTCCTGTCGCCCTCCGGATACAGTACTGTGTTTGGGGGCGGAAGCGGGGAGGGGGCGTGTCTGCATCTTCCCACCTCCAAAGCATGAGGCGTGGGCCCCCCGGCCTCGGGTGATCTGTTCTCATTGCCCACTTCATCTCTTGCCCCCCTGTTTTGTTCTGCCCTGATTTCCACACTTTCACCAGGTTGGCCTGAGCCTGGACTGCGCTGGCAGACAGACCTGGGTTTGAATCCATGTCACCTTGGGCGCTGGAGCTGCTCTTTCTGCATCTGCATCTATGTCCTCTGTCATCCTAAGGTCAAGGGAGGTGACGTGTGTGCAGGGTCCAGCAACGTTACTCACCCTGGTAGTAATTCTCTCTCCCCTCCCACCCTCAGCAAACCAACCTTCTTGCCTCTTTCTAAACATGCCCTAAACTTCCCAGCCTTAGTGCCTTTGTTGATGGATACCAAGGCCTCGCCTGGACCTCCCTCCACTTGCCCTCCTGGCCTGTGGCAGCCCTGCCCGTGGTCTCCAGATCCGCACAAGGGCCCGCTGCCTCCCTCCCTGAAGAGCTCGTCTGCACCTCCTGGCCTCTGCCTGGTATTACTGTGTGTTTGTGTATAAATCATAGAGCTGTAAACACCGTGCAGGTAGAATAGAAATAGCGTTGCAGCCGCTGTTTACCGAGCACTTACTGTGCGCTGGGCGCCGCACTTAACATCATCATGTCACGGAATCGTCACAAAATCCCAGTGAGCTGTGCGTTGTGTTGTGATGCCCAGTTTATAGATGAGGGCTTTCTAGTCGGGGCTCAGGGGCACCCGGCCAAGAAGTGGTGCCTCTGAGGGTTGGGTCTAATTCCACTTTGCTCGCCCCGCTGCCCAGCACAGGCTTGCTACTCGGTAAATATCTGTTGGGTCTGATGGAAGAGTTGAGTTAGTGCTTTAAGATCTGAGCTGGGCAGTTAGGGAGGCAGGGAAGCAGGCCAGGATCTGGCCTGGTTTTCCTTCACCGTGGAGGTTGATTCTGAGCTGTAGCATATTGGCTGCAAATAAAAACGGGAGGGAGGTCCAAAGGCCTGAGGTGGGGTCACGGGGGCAACCAAGCTCAGGGTGGAACTGTCCGGTAAGTGACTCAGTGACGATGGGGGTGTGGGAGAGACACACCTCTCCCTGGAATCACCTAGACCAGCCACCCTTTTCCCTCCAGCGTCCTCTGCCCCACCTCCTTTAAAACCACCTCCCTCTCTCCCAGCCACCAGAAGGGCAGCTGGCATCAGGAGGTCAGGCAGCTCATTGCATCCAACCTTTCTAGAGTTTCTCCATTCTCATTTCTGGCATAAAAATTTAATAAACTATGCCCACGTTCTGACTCCTTGTACATTTCCCAAGGCCATTTTGTGTCTGCAGCCACTTAATTTTCACAACGAGCCCAAGCAGGTCTTAGGATAAAACTGTGCTCCCCGTTTGTCAGACACTGGAACCTAGGTATGGAGAGGTGATGGTCAAGGTCACAGCTGCTGAAGAGCAGAGAGCAAGCAGAGCATAGGGGGCTGGACTTCACACTCAAGCTACAGATATTTATTAAGTGCCTGCTTTGGGTTGGGTACGGGCTAGACACTGGGGACACAAGGATGAATACAAGCTAGCCTCTGTTAAAAAAGTAGTTAACAAACATGTATACAGCAATTCTTCTATGCCGCTGTTCTACACATGTCACGCATTAACAAATGTAAGCCTCTGACAATCCTATGAGATAAGAACAATCCTTATCCTCAGTTCAGAGCCGAGAAAACTGAGGCCCAGAGTAGTTACTTGAATCGCCCCAAATCACACAGCTAGCAAGTGGCTGGGCTGGGATTTGAACACAGACAGCACAGGCCCAGAGGCCGAGCACCTACACATAAGTTTCTCTTAAATTGGCAGAAAGGACCATCACAAGGACCAGCACTGACATGGCATAGAACAGTGGACAGAGATATTCAGAACTGGTTCCAAATCCCCGCTCCAAGCTCTTTGAACAGGCCAAGCACCTACAACCTCACTTTGCCCATCTGCAAAATGGATATGATTCCCAAGGATGTTGTGATGCTAAGAAAGATAATGATCTGAATGGAGAAGGATGTGGGATGGTGGACCGCCAGCCCCTCGTCTGTTCTGAAAGCCAAGCTTGAAAAGCAAGGTCAGGCCACATGTTCCTTTTCCTAATTCCCAGCTCATCCCTGGCTGGCTGTTCTTTCCTGGCTCTCGTGCAATTCTGAAATGGTATATTTGGGTGAAGCCAAAAGAGGTTTCGAGGCGAAGTTACAGGACACCCAGGACAAGATGCTGAGGAGGATAGGAGATAACGAATTTCCATCCCTGCAATCTGAGAATGTGAGAGTCAGTAGGGTCCTGGGGGATCAGTTGGCCTCATTTCCTTGGGTTACAGATGGGAGACTGAGGCCCGAAGTCACATAGCCAGTTTGGGCAAAGCTGGGACCAGAACTCAGGCAAAAGCACAGACAAAGTTCAGGAAAAATCTCCAATTCTCCTGGATTCCTTACACAGCAGGGAGGAAAAAAAAGAATCTATTCCTTTTGGGTTATTCAAATCTAGAGAACAATATACCAGTTTTTTCTTTGCCTGGCTTGCATGAGAGAGCTCTCAGACCTAAGGGATTGGCTTTTTTCTTCTAATCTTGGGGAGTGGGGGACACCCCCCCGCTTCTCCCCTTCCCATGGTGGAGGGACATAGCTCTGAGCTTGTAGCACCCAAACATCCTGAGATCCACCACGTGCCCGGGTCCTGGCTACTCACCATCGACCCCAATCCTGTCATCCCCGTCCTTGTCTCCAGCAGCCAGCAGTGTCTTGATTTCCTTAGCAGATAGGTCTCTGGCATCTGGGGAGAAGGCTTTCAGAATGGATCTGGAGGAGGAAAAGGAGAAAGTGGGGAGGGAGTCAGGCCAGGGTCGCCTTGTAGGAGCACCGTGAGGACGGTGGGCTGGCGTCTGCACAGGGGAAGCAGGAGGCTGGGACGGGGGGCAGGCAGCGGGCATGCGTGCAGCCATTCTGGGCCAGGTAGTCCCGCCGTGGCTATGCTTCGCGGGTAGGCGTGCAGGGAAGGACAGGCTGTCCTCTGCGAAAGGTTGCCCTCACTTCAGCCAGGGCACCTACATTTGTTTATTTATTCAGCCAACACAATAAACACAAAAGTGTCTTCTCTGTGCCACCGTCATGCTGGAAACGGGGGGCACAGAGATGATCTTAGGAAGCCACCTGAAAAAACGGAGGAAGCCATGTACTCTGGGAGAGACCACACAGTCTCTCCCAGAGTACGTGATGGATGCAGTGATGAGGAAGTGGAGAGCAGCGCTTGAAGGAGGCATCCATTCACCTGGGGGTGAGGGGAAGAGTCAGGAGAGGCCTCCTGGAGAAGGGGACGCCTGGAGGACAGGTAGAAGTCAGCATCTGTGTGCGCGCGTGCGTGTGTGTCCACATTGGGCGCGGGAGGGTGGAGGAGAAGGTTCTAGACAAAGGTTACCCTTGTGGGATGGTTTAGGGGAGAGACAGGATGGACGGGGAAGTCCCTGCTTGAAAAGCCCCTCTCCCTTCTCTTTCTGGCAAAATTCGAGGCAGTCTTGGCCAGAGTGTTACATAAAGCACAGCAGGATTGGCAGACATGGGCCAGGAGGCCAAGAGGGTGATGGTGGGAGGTTTTTGTGTGGATGCCATCTTGCACTTTCCCAGTCATAACCTGCTCTGTCTTGCTCCTAGGACTCCTGAACCCCCAAAGCTGGTTCTGCACCCTGACTTGCCCAGAAACTGTTCTAGCTGCTGGTACAGAAGGGTAGGGGTCTGCAGGACGGTAGAAGTTGCCTTTTAGAGGAATGAAAATCAATGAAATACTCAAGGGAGCGCTCTCTGTCTTGCCTATGGTGCGCTGGGCAACGAGAAAAGCCGCCTCTTGGTTCGTATTCAATTATTAAGTAGCACCATTCCATTAGCAATATTAAGTGGCTATAATTTAATCTCATTAGTTGCACTTTCTGCTGAGGATTTTATTTTCCGGAAGCAACAGCGATCAGGCACGGGTGGTTATTTTCTGTGAAGGGTGCAGAGAGACGGGCAGGTGGACAGGAACTCGGAAGCAAGAGCCCCAGCCCCCAGCCCCTCGCCCAGAGCCGCAGGCTGGGCAGCCCCTACAGGCCTCAGTTTACCCGAGCTCCTCCTCCTCGATGAAGCCGCTCTCGTCTTTATCCAAGATGTGGAATACCTTCTTCACGTCATCCGGGCTCTTTTTCTTCAGTCCAACCATTTGGAAGAACTTTTTGTGGTCGAAGGAGTCGACAGCTGTTGGGGGGTGGAGAGAGGGGGTGAAAATGAGGACAGACAAGGGGCCTGGGGAAGGGTGGGAGAATGTGGATGTCACAGCATTTTGATCGCCTCCGCAGGGCCAGTCCTGTGGGATGGCGGAGGCACACCTCCACGGGAGCGCTGAGGGAGCCCAGGCCAGGCGAGGGGGCTTGGCCCAAGGTCGCACAGTGGCAGAGGTGGCCTTGCACCCAGATCACCCTGGCTCTCCAACCGGACCTCACCCTCCACTGTACCCTTCACTAATGGCGCGGGTAGCATTTGAAGGCAGAGGGGCTTCCTGCTTTCCATGAAGCCTTTTGGGTGGCGGCTGAGTTGGGGTGGGCAGGGCAATTGGAGGCGGTGTGAACATGATGTGTGTATGCTGCAGGGGAGAAGGGAGGGTCGACCTTCTTCTTGGTCATAGACTGTGCCTCCAGAAAATCAACACAGAGAGGACAAGTTTCTCTCAAGGTCACACGGTAGGAGGAGGAAGGGGAGGACCCAGAAGTCCCGGCTTTGCTGCAGAAACCCATTCTGGTGGGAATGGGGGCGGGTGTTGGAAGGCTCCCCAAGAATTCCCAGTTAGGTTTCTTCTCAGAGGGAGCAAGATAGGTCAAGGAGAAGTGGGTGGGCTATCGCAGTGCCCTGGGAGGGTGGCTTCCCAGAGTTTCTTCATGCCCAGGGGAGGGGTTGCCAAGAGAAAGGAAATGGGAATCCTCCTCCAATTTTCTATGTCCCGAGCTCCTTTTTAAGGACACCTGAGAAAGCAAACTTTAGACCAAGTAACTTATGTGTGTGTGTGGGGGGACGGGGGTGGTGGGGTAGGGGCGAACCCCTAAGACTCACTGTTCCCTCCCTGGGCTAGAGGGGAGGAAAGCTGCTCTGTCCACCTCAGACACCAGATGGGGGAGGGGTGGAGTGGGCAGGGACAAGATCTGGAGGTGACCCCCGTGCTAATTCCTCTGCTGCCCTGCCAGGTGACCTTGGGCAAGTTTCTAGCCCTCCCCCTGCCTCAGTTTCCCCATCTGGGTGACAGGAGGGAGAAGGAAGGTAAGCAGCTAAGCGCTCAAGTCCAGGGCAGCTCAGAGACACGAGACTGCCGGCTCCCCTCCCTCGGCGCCTGAGGAGGCTGAAAGTTGCAAGCGCGGAGGCTGCCCCTCGAAGGGCTGAGCAGAGCGGAGCGCCAGCTACGGGAAGGTCACCTCGCTCCCTCGCAGATCCGTTGCGGGGGGCTGAGCTCTGAGCCCCGGAGAAGGGGCTTGGATATTCAGGGAGCCAGGAAAGAGGCCTGTCTGGAAAGGGGTCGCGCGCGTGGAGAGAAGCATGCGCACCTATAGCCCCCTCCAAATGCCTTGCAAAGGAAGCCCCAAGCGCCCACAAAGACCCAGAGGTGCAGCTTTCCACCCCGTCTTCGCCCTTGGTCCGGACCCGGGTCCTCGCAGCGTGGCCACCCGGCCTTGGGCGCCCGAGAGTGTCGGTTGTCCGGCAGGGCGCACGGCCTCCCCGCCCGCTCCGTGCCAAGTCCGGCCGGGGCAGAGTTTGGAAATGCCGTGGACCCCCCTCCGCGCTCCACCAGCGCCCCGCGGGATGCGTGGGCAGAGAAGCGCTGGGGAAGCCGCGGGACCCACGGGGTGCAGGGGCCAGGGTGCTGGATGAGGGGAGAGGGATGCGGAGCGGAGCGCGCTGCTCACCGGTAAAGGCCCCCACTGCCTTCGTGATGTCCTCAGCGCTGAGAAAGTCTGTCATCGACATCCTGCAACTGTTTGAGCCGGCAGAGCAAGTGCGAAAAGATTAAAAAGTGCTTTTCTCATCGTTTCTGCTCATATGACCTGCGCTGCAGTGCCGCGCGCCGGGCGCACGCCCGCCGGCCTGGCGCAGAGCCAGGGGGCGCGGGGCTCCGCGCGCAGCCAGAGCAGCTCAGTCCAGCCGCGCCGCCGAGCTGCGCGGGCCGGGCCGGCAGGCTTGCGAGCCGTCGCGCTGCCGCTGCCGTCCCGCCCCGCCGGGGGGCCTTGGGATCCCAGGGGCAGCGGCCAGGGCGCCAGGGGAAGGGGCAACCTCTGGAATTTACCGGGCGCTCGCGTTCCCAGCCGGGTCTGGAGGGTTCTCCTGCCGTCAAGGGCACGCAGGAGGCGCCGGCCTGGTGCGGCGCAGGGTCTCGGATCAGCGCACCTCCGAGGATGTCCCGCCGCTTCCGGGAGGATACCGGACTGGCAGGGGCCAGGCCTACACCCTCGTGGGCCCCTTGGCCCTGCTCCCATTGTCTCTCCACTCCTACCTCAGCCTCCGCTCCGTCTGTCCTGGATGCAAATTTTTGCTGCAAAATCTGAGCGCTGAGGTCTGGAAACCTGACCCACTGGACGGGGTGGCACGGATAGGCCGGTGCTGCTAGGGCCCTCTGCGGGTGCCCCATCCCACATCTGGCCAGGGGAGCACACACGGAAACCGATTTTTTTTTTTTTTTTTCTGTAGTCTGACTTTTCAAAGAACCCTTCTCAGATCCCCACTAACTACTTGCTTTCCTGGTCTCCTGAGCCAAGGGGTATAGTCCGGGTCCAGACTCCTGCCCCCATAAACCACTGGGGGTGGGGGGATTGGAGTCTCTGTACACCCTCCCCCCACTTGGAGACCAGAAGGCCTATGCTTGGGGAGAGGGTGGCACCCTCAGACTACACTTTCTAGACAACCGAAGCAGGTTTTATGGCCTGAACTTCATCTCTGGGAAATGTGACACTTCCTAATCTTTATGCAGCCAGAGACCAGTTGCATTCTTTCCCACGGTCTCCAAAGGATTCAGGCTGCAACCAGCTGTCTCGAAAGTGTGCAGAGCACTGGACAGGGAGTCAGGAGGCCTGGGTTCTAGATCTGGGGCTGCACTAAGTCCCCATGTGACCTTGGGTGGTGACCTTCCCCATCTCTGGGTCTCCGTCTCCCTCTGCTGTGTTGATGGTACGGGAGGTCCCTTGGGGCAGGATCTTGAGACTCCAGCTTAAGGCGTGGGCAGGTGTGGGTGGGCTGAGATGGTGGTCCTTGATGGGGGCGCTGGGGAGAGCAGCCCAGCTGCCGTGTAGCTCAGGTTCCCTCGCACTTGCTGCTGTCAACACTGTCTCCCTCAGCTCGGCCCTGGACGGCTGCCCTTCCTGGAAACCTTAGGATGCAGCTGGCTCCAGCTGGCCCCCTCCCTGTGAGTCAGCTCCTTCAGGTGACAGCCCACCAGCTGGCTTGCAAGGCGCCGAGGCTGCAGCTCCCAACCTGATCTCTTGCAGTGTGAGGCCTTCCCCGGACCCCTCAGCTGCCCCTGCTGCCCCTGCCCCCAGCTGGGCTATTAACTTGGAGATGCTGGGCTTCTGTGCCATCATTTCAACCCCCAGGCTCAGCTCACTCCAGGGACCTAGTTGGAGAATCTGCTTCCCCAGCTGAAGGATCCTTATGCTATGCTAGCGGGGAAACTGAGGCCAGAGAGAGTCAGTGAATAGCCTAAAAACACACAGCAAGGCAGTGGCTCAGAGAGGCCCGGGTGTGCTAACTTCAAGTTCAGTGACCCCTCCGTGGAGCTCCTCAAGTGCTCAGGACCCAGCCTAGTCAAGTCCCACGTGTCTGAGCCAGAGACGGGCTCCTGCAGAGCCCCCAAACACTGACCCCTGTGGCAGAGACTGGAACATCGCGGCCGCATCCTTCTCCCTCCTTCCTTCATCTCTCCCTGCTGCAGAAGCTTCCTATCAACTTGACACCCTCTCTGGGCTGAAGTCCACCCAGCCAGAACGTCAGATGATGTCATTAGGTCAGCCCTCCGTACCCCTTCCTCCTGCCTCCTCTGCCCAGGCAGGGGCCTCCTCACCTGAACCCACAGATGTCTGGCTCCACCCCTCTCGTTCTATAGGTGGGGAACCCGAGACTTAGCCAGGGGGAGGGATTTGCTTCAGGTCGCACCAGGAGTTAGGATGGAGACCCCAGGAATTGTACTCTCAGCCCTAGACTCCACACAGCTGCCCGCCTCTCAGCATCTACCCCCACCCCAGCCTGTGTTACTGGGGCGAGGGGACGCGTGGCTGTCCCTTCCAGCTGGCTTCCTCCCCGCTGCACACCTCCATCCTCCTCCAACCCCAGTAGCTGCCACCCACCTCAGGTGGCGGTGGAGGGCTGGCCCGGTGGGAGGTCCCGTCAGGAAGTGAGCCTAGCGGTAGGACGGCCACCTATATAAGCTTCTGCTCTGGCTATTTTGGGACACGGCGCTCCCCTCTGCCCCCGGCCCCCTCCCCTTCCGGTTTCAGGTGCTCCCCAGCCATGGTGCTGGGTGTCTGTATCACATTCACCCTCCCTGGGCCCCTCGAGCCAGGCCTATTAATAACCCTTGGTCCCTGACTCCCTCTAGCACCCAAAATGGAGGCTCAGGCAGGGCTCTCCTCTTCCACGAAGGCTTCTGTGACCACTCGAGACGGCAGTAACATCTCCAGCCTCCAAAAGCCTACAGGGAAAGGAAGAGAAAAAGCAAAGCAGAAGGATGGAACAGGAACTGTCTTCCATGCACAGGGCTGGGCTAGATTCCTATTCCTACACCATCTTCGAACTATAGCCTTGCAGTGCAGGCCTGGTCCCTCTTTCATGGGTGAGGAAACAGAGATGTTAGGGGCTCCGTGATTGCCTACTCAAAGCTATGGACCCGGAGCTACGAGTGGACCCAGCATTCTCATAAGATGACCTAGTGCCTCCCAGAAACACATGGTCTGCATTTGTTCTCTAACAAATTCCTTCCTCTCTTTGCACCTCAGTCTCTCCATCTGTAAAATGAGCTCAAACAGGGGTAAACTTGGCTCTATAGATGGACTGCGGGACTAAGAACTCTCTGAAATTATATCCCCCAAGTCACGTGCAAACGCTCTTTTGTGAAGAGAATGGCCACAGCTTTCACGAGACTGGGTCTCTGGGGTGATCTGTCTTGGATTGCAGATGACCATCCAAGGGGTGTGTTTTGGAAAGCGTGAGGGAATGAGTGAATTTAGCACATATTTACTGAGTGTCTACCATGAACGCCATGAAAACTTCCTCTTCTCGTCCCCAGCCTTAAAAAGAATCTCCAGGCGCTGACGTTGTCAGTAGGGCAGTCTAGTTCCTGACAGTGACATTAGGAGGCCCCGCCTCCATGCAGAGGTGGATTGGGAGGGAAGCTGCACCGGTCCTTCATTGACCCCCTGATTGGCTCCAAGGATGGAAGGAGCAGAGGGGGGGCTGGATGGGGAAGCCAGTGCTGGACCGGATGTGTAGGGCTAGGGATCTGGACTAGGGTGATGGTAGTGGCATCAGGGAGGGGTGTAGAGATGGCATAGCATCTCTGAGGAGACTCTCCCAGACTTGGGGGCTGTGATTAACAAGATGGACAAGACCAAGCTGACTCTAAGTTTTCAACCTGGGGTTCATTGGAGAATGGTGGCACTGCTTTTGAAGGTGGTAAGTCTGGGGAGGAAGTGGTGTCAAGCTGGGGAGATGATACATGGGAGGTGAGATTCCTAGGATGTTAGGGCTGGGAGAACCTCTGTAATGATCTACTACAACCTTCTCATGTTATAGGTGGAAAAACCAAGACCAAGGTGACAGACCCAAGCCACACAGAGAGTAGCGAACCAGCCAGAACCTTGTGCTGTGTTTGGGACGCCTGGAGGACATTCTGGTGGATGTGCCCAGGAGCTCTGACCTCTGGAGAGAGGTCGGGCTGGACACAGAGCTTTGGTGGTCATCAGGGAGGTCAAGTCACAGGCACAACTGAGTTCTGGGGGACAGGAATGCAACATCTTGACGAGCCCTAGAGGAAGATCCCTGGCTAAGATCTGGGGAAATAATCACACTCATTTGTTGAGTACTATGCAGTGCACACTGCATCGTGCTTTTGTCCTTGTAATACTCCTTCCAAGGTAGGCACTGCCTTCAGGATTTTACTAATGAGGGAACAAGGCTCAGAGAGGTTAGGTGACTTGCTTAAGGTCACAGAGCAGAAAGAAAAATTCTATGCCAAAAAAAGGCAAAAGGGGCATTTATTGACTCATGTGACTGATAAGTCCATGAAGGTTCAGGTATGGCTTGATCCAGAACTCAACTGCCACGAGAATGCTATTTCTATCTATTTCTCAGCAATGTCTTGTGCTGCATTGGCCACCTTCTCAGACTGGCTGTCCTCTGAGGGTTACAGCACTGCCCTCCCCTGCAGTGCTATAAACTTTCAGGTCCAAGTCCTGTGGGGAAAAGGGAGTCCACTGCCCTAAGATCTTGATCAAAATTCCCAGAGTTGAGTTTCACTGGCTGTGATTAGCTTGGTTTGGTCATATACCACCCCTGAACTGGTCACTTCAATTACAAGGGTTGCACAGACCTGGGCTGCAAGAAGGCGCCTTCAAGTCTATACCATAGGAACTGTGTGGGGAGGAGGTAAGGGATTCTGGGCGGTCAAAGCCATGAACTATTCACTGAGCTAGTCTCTGGGGTCGGGGGATGCCCAAGCATGCCAGGCACTAGGGAGGTTTATGCCCTAAGTCCTTGGTGAGTTTGAAGACAGAATACATCTGAACTTCCCAAGAATGATTCACTCTGGGGCCCAAAGTGGCCTTTCTGAACTTGAGATCTCCAACCCCATCCTGATCCTTGTGAGGCCTAGCAGGCAGCTACTCCCACCCCCTTGGGCCTCTACTTAAAGGCAGCAGCAGTGCCCAGTGGAATTTTCTCCTAGCGTCAGGGTTTCTTACTCTGAACAGTGATGAGGTGGGCTGGGTAGAAAGATGGATGTCACATCCCCACACTGACCTCTCCTCTTCCATCCCCTTGGTCCCCAAACTGTGCCTGGCCTTCAGCTGAACACTTCCATGTATATATTACTGAAATCGATCCCATTATCCTCTTTTTATACATGAAAAAGCTTAAGTTCAGAGAGGTCAAGTCACTTGCCCAAGATCACACAGCATGCAGAGACCAGAGTCTGGTCTGTCTGCCTTCACCCCTGTCCAGTGTTCTTCCTAAAGCCCACTCTGGCCTCCCAGCTGGTGGAGGGAAGGAGGCCAGTGTGTGTGGGTCAGCAGTCTCCTAGCTGCCATCTGCCAGGAGACGAGCATTCAGCTTTTAGCTTTGCTGGTGATATTTCGTTAGTTCACACTATTTCCACGTGCTGTGGCTGGGAACAGGATACAGAGTTCCTCACGTCCAGGGCCCTGGCAGGCTGGGTGGAGGCCACAGGATCTAATGATATTTATGAGGTCAGCCCTGTGAGATGATGTGTATTAACTCAACGGAATCTTGGCCCCATTCCTGAGAGCCAGACCTTGAGCCTGTGGCCTTGTTTCCCCTCCCGCCTTTCACCTGTGTTTAAGTAGTTTCACCACTGAGAAAGAGGCCAAGGGGTAGAGAGTCCCAAAGGTGCTAAAGGCATGCAGATAGACAGCCCTGGGTCCCTGCCACTTACCCACTGTGTGACCTTGAGCCAGTTGCTTCTCCTCTCTGGGCCTCAGTTTCTTCATCTGTAAAATGGAGCTGAAGAGGAAGCTGTGTTGAATACTAAATGAGACCCTCTCTGAATAAGGGCTTTGGAAGATACAGAAATGATCATCTGGGTCGTTAACATTGTGAGGAATTTACCCTTGACCCAGTCCTCCCACTGAGAGGACCCCAGAGAGGCTTTGTGAATGGAAATGTGGGGAACCAGGGAGTGCCACCCCGGCTTTCCCAGGAAGGTCTCTGAGGCCGGACTCAGTGTCCTTGCTGGGGAAGTCAGGAGCTACCGACAAGGGAGAAGGAAAGGTGCAGGAGTGAAAGGTGCAAGGGGCTGAGAGCGGGTTCTGAGAGCCAGGGTGGTCCTGGATGGAGCTAGGACTCTGGCAAGTAAGCCAGGGTTGGGGCTCTGTAAACTCAGGTGATTAGGGCTCTTGGCCACCTGAGTCTGTGTCCCTCCCTTGAAAATTCCGTCCCATCTCAGTGGTGCTCAGAGACAATCAGGGAAGGGTTTGGTCCCTGTGAAGGTGGAGTTATAAAGGGGAGCAGGACACCCCCAGGTCATGACTGTGAAAGTCAGAAAATCTGGTAGAAATTGGTAACGGGCAGTACCTGGGACTCTCCCTTCTCGGATTGTGCTGGGGGATGTGTGTGGACAAGCAAAGAGAGGTTGGTCTGCAGAGTGTTTAGGGGCTCTCTTGGCTCCCAGGCACCTGCTGACATCAGGGGAGCAGACAACACCTTGTCTTGAGCCCAGCTCAGATGGATAAAGCCATCCTAGGTTCTAAAGGCAGCAACTTTTCTCACATTATCATCTCTTCCTCAATCCGTTTCTACCTCCGTCTGTCCTGGCTCCCCTCACCAAAGCAACCCACATCCCGTAACAAAGAGTTAGAATGATCATTGAAAGAGGTTGTGTATTTCTGTGTGTAGGTGATGTGTGCGTTTGTGTGTGTGTGTGTGTTTACGTGGTTTGTGTGTGTGTGCGCGCACACTCATGCGTGCGAGCCGGCGCACCCGCAGGAGATGCGTGATAAATTTCCATGTGTTTTTCCAGGACTCCCATCCAGTGTGCTCTTAACTGGCTCTTGGGATGGACGGTGGTGCCTGGTACTTCCCCACAGGGGGGCCCAGGAGCTCTAACAATCCACATGCATCCTCTCCAGCATCAAGCATCCTTGCATAAAAAGCAAGTAAATAGTAACGTTCTGAACTCTCCCACAGCAATGAGGGAAAACAAAAGACTCATCTTGAACTATTTATCTGTACCCCAGTGTTATGGACTGAATTGTGTCGTCCGAAAATCCATCTGCTGAAGTCCTAACCTCTAGGACCTCTGACTGTGACTGTTTTTGGAGATAGGGTCTTTATAGAGGTAGCTGACATGAGGACACTAGGCTGGGCCCTAATGCGCTGTGACTGCTGTTCTTATAGGAAAAGGAAATTGGGACACGGACACACAGAGGGAAGACCATGTGAAGACACAGGGAGAAGATGGCCATCTGCAAGCCAAAGAGAGAGGCCTCAAGAGGAACAGCCCTGCTGACACCTTGATCTTGAACTTGGAGCCTCCACGACTGTGAGGAGATGAAAGTCTGTTGTCAAAGTCCCTCAGCCTGGGGTCCTTTGCTGTGGTAGCCCCAGCGAACTATGATGCCAGCAACAGAGAGAGGCTGCTGGAAGGGGCGCAAGAAGAAAGGGGTCTCCATTTCCACCACCAAGACACGGACCACGTTCTCGTGAAAGCTCTCCAAGTCTTTTGAAATGGTTACCTTTACTTTCTTAAAAAATGTTTTTATTATAAAAGCGATATATACTCTTTATAGAAACAATGGAAAAGAGAGGGGCTAGGGTGGGGGGGTCACCAATATCCGTTGCTACCCAAGTACAGCCACTGTTATCATTTCCAGAGGCTTTTTTACCTTCCCATTCCTGCCAGGCCATCCACCTGCCAATCACCCTTGGTGACTCAGCTTGGATGCCACCACTTACTGGAAGCCCTCCTTGGTTTCTCCCCCCGACCATATGCCACTCCTAGCCCCTGCATTGACCTCTATTACTACCTTGGTAATGGCCCCATTATTCCACTTGTTCTCTCTGTGTTTCCAACTGCCTTTTCAGCTGGGAGTTTGAGGCACAAACACCGGCATCCAGCTTCTCCAGGAGGGCCTCCAAGGAGAATAAATCAAACTGATGTTTTTATTTTTGGCTGTGTGTGGACAGTTGCTGTTCTCTAAAACATTCTTGGATTGCTACTTATAAAGCCATCTAAATCCCCTTATTCACCTGTACTTCAGGGGCACCTGCTGGTGTATAATTAGTCTTTCAGGAACTGCAGCCTTCCCTTGGGGTTCAAGCCTCATATTCATGGGGCTCTCACTTGTAGGCCAAAAATTGCAGTTCATATTCTGATAAGAGAGGGTGCTTTGGGGAACAGGCAACTGGATATCTGAAACCAGACTAAGCAAATCTGGAATACATGGTGCCTCCTACACGTCTTGGTTTCCCTTCAGCCAATGGGGGGGAGGCCTGATGTTGGCCCCTAGTGGGAAAGCCCTTGGTGACACGACCAACGTGTTTTTTTTTTTTTTTTTCCCTGTATGCGGGCCTCTCACTGCTGTGGCCTCTCCCTCTGCGGAGCGCAGGCTCCAGACGTGCAGGCCCAGCGGCCATGGCTCACGGGCCCAGCCGCTCCGCGGCATGTGGGATCCTCCCAGACCGGGGCACGAACCCGTGTCCCCTGCATCGGCAGGTGGACTCCCAACCACTGCGCCACCAGGGAAGCCCCCAACGTGTTTTAAGGACATGTTTGAATCATTGCTTTTTCTTATCTGCTCTGTATTGCTTTCATTCTGGTTCTGGGTCCAATTCTATTGAAAAGATACCGTAAATCACAGAAGCTGAATCTATTTGAAAACCCAGTGGTTCCCATCTTGCTCCAGTACTGTAGACTAATCCACAGATTGTATCAGAGATCGGACTGAAGTTCGGAGAGTGTCAGTGATTGACAATAACTGAGAATCTGGAAATAAACATACGGGCAAAGCAAGGCAGAGAAAGACTGCAGGACAGCCCTCCTGCTCCCCTCCCCCCTTCTCCCTGTACATCTCCTGTCTCCCTCTCCCGCCTCCTCTACTTCCCTTCTCCTTCCTTCTCTCCCCTCTCCCTCCTCTCCCCTGTCTCTCCTCTCTTACTATCTCCCCGAATCTCTCTCCCCATCCCCCCTCTCTCCATATCCCCTCCTCCTTCCCTCCCTCTCTCTCTCTTCCTTGACTGGACTTTTCCTTTCCTTTCTTTGTCCCCTTGGCCAGCCTTTCTTTTCCAAGACTCTCAATCATGAGTCCTTGGTCTTATTGTGCTATAGGATTGGGTGGCCTTTAGCCATCAATTGATCAATTCAACCATCTCATTTTTAAAGTTCTCTCCTTGTATTGCTTTTTAAAAAATTGTGATAAAAAATACATAACATCCACCATCTCAACCTCTTCCAAGTGTGAAGTTCAGTTGTGTGTTAAGTGTGTTACATTGTGTCAAACATCTCATTTTACAGAGGGGAAGCCTGAGGCTCAGACGGAATGGAACACGTCAAGGGACACAGCAGAGTGAGGACACGCACCCAGGCCTGTGGATCGCCTTCTGGCTCCTGCAGGAGGGTAGGACATGCCGAAGGGAAGAGGAAGAAGCGGTGTGGAGGGAGAGGGCCCAGGCAGGGGCTGGAGATGCTGGGTCATATTTAGACCACGGTCCACGCTCTCTTCTCTCCTCCTTAACTGGAAAAGACATACATTATCAAATGAAACCTTGAGAACACGCTCAGTGAAAGAAGCCAGTTACAAACGGCCACATACTGCACAATTCCATTTATAGGAGATAAGCAGAATAAAATCCACAGGGACAAAAAGTGGGTCGGTGGTGGCCAGGGGCTGGGAGAGGTGAGAATACAGAGTAACTGCTTAATGGATAAAGGATTTTATTATGGTTGATGAAGAGGTTTGGGAACTAGATAGAGGTGGTGCTCGCACAGTACTGTGAAGGCATTAAATGCCACTAAATGATTCACTTTAAAATGGGTAGCTCTCTGTTGCATGACTGTCACCTCAATTAAGAACATGTTTTTCACGAGATTTTTAATGCATTTGCAGATGGCAAAACATCACACGACAGCTGGTTTCACAGCTGTAATCATGGTGGTTCACACTCGTAGGAGACACTGCCTTCCGGTTGCTTTGAAGGATTTCCTAGGCCACCGTAACAGCGGCTTGTAGGAATGGCCAGACCTGACACCGTGCTCCCTCTCTGGATGTTGCCTCCCCCTCTCCCTCCTGCAGCCCCATGACACCTGCCACTCATCCCTCACGACTTAATTCAGGCGTCACCGCTTTCCAGAAGCCCTCCTTGATTGCTCCCCTCTGCCCCCTGATTACACGCCATGTTCATGTTCCCTGCGTTTACTAGGACAGTTCCTGTGGAGCAATTATCCACTGACTTGTCTGCTCCCACCCTGTCTAGGAGCCTGTTGAGGTCAGGGACCTTTTAGCGGCAGGGTGGAAAGGAAACCATGTAGATCTTGGTGCCGCATCGGCCTGGGTTCAAAGCCTGGCTTGGACGACTTATTAGCTGTGTGACCTTGGGGCAAATTGCTTAACCTTTACGAACATCAGTTTCACATCTGGAGAATGAAGATGATATTTTCCCTATAGGACTGTGCCAAGGTGTCTTGATTATATGATCTCATTCCCTGAGAGAGTTTTCTCTTTTCCTTCTCCTTCTCCATTATTATTGTATTGCTTTTGCTTTTCCCTTAGTTTCAGCCCTTTCCGAATATTGTCAGGCTATCTCCGTGACCAGGCGGACCATAGAATGGGCAGCCTGGTGTCCACAAGGGAGGGCTGCAGTGGTGCAGGAGGGTCGAGCTGGGGCAGCGAGGAGGTGAGTCCCGGGGGTGAGTGTCTGGGGACAGCAATGCCTGCTACCATTGCCCGGGGACGGGAAAGGATAGTATTAGCTGGAGCTGCCAGCTCTTCCTGTGTGATGTGGCCAGAGTCACCCTCTCTGAGCCTCCATTTCTGGTTGTGTAAATGGGGACTCATGAGAGGACTTCCCTAGAGTGTCACACGAATGGGAAGACCTAATGCAGAGAGTGGCCATAGGAATGGGTCATGCACTCAATAGCTGCACATGCGCAGATGTACCACCAGGTTGCCTTCCTGTGTAGCAGCACGGTGAGATGGAAGAATGATGTCTTGCACCCGAAATGGAAATATACTCAACTCTTTGCTGGGTTCCGAACAGATTCTTCAGCAGTGATCTTTCAGGAACTCCAAATTCCTACCCAAATTCTTAAAATGATTTTCAGAAAAGCAAGAGAGGAGAGATCCTTTCTTTTTTTTTTTTTTTTTTTTGCTTTTTAAAAAAATTGAAGTATAATTAAATTACGATGTTGTGTTGTATGTTTCTGGTATACACAAAAGTGATTCAGGTATACATATATATGTGTATATATATATATATATATATTGTTTTTCATATTCATTTTCACAGCAAAGGAAACCATAAACAAAACAGAAAGAAAACCCTCAGAATGGGAGAAAATATTTGCAAATGAAGCAACCAACAAGCGATTGATCTCCAAAATATACAAACAGCTCATGCGGCTCAATATCAAAAAAAAACAAACAACCCAATCAAAAAATAACATTTTGATCTAAATAGACATTTCTCCAAAGGAGGCATACAGATGGTTAAAAAGCACATAAAAAGATGCTCAACATCACTAATTATGAGAGAAATTCAAATCTTTTCCATTGTAGTTTATTACAAGATATTGAATATAGTTCCCCATACAATACAGTGGGACCTTGTTGTTTATCTATTTTATGTATCGGAGTTTGTTAATCCCAAACTCCTAATTTATCCCTCCCTCATCCCTTTCCCCTTTGGTAACCATAAGTTTGTTTTCTGTGTCTGTGAGTCTGTTTCTGTTTTGCAAATAAGTCCATTCGTATCATATTTTAGATTCCACATATACGTGAAATCATAGGATATTTGTTTTTCTCTCTCTGACTTACTTCACTCAGTATGACGGTCTCTAGGTCCATCCACATTGCTGCAAGTTGCATTATTTCATTCTTTTTATGGCTGAGTAATAGTCCATTGTGTGTGTATGTATGTATGTGTGTGTATATATATATCACATGTTCTTTATCCAGTCATCTGGTTTTTTTAAAATAGAAATCCATTTTTAATTTATTTATTTAATTTATTTATTTTGGGCTGCGTTGGGTCTTCGTTGCTGCATGTGGGCTTTCTCTAGCTGTGGTGAGCGGGGGCTACTCTTCGTTGCGGTGTGCGGGCTTCTCACTGCAGTGGCTTCTCTTGTTGCGGAGCACGGGCTCCAGGCACATGGGCTCAGTAGCTGTGGCTCATGGGCTCTAGAGCGCAGGCTCAGGAGTTGTGATGCACGGGCTTAGTTGCTCCACGGCATGTGGGATCTTCCCGGACCAGGGCTTCCACCCTCCCATGGAAGCCTGTAAATGTGGTTTGGGGGGAGTGAGGGGCAGGCCCATGCCCCACATGGGACACTGCAGGGCTCCAGGGGGCTGGGGTAGGGGTGGAAGGGTATGGCTGCAGAGTAGTAGAGATAAGGCCCCTCTTCCTCCTCTTTCTAGAAGAAGTGGACTCTTGGAAAGAATCAGGGTTGGGGGCTGGAGAAGGTCTAGATCCTGCTATTAAGTGACATGGGGAAAGGATGACCCCTGCTCTCACCACTACACTGGTTGGAGTGGTCAGAACATCCAAGGTCATTATGAAGGTGAAACCCATGCTGGGATCTGATGAACGCAGTAACCATGCTCGTTGTCAGCACCCCCAGGGCTCCAGGGTCCCCTACACATAACAGTCCTAACCTCCTCATCCGAAGCACCTACTGTGTGCCAGGAGATATCACACTTCTACTCCTTGCGACACCTTTCCTGTAGATGGTACATAGAGTCTTTCAGGAGAAGTGGGAGCTGGTCAAGCAGAGAAGCTGTATACATGCTCAGGGACCAGCCTGCAATGTGGGCTGGAGTTGGGAGAGGTGGGAATGAGGCCGGGGAGTGGATGGAACCCACGGCCAGAGAGAGTGTGAAGGGTGAGAAGGGGGCTCAGGAAGCTGCTGGTGAGGAGGGGATGGAGCCCGCAGACCAGGAGGAGATGCTGGAGAGGCGGCGCCAGGGAACCAAGGCTGCTTCGTGGGCATCAGAAGAGGTCAAGGCTGGAGAAGGGGCCCTATGTAAGGCCTGGGGTGGATGCACCGAGAGCAGCACCGGCCACCCTGGCAGGAGGTCCCGGGGACTCAGGGGTGGGAGCAGATTGCCAAAGCGGGAGAGGATGGAAGGGCGGCTACAGAATTTCTAGGACCTCATGTTGCAAAGCTGTCCGATTCCTGTTCGTACATTTCCGGGGCAGCGGGGCACTCTGGGAAGCTCTTGCACGTTGCGGGCTAAGAGAGAGGAAGCGCTTCCTTTAACGCAGAAGGCAGAGCCATGAGGCAGAGGAAACGCATTACCTCGGCCACCAGGGTCCCAGCCTGGCGCAGGGAGAGGGGAGTTCCTGGGACCGGAAGCTCAGCCCCAGCCAGCTGCAAGGCCCTCACCTGCTGTGCCCGCTTCTTCACCTCCTCTCTTCCCACCAACTCCTGTTGGTCCTGCTTTGGACATTGGAGATTCATAGATGGAGATGACACAGTCCTTGACCTGAATGTGCTCGTGGTACGTAATCCTCGGCAGGAAGAGGTGGAAAGTCTAGAAGACGATCTGATAGAGACCCCCGACTCCCAGGAGCTAGAGAGAGAGGCCGCCCAGCCTTCAGGGAAAGTCTTTGACCAGCTTAGGTGATGCAGAGAATTAAAAGGATGGAGTAAAGCCCTAGAATCACAGCAGTGGGAGCAAAGTGGGGAGAAGGCGTGGAGAGAAGCCAAGTTGATCTGCAGGATACAGAAAAGGCAGGAAACAGGAGGAGAACATGCCCTGGGTGCTGGGGCTGGGGGCAGAGCCTGGGCGAGGGAGGCTCCCCTTTTGGTGCCTTCAAGAAAGTCAAGTCAGAGGGAAGGGGGAGGGGCGAGATAACGGCTAGAGTATGAAGAGGTACAAACTACTACGTATACAATAAATAAGCTACAAAAGTATGTTGTACAGCACAGGGAATATAGCCAATAATTTATCATAACCATAAATGGAGGATAACCTTTAAAAATCATGGATCACTATGTCATACACCTGAAACTTATATAATATTATAAATCAACTCTACTTCAATTTTTTAAAATGTGAAAAAATAAATGGAATCGTTAAAAAAAAACATCAATTACCAACATCGCCAGGCTGTACAGACCACAGTCAGAGGAGGCCTTCTTTCCTGGGGCAGAGTTTTAATTAAAGGCAGTGGTATCATAGTGGCGCCAAGAAACAGAAGTAGGTCCCCAGGCAGGAGGCGACCTTGGGTCGGGGCAGGGTGAGCACTTGGGCAGCTGCTCGACCTCTTCCCCACCTGAGCCCTCCGCAGCTCTTAGGAGAGTCTCTGTGAACTGCCACCAGGGAGACTCTTGGCTCTTAAGTCTGGTGCAGGGATCTGCAAAGTACGGACCAAGGGCCGCATCTGTGGCCTATTTTTGTAAATAAAGTTGTATTGGAAGCCAGCCACACCCATTCAATTATTTATTGTTTATGGCCGCGTGCACGCTGTGACAGCAGAATCCGGTAGTTATGACTGACCCAGGACGGCGCCCTGCAAAGCTTAAAATATTTACTACCTGGCCCTTCACAAAACACGTTTGCCAGCATGAAGTAGGACACAGGCTCAGCTGCCGTAAACGAAGGTCAAAATATCAGTGGCTTGAACACAAGAGAGATTTCTTTCTTTCTCATGAACAGGCTGAATGGGAGTTGTGCAGCGTTGGTCAAAGACCCAAGCTCTCTCGCCTTTGTTGTTCAACCATTCGCTATACCCTGGGCCTCTCCAGCCAGCAGGAAGGGGAGGAGGGAAGGGGAGGATACACCTTCTTCCCTTGAGGGCACAGCCCAGAAGTCGTGCCCATAGCTTCCCCTCCCATCCCACTGACCAGCCCTTGGTCACGTGGTCACATGTAGCTACAAGGTAGATTGGGAAATGGTACCTTTACCGGGGGGACATGAGTCCAGCCCAACTTCCTCTGGACTTTATTACCAAAGGAAGAAGGGGAACATGGATTCTAGAGCATTCTGTAGTCAAGAACAAAAGCACAGAGTGAGGAGGGAGAGGAATTTGCATTCCCTGTAAGATACTGGAATAAAATTTGTAACATGCCCAAACCGAGCAGGCGTCTGTAACTAATATAAAATGCCTCCTTCCTCCACTTCCTTCTTCAAATATTTATTGAGCCCTCAATTAGATCAGGCTCTAGCTCGGTGCTTTTTACACATAAAGAAACTGATGGTCAGAGTGGTTAGGTGAGTGGTCCAAGGGCCCGTCCTCTGCTCCCTGCACGAGGCTCCTCTTGCCTGACCATCCTGCTTCCCTGGAGACATTCTAGCTGGGAGCCAGACTTGTGGCCTGCGAGGCTGGCTGGGTGTTGGGGAAACAGCAGACAAATTATTTTAGCAGTGAGAATTTAATATAGGGGATTGGTTGAACAGATCTCAGAAGACTGAAGAGGCAAAAGGGGACACTGAGGTAACTAGATGGTAACTGCTCCCTACGACCGTGGGAACAGGAGAAAGAGAGTAAGGTTGTCACAACCTAGGAGCTTGGAGGAGGGAGATGGTGGAGGGGGTGTTTTTGCCCAGCTGCTGCTGTTGCCTTAGAAACTTGGAGAAGAGACCTCAGGGAGCTGGGACTCAGAACTTCAGATCGCTGAGGAGGGGGGTGAGGTGAGCCTCATACTGGGAATGTGGAAAACAACTAGAAACTAGAATCGATTGTTACTGGGACCACCTACGGCTTCCAGGGCAGCACTGCTGGGTACAGTGAACGAATATAAAGGAGTAAATAAATGCCCCCTACTCTCCATCCTTCTGGCTGCCCTCTAGTGCCCCCTAGTGGCAGAGACTACTGGGAATCAGTCGGCAAAGCAGAAATTGGTTTGGAGACCCAACCCCAGCTCAAGAAAGCTGAGCATAGAAGGGTAGGTTTGGAGCTAAGAGGAGATAATAACTAGCCCACAGGCTATGGATGAATTTAGACCCCTGGTCTTTACAGACCCGGTGCCCCCGTCTCTGAGCCACCGTGGATCTGGAACGTTGAACATATACGCCTCCTCTTGGCTGGCTGCCGGGAATGCAAAATGCTGCAACCACTTTCTAAAATGGTTTTCTTAGAAGGTTAAATATGCACCTACCATACGACCCAGCATCTCACTCTTAGATACTTACCCAAGAGAAATGAAAACTCATGTCCACACAAGCCTTTGTAGCGGCTTTGTTTTAATAACCCCAAACTTGGAAACAGCACTGATGTCCATCAACTTGTGAATGGATACCAAATGGTGGTATATTTATACAATAGACTGCTACTTGGCGATAAAAAGAATAAATTACTGATGTACACATCAACTCTGATGAATTATACCATGTGAAAAAAGCCAGACACAAAAGACTACATACTCTACAATTAATTCCATTTGTATGAAATTTGAGAAATGGCAAAATATAATGATAGAAAACAGATCAGTGGTTGCCGGGGCCTGGGGTGGGGAAGGGTGGAGATTGATGGCAAAGGGGCACGATCTTTTAGGGGACCTTTTTAGGAATAATGGAAATCTCCTATATTGTGATGTGGTGGTTACATAACTGTCAAAACCCATTGAATTACACTTGAAGTTGGTGAGTTTTATCGTATGCAAATTATACCTCGATAAAGCCAATTCTTAAAAACAATGCTGTTAGAAGGGGGCACATAGTCTGTTTACTTCCAAGACCACCTCCCGTGAGCCACCGTCCAAGTAGCAGACAAAGGCATCTTTTAAACATTAACCACGGCTTCCCTGGTGGAGCAGTGGTTGGGAGTCACCTGCCAATGCAGGGGACACGGGTTCGAGCCCTGATCCGGGGAAGATCCCACATGCCACGGAGCAACTAAGCCCGTGCACCACAACTACTGAGCCTGCACTCCAGAGCCTGCGAACCACAACTCCTGAGCCCATGTGTCACAACTACTGAAGCCTGCGCGCCTAGAGCCCGTGAGGCCACTGCAATGAGAGGCCTGCGCACCGCAAGGAAGAGTGGCCCCCGCTCGCCACAGCCGGAGAGACCCCGCGCGCAGCAACGAAGACCCAATGCAGCCATAAATAAATTAATTAAAAAGAAAACGTTAATCAGATTACATCACTCTTTTTTAAAAAACACGCTCATGGATTCTCTCTCCCCTTTGAATGAAATCCAGAGGATTCCTGTGGCCTACAAGTCCGTCTGCACTACATACTGACCCCAACACTATGGAGACTGCAGCAGTACAACAAATCGAGGCCCGGGTACCATGTGTCTAAATACATAAAGCTGCAGAACGAGCCAACAAACCGCAGGTAAAACAGTTCTGCCCTTCTACCTTGACAAGTAGACCTTCATGGCGAGCTGGAAGGCCAGGTTCAAATTTAGAATTCTTGGAGTCTTTTGGAGTTCTGTGCCAGAAGGTGATGGCATGGAAGGCAGACCCTAAGCCACAGCTTGCCCACCCCCTTGCCTTTCCACCCTAGCACCATCTGAAACTGAGGACACCTGCCAGGTCCCTGGAGACATTTGTGTTTGCACCCCCCTGGCGGCTGAAGGCAGCACTGGGCACGGAATCAGGGAAACTGGATTCTTAACGTGCATCTCCTGGTTTCTCCCCATATCGTGCTTTGTTCTGTATGCATGTGTTAATGGGTGGGCATGCATGCATGCGTGTGTGTGTGTGTCTCCATGTGTGCGTGTGCACACACGTCTGTGTGTGTGCGTGCCCGTGCGGGTGCATGCATGCCCGTGCCTATGCATGTGTGTGCGTGCGTGTGCATGTGTGTATGCATGCATGCATATTTACATGTGTACTTCAGCAGGAGTGTGAGCTCCCTGAAGGCAGCACTTGTGCCAGATTCAGATCTGTATCCTTTCTACCTGTGAAGAGTGGATGCTAAATGCTTGCGGAATGAATGAATGAATGAATGAATGGGCCAGTATAGCACAGTTATTAACAGTGTGGGTTTGGAGTCAGCCAGATTTAAGGTCAAAATCTTACTGTGTCACTCATACACTGAACGCTTTGGTTCAGTCTCCTAATCCCATAGAGCCTCGGTTTCCTCATTTTCAGAGTGGGGATAAAAATATGACCTATTTTATAGAGGTTGGTGTGAGGATTAAGTAACAATAATCAGAGCCAACATGTGCTAACTCATATACTCCTGCATTTTTTTTTTTTTTTTTTTTTTTTTTTGGCTGTGTTGGGTCTTCGTTGCTGCACGTGGGCTCTCTCTAGTGGCAGCGAGCGGGCTCCACTCTTCACTGGGTGCACGGGCTTCTCACCGCCGTGGCTTCTCTTGCTGCAGAGCACGTGCTCTAGGTGCACAGGTGCACAGGTAGTTGTGGCTCGCGGGCTGTAGAGCGCAGGCTCAGTAGCTGTGGTGCACGGGCCTAGCTGCTTCGCGGCACGCGGGATCCTCCCAGACCGGGGCTCGAACCGGTGTGCCCTGCATTGGCAGGCAGATTCTTAACCACTGCACCACCAGGGAAGCCCCACTCTTGCACTTTTATAGTGGAGGGTTAGTTAAACAGTAAACTCAGAGCATCTTGGCCGTTATCATACTTACGATCAAAGGAGCGATTCAGGATCCTTAAGCCTCAGGGAGCATCTTCTCATGAATTCTGCTCAGATTCTGACTGATGAGGCCGTCTGGAGAGGGCTGTGAGATCCAGCAGGCAGCGCTCTGCCAGGCCATCTCACACAATTTGACCCTCTGGTCGGACCGGTCCTTCTCTTGCCGTTTTACGACTTTCTTCCTCTAGATAGCGAGGCAGAGTGGGAACTGGGCTTCTGGGTCGCAGCGCCCCCTGGTGGTCTATTTCCGTAAATATTTTGATTAAGTGCAGAGCCGTTTCCACAACTCAAGCGCAGTGATAGTGGATGACATATATGGGGGAAAAAAATAGAATTTGATGTGATAAGTTTTAAGTCAGAGGGGAGTAACGTGTGCAGGGAGAGATAGACCAAGAAGGGACCAAGATATACTAAGGAAATGATCATCAATAATAACATTAACATCAATGATTTACTGCCCACCTTCCATGGGCCAGGCATTGTACTGAGTACTTGGCGTTCACCACCTTATTTAACATACTTCCAGAAGGTCTGTATCACAAGAACAATGACTTTCATCTGGAACTTAGCACACAGTGGGTGTCTGGGATGTAGGAGGCGCTCACTACATTTTGAACAAATGAATAAGGCAATAATCCTAGGAAGCAAATATTATCTCTATTTAGAAAAATGAACAAGGAAACTGATGGTCAGAGAGGTCACAGAGCTCGTGTGTGCCGGAGCCAGGGCACCTGAGTTCTAGACCCAGCTCTGCTGCTGGCGCGTCACAGAGGAGGGCAGGGCACTCTGCCTTCAGGGAGCTTGCTGTTAAATTGGCCTCACCCACACTCTCTCTGTCTTCAAATACTGCTCTTGAGGGCCTGCCAGGGTGGCTCTTTATGGCTCAGGGAGGAGGTCCAGTGAAGCTCCCCTCATAAACTATAAAGAGACACGTGTGGGTCAGGGTTGGGGAATTCAGGCCATGGGGATCCCCAGGAATCTTGTTCAGTCTAATCTGAGATTTTCCTTCTCTTCCCTAACAGAGTCACTGATTCAGCCAGCAGGCATTTACTGAGTTCCCATGATGAGCTTCTGGGAGCATCTCCTGGTCCTGCAGAAGCCGCTCACCTCCTCCCCAGCCCCTGACCATCACCGTGCTCCCTTTCCTGCAGCTGGAGCTCTTAGCCCTGACAAATGGCTACTCAGAGGTGGGATTCCTCATTTTATCTTGCATACCCACAGCACCCGAATGAGTAAGGTTTGAAAAAGGCTATGCATTTTGTGACATTTAGATCCAGTCCTCATTCCGGCTCTGGCAATCCCTCAGGTATGTTTTGAGTGTATTGAAACTTTCCTTGGAGACGTGGTTATGAATGGACATTAGGAAACCTTCATAATGCAGCGATGCCCCTTCTCTGGGTGGCCCCTGGCATTTGGTCCTTGAGCCTTTTTTTTTTTTTTTTTTTTTTGCGGTACGCGGGCCTCTCACTGCTGTGGCCTCTCCCGTTGCGGAGCACAGGCTCCAGACGCGCAGGCTCAGCGGCCATGGCTCACGGGCCCAGCTGCTCCGTGGCACGTGGGATCTTCCCGGACCGGGGCACGAACCCGCGTCCCCTGCATCGGCAGGCGGACTCCCAACCACTGCGCCACCAGGGAAGCCCAGCCTATTTATTTTTCATATTCCATCCTCTTTGCCACTGTCAAAATGTCACTTTACTGTCATTTGCTCCTGACTGCCCCTAGCAGTTTTCTTCCTCCTGATTCTCTGCTTCAAACCTCTGAGCTGTTAGGTTTGGGTGTACCTTCAAAGTAACCTGGCGGGAAGGGAGGGCCGGCGTGCGTGCTTCTGTGAATAAAATATGTGAGCTTTACTGCCTGGACCGGGAGCTACCAATTTGGACAGAGAGCTGGATGACTTGTGTGTGTGTTTTACTCACAGGCTGTGGCGGGGGGAGGAAGAGGGGGGAGGTTATCACAGGTCAGTTCTCGAGATGCAGGAGGTCACTTGAGGCATTTCTTTGTATCCACCCAGAAGGGCTGGATCCAGTAGTGCTTGCTGGAATGAGTGAAGGCTTTGGCTCCCCTTCCTGGCTGTTCCTCTGACTCGTTCTCCTCCTACAGCAGTAGCAGCAGCAGAAGACCAGTGGTGGGTGCGGAGGGGCACGAGGAACCGTGGCAGCAGAGGGCCGGAGCCCGCTGCTGACCGTGTCTGGCCTCAAGTTACACAGTATCAGAGCTCGGGCATAAAATTAGCAGCAGCGTTCTGTGCATGAGGAGCCAGGGAAAATACCCATATTCAGCAGATCCACGGGCCGGGACAGAAGAAAGGGAGAGAAGGAGTTGGGGAGGGAAAGAGCTGGCCCACCGCAGGCCCCTGGCCCGTCCCTGGACATCCTTGTCCCCGCCCCCCTACCGCCGAGACAGAGGCAGCTGCCCAGTGGCTGAGTCAAGGCCACGGGAGGTTTCTGGGGGTAGACGGGGCCGGGGATGGGGAGGCAAGACCTTGAGAAACCTGGGAAGGTGAATTTGAGGGCTTGTTCTACCCTACGCGCGCGCGCGCACACACACACACACACACACACACACACACGTACACGTTGAAAACTTTGAATAAGATTTAGAAATTCCCACACCTAGGCACTTTTCACACAGGCATTTTTTGCTTGTTAATTCTTACTACAACCCCATTCTGTAAGCCTATTTTACAGATGAGTAAAGAAAGGATGAGAAAGTGCATATTAGCTCACCCAGGTCCACATGCTGTAAATGTATTCATGTTTATGGTCATTTTGTGCCACTTAGATTCCAGCATTTAAATATATCCTCTCTGCAGCCACTATGGAGGACAGTATGGAGGTTCCCTAAATGACTGAAAATAGAGTTACCATGTGATCCAGCGATCCCACTCCTGGGCATATATCCGGAAAAGATGGAAACTCTAACTTGAAAAGATACACGCACCCCAGTGTTCATAGCAGCACTATTTACAACAGCCAAGACACGGCAGCAACCTAGATGTCCATCGACAGATGAACGGATAATGAAGATGTGGGATATATACACAATGGAATATTACTCAGCCAGAAAAAGCATGAAATAATGCCATTTGCAGCAATATGGATGGACCTAGAGATTATCCTACTAAGCGAAGTAAGTCAGACAAAGAAAGACAAATATCATATGATATCGCTTATGTGTGGAATCTAAAAAATTGGTGTAAATGAGCTTATCTCCAAAACAGAAATAGACTCACAGACACAGAAAACAAACTTATGGTTACCAAAGAGGAAGGGGAGGGAAAATTAGGAGCTTGGGATTAACATATATGCACTACTATATATAAAATAGATAAACAACAAGGCCCTACTGTATAGCACAGGGAACTGTATTCAATACCTTGTAATAGCCTATAATGGAAAAGAACCTGAAAAAGAATATATATGTATATATATAAAATGGAATCACTTTGCTGTATAGCAGAAACTAACACAACATTGTAAATCAACCGCAATAAAAATTTTTTAAATAAGTAAATAAATATACCCTCTCAGACTCACAACGTCACTACTCTACACATCGCATGCTTGGATAGACACAGCATAAACACACTCACACTTGTCTACACAGACTCGTATGTGTTTATGAACATGTTTCTATACAATACGTGCTTTTAACCATACACATATGACAATACACACAGTCACGTGCCAGTGCTGGATCATACTTTCTGGCTAAAATTGTTGTCACTTCCTGTCTTTCCTGACCAACTCTGGGCCAATGCCCTCCTGGACCCCAGCCACGGCGCAGCACCTACACCTCTTGGAACTCACAGACAATGGCCACGTCTGCCACAAGTAACCCTGTCCCGTTAGTGCTCGTTTAGCTGTTTCATCCTCCAGATACGCAGAGCCCTGCGACACCAGTGACTGGGTCGGAGTCATTGTTTGTATTACTTCTGGCTCTTTGGGTGTGAATGCTTCTGTACGTTCGGTCTATAAGTTATCTTTCCTAGTGGAGAGGTTCTTTCCACAATTTGCAATTTTGGTCTGTGAGCCCACAGGGCAGTTTTGTTATTGCCCTGCAGGCTCATGGACTCCAAAGTATTTTTTTTTTTTTTTTTTTTTTTGCGGTACGCGGGCCTCTCACCGTTGTGGCCTCTCCCGCTGCGGAGCACAGGCTCCGGACGCACAGGCCCAGCGGCCACGGCCCACGGGCCCAGCCGCCCCGCGGCACGCGGGATCCTCCCAGACCGGGGCACGAACCCGCGCCCCCCGCATCGGCAGGCGGACTCCCAACCGCTGCGCCACCAGGGAAGTCCTGGTCCAAAGTATTTTGATGTAATGCTTCAGCTTGGGAATTCTATACCGTGTGGGCAGCTTAGATCTTAGATCAGTGCACGTTTCATGCTTGAGGCTCTGACCTGGTGTATGTCTCTCTCATTCCACCCATGGCCTGGGAGAGTATCTCAATTCCTGCAGTGACCCCAGGCTGATAGCTGAGACGTTCTGTTCCTTTAATCGGTTCTGACACTCCGTTTCACACTGGGAGCACAGATTTGACTTCCTGCCAACAGAGTAGGACCTATAGCCTGGACCTAGTCCCAGATTAGGCATTAAAATCTCAGCCCTATGAACCCATTTCCACCCTTGGTTTTCCCACTGGGTGTGGCGTGCCTCTCACTGGTATAGATTTCCCCTCTCTTAAAATCTGAAAGTTAGGGGCTTCCCTGGTGGCGCAGTGGTTGAGAGTCCGCCTGCCGATGCAGGGGACATGGGTTCGTGTCCCGATCTGGGAAGATCCCACATGCCGCGGAGCGGCTGGGCCCGTGATCCATGGCCGCTGAGCCTGTGTGTCTGGAGCCTGTGCTCCGCAACGGGAGAGGCCACAACAGTGAGAGGACTGCGTACCACAAAAAAAAAAAAAAAATCTGAAAATTACACTTTCTTGCTTTTGAGCTGGACTCTCTATGTTTAAAATACTTTAAAATATATTATCTAGCAGTTTTTATATGCCTAGAGTAGGATGGGAAATTTCAACTTGTGTTTACCCTGCCATGTTAGTTTCTATCTATATTCTAAATGCCTTGCTTGGTAAACAGCTGTTGATGGGGTATCTCTCTCCATTTTTCTCCTTTCTTTTCTTCTCTTCTGTCCTTCTCCAAAGCAGTCCCCGCCTCCCAAGGAGTCCATAAAGGATCTTGGTTTCAGAAGAGGCTCTGGCCCTGAAGAGAGGGGGATTGAGATCCTCACTGGGTCAGGACTGTAGTACCGGGCCCAGAGCATATTTCCTCCTGGGGACTCTGCCTCCACCCTGAACTCTATTGGGGGCAGAAGGTCCTTGGGGTGGCTGGCTAGGGCGGGACGAGGTTCAGAGGAAGGGCCTGAGGTTCCCAGCTGCCCTTCATTCTTGGAGCCAGACAGACAGCCCTTGGGATCCTGAGAATAGCTTGTATTCCCAGTACCTATGTCTGGGAAATAACAAAGGAACTGCAGCGGGAAATCCTGGTTCCAGGCACCACCCAGCCAGCTTTGTCCCCACAGAACCCTGTCCCAGTCCTGGGGAGTCTTAATTCAGCATGGGTTTGGGGCAAAGGGAGTCAGAAGGGCCCGTTCTGTGATGGCACAAGGCACGGTTTCCCCATCATCTCTATCCTCTTCCTGCTGCCTTTCTACTTTGCATCTGTGATGCATGAGTTTATATGAATGTGAATATGAGTGTGTGTGTGTGTGTGTGTGTGTGTGTGTGACCAGTTGGGGGTTCCTGGGTGTGGCTGCGAACTTCTAGGGTGAGCTCCCTCAGAATCCAATAGCCAGACATGTTAGAGGGGCCACAGAATCACCGACTAGAAGCATTGTGTTCATTTCCTGAATATTGGGTAAGCACTTGCAATGTGCTAGGCACTGCGCTAGCTGGGAAGACAGCGGTCAAACGTATAAATACACAAACAAATATGAAGTTACAATAGCTCCGAATGCTCTAAAGCAAAAGTATGGGCATCTGGGAGACAATATCAGAGAGAGTGTGACATATTTAGGGTGAGGGTTCAGGGAACGTCTCCCTAAGGAGGTGACTTCCAAGTCGAGCCCTAAAGGAGACAGGGAAGAGCATTCCAGCAGGGGAACAGCATGCACAAAGTCCCGGAGGAGAAGACATCTTGGAACATTCTAGAAATGGACTAGAGGCCAGTGTGGGAAGGAAACAGCCCGGGAGAGGGGCCTGGGGAAGCCAGTAGGGTGTTCAGAACTTTGGAGGCAGACAGGACTAGAAGTTTGGACTTTCTCCTAAGTGCAGGGTGAAGCAGTTAAAGTTTAAGCAGGGAATGGTGTGATCAGGTTTGTGATGTGACGCTCACTCTGGTAGACAGCCCTGTAGGGAGGATTGGCTATGGCAGGCCGGTGTAGGCCTGGGGATCTAGGGATGAGGAAAGTACAGCCCAGAGCTCCAGGAAAAGAGGAAGACGGAAGCATAAACTTCACACTCTAATATGACTCAAGCACCTGTGAGCACTAACTTCGTTGGGGGAACCAGGGAGACTTCCTGGAGGAGGTGGCTTCTGAGCTGGGCCTTTGGGAAGGCAGGCAAGGTGGAGGCCAGCACTCCAGACCTAGGGAATAGGCTGGGTAAGTCTCAACAGTGAAGGGGTGCAGGTTGGATTTGATGAGTCAGTGGATGTGAAGTGACTCCCCAAGGTTATAAGTCCCCATGGTGGCTGAGCCAGCACTGGGACCCTATCTCTGATGGAGAGGGGGTCTCTGATGCCCAACCGAGGCCTGGCCCCAAGAACTGACATCGAGGAAGTCCCCGACACCCCCCACATCAGTGCACTCCTGCACACCCAGCGTCAGCGGGTGCGCACTTCTCCACTTGTAGTACAGCTGGGAGGTGAGGAAGAGGAAGTGTGGGCCACAGGCCAACCCCAGAGGGCCTGGGGGAGGAGCTTCTTCTAGAGTTGAGAGAAGCCAGGCTGGGGCCTCCCTAAAGGCGGCTCCTGAGGACTCCTGGGACCACAGCCGAGACGCAGGGTGGCTGGAGGGAAGTGAGGGGCAAGCTCAGCCTGGGCCTGGCTGGGCGAGAACCTCCGCCACCCCCTCCCCTGGACGACTGACAGCCATGGCCGTGGCCCAGCAGCTGCGGGCTGAGAGGTGAGTGCAGGGGCGCTGCCCTCCCGGGGCCTCCTCACTCTTCCTGGCAGGCCTTGGAGGATGGAGGCCTGCCCTCCTGCAGCCCCTTATCAACGTCGAAAGTTGAGAGGCTGGAGTTGAGTCAGAACCCAAATACTCAGAAATGCAGCCTCTGAGAACTGTTTTAAGGAAACTCCAAGTCATGGCTGACCTCCCTCAGGCACGGATGAAGACACTGAGGCTCAGAGAGGGGGAGTGACTTTCCCAGGGTGACACAGGAGTGGGTGGTAGAGTCTGGACGGGAACTCAGGTGTCCTGGGGCCCAGGCTGGGCCTTGCTGCTCCCCACTGTTCAGTAATGGCTTTTAATTTTCTGTTCAGACAGAGGCATAGAATCTGGCTCTTTTCCAGGGCTTATCTCAAATATCACCTCCTCCGGGAAGCTTTCCTTGATAGCCCCCTCTGAACACTGGCCCTGTTTCCTTTTCCTGTGTAGTCCTTACATTACAGGCGTAATAGTCTATACTCGCTCGTTGGTTTTCTTTACCACTGGCTCCCTAATTAGAAGCAAGTTCCATAGGGTATTTATCTCTTTTGATCACTGCTATATCCCCAGGATTTGAACAATGCCAGTACAGACTAAGTGCTCAGTAAATGCTGGTGAGTGAATGAATGAAGGAATAAAGGAATGAATGGACCACTGAGCTGGAAAATGTTCTTAGGTCCTTCTGGTCCAATCCTGTCACTGTATGGGTGAGAAAACTGAGCCCCAAGGAGAATAAAGTACTTACTCAGGGTCCCATGGAATGAATGGCAAGGCTGGAGCTCAGAGCACAGCCTTGTCAGGGCCTCGCCTCGTTTCTCAGGAGGCACTTTCTGAATGTTTCCTCAGTAGCCAGGCCTGTGCTCCGAGCTCTGGGGGGACCTGAGGACACAGGGCTTGGCTCCTGCCCTCCTGGATTGGAACTGCAGGTGACATCAGAAAAAGAGTGTGGTAACAGTGTGAAGGTGGCGCCGAGGGCCACTGGAGATGGGTCAGGCTGGTCTGGGCCGAAATGGGCAGCAGAGGGCCTGTGGTGGAGTCTGTGGCTAGAAGTGGAACCCGGGATGGATTTCCCGAAGGTCGAGAACGTCAGAAGGAAGGCTTGTGTGTATGGGGGGAGGGGCGGCAGAAGCAAACGCTCGGAGGGTAGCTCAGGAATGGCCTTTGAGGGCTTCCCTGGTGGCGCAGCGGTTGAGAGTCCACCTGCCGATGCAGGGGACACGGGTTCGTGCCCCGGTCCGGGAAGATCCCACATGCTGCGGAGCGGCTGGGCCCGTGAGCCATGGCCGCTGAGCCTGCGCGTGCGGAGCCTGTGCTCCACAACGGGAGAGGCCACAACAGTGAGAGGCCAGCGAACTGCAAAAAAAAAAAAAAAAAAAGGAATGGCCTTTGAGAGCCACAGAGGGTGGTGCTCGGGGCTGGGGTGAGGTTCTCCCACCAGATCCCAGCCCCTCCAGCCCACGAGTCCTCACTGGAGACTGGGCCTGGCACGCAAACCCAAACCTTCAGAAAACAGCTGCTCTTTGAGGCCAGTGGCGCTTCCTGTTTCTCAGAACACGTGGGTCAGAGAGAGGATGCCCAGAGCTGGCCAGCCGGACAGTGTGTCCCCTCCCTCCCACTCCCCGTCCCTTTGCAGATGTCCTTGGCCCTCCACGGAGGAAAGGCGCCCTGCTCCCCTCCTTCATGGGGATGTAGAGCCAGGCCCTGGGGTCTCTCAGCCTCCCTGAACCTGGATGCCTGTTTGAAAGTGAGCCCCCGATGCTTGAGGCCGAAGCGGAGGGTGTGATGGGAGGGCAGTAGACTTCTGGCAGTAGGACTTTCTAAGACCCAAGACATCTAAAGATGGAAACGACTGCCATGGGGGGAGGGAGTTTGCTTCCCACAGACATGTTTTGAGCACCTACTTTGTGCAGGCAGCACAAAAACCTGAACTTGCTGCCGCCTCAGGATCTTTCCACCCCTTACTCAGCCCTTCCTGTGCAGGCCCCCAGAATGGAATTGTCATGAACGATATGAATCTATGGGCCCTGAGTTGACATCAGCTCAGAGGGGTCCCGGCTGAGGTGTCTAGGGGGCAGCTATTCTAGTGGGACTTGCAGCTGGGTTTCTTACACCCCTGGCGTAACCCTGATGCAGCAACTTCCAGGCTCAGCTCCCCGCACCCAACCCCCTGGCAGCCAGGCTATTTCCATGTGGCCCAAAGCGGACTTGCTGAAAGACAGACACAGGGAGTGGCCTTGCGTCTCCCTGAGCACCTACTATGTGCCGGGGCTGTTCTGGGCCCTGGGGATGCAGCAGCGGGCAGGGTCCCTGCTCTCGTGGGGATTCTCCAGCTGTGCTTGTTACAGATGTGTCCTCTGAACCCCCCAGGGATGTGAATACTTCCATGGTCCCCATTTTGGAGTTGGGGAGAGGCCAGAGTGCAGAGGGGAGTCTCCCCAAGCCCTTGGTGACAGCAGAGCGGGAATTCAGGACTTCATCTTTCACCTGTGCTCTCCCGCCCCATGACACACAGGTTTCCCGACGTAACCCCTTCCTCACCCCACCACCAAAGGGTGAGGCTCAAGGGCCCTTCGTGAGCAGGCCCTGCCCGTCTCGCTGGCTTCGTCCCTCATAACTTGCCTCCTCTTGCGTGGCTGGGGTCTTTGCACTCGCTCTTTCCCTTGCCTGTCATCCTGGGGCCAGGTCCTCTTTACCTGCCCCCCTGACCTGGTGCCACTTCTTCTGGGAAGCCCTCCCTGACCATCCTCGATCTGAGAGCACCTGGCCCTCCTACATACACAGGACCCCTGCTTCTCTCTCTCTGATAAACGTCACCCTCATCTTAGAATTGTCTGTTTGCCAAGCTTTTTGGCCCACTACTACCAGTTCATTGAGGGAATATCATAATGGCCAGGCCCCTGCCGCAGCTCGAAACATTATGGGTTGTTCCTTCACAGCTTCTAGGACCACTGAAATTATGTAATTATTTGTCCAACTCCTCCACTCAACTATGAGACCCAGGAAGGCAGAGGCCATGTCCTAATGTTCTTAGAACAGGGTCTGAGCTACAGTAGGTGCTAACAATGTTATTATTATTAGTTTGGATGGGGTGACTGAGGCTGTGAGGGCCTGGGATTTATCTGAGTTCACACAGCAAGCTGCTGGGAGCTTACAGAGCAGGACCAGTGCAGCAGTGTTTGGGAACAAAATTCTGGAGCCAAATCCCAGCTGCTTCACTTACTTGGGCAAGTTCGTTAACCTCTCTGTGCCCCAGTTTCCTTGTCTGGACAAAGGTGATGGTGACGCTGTCTTAGAAGGGCACCTGGTGCTCCGTGTACCCAGGAAATCGTTAGCTGTAGTTACTATTACCCAACCCTCCTGATTCCATGCAAAGGGCCATTTCTACCTCTCGGGGTTTCTCCCTGCCCCACCCCCATCCTACTGCAGGTGAAATACCCAGGAAATGCACAGTCTCAGGGGAGAAAGTGGAGGAGGAAGCTTCTCCCATGGGTGTTACCACAGGACCATGTGTGGGAAGCGAGTGGGGAGGTTGCCAGCCGCCACCAAATTGCTCTGGGAGTGCTGGGGATTTCCTCTTCCTGCCCTCTGGCACCCTGAGTCACCTCCCCGCCAGCCTCCAGAGTCCTGAGGTAGCCTGAGATCCCAAGCAGCCCCGGTCACGTGGGGCCAGCAAGGGCTGGGACTGGGTGTGTAGAGTTTTGTTTTTGGTTTTTTTTTTTACTTCTTTATTGGAGTATAATTGCTTTACCATGGTGTGTTAGTTTCTGCTTTAGAACAAAGTGAGTCAGTTATACATATACATATGTTCCCATATCTCTTCCCTCTTGCGTCTCCCTCCCTCCCACCCTCCCTATCCCACCCCTCTAGGTGGTCACAAAGCACGGAGCTGATCTCCCTGTGCTATGCGGCTGCTTCCCACTAGCCATCTATTTTACGTTTGGTAGTGTATATCTGTCCATGCCACTCTCTCACTTTGTCCCAGTTTACCCTTCCCCCTCCCCATATCCTCAAGTCCATCCTCTAGTAGGTCTGTATCTTTATTCCCGTCTTACCCCTAGGTTCTTCATGACATTTTTTTTTCTTAGATTCCATATATACGTGTTAGCATACGGTATTTGTCTTTCTCTTTCTGACTTACCTCACTCTGTATGACAGACTCTAGGTCCAGTGAGGGGGATGGACCTAGGGTGTGTAGACTTTGAAACCAGTATCGACTGAGGTCCCAGCCAGCTTTGAGGCTCAGACAGGGCAGCCCTGCCCTCCCCCCACTCTGTTTCCCAATCGCTGCAACAATAACAGGATTGCTGATTGCTTCTCATTTCGTCATCTGTCCACAAGCGGCTGGACTCCGTGACCCCTAGCTGTTCCTTCTCCACCTCCTTGGCGATCCCTTTCCTCTTTCTCCATCTGTCCCTCTCAGCCCCCTCCTCTGCTCAGTGATTGCTCTTCCCTGGGGGTCTTAACCACCAGTCACAGGGCAGATGGTTTTTACCACTCCCACTCCAGTGGAGAAGCCCCCAGCCCCAACCCCGCTGAACCCCAGAGCCACACACCACCTTTTGCCAGACCTTGACCTGTGTGCCCAAGGGACCTCTCAGATTAGCATACCCCAAACTGAACCCATCAACCAGGGTCCCCCCACCTCCCATCCTGGTCAGAATATGGGTGACATGTGGGTGTCACTCCTGACACTGCCCTTTCTTTCACCTCCACGTCCAAACAGTCTCCAAACCCTGCTGGTTGTAACTCTGGAATGACTCACAAAGTAGTAGTGTGTCTGTCCCATAAGCATAAGTTTGCAGAGAACAGAGGAACTGATAGTGGCTGATACAAGCAGGCGTTTATGTTTTCACATAATGAGAAGTCCAGACGTAGGCCACAGCTGGTTCTGCAGCTCAGTGACTTCAGGACCAGCGTTCCAGAGATTCCTGTGATCAGTCTCATGGTTTTGCCTCATGGATGCAATGTGGCTGCTGCAGGTCCAGACGTCTCACCTGCTTTCCAGGCAGGCAGAAGGGGAGAGGGGAGGAGACCATGCTAGCCTTGTCCAATCCTCTGGATTTTGAAGCGAACACTCTCCTAGAGGCTCCTACAGCCTCTAGGTTTCCTCTTAGGTTTCATTGGCCAGAACTGCTCATATGGCTGCTCTTAGCTGCATGGGGGTCTGGGAAACAGCAATGGGATTAGTATGTTTGGCTCAGACCAATAGTGATCTATCACCTGGGGGCTAGGCATTGCCACCCTGAAAAAAATTGGAGCTTGATTAGCAGGAAGAATCAGGGGACACAAAAATGGAACAGTGTCTGCCAAGGGTGGCGTCCCTTGTGTCTGTCCTCTCCTCCTGTCCCCACTGTCTGGCTCAGGGCCACATCATCTCTCAGCTAGACCACTTCAGGGCATCCCAGTGGTGCTCTGTCCCTTCAGTCTCTGTCCTCCTTTTCCTCTCCATGCAGCTACCCCAGTTGGCCTCCTAAAGCCGGGGTCCTATTGTGTTTTCACTCTCTTCTGAAGCTTTACATGGCTCCCTGTTGCCTATGAAACTCCTTAGCTCAGCCCTGGAGACCCTCCTCAACCTGGCCTCATCCGCCTATTCAGTCTCTGATCACACCAGCCTCCGGCCACACTAGACCTGGAACCACTCCTCGGGCCTCAGACCCTTAGCACGTGCTGTTCCTTCTACCCGGAAGGCCCTTCCCCCTCCCCGGTCCTACCTGGTGGACTCTTATTCAGCCTTCTAGACCTGGCTCCAATGTCACCTCCTCTGTGAGGATTTTCCCAACTTGGGTATAATGAGCCATTCTCTCTGGGAGGTGTGTGTTGACTTTGTTTACCCCTGTGATCCAGGGCCTAGAACAGGGTCTGATAAGCAGGGGTGCTTGATTCCCTGTTCCCGGATGAATAACGCAGGCCCAAAGCGATTTGCTAGACTCTGCTATGGCTGTTGATATATGGCTCCGATTCCAAATGCCTTCACTGTCAAGGTCTGGTCTGTGTGTCTGCCTGGCACAAGAGGGGTGTGGAACGGGGGAATGCAGGTACACGGGTTCACTTTGCGCACAGGGCCTCACACCCAGGGGCCACCCAACACAGCAGGGTGATAACCAGGATTTCTTCTCCTCCCGCCTCCCTCAGCGACTTTGACCAGCTTCCTGATGACATTGCCACCTCAGCCAACATCGCCGACATCGAGGAGAAGAAAGGCTTCACCAGCCACTTCGTAAGAGAGACCCCTGGACCTTTACCCTCTGACCTCTGAGCCTCCAGCCCTCTCCTCTCTTCACTTCTATCCCAGGGGTTCGCAACAGGGCGATTCTGCCCTCCAAGGGGCGCTTGGCAGTAAATATCTTGAGACAGGTTTGACTATCACAGCTTGGGGCAGAGCGTCGACTGCCTGGAGTCCGGGGATGCTGCTTCACGCAGTGCTGTGCACCGGACAGTCCCCACGACAAAGAATTACCTGGCCTCACATGTGATACCAAGGTCGAGAAATTCTGCTCTAACCCTAGGACCTGTGGACCTCTCCCCTGCTCTGGCCCTGGCCTGCGATGCCCCACCCCCTGGTCTTCGAAGCCCCACCCCCTGGTCTGCAAAGGCCCACCCCCTGACCTACGAGGCCCCACCCCCTGGCTTGCGAGGCCCCACTCTCTGGCCTCTGTCCTCCTTAGGTTTTTGTCATCGAGGTGAAGACGAAAGGGAAGTCTAAGTACCTCATCTACCGCCGCTACCGCCAGTTCTACGCCTTGCAGAGCAAGCTGGAGGAGCGCTTCGGGCCGGAGAGCAAGGCCAGCCCCTACACCTGCACCCTTCCCACGCTCCCAGGTAGGCCACCAACGGGCTGCCCCGGGATGGCGCGGCGCCCACCAGCCTCTCCTCCCAGCTCTGTGGGCGCTGTTCGGTGCTTCTATCTTAGCACAAAGCATTCTATTTTAGTGAAAACCGTTCATTTAGTCCACGGCCCCCCTCCTGGCAGCCACAGGCTGCCAGCTCTAGCTCTCCGGACTTATAGCCCTTGACCTCCTGCTCTCCGACGACAGTTACGGCCGCCCTGCTTCAGCTGTCCACCACCAGCTTCGGAGCGTATCAGCCCGGGCCTCTCCTCTTCGGGAGAGGAATCCCCGTGTCTCCCACGTCAAACGCAGACTCATCTTCCAACCCTGCCTCTGTCCCCTGCGGGGGAACTGCCCTCTAGCTCCCCAGTTCCCCGTGGCTCCCCCTCCTTCCCTGCTCCGCGGGGACGCTGTGGGTGTGCACCTCTGATTTTGGACAGTCCCCTCACCCCTTGTCTCCTGACCTTCCTCCCCTGCTCAGTCCTCACCTTTGACAGGCCCAAACCTCTGGCTTCTCAGGGCCAGCCTGCATGAGCCCAGCAGGAGAAAACTCCACCAGAGTGGGATTTCGGGTACACGGAGTGGTCTTGGCTGTGCCCTGCACAGCCTGCAGGCTGCACGCAAGCACCGTCCCCCTAAACAGCAAAGATACTTCCTGACCTTCCCTTCCTCAAGCTCCAAACCCTGCCTCCAGCTGGCTTTCCTCCCTGCCTCAGCCCAGTGCCCGAGGTTCCCTGCATCCAGTGTCCGGCATCCAGCCCCAGGGAGGAAACTGTCTCCCAGGGGTTCGCCCATTCCCTGGCCCCGCCCCGCCCCCTCCCCATCTCTGAGCAGCAGGGAGGAGGGGTCCCTCTTGCTCTCAGCTGACCTCTCCTCACTGACAGCTTGTCCCACGCGTTCCCTGTAGACTCACCTTCTCCTTTATCTTCTGAGTCTCTGCCACGCTTCACCACGGGAGGGCTCGGTTCTCTTCCATCTTTAAACAAGCATGTGCCCTAAGTGGGCATTCTAGCCACAAGCCTCCTTGAGCCCCGAGGGCCCTCAAAGATCTCTGCTTCCTCTGGTGCTCCTTGGAAGGCGGGCATCCTCTGTACCGTCATCCTCAGTTTCGTCTTCTCACTCCCCCGTAGGCAATCTGACCCGTGCCTGTGATTTTAACCGCCCTTTTCTTGCTACTATTTCCCCAATGTCTCTCTCCACCCCAGACCTCAGATGCTACCCTCCTTACACCGCCAGACACCAGCCAGTGTGTCTCCCAGGCAGCGGGCAGCAGGAAGCAGACCCCTCTCACATTTGCTTTCTGGGGCCTCTCTGGATGGGCAGTTCTCTCGGGACCGCCATCTGAGGCTCCTGGAGAGGACTTTTGTCTTTGGTCAGCCGTCACCGCTTTCCCTTTCCCCACAAACACTCTGCCTTGCATCCACCGCACAAATATTTATTGATTTGGGCATTATTCTACACCATGGTTCTTAACCTTGGTGACATATTGGAAGTACCTTGAGATTTAAAGAATCCTGACGCCCGAGTCCCACTCCCAGAGATTCTGATTTAATTGTTCTGGGGTGAGTCCTATGCCATGACATTTAAAATGCTTCTCGGGTGACACGAATATGCAGCCAGGGTGATGAGAACACAGCTGTGAGCATTGCAAAGATCCTGTTCTCTCAGAGCGAAGAATTGTGTGTGCGTGTGCGTGCGTGTGTGTGTGTGTGTGTGTGTGTAGGGACAGGCAATACATAAACAATTAAAACAAGAAAAATATCAGCTGGTGATAGTACAGCTCAGAGAATGCACGTTGGATGGTGGCCACCGCAGCGCTGTGGGAAGAGGAGGGGGGAAACGCGTTGAGTCAGTGTGGAGAGTTCCTGGCCCGGGTGGGCAGCTCCGGGCCCAGAGGCCACACTCTTGGGTCAGATTCCCAGGACAGCTCTTTGTGTTTCCTCAGCCAAAGTCTACGTGGGTGTGAAACAGGAGATCGCCGAGATGCGGATACCCGCCCTCAACGCCTATATGAAGGTAACAGAGGGGCCAGACCAGGTGGCCCCTGGGAGGGCCCAGGATGCTGAGGACTGGGTGGGGCCCAAGTACCATCCCTGGGCATGGCTTTGGGAACTAGGGCTGGCTCTTCTGCTCTGATGGTCCCCATCTTCAATCCTTAAAGGCCAAGCCTAGGGAGAGAAAGAGGATGTGTTCTCAGGGTTCCGGGGGACGGGACAGGAGCAATTGGTGAACATTCAGAGAGCCACACTTTGAACTGACAAATCTAATGCCTGTGCCATTAGATGGAGAATAGGATCCAGTGCCTGCCCCAAGGTCGCCGCTGTCCAGGGGGAATACAGACAGGTGGCTCATGAAACCATAAAGGGATACGGTCTGTATAACAAGGGCACAGCGGACCAAGGCCCCGGCTTGCTCACATAGCACCTTTGTATGAACAGGCCACAGGCTGGATTTTAGTTGCATCCATAGGCCTTGGATGGATGCCCTTGTGTATTCCCCAACCTGTAAACTGTCTACCTCCTCAGAAGATGGGAACACAGAGGAAGGAACATCTTAAAGGCAGAGAGCCAGGCTGGTCAGGAAAGACCTTCCACCAATTAGAGCTGGGCAAGAGAGGGATAGTTTTCCTCATGAGGTAGTGAGCACCCTGTCACTAGAGGCATGCAAACTTTGGCTTGATGACAACCTTAGGAAACTGGGCAGAGAAGCCGTCTTCATAGCCCAGAGGCATCCTCGCAGACAGTGAGGCGTCCCCGTTCTACTCTTACGGGAAAAGAGCACCGAGCTAAGTGCTCTGACACTGAGTGGGTGATTTAGGGCTATTTGCTCATTCTGTCTGGGGCTTGGTTTTCTCACCTATGAAATGGAGCCATGCCCGCAGCTCTCCTGTCTCACAGGAGGGGAGTGATGTTGGGATCTATTGAGAAAAGGACAGGAAGGTGCTTTGTAAACTGTGAACCTGCTTGCAGAATGTGAGAGAGCATGACTCCTCCTCGTGGAATGAGGGGGCCCCAGGAGTATAAAGGGGGTGGGGGAGGGAGGAGGTGGCCGCCTGCCCTCCCCAGTGGCTGCAGGAATCCTGGGCTCTGGGCAGAGGAGAGGTAGGGTGGAAAAGCCCGTGGGCTCCAGTACTGGAGGCATCTCCCCTCCAGGGGGTGCGGTGACAGCTGCTCCTTCTGGGCAGCTGGGGGCTCCACTCTCCTCCCTCGGGGCTGGAAGGAGGGAGGAGGGGCTGTGGAGCTGGAGCTCTTCCATCCATGCCTGGTCTTGGCAACCAGCAGCCTGAAGGATCTCATCTCTGCCTGTCTGTGTCTGAGTGGGTTCCTCGAAGCTCAGAGGTCAATCAGTACTATGGTAACCTCACCCTGGGCTTGAAACATTCAGAGACGGGGAGCTCACTACCACTCTCCCCTGACCCAGGCTGCTCGTCCATTGTTGGACAGCTATTAGAAAAGCCCGGGGCTTCCCTGGTGGCGCAGTGGTTGAGAATCCGCCTGCCAGTGCAGGGGACACGGGTTCGAGCCCTGGTCTGGGAAGATCCCACATGCCGCGGAGCAACTGGGCCCGTGGGCCACAACTACTGAGCCTGCACGTCTGGAGCCTGTGCTCCGCAACAAGAGAGGCCGCGATAGTGAGAGGCCCACGCACCGCGATGAAGAGTGGCCCCCGGTTGCCACAACTAGAGAAAGCCCTCGCACAGAAACGACGACCCAACACAGCCATACATAAATGAATAAATAAAAATTAAAAAAACCCAGAATGTTAGCAATAATTTATTAAAAGAAAAAAAAAAGAAAAGAAAAGCCCGACTCCCTGTGACTTCTACCCACCAGTCTCACCTGTGTCCTCATGAAGAATAGGGCTCACGTGCTAATGCCAATTGCCTAGAACTATGTGGTGCCAAGGAGGCTCTTGATATACATTTATTGGATAAATAAATAGGCTTATTTAATTCCCTCAATAACCTGTGCGTTCAATGCTCTTATCCCTATTTTAAAGTGAGGAAACGGAGGCACAGAGAGGTAGAGTCACTCACTCAGTGTCACAGAGCAGTTAGGTAGGCAGGATGGGATTCGAACCCACATCTCTGGGACTCCAGGGTTGTGCTCTTACCCACTGTGCTGTATTGTAACAAACGTAACAGCAACAATGATAATATCCAACTTGGATAGGGCCCTTGCTAGGTGCCCGATGCTGTTCTAAGTGTTCTGCACATATTCACTTATTTAATCTTTACACAATTCCACGGGGGAAATAATATCACCTCCATTGTATTAATGAACATACAGACGCACCCTTGCTCCAGGTCACCCAGATGAGCGGCTAAGCTGGGATTCTATCCCGGGCATCGCCCGGCTCTCTTTGTGCCCTTGAACCCATCTCTGGGCTGGCCCCCTGCCCTCCTCCCTATAGGACAGTCGTGTCTTTTCCAGGCTCTGCGTTCCCAGTTCCTCTGGAGTGGAGTTCCCGGGCCCTCCCCATCCTGCTGCCCCCAGGGAATTCTCTGAGGGGGTCTGGGTGCCTCTGGAGCTGTAGCACTCAAAGCCAATCACAGTGCCCTTGGGGACACGTGCAGTGGCAGCCTGGGGGGGTGACCCTGGCAGGTCCTGGGCGCTGAGGGTCGTTGCATTGTGGTGGGTGTAACCAGCATCCGACTGGGAGGCCCAACCCCACCACTTCCTAGCTGTGCCCACCGGCCCGGGCACTTTCTCGCTCTGAGCCTCCGTTTCCCCAACTGTGATATGAGATAAAGTATCAGGAAGCATTTTTCTAGGCTGTAATTCCACTAAGTGATGTTAATTTGGGTTATTTGGGGACTACTTCCCCCACCATTGTCTCGTTTTGATCTAAGGGATGAGCCTTGGTGGCAGGTGGCTCTGGGTGTCACTCGCTAGGCTGTGTGGCCCTGGGCGGGTCCCTTCACCTTTCTGACCCGCACTCCCAGATTATTGTTAGATGGAGCGAGGTCACACCGTGGGGCACTCAGTGCAGTGCCTGGACAGTCACCACCACATCACGTTACCTGTCGTCACCATTATCGTCGTGTCTGAAGGCCTTTGGGTCTTTTCCAAATGAACTTGTTCTCAAGCAAGTTGCCCGCCCCCACCCAGCTTGAACCCACGGGCAAATCTTGTGATGTGTTACCCTCAGCCTATTGAGATTTAAAAATATGTCTTACTTGTTATCAGGCAGAGAACTGCATTAGTGGAGAGCGGCGGGCCCAGCATGGGGGACGGGGATGGAGCAGCTGGGCTGGGATGTCGAGAGCTTTCTGCTGATCTCCCCACCTGTCCTGCACCCTCCCCAAACGCAGCACCTCCTCAGCCTGCCCATCTGGGTGCTGATGGACGAGGACGTCCGGATCTTCTTCTACCAGTCGTCCTATGACGCGGAGCAGGTGCCCCAGGCGCTCCGCCGGCTCCGCCCACGCACCCGGAAAGTGTAAGTGACCGGTCCCTGCGCCCCCATTGGCTAGAGCCCTGGGCCACTTGCTCCGGATCAGGCGCTCTGTCCCAGAGGCCTCTGCTGCAAAGGCACTTATGTTCCCTGAAAGAAGCAAGGAGTAGAGACCAGGTCTATACGTAAGCACTCCAGGGTGGTCTGGCTTGTTAGGTGAGCTTAGAAAATCAAGCGTAGGTCCCAGAGGACAGAAAGTGTGTTTGACAGTAAGGGCTGGAGGACAGGGGCTGGGGCCGTTGATGGGGGAGAGCTTGGTGCCTCAGCAACCACTGGGGATGGTCCGAGGGCTTTGGGTGCCTGGGGGGAGTAGGGAGTAGGGAAGGGAGGAGGAATCGTTCTGTCTGCAAACACTCCTCCCAGCATCTCCTGGGATGCCTTGTCCCTGGTTAGTTTTAGTTCCCTGGGGCCGGCTGTGGCTCCTGGTGTATCACACTGGTCCTCAAGGGGGCGCTGCTGCTCACTCCCTTATTCCAAAGGGCCCGCAGCTCCCTCCAGCCCCTCCTAAGCTGGAAAAAGTCTTCAAAAATCCAAGCCACCGAAACAGAGCTGGGCTTCCAAACAAGAGGCTGCTGCTGCTAAGAATTCCAGGACAGGGCTCCTGAGCCCCGCCCTCCCACACAACTCCTCCCTCCTCCCTCTGGCCTGTATCTCTGAGTGTGCTCTCTGTGTGGTACCTGGCCATCTCCCCTGTGCACCAGGCAGGTGTGCTCTGAATTCCAGCTGTGCCCCACAGCAGCCCTGTGTCCTGGATGGAGCTCAGCACTTCTTGAAGCCCATTTCCTCAGCTGAAAAATTAGGGGTTGAGTGTGGGAGTAACGTGAAAGGGTTGGCAAGCTATGGCACTAAGCGAATGTATACCCGAGCCTATGCCTTCTGGTCCACAGAAGGGGATGCCATCCCTCCTCCAGGGCGGTGAGAGCTGTGGGGAGTGTGCTGGTCCAGAGGAGCAATTGTAGTTGCATCTTTAACACCCTCTCCCTCCCCTGCCTTTCCTGCCTCTGCTGAGGGTCTCCTCCGGGCACAGAAGCAGGAGAGGCGGCAAGCCCCTCTTCTCTCTCCACAGAAAGAGCACGTCCCCACAAGGCGCCAGCTTTGACCGCATGGCAGCTCCACGAGCAGAGGTACCTCACCACTGGGCAGCAGCCTGGCTCCACCCTTCAGCCACTGAGCCCGTCCTGCTGGTGCCCGCTGTGTGCCCAGGATGGGGCTGAGTATTGGGGGGGGGGTGGAAGGACCCACAACCGCGGCCTTGGACACCTGAGGACTCCCAGCCAGCTGAGGAGAGGGCATGTGAGGAGCACACAGAGGCAAAGGGGAATCCATCCATGCATCATTCATTCAGCAAGCTCTTCTGGGGCAGCCCTGCCTCGGGGACTGAAGCTTCAGAGGTGACTCAGACCAGGCCCTGTCCTCAAGGGGCTCACAGCTCCCCGGGGATGCACCCCTAGAAATGGGCATTTCAAAACCAGTGTGGTCAATGCCCTGGGGGTTATGGGGGCATTGGAGTCCCCAGTGAGGCCTGGGGGATGGGGAGTTGCCCAGTCCGCGGAGTTTGGCCCCTTCCCTCTCATGCTTATCCTGGCAGGCCTGGAAGGAGCACCGTTCTGGAGTCAGGGAGACATGGGTTCTAAACCCGGCTCCTCCGCTAACAAACAGAGTGGCCTCAGACAAGTCACTTCTCCTCCCTGAGCCTCAGTTTCCTCATCTGTTAAATGGGACACTGAAGTATGTAAAGCACTTTCGTAGGAACTCAGTGAATGTTTCTTCCCTCCCTCCTTACTCCACCTTCTCCCCAGGCCCTGTTTGACTTCACTGGGAACAGCAAACTGGAGCTGAATTTCAAAGTTGGAGATGTGATCTTCCTTCTCAGTCGGATCAATAAAGACTGGCTGGAGGTAAGGTTGGAAGTGAGGCTGGAGGTGAGGCTGGAGGTGAGGTGGAAGTTAAGTTGAAGGTGAGGTCACTTCAAGTCTGTGAGGGGATCGGAGAACACGGAGGTATCTGAGAAGGCCCCAGGGAAGAGATGCTGTCCAAAGATAGTCCTGCAGATCTGGGCAGGTCGATCGGGGAAGCCCGAGGAAATACAGTTGTGTGTGGCTGGAGCAGCAGATTCTGAACCTACACTTGCCTTTGGTACCGACCCCAACCAACGGTCACTTTAGGCAAGTCAGTTAACCTTCTGAGTTGAATTCCTTGGTCTATAGCAGGGTATCTCAGCCTGTTCACTATTGGCATTTGGGGCCAGGCAGTTCTCTGTTGGGGGGCTGACCTGTGCACTGTGGGGTGTTTAGCGGCGTCCTTGGCCTCCGTCCACTAGATGCCAGTAGCACCCCTCCAGCTGCAACAATCAAATGTGTCCCCAGGCCTCTGGCCCCGGGGGGCAGAATCACACCCGGTTGAGACGCACTGTCCGTAATCTAGGGTAATGTTACCACGCAGGGAGTGAGCGAAGGTGATGAGGGAGACTTGAGCTCCAGAGTCTGGCGTGACATCCTAGCTCTGTTTTTAACTAGCTTTGCAACTTTGGGAAACTTACTCAACCCCGTGGTTTCCTTTCCCATAAATGGAGATAACTAACAGTGGCCGTTTCTTCACAGGCTTCCGGGAAGGGTTGAAGGAGGCACAGCTGTTCAGGGCTCGGCCCATAGGGAGCCTGGGTGCGTGGCATCTTGGCCATGCTTTGTCCCTGCACGCGGCAAGCGTGATCCATACAAGGGTTCATAGCACGACTGGAGATGGGGGGTGGGGGTCACCGGGTGGGAGGCCCTGGCCTGGTGCCAGCCTTTTGGATTAAGTCCTATAGTTATGAAAGACTCTCTCTTCTCAGGGATCCTGGGGGGTGGGGTGTGAAGGAGGTCATGGCACAGGAGGCAGGGCCAGCCCCTGGGGGTCCTGGAGCCATTGAGGGAAGGGGAGGGTCCCTGGCATCCAGGGGCTGGAGAGGAGTGTGGACCAACCGTTGGTCTCGCAACTTGGCGGTTTTGATTTTACGCCAGTCCCAGAGCTCTGTCTCAGGCAGTCTACAAGCTGTTACAGCTGAGGGGTATTGCTGGGTCATTCTCCAGAAACAGGAAATGTTTGTTGACTTCTTGTTTTCTAGAAAGTTCGATGAGTCGGTATACTGGCCGACTTCTGGCCTCAGATGGAAGGGAGGGTTAGGGGAGGAGCGCGGGTAGTACTTCAGCCTCAGTTTATACGCCTGTAAAAGGGGACAGAAACAATATGTCTTCCATAGTGTTGCGAAGATTAAGAGGACAGGTGACAAAGCACAGGCAGTGGCTGGGTCTTGGTTGGAGTTTAGGAGAGAGAGGCCTGGCTGGAGATTTCTGGCTGCCTGGTCTAGAGCAGGTGGAATCTGTGGACAAATGAGTGAATGGGCCCCACCCCTCCCTCCTCCCCCCCCACCCCCAATTTTCTTCCTGAACGCCTACCACCACCTGAGTCCCTGTGAGGTTCACCTGTTTACCTGTGCATTGTCTGTCGCCCTCCATCACAGTGGAAGCTCCAGGAGGGAGGGCAGGGATTTTCATCTCTTCTGAGTGCCCAGAGCCTGCTCCGTACCTGGCACGCCTTTGAATGAATGACTGAGTGAATAAATGAATGAGGTGAAAGCAGCTTTCCAGATGAATTCAGGTCTTAACTTGTTCTAAAATGGACGCCTTGGGGTGAACAACTTGGTGACCTTGCCCACTTTTTCTCCTCCCTCTGTCTAAGGGGACCCAGAGCTCACCCGCCTGTCCTGTCATTATAAAGCGGCGGGTCCCTGGGGCATGGCCCCAGTGCCTCTGCTGGTACCGGGAGGGCAGCGCCTTCTCCTCCCCCGCCCCCCCCCCCCACAGGGCACTGTCCGGGGAACCACAGGCATCTTCCCGGTGTCCTTTGTGAAGATCCTCAAGGACTTCCCGGAGGAGGATGACCCCACAAACTGGCTACGCTGCTACTTCTATGAGGACACCATCAGCACCATCAAGTTAGTGTGGCCTGCTGGGAGGGAGGGGCCTGTCGAGCCTCCCTGCCCCTCCCCCCCCCTCCCCCACCTCCATATCACACTCTGGGCTCTAAGACCCAAACCAGATCGCATGTCCCCCCAGCAAACACACACACTTAAAAGCCTGCGGGGGCTCCCAGCGCCCTCCAGAGAAGCCAAAAGGCTGTCACAGGATGTCAAGGTCCAGCAGGACCTGGCCAGCCTCATCCCCCTCTCCCCCTTCCAGCCTGCTGCCTCCTCACCCCTGCCCCTTGTCCCCTTAGGGACATTGCAGTGGAGGAAGACCTCAAGAGCACCCCACTCTTCAAGGACTTGCTGGAGCTCATGAGGTGAGGGGCTGGGGTGGGAGGCGCTGGGGGCGCCAGACACCCTGGAGGAGAGAACAAGAGGAAACAGTGCATTCAGGGCCTGGGCGTTTTGCATCTATTTCACCTTCTTGTTTTATCCACAGCCCAGCCCGGAGGGGTGGGTATCGCCTCTCCACATTAGAGATGAATGGGGGGCTGCAGAGAGGCAAAGGGGTTTACAGTTTGTGGGCCAGGATTTGCTAAAGTCTCTCTAGGTTCAGAACCTTGGACTTGGACCCTCCACCCTCAGGGAACCACCACCTCCCGAGATCCAGATGAGTTATGAACAGTTATTGTACAGACTGGAAATAGCATTGTTATATTCCTGACTGTAAAAGCAATATCTATTCATTCTGCTCTTTAAAAGAATGTCAGAAATCACAGAAAACATAAAGAGGTGAAATCCCCTCATATGTTACTCCTCTCATTATCTGCTATGCATTCGGATTTCTTCAGCGTACACCCCACCTGCACCCCAGCCCCCCTTAAATATTATTTAATTGGCTACACAGCCTCATTCTGTGGATGCACCGTAACTAATGTAGCCGCACCCGCTTTTGTCGGCCATTTAAGTTATCTTCCACTTTTTTACTACTGTGAACGGTGCTAGGATTCACATATTTGGTGACTTGCCTGATTATTTCCTTAGGATGATTTTCTACAAGTGAGATGCGGGGATCAAGGTGTTTGCAAGTCTGATAGCGCTTCTGACCCATTTTGTCAGATTACCTATGGAAAATTGGATGGTTTCTCACCCATCTACCTGCACCCCAGGTCAGATGGTTCCAATGCTTAAAAGCTTCTTTTCCGTAGCCACACACAAGGGCTGTCGCAGGGGCTTTTTTCTGCTCTACTCTGCGCCCGGCAAAACGCACTCCTCTTCCCTATGACAGTTCTTAAGTCTTCAGCACGTTTATGCACAGGACACTTCAAGCAGCGCCACTAATTTTGTTGTGAAAGTCCCGTTGTCCCCTGGAGGTCTCTGTTTCCCCATCTGTAGAGTAGGAGGTTGGACCACTCGGATGACAGGGCTGGTGTCCAGCTCTGACCTCTTCTGATTTTTAGATCCCGGCCCTAAAACTCCCTCTGTCCCCTCTCCCTGCCCCCACGCTTAGGCCTAAGGCCACTGGACCTTTCCTGAACCCTGATCTCTCCCACCCAGGCGGGAGTTCCAGAGGGAGGACATCGCCCTCAATTATCAGGACGCCGAGGGGGATCTGGTTCGGCTGCTATCAGACGAGGATGTGAGGCTCATGGTGAAGTGGACCCAAGGTCTCCCCTCCCAGAAGCACCTCTTCCCCTGGAAGCTGCATATCACCCAGCAGGACAACTACAAGGTCTACAACACGGCCCCCTGAGCCAGCGGCATCCCTCGGGCAGTGAGGGGACACCTAGCAGAGAGCCCTCGGAGAGGATGAGGACCAAGAAAGGCTGAGAGCACGGGACAGACTTCCTGCTTCTGAATCAGATGGACCTACTGGCCTTGGCTTGTACCATCTCTATTTGGTCTCTGAATTAAATAAACCATTTCATCTCAAAGTGCCAGACTGAGGAAGATAGTGTCTTTTGAGGAGAGAGAGGAGAGGGAGGAAAATACCCATTAATGAGCACCACTGAGGGGTCATTTATATACGGAAGGGGGCCCTGGCTTTGGGCAGCTGCCCCTTTCCCTCGCCCCGTCCCCATGTGTGGAGAAACCCAGCAACACTCATGTCCCTCTGGTCGCTCCCTTTTACGCCCTTTGCCGGGAGTGGCCGCCAGCCTCACGGAAGTCATACCGCCCCGGGAGCCCTCGGGGGTCAGGCCGACACCAAGCCCTCTGCATGACCAGGGTTGAGGGCTTCCTCTGCCCTCTTATTCCTGCTTTTCTGCAGAGGGGGCAGAAACCTGGGTCGTGGTGTTGGTGGTCTCCATTGTAAGTAGGGGGGCAGCGGAGGGGAGGCTCTGGCCCCACTGGAGAGGAAGAGGAAACAATGACGGGAGCCTCCTCTGTGAGCTGAAGCTTTTTCTCTCCTAAGCAGCTAAAACGGCAATAGCGATCACCTCCAGAATGGCTGCAGGAGGAGCTTGGCGGACCCCGCCCCCCGCCAGTGAAACAACCACTTAACTGATGAAAAATACTAAAAGCCAACCATTGAAAGTTTCTGGAAGTTGTTCTGAGGGCATACAGGAAGTGGAGAAGCACTTATTCTAGAAAAGCCTACTAAATCTCAGTAAGAACAATGAGGCTGTGGCATTGGAGCCTCCATGGGCTCCCCTCCCTTCCCCATCCCCTGCTCCGTGTGACGGAAACCGTGCCCCAGACGCGCTATTCTGAGTGGAGGCAGCCGAGAAGATGCGGGACCCCTCTCCCCTCAGCTCCCCGTCTTTTGCCATTTCAGCCCCAGACAGGGCAGGCTGCCAGTGCCCCTCATTCCCACAGCCCCGTGTCGTGGAAGCGCGATGCCAGGCCGTCACGGCCCCCTACATCTGTGTGCTGGGGCCGTCATAACAAAGTACCACAGGGACCTCCCTGACGGTCCAATGGTTAGGGCTCCGTGCTTCCACTGCAGGGGTCACAGGTTCGATTCCTGGTCGGGGAACTAAGATCCCACATGCCGCCCAGCGAGGCCAAAAATTAAATAAATAAATAAATAAATAACCACCAACTGATGGCTCTCACAACAGAAATTTATTGTCTCACAGTTCTAGAGTCTAGAAGACTGAAATCAAGGTGTCTGCAGGGCCATGCTTCCAATGAAGGCTGTTGGGAAATCCTTCTTTGCCTCTTCTTAGCTGCTGGTACTTTTCTGGCATTCTTTGCCATCCCTTAGCGTGTGGACACCTCACTCTAACCCTCCATCTTCATGTGTGTCTTCGCATTTTTCTTCCCTCTGGGAGTGTCTGTCTTTGTGTCCAAATTTCCCCTTTTTATAAGGACACCAGTCATATTGGATTACAGCCTACCCTGATCATTTTATTTTGACTTAATAACCTCTGTCCGGACCCTATCTCCATGTAAGGTCACATTCTGAGTCACTGGGGGTTCATATCTTTTGGGGGAGTACAATTCAACAGTAAGAATGCACTAGAAAACATCTGTTTAAGAATCTTTAAACAGACCATGCGAAGTACGTACTGGCAAATTCAATTGTTTGACTTCTAACATGTTGCCTGACCAGACTCGCTGAGGGGCCCTGCTGCTGCAAAGCATCGAGACCCTAGATAGCACACACTCTTCAAAGAATCATGAGCCCGATAAGAAGTAGCAGGGTTCTCCAATGACCCTCCCAGCCCACCACCCACCCCCACTGAAAAAAAAATCCCATGATGAGAGCTGGGGCCGGAACCCACAGCATCTGGGAGGTTGTTCTGGAATGCAAAGGCAGTGCTGCTGTTAGAATGCTGAGCCCCAGGGGAGGCTGTGACATGGGGAGCCTGGACCAGGGGCTCTTGTGCTAGATCAAGGTTTAAGATAAGGGCTGAAGTGACCTTGTGAGAGTGGTGTCCCCATCTCCAAGCAGAAGCAGAAGAAAGTCCCCTCTGGAGTAAAGTGTCCCCACACTTGAGGCTAACAAGAGCCACTCAGATTAACGTGAAGCGAAAAGGGGACTTCCCTGGTGGTCCAGTGGGTAAGACTCCACACTCCCAATGCAGGGGGCCTGGGTTCGATCCCTGGTCAGGGAACTAGATCCTGCACGCATGCCGCAACTAAGAGTCTGCATACGGCAACTAAGAATTCCCCGCACCACGACTACAGAGGATCCCGCGCACCACGACTAAAGATCCTCTATGCTGCAATTAAGACCTGGCACAGACAAAACAAATAAATATATAAGTAAATAATAATTTTTTTAAAAAGATGGGGACTTCCCTGGTCGCGCAGTGGTTAAGAATCCTCCTGCCAATGCAGGGGACATGGGTTCAAGCTCTGGTCGGGGAAGATCCCACATGCCGCGGAGCAACTAAGCCTGTGCGCCACAACTACTGAGCCTGTGCTCTAGACCCTACGAGCCACAACTACTGAGTCCATGTGCCACAACTACTGAAGCCTGAGTGCCTAGAGCCTGCGCTCCGCAACAAGAGAAGCCACCGCAATGAGAAGCCCACGCATTGCAACGAAGAGTAGCCCCTGCTTGCTGCAACTAGAGAAAGCCCGTGTGCAGCAACGAAGGCCCAACACAGCCCCCCAAAAATAAATAAATAAATTTATTTTTTTTAAAAAAAGATGAAGCAAAAAGCTCCTAGTCAAAGATCACTGAATCTCTGTGAGAGACAATAGGCAGTGACAATAAATAATAGCTTTAGGCCCCCAGGGTCTACAGATTATTGAACTGCATGACAAAAATGTTTAAAGAAATGAAGGATTAAATCATAAAAATGAATGAGCTAAAGTGAATGACCAGGCAGATTTGCAAAAGGAAGATGGCATATATATTGAACTTGTACATATACCTATGTATAGGAGTATGTGTGTGTGTACATCTGTTGAAACAGAAAACCCAGTGGATGAGTTGGATAGTATTATATATTACACAGAGGTGATGAGAAAATTAGTGAATTGAAAGATAAAATCAGAAATTACCCAGAATATAACACAGAGAGACAAGTAGTTGGAGAGTATGAAAATGGAGTTAAGAGATAGGAACAAAAGAATGAGAGTTTTTTAAAAATCAGAATCTCAGAAAGAGAAAATACAGAGAATGGCAAAGAGGCAACATTTAAATAGATGGCAGATGCAGTATTTCAAAACTGATGAAAAACTTAAACCTATGGATACAAGAAGCATGTCTGGATTAGAAGGATAAATTAAAAGTGGTCACAACTGGCTACTATATTTCAAAGCTACAGCACATGGAAGTGCACGGGAAGATCTTAAAAGCAGTCAGAGAAAGCGGCGATCACTACAAAATAACAACAATTAGAATGAGAAGCGGACTTTTCAACAGCATCAGTGGAAGCCAAAACCAATATAATTGTACCTTCAGATTTTTGAGACAAAATAACTTTCAAACTAGAATTCTATGCTCAGTAAAACTCTCTTTCAGTAATGAAGATGAAATGAAGTCAAGTATGGAGACAAACAGAGAATCTGCCATCGAGATACCTGAACTATGCTGTACATCAGAAGTTAACACAACATTGTAAATCAACTATACTTCAATAAAAAAAAAAGAAGAGGTACCTGAACTAAAAGTATCTTTAAAGTACATACTTCATTAAGAAGGAAAATGGCCCTAGATGGATAGTCTGAGATGCAAGAACAAATGATAAACAAAAAGGTGAACCTAATTTTTGGACTTGTGTTGACTTAGCTAAGCTGGAACTATATTTCCAAGAATGTCCTTCCCTGCATGGATCCAGGTTAGCATGGGCCAGAAGAGACATTTTGCAAGAGACTTTTAGAAAGCAAATGTGAAGCAGCAGCGGTGGGGGGGGGGGGGGGGGGACGGGACAAACAAACAAAAACACTGGTGAGATGTTATCATCCTTCCTGGAAAAATGTTATGCACACCCCCTTCCTGACCTTCTAATGAAAAGCAGTGTTTCAGTTTTTATTTCTCTCTAGTGGGATTTGTGTATTACAGCCCCCCCACCCCACCCCGGTACAAAGAATTTTTTAGCAAGGTTAAACATATTTTTTTTCCAACTCTGTGTTTGCTACAATCACAGAGCCTAAGACTCCTTCACTCTGGAAAGTGTTCAGTCTTAAGAATCATTTACGTAATTGCCAAGGTTTAGAATGTTGCTGGTAAATCAACATTCACAAATGCTGAAGCAGGCTCGTCTGCAGTGATGTCAGTTCTCCCCACTCACCCACAGAGATCCGTGAGTTTAATCCAATGAGAAAATACACTCCAATAATTTTTTTGGTTTTGTTTTTTTTGTTTAGAGTTTCGTAAACTTATTCTAGAATTGATATGAGAAGAGTAAAGGACTTGGAATAGTCAATGTACTCCTGAAGAAAATAAAGTGACGAGGCATGCCCTCTGGAGAGCAAGACTTACTGTAAAGCAATGGAAAAGAAAATGGTGTGATATTAGGACCGGGATTGACAATCTAGCAATGGAGCAAAGCAGACCTGCCCAGGAATACCATGCATACATGGTATTTGATATATGATAGAAGTAGCTTTGCAGACCTGTAGGGGAAAGGAGGAAGAAAATCAAAGAATGGTACTTGGGCAAATTGCTCAACTGTATGGAACCCCAAACAAATGAGACTGAATCCCTAAGTCAAACAATTCCCAAAGGCAGTTTTAGATATATTAGGTTGTAGGAAAGAAAAGCAATGCTTTGAGAAGATATATAGAATACTACCTACCTAATCCTGGAGTAGGGAAGAAATTCTTAAATAAGACAAAAATAAATATTAATACGTTTGACTACGTTAAACATACAAAGTTCTGTTCATCAAAAGATGCATGGGAAAAGATAAGCCCAAAACTAAAAGATATTTGCAAGATATATAAATGACAAAAGATTAGTATCTAAAATATTAAAGAATTCCCACATCTAGAAAAGAAAAATACAAACAATTCTATAATATTTAAAATGAGCAACAAACATGAATATGTATTCCACCAGGGAGGAGAAAATAAAGGGCGAATGAATATATGAAAAGATGCTCAGTAATAATAAGAGAAATGTAAATTAATTCAGTTTCTTTGGAAAACCATTTTCCATTCTTTTGGAGAGTTGAACATTTGTGTATGTTATGACCCAAGAAGGAACTCTTGCATGGGACCAGGAGACGGAGCTCTCTTGGCAATAACCCCCAACAAAGGCTATCCATTCAAACTCTCGTCCAGAGAACAGTAGATTCATTCGTCGATTAGAGCACAACCGTGAAACACACAACAACACGAATGATTTTTAGAAACATAACTGAATGAAAAACATCAAGTCTCAGAAGATAGGATTCTATTCTTATAAAGCTCAAAAACTATGAAGAAAAAAATAGCAAACACAAAATTCAGGATAGCAGTTGCTTCTGGGAGGGAGGCAGGGAATACATAGGGGAGGAAGACAGTTGGATACAGATGGTGGGTAACGTGCTGTAGTACTCAGGGTGTGAGTGGTAGGTTCACAGCTGTTTGTTGTACTTTGTAGCTTACATACATGTCACACATGTTCTCTTCTATGTATCACTAAGACACTAAGGATATCCTAGAGGTTAAAAATTTAAGAGGGGGAGGGATAAATTAGGAGTCTGGGATTAACATATACACACTACTATATATAAAATAGGGAACCAACAAGGACCTACTGTATAGCACAGGGAACAATACTCAATATTCGGTAATAACCTCTAAGGGAAACAAATCTGGAAAAGAATATATATATTCACCTGAAACTTTGCTGTACACCTGAAACTCACACAACATTGTAAATCAACTATACTTCAATTTAAAAGAAGTTTAAAAGTCAGTTTCCATGGGAGATTCATATTCTCCAGCCTTCAGAACTTTGGGTTCATTTTGTGTTAATTATTTGATCTATTATGCTAAGAGAGCATTGGCTCCCTCCCTTGGGTCATTTTGTACATTTTTGGACATGAAGTGACACTGATCAATTCTTTCTCTCCCGGCTCCAGAATGGGCGGGCATGGCAGCACTGAGGGCTGACATTTCCTGTCTCTATAATAATTGGAGGATGCTGATTTCCTAGGAGGGAGTGACTTCTATTGTTTGCAGTGCGCAAGGCTGCAGTCTGTGAATATGACCTTAATGTGTTTTCTCGACTCTTCTGGCTGACGGACGGTAGAAATGGGGTTTTCCGGGATGAGGTTGTGGATTGGTGAGCCTGGCCTCTTGGAGAAGAAATACCAAGGCAGGAATCCAAGTAAGCATTGTTGTAGCCAGAGACTTGGAACCCTCATCCCAGCCTGTAAACTTTGGGACTTTCCTCCTTTGAAATTCTAGCTAATGTTCCATTTCCCCGGAAGCTGGTGCAGTAAACCCTCACAATAGCCTTGGTTTGGAGGTATGTCTTTAGGAGCAACAAGGAATGCACAAAAGGAAGGAAGGGGGACCAACTGGGAAGGGCAGAGGGGGAGGGGGAGGAAAGTGAAGCAGCTGCCAGCTGGGGGGAGGTTGTGAAGAGAGTGAAAGCAGGGGAGGCGCCTGGCTCAGTGAGTGAAAACATGGGTCCTGTCTCCATCACTTCCTAGCTGGGTAACTTGGGTGAGAGACTCAGTTTCCTCCTGTATAAAATGGGCTCATGATAATAGTACCTCCCTTTGTCATAGGGTTTGTGAAAATAAGGAAATATATCTTGTACATTCCCTGGCATACAGCACCCACCCAGAAAAATGCAGACTTAATCAAAAGAAGACCACCTAAAAAGAAGTCACTAAGCTTTAACACAAACTCTGAGCATCTGAGCTGGGACCCATGGTCCAGAGGGGAACTGGGGTACAGTGCAGGCTGGCTGGAGTCTGGAGGGAATGCAAACACTTTGATCATATTTTCCCACCCCACTCCACCCACCTCGTCCTACGCCAATTCCCTCAAGGAAGAAAGATGCCCTTATAAGCACGAAACTATCCAAGCACTGTGCTGGAGACGTGGTTATGACTGTTAAGTGGACTTTTGTGAGCCACGCCCTTTTCCTCTCGTGCCTGTCCAGAATACATCAGGAGGTTTCCGGTAAGGCTGGTTTGACTTTTTTCACCCATGTGACATTAAACAGTGTACACTAGGACCCAAATAACACCCGTTGGGATGTTTGGTGACTTCGGTCCGGGGCTTATGTTCTTCCGGTTTGGAAATTGGGGCCTTTGAGAAGGAACATTAGCTCTTGTGGATGCTGAAGTCTTATAACGTCAGAAACCTGGGCGATTGGAATGCTGGAATCCCCATGACTGAGTCACAGAACCTCTGAAGATCAGGGTGGTGTTTGGAAGAGGCGGGTGGGGCAGAGGCTTCCCAAACAACAAACCAACGTGGGATGGATGAGATCAAAGTCGTACGAAAAGGATGAAACATTTCTGCAACCTGAAGCCAAAAGGTACCTGGTGATGGCCCATCAGTGGTGCTACCTGCCCCCTTGTCCCAGGGAAAGCAGAGGTCATCTGGTAGGAGCCACTGCCGCCAGCCTTCTGTGAATGGGTGGCCAGAGGATGAAGCCAGACGAAACCAGACTTTCCTCTGAATAACTCGTCAAGGCTGTTGGCACCTGTCCTGCAGAGTTAAGGAAAGATGTAAAGGAAGTCAATGAACGTCTGCAAATCAGAAAATATCAACAGCTGGAAAGTGTTAAGATCTCTTGCCAAAGCGGAAAAGTAAAGTTCTTTTGGAAAAATATAATTTTTTTTGGTAATAAGGAAATAAAAATAAGTAAAATATTTTTTTCTATGCACTGAAAGCATCCACTTCGATCAGGTGAATGGTTCAAAGATTAAAATATACTTGAGGAATAGCAAATGATTTGCTTGACTTAATTAATCTGACCGTATGGAAGGGTAAAATTACTCCCAGTCAAAAACATCCAGGATATGGATGTAGAGATGATCGCACTAAGTAAAGTAAGTCAGACAGAAAAAGACAAATACCATTTGATATCACTTATATGTGCAATCTAAAATATGATACAAATGAACTTATTTACAAAACAGAAACAGACTCACAGACATAGAAAACAAATTTACGGTTACCAAAGGGGAAAGGGAGCAGGGGAGAGATAAATTAGGAGTTTCGGACTAGCAGCTACAAACTCTGTATATAAAATAGATAAATAACAAGGTCCTACTGTATAGCACAGGGAACTATATTCAATATCCTATAATAAACCACAATGGAAAAGAATATGAAAAAGAATATATATGTGTGTGTGTATATATATATATGTAACTGAATCACCTTGCTGTACACCAGAAACCAAAACAACATTGTAAATCAACTCTACTTCAATTTTAAAAAGGCTGTACTAAGATATACACTCAAAAACAGTATAGACAAATCAAAATTAAATTAGAGAAAAATTCTAGAATGTGACCTACAGAAAAGGAAGGAAGAAAAAAGACAGGGAAACAAAAAATAAAATAAAACAAAAACAAAAGCATCCAGGACCATATATTGAGCACGTACTTCCGGCCAGGACCAGCTCTAAGCACATCCCACGGATCGTCCCGCTGAACTTTCAAAGTGGTCCTGTGTAAAAAGGAAAATAGCATCCCCAGTTTGGAAATGAGGAAACAGAGGTATGGAGAGACTGAGTAACTTGTCTGAAGTCCCGCTGACCGTAGGATTTGGACCCAGGCAGTCTGTCTCATTCTTTTAAACACTCCTGATCATACCACGAGAGCATCTGCCTTTATTTTTGGAATCCAATTCTTGGAACGCTTCAGTTCCTTCCAATATTTCCCCTTAATTTTTGAAACATCATATTTTCTCCTGTCAAACTCAAGGACTGCACCATTCCTGGGTTTCTTGACATTGCGATGGGGTTAGAGAGAGGTCCACTGTAATCCCTCTAACGTTGAGTTGTGGATGTTTGCCATGTTTGGAACAAGTTCGAGACTTTATTTTTACCTCTGGTCTAGTGTCAGGATCTCCTTGGTTAGGCAGATGAGGCGACTGGCTTCAAATCCACACCAGATGTGCTCTCGTGGAGAATGACACCGCAAAAGGGCTTCCTCCAACTCACTGTTCCTTGGAGATGTTGCATTTGAAGATCATGACATTTAAAGAATATCTCGACCCTTGGGCTTTCAGTAGAGTGTCAGAGAATAGACTTATCTCCAAAAACTTTTCCTGATCTCTGCATGCAGGCATCCAGAAGCCAGGTGGCCCTTCTTGTGGCACATGGGTCTGTTGTAGGAACAGAAAGAAACTGGAGAAATAATGAGCATTTATTGAACTTTTACTGTGTGCCTGACACTGATCTAAGCGCTTACCATCCATCAGCACCTTCCCTCTCTGTGACACCCCATGAAGTTCACGAATTGGAGATATAGGGGGCTGTTAGGAGTTTTGCCCCCAGTCTCAAGCTGGGGGACAAATGGCTCCAGGGGAAAAACTTTTCTCCTTTGTGATCCAGTGTTTCTTTCTGTCCTAGAGTTCTGAGAATTTGTTCTTTTGCTCAGAGGATGAGGTTACATTACCTTGGGGAGTAAACTTGTCTTTGGTGACAGCTCCAGGCAGTGGCTGGAACTTGCTGCTTCCTAGGGACCCGAGGTCTTCCATTAACTAGCCCAAGTGGTGGCCTCACGGGTCAGGGCAGAGAGCAGTGGCCCTGAGAGCCAGAAGCTCCAGGCCAGACCACGCTGCCTTCCCCCTCCTTGTCACCTCGGCTTATCAATTTACAGCAAGAAATATAATTGCAGGGACACAAAACACTTGCAATCACTGGCCGGTATTGTCTCGGAGCCATCCTGGGGAGATGAATTCTAATCCTCAAGGCCTGGAATGGGGAGGTAAGTGGGTGATTAGCATGTTTAATGGTTTAGCGTGATGGCCGATGGTGTTCATCTCACAGGAGAGATCTGTGCCTTAGTTTCCCCAGGGTCCCATCCTCTGAATAGGACTTGAATGGCTGCCCTTGTCTGTCTGCCCTGCCAAGGGCTCTACACCTCCTTCCTGATGGGCCCAGCTGTCTTTTGATACATTAGCAGTTTCGGTGACCAGTAAGCTTTTGCTTCTCTTTTCCTGCCCTGTTCATAAAGAATACATGTTGAGGGCTTCCCTGGTGGCGCAGTGGTTAAGAATCCGCCTGCCAATGCAGGGGACACGGGTTTGAGTCCTGATCGGGGAAGATCCCACATGCTGCGGAGCAACTAAGCCCGTGCACCACAACTACTGAGCCTGCGCTCTAGACCCCGCGAACCACAACTACTGAAGCCCACGCTCCTAGAGCCCGTGCTCCACAACAAGAGAAGCCACCGCAGTGAGAGGCCCGTGCACTGCAAGGAAGGGTAGCCCCCGCTCGCCACAACTAGAGAAAGCCCGCTCACAGCAACAAAGACCCAACGCAGCCAAAAATAAATAATAAAAACAAAAAACTAAAACAAATACATGTTGAAAAATTAGAAACTACAGCTAAGCGAAAGAAGTAGACAAAAATCACCCATAGTCCTAGCCAGAGCAAAAAACTTTTGACATTTTTTGATGTATGCCCTTCCAGTCTTTTCCTTTTATATTTTTATATTTATATTTCCTTTTATATTTGCAAAAATACATGATTTATAATTTGAGGACAAAAAGTATTATTTTTCAACCAGCATTTTCACTTAACAGTACATTGACAACATATTTTTATGGATGAGTATACACCATAACTGATTGACCTAATATTCTCATTTAATATTTAGGTGTTTTCTTTTTTCTTTTTTTGCTTTAAAAAGCACTTCAAAGAACTTCTTGGTACAGATCGATGCACTTCTCTCTAAGTAGCTCCTTCAAATAAATTCCCAGAAGTGAAATAGCTGGGTGGAGGGATATAAGTATTTTGATTTAAAGCTATTGATACTTATTAACAAGTAGCCCCATTGAAAGTTTAAAACAATTTACACTCTCACCAATAGCGCGTGAGAAGTTGAGTTCCTCTTGCGAAAGTTTTACAGACTTTTGCAAACACTGTATGTTACTATTCCATTCAATCTTTGTCATTCTGATTGAGAAAATGATATGGAGTTGCATCTTCTTGGTTAAACATTTTTTCACATTTATGGGGTATTTGCATTTCTTCCTTTATGAATTATTGTTAATTGGTATGCTCATATCTTTCTTAGCTATTTGTAATATCTTTGTTCCTATGGAGATCAGCTCTGTGTCTAGCATGTTTTGCAAACTTTTGCCCTCAGTTTGTCACTTTCTTGCCGTCTTGGAAGGTGGCTGGCCACATCTTATCACTGTGCAGTTATACAGTTCAGCTCTGGGAGGTGTGATCTGCTTTTTAAATTCTGGACGAATGTCACTCAGCGGCTCTGAGAAAAAAAACAAGGGCATAGATAACCAACAAGGACTTACAATATAGCACAGGGAACTCTGCTCAATACTCTGTAATAACCTAAATGGGAAAAGAATTTGAAAAAGAACAGATACATGTATAGGTATAACTGAATCACTTTGCTGTACACCTGAAACTAACACAACATTGTTAATCAACTCTACTCCAACATAAAATAAAAATTTTTTAAATAAATAAAATTTAAAACAATAAAATAAAATAAAAAAACAAGGGATTCCCCGATCAACTTAGCCACAGGAATGCAGTGTTGGTTTTTTTGTTTTGGTGGGGGGTGGGGGGCAGGTAGGGAAGATTTTTAAAAATTGTATCTCCTTCAAATATACACTAAACATATAAAATATATAGGACATAACTTGCCATTATAAGTGCACAATTTATTGACATTAATCTGAAGTTCATCTTTTGAGTGGACAACCCAGCCCCTTCCCAACCCACCCTGCCACACGCATTTCCTTATTTTCCTCCCATATCAATAACCTGCCTGTGCTGGTTATTAAGCTACTGTCTCTCGGCTCCAAATCGGTCCTTCCGCTCTCTGCTTTGTTGCCATTTTGAGCCTGGGACTCCCCGACCACATTTCTGCTTTTTCAGCTGGTACCCTCTCAGTGTCTGTTAACGGGGACCCAAGAGAGATGCTTTGAGGCTGGAGGAGGAAGAAAGGACTTGCTCTTCCTGCGTCCTAGCTGTTCTAACGAGCCTCACTCTGGGAACTCTACCTCACCCCAGCAGTGGCAGTTCTCTCCTCTCCATTTTGTGGTTTTTCCAGCTTCATTGGGCAACTCTGCCCCCCACCTCCCAAGACACTGGCACCAGCTGAGCAATGTCCCCTTCTTCAGACGTCTGAGCTTCACCTGAATGGGGTCCCTTCTCTCAATTTCTATGTTTTTATAATTCCAAGCTCTTCCCTTTTTTTCCCCCAGCCCTTGGGCTGGTAGCCACATTCTGCAGTTGCTACCTCCACGATACCTTAAAGCTCTCGCTCTCTCTTTTTAAGCTTTTAGTTACCAAGTTAACAACTTTACACTTAACAATTATTTAGGTCAGATTCTCTCTGGTCAAATAAATCAAGCAATTGCTTTTTTAAAACTTTATTTTAAACATTGTAAAGCAACTATACTCCAATAAAAATTAATTAAAAAGTAAGAAAAATAAATAAAAATAAAGTTTATTGTATCGACGTATAGTTGATTTATAATGTTGTGTTCGTTTCTGCTACACAGCAAAGTTAAATATGTAATTTCTGTCTCTGGATCAGACCTTGACTTATACAATAAATATAAATTAATTTTATTTATTTCCATGTCATTTTCTGGGACTTAGAAAGTCTGTATTCCAGACCTGATTCTACCATTAGCATATAAAGTAGCTAGTGTATAAAGTATATAGCATAAGAGTACTTAAGTAAACAACTCCTCAGCTTGTCCTCTCACTCTGCTGTCATCCTCTTGGGATACAAAGTTCTACTTGCTAGACTGCTCTTATTTCCAGGCTATATTAATACTAATACTAATACTACTCATTTATTAGGAGTTTTTTATGTGCCACATAGTTTCTCAGTTGAATGTTCTAATTTAGTCCTCAAAATGGCTTCATAAAGGAGACACTAGTCTTATCTTTACTTTATAAACAAAGACATTGATACACAGAAAGGTTAGAAGATGTGCCCAAGGACTCACAGCTCTAGGTGGCAGGGACGGAAATCAATCCCAGGTAGATGGACTCCGGAATCCAGGTGATTCACCTGTTGGCTGTGGGATTGTAGAAAGAAACAGGCTCTGAACCACAGCTCTGCCATTCATGTGATGAGTCACCAGGAGGCTGAGGTACTGGATGGATTGGATCTTGGAAATGATGCCCTAAGGAGTGGAGGGAAGGAGACAGCAGACCAGGTCCTCGAGCCATCAGTGATTGACAGGGGTCGACTGTAGCATCAGCAGATGCCAGCAACATGGAGGGAAGCTGGGTAGATTCTGATGCCATGAACTTCAAATGAGCTGGGGATTTTTAGAAGACAGAAATGGGAGAAAAAAATCCTCTGCTGGAGAGAGCTGTAGAGGAAGCAAATGTCCTCAGGGGAGGGCAGGCTTGAGTCAGAGCTAGACGTGTAGTATCATAGTTTTCCAGGACTACCTTTACACAGTAGCATCCACTGAGTGGCTCAACCAACAAAATCTGTCTTAGCTCTGGAGACCAGAAGCCTAAAGTCACGTTATTGGCAGGGCTGTTTCCTTCTAAGGACTGTGAAGGAAGGATCTGTCCCTGGCCTCTCTCCTAGGCTTGTAGATGGCAGTGTTTATATTCACAGAGTGTTGTTTCTGTATGCATGCCTGTTTCCAAATTTCCTCTTTTGATGAGGATACCAGTTCTATTGCCTTAGGGGTCCATTTTGACCTCATTTGACCCCTAATGACCTCATTTTTAACTTGATTACCTCTGTAAAGACTCTATCTCCAAATAAGGGCACATTCTGAGGTCCTGGTGGTTAGGACTTCAGCATATGAATGAGGCGGGATGGGGTGGGCGTTGCAATTCAACCCTTAACAGGAATTAAGGGAACAGTCCGAGAAGAGAGCCTGAGCTGTTGCTAGACCAGGGGTTCCCGGGAGTTCAAGGTAGGGTTTGGAAATGCTGAGAGATCAGATAAGGGGTCCAATTAGGAAGCATACAGAGAAGTTGGGAATGAATTTCTGGGTCACAGGGGAAGCCTTGGGAGCCTGGAATTCTGGCAGTGGCTGGGGTGAATCAGAAAGTCAGTGTGCTGGCCCTGGCCCTGATGGTCTCTTGGGGAAGTGGTAACCAGTTCCAGCTGGCCTGGGGCCACCAGACAGCTGACCTCTCTTCCATTCTTGATAGTTCAGGGCCAATTTGGGAATGAAGGCCTCCTCAGGGCCCTCTCTCAGGCAGCGTTGAGGCTGGGTGGGGTTTCTCCTCCTAAAAACAAAAGGGCAAGGGATGTTCCAGCAAGGCCATCAAAGTCGAGATAACATCACTGAGCGCCACTGACAATTCTGTGCAGAGAAATGTCCATGGAAGTTCCAGAACCTTTGTGACTTCTATCAATGAGCCAGATTTATTACCCCTGTCAAGTTTTATCTTGTAATCAGCATGGAAGCAAAATCCTAAGAATGTGGAGTGCCCTTATGGCAGTTTTGAGGCCTCCTGCCTTAATGAGTGTTGAGGGAGAAGGAGGCTGCACAGGGAGTGGCCCCTTGAAGAGAGACAGTGATGCAGAGAATTTCTAAAGACTACAGGAGGACCAATTGCATGGAAAGCCACCCCATCGGCCAGGCTGGGAGGAAGGATCAGAGCTGGGGGTCAGGTCTTGGGGCAGCACCCAGATGGGAGAGGCCCTGATGGTCTTGTACCCCAAGGCTGATGAGCCTATGCAGTCTGAATCTACTCAGCTCTCCTCATCTGCCTTCCCACCAAACTCCAAAGCTCCCCCCTTGCCTGAGACCACCTGGTGTGAGAGAACCCATGTGTCCCATCAGCTCCCCCATTCCCACGCTAATCACCCCAAAACTCATACTTACCATTTCCTCTGTCATACCCAAGAAACCATCAATTCAACAGAATCAAATTATGCAACAGAGAGAGCAGTCTAGAGATAAGACTAAAATCACAGTCTAGAGAGAAGCAGAATCTCTTGCAGGACCCCGGGGAAGATGTGTCTGAATCTAGGAACAGAGTCTAAGCACTCCCTGAGTCTTGGGCAGGTCCCTGCCAATGGTGGGGTTGGATGGCGGTCCCCAGGATGGGAAAAGGAGGCTATGTGAGCCTTGAACTCCCTCCCATCTCTCTGTTGGCTCCCTCAACCAGTACCAGTGCCCCATGTTCCCCGAGGCTGTGCAGGATCCCAGCCGAGGCTGCCATCTCTGAGACCAGCCATCCACACCCACCTCTCCTGACTGTTCCATCAGACTTCTGCCTTCAGAATGCCCTTGATCAGAGGCAGCCTCATGCCTTGTGTCACACTCACAGGATCAGTTTGTCTAGGCCTCTCCCCAAGATGCCTCCCAGGGGTCCCTGCATTCTCACTGGAGCATGGCCTTTAACCTCACAGGTCAGTGGTCTCAGAGATAGTTCCAGCTCCTCCTTTCCCCAAGGCTGAACTTCCTCATTCCCCAGCTGGAGGCTCAGATCCATCCTCAGCCCTAGAACCATTCCTAACCCACAAGAGGAGGAATGAACAGGGTCACCGCTGTTCCCCAACCCTCCTTGAGGCTCTGTTCTCACCTCTGGGTCCAGCCTTGTTTCTGAAAGCCAGGGCTCACTTATGCCTGACAGCTGAATTCCTACGTTCCTCCCCATGGCAGCCTCTCTAACCTAAAAAGCTCAAGATGATCCTCAACTTGATAAAGAATATCTACCAAAAGCCTATCACTAATATCACACTAATGGTGACAAACTCAAAGCTTTCCCGCTAAGATCAGGTACAAGGAAAGGATATACCCTCTCACTACTTCTTTCCAACATTGCACTGGAAGTTCTAGGTTATGCAATCAGACAAGAAAAGGAAATAAAAAGATATACAGCTTGGGAAGGAAGAAAGAAAACTGTCTTTGTTCGCAAATGACATCATCGTCTATGTAGAAAATCAAAAGAACTGACCAAAAAAGTCTCCTGAAAATGAGCAATTGCAACAAGGTTGCAAGATACAAGGTTAATATACAAAAGTCAAAAGTTAATCACTCTCCTGTATATCAGCAATGAAAATGTGGACTTTGAAATTAAAAACACAATATCGTTTACATTAGCACCCCCAAAATGAAATACTTAGATACAAATCTAACAAAATGTGTACAAGATCTATATGAGGAAAACTGATTAATAAAATCAAAGAACAAAGTAAACAGAGAGATGTTCATGGATAGAAAGACTCAATATTGTCAAGATGTCAATTCTTCCCAACTTCATCTATAGAGTCAATGTAACCCCAGTCAAAATCCCAGGAAGTTGTTTTGCGGATATCAACAAACTGATTCTAAAGCCAATATGGAGAAGCAAAAGACCCAGAATAGTCAGCACAATATTGAAGGAGAAGAACAAATTGGAGGATCGACACTACCCAACTTCAACTCAATGTAAAAACTACAGTAATCAAGACAGCACAGCATTGCTGAAAGAACAGACAAATAGATTAATGCAACAGAATAGAGAGCGTAGTAATAGATCCATGGAAATATAGTCAAATTGATCTCTGACAAAGGAGTAAACGCAATACAATGGAGCAAAGATAGTCTTTCCACAAATGGTGCTGCACAAATTGAATCTAGACACAGACCTTACATCCTTTACAAAAATTGACTCAAAGTGGATCATAGACCTAAATATAAAAGGCAAAACTATAAAATTCCTGGAAGATAACACAGGAGAAATTCTAGATGACCTTGGGTTTGGTGATGTCACCAAAGGCACAATCCATAAACGAAAAAATTGATAAGCTGGAAAATTTTAAAAAGTCTGCTCTGGGAAAGACAATGTCAAGAGGATGAAAAGACAGGCCACAGAGTGGGAGAAAATATTTGCAGAAGACACACCTGATAAAGGACTATTATACAAAATACGCAAAGAACACTTCAAACTCAACAATAAGAAAATGAACAACCTGATTAAAAAATGGGCCAAAGACCTTAACAGACACCTCATCAAAGAAGACATACGGACATCAAATAGTACGTCATGGAGGAAATGCAAATTAAAAAAACAATGAGACATTATTACACACCTATTAGAATGGCCGAAATCCAGAACACTGACAACACCCAATGCTGGTGGAGATGTGGAGCAGTAAGAATGTTTATTCATTGCTAATGGGAATGCAAAATGGTACAGCCACTTAGGGAGACAGTTTGGCGGTTTCTTCCAAAGGAGTTGAAACCTTACGTTTACACAGAAACCTGCATATAGATGTTTATAGCAGCTTCATTTAGAGCTGCCAAAACTTGAAAGCAATCAAGATGCTCTTCAGTAAGTGAATGAATAAGTAAACTGGGATACATCCAGACAATGGAGTATCATTCCGTACTAAAAGAAAAAACGAGCTGTCAAGATGCGAAAGCACATGGAAGAAACTTAAATGCATATTACTAAATGAAAGAAGCCGATCTGAAAAGGCTACATACTGTGTGACACTGTAATGATGGGAACACATCTTTAAACATCTGTCCAAACCCAGAATGTACAACACCATGGACTTTGGGTGATAATGATGTGTCAGTGTAGGTTCATCACTAGTGACTAAAGTCCCACTCTGATGCAGGAGGGTACCAGCAGAAAGGGCATGGCAGTTGCACTCCAGTCCCATTGAGAAGTGGTCTTGAAACACCAATGAAAAATCCTCCCAATGGGCATTTCTGAGCAGAGGAGTTGGCTATTTACTTAGTATGGAAAGAGAAGTGGCCCAGGGTTAGAATAAATATAGACTCATGTGTAGGCTGTGGTTGGGCCAGCAGCAGAGCTCAACTTCTGCTGCTGGTGCTGTTTCCTCTCCTTCCCTCTGACAGGTTTTGATCCCAAGGACACATCTTAATAAACACCCCACAACACCCTAAACACCATCTCAGAGTCCGCCTAACAGGGAGCCCAGCCTAGGACATAGAGAGACAAAGCAGGTGAGAGGGACCCTGCGATGGAAGAGCCCGTGGGAGCCACGAGTAATACAGGGAGTTGGGCTGAGGGTGCAAACAGGCAGGGACAGGAGGGAAGGGGCAGAAATAGAGTGGAAGTAGAAATAGAGTGGTCACAGTGGAGGCAGGTGCTACTGCTGAACAGCTGACAATGTAACCAGTCCCCAGAGCTGTCTCAAATCCTCAGCCACGTGCAAGTCCCCATCTACTGTCCCAGTTCTGCAAAGCATGGCTCTGTGGGTTCCCGAGGATGTCCATCATCCTGCAGAGGGCAGAGACAGCTCATTGTTTCCCAGTGTCTGTATTTCCCTTTTCCTAATAAAATAATTTGTGCTGGATACAGAGTGTAGTGGCGTCTCCAAAAGGGATGTCTGCATCCCAACCCCCAAAACACGTGAATGTGACCTTACTTGGAAAAGGAGTCTTCGCAAATGTAATTAAGTTAAAGATCTTGAGATGAGACCATCCAGGAGTATCCAAGTGACCACTAAAGAAATCCAATGACAAGTGTCTTTATCAGAGGAAGGCAGAGGATAGACACAGAGAGAAGGGAAGACCCGATGAAGACAGAGGCAGAGACTGCAGTTTTGCAGCCACAAGCCATGGAGATGGAAGAGACAAGGGTGGATCCTCCCTAGAGCCTCCAGGTGGAGCACAGCCCTATGACTCGACAATTTTGGACTTTTGGCCTCTGAAATTGCAAGAGAGAGGATTTCTGTTATTTTAAGCCACAACCCTAGGAAACTAACATACATAGTTGCCATGAATAAAGACTGAGTTTCCCAGTTTCTCTTGCAGCTGACTGTGGCCGTGAGACAAAGCCCCACCTGTGGGAATAAGCAGAAGCAATGTGGGCCTCTCCCAAGCTCTGTTTCTACCAGATGAGGCAGCTGGGAGAAACTTAGAATCCAGGAAGAGAACAAAACTTATCTGCAGAGACACCCTCACAGGAAGAGCAATAAACAAACTGCTCCCAAATTTGTGGCCCAGATCAAGCTTTCACCTGTCTGAAGTGTAATGGGGAAAATTAAAACAATCGTACTTAAAATTTATGACTATTTATTCTGAGATTATATCCTTTCCTTAAAAAAACAAAAACAAAAAACATTCTTTCTCTAGTGAAATCAACAGTGGTACGTGGTGTGGTGACTGGTTTTGACTTCTTGAATTCCATAGTCCCTTTTATTTACCTACCATTCCAGGAAGGGAACTAGAAAACAGACGAACATCTCCAAAGTAAGAATCAGGAATTGATGGCAAGCTACACGAGCAGCCCTGAACAAAAAGGGAACTGACTGACCCGTGGTTGCTTTTGAAAATGTCCGTACCTAGCACCACCCTTCCACCCAAATACTGGCAACCCAACGGTGGTGACTATAATAATTGGGGGAAAACTGGGCTGGGAAACTTTACCGGTGTGTAACTTTGCAAAGTCTGAGACGTCTGAGGTAGAGCGCAATGTAGAGCAGATGTCAAGGGCCCGACAACATCTTATTCAAGGAATCCACGTCCTTAGGGAACAGACTTGAGATTGCCAAGAGGGAGGGATGGATTGGCACTTTGGGGTTAGCAGATGCAAACCATTATACATAGGATGGATAAACAACAAGGTCCTACTGTATAGCACAGGGAACTATATTCAATATCCTATAATACACCATAATGGAAAATAATTTTTAAAAGAATGTATATATATATATATATATATATATATATATATATGTATGTATAACTGAATCACTTTGCTGTACAGCAGAAATTAACACAACATTGTGAATCAACTATACTTCAATTAAAAAAACCAAACAAAGAATCCATGTTTCTGTGAGGGTTAAAGATGGGGAAAGCTGTCTGGGTGGGGAATTAAGGAAAGTTTCATGGAGAAATGGAATGAGTTGGAAATGGGTTTGAAATGGGCTTTAAGGATGAATAGAATTTATATATTTGTAAATATTTTGAATAGGTAATACAATCAAAAATTAAAATTATAAAATTACATTCAGTGAAGGTTCTCACTTGATCTCATAGCAATCTCCTTCCCACCCGAGGTGTTATTTAAAAACTGAGTTTTATTGTAATTTTTAAATGATTATAAAAGTAGTATATCCCCACAGAAAAATTTGGAAAAGGCCATCTAGTTTATACCTTTCTACCTGTCTGTGTACCTCCCTGTTCAATTTCTCCTTGGAGGGAAGAGAGAGTTTGTTTCTTCTGGGGAGACGTGGGAACCCAGGACCTCTGTCCATGCCTCCACACGACACTACCACGGTCACGAGGCCATGCTGGGTCCTAAGGTTCGGAAAGCCGATTTGCAACGCAGTGCTTTGTCCTTCAGGGGAAGGAAGCATGGAAAAAAGTGGACATCTGGGATCATATCAAAGTGAATGGCAGGCTTATGCTGCTGCCTGTCTTGTGCAGTCTTGTCAAAGTTTCTCGGCTGGACATACTAAATGATCAAGGAAAAGATACCTCCAATTCCTTGCAGACACACAGTAACTTCCTCATAACTTCTTGGCTGCCTGTAACAGAAGCAAAAATTCCCGTTATTTTATTTTATTTTGTTTATTATATTTTCTGGCCGCACCTTGAGGCATGCAGGATCTTAGTTCCCCGACAAGGAACTGAACCCATGCCCCCTGCAGTGGAAGCACGGAGTCCTGACCACTGGACCACCTGGGAGGTCCCTCCGGTTGTTTTCAGATTGTGAGGAAATTATGGTCATAGCTGCTACTTCATGGCAATGTTGATTACTGATCAGCTCAGGCATCATGCAAAAGAGCTGAATGCATGAAAAACTTCAGATACCAGAATCTCTTTTCAGGAATATCAAAGTAATACACAGAATTTCAGGGAAACATTTTCAAAACCAGGGAGTTTGTAAAAACGGTGTCCCTTGGGTAGACCCTGGCCTGTAGTCACGCCTCACGGCACCTTTGCACAAGGCTGTGTGGGAGGCTGAGTTGCTGGAGGTCTGAGGCTCCCAGATGGGGTTGCATCTGAGCACCAGACACGAAATACCAAAATGTTAAGGGGATGCATGGGGTCTCGATCAAATGGAGCTGTCTAGGATAGAAAGCAAGGAAAAGCATGAAGTGAGATAGGTAAACTCAGTGGTGTAAGTTAAGCAGGTTTAAGTTAAGGAGTTTAAGTCACGCCTTTGCTATGCAGTCAGATCTTGTGTGGGAAAAAAAACCAAATGAGGCCAAAAAACAAGCAATCACTGAGGATCAGCTTACCTTCTTCTACCCTCAGGAGTGAGGGGCCCTGGAGCAGAGCTCCAGCCTAGCCTGGTAGAGTCAAGGAACTCAGGACCACCCTGCAGATGCTCCACTCTGGCTGCCCTGCCACTGGTAACAAGATTCCAATGAGAAAAGTTAAATATACACGAAAGAGACAAGTAGTCAAGGTGAGGCACCTTCTGGAGTCATTCTTTTTTTTTTTTTTTTTTTTTTTTTTGTGGTACGCGGGGCTCTCACTGCTGTGGCCTCTCCCGTTGCGGAGCACAGGCTCCGGACGCGCAGTCTCAGCGGCCATGGCTCACGGGCCCAGCCGCTCTGCGGCATGTGGGATCTTCCCGGACCGGGGCACGAACCCGTGTCCCCTGCATCGGCAGGCAGACTCTCAACCACTGCGCCACCAGGGAAGCCCCTGGAGTCATTCTTTACTCCTCAAGCTTTGATGCGCTTACACATCACCTGGAGAATCTCATTAAAATATGGATTCTGGTTCACTGGATCTGCAGTGAGGCTTGAGATTCTGCTTTTCTCATAAGATGCCAGGTGTCGCTGCTGCTGGTGATCGAGGGGCCACACTTTGAGTGACAAGGACTTGGCTGGCATCACTTTGGGGGAAGATCTGGGAGGGTCTGTGGAGCAAAGAGTGGGGGAAGAATATATAGTATATGAAAAGGTGCAGTAAAGAGGGCCCCCTCAGCTGCGAGCAACCAAAAAACCACTGAAAGTAGCTGAGCAGTAAGACATGGTGCCTGGAGGGGGGACAGTACCGTGTGAGTCAGTGCAGGGTCTCGACCTCGGCAGGAACCCATGTGCTTTCCCTACTTCTGCTCTAACAGCTCAGAATGTGGGTGATGATGGCTGGCGTGGCTCCAGACGTCACAGGCACAGGACAACGTCAGGAGGTAGGAACCATGTCTTTTCTTGGAAGGCAAGGTTACCCTTCATGACTCTTTGGCCAGACTGAGTGCACATGCCTCTTCCTTAAGCCAATCTCTGGCAAGAGGACAATTACCATACATAGCTCAGACTAATCAAGTTCTGCCTCCTTGGGACTTGGGACTGGGGATAAGAATATATCATATCCAAGATCTGATTATTCCAATATCTTTGGTTATTGAGGGTCAGTATCTATTGTTTGTTGTTTCTGGCTCATTTCCTTGTGAATACGGTGATTGTTGGGGTTTTTGTTTTGTTTTTTTTGGAGTATAACTGTTTTACAGTGGTGTGTTAGTTTCTGCTTTACAACAAAGTGAATCAGTTATACATATACATATGTTCCAATATCTCTTCCCTCTTACGTCTCCCTCCCTCCCACCCTCCCTATCCCACCCCTCTAGGTGGTCACAAAGCACGGAGCTGATGTCCCTGTGCTATATGGTGATTGTTAATTACAGGCTTATGTGGCTAGGTGGAAAGTCAACATGGTTTGGCAAAAAAAAAAAAAAAATGGTGTCTTCTACAAGCAGTCAACTAGAGCTTAGTGCCTGAGGCATTTGGGGTTCAGCTGTCCCCTTGCTCCTCCTGGTCAAGTTGGGAACACCTGCTCCCTCTTTCATTATGGCTGCCTGGAGGGAAACCACAGAAAGCAAAAACCCAGGGCAGACAGAGAAGGATGTTCTCTCTTCTAACACCCTGTGCTGGGGTTCACAGCAATCGAGGCAACCTGCCTTTACCATGACTCCAGGGTTGGAACGGAACACACCACCGAAAATGGCCATTCAGACCCCAAGGAGCTCTCACTGGTGGTCTCTCTACTTGGGCTTCACTTGTGTCCATATTTACAGGGTCTCTGCAGCCCACCACAATCCTTCTCCTATTCCTCCTCTTACCCTAGACCATGGGCTCTAACCTAAATTCTCCACTGCCTTCTTCCCTCTCTGCCAGGGGCGCTTCAGATTCCTTCAACTTAGTTATGCTGAGCTAGTTTCTGGCAAGAGGGCAAGGGCTTCACCTTTCCTAAACAGAAAGGATCCTGTAGATTTCTCCAGGGTTCAGGGATAAAACAGATTTGGGTTTCTCAGCATGTTATATGGATGAAACTTTCTTGGGAAAGCAGCTTGAGCTGAGCCGAGGGCATGGATGGGCCTTGGAAACACTATCACTTAAGGGGTGAGCAGAGAAAGAAGAGATGATGAAGGAGAAATAGTAGAAAATAGAAAAGCGTAGTGTTCCAAGGTCAAGGCACAAACATGCATCAGGTACTGACTGTTCAACAGTGTCTAAGCTCTATTTTCACAGTGAGGTGACCATGGATTTGGCATTGTGGAGGGCCTTGCTGGACTTGTCAGAAGCAGTGTTTATGGAGCAGATTTCCCTGGGCTGAGGAGTAAGTGGGAGGTGAGAAGTGACGGTGGTGATTGTAGACAAGATTTTTAGAAGTGGCAAGTGTCTCTTCTGCCCAAGGAGATGGACCCGACCGTCCTATTTAATGCTGCAAACTGCTCTTCCCTCACCCACCCGATCCCCTTACCCTACTCCACCTATTTTTCCCATGGTAGCATTTATCCCCTTCAAAAATATTACGTGCCTTTGTCCTTCACTAACTTATGATCTTTGGTGAGTGTGTCTCTCCCTTGTGAGACCAAAACGGTCCTGAAGACAGAGACCCTTGTCAGCCGTGTTCACTGATATATCCTAAGCGCCTAGAACAAAGGGTTGGCTCCCAGTAGGTGTTCAAAAATATTGGTTAAATGAATGAAGAGGAGAAGGAGGGTGATTGAGAGGAATGCTGGGGCAAAGGAGGGGGTTGTTTTTAAAGCTGGCAGCAGCCTGTTTATGTTTATGGCTTAGAGGACATGTTTGAAAACACAGAAGAGAGAAGTGGAAAATAATGACTCAAGGTCTTCGAAATGATGGCTTTCAGAGTGCACTTAGAGAGGAAGGTCTGGTTGGGGGGAAGTTGCAAGCGGTGACATGTAAGTCTGGAAGGGTAGATCCATGGAGTGTTTTAAATTACTCCGATGGACTCAGAGTTAATGCCCTGGGTAATGGAAATCCCGGGGTTGATGCTTTTTTTGAGCAAGGAGGTGACAGATCACTCTGGAGATCACTCGAGGTCACAGTGTTGCAACGTCTCAGGACTTGCCATTCCAAATCCCATACAGCACAAGTGAGTGGTGCCTTCTGGAGCTGTACAACATGGCAGCCCTGTGAGGAAGGGCTGGCACTGAGAGTGGTGCAAGGCAGGACTGTCTGATGGCAAACTCTTGGAGACATAATAAGGCCTGACTAGGGTGTGGCAGAGAGGCAGGTAGAAAGTTCCAGAAGGCTGAGTTTTTGCCAGAGCAGGATCAACACAAATTCAGACCTACTAGCAGGTGGGAAGGCAAGAGGGTCAGAAGTACTGAAAGTAAATTGTTTATGGAGAGACCTTCAGGACAGGGGCTGGCTGGACTGAGGAGATAATGAACTGAGGTTTTGGTAGTTGCAGTTGCTCAAGAAAGAAGAAGGAAGTCACTTAGATACCATAAAGTGTTTTGTTAAAAGTATGATGGTAGATAAATTCCCAGACAAAACCCACAAAGGGAATTTAGAACTTACCCAAAAAAGGACGATTGGAAGAGCCTGTGACCTTTGAGATTGATGTAGGGAGGCCACCTATGTCCTACTGAGATCGTCTTTTGGTGCCTTTACCATTCTTATTTGATTCAATCCCATCCTGTCCCCTCTGTTCGATTTAACTACATTCCAGTCCATTCACTAGACGTTAATTGGGTATCTACCAATCCTTGGCATCAGAATAAGAAATAAATGGTAAGAAATAAAAGGTATGGTCCCTGCTCCTGATTAGCTGTCAGGCTTCCAAAGAAGACAGAAATGCATGCAACCGCCGTAGACCTTGGACAATGCGCAAATGAGAATTCTGCAGGGATTGGGGAGGGCAGAGGCAGGAGAAGGTCAGGGCCATTATGGTTCCTCCTCTCACTGAGTTTCCTCGTGAAGAGATGGGGCGATGTTGAGTTTTCCTTGGTCCTCTTTCTTCCCGAGGCCCCAGGAGCTGGAGTGTGCAGCGGGAGGAAAGGGTATAGAAGGTTCAGGATTTCACATTTGCTCCTGGGATCCCTGACTCTCCTCAAAGTCATCAGAGGTAGTGTTGGCCTCCACTCCACCTCTAACTAGCTCTGACCTTGGGGTGCCACTCATTGCCGGGGAGCCTGGAAGTGTGGGTGCGGACCCAGTCCTATGGGGAAGCTCTTTTGACGGCTTGGTGCCCTCCTGAGTGAGCCAGGTCGACGAGTAGACCCCAGAGACGATCAGTAAAAGCCTTCACCTCCAAGAAGGCTGCCTGGCAAGAGCCTCCATAAACTCCAAGATCTAGCTCTGTGGGCACCTCCCCTGTGGAGCTTGTTCTGATCTCTTAGGAGATGCATCTCCGGTTTCCACGCGCTTCCACTGTGAGTGGGAGGTCCTTACAGTGCATAGGAGGGAGCGGTTTGCCCATGACCCTCCCTGGATTATGAGCTCCACGGGGCTGGGCAACAGCTTCTACTCATCTTCGATACCTAGTACATGGCAGGTGCTCAGCGCTAGCTGAATGGATGGATGTGTGAATGAATGTCAAAAAGTTACATCCTCCTTCACTCTGCTGTCACTGCCCCTGGAGCCCTCCCTTGCCTCGCTGGGCAGTAGTCACCACTGCATACCTCATACTCTCATCAGATGCTCTTTGACTATTACAATAGAACAGGGGCTGGCAAAGGTTTTTTATAGAGGACCGGATAGTAAATATGGCTTTGCAGGCCACACAGTCTCTGTTTCAACTACTTAGCTTTCCTACTGGAGCACAAAAAGAGTGGAATAATTAAGAACATGGCCTCTGGAGACAGATGGTCCTGTATTCAAATTCTGATTCCAGACTCCCTCCCTCCCTTCCTTCCTTTTTTTTTTTTTCTTTAAACATCTTTATTGGAGTATAATTGCTTTACAATGGTGTGTTCATTTCTGCTTTACAACAAAGTGAATCAGTTATACATATACATATGTCCCCATATCTCTTCCCTCTTGCGTCTCCCTCCCTCCCACCCTCTCTATCCCACCCCTCTAGGTGGTCACAAAGCACCAAGCTGATCTCCCTGTGCTATGTGGCTGCTTCCCACTAGCTATCTATTTTACGTTTGGTAGTGTGTATATGTCCATGCCACTCTCTCACTTCGTCCCAGCTTACCCTTCCCCCTCCCCATATCCTCAAGTCCATGCTCTAGTAGGTCTGTGTTTTATTCCCATCCTACCCCTAGTCTCTTCATGACAGAACTATCATATGAAGCAGCAATCCCACTACTGGGCATATACCCTGAGAAAACCATAATTCAAAAAGACTCATGTACCCCAGTGTTCATTGCAGCTCTATTTACAATAGCCAGGACATGGAAGCAACCTAAGTGTCCATCGACAGATGAATGGATAAAGAAGATGTGGCACATATATACAGTGGAATATTACTCAGCCATAAAAAGAAACGAAACTGAGTTATTTGTAGTGAGGTGGATGGACCTGGAGTCTGTCATACAGAGTGAAGTAAGTCAGAAGGAGAAAAACAAATACTGTATGCTAACACATATATATGGAACCTTCCTTCCTTTTCAGTCAGAGTTACTAGGTGGCCTGATGTGGGTGGGAAGGCAGCCAGGACTCATGCAAGGAGGGTGAATTCTTTTCTTAGGGCTGCAGTAACGGAGTACCAAAACTGGGTAGCTCAAAACAACAGACATTTATTGTCTCACAGGTCTGGAGACTTGAAGTCCAAATTCAAGGTGTCAGTGGGGCAGAGTTTACTCAGACAGCTCTAGGAGAGAATGCTTCCTTGCCTCGTCCAAATTTCCAGTGTTGGCTGACAATCCTTGATGTCCCTTTGCTTGGAGATGCATCACGCGGCCGTCTGTTCCCCGTGTGTCTATACATCTCCCCTCTGTGCGTATCTCTGTGTCCACATTTCCCTTTTATAAGCCAGCCAGTCATATTGGATGAGAGTCCACCCTAATGACCTCGTTTTCACTTGATTACTTCTGTAAAGACCCTATTTCCAAGGAAGGTCACATTCTGAAGTACGAGGGGTTAAGACAGCAACATATCTTTTTTGAAGGGCCCAATTCTACCCTGTAACAGTGGATGTCAGAGCAGGGTAACAGCCCGGCACAGAGGTGGGCTACACGTGGCCTGGTGAGCAAATAAGGATAATGAAAAAAGAAAGAAAAGAGAGAGGGAAGGAAGTTAGGAGAGAGAGTGTGTGACTACAGATTTTATCTCTGTCTTTCTTACACATATAATTTATGTCCAATATCTGATTATTCCAAGGTCTCTGTTTCTTAGGGGGTCTATATCTATTGTTGTTGTTTCTGCTTACTTTCTGCAGCTTCTTTTGGTGAGTTTGGTGATTGTTGATTGTGAGCTTATAGATGGGAAACTGAGAATGCTTTCCTCCAGAGAGATCTGCATTTGTTCCCGCCAGGAGGCAGAGGCTATCCTGCCCTAGAATCAATTGTGGTCTCCTCCAGGGCTCTGAGTTCAAGGTGAGAATCTTGAGTTTCAGCCTCCCCTGTTGTTGGGAGCCCAAGGCATCCATTCCAAATGGTCAGAGCAGTTAATCAGCATTTGCACGGATCGCAAGTTTGACACATTTCCAGTTTGCTTAATACTCAGGTTTCAGCTCACTATTTTTGTTGATTTTTGTTGTTGTTTTGGTTTTGGTTTGAAAAGAAGGGGTGCCTTAGAGAATTCCTTCTCCCCTCAGGAGTCCAGCAGTGCACTTAAAGGCTAAGTGGACCGAGGATCTAGGGGTTTCGCTGTGAAAGAGACCCTCGTCGTATCTAGAGCATCACACCAACTGAAGTCATAGATCTTGTGCTGTCTTTGGCTACTTGACTCACTGTGGAATGTCACAGTAGAGCAGCAGAGGCTGGCCTGATTTTTTTTTTGATCCTGTGCAGGTGGTATGTAGGAGCCTTGGGGGCCGTTCCCCAGGTTTTTGCAGGGTGTTTACTTTGCCCCTTGACCAGCTCCTCTCCACCCTGAAGGGCATTTCTGTTCAGATTTGCTGAGTCACCCTCTTTCTCAGTATTGCTTCTGACTAAAGGGCCAGAGGAGCTTCCTGTGCTGGGTTGCTGGCCTCTTCGAGATTTCCTTGCTTCTGTGTCATAAAATCGAGAGCAGAAGGTCACTTCCACATCCTCGATTGGTTGCTACTGGTACCTTTCTGTCTGATTTTCATGTTCATTTTGATTAGTATCTGGGAGATATAATCTGTAATTTTGCTTCTCTCTCATTTTATCTGGAGGTCTGATATCTACATTTTTCACAGCACCTCAGAAGTTGCAGGTCGTCTTTAGACCAGAATTTTAGAGTCAGGGGTTACCCATGGCATGAGCGAGTTAGAATGAATAAGCAGGACAGAGCAGGCTGTGGACGAGTCTGGAGTCAGAAAGCTTTTGCCTATCACTTTGTTTAATTGAAGCAAGTAAGATGCAACTAAGTATAAAGTGATCCCATACAAGTGAAGTTCCAAAACAGGCACAGTTCAGAATGGTAGCTCCTCAATCATTTAAACAAAAGTACTATATGCTCATCAATTCCCCTTCCGGGAATATTCTCTAAAGAGGTGAAAGCAGGGGCTTGAACAGATATGGGTGCAACAGTGTTCATAGCCACATTATCCACAATAATCTGAAAGGCAGAAACAACCCAGATGTCTACCGACAGATGATTGGATAAACAAAACATGGTCTATCCATACTATGGAATGTTATTCAGCCTTCAAAAAAAAGGAATTCTGACACATGCTGCAACACGGATGAACCATGACAACATTATGGTAAGTGAAATAAGCCAGTCACAAAGGGATAAATATTGTATGATTCCACTTATATGAGGTACCAAGAATGGTCAATTTCATAGAGACAGAAAGTAGAATGACGGTTGCCAGGGACTAGGGGAGGTGGGAATGGGAAGTTATTGATTTATGGGGACTGACTTTCAATTCGGGATGATGAGAAAGTTCCGGAGATGGATGGCGGTGATGGTTGCCCAGCCATTTGAACGCACTTAATACCACTAAACTGTGCAAAGTGGTAAAAATGGCAAATCTTATGCTATGTATATATCACTCCATTAAGAAAAAAAAAAAAACAACTAATTTACAGTGAGAGAAATCAGAGTAATGGTTATCTTTGAGAGAGAGTGACGGGGTGGAGGCACAAAGGAGCCTTCTGGGGTCTGGGAATGTCCTGTATTTGATCTAGAGATGGTTATAAGAGTGTATAGATTTATTAATAATCCCTACATTCAGGATTTCTGCATTTTAGAGTATGGAACTTAAAAATATTTTAAATTCAGGGACTTCCCTGGTGGCGCAGTGGTTAAGAATCCGCCTGCCAACGCAGGGGACACGGGTTCAAGCCCTGGTCCGGGAAGATACCACATGTCGTGGAGCAACTAAGCCCGTGCACCACAACTACTGAGCCTGCGCTCTAGAGCCCGTGAGCCACCACTGAGTCCACGTGCCACAACTACTGAAGCCGTTGCACCTAGAGTCCGTGCTCCACAACAAGAGAAGCCACCGCAACGAGAAGCCCACGCACCGCAACAAAGAGTAACCCCCGCTCGCCGCAACTAGAGAAAGCCCAGCTCAGCAACAAAGACCCAACACAGCCATAAATAAATAAATAAGTATAATTTTAAAAAAGATGAAAGCAAACAAAAATGCAAATACAGTAGAGAATTTTTTTTTTAATTCTACAAGCAAAACTTCTTAAGTCCCAGCCAGAGAGGAGCTGGGCTCCACGACATTCATGGCAGGTGAGAAAAGAATCACAGAGTTGAGAAGAGCCAGCCTGCCTTGAACTGGGTGGGATGCGGGCATCCTGCACCCTCCCATCAGAGCAGTGCTGAGTAACCACACACCCCATCCTGCCCTCTGGGCGCTCACACTCACATCATAGCCACGCTTCAGCAACCTAATTAAGCTTCTCTTGGTTTATTTTTGCGTAACTTCTTGTTGTTGTTGCTTGTTGGCTTTTATATTACTGGCAACTTCATCTGTAGAAGCGGACCATCGTTGACCTCTGAAGTTCCATGCTCGGGCCACCTCCCCGCTGGGTCCCGGTCACACATTCGCATCAGTGAGTCCTCATCACACAGGGAACCCCGAGGCTGGGGGGCACCTTTGCCCACTGAGGAAGGAGTGTGACCTTTGTCGGGAGCTCAGCTGAGCGGGGAGAGGGAACTGGGCTGCCAGGTATCGGAGAGCTGATTACAACAACAAGCCGACGACTGAGAGAGTTAACCTTCATCACTTACTGCCATGATATAAGATGCTATAAGATGGTATCAGCAAGATTGTAGGGCTTCCCCGGTGGCGCAGTGGTTGAGAGTCCGCCTGCCGATGCAGGGGCCACGGGTTCGTGCCCCGGTCCGGGAAGATCCCACGTGCCGCGGAGCAGCTGGGCCCGTGAGCCATGGCCGCTGAGCCTGCGCGTCCGGAGCCTGTGCTCCACAACGGGAGAGGCCACAACAGTGAGAGGCCCATGTACCGCAAAAAAAAAAAAAAAGATTGTAAAACTGGAGAAAGAGCCGATTCGCCTTCCCCCACGGGGTCAGATGGATGCTCTCATTGTTGAGGGAGCCAGAATACAAGGCTCCAGCCCTTTTATGGACCTTGGGTTTGGGGGAGGACCAGGGCTAGGGCTTGGAGTGCAAAAGCACAGGGTTCTGAGTCAGAGAGGGGACGTGTCCTCCCCTCCCCCCATAAGGAGGCCTCCACCCAAGGCTTCACCTAAGACGTCTAGGAATGCAAAGATGCAAAGGATCATGACCAGCCAGGGCACCTGCGCCCTTGACCTCAGCTCCCCCAGAGCCGGCCCAGTCTGAGGTGGAGGGCAGCCAGGGAAAGCTTGGTGCTTGCCTGTGGTCAGGGCTGAAAAGCACACACAGCTTCTTAACTGGGAGCCAGACTTCTCAGCAGTGTGGGTCTGCTGCCCTCTCTAGGTGGGGGAAACAGGGTGAGCAGGTGTTAGGCCCTCCCCGAGGTGACAAGATGGAGCCCCTCATGCTCTCTGGAGACCTGGAGAGCCCAGTGCGCGTTGACCCCAGGTCACAGAGCTCGGTCCAGTGAGCCCACACCACCTTGATTTCTGCAAGGGCCTATCTCCTCTCACTAGTGACCAGGCCTGGGACGGCCCCTTCTGGGTGGGGTTCCCACCCCCCAGACCACAACGGAGGAGCACAGCCCACGCTTTCTCTGCCCCGTGGGGCATTCCAGGCACTTCCCGGCCAGGCCTTTCCTGGAAGAAGAAAAGCAAAGAACAATCAGGCCAGGAATCCAGCGGCCACAGGTTCTGGCCACTCCCCGGCCCTGGTCCACCCCCCCTGCCCTGTACCCTCTTCCTTCATTTCTCTTCTCTCTTGTCACTCTGTCTCTGCTCAGGAGAAAAGATACTGCTTCTTCCTCCTGCCAGATTCCAGTACGGCTCAGCGTGAACTGTCACCAAGCCTGTCTTCATTTAAAATTTTATATTTTGTTCGTCATGGATTTAAAACATTTTTTTACAATATTGTATTAAAGTATTATCTTGATTACTGAGTATTTATTTGGGTGTCTCCTGAAATTTTGCACCCAAGGGGATGCCCCACTCACTTGGCCTTAACCCCAGCCCTGCTGTGCTCAGGGAGTCATTCGTTCATTCATTCATTTGTTCCACACACAGTCGCTAAGGGCCCCATCAGTGCCAGGGCACAAGCTGGGTACTGGGGAGAGAAAGGGAGCCCCACAAGACAGTGTTGGGGAAAGACAGCTGTGAGCCCCGAGGACTGTGGGGCAGTGGGGGAGGGAGGTGCAAGGCAAGGGGAACCCAGGGGAATCAAAATCATAGCAGCGAACACTTAGGGTTATCGTGACCCAGGCTCTGAGCTAAGGTCTAGCTCTGTGACATTTCAATGGCCCTTTGACGTTTGCAGACACCTGTAAGTCACAGAGGTGGGTCCGGAGCCCTGGTGAAGTTACATGCAGGTAATTTGCACAAGATCCCACTCTGAGCAGGTGGTGGTGGGAGTCCAGGTCCCTGTGGCTCTGGGCTCTCACCTGCTCTGGGTATTGCAGCCACTTCCCCCTGTATCCCCCTGGGTGTGTCAAGGAAGGCTGCATGGAGGAACTTTGCATTGAGCTGAGAGCGGATGCATGGAAAGTTTACAGGAAGACCAAGGATAGAAGGTAGAAGTACTTCTGGTGGAAAAACAACATTTGCAAAGTCAGTAAGGCTCAGGAAAAAAAAAAAAAAAAAAGTGGTATCTTGGTGTCCACAATTCTAAGAAGCTGGGCAATCTCATGAAGAGTCACTTGTACAGAAAGAGGCCAGGGCCAGCACCGCTTCCTCTTTCAGCTTCTCTGTTTCCTAATGACGTCAGCATAAATAGGAAGACCGAGAAGCTGGCTGGCTGCCGCCTGGAGACTCCAGCAGAAGGTCCGTCTGTCCCAGCACAAAGAGGTACGGCCCGGCTTTGGGGGTAGGCTAAAGGGCAGGGTGGGGAGCAAGGGTAGTGTAGGAGTTTGGGATGGAAAGGACAGGGAGATCCTCGGGGTGCTGAGCGGACAGGTGTGCTCTGAGGACTTGGGAGGTTAGGGCTTGGTCTCTTGGGAAGTCCCGAACCCAGACTCCTAGGCAGCCAGGGGACGAGGAGACAGTGAGGGCTGACCTGCCTGGGTGTTGTATGAAGGGCTTTGTGGGGTCCAGGCCTCACTGGAGGATCCTACTGTCCTGGCAGCAGAGAAGATCCCTGGGGCGGTGGAGAGCTCAGGCCTGGGAGTCAGACCCCTGCGTACCGTTGTCTTTGCTTTGTCACTAAGGTGTCATGAAAGTGTCGGTGGCAGTGAGAATATCCTACCCTGGGCTTCTGTCTCACGTCTGGAATGGGGAGAGCACTGATAGTTCGTGACATCCTGGTTGAGAGAGAGAGAGAGAGAGAGAGAGAGAGAGAGAGAGAGAGTGCGCGCGTGTGTGTGTGTGTGTGTGCGCGCGCACGCGCTCAGGCGAGCATTACGTATACGCATATGCATATGTGGGTGTCCACAAGGATGGAGAGATACTGGGAGACAGAGGATGAAGCTGGGAGCCTGGCTGTGGCCAGGCCCAGAGCTTGGTGTGGGTTGAGAAGCTCACTTTGGAAGATAAGAAGACGCCCAATCCCTCACTTACTTGGAGACTTTTCTTCCCCCTCCAAGAATGTTCTCGTTACGGTCGCACTCCTCCCTGATGCACTATTGCTTAGTTGGGTTTGGGCCCAGATGTGGATGCCCTGTACTCAAGTGTGTTGGCTGAGGCGGGGGCGTCTGGGGCTGTCTGCATCCGGGTGTGTGCAGGTGTGTGCACTTGCCCTGTGGATGGGAGGGCAGGTGTTTCTGTGGGTCCCCATGGGGGTACAAGCCTGTGGACACTCGCCAGACAGGCTCCAGTGACAAGTTGCAAATGTGTGATGTTAAGTCTTCAAAGGCCCCGCTGTTATACTTTTGTATAAACAGATTCTAATTTTCTCTACTTATCATCTTCCCTGTTTTCGAATGGTTTTATAATGAGTAAAACCTTTCCTATTAAGTTTTGGTCACCCTTTTTTTCATTCATTAGTTTTACTTATGTTGTGCTATATCCACTAATACTACAGGATACTTCATGAGTTGTTTAATGAACGTATTTAATACTAACCAAGTAAATATATGGATACCTTCTTTGTTAAAAATTTAAAAATTGGGGGTACATAAATGAGATAATAACATACACGTCGTCCTATGACTTCGTTTTCCACTTAATATTACATTTTGGACAACGTTCCAGAATAATACATGGAGATTTAACTCATAAATTAGCCCCAAGAGATACATAGCATTTATTAGTATAGACACCCCACAATTTACCCAATCCCATGTTGCTAGACCCTTACATGATTTCCAATTTTTCCACACCTGTGAAAGTATTTCTGCAGCCCAGATTCCTAGAAGCAGAATTACTGGGCAAGAGATTGCACATTTAACATAGTAATAGATATTGTCAAACCATCCTCAAAGTAGCTGAACTAACATACACCTCACAGTCGTGCATAAAAAAATGTTTTCTCTTTAGGGAAACAATCTTTTAATTGTGTCCAATGTAATGGATGAAAATTATCTGGTTCTTGCTTGGATATGTCCTTTCCCTGATGATGGGTGAGGTTGTGTATCTTCCATATATTTAATGGCCGTTTGGATTCCATTTATGACGTGCTTGGAAATGTCCCTTTTCCATTTCTTGATGGGTTCATTGTATTTATGTATTAATTTTAGGAGTGCTTCATTTATTATGTATATGAACCATTTATTTATATAAGTTGAAAATATATTCTTCCAGATTATCATTTGTCTTTTTTATTTGACATGTTTAAGATATCTTGCATTGTATGCAAATGTGTTCATTGCTCTTAAGTCAAATCTGTCATTATTTTTTTATTTCATGCTTTCTGGATTCAGCATCTTATTCAACCCCTAAGATTAAAGAAATATTTTTAATGCTTTTATCTTTTAGTTTTGACTTTTAAATCTTTAATCCATCTAGAATTTGGGGATGTGGGTAATATGTAAAGTAGTAATCTAACTTTTAAAAAAAGATCAGCTGATTGTCTCAATATCGTTAATTGTGAGTATGCAACCCATGCTTTCCTCTGTGATTTGAAATTCCATTATTACTTCCCAACTTCCTACTCAGTTATTTTCCTTACTGTTTTCTGTTCCATCTGTCTACTATTATACTCATTATTTTTCTAGCTAATAGAGCAAGTCCCTCATGTTTGATTTGTTATAATCTAGAATCAGTTTGTTAAGCCAGTTGAAAATCCTTTTGGAGTCTTAATTTACTCTTAATTTAGTCTTAATCTAAACTAAGGGAAGGATTATTTGGGGAAGGATTGACCCCCAAATAGTGGTCATGACAACAGCAGGCAGCCTTCTCCTTTTTGTCCCTTTAACTGGGAGGGCACTAACATTTCCCTTTGACTCTGATATTGCCGCAGGTTTCTAGTACACACCCAGAAATGCCAATGTTCCCTTCAATTCCTCATTTGCCAACGTTTATTTCTTTGTTTATTCAGGAATGGCTTTTGTATTACCCAAAATTGAGGAGCAACTGTCAAGATGAACTTATCCTTTTTTTCCTTTTAATCTGTTGACCTATTTCTTTTAATCATGAATAGAGTTGATGCATTCTTAAAGTCTTTGTCAGATTGTCCTACGAAATTGTTTTTGTCTGGAGTGAATTTGTGCTTTGATTTTTTTTTCCTTTTCCAGTTTTTACTTTTATCATTAAATTTCTTCATGAGTTTGGGAATTTTTGTGTACATGTTTATTTTATTTTGAGTGAGAAAGCTTTTGGCTTTTCTCACCTCTTTCTCCCTCTCCCTCCTTCTCCTTTGCCCCTCCCTATCATCCTCTTGCTCCCATGTTTACCCCTCACTCTTAGTGATTTTTAACCCTTGCATTTTAAACACACATATTTAACTTATATTTTTCTGTCAGCATTTGGGCTTACTTAGAATATATACACTCCTCCAAAACCAGACAAGATCCTTAGCAAGCTTTCAGTTCTCCTCTGCTTTTCACCCCTAACCTCACAGCCAACTCCCATGTTAAAATCATCTTAGTTTTACTTCAATATTGTTACCATATATTTATTTATTTTCACTTTATACAGTAACAATTCTTCTTTACTTAACTATAAGTCTTATTGGTTTCTTCTCTCAACACTGGTTCCAGTATCACATGCTATCTTTCTTTCCTGGACCTTTTATATTTTCTGAAATCCACACTAGACTAGTTTTCTTAGAAAACATCTGAAAAGCTTTCATTGTCCTTACATTTCCAAAATGTTGTGGGTTTTTGCCCTTGAACTTCAAAATAAGCTTGACTTTTTAAGATTCTAGGTTCAAACATATTTTCCTCTCAGTATTTTCAAGACATTACTATCTATTTAGGGTTCCAGGTCACTTGTGACAGAATCTTGCCAACCTGATCTTCTTTCAATGAAAATAACTTGTTTGCTTGTCTTTTTCCTTCTGGAAGCTTCTAGGATTACCCTTTTACTCTTTGATGACAGAAAGCTCATTAGCATGTGACTGAGTTTGGTACTATTAAAAAAATGAATCTTGCTTTTCACTTAGTGGATTATCATCTCCTTTAAAGCACTGGGAATTTTTCTTCTGTTTCCAAGTGTATCTCTTTGGTTGCATGTGGCAATCCCCAAATAACAGTGGCATAATAATATAGAAGTTTATTTTTTCCCTCACATAGAAGATGTTCAGAGGTAGGCAGTCTCAGACTGGTATGGTTTCTCCACAGAGAGAAGAGGGATCGAGGTTCCTCTTTTTCTGTTGCATATGACTTCCACTCTCAAGATAACCTTATAATCCAAAATGGCTGCTGGATCTCCAGCCATCACTTCCAAATTGCAGACTGGAGGAAAGAAAAAAAGCAGGAGGGAAAAAATGGATTCCTCCTACCTGAGCCAACTTCCTTTAAGCAGGCTTTCTTGGAAGGCACACCCAGGGATTTCACTCACATCTTCTTGGACAACATTTTGTCACATGACCACACTTAGCAATAGGAGGGTGTAGGAAATATAATCTTTTATTCTGTGCAGCAATTAACCTAGCTAAAACCTGAGCTTCTGTTACCAAGGAGGAAAGGGACATCTAGGTAGCTGCCACTGTCTGCCATACCTGCCCTCAATTCTCTCTGTCTTCTGCTTCTAGATGTTGGAACTCCTGGATTTCTTTTCTAGGTCTCAACTTCTCTAAGACTTTCCATCTCCTTGCTTATTTGCTGTCTTCAATAACTACCTTTGTAACATGACGGTTTATAGTGTTAATTCTGTGATTTAGCCCATTATTGAGTTGTGGTGTTTGTTTCTTTGTTTGCTCGTTTGTTTTTTATGGATCTCATACCTTCAGATTCCAAGAACTCTGTTTATTTGTTCTTTGCATAGCAATCTGTCCTTAAATGGCTATGATTTCACAAATTTCCCTGAGGATGTTAATTAAGATGTTTTAAAGCTTTGTGTTATCTTTGCTGTATCTGTGCATGTCTGTAGAAGTGTCTACTGGGTCCGTGTATGTCAGAATAGACACATATGATACCAATAATTGGGAAATACAACCACTATTGGCATAGTGGTTAAGAACATAAACTTTAAAGCCAACCTGCTATGGGCTTCAGTGTCAGCCTGTTCCTTACCAGCTGTATGATCATGGACCCTATACCAATTTCCTCAACTACAAAGTGGAGATTTTAACCTACACATTGATGTATTAATATCTGTAAAGCCCTCAGTACAGTGCCTGGCTGATGGTAAGCATTTTATAATTGTTAGCCACTAATATGAATTCTCTGCATGTATGTGTCTTTTAGACTTGTGTCCTTTGATGTCATTAATTTGTTTGAACTATTTACACTGTAAAGGTAGTCACCTGTTCTCCATACTTCTAACACATTTATTTTGCAATTTGTCCTCTGCTTTATGGTTCAGTTATTTTTATAAAATACAGAAGAGTTCACTTTTATGCACTTCTGTCAGCCTTTGTCTCTCTGATTTCTTCTAGTGCTTTGAAGCTTAAATAGTTCAAAGATTCACTTCTATGGTTTGCAAGTTTCATATGATTTAACTACATATATTTCATTGACCTGATATGTGGAGAATGGTGTGAGGTAGGGATTTAGGCTGATATGTTTTATGTTGTTATTCAATTGCCTCAACACTTTTTATTATTCCATCACTTCACACTGATTTGTGATTCCTCCTTCATCACAGAGTACATTCTCTGGTGAAACAGAGTTTGTCTGGTCATATGTCCATTGATTTATCGTGTGTGTGTGTGTGTGTGTGTGTGTGTGTGTGTGAAAACCCATTTCTTTACTTAGACCTTTGCAATAGATTTTGCCATTAGGTGAAGACTCATTATTTTTATTGAAGTACAGTTGATTTACAATATTTTGTAGGTTTCAGGTATACAGCAAAGTGATTTGGTGGTACATATATATGTATATATCTATATATTTTTACCTTGGATTCTTTTCCATTATAGTTTATTACAAGATATTGAATATAGTTCCCTGTGCTATACAGAAGGGCCTTGTTGTTTATCTATTTTATATATGGTAGTGTATATCTGTTAATCCCATACTCCCAATTTATCCCTCCCCCACTTCCCCTTTGGTAACCATAAGTTTGTTTTCTATGAGACCCCTTATTTTAAAATGTCTCACTAATGTCCTCACATATATATTTTTTTTCTTCTGAGTTCCCACAGAAAAAAAATCTTGTTACTTTTTTATTAGAATTGTGTTAAACCTATAACTGACTTTCAGATGAATTGACCTCTTTACACATGCAGTATTTACATTTGTGCTGAGACCCAAAGAGAAGCTCTGAGTTTTTAGGCAACTTACAGGTAGGCAGAGCAAGCTGCCCCAGCTCACACAGACTCTCCCAAGCCTGCCATGGCATTGCCCCCTGCAGGACCTAAAGTGGACAATACTGTCCCCCAGCTCCAGGCAAACCCACTCTTCCTTCCTGAGCATTTCCTGGACTAACCACCCTGTAAACATCATTGAGTTTGGTTCTCCTCACAACCACCATGTGAGATATGTTGGGTTGTGCTTATTTTACAGATGCAGAGAGCAAGGTTCAGGGAGCATTGGTGAGTCAGCCAGTGCACAGGAGGGGCACAGCCTGTGTTGAAAGTCAGTTTGGCTGAGGCCAGGGCCGTGCTTTTCCAAGCAAGACAACTTCTGGTGTGCATGTGTACAGCTTGAGTGAAGTTTTAGACAATCTTATGGGCAGAAGAGGAGTCACAGTCCTCTCTGTTCTACTCTCCTGGTACTTCCCAGGGCTGGATGAAATGAAAAAAGGAAACCCCCAATCTTCTGCGGAGAAAAGGGAACTGGAATCTCAGGGGGTGGTGTGGGAGGAATGAGGTAAATGGAAAAGGGCAGGGAGAGTCCCAGGCCCCTGTGTGTGTGTGAGCGTGTGTGTGTGGGCATGTGTGTGTGAGCATGTGTGTGTGAGCGTGTGCATGTGCTCACAGCCAGAGGAGGATCACATTCCCAACACCCAGTGACTCCCCCAAGCAGATGTGGGTCAGTACCAGGGGGACCTGGGGACAAATCAAATACCAGGCCTCCCTCTTAGATTTTTCTCAACGCCGGTGCACGGGGTACCCAATGTGCGATCCAGCGGGAACCCACATCTTCAGAGGCCATTAAGTGCATCTCCCTCACGGTCACGTCCCGGGCACTGAGGTTAAGGAGGAGGGACTGTCCCAGGTGCCAGGCTGAGGCAGCAGTGGGAGCTGGAGCCCAGGCATCAGAGCCACTCCTGGGTCCGCCCCACCACGTGGGCCGAGTCCCAAGGGCTGACGCTTCCTTCCGCAGGCCTAGAAGAGGCAGGGCCCTGGAGAGAGGATCCCCAAGGGCCAAGGACATAGGTCTGGCCTGGCCCCCAGCTGGGGAGGAACACAAGATTCTAGAACAGTGAGGAGTCCAGACCCTACCCAGACCTGGACCCACCTGAGCCAGACACCTGCTCCTCCAGGGCTGAGTCCAGAGATGGCGCTGCCCCGGGGGGGCCTCCCCCTTGCCCTGCTGCTGCTCTGCTGGGGGCCCTGCGTGGCAGGGGCCCAAGGTGAGCTCGATCGCTCCCTCCCCTCCCCCTCCCCCTCCTCACTGCTGGGCCCCATCCCCGAGGAAGCTCCAGACCCTATGCTGCAGCCTTCCCTCCCTTCCTTCTTGGCCCCCGCAACCCCTGCTATTTCTCTCTGTCCTGGTCGTCCCTGGAGTCCCCGCTTCCCTCCTCTAACACTCTCGCTCATTCTTCTCTGGCCTCCTGTAAAGGCCCTCCCCGGTTGTGGGGCTTCTCTGCCCACATTTCTCACTGTGGCATTTGAGGCCTCTGACCTCCTGGCTGGCCATTCCAGTCCTTTCTCTGACCCTCCGTCGCCCCCAGACATCAGCGCCTAGACGGCCTTAACCAGTTCCCACCTCGGCACCTTTGCTCCTGGGGACCCTCGGCCTGGGGGGGGGGGGTCTCTCCTCCTGCCTGGAGGCCCTGCTGAGATGCTCCCCGGGCTCTTCAGGCCCGTGAACGCCCCTCCCCAAGGGCTCGCGGAGAACTTGGCTCCCCGGATAAGCCTAGAGACCACGCTGCCTTTCCCAGAAGCTGCCCACGAGAGCAGGGTGGGGGCGTCCCAGAGTGGGGCGCTGCCACACGGCCCCTGAGGGGTGGGTTTGTGCCTCTGCTCCAGGCTGCACCCGCCCGGGGGCCCAGGGGCAGGGCCTGTGCCTCTTGCGTGTCCCCACCCTGGGGTGAGAGGGGCCCTGTTCCAGGAGCAGGGCCAGGTGGGGGCTCAGGACATATACTGTGAGTCAACTAGACTGTGTGTTTCTGTGCAGACAGGAGGGTCCGCGGCAGGCACCCTCACAGCTGCAGAGCCCCCAGCCCCGCCCAGGGCTCCTGGGGACCTCTGTGTGGCCTCCAGGAGCCTCTACGGGACTCTGGGAGACGCCTCCCCAGTGCCACACACCAGGAGGGGCTGGGAGGGGCGGTGACAAGGGACATCTGGAGGGGAGAGGTGTGACGCCCTGTCGGCCTCTCCCTGTCAGGGACCTTCCCCCTGCAGACCCTGCGCTGCCATAACGACTACACCAGCCGCATCGTCTGCAGGTGGGCAGACACCCAGGACGCCCAGCGCCTGGTCAACGTGACCCTCCACCGCAGGCTGAACAGGCGAGTGAGGCCGGGCGTGGGGTCGGAGGGCAGGAGGGGCCTCGGCTGTGGGGACTGTGCGGGGGGTCGGGGCTGGATGGGGGCGCGGCGGGGAGGCCCCTGCCCAGGAACTGCTGCCCCACCAGGCGGCCTGCCACGCCCGCGGGCTGGTGTCTGACATCAGGTTTGGGGGAAGAGCCTCCTGTGTTAATATCTTCGTTATGATGGTGATGGTGATAATCTTCTCTTGTTTTGTCACAATTGAACAAGATCACCAGGCAGAAATCCATCTCGGTTCATCCTCCCTGTGAGGCGGGCAGGGATATGATGCCCAATTCACAGATGAGGAAACCGAGGCCCTGGAGGTGAGGTCCCTCCCCCAGGCCACTCGGTGGGGAAGTGGCCTGAGCGGGACCAGTGTCCTGCGTCCAGCCTGCACGGCTGGGCTCCACGTGCCCCCCGGGCCCTGCCGCCTCCAGAGTGGCGGTTTCTCCTCTCTCCTCACAGGGTCTCCGGGGCCTATACCCCATTTGGGAAGGTGCTCCCACCATTCTGGGATTTGGTGAGAGTCTGACTCACCATAATAGAAATAATGAAACAGCTGGCATCACAGGGTCTGGGGTGTCCCCTGGAGGCCGCCCCTGGGAAGGAGCCCCTCTCACCCCACGGCGTCACTGCAATTCCGCTCTCTCTCCTGCCCTCCCGGGAGCCTCAGTCTTCCTTGTCCGCTGTCCTCAGCCCCCACCCCACCTCCCACCCTTAGCTGTGACCCACTTCCTTCTGCTTGGGGACAACAGATCCTCCCACCCCGACCACTAGCCCCCCACCTCACACGTCTGCTGCCTTCCTGGCCCCGCCCTGCAAGATCTGCCCTGTCCCAGGGCTGTCTGAGGCTGCAGCTGGGGTCCCACCTGGCCTCGCTGCTCAAGGACATTGCTGCCACCACAGTCCCCACTGTCCCCATGCCATCGACAGGCCCGCTCCCGGGATCCACTTTCAGATGCCAACCAGGTTGCAGCTCCGGAGCCTCCTGAGCCCCATCTCCTGCAGCCGGGCCCTTCTGTCCTCTGCTTCCCTCTCAGGCAACCTCCTCTCAAGAGTTGTCTAGACCCCTGTAGCCAGGGTCTCACAGTTACACCCTCCTGAACCCACAGGCAGGATTCTGCTGCCCCCACCAGGTCACTTAAACTGTTCCTGCTGAAGTCAGTGCTGCCCTTCCTGGTGCTAAATCAATGGTCAGTCCCGGCCTTCTCCCTACGGACCTGTAGGCAGCACCTGACTTGGCCTGAGCATGGGGTTCTGCTGAAGCACCTCCCTCCCCTAACCCTGGCCAGCATTCTGGTCTTTCCCCATGTCTCCCTGGCCCACCCTTTTCCATCTCCTAGTCTGTTCTCTTCTTGTGTCTCTTCCCTGAAGAGTGAGATGTACCAGGGCTCTTGGACCTCCACTCTTGTATCTGGATCCAATGGCAGAGATCCAGCCTCAGACTATGGCTATGACCCTTACACGCTCTCTCCAGCCCAGATCTTCCCCCAAGTTCCAGACCCGTAGGTGCACTTGCCTCTCCACATCACCCCTTATAGGTGTCTTCAACTCCAAATGTCCCAAACCCCATTCCTGCTCTGCCCCTCAAAGAAGGTCCCTGCTCCAGATCCTCATCTCACTTCACTAAATGGGAGCTGTTAGGGGCTCAAGCCAGACAAACGGGAGGTTTTTTATATTTTGGTTTTTGTTTTTCAGTCGCCTTTCCCTCCTTTCCTTCTCCACCACAGCATTCAATCCATCAGCAAATGCTGTCAACTTTATCTTCAGATAGAATGTGAATCTGGCTAACACCATGGTTCAAAACACTTCCTATCACTGAGATAGTCCAAAAGCCTCCTAATTGGTCCCTTCACTTCCAATATTGCCACCCCCTGCAACCCAATCTATCCACAGCCCAGGAGCCAGAGGAATCCTTTCAAAGCATGCCAAAATGTCACTCTTTTGCTCATAACTCTGAATTTTCCCCAGTTCCAGTGAAAGCAAAATAATCAAATTTCCTTAAATTCCTTTTGAGCACTGGCCTCCCATCACCTCCCACAACTAGGCTTCTAGACCTCCCACCCTTACATCTCTACTCTGTGCACACTGGTTAACTGCCTAGTTATACAGCACTCCAAACCTGTGCCTACCCCAGGGCCTTTGCACTTGCTGTTCCCTTTAACTGAAATCCCCTTTTTCCGAAATCCCCTTTCAGAATCCACATGGAGTCCTCTCTCATCTCCTTCAAGTTTCTGCTCAGATGTCACCTTTTCTAAGAGACCTTTCCGGCCTCCCTTATTTCAAATTGTATCCCCAACCCAGCCCTTCTGGCCTCTTCATACCTCTTTCCTTCTTGACTTGTCTATGCACGGTTTTCTCCATTTGACACATGACCTAGTTTCTTCAGTTGTTTCATGTGTGTCTCCCTCTATTAGGATGTCAGCTCTGTCGACAGGGATTTGTGTGTGTTTTGTTCCCTGCCAGGCCCCCTGATCCTAAACAAAGCCTTACACATGGGAACCACTCAATAATGTTTGTGATTGAGTGATTCTTCTTCTCTCTGGGCTAACCTGCACCCTCTCCTGACAGGGGCCTTCCACAGCCAGTGTCCTGCGACCTCAGTGATGGCATGCCCTGGTTCGATGGCCATTGTCCCGGCTGTGTGCCCAGAATATGCGTCATTCCCTACGAAGTTTTTGTCATTGCTGACCATGACTACTTCTCATTCCGACCAGACCAGCCTCTGGGCGCCCAGCTCACCGTTACTCTGAGTCAGCATGGTGAGGCCTGGGGGCCCTGGCCAAGGGTGGTCCCCTGTGTGGACAGGGGTGTCCAGGCTGCAAGAGATGGGCCGGGGGGGAGATCCTTCAAGGGGTGTAGACACCAGCTTGAGTTGGGTTTGGTTCTTGGGGGACGAGGATACGGTCTCCTTAGATGGAGGCATCGGGGCAGGTTCAAGGTGAGGAGCCGCAGCCAAAGGTACCCACCCCCTCCCAGATGCTCCAGCACCTGCCAAGTTATTGCCTTCCGGACCTGAGGCTTCCCCTCTAGAAGAACAGTCCTTCCTAGTCAGATACAAACTTTATTCTTTCATCAATTTGGTCTCATGGAACGTCTCTGACAACCCATTTAACAGATGAGGCACTTGAGACCCAGAGCAAATGCGTAACTTTTCCGAAGTGCCGCCATGAGCCATCGTGACAGAGAGGGGCTGGGCTTGCCGGGTGCTCCCTGCACGTTGGAGATGGAGGTCACCCCCTCACTGCCCTCGCTGCGTGGCCCCTAGTGTGTGCTCTGCGTGTCCACAGAGCCTAAGAAAGTCAGTGGTCTTGGGCGGGAGTCGATGATCATTTTATATAAATAGTCAGGCTTCATTTAACTGTAACTCAGACAGAAATATAACCAGCACTTTCATCACATTAATTCAATTATATTTGTGCTTAGAATGATCCTGAAATAAACATGGGGCCATTTTTAAATATTAGTATTAACATGGCAAGAAATCTGCAGGAAACACTACTTGATCTTATTTAATCATTTCAGTAATGTGTGGTGTCATGCACTACTTTTTACCCCATTTCACAGATGATGAAACAGGCTGAGAGAGCAGGAACTTGCCCAAGGTTAGGTACTCAGATGCTAGTGTCTGAATTTATTGTCCTGGATCCCAAAGCCTGGGCCACCTGCTGCTTCCTGCAAGTGCCGGATGGGAAGGGGCTCCAGCCTTTGCTTCCTGCCCCTGTTCACCCCAGCAGCACAGAGCTGTTGCCTGGAGGAGGGGATGGGTTAGGCTGTGATGAATTCACTCCAAACAATGTCTCAAAATATGTGTCTGATGGATGAGAAGGAGTCCCGTCCCGGTGGAGCTCAGAGCGTACAGGGCAGGACACCCCAGATGTTGTCGGGTGTGATCCCTTACTGAAGGCGGGTGCGTGCCACGTGCCGAGGGGCAGTGGACAAGGAGTCCCTGGGAGGTCAGGACAGGCTTCCCCAAGGAGGGAGCTTTGCAGGGTGGGAGGGAGGAGAGTTGGAAGACCATTCTTGGCAGGGCAAGGAGTGTGTGCAAAGGCTGGGTGACTCAGGAGGACGCGGCTGGTTGGGAAAACCACAGAAGCATCGACTTCAAGAGGACTGGGCAGTGGTGAGGAGGGGGGTAAGGAAGGCAGGGGCCTGACCTGGAGAGGCTTCTGTGTTCTGCAAAGGAGTTGTTTAGGGGTCAACACCTAGACAGTGGAGAGCCACTGAAAGGGCATGTCATGATCAGATGTGGGTGTGAGGATGTCAGAGGTGGGTGATGTACAGTGTAGATGGCAGGCGACAGGATGCGGTGGGAGGACGGAGAACGGAATGTGACCTAAGGTACTCACCCCAGAGAGAAATGACAGGGATTCAACTGCCGTATGGCCAAGGGATGGGAAATTGGAGGGATACAAATCAAAGTTAGGATATACGAGCAGTTCATTCCTCAATTTGCTCTTCAATAGAACACTTGCACATACGGGAAAGCAGTGAACAAGCCATCGGTGTCCCTGGCCCTGTGACGCTTATGGGGTGATGACAGGTGTCATGGTTGAGAAGGGGATATAGAAATGGGGAGGGCAGTGTGGTATTTGCCTGCTGGAGCATATGTTGAGTGGGAAGTTCCGTTTTAGCCCAAACCATTTAGGCAATGAATCAGGGAGGCCTTGAGGTGCTGGGGAACAGAGAGATGTGCATCTGATCTGCTCTGAGGTTGCACATATGGGGATCTGAATATTTCACTTCCTCTGTCACCTCCATCTGTGAAATGAGCTCATGGACTACATCTCTCAGGTTGGATGAATAGGTTTTCCATTGGTTTCCCAGTCTGTTCAGTTGGGAGCAGCTTCCTAGAGCTCCAGGCAGACAAGGAGTCCCACTGCATGACAGGCTCAGGGGCTAGGAGTGCATGATTGATTAGTGATGCCTGCTGGGGCTGGGGCTGGGACAGCGGTGCTCTGGATCTGCCATTCTGGGCTGAAGATTTTCTGAGGCTCCAGCTCTGACATGCTCTATCATGCCCTGTTCCCTGTCCAGCATAGCATATTGACATCTGGTTTGGCTCTTATGGATTTTTTTGTGTTGGAAAGTCATCTCTCAGCATTCAGACATAGAAGCTTCAGGAAGTCTGCAGCCATGCCATTCATGGACGAATCTGCTCACCCAATCCTGTAGGTCCCAGCAGGTGTCTGCTTGCTGTTGGTGATGGAATGATTTCATGAAAAGTCTCTGAAGGTGGACCTACATGTACTCAGTCATTTATTCCTTCATTGATTCATTCACTTTGTCCCCATATTCAATGAACCACTCATCTCAGGCCCTGGGGAGAGGCAAGGGGGTCAAGACCCCTGACATCCACAAGCTCCTGGACTACCTGAGGGGACAGATGTGGAAGCATCGATATCCTCCAGGGCTATAAGGATCATACAAAGGGCTATGGTGGGGCAGGAGAAGGAGCAAGGGATTCTGCCTGGGGGAGGGGTCCAAGAATGTTCTAGAGGAGGAGACATGTCTGCTGGGCACTGAGAAGTGCAGGATGACACTGGACACTGGAAATAAGAAAGTGTGGACAGGAGAGGGAGTAACATGTGTCACAGCGTTCTCTGCTGGGAAGGAGGCCACACAGACCTCTTCATGGGCAGCGGGGACAGAAGAAAGCCCCACTTGGAGTGTAACTGCCAGCACTTTGTATGTGCTTATGTTCTGTGCACCCAGCAACCTGCACATCTTCATTCACATACACATTGAATCCTCACAATTCAGCAGATGAAGGTCTGAGGCCCACAGAGGTGAGGGGTCTGTCCAAGGTGGCTCAGTCCGTGGGGACAGTGCTTGGCCTGGAACCCAGGTCTGTCCACACATGGGCCATGCAGGCCCTGAACCTCCCACACAGTGGTCCAGCCCCTTAGCGACCCTTTCCTTCCTCTCCCTCCAGTGCAGCCCCCCGCACCCAAGGACCTCAACATCAGTGCTGCTAGGGACGGTTTCCTGCTGTCCTGGAGTGTGGCCCATGGGGGTTCCCAGAGCCACTGGCTGTCCAGCCTGGAGTTTGAGGTGGTTTACAGGCGGCTTCAGGACTCCTGGGAGGTAGGGACCCCACCAGCTGTGCCCTGCGCCCACGGGGACCTGGCCCAGCTGGCCCTGCTCCAGCAGCCCCTCTCTCCCCCAGGACGCCCCCACCATCTACTCCAGCTCCTCCCGGGCCATCCTGGGGCCAGAGCACCTCATGCCCAGCAGCACCTACGTGGCCCGAGTGCGCACCAGGCTGGCCCCGGGCTCGGGGCTCTCGGGACGGCCCAGCCAGTGGAGCACGGAGGTTCGCTGGGCCTCCCAGCCAGGTAACAGAGTCGGAATTGGGACGCTGCCCCCCTGTGGGGAGGGCAGCTCATTACAGCTCCTGGACGGAAGGCGTCCAAGGGTCCGCACCATGGGATCCACGGAGGCTCTGAGCCACGTGTTCACAGTGACGTCCCTGGCCCACCCGGTCCCTACTGTGACTCTGCAGAGGCAGTGGCTGCATCTGACTCACTTTGGGGCCCCGGGTTGTTGCCCACTTTCTGTGGAGGAACAATTACAATTTAATCACAATGGCATACGAGCATCTGTGTTTTCGTGAGAGCTGCACCATACGCAGACATACCAACGTGATTGTGTTAAAGTCCCCAACCCTGAGGCTGACATGCCCTCCCAGCTTTGCACAGGGGTTGTGAAGGCTCACAGAATTCACTCTCTGACCTGTGTTTACACAGCTGGGCCTTCGGGCTGAGTTTAACCCCTGGTCTTTTGGGCCTCATAATCTCTCTGTGATGAGCCCCGCGGTGGGCCCCCTGAGGGTTAGGGAACGAATGAATGAGGACTGAATGAGGGACTGTCTCCCTCCCAGGGAACGAGTCCCAGCCCCAGAACCTCCAGTGCTTCTTCGACGGGGCTGCCCTGCTCAGCTGCTCCTGGGAAGTGAGGTCCGAGGTGACCAGCTCGGTCTTCTTCACCCTCTTCTACAAGTCCAGCCCCAGTGCAAGGTGAGAGCCCCCTGCCTCTGTCCCCTCTGCTCCTCTAGGCCTAGCCCTCTCTTGGCCTCCTCCCACCCCTGGGGGCCCAGCAGGAGCCACAGTTCACCCGGAGGTCTCATCCCTCACGTGGCCCTGCCTCCCGCTGCCTCACCTGTGCCATGATCCGCAGGGAGCAAGAATGTTCCCCAGTGCAGACGGAGGAGACCAGCAGCCCTTACGTCCGGCACTGCTGCCAGATTCCCGTGCCCGATCCCAGGAACCACAGCCAGTACATCGTCTCTGTTCGACCAAAGGAGGAAGAGAAACTTATAAAGAGCTCAGATAATAGTGAGTTTGCCCCCAGCCTTCTGCATGGAGAGTCTTGTGACAGCACTGTTTCCTTTGTAACCCATATAAACTCAGGGTTCCTCATGGCCCAGTCTTCCTGTCTGTCGCTTTCAGTGAAAAGTCCAGGGAGCAAATTGAACAAACATGATTCCAATCAGTCCTGGAAGTTCTCAGGTAGCAATAATGCAACAAAGGACAGTGGTAAATGACATGAAGGAAGATGCAATTGATATTCTCAAGAATATCAACATGAAAACCTTTGACCTTATTCTTTTAACTCTATTTTCCCTTCCAACTTTGCAGCTGCTCTGAAGTTCCTACTGTTGCCCATGGCCTCTTGGTCCTCCCACCAAATTTTCCCTTTCTTTCCCTGATTTGATTTTTCTCTTTTAGGTTTCCAAAGTCCTCCCCTGACTGATATTTTCAGTCTTCAAGATAATTGATCTATGATTTACTTCTTCAGCTGGGGACTAGGGTGTATGCAAATGGACTGTGGTTCTTACAGGTTAATTTTCCTGATCCCTGGTACATAGCAAGGACCTTATGCAAAGGAATCTCCTGCATTGCTTCATGATGATCAAGTTCTTCTACCCAGTCTTCAGTGTGTGTCAGAGACAGCAGCCAATTTGTCCTAGTCACCTGGGTTTGAATACACTACTTACTCCTGGGATCCTCCAGGCTGCAATCTTTGTCTCTACCACTTGTTAGCTGCTTGTCCTTAGCAAGTTACCTGACCATTCTGGGGCTCAGTTCTCTGTCTGAGAAGTGGAAAAATTGAGTATTTACTACATAGGGTTGTTGTTAGAATTGAGAGAAATAATTCATGTAGATTTAGTATTAATAATGAGGCTTAGAACGCTGTCAATACTCTAGATTAGAAAAAATTAATAGTAAATTTATTTCTACTTAAATACTAGGGGTAACCCATACTTTTGGTCACCTCACTACAAAACAAGTGTATCTCAGCATCTCCCAAGAGAAGGGCAGCTCAGGTCAGAATAGATGACATGGTGAAGTGGGGCTGCAAAGACCCTGAGACGGTGAAACCTGGGGTCTGGGTCAATGGAGAGAGCACCTGTGACCAGCAGGGAACACAAGGGATATTCCACTGGAGGAATGTTAGAAAGGATGTTCTCTAAAAGTTTCCCTCCCTCCAGTCCAGATGGCTCCCCCAACCCTCAACGTGACCAAGGGCACAGAAGGCTACATCCTGCACTGGGAAGAAGAAAAAATGAACTATAAACACATAGCTTGCATCTTCCAGGTCCAGTACAAGAAAGAAGCAGCCTCATGGGAGGTGAGGGCCCGTGCCCGAGGTGTGGCCTGGATGGGGGAAGGGGGAAGTGAGAAAGACCAAGGAGAGTGCCACCTGCCAGGTTCCTGGCTCCCAGCAGGTGCCCAGTCAGAGGAAGCCACTGGGACTTGGTCATGCCCTTGTGCAGTCAGCAGGTCACTGTCCCTTCCCTTGGTGAAGGAACTGAGACTCACAGAGGTGATGTGAACTTGGCCAAAATGAACACGTGACCCTGAATCGCAAGGGAGGTGTAGACATCGGGACGCGAGACAGCTGGAGTAAGGGTTTTCAAAAGTCATAAAGGGGGCATTTCTTCACGAGAATCTCATCCTGAATGCAAATGTGCAGCTGCTAAGAGGAGAGCTGCTCCCTGTGAGACGGGCAGGGCTCTAGCCTGGGACTCAGTATCTGGCCCCCACCCCCAGGTATCTGTCAGGGCCTGTGGGAAGAACCTGGGGCTCCACAGAGGCCAGTTCAGAAACCTAGGAGCCAGGCCCAGACCTTCAGGCTGGAAATGGGGAAACTGAGGCCAGAAGGGGGTGTGTCAGTGGCGGAGCTGGAAGTGGTCCCTGGGCTCCTGAACATCTGTCTAAGGGTCCAGAGTCCAGTCATCCTGCACTGCACTCTGGGAAGGCCATAATCAGGAGGATCCAGGCTGTCCCAAGAGGAGCTGGGAGGTTGAGGGGGGACATGGTGACTGACTCCTCAGGGTTTCTGGGCCTCGGTGTTGTCATATGTCACGGGGTGCATTGCAAGAGGTGCTGTCCCTGATCCTGTCTGGGTGCTGTCCCTCTGTGGGCACTGGAGTATGGTCCTCCGTGGTGGGAGTGATGCCGCCTCGGATCTGGGGATGTGACTACACGGTGGCGACTGATGGGTAGCAGAAAATCTGGGGTGCTGAGGCGGGAGGGCTTCATAGCTGTGCCCACGTGCACCAGACCTCAGCACTCCTACTCACACACCTGCACCCACAGGAGACCAAGACAGAGGACTTCCAGAACGCCCACAGCATGTGCCTGCCACCTCTGGAGACTGCCACCAGGTACCAGGCCAGAGTGAGAGTCAAACCTGACCCCCGAGGCTACGACGGGATCTGGAGCGAGTGGAGTGAGGAGAGCTCCTGGGACACTGAGTGGGGTATGTCCTCCCGGCCCCCACTCACCCCTCCAAGCACAGCCCCACTGGGCAGAGGACGGGGATGATAGGGACATGAGATGTAACCCCACCCCAGGCTAGCATCCTTCCCTGCCAGGTGTCATTAGAGATGAGACAGTGACACCTGGTGTGCAACACGGACTGCAGGTGAGGTTTCGAGAGGGCAGAGGAGAGCACGTCTCACCAACAAGTCTCCCTAAGCCTGGACCTTAGCCCTCTATTAATATGGCCCATGCTTTCATTAGCTTTGGTGGCAGCTACTACCCAGGGACCACTCAGCCCGAGTTTTCTGTTACCATGAAGAGCTACAGACTGGGGCCTGGGATTGGAAAGCTTTGGTCTGATTTCCCAACCTTCCCTCAATCTGCACTTGCTAATTTCATTTATCTGTCACCATCGCCATAGCGGCCACCAGGAGACAGGTACAGAACAAGGTCCGGGAGGTGGTGGCAGAGAGAGGAAAAGTGTTGGCAGCAAGGTGCCCAGTCCCAGCCAGCCGTAGCAGGGAAACAGATGAGGAAGAGGACCCCAACCAAGCAGAAAGAAGGGCTGGGCCCCTGGACCTAGGGAAGGAGACCAGAGGAGTCCTGGAGGCGCCCAGCCTCTGAGGGGCTTGAGGCCAAGTGGAGAGTTGTGAGGGCCCCTGATGGGCCTTTGCACCTTCTGGTTCCTCCACCATCACCCCTTTCCCTGTCTCGGCCTCTCCAGTCCTCCCTGTTCTTGATGACCACCTTCTATGCTGCCTCCTCCAGGAAGTGCCCTATGATTGCCTCGGGCTGCAGTCACTGCCCACCTACAGCAACACCTGCTACTGGACGGGATCTAACCCTCTGTGTCCTGCCAGCAGTCCAGCACTGTGGGTGGCTCAGACAAATGCCCTCTTCTGCTTAGTCTGTTTCTGGCCTCTTCTTCCCTCTGCATGCCAAGGCAGCAGCTTCACCTCATCTCCTGAGCCCCCAGCCCTTTCCCTTCCCCATGGTTAATGCTCCTTTTTCCTCCTGGCTGCCTGGAAGTGCTGCCCATGTGGGTCCTGGCGCTCATCCTGGTCATCAGCACCTTGATCCTGCTCGTGTCCCTGCACTTCTGTGGCGTCTACAGCTATAGGTAAGGCGACTCCAAGATGGGGTGGGCGCTACCCAGGGCCCCAGACGATGCCAGGGACCCCACGGTTGACTTTCTCCAGTCTCTGCTCTGCAACTCACACGCTGTGGGGCCTTGGTCACAGCTGCCCTCTCCCTGGGCTTGACTTTCACCTCGGTACCTGAGCACGAGGCAGCTGCACTGAGGTCTTGGGCAGCTGTCACCTCCCTGCTGTCTTTCCAGGCTGAACCAGAAGTGGGAGGAGAAAATCCCCAACCCCAGCAAGAGCCACCTGTTCCAGGTAGGGGCTGGCGGGGAGGGCGGCAGAGCCGCAGGGCCCCTGTGCTGCTGCGCCCACGCCCCCACGCCCGGCGCCTCCTCCCCTTCCGGTGGGCCCTGAGTAGGGGTGGTATGTGGCCAGGGCAGGGGCTGGGAAGCTCTAAGAGCCGGGCCGGCCCCTGCAAGCCCAGCACTGCGATCCCCTGGGCCCCCCACCCGATGCACAGGGTACCCCGCCCGCGGAGCCTCACGTGGACCAGCAGAGAGGGCTGGTGAGGGGATGCCAGGACCCGGGGCGGCGCAAGGAGAGCCTTAGTCACAGCGGGGGCGGGGGGTGGTGGGAAGCAGCGTGGCTTCCCCAGGACAGGACAGCAGCGCTGAGCCCTGGAGGATGGTGGGTGGGGGCAGGTGGAGAGGCCACTGCTGGCAGAAGGCGAGCGGAGGGTGGCGACAAGACTCCTTGGAGAAGGGACCTGAGGGGCGTGGGCGGTGAGTCTGGGGCGCAGCACGGGAGGCTGACAGGACCCCGGGGAGGACGCTGGCACGTGGGGCGCGGGAGCCCTTTGCTCAGGCAGGCAGGGCCAGGACTGCCTTGGGAGGGCCTCCCGGCCAGTGCGGAGGAGACCACGGGTGAGCACGGAGACACGCACAGCGCGGATGGGCGTCCTCGTGGGAACAGGCCGCCCGTCCTTGGTGCCCCAGGGCCCCGGCCAAGCCCCAGCCTCGCTCTGGCCGTGTGTTCCCGGTGGCAGGAGGGCGTGGTCGGCGCTGCCCGTGTGCTGAGATGCCGCCACGTCTGGGGCCTCCTGAACCCCACCACCCTCAGGCCCTCCCCCACCTCGCCTCCTGGGTGGCCCCCCACAGGCACAAACGCCCTCTCTCCTCGCAGAACGGGCGCGCAGGGCTCCGGCTCCCACACGGCGTGCGCGGCGGCGGCGGCGGCGGCGGCGGGAGCCACGCCCACAGGGCGCTCTGGGGCGGCAGCTACCCTCAGCCGGAGGGGTGAGTGCCGGGCGAGGGGTCCCCGGGAGGTGGGACGCTGGCTTCCTCCTGCACATCGGGGGCTCGGGGGTGGGGGCGGCCTCGGCCCGGGGCTCAACAGGAACAGGTCCTTGGAGGCTGGCTGCACCAAAGCAAGAGGCGTCCCGGCTGGATGGCGGGCAGAGCTTCCCGATTCCCAGCTTAGGGAGGGTCGTGGCCAGAAGCCGGAGACTGGAGCAGACGACCTCCCCCGGCCCTGCCGCGCAGGGAGACGCCACGCTGCCTTGGTCCCACTGGGTGGCAGAGGATCTGCGAAAGCTCACGGCCTCAGCACCTGAGCGGCCGGCTCACCACTAACCCTCAGGTGGGGGAGGTGAAGGCTGTGCGCGAGCTGAGGCGTCTGTCCAGGGGGGTGCCAGTGTCCCTGCCCTTGTTCTCCCCACAGGGCATCCCCTGTAGACTTCGGGCACAGTGAGGTGTCACCTCTCACCACAGAGGACCCTAAAGATGCCTGTGACTCTTCATCTGAGCCTGACATGACTCTGGTCCCCCCGGACCTCCGCACGGAGCAGCCGCCCAGGCCCCCTCCCGAGCTGGCCACCCCCGCAAGCAGGCCTGAGAGCCAGGCTTCCGGCTTTGATTTCAATGGCCCCTACCTGGGGCCGCCCCACAGCCGCTCCCTGCCTGACATCGTGGGCCAGCAGGGGCCCCTCCCGACAGGCATGAGCAGGAAGCCGCAGCCCCCAGGGTCCCTGGAGTACCTGTGTCTGCCCACAGCGGGGCAGGTGCAGCTGGTCCCACTGGCCCAGGTGATGGGGCCGGGCAAAACCAGGGATGCGGACCTGACGTCCATCCCAGGCACCGAGGGGAGCCCTTCCCTGGAGCCAGGGGCAGGCCCTGGCCGTCCTGAGCCTGGGGTGATGGTGGGTGGTCAAGGCCCGAAGGACAGGGCCCCCCCAGGTCTGCCCACTGGCTCTCGGGGTCCTGAGGAAGGCACTGTGGCCACTGGTTATGTCACCACTGCAGACCTGACATTCACCCCACCCACAGGGGCCCCATCTCCTTCCCGGGCACCCCCTCTGAGCCTCCCCTCAGACCAGAACCCCAACCTCTGTCCTGGACTGGCTGATGGTGCCCCTGGATCACTAGCCCCACTGAAGCCAGAGTTCGAGGGCTATGTGGAGCTCCCTCCAACCATAGGCCAATTTCCCCAGTCCCCTCTGGCCAGCCCTGCCCCTCCTGCAGCCAGCAGTCCTGTCCTGAGCCCAGGGCCGCCCCGGGCAGATGTGTTCTCAGTCTCCCCAACCCCTGAGGGGCTCCTCGTCCTGCAGCAGGTGGGTGACTACTGTTTCCTCCCTGGCCCAGGGTCTGGCCCTCTCTCACCCCAGAATAAGCCCACTTCCCCAGGACCCTGTCCTGAGATCAGGGACGTCAACCAGGTGCTCCAGGCCAAGAAGCCCCCACCTCAGGCCATTCCCCAGGTGCCGGCCATTCAGCTCTTCAAGGCCCTGAAGCAGCAGGATTACTTGTCACTGCCCCCTTGGGATGTCAGCAGGCCTGGGGAGGTGCGCTGAGACCCTGTAGATGTTGGGGGAGGGGAATAGAAGGAGAGGGTCTGCCTTTCCTCCCGCCCTGCCTTTCCCTCCTGCCAGCCCCTGGTCCCTTCCATGGTCCTTTCCGCAAAACCAAGGAGAAGTTTCCATGTTGTAACATGGAGACCAGAAAAACAAGTCAAGCATCTACCTCGTCCCTTGACCTTCAGCAAAAGGTCAAGCTCTTCTTTCTCTGCCTCCCTCTCTGCCACACACGTGCACACGCGCACACACACACACACACACACACTGTTCTTTCAGATTCACTTCTTTTAGGTTCAAATTATTAGAGCTTTACACATACTCATTTCATTTGCCACCATTTTCCTTTTTTCCCAGTTTCCCTGCTTTTCCTATTGTCTTCTGTTTCCACTGATTTATTATTAGAGTGAGTTTGAGGTCTGGGCTAAGCCTATTCTGAGATGCCGTGTCTCAGTCCGAGCCTATTCAAATGCTGACATGTCTGGTTTCGTGGAGGACTTCTGTCTGTCCCTGGCAGGCATGAATGCACACGACAAGATTCCAGCCCAGGGACTTCCCTGGCAGTCCAGTGATTAAGACTCCACCCTTGCAATGCAGTGGGCGCCGGTTTGACCTTTGCTCAGGGAACAAAGATCCCACATGCCATACCCTGTGGTGTGGCCCAGTGCAGGGAGGGGAAGAGATTCCAGCCCTGAGGCAGAAGGCATGGGGTGAGGGCTTGGAGGCTTCAGGCTTGGAAGAGCAGCTCTGGACTCAGCACACTTCTGTCGGGCGCTGCAGCCCCAGACATGGTAGCAAAGCACCAGCCTCCATTGTCACTCCAAGAAATGGGCATGGCGTGAGAAGCACTGTTCTGAGCTCACAGGAAGCCCTGCTAGTCTCACGGAGGTGACTGGGGAGCCTCAGGGACCCCAGGCCCTGCATCTTGTAGAGGCCACTGACCTGAGCTGTGGACAGTGCCAGCTCCTGGTTGAAGTGATCTCCTTCCTACACCCAGGCTGGTGGGGCCTGGAGAAATTCAGGAGGGGAGGGGAGTCCAGAACCCACGTCGACTGCAGAAAAGTTGGAAAGAACTGCTCAACAAGGGAAACATGAAAATGACCCAAGGGCATGTGCACTTGGGCTTATAGTCCAAATCTCCCAGTTGCCCTCCCTCCAGAAAGACCTTACAAATCCCATACCCACCGGCCATGTACGAGGGACTTCGGGGCTATGGCTTGGCTTACGCTGGGGATCGTGGTTCTTTTAAATATTTGCCTTTCTGATATGCAAAAAAAAAAATGGCATTAAATTGTTTTAATTTGCATTATTTGAGAACTAGCATGTTTGCACATATTTTCATATTTCTTAGGCGTTTGTATTTTTTTTACTGATCTAAGCCTGTTAAGGCCTTCGTTGTGTTGGAGGTCCACTTTTTTCTGATTAAGCTTTAAAAACTATTTAGCTCCTGCCTTTCATAGATGGTGTAAATTTGTTTTCCTCCTTTGTGGTTTGTCTCTTCGTTTTGTACACGGTGCTTTTGGGTGTATTCAGTGTAGACGTGTCTGGCTGATCAGATAGATCTACGGGTGAACTTCTTCACGCCTCCACTTTGGGTGTCAAATTGACAAAGCCCTTCCCCACTTCAAAATTGCGTTTGTCCAAAGTTATATTTTTTGCTGGTTCTTTCTGTGTTTCAAGCTTTTCATGTGAACTTATAGTGGTTTTGGAATATATGCATGTGAAACGGAGAGCCAGTTTTATGTTTCCCCTAAACGAGTCGCCTGCGTGTTCTGGCATCATTGATTGAATTACCCATTCTTCGTCCATGTATCTGAAAGGTCACATTTATGATATAGGAAATCCATGTGTATACTTAGTTTCTAGGCTTTCCTTTTTATTAAGTTGTCCTCTCCATGGCACCCCACCATTTTAGCTGTTCTAGCTTTATAATATGTTTTAATAGGTGGCAGAGCAAATGTTCTTGTTCCTTTTGTCCACAAATCCCTGTTCATTACAGCATTGTCTGTGGTCGAAGAAAATGATAAACAATTTAAATCCTCACCAATAGTGAAATTAATCACAACATTTGAGTCCATTCTAAGGTGGAATACTGTGTTCAAAATGAATGAGGTGGGGGCTTCCCTGGTGGCGCAGTGGTTAAGAATCCACCTGCCAATGCAGGGGACACGGGTTCGAGCCCTGGTCCGGCAAGAGCCCACATGCTGCAGAGCACATAAGCCCGTGCGCCACAACTACTGAGCCTGCGCTCTAGAGCCCGCAAGCCTCAACTACTGAGCCCGTGTGCCACAACTACTGAAGCCTGCACGCCTAGAGCCAGTGCTCTGCAACAAGGGAAAAGTCACTGAATAAGAAGCCAGTGCACCACAACTAAGAGTAGCCCCTGCTCGCTGCATAGAGAAAGCCCGTGCACAGCAACAAAGACCCAATACAGCCAAAAATTAAAATAAAATAAATAAATTTTTTAAAAAATGAATGAGGTGGACCTACATGCATTAGAAAGAAGGCCAAGATATGAATTCCAAAATGTTTGGACATTGTTTACGGAAAAAATTGCAATAAAATATTTTTATTATAAAACATTAAGGTGTGTATATGTGCTGGGGTAGATGGGCAGGGATGCTGTTTGAAAGCACAGTTGCCCTAAGGAGGATGGATTCTGTTCAACAGAAGGGCCTCTGGTCTACTACAGTGAGTTAGGAGCAGTTTTGATCAGAACAGAAATGCTAGGTGTAACAGAGTGAGAAGCCGGTGGTGCTTCTAGGACAAGCCAGGAGGGAGTGAGGAAAGGAGAAATACAGGCTGGGGGAGAGAAGTATAAAAGACACACTCACTCTACGGGAGGATCCCACATGCTGCGCAGAGGCTGGGCCCGTGAGCCATGGCCGCTGAGCCTGCGCGTCCGGAGCCTGTGCTCTGCAACGGGAGAGGCCACGACAGTGAGAGGCCCGCGTACCGCAAAAAAAAAAAAAAAAAAAAAAAAAAAAGAATGAAATAATGCCATTTGCAGCAACATGGATGGACCTAGAGATTGTCACACTAAGTGAAGTAAGTCGGACAGAGAAAGGCACACATCATGTGATATTGCTTATATGCAGAATCTAAAAAATGATGCGTATGAACTTACTGACAATGTATTTCAAACCAAAGATGTCTCTGAGGAATTTCTTAAAAGACATTTATATCAATCCAGTATAAGAGCACAGATAAAACTGACTTTAGTTTGTGGATATTGAAGCTTCAGGATACACTTAGCAATTCAATCAATAAATAATAAAATGAAGTATAGAGTTTTTTCTTTAAAAAAGGGGGGGGAGAAAAAACTGAACAGCACTTAACAGTGCTCATTTCTGCAACTGGCCACGTGGACATAACTAGTGTTAATAACCTTCCTTCTACCACCCATTCTGTGTTTTCCTTGCCCTCAACCAGCACTTCCACGCTCCTGGTTCTTCACCTGGTGGGGCAACTCACAACACCCTTGAAGGTGGTTCTGCCTCTCTTGGGTTGCTGTAGCTTTGTTCTAACTTTTACCATTGACCATGTGATATTAAGAGGCATTGCAAAAAGGCCCTGGGTTCCAAAGGCGCCCTTCCTTCTACATGTGTAATAACAATCCTCCTCTCTCTTGAGAGTCAAAACTAATCACCCCTACAGGACAGTGACTCCCTTCTTGCCTGTTGGTTTAGGGATGTGAGAAAACCTAACTGGCTAGGTGGCAGCTTGCGCTTCCAGAAGAGCAGAACACTTGTTTGATGTCCCCTGTTAGAAGCATTTCTCCCTTGGGAAGTAAGATCTCTAAACCACTAAAACCCAACGTTGCAGAGACAGGAACAAAATTTTTGCCAGTGGACCATTAAGAAAGGCCAGTCCCAGTTCTGGCCCTTGTTCCTGGACCGGTATTTTCCAAAAGTCTGGATCTTTCCCTTTCCCCGATGCACAGTCCCTTTGGAGAAGGCTAGAACATTTACTATATACATATTTGGCAGTGTAACAGGGTCCTTCCTTGAGGGGACCCACCCTTCCCTTCAATCAAGGGGCTCCGGGTCTGTGAACTGGCCCAGTCCTAGGAACTGGACGAGGGGGCAAAGCTCCCTAGTGTGGTGATTCAAATCACATCTCTGTCCATTAAGTGTTTTCACTTGTACAGATTAAAACTTTCATAAGGGGCCTTCCCTGGTGGCGCAGTGGTAGAGGGTCCACCTGCCGATGCAGGGGACGCGGGTTCGTGCCCCGGTCCGGGAGGATCCCACATGCCGCGGAGCGGCTGGGCCCGTGAGCCATGGCCGCTGAGCCTGTGTGTCCGGAGCCTGTGCCCCGCAGCGGGAGAGGCCACAACAGTGAGAGGCCCACGTAACGCAAAAAAAAAAAAAAAAAAAAAAAAAAAATCTTTCATAGGCCGCCCCACTACATCAGTCCTAAGTACCCCGTGCCCAATTAACTTCTGCTAAAGCCCTCTCAGGTCATACTATCCTTTAACTATTTCAGCTCTGCTTTCCACGATGCCAAGCACACCCACCTTTCAAGTACTTCCTCCTGGGCTCCACTACACCTGGACCCCATCAAGCCCCACTGAACTCAGGGAACCCATTGCAGAGGTGGCATCTCCCACCATTGTCCCTGGTCTGCAAAGAAAAACCACTGCAGAGCCGTTTAAGAAGGCTTGTGTTCCTCTCACCACCGAAGCAGGGATTATCACACTTGCAAAGGGCTCTAGGAGCATGTGGTTTGTTTGATAGAAAGTGAGGCAAAGAGACTAACGAGAAGAAGGTGTTATGGTGATGCTAACAGTCCCTCAGTCAAGCATTTGGTTTCTCCTATCTTCCAACAGTAAATTACACCTTCCCTTAGGGTCTCTACAGAGGTTGCAGGGAATGGGGAGATCACACCTGAAAGATCCAGCTAGTTTGATCAGCTGCCAAGTGCTTGCACGTCACGAATGATGTCCTGCTGTGAACTTGTCCTAACAACGAAGCATTCTGAGCAGACGCTCTGCACGCTCATTGGATATTTTTGTCTCGTGCAGCTGAACATCTGCACTGCGGTGCAGCTCCGTGTCCCTGGATGACTGATGGGGATGAGGCTTCCCCGTCCTCGATAGGCTTTGCCACATCTTACCACCCCAAAGTATCGTTCCCCAGCTTTATTGAAGGATGATTGACACATAAAAATTGTACATATTTAGGTGGTACAGTGTGCTTTTCTCATACAACGTGATGATTTAATATACATATACATGGTGAAATGATCGCCACGATCAAGTTAATTAATACATGCGTCAGCTCACATGGTAGCCATTTTTTGCGATCTACTCTCTTAGCAAGTTGCAAGCATACAATGAAGTATTGGTCACTACTGTCACCATGCTGTACATTACACCTCAGAACCGATTCATCTTAAAACTGAAAATTTGTACCCTTTGACCAGCCTCTCCCCATTTCCCCCACCCCCAGTCCCTGGCAACCACTACTCTACTCTTCATTTCTATGAGTCCTACTTTTTAGATCCCACATATAAGTGAGATCTTACATTATTTGTCTTTCTGTGTCTGGTTTATTTCACTTAGCATAACGTCCTCCCGATTCATCCATATTGCCACAAATAGCAGGATTTCTTTCTTTTTATAGCTGAATAATATTTCACTATGTATATATACTCCATTTTCTTTAACCATTCATCCACTGATGGATGCTTGGGTTGTTTCCATATCTTTGCTATTGTGAATAATGGTACAATGAATGTGGAAGGGCAATTATCTCTTCAAAATACTGATTTCGTTTCCTTTGGATATATACCCAGAAGTGGGCTTGCTAGATCATATGGTACCTCTACTTTTAATGTGAGGAACCTCCATACTATTTTCCATAGTGGCTGCAGCAATTTACATTCTCACCAACAGTGCACAAGGGGTCCCTTTAGCCCATACCCTCATTAACCCTTTTTAGCTCTTGTCCTTTTGAGAAAAGTTATCCTGACAGGTGTGAAGTAATATCTCACTGTGCTTTTGATGTGCATTTCTCTGATGATTAGTGATGTTGAGCAGCTTTTTAGGTACTTGTTGGCCATTTGTATGTCTTCTTTGGAAAAATGTCTGTTCAGGTCCTTTGCCCACTTTTTAATCAGGCTATTTGTTTTTTTGCTGTTGAGTTGTAAGATTTCCTTATATATTTCAGATACTAACCCCTCATCAGATATATGGCTTGCAAATATTTTCTCTGATTTGTAGGTGGCCTTTTCATACCTAACTTATGCAAAAACCAGACTTAGGAATATTAGATTCTGAATGTTTAAAAGCTGAGGCAGATCTATCTATACATGATGACTTGAAAACAGGACGAAATCATATTAAGTGAAAAAGTAAGTTGGAGGGCTTCCCTGGTGGCGCAGTGGTTGAGAATCCGCCTGCCAATGCAGGGGACATGGGTTCATATCCCTGTCCGGGAAGACCCCACATGCCATGGAGCAGCTGGGCCTGTGAGCCATGGCCGCTGAGCCTGTGCGTCCGGAGCCTGTGCTCCGCAATGGGAGAGGCCACAACAGTGAGAGGCCCGCGTACCGCAAAAAAAACAAAAAAGAAAAAAAAGTAAGTTGGAGAATGTGTGTAGAATCTGAGTGTATTTGGGGGGGTGGAATAAAACACTTGTGTTTACATGTATACAGAAGAAATTGTGTTGAAGTAGAGAAAAATATCTGGCAGAGTATGTCATTGGGGGAGGGGAGATACTGTCACTTTCTTTTACAGCCTTAAAAAAAAATGCCAAGGACTTCCCTGGCGGTCCAGTGCTTAAGACTCCGTGCTTCCATTGCAGGGGGCACAGGTTCCATCCCTGGTCGGGGAAGTAAGATCTCGCATGCCTCACAGCGTGGCCAAAAAAAAAAAAAGGTGTCAAGTTATGGATGATTTTTACTTTCTTTTGCATGTGATTTTCTATAATAAAATGTGTTGAATTTGTAAACAGAAAATTTTAAGAAACAAAAAAAGAAAAATATTAAAAGTGAACGGGAGGGCTTCCCCAGTGGTGCAGTGGTTAAGAATCTGTCTGCCAATGCAGGAGACATGGGTTCGAGCCCTGGTCCGGGAAGATCCCACATGCCGCGGAGCAAATAAGCCCGTGTGCCACAACTACTGAGCCCGCGTTCTAGAGCCCGTGAGCCTCAACTACTGAGCCCACGAGCCACAACTACTGAAGCCCACGCACCTGGAGCACGTGCTCCGCACCAAGAGAAGCCACTGCAATGAAAAGCCCGCGCACCCAACGAAGAGTAGCCCCCGCTCGAGGCAACTAAAGAAAGCCCGCGTGCAGCAACGAAGACCCAATGCAACCTAAATAGATAAATTTTTTAAAAAAAATCTCATTATTAAAAAAAAAGTAAACAGGAAAAAATGAATTGGATGAAAATATAGGCACAGAAGAAGGAATGGATAAACCCTTGGAAGATCTGTTGCTTTGGGAAATCTCCAAACTTTCTGGAATAGGGTAGATGCCTGGTGGCTCTCAGGTCACCCACGTCCTCCGCCTGCCCCGCCCTTTTTTCTTCCCGACCTGAGCTGAGGCTTGGCTCGGCTTAGTGCTGCCACCTGGAGGTCAGAGTCAGACATAACATAGCTTCAACCGCTATCTGTAAGGGCAGCCCCTCCAGCGAGCAGTTTACAGTTTCCATTCTAAGTCCTTAGGTTTCAGAGCTGAAGATGGAGATGTGTGGGAACTTCCAGTGTGAAGAGAAGACGGGAGGAAAGAGCAAGGCAGGATGAGGTAGAGAACACCTGTGTGTGTGCATGTGTTCAAACATTATTAAGCATTTCAAAAGCACGACAGTAGATCATTAACTGGAGCATGGGGTCCCTGTGAGCGTGATGCCCTGTGCGACTGCATGAAGCCATCCTTGCTTGCACGCTTGAGTCTGGATGTGTGCGTGTTTGCGATGCTTTTCTATGCCTCGCATATGCGTATGTGTGTACCAACACGTGTATTTGTGTGTAAGCATCATGACCAGAGCTGCAGCAGAGGTTATGTAACCAGAGGTTACATTTCCTCAGAGCAATGTAACCTGTGGTTAAGGGTGAGGACTTCAGAGTTGGACCCTTGGGATTCAAATCCCAGCTCCATCACTTACCGGCTGTGTGACCTTGGACAAGTCACTGGACCTCTCTGTGCCTCCATTTCCAGATCTGTAAAATGGGGACAATAAGGAACCTACCTGGTAAGGGTGTTGTGATTGACTTGATGCACGTAAAGCTCTCAGTGCTATTTTCTAAATGGGGTCACCCTGGGTTTCTAGTCCCTTAAGTTCAAGGACATACAGGCTCTCCACAATGACTCACCTTTTCTGTGGTAGACTTTTCCAAGGAGGTTGAGGAGTGGGGAGTTACCCTGGGCAAAGGGGTAAATAGACAGAACTGGAAGGAAAGCAAAAACCTAGGGAATATCTCTTAGGGGTCATGGGTTAAGATCTGTGAATGAAACATGTTGCCTGCCATATCAGTAAACAGTGTTGCAGCCATCAAGCCACTACAGCTCCTCCACCCATGGTGAGCCCTGAGGCGACTCAGGATGAGAAAGAACAGGATACTGGCCCTAGATATCAAAGGTGCAGATCAAAGGAATGATTTCAGTAAGCCCAGACCCTTGCATCTTCTCATACAGAGAAAAATGCTAAATTCCTTAACTTGAGATGTCTGGTTTTCTTTCATTAAGGCTAATCTTTCGATGTTGCAGCTACCTGGTCTTTGTTGCAAAAACCCCTGTGTATTCTGGCTCCTCCCTTACCTCTGGGGAGAAGTTCCTCAGAGCGATCTGAGAGTCTGTCCCCCTGGGCTTGAAGTCCTCAGAAGGTCTACCAAATAAAACACAACTCTCAACTTCTAGGTTGTGCTTTTTCTTTTCCCAGTCAACAGGTCAATGGAAGGAAGAACCTTCTAATCACAGGGCCTGAGGGCTTAGCGACAGCCAAGGGAAAGGGCTGTGGAGACCAGTTGGGGAGCAAATAAGCAGCTGTGGAAGTCTTCACTTCTGACCTCCAAAAGATCTCACAGATTTCCTTCCCCCAGATCTGGAATGATCTTCCCCACTGAGTCTCTACCAGGACCCTGGCCGGCTCCATCAACATTCACCCTAAGTCTTCTGGGGCCGGGGCAGGGCTTCATGGCTCTTAATGCTCTCCCTGGAGGCCCTGGGCAGTGAGCTTCCAGCCCCAGCGCCCTGCTGCACCATCTCCTGACCATCTCACTCTGTTCTGTGCTGCTCTCAGCCAATCAGTAACCAGTGCTGTGGTTGGACCCACCATTGAGATTCTTATTATGATTGTAAGATGCCCCTCAGCAATAACCATCAGGGAATGTTGAAGAAATAAAGATTTGTTACTTACAAGACCAGAAAATTACACAGTACACTTGGGCCATACAGCGAAGTCCTGGGGAGGAAGAGAGAGACAAAACAGGAGGGCCTGGGGTCCTGCTTTTACTGGGGTCGAAAGTGGGGGCCTAAGGTTCAAGGACTCACTCTTCATTGGTGAATTTAAAACGTAAGAGGGGAAATTTTTTTTTTTAATTTTTTGGCCATGCAGCATGTGGGATCTTAGTTCCCTGACCAGGGATCGAACCCATGCCCCCTGCATTAGAAGTGCGGAGACCCAACCACTGTATTGCCAGGGAAGTCCCCAAAAGGGGAAATTTAAAGCATGGGAACGAGTGATCCAAATGGTCAGTGATTTAAATCAATCAAGATCTCTAAAACCAGGAGCCTCAGTGGGGGAGGTGACCTAGCTCTTTATTTAGTTGTATGGCTGGCAATGTGTTTATTTGTATCATCTTTGAAGCTGATGCTTCTTCAATCAAAGCCCTTGCATTACAAAGAATAAAAAACAACATTCAGGGTTTACCCTCTACACTCCCTAGCGTTCCGCTCACCTACGTCCCCTGCTATTGTCACCCCCAGCCTGGAAGCCCTCTGAGTATGAGGACTACTCATCCCTGTCTCCACCCACGGCGCCAAACACCAGCACATACTAGGTGCTCAGTAAATACAAGCCCACTGGAGAGAGATTAGAAATGGGAGAGACACAGGCCTGCCTCCTGGCCACTGCCTGGGTCACGTCACCCTCTAGCTTGTAAACCAGGGAAGCCGGAGGTCCTGAACTGGCAGCAGGAGGCTGGGCTAGCCCTCACTCAGCCTGATTCACATGAGACCACCATCAAACTCACCGCCTTGTCCTGAGGACAGGCTCACATGCCTTCTCTTATTACTTACCTGCTCCGTAGGTGGAATGTCTGCAGGCTTGGCCAGGGGGAGGGGCCAGGCCCTTAGGCTTTGATAATGAGCATCTTGGTTGACACATCAGTCTGTCCACCCCCCCCCCCACCAAAAAACAAGGCTCCTCTCCCCTAGATGATTTCCCAGGTTTCTAAACGTGCAATTTTAACAAAATCATTTTTATTGTCCCAGCTCTTGGTGGCTTGCTTTGTCTGTACCAGCATAGTGGGGGACAGTGAACACGAGGCAATAATTTGGGGTGACACAATGAATCTTGGCATATTCCATGTGCTAAGAAGTCTTGTATCAAAGAAAACCGTTCAGTGTTATTTAAGTCACCATCATCTATTTGACAATGGAACAATTTTTTACATCATACCCATTAACATGTCCCAGTGTTTCTTGAAACATAGTTGGGAAACCTAGGCCTGAAAGAAAAGAATAAGCACTTATTACATGCCTGGAAGAGGGCTACACACTGTGCCCTGTCCTGGATGTGCATTTTCTTAGGCAAACCTGAGATTGATATTATTACCCCTGCTGTAAATGAGAACGAGGCTCTGACAAGTGAGTTGGTCTTCCCAGGGACTCGAGTCCAGGTAGAGAGTAACTTAGGGCTGCAGAGTCTCTGGTTGCCTCTTGGAGTTCCTCTGGACTTGCTGCAGCTCCTGCTAGCTCCCACTTACCACAGAGACCAGGATTCCTGGAGAGAGAAGGGGGAAAGTCTCTGCCAGCCACACTGGACCATCACTGACAGATGGGATTTGCAAAGCTGATCACATGGACTGTTCACTTCCAAATTAAACATAAATTCACTCAATTGGGCTTTAGTTTCTTCATCTGTAAAGTGGAGATATGAGTGGGGAGCAGGAAAGGCATGGTTAGAAAGATGTAACTAAATGGTCTCTGGGTCCCCTCCTTAGCATGTACGTCCTGGATCTCTAAGCCCTAACTACTTTGCCTGCAATTTAGAGACACTGCCACCAGGGGGCAAGCTGGACCAGCATAGCTGCCAGGTAAAGCTGGTCACCTGAGAACAATAGAAGTTGCTTTTTTTTCTTTTCTTTTTTTTTTTTTTTTGGCTGTGTTGGGTCTTTGTTGAGCACAGACTTTTCTCTCGTTGTGGCGAGTGGGGGCTACTCTTTGTTGTGGTGCCTGGGCTTCTCATTGCGGGGCTTGTTGCGGAGCACAGGCTCTAGGCACGCAGGATTAAGTAGTTGCAGTGTGTAGACCCTGGAGCAGGAGGGCTGCGGTAATTGCAGTGTGTGGGCTCAGTAGTTGCAGCACACAGGATCTAGAGAGTGTGGGCTTCAGTAGTTGCAGTATGTGGGCTCAATAGTTGCGGTGCACAGGCTCTAAGGTACGCAGGCTTCGGTAGTTGTGGTGCATGGGCTCAGTAGTTGTGGCTCGTGGGCTCTAGAGAGCAGGCTCAGTAGTTGTGGCGCACAGACTTTGTTGTTCCACAGCATGTGGGATCTTCCCGGACCAGGGGTTGAACCCATGTCCCCTGCATTGGCAGGCAAATTCTTAACCACTGCACCACCAGGGAAGTTCCAGATCTGTCTTCACATTTTCTATGATATCCAAGTACCACCTGAGGGAGGAACCTATGAAAGCAACTTCTGAGACTTCCCTAGTAGTGCCATGGTTAAGAATCTGCCTGCCAATGCAGGGAGACATGGGTTCGAGCCCTGGTCCAGGAAGATCCCACATGCCACGGAGCAACTAAGCCCATGTGCCACAACTACTGAGCTCACGTGCCACAACTACTGAAGCCTGCGCGCCTAGAGCCCGTGCTCCGCAACAAGAGAAGCCACCACAATGAGAAACCCGCGCACTGCAACGAAGAGTAGCCCCTGCTCACGGCAACTAGAGAAAGCCCGTGTGCAGCAACGAAGACCCAACGCAGCAAAAAAAAAAAAAAAAGAAAGAAAGAAAAGAAAATATGAAGACAGATCTAAATCACTATGAGTAAATGAGGCCCTGCATGAACTGAAGGATGAATAACTTATCCACTATATGTGTTAATGCTACTTAAAACCTGGTCCCTGTACCTCCTTGAAACTTAAGAATCACCATAAATTCTACCATCCAGTGACCTCAGGAACACAAAGAACAAGGAATGCTGCTGCAAACAGCACCAGTGAAATAAAGGTCTTATTTAAGTTTTAAAATCCGTGCATGTTTTATTTATTTTGCCAAGATTACAGATCCTCTCTCTCCAAAATATTCAATGTTTAATTAAAAAGGGCTTCTCTTAATGTCCAGAGGGAAAATCTTTAACTGAGGCAAAGTCATGAAACGTACCACATTTGTTCATTTAGTCCAAATTGAAATTGCTCGTTCAACTTAAAATCACCTCCCCCGCATTCTGTTACTCGGTCGCTCTTTCTAGCATCTGAGTTCTCTTGAAGGGCATGATGCCAGCTCTCTCGTGCAGTTATAGGAAGCAGAGCTGTGTCTGAAAAGGGCTAAACTAAATATAACGTGAAGTTGAATTTCTGCAGTGTCCTTCCAACCCACCTTCCATACTCTGATGAGCGATGGAGAGGTTGGGTGTATGCTTTTTGAAGGTTACCTAAATGGCATGTTTCATACCGTAGGGCTCATTCTGCAGACGTCATTTCCACCCACTATGATATATTGGGAGATCCTTCCATGCTGGTGTATGTAGATGCGGTTCAGCCCTTTCCACTCATAACTTACCCCCCTTGTCCATTCTTCTCCTAACAGATGTGTGTGTTGTTTTGCTGTTGCAAAGAACGCTGCAATGACTATCTTTGTGTGAGGTTCCTTGTGTGCATGTTTCAGAGTTTCTCTAGGCTACGCAGCAGTGGAAGTGCTAGCTTGTAAAATTTAATTTCAGCGTTGCTAAATTCTTCCTTGCTGTTCTGTACTCCACGTTTCATGGAGCGTATGAGAGTTCTCCTTTCTCTCCTCACCTACACTTGCATTTGAACATTTGCCAACCCGATGGATTTATTGTTTTAATTTGCATAATGATGTCTCTGATTATTGGGACTACTGAGCATCTTTTCAACTTGGCTGCATGGTTTCTTCTGTCATTATTAACTCTTTGTGTTCCATCCAGTTCTCAGTTCCTGGAGGGAGGGCTGGGTCTCACATCCAAAACATAGCCCCATCCAGGTATAGTTTCTCTTTCTGTGAAACTTTCCCACCTGACCTCTGTGCCCCACCTTGGAGCCCTACCCTCCAAGCTTAACAAGCCTCTTGTAGCTCTGCCATGCTGGGTTTGTGCTCACACAGTGCCTTCGGTCTGGAATGCTGTACCTCTTCCAGGCCACCTGAACATACCTACTCATGTCCCAAGATTCATCTCCAGAGCTTCGTCCTCTATGAGGTCTTCTATGACTCCCAGCCCTCCCTCCCATCTCAGGATCACCTCTGTGCTTCCACTGGCCCCGTACAAACTTCTCACTGCATGTGTAAAACTTCTGAGCATCTAATGACTCATCTGTCTCCCCACCAGACTCTGGACTCCTTGAGGACAGGTGCCATGTGTTAACCATCTCTGAACTCCTGGTTCATTGGTCAGGGCTGGACAGAGGGTAGATGCACAGTACATGTTCGTTGGATGGGTGGATGAGCCTCAAGGTCAGCTCCTTCCACATCAGTTCTCTGCAGACTGTGAAGTCCTTAAGGACGAGGACTGTATTGAATTCATACCACTGTCCCCCACGGTGGTTAATAGGGCCAAGTGTTTGTGGCACTCAGTACCTATTGTTGACATGACAGTATGATTTCCTGGTAGATCAGAAAATGACTTTTTGTTTGTTTGTTTGTTTTGTGGTATGCGGGCCTCTCACTGTTGTGGTCTCTCCCATTGCGGATCACAGGCTCCGGACGCGCAGGCTCAGCGGCCATGGCTCACGGGCCCAGCCGCTCCGCGGCATGTGGGATCTTCCCAGACCGGGGCACGAACCCGCGTCCCCTGCATCGGCAGGCGGACTCTCAACCACTGCGCCACCAGGGAAGCCCCAGAAAATGATTTTGGTCAGAAATTACTGGACTTTCCATCCCAGCTTCCTGTTGGTAAAACCCAGGGCAATTTCCTTGGCCTCTCCAAGCCCCAGTTTCCTCATCTTCATGAAGAAGATGATAATAGCTTTGAGGACTAGCATAAGGATGAAATAAGGCTGTGCATGTAAAGCATTTGGCACATAATCATATGCATCTGGCATATTATAATTTCTACATCAGAAAAGGGTGTGGTCTGCTTTAGTTACAATTCTCTAGATGGCTCATTTTTTTTTTCAGTTGCCCCATATGATGAGTAAATAATAGCTACTCAATAAAGATGGGACTTCCCTGATGGCGCAGTGTATAAGAAGACTCCATGCTCCCAATGCAGGGAGCCCAGGTTTGATCCCTGGTCAGGGAACTAGATCCCACATGCATGCTGCAACTAAGAGTTTGCATGTCACAACTAGGGAGCCCGTGTGCCACAACTAAGGAGCCCGCCTGCTGCAACTAACACCCAATGCAACCAAATAAATAAATACATATTTTTAAAATAAATAAATAAATAACGATGAAGTCTGGTTTTTCTAGCACAAGAACAGTGTCTTGCAGAAATCAGGTACTCAATATTAAGAAGTGGAGCTGAGGGACTTCCCTGGTGGCACAGTGGTTAGGAATCCACCTGCCAACACAGGGGACACAGGTTCAATCCCTGATCCGGGAAGATCTCACATGCCATGGAGCAACTAAGCCTGTGTGCCACAACTACTGAGCCTGCGCTCTAGAGCTTGCGAGCCACAACTACTGAGCCCATGTGCCACAACTACTGAAGCCCACGCGCCTAGAGCCCGTGCTCCACAACAAGAGAAGCCACTGCAATGAGAAGCCCACGCACCGCAGCAAAGAGTAGCACCCCCGCTAGCAGCAACTAGAGAAAGCCCACGCGCAGCTACGAAAACCCAACGCAGTCAAAAATAAATAAATATAAATAATTTTTTTAAAAAAAGAAGTGCAGCTGAACTCAATGCTTTTCAGTTAAGTACTCGATAAATATTAAATCAAGCCAAATTCATCTCCCTGTACTGCATACTGCTCCAATCCTACCTTAAAACAGTCATTCCCTTTTGTGGGAGGAGGGACAGTCCCCCTTTTTTCTGGCAGAGATGTGCTTTTGATTTTTCCAGAGAATGATGGTTAGTGTGGTGAGTCCCCAGTGAGCCACCCTGCTGATAGGAATACTCAGTGCAGCCACCTCCCACCATGAGCCTGGTTTGACCATATGTCTCTTTGACCACAGGGAACTTAAAAAGCCAGTGTTAAGACATGATAAGGTCTTACACATTGAGTCTTGTCTGCTTGAGAAGCTCCTTCTTAGAACGCAGTCAGCATGCCAGGAAAAAGTCCAAGCTAGCCACGAGGAGAGGCGAGACCTGACGAAGAGAAAGTGATGTTCAACGAGCCCCAAGCTGAGGCGCCAGGCATGTGAGAAAAGCAGCCATCTTCACAGCAGGCGCCACGTGGAGCAGAAATGAGCCCTGCTCAAACTGCACAGTCATAAGTGGGTAAATTATTACGGTCATTTTAAGCTACTAGGTTTTTGATTGGTTTGGAACACAGCGAATGGTAAATAACCCACAAGCAGAGCATGTTCTGAGAGTGCAAGTCAGTGATCTGGGGGTGGAGGGTGCTGTGGCTTGGAGACCCACCAGGTAATAAGCTTCAGGATCAGATGGTAGGCATGACTGTCTAATCTGGAACCCCTTCTCTGGGAGATTCTTCCTTAGGGCCCCAATTCCCAGGTCCCTCCCCTGTTGTTACCAGGGGCCCTTATCGGTTCAAGGTAAGTTTGTCTTAAACAGTAGGAAGATGCCCAGGTGCACATTGTAAGAAGTCCAGAGTGGGGGGTGGGGGGTGCTTCTGGCCAGGAGGGTGGAGCAGTTAAGGGAGGTCATGGGGGACCCAGATTGTGCTGCAGTGTCGGCAGTTCCTCCAGTCACAGGGTGTCTGCCAGGAGCAGTCTGCACTGCATGGTCCTTCACTCACTACAACAGGAGCAGGGAAGGATCCCAAGCTTTCCCAGTAGAGAAAAGAGTTTCCCAGAACGCTTCATACGCGCGCACCTTTCCTTGCTTCTTACTGGCCCAAGCTGTGTCATGTGTCCCTTTCTGAACCAATCACTTTGTGTGTAGGGGGAAGGGTTAGAATTCCCTGAGACCAATCAAAACAACTCCTGGATTGGAGGGGGCGTGGCTAGTTCTTCTGAAGTCCATTGGGTCTTGGGGAAGGAATGGATGTCTGGAAATAATTGGGGTTCTGCTAGGGAGGTCATGCAGGGTTAAGATCCAGCAGTGTCCACTATAGGAGCCCTCCACACAGGGCGAGGCACCCTGGGCTTGAGCAAAGTTCTACTCAGCTCTCACATCCTTTCCTGGAATTACGGGGGAAAGGTGTGTGTGTGTGTGTGTGTGTGTGTGTGTGTGTGTGTGTCCCCAGGTGGAAAGGCTGGGGGGTAGTTTGGTCCTTAGACCGTCTGTCCTTCCTCAGTAGGTCTCTCCAGCACTGCACATTGCCCCCTCCCCCAACCTGAAGAGTGGTGCCAAGCAGAGGCAGAGGTTCAGATGTGTGCCTCTCTTTATTAGCACTTTCTCTGAGTGGAGGGCACCTCTTCTGGGTTGTATCTAGAACTTCGAGTTCTTGCTTTTGCTCTTTTCTTTCTCATCCAGTGCTTTCTGCAAGTTCATGTTCACCGCATTTTTCTGGTGCCACCGTCCTGAAGAGGGCAGGGAAGGAACCAGCACAAATCACCCAGAGGACCTCTGGAGTGTCCAGGCCCCAGTGGTAACCCATATGTCTTCTGGACCCACCCCAGAGTCCTAGCTGCTGCTGTGGTTTCTCTCTGGACCTTGGGGCCAACACACCCTGCCCAGGGAGTGCCCACCTCCCACACCCCCAGCTCCCCACCTACCCAGATCATCCGTCTTCCTGCCATGCCAGTGCTCTAAGTCCCTCATTGATTTCTCAATCACCTCGGGGGTGTAGGAGGCCTTCATAAGGCTCTTCATCTCCTGTTGGGCCCCTGTGGAACCCCATGAAGAAATCCCCAGAAGCCCCAAGTCAACAGAGTTCAGGTACTCCAGGGTTCATGTGTCAGTTTCCCCTATGGATGGAGGATTGTGGAAGGGTGGGGTGTGGGGAGAGTTAGGTAGAGGGAAGCCGGCCTAGGCTCAAACGGCAGCTCCATCATTTATGAACAGTGTGGCCTCAGACAAGATTTTAACATCTCAGAGCTTTGGTCTCTTAACCTATTCAAAGGAATAAAATGTTCTCGCAAGATTGGGAAGATTACATTCATTGGAGCAGCTGGCATGGGGCAATTGATACCTGTATTTTCAGAAAATGTTTATATCTATGTGTAAAGTTAAAACACACACACACACAAGAAAATAAGTTACCATGATCAAAGTTCAGAAAAATCATCAAACAGAGGACCAAATTCCAAAAGATAACAAGGATTTGAATGATCCATTACAGAATATAAAATAAGTATCATTTAGTGTGTGAAGTTGTGAAAAAGAGAATGAAAATATAAGCAAAGAATAAGAAACTAACACAACATTGTAAAGCAACTATACTCCAATAAAAATTAATTTTAAATAAATAAAAGTATGAGAAAAGAATAAGAAACTACCCAGAAAGAACAGACAGATTAGTAAAAGAAATGGAATTTCAGAAATTAAACATAATAGTTGAAAGGTAACGGATGGTAAGAGGCCTGGGATTTGCTTCAAAATAAACTGGGGTGGGGCTTCCCTGGTGGCACAGTGGTTAAGAATCCACCTGCCAATGCAGGGGACATGCGTTTGAGCCCTGGTCCGGGAAGATCCCACATGCCGCAGAGCAACTAAGCCCGTGCGCCACAACTACTGAGTCTGCGCTCTAGAGCCCACGAGCCACAACTACTGAGCCTCTGTGCCACAACTACTGAAGCCCGCGCACCTAGAGCCCATGCTCTGCAACGAGAGAAGCCACCACAAAGAGAAGCCTGTGCACTGTAACCAGGAGTAGCCCCCACTTGCTGCAACTAGAGAAAGCCCACGCACAGCAACAAAGACCCAACATAGACATAAATAAATAAATAAATAAAATTTTAAATAAATAAATAAATAAACTGGGGTGGGAATGAATGGGTGGGTGGGAAAAAAGATGAAATAAGATTAGTCATGTATTGATAATTGTTGAAGCTGTATGATAAGTGCACCATGTATTTATTAAACTATTCTCTCTAAGTTTGAAAATTGACATCATAATGTTTAAAAACAAATTCAATGAACAGGTAAAAGAGCCGATTAGATACAGCTGAGAAAAAATGGTAAACTGGTAGGTATATCTAAAGAAATTAACTAGAATGAAGCACAGAGTGGGGAAATAATGATGTGGAAAATATGAAAAAGATGTTAAATGAAGATTAAATGAGAAGGCCTAACATATGTCTAATTGTAGTTCTGAAGGAGAGAGTGGAGAAAACAGGGAGGGACAATATTTGGAATTTTTGGCTGGAATTTTTCCAGAATTGATGAAATATATGAATCCTTAGATTCAAGAATAAGAATTCCCAGGCTTCCCTGGTGGCGCAGTGGTTGGGAGTCCGCCTGCCGATGCAGGGGACGCGGGTCCGTGCCCCGGTCCGGGAAGATCCCACATGCCGCGGAGCGGCTGGGCCCGTGAGCCATGGCTGCTGAGCCTGCACATCCGGAGCCTGTGCTCCGCAGCGGGAGAGGCCACAGCAGAAAACAATTCCCCAGTGAGTGTAAGTGAAAAGAATTCCTTACCTAGGTACAACCAAGTAAAATTTAGAACACCAGAGACAAAGAAATCTTAGAGGTAGCCATAGAGAAAAGACAGAGATTAGTTACAAAGGACAACAATGAGTTTGATTAACCATCAAAGCCAGAAGGAAATGAATTAACATCATCAAAGTGCTTACAAAAAGAAATCAACCATCTAGAACTGTTTACAATAACTGTCTTCCAAGAGTAGGATGAAATAAAACTTGTCTGAGCTTAACATTTACCAACAACAGAATCTCACCCCAAATCTCCTCTAAACAACATACTCCAGAAAGAAAAAAATAATCCCAGAAGGAAAATCTGAGATAATAGAAGGAATAGTAGACAAAGAAAGTGGAAACCTTGAATAAATCTAACTGCACATCAATTATGGTAACAGTACCAATATTGAATATATGGGGTAAAATAATGACTGTGATAGATAAGAATGTTTGAAGATTTAACGTATGCTAAGCACAGTTTTCATTCAAAACTTTAGAGAACTTACTCACTGAATCAACCCTAAGAAGATGGGGGTGATTATTACCCCCATCTTGCTGTTGAAGCCACTGAAGCACAGAAACGCTAAATCACTTGTCTAAAGTGACACAGCTGGGTAGTGAGAGATGGAGGACTCAACCCCGGACCTGCGGCTCCAGAATCCACAGTTTAAACTACTTTGCTTATGTAAAGTAAAAAAAAAAAAAACACCTGTAAAATCGTAACATGTTAGCTGATATGGGGGGTGGGGAGAATAAATGTGAAGCTGTCTAACACCCTTATATTGTTCCGAAAAGCTGAAATACCTTGATTAACTTTAGAATTTGCTAACTATGCATGTAACAATGTCCAAGATAGGGAATTCCCTGGCAGTCCAGTGGTTAGGACTCCACGCTTCCATGGTCGGGGAACTAAGATCCTGCAAGCCACACGGCGTGGCCAAAAAAAAAAAAAAAAAAGTCAAAGATAACCAGTGAGAGAATAGGAAAAGTAAGGACAAAAATTGGATTGGGGAGAAAGGGAAGCTCACTCAAATCCAAAACAAGGGAAGGAGAAAGAAAGCAGCATAGCAGCATCCTGTCTAGCCACAAGTGCCTCCCCAACCTGGAGCAGCAAATGCCAAGGGCAAGCTGGGCGGATGGAAACGGAGGGGGACACATGGGTGAGACACAGTGACAGTTGGGTGTAGAAAGCAACGCCCTAATTTGTAGCACTTGCCAATTTGTGGAGTGTCAATGCAGTTGACCCTTGAACAACGTGGGTTTGAACTGCTTGGGTCCATCTATGTGTGTGTTTTTTTTCAATAAATATAGTACCTGTATTTTCCTTTTACAGATCTTTAAAAATTAACTAGGCATGGGGAAAGTTTGTGTTTGGTAGGAAGTCACAAAACATGGGATCAAAAGAACTAGGGTTTGAGTCCTGATTCTGTCCAAACTATCTCCGCTGCCTGGCCTTGGGTAAGTCATTTATCAGTTCTTTGGTTTTTGAGTCAGAGATAGCGGTGCTTGGATTTTTGACTGTGGGGCGGTGGAGGCGGGGATAGTTGGCACCCCTGACTCCCCCGTCGTTCAAAGGTCAACTGCACGACCATGGCCATTTTAAGATCGCTCATCATGTCAACAGTTCAATAAAATTTAACAATCGACTCTTAGAAGCTGGAGCAAGCTGGTTTGCACTGGTTCCAAGGGTTTTTCCCCCTTGACACAGCTGTGCTTCTCAGGCTGGGTGAGGGGTACACAGACGCTTTTTATATCATTCTTTTAAATGTATGTAAACATCACCATATAAAGGTCTATGTCAAAACTACTGAGTGATCATTGTTAAAGACAAGGGGAAGGCCGATTCCTGAGGCCCAGAACAGGACAATCTGAGCTGTATTCTCTCTTCTCTCCCCAAGCACCACCCCTTCTTCAAGCTCAAAGAAAAACCCAGAAAGGCTTCCAGTGGCTGTCTGGTTCCTCGGGTGATGGGGATCTGAGCCAGGTAGGAGGTTTACCAGGCCCTGGGGACACTGGAGAAGGCATGGAGTAAGGATGGAGGAAGGAAGGGGGCCAGAAAGACTCGACCTTTTGCAATGAGGTCAAACTAGAACGTGGGGCCGGAGAGAAGCCACCACTTGCTGACCGAGGGCCAGCAATCGGCTGAACGCTTGGGAACAGGGTCCTAGCTCGGGAGGTGATCCAGCACCGGGAAAAGACTCTGGGACTTTGGAGGCAGAAGAAAAACCTGGATTTGAGTTTCAGATCCACCTCCTACTACTCTGGGCAAATTGTTTCCCATCTGCCTGTGATACGGAGCTAGGCGCACTCCCCTGACAGACAGGACCGAGGGGGACCCAGAGGACACGTTGCAGATGTCCGGGCCTCCGACCCACACTTTGGCCCAGAGGTGCCACCAGTGGGATCCGAGAAAGAAAAGTGCTGGCCTGTCAGCTACTAAGCACTCACTGTGGGAATTCCCTGGCAATCCAGTGGAATTCCATTGCAGGGGGCACAGGTTTGATCCCAAGCCTCAAGGCACCGCCACCCCCCCACAAAAAAAGCAAGAGGACTCACTGGGGGCTGCAGGCCAAGCTCCCCCATAGAATCCTGCCATGTTATTAGCCCCATTGTACCAAGAAGATTGGCTGAGGCTCAGAGGTTAAGGATCCTGCCCGAAGCCACACCCATCAGCTGAGCTGACCTTTGAACACAGGAATCCTGATACTGTCACTGTAACCAAAGGTAGCCAGACCAGGGGTGCCCCAGCCTCCTCTTGGCAGATTAAGACACCAGAGGTACAGGGAGAGTAAGGGCTGACTGCCAACTGGGAGGGACCATCTGTACAGTGAGGACAGACTCGCCAGGGGACTGGACATTCCCAGCACTCGGCACAGAGCCTGACACAGAGGAAGCCCTTTGTGGCCGTGAAATAAGTGTCCCTGGAGATGTATTCTAGGGTCTTAGATTCCTTTGGGGGCCCGAGTCCTTCCGTGCCCAGTGCCTTGGGGACTATGGGTGTTCACAGCTCCCACCCTTGCCCTTCAGCCTGACCTTGAAACAAGTTTGACCGCATGTTGTAGCCCAGCTCATAGTAGTCTGAAAAGACGGAGGTGATTGCGGCGGGACTCTGGATCCTGCTGGGCCATGAGCTTGCCCTTTTCTGGCCCTCCAAGGCTTCTCCAATGGCCCTTTGAGCCTGAGTAGGGAGGGAGGGAGGGAGGGAGGGAGGAGAGACAAGGGGTAGAGAAGCAGAGTGGAGTCCCATATCTCCCCTCTAACTTCTCCTCCCTCTGACCCTGCCTCCACCACCCTCACCCCACCCTTAGCCTGCAGCCTTCAACCAACTCCCAGGCCTGGGAGCTAGCATAGCTCCCAACTTTCAGTAGATCAGCATTGAGTTCCTAGAATGATGTACCAAATAGGAAAAAGTGCCAGAATCGATTAGTGATGTCTGCCATGAATGCAGGCTAGGAGAGCTATGGAATGCATGCTGTGTATTTGCCAGCCTGATCTAGTCTAACTGCCTCACTTTACAGATGTAGAGACTAGAGCCCAGAGAGGAGAAGTAACTTAGCCAAAGTCTTTCAGTATTCTGGGGCAGAGCCAGGATTCAAACCCAAGTCTTCTGATTCCCAATCAATCCTGTCCCCTTTAGGAGACTTGAGTTAAAAGCATCTAATTCAAACACAAGACTTCTAACTGCAAAGTCATTATGGGCCAAGGCTCCAGAATCTGCTAGCCAGTTTGGATCCTGTTTAAGTTTGGTTAATTTACTTAAGCCTGCTAAGTCTTGGGCTTCTAATCCGTAAAATGAGGATAATTATAGTACCTAACTCACTGGGAAGATTGGTTAGATGTGAAGACTAAACAGTGCACAGGATCTGGCACAGAGCAAGTAAACACTACTTTCTGACGATATTATTACAGGGACTCTGTACTCAAGAGCAGCTTCCTTAGGGGTCCTCACTGTCAGTCTCCTTGCATGACCCTCCTGCCGCCCTTAGCCTCCTGTGCCCGTTCTGACACCTGCTCCTCGGAGATCAGCTGGTCCACCACGTTGCTCCCAAACTGGTGACGGATGTTGCTGGGAATACTGCTGCTACTCTGGCCCTGTGCCTCCAAGTTGGAGTCCTCCTCCAGCCCCTGGCACGGCTGAGCCCCCTCTCGAAAGGAGGCCCTCCTCTCCCTCGAGGAGGGTCTGTAGCTTTCTTTCTTCAGGGACCCCAGCTGTGAGTCTCTCTGGGGAGAGTCCCGGCTGACAGCCTTGGGGGGTGGAGGCCGGATGTCCTCCAGGGGGGCCTGCCCGAGGGAGCTGCCTCGGGGGCTGTGTCCTCGGTACATGGATGGCGGTGGGGAGACTGGGAGCTGGTACTTGAACTTGGAGGTATCCACCGGGCTACGGGCAGTTCTCCAGGGGTCCGTGTCCTGCCGTCCTTCCTTGCGGTTGTTCAGATGGGCCCTGGTCAAAGTGGTTGTACCTAAAAAGGGAAGAGAGAGGGAAGGAAGGAGAGGAGACAGACAGACATAGAGAATGGAGGGCAGGAAGGAAGACAGTGGTGGGGGTGGGGAGGGGCAACAGACAGACACGGAGCCCCAGAGCTCCAGAGCAGGAAAAAAGACAGGGGAGCCAGAAGCATGGCTGAGAAATCAGGAGAGAGACCGAGGGCGAGGGCAGCTCAGCCTGCCAAGCCTCCCACTGGACAGGGCAGCCCTCATTGTTTCTGACGATAGGGACGGCAGCCCAAGCCTGACCAGCCTGGAGGCGAGCTGTGTGACCTTCAGCAAGGGCTGCGACCTCTCTGTGCTTTAGTGAACCTGGCTCCATTTGGGTAGTTCACTTCCCCACCTTGAACCCCCCCTCCAGCAATCCAGTCAGGAAAACTAGCAGCTGTGGGAGCTGGCGGAGGGCATCCCTCAGCTTGGCCAAGGCACACGGCTGGAAAAGTACTAGAGCTGGATTGAGCCGGCCTTTGCTCCGCATTTGGAGCTGCTCCCCAGCCCCACTTCCCTCCTCTGCTCTCCAGCTAATGGAGCCGTGTCATCCCAGCTGCTTCCGGGCTCTCCCAACTCAGCCGCTCCCCTCCCCCCACCACCCCACTCCTGCCCCGACTCCCAGTTCCGAGGATCTCCTGTTCCCAGCTTACAGGTCTTCTCCTCATTCTCTTCCCCCATCCCTGGCTCCAGCCAAACAGACCGCCACTTCTTCCCCACCGCACCCTGCGATGTCCGGTCTCCCAGCATCTGCTCAGGCTGGTTTGCTGCCCAGAAGGCCAGCCCCTCTTTTTCCCCTAAGTCAAAATCCTACCGCTTCCTTCCAATGCAGCCCCACCAGGAAGTCCTCCCTGACACCCACCCCCAGCTGCCAGGGCCATCGCCTGCTCTCAGCTCCGCAACTCTGTCCCCAGCACGCTGCACAGGTCTCTCTGGATTTTCCCCTTCTCCATCCTTGTGAGCTACAAACCCTCTCATTTTCTCTCCTCCATGCGGGAGGGTGAGGCAGGTCCACACGTGAGTCAGTCCTGGGCCTCCCTCAGCAATCCCCCCAGAGCCCTGTGTACCGGAGATGTTGGTGACACCCATCAGTGAGCGAGTGAATGAATAGACGGCTGCAGGGGTGTCGGACCCAGGCTCACCCTGCACCCCATCCGTTCTAAGATGTCCCTTCTCCTCATGCTAGCATTGCTGACATCAGGCTGTGTCTGACAGTCAATGGCCCCTGGTCTAACCAGTGATGTTGTCTTTCTTAGTGACAGGTAAGTAACGGTGCATCTTACAACCCACTGGATGGAGACTTAAAATACACATTTTGAATAATGTTGTTCACGTGATAATACCCAAGTAATATGTAAACTCTTTCTTACTGGGAAACATATAGAAAACGAGTCAGTCCCCACCCTCTCCCCACTTCCAGGTATCCCCACAATCCTCAATCCCAGGTTATAGCTGTAAGCTTGTTTGATGAGCTTCCCTCCAAAACCTTCTAGATGGGTCCTAGCGCTTTTGAAAGATGCATAGTTTGGCTTCACTTCGGTTTATAAATGCGAACAGATTCCATGTATTGCTTTGTAACTTGCTGTTTAAAAATTTAACACTGTGCCTTGGGGATCTATTCTTGGTCACAAACACAGACCTAACTTTCCTTTCAAACCATGCAGCCTTTAGCAGCTGCCCTGCCGGTGGATGTTCAGATGTTTCCAGGTTTCTTTTTCAGAGAAAGCTACTGGAAATGGCAGGTTTTGCCGGCCACAGAGGTTTTTATTTCAAGGCCCCCTTGTCCCCCCCCCACCCCCCGTGGGAGCTGCAGATCCTTCCCCGGGGCAGTAGAGACAGAGAAAGCTGAGGTCCAGGCCTGCCCGTTTCCTCCTAGCCCTTCTCCTAACCACCATCCTCACCCCACGGAGCTGAAGTCAGAGTATCCTGTTCTTGCCCTTTTGTCATCTACACAAAAGAGGAAAAACCTCTTCCCCAGAGACCAGACTGCCTACCTTCCCTCCCGTCCTGGGTTCTGCCCCAACAAGCAGATAGCCAAGCAAAGGGGCGCTGCTGGGGACAACTGAGGCTTCCAGGATGGAGACAGTGACCCTTGTCAAAAGAATGGAGGCGGAGAGCATTAAGAGCACTCAGCATCAGCCTGATCGACCATGGCCCCTCCCTGTACTCGTGGGGAGACGGAAGCCCAGCGCTAGGCTGGGCTCCTGAGCCCATACGTCTCAGGGCTCAGGACTCCAGGATCGGTGCTCCCATTTCTCCCAGGCTGTGCTCCTGCCCGCCTCTAAACACAGTGTATGTAATTGTCTGCTCACCCTGCACCTGCCCTTTGGGCTTAGGAGCACTGTAATGGCGAGGACCTTGTCTCGTGTCCCCTGGCTCAGAGAGCCAATACCTTCACCAATGCAGCCATCAGGCGAGCACCTACTGTGTGTCAGTGCTGTGCTAGGCCCTGGGGCCCCAACGGTGAGCTAAGCGGGTCAACCCCTGTCCTCTTGGGCTTAAACGTTTGTTGAATGAATGAATCAATGTCTGTAGCTGGCATTCCAAGAATCTCAGTGCAATTCCACGCTGCCTCCACTCCCTTCCCCTGTACAATGGGCAGAGTTCATCCTACTTTACTTGCTCTTGTGAGGATCAAGTGATCAATCATCAGAGTTCTCCAAGCTGGGTCATTTATCAGAATTCCTTGCAGGCGCTCATTAGAAATACAGATTCCCGGGCCCCTCCTAGAGCTGCTGCATCAGAATCTTCTTCTAGGGAGAGGCTGGGATCTGAGTGTTTAACTAGGCCTCCAGGTCATTCGGGTCTTTGGAGAGAGCTTCCAGCAGGAGCCCTGCCCCAGCGCCCCTGGATGCGTCTCTCTCCACATCCCATCTGCCAGCCCAGCCGCCAGCCCCTCACCCGTGGGGACCTTTCTCAGAGCTGACCTGACCCAGTCATTCCTACATGGAAACCCTTCCCCTCGTCCTCAGGGCAGAGGCCCTGCCCTTGGGATCAGTCCCAGGACCGCAGCCCAGCCTCCTTACCCACCTCCCTTCTCCAGCCTTCAAGCCATATTGAATTTCATTCAGCTTCACCAAAGCACCAGCCCACTCTCACTTGCAGACCTTTGCCCGCACTACTCCCCAGGCCTGGCACACGCTTTTCTCCCTTCCTTGGGCCACACCACTCCCTGCGTTTGGCTCACTCAGGACCTACATGGACCTTCCACTCACAGAGACCAGGCCCCTGCTATGTTCTCCCATATCCTGCCTTTCTGGTGCACGAAGTGTTGCTGCTTTGCCCCTGAGCCTTGAGAGTGAAGCCGATCGGGACCCTGTAGGGCCCTCCTGGGCACAAAAGCCTTTCTGTGTTCCCCATTTCTTATCTGCAAGTTCAAGGCTTCAGTCTCCCCGAGTTCCTAAGGGCAGATTCAGACAGCTGCTACTCAAGGAGAGGAAGGAATGTGGAAACAAAGGAGGAACAATCAAGACACAATAGTGCAGGGAATTCCCTGGCGGTCCAGTGGTTATGGTTATAGGACTCTGCACCCTTGCACGGGTTCAATCCCTGGTCCGGGAAATAAGATCCCACAAGCCACGTGGTGCGGCCAAAAAAACCAAAAGAGCAATAGTGCAGTGATTAAAGTAGGGTCCTGGTTCCTCCTCAAGGGATATACATGACAATATCTTCCAGTTCTTCTTCAGGAAACAAGGTGCCCACGCAGGTGGAGGATGGTAACTTCAGGCCAAGCACAAGACTCCTGGAGCCCCGCCCTGTTACCTCACCACCAACCAATCAGAAGGAAGCCACATATCCTGCAGCCCTCACCCTAAATTTTGCCTATAAAAACCTCTCCCTGAAAACCGTCAATGAATTTGGGGGTTTTGAACATGAGCCACCCATTCTCCTTGCTTGGCCCTGCAATAAAACGTTCTCTGTTCCAAACTCCAATGTTTCAGTTTGTTTGGCCTCACTGTGCCTTGGGCACCACATGAACTTGTGTTCGGTTACAAGAGGGGACACTGCAGTGGGGTCATAATCCCCAGGCCTGGCAGATGGGAGAGGCTCAGCAATATTCCGTGCCCTCCCTTTTCCTTCTGTCTTCAAACAGAAGCCCTGAGGAAGTTAGGGCCACATAGTGGGTCTGGAGGCCAAAGCAAGACAGAGGGAGAGAGGGAGGGGCTAGTCTCTGCTGCCCCCAGGGGGTCCCTCCAGAAGTCCTGCATGTGCATTCAGCATGTCCCTGGTCACCCGTCCTACCTGCTCAGTGGTCCAGCTCCATCGGCTCTTGCTCTGGGACAGGTAATTCCAAGCTTAGTTCTGCAGACAAAGAAATACACACGGTCATCTCAAATGACAGAGAGGGCTGAACAGGATGGCCTGTGACTGTCTGCCCAGCCCAGACCAGAGGTCCCTCTGTGATGCTTCCAGTGCTCTCAGGCACCCAGCAGCCCCTGCCCCATCCACCCACCACCCCTGGCACCGGGCCTGCTTCCTGGACCCTTGCAGGCTGTGCTGTCTGTGGAAAGCCCTGGTCACCCCCATCACCTGTGCCTCAGAGGCCCTTCTCAAACAGACTGGGGGCCTGGGACTCCTCTTCTTCCTTTGCAATCCTTTTCTTTTATAATATTTTCTTCCCCATCTGTACCACCCAACACTCCCCTAGGAGCCCCCTGCAGACAGACCCCTTGCCGGGAGGGTCATTACCCCAAGCCCCCCATCCTGGTGACTGTTTGTCTCTCTGCAAATAGGATTTTGCCCATTCTTTTACCAGCTGGTCATTCAAGGAAAGGAACCAGCTTGGCCAATGTGGAGGAGAGCCAAGAGCAGGAACCGACTCTGGGATGATCTCAGCCTTTCCTCCAAAGAACAGGCATTTGGGTCAAATTAGAGTGTCAGCTCTGGCATCTTCAAAAGCCTCTGCAGCTTTCAAGTTTGGGTTCCTTTTTCCTAGGTGATCTTTTTCTTATTCTTATTCTCTTATTTTATTGCATGTGGTTTTTAAAGGCTTCTGTGAATTTTGTAATACAACTAGGATAAAACAATTTATTGTATAATTGGATAAGGAAAGCATAGAAGCAGCAAGTCAGAGCTGGAAGGGATCTTTGAGATTAGCTAATCCAGTCCCTTCATTTTATTTATTTATTTAATTATTTTTATAAATTTATTTATCTATTTTATTTTTGGCTGCGTTAGGTCTTTGTTGCTGTGCAAGGGCTTTCCCTAGTTGCGGCAAGCAGGGGCTACTCTTCGTTGCAGTGCGTGGGATTCTCATTGCAGTGGCTTCTCTTGTTGCAGAGCAAGGGCTCTAGGCACACAGGCTTCAGTAGTTGTGGTGCGGGGTCTCAGTAGTTGTGGCGCACAGGCTTAGTTGCTCCACAGCATGTGTGATCTTCCTGGACCAGGGCTCGAACCCATGTCCCCTGCATTGGCAGGCGGATTCTTAACCACTGCGCCACCAGGGAAGCCCCAGTCCCTTCATTTTACAGGTAAAGAAACTGAGGTCCCAGGGAGAAGGAGTGACTTGTCTGAGGTCACTCAGCAAGTTGGTCTGCTGGTAAACTCAGAGCAGGTTAAGAATCAGATGAATTTTGAAAAATCACCAGGCAAAACACCCTATTAATTCTGACTTGTTTGGTGATTGTACAGCTTCTGATATGACCTTTCATGATCCTTACCCTCCTGGTATTCATACACTATGTTCCCCGCCTAACACTCGAGTGTGGGCTGGACCTAGTGACTTGCTTCTGATCAAAAGAATATGACAAAAGTGAGAGGATGTCACATCCAGGATTAGGTTAGTGACTTCTGTCTTGTTCACACTCTTTCTCTGGCTCTCCTTGCCTTGTTCACTCTGATGGAAGCAGTACCATGTTTTGAGCTACCCTACAAAGAGACTCATGTGGAAAGAACTGAGGGTGGCCTTTGGCCAAAGCTAGTAAGGAACAGAGACCCTTATTCCAATAGTCCTCAAAGAACTGAATGAGGGACTTCCCTGGTGGCGCAGTGGTTAAGAATCTGCCTGCCAATGCAGGGGACACAGTTTCGAGCCCTGGTCCGGGAAGATCCCACATGCTGCGGAGCAACTAAGCCCGTGCACCGCAATGACTGAGCCTGTGCTCTACAGCCCGTGAGCCGCAACTACTGAAGCCCCCGCACCTAGAGCCCGTGCTCCGCAACAAGAGAAGCCACCGCAATGAGAAGCCCGCTCACTGTAACGAAGAGTAACGCCTGCTCGCTGCAACTAGAGAAAGCCTGCACACAGTAACGAAGACCCAGTGCAGCCAATAAATAAATAAATAAATAAATAAATTTTTAAAAAAAGAACTGAATGAATCCTACCACCTGAATGGTTCCTCCCCAGTTGAACCTTGATATGAGAATACAGCCCACCTGACACATTAATTATAGCCTATGGTAGACCCTGAGCCGGAGGATGTAGTCAAGCCACACCCGGGATCCTGATCCATAGAAAGTGTGAGATAATAAATTTGTATTTATTTTAAGCCACTAAGTTTTGTGGTGATTTTTTAAATGCAGCAATAGATAATATGTATTTTGGTGCCAAGAGTGGGATGCTGCTGTAACAAACACCTAAAAATGTGGGAGTGGCTTTAGAACCAAGCAGTCAGTGGAGCCTGGAAGGATTTTGAGCAACATAATAGAAAGAGCCTAAATTGCCTTAAACAGACTATTAGTAGAAGTCTGGTGTTAGAGAATGCTGCCAGTGAAGGCACAAAAGGAAGTGAGGAAGATGTTCTTAGATCCTGGAGGAGGACTGGTCCCTGTTATGTAGTGACAGAAACATAATGACCCTGTCATCAGCAGTTATGTGGAAAGCAGAATAAGTGACTAATGAACTGGGTGATCCAGTGTAGATTTCCAAGCAAAGTATTGAAGGTGCCTCCTGGTTTCTTCTTGATGCTTATAGTGAAATGTGAGAAGAGAGAGAGAAATCTGAAGGAAGGACTGTTAAATAAAAATGAGGCGGGACTTAGTCATTTGGGAAATTCTCATCCTCTCCTGATGTCAAAAGATGCTAAAATTAAGAAATAGCTTCAGAGGACTGTTGGTAAAATGTAGCCAAGGCTGTGACTGTTTGTTATATCCTTAGAAAGATGAAAGATCAGAGTATTATTCAGTCCACCAAAAGGCCCCCCTTTTTTTTTTTTTTTCGGTATGCAGGCCTCTCACTGTTGTGGCCTCTCCCGTTGCGGAGCACAGGCTCTGGACGCGCAGGCTCAGCGGCCATGGCTCACGGGCCCAGCCACTCCGCGGCATATGGGATCTTCCCGGACTGGGGCACGAACCCATGTCCCCTGCATCGGCAGGTGGATTCTCAACCACTGCGCCACCAGGGAAGCCCACAAAAGGCCCTTTAAAGAGATAAGGACACGCCTCACAAATCCTCTTAATGGAACAATAAGGCCTCTCAGAAGTTTAAGGATGCTGTCTGTCAACAGAAGCCCCAGTGGAAAAGAATGTGACTTTTGTCTAGTGGAGAGGAGAATTCCTATAAGTTTCACAGCTTTTTTTTTTTTTTTTTTTTTGCGGTACGCGGGTCTCTCACCGTTGTGGCCTCTCCCGTTGCGGAGCACAGGCTCCGGACACGCAGGCTCAGCGGCCATGGCTCACGGGCCCAGCCGCTCCGCGGCATGTGGGATCTTCCCGGACCGGGGCACGAACCCGTGTCCCCTGCATCGGCAGGCGGATTCCCTGCACCACCAGGGAAGCCCTAGTTTCACAGCTTTTGAGTAAAGTATATTGGTGAAAATACTGCCAGCATGGTGTGAAAGGGACAGAGAGAGTACAAAAGGAAAAGAGATCAGTGAACTCCCAAATTCTACTGGCAGAAAACAGTCTGAGAAAACTTCTCAGCTGCAAACATGTGCTCCCTGAAAAAAAAAAAAGAAAGAGAGAAAACAAAAAGATATTGTATCAAGTAAAAGCAAGAGTCCATACATATGGCAGAGCAGAGCGCCATGGACAATTATCTCCAAACCTTGAAACCAAATCCAGGAAAGTCCAACATTTGCCTGACTGGATTTCAGAATTGCTATGAACCAGTGAATACTTCATGTCTGAGTTTTCCTCATTTTTGAAAGGAATATCTATAGCTCTTATCCTATATCTGCCACACCATTGTACATTGGGTGTGTTCAGGCAGATAGCTTAGTTTCACAGATCTACTGATAGAGAAGAATGACACACAAGGAGCCTCATCCACACCTGGACCCGATTTATAGGACCAGATTCTAAAATTGAAGCTGACGCTGTAATCGGATGAGATTTTTGGAGCTCTTGGGAGGGGATGAATGTATTTTGCATGTGGAAGGGATATTTATCATCGGAGGCTAGAGGGTGGACGGAGGTGGGCAGTAACATGGCTCCCAGTGGCCCCTATTCCTCAGTATTTACACACGTGTGTAATTCCATCTCTTTGAGTATGGGCTGAACCTCCTGACTTGCTTCTAACCAGTAGAATATGGTGAAAATGATGGGATGCCGCTTCCAAGATAAGGTTATAAGATTGTGACTTCTGTCTTGTTCACACTCTCTCTGGCTCTTCTTGGCTCTTCTTGCACTGATGGAAGCAGTTTCTTTGCTGTGAGCTACCTTCTGGAGAGGCCCACATGGCAAGGAACTGAGGGCCTCTCGCCACCAACTCGAGAGGAACTGAGGCCCTCAGTTCAACAATCTGAGGAATTAATCCTGGCCATGGAAAGGGCCTTTCTCTAGTTGAGATTTGAGATGAGACCGAAGCCCTGGACAATATATTTTTCTTTTTAAATTAATTAATTTATCTTATGTTTATTTTAGGCTGTGTTGGGTCTTCATTTCTGTGCGAGGGCTTTCTCCAGTTGCAGCAAGCAGGGGCCACTCTTCATCGCGGTGCGTGGGGCCTCTCACTGTCACGGCTTCTCCTGTTGCGGAGCACAGGCTCCAGACGTCCAGGCTCAGTAGTTGTGGCTTACGGGCCCAGCCGCTCTGCGGCATGTAGGATCTTCCCGGACCGGGGCACGAACCCGTGTCCCCTGCACTGGCAGCAGGCGGATTCCTAACCACTGCGCCACCAGGGAAGCCCCCTAGCCAATATTTTGATCACAGGCTGTGAGAGACCCTGAAACAGATGGTCCATTGAAGCTAGATCTGTATTCCTGACTCACAGAAACTATGAGATAATGAATGTTTCCTTAAGTCACTAAGTTTGGGGTGATTTGTTACACAGCAGGAGATGACAAATACAGCTCATGTATTAAGTATTCTCACATCTAGTAGATTGGTCTCTCTTCACAAGGACTCAGTGAGGTGTTTGAAGAAAGTATTAACTCACCCTCTGTCACAGTTGGAGAAAATGAGGCTCAGAAAAGAAATAGGACCTCACCCAGGTGGCGCTGAAACCAAGCCCCACTTCTATCTCCTTCAAGTTCTCTTTCTGCTCCTGTCCCCATTCCCCATCCCCAGCCACCCACCTGATGTGTCCACAGGAGCTGCCCATCTACCCCAATAGCACCCTCAGTCCAGAGTGGCCTGGACTGGCTTGAACAGAAGTGTAGACTCACTGTCAGTTTCTGACCTGGAGAGAAAATCCCAAGAGACGTCGGGCAAGGAGGGAGGGAAAGTAGATCCTGTTACGGTCTGAGCATTCCACTCACAAGCAACTCTGAATAGAGGGAAGGAAGATGAAGCCGCATGTCCTGGCAGACCCCTGGCCCCCCTCAAGGTCCCTGCCTCACCTCTCCACTCTCTCTCATAATGTCAGAAAACCGTGAACCACCCCGGTGTGTGCTGAAGCCCCGGAGTGAGGATCTGTGCAGCACAACTGCTGCTGGAGACCAGTAGATGGTTGCTGGGGGGGCAGCCCCCCACGCCCATTGGAGTTGCCATGGCAACCACCGTACACAGGGCTCTGTTACCTCAGCGGAACGATAGGCCCACCCTGGGGAACAGAGGCCAGGGAGAGCCAGTACTAAGTGGGCAACAGGGGCCTTCAGGTGTTGTTTACTCTCTCATCCACTAAGAATGTCCCCTGAGTATTCAGCACAGACCAGGTTCCGTGCCAGGCAGAGAGAGCTCAGATGCCATCAAGGGTGAAGGATGTTCTTGGGATTACAAAGCATTAAGTAGAGGGAGTGATTAGTCATTTCTGTGAAATGCCCAGCACGTTGCCTCGCACAGAGTGAGGTGTCACCTGTAATTCTAAGCCAACCCCATAAGTGATTCATCAGCAAGTCCTGCAACATACACCAGACTCACACCCTTTTACCCACCTCCACATCCCCCGCCCCCGGCCCCTAGTAGAAGCCATCACCACCCCTTGCCTGGGTTAACACGTTTGCCTCCTCCCTGGTCTCCTTCTTTTGCTCTTGTGCCCTGCATTGATTATCTACTGCTCCAGAACAGCATTACCATAGGCTCAGCAGCCTAACATACTTGATCACGGTTTCTGTGAGTCAGGGTGTGGGCATGGCTTAACTGGATTCTCTGCTTTGGAGCCCCAGAAGGCTTCAGTCAAGGTGTTGGCTGGGGCTGTGCCCTCCTCTGAGGCTCCGCTGGGGAAGGATCTGCTTCCAAGACCATGAGGTTATTGGCAGGACACAGTTACTCATGGTTTGTTGGACTGAGGGCCTCAGCCAGAGGCCATCCTCGGTTCCTTGCTACGTGGGCCTCCAACACGTCACTCACTTCATCCAAGCCAGCAAAGGAAAATGCCCAGCACAAGATGGGCATTATAATCTCATGTACTGTAATCACAGAAGTGTCAACTGTTGCAGAGTAAATGTTTGTGTCCCCCCTGAATTCATATGTTGCAGCCCTAACTCCCAATGTGATGGTATTTGGAGGTAGGGTCTTTGGGAAGTAATTTGGTTTGGATGAGGTCATGAGGGGTCCCCATGATGGAATTGGTGTCCTTAGAAGAAGAGAAAGAGGGACCAGAGCACTGCTCTCCCCCTCTTCCCCTCTCTCTCTCCAACATGTGGGGGACACAATCAATGAGAAGCCGGGAGAAGAGTTCTCACCAGGAACCAAATCCACCGGCACCTTGACTTTGGACTTCTAGCCTCCAGAACTGTGAGAAATAAACTTCTGTTGTTTAAGCCAGCCAGTCCTGTTACAGCAGCTCAAGATAAGACAGCATCCCACACCATTGTTATCTTTTGTTGGTTAAAAGCAAGTTGCAGTTTCCACCCACATTCAAGGGAGGGGATTGCACGGGGCGGGGGTGGGGTGGGGTGGGGTGGGGGGAGCGGACATCAGGAGGCAGAGATTATGGGGACAACCTTAGAGTCTATCGACCAAGTCTCTTTCCCACCTCAGCAGCCAAGTGATCCTGTTAGAACTTATTTGGATCATGTCACCCCTCTCATCAAAACCTTCCAGTAGCTTCCCACCTCAACCAGAGTAAAACCTGTACTCCTTCCATTGATTTGCAAGGCCCTACCATAGATGTCCACCCCCTTCTCTGACCTCATCTCCTCCCCCTCTCCTGATCACTCCCTTGGCCCCAGCCATGCTGGCGTCCTCTGTTTCTTGAACACACCAAGCCCAGTCCTGCCTCAGGGTCTTTGCATCAGCCATTCCCTTTGCTTCAACTTTCTTTCCCTAGATATCTACGTGACTTACTTTTCCAACCTCCTTTGGGATTCTGCTCACCTTCCCAGATCACCCTTTAAAAAAAAAAAAATCGTAACCCACCCCACACTCCCCATTCCCCTTATTACTCTTTTTTCCCACAGCACTTGTGTCACCATCTTATACCATGTGTGTATATATATATATGTACATTTGTTCTTTCCCCCAGGTAGGATGTGAAGCACACATGAGGAGGGAGATTGTGTTCACTGCCATGTCACCAGCACCTGGACCAGTGCCCACCTCACCGTAAGTGCTCAGGAAACATGTTGATGGAATGAGCTCTGGGACTGGAGAAGGAGGAGGGGGAGGAGGGAGAGTCTCCATCCCCTGAGATTGGCTCTTTGGCCCCTAAAGGCTCCAATAAGGGACCTAAAGCTGGTAGCAGAAGGATGACATGGAGGCAAGAGGGGTCAGCTGTCCAGACTGCCCTAGCCCTCTTCCACTGCAGAACCCGTGGGCCCTCAGCCCCCTGCCGCTATCCCAACACCCTCAGCAGTAACAGAGCACCTGATTGTCCCAATGCTGGGTGAGGGGCTGGGGTCCATCCATCACTGACAACCTCGGTCCCTGGACCTACTCCTCCTGTCCAAACTTAACCCAGGAAGACTGGACAGCTGGGATCAGAGAATCCCCATTACGTGGGGCCTGGAATCATCTTGAAGCCCCAAAGGAAGGTTCAGACAGCCTGTTTCCAGGAAACTCCAGATCCAGTCACATAGGTCCCGGTCGACCAGGTTACTTTCTTCTCCTGTAGCTTCCTGATTCCCACAGCCAGAGCTCGAAGACCTTCTCCCGGGGGCTGAAGCTGCTTCTCCAGCCCTTCCCCCCATCGCTCCCCAAAGGGTCTTATGCTGATCCAGGAAGGGCACCCAAGGTGGAGACCACCTTCCTTTGGCCTACTTGTTTTTTTTTTTTTTAATTTTATTGGCATACAGTTGATTTACAATGTTGTATCTTTTTTTTTTCTTTTTTTTTTTTTTTTTTTTTTTGCGGTATGCGGGCCTCTCACTGTTGTGGCCTCTCCCGTTGCGGAGCACAGGCTCCGGACGCGCAGGCCTAGCGGCCATGGCTCACGGGCTTAGTTGCTCCGCGGCATGTGGGATCTTCCCGGACCAGGGCACGAACCCGTGTCTCCTGCATCGGCAGGCGGATTCTCAACCACTGCGCCATCAGGGAAGCCCCTATCTTTTTTTTTTTTAATTGAATTTTTATTTCATTTTGGGGTATAGTTGATTCACAATGTGTTAGTTTCAGGTGTGCAGCAAAGTGATTCAGTTATACATACACATATATCCATTCTTTTTCAGATTCTTTTCCCATATAGGTTATTACAGAATGTGGAGTAGAGTTCCCTGTGCTATACAGTAGGTCGTTGTTGATTATCTATTTTATACATAGCAGTGTGTATATATGTTAATCTCAAACTCCTAAATTATCCCCCCCGCCACCTTCCCCCTTTGGTAACCATAAATTTGTTTTCGAAGACTGTGAGTCTGTTTCTATTTTGTAAATAAGTTCATTTGTATCGTATTTTATTTTATTTATTTATTTATTATTATTTTTTTTTTTTGCGGTACGCGGACCTCTCACTGCTGTGGCCTCTCCCGTTGCGGAGCACAGGCTCCGGACGCGCAGGCTCAGCAGCCATGGCTCACGGGCCCAGCCGCTCCGCGGCATGTGGGATCCTCCCGGACCGGGACACGAACCCGTGTCCCCTGCATCGGCAGGCGGACTCTCAACCACTGCGCCACCAGGGAAGCCCCGTATCGTATTTTAGATTCCATATATAAGTGACATATGATATTTGTCTTTGTCTGACTGACTTCACTTAGTATGATAAACTCCAAGTCATCCATGTTGCTGCAAATAGCATTGTTTCATGCTTTTTGATGGCTGAGTAATATTCCACTGTATATATGTACCACAACTTCTTTATCCACTCCTCTGTCGATGGACATTTAGGCTGCTTCCGTGTCCTGGCTGTTGTAAATCGAGCTGCAGTGAACACTGAGTTGACCTGCTTCCGAGCATCACCTCTTCCGAAAGGCCCCAGGGCCCATGGGACACCTCTCTGAACACTCATTTCAGGTGAAGACCAGCTGTCTCCCCTCCCACCCCCTCCTCCTAGAGGGCTGGGCCCACAGCAGGAAGGGGTGGTGCGCCGGCTAACCTAGGTTTCACTCTGTCTGGCTTCCTGGCACCCCTTCCAGGAAAGGTCCCAGCGTGCTCCATCTGACAGGCAGCAACAGGCGGCTTCCTTTACCAAAACTAAATAATAAAGCGGTGTCCCCAGCGTGTGGGTGGGTGTGGAGGTTCCCTTCCTCGGTGGATTCTAAGGAATCTAAAGAAGGAAACATGGGGTAAGGATGGAACCAAGGGAGAAACGGGCTCACACAGCTACTCGGAAAAGGCCAGTTTTATTCCAGTGTTGCTGGGAAAAGGAGCGCTCTACACATTAACTCTAAAAACGTGTTCATCTCCTTAGCCGATGAGGCATGGACCAGCTGCGGGCCACGCTGGGGTCACTCCACTGGCAGGAGTTGTGGGCGAGGGTAGGAGAGGCCACTGCTCACGCCTTCCCGCCCTTCCCCTGGGACACCCGGGTCTCTGGGGGGGCCCGGTGGAACCACTCGAACCAGGAGCCATCATAGATGGCCACATCGGGCTTGCCGCAGAGGTAGGCGGCCAGGGCGATGTGGCAGGCGGTGACACCCTTTCGGCACGTGGCGATGATGGGCTTCGCGAGGTCCACCTTCTTAGCCTCGAACATGGCACGGAGCTCCTCCGGGCTCTTCTCGAAGCCATCCTCCATCAGGAAGTCCATGAAGGGCATGTTGACTGAGCCTTGGATGTGGCCCGAGTCCAGTCCTGGGCAGGGGTAGAGGACAAAGGGAAGGACGGGGTTAGGAGCGACACACTGGGTGGGGGCAAGTGGGGCCTGGAGGTCACAGTCAACCGTGGCTATAAGGAGAGGGAGCTTTGCAAATAAAAATAACATCTTTGCCCTTCTCAGAGCTCAATTTATTCCAGCCCCTACCTACATCCAGTACTCATGACACCACCACCCCACGCCAAAATCTGCCTTGAAGCAGGAATGCCCTACCTGCTTGAGAGGACAGGGAGGAGTCTTGGCTCTACCATCTACTAACCCTTACCTTGGGCAAATTGCTTCACTTCTCTGAACCTCAGTTTTCTCATCTGTAAAATGGGCTCAGTGGTACGTACCTATCTCATAGGGTTGTGGAGAACGGCAAATGGGACGATGACTGCAAATGCTATGGGCTATTGCTGAGAACACGGTGGTGAAGGGGAGACACAGCCCAGGATCTCAGGGAGGTTACAGTCTAGCAAGGAAGATAGAGGTTAAACACATAACCACATAATTCACTAAATATAATGTCACTCCATTTTACGGATGAGTACACTGAGGCTTGGCAAAGTGAAAAGGCTGGCCTGAGGCCACACAGAGAGGTAAAGGCAGACCCAGGATTACACCCGTGCTTTTCCTGTCAAGCACACAGTGTGGAAAGAGCCTGTGACTTGGTTTTTTTGTTTGTTTTTTTTTTTTTTTTTGCGGTATGCGGGCCTCTCACTGTTGTGGCCTCTCCCGCTGCGGAGCACAGGCTCCGGACGCGCAGGCCCAGCGGCCACGGCTCACGGGCCCAGCCGCTCCGCGGCACGTGGGATCCTCCTGGACCAGGGCACGAACCCGTGTCTCCTGCATCGGCAGGCGGACTCTCAACCACTGCGCCACCAGGGAAGCCCTGTGACTTGGTTTTAGACGTAAGTTCAAACCCCAGCTCTGCCACTTACTGGCAAGGTGACCTCAAGCAAGTCACATAACCTCTCTGAGCCTCAGTGTCCCCGTGGGTAAAGTGGGAATGAGTGTTTGCGTGTGTAAGGGCTGCTGTATAGGGTAAAGCACCGACTTACTACAGCTGGCCGAGCCACCCTCAGAGGCTGCTGCTTCTCTACCACTTCCCCACCTACGATGGGGGACGGGTGAGAATGGGGGCGGTGTGGTCCCTTCAGGACCATTCCAGAACCTTCTCTGCACCCAGTAAGGCCCCCTGCCAAATCTGGCTTCAGAACAGCCAGCATGTGGGGCAAATGGGGCTGGGCCATGGCCAGAGCTGGTGCCACGTGCAGACCCAAGGCCTAGGTCACTCCTTGTCCTCAAGCACCCTACAGCCTGGCAGACTGGGGCACTGGGAGTGGGGCCCGAGGAAGGTTGGGGTGTCTCTCTGGGCTCCCCTTCCTCCAAAATTCCCCACTTAACCCAGACTGTGGGCCAGGGCAGGACCGGACTGGGCAGCAGTGGGAGGGAAAGGACCTGCGCGGGGGTAATCAGGGCGCCAGCGTGCAGCCAGGCATGCCCCGCACGTCTGAGCCCCGGTTCCCCACCTTTGAAATGGGGAGATAACCCCACCTTCCTCACAGGCTTGTTGGGAAGTCGACTTCTGCAGATAAAAACCCCTAATGAGGGTTTCCCTGGTGGCGCGGTGGTTGAGGGTCCGCCTGCCGATGCAGGGGACGCGGGTTCGTGCCCCGGTCCGGGAAGATCCCACGTGCCGCGGAGCGGCTGGCCCCGTGAGCCATGGCCGCTGAGCCTGCGCGTCCGGAGCCTGTGCTCCGCAACGGGAGAGGCCACAGCAGTGAGAGGCCCGCGTACCGCAAAAAAAAAAAAAAAAAAAAACACCAAAAAACAACACCCTAATGACCTTGGGAAGCCAGGAGGTGAGCAATCATGCCAGCAAAGTCCCCTTCTCCTCACCCCGAGGCCAAAGAGGATTCAAAATTTGCTGGCACGAATCAAGAGTTCCTTTGATTGATTGACTAGGTGTCCTGACTTATAAAATTTTTTTTAAGGATTTCCTTTTTTTTTTTTTTTAACTTTTTCCTTTTTTTTTGCTTGCACTGGGTCTTCATTGCTGTGCGTGGGCTTCTCTAGTTGGGGCAAGCGGGGCTACTCTTCGTTGCAGTGCGCGGGCTTCTCATTGCAATGGCTTCCCTTTGTTGCAGAGCACGGGCTCTAGGCGTGTGGGCTTCAGCAGTTGTGGCACGCAGGCTCAGTAGTTGTGGCTCGCAGGCTCAGTAGTTGTGGCGCACGGGCTTAGTTGCTCCGCAGCATGTGGGATCTTCCCGGACCAGGGCTCGAACCCTGTCCCCTGCATTGCCAGGCAGATTCTTAACCACTGCACCACCAGGGAAGTCCCCTGACTTATAAAATTATAGTGATTTCTTCCTGTTGTGATTTCACTTTTTGCCTGGAAACTTTGATCTAAGATCAGATGTGTACCGACCCTACCGATGAAGGGCGATTGGTCTGCTGGCTTCAAAGGTGTTCTTTTCCAAGAAACCCAACTTTGAAATGTCTCAGGGAGTTCCCTGGTGGCCTAGTGATTAGGATTCCATGCTTTCACTGCTGGGGCCCAGGTCAATCCTTGGTCGGGGAACTGAAATCCCATCAAAAAATAAAAAGTTTCAGTACCCAGGCCGTGGGCTGGATTTCAGTGCGTTGAAGAGCACAAGTGTTTGTAGAGTCCTGAACGCTGGTTTGTTTCTTTCCTCCCACCCCTGATGAAACAGCTTTATTGTTTTCTTCTAATTCATAAAAGGCACCTCTCTGAGTAAAGAAGTTGCGGGCAGGGCGTTCTGCCGACTCCAGCCCCCACACTGGGCCAGCATCGGGAGGTGGGAGCCTTCCCTCTCTGCCAGGGAAGGCTCAGGGCCTGTCTGAGGAATTTAAATGAGCAGGAACTGGCCGCCTTCATGGGAGGGAGGGCTGAGATGAACTTGGTAGAGGACCACGGAGAACAGCCAACAGCCAGCGAGGGGAAAGGCGCTTGGCACCCGGGAGCAAGGGCTCCCACTCCTCCCCCAAGTCCAGCTTCAGCTGCAGGCTTGTGGCTCTCCCTGGCCCCAGCAGGTGTGCCAGCAAGCTCAGAACCCCTGGCACCAGACAATGGGCTAACTCAAGAACTTTCGTCTTCCTCAATCCTCACAGTGCTGGGGAGAGAGATGAGCCTCCTGGCACGAATGGGGGGCCCAGGCCCAGAGAGGTGAGGTAACTTGCCCCATGACACACAGCACAGGTGTGATGTGCAGTCAGGTGTGCCCAACCGCAGAGCCTGTGTGCTTTGAGTCCCCTGAGCCTTCCTGGAAAGAGTGGCTGGAGCAGAGGAATGGCTGAGATGACCTCTCCTGATGCCTGCCCAGAGGTCTGGGACTTGACTTTGATGTTCCAGCTTTGGCCACGGAGATGCTGGTCGAGTTGGTGAGTTAGCATCCATCAGGTCACTGACAGGTATGGGTTTTCAAGGCCAGGAAAACCCGTGTAGCTCATTCTTCCTTTCGTCCGAAAGACACTAAGGAGCCCAGTGCAGGCAGCCCCAGTGGGCAGCCCCCAACCCTGGCGGCTGGGAGGCTGCACTCCCCCTGACCCCCACCCCAGTCCCCGTCCCTGGGAGGGACACAGGCAGGTGCCATACAAGCCCATGATGCAATATGAAGCAACACCTCAAAGCTATGACCTTTCCCCGCCACCCCCAACCCCATCCCCGTGTTTGCTTACACAGCAGTGGCCTTGGGAAATAACACCACTTTGATCCTGCGACTGGGGTCAAGTCTTGGCCTCTGTGTCTGGATAGAGAAGTTTCTGCTCCCTTTCCCCACCTGCAAAGTCAGACCACTTGGAACCCCCGCCTGCCTCCCCTGTCGGGCTGCTGTAGGTACCCGGGGGAGAATGTATATAAAGTGTCCTGCAAATAACAGTACGCATTAGGGGGTCAATATCCTCCCTCTTCACCCTCATGGACCCCCCACCTGGGGTGGGCGGTGGGGAGGAAAAGAGAATGTTTATAAAGACACTGGATCAACTCCCGCCTCTGTTCTCTCCCTTTCCCCAAGGCTCCTACAAGGTAAGTGGTGTTCCTTTCATTAGGAGGAGGGTTCAGAGGTGAAGGGAACTGCCCAAGGCCACACCAGGATGTAAACTCAGGTCTGTCTGACTCTCACCTTTTGCCCCTTACAAACAGGACTGAAGGCACAGGGGGCACAAAACTGAGGCCAGAGGGGAAGTTACTCGCCTGAAAGGGGCAGAAGTGGCTGTCGGGTTTCTAAGGCCCTATTTCCAGCTCCTCTTGGGGGGTCTTTCCTTCCAGGGACACCCACACTCCCCTGGGTGTTACATCTGGACAGTTGAGCCCACGGGGTGCCTCTGTGATCCCACCACAAGCGGGGGAATGTGAACTCAGCAGAACCTCACGTGCCCTAATATTCCCCAAATGTCTTGTACGGGAGGCTTTCCAGGCGGCCCGGCCTTTGCACAGTTCCTCACCCTTCTCAAAATACCTTTCCCGCCACTGCTGCATTTAATAAATACACAGCCAGGTGGGTAGGGCTGGCATTACTCTTTTCATTTTATAAGGGAACCCAAAGAGGCCAAGCAATTAACTGACTGAGGTCCCAGCACAAAGGAGGAGCAGGGCTTAAACTGGGGTCCATGCTCCCTGGTCTCCAGATGGGAACTGGAGGAGAGGGGAAGCGGGCCACGGAGAGGGGGAGAGACTTTAGAATGCGGGGCTTCCAGGAGGTCTTACCCGCAGCCGCAGGCTTTTCCCCTCTCTGAGCCTCAGTTTCCTCATCTCTAAAATGGGAGTAAGGAGATGGGATCTGGCATCTCTAAACTCTCCCTTTACTTATTCTGTCTGCTTCAGAGCAACCTGGGGAGCAGCTAGAGAAACAATTCCACCTCTCCTCCCTCCAGCGGCAGCTTAAGTCCCAAGGAGAGAAGGTGCCTTGAACCAAGGCCAGGAGGAGGCTGCAGGAGCTCCGTGCCAGGAGTCTCTGGGAGGTGCTAAACAAACTTGAACCTTCAACTCCAGAACTTCAGAGAGCAAGCTGGGCAGCAAGAACACGGGGCTCGGAGAAAGCCACGATGGGGAGGGCCGAGCCCTGCGCTTTCCACTAACTACCCAAGTGGCCTTGACCTACCCCTTCCTCTGTGCACCGCAGCCGCTCTTCTGACTGATGAGGTGACCTTTCAGGCCCTCCAGCTCTAAGAGTGTTGGAAGCAGCCTTCACAGCGCTCTCTCCTCAGAGGCGCAGAAAGGAAGGGATTTTTCAACAAGTTAGTCCAAACTTTGCACAGCAGTTGGATTCCACAGAGGCGCCCTGACTGAGGACAGAGCCACAGCCCCCTCCAGCCATCCCGAGGGCTCAGCCAGCCTGGGCCCCTAGAGGCCCTGAGAGCAGTGAGGTCCTGGCCACCAGAAGTGTCCAGGCAGGGGCTGGAAGGAGCCCGGACAGGATGATGGCAAGACCTCTGTGGTCCTCTCTGTTAGGAGTTTCTAGCTAGAACGCAGCATTTCCTCTCTTGGGACTCCCCCCACCTCCAGCAGTGTAGGACCCTCCCCCCAACACACACACACCCTTTGTCCAAAGGAGAGAACTCTTGAGCCATCTCCCTAAAGATGCCTAGCGGAGGGGCTCCCTGCTGGCCCTGGGAGGTGGGGAGTGGGCAGCATGATGGTGCATCCTGGTTTAGAGCACTGGTTTGAAACTGGGCAGCACTGGGTTCAAATCCTAACTCTGCCACTTAACTGAGCACGTAACTTAAGGAAGGTCAGGGGGTCCAGGAGAGCTGGAGGGAGGGATGGGGCGCTGGGGAAGAGCATTGTTCATGTCTCTAAGCATTTCTGAAGAACTAGAGAGGTCCTGAGGAAGCTTCTGTTCAGCGACGCATGTGTGGCTCACGGACACTTTGGGGCATGTGGTGGAGCTAGTGCCTGGGCACGGATGTGGGTGGCTATGTCATCAGTCACCTCTGCTGATGCCGCTCAATACAGATGCTAGGTCGCGCCTTAGCGTGTGGCTATGGGAACACATGTGTACATCCTCATGCATCAGAGCTTGAAAAGCCTTTAGGCTGGGCTCTACCTTTTCGTTTTACAGATGGAAAGACTGAGGCCCGCATGGGGGTACTGAGGGCAAAACCTGGAGAGGGTCTCAGACATCTACTCCCCATCTCTCCATTGGGCATTGCTCCCCAGGGACCATCTCCACCACGGGGACACCTACCTACTGCATCTGGCTCCGGCTGCGTGCCCAGGTACCGCCCTTGGGCCCGTGAATCCACCAGCTGGAACCTCTTTGATTCGAGGTTCTCCAGCACCTGCTCGTAGGTCTTGAGCAGGGAGCGGTCCAGTGTGGCTTTGAAGACAGCTGGCTCTGGGCGTGAGGGCTCAGATGTCACCGGGTGGCCCTCCTTCAGCCAGTTCCGGAAGCCACCGTTGAGCACGGATACGGTGCGATGGCCAAACACACGGAACATCCACCAGACCCGCGGCGCATAGAAGCTGCCCAAGTTGTCACCATCGTACACCACCACATGCGTGTCGTTGCTGATGCCCAGGCCGCCCACGTAGTCGGCGAAGCCCGCCTTGCTGGGCAGCATCATCTCGTAGGGCGACGCTCTGTCCCGGCACTCCTCTATGTCAAAGAAGGAGGCGCCGGGCACATGGCGCTCTAGGTATTCCTTGCGGGCCTCGCGGGTGCCCGGCGAGTACCAGGAGGCGTCCAGCACTCGAAGGCCAGGGCCCAGCTTGCCAGCCCGGACGGACTCCGCCAGCCACTTGGTGGAGACCAGCGCCCGGTACAGCACCTGCTGAACCATGGTTTCAGCTCTCCGTATCACCTGGCGCGGGTGGGAACCAGGAAAGAGACTGGCATGAGGACTGTGGGTGCAGTGGGGTGGGGCCTGGGAGGAGGAGCTTTTTGCCCACTGCACTCCCCCACGGGTGTCGTGTTTACAGCAATCAGGCAGTGGGGTTAGGTTTGCAGATTCTCTAAGGAAAGCCTGCTTCCGCCGCTCCCTGCGCCCCCCTCCCGCGCAGAAGGGGGTGGGGCAAGCGGGCTCCCGATGGGGGAGCTGGCCGGGAGGGTAGGGTGTCTGGCCCCAGAAGCTACAATACTCGCCCTCAGGATCCTGCCAGAAAGTGCGGCGAAAAGATGTCCAAGATGGGGGAAGAAGGCATCTCGGGCTTAGAGCCCCCTTTCCTGAGAGGGTAGGGGAGTGGGCGCATGGGGAAGGGTTCGCACACGCCCTCACCCCCGCCTCTCGTCTAGCAAACCTTCCTGCAGCCTCTCAGCAACCTGGGCTCGCCCGCCTCCGGAATGCCTGAGTCCGGCCCGGTCCAGTGCCCTCTGCCCCAGTTAGGTCCAGGGTTCCCAGGGCACCCCGCCCCGCTCTCGCCACCGGGACCCTCCCCTGGGTGGCAGGTGGTCCGGTCGGCGGCCCAATCCCGAGTGGCCCGGGCGCCTGCCTCCGCCCCACGCCGCCGCACTCACTGGCCCTCGCCGCCGCCCCAGCGCTCGCCCCTGCAGGCTGGAGAAGTTGGCAGGTTCAAACACTGAGCCCGCAACTCCCCGGCCGGCCCACACCATCGCGCCGCCGCCCGGGGGTGGATCGCGCGCCGCCCGCCCTGCCCTACGCCCCCGACGCCGCGCCGCGCCCGCCCCCGGCCACCCCCGGGGCTCGTGGAGTCTCTCGGACCCCCGAGGACGCGCCGGGGGCGCCGGGCGGCGCGGTGGCGGCGCGGCGCGGGGCGGGGCGGCGCGGGCACCCCTCCCCCACGGCCTGGCCAGTGGAAGGCGCCGGCAGCTAAGGTTCCGAGTGGCCTCGGCAGTGGGCTGTGCCTGAGTCTCCTCCCTTTGGCCGGCCGCAGGTTGGTGGCGGGAGCAGGGGACAGCTGAGAGCGCGGGGAGGGGGCGCTCTGCGCGGGTTCATGGCCGAACCCGGAAGCCGGGAGCCTGAGACTGGGGTAACTGCTGCGGCGCTCCGCTTGCCTTTCTTTAGGGGGAGGTCGATCGCCGAGGTGCGCGGCGCCGGGCTCCCCCGCGGGGCCTGAGCGGAGCAGGGGGCCGCAGTGTCGGAGGGAAGACACACCTCTGGCTTCACCTTAAGGACGGCTGTCCTCGGCAGCTGGGGGCGGCCCGCAGGGTGGAGTCGGGGTGAGTGGCAGGGGACGGGGACCTGGGCGGAGGGGCGGGATCACCTGGTGCCAGCGGAGAGGGGAGGACGGAGAAGCCAGGGAGGCCAGCTGACCCAGAGGCTCCAGGAGGACAAACTGGCAAAGAACTTGCTAGAGTGAAACGAAACTAACATTTGTCAAGGCCTGCTTGGCGAGGCACTTTACTGGGTACTCCACGGGTGTCACTTCCCACAACCACCCTGCGGAGTAGGCCAGAAACTTATTTAAAGACCAGAGAGAGAGGCCCAGCGAGTTGCCTAGCGGCCTGCGGTGGCAGTGAGGCCAGGCTGTTTGTTAAACCCAGATCGAAAACCCACCTGGCAGGGGCTGCTTTTGTTTACCTTGCTCATCCCTGAAGACACAAACTTTTAAAAAACTGCCTTTGTCCTTAATTTAACCTATTTCATTGTAAATGTATATCGTTTAATTTTTAACAGTGGCTGTGTTTAACAACGCAGTTGGCCTAATTCCTGAAAATCTAACAACTGGCTCTTGCGAGCTGGCGGGACACCACTGCCCCTACTCAGCTTTTACACATGCTGTTCTACATGCCTGGAATGCTCTTCTCATCCCCCTTTTAAAAATTCTTTTTATTCTGAAACAATTATATTCTCACCGAAAGTTGCAAAAGCTCATACTTTGATAAGCATTTACCCAGGGAATCCTCTGAGCTTTGTGCTTTGCAGTCAAGGGAGAGAGGGTGCCAGGAAAGACGAGACTGGGGAAGGCCTTGCAGAATGCCCAGTCTGACTGGAGCCCTCTTATTCCAGGGCCCACCCTAGATGGCAGCCTGGGACTCACCCTTCCCCTAGCACAGTTGTGTCCACTCTGGAGGTGGGCCTGGGGTCCTCGACTCCCGGAGCAGTCCCACCTGCAGCCATCCAGGCCTGCCAAGCGCATGGGGACCTGGTCCATACCCTTCAGTGACACACACAGCCTGCTCTTCCGGAACCTCATAGGGGGCAGTGTGTGTGTGTGTGTGTGTGTGTGTGTGTGTGTGTGTGTGTGATCCTCAGACCTCTGAAATCTCACGCAATCCTGAAATTCTAAGATTCTAGACTTGCTGCTGATGGTTCAAAGGCCACCTATGAAGTAACTTTGAAGAAATAATGGGATTTGTATGAAGCTGTTTTTAATGATGATTAAAACCAGCCATATGCAGGGCATTATGGTGGCGCCTCAACGTTCATTATTTAACCTTCACTGTAAGAGGTGAAGGTTGGAAGCTCCACTATAAGAAATGGAAATGGCGCAGGGACCCTCACATGCCAGCTTTCACACTCCTAGTTAAGCAGGGGAGTGAGATTTGCACTGATTTGGAGGGGCTCTGGCTCCAAAATCAGGGTTCTTTCCACTCTAAATGAATCCTTGGGGAAGACACCAAGGAGCCTCAAGAATGGGGAGGGGGCAGGGGCCACTGTGGTTCACAATGGGATCTTCAAGGAGGGGCCCGCTGTATCCCCCCAAATTATCTAGCTGCGGCAGGATCCACAGGCACTGCACTGGGACTGCCCCTTAGCCAAAGCCTCTTTGGCAGCCTCACCCTGAAGGTCAAACTGTGGTTCCCAGTTTGAGCGCATCAAATCAGTTTGGACTTCCCCCTCCTCCCACCTTCCCCAGCCTTCCCACCCCAGGCCGAGCTAGTGGCCCCCCTGTGCTCCCACTGAACTCCAGAAATTCTGCAATTACGTTGTCTCTTGAGCAGGCCGGTGGCTGCCTTAACTCCCAGGGCCGGACAACGTCAAGAGTTTCTCAGTGTCCAGCATAGGGCCTGGCCACATGGAAAACATGGTTCCTAAAAGCCAGGCTGCAGCGAGACTGCAGGAGGGCGCTGGGCACCAGGTAATCCGCCGTGGACTCCTTAGGCCCTGGCCGTCAGTGACCCGGGGCTGGGGAAGAAGTCTAGCCTGAGAAGCTGCAACCTGGCTGCAAATGCTGAGGCTGCCCCTGACCGGCTCTGTGACCGAGGGCAAGGCATTTATATCTCTCGCCGCCAGTGGTCTTATTCAGAAACAGGCAACCCCCCCCATAGTCACTACTGAAGGCTGTGGCGCTCATAAGTATACGGCCCGCAGGGGCGCCCCACAAAATGCTCCGTTCTCTACCCACCCCCTTCCCCTTGACACCAGGGCTGCCTGGTACGGATGCAAGGTTGGGCCCTGCACAGGGGGTGCACAGCTGGGGGGGGGGTGAGTGGAGCTGACCTGCAGCTCACACTCCACTCACCCAGCCCCATGCCCTGGTGAGGCTCTGCCTCTTGCCTGGCTGAAGGGGCACCTTTCTCTACCCTGCCCAAAGGCACCTAATGGACAGGGCGGGCGGCTGGGGGGAGGTGCTTGCCTAGGCGCCCCGCACGTTTGGGGCATCTCTGCCCTGGAAGGCCCTGAGTTGACTTGTCATGGTGCGCTGGTGAACTGCTGTACTCTGAGCTACTGGCCCGCAAGGGAGAGGAGGTGGGGAGGGAGTGAGGCCCTAAGTCACTATTGCCAGAGAGGAAACTCCAGGGGCAAAATCTGACCTTGCTGGACTGCCTGGTGTGAAGCCTGGCACCACCACTACTTCTTAGCTGTTGACCTTGGTCAAGTTAGTGCACGTCTGTGAACTTCAGTGTCCCCTCTATGAAACAGTGAGGAGGAAAGCAACCTTTTTGAGGCTACTCGTGCAGCAAATAATTGAGAGCCTACCCTGTGTCCTGCAGTGGTGTAAGGGGTGAGAATTAAAGGGCACATAGGGAGGACTCGGTAAATTCCAGCTGCTATTCCTCTGAGGCTGCTTATATAAATGATTGATGAATGAGTGAATTCCACCAGGGACCTTGGCTGATTGCAAGCAAAGCTGAGCTACATCTTAGGGAGGGACTTTGCCCCTAATTGCCTTAAAGTGCCAGCGGGGCCTTCCCCTGCTTGGGCCCTCTCCCTATCCACCCCGCAGCAAGCACCGGTGAGGGCCCCCGCCTGGCCCCCTCCAAGAGGTCAAGGTCATTCGGACACTCGGTCACTGCTCTGTGTATATATCCAAGGCTTGTTAGGAAAACGGAGGGGAGGTCCCGGTGACCGACGTCTGCTTCTGGGTTCACCACCGCTGGTGTTCCGCGTTCCCTGACTCTGACCTCCCTGGGATCCACCACCCCTTCCGGCCCTGGCCCCAGCCCCGCCCAGTCCCAGCGGCACGGGCGTTTCCCTCCCCCGGCCCAGCCGGCCTCTTCCTTGATTCCTTCCTGACATCCTCCTTGTCGCCCAGGCCTGCAGCTCCAGTGTCGCCGCCGCCATGGCCTCGCAGCAGCTCTTCCGCGCGCTCGTGTCGGCGCAGTGGGTGGCCGAAGCGCTCCGGGCCCCGCGGGCCGGGCAGCCCCTGCAGCTGCTCGACGCCTCCTGGTACCTGCCCAAGCTGGGCCGCGACGCACACCGCGAGTTCGAGGAGCGCCACATCCCGGGCTCTGCCTTCTTTGACATCGACCAGTGCAGCGACCGCACGTCGCCCTACGACCACATGCTGCCCAGGGCTGCGCACTTCGCCGAGTACGCGGGCCGCCTGGGCGTGAGCGCCTCTACGCACGTCGTGGTCTACGACGCCAGCGACCAGGGCCTCTACGCGGCGCCGCGCGTCTGGTGGATGTTCCGCGCCTTCGGCCACCGCACCGTGTCGCTTCTCGACGGCGGCCTCCGCAACTGGTTGCGCCAGGGCCTGCCGCTGAGCGCGGGCAAGAGCCGCCCGGAGCCCGCAGAGTTCCACGCGGTGCTGGACCCCGCCTACGTCAAGACGTACGAGGACATCAAGGAGAACCTCGAATCCCGGCGCTTCCAGGTGGTGGACGCCCGCGCCGCTGGCCGCTTCCGGGGCACCGAGCCCGAGCCCCGAGAAGGTAACCGATGTGCGAGGGGCCCGGGAGGTCCCTGGGGTGCGGGGTTAGGCGCACCCTGAGCACTGCCCTCGCCTCGCCCTTGCCTTTAAAGCCCACCGCGTGGGGTGGGGGCCGAGGATTGGTTTCTAG